>NC_136427.1:30505000-35305000 GCF_052849685.1 Lactuca virosa | reverse complement strand
ACCGACCTATGATAAACCTTAAGTCACCCTTTACCTACCTTGTTAAGTCCAGGTTAGTATGCCGGTTTGAGCATTCTAACACTCCTAAGTTGTACATTCAACCCTAGAAAACCTTGGATCTATGTTTGTCTAAAACACATGCAAAATACTTTTCTCCAAGGTTCATAATCCTATCTAGCATACATGGGGAACTTCTAAACATAAAAGTTAGCTAGAGTTACATACCTTGTAATTGGTTTGATTCCTTGAAAACCTTGAGAGCCTAGCACCCCAAGTGTGATGCCTCAAATGTTTCACACAACACCAAATGCTCTTGGAATAAACTTTGAGAGAATGTCTACCACTTGAAATCGGCCTTGCCCTCTTGTCTCCCTAGTGTGACCGATTTTGGTAGATAACATGTTCTTTATATAGTGTGTTACAATTAGGGTTACACCATGTAAACCCTAATGTAACATGGCTCTTCAATTCCATGACCCATGGGTTTGTAACTCGCATGGAGCATCCATGGAGCATCCTATGGACCTTAGCCCAACTTGATAATCTATGGAGCCTTTAGCCCACTATACAAGTTATGGATGATTTACATAATCAAGCCATATATTTAATTAGTCATCTTTTGATCACTTATTTAATACTAGATTAATTTTTTTATCAATACTAATTAAATAATATTATTAATATATTAGAACTTATAATATATTAATAAACCATAAGTGTTATTTCTCTCATTTTAGTTTATCCAAATGCATGATGCCATGAAACCCAAATGGACCATGCCGGGTCGGGTCAAGTCCAACCCAGAAATAGTTATTAACTTGGACACCTAATCCAACAGTCTCCCACATGGATAAGTCTAATAACTATAACTACAAGTATGACTTCAGGAACCGATCAGCAATCGTAGCTCTTTTCATGGTCTCGCGAAACTGAGATGATGATGATACTCCATTTAAGATAAGTGATCATGTAATCCTCTATTCTAGATATCAGCCGGACAAATACATGGAACAATATCTTACTTATTGTCCAACAGTTTGTTTCCCGATTACTGATTTGTTTGACATAGAACTTAAGTGAACAGATCAACTTAGTTCTGACCGGGCCCTATACATAGGTCAAAACCAAATCATCGAGGGGCCCAGATATCGCTTCTAATCCAAGAAGGAACAGATAAACTTCGACTCATATGCTTGTTCTACTACTTGTTGAATCATACACAAAGGCATGTTTTATAACATCGAGTTACCAATGCGTTTTCATACGATTAATATACAACCAATTCATAGGCAACAAGTCATATCTCTAGGTTTGAAGACTTATATGATATTACCGTCTCACAATCACTCGAGATAAAATTGTATGAAGTGATACCGGTGAGCGTGGGTTGAATCCAATACTCAGAACTTATGAGCACTCATGAGTGTGGTAGCACCACTTTGTCCAACATCTTAGACCTCTACAATCCAACCCATGACAATCTTGATTCATATCTACTTCCAACATATGACCAACTGTGGATGGTTTGAATAATTTAGTCATTCAGGAAGAGTGACTTAGTGATTCTGGAAGTTGAAACATGCAAAGTGAAACACAAGAATAATTGAATCAACTAGGGTCTCAGAACTTATGAATATAAATAAAAACACCTCTTATTTATCACCATATTGATTGTACATTATTCATTGTATACTGTTTCAAACTATCAACTTTATACTTGAATTAAAAACAATAGTTGTCCCATGCTCCGAGCATGTACACAATGTGTGACAACCTGAAATTTACTCCGTCACTGTAACTCGTTTCCGTTAATAAAATTTATTTTTATTAAAATTTTCCGTTAACTTTTATTTAAATAATTCATTTTTGAGTTATTAATATAATATACTTAATGACGGATTAAAAACAACTAAGTCGGGTTACGGTTAGTTTACCGGGTAAAATATTTAGCTCCGTTTATCGACAGTATAGGGTGGGTTCCCACTTGGCAGCCATATATAAAGGTGGAGTGTCCACCATTTGAGCCTTATCCCACCTTAGAACTTTCTCTCTCTACCCTCTCTCTCTAAAAATCGGGTTTTGGCTCAAGAACAACCCATTCAAGCCTCAAAAATCAAAGGTATTCTTCCTAACTTGTTGTTTAGCTTAGAATTCATGCCATTTCGAGTTTGGATCAGCCAAATACCCCAACATGCATGTGTTTACGGTTTGGGGAGCCTCCCAAAACCGTGAACTCCTTCAAAGGGGGATTTGAAGCCCCAAAACCTTTCCAAACCTCCTCTAATGCTTAGATATGGCTTAGATACTTGCATGCATGGACTAAGGACCCCAAGATCTTGTCTTTTTGGCCATAAACATGAGTTTACGGTTCTTGAACATTCAAGAACCGTAAACACCCCAAAGTAGGGTTTTTATGCCCCTTAACCCCTCCAATGCATGTCTAATGGCCTTGAAACTTGCTTGAATGACCTTAGAACCCTAAAACATGTCCAAAGAAGTGTAAACATGAGTTTACGGTTCATGAATGTTCATGAACCGTAAACCCAAAACCGTAAACACCTCAAATGGTGTTTTGGTGCCCCTAACCCCTTCCTTAGCTTGTTTGATGAACTAGAAACTTGTGTAAATGAGTTTACGACCACAAAACATAAAATGGATGAAGTGACCAAGGGTTTACGACCGTAAACCCTAGAGCTTAATACCTTAAACTCCTAAGGAGTGGTCCAAGGACCGCAAACGCCAAGGGAGTACCCTTTTAAACCCTAATCACTCCTCAAGCCCTTGAATTGATCCTAGAAGCCTTTCTTGTGTTGCATGAGGCCCTTAAACATTCAAACTCACCGTCCCTATGAGTGTACGGCCGTAAACCCATGGGGGATATGGTCTTTCAACCGTAAACACACATTAAGGTGGCCAAGTGAAGTGTAAACTCCATAGTGAGGCCATACACTCCTTAGATGCAACCTTTAGCACTCCTAACACTTGAGGCAAAGTGTTTTCATGAACTAGAGTGCCTTTACTTACTTATTTGTTGATTAAATAACTAATTAGATACATTTATACATTACTATATGTCACTTAGGATCCGTGTGTGTGGTCAAGTCCTCACTTGACACCTAGCATCCTAACCGGCAATTCCATCCACTTCACTCACAGCAGGTGAGTTCATACCCCTTAATCAACCTTTCAAATGCTTTTACTATGTTTTATGGGGGGGGGGAATACAAGTTGAACCATATGAGTTATAGAATCAATCACATGTGATTTTATAACTTGCAATCAAAAAGGATTTTCTATGTTTTCAACTGCTTTGTCAACCAAATTGTTTCAAATGATTTCTAAACTCATTTTCATGATAAACTGTTATAAAACTATTTCCAAACTATCTTTTTAAACTCTTTATATTTTCAAACCATATCCTCACCAATATATTTATATAAGTAAGACTTGAAGGACTTAGGACTAATAGCTCACCTTACTTCCTGTTCTTGTTTGATTGTGGTCTTAGGGTATCTTGTTATTAGTCCGACTGTCGTTGAATTCTTAGTTATATATCACATATATTTGTGTTAGATATAAAAGTCTTCATTTAAGTTCAGTGCCTTTGTGTAATAAAGGCATGCAACCGACATTACTATTCAACTATAATAGGTATAGTTAAGGATTACTACTCGGTAATACTAATGCTAAGAAAACTACCAGAGTCAGTACAATTATGAGTTAATACATGCTAAATACTATATACGAAGAGAATACTATATACTAATAAAATACTATATACAAAGAGAATACCATGTACATTATGCAAGAGAACCCTCTATACATTATACTAGAAAGTACATTTCACACTATACAAGAGAACTTACTAAAACAGAATGTGACATACTATTTCTTGATACGACACATCTTTGTGCCATCACTGCGTAACCAGAGTCTCCTGGAGGGAGAAGGGCATCATGAGTATAGATCTATATGGGACAGACACTCCCACATCCCGACTGCTAGCTACAGTCCGAGCCGTCTAGGCCTAGGGGTGACAGATGTCACCATACTACATGTGACCTGGAGGGTCACCGGACATTCGATCGTCGATCAGCATGGTTACACACAAATTCATATTCGGACCTTTAATTAAGGCATTTAGAGTTAAAGGTCAAACGGACTCCCCGAGGTGTATTGTACATTTAATACTACCGGGAGTCTGCATTTTTATTACATTGGCTGGCAGTGACACTCCCAGGGTAAAACATTATTTTCCCAACTTACTTTATAAGAATGAGGTTAATAACTAGATTTTCACACAGATAGATTCACTAGAAAAACATTACATTTTTTTTAAAAGGTTTAAACATGATAACAACCGAGTCTTGGTAGAAGACTACTTTTGCTGGAAAATACAGGATTTTCTATGGATCATACTACTTTTCAAAAAATCGATAACAACCATTACTTTACAAGAAATGTAAGTACTTTTATACAAGAAATGACACTAAGTACTTATGAACTCACCAGCTTTATGCTGATAAAACTCTTTCAAAATAACTTGTATTCTCAGGTCATTAGTAGACAGGTACGGATGCAGCTTTTGAGAAGACGGAGCGCATGCAAGACTCCGCTTTATTTTGATTATATTTTTGGTGTCTAACATTTGTACTAAACACGTTTGTATTACAATTATTATCTTAATGCAATGGATGTTGTTGCTTGTCTTTACTATTATGCTTTGTATGATACTGTACATGACGTCATCCACCCCGGGACGTATTCCGCCGTTTATCTCGATTTCGGGGTGTGACAGATTGGTATCAGAGCATTGTTTATAGTGAATCAAGTATATCAACCTGTAAAAGATATACAAACTATAAACACATTGGGATTAAAACACTCTGAACAAAGAATATATACTTTTAAATAATAAAATATTTAACTAAGTATATATACACATTCAACCATACAAAGGGTCAGTATCATACTAGAACAGAACACAAGTATTAAGATTGTTGGACAACACATTTATGCTTAGAGACATATGGCCAAAACTAGGTGGATGTAGCCTGATCAACTACATTTTCCTAGGAGTGGCTAGCATGTGCCTAAGGATGGTTGTGGTGTTGCAACAAGTCTAAAACTTACCAACACTACTACAAAAACATTAGAACAAGAATACTATAGGAGTATTCTGCCTCCTGTTAACTATATACGTGATAACTAAAAGGGTTGTTATTAGTAGGGCAATAGTTGCTAAGTGGATACGTCACGATTACATGTAACTAGGGCGCTATAGACTTAGAATCTATGACCTTTGCTTTATGTCCTGTTCTTGTTTGATTGGGGGCTTAGAGTTAGGGTCACTTATTCGAAGGTCTATCTTGCTTCGATTACATGTAATTGGTATGCACTATGCAAGTATTGGGTCGACTGATAACGACCATCTTATAAGTATCTTAGATTAGCACGTCTATTCACTTTCTTTCCCCATTCTCGCGTAGATAACATGGCTAGCTTCCACCTTCCCGACGATCCGTACTATCCGAACCAAGGCATTGGAGGATGCCTTGAGGAAGAGCCAGAAGATGATCACCCAATCCCTTTGGATGATCACCGTACAGAAGGCTTTTCGGATGGCTCCGACTCCGAGCCAGAAGTCAACAATTTACCTCCAGTGACTCCAAACTCTAATCCCCGTCCGGCATTCCGAGGTCCCACTCCTATGTGGGCAACAACCTTAAATCGATGGAGTGATGAGCAGGGTTAGCCCTTACCTTTCGACGGAGACCGAAGCTTCTACAACATAAGCGAGGGAGGATCAGTTGACCGAGTCCTACCCATCATGGTCCGAAGGATTGCTAGGAACGTCGAGCAAGGTCATGCGGCCATTGGCAGAGTTGTGGAGATTGACGCCAACTCTATCCTTAACATTGTCCGTATCCGCCAACTCGAAGAAGCAAGGAATAGGGCTAGGAGGACCAATGAGGCTCTGCAGCATCAGCTAGCTGCATCCCGAGCTGAAGTCATGGAACTCCGAGCACGCCAGAGGACTCAAGAACGACATCTTCAAGAGGTTGTACGTCAACTGGCTGATCTTAGGATCCGCCCAAGGGGTACCCGTCGCCAGTAGAAGATGTCAACTTACCCTTCCCCTTTTATTTAGGAATAGCCTTTTTCTTCTATGCTTGGTAGAACTCTCGCCTGTAAACATTCCTAACTTTGAAAGTACTCTAACTAGTCTTGTAAACTGCCAACATTTTCCCTATGGCATGATGTAAGACCTACTATTGGGTCATTTTTTTTCCCGAACTTATTTTACATCAAGTAGTGCCAAAAATATTGGCAGTTATCTAATCTCTGGAAAAGTTTGTACGCTTGTGTCTTCTTAACCTATTAGCATGTTTCTATTCGATAGTTGGACTATGGAGATTTAGTCCAAGAAACACTCTTACCATGTTAACAATCGATTCTTACTATTGTCATCGGTTTCATGAACTTTCAGTACAGGATGCCGCCTCGCAAACGTCCAGTCAGGAAGACAACCACAACTCAAGCTCCACCACCTCCACCTCCTCCGCCACCGCAACCGCAGTTCGATCCGGTGTTGTTTCAGACAGCTGTAACCGCAGCTGTGACTGCAGCCTTAGCCCAAATAAGTTCTGGCGATGCAAGTGGAGCCGGAATGGGCACCAACTCTAGACATGGTGAAATCCACTCACGTGCACAAGGGTGCACCTATAAGGATTTAATGAACTGCAAACCAATATCCTTTGATGGAACCGGAGGAATCCTTGCCCTGTCACAATGGATTGAAAGAACCGAAGCTGTCTTCGAAATGTGCTCGTGCCCCGAGGAAAGCAAGATCAAATACGCTGCTGCCACCTTCATTGGAAGGGCCTTAACATGGTGGAACAGCCATGTCAATTCACTCACTTTGGTGACGGCCAAGGCCATGGGCTGGGACACACTGAAAGACCTTCTGAGCGGGGAGTACTGTCCTAGAGGTGAAGTCCAGAAACTCAAGGAGGAACTTTGGAACTTAAAAATGAAGGGGACCGACATAGTGGCTTATACGACCAGGTTTCGCGACTTGGTAACTATGTGTCCTAACATGATCCCTTCGGAAAGCAAGAAAATTGAACGATACATCTGGGGTCTAGTACCCCCATACCGAGGGAACGTTCTGTCATCAAAACCGACCACCTTCGATAGTGCCAAGGAATTGGCCCAACGACTGATTGATCATGAAGTTCCCGCTGCACCGCCTGCCGCTGCCATCACCCCCCCCCCCTGCATCAACCCACACCTCCGACAACAAAAGGAAGCGTGGGGACCGAAAGAGGGGCAAATCAAATCAATCCTCCTCCAAGAATCAACAGTTGGTGGCCGTCCATGCTGCCACTACTCCTGCTGCCCCTGTACCCGCCAAAACATATGCGGGGAATCTACCCAAGTGCAGTAAGTGCTCTTACCATCATAACGGCCCCTGCCGCGAGATGCACTGTACCAATTGCAACCGGAAGGGCCATACCATCCGGTTTTGCAGAGCACCTCCCTAGACCATTTCTCAAATCCCCAGTACTGGAGCAAGCCAGGCCTGCTATGGTTGTGGCGAAGTGGGACATTTCAAAAGAAATTGTCCAAAGGCTGGAAACGCGGGAGGAGCAGGTAGAGTACTTGCTATTGGCCACAATGAGGCTGTAGCAGACCACACCGTAGTTACGGGTACGTTTCTTCTCGATAACTCTTACGCTTGTATTCTATTCGATAGTGGGGCAGAAAGAAGTTTCGTAAATCGGAACTTTAAACACTTACTCACACAACCACCGCAACCACTGAAAGAGACCTTCGTCGTAGAAATGGCTAATGGCAAGACGGAAAATTCTAACGAGATTTACATGGGTTGTACCCTCACGCTAGATAACCATTCGTTTCCTAACGACCTCATACCCGTAGCGATCAAAAGCTTCGATGCCACCATAGGCATGGATTGGTTGAGTCTCCATCGTACATATATTCTGTGTTTCGACAAAGCTATCCGTCTAAACCTGCCCAACAACGAAACATTGATGATCTACGGAGACAAACCCAGTACGAGCCTTCGAATCATCTCTAGTGTTCAAGCCCAGAAGTACTTGCGTAAGGAATATCGTGCATTCCTTGCACACGTTGTCGACACGAGCCAGAAAACGAAAGAACTAAAAGATTTCCCCGTGGTATGCGACTTCCCCGATATCTTTCCAGAGGAACTACCAGGTTTACCTCCCAAATGTCAGCTTGAGTTCAGAATCGACCTAATTCCAGGAGCTACCCCCGTAGCTAAATCACCCTATCGTCTAGTGCCTGACGAGATGCAAGAACTGTCCGGTCAACTCAACGAACTGCTCAGCAAAGGCTTTATAAGACCAAGCTTCTCTCCCTGGGGACCACCGGTCTTGTTCGTGAAGAAGAAAGACGGATCGTTCCGTATGTGCATCGATTATAGAGAACTCAACAAATTGACGGTCAAGAATCGTTACCCTCTTCCTCGTATTGACGATTTGTTTGACCAACTGCAAGGGGCGAGCTACTTTTCCAACATTGATCTAAGGTCTGGGTATCATCAGTTACGAGTGCTCGAGGAGGATGTTCCGAAAACAGCCTTCCGAACTCGTTACGGACATTACGAATTCGTAGTGATGCCTTTCGGACTGACCAATGCGCCCGCAGTCTTCATGGACTTGATAAACAGAGTGTGCCGTCCTTACTTGGATCAGTTCGTCATCATCTTCATTGATGACATACTTGTCTACTCTCGAAGTAAGGAGGAGCATAGCGATCATTTACGACGAGTCCTGGAAACCTTGCGATCCGAGAAGCTATACGCGAAGTTCTCTAAGTGCGAATTTTGGATCCGAAGAGTCGAATTCTTAGGACACGTGGTTAGCAAAGAAGGAATCCACGTGGACCCGTCCAAGATTAAAGTTATTGAGAACTGGTCAGCACCGAAGACGCCTACAGAAATTCGTCAGTTTCTAGGCCTCGCTGGCTACTACCAAAGGTTCATTCAGAATTTCTCTCGAATTGCGAAGCCTCTTACGGCGTTGACTCAAAAGGGCGTAACCTTTTACTGGAAGGAGAAACAAGAGAAGGCATTCCAAACCCTGAAGCGAGCCTTATGCACCGCACCGATACTGTCCTTTCCCGAGGGAACAGAAGACTTCGTGGTCTACTGCGATGCATCCAATCAGGGGCTCGGCTGTATCCTGATGCAACGAGGTAAGGTCATCGCCTATGCCTCGAGACAACTGAAGACACACGAGATCAACTACACCACCCACGACCTCGAGCTAGGGGCGGTCGTGTTCGCCTTAAAGATCTGGAGACACTATTTGTACGGTACGAAGAGCACCATCTATACCGACCACAGAAGCCTCTAGCACATCTTCAACCAGAAGGAGCTCAACATGAGACAACGACGGTGGGTTGAGCTACTCAATGACTACGAATGCGAAATTCGTTATCATCCGGGTAAAGCCAACGTAGTAGCAGACGCTCTAAGTCGGAAAGAATACCCTGGTCGGAGAGTCAAATCATTAACAATGACTATCCATTCGCACCTCTCCGCGCAAATAAAGGAGGCTCAGCTCGAAGCCTTGAAACCTGAGAATATGGCGGGAGAAGCCCTGCGTGGAATGGATAAGAACCTAGAAGCCAAGGGTGACGGAGCCTTTTATCTCATGGGCTGGATCTGGACACCGAAGCACGGTGGGTTCAGAAACGTGGTCATGAAGGAAGCACACAACACTCGCTACTCCGTCCACCCGGGTTCAGATAAGATGTATCTAGATCTCAAGAAAGCATACTGGTGGCCTAACATGAAAGCAGAAATCGCTACCTTCGTGGGTTAATGCCTTACTTGCGCTAAGGTCAAAGTCGAGTACCAGAAGCCCTCAGGTCTACTACAACAACCAGAGATACCTAAATGGAAGTGGGAGAGGATTACTATGGATTTCATTACCAAATTACCCAAATCTCCGAGTGGGTACGACACCATTTGGGTAATTGTCGACCGAATAACCAAATCAGCTCACTTCCTTCCTATCAAGGAAAATTTCAAAATGGAGAGACTCACGTGAATCTACGTCCAAGAAGTAGTCCGACTACACGGTGTGCCTGTGTCCATCATATCCGATCGTGATAGCAGATTCACTTCGAGGTTCTGGCAGTCACTACAGAAGGCTCTTGGAACTAAGTTGGATATGAGCACGGCCTACCATCCTCAAACAGACGGACAGAGTGAGAGAACCATCCAGACCCTGGAAGACATGCTGCGAGCATGTATGATCGACTTCGGTAAGGCTTGGGATACCCACTTACCCCTCGTCGAATTTTCCTACCACAACAGTTATCACACAAGCATCAAAGCTGCTCAATTCGAAGCCCTCTACGGCCGGAAGTGCAGATCCCCTTTGTGCTGGGCCGAGGTGGGTGACACTCAGTTAGCTAAAGGACGAGTTCCTGACAACACTCTCATGGGTCCGGAGATCATTCGGGAAACAACGGAGAAGATCGTCCAGATCCGCGAACGATTGAAAGCCTCTAGAGATCGCCTGAAAAGCTACGCAGATAAACGAAGAAAACCTTTGGAATTCCAGGTGGGAGACCGAGTCCTTTTGAAAGTCTCACCCTGGAAAGGCTTGATACGCTTCAGAAAGCGCGGAAAGCTAAATCCAAGATACATAGGGCCTTTCGAGATTCTCGCTAGAATCGGCCCCGTAGCTTACAAACTCAATCTACCCCGCGCACTTAGTAACGTACATCCTACTTTCCACGTCTCGAACTTGAAAAAGTGCCTATCCGACGAGACTCTCGTGATCCCACTCGACGAGATCGAAATCAACGAGAACCTCAATTTCGTGGAAGAACCTATGGAGATTATGGACCGGGAAACCAAACGAACGAAACAAAGCCGCATCCCAATTGTGAAGGTTCGCTGGAACGCCAAGCGAGGACCCGAATTCACTTGGGAGCGCGAGGATCAAATTAAACTCAAATACCCTCATCTCTTTGCTTAGTTATGTTGTAACCACTAGCCACTTAAATTCTAAATTTCGGGACGAAATTCCCTCTAACGGTGGGATGATGTGACAACCTGAAATTTACTCCGTCACTGTAACCCGTTTCCGTTAATAAAATTTATTTTTATTAAATTATTCCGTTAACTTTTATTTAAATAATTCATTTTTGAGTTATTAATGTAATATACTTAATGACGGATTAAAAACAACTAAGTTGGGTTACGGTTAGTTTACCGGGTAAAATATTTAGCTCGGTTTATCGACAGTATAGGGTGGGTTCCCACTTGGCAGCCATATATAAAGATGTAGTGTCCATCATTTGAGCCTTTTCCCACCTTAGAACTTTCTCTCTCTACCCTCTCTCTCTAAAAATTGGGTTTTGGCTCAAGAACAACCCATTCAAGCCTCAAAAATCAAATGTAATCTTCCTAACTTGTTGTTTAGCTTAGAATTCATGCCATTTCGAGTTTGGATCAGCCAAATACCCCAACATGCATGTGTTTATGGTTTGGGGAGCCTCCCAAAACCGTGAACTCCTTCAAAGGGGGATTTAAAGTCCCAAAACCTTTCCAAACCTCCTCTAATGCTTAGATATGGCTTAGATACTTGAATGCATGGACTAAGGACCCCAAGATCTTGTCTTTTTGGCCATAAACATGAGTTTACGGTTCTTGAACATTCAAGAACCGTAAACACCCCAAGGTAGGGTTTTTATGCCCCTTAACCCCTCCAATGCATGTCTAATGGCCTTGAAACTTGCTTGAATGACCTTAGAACCCTAAAACATGTCCAAAGAAGTGTAAACATGAGTTTACGGTTCATGAATGTTCATGAACCGTAAACCCAAAACCGTAAACACCTCAAATGGTGTTTTGGTGCCCCTAACCCCTTCCTTAGCTTGTTTGATGAACTAGAAACTTGTGTAAATGAGTTTAGGACCACAAAACATGAAATGGATGAAATGACCAAGGCTTTACGACCGTAAACCCTAGAGCTTACGACCGTAAACTCCCAAGGAGTGGTCAAAGGACCGCAAACTCCAAGGGAGTACCCTTTTAAACCCTAATCACTCCTCAAGCCCTTGAATTGATCCTAGAAGCCTTTCTTGTGTTGCATGAGGCCCTTAAACATCCAAACTCACCGTCCCTATGAGTTTACGGCCGTAAACCCATGGGGGATATGGTCTCTCAACCGTAAACACACATTAAGGTGGCCAAGTGAAGTGTAAACTCCATAGTGAGGCCATACACTCCTTAGATGCAACCTTTAGCACTCCTAACACTTGAGGCAAAGTGTTTTCATGAACTAGAGTGCCTTTACTTACTTATTTGTTGATTAAATAACTAATTAGATACATTTATACATTACTATATGTCACTTAGGATCCGTGTGTGTGGTCAAGTCCTCGCTTGACACCTAGCATCCTAACCGGCAATTCCATCCACTTCACTCACAGCAGGTGAGTTCATACCCCTTAATCAACCTTTCAAATGCTTTTACTATGTTTTATGGGGGGGAATACAAGTTGAACCATATGACTTATAGAATCAATCACATGTGATTTTATAACTTGCAATCAAAAAGGATTTTTTATGTTTTCAACTGCTTTGTCAACCAAATTGTTTCAAATGATTTCTAAACTCATTTTCATGATAAATTGTTATAAAACTATTTCCAAACTATCTTTTTAAACTATTTATATTTTCAAACCATATCCTCACCAATATATTTATATAAGTAAGACTTGAAGGACTTAGGACTAATAGCTCACCTTACTTCCTGTTCTTGTTTGATTGTGGTCTTAGGGTATCTTGTTATTAGTCCGACTGTCGTTGAATTCTTAGTTTAATATCACATATATTTGTGTTAGATATAAAAGTCTTCATTTAAGTTCAGTGCCTTTGTGTAATAAAGGCATGCAACCGACATTACTATTCAACTATAATAGGTGTAGTTAAGGATTACTACTCGGTAATACTAATGCTAAGAAAACTACCAGAGTCAGTACAATTATGAGTTAATACATGGTAAATACTACATACGAAGAGAATACTATATACTAAGAAAATAATATATACAAAGAGAATACCATGTACATTATGCAAGAGAACCCTCTATACATTATACTATAAAGTACATTTCACACTATACAAGAGAACTTACTAAAACAGAATGTGACATACTATTTCTTGATACGACACATCTTTGTGCTATCACTACGTAACCAGAGTCTCCTGGAGGGAGAGCGGGCATCATGTGTATAGATCTATACGGGACAGACACTCCCACATCCCGACTGCTAGCTATAGTCTGAGCCGTCTAGGCCCAGGGATGACAGATGTCACCATACTACATGTGACCTGGAGGGTCAGCGGACATTCGATCGTCGATCAGCATGGTTACACACAAATTCACATTCGGACCTTTAATTAAGACATTTAGAGTTAAAGGTCAAACGGACTCCCCGAGGTGTATTGTACATTTAATACTACCGGGAGTCTGCATTTTTATTACATTGGCTGGCAGTGACACTGCCAGGGTAAAACATTATTTTCCCAACTTACTTTATAAGAATGAGGTTAATAACTAGATTTTCACACAGATAGATTCACTAGAAAAAAATTACATTTTTTTTAAAGGTTCAAACATGATAACAACCGAGTCTTGGTAGAAGACTACTTTTGCTGGAAAATACAGGATTTTCTAGGGATCATACTACTTTTCAAAAAATCGATAACAACCATTACTTTACAAGAAATGTAAATACTTTTATACAAGAAATGACACTAAGTACTTATGAACTCACCAACTTTATGCTGATAAAACTCTTCCAAAATAACTTGTATTCTCAGGTCATCAGTAGACAGGTACGGATGCAGCTTTTGAGAAGACGGAGCGCATGCAAGACTCCGCTTTATTTTGATTATATTTTTGGTGTCTAACATTTGTACTAAACACGTTTGTATTACAATTATTATCTTAATGCAATGGATGTTGTTGCTTGTCTTTACTATTATGCTTTGTATGATACTGTACATGACGTCATCCACCCCGGGACGTATTCCGCCGTTTATCTCGGTTTCGGGGTGTGAAACTATGTTTTCTAAACACTAGTCATGCCATACACCAAGTATGCACACTATGTTTGTCTCAACATTAGTTATGCAATACATCAAGTATGCACACTAAGTTTGTCTATGCTCTTTACTCTGTGTAATAGATCGATTGAACATACTTCCAATGATTCTCATTTCACAATCCCAAATCCATACTGCAAATGCACGAATCCCAGATTCCTGGCATTTGCTTAAATCTGTTAGATTCAAAACTTATATGCAGTGGCCCTATTGTAATGATTACGCCCAAAGTCACAAAGACTTGTCAACAAACACTACAGAGTATTCCAATGGAGATCAATTCCATGGAAACGAAGTCTCATATTCAGTGCTTTGAACATTCTTCTTGCAATAAGTTTCCTAATCTTACACAGATTTAATGAATAGCTTCCACCTATCGGAATATTTCCATATTCCCTTTTTAACTATTACTCTTAAACAAGAGTTACCTCCTTTCAGAATATGTCAATATGCTCCTTCCAAAATTAACATTATACTTCCAACTGTCCCTGAGCAACCAATCTTTGGTAAACCATAGATTGTCCTTGACAATTGCTTAATCAAATTAGTCATATCCAGTTCTACTACTTTCCCCTCTTAATGCTCTATGCATTTTGGAAAAATTTAGAAGAGATGAATATTATAGCACATGCAATCGATCCTATATCCGAAGCATATGCGGCACGATTCATAAAATACATGATACTAGACCAATCTTTAGCTATAATATTTCTATTTCTATTTGCCAAGTTCTCATAATTCAGATTATGAAGAGGGATTTCGTAATCATAATCGAATTTTAGAATGCAAATACTAGACCCATATATGGAATTTCCTTATGTTGAGCCATTCCAACATGAAATTCATATATATATCCTTGACTAAATATGATTAAAACCTCAATCTAAGCTTTTAGAATTGAAGTGAAGTATAATTTCCTTTCCATTAATTATAGCAAAACAACTTTTCCAAATTGAAACCCTTTTATTTTCTATAATTAACATTGCTAACTTGCAACACTTATCATAATTATCATGCTCCCACTAACATGATGATTATTAGCATAACACTTATGCTCCCACTAGCTTTGACATGTACTTAGACATCAGCTGGACTTCTAGAAAAAAATACTTTATTGACTTTCTTACCAAAGTTCAGATGTCTGATACTAGATTGCTTTGATAAGACTTTATCAATATCATACACCTTATCTAAGATAGCTCACAGGTGTGTCTAAACAATTTAAGAACTATGAAGAGGGATGCCGTAGTCGTAGTCTCAATTGTTTAGATATTTTCATTTGTCATAAGTCCATGTTAGTGTGCCGGTTAACCATGCATGTTCCACTAACGACTTTGAGACTGCACAAATCACAATTGCTATCTTACTTAAAATCTACTTGGTGGAAGTGTTTCCTCACCATCATTTTCATGAATCGGAGAGAAACCTTATGACCCTTAGATTTTATGGTGTATGTGTTCTTATCCATGTGAATTTGTCAAAACCATAATCATAAGATAAGGTTAAAGACAAATTCAAACTCATATGGACTGAACTTATGCAATCTTAACTTCTTGCCACATGGCAGTACAGGGCCTGCCATTGCTTCCAAGTAGTTATGCTACCAATTCAGAACTCTCAGAACTCCTATGCAAAGCCAACTTTAATTGGAATGGGCACATAAGTAAGAGTCTGTCAACACGATAGGTTATAAACCTCAAGTCATGTGCTAGTGATAAACTATAGGTTTCTTCTTCTTGATTTGATCTAAAGGATTTTCCAAGATCTTTAAGACTCCCACTGTCCTCTTGACATATAAGACTCACTTGCCAAATACTCAAGAGATAGTGCGGATTCTTTATCAAGAGAAACACTTCGCACAATTGGCCTTAGTTGGTCTTTGTTTTATTCAAAACATCACACCTTACCAATTTCAAATGTACAAGAGTAGGACACTTTTACTCTTAATTTGACAAGTGTTATAAACCTTTCTTTAAGATATGTCACTCAACTTACAGTCTTGGAGTATGACTCTAAGACTAGTTTTGGAACGAAGTATGGCTCCTCTTCTTGATTCAATCATTTCAGCAATTCTTGATTCCTCTTCTTAGCCATAGGAATGCACTAACATGTCCTTAGAGGACCAATTGTGATATGATTTCTAAATCATTAAGATGATCACAAAACGTGATACTAAAGTGCTCTCCTATCTTTTCAGATTTGAGAAACTCTTATCTTCCTGCCTAATTTGATTCTTCGTATTCGTTCTGCCATACATCAAATTTTTCCAATGCTGCAGAATTATACTTAAACTGTTAAGTATAACCATATTTACTCAACCTTAAACTCTTATCTTCCTGCCTAATTTGATTCTTTTGTGGTGGACCTTAGCAAGTGCACAAGACTGTGTACTGTATACCTTAGTCCTTCACTTGACTCACATATACATGTGATCAAGGAATTAGTCTTAATTTTCCAAAGATGAAAATTCTCAATCATCATACTATACAACTTGCATGATTCCAAGTTTCAATCCAAATGAAACTTGGTTGATAAGAATATTCCTTATTTGGTAAAGTTGGACACTACCACAAATGATAGAATCAAATTCACACTTCCATTATTGCTAGAACCATACAAACATCAAATTTTTCATAAAATGTCATTGCAAGGAGATATAATTAAGATAAAACAAAATTTTATTTATTTATAAACGCGGAAAAACTTTTCCCTTACAATGCAACTTGAAATGAAAACTATACTATTACATATTTTTCTAGCAATCTATCATATCTCCTAAGTAGTAGCTCAAAAATCCGATCTTCGCGATCAGATTCGGTATACTTTTTCGTTAAGTTTTCCTTCCCTTTGCTTGATCCTGCCAAAAATCAAAATGCAACTTAGTCACATTATGTAAAAACAATCAGCAATTAGGAACTTAATAGAGTTAGATAGTGGGCTTACCTGAACCAGAGTCAAACTTTTGATTCTTCTTTTCTTCCAGATCCTTCAGGTAGCTAGGTCAGTTTCGCTTCCAATGCCCTTTTCATTCACAATGAAAACATATAGACTCTTCGGGAATAGTACAACAGGCTATTCCAGACTTAAAGTTTCTCTTTACCTTCTGGTCAACCAGGTTAACCAAGGCTGATCCCTTTCCATTGGGAAGAGAATGTTTTTCTGGACTTCCAATGTTACCATTGCCCATGTCCATGGAAGTTTGAGAAGTAGATATTCCACCCATAGTTGCTTGATTCTTGCGCCAAATAATTTCTGATTCAGCAGCAATCAGCAAATAAGAAAGATCCATTAGGGTCATGTCAAGATCTGTCATATAGTAATCTTTAATAAAACCACTATATGACTAAGGAAGTGACTGAAGAACCTAGTCAATAGCAAACTTCCTTGAAATAACAGCACCCAACATTCTCAATCTGTCAATGTGTGACTTCATTCTTAAGACATGAGTTCACATAGGTCTTCCATCTTTATGTCTCATTTCTTGTAGAGCTTGAGTGACATTGAACCTTTCAAGTCTTCGGGCTTGTGTGTCAAGGAGAACAATTGGAGGAGGTGGAGGTAGAGAAATATGATTTCCATGAGATTTGGGAAGATCATTGTTGTCTAAACCAGACATCTACAATGGGAGAAATTCAAGTTAGTTGATTAAAATCCTTAATATATCACCCAATTTGAAATATTAAGGCTAGGACCCAACACAATATTTTATAACTTGGAAGAGGGATGCCGCAATCCAAGCTATAGAATATTTGAAGGTAGGCGAATAACGATTCACCAATTTCCACCATAGAACGAAATATAAACTATTAGGTTTTAATTGGTGTTTAGAAATTCCTAGATTCTTTTGAGATGCAATGAACTTTTCAAAGGCATGTTTCAATCTCGAGTGTGCCCTCCAAGTTTTGTGACTGGGATACCGAGGATCACAAAACGAGGTGTGAAGTAACCATGCAAATTACTTGGTACCCTTAATGTTTATCACTCAGTCGATGTGCCGGTTAACCACACACGCTCCACCGACCTATGATAAACGTTAAGTCACCCTTTACCTACCTTGTTAAGTCCAAGTTAGTGTGCCGGTTAACCACACACGCTCCACTAACGACTTTGACAAAGTGCAAAGTGTAATTTCATGGGATAGAGCCTTATTCACATTTTCCTAAAGTAACGAAGATTGGGGATTTAATAAAACATTTAGTTACTTTATAATAATCATTATACTTTTAATGAGAATTTTATAAGTCCTTGTCCTACCCGTTCGGCTAACGACCCTCCACCAGTCAAGGAAGCGGTGGGTGAGAGTGGACACCCATTAACCTGTCATTTTATAGGCAACAACCTTATACACTCCTTATAGACCGGCTTCGTGAATGAGGCCTACTAATGATAAAATGACTTAATCTTATACATATATAATTATTATTAAACTTGTAATATTATAAAGTATAAGGATTGAATTTTAACTTTTAAAATTATAGGGGTTGGAACTAAAGTTTTTAAAGTGACTTTACATGTTCCAAAACTTGAGGGCAAATTTTGTAAATTTACAAAACCTTTCAATTCATAACTTATGATTTATTAAAATGAAGACTCTTCATTTTTTGTAACTTATGTGTTCTTTTAATGGATTTAATACAAAGTGACTTTTGGTTATCCATAACTTGAGCACAAGTTATGGACTCCATTAAAACACATAAAGATCATGAATTAAGCATTAAACAAGCAATTCCTATGATCTGTAAAGAACTCATAAGAACAAGAAAAGTCATATCAAAATTTCAAGAACATATGAACACATATAATCATGTAATTTTGATATTAGCCATTGTAAATGAATTAGAGCAACCATTACACCATCAAAAACAAGTTTTCAAAACACAAAAACAGTTTAGGGTAATTTTTCTAGTCCATTTCCAGCAGCAAAAGTCGAAAATCTGCACCCTGCGGCTCTTACTCGTCGAGTGCAAGAACCTACTCGACGAGTAGGATGAGTTTATGCTTGGACTCGTCGGGTCCCCCCATGGACTCGGCGAGTTCCCTGTGCAGACAGCAAGAAATTCGACCTTTTTCACTATTTTGCATCAAGTATCAACAAACCAACCTAGACTATGATACCACTGTTGGGTTTTGAGCATTCTAACACTCCTAAGGTGTACATGCAACCCTAGAAAATCTTGGATCTGTGTTTGTCCAAAATACATGCAAAATACATTTTCCCAAGGTTCATAATCCTATCTAGCATATATGGGGAACTTCTAAACATAAAAGTTAGCTAGAGTTACATACCTTGTAATTGGTTTGATTCCTTGAAAACCTTGAGAGCCTAGCACCCCAAGTGTGATGCCTCAAATGTTTCAGACAACACCAAATGCTCATGGAATAAACTTTGAGAGAATGTCTAACACTTGAAATCGGCCTTGCCCTATTGTCACCCTAGTGTGACCGATTTTAGTAGATAGCATGTTCTTTATATAGTGTGTTACAATTAGGGTTACACCATGTAAACCCTAATGTAACATGGCTCTTCATTTCCATGACCCATGGGTTTGTAACTCCCATGTAGGATCCATGGAGCATCCTATGGACCTTAGCCCAACTTGATAATCCATGGAGCCTTTAGCCTACTATACAAGTTATGGATGATTTACATAATCAACCCATATATTTAATTAGTCATCTTTTGATCACTTAATTAATACTAGATTAATTCTTGATCAATACCAATTAAAGAATATTATTAATATATTAGAACTTATAATATATTAATAAACCATAAGTGTTATTTCTCTTATTTTAGTTTATCCAAATGCATGATGCCATGCAACCCAAATGGACCATGCCGGGTCGGGTCAAGTCCAACCCAAAAATAGTTATGAACATAGACACCTAATCCAATAGTACTATGGCTCCCCGCAGTATCACAACACCCTCTCTCTGACTAGTGAGTATTACGGCTCCCCGCAGTATCACAACACTCCCTCAATGACTGGTGAGTACCACGTCTCCCCGCAGTATCACAACACTTCCCCAATAGCTGGTGAGTACTACGGCTACCCGTAGTATCACAACACCCTCTCTTTTCTTCCCATAATCTCATCCTCAGGTCATTACCTCACTGCATTCACTAAATCACGCTTCACGGCCAAACATAGATAGGTGCACACACCCACCCAGGCAAACATCACTACTCCTGACGACCGTCGTCGACAAAAACACTTTTTCTCGCTTTAATTCACATCCTCAATAATCCCGCTTGATGTCAATTAGCTGAAAGGGCTCCCACCGGAACCATAGACACCTGATACATCACTCGTCATCTCATAACTCAAGTCTCAAAATGATCCAAAATTTAGGATATCTTAATCGGATATCTCGGCACATCATCACAGAACCTTACGACGTCTTCCCTCATCCACTGATCTTCCACTAGCACATCTCGCAACCTCGAAATACTCAAACTCACAACTTGAAACACGGAGGAATCGTCAATGTCAAGTACACGTTGACGACCATCTGAAACCCCATCCTCTATGGCTTAAACCCATGCAAATGCTCTGTCACACCCCAAAACCGAGAACGGCGGAAACGTTCTGGGGTGGAGGACATCATGTAATGTATCACAACAATGTAAAGTAGTAAACAAGCAACAACATCATCCATTGCATTAATAGTATAACATTAATTACAAGTGTGTTATTTCATAGTATAAAGCAACATAATTAATATTCAAAATAAAAGGCGAGACTTGACTGCTCTGTCTTCTCTAAACCTTGCATCGGTACCTGTCTAATTGTGACCTGAGAATACAAGTTATTTTGAAAGCGAGTATCAGCAATAAAGCTGGTGAATTCATAAGTATTTTAGTGTCATTACTTTGAAAAGTTGTTATGAAAGACTCGTAAAAGTTTAAAGAAAACTGTTTTTGTAGAAGTGTGAAAACCCTAGAAAATCCCATATTTCCTACTAATATAAAAAGTAGTCTTCTACCAAGACCCTAAAGTTTTGGAAGTATGAATTATTATTCAAACCTAATCTACCTCATCGATTATGTGAATGTGACACAAAGTAAAGGTAATAAGGAAAAATATATAAGAACATAAATTGTATCCTTTTGCACTAGGATATTCACGGCGTGGAAACTAGCCGAACAGTATAACCGTAACTATGTGAATGTATCACACAGTAAGGTAACAAGGAAAATAACACAATAATAGAAATCGTATCTCTACATACAGCATATATGTAATCGTATCTATGTAAAAGTATCCATGTAATAGTATCTCTACATATAGCATAATAGTATTTCTATAGACAGCATATATGAAATCGTATCTATGTAATAGTATCCATGTAATAGTATCTCTACATATAGCATAATAGTATTTCTACAGACAGCATATATGAAATCGTATCTATATAAAGGTATCCATGTAATAGTATCTCTACATATAGCATGTATTCGTATAGACTCATGAATGAAGTGACTCTGGTGTGATTCCTTGTACTAGGAATGGCAAGTAGTATCTCCTAACTATACCTATTATATTTACTAGTAATGTACGAGTATAATCGGAAGTATACCTTTCTACCGAAAGGTACTGAATTGATTGATGGAACTTTTATGACTATATATTTATACATGATATATAACTAATATTTAGACGACCTTGGGACGGATAACCGATACCCTAAATCCACATCCCAACGAGGAAAAGGAAACAAGGCGAGCTAGCCGTTCTATGTCCTTTAAACATTACTTATATAATTATGCATATATAGGCATGCATTTGACAATATAAAAGTATAAAAGAAGTTTTGTAAAATCCTTTGAAAAGTTTAATAATTAAGAAAAGATGACTTGATGTCAATTTATAAAACGATTTGAAAACAGTTTGATAAGGCAATTTAAGTGTAAGAAAACCTTTGCTGGAAACACAACTGTAACAAATTTTGAAAGGAAACATACAGTGTGTAGGGCAGTTAGACAAAGAAATTTAAACAAGTAAAAACGCTTTGGAAAGTCATTTGAAGTAATACGTTTGGTAAAACAGTTAAAGTGCAGTAAATCCGTTTGCATGCTGGTTATTAATCACATGTGATTGATATGATAACTAGCATGATTCAACTTGTATTCCCCCCCCCCCCATAAAAGCATTTAAAAACATTTAAAAGATTGATTAAGGGGTATGAACTCACCTGAAGCGAGTGGATCGGATGGAAGTGCTGGGTAGGATGCTATGTGTCGAGTGAGGACTTGAACACACATACGGATCCTATGTAACATGTAGTGATACATGAATGTATCTAATTAGTTATTTAATTACTAATTAAGTAAGTAAAGGCATTCTAATGTATGAAAACACTTTGATTCTGGTGCTAGAAGTGCTAAGGGTTGCATCTAAGGAGTGTATGGTCTCACTATGGAGTTTACACTTCAAATGGTTACCCCTATGTGTGTTTACGGTTGGAGGACCATTTCCCCCATGAGTTTACGGCCGTAAACTCATGGGAATGGTGTGTTTGTGTGTTTTAAAGTCTCATGTTTCACAAAGAAGTGTCCTAGGGTTGATTCAAGGGCTTAGGAAGTGGTTAGGGCTCGAAAAGGCATACTTTTTGGTGTTTACGGTCCTTGGACCAACCTTGAGTAGTTTACGGTCGTAAACACTAGGGTTTACGGCCGTAAACCCAAGTATGCTTCAACCTTTTCGTGTTTTGTGGTTCCTAGTTCGTTCATACAAGTTTCTAGTCCATTAACCATGCTAAGGAAGGAGTTAGGGGCACCAAAACACCCTTTGGGGTGTTTACGGTTTTGGGTGTTTACGGTTTTGGGAGCTCCCCAAACCGTAAACACATGTTCTTGGGGTTTTTGATGTTCATTCCATGGATTTATCAAGCACACTAAGTAAACAACTAGTTAAGAAGAGTATACTTACTTCTAAGAAGCTTGAAAGAGTGTTTAGGACCCAAGAACACTAGTGTGTGTTCTTGGTGTTCTTGGTGTTTTAAAGAACACTTGAAGATCTATGTAAAAATCAAGAATTTATGGATGAAAAGATGCATAAACACTAGATTAAGTGTTGTAGGAAAGAATCTAGGAAAGGAAACTTACACTTTTGGCGGATTTGGAAGAATGGACTTATGATACTTGAGAGAAAAACTTTGTGTTCTTGTGGTGGAAAGTGGAAAGTGAGCAAAAATGGTGTAAACTCATGCTATATGCATGAGTCCTTGGGGAAGAGGTGTTTACGGCCCAAACACCCATTGTTTGGCCGTAAACTCCTAGCAAGTGTGTTGGTTGCTGGTTTGTTACACCTTACTAATAACAAGACATCTTTTTATTAAATCGTTTGACGAAAAATTGAAATAAATTACCAAACGGGCTTAAATCCAGCCAAAAATGTACGTAAATATTTTTGACTATTATTTGAAGTGTTTGACTGTAGAAATTATACAGATGAAATTTTCGGGTTCTCACATCATCCCCCCGTTAGAGGGAATTTCGTCCCGAAATTAAAATTTAAGTAAAAGAGTAGGCATGGATAATCGAGACAAGAAGTGGGGATACTTCCTAATCGATTGATCCTCGTGCTCCCAAGTGAATACAGGTCCGTGGTTGGCATTCCAGCGACCCTTCACTAATGGGGGGCGGCGTTGCTTCGTCCGTTTGACCTCTCGGTCCTTGGTCACTACGGTTCTCCCACGAGGGTGAGGCTCTTGTGGAAATCGATGTCGTCGAGTGGGATTACAATAGTATCGTCAGATAGATACTTCCGCAAGTTCGAGAAGTGGAGGGTAGGATGCACTTTACTACGCTCGCATGGTAGATTGAGTTTGTGAATTACAGGCTGATCCGGGTAAGAATCTCGGAGGCCTAACTATCTTCGGTTTTAGCTTTCCACGCCTTCTGAAGCGTATTAAGCTTTCCCAGAGTGAGACTTCCAAAGGAATTTGGTTTCTCACCTGGAGTTCTAAAGGTTTCTCCCTTTTGCTTCTCTTCCCAGTTAAGGGTTGCTCCCTTCAAGGTCAAAGTCGTAAGGGGTTTCGTAATTTGCGAGAAGTTCTAAATGAACTAAGACGGTAGGTCAGCGAGACCTAGAATTTGGCGAATTCCCATCGACGTCTTCGGTGCTGACAATTTCCCAACAGTTTATATTAATCAAAAGGTCCTCAAGAATTCCCACATCACTAATAGCGTATCTTAGAAATTCGACTCTTCAATACCAAAACTCGTATCTAGAGAACTTCGGGTGAGGCTTTTCTAATAGTATTGTTTCCATGGTTGTTGCAGCTGCGCTTTATGGTTTCCTTCCTACTACGAGGGTAGATAAGTAAGTCACTTACAAGGACAATGACGAACTGATCCAAGTAAGAATGGCGTACCCTATTCATTAAGTTCATGAATACTACGGGCGTATTGGTCCTATCCGAGGGGCATCACTACGGACTCGCAGCGTCCGCATCGAGTTTGGAAGATTGTCCTCTGGACATCCTTCTCTAAAACTCACAACTGGTGATATTCGGATCTCAGGTCCATTTCTGGAGGGTATATCGTCCCTTGTGGTTGGTCGGCTTGTTCATCTATGCAAGGATGATAGTAACGATTCCTACTGGAGATATTGTCGAGGCCTCTGACGTCGATGGATCTACGAAGCAATTTGTGTTTCTCCTTGAAGAACAAGACCAGAGCTCTCTACGGTGAGAAGCTTGGTCTTCCAATTCCATTGCTGAGTAGTTCGTTAGGTTTGACCTGAAAGTTCTTGAAGCTCGGGGGGTTAGACTGTAGGGCGATCTGGTTACAGGCGTCGTACTGGGTTCTAAGTTTGTTCGTATGACGATGTGACTCGTAGTCTTAGGCAGTCTCCGTCCTGAAGTTCATATTAGAAGTCATACATGGTTCATCGATCACAGTCTCGTTTATACGAGTCTTATATAATTAAGATTGAAAAGTTAGTCGAATAAATGATTCTTCTTTAAGTTCACATCCCAACGAGGAAAAGAAGTTAAAGGGGAATCATTAATTCTAAACCTGTAGAACCTTGATTATATACCACCCTTGCGTATACATTCTTCAGTGATAGATCAACCTTACGGGTCTTTCATTCGAACTTGACGTACTGTACGAGTAGTACTTCGAGGAGGTTTGCTGAGGTTTCTTTGAAAAGGATAAGGAACATGAGGTACTCTACACATGAGTACTTCGGAGTTCTAAAGTGACAGTTTCGATAGGAGGACGATTTCGGAGAAAGAGATTTACGCACGAAACTGGTATTGTGAGGATCGAATGGACTCTAGTCGTATGATAAAATCGGAATCACTTGGAAATTAAGGCACTAGATTTGATCATAATGGTGTTACAGAGAAAACACAACAGTGCACCTTTTAACAGAGTTATAGTACTATGGATTTACTACAAGACTAATGCTGCGAACTAGGTATATTACAAAAGACAAGTATACGCAGCACGAGGATCCCTTAACTGACGGGACCTCGCAAAAGATAAGACTCTAGTTGCACTAGTTTTAAACAGTTCATGAGTCTGCTACAACGAACGCCTTAGATACTTTAACGGGGGTCCGGAGTAGTTTCTCCTGCGGCAGTGATCCTTAGTATCTTCCCGTCCGCACCGTTGTTCTTTATCATTGGACAGCCCTTTCTGAGGTGTCCTATCTCGCCGCATGTGTGACATGTCTGGTTCATACTAGTATTGGTGGTGGGAGCGAGGTGTTTAGTCAGAGTTACGTGGACATGGGTGCCCTCCTCGTTCCTCCACTTTGAGAATTTCCTTTTAAAGGGTCCGGCTTTACCACCACCTTTGTGTGTAGGGTTGGTCCCGATGCCAGGGACTTGAGAAATGGGTCGTGCCGGTGCTGAAGGGGCAGGAGTTGCCACTTGCTGCTGTTGCATGGCAAGCCTTTGGAATCGTTGGCGCTCCTTTCGAGCTCGGTGATTTCGTTTCCTCCTCTCGGTTTTATAACTTTGTACGTCCGTGACTGTTGCCATTCGTTGGCTTCCTGGATCGATACAACGATCGGGATTTTCAAGTCCTTCGCCGGTCGTGATTGTGTTGCTAGCGTTGAGGATTGCAAGGATTGTTAGAGTCATAATGTTGTAATGAGTCGAAGTCTGTCTTTAGAATCTTCGAACATTTTTGTAATGTATTTTACTAGGGCATAATATTCGAAGCATAATGTTTAGTCCTTAGTGTATTTTTTGTACGCTTTTCTCTCCTATAAATAGGAGTGGTTACTAGTGTCTTAGTAAGAAAGTCTTTACAGAATATTCATTGTACTCTGTAAACTTGCAAAAAGCGTAATAGAGCCAAACAGATCATATTTACATTCTGTGTTCAAATCTAGCACTCATACTTTGAATTCATACTCTAATTCATTCAATACTTGATTCATTGTCTCATCAATTGGTATCAGAGCAGGAATCATATCTCTGATATGATTTTCACAGTGTTCATAAGGTTTTTGAATCAACTTTTTGATTCAAAAGTTTCCGCACTTTTTGAAAGTGAAAAAGTGACTAGATCTTAGTTAGTGATTCGATTCTGCATTTAAATCATTGAATCTAGTGTTCTAAGAGTGATTTTGATTTGAATAATACTTTTTGTTGTCAAATTCTCAAAGTTTCATCAAAAAATTTCAAGGAGTTATTACGTACATCAATGGCGTCTTTCAATCTGAATTCTATGACTTCATTTTCTCATCTTCTAGGATCATCCACCAAAATTCCTATGCTCATCCCTGAGTATTACGATCAGTGGGCTGATCATATGCAAGATTATCTCAATGGATTGGATGAAGAACTGTGGAATTGCATTTCTGGTAGTCTCAATCCACCTACTAATGTTCAATCAATTGGTTCTTCTTCTGGAAATTCTGAAGTTGAAAATCAATCTGATCGTCTGAAAAAGCTGGAGAAGAGGTGTGTAAGAGAGCTAAGAGGAGCTTGGCCTCCAGTTGTTTACAATTACGTGAGGAGTTGTACAACTGCAAAGGAAATCTGGAACAATCTGAAGGAAAAATTTCAGGGAAGTGAGAAAACAAGAGTTAACTCTGTGAAGCAATGCTTAGTGGAACTGAAGGACTTCAGACAGAAAGATGGTGAAACAATTGAAGTTTATTACGATCGTCTTAATGAATTGATCTATCGATGCAATCGATATGGTATCACCAGATCAGCCATGGAATTCAATTTGATTTTTATTATGGGACTTCGAAAGGAGTGGCGTAGTGTGAGCATGATGGTTAAGAATCAACAGAGCTTTGATACGTCAACCTTGAATGACTTGTACAATCAACTGAAGACTCATGAAAGCGAAGTGAACGAAATAGCTGAAGAATCGAAGGCTATTTTGGGAGGTCCACTAGCTTTGGTATCAAAGATCTCTAAAAAGGATGCTGAGAAAGACGCTTCGGATGAAGATGAAGGGTCCATCATGAACTCAGATGATGAGGCAATTTCTTTTTATTCAAACAATCGGGTGAAAAAGTTCTTCAAAAAGCCTTTCAATCCGAAGGCAAAGTCATCTGAGACAAAAGGGAACTTTCTGAATAAAAGTGTTGGGGAAGAGAAAAAGAAGGAAGAGATGAAAGATACGAAGCCTGTTGACGAAAAGACTGAGAAGAAGCTAAAGGGAGATGATGGGATTGATTGTCATTATTGCAATGGTGCCAATCACCTTGCGAATGACTGCATGCTTCGAAAGAAGGATGAAAGAAAGAATAAAGTCAAGGATGAGGCATACTATGCTAAGAAGTTGGAGGTGGTTCGTACGAAAGCCAAGAATTTGTCTCTGGTTGCAAAGGGTGCGGATGAGGAGGAAGATGGTACTTATCAAATCTGGTCATCTGGATCAGATGATGAGGAAATGCGCAATCCAACCCATGGAGCTATGTTTGCAAATATGGAGGAGGAATCAGAGGAGGAGACATAAGAAGTGCATGGAAGATGCTTCGTATCAAAAGCTGCTGACAAATCACCAATGACCACAAAGGTACGAAACATTCTTGAATCTTTTAATATTCCAGTACATGCTTATAATTCTGAATTAGTATCTTTTGATGAAACTGTTACTTATTTTGATTCAATTGTGGTATCTGCTAGCAATGAGGCTAAGAAGCTGTCAATGCAATTGCTAGAGACTCAGAAGAAATTAGATTCGAAAATCACTAGGATAGATTGTCTAGAACTTCAAATTACGAATATCATGGTTGATAGGGACAATTTATCTAGTGATAATAAACTGTTATTAGCACAAAGAAATATATACTGTAATGCTGCTAAAAGATTGTATGGAAAAATAACTGAACTTCATCATTAGTGCGAAATTAGTAAAGAACAACATAGAAAATTGCTGCCATTTTTAGCTTATGAAAGAGCTAAGGTAGACAACATTTCGTATGATTGTGAAAAAGAAATAGCTGATTTTGACAAAGTTCTGAATGACAAGTATAGATATGGAATTGTCAAAGTTGATGAATGTCTTGATTCGGATGATTTAGTTAACATTGTAAATGATACTTTGACTAAATCAGAACAATTTCATATTTTGAAAAAGACTGAGAATTCAGCATCTGATTCTCAATCTAATTTTGCTGATATTGAAGATAACTCTGATAATATTAGTGAAATTAGTGAGCTTGAAGATGTTGATTGTTCTCAGTTGTCTATTGTTAATGTTGCTTCGAATTCTAAAGAGAAAGAAAAAGTTAAGGATTTGATGGTTGAGAATGAAACTGATATACCCTCAACTTCGAAAGTTAGTGAAATGAACTTCGTGGATCTTAAAGACTACCAAACTGATGATAGTGATGATGAAGATGTAGAGAAAGTTTCAAAAGAAAAAGTATCCTCAAAGGAAGAAATAATTCCACGAATAGTTGTTGACCAAGTGTATGGTGATACACAAAAGTTCGAAGAAGTGATGAATGAAAAAGGTCCACATTATCTTGAAACGAACACGGTGGTTTTTCCAAATTTCAAATGCACAGATGATGTCATTTTTCCAAATCAAGTCTTCGTAACTACAGGAAATGTTGAGAATATCAAACCAGAGTTAAAGAAGATGGTTGAGGAAGATAATTCAAAAACAACTGAGGAAGGTTTTTTCGCAAATCAAAACACCGTTGAAAACAACTTAACAAAGAATTTGTATACCTTTCAACGACAAAAACCACAAAAACAATGGGTTCAAAAATCAAAAGTTGAAAAAGAGAAAATAATATGTGTTGAAAAAGAAAAAGAAAAAGTTGTCAAATTAAACTCTAAGGAATTTAAAGATCAAATTGAAAAATTTTCGAAAGAAAACAACATTTCAAAAAGACAAGCAAGAAAGAAAATGTTTTGGCAAAATATTGAGTCTCAAAAGATATCTGAATCACAATCAACCAAAAATGTTTTCAAAACTAAAAATGCTTCTTTTTCAAAAACCCAACAATCATCTCAATCAAATCATACACGGTCTGAAGTGAAAAAGCAATCCACATATTCGAACGTTTTACAAAATAACAACTCAAGAGCATTCTCAAATAAATCAAATCAATCATTTGTTCAAAAACAACATGTTAAATCAACAGTCAATTCATCATATGCTTACTTTTTTGTAACAAATCCCAAAGTTGATTTTGTTCCTCAAAAGCCAAGTTTTCCTAATTACACAAAGAAAGAAACTATGAGGACATCTCGGGAAAACGGAATGACTTCAAGGAAGAACATTGATCATTGGCTTGAAGGAAAAGGAAAAATGTATCAGTCGAATACATATTCAAAAGAGCAAATTCATGAAGCTTACGAAAAGTATGTCAATACTTCTTCAAATGGCAGCTCATCATCTAAGGATTCGAATATATCGGTCAAAGCTTGGAGACCAGTCACAAAAGCGAAGACAGTTCAATCTCAAACTCAAAATGCGAAGGGAATTCTCAGTGAACATTCAAAACTATCAAACACTTATGTTTCAGTTCCTTTAGATGATGAAGTAAATTTAATTGATAGTTTCAAAACCAAAGTTTGTGATTGGGTTAAAAGTTCTTCATTACATTTGAAATTGAAATCTAATTTCCAAGGACCCAAAGAGTGTTGGGTACCTAAATTTTTCCATTTATTTCAGGTACTATGTGACGAGCAATATGATAATAAGTGGTACATTGATAGTGGTTGCTCTCGTCACATGACTGGGAAGAAGGAGAACTTACGAGATTTTCGAAGTCTCAAAAATGCTGGTGTAGTGAAGTTTGGGAACAATCAAAAGTGTCAAGTCAAAGGATATGGAAAGATCACGAATGGACAATTCACAGTAAATCGTGTTGCATATGTTGAAGGTCTTCAACATAACTTGATTAGTGTTTCTCAACTTGTTGTGGGCACTGGCAATCAAGTTCTTTTCAACGAAGAAGGAAGTATTATTTCGAATGTTAACACAAAAGCAATATTACTACAATCCAAAAGAAAAGGTGACATGTTCACACTGGATATCAATCCGATAGTTGGGAAACATGCCATATGTCTTCTTTCGAAAGGAACAGCAGACTTAAGTTGGTTATGGCATCGAAGACTTTCACATCTCAACTTTCAAAACATCAATAAACTTGTGGTACAAGATTTAGTAAGAGATTTACCTGTACTTAAGTTTGACAATGATTCTTTATGTACAGCTTGTGAAGTTGGCAAGCAACATAAACAAGGTCATCCTATAACAATAGATTCGAAAATAGTTGCACCTTTGGAGCTTTTGCATATTGATTTGTGTGGGCCTTCGACTGTTTCCACACTCAACAACAAACGGTACATTTTAGTTATTGTTGATGATTTTTCCAGATTCACATGAGTTTATTTTCTCAGGCTCAAATCTAAAGTTGCACAAATCATGATTGACTTTATCAAAAAGATGGAAACCACGTTGAAGAAGACTGTTCGAAAAATCAAAAGTGATCATGGAAATGAATTTAAGAACAATGTTCTTGATTCATTTCTAGTGGACAGAGGAATTTCGCATAATTTTTCATCTCCATACACACCACAACAAAATGGTGTTGTAGAACGAAGGAATCGCTCACTATGCGAAGCAGCAAGAACTATGTTGGCATATGCGAATTTACCTCAATATCTTTGGGCTGAAGGTGTTTCAACAGCATGTTTTACTCAAAATTGATCGTTCATTCATCGTCGTTTTAATATTACACCCTACGAAATTTTGAACAATCGAAAACCTAATGTCAAATTCTTCCATGTTTTTGGATGCAGGTGTTTTATTATGAATCTCAAGGATCATCTTTCAAAATTTCAAGCAAAAGCTAATGAAGGGATTATTCTTGGATATTCGCACAATTCAGTTGCATATCGGGTGTTAAATAAGAGGACACGAAAAGTGGAAGAAACTTTCAATCTGACATTTGATGATTACTATATTAAACAAAATAAGCATAAATTTTCAAATCATCCAATACTACAAGAATCAAAAGTTGACTCTGAATCTTTACAAATGGATGATACTAATTATGATTTGATTTTTCGAATTTCAGATCATGCAGTCGATGCTGAAAACCATACTCCTGATAATCACATACTCGAGTCAACGAAACTAAATGATGATACAACATCAAATCCTCAAGAAGGCGAAACAATGCATGATAATCCACTGGAGGGGGAGCAATTGGATTCAAATACTTTAAATGATGAAGAGCATTATTTCGAGGGGGGAAAGAACAAATGAATGCTGAAGTTGAGGGGGAGCATGTTGTTGAGGGGGAACTTGATATTGAAGGGGAGCACAATGTTGAAGATGCTTTTTCAATTACAGGTTCAGACAATGATGAATTGTACGAAGATGCACCTTTGGAATTTTATCCAGCATATCCACCAATGGAAAAATGGACAAGAGATCATCCGAAGGATCAAGAAATTGGGAATCCACAAGAGGGAGTGATGACAAGAGCTCAAATTCGTGCAAAGCATGAGGTACTGAATACTCATCAAGAATTTTGCATGTTCAACATTTTCATATCTAAAATTTAACCAAAAGCAGTTAAGAATGCAATGGAACACTCAGATTGGGTTGTTGCAATGCAATCTGAATTGTCAGAATTTGAACGAAATAAGGTTTGGAGATTAATTCCTAAACCTACAAATGTTTCGATTGTCGGGTTAAAATGGATTTTCAAAAATAAAACCGACAAAGATGGAAACATTGTTCGAAACAAAGCCAGACTTGTTGTAAAAGGATATTCACAACAAGAAGGAATCGACTATGAAGAAACTTTTACCCCTGTCGCAAGACTCGAGGCGGTTCGAATATTTCTGGCTTATGCAGCTCATAAAGATTTTGATGTTTATCAAATGGACGTGAAATGTGCATTTTTAAATGGAGAGCTTGAAGAAACTGTTTACGTGGAACAACCCTAAGGTTTTATTAACGAAGAATATTCTAATCATGTTTATATTTTAGATAAAGCAGTTTATGGTTTGAAACAAGCACCACGAGCTTGGTATGCAACTCTAACATCATTTTTGAAACAATCTAAATTTAAACAAGGATCTGTTGATCCCACATTATTTCGAAAGAAAGTGGGGAATCATCTTATGCTTGTTCAAATTTATGTTGATGATATTATTTTTGGCTCGACTGACCCTGCTTTGTCTAGAGAATTCGAAGATTTGATGAAAAGCAAGTTCGAAATGAGCATGATGGGAAAAATCAATAATTTTCTTGGTCTGAATATTCATCAAAACAGAGAAGGGATTTTCATCAATCAAGAAAAATATACGAAGAATATGTTGGAAAAGTTTGGATTGACGAATAGCAAAAAGCTTCGTGTACCAATGGCAACGGGCATCAAGTTAACACCATCACTAGATAAACCATCAGTTGACATAACTCTTTATCGAAGCATGATTGGTTCATTACTTTATCTCACAGCAAGTCGACCTGATATAATGTTTTTTGTGTGTAATTGTGCCAGGTATCAGTCGAATCCACGAGAGCCACATCTCACTGGTGTGAAGAATATATTTCGTTATCTTAAAGGAACAATTTCGTTAGGATTGTGGTATCCTTCGAAAACTGGGTTCTTTGTTCAAGCATACTCAGATGCAGACTTAGGTGGTTGTAATCTCGATCGCAAAAGTACGAGTGGTGGATGTCAATTTCTTGATGGCAAATTAGTAAGCTGGCAATCGAAAAAGCAAACATGTGTATCGATTTCTACAGCTGAAGCAGAATATGTGGCTGCTGCTGCCTGCACTTCTTAAATAATATGGATACAAAGTCAATTGCGTGATTATGCAATTAATATGAAAAAGATTCCATTATATTGTGATTCTCAGAGTGCCATACAAATTTGTCATAATCCTGTGCAACATTCGAACACTAAACATATTGCTCTTCGTTACCATTTCATTAAAGATCACGTGGAGGATGGAAATATTGAAGTGCATTTCGTGAAAACAACTTATCAGTTAGCTGATATTTTCACGAAACCTTTGGATGAAAAGTCATTTGTGCGAATAATAGAACGACTTGGAATGATCGATGGAAATTCTGTTCCATGCGAAAAAGACGAATGTTGTGTGACAAAGAATGAATCAGAGGCGTTGAATAAAAGATAACACAAAGCCATTCAGCATTCAGCGGTTACTGTTCATAGTCAACGCTTCGACCGCTTCGCATTCGCATGTTTGTCACAAATTTTAAGCAGTGATTCAGCGGTTACTGTTCATGGTCAACGCTTCGACCGCTTCGAATTCGCATGTTTATCACTTCTTTTAAGCGTTGAGTTCATAGTTACTGTTTATAGTCAACGCTTCGAATTCGTACATTTAGCACTCATCAAGGACTGATAAACTTTAGTCTGTTTGCAACAAATACAATATTTTTTTTTTAATTTTCGAAAAATCCAAAAACAACAAAAATATTTTGATTCTTACTTCTTTTTAGTATTTTGTTGCAGATTCTCGTGATACTTAAGAAGGGACTATGTGAGCAATATTAAGGTCAGGTACGTTTTTCGTATGCATAGATAACTTTTTCATTATTCGAACTAGTTAGGCTGTCCCTAGAAGCATGCTGCTGCATGTTGACAAAAGCCTCCATGACTCAATGTGTGTGTTCGAAAGCCTTAATGAACTCTTCATACGAAGCTTTCTTCCCAATCAGGCTTGTATTCACATTAGTCTCCTGAGCTACCTGACTCTTCTCATATGATTAAAGAGTTTACTGTTTGGTCCAAATAATAACAGAGGTACACTTCGTGTCTTATACCAATCTTTTTCATCCATAACATTCTTACACGATCACACACAAAGACGTATGTCCGAGAGGTCTCTGATCAAACCCATGATCTGACATCATGAGTCCGTGATGAAAGTGAAACCCAAAAATCTTGCAAATTAAGGAATTGACGGGGAACATTGTTCCAAATATATACGAAACTTTTGTTTCAGTACCAAAGTTCGAAACTCCAAATCATATTCATTTCGAATGAGTGGTCTTGATCAAACATTCGAAACCCACGATGTTTGTTACCCAACAAGATCCAGTTACAATTTTTTTTCATGAATATGATTTCAGTGTGAGTTTCATTTGAATGTCCTAGTTATGTTAAAATTTTCAAAGCCAACTTGTCACTGACTACACTGGTCAAACAAGTAATTTCTGTTACACTTTATCACCTTATGTTTAGGTTTACATGTAACGAAATTTTGAACCTACCCACGAAGCATTCTTAAAAGAAGCCCTTTCATACTTATCAAAAAGTATTCGATTGTACTTCACGGGAACATACACAAGCTGTTGATCATCTCTCTTGATGATTAACGAAGCAAACTTTGCCCGGGGTTTAACTGTCTTCGTGTCAAATTGAATTGTTGACATCACCACATTCCAAAAAAAAATTTTAATTGTTTCTTGTCTAACTATCTTTGGAACACTGCACACACAAAATCCTTGAGGTTCTGAGTAATACCAACTCAGGCTGATGATTTCGAACATCTGGCATATGACTTCGCTTTTAATCCCAAAAGTGAAAGAGCCTTGCTTCCATTCGAAGGGTTCTGACGGTTACACTTTTTGACACATGGCTACTTTTCCGCAGTAATGGTCCGATTTTCAAGGTGCCACGTCGGATGTCATTAATTACATCCCGCTTCAAATTCAAACACTTTCGTCGTTACATATAAAAGGGGAATCCAGAGTTCATTATACGTTTACGCGATCAAATCAAAAATTCCTAAATTCTCTGTTCTTCATCTTCTTCAAACCCTAACAATGGTGACTACTGCGCATGTCGATCCTTCTACTGAAGATACTTCCTCTGCACCAGTTATGAAGATTCAATCTACCAATTATTATGCGGATGGTGAACTTTCTCAATGTCCTGAGGAATTCAAGATGCTTATTGTTGCTTTAAAACACTCTGTTTTATCCAAAGCAATGTTCAATTCCTTTTCTGTTCCGGTATCCTGGCTTTCTCAAGCAGGATCTACAGCCACATACAACAAAGCCTCTGATTCAATCACTTTTCACCTTATCAATGACAAAAAGGTTAGGCTTTCCAAGAAACTGTTTTGCCAGATTCTTGATATTCCAAATACACCTCCTTTTGTTGAATTTCAATTCTCCCAAATTATTCATTGTTTAATGAAATGGGATATCAGCCCCCATTGTCAAAGGTAAGTGACTTTAAGAAGTCTGGTCTTCCAAAATTATGGAATTTCTTGTTTGGGATCTTCTTGCGTTGTTTAACCGGAAGAACAGTTGGGTTAGATAAAGGAAGGATGGAGGTTTATGCCATGGTGGCTGGTTTATACTATGATCTTCCAGCAGACTACTCTACACAGCAATGGAAGGAATTCCAAAAAGGATTAGAGCTTACGAATGTTGTTAATGGCATTTCGTGTGCTAGGTACTGGAGTCTTATTCTACAACATTTTTACAACAAGGAAGGCATCTTGGTTTCAAATGAAGAAGAGAAGGTTATTTTTCAATCTTACCACTTTCCGAAGGAGGTTGTTGACAATGCTGATGAATTTCCCAACGTTGCTCGGATTCCCGACGCAATGCTCAAAAGGGTGGATCCTACGAATCCTGTTTTGATTGCTTATCTGAAAACATTCGACTCTTCTATTCCTACGGGAATTTTGTTGCCACGAGAAGAAAAGAAGTCTAAAAAGTCGAAGAAAGGTGATCCTGCTTCTCTTGAAAAGAAAACGAAGAGTTCAACATCCTCTAAATCTCCAAAGAAGAAGACAGAAAATGTTGCAGTGACAGTTGAAACAACACAAGTGATTGAGCCAATAGTGGAAGAGACTCAAGAGAACGTGATTATTCCTTCGAAAACAGGGATGTTTCGAAGAATCAAGATGAAATCCACTCACAAACGAAAGTCACCATCACAGAAGCTGATTCGAAAGCATCAGATTTCTCACCAAGGAGTCTTGATTCGTGAGGTACCTATTCCAGTTTCTCCAGGATCGAAGAAAAGAGCAGCAGAAGATATGGCAAAACATTTGTCACAACCGAAAAAGAAGAAGACGAAGAAGACTCGCAAGATTATTTTATCCACTGAGTCTATAGAAGAGGATGAACGAATACTAGAAACTCCAGAATTCACTTCTCTCATTACAAGTTCCATTCATGAGACGACTGTTATCATACCACCCGAAGTTTCGATTGCCAAATCAACTTTTGAGGAGGTTCGAACTTCAGGCATCCCTGCACACGTATCTGATACGGATGCAAATGTCAACATGGGTGACGGAGGTTCGAAAGATGCAGATCAAGGTATAATTATCTCTACTCCTTTCGAAACACATGTTTCTGTTACACCATCATCTACAATTCCTTTCACATCAACCACAGACTCTCCTACATTCGAACACATTATCAATCAACCCATTACTTCCATTTTCTCATCTCAATCCACTGACACACCCAAACCACCTTCTCCTGTTCAAGAAAATATTGACATGGAGCCAGAAACCGATAATGAAGGTTTTGGAGGTACGTTCGAAGACCTGGAATTTCATGAAGATGAAGAAGAATTTCCTGATCACATGTTGATGACAATGAAGCAATACAAAATTCTTAATAAAAATTTGATCTCCATCATTCAATCCCAAGCTGATCTTGGAGGAGGTTCATCTATTTCAAGTTTGGAGGTTGATTCAATGCTCAAGATGTTCGAATCAAGATTAATCACCAATGTTTCTGGAATGTTGAAAGCTTCAGAGTCAGCTATTTTAGAACAGGTTGATTACACAGATCAGAATTCTGAGCTTCGTGTAAAAACTCTTAGATCTGATTTTATGGGCGAAGTTAAGACTCTGAAAAGCACAACAAAAGAACGTCATGTTCTTTTTGTTCAGGAAGTGAAGAAGGTAAGGGAGGATGTCAACTCACAAATTCACGAACTCCGTGAAGATATGTAGAAGGAAATTCTCTCTGTTCAACATGATTATGCGTCCTTGAATCAGAAGGTCGATATCATATGCGATGCTGTCACTCGTTTTGTCAAGCTATATGAAGGTTTGAGTCCTCAAATAACTCAAATCTACAAATCTGAAAGTGAGAATTTTGAAGGTGTGATAAAGTTGCTAAAGGAATTGAAGGAGATCTCAACAAAACCGGTTTTGTCCCCGTTGATTACTCCATAATTTTTATCCCAGAAGTTTATGCAGTTCGAAGCCATACCTAACAAGCAGCTTACACCACTATTTCGCATATCCAGTCTTCTTCCCACAACTACTGGCCCTCCTGTTTTCACAGGGGTGCAAGGGGGAGAAAGGAAGTCAGCAGAAGAAGAAGCAAAAGTGGTGGGCAAGGTATTCTCTTCGAACATCCCTACATCAAAACCAGTAATTGTATCTGCTGAACCAGTGACCTCAACAATCGTTACTACATTGCCAATTACAAGAACAATTTCGAAAGGAATTGTAATTGGTAAACCTTTGGAAACTGGTGGGAGTGGTTCGAAACCAAAAGATGTATCTGAAAAATCCGCTTCAAAAGATAAAGGAAAATCAATTTTTGTGGAAAAATCTAAAGAAGAAAAGAAGGCTGAGGCTGAAGCTGAGATTGAAAAGCTCAGAATTGTTCAAAGTATAATGGCTCAGAGGGCTAATGATCTGAAGGGGATGGATAAAGGTGATCCGACAAAACACTATAACTATGAAACAATCGAAGCCAAGGTTGCTTTCAACCACACGTATACATTCGAAAAGATACCAAAGCAAAGTTATGTGGTCACAAATTCGGATGTTTGCCAGTTGGATTTCCCTATAAACGAGATGATGTTTATCATGCCTCAATTCAAAGCTGAAGGGAATTTCAAAGAAAAGGATGAAGGCACTCATATGAAAATTCGTTTTCATGTAGTTCTCGGCAAAGCCCCTGAGGATGTTTGGTCACTTATCAAAATCAAGAAGGTGATAAGTATGAAAAAAGATGTGGTTTTCGGAAACACAGTCCAAAACATCAAGTACGTGGTGGTGAGGGCGAATGGAAAAACATGCGAATTCACGATTGCAGATTTTCCCATGATGAACTTGTATGACCTTATACAAGTTGCATTGCTTTTGAAAGACAAATCTTTTTCTTTTCTTCAAAATACAGATCCAGAGGAATTCAAGCTTGGAGTTGCTCACATCAAGATCTTCAGTGAAAATTACTATGAGTGTCTAGCACTAACTGATGTGGAGTTGGAAACTGCCAAGGGAATGGAGATAAATGCCCCAATGGCTCCTTCGAAGCCACAGGCTGAGTTAAAGAAATATGATGATGGAGAAATTTGTCTTAAGCCATTTGGGATAGTCTTTGCTGGAAAGGATAAAGCTGGAAAAGCGAAGCGGTTTTTGTTCCAGGCTAGTCAAGCGGAGAGATATTCCACATCTCAATATACGAACTTGATTGTTCGTATGAACCACTGCAAAAAGAACAATGAAGGAGACAAGAAGGAGTTGAAGAAAATTATTTCTTGGTATACTGAGGTTCGAAGGGTTTTGCTATACTCCATTACACTTCTCACCAACTGAAGACTTCGACTTTGATTACAAAGGGGGAGATTGTTAGAGTCATAATGTTGTAATGAGTCGAAGTCTGTCTTTAGAATCTTCGAACATTTTTGTAATGTATTTTACTAGGGCATAATATTCGAAGCATAATGTTTAGTCCTTAGTATATTTTTTGGATGGTTTTCTCTCCTATAAATAGGAGTGGTTACTAGTGTCTTAGTAAGAAAGTCTTTACAGATTATTCATTGTACTCTGTAAACTTGCAAAAAGCATAATAGAGCCAAACAGATCATATTTACATTATGTGTTTAAATCTCGCACTCATACTTTGAATTCATACTCTAACTCATTCAATACATGATTCATTGTCTCATCAAGGACAGCTGTCACATCAGCTGTTACCGCAGCTTGGAATGTGGCGGCGTCGATATGAAGGATAGGGGCTTCGTTGTTCGGCTGACTATTTCCGAGTGATGACATGATTCTGCAACACGAAAGACAAGGAGTTCGTGAGTGCTTATGGTTGACCCTAGATTATTTTGATTTTGACTAGGAGATGAGTTATTATTCATGAGAACTTGGCTTATACACATTATTATATAATCAAGATCAGGCGGATAGTAAAATGTGTGACTCTACTTTAGTTTCACATCCCAATGAGGAAAAGAAACTAAGTTAGAAATCTCACATTCTACTGTCTACCAGGTCTTCGTTATATATAACTTGGGAATGTATAAGCGAGGAAATCATACTAATAACCTTCTTACTAACCCTTCTTAATGAACTAGAATTCCTAGTAACGGCTATCATTGGACCTAGATGTATTTCGATCGTTCACCTATAGAGTAGAAGTATGTTCTCGAAGGTTTGACCTACATCCCTATGATGCAGTCCTAGTACGGAGTAGAAGTAAGTTCGTAGAATGGTCTCATGACATTTGTCGTTCAAACCGGGGTTCCATCGGTTGGTCAATAACACGATCCAATCTTTGAAAGAGAATTGGGAATGATCCCGAAGCTAAATTACCCTAGTCCAATAACTTGACTAGAGTGGGTTTCAGATAGACTCCAATGATAAGATGATGAAAGTATTTGAACAGAGCGCGACACATAAGTTAGCCGACTGTCAAAATCATTGATATTTATGATGTAATATGATTGGGAAAACTTGACCTTGTAGAAGGTCTTACATCATATCCGGAGTTGAAAGGTTTCGGCCGTATAAAGCCCAACTAAAAGTACCTACAGTACAAGATAGTTACATAGAAAAATGCCATACAGGACATAGATAGGAAAATGATTTTTCGACACAAGGAAGGAAAGTAAAGCATCTCCTACTGGTGATGGTCACCCCTAAGGTGAACCCTTAGTTCAGCCAGTTGTCGTTCCATATCAAGCAGGTGTCTTTCGTACACCCTCTGGCGTACTCGGAGTTCTATGACTTCGGCTCGTGATTCAGCTAGTGCTTGCAGCAGGGTTTCATGGTCTCTCTCAGATCTCTCCCGAGCATCTTCCAGGTGAATGGTGCGGATCGTATGCATTCTCGCATTGGCGACAACTTCTTCGATTTGATGGAGGGCTGCCCTGCCTTGAATCTCATTTCGGGCCACTCTGCGGACCAGGATTGGCAAGACTCTGTCTGCTGAGCCCCCTTCGCTTAGGTCATAAAAGCTTCGGTCTCCATTAAATGGCATGGGATGATCCTGCACTTGGCTCCATGTTTCCAAGCTTTCCACCCACGGAGGCGTCGGGCCTTGAAAAGTCGGACGAGGGTTAGGATTTGGAACAAGAGCCATCGGGGGTAGGTGCTCCACTTCAGGTTCGGAGTGAGAACCACCAGCAAAGCATTCGGCTTGGTGACCATCCATAGGGATTGGGTGATCATTCTCTGGTTCCTCTCCGAGCCACCCAGTATTGTCGTGGTTAGGGTAGTACGGGTCGTCGTGGGGAGGGAATCCAGCCATGATATCTACGCGAGAAAAGGGATATACGAAATAACTAAATAGACGTACTAATTAGATAATTATAAGATGATCTTTATCAGATACTTCAATATTTGTTTAGTGTATACTAGTTATATGTATTTGGGACAAGATAGACCTTCGAATAAGCGACCCTAACTCTAAGTCCACAACCCAACGAGGAACAGGAAGTAAAGCAAAGATCCACAGATTCTGAGTCTATGACATCTTAGATACATATAATTTTAATGTATCCACTAAGCAACTATTGACCTATTGATAAAGATCTATTTAGTTCTCAGATAAGTAATTACAGTAGCACCAAATACCCCTATGGTATTTCATTGTGGTAGTGTTGGTAAGTTTTTAGACTTGTTGCCACATCACAACCATTCTTGGGCATATGCTAATCACTCCTCGGACCAGCATAGTTGATCAGGCTATGCCAATCCCAGGACTGACCATACATCCCCAAGCTTACTTGTGATATTCAACAATCGTAATACTTTTGTTCTTGTCATTGTGACACTGATTTTAGTATGAATGCAGGCACATATACTTTATTAAATATTTTATTATTTAAAAGTATTAACTCTTGGTCAGAGTGTTTTAATCCCCTTGTATTTATAGTTAGCATATCTTTTATGGGTTGATATACTCAATTTACTATAAAAAAGGCTCTGATACCAATCCGTCACACCCCAAAACCGAGAACGGCGGAAACGTTCTGGGGTGGAGGACGTCATGTAATGTATCACAACAATGTAAAGTAGTAAACAAGCAACAACATCATCCATTGCATTAATAGTATAATTTTAATTACAAGTGTGTTCTTTCATAGTATAAAGCAACATAATGAATATTCAAAATAATAGGCGAGACTTGACTGCTCCGTCTTCTCTAAACCTTGCATCGGTACCTGTCTAATTGTGACCTGAGAATACAAGTTATTTTGAAACCGAGTATCAGCAATAAAGATGGTGAATTCATATGTATTTTACTGTCATTACTTTGAAAAGTTGTTATGAAAGACTCGTAAAAGTTTAAAGAAAACAGTTTTGTAGAAGTGTGAAAACCCTAGAAAATCCCATATTTCCTACTAGTATAAAAAGTAGTCTTCTACCAAGACCCTAATGTTTTGGAAGTATGAATTATTATTCAAACCTAATCTACCTCATCGATTATATGAATGTGACACAAAGTAAAGGTAATAAGGAAAATAATATAAGAACAAAAATTGTATCCTTTTGCACTAGGATATTCACGGCGTGGAAACTCGACGATCAGTATAACCGTAACTATGTGAATGTATCACATAGTAAGGTAACTAGGAAAATAACACAATAATAGAAATCGTATCTCTACATACAGCATATATGTAATCGTATCTATGTAAAAGTATCCATGTAATAGTATCTCTACATATAGCATAATAGTATTTCTACACACAACATATATGAAATCGTATTTATGTAAAAGTATCCATGTAATAGTATCTCTACATATAGCATAATAGTATTTCTACAGACAGCATATATGAAATCGTATCTATGTAAAGGTATCCATGTAATAGTATCTCTACATATAGCATGTATTCGTATAGACTCATGAATGAACTGACTCTGGTGTGATTCCTTGTACTAGGAATGCCATTCAAGGGCTTAGGAAGTGGTTAGGGCTCGAAAAGGCATACTTTTTGGTGTTTACGGTCCTTGGACCAACCATGAGTAGTTGACGGTCGTAAACACTAGGGTTTACGGCCGTAAACCCAAGTATGCTTCAACCTTTTCGTGTTTTGTGGTTCCTAGTTCGTTCATACAAGTTTCTAGTCCATTAAACATGCTAAGGAAGGAGTTAGGGGCACCAAAACACCCTTTGGGGTGTTTACGGTTTTGGGTGTTTACGGTTTTGGGAGCTCCCCAAACCGTAAACACATGTTCTTGGGGGTTTTGATGTTAATTCGATGGATTTATCAAGCACACTAACTAAACAACTAGTTAAGAAGAGTATACTTACTTCTAGGAAGCTTGAAAGAGTGTTTAGGACCCAAGAACACTAGTGTGTGTTCTTGGTGTTTTGAAGAACACTTGAAGATCTATGTAAAAATCAAGAATTTAAGGATGAAAAGATGCATAAACACTAGATTAAGTGTTGTAGGAAAGAATCTAGGAAAGGAAACTTACACTTTTGGCGGATTTGGAAGAATGGACTTATGATACTTGAGAGAAAAACTTTGTGTTCTTGAGGTGGAAAGTGGAAAGTGAGCAAAAATGGTGTAAACTCATGCTATATGCATGAGTCCTTGGGGAAGAGGTGTTTACGGCCCAAACACCCATTGTTTGGCCGTAAACTCCTAGCAAGTGTGTTGGTTGTTTGGTTTGTTACACCTTACTAATAATGACACTTCTTTTTATTAAATCGTTTGACGAAAAATTGAAATAAATTACCAAACGGGCATAAATCCAGCCAAAAATGCTCGGAAATGTTTTTGACTATTATTTGAAGTGTTTGACTGTAGAAATTATACAGATGAAAATTTCGGGTTGTCACATACTCATACTGACTCTGAAGTTGACTGCCAACAAATGTTGCCCTTCGCAAAGTAAACATAACAACCCATACATCGAATTGGAAATTCTCCACCGTCGAAACTATCCTTACGAGCCAACCACCTCGAATTTACCATTACAACCTTGAAGAATCCCTAACCACCACAAGGTCTCTGACGAACGACCGTCTGCCGTGGAGACACTCATCCCTTCCTGAACACGTACAACATGCATTATCTCGCTCTGCACCTCGCCTCGACCACCAATAACCCTGGCCTCATGTATCCATACCGCAGGTCTCCATATCCAGCTCTCTAACCGCACTAGAACAATTATATGATTTTCTCAGTAAATAATCGAGTTCTCTCCCACTCAGGGTTCGAACCATCACCATTTGGTATACCGCAGTCTACTCCACAGACTGGCTCGCTATATGCACCGATTCCGCCTCATGGGATGTACCACACCGCGCTCGATGATCTTCCGGATAATAACCACATAACTCCAATTATCCCGAAATCCACCAATCTCATAAACCTCCTCACGTGACTGCCTCCGGCCATCTCGAAATCTCAGACCAACACACTGTCAGACATCCCATCTGTCCCTAATTAGTCCCGTCTCTCGATCTGGAAATAATTCACTATCACACCTCTCGTCTCCAATCCTTCCCCCAACGTCCCATTGTGTGGATTATCATAGAAACAGGAGACTCCGCTCTCACAACCGATACACAACTTAAGCAACAAGGCCCGCCTCCTCAGTATACACCTCGAAATCTCCTGGAACTGCTGCCAAAAGTATGCCTCACCCAGAAAAGGTGCTTCCTCGTTCTCATACATCTCAGTCCCCACTAATAACCCTCTCATGGAATGGGACATACTTCGCAGTAGACATACCGCTCAAATACTCTGGTGAAAAGATCACAACCACATGCTACCCCACCGAGTTACCTCCAACTCTGAAACCGGAAGCTCAATATCTCTTCTGCCCATCACAGGAAACCGAAATAATACAACTCTGGTCACAGAAAGTGACATCTCCTTTATCAGCCGATTGCTCAATTTGGACCGTAATCCTCCATAAATCACCATCTTCTACCCCTCCCCGAGTCTTGCGACTCCAACTGGCATCTCACCAAAAATCCCTCGGGGACTAACTCATTTTTCCCCCTCAAGGCATGCTCCATTGAAACTTGTTCAACATGGACCTCTGGCCCCACACTATTCCACATTTGATCTCAGTCTAACCAATCACAACAAAATAACTGGTAAAACCATAAGCACTAACCGCCACGTGTCGTGGTACTCAAACCATGTGACCACCTCTCGATCTGCTATGAATCATGGTACCCGAACCATGTTATATCTTCTCAATCTGCTACAATCATCATACTCAAACCATGTTCTCTCTTCTCAATCTGCTACGAATCATGGTACTCGAACCATGACATCACCTCTCGATCTGCTACAAATCATGGTACTCGAACCATGACATCACCTCTCAATCTACTACAAATCATGGCACTCGAACCATGACATCACCTCTCGATCTTCTACAAATCATGGTACTCGAACCATGACATCACCTCTCGATCTGCTACAAATCATGGTACTCGAACAATGACATCACCTTTCGATCTGCTACTTAAAACCTCTAGAATGCTCCCTGTATCGAGTATGAGTCCTCTGCTTTCAGTAGTACGAGCCCATACTACCTGCCACATCTACCCATACTTTCTACACGGACCATCCCCGAGTTCCTAAGTAGCTGCTCAATCTTCTCGATCACCAATCTCGTTACGCGTGTTCGCTCCTCTACGAAATGCTCTACTCTGTCAGCGTACTCATCTGACTAGGGTCACCTTCTCCTAGGCTCTTCCTAGGTTCTCACACGTCTCCGCCATTAGCTGCTGAAGAACTCCTAATGATGCCAACCATCTACCTCCTGAATATCGTCATATTCACATGGTAGCTGACTCCCATCATTGAAAGTTCCACAAAGCACGAAGCAAGCATCATTCAGGCATCGAATAAACACGTAAAACCCACTCTAGGTGATAACTCCAATTGCTCTACTCATACTTAAAAGATATCACCGAAATCAGCAACTCTACCCCTCGCGGTTATCTAGGTATCTCTCCTAGATTACTCCTCCACTCAAATCCTTATAAAAAAGGATTCCTACTGGATACTCTTTCTCAGCACATACTCGGAAGCACATCACATATAACATCAATTCCTAGGATATGGCATGACAAATCAGGCCACTCTAGTCCTAAAATATGAAATACCTAGCCTGCCTCTAGCATGCACAATATCTCATAACATATCTCATAAATATCTCATAATACAAAAGTAAGGGTATTTTGGGAAATCGTCGTTCGGGCTCTGGCTGATTATACACACTGTTCTTCCTCGTTTTCTCTTAGAAACTCTTTCTCGCTTTAGAAAAATCATTTCTTTGAAAATTTTTCTCAAATCCCCAATTTGAGTCCAGATTTACCCGAAGGTGCATCCGAATCCCTCAAACCAAGGCTCTGATACCAACTTGTAACGACGTAAATTTTAAAACAATTTTTCATTTTTCAAACGCAACAAAACTCATATAATATTCTCAAAATCTCATGTGTATCAATGTCATCACAGTAAAACATATCCCAGAATCTCAAACACATAATCCTCTTCCAGTGTGTACAAATCATGCCGGCGCCTTCCCGCGATCCTAGGTAGTACCTGAAACACATATCACATAACACGGTAAGCATAAATGCTTAGTGAGTTCCCCAAAATATCGCATACATCATATACGCCACTCAAGGCTATAACTCGGTACGACCCTCCGGTCGATGTGTCTCAGCGGGACCCTCCAGCCCCGTAGCTCGTTGGACCCTCCGGTCCTGTCTAGCTCGTTGGACCCTTCGGCCCGTTCTAAATCATTGGACCCTCCGGTCCGGTCTAAATCGTTGGACCCTCCGGTCCGGTCTAATCGAGGACCCTCTGGCCTCGTAAGTCAATGGACCCTCTGCTCTGGTCTATACAACACATAGCATACACATAATACAATGCACATAATCTCAATCATACACATAACACATAAAGACCCTCTGGTCTGCACACAAATACCACTTTAGGTAATGTATAGTGAGAAGACTCACCTGGCAAGATGTCTAGTAAACTCTCGTCTCGATATCCTAGATCTAGCCTCCGCCTAGCACATAGTATAAATATCTCTAATTAATACTCTTTTCATGACTCAAGTAACCGAAGGCTACTATTTCTCTCTCTAACTCTTTAAAGTGGATAAAAGACCATTTTACCCCTCCAAGGTCTATTATTACTCATGTTGACCAAAACCCCAAAGTCAACAAAAGTCAACTCGAGTCAACAGTCCATGTTTAACCCGACGCATTGAGTGCACTCCTGCGACTCGTCGAGTCGCCACGTATCCTCAGAAGTCTCAAAAGTCAAGCTTAACTCGTCGATTTAACCACCAACTCACCAAGTTATCGCACACGCAATCCATCGGGACAAACCCTCGCCGACTCGTCGAGTCAGTTCATGGACTCGACGAGTCCCTTTGATCTGATTTCTCATTCATACGATTTAATGCAGATATATCACTCCAATGACTAGATCTACTATTCTAAGGCTCGAATAGCCCGTAATGCTGCAAGATTTACGTTCATGCATAGCATGTAAGGCTCATAATGCCAAAACATGCTCCAATAAGGGCTAGATGTACAAGAGCTTGCTTCTAACTCAATAAATCTCGGGTTTCTGGACTCACAAGGCCACTCATAGTCCAGATCTGAGGTCCCAACCTCAAACAATACACAAATCACTCCATGACACAAGATAACTGGAAGAAAGCCCTAAAAGTTCCCTTAAAACAAGATCTCATAAGGAAATGATCAAGATAGCATCTTTTTACCTTCAACTGAAGCAGAACCCTGAAGAATCTCTGGATCCAAAGCCTTCTCTTGATCCAAGCCACTCTCTTTCTCTCACAATGGATGGAACTGATCTAGGGTTTCCCACAGGGCTCTCTGGAGATAAGGGAGGCGGAAATAAGGGCTTAAGGTCATTTAAATAGGGCAAAAGTCTGGAAAATTAGGGTTTCTCTGCCCAGCGCCTACTCGGCGAGTCCCTCCTCTGACTCGTCGAGTCCACCCATTAAATCCACGCGGGCAATCTCGACTCGACTCGGCGAGTTGGACCCTTAACTCGTTGAGTCTGTTCTTCAACCTCAAGGTCAACATATACAATAATAGCCCTGAAAATCCGGATGTTACACTAAAATCCTTAAAATATCTAAAATTGAATTTGGAAGGAAAGGGATTAAAAACTGAGAAACTTTGCATCCTTTTCTTTCACTTCGGACCACAAACGCTTCAGGCCTCAAAAGGTTTACGGCCATATACTCCTCGGACCGTAAACCCTCGCAGCCATATACGAGGCCGTAAACGGCTTCGGCCGTATACTCTTCGGATCTTATCTTCTCGGAAGTCGAACCTTCTCGCATTGGAACTTGTTCATAGTCGTACACTCTAGCCGACCTCTGACCGTAAACGAGGTTCATGGCCGTAAACCCTCGGACTGTGAACCCTCGCATATATATAGATTTCCTTCATTTTTCACCATTTCTCACACTTTCAACCAAAGAATCTCGATTTTCTCTCAACTATCATCAAGATTTACACCTTGATCTTCAAATAAGTAAGTGTTTCTTCCATTTATTAGTTGATACCTTGCTTAATCTAGTGAAACCCTATGATTTCATCCATGAAATCAGCTCTTTTCGTTAGATCTTCAAGAACACCAAGAACACACACTAGTTCTTTAGACTGTGAATACCCAGTTGAAGCTTCAAAACGTAAGTATTCTTCCATATACTAGTTATCCTATAGAAGCTCTTAACTTACAACCTTGGTAACAACCATTTCCAAGAACAATAAGAGTTTACGGCCATGAGCATCTCCCTTGGCCGTAAACTCCTATGAAGAACACCATTGGCCGTAAACTCCTTGGGCCGTACACACATGAGCCGTAAACACCATGGTCGTGAACACCTTTGTGTGGTCGTAAACCCCTTTAGAGCAATCACATGTGATTGTAACACTTAAATTCAAGTTTTTCCTAGTCCCTAAAGTGGTTTCCTATCATAATTAGTTGTTATATACACTAATTATATCCATATATGTATCATTATATGCTTAATAGGATCCGTTGTGTTCAAGACTTTACTTGACACTTAGCATCCTACACCGATCTTACATTTGAATAACTTACAACATGTGAGTTCATACCCCCGTATTTTCATAGTTTTTGCTGTTTTAAGGGGGAGAATACAAGTCTAACACAAATGGTTTTCAATGATTGTATCTAAATGACATCAAGTCACCAAAATGAATTTTAAAATATGAAACTTATTTTAAATGTTTTTATGAACTTATATTTCACCCAAAAATCATACTAGTATACATATATTTATATAAATAAGATTTAAAAAGCTTAGGACTGATAACCCACTTTGGTTCCTTTTCCTTGTTTGGATGTGGGATTACAAGTATCAGTTATTTGTCCGAGTGTCATTTAAATTTTACTTATATATATTTGTATATGTATACAAGTATAAAAGTTAGTTCATTAAGTTCAATTACCCTTTGTAACATGTTGAGCAAGGGGTTACATTCATGAATACTCAGTATCAATTCATAAAGTACATATAAATTATAATAGGTATAATTTATGATTCACAGAACATTAATTCACGACTCAAGTATACTAGAGTACATATTTTTACAAGAACAAAGGTTTGATTCAAAACTATTCAAGGGTATACATTCTTTCAGATACATTAATTCACGACTCAAGTATACTAGAGTACATGTAACGTTTATATGCTTTTATGAGACAAGTAGTTCAGGTTGTTTAATTCATTTTAAACAACATAGTTAAAGTCCTGACATTATTACCAGAATCTCCAGCAGGGGATCGAAAAAATGTGTGTATAGATCTATCTTGGGATTGACAACCCCGCACTCGGACAGCTAGCTACAGTCAGACATACATGCCTGTGAGTGAGAAATTGTTATCAACATCTTACATCGCATTCATAGCATTGGGTCAGGTCATCTAGTCAGTATTATTATAATAACTTATTAAAGATATTAACAATACGTTAGTGTAAAATTAACTAAACTTAAGTACATTTTCAAAGTACTAGTTTACAAAATACAGTTTACAATATTACATTACAATTTACAATAACAGTTGATGAAACCAGTCATACTCTCAGATACAAGTTTACAAAAGGATTACAAATACAGAATATTGGTTTACAAATAGAACAGTTTTATGAAAATAAAACTACTATTCATATACAACAGAAAATATAGGATTTTCTGGAACAATTTACATATTCAAGAAACAAAAAACATTCTTTCAAAACATAAATACTTATGAAGTCACTCAACTATTTGTTGATACTCTCTTTTCAAATTACGTGTATTCTCAGGGAACCAGTAGACAGGTACTCCCCGAGCTTTTGAGAAGATGGAGCTATTTATGTCTTGTCTTCTTCTTTTGTACAATTATTTAGTTTCAGTATACAATGATGAAACACATGTAAATACTTATACTTTTTAAATACAGTGCTTGTTTGTACTCCGATTACTATAACACATGTGTTGTGATACTACAAATGAAGTCCCCCACCCCCGGATGTTTCCGCCGTCTGGTTTGGGGGTGTGACACATTAGGTCAAATTAGTAAAAGGATAAAATTATGATTGTTTTATTAGTTAAACATTTGATCTAAATGGCTTTGAAGAGGTTCATAACTTTCTCTCAAGTTATGTAACTTGGAAAGTCTCTTTTTATGACCAAAGAGAGTTATAAAAACTTACCATCAAGTTTTGGAACTCAAAAGTTTTTTTAAGGAGTTACAAAACTTGCCATCAAGATTGGAATTCAAGAGTTTTCTGAATTAAGTTTTGGAATTTTAAAAGTTTAATTAAAAGGTTTTAATTTGAAATAATGAATTCTAAAACATCTAGTAATTGAAAGGTTTCAAAAAGGTGCAACTCTTGGGTTCATAACTTACAAATTAATTAAATAGTTTTTTATTTTGAATTTTTTATAACCTTGATGCTTTGAATAGCTCTATTACACCTTATGGACTTTATTAAATTGATTAAAGTTTTTAATTAAAAGAGAATGAATAAATCCATAATCATATGGTTGAAAGTTAATTATATTAAAATTTTAATTTATTAATATATTAAACCACCTAGTATTTTAAAAGTGTAAAATACACCCTTATACTATATAAAATTAAAGGTTTAATATATTATATATGTATAAGTAAAAAGGTCAGTCTAACCGTTAGTAGGCCTCATTCACGAAGCTGGTCTATAAGGGGTGTTTAAGGAAGCGGCCTATAAAATGACCGCCAATGGGTATCTATTCTTACCCACCGCACCCTTGACCAGTGGAGGGTCGTTAGCCGAACGAGTTTGATAGGACATTTAAATCCTCATTAAAAGTATAATAAAACATAAAGTAACTAAACCCTTATAAATTCCCAATCTTACTTACTTTAGGAAAAATGTCAATTTGATGCTAATCCATGAAATTGCACTTTGCACCTTGCCAAGTCGTTACTGGAGCGTGCGTGGTTAACCGGCACACTAACTTGGACTAGTAAGGGTGGCAAAGGGTAGCTTGATGTTTATCATAGATCAATGGAGCGTGTATGGTTAACCGGCACATTGATTAGGTGATAAATGACTTCGAGAGTACCAAGCTAATTTTCATGGTTATTCACACCTTGTTAGTGATCCTAGGTATCCTAGTCACAAACTTGAAGGGCATAATCGAGATTAAACATGCCATTGAAAAGTTCAATTAATCTCAAAAGATCTAGGAGTTTCATTTAAAACTTAATTCGTTTAAAAATTTTCGTTTTCATGGTGGAATTGGTAAATCATCATTTACCTACCAACAAATAGTTTGCAATTGGATTACGGCATCCCTCTTCCGAATTGTGAATTATTGTGTTGGGTCCTAGCTTTAATATTTCATTTGGGTGTTATATTAAGGACTTAAATAACCTAAACTTGAATTTCTCCCTTCTAGATGTCTAGTTTAGATAACTATGGTCTTCCCAAATCTTTTGGAAAAATCTTTCCTCATTAAGATGATGTTCCCAGAAATCATACTTCACTTCCTCCACCTCGTCCAATAATTCTCCCTGACCCACATGTTCTTCGACTTGAAAAGTTCAAGGTCACTCAAACCCTATTGGCAAGCAAACAAAAAGATGGAAAGTATGTATGTGCTCGCGTCTTGGAGATGAAGTTGTATATTGACAGGCAGGGAATGTTGGGTGTCGTTTTCCCGAGGAAGTTGGCTATTGACTTGGTTCTTCAGTCACTCCCTAAGTCATATAGTGTGTTTGTTAAGGACTACTATGTGACAGATCACGACGTGACCCTTATTGATCTTACCTATTTGCTAATTGCTGCTGAATCAGAAATGATTTGGCCCACTGGTAAAGCAAATTGGACTGGAAGATCTACTTCCCAAACTTCCATGGACATTGACAATGGAAACATTGGAAGTCCAGAAAAGCTTTCTCTTACCAATGGAAAGGCCAAGTTCAAACCGTTTGACCAACTGGCAAAGAGAAAGGCTAAGTTTGTGATTGCCCCGTGTGCCATTCCGGAAGAGTCTGTTTGTATCTACTGCCAAGAGAAGGGGCATTATATACGAAGCTGCTAGTTGAAAGACCACAAGGATGGTAAAGTCAAAGTGTTTGACTCTTCTTCAGGTAAGTACATTATCTAACTCTATTAAGTTCCTATTTATAGATTCTTAACACATGATGTGATAAGATTACATTTTGATGTTTTGAAGGATTGAAGAAGAGAAAGGAAGCTTAAAGAAAAAGCAAACTAAGTCTGATCGCGAAGAGATTGATTTTGATCGCATGATTTGATGATCAGAATTTTGAGTTGCTGCTTAGGAGTTATGATAGATTGCTTAGGAACTTTTAGAAACATAGTTTTCATATGTATTTTCATTGTAAGGACAAGTTTTCTGCGTTTTATAAATAAAGAAAAATTTTGATTTTATCTTATTTTATATTTCCTTGCAATGTCATTTGTGAAAATTGATGTTTGTATGTTTCTATTTTTAGCAATATTGATTTGATTCTTTCGTTTGTCGTAGTGTATAAATTTACCAAATAAGGAAAAGATTATCATCACGCAAGTTTCAATTGGACAGAAACTTGGAATCATGCAAATTGTATTGTATGATGAATGAGAACCTTCATCTTTAGGAAATTAAGACTAATTCCTTGTTCACATATAGATTTGAGTCAAGTGAAGGACTAGGGGATCCAGTACACATTGTTGTGAACTGATCAGGTCCACCACAAAGAACGATAAGACTATTCATCATGATTTACTAAAAGCTTAGTGAATATGATTATGCTTACAAGATTAAGTGTAATTCTAAATCGTTGGAAACGTTTCAATGTATAGCAGAACGAATAAGAAGAATCAATTAGGCAGAAAGATAAAAGTTTCTCCAATCTGGAAGGAAAGGAGAATACTCTAGTATCATGTTTTATGATTACCTTAATAATTATGAAAACCAAATCTCAATTGATCCTCTAAGGACATCTTAGTTCATTTGCATGGCTAAGAAGAGGAATTGGGAGTTGTTGAAATGGTTAAATCAAAAAGGTGAATCATACGTCGTTCCAAAGTCAAGTCTTAGATTTATATTCCAAGATTGTGTCTTGAGTGACATGTCCTAAGAAGGTTTGTAACACATCATAAAATATGGAGTAGAACAGTTTTCTTACTCATGCACATTTGTAATTGGTAGTTATGATGTATTGAATAAGACAAAGACCAATTGAGACCAATTAGATGAAGTGCCATTCTTGATAAGAATCTACACTAACTCTTGAATATTTATTTGTCAAGGAATGGTTCTTGACAAGAGAATCTTATATGTCAAGAAGTCAGTGGGAGTCTTAAAGATCTTGAAAAGTTCAAGAACTAATCAAGAGTAAACCTATCATTTATCGCTATCACACGACATGAGGTTTGTAACCTATTGTGTTGACATATTCTTGTTTTTGTGCCATTCCAGTTAAAGTTGACTATGCATGTGAGTTCTATGAGTTCTCAATTTGCATAAGGCAAGGCACCTTGATCAGTGAAAGTTCATTGCTCAGTAAAGGTGATCTCTCAACAACTTGGAAGACATGGAAGGCCCTTGTGCTGCAAAGTGGCAAGAAATTAAGATTGAGTAAGTTCAGTCCATATGAGTCTGATTTTTTCATAAACCTTGTCTTATGATAATGGCTAGAAATGACATTTTCACATGGATAGGAACACATACACCATAAAATCTAAGTGATAAGGGTTTGTCTCCGATTCATGCAAATGATTGTGAGGAAACGCTTTCACTAAGTAGATTTAGAGAGATTGCAATTGTGTTAACTGCGTTCTCAAATTTGATTATGATTACAACATCCCTCTCCATAGTTCAAATTTTGAGAAATGGCAAATAGTTTGAACATTCGGGACATATTGTTGTATGTTCTGAAATAGTTTAGACACATATATGATCTTTCTTGTAAAAGGTGTATGAGCTTAGATAAAGGTTTATCGAAGCATCTCCTATCAGAAATCTAAACTTTGGTAAGAAAGTCAATATGTATTGATTTCTAGAACTCCACCGGATTCTGGATACATGTAAAAGGTAGTGTGAGCATAAGTGTTATGCTAGTAAGAATATAATTATCATGATATTGGGAGCATGATTATTATGTGAAGTGTTGCAAGTTAGCAATACTATTTATAGGAAACAAGTTCTAATTTGCAAAGTTGCAGAATTTGAAAAGTTGTTTCGCTATAACAAGGGAGAGGAAACTTATACTTTATTTCAAATCTAAAAGTTTAGATTGAAGTATTAATCAAACTTAGTCATGGATATATATGAATACCATGTTGACATATTTCAACATTGGAAATTCTATATATGGAAATATAATAGCAAAAGACTGGACTGGTCAAGTATCATGTCTTTATGTAAGACATTATGAATCGTGTCCCATATGCTTCAGATATAGGATCGATTGCATATGTTATAATATTCACGTGTTCTAATCTTCCAAATGCCTAGGGCATTAAGAGGGAAAAGGGACTAGAACCGGATATGACTAAAGTTATTAAACAACTGTCAAGGATGATCTAAGGTTCGCCAAGGATTGATCGCTTGTAGTTGGAAGTATAGTAATGGATGGACCATATTGACATTATTATGAATAGACATGATTCTATTTATAATGTTGTCATATGGCATATATGGAAATGTTTCCACAATGGGAGATGGATATTAAGAATCTATTTATGCAAGAAGGATGTTCAAAGGAATGTACTTTGAATTTGAGACATTGCCCCCTTGAAATTGTTTTGTTATCAAAATCCAAAGGAATACTTTGTAATATCATTGGCAAAGTCTCTATGACTTGTGTACCTCGACATTACAAAAGGATCATTGCATGATAGTGGTAAAAATTAGGTGTTCTTACACTAAGGATTTAGAATTGTGAAATGAGCATCATTGAAGTGTTTTCAACTGGTCTATTTCACAAAGTAAGGACCATAGGTAAATATAGTGTGCATGCTTGGAGCGTGGGATAACTATTGTGCTAATTCAAGTATTAAGTTGATTAATCGAAACATTATAAAATGAATAATGTGTAATCAATATGGTGATTGAATAAAAGGTGTTTTATGTATATTCAAAAGTTTAGAGACCATATTGGATTCAATTATTCTTGTGTTTCACTTCACATGTTTTGACTCCCTGAATAATAAGATTATTCAAACCATCCACAATCGATCATTCTTTGGAAGTAGGTATTGAGGCAAGACTGTCATGAATCTGACTGTAGATTGTTTAAAGTGTTTAGACATAGCACAAGTTTGTTGCAGTGTTCATGAGTACTCCTGTAATAAGATGTGAGTATTGGAATAAACCCACGCTTATCTGAATCACTTCATGGTGTAGAAGTGATTAATCGAGTATAAGAATCAAAATCAGAGTAAAGATGAACACGAGAAGTAAATAAGGTCTGGTTTAGCTCATATTACTTCCAATGAACAAGAGTACAAAATGATAATAGAAATGGGAAAACTCTACAATCCACTCTATGTTAAGCTCCTATTTATAGGAGACTGAAAGTACAAAAAATACTAAGGCTAGACATTCAAGCTTCGTAAAACAGATGCCTTAGTAAATACATAAAGAAACATATGAAAAAGACAATTACACAGACTTCGACATAATACAATATATTTCGACTCTACAATCTCTCCCTTTGTAATCATGTCGAAATTCACAATTCGTGAGAATCTGTGCAGCAAAATGCATCATCCTTCATATCTCAGAATACCATGTCATAATCTTCCTTAACTCCACCTTATCACCATCATTGTTCTTCTTGCAATTATTTATACGAACAGTAAAGTTCGCATATTATGAAGTGGTATGTCTTTCGATCTCTGAAGTCTGGAACAAAAACCTCTTAGCTTTGCCATTCTTCTATTTTCCAGCAAATCCCATTCCAAAAGGCTTTAAGCAAATCTCCCCATCAGCATACTTCTTCAATTCAACATGAGTCTTCGACAATTCCATTGCAAATTTCACTTCTTTTCCCATTGTTGATGCTAATTCTGTTGGGTTTTGAGCATTCTAACACTCCTAAGGTGTTCATGCAACCCTACAAACCTTGGATCTATGTTTGACTAAAATACATGCAAAATAATTTTCCAAGGTCCATAACCTATCTAGCATGGCATGGGGTACTTTTAAACATAAAAGATACTAGAAGAATTACATACCTTTAGTAGTGAGTGGATTCCTTAGGAGTTTGAGAGCCTAGCACCAGTAATGTGAATGCCTCAAATGTAAATCACAAAACACCACAAACTTGGAAAACTTTATGAGAGAGTATATTAGCTTCTAGAAATCGGCCACTCTTATGCACAAACATATAGTGTCATTTCAAGCACCACAAGCCTCTTTTTATAGTGTAGATGATTGGGGTTATGAACCATATAAACCCTAATAACCCATGTCTTTTGCTTTTCCAAGGATCCATGGGTTAAAAGCTCCATAGATCATCCATGGACTCCCATGCAAGCTTAGCCCATTACCTAATGAGTATTAGCCCACACTATATAAATATAATAGCCCATATTTAATTAGTCACCTTTTGATCACTAAATTAATTTAAGATCAATACTAATTAAATAATTTGATTTCATATTAATATATTATAAATTATAATATATTAATAAGTCATAAACATACTATTCTCATAATATTATCCATATAAACAGTTTGGGTGAAGTGCAACCCAAATGGACCATGCCGGGTCGGGTCAAGTATATACCAAATAAGTTATGGAGTTAGACACCTTATCCAACAGTCTCCCACTTTGATAAGTCTGATAACTTGTATTTGCCTATATAGCTTTAGGAACCAACCAACAATCGTAGCTCTCGAAAACTCTTTTGAACTATGAAGTGGCATTTTAGATAAGTGATCATATAATCCTCTGCTCTCATGATATCAGCCGGACAAATACAAGGAACAATGTCTTACTTATTGTCCAACAGTTTGTTTCCCGATTTCCGAATTTGTTTGACAAAGAACTTAATCAGATACATCAATTTAGTTCTGACCGGGCCCGGTACATAGGTCAAAACAAACTCATCGAGGGGCCAAGATATCGCTTCTAATCAAAGAAGGAACACATAAACTTGGACTCATATGGTTGTTCTACTACTTGTTGAAATGTACACAAAGGCACGTTTTATAACATCAAGTTACTGATGCGTTTTCATGCAATCAATGCACAACCATCTCATAAGAAACAACTCATATCTCTAGGTTTGAAGACTTATATGATATTACCGTCTCACGATCACTCGAGATAAATTCCATGAAGTGATACAAGTGAGTGTGGGTTTATTCCAATACTCATAACTTATGAGCACTCATGAATGTTGTAGCAACCATTGCTATGCCTAAACACTTTTAGTCATCTACAAACCTAATTCATGACAGTCTTGATTCATACCTACTTCCGACATATGACCGACTGTGGAGAATTTGAATAAATTCATTATTCTAGAAGTCAAAACATACAAAGTCAAAACACCTTACTCATAAATAAATCACAACTTTTATTCATCATCAAATGTCGATTATATTTTACAAGTTTTAGTAATAATTATCTAATTCGTAAAACTAATATCATCCCTCAGCCCGATGCGCCTCGCATGCTGCAAATGCCTAACCCTCGTCAATCCTTTCGTAAGGGGGTCCGTAGGGTTCTCATCCGACGATACCCTCTTTGCCACGAGGAGTCCTTCTTCTATCTTGTGTCTTATAAAGTGATATTTTCTGTCAATGTGTCGGGATCTGCCATGATCTCTTGGTTCCTTGGCTAAGGCAACCGCATTATTGCTGTCACATAAAATCTCCATAGGCTCCTTAATAGCTGGTACAACTCCAAGGTCTCCGATGAAGTTCTTCAGCCATATTGCCTCCTTTACTGCTTCACTCGCTGCTATGTACTCTGATTCACAAGTCGAATTAGCTACCATCTCTTGCTTGGAACTCTTCCAAGTGATTGGCCCTCCATTTAGATTAAAGACCCACCCAGACTGAGAGCGGAAGTTATCCCTATCAGTCTGAAAGCTAGCATCACTATACCCTACTACTCTCAAGTCATGACTCCCACCAAGGGTAAGGATCCACTCCTTAGTCCTCCGCAGGTACTTGAGAATATTCTTTACCGCAGTCCAATGAGCCTTGCCAGGGTTCCCCTGATATCTGTTGCCCATGCTCAAAGCGAAGGTGTGACAAGCCGAAATTTATTCCGTCACTGTAACCCATTCCGTTAATAAAATTTATTTTATTATTAAAATTTTCCGTTAACTTTTAAGTTAAATAATTCATTTAGGGTTATTGTCATAATTTCCTACGTGTAGGAAATCATTAAATCACATGAAATACCCTTAAATTCTTTCGGGAAAATTTTATAGTTCATGACTAAGTCGGGTGACGGTTATTTAATCGGGTAAAATCTTAAACTCCGTTTAATGTCGGGATTTAGTGAGTCCCCACCTAACCGTGAACTCAAGCCCCATAAAAGGGATGAGTGGTCACCATTTGAGCCTTTTTCCCACCCTTAGAATTTTCTCTCTCTACTCTCTCTCTAAAAATCGGATTTTTGCTCAAGAATCACCTCATTCAAGCTCCAAAATCGTAAGTAATACTTCCTAGCTTGTTGTTTAACTGAACATGCATGCAAATCCATGATTTAGACTCCCAAAAACTTGTGTTTATGGTTTGGGAACACCTTCCAAAACCGTAAACTCCCATACGGGGGTTTTGAAGCCCCAACACCCTTTCAAACCTCTTCTAATGTTTAGCTATGGCTTAGAAACTTGCATGCATGAACTTACAACCCCAAAATTCATGTGTTTATGGGACTAAACATGAGTTTACGGTCCATGAACATTCATGAACCGTAAACACCCAAAAATGGGGTTTTGATGCTCCAAAACCTTTCCAATGCTTGCCTAATGACCTAGAAACTTGCTTGAGTGATCTTAGAACCCTAAAACATGGATTGAAGAGTATAAACATGAGTTTACAGTTTGGGAAGGTCTCCCAAAACCGTAAACACCTTCCAAGGGTGTTTAAGTGCCCTTAACACCTTGTATGGCTTATATTTGGGTCTAGAACCTTGCATGCATGACCTATAAACACCAAAACACAAGAGACATGGACAAAGATGGGCTTACGGCCGTAAACCCATGTGTTTACGACTGTAAACACCCAATGGAGTGGTCCAAGGACCGTAAACTCCACAAAGTGCCCATTTCAAACCGTAGTCACTTCCATAGCCCTTGAATCAACCCTAGAACCTTCTTTGTGAAGCATGAGACCTTGAAACACCCAAATGCACCATTCCCATGAGTTTACGGCCGTAAACTCATGGGGGATATGGTCTTTGGACCGTAAACACCGCTAAGGGCTTACACTTGAGGAGTAAACTCCATATCAAGGCCCTACACTCCTTAGATGCAACCCGTATCACTCCTAACACTTGAAATAAGGTGTTTTCGCGCATCAGGGTGTATTATCTTACTTAAATAGTGGTTCAATGTCTAATTAGATACAATTATGTATCTCCTCATGTTACATAGGATCCTCGCGCGTGTTCAAGCGCTAAATTGACACTTAGCATCCTATCTGACACATTTCTCGTCTGGTGAGTTCATACCCCTACACTTTTCCGAGTTTTTCATGTTTTCAGGGGGGGGGATACAAGCAAATCATAAAGTTTTCGTAACTTAAAAACTGATGTAATACGATTTTCTAACAAACTTTAGATACTGTATCCCTTTTGTAATATGTGGAGCATAAGGGACGTTTTCTAAATATAATTACATAGTTTTCAGAACCGCGTGGAAACTTCTCAAACCATCCAAATTATTATGGGAATAATTTGGGATTCTTATTACTTGTTTTACGGATTCAGATTTCATGCAAAGTCAATATATATAAACTATGTCTGATTTAGTTTATCCATGTTAAACCTAGAGTATCATGCTAAATAATTACTTTGTATTTAATTATTTAAACTCTACCTTGTTCCAAACGATTTCGAAATTCGATAATGACCAGTTATCCCGTGAATTAGTTAATACTAGCTTGTGAGACTTGTCTTCATTATACCCTTCGGGGTACCAGTAAATCCTCTCCGGAAGTATAACCAGAGTCTCCTGGAGGGAGAACGTGAAATTTGTGGATAGATCTATTCGGGACTGACAATCCCACACCTAAACTGCTAGCTACAGTTAGGCGGGCACGCCTGGGGTGACAAATTTTGAATATCCATCGACGCCTGAAGAACGTCAAGGAGGTCACGGGTCAAATCCGTATGGTTATACGACACACAAAACGTACTAAATTAACTAACTCTATTCACGGATTCCTTTCTTTAATCTATAGTTTTACGTATTAAAACTACTTACTTTCGTACTGGAGGGTATTCCAGGGATCTTAATCTATAGTTTTAGGTATTAAAACTACTTACTTTCGTACTGGAGGGTATTCCAGGGATCTTAATCTATAGTTTTATGTATTAAAACTACCTAGTTTCATGCTGGAGGGTAATTCCAGGATCATAAATTATAGTTTTTCTTATCTTATGGAAATCAACTTACATGTTAGAAAATATGGGACTTTCTGGGAAAACATGCATATGTATTTTATAACTCAGTAACAATGGTTTTTCGATGTTACAGAAATCTATAACGAAGAAAATGAAATATTTATCACGAGATTAAATAACCGGTTTTCCTTACAAAACATGCTTATGAACTCACCAGCTTTATGCTGATAATTTAAAACTGCTTGTATTCTCAGGTTCTCGTTAGACATGTATCCCGTTACTTTTGGAGAAGACGGAGAGCATAGAAGTCTCGTCTTTACTTTTGTTTGTACTGATGTATATATAAAACATGTATTACTTTGCTTTCAAACGAATGTAAATTTTCTTATGTAATGTAATGGTTGTGTTTACTATGATTACTATGTTCATTGGTTGTGATACTACGCATGACGTCCTCCGCCCCGGAACGTTTCCGCTGCCGGTTCCGGGGTGTGACAGATTGGTATCAGAGCCCTTGTTTATAGTGAACTAAGTATACCAAACCTTACATGGTATACAACTATAAACACTAAGGGGCCTAAGAGCTCTAAATTAAAAGTATGCGTTAAAATACAAGTATTTTTATAAAAGTATACAAGTATACCCGAGAACCAGAATCCGTATCATAAGTAGATCAAAACAAAAGTATTTTGGATGTTGAGCACTGTGGTTAAACCTGGGCAGTTATGTAATCATGTCTAGGGTCAATATAGCCTGATCAACTATATTTATTCGAGACATGACCAACATGTGCTTGGGAGTGGCTTTGGTGTTGCGACAGGCCTAAAACTTACCAAATATCTATCCAACTCAAAATACTATAGGAGTATTTTAGTCAAAACCGAATGCATAGTAGAGATTCATTCCAAGTGTTGCTACTCATTCCTTCCTTAGCGGCAGTTTACTTGCTTTAGTAACTTTTCCTGTTCTATCGCTTAGTAGAACACTCTAACTACCATAATGAGATATCCCTTGTTTCATATTTCTTAATTCTATCCAGAGGACTTACCATCCTCCTCTTCCTGGTTGTTTCAGAACAAGATGCCTCCCCGAAAGAGACCTATCAGGAGAAACGACGATACACCACCACCACCACCGCCTCCTCAGTTTGATCATGTCATGTTCCAGGCAGCTGTCACTACTGCAGTGGCCGCCGCTATGTCACAAATGAATCCTGGTGGATCTGGTGGTCAGGGAGGTGGTATGCATCCCCAAATCCAGGAAGGTGGTCAGGGACACCAGAAATAATGCTCTTATAAAGATTTCATGAACGCAAAACCCACACCTTTCGACGGCAAAGGAGGTGTTATTGCCCTGACTCAATGGTTTGAAAAGATTGAGTCCATTTTCGAAATTTGTGCCTGTTCTGAAGCCAACAAAGTGAAATTTGCCGCTTGCACTTTCGTCAATAAAACATTAACCTGGTGGAACGGCCGGGTCAAGTCCTTAACCCTACCAGTGGCAAATGCTATGGGTTGGGAAAGCCTAAAAGAACTTATGATAGCCCAGTACTGCCCGCGGGGTGAGTTGCAGAAACTTGAACACGAACTCTGGACCTTAAGGATGAAGGGTTCCGACATTGCTGCCTACACTTCTAGGTTTGAAGACCTAGCACTCCTTTGTCCGGGAATGATATCCCCGGAAAGCAAAAAGATTGAACGATTCATTTGGGGGCTGACGCAGCCAACCAAGGGAAATGTTTTGGCTGCGAAGCCAGAAACCTTCGACAGCGCTAAATGTTTGGCGCAGCCTCTGATTGATCATAGTGACGATCTCGAGGAAGTGGCCACCGTTCCTGAACCGGCTAAAGGGAACACTGAAAATAAAAAGAAATTATGGAACAAACGTAAGGGTCAGGGTTCGCAGGAGCCCTCGAAGAAGCAGCAAACTGTGGCAGCCCACGCTGCTACTACCCCTATTGCTACTCCTGCCACTCAAGTACCTACCAACAGGTACACTGGTACCCTCCCCTGGTGCGACAAGTGCAATTACCACCATCGTACTCCTGGGCCTTGTCATGAAAGGCTCTGCAACAACTGTTGCAAGAAGGGCCACATTGCTCGAAACTGCAGAAACCCAGCCCAACCAACCAATCAAGCTTACGGAGTAGTGTTGGTCAGGCCTGCTATGGTTGCGGTGAAGTCGGGCATTTCAAGCGAAACTGCCCCAAGGCAGCAACAACCAACAACACCGGGAGAGTTCTAACTATGGAGCAAGAGGAGGCAGTCGCCGACCCCACCGTTGTCACGGGTATGTTCCTTCTCGACAACTCTTATGCATGCATCCTTTTCGATTCTGGTGCGGAACGAAGTTTTGTTAGCCATTCATTCAAACATCTTCTTAAAAATAATCCTCAACCATTAAACGAAAAGTTTACCGTCGAGATGGCTAACGGTGAGAAAGAGAGCACTAACGAAATATACGTAGACTGTACCCTATTCTTAAACGACCGTTGGTTTCCCATTGACCTTATGCCAGTCTCCATAAAAAGCTTTGATGTCATCATCGGCATGGATTGGTTGAGCCCCAATCGTGCTGATATCCTTTGTTTTGAAAAAGCTATCCGTCTCAATCTTTCCCCGGATGAAACTCTTGTAATCTACGGTGATAAACTCAGTTCAAACCTTCGCGTCATTTCGTGCATCAAAGCCCAGAAACTCCTGCGGAAGGAGTGTTATGCATTCCTAGCCCACGTCATTAATGAGAAACAAGAAGTTAAAGACCTCGAGAGTATCCCTGAAGTCTGCAACTTCCCCGATGTTTTTCCAGAAGATCTCCCAGGAATCCCTTCTGAACTCCAAGTCGAGTTTCGTATCGACTTAGTCCCCGGAGCTACCCCCGTAGCCAAATCTCCCTACCGATTAGCACCGGCAGAAATGCAAGAGTTATCTAGTCAGCTCAATGAGCTACTCAACAAAGGATTCATCAGACCGAGTTCCTCACCCTGGGGAGCCCCAATCTTGTTTGTGAAAAAGAAAGATGGATCCTTTCGAATGTGTATCGATTATCGGGAGCTGAATAAGCTCACAATCAAAAATGTTACCCTCTTCCTCGAATCGACGACCTCTTCGACCAACTTCAAGGGGCCAACTACTTTTCGAAAATAGATTTAAGATCAGGGTACCATCCGCTACGAGTCCATGAGGGTGATGTTCCAAAAACAGCCTTTCGGACTCGATAATGTCACTACGAGTTCGTAGTTATGCCCTTCGGTCTAACCAACGCACCGGCAGTATTCATGGACCTGATGAATCGGGTGTGTCGTCCTTTCCTGGACAAGTTCGTCATCGTATTCATTGATGATATACTTGTATATTCCCGAAACGAAGAAAATCACAAACAACACTTGAAATCAGTACTGGAAACCTTAAGGAAGGAGAAGTTGTACGCGAAATTCTCCAAATGTGAATTCTGGATCCGAAGAATAACCTTCCTAGGTCATGTGGTAAGCGAGGAAGGTATACACGTGGACCCCTCCAAAATCAAAGCGATAGAGAACTGGTCAGCACCGAAGACGCCCACAGAAATCTGTCAATTCTTGGGTCTCGCTGGCTACTATCGCAGGTTTATCCAAGATTTCTCCTGAATTGCCAAACCCTTAACCACTCTAACTCAGAAAGGCGTACCCTTTTGTTGGAGTGAACAGCAAGACACTACGTTCCAAACATTGAAGCAGGCCCTATGCAGCGCACCTATCCTGTCTCTGCCCGAAGGGACATAAGACTTAGTTGTCTACTGTGATGCATCAAATCAGGGCCTAGGCTGTGTGCTCATGCAACGGGGAAAAGTCATTGCTTATGCCTCAAGACAATTGAAAGTTCACGAAGTCAACTACACGACGCACGACCTAGAGTTGGGAGCAGTAGTCTTTGCATTGAAAATATGGAGACATTATCTCTACGGAACTAAGTGCACTATCTTCACTGACCATAAAAGTCTACAGCACGATTACGAGTGTGAAATTCGCTACCATCCCGGCAAGGCCAATGTGGGGTGCAGATGCCCTTAGCCGGAAAGAGTACTCAGGTCGTAGAGTGAAGGTACTGACCATGACTATCCATTCCCATTTATCCGCACAAATCAAAGAGGCTCAGTTGGAAGCCTTAAGACCAGAGAACATGCCGGGTGAAGCCCTGAGAGGAATGGAAAAGAACCTAGAGATCAAGGGAGACAGAGTCTATTACTTTATGAACCGGATCTGGATCCCAAAGTTCGGTGATTACCGTGAGGTTGTAATGAATGAAGCTCACAAGACCAGATACTCCGTTCACCCAGGTTCGGACAAGATGTACCTCGATCTCAAAAGACTGTACTGGTGGTCGAACATGAAAGCAGAGATCGCTACCTTCGTGGGCAAGTGCCTGACTTGCGCCAAGGTGAAGGTCGAATATCAGAAACCCTCCGGCCTACTCCAACAACCAGAGATACCTGAATGGAAGTGGGAGAGGATTACTATGGATTTCATTACCAAATTACCCAAATCTCCGAGTGGGTACGACACCATTTGGGTAATTGTCGACCGACTAACCAAATCCGCTCACTTCCTTCCTATCAAGGAAAATTTCAAAATGGAGAGACTCACGCGAATCTACATCCAAGAAGTAGTCCGACTGCACGGTGTACCTGTGTCCATTATTTCCGATCGAGATAGCAGGTTCACTTCGAGATTCTGGCAGTCACTACAGAAGGCTCTTGGAACTAAGATGGATATGAGCACAGCTTACCATCCTCAAACAGATGGACAGAGTGAGAGAACCATCCAAACCTTGGAAGACATGTTGAGAGCCTGCGTCATCGATTTCGGCGCGTCATGGGACACTCATCTTCCTTTGGTTGAATTTTCCTACAACAACAGCTACCATACCAGCATCAAGGCTGTGCCTTTCGAAGCCCTCTATGGCCGCAAGTGCAGATCCCCTCTGTGCTGGGCTCAGGTGGGCGACACGCAGCTGGTCAAGGGACAAGTCCCTGACAACACTCTCACTGGTCCAGAAGTCATCCGCGAAACCACCGAAAGGATCATACAAATCCGAGAACGACTTAAGGCCTCCCGAGATAGACAAAAGAGCTACGCCGATAAACGACGAAAACCCTTGGAATTCCAGGTAGGAGACCGTGTCCTGTTGAAAGTCTCACCCTGGAAAGGCATGATATGCTTCGAAAAGCGTGGAAAGCTAAATCCAAGATTCATAGGACCTTTCGAGATCCTCGCTAGGATCGGTCCCGTAGCCTACAAACTCCGATTACCTCATGAACTTAGCAATATCCATCCTGTCTTCCACGTCTCTAATCTTAAAAAGTGTCTTTCCGATGAGACCCTTGTAATCCCTCTTGATGAGATCGAGATCAACGAAAATCTGAACTTTGTGGAAGAACCAATCGAAATCATGGATCGAGAAATCAAACGAACGAAACAAAGCCGCATCCCGATAGTGAATGTTTGCTGGAATGCCAAGCGGGGACCTGAATTCACTTGGGAGCGCGAAGATTCATTGAAACAGAAATATCCACATCTCTTTCCAAGTCCATGATTTGTAACTCAATTCTAAATTTCGGGACGAAATTTCCCATAACGGGGGGATGATGTGACAACCCGAAATTTATTCCGTCACTGTAACCCATTCCGTTAATAAAATTTATTTTATTATTAAAATTTTCCGTTAACTTTTAAGTTAAATAATTCATTTAGGGTTATTGTCATAATTTCCTACGTGTAGGAAATCGTTAAATCACATGAAATACCCTTAAATTCTTTCGGGAAAATTTTATAGTTCACGACTAAGTCGGGTTACGGTTATTTAATCGGGTAAAATCTTAAACTCCGTTTAATGTCGGGATTTAGTGAGTCCCCACCTAACCGTGAACTCAAGCCCCATATAAGGGATGAGTGGTCACCATTTGAGCCTTTTTCCCACCCTTAGAACTTTCTCTCTCTACTCTCTCTCTAAAAATCGGATTTTTGCTCAAGAATCACCTCATTCAAGCTCCAAAATCGTAAGTAATCCTTCCTAGCTTGTTGTTTAACTGAACATGCATGCAAATCCATGATTTAGACTCCCAAAAACTTGTGTTTATGGTTTGGGAACACCTCCCAAAACCGTAAACTCCCATAAGATGTTCATGAAATCAGAGAAATCAGAGAAACAGGAAATCAACACCTTCTGAGGATGGGACGTTAAATCGTCAAACAGTTCATTTTTGTCATCATAGTGTAATTGATTTGAAACATGTAAACACATACTATTGTGTGACTTTTTCAATTATATTTATGATGGCTGTGTTTACTTTGACCACTATTATACTCGTTGTTGTGATACTATACATGAAGTCCTCCACCCCCGGACGTTTCCGCCATCCTTGGTTTGGGGGTGTGACAGATTGGTATCAGAGCATTATTTATAGTGAACTAAGTATATCGAACCACATAAGATATACAAACTATAAATGCATTGGGACTAAAGTCTCTAATTAAACATTTTCAAATAACTATACTTTAGAAATAAATAGTTTCTTGTTAAAAGTATGAGTGCATGCATACATACTAGTATAATATGATATCTAGGACAATACAAAAGTAAAATGAGGAGTTGGACACTAAGAGTAGACCCTGGGATATGTAATCAGACTTGGGATGAATATATTGTTGAATCATAAAAGTGACCCTCTTGAACTTGAGCTACCGCAGCTCTGAAGGATCCGCAGTCAAAGCTTCATCAGCAACCTCATCCGAAGTCATCATCAACCACAACCTTTCTTACTTACTAGTTTACTTAGTTTAATTTTATCTACTTTTATTGTAGTACTCTCTATTGTCCAGTATGCCTTGCATAGCTACTCTTAGAGAGTTGATCCAATGTAATTCCTGAGTCTCTATATATAGAGCTCAATCTTTCTAATACAATATCTTCGATGCTATCAATTACATCTCTCACTCCTATCTGATTACGCATCTTAAATCTCTCCCTACTCTTAAAGTTCACTAGAACATAACTAAATATTATTTCTCTTCGGAGCAAGTCATTTATGACTTAATCACTAAGTTTGATCTCACTTACTAACTTGGTCTGAATGCATTCCATGTTATGAATCAACTTATGTGTATACTTGATATATCACCTGCTGTCATTTACATTTCCTTACTTTTCCACAACTAACTCTCTAATTATCTAACTTGTTAACTTATTATTGTTGTTGAGCTTTTAGATCCTTTGAGATAAACAATTCTGCAACTATACTTGTTCTAACGTTTGTTCAAGTGTGTCTTAAGTTTTTCTCTCAACAATTGGTATCAGAGCCATAGTGGTTGCTTTTTGAAAAACAAAACTTTGATTTTCAAAGGGTCTTCTATACCACTGAAGCTAATTTCTTTTAAAAAAAACAAGGAAAAACAAGGAAAAATGGCACAAACATTATCTCTGAATGTTTCCAACAGTGTTGGTGGTTCAAATCGAGCCAAAATATTGGTGGCAAATGAATATCATCACTGGTCTCAGAGAATGGAAAGATACTTAAGGAGACTTGGTAGAGATGTATGGCGGTCCGTAGAAGAAGGACCGCATGTTCTTGTTCTTACACCAGTTCAAACTGATGGCGCCATAGCCAGACTAGGAGGAGGACAACCAGTCATGAACCGTCCCACCAAAGATGATATCGATAAAATGGAAAATGATGTTGTTGCTTTTTATGAAATCTCTTGTGGAGTTGCTCCTGACAACTTCGACATTATCATAAACTGCAAATTAGCAAAAGAGATCTAGGAAGTTCTCAAGAATTTATACGAAAGGCTCAGAACAAGCTCAAGATAAAAAGCTCACAACTGCACTCAATGAGTTCAACAATTTCAAAGCTCATACTGGCGAAAGTTTAGAAGACTCCTTTAAAAGGTTCAATCTGATAGTCACCAAGTTATCGAATGCTGGCACCATCCGCACTAACCATGAAACAAACCGTCAATTTCTCAACGGTTTGGGAAGACATTGGACTACTACTAAGATGATACTTCAAGGGGATAGAAAGATTCATTCTTTGTCTCTCTACAAGCTCTACTAGGAACTGCAAGCACAAGAATCCACCGTACTCAAAGACTGTGCTGACTTCGGAGGACCACTCGCTCTTATAGCACATGCTCCACATAATCAATCCTACTCTCCCTCGTATGACACTACACCGCAGTCATACGAAGCTGACTCAGAGTATGATGATGAAGAAGAATTTTAGAAGGCTATTGTTCTTGTTAGTCAACAGTTCAACCGGCTACCACCTCCTTCTTTTCGTAAGAATCAACAGTTCAACAAACCTCCATTCAACCGTAACTTCAACCCGCAGAATAACCATTCTCGTTATCCCAAAAGTTCTCATCCACCACCGCAATCTCAAAATACTCAACCAAAGGAGGCACCGCAGTCTATTCAAACCACTGACTCCGGTACTCCCTCAGAAGACAAAAGTGACGTTGTGATTTGTCACAAGTGCAACAAAGAGAATCATTTTGCAAAAGATTGCAAGGCAAATGTAGTGAAAGACAGAGCATTCTACCTAAGAATGGCTCAAGAATTAGAAGAAAAGGAAAAGGCTAGGGCATACGTAGCCCATGTCAAAAGAGACCATCAAGTTTGGTCATCCGGAGATGAAGAAGAAGCCATCAGCAATGTCAAAGGAAAAGGCAAAATCTGCATGCTGGCAACTGCGGATGATGATGGGTCTACAAAGCTGGAAAAGAACTACTGCTACATGGCAAAGGATGGAACTCTAAGCATCGTCGAACAGGTAAAACTCATGATTCGTACTCTAAACTATAGCATGCATGACTTTCAACCCTTCATAGACAATCTTAATGACACATATGTTGCCGTCCTTACAGACTATAACAAAGCTTTAGATGAGAAGAACATAGCGTCCCAAGAGATGTTTCATGTAAGAGGACGACTGGACAACAAAAGACTCAAAATGGCTATGTTAGAAAAGGTCTTAGAGTTAGAAAAATATGAAAGAATGTTAAGTGAAACACAACTAGAGATAGCTTTGAACCAAAGAGATTTAGCTCAGAGTGAGATTGTACGCTTAAATCTTTTAATAGAAAATTTGTTCAATGAAAGTGAAGCTATTGAAAATTTGGTGAATAATGGAACTGTGGACAATACATACAATTGGGGTTGGTCTAATGGATATCCTACCGCAAAGGATTCCTCATCCCGGTTTAACAAAGATCGACTGTATGTCCCTCCGGACCGAGAATTTCATTTCCCAGTCAATGACAAGACCTTTCCCAAAGATATCAGAACACACTTCGGTAGAATTCATAATCTAAGTAATAACTGTGTCATTGAAGAAATTGTGCCTGAGGTTTCGGGTCACACAAGTGATCAAACTCATATTTATGGTACAATCTATCCAAGTTCTCTGACCTCATCAGTTGTTGATGAAGAAATTATCATAGAGAGTCCCGAAGTCTCACAGGACTTCCCATCTCTGCCCTCAGACCGCAGTGTCTCTCACTGTAGTCATGAGCTGCAGAAGTCCCATAAAAGTCCCATTGAAGTCCCAACTCAGACTTACTCTGCGGTAGTCAAATCATCCTTACCGCAGTCCTCAATAAAAGGCTCTGTGATGCTTCAGCCAATTCATCATGAATTACCCATAGAGAACTTTGAAGTGGGTCAATGCTCTCAAAACCCTGAATCTTCAAGTTCAGATGAATCAAGCCCTCGTTTTCAAAAAAATTCCAAAGGCTTCCAGGAAACCGCATCTGAACACTAATGACTGCGGTTCTCCAAAAACCTTAGCAAAGAAGGCTTTCAAAGAGGAAATTCGATCCCGAGGCACAAATTGACAAACCTTTTCTAAAAACAAAAGACATATCAGATTTCCAAAATCTAAGAGTCCAGAAAAGTTTGTTTTCTCACACTTTTTTCAAAAAACTCTCTCATCAAGAAAACATGCAAAAAGGAATGTACAGTTTCAACAGTCATTCCAAACTCATCTGACACAACCCAAAAGAAAGAAAGGTCTTTTCGAAGCAATGGTTTTCAAATCTATTCCTCAGATGATCCAAAATGGAAGGGTATCTTACCCACTCCAACACTTTTAAAATCACATCAAAATTTTAACAAGTGGAAGGGCATTTTACCAAATCCAATAAAAAGGTTCAAACGATCTACACGTGCTAAATCTTTTTCGAAACAAACTTTTTCAAATTCCAATAGCACTAGTGTCAGATATTACCAACCTCGGACCGGTCACAAGCTTACCTCATCATTTAGACTGCTGACCAAACAAGGTGTCGGAGCAAAAAACAAAATTTCAGTATGTTAATGTCAATGTAGTTGTCATAATGGTTCATCTCATGTCAAATCTGATCCTTTTCAGAAACCTCGTAACTTTTCAAATAAACACAACACTCCAAAAACTCACAAACACCCAGGACTAGGATTAAAAGCTGACATGAAACGAGTCCCTGCAACCTCAGTTCATGCATCAATCAGAAACACATCAGTTGTCCTAGGATCCAAACTAGTTTGGATGCCTAAACTAATCGTGTAATTCTCAGGCTTTGTGCAAGGAGGAACAAGAATAAGAATGGTTAATCGATAGTTCCTGCTCCTTCCACATGACCGTAAGGTTAGAATACCTTCAGGATTTCAGGCCAATTTGCAATGGTGGAAATGTCACATTCGGCAACAATGTGAATGGGATAATCTGAGGTTATGGTGTTCTTACTACGGGAAACTTCTCTATTCAAAAGGTTGCTTATGTAGAAAGCCTTAAACACAATCTCATCAGTGTTGGTCAACTATGTAAGGCAGGCCATCGTGTTGAATTTGATGACCAATTTTGCTATGTAATGACAAGCGATTGGACCACGTATCTGATCAAGTCCCGATCTGAAGGCACTATGTATCCTCTGGACGTGTCTCTGATCATAGGCAAACCGCAGTTATGCTTCCTATCCAAAGCAGTATCTGAAGTCAGCTGGCTATGGCACCACAAGCTAGCTCATCTCAACTTCAGATACATCGACAATTTGGTCACCGAAGAACTAGTCAGAGGTCTTCTAATCCTCAATTCAGCAATGATACTCTCTGTCCTGCATGTGAATGTGGAAAGCAATCCAAAGCAAGTCACCCCATGGTGATTGACTCCTTAATTTCTGAACCATTGGAACTCTTGGACATTGATCTCTGCGGTCCATCTACCGTAGCCAGTCTTCATCACAAGAAATACATACTGGTTATAGTTGATGACTTCACACGGTTCACCTGGGTTTCTTTCTTAAGTCTCATATCAGAAACTCCGCAGATACTGATCAATTTCATCAAGGAAATTGAACTTCCGCTCAAGTTACCAGTACGACGTATCCGAAGTGATAATGGAACCGAGTTTACTAACCATCTCTTAAATAGTGTCTTGGTTTCAAAGGGTATCACTCACAACTTCACAGCTCCCTACACACCACAACAAAATGGGGTAGTAGAGCGAAGGAACCGCACTCTAGTAGAAGCTGCCAGATCTATGCTCAACTTTGCCCACCTTCCTCTCTACTTCTGGGCTGAAGCAGTGGCCACTGCTTGCTTTGTACAGAACCGAAGCATTGTGTGCAAACGTCTCAGCAAAACACCGTATGAGGGCCTTAACAACCGTAAGCCAAATGTCTGATTCTTCCTTATATTTGGGTGTAGATGTTTCGTAATCAACAACAGAGACCACCTTAACAAATTCGCACCGAAGTCTGATGAAGGCATCTTCCTTGGCTACTCCACTAACAAAGTTTCTTATAGGGTTCTCATTAGACGCACAAGGCTGATAATTGAAAGTTTCGATGTGAAATTTGATAACTATCACATCCGCAACACCGCTCCATCAACCGAAACCACAGCAATCCTAGAAAGTGATATTCCTGCCTCTTCGGGTCCACTAAACCTAGTTGAAGTAAACTATGATGATCTCTTCGACCCTGTAGAAATAGCCAAATTATCTGAAGTTCTTGTGTCTTTGGAAGCTCAGCAGCAGCATGCTGACGTATCTGGTCCTACACCGTCCGATGAGGTATCAATAAATACTTCCACCTCGCCGGTTGAGGGGGAAAACTCAACTCCGAACCATACAACAACCATCGAGGTTCTAGTACTAGAAGATGCAGCTCCAATCCCTATCCGCATAGATTTTCAACCATCAAACGTTTCTTCGGACTCGGATGATGAAAACATAGAGAACATTGACACAAGAACAGACTCGAGGATTATCACACTCCCATCCGTATTCCAGGGGGAACCTTCTCAGGTTCAAGGGGAACTCCCGTATGCACTCCAGGGGGAGCCTTCACCATCCGCCCAAGAAAACTCTGATCCCACCTTCCCAGTTCAAGACAATTCAGCAGGATGTTCTCAAGTCGAGGGCGAACTGCCATCTCCAACCGCAGAGTCTTCCAATATTGAAGACATTCCCTCTACCGCAGCTGCTGATTATCTGCAACCTTGTCTACATGTATGGACGAAGGACCACGCACCATGTCAAATCATCGGCAACCCATCCACAGGTATCCAGACTCGATCTTCCAAGGATTTATCTGATCACTGTCACTACGCAGCGCTTATGTCCTCGATCGAGCCCCGAATGATCAAAGAAGCATTACTCGAACCACACTGGATATCCGCAATGCAAGAAGAGCTAGAAGAATTCAAAAGAAACAAAGTATGGCAGCTCGTTCCGGAGCCGCAAGGTTACACCATTGTTGGTACGAGATAGGTGTACAAGAATAAGTTGGATGAATCCGATGCGGTCGTCAGAAACAAGGCAAGGCTAGTTGCCAAGGGATATAGTTAACTTGAAGGTATTGACTATGATGAAACATATGCTCCGGTAGCACGAATGGAAGCCATCCGAATCTTCTTAGCATACGCAGCCCACAAGAACATCAAGGTTCATCAAATGGATGTGAAAAGTGCTTTTCTCAATGGTAAATTAAAAGAGGAGGTTTATCTTCAGCAACCTCCAGGCTTTGAAAGTCTTGAATTCCCAGACCACTGCTACAAGCTTGAAAAAGCAGTCTATGGTCTAAAACAAGCCCCAAGAGCGTGGTACGAGACTCTCTCTGAATTTCTTGTCTCGTCCGGATACAAAAGAGGAGTGATTGATCCCACTTTATTTAGAAAAGCAAATGGTGGCCACCTTATGCTTGTACAAATATATGTGGATGATATCATCTTCGGATCAACTGATCAAAAAATGGTGAATGAATTTGCTAAGCTCATGACCAACAAGTTCCAAATGAGCATGAATAGAGAGATTAACTTCTTTCTAGGACTTCAAGTGAAACAAGTCCCTCAAGGGATATTCATTCATCAGGAGAAATACACCACTGAACTGTTAAAGAAATATTCAATGGACAACTGTTCTTCGGCTAAGGTCCCCATGGCCTTCGGATATAAGATATCCGTTGATCCCTCAGGCGAATCAGTGGATCATAAGACTTATAGAGGTATTATTGGCTCATTAATGTACCTCACCATAAGCCGATCAGACATCGTCTTTGCAACAGGTGTATGCGCAAGGTACCAGGCAGACCCAAAAAGGTCACACATGACCGCAGCCAAGCAGATTCTAAGATACTTAAAGGGTAGCAAGACTCTTGGCTTATGGTACCCCGCAGGGAATGACTTCAGCCTACAAGCATTCACTGATGCGGATCATGCCAAATGCAGACTAGATCGAAAAAGCACCTCCGGTGGATGTCAATTTCTGGGTGGAAGACTCGTGTAACACCAGCAAAATTAGGTCAAAAATAAATTTGTTCAGTAACCATAATTGAGTATACTAAGTGGTATATATCGTAACTAGGTTTCCAAAAATATAAAGAACACTAAAATCCGAGTTATAACAAAGAAGTTATGACTGATCGAAGATACGCGACAATACCGGTAAAACACTATTAAGCATAAAACGAGAAATTTCAATAAAATACTTGTCAACCTTAGGTGTCTAAATGAAAGGCGTAGATATCCCAAAACCGTGAACATACATTAAAAGAACGCCCAAATCTGACTTCACATGAGGAAGTTATGATTTTTCGAAGTTTCGGACATAGCAGTAAACAGCTAAAAACTTGAAATCGAGATCGAGCGACTTTTTGCCAACATGACCTAAACGAGAATCGAAGATCTCATCAATGGTATTACAACGGTAAAAAGTCTGATGAAAATGGACATCGGATGAAGGAGTTATGGATTTCTAACGGAGTTTTCCTATCTCGGCCTATTAAAAATAATATATTAACAATATATTAAAATCAAAATCAAAATTAGCCAATGGAGTCTAAACGAGAGTTGTAGAGCATAATCTCACCTACGCGTGGATATAAAGAACGTCGAAAACGGAGTTCGTATGAGAATGTTATGAATTTCTGAAGTTCGGGGCGTGCACCCCAAGGGTGTCACAGTTCACGAGGTGAATTTTAGAAATTCACGAGGTGAACAGATGATGGACGTCTTCCAGGGCAAGTGGCCATGACGAACGCAATGACGTATCGAGCTCACGAGGTGAATATTAGAAACTCACGAGGTGAGTCAGTTCACGAGGTGAATATTAGAAACTCACGAGGTGTACTCAGAAAATTCACCCTATAAATAGATCTCAAGGGTTTCCGAGTTTAGTTGCTCATTTCTTTCCTTTCTCGTGCCGAAGCTCTGCGTTTTAACCCCCGAAGCCATCCCAAATCCCCGGTCTTCACATCCAAGTTCTGAAGGAAGGTTTTACACTCCCGAGATTCCCGAGAATCCCGAGAAATCCGCTTTCTCCTGTCAAAGTTCTGCTCGGTTTTCATCTCACCATCTTCACTCTATCAAGTGAGTTCATACCCCTACAAACACACTTTAAATATGTTTTTAACCGCTTTTAAACACTTTTAAGGTGGGGAATACAAGTAAACACACGGCTAAAATCGTGTGAAACATCGATCTTTTGCTATACTTTTCATATTGTTGTTTTAACTATCATATGAAGTTGTTATCATGCAAAACACCTCACAACACAACTTTACACTCTTGGGATACAATATGTTTTATAAATAGAAATATGTTTTATTTATACGTTGGCATACTACATCATATCAAGGGTAACCATTTTCAACTATAACACGATACTTTTACAAGAAAACTCAACTCATCATCACGCCTTTGTAACACGGTAGAAAAGGAAATCATTTCATACAAACGATTTTTCATCATATTACTCATGAACTTGTTGTTAGCCATCATGTGAGTTCATACCCCCTTTTATACACCTTCAAATACTTTATAATGTACTTTTAATACATTTCGGGGGAGAATACAAGTAAACACACGGTTAATCCCGAGTAAAAACGTGAAAACTCTTGTTATGCTTTGCATGCATTAGACATATACAAAATGCATAGTATCCAGGGTATCATTCCCTGTTAAACCATTTCACGCATTCAAAGAACTATTGATTTATGCTTTGTCAAACATTGTGAAAGAGAATAAACATTGCATACAAAACTATTACTTTAATACAGACTTAGTTGAGAATCCGTGAGACGATTACATCTTCAAATGCTACCTTTGTGTTCAAAGGTACTACCTAAAGTCCTGTCTATTATAACCAGAGTCTCCCGTTTGGAGAGCGTGTCAAATGTGTATAGATCCATACGGGAAGTCATGATCTCGCGCCCTGACTGTTAGCTACAGTCCTTTGGGTGACAGTTTGTCATAAACGATACGATGCCTGAAGACCGTCGCCGCAGGCATATTATGTTTAGTATGGTTATAAAACTCACCGGATAGACAATTATTATGGTAGTCTGCTTTTATGAATGGATAGCTATTAAACTATTCTTCATTTAACTAGTGCGATCTTCTTATAGCTTTATTATATAAAACTATGCCTTAACCTTTTAAGCATGTCAGTTGCTTGTGATTTTCGGTCTTGGACATTAGAGACTGCCTTCTTCTTTAGGAAAATAAGGGATTTTCCTGTATCCAAAACAATCAACTAATAGGAAAATAAGGGATTTTCCTGGTGTAACTATTTACAATTCACAACGCGAACATTCATATGCATTTCTTACTTTAATAAGAAAATAAGGGATTTTCTTGGAAAACGCACGAACTTTGGAATGGCATACATTTTATCAAAACACCGCTTATGAACTCACCAACTTAATTATTGACACTTTCTCTTCGAAATAACTTGTATTCTCAGAAAAATCGCTAAACCAGGTTAGCAACTGCTTTTGAAGACTTACGCTCAGGCGTTAGTTTAATCTTTTGGATATCATATTGTAATTGACTTTTGCAAACATGTAATACTACAATCATGTAAACTTTTCAATTATGTATATGATGGTCGTGTGTACTTTCTTTATTATTCAATTGTTATGATACTGAACATGATGTCCTCCGCCCCCGAACGTTTCCGCCGTTCTTGTTTGGGGGTGTGACAGATTGGTATCAGAGCATTGTTTATAGTGAACTAAGTATATCAAAACCATTTTTGATATACAACTATAAACACAACTGGGCAAAAACACTCTGAGTGAGAGTTATACTTTTAAAATGAAATTTTTATAAAGTATACATGCATACATTATATAACAGGGTCAGTATCATAATGAAAACAATATAGAAGTATTATAGATGAGTTGTACAATACATGTATGCCTTGGGATATGTAATCGGGACTGGGATGAATATAGCCTGATCAACTATATTTGTCCGAGAGCCGAACTGCGTATGCCCGCGGATAGCTACCGTGGACAACAAGTCTAAAACTTACCAAACTTATAAACCTTAGAATCAAACATAACATTTAGAATACGATAGGAGTATTTTATGCATTCAATAGTTTAACTTTGATGTTCAACCTTATGTGCCTTAGTTCTAGACAATTCTTCTATCCCTATTCTCGTACAGACGCAATGGCCGGATTTCAACTACCAGGGGACCCTTACTACCCGAACCAAGGCAATGGAGGATGGGTAGAAGATGATCTGGAGGAGGATCCCGAGGAAATTATGGAAGGGTTCGAGGAAGAAATACAAGAAGACGCCGACACCGACCCCGAAGCCAATAACTTACCCTTAGTGACTCCGATCCAAAATTCTAATCCTCGATCAGGATTTCAGGGCCCAACACCTCTGTGGGCAGTGAACCTGAATAAGTGGAGCAACGAACAAGTTCAACTCCCTTCGTACAATGGAGACCGAAGCTTCTATAATCTGAGCGAGGGAGGCTCAGCAGACAAAGTCCTTCCTATACTGATTCGCCAAATTACTCGCAATGATGAGCAAGGAAGGGAAGCTATCCAACGAACCGAAGAGAATAATGCGAACACTAGAGTCAATACAGTTTGCATCTGACAGTTAGGATTAGCTCATGGAAGAACCGTAAATCAAAATGAAGCTTGGCAGAGAGAGCTAACTGCAACTCAAACAGAAGTTAGGGAACTTAGAGCACGCCAAGCAAGGTATGAAATATGTATGCTCGAGATGGAGCGTCAGTTGGCAGAACCAAAGGCTCAACAGAACAGTTCCCGTCGCAAGTAGAGGATACTCTACTCGTTCCTTCTTTTGGTTTATGGAATAACCTTCGTACGTACTCCAAGTAGTACTCTTCTCATGTAAATATCCCCGTCTAGCAATTACTGTTTCACTAGATCTCTAAGCTGTCAAGTCTTCCCTGTGTGGTATATTGTAGACCTACTCCAAGGTCAAATTTTCCGAATTCTATGTAACTTCTATACCAGCTATTATGACGGACTTCTTCTTTCCTTTAAAGATCATCATTATCAAACCATGCCTTGGGCTATGTAAACAGTTCGTGTCATAAATTGTTTTAGCAACTCACTACACCATCCTTGTTGAACTAATCTATGAAAGTTCAATGTTATTGAAGTTGGAAACTTTGTCGAAGTTTTTCCACCGTTTTATTCTTTAACCCTATAACTGAAAAATGCCGCCTCGCAAATCAGACAGACGTAATCCCCCGATAAATCCAACCCCTCTATCACCTACACCCTTCAGAGAAAGAGACAGTTACCATAGGATAACAAATCTCTACAACTTCATCTAGGGCAATCAAAACAATGATGGAGATTCAACATGCCTGAGAAAAATCAAGAACACCCTATATAGATACCAAGAGATAACAAATCATTACCACTAAAAATAGGACAGAGAACAGAGGAAACCACTCGTGAAGCATGCGAGGTGGTAGAGAACCTAATGCGTCAAACGTATAATTAATAATTAATATTACCTAGTAAGTTGGTAATTATATTACTCACTCTATGAGATAGGTATATCACACCCTCCTTCATGACTAGAAATAGTAAGAGAGATACCCTCTTCCAAAACCCATGAAACTAGATCGACCTAGGATTTCAACATCTATACCCTAATGAACACTCTTCCCATCGACTCCACACCAGTTACGATAAGAAGTTCCCAAATAGCCACTAGAAATGGATTGGCTTGGTCTTTACCATGCCAACTGCATGTGCTATGAAAAGACCCTTCACTTTCACCGTTGGCTAACGAAACTCTATCGATTTATAACGACAAACCCGACACAACTCCCAAACCGTTTCTAGTTTCAAAATCCTGTAGCACTCATATGAGGAGTACTATATCCTTTGCAACCTTCCCGAAGTATTACTGACAGACTATTTAGGAATAGCACACGTACGACGAGTCAAGTTCAAACGCAGAGGCTAGGAATGATTACGGTTAACCTATCACTACAAATGTGTATGGAACTTGTATACACAAGGCGGTGATAAGCGGACCAGGTAAGAATTCAACCATGAACTTCAAAACAAAACGACCTGTATTATGAGTGAATAATGCTAACATTTAGATGAAAATAGTCAAACAAACCCAAATCCACACAACCTCTACCGGTCGAAGTAATAGACGGAGTAATGAAGGTCCGCTGGAACACCCACACTAGGATCTGGATTCACTAGAGAACAAGAAGATCAAATGGAATAGAAGTACACACATCTTTCCTCAACGATTGAAGTCCCAGTCAAAATGCGAATTTCGGGATAATGTAACACCAGCAAAATTAGGTCAAAAATAAATTTATTCAGTAACCATAATTGAGTATACTAAGTGGTAGATGTTGTGACTAGGTTTCCAAAAATATAAAGAACACTAAAATCCGAGTTATAACGAAGAAGTTATGACTAATCGAACATACGCGACAATACCGGTAAAACACTATTAAGCATAAAATGAGAAATTTCAATAAAATACTTGTCAACCTTAGGTGTCTAATTGAAAGTCGTAGATATCCCAAAACTGTGAACATACATAAAAATAAAGCCCAAATCTAACTTCACATGAGGAAGTTATGATTTTTGAAGTTTCGGACATAGCTATAGACAGCTAAAAACTCGAAATCGAGATCGAGCGACTTTTTGCCAACATGACCTAAACGAGAATCGAAGATCTCATCAATGATATTACAACAGTAAAAATTCTGACGAAAACGGACATCGGATGAAGGAGTTATGGATTTCTAACGGAGTTTTCCTGTCCCGGCCTACTAAAAATAATATATTAATAATATATTAAAATTAAATTCAAAATTAGCCAATGGAGTCTGAACGAGAGTTGTAGAGAATAATCTCACCTACGCGTGGATATAAAGAACGTCGAAAACAGAGCTCGTATGCGAAAGTTATGAATTTATGAAGTTCGGGGCCTGAACCCCAAGGCTGTCACAGTTCACGAGGTGAATTTTAGAAATTCACGAGGTGAACAGATGATGGGCGTCTTCCAGGACAAGTGGCCATGACGAACGCAATGACGTATCGAGCTCACGAGGTGAATATTAGAAACTCACGAGGTGAGTCAGTTCACGAGGTGAATATTAGAAACTCACGAGGTGAACTCAGAAATTTCACCCTATAAATAGATCTCGAGGGTTTCCGAGTTTAGTTGCTCATTTCTTTCCTTTCTCGTGCCGAAGCTCTGCGTTTTAACCCCCGAAGCCATCCCAAATCCCCGGTCTTCACATCCAAGTTCTGAAGGAAGGTTTTACACTCCCGAGATTCCCGAGAATCCCGAGAAATCCGCTTTCTCCTGTCAAAGTTATGCTCGGTTTTCATCTCACCATCTTCACTCTATCAAGTGAGTTCATACCCCTACAAACACACTTTAAATATGTTTTTAACTGCTTTTAAACACTTTTAAGGGGGGGGGGGGGAATACAAGTAAACACACGGCTAAAATCGTGTGAAACATCGATCTTTTGCTATACTTTTCATACTGTTGTTTTAACTATCATATGAAGTTGTTATCATGCAAAACACCTCACAACACAACTTTACACTCTTGGGATACAATATGTTTTATAAATAGAAATATGTTTTATTTATACATTTGCATACTACATCATATCAAGGGTAACCATTTTCAACTATAACATGATGCTTTTACAAGAAAACTCAACTCATCATCACGCCTTTGTAACACGGTAGAAAAGGAAATCATTTCATACAAACGATTTTTCATCATATTACTCGTGAACTTGTTGTTAGCCATCATGTGAGTTCATACCCCCTTTTATACACCTTCAAATACTTTATAATGTACTTTTAATACATTTCGGGGGAGAATACAAGTAAACACACGGTTGATCCCGAGTGAAAACGTGAAAACTCTTGTTATGCTTTGCATGCATTAGACATATACAAAATACATAGTATCCAGGGTATCATTCCCTGTTAAACCATTTCATGCATTCAAAGAACTATTTATTTATGCTTTGTCAAACATTGTGAAAGAGAATAAACATTGCATACAAATCTATTACTTTAATACATACTTAGTTGAGAATCCGTGAGACGATTACATCTTCAAATGCTACCATTGTGTTCAAAGGTACTACCTAAAGTCCTGTCTATTATAACCAGAGTCTCCCGTTTGGAGAGCGTGTCAAATGTGTATAGATCTATACGGGATGTCATGATCCCGCGCCCTGACTGTTAGCTACAGTCCTTTGGGTGATAGTTTGTCATAAACGATACGACGCCTGAAGACCGTCGCCACGGGCATATTATGTTTAGTGTGGTTATAAAACTCACCGGATAGACAATTATTATGGTAGTCTGCTTTTATGAATGGATAGCTATTAAACTATTCTTCATCTAACAAGTGCGGTCTTCTTATAGCTTTATTATATAAAACTATGCCTCAACCTTTTAAGCTTGTCAGTTGCTTGGGATTTTCGGTCTTGGACATTAGAGACTGCCTTTTTTTCGGAAAATAAGGGATTTTCCTGTATCCAAAACAATCAACTAATAGGAAAATAAGGGATTTTCCTGGTGCAACTATTTACAATTCACAACGCGAACATTCATATGCATTTCATACTTTAATAAGAAAATAAGGGATTTTCTTGGAAAAGCATGAACTTTGGAATGGCATACATTTTATCAAAACACCGCTTATGAACTCACGAAGTTAATTGTTGACACTTTCTCTTTGAAATAACTTGTATTCTCAGGAAATCGCTAAACCAGGTTAGCAACTGCTTTTGAAGACTTACGCTCAGGCGTGAGTTTAATCTTTTGGATATCATATTGTAATTGACATTTACAAACATGTAATACTACAATCATGTAAACTTTTCAATTATGTATATGATGCTCGTGTGTACTTTCTTTACTATTCAATTGTTATGATACTGAATATGATGTCCTCCGCCCCCGAACGTTTCTGATGTTCTGGTTTGGGGGTGTGACACTCGTCAGTTGGTCATCAAGAAAACAAAATTGTGTATCACTGTCTACCGCAGAAGCTGAATATGTGGCTGCAGCCAGCTGTTGTTCACAAGTCTTATGGATGAAAACACAACTTATGGACTACGGATACAAAATGTTGTGGATACCAATTTACTGTGACTCTGAAAGTGCTATAACGATTTCGTACAATCCAATTCAGCACTCCAAGACAAAGCATATTGAGCTACGGTATCACTTCATCAAAGACCATATTCTAAAAGGTAACGTTGAACTAATTTTTTTTCCATACTCATGAAGAGATTATTGATGTATTCACAAAGGCACTTGACTCTACAAAACTCAACAGTTTCTAACAAATGTTAGGAATGATGAATCCGGACCCACAATTCTTTTTGAATTGATAGGTACCGCAGACCATCCTTGGTCTCTGTTGCGGTCCTAATTGAAGTTACTTATGATAGATAGTTTTGGTATATCCTGTGTACAGCAGTATATGTACCACAACCATATATCATATTTATCTTTCAATGGTCCTTATTTTTTGTTGTTACTAATTTTTGTTCAAGTGTTCTCCTCAGTTCTTCTACTGCAGTCATTCAACCGTCCATCCGCAATGACAAATGATCCATCCGCAATGAAGTCTCAATCCGCAATCACATTGATTGATTTCTCAACTGTTTCATTAATTCTTGAATCATGGTGTGCTATTTAATGATCCTTCATTAAATAAGAAAAACTTAAAAAAAAAACATTCCTTGTGTAACTGTCCCATTCCCTTTTTGAATAAACCTTGTGTCATACCGATTTTAGGTATGATGACAAAAAGAACGTTTTTCCATAAACAAATCCCTTTTAAACTGTCTCTTCCTTTTACCCCCAAAATGTCCAATCCGTTACATCTTCCCTTTTTGCAAAATGGATTAAACCAACCCTCACCACACGTTCTTCAGACGTGATGTCTTAGACTGACACTTCATTAAATGCTCACCCTTTTTGGTAAATTTCGATAAATAAATTAAACCTTTTCTTAATCTGTGGCTGAGATTTCGTCTCTTAATCAAAGAAAACACACAAACATTTTTTTTACCTTATCTAATCTTACTTAGGGTAAAATCAATTACCGTTTCAAATCCGCCACTGTAAAACCCCCTTCTTCTTCCCCAAGAAAGGTTTACGCCTTCTGAACATCGAACTTCTTCGCCTTCATCTTCTTGCACTCTGTTTTCTTGCAAGTTTCTTCAACTCTAAAAAAATGGTGAAATCCGGCATCTCGAAGAAATAGTCCAAAGCATCTGCCTCAGCAAACCCTACTGGTTCAAACTCTGCATCAAGGAACCAAATGCCAACAATTGCTTCAAGCAATTTTAGGGCTGTGTTCGAAGAGCATTCCTCCTATAATGCTCCAATCAAGTTGATGATCAAGTTCCTGTCCAATCACCCCCTTTTTGGTCCCTTCGATTCATTCACCGATGTGGTTCCTCTTTCAACCCTCTTCAAATGTGCATCTGAATCTGGTGAATGATTCTTTGGTCATTTTGACCAAGGAAAAATTCCTCAATGCCATCAATCTATTAGTTCATCCTTCAACCAAGGTTTTCACTCCAAGCATGGCGAACATTCTTTCTGCACTCTACCAGATGGGTTATCAGAAAAAGATCAAAGGCATAGGCGAATTCAAGAAAAATCAGTTGCCTGCGGTGTGGCAGTTCGTTTGCCACTTTGTGATCCGCAGCCGGTCAGGCAGAACCGGAGGCACAGATAATATGGGTCTCAAGCTACTGGAGTTGGTGTGGAGTATTTTCACTGGCCACGATGTCAACTACAGTCAGATCTTGTGGGATAACTTCTTGCAGTACATTCCCAAAGAAAGTCCAAGAGAAAACCCTACCGAACTCACATTTGCTAGGTTCTGGTCTCTATGCATCTCAGATCTTCATGCGGATGTAGGACTTAGCATGGGCAACGTCACCAACCTCTTCATCACTAAAGATCTTAAAAGGTACAATCCCTCTACTGATCAATCTATTTTTGGACCCATCAGACGGCTACCAGTCCACATTCTATCTACCCTTGGTCTTAAAACCACTGATGTCACTGACCATAAAGAGGCTATGGAAGGTATTGACCCATACCCTCCTACCTCCCCTCTACAAGCCACATCCGCACTCACCATCCCTGGTAGTACCGCAGTCCCATCCTCCACCACTCTATCCAACTTTTCTTTATCAAAAAGACGCAAGAAGGTAGCCTCATCCCATCAAGGTCCCCGCAACATCACCAAGAAACATGGAACCCCGGAGAAGAAAGATGCTCCCAAACAAGCTGAACCTTCAAAGAAACGGAAACTCAAACAAACTGTGCCCTCGGATGACGAATCAACCGAAAATCGATCTCACTCTCCCTCTATGAGTGATTCTGATGAGGATGCACAACCCATCTCTATCCTCAAGAAAAGAAAAACCAATCCCATAGACCAAATGCATGACCGGACCGATGCCACAGCCTCTCAAAAGGCTCCGGTAGTCTGTGGGGTGGCTGCAGACCCATTCAACACCACCATCGAATTCCACTCAGACACAGAAAGTGTGTCTGTTTCAACTCAACGTAGAGACTCACCCCCAGCTCACTCCCAAGGGGATAGAACTGGTTCTCGCCCTAAGATCTCCAGGGCTTCCCGTCTACACTTCTTTTCCCCCGAGGAGTTGAACTCCATCTTTTTGTCTGTAACCCAAACACGGCAAACACCTTCCCAACTGCAGGGCAATTCTTCCGCCTTTGCCAAAACTGAGCCGAGGCCAGACTTGACCACTGGTCAAGGAGACCGAGGAAGCTCAGGAAATCCTACTCTACTTACATCTTTTACAGATGGTTTAGGCACGGTGAGCACCAATGTGCAAGGATCCGTGGAGCCGAGGGACACCTCGGTGCGATTCCAAGGATTTGACAATGATGAATCGAATGAATCATGGTTACATTACACTCTAGTCTCTGAATCTGACATCAAGAAATATGCCGCCTTCCGTAGGGCATTTCAAGCAAGGAAGGATCAGCAAATCAAGCAACTTCAACAGAAACAACAGGAGATTCCATCCGTAGCCAAGTATTGGGCGGACGCAATCAACAACGCCAATACCGTAGCCACCATTCTGAAAGTACAAGAGTGGATGTCGGAAATGGATGGGACGATCCGCAAGGCTCAGTCCACTCATGGTGGTGAAGGTACATCTAAACTCCCTCCAACTCCAACTCCAACTGTTAGAGATTCTCAAGACGAGGGAACCGCAATCGAAGTTAGCTCAGCTCCTACCTTCGGATTCGATGATGTTGATCTCAATGAGGTAAATCAGCCTAACCCTTATGATGATAATTTGATGATGTTTGATGAGGAAGAAGAATCAAGTGGCTCTCAACACTCAACCTCCAAGCCGAAAGAGAAAAAGAAGAAAAAGAAGATGGTTGTGTCCAGAAAAGAATTTATGAGTCTACAAGCCAAAGTAGATCAGATTCTTGTTGCGGTTAAGCCCACTCAACCGCAACCTGAAGACATTCCAGGACCGCAATCCTTAATTGAAAGAATCGAAAGACTGGAAACCCGAGAACAACTGGCTGCTGAGCGAATTTCCCTGAAAGTTGAAATGGGAATCCGATCCCTGGATACAGGTCGCTAGGATGGTCATAAGCAATTCATGGCTGCTGCGGAGCGCCTCATCTCTGAGGTATCCGCAATCAAGGTAGATTTACAAACAGCCATTGCGGACCAGTCAACTCACTCACAAAATGTGACAACCCGAAATTTATTTCGTCGCTGTAACCCATTCCAATAATAAATTTATTTTATTATTAAAGTCTTCCGTTAACTTTTAAGTTAAATAATTCATTTAGAATTATTTTTATTAATTTTTATGATTTCTTAAATAACGGAACGAAATGATATCATGTGAAACGCTCTTGTTAATCTTTTGAAAAACTTCTAAATTGCGACTAAGTTGGGTGACGGTCACTTAACCGGGTAAAATTATTAAACTCCGTTTAATGTCGGGATTGGGTGTGTCCCCACCTGGCCACTAACTCAAGACCTATAAAAAGGTTGAGTGGCCATCATTTGAACCTTTTCCCACCTTGGAACTTTCTCTCTCTACTCTCTCTCTCTAAAATCGGATTTTGCTCAAGAATCACCTCATTCAAGCTCCAAAATCGTAAGTAATCCTTCCTAGCTTGTTGTTTAACTGAACATGCATGCAAACCCATGAATTAGACTCCCAAAAACCCGTGTTTATGGTTTGGGAACACCTCCAAAAACCGTAAACTCCCATAAGGGGATTTTGATGCCCCAAAACCCTTTCAAACCCCTTCTAATGTTTAGCTTTGGCTTGGAAACTTGCATGCATAAAATGAGAACTCCAAAATCATGTCTTTTTGGAGGAAAACATGAGTTTATGGTCCATGAACATTCATGAACCGTAAATACCCCAAAGAGGGGTTTTGAAGCCCCAAACCCCTTCCAATGCTTGAGTAATGAACTAAGGACTTACATGCATGAACTAGGAACCCCAAAAACGTGTAAGGATGAGATAAACATGAGTTTACGGTTTTAGAACACCTTCCAAAACTGTAAACACCTTTTCAAGGTGTTTAAATTCCCTTAACACCTTCCTATGCTTGTCTAAGTGTCTAGAAACTTGCATGCAAGAGTTATAACCACCAAAACACAAGAGGAATGGACCAACATGAGTTTACGACCGTAAACTCATCTGCTTACGGCCATAAACTCCCAAGGGAGTGGTCCAAGGACCGTAAACTCCAAAAAGTGTCCATTTCTAGCGCCAATCACTTCCTAATCCATGGATTCGAGTCCAGCATAATTCCTTGAGTAGTTTAAGACCTTTGAACACCCGATGGCACCGTTACCATGAGTTTACGGCCGTAAACTCATGGGGACAATGCTCCATAGACCGTAAACACACTTAAGTGTGATCAATTGAAGTGTAAACTCCATAGTGAGGCCATACACTCCTTAGATGCAACCCTTAGCACCCCTAACACTGGAAGCAAAGTGTTTTCATACATTAGGGTGCTTTTACTTACTTAATTGGTGATTACATAACTAATTAGATACATTTATGTATCACTACATGTACATAGGATCCGTGAGTGCGTTCAAGTCCTCACTTGACACCTAACATCCTACCCGGCACTTCCATCCATTTCACTCACTGCAGGTGAGTTCATACCCCTTAATTAACCTTTTTTTTAAATTTTTTTAAATGCTCTTATGGGGGGGAATACAAGTTGAATCAAACAAGATATAGTATCAATCACATGTGAATTATAGCTTGCAACTAACAGGATTTTCTATACTCTTATTTGCTTTGTCAACAAAACTGTTTTATAAAAGTTTACCAAACTCATTTTCATAAAACTATTTCCAAATTCTTTTAAACTACTTTTATTATCAAACCATATCTGCACCAATATATTTATATAAGTGAGACTTGAAGGACTTAGAACTGATAGCTCACCCTACTTCCTGTTCTTGTTTGATTGTGGACTTAGGGTATATTTTGTTATCTGTCCGACTGTCGTTGATTTCTTAGTTATATATCATAGATATTGGTGTAGATATAAAGGTCTTCATTCCAATACAATACCTTGTGTAACAAGGGTATGAAACCAACATTACTATTTAACTATAATAGGTATAGTTAACGTTTTACCACTTATTATTACTATTACTATGATAGCTATCAGAATCAATACAGTTATGAGTTAACACATGCTAGATACTATACCAAGAGAATAATAAATATGAAGAGAATACTATATACTATACAAGAGAATACTCAAATGCAATATACCAGAAGATACATTATACACTATACAAGAAAACGTACTAATATAGAATGTGACATACTATTCTCGATACGACACTTCATTGTGCTATCACTGTGTAACCAGAGTCTCCTGGAGGGAGAGCGGGCATCATGTGTATAGATCTATACGGGACAGACACTCCCACATCCCGACTGCTAGCTACAGTCCGAGCCGACTAGGCCCAGGGGTGACATATGTCACCATACTATGTGTGACCTGGAGGGTCGTCAGTTATTCGATCGTCGATCAGCATGGTTACATACGAGTTCACATTCCGATCTTTAATTAACACGTTAAGAATTAAATGCACAACAGATTCCCCGAGGGGTATTGTACATTTACTACCACCTGGGGCCTGCATTTTCATTTCATTAGCCGGCAGTGTTACTGCTGGGGTAAAACATTATTTTTCCCAATTACCTTACAAAAAAAATGAAGTCTAAGATTACATTTTCATATTGATTGGTTTAACTGGGAAAGCTTTTACATTTACAAAGTTTTTGTCACACAAACAACCCGGTCTTGGTAAGACACCTACTTTTATTGAAAAATATAGGATTTTCTAGGGATCATACTATTTTCAAAACATTGGAAATCAATCATTACATTATATTGTTGAAATCACTTTATACAAGCAATGACACTAAAATACTTATGAACTCACCAGCTTTATGCTGATAAACTCTTTCAAAATAACTTGTATTCTCAGGTCATCAGTAGACAGGTATAGATGCAGCTTTTGAGAAGATGGAGCACATACAAGACTCATCTTTATTTTTGATTATATTTTTGGTGTCTAACAAACTATACGGAACATGCTTGTATTACAATTATTATCTTAATGCAATGGATGTTGTTGCTTGTCTTTACTATTATGCATTGTTATGATACTGTATATGACGTCCTCCACCTCAGAACGTATTCCGCCATTCTCGGTTTTGGGGTGTGACAGATTGGTATCAAAGCATTGTTTATAGTGAATCAAGTATATCAACCCATAAAATATATGCGAACTATAAACACATCGGGATTAAAACACTCTGAACAAGAATATATACTTTTAAATAATAAAGTATTTAACTAATTATATATATACATTCATTCATACAAAGGGTCAGTATCATACTAAAACAGAACAAAAGTATTAAGATTGTTGAACAACACAATTGGGCTTAGAGACATATGGTCAAATCTGGGTGGATGTAGCCTGATCAACTACATTTTCCTGGGAGTGACTATCATATGCCTAAGAATGGTTGTGGTGTTGCAGCAAGTCTAAAAACTTACCAATACTACTACAAGAACATTAGAACAAGAATACTATGGGAGTATTCTACATTTCTATGATTACATATGTGAGAACTAAAAAGGTCGTTATTAGTAGAGCAATGATTGCTAAGTGGATACTCCACGGTTACATGTGAGTAAGGCGCTATAGACTCAGAATCTGTGATCTTTGCTTTACATCATGTTCTTGTTTGATTGTGGACTTAGAGTTAGGATCACTTATTCGAAGGTCTATCCTGCTTCGGTTACATGTAATTGGTATGCACTATGCAAGTATTGAATCGACTAATAACGATCATCTTATAAGTATCTTAGATTAGCACGTCTATTAACTTTTCTTTCCCCATCCTCGCGTAGATAGCATGTCTCGCTTCCACCTTCTCGGCGATCCGTACCATCCGAACCAAGGCATTGAAGGATGGCTTGATGAAGAGCCAGAAGATGATCACCCGATCCCTTTGGATGATCACCATGCAGAAGGCTTTTAGGATAGCTCCGACTCCGAACCAGAAGTCAACAACCTACCCACAGTAGCTCCAAACCCAAACCCCCGTCCGACATTTCAAGGCCCCACTACCATGTGGGCAATAACCTTGAATCAATGGATTGATGAACAGGGTCAGACTTTACCCTTCGACGGAGACCGAAGCTTTTACAACATAAGCGAAGGAGGATCAGCTGACCGAGTTCTGCCCATCATGGCCCGCAGGATCGCTAGGAACATCGAACAAGGTCATGCAGCTATCGACAGAGTCGTGGAAATTGACGCCAACTCTAACCTTAACACCGTCTGTATCCATCAACTCGAAGAAGCTATGGATAGGACTAGGAGGGCCAATGAGGCTCTGCAGCAACAGTTAGCTGCATCCCGAGCTGAAGTCATGGAACTCCGAGCGCGTCAGAGGACACATGAGCGACATCTTTGGGAAGTTGTACGCCAACTGGCTGATCTTAGGGTTCGCCCAAGGGATACCCGTCGCCAGTAGAAGATGTCAACTCATATTTCTCTTTTGATTTAGGAATAGCCTTCTTCCCTATGCTCGGTAGAGCACTTGTCTGTAAATATTCCTAACTTTGAAAGTACTCTAGCTAGGCTACTAAACTGCCAACATTTTCCTTTATGGCTTGATGTAAAACCTACTGCTAGGTCATTTTTTTCCAAACTCATTTTACATCATTAATACCAGTAATATTGGCAGTTATCTGATCTATGGGAAAATTTGTACTCTTGTGTTTCCCTAACCTGTTAGTACATTTCTACCTGATAGTTAGACTATAACTATTTTGTCCAAGAAACACTCTTACCATGTTTACAATCGATTCTTACCATTGTCTCCATTTTCATGAACTTTCAGTACAGGATGCCGCCTCGCAAGCGTCCAGTCAGGAAAACACCCACAACTCAAGCTCCACCACCTCCACCTCCCCCACCACTGGTTCCTCCGCAGTTCGACTAGGTGTTGTTTCAAACAGCCGTGACTGCAGCTGTAACCGCCGCATTGGCGCAAGTCAATTCGGGTGGCGCCAGTGGGGGTGGAATGGGGACTGACTCTAGCCATGGTGAAACCCACCTACGTGCCCGGGAATGCACCTACAAAGACTTCATCAGCTACAAACCTACCTACTTCAATGGGACCGGGGGGATCCTCGCCCTAACCCAATGGTTCGAAAGAACCGCAGCAGTGTTCGAAATGTGCTCCTGCCCCGAAGGGAGCAAGATAAAGTTTGCTACTTGCACCCTCACCCAAAGGGCCCTGACATGGTGGAATGGCTATGTCAAAGCCCTCTCTCTGGTAGCAGCTAACGCCATGGGTTGGGATACAATGAAAGACCTGATGATGACAGAGTACTGCCCGAAGGGAGAGATTCAGAAACTGGAGGAGGAACTGTGGAATCTCAAAATGCAGGGTTCTGATATAGTACCATACACAACTCGGTACTGCGAGCTGGTAGCCCTATGCCCTAACATGATCCCCTCGGAAGTCAAGAAGATTGAGCGATACATCGGGGGTCTAGTGGCCCCATATCGTGGGAACGTTCTATCATCAAAACCAACGACCTTTGAAAGTGCCAAGGAGTTGGCCCAAATGCTCATCGATCATGAAGATCCCCGTGGTCCATCAACAACTACAACCCCAACTCCGGCCCCAATCCACGCAGCCGACAAGAAGAGGAAGCGGTGGGACCGAAAGAAGGGTAAAACAGCCAAATCCTCTTCCAGTATCCAACAAACAGTGGCTGTCCACGCTGCCACTACTCCTACTGCCCCTGTGCCCGCCAAAACATATGCGGGGAATCTACCCAAGTGCGATAAGTGCACTTTCCATCATAACGGCCCCTGCCGTGAGATGCACTGCACCAATTGCGACCAGAAGGGCCACACCATTCGGTTTTGCAGAGCACCTCCCAAACCCATTTCCCAAATCCCCAGTTCGGGAGCAAGCCAGGCCTGCTATGGCTGTGGCGAGGTAGGACATTTCAAAAGAAACTGTCCAAAGGCTGGAAACACGGGAGGAGCAGGTAGACTACTTGCTATTGGCCACAACGAGGCTGTAGCCGACCCCACCGTAGTCACGGGTACGTTCCTTCTCGATAACTCTTATGCTTGAATCCCATTCGATAGTGGGGCAGAAAGAAGTTTCGTAAATCAAAACTTTAAACACTTACTCAAACAACCACCACAATCATTGAAAGAAACCTTCGTCGTAGAAATGGCTAACGGCAAGACAGAAAGTTCTAACGAAATCTACATGGGTTGTACCCTCACGCTAGATAATCATTCATTTCTTATCGACCTCATAGCCGTAGCGATCAAGAGCTTTGATGTCACCATACTATGTCTGACCTGGAGGGTCATCAGTTATTCGATCGTCGATCAGCATGGTTACATACGAGTTCACATTCCGATCTTTAATTAACACGTTAAGAATTAAAGGCACAACAGATTCCCCGAGGGGTATTGTACATTTACTACCACCTGGGGCCTGCATTTTCATTTCATTAGCCGGCAGTGTTACTGCTGCGGTAAAGACAGAAAGTTCTAACGAAATCTACATGGGTTGTACCCTCACGCTAGATAATCATTCATTTCCTATCGACCTCATAGCCGTAGCGATCAAGAGCTTTGATGTCACCATACTATGTCTGACCTGGAGGGTCATCAGTTATTCGATCGTCGATCAGCATGGTTACATACGAGTTCACATTCCGATCTTTAATTAACACGTTAAGAATTAAAGGCACAACAGATTCCCCGAGGGGTATTGTACATTTACTACCACCTGGGGCCTGCATTTTCATTTCATTAGCCGGCAGTGTTACTGCTGCGGTAAAACATTATTTTTCCCAATTACCTTACAAAAAAAAATGAAGACTAAGATTACATTTTCATATTGATTGGTTTAACTGGGAAAGCTTTTACATTTACAAAGTTTTTGTCACACAAACAACCCGGTCTTGGTAAGCGACCTACTTTTACTGGAAAATATAGGATTTTCTAGGGATCATACTATTTTCAAAACATCGGAAATCAATCATTACATTATATTGTTGAAATCACTTTATACAAGCAATGACACTAAAATACTTATGAACTCACCAGCTTTATGTTGATAAACTCTTTCAAAATAACTTGTATTCTCAGGTCATCAGTAGATAGGTACATATGCAGCTTTTGAGAAGATGGAGCACATACAAGACTCATCTTTATTTTTGATTATATTTTTGGTGTCTAACAAACTGTACGGAACACGCTTGTATTACAATTATTATCTTAATGCAATGGATGTTGTTGCTTGTCTTTACTATTATGCATTGTTATGATACTGTACATGACGTCCTCCACCCCAGAACGTATTCCGCCATTCTCGGTTTTGGGGTGTGACACAAAAGCTGATAGCTGAGACTCACACTGCCTACGAGTCCACCATCCCAGTCCTTCAATCTCCCATCAACAGACTTCAACGATCTTTATCGTCAAATTTTCATGGCCCCGATATTCTTCAACTTACAAAGGAGATTCATCGACTACTCTTCAACTCCGCCATCCTAGACAATCAGCAACTGGCTGATGCTCTTAAAGCTAAATTCTAGGAGGTGTGTGCCAAAGTCGATGGTCTTAAACAATGGCTTGAGGATGCTCCGGTTTTGCATTCCTCAAGAGGGGGAAGTGATGAAGACCATCACTCAAATAGCATTTCTCATCATAGGATCAACCACATCAGACATCTCCGCATCAGACACCACCGCATCAGACATCTCCGCATCAGACACCACCGCATCAGTCTCCACCGCAACAGAAAATCACTCAAGAAACTTCTCCTGAGGGACCAGAGACCCCTCCCCACTTCAAGAATCTAGCATCCAACATGTCATCCAAACACTCCGACGACTCTCCCACAACGAAACAGAAGAAAGCAGATTGGAAAGCAGCCAAATTTGTTGAACTCATCTGGAGAGAAAACGGATTCAACATCACCATGAATGAATCCTTAGTCAATTCCTGGATCAATCCCCACCGAAGACTGTTGGATGATGACTACAAACCCTACCTTACTTACGCTGAACCCCCTTCTGACGGTTACTGGAATGTTCCAATCTCCCCAAATGCTAAATACTGCACTGTATTTGAGCAGTTTGACCGTAGTCTACCTGATCACAAGAGACTGCCCATGGAATTTGAAAGACTCAATCGATTCTATGCCAAACATGCTTCTTCCATAGAGAAAATCTGGTCTAATGATAGACCATCCGTAGTCAAGAACTTTAAGCCCCGTAAATTTATGAAAGCTGACTTCATTCAGTATACTCTGACAAGAAGGAATCAGGACTACGTCCGCACCCAAGCTGACTTCCCATGTATGAATCCGGAAGAAATCTTCCTGATAGCAAAGGTGTTCCAAAACAAAAGCAAGAAGTATCCAAAGATTAAGATAGCACTTGAAAAGGCAAGCACATTTTTGAGGGAAACCGTCTGTGACTTTGCAAAGATTGATGCAGACATCTACCCTATAATTGCCAAAAAGTTCGATCTACCACCACTTGATCCTGCAAGGATGCCTACCGAAGGTTATCAAGAGAGATCCCTAGGTGCAACAAACTTCCCAAAACTTGGAGTCATTTTCAAAAGAAAGGTCGATAAAATCAAATACTTCATTCCCATGACTGCCAGGAATCGTCTCACAAGAAAGCAACTTGAAATTTGTCGAACCGCAGTTGAAAGATCAAAACACATGACTACCGAAGTCAAGTTTGAAATTTTAAGAGGGATCACATGGTTGGAAAATATCAGAAAGTTTTGGTGGATTCTAATAAAGTTCCTAAAACTTGATAATTGAAGAGAAGTTAAAGAGGTCACTTAAGGGGAAATTGTTAAATCATAAAAGTGACCCTCTTGAACTTGAGATACCGGAGCTCTCAAGGATCTGCAGTCAAAGCTGTTGGGTTATGAGCATTCTAACACTCCTAAGTGTACATGCAACCCTAAATACCTTGGATCTATGTTTTCTCTATTATACATGCAAATATGAACATCCAAGGTATTATACTAACTAGCATACAAAACTTTGATTCATATGAAATATAACAAGTTAGAATACATACCTCTTTTGATGTAGAATGTTCTCATGAAGCTTGAGTGCCTAGTGCCCCAAGTGTGACACCTCAAATGGTTCACACAACATCATACGCACTTGGAAGACTTAGAGAGAAACACCACACTTCATGAAAATCGCCAAGCCCTTTCTTTCTTTCTCTAGTGGCCGATTTTTTCCCAAAGAATATGATCTTATATAGTTGTTACAATTAGGGTAAACCCTAATTGTCATGGCTTTCCATTTCCTTGGATCCATGGGTTCAAATACACCATGGAGCATCTTATGGGTTTTAGCCCAACTAGATAAGCTTTATGGAGCATTAGCCCACTATATAAGTATGGATGATTTACACAATCAACCCATATATTTAATTAGTCTTCTTTTGATCACTTAATTAATTCTAGATTAATTCTTGATCAATACTAATTAAATAATCTTATTAATATATTAGAACTTATAATATATTAACCAACTACAAGTGTTATTCCTCTCATTTTAGTCTATCCAAATGCATGATGCCATGCAACCCAAATTGACCATGCCGGGTCGGGTCAAGTCTTACCAATTATAGTTATGGACTTAGACATTAATCCAACAGTCTCCCACTTGGATAAGTCTAAAACTATTATTGCATATGACTTCAAGAACCGACTAGCAATCATAGCTCTCAAAAGCTTCTGTCGAACTCTAACCTTGCCGATGATCTCTGACCTTTGTCAATGACTTGTCCATTAGATAAGGGATCATATATTCCTCCATTCTAGATATCATATGGACTGAGACATGGATTATAATCATTCTCTTTGTCCATTTGTTGTTTCCCGATTTCCGATTTATGACGACTGACTAATTGAACAAATCAAATCAGTCCAGGCCCGGCCGAGCACTTACATTTGTCATCACGAAATCATCGAGGGGCCCACATATATCGCTTTTATCCCGAAGGTAAAAGGAATGGATAAACTTCGACTCATATGGCTTGTTCTACTACTTGTTGAATCATACACAAATGCACGTTTTATAACATCGATTTACCAATGCGTTTTCGCGTAATCAATGTACAACCAACTTATAGTAACAACTCATATCTCTAGGTTTGAAGAATATAAGATATTATCGTCTCATGATCACTCGTGATAAAATCCATGAAGTGATTCAAATGAGCACGGGTTGAATCCAATACTGAGAACTTATGAGCACTCATGAGTGTTGTAGCACCACCTTGTCCCACATATTAGACCTCTACAAGCCCAACCCATGACAGTCTTTGATTCATATCTACTTCCAACATATGACCGACTGTGGATGATTTGAATAACTTAATCGCTCAGGAAGAATGACCTAGTTATTCTGGAAGTCAAAACATGCAAAGTGAAACACAATAATAATTGAATCCAATATGGTCTCAGAACTTATGAATATAAATAAAACACCTTTTATTTATCACCATATGATTACACATTATTCATTGTATACTGTTTCAGTTATCAACTTTATTCTTGAATTTAAAACAATAGTTGTCCCATGCTCCAAGCATGTACACTATGTTTTCTAAACACTAGTCATGCTATACACCAAGTATGCATACTATGTTTGTCTATGATCTTTACTTTGTGAAATAGATCAATCGAACATAACTTCAATGATTCTCTTTTCACAGCCCCAAATCCTTACTGCAAATGCAAGAATTCCAAATTCATGCCATTTACTGAAATCTGTTAGATCTAAACTTATATGCATTGATCCTTTTGTAATGATTATGCACAAAGTCACAAAGACTTGACAACAAACATTACAAAGCATTCCAAAGGAGATCAACTCCTTGGAAACATCCTTCTTGCATTAAGTTTCCTAATCTCACACAGATTGAATAATTTCTAACTTTGAAACATTTCCAGATTCCATTTTGACTATCACTTCTGAACAAGAGTTGCCTCCTTACAAATTATGTCAATATGGTCCTTCCAGAATTAATACTATACTTCCAACTGTCCTTGAGCAACCAATCTTTGGTAAACCTTAGATTGTCCTCGACAATTGCTTAATCCTTTTAGTCATATCCAATTCTAGACCTTTTCCCTTCTTAATGCCCCAGGCACCTGGAAAATTTTAGAAAGGATGAATATAGCACATGTGATCGATCCTATATCCAAAGCATATGAGACACGATTCATGATGTCTCATATAAAGACTAAACCAGTCTTTTGCTATAATATATCCATTTCAATTTGCCAAGTTCTCATAAAATCAGATTATGAAAAGGGATGCCGTAATCATAATCGAATTTTATAACGCAAATAATGGACCCATATATAGAATTTCCTTATGTTGGGCCATTCCAACATGAAATTTATATATATCCTTGACTAAATACGATTAAAATCTCAATCTAAGATTTTAGAATTGAAATGAAGTATAATTTCCTCTCCCTTAATTATAGCAAAACAACTTTTTCAACCCCTGCAGCCTCACGAATTGAAACTTTTGTTTTCTATAATTAACATTGCTAACTTGCAACCTTTTATCGTAATTATCATGCTCCCACTAACATGATGATTATTAGCATAACACTTATGCTCCCACTAGCTTTGACATGTACTCAGAAATCAGCTGAACTTCTAGAAATCAACACTTTATTGACTTTCTTACCAAAGTTCAGATTTCTTATACGAGATGCTTTGATAAAACTTTATCAAAATTATACACCTTTCCTTAGATAGCATGCATGTGTGTCTAAACAATTTTAAGAACTATGAAAAGGAATGCCGTAATCATAGTCTCGATTGTTTAGACCTTTGCCACTGCTTCAAATCTACTTGGTGGAAGTGTTTCCTCACCATCATTTTCATGAATCGGAGAGAAACCTTATGACCCTTAGATTTTATGGTGTATGTATTCTTATCCATGTGAATTGTCAAAACCATAGTCACAAGACAAAGATAATGACAAATCCAAACTCATATGGACTGAACTCAATCTTAATTTCTTGCCATCTGGCAGCTCAAGGGCCTACCATTGCTTCCAAGTTCTTATGCAACCAATTGAGAACTCTAAGAACTCATATGCAAAGCCAAATTTAACTGGAATGGGCACAGAAATAAAGTATGTCAATACGATAGGTTATAAACCTCACGTCGTGTGCTAATGTTAAACTACAGGTTTTTATTCTTGATTAGTTCTTAAGACTTTCAAGATCTTTAAGACTCCCACTGTCTTCTTGACATATAAGACTCTCTTGTCAAATATTCAAGAGATAGTGTGGATTCTAATCAAGATAAACACTTCACACAATTGGCCTTAGTTGGTCTTTGTTTTATCCAGAACATCACACCTTACCAATTTCAAATGTACAAGAGTAGAAAACTTTTACTCTTACATTTGCCAAGTGTTCTAAACCCTTCTTTAAGACATGTCACTCAAGTTACAATATTAGAGTATAACTCTAAGAATTGTTTTTGGAACGAAGTATAAATCATCTTCTTGATTTAACCACTTCAACAATTCATAGCTCCTCTTCTTAGCTACCAGAATGCACTTAGAGGATGAATTGTGATAAGGTCTCTTAATCATTAAGATGATTATATAACATGATACTAAAGTACTCTCCCATCTTTTCAGATTTAAGAAACTTTTATCCTTCTGCCTAATTTGATTCTTCTCATTCGTTCCGCCATACACTGAAACTTTTTCCAATGTCTCAGAATTACAATTAAGCTTGTAAGTATAACCATATTTACTGACCTTTAGTAAATAATGATGAATAGTCTTAACGATTATTTGTGGTGGGCTTGATCAGTGCACAAGAATGTGTACTCGATCCTTTACTTGACTCACACATCCATGTGAACAAGTAGTTAGTCTTAATTTTTCCAATGCTTGAAAGTTCTTATTCATCATGCTATACAACTTGCATGATTCCAAGTTCCTATCCAACTGAAACTTAGGTGATGAGAATCTTTCCTTATTTGGTAAATTTAGACACTACCACAAATGAAAGAATCAAATTCATATTTCCACTCTTGCTCTTAATGGAATCTTATAAGCAACAAAAGTTTTTCACAAATGCCATTGTAAGGATATTTTAAAATAAATAAAATCAAAAAAAAAATTTCCTTTTATTTTAAGACTTTGCGGAAAAACTATCCTTACAATGCAAAAGCACATGAAAACTTTGTTGTTATTTATTCCTAAGCAATATATCATAACTCTTAAGAAGTAGCTCAAGAATCCGATCTTCAAACTATGCGATAGAAATCCATCTACGCCATCAGATTCAGCATATTCTTTCTTTAAGTTTCTTCACTTTTTCTTTGATTCTTAAAACATCACCATGTGACCCAGTCACATCATGTATCAAGAATCTCAGAATAGAAACTTAGCAGAGTTAGATAGCAGACTTTTACCTGAAGTAGAGTCAAACTTATTGACTTTAACATCCTTATGTAAATTTGGCAGCTTCGCAACCAATGCCCCTTTCTTTGGCAATAGATACGTATGGACCCTTGATAATAGGACTATCTCAGACTTAGCCTCTCTCTTTACCATTCGGTCAACCGAGTTGACTATTGTTGATCCCTTTCCATTGGGAAGAGAGAGCTTTACTAGATATCCAATGTCATCATTGTCAATGTCCATAAAGTTTTAGGAAGTTGATCTTAGCAAATAGATAAGATCATTAAGGGTCTTGTCATAGTCTGTTTCATAAGAGTCCCAAAGGAACTCACTATGTGACTTAGAAAGTAGTTAAGCCACCAACTTTCTCAAGACTTTGACACCCAACTCTCCCGGCTTGTTAATATGTGACTACATCTCCAAGATATGATCACACATAGACCTTGCTTGCCAATAGGGATTGAGTGACCTTGAACTTGTGGGTTAGGGAGAATAATTGGAGGATTTGAAAGAAGTATGATTTCCATGGGACATCATCTTCATTTAGGAAAACTTGTTTCAAGAGATTTGGGAAGATCATAGATGTCTGAACTTAGACATCTTTTTGGGAGATATTCAAGATAGTTGATCTAAAGTCCTTAATATAACACCCAATATGAAATATTAAGGCTAGGACCCAACACAATACTTTATAACTTGGAAGAGGGATGCCGTAATCCAGTGCTATAAAATATTTGAAGGTAGGTGAATAACGATTCACCAATTTCCACAATGAAAAACGAAATAATTTATTAGGTTTTAATTGGTTTTGAAACTCCTAGATTCTTTTGAGATTCATTGAACTTTTCCAATGGCATGTTTCAATCTCGACTGTGCCCTTCAGGTTTTGTGACTGGGATGCCGAGGATCACAAAACAAGGTGTGAAGTAACCATGCAAATATACTTGGTACCCTTAATATTTACCCCTCAATCGATGTGCCGGTTAACCACACAACTCCATCGATACTATGATAAATATTAAGTTACCCTTTGCCTACCTTGTTAAATCCAGGTTAGTGTGCCGGTTAACCACACACGCTCCACTAACGGTTTAAGCAAAGTGCAAAGTGTAATTTCATGGATTAGCACCTTATTCACATTTTCCTAAGTAACTAAGATTGGTAATTAATAAAAGATTTAGTTACTTAGTATTTCTCATTAATACTTTTAATGAAGGGATAATTATAGTCCTTGTCCTACCCGTTCGGCTAACGACCCTCCACCAGTCAAGGAAGCGGTGGGTGAGAGTGGACACCCATTAAGCTGCCATTTTATAGGCAACAACCTTATACCCCCCTTATAGACCGGCTTCGTGAATGAGGCCTACTAACGGTAAGACTGACTTTTACTCTTATACATGTATATAAATATTATTAACTTATAATATTATAAAGTATAAGTGTTGAATTTTAACTTTTAAAATTCTAAGGGCTAACTTGGAATTAAAGTATTCATAAGCGAAAACTTTTCAAATTTCAAAACTTGAGGGCAAGTTTTGAAACTATTCAAAACTAATTAATTCCATAACTTATGTGTTTAAAGTAGTTTTAATTAAAAGACTCTTCAAGTTCCATAACTTGAGGACAAGTTATGGAAGACTTTAAACTAATAAAAGAATGTAACTTTTCTTTATTTTGAAACTTATGGAATTAATTAAGGTTACATATTTTATTACTTAATGAAGTGACTCTTGAACCTCCATAACTTGAGGACAAGTTATGGAGTCATAAACCACTTAATGAGGACAAGACTTTTCATTTTTGTAACCTTTGCCAACTTTTATGAGTTTTATGAAACTTAAATGTGAGTTTTCATATAACTTGAGGACAAGTTACAAAAACACATTTTAGAATCAACTCTTATATTAAAATGGATTGAAAACACATAATCAATTAACTTTTCTATTAATCTAAGCAACTCATATGAACAAAGATAATTCACATCAAACTTTTTCAAGTAATTAGCATAACTTTTAAACTAATACAAAACATGAATCTATTGACAATTATCTTTGAAATTGGATTAGCATGAACATTACCACATCAAAAACAAGTTTATAAGTTGAAAAACAACTTAGGGTAATGTTCCTAGTCCATTTCTAGCCAAAAAACTCGAATTTATGCTGTCTGGGGGTCCAACTCGTCGAGTGCATGAACCAACTCGGCGAGTTGGATCGATTTGATCACTTTTCAGGCATGGACTCGCCGAGTCTCCTGATGGACTCGCCGAGTCTGATGATCAGATAGCAAACAGCTTCGATTTTTTAAGCAGTTTTGCAAGTATAACAAGAAAACAAGCCTAGGCTCTGATACCACTGTTGGGTTATGAGCATTCTAACACTCCTAAGTGTACATGCAACCCTAAATACCTTGGATCTATGTTTTCTTTATTATACATGCAAATATGAACATCCAAGGTATTATACTAACTAGCATACAAAACTTTGATTCATATGAAATATAACAAGTTAGAATACATACCTCTTTTGATGTAGAATGTCCTCATGAAGCTTGAGTGCCTAGTGCCCCAAGTGTGACACCTCAAATGATTCACACAACATCATATGCACTTGGAAGACTTAGAGAGAAACACCACACTTCATGAAAATCGCCAAGCCCTTTCTTTCCTTCTCTAGTGGCCGATTTTTTCCCAAAGAATATGATCTTATATAGTTGTTACAATTAGGGTAAACCTGCTGTCATTTATATTTCCTTACTTTTCCGCAACTAACTCTCTAATTATCTAACTTGTTAACTTATTATTATTGTTGAGCTTTTAGATCCTTTGAGATAAACTATTCCGCAACTATACTTGTTCTAACGTTTGTTCAAGTGTGTCTTATGTTTTTCTCTCAACATATATCCTGATCAACTATATTTATCCGAGGTGTGACTAATGTATGTCGGGGAATAATCATAGTGAGCAACAAGCCTAAAAACTTCCCATACAAGAAAATCGTTAAGAACCAAACATAACATTTAAAATACTATAGGAGTATTTTGTGGTACTAAAACTTATGTGAAAACTAAACAGATTCTTGCTAGTAGATCTACAATCACTAAGTGGATACGCTAAAGTTATATATAACTTAGATATCATAGACTTAGAATATGTGATCATTGCTTTACTTCCTGTTCCTTTTTTGGTTGTGGTTTTGGAGGATGATCACATATTCGAAGATATATCATATATGTTGTTATATGTAACTGGTATGCACCATGTCATTATAGAAGTAACTAAGGAGGATCAAACCCCTATAAGTATTTCTAGGACTATGATTATTATATGCCTCTTACCTCACCCCTATTCTCGCACGGACATCACGACAAGATTTTACTTACCAGGAGACCCCTACTTTCCGAATCCGGAGAGTTAGTGGGTGATTAGGAAAAGAATCAGAAGTGGAGCCAGAGGTCGACAACTCTCCTTACATAGCCAGGACTCTCACAAACAGTTTCGACTACATCAAACTTGTGCCCCATTGGGCAGCATTGATCGAGGGGTGGAGTCACCAGCAGCGACAACGATCGCCATTTGGACACCAACGAAGTTGCGATACCCTCAACCATCGGGGACCAAAACAGGGAGACTGCGAATCTAGTTCGGGAACTACGTGCTACTACATACGCTACCATCTCACAAACTCGAGACTTTGAAAGAGACTACTATTCCAGAGACCAACTCATTAAGGACCTTGTCGCCACTCGGGCGAAGGCAAGAGAGCGTCATCATAGACACTCGACACTCGAAGAGAGAGTGGTCACAGCCGAGCGTAGGTTGGCAGAACTACAGGACGCATCGACTTCGTTTCAAGCACCACTGGGGACGTATTATCATGAGCAGAGTTCATGTTACTCACAAGACCTCGTGGATTAGGGCTATGAGTGTGCGTTGGTGCTACTCTCCTCCATGTGTAAGCTCGACCCTGCAAGTTAGTGATTACACTAGTTGAGGGATTTATTTACTATCCAAACTTTTCCTTGCAATGATATGGTGTAGACCTGCATCAGGCTCAAAACCTTTCTCTAAAAGCTAAATATACTAGAATCATACAAATGAAATGGGCATGCGTATTATTTCATTGGGAGTAATACTACCAAAAAATCCATAAGTTTATTACATATAGACTCTCATTATGAATTGTTTTCAGAACACCATAAAAAAATTGGAACACGATACACTCAGAACTAAGATAAACTTGTTGAGATAGCTCACGATGTATAAACCCTTATTCAAGACTAATTATCATCTCACCTTTTTAAACCTGATAGTTGAAAGGTGCCTTTTTCGTAGGCCTATAGGGTGCTATCATACCAGCACTAATGCACCGGATCCCATCAGAACACCTCAGCTAAGGGTGTTTAGGGCAAACATAATCCTAGGATGGGTAAAACTTAACGACTGTACAAAACCTACTCCTACCCACTACCATAACTCCATTTCAGGACCGTTAGCAGAAACATCGAGAATAGTTCAGTAAAGTACGAAATTTATATATGTGTATATAAATGGTAAGGATATAAATAGAGATAATCATCCCCACTCACGACATCGTTTCTCCCCATGCAACAGGGTTATGTCTTCATAAGGAGGTAACCAGGCAACAATCCTGCAGATTGACTCTGCTACTTTTCAAGCTGCGGTCACGGCAGCCGTGACAGCCGTCATGGAGCAACTCAATGCTCACAAGGCCAACGGAGATGAAGGCGGTGTCGGCAATGCTAACCGCAGTAACGGTCAAGAACACCAGCGGGTGTCCACCAACATACACGCCTCAGACCACAAACCCAAGAGCAAGAAACGAAAGTTTCAGGACAAAATAAGTGCAATCTATCTCAAAAACTCGCTAAAAGACAACAATCCGTGGATGCCCCTGTAATTACAACAACAGTCACGAATCATGCCTCGATACTAGCCACAACGTCTGTCACTCAAGCACCAATCAAATAATATATGGTAACACTTCCAAAGTGTAACAAGTGTAGCTACCATCACAATGGGGTTTGTCGGGTGTCGCACTGTAAAAACTGCAACAAGAACGGACATACTTCCCGCTTCTGCATGACCCAGACCCAGCGCATTGCTTCAATCACCAATACCAGTGTAAGTCCAGTATGCTACCTATGCAGTGAAACGGGACACATCAAGAAGGACTGTCCAACTGAGAGGAATGACGGAGAAGTAGGAGAAGTGTGACAACCAACCCAGCAGGAGCAACAAGGAACCTTATTAGGACTTTTGTAATGTTTCCAACAACAAAGACGTTTAAGTACCATATGTTTGTAATGAATTTGGTATGTTTGCTAAAATTATCGTCTTTCAAAAAGTAGTTAAAATACTCTCTCATTCAATCAAATCAAAGACACGTATATATGATCTTAGGATCATTACCGGTGAGCTGTGATGACTTGGGGTATACATCAGGGTTAATTATAATCAAAATACTACAGACTTAAAGCGAATAATTCCGTCCTGACTCCTGTTCCATGTCTAGTAGTGGGGTTAGGGTAGAGCCACTCACTCGACGGTTTCATCAATACCAATTTACATACGACTTGTATATACCAATCTATCATAGGGTGATCGGTCGGGGATCATGATATAAAGTATCATTACTAGCTATCAGAACACACTTACTACCAGTACTAGCTGCTCTAGTATGAATCATTTGCAGTAACAATAACATGGATCACAATGGAACACACTGAAAAGAAACACAGTATTCACTATCACTCTAACGAATATCTCTTACGAATACAACTTAACACATGTATTACTAAAAAGATATGTTGTCTTCATTCGATTTCGATTGGTATAGTCCTCACCTCCCCGATTAAACGGCTACGAAAAGACCCTTCACCTAACCCACTGAATATCGAAACCCTCGTCCCTCATAAACACAAATCCGACACGGACCTCCGGGTCATCTCTCGCTACGAAACCCCAAAACACTCACCATAGGAGTATTATACCTTCCGAAACCTTTCCACAAGTATTTCCAGAAGACCCTTCGGGAATGTCACGCATGCAGCATATAAGTTTCAAGCACAGAACCGTGGGACGAATATGGTTAGTCTATCACTACTAAGTGTATGCGCGAGGACAATATAAAATTAAGATTCTACGGACATTGGTTGTGTGTTTCCGCCCTATTTCCTGTTCCTTGTCTGGTTGTGGACTTGGCGCAGAGTCACCCATCCAACAGTCTTACCAACCCTAATTACATATGACATATATGCGCAAGTTAATGATAGATGGACCAGGTATGAGTCCTACCATGCACTTCGGGACAAGGCTACCCAGGAGTGCGAGTGAACGTTCTACCATCCGAATAAGTCTAGTCGCGTAAACTGAACCCATATGATCCCTACCGATCTAATCAAACGAGAAACACTAAAGCAGGCCCTATGCAGCGCTCCGAGGAGAAGTTATCACTTATGACTTAGTACAAATTCGAGAAAGGCTGAAAGCATCTCGAAACCGACAAAAGAGCTACACAGATAAGCAACGCAAACCCTCGAAATTGCGGGTTAGTGACTGAGTTCTGCTAAAGGCCTCACCGTTGAAAAGAATGATATGTTTCAATAAACATGGGAAACTAAATCCAACGTACAGCGGGCCATTCGAAATCCTCGCTAGGATTGGCCCGGTAGCATACAAACTCCGACTGCCACAAGAACCTAATGATGTACACCCAACCATCCACGCGTCAAATTTAAAGAAATGTATGTCTAACGAGACTCTTGTGATACCTCCCGACGAAATCAAAACCAACGAGAGTCTCCACTTCGTGGAAAAATAGATAGAAACCATGGATCGAAAGGTCAAAAGAATGAAATCAAAGTCGCATCCCTGTTGTGAAGGTCCGTTGTATCGTAAAACGAGGACCCGAGTTCACCTGGGAACGCGAAGACCAGATGAAACAAAAATACCCGCATCTTTCCCCAACTCTCGGAGTCCCGGTGAAAGTGCTAATTTCGGGACAAAATTCCTTCTAACGGGGGAATGATGTGACAACCGCCAGTTTCCGGTCAAGTCATAAAGTCAATAAGTCAAACCGGTCAACTGAATTAACCTTTGTATATTAGGGTTGACATCATGCTTACTATTGTACAACACACCATCGTAATGCAAGTATCACTTTAAGTCTTCCTGTGTTCAGAAAATCTAAACCCTAATAAGAGTAACTGATGGAACAACTCAACAAAACATTAATACATACCCTTCGGGGGCGTATAACGCTCATAACAAGGCAAAACAGGGTTTACAAACCTTGCATTTCGAAGTTAAATACTCGCAAAGGTCGCAAACAAAGCCTCTCTCAATCTCTCTCACTCTATCTCTCTCTATCTCAAATCTCTCTCGAATCTCTCCCAAATATCTCTCATAACCTCCCTCAACTTTTTAAAATCATTCGGGGCATCCCGACCCTTAATATAGTCAAAAACCTCTCGAAACATGAAGATTTCTCGAAAAACAGCCATATAGGGCTGAAGTCCCTATTAGAACCGAAGCCTCTCTTTAGAACCTAAACTACTCCTTAAGGACCGAGACTAGCTTAAGAACCGAACTCTTGAGGACCGAAGCTGCCAAGACCGAACCTGCCATGGACCGAACCCGAACTTTGGAGGACCGAACTACCCTTCGCTTATGATCACCTCAATTCGCTCCATTTAGTTTCGGGCCCGAAGGCCTAGTTCGCGTATCCACCTCGGACCGAAGGCTAGGTTCGGGTCTCACCCTCTAAGGACCGAACCTTCGGCCTGACTTCATATTTTTACCATTTCTTCTCGGTTTTCGACCCCGATCTCGTTTTAAGCTCGTTTTTCGTGATTTTAACGCGGGATTTTCACCCAAACTCGTATTTTGGCATAAGAGACCCTATATATTAATAATTTAATTTTCTAAGAATTATATCTAGTGGGTTAGATTTTAAGGTGGAGTGTTGACTTTGCCATAAAGTTATGACACAAGCAACCTCCCATACCCACTTTATGGCCACCCTCAGTCACTATTCACATCAGCCTTGTCCACTCATTGTACTCTTATTCTTCCCCCACAAGTCTCCTTAAACCCAAACACGCAAAGAACCTATACTACTCACATTCCCTAGGTCACAAACACTTCACCAAAAGCAAATACACTTTTCTATCTCTTCTTCTCTCCAAGAATTCGTGATTCTACAGGGACGTTTGAGCTTTCCATCCTCTTTTGTTAAGTAAATTCATCCTTCACTTGAATATCCTACACTCTTTCAATCAATTAATGGATTCCTTACACAAATATCATCATATTTGTTCATAGAATCTTCGAATCTTCAAGCAACTCCCAAGAGTTCTTGACTTGGAAACTTCTTCTCTTCATCATCCATCCTAAGAGATCACTCAAGGTCAGTTCATACCCCCCCCCCATTTTCATGTTTTCTTCAAGTTTTAGGGGGGGGGGGGGGAATACAAGTTAAAATACCAAAAACGTAACTAATCTCAAACATTAGCTTTCAATAGGAAAGTATAGTTCCATTCACGGACTGTTTTGACCATCTTAAACTTAATATATTTCAAAAATGTTTAATATGAAAATAGTTCAGGTTCATACCTTTAAAATGACTACTTTCACATCCCCATATGATTTTTCTGCAATTTATGGTGATTTTTACAAAACTGCCTATCATTTCAGAAACGAATTCGGACCAGTCTGTGAATATGAACATTTTCACACAAGTTAGAGACTTCCAAAAATCATAATAAAAATTATGAATAAACTAGACACATTTTATAAATTCTCAGAGTTTATGGATTCAGTTTTTGACTTCTTATGATTTTTATATAATTTTCATAAAACATTGCATAAAGGTTAAAAAAAACTAGTTACATAGCTTACAATATTAACAACACTTTGTAGTATGTTGAGCAAAGTGCATAACAATAACTTTCTAAATGTTGAGTGTATTTCTTGTTAATTTTTCCTCATAAACAGAAATTAGTCATTCATGATAAGGGTTTTCATTCATTTCGAACACATACAATTAACTAAAATAAGTATAGTTTATGGATTTTACAATAAAAGCATACTACATGAAAAAGGTTTTACTCTCAATACAAACGGGTTTTTCATATACTACATGATAACTATAATAGTAATAGTTTATGGATTTCACATCAATAATTTATTACATAAAGGGTGATTTCACTTCCAACACGGAAAAGGTTTTATATTCAAACTATATGTAAACTAGTTAACGTAAGTTGTGAGACAATTCTTCATTTGTACTCTTAGAGTACAGGTTCAAATTCATGTAAGTTATAACCAGAGTCTCTTGTAGGGAGAGCGTGATAATTGTGTATAGATCTATATTGGGATTGACACCCCATACCTCGCTGCTAGTTACAGCAGGACCTACAGGTCTACGGGTGACAAAAGTCATAGGATCTTGACGTGTGAAAAACGTGTTGCAGGTTAATTCTCGTTATAGTATGGTTATAACGACTCACATAGGGAGTTAACAATCTTTCAAGTTTACGGGGAAAATTCTACTTTAAAAAGGGGTTTTATCTATTTAAACCTACAAACACGTTATAAGTCCAAAACACACACATATTCTCGGTATTAGGATTTAGGACTACATAACTTTTTATACGGAAAATAAGGGATTTTTCTTGAAGTATACATTACAAAGTACCCGGTTTACAGAAAATGGCTTTTATTCTATTAAAACTACGTTTCATCTAGAATTGTTAGACTTCAGATATAATTGCTAAGTGTACATGTTAGAGTTATATATGACTTTAGTCGCAATCGACTTAGAATTGGTGGGCCTGCCTTACTTCCTGTTCCTTGTTTGGTTGTGGACCTAGGGCAGACCCATTATATTTGACGGTTTATTTAACTTAAATTTTATATAACTTATATACATTGGGTGATTATAGAAGGAATCTACAGGTCTTGCAAGGGTACATTATTGCATAACATAGGAGCGTTCATTTCACACTTAATAAAGAAAATATTGAATTTACTTGAATCATAATCTATCGCTTTTACAAGGAAAACGGCTTCTTTCTCAAATAAAACTCTTATGAACTCACCAACTTAATTGTTGACACTTTTTCGAAATTACTTGTATTCACAGGAAACCAGTGAAACAGGAAATCAACAGCTTTTGAGGATGGGACGTTAAATCGTCAAACAGTTCATTTTTGTCATCATAGTGTAATTGATTTGAAACATGTAAACACATAATATGGTGTGACTTTTTCAATTATATTTATGATGGTTGTATTTACATTGAGCACTATATACTCATTGTTATGATACTCTACATGAAGTCCTCCACCCCCGGACGTTTCCGCCATCCATGGTTTGGGGGTGTGACAGATTGTTCGCTCTTACAACATGATACCTAAAATTTCGTATCATATTCTCGAACATCACATCCTTCGTTATATTGATAACTTTCTTGATTTTCACCAAAGACCATATCTCTTCTGGTTCTTTTCCAACAACTACATGAAACCTAAGTTTCATATGGATATAATCATCCTCATTGTCGAACTTCTCCATAATCTTGTATTGAGCCATGATAAACATCATTTCGTTCACTGGGAAATCAAGTTGACTCATATCAGTGTTAGTGATAGAGTAGCTTTTCTTTGGCTTCTTCTCAAACGCATGCATGTGATTGTAAGCAACTCTTGCTTCAATATTCTCATAACTGTATAACTTCTTTGGATCTCCCTTTTCAACACCAGGTGCATCACTTTCACGAAGTCTCAGTATGCTTTGTATTTGCCTTTGCTTCTCCATTTCAGCTTCAATTTCGGCCTTTTTCTCTTCCTTTGATTTTTCAACCACTATCACTTTTCCTTTATCTCTATCACCTTCTGAAACCTTTGGTTTTGACGAACTTGAACTCCCTCCTTCAGTTTTCGAATTAAACACAATCCCTTTCAGAATGGGTCTTGTTGTTGTCTTGATGGCTTATGTTGTATTCGTCTTTGAAACTATAGGAGTTGTGACTTGAGTAGATACAAATTTCGTTACTTCACCGGCAGTAGAAACTGTCTTCTCAATCTTTTTTGGCTTATCAACCACTTTTGTAACTTTCGAAGGATTAGTTTCTTGAGTTTTCTTTTATCCCCCTTGCACCCCTGTGACTACAGGTGGGGCACCAGTGGGTAACATATGAGCAAACTTCGAAATAGGAGCAACCGCCTTCTAAATGGCTTGATCTAAATAATGTAACTTCTGAGTTAAAAACTCAGGAGTTAAAAATGCAGTAGGAGCTGGCTTCGACACTAACTCTTTTAATTCCCCAAGAAAAACACCCATTTTTTTGAAATGATGAGCATCAGCTGTATCATTTGCATCAAACTTTGGAGTTAAAGCTTGATACCATTCAACAACCGTTCAACAGCAGCTACAATAGTGTCAACATTCGACTTGATTACCGAATAATTTGTATTTAGCTCATTCAGTTCTTTTGTAAGTTCAACTTTCAGCTCCTCAAGATTTCGATTTACATCTTCGCAAATTGTCTTGACATCTTTAACAAAAAGAACATGTCGTTCTTTTGCTGTCAAACAAATATTGTTAAGTGCAGAATTGAACGATCAGTCTGAGCTTTGACCCTCAATTCGTTATTTTTATCCATAACATCCATTTGTTTTTGCATGCGAAGCTCCACAGCTTTGAGCATCACGTCTACTTCAATCCCAGACACTGAGTTCTTTGCTCCGGAATCAGCTTGTGATTGAAGAATAGCATTGAGTTTTCGATTGAGAATCTTGAATTGCTTACTAGACATCAACATGTGATCTGGTATATCCTCTTCTTCCGAATCGAAATGAAGATCATCAAATGTTCTTCCGAAACCTCCTCCATCTGTTTCATCATCAGAAGTTGATTTTGGTGGATCGATGGATTGTGATGGAAAGAGTGTAGTGAAGGGTTGGTTTAAGACTTGATCGAAAGTCGGTGAAGGATTGGTGGTGGAAATAGGTGTAATAAATGGTGGAAGTGAAACAAAGGTACTGGAAATAGGTTCAGGATTACCTTGACAAGATGGAGGAACACTCAGCACAACATATGCATCCATTTAGATACGTTTGCAACAATTGGAGAAATTGGAACCGTTTCAGGAATTGATTTGGTGACAATAATCTCGATTGGAACTGTTGTTGTTGGAGTCGAAACATTTTGTATGATGAGTGGTTGTGAGACTTTTGGAGAATTTGAACCCAAATGGGATTCTGGAACTATCTCACTATCTGATGACTCTGTACGAACCACCAGCTTTCGTTTCTTCCTCTTCTTATTGATATGCTTCGCTACATCCTCAGCTCTTCGCTTCTTAGAGGATGGGGAAACAGGTGCAGGAATCTCACAAACTTTCACTACTTGGCGGTTAAGCTGAGGTTTACGAATAGTAGGAGACTGATCTTTTGATGAAGTTTGTTTTTGATATGTGAAATTCCGTAATCTTTTGAACACACCTGATTTCGAAGGGATGAACTCCTTCGAAGATTCAGGAACAACTTTCTCCTTAGGCTTCTCAGTTTCACTTGCAATCTTCTTAGGAGACTTAGTCTTAGATTGTTTGTTAGGTCTTTCTTGAACAACAACCTCTTTAGGAACCTTCTTTGACTTCTTCGACTTTTTGGATGACCCTTCATCACTTGTTTTCAGCAAAATTCCGGTTTCGATTGAAGGATAAACATGTTGCAAATATGCCACCAACACATAATTTGTTGGATCAACCTTCTTCAATATCCCATCTGGAATTCAAGCAACATTTGGGAATTCGTCTGAATCATCTACAACATTCTTTGGAAAGTGATACTCTGCGAATTCTGCCTTAGCCTCATCAACAGGAATTGGAATACCTTCTTTTTCATATACATTGGAAGTACCAAACTCTAGTAACGTGCACACAAAATTCCTTTCACCACATTCGTGTTCTCCAATCTCTTGATAAACTCTTTCCAAATGTGAGTAGCATAATCAACATTGAGATCATAGTTCAACCCTGCTACCATACCATAAACTTCCATTCTCCCCTTATCAAGCTCTACACTTCGCCCAGTTAAGCAACGAAGGTATATTCCAAACAGAAAATTCCATATGCAAGGAAGACCAGATTTCTTGAAACCACTGATCTTAACGAGTGGTGGTCGATGACCCATCTCGTTAAACATGAACATGACTTGATCAGCAGTAGGTTGAAAGAATGGAGGGGAATTCGCTTTTTATTCACCAGATTGAATGTGATAAGATCAGTGGCTTTGCTGTAAGAAGCAGTGGAACCAGCCATTGATAACAATGACAACGAAACTTCAAAAGCATTGAACATTGTAGTTGCGAGACCTGAATGTTTAATAGCAACAATCAGCATCTTGAGTTCTTGTGGATACAGCGACACATCTCCTTCAATGTGACATCCCCATTTTCAAGGCCAGAAAAGATCGATTTTGTTTATGCTTGTTTGAAAATCAAAGTAACATTTTACATAAAAGTGTTGCGGAATTTGTTCCCAAAATAAAAATATGATAAAGATTTTTCAAAGCATTTCCGTAGAAATGTATTTCATTAAAAAGACTCGAGATGTCATGTTCGATACAGATCAAAAGCATAAACAGTACAATATAAGCCTTACTACATTATTTCATATCTACAGGCCTATATCTGTAATCCCTTATCCAAAACATCACATCTATGCTCGAACGCCACTACCTGTAATACATGAAACTGAGTGGGTCGGGCTTGGGAGCCTGGTGAGCACATAGGGTTTTCAACCCACAATAAATAAGTTATTTAATTTCATCAACCAACAATAACCCGATTACCCGTTCCCGTTATCCTCACTTTACGTCCCTAAACACCTTTCATAAAGGACCTAGCCTAAGGATCATCATCGGGATGGACACCACTGCTAAGGGGATTCCTCAGCAATAAATGTCCTTAAGGAAACCATGAGGGGGATGGAGTACACCGGTGAACACATCATTCACAAACACCTACAGGTTGTGAGCCTGCTAGCGTTCCACTGGACTGTCTAGAAGAGTCCATGGTCGTCACCATACTCCGCTAGATGACAAAATCAACAACAACAACATCGAGGCCTCTCATCATTTTATCACACATCGTCTATTACATCTACCCATGTTTTACCCCAACATTTTGTAGATATAAAATATATATACAGTTTTAATCATTTAAAACATGTATAAAAATCTTTCATCAACATAGACAGCAAGTATTCACACAATATGCACACATAGCACGTAATTTATATTAAATACTTCATATTTATGTATAAGATGAAAGTGACTATACACTCACCTGTTAGGGTGGTGACTCGGTACTCGGACAGCGCTTCGTTATCTCAAAACAATTTTTCCCTTGACAAAACCTAATATCAATACCACTAGGGTTTAGTCTAACGTTAACCGCGACTAATTAATAGTCTAGCTATTATTACTATTATATAAGCATTAAACAACACTCTATATAACTAATAATAGTAGCCCAAATAATTATTTTAAGGTCCTAATAATGTTACTATAATTAAATAAAAGCAATATTAAAAATAGCATAGGCGTAGCTCACTTACAGCGGGTTTTATAGAAAACCGGGCTTTGCTTGGAGCAGCGTTTCCGAACCGAAAGACCTTTTTTCTCGGGACTCCGGGAGCCTCGGGGCTTCCTTCGGGTGCTAGGAGGTTTACCAAGGCTTAGGAGGGGTTTAGGGTAGTCTAAAGAGGGAAAGAATTTATAGAGAGAGTGAGTTTTGCTGTGAAAAAGATGGCAGCCTCGGCCTTCTATTTATAGGCCTGAACCTTCGGACTACGCTGGGCGTAGCCTTTGGTTACGATGGGCGTAACTTCGGATATGGCTTTCAACTGTATCGCGCGTGACCTGCTCTCGAAACAGGATAAGACAGAATTACGATGGGCGTACTCGGCCTCGGACGCGGGGCGTAGGCGAGGGGTGGCGTGTCACTCATACGAGCGAGCCTTGATCATCATCGGACGACCGAGATCTTGCCACGTCATCGTTCTTGCAACAGACTTCGCAATTTCTCATTCCGACTTCAAAAATTCGTATTTTTCGCATACATGCTCCGTTTTCGACGTTCTTATATCCATGCGTAGGCGGGAACGTACTCTACAACTTTCGTTTAGACTCCGTCGGCTAATTTTGAATTTATTTTAAAAGTTATATTTTTAACAGGCCGGGACAGGATTGGTCTGTTAAAAATTCATAACTTCTTCATCCGACGTCCGTTTTTGTCTGTATTATTATCGTTACGCTACTATCAACGAGATCTTTGATTCTCGTTTAGGTTGTGTCGGCTAAAAACCACTCGATCTAATATTCGAACTTCGGGCTGTACACTGCTAAGCCGAAACTTCGAAAAATCATAACTTCCTCATACAAAGTCAGATTTGGGCGTTCTTCTTATGGACGCTCTCGGTTTAATGTTTTCTACAACTTTCGTTTAGATTGATAAGGCTAAAAGTGGCTCTATCGTAAATTCACTATTTACGTTTCCTTGTGTCGTGCCGGTTCCGTCGCGAAACTTCAACGGGTCATAACTTCTTCGTTATAACTCGGATTCCGGCGTTCTTTATATCTCCAGAATCCTTGTTTCGACCACTACAACTTTATATAGAGATATCGGGTTTATCTCACACTTTTATTTTGACGCTTATTTTTATCCTTTATTTATTATACATTTATAAATAAATAATAAGCATATAAATTCACATAATTCACATAATATTCAAATATTCCATCTTTATTACTTCAAAAAGAGTTACAATAGTTGACATAGACTATTACATCATCTACTACTGCTCAGCCCTGAAACACGGGCGTTACAATTCTCTCCCCCTTAGGATGATTCCGTCCCGGAATCATGCATCAGCAAACAGATGCGGATAGCGACTCATCATGTCACTCTCTGTTTCCCAAGTGAGATTTGGACCATTTGAATGTTTCCATCGGACTAGCACTAAGTCGACCATCTTGCGTCGTAACTTCTTAGTCTTACGGTCAACAATTGCCTCGGGCTCTTCAGTCAGCCTCTTGTTTTCATCCATTCTTAACTCTGAGATCGGAATTATGTCGGGACCTTCTCCCATGAACTTCCTCAAATAAGACACATGGAAGGTGTTATGAATACCATCTAGTTCTTCGGGTAATTCGAGCTTGTAAGCTTGGTTCCCAATCTTCTGAAGAACTTTGAACGGTCCAATAAACCTTGGACTCAACTTTCATCGTTTCCTGAATCTTATAAGTGCCTTCCACGTTGAGACTTTAAGCAAAACCGAATCCCCAACTCGAAGGTCATCAGTCGTCTTTTCTTGTCAGCATAGCTCTTCTGACGATCCTGAGCTGCTAACATTCTTTCCCTAATTACTTTCAGCTTTTCAGTAGTCTCATTGACTATCTCGGGGCCCATAAACTGCTTTTTCCCCAGCCTCAAGCCAACAAGATAGCGTACGACACTTTTGTCCGTACAACGCTTGATAGGGTACCATCTTGATGCTCGAGTGGAAACTGTTGTTGTAGGAAAACTCTACCAAAGGTAAGTGCTCATCCCAGTTACCTTGGAATTCTAGGGTACATGCTCTTAACATATCTGCAAGTGTTTGTATCATTCTTTCGCTCTGACCATCAGTCTACGGATGGTAAGTTATACTCAAACACAACTTTGTACCCAATTCCTCTTATAGACTTATCCAAAACCTCGACGTGAAACGACTATCACGATCTGATACAATCGTTAGAGGAACACCGTGAAGTCTTACCACTTCCTTCACGTAAGCATTTGCAAGCTTATCCATAGACCACTTTTCGTTGGCTTCTATGAAGTGTGCACTCTTCATGAAGCGATCCACGACCACCCAAATCATGTCGTGACCACTCTTCTTTCTGGGCAGTTTAGTCACAAAATACATGGTGATGTCTTCCCATTTACCCATGGGTACAGGTAAAGGTTCTAAACTCCCATATGATTTTTGATGTTGTGTCTTAACTCTTGCACATGTCACACACTCGGCCACATACTTCGCAACATCGAGTTTCATCGTCGGAAACCAATAGTAGGGTTTTAGGTCCCTATACATTTTTATGCTACCGGTATGAATCGAGTACATGGTCTTGTGCGCTTCTTCGATCAGAAGTTCTCTTACTCCTCCTGTCTTAGGTACCCAAATCCGATCTTGGAATACCTTCAGTCCTTGACTATTTGTACCGAACACTAACGTTCTGCTCAAACGTTCTTCCTTTCGGTCATTCTTCCCTAAAGCTTCTTCTTGAGCTTTCCTGATACTTTCCACAATCGTCAAGACAACTTCTATTCTCAACGCTCTTGGCCCTTTTCTCTCAAGGTTGACTTTTCGACTGAGAGCATCAGCGACAACATTTGCTTTACCAGGGTGGTAAAGTATCTCACAGTCGTAGTCCTTGAGTAACTCCAGCCAGCGTCGTTGTCTCATATTCAATTCCTTCTGATTAAATAGATATTGTAGACTCTTATGATCAATGAAAAGCTTGCACTTCGTGCCATAGAGGTAATGCCTCCATATCTTCAAAGCAAAAACTACCGCTGCCAATTCCAGATCATGAGTGGGGTAGTTCTTTTCATTCTCCTTCAATTGTCGAGATGCATATGCTATCACCTTTTCTCTTTGGGTCAGAACACAACCGAACCCGACTCCAGATGCATCACTATAGAACGCGAAGTCTTCAACTCCATCGGGTAGAGAAAAAATTGGTGCTTCATATAATTTCTTCTTCAGCTTCGTGCTTCTCACTCCATGTATAAGTAGCTCCTTTGTAGGTCAAAGCTGTCAATGGAGCAGCTATCGAAGAAAATCATTGGATAAATCGTCGGTAGTATCCAACTAATCCCAGAAAGCTTTGAATCTCCGTGGGACTTTTCGGTCGTTCCCACTTCATCACCGCTTCGATTTTTGCTGGGTCAACCATTATCCCTTCTTGGTTAACCACATGACACAAGAATTGGACTTCTCAGATCCAAAAATCACACTTGGATAACTTTGCATACAGCTTCTCCTTCTTCAAGACTTCCAACACTTCTCGTAGATGCTGGCCATGCTCCTCCTGGATTTTCGAGTAAATGAGAATGTCATCTATGAACACTATCACGGATTTATCGAGGAATGGTTTACAAACCTTGTTCATCAAATCCATTGAATGCTGTTGGAGTATTGGTTAGTCCAAGCGACATAACCAAGAACTCATAGTGTCCATATCTTGTTCTGAATGCAGTCTTCTCGATATCCTGATCTCTCACCTTCAGCTGATGATATCCTGACCTAAGATCGATCTTTGAGAAATAGCTCGAACCTTGCAGCTGATCGAATAGGTCATCAATCCTTGGCAATGGATACTTTTTATTCACTATTTCCTTGTTCAGCTCTCGGTAGTCTATACACATTCTCATGCTTCTGTCTTTCTTCTTCATGAATAGCCCCGGAGGTCCCCAGTGTGATGAACTAGGTCGGATGAAACTATTGTCCAATAACTACTGAAGTTCCGTCATAAGCTCCTTCATCTCCGTCGGTGCTAATCGGTACGGTGCCTTCGCTATCGGTATTGTTCCTGGTAACAAGTCTATTCTGAACTCTACTTGTCTATCAGGTGGTAATCCGGGAAGATCTTCGGGAAAGACTTCTGGATAATCACACACCATTGGTATACTCGACACCTCCTTTTTCTCCTTCTTTGCATCGATCACGAATGCCAAGTACGATGCACATCCCTTGGACAAACATTTCCTGGCTTTCATCAGGGAGATGATTCCAGAATTTACTCTGTGTTTGTCCCCGTACACCATAAATGACTCCTTTTCGGGTGGGTTCACCTTTACTATCTTCTTCCTGCAAAGAATATCAGCTTCGTTGGCGCTAAGCCAATCCATTCCTAGAACGATGTCAAAACCGTTCAACTCTATGGGTAACAACTCTTCGTGGAATTCGTTTCCGTTTAGGTCGATGACGATGTTCCTAATACGATTACTAACAGGTACAAATTTGCCACAGGCAACTTCTACAATTAGGGCATTATCAAGTTTTTCTACGGGCAATGCTAGTTTCCCACCAAACTTATGTGACATAAAGGAGTAGTTTGCTCTGGAATCAAATAGTATATTGGCAGGAAAACCATTTACGAGGAAGGTACCTGAAGCGACATCTGCTGCCTCCTTTGCAGCTTCGAGGATCATCTGGAAGGCTCTGGCCTTCGGCTTTGGTGGAATATTGGGTCTTCCTGCCTTCTTCTTCTTCGGGCAGTCCCTCGAACTGTGCCCTTCCTCGCCACACCCATAACAGACTTTCTTGGTGAGGGTGCATTCATTGGCATAGTTCCCGGTCTTTCCACACTTAATGCAAGTGACTTCTCCATCGCATTTTCCGGAGTGCTTCTCCTTGCACTTGTCACACCACTTTGCTTCGGCTCCTCCTCCCTTGGAACCGGACTTCGAGAATTTACTTTTTTTGTTGGACCTTGAAGATCCATCGAATTTCTTTTTCTCACCAACCTCGACCCTCTCCAGACCCCTTTCCTTCTACTGGGTCTCCACATTCTTAGCTGCTCGAATCGCTGATTTCAGAGTGGTTGTCATCTTGACTGTCGGGCCAAAGTCGGCTGGCAGTCCATTTGCGAACTTCTCAATTTTGGAGAGTTCAGTTGGCACTAGGTATGGAAACAACTTCATCTTCTCTGTGAATGCAGTAGCGTAGTCGTCAACGCTCATTCTCCCCTTTTTCAGGTTTTGGAACTCATTGTTCAGATCAATCAGATCTATTTCTGAACAGTACTGCGCCTTCAGTTGTTCCAAGAACTCTTCCCATGACATCTTCAGGGCTTCTCCTCGCGGCATTTTATCCGCCAATAGTTTCCACCAGCTCAAGACTCCAGTCTTCAGTTGTCTTACTGCGAAGACAGTCTTCTGTTTCTCGCTACAGCTGCACCTCTCGAACAACATCTCCATTTCGAAGATCCAATCCATAATCTCAACAGGCTTTGGGCTTCCTGAGAGACTTGGTGGCTTCGCACCCAAGAAATTCTTAGACATCCGCCTATCCTTGTCGTTTCCCCTCTCCGGGTCATTCCTTCGTTCTCCTTGAGTCCCAACTTGACTCATATGGCGGCTATAGTTCCCTTCATCCGATTGCTCGGGAATCAGCTCGGGTTGCTCAATAGGCATGGTAGGTTTGTCCCTATTTGCATGCAACATCTGCCTCATTTCCTCCCTTTGTTGTGCTAACATAGCACGAATCATGGCTTGTACTCCAGCCATGGTGATTGGCTCGGGTGCAACTTCTACTACAACAGGTATTTGTTAAATCATTGGGGGTTGATTCCTATTCCCATTTGTATTCCCAGCTCCACTACGTTTTCTTGCCATTTTTATCTATACATCGAATAAGGTGAAGTTAGATCTTTATTTAGGGTAGACGTTTAAATCATCCTTATCGCTCCGAAACGTTTACATGCTAGTTCTAATATCGTAGTCGTACGTTTAGAATGCTAAACACATAAGGTTTCCAGATCCAGTCGGCAACAGACCGTAGATGCGAACAAATAACAACATATAAGGCATAAATCATTTAGCACATAAAGCATATTAGGCATACTCTCCTAAATAAGCTAGTGCTGACATCTCACAAACATCGCTTAGCATTCTAAGTTTAAGTCTATAAATCCTACAAATTCCTAGTTCGCTTAAACTAATGCTCTGATACCAACTGTGACATCCCCATTTTCAAGGCCAGAAAAGACCGATTTATTTTATGCTTGTTTGAAAATAAGAGTAACATTTTACGTAAAAGTGTTGCGGAATTTGTTCCCAAAATAAAAATATGATAAAGATTTTTCAAAGCATTTCCGTAGAAATGTATTTCATTAAAAAGACTCGGGATGTCATGTTCGATACAGATCAAAAGCATAAACAGTAATATATAAGCCTTACTACATTATTTCATATCTACAGGCCTATATCCGTAATCCCTCATCCAAAACATCACATCTATGCTCGAACGCCACTACCTGTAATACATGAAACTGAGTGGGCCAGGCTTGGGAGCCTGCTGAGCACATAGGGTTTTCAACCCATAATAAATAAGTTATTTAATTTCATCAACCAACAATAACCCGATTACCCGTTCCCGTTATCCTCACCTTACGTCCCTAAACACCTATCATAAGGGACCTAGCCTAAGGATCATCATCGGGATGGACAATACTGCTAAGGGGATTCCTCAGCAATAAATGTCCTTAAGGCAACCATGAGGGGGATGGAGTACACCGGTGAACACATCGTTCACAAACACCTACAGGTTGCGAGCCTGCTAGGGTTCCACTGGACTGTCTAGAAGAGTCCATGGTCGTCATCCATACTCCGCTAGATGACAGAATCAACAATAACAACATCGAGGCCTCTCATCATTTTATCACACATCGTCAATTACATCTACCCATGTTTTACCCCAACATTTTGTAGAAATAAAATACATATACAGTTTAAATTATTTAAAACATGTATAAAAATCTTACATCAGCATAGACAACAAGTATTCACACAATATGCACACATAGCACGTAATTTATATTAAATACTTCATATCTATGTGTAAGATGAAAGTGACTATGCACTCACGTGTTAGGGTGGTGACTCGGTACTCGGACAGCGCTTCGTTATCTCAAAACAATTTTTCCCTTGACAAAACCTAGTATCAAGACCACTAGGGTTTAGTCTAATGTTAACCGCGACTAATTAATAGTCTAGCTATTATTACTATTATATAAGCGTTAAACAACACTCTATATAACTCATAATAATAGCCCAAATAATTATTTTAAGGTCCTTATAATGTTACTATAATTAAAGAAAAGCTATATTAAAAATAGCATAGGCGTAGCTTACTTACAGCTGGTTTTATAGAAAACCGGGTTTTGCTTGGAGCAGCATTTCCGAACCGAAAGACCCTTTTTCGCGGGACTCCGGGAGCCTCTGGGCTTCCTTCGGGTGCTAGGGGGTTTACCTAGGCATAGGAGGGGTTTAGGGTAGTCTAGAGAGAGAAAGAATTTAGAGAGAGAGTGAGTTTTGGTGTGAAAAAGAAGGCAGCCTCGGCCTTCTATTTATAGGCCTGAACCTTTGGACTACGCTGGGCGTAGCCTTTGGTTACGTTAGGCGTCACATCCGATATGGATTCCAGTTGTTTCGCACGTGGCCTGCTCTCGGAATTGGATAAGACTGAAGTACGTTGGGCGTACTCGGCCTCGGATGCGAGGCGTAGGCGAGGGGTGGCGTGTCACTCATCCGAAGCGATCCTTGATCATCATCGGACGACCGAGATCTTGCCACGTCATCGTTCTTGCAACAGACTTTGCAATTTCTCATTCCGACTTCAAAAATTCGTATATTTCGCATACGAGCTCCGTTTTCGACATTCTCTATATCCACGCGTAGGCGGGAACGTACTCTACAACTTTCCTTTAGACTCCGTCGTCTAATTTTGAATTTATTTTAAAAGTTATATTTTTAACAGGTCGGGACAGGATTGGTCCATTAAAAATTCATAACTTCTTCATCCGACGTCCGTTTTCGTCTGTCTATTTATTGTTACGCTACTATAAACGAGATCTTCGATTCTCATTTAGGTTGTGTCGGCGAAAAACCGCTCGATCTAATATTCAAACTTCGGGCTGTACACTGTTACGCCGAAACTTCGAAAAATCATAACTTCCTCATACGAAGTCAGATTTAGGCGTTCTTTTTATGGACGCTCTCGGTTTAATGTTTTCTATGACTTTCGTTTAGATCGCTAAGGCTAAAAGTCGCTCTATCGTAAATTCACTATTTACGCTTCCCGGTGCCGTGTCGGTTCCGTCGCGAAACTTCAACGGGTCATAACTTCTTCGTTATAACTCGGATATCCTTCATTTATGAAACCTGGAGGTTGTCCAACGTAAATTGTTTCTTCGAGTTCACCATTGAGAAAAGCACATTTCACATCCGTTTGATAGACATCAAAATCTTTGTGAGCTGCATAAGCCAAAAATATTCGAACAGCCTTGAGTCTTGCGACAGGGGCAAAGGTTTCTTCATAATCGATACCTTCTTGTTACGAATATCCTTTAACAACTAATCGTGCTTTATTTCGAATAATATTTCCATCGTTGTCAGTTTTGTTTTTGAAAATCCATTTTAATCCGACAATCGAAACATTTTCAGGTTTAGGAATTAACCTCCAAAACTTGTTTCTATCGAACTCAGCCAGTTCAGATTGCATTGCAACAATCCAATCTAAGTGTTCCATTGCAACCTTAACTATCTTTGGTTTAATTTTCGAGATGAAAACATTAAATTCTTGACGAGCATTCAGTACCTCATTCTTTGCACGAATTTGAGCTCTAGTCAAAACTCCATCTTGTGGATTTCCAATGACTTGTTCTTTCAGATGATTTCTTGTCCACTTTTCCAATGGTGGATATGCTGGATCAAAGTCTAAAGGTGCATCTTCGTACATTTCTTCATTTTCGAATCCTGCAATAGAATTATTATCATTTAATTCATGAAATTCATCATTTTCATCAAGATTTATGTTTTCATTATCATTATGCTCCCCCTCGACACGATTGTCATTCTGATGCTCCCCCTCGAAACTTTCATTTCCACTGCTATTCTCCCCCCGAAAGGATGCTCCCCCTCAACAGTTGAAGGAATAGTCAAGTGCTCCCCCTCCACTTGAGCATCTAGCATACTTTCGCCATTAGCAGTTGTATCTTATGTGATTCTCGAATCATTAGTATGTTTCGAAGATTCAGGATTTTGATTATCAGCAGCATGGACTTCAACATCTACAGCCCTATCTGGAACACCAAAAATTAAATCATAATCAAAATCAGATGAATTAGAACTTTCAGATTCATCATTTGATTCATTAAGAATTAGTTTTTGTTCGATATTTTTTTCAACCTGTTTCACATAGTAATCATCAAAAGTGAGATTAAATGTTTCTTCAACTTTTCGTGTTCATTTATTCAACACTCTGTATGCAACCGAATTATTTGAATATCCCAAAAATATTCCTTCATCAGCCTTAGCTTGAATTTGACATTAGGTTTTTGGTTATTTATGATTTCATACGGAGTTATATTTAACCGACGATGAATAAAAGATCTATTCTGAGTAAAGCATGCTATTGAGGAAGATTCGCATATGTCAACATTATTCTTGCTGCTTCACAAAGAGACCTATTCCTCCTTTCAACCACACCATTTTGTTGTTTTGTATATGGCGACGAAAAATTATGCGAAATTCCTTTCTCAGTTAAGAATGAATCGAGCACATTATTTTTAAACTCCAAACCATTGTCCACAAAGGTCAATATGAAGAAGTTCCAGCGGTTCAACAATTTTTGAATCTATGACAAATGGACGTCCTTTACGATGATGTTTTCCTTGTTCGCAAGCTGCACATAAAGTATCATTTTCAAACTTTAGAACAGGTAAACCTCGAACAAGATCGTCTACTACCAACTTATTCAAATTTCGAAAGTTTAAATGAGATAATCGTCTATGCCACAACTAGCTAACATCAGATGAAGCTTTCGAAAGTAAACAACCTGAGGGTTTCCTAACAATAGGTTTGATGTCAAGAGTGAACATATCGCCATATCTTTTTTGATTTTAGCAATACTTCTTTCGTATTGTTGGTGCATGGAAATGCTCCACAAATCATGAGTGTTTATTAGGTTGTATTTTCCCTTTATTGTATTTATGGTGTAAAAACTCTCCCTCCTATATAAAGGGAGAGTTGGTCATTTATTCCTTTTTAGCTAGCTCATTTCTTTTCTTAGTTAGAGTTACTTTTCTCACAATGTAATTCTAGAGAGAGAAAGTTGGTGGGTTCTCCCACCCAGGGAGAGTTTCTCTCCCACCAAGTTCTTCATGCATCAATATTATTATCTCTCTTTGTTCTTATTATTTTCTTATGAACTCATAATATGTTCTTCGTGTTCATACTTCCAAAAACACGATTAATCTCAAGATATCCTTCTTCCGCACTCACCGTTCGTTATAAAAATGGGTCTCTACAATTGGTATCAGAGCCGTACCTTGAAGATCTCACGATTATTTCAAGGGAACGACTCCCGTTCGGTGATTATCTTGTGATTTTTCCGTGTTTCTGCAAGAAAAAAAATTTCGGGTTGCAAACCAGAATTAATTTTATGATGTTCTTTCTTATTTCTATCTTCCAGGTGATTCTATCTTAGCAAATATAAAAGTTGCTGCTGCTTATCGTTCTATTATTGCTGGAAAAAATGATGTTCTTCATGTTCTTATTATTTTTCTGTTGAAGAAATGAAGCAAATGGGAAGAGAAATTATTTTTGTGGTCTCTAATTTGTTGAAGAATTTGCTACAGGCATTTTAGTTATGCCTTGGAAATGAGAAGACACAATTATGGGCTTATTTTAATTGAAGTGGTGCTCTTTTTTTTTACCCAACAGCTTGAAATCTTCTTGAGGTATGAAGACTTTTACTCCTCATTTACTCTTGCTGTAGATCTTAAATTGAAGGAAAAATGGACGTAATATGTGTTTGCATAAAGCACTTTGTCCTTTTTTCTCTTTTGGGTAAAGAGTAATTCACTCTTATTTGTCTTCCCAAGCAAAAACCATGTGACTATGACAAATCTCATCACCTTTTGTCCCCTAAAAACCCCCTGCACACTCCTCTTTTTGCCTTCCCAAGACCCACTTGTTGTCTTAAATGTTTTATAAAAAGATTTCCTTATTAAAATATGAATAAATGGCCTTTGCGGTACCATTTTTCATGAAAAAATAGCATTTTTCGTCACATGTTCAGCCCTTCTCAGCCCCCCGGACCGCAGTCAAAAACTGCCTACCGGAGTCACCTTAGAAGCCTACCCGCAACCCTTCTTAGCCTTTGATCTGAGGTCAATAATGTCCCATCTGCAGCCGAGGTCAGCAGCCATAGAACCGCATTCAAAAAAAAAAAATCCTTCCCTGACCGCGGCCTCGGACCGAAGCTCGGATCCGCAGGCTCTCGCTCACTTCACTTCTGACCGCAATGGCCTCGCACCGCAACGCTGTTCCTTGTTTGGCTCGGACCGCAGGCGCTCCTACTGCAGCTCGTATCTGCAGCTGGCCTCCTTGCACCGCATCGCCTACTGCAGCCAGCTCCATCAGCGCCCAGCCCATCCGCGACCAACTCCTATCTGCGGCCCTTCCATCCGCACCCAAGACCCCCACCGTGTCCATCTGACCCGCAACACCATAGACCCGCAACCAGACCTTCCTCTATCCACAATCATCACTTCCCATCCGAAGTCACCCTTCATCAGCAGCCTTACCTTCCGCCTCACCCTCTCTCCAGCCTTCAGCCTCCTCCTCCTCCGCCTCCCCTCCTTTCTTTTCCCCCCCTTCTCATCAGCCCCCCCCCCCCTTTTAAGCCTTCTTATTTTTTTAAGCCTCATTTTTATTATTTATTCAGTTTTTTTATTATTATTTTTTTTTTCAGTTAAATTTTTTTTAACACCAAATTTTTTATTCAGTTAATTTTTTTTTATTTTAGCCAATTATTTTTATTTAGTCTTTTTTTTATTAAAACCAATTTTTTTTATTTTTATTAAAACCAATTTTTTTTACGCCAATTATTTTATTTAACACCAATTTTTGCCACAACCGCACTCTTGGATAGTTACATTGGTTCATTTCATACCGGTTATTATTGAAAAAAATTACTCTTACCGCAGTCGGACTTCATATTATTTTTTGTGATGCTTGCACCGCAACGACGATTGATCAACAAAGTTGTTTCGCATTCTTCACTTTATGGGATTTTATGACTTGTCGCTCTTGATTTTTGGTTGACGAATCATGTATCTTGAGCATGTGGACTTTACTTTCTATTGAAGACCACTTCAAGTGTTCCGGCAACGCAATTTGGATATTTGGATATATTTTTGGCACAACAGATTATTCTTAGCACAGTTTCAGCAACTATGTCACCCGCTTCCTCATGACCGCAAGAGTATTTATTTTACTCTTTCTCGTTTCTTATCGAGACCCTTCATACATCTAGGGAGAGCTTCTCTTAGCTCTTGGTATCCGACACTCTCCATCCGATGTTTGTTGATTTTTGATATCCGGTCATTGGTTATCAAAAATAGGGAGAGAATATCATCCGAATTTGGTTATTATGATTGTTTGAGTTTGGATTTTTGAAGACTTCTGAAGACGATTATTTATTTAGTGATGCGATGTGACACTTATTTTTGGTCTTCACGGATCAAATTTTTGGCATTACTCGATGTTTTCCGATTCAGATTATTTATTATTCGAACTCTACCACAGGATGATTTTGTGTTCGCATCCGGTTCAGATCTTATGGTTCCACGAGTTTGGATTTGTGATATGTTGAAGATGAAGATTATTTTGGCAATGTGACGTGGTACTTATTTTTGGTCCTTGGATCAAATTTTCGGCATTGCTAGACCATGTTTTTGGACTCACATTATTTTTATCCGGACTTCATTTTATGGATGCTTCACATTTTTAGCAGGTTATTCTTTGAAGAATTTCGGTGTATTATGATTCGAGAACTCGAGATGTTTTTCAGACTTTTTGAAGCCGAAGTGTTTCTTTTATTGGATCTTCTACTTGCTCATGGTGACCTCCTTCTTCGGGTAATTATGACTGGTTTGAAGATTTGGATCTTATTTTTTCTGCTTCATTGGTTGTGCTTTCAAGCCGAAGACCTTCATTGTTAGAGATTCATGGCCAGTTTCAGACTTCACAGACACTTTAGAGTTTCAGAGACATTTCAGCACTTGATTTCATTTTATTACCACACTTGCTAGTCGGATTACTGTATTATAGCCTTGTATCACTTATTGTATCTCTCATCATTTGTAAGCATTTAGGGAGAGAATGTTGGTGCATGGAAATGCTCCACAAATAATGAGTGTTTATTAGGTTGTATTTTCCCTTTATTGTATTTATGGTGTAAAAACTCTCCCTCGTATATAAAGGGAGAGTTGGTCATTTATTCCTTTTTAGCTAGCTCATTTCTTTTCTTAATTAGAGTTACTTTTCTCACAATGTAATTCTAGAGAGAGAAAGTTGGTGGGTTCTCCCACCCAGGGAGAGTTTCTCTCCCACCAAGTTCTTCATGCATCAATATTATTATCTCTCTTTGTTCTTATTATTTTCTTATGAACTCATAATATGTTCTTCGTGTTCATACTTCCAAAAACATGATTAATCTCGAGATATCCTTCTTCCGCACTCACCGTTCGTTATAAAAATGGGTCTCTGCACGTATCAACATTGGAAATGATACTTCTTTCTTCGTTAAACACAACTTGATTACCAGTGCCCACAACAAGTTGTGAAACACTTACCAATTATGTTGAAGACCTTCGACATAGGCAACACAATTTACAGTAAATTGTCCATTTGTTACTTTCCCATATCCTTTTACTTGACATTTGTGATTGTTCCCGAACTTCACAGCAACCAGCATTTTCCAAACTTCTAAAATATCTCAAATTCCCCTTTCTTCCTGTCATGTGACGTGAGCAACCACTATCAATGTACCATTTCTCATCATATTGCTCGTCACACAGTACCTGCATTCATTAAAAGAATTTAGGTCCCCAATGATGTTTGGGTCCTTGGTCATTAGTTTGAAAAAGCGAATGAAATTTAGAACCTAAAGCCCAATTTTGAACTTTAGTTTTGAAAGAATCAATTAAGTCGACATCATCAGTTAAAGGTACTGAAACATAATTTTTCGATAGTTTTGGATTTTAACTGATTTTCTTCTCGTTTTTTTCAGTGTGTCTTTCCTTTGGGATTGGTTGCCATTTTTGAACTAGAGTAGTTGATTCTTTCGAAGATGAAATTCCAGATGAAGTATCATTCAAATACTTTTCATATGCCTTCTGGATTTTATGTTGAGAAAACTTTCCCGATTGATACTGTTTCCGTTTGTCTTCAAGCCAATGATTGATTGTTTCCACCCTAGACGAACCTTTTGTGTATGAAACTTTAGTGGCTTTGTGTGCGGATGGATTCGGAAAATTTGTTTTTTGTGGAGTAAACTTTGCAGATTTTGTGGATTTATCATGCACAAATGTTTGATGATCTGCAAACTTTCGAACGTTTTCAAATTTTTGACCATTCTCAAATTTTCGAACATTCTCAAATTTTCGAAGATTGTCAAGTTTTCGAACATTGTCAAATTTTCGAACATTCTCAAATTTTTGAATATTGTCAAATGAACGAACATTAGCAAAAGTTCGATTTGTTCTATTTGAAGAAAATCAGTTTTGATTGTTTGTTGGTTTTTGAAAGGATGAAGTTGAAGTTGAAAACTTTTGTTGGCTTTGTGAATTAAAATTCTTTTGTTGCACATTTTTTTGAAAAGTCTCTGAAGATGTTGATTTTGAAGACTTTGTTGAAGATTTTTCAGTATCAGACGAAATTGGTTGAGATGGATTTTCCTTTTTATCCAAACGAGTTCAAAACTTTGTTTTTACTGATTTAGGCAACTCCTTTTCAGATATTTTCTTGGTTAGAATGTTTGATTGTTTTTCATTGGACACTACTTGCCAAAAAATTCTTTTTCTTGCCTGTCTTTTCGAAATTCCTTTTTTATTTGAAAATTTTTCAACAAGATCCTTAAATTCTTGTGAATTAAGTTTCACATTTTCATTTGTTTCATTAGTTTCTTGTTTCAAAATCTCTTTTGTAATTTCTTGTTTATTAACCCATTTAGATGGGTATGAACCGTTAACAGGAAATGTACCTATCACAACCGTGGGGTCCTGAATGGCGTCCTTCGTGCCAATCACAAATGCTCTTCTTTTAGCGTTTCCTCCCTCATTTCTCAGCTTTGGGAAATTCCTTATGAGGTGTCCAACAATCCTACATTCAAAGCAGCTCGATTATCTATTAAAGCAGCCATGCCTCCGTTGGTTTTAGCAGTAGGAGCAATCGCGGGCAGGCGACAATATTTCTTGGTATTCCCTTTGTGATTGCACCTGTTACAATGCATGCAGTTGCCAAATTAGTGGAAGTGACACAAATAACACTTTGGGTGCTTTCCTGCATACTGTCCTTGAGATGTGGGAGCTGCGACCGCTGTTAGGGCCGGACGGATGTCATAAGCCCTGACAATCTCCTGTCTCTTGCTAGGATATTTCTTGGAGGTACCCTTGAATTCATTTCCATATTTGCGCTTGCCCTCCCTCGACCTTGGGACCTTAGTCTTCTGGACCAACCTGGCTTGTATTATTTCTTGTTTGGTCATGATGAAAGCTAACATTTTAGGTCTATCGTATGTCGATGATTGAGAACCGTGACCAACCCTTGGATGGGTTGAACCAATCCCCAAATGTACCTTTCCAATTTCTTGTACTCAGGGGTCACAATGTTTAGGCAAAGGATAGCGAGGTAATTAAACCTATTGGTGTAGGTTGAGATGTCGGAGTCGCTCATGGTCAAGTTCCACAGTTTCTGCTCTAGTTGTTGCATCTCCTCCCGAGGACAGTACTCATTGATGAGAATTTGTTTCAATTGCTCCCAAGATAGAGCATTGGCATTGGCAAGACCCAGAGTCTTGATGTGACCATTCCACCAAGACATAGATGTGTCTACGAATGTACATGCGGCGAACTTGACCATGCTCTCCTCAACACAAGAGCTGATCTCTAAGACAGACTCAATCTTCTCGATCCGTCTGGTAAGTCCTACAACTTCCTCGTTGTTGGATTATATGTCTAAGCCAATAACTGAATTATTATATAGTTGAATTATTATCAAAGTCCTTTTGGGTTGCCCTCAAACCCAGTAATTGAATACGATGACTTTTAGAGAGAGAGAGAGAGAGAGAGAGACTGGTTTATTGATTTATTATACGATTAATAAATAACAATGAATAAATTTATTAATATGTTATGGAAATAATATATTAATTACAAATAGTATTATTTAATTAATAATTAATCAGAAATTAATTGAAATTAATTTTGGGATTAATTAGATTAATTAAAAGTACAGGGGTCTAATTGCAATTGTTCAATAGTTGAACAAGAGGTTCCAGAATCTTCCTCCATAACAGGTGGATGGTTTTGGAGAGGATTATTCTAAGGTTTCTAGAATATCTCTTACAGATAATTAGGTAGTAAATAATTACCTAATTTGAGATATTAATATAATATTCAAATTAGGTTTATCTAGTGTTTCCTAATTCAACTATAAAAGGACCCCTTGGGATTTAATTTTTGGCCATCTCATTCTCATACGACATAACCAAAATTTCCATATCCCCTCTCCTCTCTCTTTAAGCCTCCTTGTTGCTAAGGTTGGGTGTGAACCATCAGCGGCACGCGAATTTTGGTGCTAGCTTCCAAGTGACTACAAGAAAGATTTTGTTTGATTATCTACTATCACTAGTACAAAAATGACCTACGACCACACTTTTCCGGGAACCGCCCTGTGACAGTTTCGATTTTTGTGTGGCTAAAGCTCAACAGTGAAAATACCGCATAGTGTTAGCCACATTTTATTTCTGATACGTGTGATGATTGTATAATTTTTCGAAAACATTAGCCACTATTTAATATAAACGTGACAATTACCAACCACACTCGATACATGTGACCAAATGTGGCTATTCGCTATGGTATTTCTTTGATTTTTGGAATTTTTTTGTGATTGTTTTATATAAGGTGATAGGTAAGTATATGGTCACATGCATCAATCGTTTGTATGCCTAAATTATAGAATTGTATTAGCCACATGAACATGATGCGACTAAAAGCTTTTACATATGGCCACATAACATACTTGTGTGACGAGTGGATGATCTTTACTATCCACTTAGTAAAAGAAAGTAAAGTAATAGCTTTAAGTAATGTATGGTGACAATTTACGTTTATTTGTGTGTCTAAAAGCTTACAATGGTCATGGTAAAAAAACATATGACTATTTGTAGTTTATGGTCACATTATAATTGTTTATGTGTGTCGAAAATTAAACACGGCTAATGTTAAAGGAAAAACATGTGACTATAAGTAATTTATGGTAGTTGTTTAACAATAATATATATGTATGTATATATATATATATATATATATATATATATATATATATATATATATATATATAGTGACTATAAGTAATCTATGTGACGGTTTAAGCTTTTATGCGTGTCTAAAAGTAAACAATGGTCATGTTATCGCAAAAATGTATGACTATTAGTAGTTTATGGTCACGATTTAATTGCTTATGTTTGTTGAAAAGAAAACAATACTTAAACTAACGGAAAAAAAAAATATGACTATAACTAATTTATGGTCATGGTTTAAGAAAAAAAGTACGGATATAATTACTTTATGGTCAAAGTTTAAGAGAAAAAAAACTTTGGAATATAAGTACTTTTAGATGTTATGTATGTCTCAGTGTCTACATATAAATAATGGCCATGTTAAAACAAAAGACATGAGTTTTACTAATTGACCGTCATAGTTTAATTGTTAATATGTATTTAAAAGTAAAGAATATTAATGATAAAAGAAAAAAAAAAACTTGTGGCTATAACATAGTTGTCTTTCGATGAGTCATTTGTTTTTAGAAACACTTCATATTCCAAAGATTACGATGATATATCTCTAAATATCATTAAAATTAAACCGTCGACACATAATCTACAAGCTTAATTTCATTATGAAATGGAAGTTTTCCAAACAACCTGTAATTACATTGTGAGAAGCATTTCTAGTCAAATAGTAAGAAAATTGGTACATGATGTTATATCTTACAGATATAAATAGCAATACACTTTATATATTTTTCTTTATTATATAGTTAATACTTTTTATATCATAGTATATTCAATTTCTTTTTAATTACAACATTTTAGTTTAAAAAATATATCAACAAATTAGTATACATACTTTCTTCTCACAATATCATGCTTCTTGCAACTTTCAACCATGAATCAACATGTATAAAAGATAAATGGTAAACTATGACAAATAATAATGAACTTTACTAGTTTTATGAACAGACTTTGAAGAACGCCGCTAAAAGCAACACCCTTAGTCTTTTAGAACCAAAAGAGCAACAATCTTGTGTTTTTCTACCCAAACAACAATTTTGAACCTATGATAATGTTTTTCTCTAACAAAAAACAACAATTTAAAAATGACCCCCTGATACATATAAATCTTAGTTATGTAGGGAACAAAGAAACCATGTTCAGGCTCAATTTTGTCTTGACCAAGATATAAATGCGGATACACAATATATGGGTGTTAGACATCACCATGCCATGATTTTTATTGAACTTGGAGAGGGCTGTTGAATATTAAGCAAATAGGATTAACTTCTATGAAAAGTATTTCTCTATTGGAGCTTTGGCTTTGCTGAGTTTCATCACCAAACACATCTCTAGATTTTGTGCCACATATTGCCCATTTCATGTTTAATCATACCTGTAATATACAACACAAATAACTCAGAATTCTACCTGACACATCTTAATCAGATTACAATCATAATGCATGTATCAAACACTTATTGTGTGAATAATAATGTAGATGATAATAACAATTCAAGAATAAAAATATGGAGATGACAGATTACAAAAATCATAAGTAAAAAATGGATGAAATACAATGCGATAACACATAAATGAAAGTGCGTTCCAATATTTGTCATTTAACCCTTAAAAGAGAAAGCCTTAGTCAAGAAAATTTTAACCTTACTACTTAAAACTTTATTTCTAAGCACATTTAGCGTCAAAAGCTCATACTTGAAGCTTAAACATCACACACGGCCACACACGAACACACACACACACATACACAAGCACACACATATAATCACACCAGAAAAAATAGATGAAAAAAATCCTTGAAATACCACGAAAAGGAGAATTAGCTTCTTGATTTTTTCGCACAGAAGTATACATTAAATGGTGATATCCCTCAAATCCAATTGTTGTAGCACCTACAGCAGCAGCAAAGGGCTTGAACTGAAATAAATTGATTTGAAGAATCCTTAATTTACAAAAAAAAAAAATTACACAAAACATGTATATAAATCAAGATAAAGAATGAAGAAAACATGATACTTGGTTTATTGTTTAACTATCCATGGTATCTGTACAACTAGTTTTCACAAGAAGTATCTACAACCTTTTATGGATATAACTATATACAGGTGATTAAAACAACTATAGATGATCTTTTGGACATTTTGTCGAACAAGTGGTGTGCACTATTGTATCAGCCTGTTACAAAATTATTTACAATTTATTGTATATGACCTGAGAAAAAAAAATCAAAGGTTTTTAATCCCATAAAATAACTAAAAACCAACAAATCAATGAAATTTCTACATAATCTTTTTTGACCATTTTGGAATGGCCATTTTGGATGTAGCTTACAGTATGAGAAAGGTACCTTTTTAGGCCAATGGAGAACCAAGGTAAGGTTGTATTAATTAGTTCCTACCAAACATGCACTAAAATCCGAACAAAGAAGATCAAAATGAATGTGAAAGAAGAAGTAATGCTCCATTACCTGTATAAATATGATGAATCAGTTGAAATTGGAAAATTAATATCTCCCACATCAATATTTAAAAGACAAATATACATCTACTTTAGGAACAGAGACATGGAATACAAATGACGCCTCATAAATTCAATTGTCATATCAAGATACAACAAATATATTTTAAGAATCCATAAAATATATATGTAATTGACAAAATACACAAAAAGTAGCAAGATTAGAGTTTTGTCGGTTAGCATAAATCCTCTTTAATAAACGAATGTTTTTTTTGCCATTTGTCAATCTCTCATTAGTTTGACACTTGTCATTTTGTGGTATTTTTGAAATAAATATTATCTACTTGTCAATTTCTGATTTGTTTCAATTTACTGCTTACATTTTAATGTTTAATTTTTTTTAAATTAACTTTTATAATATACGGGTCTCACACCTACTAATAGATATAAAAAAGAAAAGGAGTAAAAACTTTACATATGAATAAATAACAAAAACTACCAACTCATTCTAATTTTTCATATCAATTAGCACATTGCCACATTCGCATGAATACATAGACAAATAATAAGAAAGCATTTGACAATATCAATTGATTCTTGTAATTTATCAATTAGCAGATACACAAATTATTTGTTTTCAACTCGGACACGACACGATAAGATGGTGTGTTTTTTCGTTAACATGAGCACGAGTCAATAAAATCACGATATCACGACAATAAATAACCATTTGCATAATGTGATATGTAAGTTCTCGTAAAAAAAGATAAGTTAAATATGACAAACACGACAAACAATAACAAAAAACAATATAGAATGGTACTAATTATACACGAGTTTTAAATACGAACACGTCGTGGACACGATGTTTCATGTTATTGTCATGTTATTATCATATCATAAAAGAGATTTGTTCCATATGACCATACAAGTGTATGCTTTTGGATTTGTCCTATGACTACAAAAGATTACAAGAAAGGTAGTTGGAAAAGGGATCTCACGGTAGGAGTGTGGTAGGACTTATGACTTAGGGATTAGGGCTTATGATTTATGATTTATAGCTTATGGCTTATGGATTATGATTTATGGATTAGGGCTTAGGCTTCATGTCGTATGGCTTGTGACTTATGGATCGTGGATAATAATGTATGGCATGTGGCTTAAGGCTTCCAGCTCATGGCTTAGGGTGTATGGTTTACGGTTGAGACTTATGGCCTGGGGCTCATGACATCTGGCATAGAGCTTGTTCCTTACGGCTTAGGGCTTAATGAATATGGATTATGAATATTACGTATGGCTTAGGACATAAGGCTTTTGAATTCGAGCTTAAGAATCAAGGCTTTCAGTGAATGTCTTAAGGTATTTTGCTTAAGGCTTAGGGCTTAGCTATGACTTTGGGTTTAGAGTTTTAGCCTTAAGCCTTGTGCCTTAAGACATAAGTTGTAACTCGTATACCCTAATCCCTTAGCCTTAACCCATAAGCCTTAAGCCATAAACCATAAGATATTTTCCTTAGGGTTTAAGATATAAGTCCTAAGGCCTTAGCCACAACTCATAAGCCAAAAATCCTAACCATTAAGCATGTGGCTTAGGTCTTTTGGCTTAATTTTTGTGGCTTAGTGATTTGGTCTTAATGCTTAATGATTAGGTCTTAGAGATTAGAGCTTATGTCTTAGGGCAGAAGGCTTATGACTTATGAAGGTTTATGACTTATGGTGTAGAGCCTAAAGCTTAAAGCTTATGGCCATAGGCCTTATGGCTCGTGGATTATGATTTATGTTTTTTTAGGGCTTAGGATTAAGGTCTTATATCTAGTTCTTTAGGGCTTATGGATTAAGGATTACGGATTACGAATATGGCCTATGACATAAGGCTTTTGGTTTAAGGTTTATGGGTTATATCTTTACGTTTAATGCTTAAGGCTTAGGGCTTGAGGATCAAAGCTTATGGCTCATGGCATAATTCTTAAAAGCTTATGGTGTAGGGACTATAACTTAAAGCTTAGGGCATAAGCCTTCTGGCCTTATGGATTATGATTTAGGTCTAATCGCTTAAGGATTAAAACTTTAAGTTTATGATTATTATATGACACATGGCTTGTGGCTTAAGGATTAAAACTTTAAGTTTATGATTATTAAACGGAAGATACTAGATTCAGCTACTCATTGCTGAAAACATCAAAAAAATCTCAACAATGAAAGACATGATTAAAGTGTAGCAAACTAATGTAATGAATATATTCTTCAATCTCTCGATCTTCAAATAAATCTCCTTTCTCGAATGCTTAATTTCGGTTTCTCTGAATAATTCTTCTCCAGAAATCTCTAAGAAAATTTTCCAAGCCTCGTCACACCATGGAAGTGAATGAGTATTCATAGTTTTGTGAATTTTCACGCTTCACGGCGTAAACAAGGATTTCACGTCGTGAATAAGATATAAATCCATCTGGTAAGGATAGCACCGGAGCACTACAGAGCACTACAGAGGGCTCGCTTCAAGGTTTGGAAAGCAAGTCTTTGCTTGTCCGTCCAGTTGAAGGGTACGCCTTTTTGTGTTAGAGTGGTAAGGGGCTTGGCTATCTTAGAGAAGTTATGAATAAATCTTCGGTAGTAGCCTGCGAGACCCAAGAATTGTCGGATTTTTGTTGGTGTTTTCAGGATCACCCAGCCTTCAATAGCCTTGATCTTGGAAGGATCCACATGGATTCCCTATTCGCTGACTACATGACCCAAGAAGTTCACACTGCGAATCCAGAACTCGCATTTGGAGAGTTTTGCATAAAGCTTTTCAGCTCATAGAGTTTCCAAGATTTGAAGGAGGTGCTGACCTTGCTCCTCTTTATTTCGAGAGTATATGAGAATATTATCGATGAAGATGATTACGAAGATATCGAGGCAAGGGTGGCAGACTCGGTTCATGAGGTCCATAAATGTTGCGGGGGCATTTGTCAGACCGAAGGGCATAACAACGAATTCGAAATGGCCGTATCGAGTTCGGAAAGAAGTTTTTGGAATATCCTCTTCTCGGACTCGGAGCTGATGATAACCGGATCTTAGATCTATTTTGGAGTAGTAACTAGCTCCTTGAAGCTGGTCAAATAGATCATCAATCTGAGGGAGTGGATATCGGTTTTTGATAGTGAGTTTGTTCAACTCTCGATAGTCGATGCACATTCTGAAGGATCCGTCCTTCTTCTTGACAAACAAGACTGGATCTCCCCAGGGCGAGAAACTCGGCCTGATGAATCCTTTATCCATAATTTCACTTAGCTGGCTTGATAATTCTTGCATTTCAGCATGGGCTAACGTGTAGGGTGATTTGGCAATTGATGTGGCTCCAGGTATTAGGTCAATTCGGAATTCGACCTGTCTTTCTGGGGGGTATTCCCGAAAGGTCTTCAGGAAACACATCCGGAAAGTTACATGCCACTAGAATATCTTTGATGTTTATTTCCTCCTTTGCCTTATCTACAACGTGAGCGAGGAAGGCATAATTCTTCTTGTGAAGGCATTTTTGTGCCTTAATACACGAGATAAGACGAAGATTGGCGCCTGGTTTATCACCGTAGATTATTAGGGTTTCGTGGTTAGGGAGGTGAAGGCGAACGGCCTTCTCGTGGTACATAATGTCGGCATGTTGGGGGCTTAACCAATCCATGCCTATAATCACATTAAAGCTCCTAATATCTATCGGCATCAAGTTAATTGCAAATGAATGACTATTTATCATGAGAGTGCACCCTATGTATATATCTTTTGTTGTTTAGGTTTTCCCATTATCCATCTCCACCGTGAAGGCTTCGCTTAGCTTCTGGGGTTGTTGGTTTAGTAAGTGTTTGAATTTATTACTCACGAAGCTCTGCTCAGCCCTGCTATCAAACAAAATGCATGCATAAGTGTTATTGAGGGGAAACGTACCGGTAACAACCGTTGGGTCTTGAACTGCCTCTCCTTGACCCAAAGTCAGGACCCTGCCCGATCCTCATGCCCCTTGGTTGTTGGCTTTGAGACAGTTGCGTCTGAAATGGCCAGTTCCTCCACATCCATAACAAGTATGGTTGGCCCTCGCGTTGATGTTGATATTATTGTTGTTGTTGTTGTTGTTGTTGTTGTTGTTGTTGTTGTTGTTGTTGTTGTGTGGTTGTTGGTTCTGTTGGGGTTGAGATCTGCAGTACCGGGCGGTGCGCCCCTTGCGGTTGCAGTTTGTACGTTGCATTTCCCTACACTCTCCATGGTGGTGAAATCTGCATTTGTTACATTTTGGTAGTGTTCCAGAGTATTGCCAGGTTGTGGTTTGTGCAGTCGAGGCTGGAGCGACTGGTACTGGCGTAACTTGAGCGGTAGCAGCATGGACTGCTACGGTTTGTTGCTTTTTGGAGTCACCATGGTTCTGTCGTCCCTTTCGCTTGTTGTCCTTGTTTTTCTTGTTATCCCCTTCCTTTTTGGTCTCAGTTGCAACGGTTTTGGCTCCTTTCTTACTGCCATGGTCGTAGAACTTTTGGGCTTGCCTCTTTGCACTGTCAAAAGTTTCCGGATTTGCCGCAATCACTTTTCCTCGAATTGGAGAAGTCAATGCCCAGATGAACCGCTCAATCTTCTTCCCTTCTGATGTGATTATACCAAGGCACAGAAGGGCTAGTTCACTGAACCTTGAGATGTAAGTCTCGATGTCCGAGTTTTGTACTGTGAGGTTCCATAACTCATGCTCCAATTTCTGAATTTCCCCTCGGGGACAATACTCCGCCATCAACATTTCTTTGAGCTCCTCCCATGGAATGGCATTTTCCACTGGGAGTGTCTTAGCTTCCACGTGACCATTCCACCACGAAAGCGCTTGTTCGACAAACGTTCAAGCTGCAAACTTCACCTTGCACTCTTCAGGGCATCCGCAGATCTCAAATACCGATTCGATCTTTTCCATCCATCGCTTTAGAGTTATCATGCCTCTAGTCTCATTGAACGTTCGAGGTTTGGCACTTGAGAAGTCCTTGTAGGTACAAACTTTTGAAGGACCTTCGTTAATTACTTGGCTCGAGCTTCCACTCCCTTGGCCGTTACCGCCACCATTATTCCCAGTTTGAATGTGCGCCAAGGCTGTTGTGACTACAGTCGAAACTGTTGCTTGGAAAGCAGTAGAGTTCACCTCTGGCGGAGGTGGTGGTGGTGGTGGTGTTGTGTTGTTGCTCTTGCGATTCGGTCTTTGAGGCATCTTCTGTCATGGAACAGAAAGATGATGAGCACATAGTAGTTTGTGGTTTCAAATTCCTTTGACATATAGTGGTTTCGGTGGTTCGGTTGTGCATATAAGTGAATTCATACAATATCATAGAATAGGGAAATTAGAGCGCATAGTAGATTACAACATCACAAACAAAACATAGAATCATTTCATTAATGATAGATTTGTAGTACAGTGCTTTGAAAATTTGCCTTGGAAGGCGTACAGTACATAGTGATATATAATCCGACAACATAACGACTTTATGAGTAGTGTAGTCACTTAATCCTAAAGTCGATAGTACATATAATAGCACATAAAAGCGAAACATAACGGTAGTGATGAGAGATGGAGTGGGTCCTAATCGCGACGGGAAGTGTCTGGTGGTGCTGCTGATGAGGTAGATGCACCGTGGAGTCTGGCCAGATGATGCTCGGTGGCTCGAAGTCGGGCCTCCAACGTTGTATGTCTCGCCTGATAGTCCCTAACCACCTCATGAGTCATTCTTTTTGCGCGCTCAACTGCAGCTCTCATTGCAACCATCTGACCGGCGGTTGCCTGTGCCTGCTCACCGATGTGACGCGTCCTCCTAACCATCACTGGCATGGCTCGATCTGTAGGTCCTCCGTGACTCAGGTCGTAATAGTCATGGTTCATGCTGAATGGGGGACGCACCCCCTACTGGCGACTCCACCTCCAGATCTCGTGTGCCCATGGGGGCGTAGGGCCGTTGGGACCCATCCTGAGCGGGGGCACCCTGGCCATGTATGGCGGATTAATGACTTAGGACTCCACATCTGAGTCATCTGCATCGCAACCATCAGCCTCCTCCTCATCTGAGTCCACCACCGGTTCTGCCGGTCCTTCTTCAGGTTCTTCTTCAGGTTCCTCTTCTGGATCTTCTTCCGGCTCTTCCTCCGGTTCCGGCTCTAACCATCCTCCATTCCCCTGGTTGGGGAAATTAGGATCTCCTGGATGATGAAATTCCGCCATAGAGTCTGCATGAGGAGTGAAGGTGTGAGAAGTGTGTAAGGGGAGTGTATAGCATTCCAAAATATTCCTATAGTATTTTAATTGTATATGTTTGATATGACAACCGTCAAAATTCAAGTCGGTTCTAGATTTGACTATACTTAGTTGCACATATAGGCACGACACATAATAGACTTAGTAACTAGAGCTACGTTATAACCTACTAGAAACTTGGAAACAAGTAGGACCGAATGATAGTGTACTTAGATTTCACATTGATATGTGAATTCTACTACTACTTAACTGTAGTGAATATCCATATTTGGGTCACTCTTTGACTCGAACACCTTTTCATGAATCATATACACACGTCATGCACTTGACCTAGTAGTAGAAATTAGGTCAAAGTCTCATAGAAACTTAAGTCAAAGTCAAAGACTAGGACTAGTATACGTGATTCCTCAATCTCGCTTGAATCTCGGAATCACTACATAGCATGCCAATAAACCGTTAAAAGTGAATTACAAACATTATTTTTTTTAACAAGAAAAGAGTTTGAAACTCTATTATAATTTGAAATCTCAGATAATTCAATTTATTTTGATATCCAAATATTTATTAAACCTCAAGACCCTAAAAACCCTAAAAACCCTAAAAACTCAAATTTATAAACTTTAACACCTAAAAATCCATAAAATTTGGTATGGACTATATAATATCAATTTAAAATAACTCAATTTAGTAAAATATAAGCAAGGAGAAATAAAATTTAAGTCCTTAGTATTTAACCTTATTTTCTAAGCCAAAAATCAAGGTTTTGTGAAGGAAAATTAGGATAAGGCACATATTTTATAAAAACTTGATATTTTTATAAAAGAAAGTTATATTTTATAAAATTTGAAAGAGGGAGACCCTCTCTCTATTTAAAAGTCGGATTCCTCTCTCTCTCCTCTCTCTCCTCTTCCCAAAACACTCAATCAATTCCCCTCCACACTCCATTTCTCCATACTTCACTTTTTCTCTCACACTCCCTCACTTTATTTTCTCTCTATTCTCTCTTCCTCTCTCTAGGAACCACAAAAATTTCCAGAAAACAAGTCCAATAACACACCTCAAACACAAAATCTTCATCATCTAGTGGTGTTCACTAAGGTAGAACACGATTTCCTTTCATTTTCCTTCAAGTTTTTAAGGTTTTTCTTGCATTTCCTTCTTCTTCTACACCTTTCTCTTAGAAAATTTGTGTGAATATTCATTCACTTCAGTTTTGATGATGATGGTGGTAGGATTTCATCCAAAAACAACATGCATGTTGTAGATGGTGAAGTCCCATGACCTAAACCTAAGTCAAGATCATGAAAATGCACTTTTCTACAAGTTTTGGTGGAAAATCACCACATACACTCTAAGTTTTCTTTCAAAAACGATTTTTAAACATTTCAAACACATGATTGGTCTTCAAACCAACATGCATGTAATGATCTTCAAGCTTAGAGGCGTGATCATCAAAGTTTGTTGTTAAAAGCTTTCAAATATGTTCATGAAGGATTTATTTCCAAATAAATATCTAAAACTCCTTTTCTGACCAAATCCGATTTTTCCCAAATTTCTACCAACAAAATGAGATGTTCTACAAATTTCCAGAAAATAATTCATTTCTCTTGAATTATTATAATTAATGCAAGAAAATAGAGCAATAAATCATATAAAATAGTTTCTGAGGTCTATAAATCCTAGGTAAATTCGTGGATGACCCCTATGCTAAATAATGACTTCTCATTAAGTTTCATCGATTTTTGTTATCGTTTAGTGTGGTTTTGAATTTTCTTTTTGTTTAGTCGCAATAAATCATAAAACCACTTTAGAAAATGTGAAACTGATATATAACAATTTTCACAGTTGCTTCCAGACGTATAATACTCAGAAAAATATTTTCAGAATTTTTCATAATGCATTCCTATTTTTCCCCGATTTTTGTATTTATAATGGCCTAAAAATAGAAAAAATAGTTCTGCTCATCTAAAATTCATGAAAATTTACCAAAACACCTTGTAGTACATTTAGATGCTACATACAAATTTTGATGATTTATCTCTTCTGTATACTATTTTTCTTCTATTTTCTAAGATTAAATACACTTAAATACACAAAATCGGATTCCAGTAGATAAAAACCACATTTGGGATTTTTTCCCAGATTATTTACACTGTAAATAAACTTTACAAAAATTTTGGTAATGTACTTTAACTGTTTAATAATTATTCTCCAATTAATGATTATTTAAGAGGATAAAACAAAGAAAAATAGAAACACTAATTGAAAAATATCTTTTATATTTTTCACAGCTTCTACATGTATAATAACAGTGTTACAAAAATTTTGGGCAATTTTGGAAATTGTTTTCTATTTATTTCAATTTTTATTCGAATAAATGCTCAAACATCATAAATTTGGGTTAAATAGTTTGGAAATCAATTTTTATATTTTTCCCAGCTTAAGTATGTTTAGCATTACAAAAAGTTTGGGGTATTTTCTTAACTGATTGCTATTTTTCATGAATTTTTATCTATTTAGAGAATTAAATATAAGAAAAATGGTTATACATATCTATAATCCATGAAAATTTATCTGGAAGTCTTTTAATACTGTTGAAACCAAAATCTGAAGTTTTGTAATTTTTAATAATCGTTTAGTATTTATCCATGATTGTATGGTTATTCAAGAAACTAAAATGGTGAAAAATAGTTAGACAAATCAAAAATTCAAGAAAATTTAACTTAAGGTCTTTGACTTCAATTAAAACTGAAATGCAATGTTTGGGAAATTTTAGAACTAAATTGATTTAGTTTTTGAATATTTAACCATTGGAATGCCTCTTAAAATGTTAAATATTAGCATTTCAATAATGGTAATTTTCCACTTAAATTGTTATATAACAATTGATTCATTGAAATTTAATTTTCATAGAAAAATGTTTGTAACTTATAAATATTAAATTTTGACAAATTATTGGCATAATTCTATTGTAGTAGTAAGTATACTAGTATTAGATTTCAATTAGAGACTCATTAGTGTGTAACATCGTTGTAGGAAAACGATAGTGGTACGAGTGGAGCGTAGATCAAGGCATCATTTGCATCATCTCAATGCATAGTGAGTATTCACGCACTCCCCTCTTTTTGGTATTTAAATGTTTTGGTGTCACACCCCCAAACCAAGGATGGCGGAAATGTCCGGGGGTGGAAGACTTCATGTATAGCATCATAACAACAATTGTAATAGTAATTCAAGCAAACACAACCAACATATATATATAATTGTAAAAGTTACATCATTGTATGAATTACATGTTTACGAATCAATTACAATATGTTGACAAAATATAAAATAGTAGACGCCTTAGCGTCCCATCCTCAAAAGCACTTGGTTACCTGTTTAAGGATTTCCTGAGAATACAAGTTGTTTGAAAAAGTGTCAACACAAAGGTTGGTGAGTTCATAAGCTTTTGTTTGGTATTATTAAAAGCCTTTCGTTTGTAAAAGCAGTATTTGTTTTAGAAAATCCAATATTTTCCTTAATGTATAAGTGTAGTCTTAAAACCCAAAGACCGAAATGTATAAGTAACTTTTCTTACTTATAATAAATAATGTAAGTTTAAATCGACATAAACTCGTTTAATTTTAATGAAGTCCCCGTAACTTCCAATATTTATTAATACTTTATGTGAGTTTATTATAACCATGCTATGACCAAGGTTGCCAAAAACGACGTTCTTCGGGCGTCGGAAATGTTATGACATTTGTCACCCCAGACCTATCGGTCTAACTGCTGCATGCAGTTTAGGTGTGGGTTTGTCAAAACCAATATAGATCTATACACAACTATCACGCTCTCCCTCAAGGAGACTCTGGTTACAATACAGGACTTAATGGTAATTTGAAGTAAATGTCTCACAAAGTCATTAACGGAATTACGTGTTATGAAAACTTGGTACCGTATGGCCGTACCTTGCTTAATGAAAATCTTCTTTGTATAAATGTACCCTTTTTAAATGTATGTGTTATGTAATGTATCATAAACTATACCTATTATAGTTTATCAACCAAGGGTAGTACGTAGTAATGTATGCAAACTATATTCAAAATAGTTTATTACATGTTTGAATGTATCGGTTGTACTTTGATTATAATCACTTGTTATTCTTTATATTCAATATGTCCAAATCCACTTATAAACTGATGTGTGTCTATATATTAAGACAAAATGACATATATTGCAATAACATATAATCACATAAAGATATACACCTTGCTCAACATGTTACAATGTGAAATGAAATTGACAGCAGCTTTTTGTTGAATACAGTTTCTGTTACTGTTCTTAGAAAATTTATAGAAAAATCATCAAAGCTCCAAATCCAAATCCGCAAATTCTGAGAGTTTGGAATATGAGTCTAGTTTGTTCGTAAATTTTATCATGATTTTTAGTGATTTCTAACAGAGGTGAAAATGTCCATAATCACAGACTGGTCCGGGTTTGCCTCTGAAATGATAGGCAGTTTTGTAAAAATCATCATAAATTGTAGAACAATCACATGGAGATGTGCAAGTAGCCATTTTAAAGCTAAGAGTTTGAACTACTTGCACCTGGAACAGTTTTGAAAACTAAAATATTTAAGTTGACCAAAACAGTCCGTGATCGAAGTCCATCTTTTCTGATGTAATCTGTTGGAAAAAGTTTAATTGTGTTCTTGATGATTTTACTTGTATTCCCCCCTTAAAACTTAAGAAAAACATGTAAATGTAGGGGTATGAACTCAGCATATGTGGTTTCAGTAGATGAAAGTGAGAGAGAGGAAGTGTTCAACCCAAGAACACTAAGAAGATGTCTTGATGATTCGAGAATCTAACACCGAATAAGATGGAATTTGTGTAAGATATCAATGATTTGAGTATAATGGAGTGTAATAAGTATATGAATGATGAAGATACTTACTAATTGAAGAATGAAATCCCTGGAGAAAGCCTTGAAGTTCTTGAAGTTGAGAGAAAAGATGAGAGAATTTTGGACAGTGTTCTTTGGTTGCTAAGTGTAGAATGAAAGAAGTTAATAAGAATGAGGAGAGGGGACCAATTCTCCAGCTCTTGGAACGTGGGAAGAGCTGGAGATTGGGTGTAAAGGTCCACCAAGGTGACAAGGGGTAGTGGGAAAGAGTGGATGATCATAGAGTGAGGTGGTGGTGGTTTGCTTTTGTCATAAAATAAGGAAAAGCAAATATTCCCTCAATAATTAGTTCAACCACTAATTCTTTTAATATATTTTTATAAAAACCCTGGGGATTTATATATTTTGGGGCCTTAGTTTATAAAATAAAGTTTTGGGTGAAAATCCCACGTTAAAATAACGAAAAAACGGAGTTAAAACGAAGTCGTAGTCGAAAACCGGAAAACTTATGACACGCAAAAATACATGTCGTCTTCTTTTATGACATGGGCTTCCTTGATACTCATTGCGTGTCATCAACACGCGCGTCGTAAGGTTACGACAGACAAATGTGTGTCGTCTTCCTATTTTACCCGTTTTTACCCCGTTTCAAGTGGTTTTTGACACAGTTAAGGGTCGGGATGGCCCGATTGATTACAAAAAGTTATGTGAACTTTTGTGAGAGATTTGGGAGAGATTTCAAATAGAAAGAGATAGAGTGAAAACGATTTAGAGAGGTTTCGTTTGTGATTAATTTGAGTGTCCGGCTTTACAACGCAAGGTTCGTAAACCCCATTAAACCGTGTTTTAGTGTCGTACACACTCCCGATGAGTGTGCAATAATGTTTTATCGTTTTGGTTCAATGTTTACTGCATTTGAGACTTAGGAAATTCAACACACGAACTTTCCAAATGATGTTTCTCTCATTAAAATATTGCATTGTACAGTAATTACATAGTGTAAACCCTAATATACAAGGGTTAATTGAGTCGATTGGTTTTGACTTGTTGACTTTGTTTGACTTTGACTTGACTCAATTTTGACGGTTGTCACATCATCCCCCCGTTAGAAGGAATTTCGTCCCGAAATTTGCATTTGACTGGGACATCAAGAGTTTGGGAAAATATGTGGGTATTTTTGTTTCATTTGATCTTCGCGTTCCCAGGTAAACTCAGGCCCTCGTTTAGCGTTCCAAAGGACCTTCACGATGGGAATACGACTTTCTTTCGTTCGTTTGATTTCCCGATCCATGATTTCGACTGGTTCCTCCACGAAGTGGAGATTTTTGTTAACTTCGATTTCGTCGAGTGGTATTACGAGTGTCTCATCAGACAAACACTTCTTTAGGTTCGACACGTGAAATGTGGGATGTACTTTGTCGAGTTCCTGAGGTAATCGAAGTTTGTATGCTACTGGTCCAATCCTGGAAAGGATTTCTAATGGCCCGATGTACCTTGGATTTAGTTTCCCGCGTTTGCCGAATCGTATCATTCCTTTCCAAGGGGAAACTTTTAGTAGTACACGATCACCCACCTGGAATTCCAAGGGTTTGCGTCGTTTGTCTGCGTAACTCTTTTTCCGATCGCGAGACGCTTTCAGTCTTTCTCGAATTTGAACGATCTTTTCTGTGGTTTCCCTTATGATTTCAGGGCCAGTGAGGGTGCTATTAGAGACTTGTCCTCTAGCTAGCTGTGTATCCCCCACCTCAGCCCAACACAGGGGTGATCTGCATTTGTGACCGTAAAGAGCTTCGAATGGAGCGACTTTGATGCTAGTATGATAGCTGCTATTGTAGGAGAATTCGATAAGCGGTAGATGGGTATCTCATGCTTTACCGAAGTCTATCACACAAGATCTTAACATGTTTTCCAACGTTTGAATGGTTCGTTCGCTCTGTCCGTCGGTTTGTGGGTGGTAGGCCATACTCATGTCAAGCCTAGTTCCCAAGGATTTTTGTAGAGACTGCCAAAACCGTGAGGTAAATCTACTCTCTCTATCGGAGATAATGGATATCGGCACACCATGGAGTCGTACAATCTCTTTGATGTACGTTCTAGTCAGCTTCTCCATCTTGTCGGTTTCTTTTATCGGTAGGAAGTGTGCTGATTTGGTCAATCTGTCTACGATTACCCATATGGTGTCAAGCCCGCCCGATGTCTTAGGCAACTTGGTTATGAAGTCCATGGTTATTCGTTCCCACTTCCACTCAGGTATATCCGGCTGTTGTAATAGCCCGGATGGTTTCTGGTATTCGATTTTGACCTTGGTGCAAGTCGGACACTTGCTCACATAGGTAGCAATCTCAGCTTTCATGTTCGGCCACCAGTATAATTTCTTGAGGTCCAGATACATCTTATCTGACCCGGGATGGATGGAGTATCGATTCTTGCGTGCTTCATTCATGACGACGTCTCGGAGTCCACCGAACTTTGGTGTCCAAATCCGGTTCATGAGATAACGTGCTCCATCATCCTTGACTTCTAAGTTTTTATCCGTTCCCCTTAATGTCTCTCATGCCACCTTTTCTGGTTTCAAAGCTCCCAGTTGAGCTTCCTTGATTTGTATGGTCAGGTGGGAATGGATCGTCATTGTTAAGGATTTTACTCGGCGGCCCGAGTACTCCTTCCTGCTTAGAGCATCGGCCACTACATTGGCCTTGCCCGAATGATAACGAATTTCGCACTCGTAGTCATTCAGCAACTCTACCCATCTCCTCTGTCGCATGTTGAGCTCTTTCTGATTGAGGATATGCTGAAGACTTTTGTGATTAGTGAAGATAGTGCATTTCGTGCCTTAGAGTAGTGTCTCCAGATCTTCAAAACGAATACTACTGCTCCTAATTCCAGGTCGTGTGTAGTATAATTAACCTCGTGCGTCTTAAGCTGTCTTGATGCATACGCGATGACCTTCCCTCTCTGCATGAGCACACATCCGAGGCCTTGATTCGAAGCATCACAGTACACTACGAAGTCTTCGGTTCCTTCTGGGAGAGACAAGATCGGTGCGCTGCATAGGGCTTGTTTTAACGATTGGAAAGCAGTTTCTTGTTTATCTTCCCACTTGAATATCACACCTTTCTGCGTCAAGGTGGTGAGTGGTTTAGCAATCTTGAAGAAGTTTTGTATAAATCTTCGGTAGTAGCCAGCAAGCCTAAGGAATTGTCGAATTTCGGTTGGTGTCTTGGGTGCTGACCAATTCTCGATTGCCTTGATTTTGGAGGGATCCACATGTATGCCTTTATCACTTAACACATGGCCAAGGAAATCTACTTCTCTAATCCAGAATTCGCACTTAGAGAACTTAGCATAAAGCTTCTCAGCTCTTAGTGTCTCTAGCACTTGGCCTAGATGTAGGCGACGCTCTTCTTCGCTTCGCGAGTAGATCAAGATATCGTCGATGAATACGATTACAAACTTGTCTAGGTAGGGTCGATACACTATATTCATTAGGTCCATGAATACCGCAAGTGCGTTTGTTAAACCGAAGGACATCACCACAAACTCGTAGTGCCCATAGCGAGTTCTGAATGCAATTTTGGGAATATCTTCTTCTTGAACTCGTAGCTGATGGTAACCTGACCTTAGGTCGATCTTTGAGAAGAAATTTGCTCCTTGGAGTTGGTCGAAAAGGTCGTCGATTCGGGGTAGAGGATATCGGTTCTTGATGGTGAGTTTGTTTAGTTCCCGATAGTCGATGCACATGCGAAAGGATCTGTCCTTCTTCTTTATAAGAAGGACTGGTGCTCCCCAAGGTGAGAAGCTTGGTCTGTTGAACCCTTTGCTCAAAAGCTCATTCAACTGACTGGACAGCTCTTGCATTTCTGTAGGTGCGAGGCGGTATGGAGCTCTGGCTACGGGGGTAGCTCCGGGTATTAAGTCAATTCTGAAATCGACTTGTCGTGCGAGTGGTACACCAGGAAGATCTTCTGGGAACACATCCGGGAAGTTGCACACTTCGGGGATGTCTTTGATGTCTTTCACGTCTTGTTTCTCGTCTACTACGTGGGCCAAGAAGGCGTGGTACTCCTTCCGGAGGTACTTTTGGGCTTTGATGCATGAGATGATTTGTAAATTCGCACTAGGTTTATCACCATAGATAAGAAGGGTTTCGCCATTTGGTAGATTGAGGCGAACGGCCCTTTCGTAACATAGAATGTCGGCACGGTGAGGAACTAACCAATCCATTTCGATGATTACGTCGAAGCTTTTTATGGTGACCGGCATCAGGTCAATTTTAAATGTATGGTTGTCTAGAGTGAGAGTACACTCTGAGTATCTATCGCTAGTGCGTTCTACTTTCCCATTTGCCATTTCTACTACGTAAGTATCCTTTAGTGATTGGGGATTTTGTTCAAGTAATTGTTTATATTGGTGGATCACGAAACTCCTCTCCGCTCCACTATCGAATAGTACGCATGCATAAGAGTTATTGAGGAGAAACGTACCGGTAACCACCGTGGGATCCTCGACTACTTCCCCATGTCCTATTGCCAGGACTCTTCCTACTCCACCAGCATTAGGGGCTTGTGCTTTGGGGCAGTTTCTTTTGAAGTGACCTGCTTCTCCACAGTTGTAGAAGGTTCGGGTTGCCCCTGTACTGGCGACTTGGTTGATTGGTCGAGCCGGCGCTTTACAGAAACGAGCAGTGTGCCCCTTCCTGTTGCAGTTGTTACAGTGCATCTCCCTACAAGCACCATTGTGGTGAAAGTTGCACTTGTTGCACTTGGGTAGGGTTCCAACATATGGCTTCGGTGGTGCTGGAGTGGTAGCAGTAGTGGCAGCATGGATAGCAACAGTTTGTTGCTTCTTAGCGGGGTCCTGTGCTGGTTGGCTCTTCTTTTGGTTCCAGAACTTCCTTTTGTTGTTTCCCCCTTTTGATTGATCAGTGGTGGTGGTTGTAGTATTATGACCGGCTCGGTGGTCAACAAGTTGTTGTGCCAACTACCTGGCACTGTCAAAAGTAGTTGGCCTTGAAGCCAGGACACTACTTTGCACTTGGGGAGACGGTCCCCAAAGGTATCGCTCCACCTTTTTCTCCTCCGGAGTAACCATTGTTGGGCAGAGGAGAGCCAATTCATTGAATCGGGTGGTGTAGGTTTCAAGGTCGGAGCCCATCATCCTGAGGTTCCAAAGTTCTTGTTCCAGCTTTTGAATCTCACCTCTCGGGCAGTACTCCTTCATCATCAAGGTTTTTAGTTCTGCCCAGGTTATGGAGCTAGCCACCTCGAGAGTAAGTGAATTAACCCGGCAGTTCCACCAAGTAAGGGTCCGGCCGGTGAAAGTGAAGGTTGCGAACTTAACTTTGCTCGCTTCGGGGCAAGAGCACACTTGAAAAACTACTTTGGTCTTTTCAAACCATTGCATTAAAGTGATGACTCCCCCGCTCCCATTGAAGTTGTCGGGTTTTCCATTGGTGAAGTCTTTGTAGGTGCCCTCTTTTGTGCGCACCCAACTGTCGCCCTGGTTAGAGGGTGTAACACCTGACCTAGATCCACCATTCCCATTAGAGACAATTTGGGACACAGCTGCCGCTACGGCTGCTGCTATTGCATCTTGGATTATTGTTGGATCAAATTGTGGAGGCGGCGGCAGAGGTGTTGGTGATGGTGGTGGAGGTGTTGGTAGTGGTGGTGGAGGTATCGGTGATGGTGGTGGAGGTGTTGGTAGTGGTGGTGGAGGTTGTGCTGCGCAGCTAGATGGTCTAGTCTTCTTCTTTGGCGGCATGGTTTTGTCATAAGTTGTAAACCAATGTACGTTTAGTAAAAGTATATTTATAGGAAGAGAAATCTTTCATACATAAAGTATATTATTACGTTGTTTTCCGGTATGTTTACGATACATACGATTTTATACTTTTAATTGACCCAATACATTGGGTTATGAGGTAAAATGAAAGTATAAAATATTTTGACTGAGTTTCATATAAAGTGTCCATACGGTGACAAGGCGTATTATGTTGTGAGGTAAAATGAAAGTATAAAATATCTTCTTTGAGTTTCCTTGTTTCCAAGTATATGACCGTTTGTAAAAGCTTCACATATACTAATTTAGTCGGGGCATAGTTAATATATTTATATTTTAAAATGATCTTTATCGGTTACTTCATGAGTTGCAAAGCGCATACCAGTCATATGTGATTAAGATATAATAGTCCTTCGAATAGATGACCCTAACTCCAAGCCCACAACTAAACAAGGACAGGAAGTGAAACAAAGATACATAAATTCTGAGTCTATAGCATCTTAGTTACATATGACCTTAGCGCATCCACTTAGCAGCTATTGATCTATAAATAAAGACCTATTTAATTCTCAGATAATTTATTATAGTAACACAAAATACTCCTATTGTATTTGTAAATGTTTAGTTTTGAGTTCTTAAAGTATCCTTTGTAGTGTGATATTAGGTTGTTAGATTTGTTGCCCATCCTGACCATCCCCCAGTATATGCAAGTCAATTCTCGGACAGATATAGTTGATCAGGCTATATCCTTCCCAGACTTGATCCACATATACTAAGTCATACTCAAAATGTTCAACTCTTCTTCTTTTGTTTTATGTTTTCTCTAGTCATGATACTATGCGAGCATGTAATGTATGTATGTATACTTTAATCAAGAAAATCATTTATTTTCTAAAAGTATATTTATTTGAAAAATGCACAAATCAGAGACTATTAGTCCCAATTGTGTTTATAGTTTGTATATCTTATGTGGTTTGATATACTTAACTCACTATAAACTTTGCTCTGATACCAATCTGTCACACCCCCAAACTGAGGATGGCGGAAATGTCCGGGGGTGGAGGACTTCATGTATAGTATCATAACAACAATTGTAATAGTAATTCAAGCAAACACAACCAACATATATATAATTGAAAAAGTTACATCATTGTATGAATTACATGTTTACGAATCAATTACAATATGTTGACAAAATATAAAATAGTAGACGCCTTAGCGTCCCATCCTCAAAAGCACTTGATTACCTGTTTAATGATTTCCTGAGAATACAAGTTGTTTGAAAAAGTGTCAACACAAAGGTTGGTGAGTTCATAAGCTTTTGTTTGGTATTATTAAAAGCCTTTCGTTTGTAAAAGCAGTATTTGTTTTAGAAAATCCAATATTTTCCTTAATGTATAAGTGTAGTCTTAAAACCCAAAGACCGAAATGTATAAGTAACTTTTCGTACTTATAATAAATAATGTAAGTTTAAATCGACATAAACTTGTTTAATTTTAATGAAGTCCCCGTAAATTCCAATATTTATTAATACTTTATGTGAGTTTATTATAACCATGCAATGACCAAGGTTGCCTAAAACGACGTTCTTCAGGCGTCGGAAATGTTATGACATTTGTCACCCTAGACCTATCGGTCTAACTGTTGCATGCAGTTTAGGTGTGGGTTTGTCAAACCCAATATAGATCTATAAACAACTATCACGCTCTCCCTCAAGGAGACTCTGGTTACAATACAGGACTTAATGGTAATTTGAAGTAAATGTCTCACAAAGTCATTAACAGAATTACGTGTTATGAAAACTTGGTACCGTATGGTCGTACCTTGCTTAATGAAAATCTTCTTTCTATAAATGTACCCTTTTTAAATGTATGTGTTATGTAATGTATCATAAACTATACCTATTATAGTTTATCAACCACAGGTAGTACATAGTAATGTATGCAAACTATATTCAAAATAGTTTATTAAATGTTTGAATGTATCGGTTTTACTTTGATTATAATCACTTGTTATTCTTTATATTCAATATGTCCAAATCCATTTGTAAACTGATGTGTGTCTATATATTAAGACAAAATGACATATATTGCAATAACATATAATCACATAAAGATATACACCTTGCTCAACATGTTACAAGGTGAAATAAAATTGACAGCAGCTTTTTGTTGAATACAGTTTCTGTTACTGTTCTTAGAAAATTTATAGAAAAATCATCAAAGCTCCAAATCCAAATCCGCAAATTCGGAGAGTTTGTAATATGAGTCTAGTTTGTTTGTAAAGTTTATCATGATTTTTAGTGATTTCTAACAGAGGTGAAAATGTCCATAATCACAGACTGGTCTGGGTTTGCCTCTGAAATGATAGGCAGTTTTGTAAAAATCATCATAAATTGTAGAAAAATCACATGGAGATGTGCAAGTAGCCATTTTAAAGCTAAGAGCTTTAACTACTTGCACCTGGAACAGTTTTGAAAACTTAAATACCTAAGTTGACAAAAACAGTCCGTGATCGAAGTCCATCTTTTCTGATGTAATCTGTTAGAAAAAGTTTAATTGTGTTCTTGATGATTTTACTTGTATTCCCCCCTTAAAACTTAAGAAAAACATGTAAATGTAGGGGTATGAACTCACCCTATGTGGTTTCAGTATATGAAAGTGAGAGAGAGGAAGTGTTCAACCCAAGAACACTAAGAAGATGTCTTGATGATTCGAGAATCTAACACCGAATAAGATGGAATTTGTGTAAGATATCAATGATTTGAGTAGAATGGAGTGTAATAATTATATGAATGATGAAGATACTTACTAATTGAAGAAAGAAATCCCTGGATAAAGCCTTGAAGTTCTTGAACTTGAGAGAAAAGATGAGAGAATTTTGGAGAGTGTTCTTTGGTTGCTAAGTGTAGAATGAAAGAAGTTAACGAGAATGAGGAGAGAGGACCAATTCTCCAGCTCTCAGAACGTGGGAAGAGTTGGAGATTGGGTGTAAAGCTCCACCAAGGTGACAAGGGGTAGTGGGAAAGAGTGGCTGATCATAGAGTGAGGTGGTGGTGGTTTGCTTTTGTCATAAAATAAGGAAAGGCAAATATACCCTCAATAATTAGTTCAACCACTAATTCTTTTAATATATTTTTATAAAAACCCTGGGGATTTATATATTTTGGGGCCTTAGTTTATAAAATAAAGTTTTGGGTGAAAATCCCAAGTTAAAATAATGAAAAAACGGAGTTAAAACGAAGTCGTAGTCGAAAACCGGAAAACTTATGACACGCAAAAATACATGTCGTCTTCTTTTATGACAGGGGCTTCCTTGATACTCATTGCGTGTCATCAACACGTGCGTCGTAAGGTTACGACAGACAAATGTGTGTCGTCTTCCTTTATGACAGGGACTTCGGTCCTGAAGCTTCAGTTTTGGGTCCTTAAGCCTATTTTACCCGTTTTTACCGCGTTTCAAGTGGTTTTTGACACAGTTAAGGGTCGGGATGGCCCGAATGATTACAAAAAGTTATGGGAACTTTTGTGAGAGATTTGGGAGAGATTTCAAATAGAAAGAGATAGAGTGAAAACGATTTAGAGATGTTTCGTTTGTGATTAATTTGAGTGTCCGGCTTCACAACGCAAGGTTCGTAAACCCCGTTAAACCGTGTTTTAGTGTCGTACACACTCCCGATGAGTGTGCAATAATGTTTTATCATTTTGGTTCAATGTTTACTGCATTTGAGACTTAGGAAATTCAACACACGAACTTTCCAAATGATGTTTCTCTCATTAAAATATTGCATTATACAGTAATTACATAGTGTAAACCCTAATATACAAGGGTTAATTGAGTCGATTGGTTTTAACTTGTTGACTTTGTTTGACTTTGATTTGACTCAATTTTGACGGTTGTCACATCATCCCCCGTTAGAAGGAATTTCGTCCCGAAATTTGCATTTGACTGGGACATCAAGAGTTTGGGAAAATATGTGGGTATTTTTGTTTCATTTGATCTTCGCGTTCCCAGGTGAACTCAGTCCCTCGTTTAGTGTTCCAACGGACCTTCACGATGGGAATACAACTTTGTTTCGTTCGTTTGATTTCCCGATCCATGATTTCGACTGGTTCCTCCACGAAGTGGAGATTTTTGTTAACTTCGATTTCGTCGAGTGGTATTACGAGTGTCTCATTAGACAAACACTTCTTTAGGTTCGACACGTGAAATGTGGGATGTACTTTGTCGAGTTCCTGAGGTAATCGAAGTTTGTATGCTACTGGTCCAAACCTGGCAAGGATTTCGAATGGCCCGATGTACCTTGGATTTAGTTTCCCGCGTTTGCCGAATCGTATCATTCCTTTCCAAGGGGAAACTTTTAGTAGTACAGGATCACCCACCTGGAATTCCAAGGGTTTGCGTCGTTTGTTTGCGTAACTCTTTTGCCGATCGCGAGACGCTTTCAGTCTTTCTCGAATTTGAACGATATTTTCTGTGGTTTCCCTTATGATTTCAGGGCCAGTGAGGGTGCTATTAGAGACTTGCCCTCTAGCTAGCTGTGTATCCCCCACCTCAGCCCAACACAGGGGTGATCTGCATTTGCGACCGTAAAGAGCTTCGAATGGAGCGACTTTGATGCTAGTATGATAGCTGTTATTGTAGGAGAATTCGATAAGCGGTAGATGGGTATCCCATGCTTTACCGAAGACTATCACACAAGCTCTTAACATGTCTTCCAACGTTTGAATGGTTCGTTCGCTCTGTCCATCAGTTTGTGGGTGGTAGGTCGTACTCATGTCAAGCCTAGTTCCCAAGGATTTTTGTAGAGACTGCCAAAACCGTGAGGTAAATCTACTATCTCTATCGGAGATAATGGATATCGGCACACCATGGAGTCGTACAATCTCTTTGATGTATGTTCTAGTCAGCTTCTCCATCTTGTCGGTTTCTCTTATCCGTAGGAAGTGTGCTGATTTGGTCAATCTGTCTACGATTACCCATATGGTGTCAAGCCCGCCCGATGTCTTAGGCAGCTTGGTTATGAAGTCCATGGTTATTCGTTCCCACTTCCACTCAGGTATATCCGGCTGTTGTAATAGCCCGGATGGTTTCTGGTATTCGATTTTGATCTTGGCGCAAGTCAGACACTTGCTCACATACATAGCAATCTCAGCTTTCATGTTCGGCCACCAGTATAATTTCTTGAGGTCCAGATACATCTTATCTGACCCAGGATGGATGGAGTATCGAGTCTTGTGTGCTTCATTCATGATGACGTCTCGGAGTCCACCGAACTTCGGTGTCCAAATCCGGTTCATGAGATAACGTGCTCCATCATCCTTGACTTTTAAGTTTTTATCCATTCCCCTTAATGTCTCTCATGCCACCTTTTCTGGTTTCAAAGCTCCCAGTTGAGCTTCCTTGATTTGTATGGTCAGGTGGGAATGGATCGTTATTGTTAAGGATTTTACTCGGCGGCCCGAGTACTCCTTCCTGCTTAGAGCATCGGCCACTACATTGGCCTTGCCCGGATGATAACGAATTTCGCACTCGTAGTCATTCAGCAACTCTACCCATCTCCTATGTCGCATGTTGAGCTCTTTCTGATTGAGGATATGCTGAAGACTTTTGTGATCAGTGAAGATAGTGCATTTCGTGCCTTAGAGTAGTGTCTCCAGATCTTCAAAGCGAATACTACTGCTCCTAATTCCAGGTCGTGCGTAGTATAATTAACCACGTGTGTCTTAAGCTGTCTTGATGCATACGCGATAACCTTCCCTCTCTGCATGAGCACACATCCGAGGCCTTGATTCGAAGCATCACAGTACACTACGAAGTCTTCGGTTCCCTCTGGGAGAGACAAGATCGGTGCGCTGCATAGGGCTTGTTTTAACGTTTGGAAAGCAGTTTCTTGTTTATCTTCCCACTTGAATATCACACCTTTCTGCGTCAAGGTAGTGAGTGGTTTAGCAATCTTGAAGAAGTTTTGTATAAATCTTCAGTAGTAGCCAGCAAGCCCAAGGAATTGTCGAATTTCGGTTGGCGTCTTGGGTGCTGACCAATTCTCGATTGCCTTGATTTTGGAGGGATCCACATGTATGCCTTTCTCACTTACCACATGGCCAAGGAAACCCACTTCTCTAATCCAGAATTCGCACTTAGAGAACTTAGCATAAAGCTTCTCAGCTCTTAATGTCTCTAGCACTTGGCGTAGATGTAGGCGATGCTCTTCTTCGCTTCGCTAGTAGATCAAGATATCGTCGATGAATACGATTACAAACTTGTCTAGGTAGGGTCGACACACTATATTCATTAGGTGCATGAATTCCGCAGGTGCGTTTGTTAAACCGAAGGACATCACCACAAACTCGTAGTGCCCATAGCGAGTTCTGAATGCAGTTTTGAGAATATCTTCTTCTTGAACTCGTAGCTGATGGTAACCTGACCTTAGGTCGATCTTTGAGAAGAAATTTGCTCCTTGGAGTTGGTCGAAAAGGTCGTTGATTCGGGGTAGAGGATATCGGTTCTTGATGGTGAGTTTGTTTAGTTCCCGATAGTCGATGCACATGCGAAAGGATCCGTCCTTCTTGTTTACAAGAAGGACTGGTGCTCCCCAAGGTGAGAAGCTTGGTCAGATGAACCCTTTGCTCAAAAGCTCATTCAACTGACTGGACAGGTCTTGCATTTCTGTTCGTGCGAGGCGGTATGGAGCTCTGGCTACGGGGGTAGCTCCGGGTATTAAGTTAATTCTGAAATCGATTTGTCGTGCGAGTGGTACACCAGGAAGATCTTCTGGGAACACATCCGGGAAGTTACACACTTCGGGGATGTCTTTGATGTCTTTCACGTCTTGTTTCTTGTCTACTACGTGGGCCAAGAAGGTGTGGTACTCCTTCCGGAGGTACTTTTGGGCTTTGATGCATGAGATGATTTGTAAATTCGCACTAGGTTTATCACCATAGATGAGAAGGGTTTCGCCATTTGGTAGATTGAGGCGAACGGCCCTTTCGTAACATAGAATGTCGGCACGGTGAGGAACTAACCAATCCATTCCGATGATTACGTCGAAGCTTTTTATGGTGACTGACATCAGGTCAATTTTAAATGTATGGTTGTCTAGAGTGAGAGTACACTCTGAGTATATATCGCTAGTGCGTTCTACTTTCCCATTTGCCATTTCTACTACGTAAGTATCCTTTAGTGATTGGGGATTTTGTTCAAGTAATTGTTTATATTGGTGGCTCACGAAACTCCTCTCCGCTCCACTATCGAATAGTACGCATGCATAAGAGTTATTGAGGAGAAACGTACCGGTAACCACCGTGGGATCCTCGACTGCTTCCCCATGTCCTATTTCCAGGACTCTTCCTACTCCACCAGCATTAGGGGCTTGTGCTTTGGGGCAGTTTCTTTTGAAGTGACCCGCTTCTCCACAGTTGTAGCAGGTTCGGGTTGCCCCTGTACTGGCGACTTGGTTGATTGGTTGAGCCGGCGCTTTAGAGAAACGAGCAGTGTGCCCTTCCTGTTGCAGTTGTTACAGTGCATCTCCCTACAAGCACCATTGTGGTGAAAGTTGCACTTGTTGCACTTGGGTAGGGTTCCAGCATATGGCTTCGGTGGTGCTGGAGTGGTAGCAGTAGTGGCAGCATGGACGGCAACAGTTTGTTGCTTCTTAGCGGGGTCCTGTGCTGGTTGGCTCTTCTTTTGGTTCCAGAACTTCCTTTTGTTGTTTCCCCCTTTTGATTGATCAGTGGTGGTGGTTGTAGTATTATGACCGGCTCGGTGGTCAACAAGTTGTTGTGCCAGCTCCCTGGCACTGTCAAAAGTAGTTGGCCTTGAAGCCAGGACACTACTTTGCACTTGGGGAGACAGTCCCCAAAGGTATCGCTCCACCTTTTTCTCCTCCGGAGTAACCATTGTTGGGCAGAGGAGAGCCAATTCATTGAATCGGGTGGTATAGGTTTCAAGGTCGGAGCCCGTCATCCTGAGGTTCCAAAGTTCTTGTTCCAGCTTTTGAATCTCACCTCTCGGGCAGTACTCCTTCATCATCAAGGTTTTTAGTTCTGCCCAGGTTATGGAGCTAGCCACCTCGAGAGTAAGTGAATTAACCCGGCAGTTCCACCAAGTAAGGGTCCGGCCGGTGAAAGTGAAGGCTGCGAACTTAACTTTGCTCGCTTCGGGGCAAGAGCACACTTGAAAGACTACTTTGGTCTTTTCAAACCATTGCATTAAAGTGATGACTCCCCCGCTCCCATTGAAGTTGTCGGTTTTTCCATTGGTGAAGTCTTTGTAGGTGCCCTCTTTTGTGCGCACCCAACTGTCGCCCTGGTTAGAGGGTGTAACACCTGACCCAGATCCACCATTCCCATTAGAGACAATTTGGGACACAGCTGCCGCTACGGCTGCTGCTATTGCATCTTGGATTATTGTTGGATCAAATTGTGGAGGCGGCGGCAGAGGTGTTGGTGATGGTGGTGGAGGTGTTGGTAGTGGTGGTGGAGGTGTCGGTGATGGTGGTGCAGGTGTTGGTAGTGGTGGTGGAGGTTGTGCTGCGCTGCTAGATGGTCTAGTCTTCTTCTTTGGTGGCATGGTTTTGTCATAAGTTGTAAACCAATGTACGTTTAGTAAAAGTATATTTATAGGAAGAGAAATCTTTTATACATAAAGTATATTATTACGTTGTTTTCCGGTATGTTTACGATACATACGATTTTATACTTTTAATTGACCCAATACATTGGGTTATGAGGTAAAATGAAAGTATAAAATATTTTGACTGGGTTTCATATTAAGTGTCCATACGGTGACAAGGCGTATTATGTTGTTTTTCCGGTATGTTTACGATACATACAATTTTATACTTTTAATTGACCCAATACATTGGGTTGTGAGGTAAAATGAAAGTATAAAATATCTTCTTTGAGTTTCCTTGTTTCCAAGTATATGACCGTTTGTAAAGTTTCACATATACTAATTTAGTCGGGGCATAGTTAATATATTTATATTTTAAAATGATCTTTATCGGTTACTTCATTAGTTGCAAAGTGCATACCAGTCATATGTGATTAAGATATAATAGTCCTTCGAATAGATGACCCTAACTCCAAGACCACAACCAAACAAGGACAGGAAGTGAAACAAAGATACATAAATTCTGAGTCTATAGCATCTTAGTTACATATGACCTTAGCGCATCCACTTAGCAGCTATTGATCTATAAATAAAGACCGATTTAATTCTCAGATAATTTATTATAGTAACACAAAATACTCCTATTGTATTTGTAAATGTTTAGTTTTGAGTTCTTAAAGTATCCTTTGTAGTGTGATATTAGGTTGTTAGATTTGTTGCCCATCCTGACCATCCCCCAGTATATGCATGTCAATTCTCGGACAGATATAGTTGATCAGGCTATATCCTTCCCAGACTTGATCCACATATACTAAGGCATACTCAAAATGTTCAACTCTTCTTCTTTTGCTTTATGTTTTCTCTAGTCATGATACTATGCGAGCATGTAATGTATGTATGTATACTTTAATCAAGAAAATCATTTATTTTCTAAAAGTATATTTATTTGAAAAATGCACAAATCAGAGACTATTAGTCCCAATTGTGTTTATAGTTTGTATATCTTATGTTGTTTGATATACTTAATTCACTATAAACTGTGCTCTGGTACCAATCTGTCACACCCCCAAACCAAGGATGGCGTAAATGTCCGGGGGTGGAGGACTTCATGTATAGTATCATAACAACAATTGTAATAGTAATTCAAGCAAACACAACCAACATATATATATAATTGAAAATTTTACATCATTGTATGAATTACATGTTTACGAATCAATTACAATATGTTGAAAAAATATAAAATAGTAGACGCCTTAGCGTCCCATCCTCAAAAGATTTTGGTTACCTGTTTAATGATTTCCTGAGAATACAAGTTGTTTGAAAAAGTGTCAACACAAAGGTTGGTGAGGTCATAAGCTTTTGTTTGGTATTATTAAAAGTCTTTCGTTTGTAAAAGCAATATTTGTTTTAGAAAATCTAATATTTTCCTTAATGTATAAGTGTAGTCTTAAAACCCAAAGACCGAAATGTATAAGTAACTTTTCTTACTTATAATAAATAATGTAAGTTTAAATCGACATAAACTCGTTTAATTTTAATGAAGTACCCGTAAATTCCAATATTTATTAATACTTTATGTGAGTTTATTATAACCATGCTATGACCAAGGTTGCCTAAAACGACGTTCTTCGGGCGTCGGAAATGTTATGACATTTGTCACCCCAGACCTCTCGGTCTAACTGTTGCATGCAGTTTAGGTGTGGGTTTGTCAAACCCAATATAGATCTATACACAACTATCACACTCTCCCTCAAGGAGACTCTGGTTACAATACAGGACTTAATGGTAATTTGAAGTAAATGTCTCACAAAGTCATTAACGGAATTACGTGTTATGAAAACTTAGTACCGTATGGCCGTACCTTGCTTAATGAAAATCTTCTTTGTATAAATGTACTCTTTTTAAATGTATGTGTTATGTAATGTATCATAAACTATACCTATTATAGTTTATCAACCAAGGGTAGTACGTAGTAATGTATGCAAACTATATTCAAAATAGTTTATTAAATGTTTGAATGTATCGGTTGTACTTTGATTATAATCACTTGTTATTCTTTATATTCAATATGTCCAAATCCATTTGTAAACTGATGTGTGTCTATATATTAAGACAAAATGACATATATTGCAATAACATATAATCACATAAAGATATACACCTTGCTCAACATGTTACAAGGTGAAATGAAATTGACAGCAGCTTTTTGTTGAATACAGTTTCTGTTACTGTTCTTAGAAAATTTATAGAAAAATCATCAAAGCTCCAAATCCAAAGCCGGAAATTCTGAGAGTTTGGAATATGAGTCTAGTTTGTTCGTAAATTTTATCATGATTTTTAGTGATCTCTAACAGAGGTGAAAATGTCCATAATCACAGACTAGTCCGGGTTTGCCTCTGAAATAATACGCAGTTTTGTAAAAATCATCATAAATTGTAGACAAATCACATGGAGATGTGCAAGTAGCCATTTTAAAGCTAAGAGTTTGAACTACTTGCACCTGGAACAGTTTTTAAAACTAAAATATTTAAGTTGACCAAAACAGTCTGTGATCGAAGTCCATTTTTTTATGTAATCTGTTAGAAAAAGTTTAATTGGGTTCTTGATGATTTTACTTGTATTCCCCCCTTAAAACTTAAGAAAAACATGTAAATGTAGGGGTATGAACTCACCGTATGTGGTTTCAGTAGATGAAAGTGAGAGAGAGGAAGTGTTCAACCCAAGAACACTAAGAAGATGTCTTGATGATTCGAGAATCTAACACCGAATAAGATGGAATTTGTGTAAGATATCAATGATTTGAGTAGAATGCAGTGTAATAACTATATGAATGATGAAGATACTTACTAATTGAAGAAAGAAATCCCTGGAGAAAGCCTTGAAGTTCTTGAAGTTGAGAGAAAAGATGAGAGAATTTTGGACAGTGTTCTTTGGTTGCTAAGTGTAGAATGAAAGAAGTTAATGAGAATGAGGAGAGAGGACCAATTCTCTAGCTCTTAGAACGTGGGAAGAGCTGGAGATTGGGTGTAAAGCTCCACCAAGGTGACAAGGGGTAGTGGGAAAGAGTGGCTGATCACAGAGTGAGGTGGTGGTGGTTTGCTTTTGTCATAAAATAAGGAAAAGCAAATATTCCCTCAATAATTAGTTCAACCACTAATTCTTTTAATATATTTTTATAAAAACCCTGGGGATTTATATATTTTGGGGCCTTAGTTTATAAAATAAAGTTTTGGGTGAAAATCCCACGTTAAAATAATAAAAAAACGGAGTTAAAACGAAGTCGTAGTCGAAAACCGGAAAACTTATGACACGCAAAAATACATGTCGTCTTCTTTTATGACATGGGCTTCCTTGATACTCATTGCGTGTCATCAACACGCGCGTCGTAAGGTTACGACAGACAAATGTGTGTCGTCTTCCTTTATGACAGGGACTTCGGTCCTGAAGCTTCAGTTTTGGGTCCTTAAGCCTATTTTACCCGTTTTTACCCCGTTTCAAGTGGTTTTTGACCCAGTTAAGGGTCGGGATGGCCCGAATGATTACAAAAAGTTATGGGAACTTTTGAGAGAGAATTGGGAGAGATTTCAAATAGAAAGAGATAGAGTGAAAACGATTTAGAGAGGTTTCGTTTGTGATTAATTTGAGTGTCCGGCTTCACAACGCAAGGTTCGTAAACCCCGTTAAACCGTGTTTTAGTGTCGTACACACTCCCGATGAGTGTGCAATAATGTTTTATCGTTTTGCTTCAATGTTTACTGCATTTGAGACTTAGGAAATTCAACACACGAACTTTCCAAATGATGTTTCTCACATTAAAATATTGCATTGTACAGTAATTACATAGTGTAAACCCTAATATACAAGGGTTAATTGAGTCGATTGGTTTTGACTTGTTGACTTTGTTTGACTTTGACTTGACTCAATTTTGACGGTTGTCACATTTGGGGTGGAAAAGCATGTCCGAAAATCTATTTATTGTTCGTTGTATTTAAATTGATTTGTATCAAAATTGATTGCTATATTTTGCTATGTATGTTTATGAAACTTGAAACATGAGGCCTTATCATCTTAAGTCCCTTCCCTTATACTTTAATCCAACCATTAACTCTTTGAGCCAATGGTCATTATGGATAGTGCTATTAGGAATTGACAACTCCTCACTCGCCCGATTGCTTGAGTGCATGATACCATATTAATCTATGGAACGATAAGCATAGATCTTGATTGGGCATCAGTCATAGGCTTGGTTGGGAACTCATTGTTTGCTCATACACATACAAACTTGTTACTTATTATAGCAACACACTTGTTTATTAATTATAGCAATGAACTCTGTTTCACATTATAGCAATGAACTTTGTTTCTCATTATAGCAACGAATCTTTATTATTGAAAACTTATATACTTGTTTTAGCATTGAAATTGTTTGCTCCTGGTAACAACGAATATTATTTCGATTCCTGAAAACTCATTTTAGCAATATAGTTATTTTTATAGAAACTTTTATCAAAACTTTTATTTCGATTCTTGAAACCAATTTTATTTTTAATCTCTGAGTACTCACCAACTATTTTTATAGTTGACGCTCGTTTTACATGCTTTTTCAGGAATCATCGAGTAAGTGGCACTCAGGGACACATCACTTTTAGGAGCATTTGCATGTGTTGTATTTCAATTTACATTGTAATTTCTTTTAAAAGTTGTTCAAACCCATTGTAAATTTGTAATGATTTTTAATACTATGGTTGGTGTTGTCTTTAAACTTTTGCTATGAAACCCTTTGTACTGCCACGCCTCGTGTTTCCGCTTTAGTGGGGTGTGACAGAAAATGGTATCAGAGCCGAAGGTTATAGAGAATACCGGTTTTCCTTTGGAAAACCATAACTATAGCCAAAAACTTTCTAAACGTTTTTAAAATATAGAACATACTACTGGTATAACTAATTCGAGTACGCATTATTGGACTTTAATTAAGTATAGCCTGGCCAACTATGCTTAATTAAGGAAAGTTAATGTGAGGCTGGAAACGGTTATAGTAGAATTATGTTCAAAACAATTTTCAACTTAAACTTTTGAAAAACAAAATTTTTCGGTGTGCGTACGGGCATTGCATATTATAGGCATTCATCTAGATACACTTAGAAACTAAGTGCACTTTTATAACAATGCCTTTATTTAGAAATATTCTTATCCCTTATCAAGTGCTAGGTTAACCACTTAGGTTATATCACTAGCCACTCTAGGAGTAATGCACTTAGTACTGAGAATGAGTATTCCTTGGTAGCTATTGACTTTAGATGTAAGGTTAGTAGCTAGATATACACTAGTAATAATCATAAGTCGAAACCTATACCAATTATTCCTCAATACCTCTTCATCGTCTTCGTACTAGAGTTACAACTATGAAAAAGCGTTTCGATATCGACACGAATGATAATTGGAGCATCGCGTAAGGAGGTAGATGAGTCGCCACTAAGTAATCACTTGTATACCATTGGTGGGCATTCCAGATTCGAATCACGAGGAGACACGAAGGTTTAACCCATACGTGAGACCTTATTACTACGCTACGATTTGGCTCTACGTTGTTTCCACCTTGAGCTTAAAACTTAACATAAGATGTCCCTTTGACCTCTATAAAAGGTCATAAACTGCATTGACACCATAAAACGTTTTACTAACAATTTTTCTTGTCCTTTATCTTGGGGAAAAGACATCGGTACTCGCCTTGTACTCACCTTAGTATTTAGGTACGATCAGCTACACTAACATATTTATTCCTTACTTCTTAATCTTCCATCGAAAAATTATTTCGCTTCATCGGTTTTATTTATCATCAAAATTTTTTTTTATAACGACTACATTCAACTTAGTAGACATTTCCTAACAATGTAAGCCATATTCTCGCTAAAAATCTTTTGACAGCTTGCTTTATCTTAACATTTTTCTTCAAAACTCAATTTAACCAATATTGGTTTTAACCTTGCTATTTCAATTTCATTTCAAATTCATTTCAATGGATTGATGTGCTTTTAAGGGCATATAAACCATTTTAAACCTTGCTTACCATTTGACACGTTTTCGAAAAACTTAGAAACATTTTCTTTTATAAAAGTGTTTAAACTTTATGCTATAAAACTTAAACATATGACATTGAAGTTCATATTATATGAAAAAGTTTCATCGGATCTTTCAAACCACTTTTGTTTTGGTTGACCACTTTCTCATTTAAGCATTGTACTTTACTTTAATGTATTTTCTTGAAACACTACATGATATTTTTAGAACTTTCTACTTCTCACATGTTTCTAAGATATCTTTAATTCCTAAATTTCCAACACACCTCATTTGTTTATTTTAATTTCAAATTAGTTTTATAATCTACAATGTTTCTAAAATTTATAGCATTGCAAAACTTAGTGTTCACTTTTAAACTTCCAGCGACACAATTTTGACAATGATCAACTATTCATCTAAATATGTTAAGTCTTTACCTTATCCATTTTAACCACGGTTGAACTTCAGTCTAAAAGGTCAAAGCTGTCAGATTTTTCAATTACAAGTTTTAGTGTTTCTTCTTTTTCACAAATGGAGTTTAACTTAATAGATAATTCATAAATTTTTAGGAAACATTTTAGAACTCCCACATGTCTATTTAATCATCAACATACATCAAATATTGAAGTTTGAAAAATATCTCGACTTGGCTTTAAATCTACCTATACATATTATTCTTAAAATTTTAACAATAGCAATCATTGTCGCTGGTACCTTCCTTTTCTATCCCCCGCACTTGATTTCTTGCTCTCCTTCTAATTTTAGATATTGCACACCCACGATAATAACATAATACATTGACTAACTTTGTTTCTGTCTATTTTGCTTCTCGTGGTATCATGTTCGTACAGATACAGTCTAGAAGTCTACGCTTTCGTTTTGAGCGATTAATATGTGTATAGTCGTGAGACATAATTTTGATTTAGTCAACTTTGATATATTGAATCACGCCTTTTATCATATACATCTTGTTTTTATTTTGAAATCTACTATAAACAAGTGATCCTTATTTACATTTGTTCTTTCGTTCTAAATTCGGAAACTTGATTTAAAATGCAAGTTTCATTATATTTTTCCTTATAATTAATACACAAGATGAAGACCCTTATGCTTATAATTTTTCTATATCCGGAAAATATATGTGAATCATATGTTTCCTTATGTTTCTTCTTACCTTTAAATACATTAAAAGTCTTGAATTTTACTATTATATATTCTCTAAATGATTGTTTTGTAGAAACACTAAATTAAGAATCCACTATTTTCAATGATCGATATTTTTGCACATTTCTTAAAATAGCATTCTACTTTGTAATTTTCAGTGAGTTCCTAAACTCTCAACTTTGTTTTCATAAATAGTCTGACCCGTAAGCTTGAATTTGTCCTGACTTAGACAATTAGACAATTTTTCAAAAGAGTAATGAAAATATTTTTTATAAATTCCCTTATTGATGACTTAAACAAGTAACCTTAATTAATCGTTATATTATTTTACTACGTCGTTTGATCGCCAAACATGTATTTTCATTATCTTGGAATTATTACATATTTTCATAATAGTGAGATTAATTATCATTTCTAAACACACATTTTGATAACAGTGAGATTTTTATCACTTCTAAACACTTAAAATGCTATCTACACAATGTGATGTAATCGTCTCCATTTGCAACATTGACTCTCTAAATATATATATATATATATATATGTATTCTTCAAATATAGTTCTATTATTGTAAGAGTAACCGTAGTAGTAATTATAGCCTCGGAGATCCTCAATACTTTCGTAATTTAATTTGTAGACGATACTTAAATAGCCTTTACATTTGAGATGTACCAAAACTTCGTTGCCTACCCTTAGTACGTATTTTTAGGAACTTACCCTCGATCGCTTCCCTTTCATTCATGCTACCCCTTCTTATTTCGAAATATATCTTTTCCAGCTTTAGTAGCCAACCTGGAAGTGAACAAATTGTTCCCAGTCTCTTCTTTATTAGGCGACAAATTTACACTTAGTGCCGATTTAGAATGTGACTTGAGGATCAATGCGGATTTAACGCTCAATGCAGTTGGTGCTTCAGCAAAACTTATAACGTTCTTTTAAGTTAGATAATATCTAACTATATAATCTTTTTCAACTAGGTCGCCATGGTTGGATCATGATTTCCGTGATCCTAGTTTCTCGCAATCTAAACTGTAGAACTAGAATTAGGGAAACATTAATTTGATTATAGCTAAAGAGTTGGGCTCTTCCCTTGAGGAATTAACCCAAAATAATCAAAGAGCATTTCAAGTCACCACCTCTCCAGCTATACAATTGTATTCGACTGAGTTCTAATAGAATACATCACGAATTGAATTTCGGGGCGAAATTCTTTCAACCGGGGGAGAATGTGACAACCGTCAAAATTCGAGTCGGTTCTAGATTTGACTATACTTAGTTGCACATATAGGCACGACACATAATAGACTTAGTAACTAGAAGCTAAGTTATAACCTACTAGAAACTTGGAAACAAGTAGGACCGAATGATAGTGTACTTAGATTTCACATTGATATGTGAATTCTACTACTACTTAACTGTAGTGACTATCCATATTTGGGTCACTCTTTGACTCGAACACCTTTTCATGAATCATATGCACACATCATGCACTTGACCTAGTAGTAGAAATTAGGTCAAAGTCTCATAGAAACATAAGTCAAAGTCAAAGACTAGGACTAGTATACTTGATTCCTCAATCTCGCTTGAATCTCGGAATCACTACATAGAATGCCAATAAACTGTTAAAAGTGAATTACAAACATTATTTTTTTTAACAAGAAAAGAGTTTGAAACTCTATTATAATTTGAAATCTCAGATAATTCAATTTATTTTGATATCCAAATATTTATTAAATCTCAAGACCCTAAAAACCCTAAAAACTCAAATTTATAAACTTTAACACCTAAAAATCCATAAAATTTGGTATGGACTATATAATATCAATTTAAAATAACTCAATTTAGTAAAATATAACCAAGGAGAAATAAAATTTAAGTCATTAGTATTTAACCTTATTTTCTAAGCCAAAAATCAAGGTTTTGTGAAGGAAAATTAGGATAAGGCACATATTTTATAAAAACTTGATATTTTTATAAAATAAAGTTATATTTTATAAAATTTAAAAGAGGGAGACCCTCTCTCCATTCACAAGTCGGATTCCTCTCTCTCTCCTCTCTCTCCTCTTCCCAAAACACTCAATCAATTCCCCTCCACACTCCATTTCTCCGTAGTTCACTTTCTCTCTCACACTCCCTCACTTTATTTTCTCTCTATTCTCTCTTCCTCTCTCTAGGAACCACGAAAATTTCCAGAAAACAAATCCAAGAACACACCTCAAACACAAAATCTTCATCATCTAGTGGTGTTCATTAAGGTAGAACACGATTTCGTTTCATTCTCCTTCAAGTTTTTAAGGTTTTTCTTGCATTTCCTTCTTCTTCTACACCTTTCTCTTAGAAAATTTGTATGAATATTCATTCACTTCAGTTTTGATGATGATGGTGGTAGGATTTCATCCAAAAACAACATACATGTTGTAGATGGTGAAGTCCCATGACCTAAACCTAAGTCAAGATCATGAAAATGCACTTTTCTACAAGTTTTGGAGGAAAATCACCACATGCACTCTAAGTTTTCTTTCAAAAATGATTTTTGAACATTTCAAACACATGATTGGTCTTCAAACCAACATGCATGTAATGATCTGCAAGCTTAGAGGCTTGATCATCAAAGTTTGTTGTTAGAAGCTTTCAAATATGTTCATGAAGTATTTATTTCCAAATAAATATCTAAAACTCATTTTCTGACCAAATCCGATTTTTCCCAGATTTATACCAACAAAATGAGATGTTCTACAAATTTCCAGAAAATAATTCATTTATCTTGAATTATTATAATTAATGCAAAAAAATAGATTAATAAATCATATAAAATACTTTCTGAGGTCTATAAATCCTAGGTAAATTCGTGGATGACCCCTAGGCTAAATAATGACTTCTCATTAAGTTTCATCGATATTTGTTACCGTTTAGTGTGGTTTTGAATTTTCTTTTTGTTTAGTCGCAATAAATCATAAAACCACTTTAGAAAATGTGAAAATGATATATAACAATTTTCGCAGTTGCTATCAGAGGTATGATACTCAGAAATATATTTTCAGAATTTTTCATAATGCATTCCTATTTTTCCCCGATTTTTGTATTTATAATGGCCTAAAAATATAAAAAATAGTTCTGCTCATCCAAAATTCATGAAAATTTACCAGAACACCTTGTAGTACATTTGGATGCTACATACAAATTTCGATGATTTTTCTCTTCTGTATACTATTTTTCTCCAATTTTCTAAGATTAAATACACTTAAATACACAAAATCGGATTCCAGTAGATAAAAACCACCTTTGGGATTTTTCCCAGATTATTTACACTGTAAACGAACTTTACAAAAATTTTGGTAATTTACTTTTGTTGAAAAATGTTTTTGTATGTGACCATCACTGAAATAAGACGAGCTGTTTTTATATTATCTAACAAATATTATCAGTTATTTCAGGTTACATGAAGTCGTGATCAAACGAAAAATATGAAAATACGCAAATGGCGAAAAACGCATAGACGAGAAAATTAGTTGTATGACTAAACAGTTTCAACGATATATATATATATATATATATATATGTATGTATTATATATATATGTATGTATTATATATATATATATATATATATATATATATATATATATATATATATATGTATGTATGTATTATATATGTGTATATGTATTATATATTCATATATTATGTGGAAAGGTCAAAAAGGAAAAGGCAAGGAAATGAGAAGCAAACCCCATCCCACGTTCTTCTTCTACAACTTGCATACTCCAGCCTTACTTTCAACTTACTACTCTAGTGCTTGAAGATTTTTCAAGTATATATGTACATGTGATAGTGTAGGTGATAATGAGAAAGAGAGAGAGAGATACAAGAGAGTAAGAGAGATTCATATGTTATAATGAGTTTTCCTTTGTAAAACCACACCATCTCAAATCTTCATCCCTGGAGAAAGTGAAGAACACAAAGATCAAACAAACAATGAAGTGAAGATCACCAAGATCATCAACAAGCTAAATGAAGAACACCATCAACCATCTTCATCTTCTTCATTGAAACTCAAGGTTCTTCATCTTCACCATCTTTGTTCATCACACCATACACCACCAAACACTTCCCTTCCATCAAAACACCAAAACACAACCATAAAACATGTGACAACCCGGAAATTTATTCTGTCACCGTAACCCGTTCCGTTAATAAAATTTATTTATTAAAGTTTTCCGTTAAACTTTTAAGTCAAATAATTCAGTTAGAATTATTATTATATTTTATTATGGGCCGGAACGAAATAATATCGAGTGAAAACACTCTTAATAATCTTTTGAGAATTTCTAGATTACGACTAAGACGGGTAAGAGTTAGTTACCCGGGTAAAATATTAAGCTCCGTTTAATGTCGGGGTTGGGTGTATCCCCACCTGGCCACTCCCTCAGGACCTATAAAAAGGTGGAGTGACCACCATTTGAGCTTTTTCTCTCTTGGAACTTTCTCTCTCTACTCTCTCTCTCTAAAATCGGATTTCTCTCAAGAATTCACCCTTCCAAGCTCCAAATTGGTAAGTGATCCTTCCTAACTAGTTGTTTATCCTAACATGCATGCAAATCCATGTCTTAAACTCTCAAATGCATCAAAAAGTATGTGTTTACGGTTTGGGGAGCCTCCCAAAAACCGTAAACTCCCAAATGGGGGTTTTGAAGCCCCAAAACCCCTCCAAACCTCTTCTAATGCTTAGATACTTACATGCATGGAGTTTGAACCACAAAATCATGTCTTTTTGAGGATGAACATGAGTTTACGGTTTTTGAATGTTCAAAAACCGTAAACACCCCAAAGTAGGGTTTTGATGCCCCTTAACCCCTCCAATGCATGTCTAATGGCCTTGAAACTTGCTTGAATGATCTTAGAACCCTAAAACATGGCCAAAGAAGTATAAACATGAGTTTACGGTTTGGGAACATCTCCCAAAACCGTAAACACCTTCCAAGGGTGTTTAAGTGCCCTAAACACCTTGGATGGCTTGTATATGAGTCTAGAACTTGCATGAATGACCTACAAACCACCAAAACACTTGGAAAATGGACAAACATGAACAAGGATGGGTTTACGGCCGTAAACCCATGTGTTTACGACCGTAAACTCCCCAAGGGTGGTCCAAGAACCGTAAACCCTAATTCCTAGGTCATTTCATGTCTCGATCACTTCCAAAGCCATCGAATCTACCTTAGAACCTTTCCTTGTGCAAGATAAGGCCATTAATCAACCAAGAACGCCACACCCATGAGTTTACGACCGTAAACTCATCGGGGATATGGTCTTTGGACCGTAAACATCCCTAAGGGTTTACACTTGAAGAGTAAACACCTTATCTAGGCCCTACACTCCTTAGATGCAACCCGTATCACCCCTAACACTTGAATTGAAGTGTTTTCGTGCCTCAGAGTGTATGATCCTACTAATTTAGTAAATCAAAGTCTAATTGGATACAATTATGTATCTCCTCATGTTACATAGGAACCTCGCGCGTGTTCAAGCCCTAAACTGACACTTAGCATCCTAACCGGCACTTTCTCGCCTGGTGAGTTCATACCCCTACACCATTTTCTGTGATTTTTCATGTTTTCAGGGGGGGAATACAAGCAAAAAGTACAAGGAAACTTGTACTCAAATATATTATTTCGTATAACATATCTACATGTTCAATATGCTTTAAACATTGAAATCTGTATTAACCAACCGTCTAACTCGTGGAGTTAGTTTTCAAACCAATTGTGAAACTCATTATAAAATGTTACATTTTTACATTTCACAAGGATTTCATGTCATTTCATAAACTGGGATTTTCTATACTATTACTTGTAAAATTCATTATTCTTATGATTGGAGACACGTCCTCGGTAACATTCCACATGGATACTCGAGTGGAGGACTACTCCCGTAACCAGAATCTCTTGGAGGGAGAGCGTGACTTGAGTATATAGTTCTATACGGGACTGACTACCCCGCACCTCGCTGCTAGCTACAGTAGGACCGGCAGGTCTACGGGTGACAAAAGTCATAAACTGATGATGGACTACTTATCGCCATATCCAGTCTATCGTATGGTTATGGAACTCGCAACTTAGATAATGGGAATTTACTGATAAAGTAAATATGAACCTAGTGAACTAACCTCAAAGTAATATCTGTTTTGATTACTACTAGTTCACTACTTACTTATTAGTTTTATATACATGTTAAAACTAATATGCTTTCCAAAGGATAACCAGGCATTCAGTATGTTACACCTAATCAATACAAGTAGGGGGAATACTTGTACACTTCATTTCGGAATTGATAACCAACGAACATCTTTTATAAGAAAACATAGGGTTTTCTTGGGATAACATAACATTTCATAAACAGGGTTTTATGGTACATCTAACGAGAAATCAAACCATATTTTCATAAGGAAATTGCAGGATTTTCTTAAATTAAACTGTGTAACAAAGGGATAACTAAACTACTCTTATAAGAAAATACGGGATTTTCTTGGATATCAACTGTTCATGAAACTAAAGGAAACTGATTCTTTTACCAGAAACAAACCGCTTATGAACTCACCAGCTTTATGCTGATATTTTTAAAACTGCTTGTATTCTCAGGGCATCCGTAGACAGGTACTTCTGCTAACTTTTTGGAGAAGACGGAACATATAGAAGACTCGTCTCTACTTTTGTCATAACTGATGTATATATAAAAAAACGTGTACTACTTTTCAAAAAAATGTAAAACTTTTCCATGTAATGTAATGGTTGTGTTTACTATGCTTGCTATGTACATTGGTTGTGATACTTTACATGACGTCACTCCGCCCCGGAACGTTTCCGCCATCGGTTTCGGGGTGTGACAGATTGGTATCAGAGCCCTTGTTTATAGTGAACTAAGTATACCGAACCTTACATGGTATACAACTATAAACACTAAGGGGCCTAAGTGCTCTAAACTAAAAGTATGCTTTTAAAATATAAGTATTTTTATAAAAGTATACAAGTATACCCGAGTACCAAGATCCGTATCATGAATAGAACAAAACATAAGTAATTGGGTGTTGTGCACTGTGGTTAAACCTGGGCAGTTATGTATTCGTGTCTAGGATCAATATAGCCTGATCAACTATATTCATTCGAGACACGGCCAACATGTGCTTGGGAGTGACTGTGGTGTACAGCAGGCCTAAAACTTACCTAACATCCATCCAACTCAAAATACTACAGGAGTATTTTAGTCAAAACCGAAAGCATCGTAGAAATTCATCCCAAGTGTTGCTACTCATCCCTTCCTTGGCGATAGTTTACTTGCTTAAGTAATTTTTTTTCCTGCTCTATCGCTTAGTAGAACACTCTAACAATTATTATGAGGTATATCCTTGTTTCATATCTCTTAATTCCATCCTCCTCTTTCCTGATCATTTCAGATCAAGATGCCTCCCCGAAAGAGACCTATCAGGAGAAACAACGACACTCCTCCACCACCACCTCCTCCTCAATTTGATCCTGTCATATTCCAGGCAGCTGTTACTGCTGCAGTGGCTGCCGCAATGTCACAAATGAATCCCGGTGGATCTGGTGGTCAGGGAGGTGGTATGCATCCTCAATTCCAAGAAGGTGGCCAGGGGCACCAGAAGGAATGCTTATACAAAGATTTCATGAATGCAAAACCCACACCTTTCGACGGCAAAGGAGGTGTCATTGCCCTGACTCAATGGTTCGAGAAGATTGAGTCCATTTTCGAAATTTGTGCATGTTCTGAAGCGAACAAAGTGAAATTCGCCGCTTGCACTTTCGTCAACAAAGCATTAACCTGGTGGAATGGCCGGGTCAAGTCCTTAACTCTACCAGTGGCAAATGCTATGGGTTGGAAAAAACTAAAGGAACTCATGATAGCCCAGTACTGCCCGCGGGGCGAGCTGCAGAAACTTGAACACGAACTTTAGACCCTAAGGATGAAGGGTTCCGACATTGCTTCCTACACTTCTAGGTTTGAGGACCTAGCACTCCTTTGTCCTCGAATGATATCCCCGGAAAGCAAAAAGATTGAACGATTCATCTGGGGGCTGACCCAGCCAACCAAGGGAAATGTTTTGGCTGCAAAGCCAGAAACCTTCGACAACGCTAAGTGTTTGGCGCAAACCCTCATTGATCATAGTGACGAGCCCGACGAAGTGACAGCCACTCCTGAACCGGCTAAAGGGAGCGGTGAAAATAGAAGGAAATCCGGGGGCAAACGAAAGGGTCAGGGTTCGCAAGGATCCTCGAAGAAACAGCAGACTGTGGCAGTTCACGCTGCCACAACTCCTGCCCCTGCTCCCACAACTCAAGCTCCTACCGGTAAATATGCCGGCACCCTTCCTCGGTGTGACAAGTGTAACTACCACCATAATCCCGGCCCGTGCCGGGAGATGTCATGCACTAGCTGTGGCAAAAAGGGGCACACGATGCGATTTTGTAGGACACCAGCCCAACCAACCAACCAAACCACTGGAACAGGTGTCGGTCCGGCCTACTATGGTTGCGGTGATGTCGGGCATCTCAAACGAAAGTGCCCCAAAGCAGCAACAACCAACAACACCGGGAGAGTTCTAACTATGGGGCAAGAAGAGGCAGTCGCCGACCCCACCGTTGTTACGGGTACGTTCCTCCTCGACAACTCTTATGCATGCATCCTTTTCGATTCTGGTGCGGAACGAAGTTTTGTTAGTCATTCATTCAAACATCTTCTTAAGCATAATCCTCAACCATTAACCGAAAAGTTTACCGTCGAGATGGCTAACGGAGAGAACGAGAGTACTAATGAGATATACGTAGGCTGTACCCTTATCTTAAACGACCATTCGTTTTCCATTGACCATATGCCAGTCTCTATAAAAAGCTTTGATGTCATCATCGGCATGGATTGGTTGAGCCCTAATCGTGCTGATATCCTTTGTTTCGAAAAGGCTATCCGTCTCAATCCTCCCTCGGACGAAACTCTTGTAATCTACGGTGATACACTCAGTTCGAACCTTCGCATCATTTCGTGCATCAAAGCTCATAAACTCCTACGGAAGGAGTGTTATGCATTCCTAGCCCACGTTGTCAACAAAAAAGCAGGGAGTTCAAGACCTCGAGAGCATTCCCAAAGTCTGCAACTTTCCCGATGTCTTTCCAGAAGAGCTCTCGGGAATTCCTCCCGAACGCCAAGTCGAGTTTCGTATCGACTTAATCCCCGGAGCTACCCCCGTAGCCAAGTCTCCGTACCGATTAGCCCCAGCAGAAATGTAGGAGTTATCTAGTCAGCTCAATGAGCTGCTCAACAAGGGATTCATCCGACCGAGTTCCTCACCCTGGGGAGCCCCGATCTTATTCGTGAAAAAGAAGGATGGATCTTTTCGAATGTGTATCGATTATCGGGAGCTGAATAAGCTCACGATCAAAAACCGTTATCCTCTTCCTCGAATCGACGACCTCTTCGATCAACTTCAAGGAGCCAGCTACTTTTCAAAAATAGATTTGAGATCAGGGTACCATCAGCTGCGAGTTCATGAGGGTGATGTCCCTAAAACAGCCTTTCGGACTCGATATGGTCACTACGAATTCGTAGTTATGCCCTTCGGTCTAACCAACGCACCGGCAGTATTCATGGACCTGATGAATCGGGTGTGTCGTCCTTTCCTGGACAAGTTCGTCATCGTGTTCATTGATGATATAATTGTCTACTCCAGAGACGAGGAATATCACAAACAACACTTGAGGTTAGTGTTGGAAACTCTGAGATCGGAAAAGCTGTACTCGAAATTCTCAAAATGCGAATTCTGGATCCGAAGAGTAACCTTCTTAGGTCACGTAGTAAGCGAGGAAGGCATACACGTAGATCCCTCCAAAATCAAAGCGATAGAGAACTGGTCAGCACCGAAGACTCCCACAGAAATCCGTCAATTCTTGGGTCTCGCTGGCTACTATCGCCGATTTATCCAAAACTTTTCTAGAATTGCCAAACCCTTAACCACCCTAACTCAAAAAGGCGTACCTTTTTGTTGGAGTGAAAAGCAAGACACTGCGTTCCAAACATTGAAGCGGGCCCTATGCAGCGCACCTATTCTGTCTCTACCCGAAGGGACAGAAGACTTCGTTGTCTACTGTGATGCATCGAATCAGGGTCTAGGTTGTGTACTCATGCAACGGGGAAAAGTCATCGCTTATGCCTCAAGACAATTGAAAGTTCACGAAGTCAACTACACGACACACGACCTAGAATTGGGAGCAGTGGTCTTCGCTTTGAAAATATGGAGACATTATCTCTACGGAACTAAGTGCACTATCTTCACTGACCATAAAAGTCTACAGCACATCCTCGACCAGAAGGAACTGAACATGAGACAACGGCGATGGGTAGAACTACTCAACGACTACGAGTGTGAAATCCGCTACCATCCCGGCAAAGCCAATGTGGTGGCAGATGCCCTCAGCCGTAAAGAGTACTCAGGTCGTAGAGTGAAGGCACTGACCATGACTATCCATTCCCATTTGTCCGCGCAAATCAAAGAGGCTCAGTTGGAAGCCTTAAGACCAGAGAACATGCTGGGTGAAGCCCTGAGAGGAATGGAAAAGAATCTAGAGGTCAAGGGAGACGGAGTCTATTACTTTATGAACCGGATCTGGACCCCAAAGTTCGGTGGTTACCGTGAGGTTGTACTGAACGAAGCTCACAAGACCAGATACTCCGTCCACCCAAGTTCGGACAAGATGTACCTCGATCTCAAAAGATTGTACTGGTGGCCAAACATGAAAGCAGAAATCGCTACGTTCGTGGGCAAGTGCCTGACTTGCGCCAAGGTAAAGGTCGAATATCAGAAACCCTCCGGTCTACTCCAACAACCAGAAATACCTGAATGGAAGTGGGAGAGGATTACTATGGATTTCATTACCAAATTTCCCAAATCTCCGAGTGGGTACGACACCATTTGGGTAATTGTCGACCGACTAACCAAATCCGCTCACTTCCTTCCCATCAAGGAAAGCTTCAAAATGGAGAGACTCACGCGGATCTACATCCAGGAAATAGTCCGACTGCACGGTGTACCTGTGTCCATTATTTCTGATCGGGATAGCAGGTTCACTTCGAGGTTCTAGCAGTCACTACAGAAGGCTCTTGGAACTAAGCTGGATATGAGAACAGCTTACCATCCTCAAACAGATGGACAGAGTGAGAGGACCATCCAAACCTTGGAAGACATGTTGAGAGCCTGCGTCATCGACTTCGGCGCGTCATGGGACACTCATCTTCCTTTGGTTGAATTTTATTATAACAACAGTTACCATACCAGCATCAAGGCTGTGCCTTTCGAAGCCCTCTATGGCCGCAAGTGCAGATCCCCTCTGTGCTGGGCTGAAGTGGGCGACACGCAGCTGGTCAAAGGACAAGTCCCTGACAGCACTCTCACTGGTCCAGAAATCATCCGCGAAACCACCGAAAAGATCGTGCAAATCTGAGAACGACTTAAGGCCTCCCGAGATAGACAAAAGAGCTACGCCGATAAACGACGAAAACCCTTGGAATTCCAGGTTGGAGACTGTGTCCTATTGAAAGTCTCTCCCTGGAAAGGCATGATACGCTTCGGAAAGCGTGGAAAGCTGAATCCGAGATACATAGGACCTTTCGAGATCCTAGCCAGGATCGGTCTCGTAGCCTACAAACTCCGATTACCTCATGAACTTGGCAATATCCATCCTGTCTTCCCCATTTCTAATCTTAAAAAGTGTCTTTCCGATGAGACCCTTGTGATCCCTCTTGATGAGATAGAGATCAACGAAAACCTGAACTTCGTGGAAGAACCAATCGAAATCATGGATCGAGAAATCAAACGTACAAAACAAAGCCGCATCCCGATAGTGAAGGTTCGCTGGAATGCCAAGCGGGGACCCGAATTCACTTGGGAGCGCCAAGATTCAATGAAACAGAAATACCCGCATCTCTTTCCAAATCCATGATTTGTATCTTTGTTTAAATTTCGGGACGAAATTTCCTCTAACGGGGGGATGATGTGACAACCCGGAAATTTATTCCGTCACCGTAACCCGTTCCGTTAATAAAATTTATTTATTAAAGTTTTCCGTTAAACTTTTAAGTCAAATAATTCAGTTAGAATTATTATTATATTTTATTATGGGCCGGAACGAAATAATATCGAGTGAAAACACTCTTAATAATCTTTTGAGAATTTCTAGATTACGACTAAGACGGGTAAGAGTTAGTTACCCGGGTAAAATATTAAGCTCCGTTTAATGTCGGGGTTGGGTGTATCCCCACCTGGCCACTCCCTCAGGACCTATAAAAAGGTGGAGTGACCACCATTTGAGCTTTTTCTCTCTTGGAACTTTCTCTCTCTACTCTCTCTCTCTAAAATCGGATTTCTCTCAAGAATTCACCCTTCCAAGCTCCAAATTGGTAAGTGATCCTTCCTAACTAGTTGTTTATCCTAACATGCATGCAAATCCATGTCTTAAACTCTCAAATGCATCAAAAAGTATGTGTTTACGGTTTGGGGAGCCTCCCAAAAACCGTAAACTCCCAGATGGGGGTTTTGAAGCCCCAAAACCCCTCCAAACCTCTTCTAATGCTTAGATACTTACATGCATGGAGTTTGAACCACAAAATCATGTCTTTTTGAGGATGAACATGAGTTTATGGTTTTTGAATGTTCAAAAACCGTAAACACCCCAAAGTAGGGTTTTGATGCCCCTTAACCCCTCCAATGCATGTCTAATGGCCTTGAAACTTGCTTGAATGATCTTAGAACCCTAAAACATGGCCAAAGAAGTATAAACATGAGTTTACGGTTTGGGAACATCTCCCAAAACCGTAAACACCTTCCAAGGGTGTTTAAGTGCCCTAAACACCTTGCATGGCTTGTATATGAGTCTAGAACTTGCATGAATGACCTACAAACCACCAAAACACTTGGAAAATGGACAAACATGGACAAGGATGGGTTTACGGTCGTAAACCCATGTGTTTACGACCGTAAACTCCCCAAGGGTGGTCCAAGAACCGTAAACCCTAATTCCTAGGTCATTTCATGTCCCGATCACTTCCAAAGCTATGGAATCAACCTTAGAACCTTTCCTTGTGCAAGAGAAGGCCATTGATCAACCAAGAACGCCACATCCATGAGTTTACGGCCGTAAACTCATGGGGGATATGGTCTTTGGACCATAAACATCCCTAAGGGTTTACACTTGAAGAGTAAACACCTTATCTAGGCCCTACACTCCTTAGATGCAACCCGTATCACCCCTAACACTTGAATTGAAGTGTTTTCGTGCCTCGGAGTGTATGATCCTACTAATTTAGTAAATCAAAGTCTAATTGGATACAATTATGTATCTCCTCATGTTACATAGGAACCTCGCGCGTGTTCAAGCCCTAAACTGACACTTAGCATCCTAACCGGCACTTTCTCGCCTGGTGAGTTCATACCCCTACACCATTTTCTGTGATTTTTCATGTTTTCAGGGGACGGGGAGAATACAAGCAAAAAGTAGAAGGAAACTTGTACTCAAATCTATTATTTCGTATAACATATCTACATGTTCAATATGCTTTAAACATTGAAATCCGTATTAACCAACCGTCTAACTCGTGGAGTTAGTTTTCAAACCAATTGTGAAACTCATTATAAAATGTTACATTTTTACATTTCACAAGGATTTCATGTCATTTCATAAACCGGGATTTTCTATACTATTACTTGTAAAATTCATTATTCTTATGATTGGAGACACGTCCTCGGTAACACTCCACATGGATACTCGAGTGGAGGACTACTCCCATAACCAGAATCTCTTGGAGGCAGAGCGTGACTTGAGTGTATAGTTCTATACGGCACTGACTACCCCGCACCTCGCTGCTCGCTACAGTGGGACCAGCAGTTCTACGGGTGACAAAAGTCATAAATTGATGATGGACTACTTATCGCCATATCCAGTCTATCGTATGGTTATGGAACTCGCAACTTAGATAATGGGAATTTACTGATAAAGTAAATACGAACCTAGTGAACTAACCTCAAAGTAATAATTGTTTTGATTACTACTAGTTCACTACTTACTTATTAGTTTTATATACGTGTTAAAACTAATATGCGTTCCAAAGGATAACAAGGCATTCAGTATGCTACACCTAATCGATACAAGTAGGGGGAATACTTGTACACTTCATTTTGGAATCGATAACCAACGAACATCTTTTATAAGAAAACATAGGATTTTCTTGGGATAACATAACATTTCATAAACAGGGTTTTATGGTACATCTAACGAGAAATCAAACCATATTTTCATAAGGAAATTGCAGGATTTTCTTAAATCAAACTGTGTAACAAAGGAATAACTAAACTACTCTTATAAGAAAATACGGGATTTTCTTGGATAACAACTGTTCATGAAACTAAAGGAAACTGATTCTTTTACCAGAAACAAACCGCTTATGAACTCACCAGCTTTATGCTGATATTTTTAAAACTGCTTGTATTCTCAGGGCATCCATAGACAGGTATTCCTGATAACGTTTTGGAGAAGACGGAGCATATAGAAGACTCGTCTCTACTTTTGTCATAACTTATGTATATATAAAAAACGTGTACTACTTTTCAAAAAAATGTAAAACTTTCCCATGTAATGTAATGGTTGTGTTTACTATGCTTGCTATGTACATTGGTTGTGATACTTTACATGACGTCACTCCGCCCCGGAACGTTTCCGCCATCGGTTTCGGGGTGTGACAAAACACCCCAAAACCTTCTGCATGAAGATCAAAAACAAAACCCGTCACTATTCATCATCATCTTCATAAAACTTTCAACACCATCACCACCTTATATCAACCTCCTTCCAACCTCTAAACAACCTTGAAAACATCCTCAAAACGCCATAACACCATAACCTTAGCCAAAACATCACAAACAAAACTTACCTTCAAATCACAAAAATCCTGAAATTGACAGCTGCGTGAACACGGCCCGTGTTCAGCATGCCTTATATCAGACACGGCCCGTGTACTCATCTGTTCGCCTCTGCACTTCAACACGGCCCGTGTTCAAATTAAGCCTAAATCCAACACGGCCCGTGTTCAGGATCATCATCAAGAAAACCCTCCAAAACCCTCCTAAACCTTCCTACACGACCCGTGTTACTTGTGCCTCATCTTACACGACCCGTGTGCATGTTTTTACCCAAAAATACCTCAAATACAAATACATAAACCCATGTATTTTGTACCCTTTTGTAAACAACTTGTTTTACATAAAACCGAGCTTTAAATGAACTTTTTGTTACTTATCCAAAGCCGGATTGATCTTTGAACAAATATCGACCAGTCGTTCCAAGAGTCCCAATATTGATTAGTCGTTCAAAGAGTACCAATATAGACTAGTCGCTCCAAGAGTCCCAATATCGACCAGTCCTTCCAAAAGAACAAATATTGACCAGTCGTTTCATCAGTCCAGTTCAGTCAATTTATTGACGAACCTACTTAATATAGTCATTTATATTATTTATAGCTTTACGTCATTTACATACAGTCATTTATATTATTTATGGCTTTACGTCATTTAAATACAGTCATTTATATTATTATAGCTTTCAGTCATTTATAGCTTTCATATTTATACTTATTCCGCAATTATTATTCTTTATATATATATATATATATATATATATATATATATCTTATAATTTTAACTCATATCTGTCACACAGAAACTGGTAACCGAGCCTTTTGTTGTGGTGATCAGATTTTTATGTTTCCAACAATCGGTATCTGAGCTGATATATAAAAGAATACAATACAACAATTGGTATCAGAGCTTGTGTGATTTACCATGAATTTTTTGTCGAAAAACTTTTGGTTAGCATTTATAAACCTTCCATAAGCTTTTCTTTAAATATTTCATTTTAATATCACTTGTTCAGAACCCTTTCAAAAAAAAAATTTCAAAAAAAAAAAGAAATGTCTTTGGCAAATTACTCCAACATGAACTCTGTTTCCATTGCAAATAGCTTAGGATCTGGTTCATGGGCACCCATACTTTTTCCCGAAGAGTATAATTCGTGGGTTGGCCGTATGAATCTTCATCTTAACGCTATAAATGAAGATGTTTCTAAGTGTGTAGAAGGAACATATGTTACTCCAGAAAATATGGCTACTCTTGCTACAAATCAAGCCACTCAAACCGAAATAATAAGAAAGTTGGAACTCCAAGCCAAAAAGGAACTTGTGTCTGGAATACCTCACAGTATTCTAAGTCAAATGGATAACATTATACTGTTAACCGCAAATCAAATTTGGGAAAATTTGAAAAATCGTTTTTGTGGAAATAAAAGAATTATCGGAAACAAAAGAACATCTGTTTTAAATGAATTCGATAATTTCAAAATGATTTCATCAGAAACCATCCATGATACTCATGCTAGGTTCAATTTTATTATGGTTAAAATGAACAATTTGGGTATCAAAAAGACACAACACGAGATAAATCTCAAGTTTTTAAACAATCTTTTCGAAAGCTGGAAAATGGTTAAACTCATTATTCAGGGAAATCCAGCCATTAATACAGAAACTTTGTACAATTTATATGGAGAACTTCAATCGTATGAATCCTCGATTGACGCACCAACCACTACAGCTTTTGGAGGACCACTTGCTCTTGTGTCCACAACTTCACAAAACCAAACACCTTTCAATGATCAAAACTTTAATCATTTTAATCAGGCTACATTTTTTCAAAACCAAACCTTCCAGTCTGATTCAAATGATGAAGCAGATTATCAACAATTGTGTGCGTTGGTTGCAAACACAAATCTCCAGACATTTATCCCAAATCATGGTCAATCAAATTTTAGACCAAACATTCAAAACATACCATCTTTTGGACAAAATAACTCAGGTTTTCAACCAAGACCATCCTTTGGACAAAACAACTCAGGTTTTCAACCTAGACCTTACTTTGGACAAAATTCTCAAAGACCTTCCTTCCATAACAACTCAAACCAAGATTTTCAAAACCAGGGATTTCAAAACAATCTTAACTCAGGTCATAATCAAAATCCAAACAACAGTTTTCAAAATCAAAACAGAGGTTTCCAAAATCAAGGTTACAACAATCAAAACAATGGTTTTCAAAACAACCAAAATTTTGGATTCCAACAAAACCATTCTCATCCTTCCCAACAAACCCAAACACAAGCACCTGAAAGACTTCCGGTTAAGAGTCAAAAGGATGAAAGTGATGAAGAAGTGATCATTTGTCACAACTGCAAAGGAACAAATCACTATGCCAGAGAATGCCGAGCCAAAAACAAAACCAAAATCAAAGACTCAGCATACTATGCTCAAAGAGCCAATGAACTGAAGAAACTCGAAAACCAAGAAAAACAAAGAGCATTGATGGCAATCCATGAAGCAAGCGTGGAATACTGGCTAACTTCTGATGAAGAAGCTGATAATGAACCAGCACAATCAAACTTCTGCTTCGTAGTTGGTGTTGACATACCTTCAAGAGCTCCCAACGTCATAGAATAGGTATGGTCTATGATCTCTAAACTTGGTTTTTCCAAAACAATTTTTGAGTCCCACATAACCAAAATTGAGACTAGTCTGGAAGCTGATCTCAAAACATATCATGACACAATGGTCAATTATGATATCTGCAAATCTGAGTTACAAACCTTGCAACTCAAATTTGGAGAATCAACAAGAACAAAAAGCAAATTGGAAAGAGACGTTGAAAGAAAAGCAGAAGATTATAATCACGTCTTGGAACAATTAAATCAGACCCTAATTCAGAAAAGGGATTTGGAACAAAAAAATCAGTCAGTCATTTCTTCTGAAATAAAAGATGTTTTAGAAATGGAAATCCTTCAGTTGAAACAAGACTTTCAAGAATCAACTGACAAATACAATATTTTAAATGAAAAACTGACTAATTCCTTAAAACAAATCAATTCTCTTGAAACTGAGAATAAAAGACTGATATGGAATATGGATTCTATCAAAGTTGCTAGAAAACTAAGTGATGATATTTTCACCAAGGCAAACACCTTAGGAACTGGCAAAATTGATACGAATTACAGACCAGGAATTGGAAGAGAATCCTTTGAAATTGAACAAGCAAAACAGGAAAACATGACGAATTGTGAAAACTCTGAATCCACTCTACCAGATCTTTTCACATCTGTTAATGAGGAAGATTCAGATGTCGAAACAGTTATCAACTGTAGCCCAGATGATACTGCTTTCACTGTTTCAAAAAGGTCTTTCAAAAGAGTTGTAAATTCTGAAACAGACTCTGCTAGTTCTTTAACTCACCAAATCAAACATACCGACGGAACCACCAAACTCAAAAACTTTTTGAATGGATAAAATTCCTCTTATGAAGATGGTAGTACTTCTGTACCAACTGCTTTTCCTACAATGAGTTCATCAATTGTTGGAAAAACTAGTCCGGGACAAAAATACTACAAGAAACAACAAAAAAGCAAAAATTCCATTCAAGTCAACAAAACCCCACTTTTCAAACCAAAAGCTTTTGAAAACAAACCAAAGAAACCAGTTCAACCCTACGTCATACCTCAAAAACAGGTTTCCAAACAAAAACCAAAACCTTTTGAAAACCGCTTTCAAGATATCACTTTTAATCATTCAAGGAACTTTCAAAAACAATCACATCATAAAGTTCCAAACCATCATCATCAAAGAGCTTTTCAAAACCGCCCTTCACATCCCAGATATGAAGAAAACTTTTCAAACAAACCTTCACATCTAGGATATCTTTCACAAAATCACAGATCTTATCAACCCACAGGTTTTCAAAACCAAATCACATTTTGGGTAAACTTGATAAATCGAATCAAACCTCAACCATTCCATCCTTATAAACCAAACTCTTACAACAACGCGAAGTTAAATGCTAGAAATTCATTAAGCAAAGAACCCAAAATAACAACTGACAAACCAGGACGTATTCAGATTTGGGTACCTAAACTTTCTGTCTGATTGCAGGTAATTAATGCTGGAGAACCCAATGATGATACATGGTATATTGATAGTGGCTGCTCAAAGCATATGACAGGAAACCGGAACTACTTACGTGACTTCAAACCTACACAAACCAATCAAGATGTTACATTCGGCAACAACATGACAGCAAAAATCAAGGGTTATGGAAACATAACAAATGGTAATTTTACCATAAAGAAAGTTGCCTTTGTCGATGACCTGAAACACAACCTCATCAGTGTTTCTCAACTGTGTGATAACAAAACCAAAGATGTTATAGTTGATTATGACCGTGCCGGAAATATGTATCCACTTGACATGGATCTTATCTATGGCAAACCCGATATATGTCTACTATCTAAAGCCCCAGCAGATATTAGTTGGTTATGGCACCGCCGCCTTTCCCATCTAAACTTTGGGTACATCAACAAACTGATAGGCGATGATCTTGTTCGAGGGCTACCACATCTGAAGCTCGATATCGAAACTCTTTGTGCCGCATGTGAAAAAGGAAAACTTTCCAAATCAACTCACAAAAGCATCTCAGAATCTAGTGTATCCGAACCACTAGAATTGTTGCACATAGACCTTTGTGGCCCTGCCAAACCCCAAACCATACAAGGGAAGAAGTACATTCTTGTTGTCGTTGATGGTTTCTCGTGCTTTACTTGGGTCTTTTTCTTAAGACTAAAATCAGAAGCACCTGAAGAGATGATCAACTTCATCAAACAAATTGAACTGAAGCTCAAAAGACCTGTTCGAAGAATCCGAAGTGATAATGGTTTAGAGTTCAAAAACAAGACTCTAGACTCATTTCTCAAAGACAAAGGAATTGAACATAACTTCTCAGCCCCATACACTCCACAACAGAACGGTGTTGTCGAAAGAAGGAACCGAACTTTATGTGAAGCTGCAAGATCAATGCTTATCTTCGCTGATCTGCCACAATACTTCTGGGCAGAAGCAATAGCCACAGCTTGCTACACTCAAAATCGTTCCTTAATCCATAAACATCTTCATAAAACACCATATGAAGTCATTAACAACCGAAAACCAAACATCAAATTTTTCCATATTTTTGGTTGTCGATGCTTCATAAAGAACAATAAAGACCACCTTTCAAAATTTGAATCAAGGTCGGATGAAGGAATTTTCCTTGGTTACTCGTTTTCCTCAGCTGCTTATCGAGTACTGAACAAACGTACCAGAGTAATTGAAGAAAGTACCAATGTTCATTTCGATGAATTTTATGTCAGGAAATTAGATCGTGAACATTTTGGTTCTAAAATGATTGATAATATTTTTCAAAATCCAATTCAACAAACACCTTCTCCTGACATAGACACTGAAATCGATCTTGATTTACTTTTTGAACAACCAAAAACCGCTTACAATTCTGAACTTCTAACTACTTCAATTGATCCTACAGGAACACCCACTGAAGGAACTCCACAAACAAACCAAAATGATGCAGATCAATTCGAAGGGGAACCACCAACACATACTTCCTCTTTGGAACAAACATCAAATCCTCCTTTCAACACCCCATCCCCAAATAGCCAAAACAATCCCGATGCATCATTTATGGGGGAACCTTCAAACCTATTCCAATATGAAACACCCGGAGAAGAACAATGGGATACTGAAACTCCAATTATTATAGCGGAAGAGAATCGCTTAATAAAGTGGACCCGAAATCATCCAACATACCAAATCATCGGAGATCCAAACTCAGGCATTAAGCTAAAGAGCTGCATCCACAAATGAATGTTTATTTGGAGCCTTCTTATCCATGACTGAACCCAAAACCATACATTTTGCTCTCAAAGATCCAGACTGGGTAAAAGCTATACAAGAAGAGCTAGCAGAATTTGAAAGAAACGACGTATGGAATCTTGTTCCTACTCCACCCGATGTTACTGTTATAGGTTCAAGATGGGTATACAGAAACAAGACTGATGATCAAGGAATCATTTGACGAAACAAGGCACGTCTTGTAGTCAAAGGATATTCACAACAAGAGGGAATCGACTACGATGAAACGTATGCTCCAGTTGCCCGAATTGAAGCAATTCGCATCTTTCTTGCATATGCTGCGCATAAGAACTTCAAAGTATTCCAAATAAACGTTAAATGTGCATTCCTACACGGAGAGATAGATCACGAAGTATACATCCAACAATCACCAGGTTTCGAAGATCCCAAATTTACAAATCACAGCTTTAAATTGCAGAAAGCTGTCTATGGCTTGAAACAAGCACCCCGAGCCTGGTATGCCACGTTGTCAACCTTTCTCGAAGAATCATGTTTTAAAAGAGGTTCAATAGATCAAACCCTCTTTCGTAAAATATTTAATAAACATCTGTTAATCGTACAAATATATGTTGATGACATTATTTTCGGTTCTACTGATGAATCTTTGAGTGTTAAGTTTGCAGATCTAATGAAGAGCAAATTTGAAATGAGCATGATTGGGGAGATGACTACTTTTCTCGGACTTCAAATCAAACAGTCAACTGATGACATTTTCATCAACCAAGAGAATTATGTCAAAAACCTACTCACTCGCTTTTCAATGGACAAATCCAATACCGCAAAAACCCCAATGGCATTTGGATACAAAATTGATGCAGACTTAAATGGCAAACCCGTTGACCAGAAAAGATATCGTGGAATGATTGGATCACTATTATACCTCATTGCCAGCAGACCTGACATCATGTTTTCTACATGTGTGTGTGCCAGATACCAAGCAAATCCTATGGAATCCCATGTAGTTGCTGTGAAACGCATCTTCAAATACCTTAAAGGCACTCCCAAACTCGGCCTTTGGTATCCAGCTAAATCCGATTTTCAGCTGAATGCTTTCACCGACTCAGACTACGGAGGATGCAAGCTAGATAGGAAGAGTACATCTGGTAGCTGTCAATTCCTAGGAGGTAGACTAGTGAGTTGGACTTCAAAGAAACAGACTTATGTGTCCACATCAACAGCAGAAACTGAATATATCGCTGCCGCCAGCTATTGTTCACAATTCATATGGATGCAAACTCAACTGCGTGACTATGGCTTCAAAATCTCACAAATTCCCATATTTTGTGACTCAACCAGTGTAATTGCCATTTCTCACAATCCCGTTCACCATTCCATGACAAAGCACATTGACATTCGATATCATTTTATCAAAGACAACATTCAAAAGGGTCATATCGAACTACACTTCATCAACTCCGAAGATCAAATTTCCGATGTCTTCACTAAGACTCTCGATGAAACAAAGTTTCAATACTTCCTAGGCCGTCTAGGAATGTTAAATCCAGATAACATCCATCCTTAAACTTTTACTTTTTGTTTGTACAAAAGTGTGTTTACTTTCATTCAAAAAGAAAATTCAAAAACAATTGAAAATTGCTTTCCTTTCAAAAATACCAAAAACATTCAAATAACCAATATTTCAAAAAACATTCGGAAAAACAAATCTTCAAAAAAACATAATAAAAGACTTGCCATAATAAGCTTTTATAGAACCTTATGATTAATCGTCTCTTGACTTAATTTTCAGATGCTTATGCTCGATGAAGATTTTAAGTCATATTGATTCTCAATTGGAGTGAAGGTTAAAATCTCATACTTTTCATAATGTATATAACTTTATTTCCTTCGATTTTATTTCATTATTGACGATTTTAAACAATCAAGGGACATAAGGTTAGGAGGTTCAGATGAAAACAAAAACCCATGTGAGAATTTGTGCCTCGTCAATCTATATCACTGTGGAATTCATTTCTTGTGAGCTTAGTTGTGTCACTATTGCTTATAAGGTATATCCGATTATACCTTGTCACGGTCTCATTTTTGCTTAGATATCAAAATGACCAGGGACGATACATTCATTTCTTACATACTAGACAAACTGTCTTTTATGCCACCAATCCCTACCTAGATATAAGCCAACCAAAAATGAAGTCTTGAGATCCCGTGATCCATCAACAAGAAAAGACGAAACAAAAAGGATTTCAACAATCACTTATCAAAGAAAAACAAAGATTTATCCACATCCAATCGTCAAAGACGAATCAAGATAAAGACGACAACAAAATGGGCCAAATCATTCACCGAAGAAATACCAAAGAAAAAAAAATATTCTACATTTGGTATTTTCAAACAAACTTTTCAACCAATTGGTTATTTCAAAACAAACATCATAAGATTCCGTGATCTGTTTTTAGCCATTTTTCACAAAAGAAGATATCTTAATCCCGCAAGACAGATACTCACAAAAAAAAACCCAATTTTCTCAAATGTAGCAAATTCTTGATGCTAAAACAAAATATCTTTTAACAATAAATCGATATTGATCAACAAACAGGATACCATCAAAGAAGAAGCTGTAACAACAATGGATTTCCCGGGATACTGTAGCCTTCATCACTGAAGAATCTTAGATGCAAACTGCACTATGAAAATTGCTAAACCCCTCTACATGTATTTCCCGACGGAGAGAGCGTCAAAGTTAATGGCATAAATGAAGAAACCCGCTGAGTAATGCCGTAACCAGTCTTATGTGATTGAGTATCTAATAATGAGACTAAGTGACCTTTCAGGAAAATCATAACTGAACACCTCCAATATGAGTGTGAGTCGTCAGAGAGAGATATCACTCATTTTTAGTGATCATTAACTTGTTCTACTGCCAGAACAACCAAACACCCAAGTGAAGTGTGAGCTATACCTATGAGCGTTCATCTGAATCGACCTGTTAGACCACTTGTCATCGTTAATAATGCTATAAAATCTAAGGAAATTTCTTTATATACATATATGGCTACCCTTTGATAACCGAACCCGAGACTTTGATTCGGAAACAAATTTCAAAAAATCTTTTACATAAGATATGTTAAACCAAGTCACAAACCTTCAAATCAATTACTATGGTTTTATATATATCTTATCTATTGACAAATCTTTTATCTCGAATCATCAAAAGTTAAACTGTCAATGTGATTATATCATACCTGTCCTTATTTCAGGAATGATCACATAGGGGGAAATTGTTGAAAAATGTTTTTGTATGTGACCTTGTATGTGACCATCACTGAAATAAGACGAGCTGTTTTTATATTATCTAACAAATATTATCAGTTATTTCAGGTTACATGAAGTCGTGATCAAACGAAAAATATGAAAATACGCAAATGGCGGAAAACGCATAGACGAGAAAATTAGTTGTATGACTAAACAGTTTCAACGATATATATATATATATATATATATATATATATATATATATATATATATATATATATATATATATGTATTATATATATATATATATATATATATATATATATATATGTATATATATTAATATATATATATATATATATATATATATATATATATATATATATATATATATATATGTTTGTATTATATATGTGTATATGTATTATATATTCATATATTATGTGGAAAGGTCAAAAAGGAAAAGGCAAGGAAATGAGAAGCAAACCCCATCCCACGTTCTTCTTCTACAACTTGCATACTTTAGCCTTACTTTCAACTTACTACTCTAGTGCTTGAAGATTTTTCAAGTATATATGTACATGTGATAGTGTAGGTGATAATGAGAAAGAGAGAGAGAGAGATAGAAGAGAGTAAGAGAGATTCATATGTTATAGTGAGTTTTCCTTTGTAAAACCACACCATCTTAAATATTCATCCCTGGAGAAGGTGAAGAACACAAAGATCAAACAAACAATGAAGTGAAGATCACCAAGATCATCAACAAGCTAAATGAAGAACACCATCAACCATCTTCATCTTCTTCATTGAAACTCAAGGTTCTTCATCTTCACCATCTTTGTTCATCACACCATACACCACCAAACACTTCCCTTACATCAAAACACCAAAACACAACCATAAAACACCCCAAAACCTTCTGCATCAAGATCAAAAACAAAACATGTCACTATTCATCATCATCTTCATAAAACTTTCAACACCATCACCACCTTATATCAACCTCCTTCCAACCTCTAAACAACCTTGAAAACATCCTCAAAACACCATAACCTTAGCCAAAACATCACAAACAAAACTTACCTTCAAATCACAAAAATCCCGAAATTGACAGCTGTGTGAACACGGCCCGTGTTCAGCATGCCTTATATCAGACATGGCTCGTGTACTCATCTGTTTGCCTCTGCACTTCAACACGGCCCGTGTTCAAATTAAGCCTAAATCCAACACGGCCCGTGTTCAGGATCATCATCAAGAAAACCCTCCAAAACCCTCCTAAACCTTCCTACACGACCCGTGTTACTTGTGCCTCATCTTACACGACCCGTGTGCATGTTTTTACCCAAAAATACCTCAAATACAAATACATAAACCCATGTATTTTGTACCCTTTTGTAAACAACTTGTTTTACATAAAACCGAGCTTTAAATGAACTTTTTGTTACTTATCCAAAGCCGGATTGATCTTTGAACAAATATCGACCAGTCGTTCCAAGAGTCCCAATATTGATTAGTCGTTCAAAGACTCCCAATATAGACTAGTCGCTCCAAGAGTCCCAATATCGACCAGTCCTTCCAAAAGAACAAATACTGACCAGTCGTTTCATCAGTCCAGTTCAGTCAATTTATTGACGAACCTACTTAATATAGTCATTTATATTATTTATAGCTTTACATCATTTACATACAGTCATTTATATTATTTATAGCTTTACATCATTTAAATACAGTCATTTATATTATTATAGCTTTCAGTCATTTATAACTTTCATACTTATACTTATTCCGCAATTATTATTCTTTATATATATATATATATATATATATATATATATATATATATATATATATATATATATATATATATATCTATATCTTATACCTTTAACTCATATATCTGTCACACAAAAACTGGTAACCGAGCCTTTTGTTGTGGTGATCAGATTTTTATATTTCCAACAATCGGTATCTGAGCTGATATATAAAAGAATATAATACAACAACTTTAACTGTTTAATAATTATTCTCCAATTAATGATTATTTAAGAGGATAAAACAAAGAAAAATAGAAAGACTAATTGAAAAATATTTTTTATATATTTCACAGCTTCTACATGTATAATAACAGTGTTACAAAAATTTTGGGAAATTTTGGAAATTGTTTTCTATTTATTTCAATTTTTATTCGAATAAATGCTCAAAAATCATAAATTTGGGTTAAATAGTTTGGAAATCCATTTTTATATTTTTCCCAGCTTAAGTTTGTTTAATAATAGCATTACAAAAAGTTTGGGGTATTTTCTTAACTGATTGCTATTTTTCATGAATATTTATCTATATAGAGAATTAAATATAAGAAAAATGGTTATACATATCTATAATCCATGAAAATTTATCTGGAAGTTTTTTAATACTGTTGGAACCAAAATCTGAAGTTTTGTAATTTTTACTAACCGTTTAGTATTTATCCATGATTTTATGGTTATTCAAGAAACTAAAATGGTGAAAAATAGTTAGACAAATCAAAAATTCAAGAAAATTTAACTTAAGGTCTTTGACTTCAAATAAAACTGAAATGAAAAGTTTGGGAAATTTTAGAACTAAATTGATTTAGTTTTTGAATATTTAACCATTGGAACGCCTCTTAAATGTTAAATATTAGCATTTCAATAATGAGAATTTTCCACTTAAATTGTTATATAACAATTGATTCATTGAAATTTAATTTTCATAGAAAAATGTTTGTAACTTATCAATATTAAATTTTGACACATTATTGGCATAATTCTATTGTAGTTGTAAGTATACTAGTATTAGATTTCAATTAGAGACTCATTAGTGTGTAACATCGTTGTAGGAAAACAATAGTGGTACGAGTGGAGCGTAGATCAAGGCATCATTTGCATCATCTCAATGCATAGTGAGGTTTCATGCACTCCCCTATTTTCGGTTTTTAAATGTTTTGGGGTGGAAAAGCATGTCCGAAAATCTATTTATTGTTCGTTGTATTTAAATTGATTTGTACCAAAATTGATTGCTATATTTTGCTATGTATGTTTATGAAACTTGAAACATGAGGCCTTATCGTCTTAAGTCCCTTCCCTTATACTTTAATCCAACCATTAACTCTTTGAGCCCATGGTCATTATGGATAGCACTATTAGGAATTGACAACTCCTCACTCGCCCGATTGCTTGAGTGCATGATACCATATTAATCTATGGAACGATAAGCATAGATCTTGATAGGGCATCAGTCATAGGCTTCGTTGGGAACTCATTGTTTGCTCATATACATACAAACTTGTTACTTATTATAGCAACACACTTGTTTATTAATTATAGCAATGAACTCTGTTTCACATTATAGCAATGAACTTTGTTTCTCATTATAGCAACGAACCTTTATTATTGAAAACTTATATACTTGTTTTAGCAATGAAATTGTTTGCTCCTGGTAACAACGAATATTATTTCGATTCTTGAAAACTCATTTTAGCAATATAGTTATTTTTATAGAAACTTTTATCAAAACTTTTATTTCGATTCTTGAAACCAATTTTATTTTTAATTTGTGAGTACTCACCAACTATTTTTATAGTTGACGCTCGTTTTACATGCTTTTTCATAAATCATCAAGTAAGTGGCACTTAGGGACATTGTAATTTTAGCATGTGTTGTATTTCAATTTACATTGTAATTTCTTTTAAAAGTTGTTCAAACCCATTGTAAATTTCTAATGATTTTTAATACCATGGTTGGTGTTGTCTTTAAACTTTTGCTATGAAACCCTTTATACTGCCACACCTCGTGTTTCCGCTTTAGCGGGGTGTGACATTTGATTCCTTAAAACTTTTTGGATACAAGGTTGATAAGTTTCTAGATTCATTGCCCACCATGATTACTCCCAAACACATGTTGGTCGTATTTTGAATAAATATAGTTGATCATGCTCTATTTATCCCCAATACGGCTACATAACTATCCGGGTTTAACCACGATGTTCAATTCCTCCAAAGATTCTTATTGTTATTTTAATGATGCACACATAGGTAGGTATTTTATTTATTTTGTTCAGAGTAGTTTTTAGTCCCATTGTATTTATAGTTGCATATCTTGTATGATTAGATATGCCAGTTCACTATAAACAATGCTCTGATACCAATCTGTCACACCCCCGAACCGAAGAGTACGGCGGAAACGTCCGGAGGTTGAGGTGACTTCATCTTGTAATATCATCACAGTGAATATAATTGAAACAAAACATGCATCATCATCACACGAGAAATAATACAACAATACTGAGTTTACATCATTGTAATTGTTTTATAAAAGTTACATCCCAAAATATAATGGTTTATAATAGCAACAAAACGCAACAAATTTCCCCATATTCTTGACGCCCACCTTCCTAACGATTTCCTGAGAATACAAGTTATTTTGAAAACGTCAACATATATAATGTTGGTGTGTTCATAAGCATGTTTGTATGAAAAGTTTTGTATAAATTTGTAAACACTAGAAAATCTGATATTTTCTGTAAAATGGTTGAAAGTATTGTATCGAGTCATGTATTTATGCATGTGTGTTTCCTGTTTTGAAAAATGTATAAAACGAGTATTCCAGAAAAATCTGATGTTTTCTTGTAAATAGAAGGTGACGTATAAAGTACTTTTTCCCAGAAAATCCGATATTTTTTGCTTGTAAAGGTGTGATAGTATTAAACTCAAAAACTGTGAGTTGGTATTTGTATAGAATTGTCATTGTAGAATCGTTTATGTATTCCGTAAATTTAAAGTGGAGTTACTTTATTTGTGAGTCGTTATAACCATACTTAATAATGACTGGTCCGCCCGTCATGACGTTTTTCCAACGCCGACTTGTTTAAGGTAAGGTTTGTCACCCTAGACTGGCCAAGTCTAACTGTAGCGAAATGCTCAGGAGTGAGGTGTCAGCCCCGTATTGATCTATACACAAAATATCGCTTTTCCTCCAGGAGACTCTGGTTATAACTACAGACTACGGTTGTACACTAGATAGATGTGAACAAACGAAATGTCTCACAAGAGTCTTAATTGAATTTACGCAAATATTGAATTGCACAGTGTATATTGTTTCCGGATATGTTTTTTGTTTATAAGGCCCAACAAGCATGTAAATGGGTCACAAAGGCACAAATAAACATGTAAGTGGGCCACTAAGGCCCAATAGACATGTAATGTGTATTCCTGGCCTAACAGGAGTGAATTTAACGTATTGAACTCATTTGTTATTGTATTGTTCTTTCTTGTTCAATTGTTTACCAAAATAACATAAAAGGCCCAGTTTTTGGAATATTGACATTTTAGGTCCGTTAGACTAAAGATTTACAGTTTAGGCAATGTTTTTGGTAAAAATGACATTTTAGGTCCCTTAAGACCAAAAGTTTACATTTAAGGGCTTGTATCAATTAAAATAATATTTTTAGCCAACTTTTGTCAAAAATAACATTTTCGGCTCAATTTTATGAAAATTTACATTTTCGGCTCAAATGCATAGAAATTATCTTTTTCGGCCCAAGTTTAATAAAATTGTCATTTTCAGCCCATAAATCCGAAAATTAACATTTTTGGCTCAAATTTGTTCAAAATGACAATAAAGTCCACAAAAGTCAAAAAATTCCAAAATTAGCCCATGAAGCCCTGAAGCCCCGAATAGAGGCCCATTTGTGAAAATTTAGACTTTTAGCCCTTTAAAAACCACAAATATCATAAGGATCTATTTTTTATTTAAAATAACCCTTTTTAGTCCTTTTAAAAACCGTGAGTTACATAAGAACCTCACTTTTGTTCATTTTGTCAATTTTGGCCCCTTACACGGTTTTTCTTTGTTTCAAACATCCTTAAAATGTTTTTAAACCTTTCATTTTCATGATAAGATGCATCAAGTGTTTTAGTTTACAAACATCATCATGTTTTAGTATATATTTTGAGTTTATGAAGTTTTCAACACATAATCACAACACATATCATGAAAGACACACATAAACATGCATATACACATAGATCTACACAAAGCAACTTGTATTGTCACCCAAAAAAAGTAAAAACCGAAAATAGGGGGTATGAACTCACTTTGGGGTTTGGATCGGTTTTGATGAAAACATATGAGAGAGATTTCGGCCCTAGCAAGCTCCTTGAGTAGATCTCGAACTTATGGGGTTTCTAAGGAACATGGATCATGAAATGAACTGTTAGGAGAAGTAAGTTTAACATGAACATGAAGTTAAACCTCTTGACTGGAAGAAACTTACCAAGATGAGTGGATTTTGGATGAAGTGCTCTTGAACTCACATACTAGCACACACGAATTTTGAAGAGGGAAGGGAAGGATTTTCTTGAAGTTCTTGGAGGAATATGAGAGGAGTTATAGTATGTGTTTCAAGTTGAAGTGAGAGTGGTGGTAGGTTCTTATTCTTGACCGTAAATAAAGAAGAAGGAGGAGAGAGGATCAAAGTGGTTAATACATGATGGTTTAGAGTGTAGATGCTTAGTTATATGTGAATTACTTTACCTAGATTACCACTAAGTAAATATGCGGTGTCAAAGTTTTGTTCAATTGAGTTTTTTTTTTTTTTTTATAAATCGAGAATGAGAAGAAAGGGTGAAAGAAAAGAGTGTTTTGGGCTTATATTTAATATTCTTGAAATTATAGGCCCAATATGAAGGTTTTTGGCCCATTGGGCCCTCTTTATGGGTTTGCGGCCCAAAATGATAAAGGAATTGGGTTTATGGCCCAATAAGATTCAAGAAGGTTGTTTACGGCCCAATAAGGCCCATGAAACAAAGTGAGACATTTTAGGTCCAATAAGGCCCATAAAAGTCTTATGGCCCAAAATGTTATAGTTTAATGAATGTGCGTCCAATTAGGGCACATATAAGGATTCTTAGCCCAAAATAATCAAGTTGTGAGTTTATTGGCCCATTAGGCCCAATAAATGATTCCTAGCCCAAAAGGGGTTTTGAACCGGGAAAATTAGGGTTACAACCCAAAGTTGAGTGTATGAAATGTATTGTATTAGATTTTTGGGCTTTACGAGTGAGTTCTGATTTGAATAGTTGTTTTTGAAATGACTAACATGTATAGTATCAATCTTAAAGTTTCAAGATACATCTAGAGTTGATCATACATAGATAGAATTTCCTATCCAAAAATTCTAGTTGTGAAAAATTGTTTCCTGGTTAATTAAGTTATTATACAAAAAAATGACAATTTTATACTTTTTGGACAACTTGTAAATTTGACCATTTTTTTTCTTTGATATCATTTGGCAGAATTAAAAATGAACAAAAAGGTCAATCATGTCATTTTACAAAAGTACATTGCTTTATTTGCAATTAAAGGGTTGTATAAATTAATGGTAAAAATTGAATGGTAGTTTTATAAAGTTACCTCCAGAGAAACAATTTCTGAAAAAACCAAAAATAAAAATAAAAATAATAAAAACAAAAACAAAAACAAATAACAATATAGTTGTATTGAATAAGAGCTATAAGAAAGGACCAAATTGCCCTTTTTGTCATCTATTCTTTTAATTGCACCAGATCATACACCATTAAAAATGAAAAGAATACAACTTTCTTTAATAGAAAAGTATGATAATGTCTAACATTGCATAACGAAAGTACATTGCTATAATATGCAGTTTATGTTATAACATGTCATCCACCATTACAGTAAAAAACTGAAAAAATTAACTTTGTGTTGTAACAATATTACACCAGAAACGTTTGATGGTATAATATGGTAAAAAGATATTAAGGAAAGTACATCATCATTTTTTTGTCATTTTCCTATTTTCCACGTAACTAAATATCCTTTTTTTAACAATCGAGTGCCAAACGCAAAGTTCTACATGCATCCGTCAAGACCTGCATCGAAATGATTTATCTTTACTATCATGAAACATTGTTACTTATTACAATTAAAAACTTTAAAATGAATGTGTTGTTATCATTGACCAAAAGCAATAAAGTTAACCTTTACATTTGAATGAAAATAAGGGTCTAGGAGGTTATATGTATGTGTTTTGAAATTACCTTAAAATAAGATACTTCTTAGAATCCCTACACGACATAACGCTAGGATCAAGGTTTGGCCTTTACCTTCTACAAACAAAAATAAAGATCATTATATGTTAAAATAAGGAAAAATATTATCGCTACAAATGTAATTCATGACATTAAGAAACACATACCATACATATAAGAATACCATGACAATCAGTACGAAAATAATCATTTTCCTTCTGCAAGTCAAGTGTGTCTACACGTGGCAATATATTATCATTATGAGGAACTACAGTACTAAATTCTTCATATACATCCTCATATGCTTCTCTGTAATTTTTGGGAAGTTTGTTGAAGACAATAGACATTTTTTGATAGAGCGGGTCTGTCATGTAAAATACTTGTTGTGCTTGGGAGGCAAACATTTTTTCCATATTGTTTTTGGGCTCCAAATCAAAGCGGGAATTTGTCATCTATCTCACCGCCAAAACTATGAAGATCACTCCATCGGATCAAGGAAATTTCGGTAATTTGGTAAAAACTCTCAATTTAGGACGTTCTAACATTGTAATATTTAAGAGACCTTGATTTTTTTCCACCATTGTATCGTTTTTCTGTAGGTTATATCCCAATTGGATTATAATTCAGTTCATCAATAGACAACATTCATCACGCATTTTACTGTAAGTATATTCTTTATGTATGATGTTAATATTATTGATTGTATTGATTAGGGGATTATACATAAAACACAAAATTTTGATTCTTCATATTACTGTGCTTGTTGCACACCAAGTGTTCGATGAAATGCGTTTGTGAAAACTTTTTTGTAATATAAGTTACTCATACCTTTTCATTAAACATATAAATAATCAAACTTATTTACTATGTTTCACGTCAACAGAAGAATCATGGTGGTGAACAAGGAACAACATGAGGATATGCCCGACTATGATACGGAATATGAGCAAGATGATGGAACCCAAATTTATGATTCAGACACAGAAGATGGTGAAAAAAAGGACATTGACTACAATAGCCATTCAAATTCGGAAGAAGAAATCCAAAACACAATTCCTACAAGGTCAAATAGGAAGAAGGGCATGACTCGATTGCCAAAGCTGAAGACTGAGTATGTCAATTCTGGTGGAAGAAAAAAATGTGTCAAGTTTGATGCATTCGGTAAATTTACAGGGAAGAATAATGCAGTGTTTGTTAGTTATTTGGGAGATCTTGTCCGCGAGAAGGTGGGATTAAGTGCTCTTTACTAGAAGAAAGTAAAATCGGAAGTGGAGGAGAAACTATGGGAAGAGATTACCGTAAATATTTTTTTCACTTTTTTTAACTACATCTCATATTCTATTTACAAATCAAGTATTAAATACTAATATATTCATTATTGTTTCATTTTAGCACTATTTTGAAGTTAATGAAACTGGAAAACAATTTGTGATGAATAGGCTTGGTATCCTTCTACGGAACTTGAGAAGGAAATTGTATGCAGATAACATCAAGCCATATCTAGGCAATCCCAAAAGGTTGCAAAAATCCATGTTCGTTATCGTGCACTAATTACTGAAAAATATGACTGGAACAAAGTCGTGACACATACGCAATCTGAAGAGTTTAATGTTACAATTGTTTTCCAAAACTTCTTCATTTATTTATCATAAACTTACCAAAAACTGCTTGACAAACTTTTTTTTACAGGATGTGTCACAAAGGACTATCAAAGCGCGAAAGATGTCAAAGTATGCTCATCGGATGGGAAGAGAGGGATATAGTACTCTTAGGCGGAAGTTGGTAAGCTTGGTCTTTAGTTATATGATCCTATTATATTAACTTCATAACATTGTAGTTAACAACATTTTTCTTTATATTGTTTACAATTTAATTTTTTTTTATCCAGATTGAAGAGAAAGTGATTTCAAAGGAAGAAAGCCCCCCAAGGTCAATTATGTGGTGTAAAGGACGTGAAAGTAAAGGAAAGTTTAAGGATGAAGATGTTAAACTCATGGCGGATAAACTAGTAACTTCACTAAACTTTTTTATTACTTTTATTGTAAAGATTTTAATTAGTTTTATTAGGACAATAATCATTAATATTTTGTGTGCTAGATGGAACATGCAAAATAGATAAAAGAGGGACAAGTAAATGTTGAACCAGGCACGGATGCCATGACCTTTGTTTTTGGCAAGGAAAAGGGCGGATTTTTATAGGGTGTCGGCACGGGAGTCACTTACAACAGATATTTCAATGTTCGTCGCATCAAAGGATCATCTAAGGAGGAAAGTAAAGATCTTAAAGTTGCACTGCAGAATGGAAGAATTGAGCTTGAAAAAAAGATGCTGAACTCAAGGCTTTGTCTACAAAGGTTAATGAACAAGATCAAACACGAAAACTAGTTTTGGCTCATCTTAATGCAAAAGGAGCTGACTTTCCAAATCTGTCTCATACAATTGTAAGTCATCTTATTAACAACATCTATTGTCAATGTTACTTGTAAATTGCATTTGCTATATACATTTTCCATCTTTCTTTATATTTGCTAGGGTATTTCAAGTTACAAGATTGTTGAAAGTAGTGAAACTCCTGTTAGTTTCAAAACCAAGGAACCATCAGAACCTGTAACACCAGTATGTTATCATCTTATAAGATCATCATTGTTATTTTTTTTTGTGCTAATTTTTTTTTCACTTGGGACTTTAACTTATTTAGGTAATTGCAAAACCCACCAAGAAAGCAGTTCAAATCAAATCTACAACTGCAACTGCCGATACACAATTCCTTTCCATGTAATCTGCAACACTAGTATACACTAACTTTACAATTTTCAATATTTTTAATTTATCTTTTATATTAAAATATAATTTTACATATATGTCTTAAATATTTATATTAGGAAAATACAAAACCCACCAAAAAAGTTGTTGAGTCTAAGACTACCACTATCAATCCTGAGATACCAACACTTTCACCAAATAAACCCCTTCACCGGCTCAGTGTTTTTTTCATGTTGAATATATATTTCTGTCTTTTTTTATTCTAATATTACTTATCATTGTAGCCAATCAAGTGTAGTCTATCATATCCGTATAAAAGGAACATTGTTGCTCGTGGTACCATTCACTTATAATCGGAAAGACAATTCATTCATGGAGTTCCTCTACAAAATGATTGATATAAAGTTTCCATTGATGAATTGGTAAAAAAAGATGCATTTCTACCCCATAAAACTGGATAATTTACAACAGTTGAGGACTCATTTAAAAGTTTTGTTCCATGGCCAAAATACCTTGTGCAAGTCGATTCAAAGGTTTGTTTATGTTAACTTTTTTGTGCATTACACTTTTTTTCTTCCTAAACTTGTATACTAAGTTTTTAATGAACTCATTTTTTTGTTTCAATGTTGTTAGTATAGGTACTAGATATTATATCACATGAAGACCATCAACTTCAAAACTCAAATAAAAGGAAACCAACTTACATATCATTTGATACCCTTCTCAAGAAGACAAGGAGCAATACTAATAAGATGAATGCCTAGTTATGTCTAGGTTTTGGGTTGTGATGTGTTTGCTTTTTTACCATAATTTAAATACTTTCAATTAGTAGAATTTTCTTTTTTGGTATTTTAGTTAGGAATTTAATGTATGGATTTGGATTTTAATTTTTACTAATATGAAATTATGAATTTTTATATTGTTTCATATTGTTGGGTTTGGTTACTTTAATTTAAATTATTTTGATGTGTCTAGAATGTAGAAAAAGTAACAATAAAAATTTAATTATTGTGGCTTTAATATCAATTTGGCCATGTTTTATAGGTTTTCAATGTCTCTAAAATTATACAACACTTTACATCATATTTTAACGTGTGGCTAAATGGTTTACAATAGCCATAATATACAAGAATTATGAGTATAGAGTTGTTTTCAGATGATGTTTTTTTCTAAAGTTTTTGTGACTAAGTTAAACAATAACAACATGAAAAACATTCTATGTGGCAAATAAATAACATAATTGATTGTTGTTGTAACTAAATACTAGCAAATCGTCACTTATAAAATTAATTAAATGTGTCCATTTAGCGAACATGGTCATGTTCACCGTAATCTCTCTTCCTAATAAAAACCTCTCTAAGGTGCCACATGGCAATTTTTTACACCTCTATTTTGCCACATGGCATCTTCTCCTAAGCTCTCTCCTCAAATTCCCGCTCAAAGTTGATACTTCACGTTCTAAGCTTAATCATATTCAAATTTTTTTAAAATAAAGACTTTCCAACTACGAAGCCTATAAATTAGGAATTATATTAGAAACTTAATTTTGATATCCATGACCTTCTTTAAAATCAGCACTAATTATTTTGGATTTGATTCAATTTTGTATAATTGAATCCTTTCACCCTAAATCTCGGCAGCCGAACCCAATCTCATTTGAACCCTCTATTTCCATCAAATATTATTGGTAATGCTTACTCTTCTTCTAGAGCGAAATGTAAAACTACGTCCGTATTAATTTCAGTTTCCATGTTCATATTGAGGATTCTTCTGTTCCTTCTTATTTTTCTAATTTCATTTTGACTTATTCTATTAAGTTTTTGTTTGTTGTAGATTCGATTGAAGCCGACGAACTGGAGTTCAGGCGAGAATGTGTGTAGAGATTCGATTTTTAGTGTTGTGTTGCTTGATTTTGATTAAACTGGTCTAACTGGTTCTTGAAACAGACATATCTTAGCAGACCCATAAGTAACCATGAATGAAGATTTTATTGATCCAATTTGGAAATGATGTTCTTATGGGAAGAATATGTAGAAAGAGCTAATTATTATCTCATTTTATTGATTTCGTAAACAAATAAATAGGTGTGTACTAATAAGGGCTTTTGTGTTGTTGAAATAGAAATTTCCTGGAGGAATTCAAGCCCAGAAGTAGTTGGGACCGAAGATGTCTTGATCATGAGAATATGAATAAAGGTTAGGAAACTGGATATTCAACTTTGCATGCTATTTTTTAATTTATTTGACTTCTGGAGCTTTTACTATGAATTTTAAAATTCTTTTAACTAATCTCCATTTGTTTAGAAAAAAAACAAAAGAATCAACGATGGGTGTAGTTGGAAATACAAGTTCTAACTTTTAACCAACATCAATTCTTCAATTCTCTTGGTGCAAGATTCTTCTTATACCCCCAAATTTTTTTGTCTGTTGGTGGGTTTTAAGTTCATCATGAACTGGGTATCTGGTTATCGATATTTATTAAGTATTAAAGAGGTTGACGCCTTAAGAAAGAAGATGGATCAAGTTCTTCATGGCTTTGATTGATCTTCATATGCCTTAAACATCTCCATGAATCACCAACTCCATTCTGTTACTTGAAAGTTTTTAATTATTCGGGGTGGATTGAAGAAATTAAATTCAGTTATACTTTTTTTTATTAAGAGGAAAGTGTGTCCAAATGATATAGATTTTGAGATAATCTAAATCTTAGTTCCCTCATATTTCAATTACATTTAAAGTCTTGATTCTAATTGGATCAATTTTTTGAACAAAAGCCTTGTGTGACGTGTTTGTTTTGCAAAATTGCATCTTAAGATGTCATTCGCTGGAGTGTGTTTGGTTTTCCAAATTATGGAATTCATTGTTGACTTAATACATCAAATTCCATGTGCTAGACTTCATTATTTTTGGGGGGGTGGTAGAAGGAATTCACTTATTTTATTTTCTTTGTATTTAAAGATCAAAATACCCTTATTATACGCATATTGATAATTGAAATAAAAAATTAATTATTTGTATTTTGATATATTAGAATTTAAGATCTATTAAAATTTTATAATTAGCTTCCTTTTTATTTCTTGCCAGCCAAATGTGTTATATATTATGATTCGTTAACATTCCAATCCCTTTCAGCGATTCCATTTCTTCCAAACACCCTTTTAGTTCCATTCCCGAATTATAGCTCTTCCAAGTTGAAAGGTTTTTCTTAAAATAAAAGTGCATGCTACTTTCATTTTCAAGGTAAAAAAAGAGCATGGTACTTTCATTTGTTAGCCAACATTAGCATGTTATTTACATTTTTAAGCCAACAATAGCATGCTACTTCATTTCTAAGCCACAATTAACACACTACTTTCGTTTATAAGAAAATAGCATTCTATTTTTATTTTTAAATCAACAATGACATACTACTTTCATTTTTAAGAACAAAATAACATGTTACTTTCTTTTTTAAGGCTAAAGTAACATCATACTTTCATCTTTGAGGAAAAAACACATGTTGCTTTCATTATTAAGCCAAAAATAGCATGCTACTTTCATTTTTAAGGAAAAAATAGCATACTACTTTCTTTTCTAAGCCAAAAGTAACAGGTTACTTTCATTTGTAATGAAAAATAGTATTCTACTTTTATTTTTAAACGAACAATAAGATGTTAATTTTGTTTTTATGGTAACAATATCACGTTGCTTTCATTTTTAAGGTAAAAAAGTTCATGGTAATTTCATTCTTAACCCAATAGTAACATGATAATTTCCTTTCTAAGTCACGCATAGCAAGCTATTTCCATTTTTAACTCAAAAATAAGATTCGACTTTTATTTTTAAACCAACAATAACAAGTTACTTTTTAATATTTAGCATCCTACTTTTATTTCATCTTATTGCATGCAACATTATACTATGAAAAAATCATGCAATTATAAAAATTTTATGAACTATGAGTTATTGGGATAATTTTTATTTAGTTATGAATGTTATGTTAATTTTGTTCCCAAATAACCGAGTTTGTCCATTATCATGTCATTTCAAAGCGTGTAGAAAATTATGTTTTATATGTTTTTGCTTTACAGTCAATCAATCAAGAAGTACAAGTTCTAACTCCAAATCAAGTAAGTGGTCAAACATTTAAAAGTAAAAAAGATATCATTTTCAAGCTTGAAGTGGAAATAATAGTAGAAATGTTATTTTTGTTTTTTTTTTCGTTTTTAGTTGCATCCAGAGTAAAGAAAACACGTATATGCACTGATGCAATTATGAAAATATGAAAATTCAAGGATGAGGGTACAGGAGTAATACTAAAAATTCTAAAGGGTGCAAAGTGAAAAAACACAATGGAAAATTAAAGTCTAATTTCATGTTATTTTGTTCTATCTTGTTTAGTATAAATTTTGAAGTTCGATATGAACTTGTGATTGTGTTAAGAACCTTTTTGAAACTGGTCCATGTTCTAATTAAGGTTCCAAGTTGTCTTCCAGATTTTTCCATCGTTCTTTATTGTGTGTGTCTTTTTAAAAATAATATTTGAAGTATAATCTCCTAATAAGAAATTAGAAGTACATCATAAATTGTAATGCCTTGATAAAAAAAACATTTTTCTAATAGAAAAGAAATAAAAATAGGATGTTATAATACTCAAATAAATGAAAGTATGTTGCTAATTCTTACGGTTAGAAGAAATATAAATAAGTACAAACTTGTAACAAGTTAACACTTAATAAGAAAGTGAAGTATCAACTTTGTATTCAAAGCCATGAAGAATTTGATCCATCTACTTAATGAGAAAGTGAAGTATCAACTTTGTATTCAAACCCATGAAGTTATTACTTAATAATGATAAATTTTAGTCTATGTTATTTTACATTTGTCAACCGTGTGGTACACAGGTTATAACCTAGTTATAAGTTTCTAAAAGATACTCAATAGTCTTAATATGATACCGAAAACTCATTAATTTTAACAAAATGTGTGTCTTAGTAATACTTATGATTGTGTTTCACTTAATTGTATGTCTCTATACGATAGACAATAGTCACAAAAATTGATTCTTTTTGTGACTAATTATTAGCAAATCGCCACATATGGAATTAATACAATGTGGCCATTTAGCGAACATGGTCATGCTCACCGTAATTACATGTTTACAAAAGATACAAAATAGTCTTAATAAAATTTAAACTGTGTGACAATATATTAGAAAACAACCATACTAAAACAACATGATTGTCGCAAGTTGGTGATATACAGTCACTACAGTTACTAAATAAATGTGTCTACTGACAGTTTAATGCTACAATATTGGATAAAATGATTTATTTAAGGTATAAAATTCCGTACACATTTGCCACACTTTTATAATACGGCCACATGTTTTCATATCACACGGACACTAAATTTTAAAGTCACGATAAGACCCATACGATGGCGTCATCTTCCGTAAGACTTTTAGTGAAAAAAATAAAATGTCACTATACGCATATGGTCACACTTTTTTGGTGTGTCTGTAAGTCATGTTTGTACTAGTGTACAAATTTTTTGGTAATCTTTCTCTTTTTTTTATATCTCACTTTTTTCGCTCAAATCCTACATGCTTAAGCAAGAGAGCTTAACTTTAACCTTTATTAGTTAGAGATATTAGTCTAAGTGCAATGACTACATAAGCTCTCCTCGATAGATTTCAGGTACATGCTGCAAAACTTATTATGCCATATAAACTACCAGACTACCTTTCTTATCTCATCACTTTTCATTAGAACATGGGAAGCCACAAATATACTATAACATGTGTTGACGCAGGTAAACATTTGAGCTCACATCGGATCATCCCATATAACACTATCAATTTATGTTTAAACGATTACTAGATTCAATCTTTAGATTATTATTTCAAATCTAGTAAAAATTTTAAAATTCCTAAATTTTCTAGAAATTTACTTTTTCGACCCCCTACCCCACACTTATTACATACCCTACCCTCATTGTATACATAAAATAATTTAAAAGCAATAAAAGGGAGAAAAATAACAAACTCCCTTGGGGTAGTAGTGGCGAGATCGATTCATGAACGCGTGTGGAAAACATGAACATCTTGAGTATGTGACTGTAACTTGGATCTTCTGAGACATGTGAATGTGCCGGCAAAATGTGAATCCGAAACTTGTATCTTCAACAAGTATGGTGCATAGGATCTTCGAAGCATAGCATCTCAATGTGGGAAAGCATACACCACATTATAAAGTTGGAAGAGGAAAAATAAAAATTCCATTTGTGCTTGCCACGAAGTGGTAATGTAATTCACATCGTGTTGTCAATGTAAATCAAGATCTAATTCGCGATGGATTCAAAGTCACGACATGGAAAGAAAAGCCACAACATGAAAGCTAGGATTTCCAGAAAACTGTTTTCTTGCAAGACTTCTTCCATTGCAGGTGATATTAATCTTGACCCACTTAATGAATTCAAACTCTTCTAAAATTTATAGACTCTCTCTTCCTCTAATCTCTTTGCTCTTATCAAATTGACCTCACGCTTAAAAATTTCGGGCTTCGACTCATAACTTCAAATGACACGACTTTTCTCGTACGCTCTAATCTCTATTCTCTCATTTTTCCGCTCACCATAGCTTACCAAATCTGCAACATAACAAATAAATTATGGAAAGAAGAAAAACATCCATCACATAGTGTGGTTACAAGTTTAAACAAAACAAATAAAAACTTAAAAACTAAAACAAAACTCACTAAAACAAAATAAAAACTTAATAAAGGATATAATTAGTAATCATCTTCGTCCTCTCGTACGCCACTTGTCCAGGCTCCATCTCCTTGCTTTGTCGATAGCTCCTCCTAAGTTGGAATGTACGGGTAATGAGGTGGCATTGTCGGCGGTCTCTCCACATTAAGATGGGTAAATAAAAGATCGATAGCTTGATTGTGATAATTAACTCCACCACGGAGATTATCCAAATAAGTACCAAACCGAATTTGGAATGGGTCGGTTGGTACCCCACCCTCAAATGGTTGAGGAGTTTGTTGTTGTTGGCCTCTCTCCCCGCGAGCTCTAACATTTTACCTTCCCATTTGTCTTGGTTGTTCCTCTTGGTGACCAATCGGTTTCTCATCAACATCCGGGGGTATGACATATCCCCCACCAGTGTTCACTACCACTCGCATAACACTCAAGAATTTGGTCGTCAAATCATTATCTTCAAAATGTGTAAGATTTAGAATAAAGTTGGAACTTAAAACCCCATAAGAGCGAGCTAGGCGGGTGACCAAATGTCCACCCGTAATGGGACTACCAGGCCGAGAACTTGTCACCTTCTTCCCCAAAAATCTTGCAAGCATGTATGGTAGGTCACAAAAAACTCCTGGCGTGATAATACTCCAAAGATAAAACAAATTCTGCGTAGGCACCTTATCGTCATGATGTTTATGGTTAATAGAGAAAGTGATCAGATGATGTAGGAACCGGTAAATAAGAGACCGAATTTTTCTTTCACAAGCATCACACGAATTATACTCGTCATTAGAAATGCTTCTCCAGAACTGTACATCAAGCAATCCCAATGTAAAGTCCGAAAGACAACCCTTTGGAACAAGATAAAATGGGGTGATTGAGTTTATTCTTCAGTATAACCCCATTCTCCAAGAAAATTCACGAAGGCTACATTCACAATAAACACCTCCCAATCGGAACGCAAGAGCCCGGTTGTATGTCGGTCGGTCGTCTTTTCTTCAAAATTTACCATTGCAAAGAATTCAACCGATAATTCTCTATAAACGGGCTCTTGAATAGAAAACAAATTTTGCCACCCGTTGCATGGAAATGTGAAACCTTCTCCAACAAATAATTCGCCCAACATCTTTCCAATTCAGCAACCATACCAACCCCACGTAGCCATGCCCGATCGACTAATGGAGCTAATGCAAAATCTCGATTATACAACCATCCTAACCTTTTCCCATAGATGTTGAGCATTGTTTGCGAAATATTTTGCAGAAATCGATAAAGTGGATGGATAATTGGCACATCAATGTGTTCTTGCTCCTTCGGAATCTCACGCCTTGGCCCTATAGTTCCTTAAAAATGATCAGCAAGAAAAACCAACAAACCACCAAACAATTAATTCATTAACATAAAAATGAAAACTGAGTGCCCAGTTTTCTCGTCGTGGTCATGTAGACCATGTCGTGGAGTTGGTTCATGACGTGAATTGCATTCGGTTATTCCTAGGTCAAAACAAACTAAAATTTATGCTTCGGGTTTGTGTAATCTGCTATTGTAAGACTTTTTAACTCACATGCAACTGAAATCTACTGACAAATCGACTCAATTTTGACATTGAAGCATAAAGAACAAATCCTATGTCAAAATGCCTAAAATTAGAAGAAATTAATACAACTAAAGAATGTAGATCTTACCAAAATATGAGATTAAGCACGAAATCAAGAAAAAGTTGAAAAAATCTGACACAAAATCGAAGTGTGGGGCTGCTACCATGTGTGTGCGAGAATGGGAGTTTGAAAGTGATAGTCAAAAGTGAAGTCATCCAATTTTAACTAGTCCCCCCCCCCCCGAGAATTTTTAATCCACGTCGTGAAGTTGAAACTTCACGTCGCGAGTTTTAAAACGTCTGAACAATTATTTGGAAAGATTGTGTGACCACGACGTGGGGGCGAATCCCACGTCGTGACGTTGAGGATTTTTTTCTTTTGACTAAAAATTCATTTTTTTCTAAAATTTCATCACTCTAAAAATTTCAACACCACACTGATTATTACTGTTTTCTAAAAATTAATATGACTATGATGATCATCATCCTAAAACTCAACTAGAAATTTGGAAATAAAAAATATGCAAAACAAAAAGAAAAACGCAAACCAGGCTCGTTTTGTCTCCCGAGAAGCGCATCTTTTTATAGGAATCATGAGCCGGACTCCATGCCGCCTCACATTGAATCGTTCGGAGTTTCAACCGCCTCACTAGAAAATGGTGTATTGAATTTGTATCCTATGACCTAACCCATACCTGGTACTCCTTTCGATTACTAGGTGTATGCGGGATATATATATATATATATATATATATATATATATATATATATATATATATATATATATATATAGAGCTAAGATCGAATAGATAGTAGACTGGGTGCATCTGCTCTGAGCCCACAACCAAACAAGGAACAGAAAATGAAGCGGAAGGCACACATCCTACTATTTGTTGGACTCGATTAATATATATCCCTCATGTATCTACCGAGGAATCATAAAGTTAGCATTATAGGCCCCCTTCTAACTGAATGGTCATGTTACGAGTAAGTTATGTGGCGTTGTTCTAATATTTGGACGATTACTAGAAGTAACGAAATCATGTACTCTTAACGCCTCAGTCGATACTGTTATGAGTTTTGTATATATTTATGTGTTTTATTTACTATTGTCCGGTACTTTGTAGATGTACCCTTTATAAATAAATCTGGTACTTTGTAGGTGTACCCCATGACATATTATTACCTCGTGTTTGCTAACCCTGGTACATTGTATTTGTACCTTTGTTAGTGCAAACCCGGTATGATGTATTATTACCTCGTGTTTGCTAACCCTGGTACGTTGTATTTGTACCTTTGTTAGTGCAAACCCTGTATAATGTATTATTACCTCGTGTTTGCTAACCCTGGTATGTTGTATTTGTACCTTTGTTAATGCAAACCCGGTATGATGTATTATTAACTCGTGTTTGCTAACCTTGGTACGTTGTATTTGTACCTTTGTTAGTGCAAACCCGGTATAATGTATTATTACCTCGTGTTTGCTAACCCTGGTACGGTGTATTTGTACCTTTATTAGTGCAAACCTGGTATGATGTATTATTATAATTTGTTATAAACAATAAGTTAATGATACGATCCCTTCCTAGGATACTAAGAATATATAGTATAAGTGTGTAATTCATGATTTGTTCCTCTGTTATAGTTATAGTATGTTCCTCGTTGTACTAGTTATAGTATGCTCCTCCCTGTACTAGTTATAGTATGCTCCTCCCTGTACTAATATGTTTACTTGAACTGTTACTGTCTTGAAGAAAAGACTCAATTATCTACTGAGTTATGATTGTACTTCAAAAACAAAGTTTTATAACCAACAAAGTAACATAACTTTAAAAGAGTTTTTGAAATTACTTGATAACTTATAAAAGCATAAGAAATCCTTTAAAATGGTGTTTAACATAGATAATTATCTACACAATTATGATTATGTTCAACTTGTATTCCCCCCTTAAAAGCATTTAAAACGTTTAAAAGATTGATTATAGGGGTATGAACTCACCTTATGTGGGTGATTCGGTTGCAGATTCGCGTAAGGATGAGAAGTTCCACGAATGAATTCCCGAGACACAAACGAGTCCTAAAATACATATAATGGCATATATAGGCATGAAATTAGTGTTTTACATAACTAACATGCAAGGAAACACCCTTAGGGACTAGGAAACACTTGAACTAAGTGTTACAATCACATGTGATCGACTAAAAGGGGTTTATGACCACACAAGCGAGTGTACGGCCAAGGGGTGTACGGTCATGGAGTGTACGACCGTACACTCATGGAAAACATGCAAAAAGGGGTGTTTGATCCAGGGGGCAACTAGTATGACAAAATCACAACAAGAGGATGGACAAAGCTTTCATTTAGAAAGGACTTGAGGTGTGTACGGCCGTACACACTCCAAAATGGATGCATTTTGGGTCTTGATTCATAGGGATTCAAGGGTTCAAGAGTTCTAATGGGTAACAAGTACCTAGTAAGTGTTTAAGGCCTTAGATTATGAACTTAACAAGGGTATACGACCGTAGATAGAGTGTACGGCCATACACTCTTGATGTTCTTGAGTTTGATGATGTTTCATGGATGAAATCATGGATCTTCACTAGGTAATGCAATGTATTAACTAATCAATGGAAGGAATACTTACTTTTTTGAATATCTAGATGAAAAGCTTGATGATAGTTGAGAGAGAATTGAATTTATTGACTTGGAAGTGTGAAAATTGTGAACAAATGAAGGAATGGCTTATATATGGGCATGGGTTCACGGCCACCTTGAGTGTATGATCGTACACCCATGTGTGCGATCGTACACTCCTCTTGATGGAGTGTTTGGCTCGAGTGCAACATGAAGAACTTAAGTTAACTCATCCCTAAACCCAAAACTTGAATGTACTAGGCTTAGAACACTCAAACAGACTCTAAACAATGCTCAAAGATAGCAGAAATGAATCTGACTCTCGATTGATCGGCTGGAATTACAAGGCAAAAATTTTCAGGTTGTCACATCATCCCCCGTTAGATGGAATTTTGTTCCGAAATTAGCTTTCTTAGCAGTACTATAGGGGTTGAGCTCCTCTGATTGGCAGAATATCCACTCGTAGACCTGGGCAACTTTGCCCTTATGCTCATGATAAGATTCATAGATGGTCCATCTATCATTACCTCGTGTATAAAATTCATATATAATTAAGATTAGTAAGACGGTCGGATGTGAGACTCTGCCCCAGGTCCACAACCAGACAAGGAGTAGGAGATAGGGTGGAAACACACATACTAAATCTGCATAATCATAATTATATACAACCCTCGCGGATACACCTAATAGTGATAGGTGGGCTGTATTCGTCCTTAGCCTCTGTGCTTGGACTTGATCTGTTGAACGAGTGGTATTTCGGGAAGGTCTGCTGAGTATACGGTGTTAAGGTTTCGGAGGGCAAGGTACTCCTCGCATGAGTACTTCGTGGTTTAGAATACGAGGTAGATGATTCTGAGGTCTGAGTCGGGTTGTTGTTACGAAATGACGAGGGTTTCGTTGATTTCACGGTTAAGGCGATGAAATTTCGAAATATATGAACTTAGTATGGTGACGACCACGCCAATCCATGACGAATGATGACAACGTACTCTTTACAGAAACAAATGTTAGGCCGATTTGAAAGAAACGTTTGTTATTCGATGGTGTATCCCAAGTGTGTTCGACAATGTACTATGTGTAAACGTTCCAGTGCTTTCTGTTTTCTCTTTGATATTACCTTTTCCACAAATCATACCGCGATGAGCGAGTACTAATAGTGTAAGTGTTTTGATAACTAGTGTCGGTACTTTATATTATGATCCTCCTTGGTACCTCTATGATCGCCTGGCATATACAAGTTATGTATAATTAAGATGAATAAGACGTTCGACTGAGTAACTCTGTCCTAAATCCACAACCAGACAAGGAACAAGAATTAAGGCGGAATCACTCACTCTAAGTCTGTAAAATCTTAGCTATGCACAACCCTGGTGTACATACTAAGCCATCATAGCTCACCTGTACATATCTTTAGTTCTCTTATGAACGTTGTGACTTGTTCAGACGAATGAGTTATTATAATTACTTTTAAATGTTTTCCCCAAGTTTTATTCTTATATAACTATAAATTAAATTTTAAAGTAATTTTATTTAGAAGACGTACAAAAATCTCAAAAGAGGGGTTCTTCGTTGCTCCCTTATGTCTTGTCGTTAAATTCCTCATTCTCCTCCGTCACCTCTCTCTGTTGGGTAGTCTCTCTTGGCATGTCCCATTTCACCACATGCGTGGCATACCTGAACTATACTCGCATCGGTGGTTGAAGTGATGTGATGTGTCGGAGTTCTGCAGAAGCGAACTCCTTCGTCATTTCTCTTCGTTGGACATTCCTTCCTGATTCGCCGCACTTGAAACAAACTTGTTTTACTTGGGAGATTGGTTGTGCCGGTGCCCTGCAGAAATGGGCAGTGTGCCCTTTCCTACTGCAATTGGTACATTGTATCTCTCGGCAAGCTCCGTTGTGGTGGTAGGTTCATTTGTCGCACTTAGGGAGATTTCCAACATATCGTTTGACGGGGGTTGTAGTGGCAGACGAAGTGCCAGATGTTGTGACTGCTCTTGTGACCGCATGGGTAGCCACGGGCTGTCGTCTCTTGTTAGAACCTTGAGCCGACTTTTTCCATTTTTTATCCCAGAACTTTCGTTTCTTGTTCTTACGTTTGTGGTCTGGGGTGTCCTTGTCAACCGAAACTCGCCGGTTCCCTTTATTGTTACTGCGATTAGCATAACCGGCACCGCTTTCGCTTCCGCTGGCTTTATTAGCATTGAAATGTGCCATGACGGCTGTCACAGCAGCTGTGACTGCAGCCTGAAAAGTAGCGGAGTCTATCTGCAGAATTGGTACCTCGCCTGTTGGTTGGTTTCCTCCTTGTGAAGACATGATTCTGTTGCATGGCGAAGAATGATCTCGTGAGTAATGATGGTCATCACTAGATGTATCCCATCAACTTAAATGTATTAAACAATTTCATGCTTTACTGGACTATTCTCAATGTTTCTGTCAACATTTCTGAGATATGTCCATGATAGTAAGTAGAAGTGGGTTTTGTACGAGTGATATTTAAACTAAGTTATCCTTGTTTCCTAGTTTATCTGGTTCTGACCTTCTTAAGGTTCTGAAAAATGATTCATAAAGAGAATCTATACAAAAAATAATCTTTATGAATCAGAAGTGGCTATCCTCGAATAAATATATGTAAGTTGAATAACTGTTACCAGTTGCACGAAAAAGAAATAATCCTAACACATAATGTGAGCAGTGTATCCACTAGTTAACTAAGTCAATCAAGGTTATTATTTATTAGTGTGACGCATAAGACGTTTTGTTTCTTAAACTGATCCTTTTCTGAAAACTTCTAATAAACCTACTTTTGCTCCTCCTTGACTCTTCTGCTGACCGCTATGATGGAGTGGTTACATCTATCAGGGTTTGTCATGCAAGAATGGAAGTGTCTAAAGAATTCAGGTGTAACATTATGGGGTGATCCTTTCCAGGTCCTCCTATAATTGCGCAATGTATATAGGTTGTATATAAATTAAAATTAAATAGACCTTCGAATAAGTGATCCTACTCCAAAACCACAACCAAACAAGGAACAGGTGTTGAAGCATAGATCACAAATTCTAAGTCTATAAAATCTCAATTATATAATAACCTCGGAAGTATACCCTCCGGAATCATAGATCTACCAGAAGGGTCTTTAAATTATCACATAAGTTATTTATATAGTGCCTAAAATACTCCTATAGTATTTTAATATAATGTACTTGGTATGTTTTAAACTTGTTGTTGTCTTATAGTATCATAAAATACTCCCATAGTATTCTAACTTTATGTACTGATCTAGAAATCCCTTGAAAAGAGTTAGGTACGTTTTAAGATTGTTGCAACACCACATCACTCCCAAACACATCGGTCACATATCGAATGAATACAGTTGATTAGGCTATATTGATCCCATATATGATTACATAATTGTCCAGGTTTGACCGCAGTGTTCAACCTTTAAATACTTCTGTTTTGTTCTTCTGGTGATACTTGTTCTAGTATGTATATATGTATAAGCATGTATGTATACTTTTATAAGGTCTTGTTATATTTTTAAAATATATTATTATCCAGAGCACTTTGGCCCCATTGCATTTATAGTCGTATATATTTTATAGGTTGATATACTTAGTTCACTATAAACAACGCTCTGATACCAATCTGTCACACCCCCAAACCGGAATGGCGGAAACGTTCGGGGGCGGAGGACGTCATGTTTAGTATCACAACACATGTATCATAGTAATCATAGTAACAAACAAGCATTGTATCAATGTTAAAGTGTTTACAAGTATTGATTCACAAAAGATTGAATCCAAAAGTAAATAACAAAACAAGACATGAAGCTACTATACTTCATCTTCCGAATCCAAGCGCGGGTACTTGTCTACTAGTTACCTGAGAATACAAGTTATTTTGTAAGAGTAGTTCTGCATTTAAGCTGGTGAGTTCATAAGTATTTTAGTGATGTAAGTAAGTTGTAAGTTCTTTTTAGAAAAGTTCGCATGTTCCTCCAGAAGATCATATATCTTCTGATATGATGAAAGATAAGTAAAAATGACTCTACAATCCTTTCTATGAGTACTAAATGGATACAAGTTATATAAAACGTAGAGTAAACAAACAATCGGTTGTGTAAATCTGCCTTAAGCCCACAACCAAACAAGGAACAGGAAATGAGGCGGAAGTCACACATCCCATTGTTTGTTAAGTCTTCGTTTTATATAACCCTGGTGTATTCACTTGGTACTCACAGAGTTAACTGTAATAGTTCCTTTATATTTGATGAAAACATTCTTTAAGAAAAACCCTTATTTCCTTTAGTAAAAATGGTAACCACAATAGTTCCTTTTATAATCACTTAGTTTATACAAGCTATATATAATCTAATATCGAATGGATAGTTAATTGTGTGAATCTGCCCTAAGCCCACAACCAAACAAGGAACAGGAAGTAAAGGCAGAAATCACACATACAACCACCTATCAGATATTAATTATATATAACCCTGGTGTATAAACTAAGGTATTATAGAATTAACCACTTAAGTTCCTTGAAGTTATACTGGTTTAATAAAATGGATTAAACCTTTTACTGGTAAGTTTCTAGTTTAGTTTACTTAATGTTCTATCTGGAAAAGTATGTTTTTGTAATAGAAAACGGTGTATTGAATTTGTATCCTATGACCTGACCTATACCTGCTACTCCTTATGATTACAAGGTGTATACGGGATATATATATAGCTAAGATCGAATAGATAGTAGACTGGGTGCATCTGATCTAAGCTCACAACCAAACAAGGAACAGGAAATGAAGCGGAAGGCACACATCCTACTATCTGCTGGACTCGATTAATATATATCCCTGATGTATCTACCAAGGAATCATAAAGTTAGCATTATAGGCCCCCTTCTAACTAAATATTCATGTTACGAGTAAGTTATGTGGCGTTGTTCTAATATTTGGACGACTACTAGAAGTAACGAAATCCTGTACTCTTAACACCTCAGTTGATACTGTTATGAGTTTTGTATATATTTATGTGTTTTATTTATTATTGTCTAGTACTTTGTAGATGTACCGTTTATAAATAAATCTGGTACTTTCTAGGTGTACCCCATGACATATTATTACCTCGTGTTTGCGAACCCTGGTACGTTGTATTTGTACCTTTGTTAGTGCAAACCCGATATGATGTATTATTACCTCGTGTTTGCTAACCCTGGTACGTTGTATTTGTACCTTTGTTAGAGCAAACCCGGTATAATGTATTATTACCTCGTGTTTGCTAACCCTGGTACGTTGTATTTGTACCTTTGTTAATGCAAACCCGGTATGATGTATTATTACCTCGTGTTTGCTAACCCTGGTATGTTGTATTTCTACCTTTGTTAGTGCAAACCCGGTATAATGTATTATTACCTCGTGTTTGCTAACCCTGGTACGTTGTATTTGTACCTTTGTTAGTGCAAACCCGGTATGATGTATTATTATAATTTGTTATAAACAATGAGTTAATGATACGATCCCTTCCTAGGATACTAAGAATATATAGTATAAGTGTGTAATTCATGATTTTTTCTTTGTTATAGTTATAGTATCTTCCTCCTTGTACTAGTTGTAGTATGCTCCTCCCTATACTAGTTATAGTATGCTCCTCCATGTACTAGTTATAGTATGCTCCGCCCTGTACTAATATGTTTACTTGAACTGTTACTGACTTGAAGAAAAGACTCAGTTATCTATTGAGTTATGATTGTACTTCAAAAACAGAGTTTCATAAACAACAAAGTAACATAACTTTAAAAGAGTTTTTGAAATGATTTGATAACTTATAAAAGCATAAGAAATCCTTTAAAATGGTGTTTAACATAGATAATTATCTACACACTTATCATTGTGTTCAACTTGTATTCCCCCCTTAAAAGCATTTAAAACGTTTAAAAGATTGATTATAGGGGTATGAACTCACCTTATGTGGGTGATTCAGTTGCAGATTCGTGTAAGGATGAGAAGTTCCACTAATGAATTCCCGAGACACAAACGAGTCCTAAAAGACATATAATGGCATATATCGGCATGAAATTAGTGTTTTACACAACTAACATGCAAGGAAACACCCTTAGGGACTAGGAAACACTTGAACTAAGTGTTACAATCACATGTGATTGACTAAAAGGGGATTACGGCCACACAAGGGAGTATACGGCGAAGGGGTGTACGGTCATGGAGTGTACGACCGTACACTAGTGGAAAACATGCAAAAAGGGGTATTTGATCCATGGGGAAACCAGTGTGACAAAAGCACAACAAGAGGATGAACAAAGATTTCATTTAGCAAGGACTTGAGGTGTGTACGGCTACACCAAGTGTGTACGACCGTACACACTCCAAAATGGATGCATTTTGGATCTTGATTCAGAGGGATTCAAGGGCTCAAAATTTCTAATGGATAACAAGTACCTAGTAAGTGTTTAAGGCCTTAGATTATGAACTTAACAAGGGTATACGGCCGTAGATAGAGTGTACGGTCGTACACTCTTGATGTTCTTGAGTTTGATGATGTTTCATGGATGAAATCATGGATCTTCACTAGATAATACAATGTATCAACTAATCAATGGAAGGAATACTTACTTTTTTTGAAGAACTAGGTGAAAAGCTTGATTATAGTTGAGAGAGAATTGACTTTCTTGACTTGGAAGTGTGAAAAGTGTGAACAAATGAAAGAATGGCTTATATATGGGCATGGGTTCACGGCCACCTTGAGTGTACGGCCGTAAACCCATGTGTGCGGCCGTACACTCCTCTTGATGGAGTGTTTGGCTCGAGTGCAACATGAAGAACTTAAGTTAACTCATCCCTAAACCCAAAACTTGAATGTACTAGGCTTAGAACACTCAAACAGACCCTAAACAATGCTAAAAGATAGCAGACATGAGTCTGACTCTCGATTGATTGGTTGGACTTACAAGGCAAAAAATTTCTGGTTGTCACAACTATGTCGCGAGGATGAGTCGCTGAACGGTTGGCCATATGAATGGTCATTCGAGTAGCTTTCAATTCTGTAAGATTTAGCTTTTAATCGAACAAATAAGGCATCAATTTTATGCTTGCTCCAGAATCAGCTAAAGCGTAAGTCATCATGTTATTTCCAAATTCACATGGAAGTGTAAGGCATCCAGGATCTCCCATCTTCTTTAGTATTTCCCCCATAATCACCATGGAACTTTGCTAACTAAGGACACCCTTGGAAGTCTTCGCTAGTTGTTGGCGAGTATCGAGTAAGTCCTGAAGAAATTTTGCATATTCGGGTACTTGTGCCAATGATTCAATAAAAGGAGTATTAATAGGAATACCCTTAACTTGCTTCATAAACTTAATGTGCTCTTTCTCCAGTGGGAGCACTCTTGCTGGAGAAGGAAACGGTAGCGGAGGACCAAAAGCTTGAGTGTAAGAATGATTTTTCTTTTCAGTTTGTATGCACGTCGTGGAGATTGAATCTCCACGTCGTGATGTCAAGGATTCAGCATAAATTTTATCTTCAACTTTCGACTTCTTTTGCTATGGTTCGGGATGCTTTGGCTCTCCTTCTAAGGCCTTTAGGAACTCAAAAATAGTATCTTCTTCAGTGTTAATGGCCATGACATGCAGTTGTGGCTTTTTTATCCGGAATTTGTGGAGATAATCGTTCATTAACCAGTGTAGTTAATTGACCAAATTGAGCTTCGATGTTTTAGATCGATGCTTGATGATTTCTATGTAAAGCTTGTTGATCTCTCATTAGATGTTGCTGGTATCTTATTGCCACATCGGTTTCATCATGATGTTTTTCTGAAGCCTCCATGAATTCAGTAAGCATAGACTCAAAATCTTGCTTTTCAGGTTGTGGTTGCTCTTTTTGGTAGAAGCCTCAGCCTGTTTGCCTATATTTCTCGTCTTTTTGCTTTTTGTATTCATCGTAAGGCAACAATTCTTTCTTTGGCTTCCTCCAATCTTCATCGTAAAGGTCTCCACTCGAGTAGCATACTTGAGCTTCCTTATTCCCGTTCTCGTCCAAATGGCAATCCTTTGTCAAATGTGGACCATTACATCTTTCACAACCCACACGTATAGCATGTATGGATTGATCCATCTTCTTCATTCTTTGGTGCATATTATTTAGCATATCTAAAACAACCGTCATGTATTCAGAAGTGCCACTCCTAATTCATTTAGCTCCATCATTTCAAAGATTGTGATACTCACGCGGATGCATAGAAAACTCTTCAGTTAACTCCTTAATTTCAGCGAGATTTTTCTTCGTTAAAGGTCCTTGAGAATCAAGGAGTTGCCTTGTCATCACATTTACCGCATCATAGAAGATTGATACTTCTTGTTGCACAATAAGATCATTTTGGGGGCAATTTCGAAGTAATCCGATGTAACGCTCCCATGCTTCATAAAGTGACTTCCCCGGTTGTTGCTCAAAGTTAGCTATTGCCTTCTTGAGTTTTGACGCTTTTGATGGTGGGAAAAATTGTTCACGCATTTGCACCCATTTATTATTTGCACCGGGTGGAAGTGCCTTTATCTAATCTTTTGCAGCTCCTTTCAAAGTGACTGGAAGCATTCTCAATAACACTGTCTCGCGTGGAACGTTTGGGATGTTGAAGTAATCAGCGATGTCATTAACTTCATCAAGGTGTTTGTAAGCATCCTCATGGTCTTTCCCGGAAATGAAACATCCTTAAGTGCGGAAATAATATGTCCTTTAAGCTCGAATGTTGTGGTAGCAGGAATTGTGGATTGCACTACGCCTGGACCGCTGTCATCACGAATTCTTTTCTTGTATATCTCCATCGAAATAGCGGCAATGCCCGCCATGTTGTTTCCTTTCTCACCTTCGGGTTTTCTCTCTTCTTTGTCGGTTTCGTAATCAACGTCCTTTTTATTAAAAGTGTCCTCAATGTCTTTAAAAGTGCTTTCATCTTTCGAGATCTTGCTTTATTCTCCTACGTGCTTGACTTCTTTTTTCGAAAAACTTATTTTAGTTTGTTGAAAGGTGAATTCTTTGGTATGTTTGTTTCTCCTACGTGAAAAGTTGACTCCGGATCTTCAAGTGGTGGTATCAAAGGTGTATTGGATCCACATGTCAGAAACTACTGCAATAAAAACAATAATAAAAACGTAAAAATGAACAAAAAATAATTAAAAATTCCTACTGATCGTTCACCACAACATGGTAATGATACCACCTCATATTGAAGCAAATAAACTAAACAAAAACCAAAAACGAAAGAAAACACAAAATAGCTGAGTTCACGTCGTGAGCTTTAAGAGCTCACGTCGTGACTTCAGTTAAGAAAAAAAATCTAATGCTAAATATTAACTTTTTGTAGGTTTTACCCCACAAAAAGAATCGATTAACCTAAAGCAATTAAATAAAAAACTAAAATAATCCGTTCCCTGACAACGGCGCCAAAAATTTGATGTGCACGAAAGATACCTACTAGTTTTAAAATTTATAACCTAACAAACAACACTAGCTATAATGCACCTTGGCAGTGTACCTAGTCGAATTATAGAATAGTTTTAGTAAGTCGGGTTCGAACACAAGGAACAGATTTAATTATCTAATTTAATTACTAAAAATTAACTTAAAACAAGTCAAAGTTAAAAAGGTTTTTATCTGATTTTGCAAGTTCATACAAACTTAAATTCTTAACTGACAATTTCAATCAATATACTAAAAACACTTCCGTTTAGTTCGAATCCACTTCTCCTCTATGGTTAGCTACTAACTATCGATTATTAAATTTGGTTACTAAATATTAAGTATTAGCAATTTAAGTAAAATTTACTAATGTTTTCACTAATTCATGTAAAACTATGCATGGTCATACATTAGCAAACACATAATTAGTTATAGGATATAGATAAGCTATGTAAGATTGATCTAAATAAACACAATTATGGTCACAATTTATGTTCTCCAGCACAACTAAACTAGTTACTTTTATCACTTATCTAATATTTTGTCGATCCTAGCTCTAGCAATTTAATATTCACTAAACTAATAGGTATCAAGTTTATGTAATTTAATGGTCACTAAGCTACACAGAACCTGAATTCAAGCAATATAAGTATCTAATATTAACATTCTAGGTAACGATAATCAAACACAACCTCAAAACCAACGGTTAAAATTCATAATTTAATAGACTAAACCATAGAGTTAAAGCTTCATCTAGCTAAACGGAAGACACTAGATTTAGCTACTCATGGTTGAAAACATAAACAAAATCTCAACAATGAAAGACATGAGTAAAGTGTACCAAACTAATGTAATGAATATATTCTTCAATCTCTCGATCTTCTAATAAATCTCCTTACTATAATGCTTAGTTTCAGTTTCTCTGAATAATTCTTCTCTAGAAATCTCTGTGAAAATCTTCCAAGCCTCCTCACACCCTGGAAGTGAATAAGTATTTATAGTTTTGTAAATTTTCGCACTTCATGACGTGAACAAGGATTTCACGTAGTGAATATGATATAAATCCTTATCTGGCAAGGACTCAGACTTCCCGTGCACTTGTCTTCTAGAACACTCATTCCATGTCGTGAATATGATGGCCACGTCGTGATTTGGGTTTTTTCGCTAGGATTTTTCTTGTTTTAAGCTTTCATCCTCCAAAGTTCCAATTCTTGTCCATTTTGTCCCCTATTCTACAAGACTGTTCTATTTGGCTGCAAAACTCAATTTAATCTCATAAGTTTCATATATCTATGCTTTTAACCAAATTATTAATAAAATGCATTAAAATCTTGTCTAAAATGTGTATAAACATGGAAATATCACAGATAATCATGCAGATCTACTAATCAGCCACAAACTAGCATAATACTATCCTAATCAGTATAAATAACCTAGTGGGCCAGCATTGGTGCCTTCGACGCACAATACAACGAGGAGAAATTAATCTCACAGTCTGACAACCGTTGAACAAAACACTACTCTGATAACCGGCTCTACAGATCATCTATTCAACATATTAGAGACCAAAGTTCAACTATAGCTCAAAGTACCCAAAACACCCTTAAGTTAACTTGGTCAAACTCTAGTCAAAGGTCAAAGTCAGCGAGTCAACCCAGTCGAGTAAACTAAACCGATCAGCTCAAGTCATGTATGCGAGGTGTACTTTGGATGTACGTGGGGCGTACTCGAGTCTTAACCGGGATTGGGCAGCTGACCTCATATGTGTATTGGTCTTGATTATGATGGCATGTACGGAATAAGAAAAGATCTAGTGAATCATCATACAAACTCAAGAACACAAGGAGTAAATAAATGTTTTAAGCTCTCATTAGTTGAATCACAAAGAGTACAAATGGGTATGTAAGTTTCTTGCTCTAAACTAATGCTCTCCAAACAAGATCTTACATAATGGGAGTCACTCACTTCCTATTTATAGGAAAGACTCAACCCATTTACACATACAAGAGGGCAAGCCTAAAACTCCACATCCAAGCACGACTTTGCATCCTAACATTCTCCCCGTCAAAGTTAGGATTGGATGTCCCGGCTTCACTAACCAACGAGCTCGTGCAATGAAGACCAAACTCCCCCTTGAATTAACACCGATCTTCAAATCCGTAAATGAATACCCGAAAAACCCGCTTCAAATATCCACTCTTCATTCTCCCCCTTTTTATAATCAAAAAATGATTATAAAACCCATTAAGGGTGAGAAGCGCCCGAGGATTAATCTTCATAATACTCCCCCTTGATGTATTCCAATTTGTGAAATTTTTTGACTTTTGGGTGAAAGTTGCAAGATTTTCCAAAATCCGGGTAAAAATTGTCACTTTCTGAATTCTGCAGGGACCGTTGCGCCAAAAACAACTTAATATGCGAAACTCTGCCCCATTTGTGAAACCGGACATTAAGTGTAAATTCGCACAAACTGCAGGGACTAAACATGAAACTTCTTCAATTTCTCAGCATTGTTAGCCCAATTTCGAAGTTGGGTCTTTTCTGCCAATATTTCGAAACTGCAGGCGCTAATAGAGAAATTCTGCCATTCTTCACAGCTTTTGTCACCATTTCGAAATTGGACCACTTTTGCCATATCTTCTTCGAAACATTAAGGACCCGATTCAAAACTTTTCGTTTCTTCCCCAATTCGTGATACAAGTAATGAAGCGTGAAGGGTTTAGTTGACTAAGAAAAGTCAAAATCAAATCACATCTTTTTCTTTTTATCACTTACAGGTCTTCGCTACTCGACATCAAAGCCAAGAATTCTCGACTCAACATCAAGTCGTTACCTCCCCTTCACAACCTGACAGCAAGTCGACCATCGACCTCCAAGTCACTTGCGAAAACGAACCCTTGCGAATCGCTGAATATCTTCTGGATCATTCAATCGCTTAATCGACACTTCCCTATTGCATGGTTTCCAAAATCATCGACATCAAAATCATATTCCCCCTTTGAAATCAACGGTATTGGACTCAAAATCAACAACCGATATCTCAATATCAATTCTTCGCAAACTCTATACCAAACCAAATCAACTTCACAACATCAATTTCAACTGTTATCCATTCCAATCCTTGACTAGCGTCCTTCGTTTTTTCTATCATAGGTACCCCAAAATCAAATACCTTCATTCACTTTTAAAATCCATCGACCCTAGTGTCTATCATCGATAGTCAATTCCATTTGACACCAAACTATCGAATCAAACATCAACCAGACTCAAAAATACAAACAACAACAATACTTCGTCATTTTCTATCAACAGGCTATCATCGACATCACAAACTATTGACCATCGATTCCAACTCTTCAATCCTTCATTCTTCATCATTTGTTTTCTGATTTTAGTCCAGACTTTCGAAATCAATTTCTATCCTCCCTTTCGTTATCAACCATACTCCAAAACTCAATCTTCGCTTTTTCAAACAACCAATCCAGTCGACCATATACACTTCGACTGTCAAAATCAAATGAAACCAAACAAGCGACTCTCAAACATGTGAAATCATCATTACTTCTCAATTCAAGATCAGACTTCGAAATACAGTATATAGCCAACGATATCAAACCCAAAATCCAACAGGTGACCATCGATATCATATGAGCTAAACCTTGAACTCAAATTGTTCAGATAATGAAGCCATTGACGCTAAACCAAACCATCAATCAACAAATCTCAATAATCAACAATCAACATCGAAAATCTTTAGCATAAGAACACCCATCGAAGACCTGTTGTTTAACAATGAAATATTAATTTTTACTTTTTTACTTTGACTTTCTTCAATCATCAAACCACAATCGAACAATTATCCTTTGATCATAAGTTTATGATATTCGTAATCCAAAAACAAAACTAGTTAGTCATCAAATTCGAGTATCAATATTCCAATTAACCATCGATCTAGAAATTGTTGAACGGTCCATCATTTGACAATCAGAACATCATCGAATTCCAAATGAAATCTCTTGTGGTCATCAAATAACCCTTCGATTTTTACACAATATTTTCAATCATACCGTCACAAGCAAATCACAACATTTGAACATATTTTTCCGTTCGATTCCCAGCAAGAAACAAATGAAACAAGAGAATAGATGATAAAATGGTTTTCGTATTATTATACGGATGAACAGTTATAGATCTTTAAATTAGGATTAAATTTGGTTGAACAATGCAGATTACGAGATTTTGGGCTAAAACTGAATATGAATAGTAACATAATCGGTTTTGGGCTCAAATGTGTGTAAGATGAACAATATCGAAAAATGTATGAATTGAAATTAGGCTGATTTATATGAACAGTGAAATTCGATTTTGGGAAAATAATTTTGGTTTTGATCTAAACAAAAAATAATTGGGTCAACGATGGGGTTGAAACGGATTAGATCCAATGAGGTAAATCGATCAAAAATAAAAAAACGAAAAATACGGATCGAAGTCATGGACGTTTTGGAATCCATTTGAGAATTTGAGATACCTTTTTGACGAATCGAGTTCCATTTGCAACGAACGAATCAAATTTAGAAGATCTTGGTTCTTTTTTTGGAACGAGAAAATCTCCAATTTGAACATCGTACCACCCACTATGCGTGATGTACAACTCGTTATTCGTGTTCTTCGTGTTCTTCAACGATCCAAGAACATCTTCAAAAAAACCACCTAACACTTTTGGGTTTTGACTTCAAATTCAATGCAACACTTGGAGATTGTTGCTTTGGAACCCAAATTTGCTTCACGAATTTCGACTTCACAACATTTGATGATTGTTGTGAATAAACCCGCTTGTTTTTCCGTTTAATCTTCTTCTTCTTTTTCTTTCTCATCTTTTTGCATCTTGAAGACTTGATTTCATGAACAAACCTACTTTCCACAACTTCAACTTTGTGAGATTGAATCAAATCTTTTAGAGTTTGATACTTGTGAATGTCTTGGATCACCGGCTTTCGATAAGGAATCATTCCTTCAAACGAATCACAAGAACACAAAATATCATCGGTTTGAACTCCAATCGAGCAAAAAAAAATTCATCATGAGAATCAACTTGAACTCCTTTTTGTTGAACATGAAGAGCATCAAGAACACGATGATCATCATCAAGAACATATTCCCGAGCTTCACGACAATCTACATAATATTCAAGTTTATTGCTTCCATATTTACATTCAGCAAGAGGAATTCCTTTTATGACTTCACCTTCTTTCCTATTTCTTCGTCTCTCTTGATACGTTGTAGCCAATCGATTAAACAAATCTTTTGTTTGATAAATTGGACAACTAATTAATTCTCCAACTTCATTCTTTACTCCATTTAAAACGAGTTCATCTTCAGTTTTCAATCCAACAGTCAAGCAATAAAGAAGAGATTCAAAAGTGTATTCACCTAGAAAAGTTTCATTCTGTATCAACCATTTCTCTCCATAATTGCTTCTTTCCTTTCGAATCAAATGATATGAACTTGGTTTTTATAGAGACAGAAAGTGATAATCCAGGAGATCTCTAGAGAGAGAAAGTGAATATGAACCAAATTCTAGTGAGAGAAAGTGGTATAAACAAGTATTCTAGAGAGAGAAAATCGAATTATGGATCAAATCAAGGAAAAATTCGATTTCTAGTACACAAAACACTCTCAAAACATGAAGATCAAGAAGAACATGAATAATCATCAAATCTAGAAATCCACCATGGATCAATTCTTGATCCAATCAAGAACACCCGCTCTGATACCAATTGTATTGGTGTTGATTATGATGGCATGTGCGGAATAAGAAAAGATCTAGTGAATAATCATACAAAGTCAAGAACACAAGGAGTAAATAAATCTTTTAAGCTCTCATTAGTCGAGTCAAAAAGAGTACAAATGGGTATGTAAGTTTCTCTCTCTAAACTAATGCTCTCCAAACAAGATCTTACATAATGGGAGTCACTCAATTCCTATTTATAGGAAAGACTCAACCCATTTACACATACAAGAGGGTAAGCCTAAAACTCCACATCCAAGCATGTCTTTGCATCCTAACAGTATGCTCGGCGTATGCACCAAAATCCCACTCTCCACTTTAACAGCTTAATGTTTCGACTTATTACATCCAAATACAGATCCAAGGCCAAAATACCACTATGAGTCGTAAATTTTCCAACTTTATGACTTTGCATTTGCAATAAGTGCTTAATACACAAAATACCAACTTCTTAACACCTTACGACCTCCTAGAGCATGCATGGGGAAAAACTAAGCATCAAGACTACATTTTTATGACTCAACATCCCTCATTAGGTCTCAAAAGGTGAATTATTTGATTAAGAGCATGCCATGCTCATGAATGATCATATTTGGGACCAAAAACGCTTTAAATGAATAAATGGATAGACATACAAGATAATATGGACAAGCAATGAGCTTTATACCTCCTGGAGGTTGCTAGCAAAGAGATAATCCCAAATCTAAGTTGCTTCCAATTTTAAGGTCTTCACACTACCTTCTTTTCCTTCTTCAAAATGACACCAAAACACAAAGATGAGCTCAATATGCACTCTCCTCACTTAGGGTTAGCTTGGGGTCGTTTTTCTCAGATGAAGGTTGATGTGGGAATGAGAAATGATAGATAATGATGTTTATATATGGTCAAAACCCTAAAAATTATGGTTTGAGGTTTTATTACGAACGCCCTGCGTACGTGGTGTATGCCTGGCGTACTAGGGTCCGCCCCAATACGCCCTACGTACACGACGTACGCCCAACATACTAACACTTTGGCACCAAAATGCCACTATTGGTCATTCTTGTAATCTTTCACAAGTACAAGGGTCCAAGTGCAATAATCCTTCTTACATAGGGTTAAAAATGAAATTACCTCAACGTCGGGATGTTACATATTACGTCTTTTAAAATTAATACCTTTTTTTGTTTCTTAAACATTAATTTACAAAAGTCTAGGATCCAAGTAACGAAACAAGTAAATGGTTAGGTGACCTTTACCCAATAAACTTAATCAAACTCGCTAGGTAGGGATTACCAATTGCATACAATATGTAACTCCTAGATAATGCGATCCTAAACAACTATTGCTTAACTTGGCATGTTTATCCAATCTATGCCTTAGACCTCTCATGCTTAGATGACCTTTATCACACTAGATTCCGATCAAGACATCCTACTTGAAACAACTTGTAGTATTGCAACTAACAGTGACAAGGTGACCCTTTAGACACCAGAAACTACAAAACTACCCCGAACATCATAAGACAATCCTAGTGACCAGGTGACCCTATTCCTACTAAAATCATACAAATTATACCAAGTTCTCTTCAAAGAGGATGACAATGGCTTACATTTTTAAGAAAAGGTTTTATATATGTTTTACTATTATAGTTACAAAAAAATATGGTCTCATGAATAATGCATGCATCCAAAAATTCATGTACCCTTTTCTAAAAATCATATCACTTGTTATAAGGTTTTTTAGGTGTCAAATAAACTTCATTTTATTTGTCATTGGCCGCAATCAATTATAAACAAGAATCCGATATTTTGAAATTTAGTCGTAGAGCGGTTTAAGAACCGATAATAGTCTTAATAAAACTTCATTTTATACTTAAGACTTGGAGTTTTCTATGGGTTCTAAAATCAAAATTTTAAATCTCCTTTTAACAATCACAATCTTATCACTTCATGAATTTTGTAGAATAAACTCATTTTATTTTATTCAATTTTATGCATCTTATGATAAAACTCATGTTTTGATAAACCAAAACTTGGGTGATGATACTTATGTTTTAAATCTCATTTGACATGCAAACAACATAATATCAACATGTTTCATTATGTTTAAAACATTAATATCATATATTAAGTTTTGACGCAAAAAATAATCATTCGTTTTATTATTTGTCGTTATAATGCTATAAACCGATTTTAGTCTTTTTAATAAAAACTCATTGTTTATTATAAAGACATGGAGTTTATATAATGTTTAAACATCTTTTAAACAATTTCAAATATTTTAAAGTTGGTTATTTATAAGTTTTACAATAAAACTATTTTCAACAAAAAAATCGATTTTTATCCGGTAACCGGTAAAAACGTTTTTATAAATATTCATTTATAAACATCTTATGTTATCTTTTAAATATTTTTTTATTTAAACTCCAAGTGATATTATCTTATGTTAAAATGTTTTTTAACATGTAAAACTCATTATATGTATATAAACCAAGCCATGTCTAATAATAATTTTTGTGAGCTATCATAAGAATTATTAAGTCTTTCCTAAAGGACTTAATGGACTCTTCAAAAGGTATTCAAGCTCACACTTTCCAAGTCAACTCTTTCTTGCAAAAGGTCTTCAAATCTTCATGTTGTAAAAGTGTTGCACTTAAAACATAAAGACTATAATTAAGCCCAAAACCAAAAGTAGAAGCTTACGGTTGGGATTATGGTATAAATAGTTAAGTCATATTCAAGGTGGTCATTTCTTCATCTTGTTACATTTAAAAATAAATACAACTAGTCTAACTAATTGATTACAACAAATCAACAAATGAAAAAAAATACCTATTTATCTATTACATCTTATGAACAAACAAATATCAACCAAAAACAACACAAATGTTCAAATGGCTTGTTTATACACTACATATAAAATATTATAACAAACAACTCTTTGTTTTTTCTAAGGCAACTTTTATATAACCAAAATGTATAAAAAATGGTTATGTATAAAAATAAACATTTTTAACCAAGAAGTTGCCGAAGAAGACAAATATGAATTTTTCTTAACCGAAAGAAATTCATGCTTGTTTTCCAAAAACCAAAGATTATCAAATATAAAAAATCATTCTAGCATATAAAAGATAACTCTGATACCACTGATGAGTTTTGATACAATGTATAAGTTTGTTTTTCTCAAAAACCGGCAACGGAAGTCTTTAAAAAATAATAAGTTTATTTTTAGTTATAACAAAACCAACCCATCAAGCATCCATTTATAGAGGTTAGAATGAAATAAAAACACCCAAATTTTTTTTAGAATGACAATCTTTGAAGTCTTTGAACCCACTTGGTTTTTGGGTGTTGATGAACATAGCAAAAATTTAAGAGTAGAATTTCTCTATGTGTATCGACCAACAAGAGTAAGGCACATAGAATGCTAGTTACTTTTTATATTCTTGAGTGTCTTAAGCCTTTAAGTAATTAACTCAAATAAGCACTAAAGGAGACAACTCGAGAGGGCTTCTAATTCACAAAACTTGCTTCAAAATAGAGAAAGGTGTAGAAAGATCTAATTTAGTTCATAAGAGAGAAGAGAAGAAAAACTAGTCAAAAACTTATGCAAAATCCTTCCTTTTATAGTCCCATGCAAGACATATCTTTACATTATAATAACCTAAAGTATTGGTAGCCTTTTAGAAGCATGGGGAACATAAGAAGAAAGTTTACAAGCAACCTCTTCTTATAATAATAATAATTTTGGACATGCTTCTTGAAAGAAGGAGAATTCTTTAACTTTTATAAAGTCAAAGTTTATAAAATATAAACTTTGTTTTTAGGTAAGAGTCAAAAGGATTCAACTAGTCCAAAAAGTTTTGCATGACTTATTAATTCATACCATATGAAATAATAACTAGTTATACTCTCTTATAATAAGTATTTTCACAAAACAATAAGTATTCCCTAATTAAATACAAGAAATGACATTATCTATTAATTATCATATTAATAATAAACATACAAAATGTGCCAACTTGATAAATGTGTGATTCTATAGGATCATATATTATTAACAATATCGCTCCATAATGCTTCTTGAGAATATAGATTCAACGGAAGTGCCTTGAACCATTTTCATGCATTTCCGGATAGCATAACAGGGAAATACATGCATATGAACTGCTTGTCCTTCCTTAGAGACATCACCGTCCACTCGTAAGTGACTATATGCTCATAAGGGTCGGTTGTATTGTCATACTTCGGAATGTTTGGTATCATTGCCGAGTGTGGGATCTCATACTGCAAGAGCTCCTGGCAAAATGCAGAGCTGGTGCTTCTCACTAGGTTTTCCATGAATGGATATAGGAAACTATTGTACATATTTAATTGTTGAGCATAATACGAGTTCACTTATGCTTGGTTGTACATCGCTGCTTCCGAGATGTACTGTTGCTGCCGAGAGCTCAGTTGCGTGATTTGATGTAGCTGTGAGCCTGATTCCGACTTCTAGAGCATGTTCAGACTCGACCCCTGCGGCTGTTGAGCATGGGTATTCATTTGATGCGCTGCTGACAAGTGAGGTTGGATTATTGTGACGACGGTGCTTGGGTGATGGATCCTGCAACTGCTGGAAGTAGGGGTTAAACATTAGAGGTTGCTGTGCGAAGAACGGAATGTATGAAATTTCTGCCATTAGAGAGAACAGATAGCTCTACATTGGATATTATGTAGAGGACAATATAGTTCCTTAGGACCAAGTTTTCGTCCCCGCTTGTTGTGGTAGCAATTGTGGCTAAGATAACACCAATTATTACTGTTGAATAGACAACTGCGATTACTGAGTCACCTTTGTTTGAGGTGTTGCAGTTCTGGTTTTGACCAGGTTCTCTATTATGACGGGTAATGATCCCCTTCGGGCGGCTATCGATTTTATTATAGTTCCTGTTATTGGACCTAATGCTTGTGTTGTTGGTGTTTGGGGGGGAGGCTTGTCCATCTGACACAGATGCATGTGCACCGTCCAGGGAAGACATGGATCTGAGCGGACTCGTCTCTCCTCCGCTGGATGTGGTAGGTCCCTTTCTCGTCATCGTTGACGTCTAGAGTCGTATCAATGTTGTGTAACTCTAAGTACAATCCCAGATGGTGCTAAATGTTGTGATATATACTTTAGGACTAACAACGTCACTAGCTGATTCCGGTTAAGCTGAGCCCTATAATTACAACAATGAAGAAATAACATGAGTCGACGTCCCGGGGGGGAGGAGATCCTGGGATGAAGATCCGAAAGTCTAGTTAATGTTATTCTGAGAATAAGGTAATTAAGGTTTGAGATGGAGAGAGGGTGATCCTTTCTTCTGGAGAATAAGGATCCTTTTATACCTATTGTTTTATGTGCACTATCCCAACGATGCTTTTTGACCCGTATGGTCCGGCAGGACGTGGAGGAGTCCGTCCCATTGGAAGATTGGGCATCACTAGTGATCATCTGCTATTTGTGCAGAGTAATCAGAGGACAGAACCTCAGGCACAACACTCATCACTCTGGGAGACGACCATATTTGTTTTATCGTATTATAGATCGGAGATTGTCGTCAAGTATTAGACCTGGGCGCAAGGGCGCCAGGTGAGAGAGTCCTACCGCAAGGGCGAGGGCCCGGGTTTGACACTAGGATAGATTTGCGACTGTTAGCTTGTTCATCCTAAAGACACAGTTATGTTATCTTTAACGTATTGCTAGTGGGATACGTTAACAATACCTGAAACCAGAAATCAAATTGTAAGCCAAAGCTCAGTGAGTTCCCCTAAAGTACACTACACAACAAACCATATACACATATTGCATGTTGAGTTCATAGTCTCCCGACTGGATTACCCCTGGCCAATAGTCTCCGGACTGGATTGCCCCTCTAGCCCACAATATCCTAACTGGATTGCCACTAACCCACAATCTCCCGACTGGATTGCCCTGGGTTTGTTGGCCTACAACACAAAGCAGTACCACCTCAACCCACCCACACTAAATCTAGGATAAACATTATTCACGTAGGTAGATCAACCAATATTATGACTGCAATTACTGATAAATCTTATTTATAAATTAATAATAACGAATATGAATATAAATATAAGATACAATTAAAGCGTAGTAAGTGCAGCTTAACTTACATAAATTTCTAGCAAAAATTTGGAAAGTCGCGGGCATAATCCCAACCCGAAAGCTCCTTTTTTTGGCTTCCTATATATCTCAGAGCTTTACTAAAATGCTCGGAAGCTCAGAAAAATATGACTCAAAGCGTGGGAAAAGCTTAGAGAGAAAGGAGTTGAATGTGTGATCAAATGGGAAAAAAATCAAATCTATTTTGTCGAAATTCAAGGAGGCACGCCACGCCATAAGCTTCAGGTGCATTGCGCCTTCGTCGATGTCCTACCTCTCTTCGGTTGCATTTGTTCTATTTTCGTTACTCTGAATCCCTTTGTCGGCTACCGCCTCCTGCCTTGCAATGTGTCAACTTTTTGTGGTGCCACATGTCCTAATATAGTGGTGCCACATCGAAATGTGAGGTAGAGAGTTCGACCCATGCTCCACCACGTTGTACACTCTGGTGTCGCCACATCACCCCTAATAGGTATTTTCTCGATTTCTCGAACATTCATAACTTTAACATACGAGCTCCGTTTTTGACATTATTTATATCCATGCATATGTATTTCCAGATATTACAACTTTCCTTTAGATCTCAACAGCTAATTTTAAATCTATTTTAAATTCATATTTTATAGATCTTACACTATTAAAATCAATGCAAAAATCATAACTCATTCATACGAACTCCGTTCTCAACCGTGCCTATATCGACAAATTCTTATTTATGAGGTCTTCAACTCTCATTTACATTGTTTTGGATAACAATCAACCAATTTTAATTTCACGTTCTATATCGCATACTGTTGTCTTGTGTAGTGTCGAAACCTCGGAAAATCATAAGTTCCTCGTACGAAGACAAATTTGGGCGTTCTTTATATCTATAGAAATCGAATTGACGTCTAGTGCATGTTTATGATGATTATTTTGGCTAAAAAATAATATATTTATATTTCTAATTTTATAAACAAACGGTTATATTAAAACTATAAAGTGAAAATCGGGTGCTACATTCTTCTTCGAAAAAGTACAAGTATGGGTTTGTTATCTAGGAGTAAAATATATGTTAGGAGATTGTGTGTCATTAACATCGTTTACTGGTAATATACATAGGAACATGGCAGTGGGTTGGGTGATTACCGGGTACCAAAGGGGAAAGCCTGATAAATGGAATAAATGAAAAAGGGCAAATGCGAGACACTTGTGGATGTAAAACCCGGTTTGGGGTAAAACCGCACATTTTTGGCATAATGAAGGGCTTTTATGACACATGGCCTTTATTATACTTGTTCGTTGTTAGAGCGTCTAAAAACATCTCTAATGGTATCTTACTTATAGCTCATTACTATTAACCTTTTTATGGACTACTTATTTAATTATTTTCATTGAAGCACAAAATCTTTTTTATTTGTTAATGATCATTTATATTGAATAGTCAATATACTTTACCGTTTTGTATATTTAACCCTTCATTGTTTAATCATATTTCAATTACTTTCTCAATTATATTTTAGTTAAAATGTATTTTATCTATTTATTTGAAAATTAATTATTTGTATTAAATAAATAATAATATTTCATTTAGGAAATATAATTTTATAAAGATTAAATAATGTATGTTTAAAAATGACTAACTAAATGAGGGAGTTTTATAGAATAATTTAGATAAATAGAGATAAATTATTTAAAAAAAAAATATTTGAACAAGTTAACGATTGGAAATGTAATTTAATGAAATGTTAAAAAATAGTGAAATGATGATTTGACAATAATTTTAAATCGTGTTATAGATTTATCATTGAAGATGTTCTAACAATAAGTTTATTTTTAGCTTAATTACTATAAACTTTTCTTTATTGACCACTAAATCTCATTTTGGAATATAACGTGTTTGCTTTTTTTTTTTTTTTTTTTATTTAGCAATGACCATTCAATATAACATATATTAAGTGGTCAAATATATTTTCAGGTTATGTACAACTAACCCTCTAATTTTTAATCAGATTTCGTTTGTGCCTTTCAATGATATTTTATTTTAAATATATTTTAGTTTTTTACTAGTCAACTATTTCTATCGAATATTTAATGAAAATTTATTTTCGAAATATAAATTTATAACAATTGTATATTATTTTTAATCTATTTTATAATAGTGACATATTAATTATTTCATATTAATTTTTCCGAACGATATGTTTTAATATATTTTTTTTGAAATAATATATATTAATATTTCTAATTATTAAAAACACAATGTGTTTAAAAAATGACAAATTAAATTATGGGAGTTTTATAAAACAATTTAGATACATATGGATAAATTATTTGATTTAAAAAAAAACTATTATGTGATTTAAAATCGAAAAACCGGACCGAAACCGGAACCGTTAGAACCAGAATATGTTGATACGGTATGGGTTCGGGTTTAAAAAATAACTTTATTCAGGTTTTGGGTAATCTAGGTTTCGGGTTCAGGTCAACCAATTTTAAGAACCAAAATCGGTGTTAGGAACTGAAATCGCTTTTAGGGTCGAAACCGGTTTCTGTAAAAAGTTTAAAGCTTGCATGTTCTGTGAAAATTTCTAACGTGTAGTTTAAAGTTTTTACATGATTTTAGACTATATTTTTTTCATTTTTGGTTTCATATTTATTGACTTACAGTCTCTCAAAATCATGATATCAAAGATCAAAATTTATATTTTTCAACTTTTTCTTATATTCTATGAAAATTTTAAAACATACATATCTAATTCATTTGAAGTCGGATTAACATGTTGTTTTTCCAACATGTATCTTAGACTTTGTACATGATTTTAGATTATAATTTTGTCATTTTTAGTTTAATATTCAATGACTTACAGTGTGCTGAAGTCTGGATATCAAAGATGGAAATTTTCAATGTTCAACCGACTAACTAATTACCAAAAAGTTGTTTTCCCGAGTTTTCTAGTTTTCTTGTCCTAGACCCACCTTATCCGGTTCCACCCAACCCACTTTGACGTTTCCGGGCTTTGCAGTTCTAGACCCACTTACCCGGAACGCTTCCTATATACTGGTCTGGTTTCCGGTCCTACAAAATCTGTTAACTAGTTTCTAGGTCTGGCCCATTTAGTTCGGATTTGGATCCACTTTCATCCCTAATTAGAAAAAGTTAACAAATTGAGAGTTCATTTAATTAGATGTTAAAGTTATTCAAACGATCAGCGAGAGCGAGAATAATTTTAAGAGAGGTGCTCGAGATTGCTTTTTGAAGGTACTGTGTTAAAAAAACTAAAAGAAGTTTCAAAAGATCATATTTTACATTTTTTTAAAAATATTCATTTTAAAACTAATTAAGAAAACTATTTTAAAAAATAATTTTTAGTTTCCAAAATATGTTTTTTAAATTATTGGTTTTTGAGTTTGCCAAATATTTTATTTATTTATACTTCTTGAGTTTGCCAACTCCATTGGTTTTTGGGATCCAAACACGGCTTTCAAAAAAAATAAATCATATTAGTAGACGATGACTTGACAACTCACATGCAAAAAAAAGGATTGTATGCAATCTAACCCACTTCTAGTCTTCTACACACACCCACACTTAGTTTATACATATAATGTTTAACAATCGCAGCATACTCTAAAGTGTAAAGGTAAGTAACATTTGGATGACATTAGTTCATTTTGTGCTTTTGCCTAGCTGCACTATGCTTTTATTTTCTTGAAACCGTCAATGGCCTTGTCTTCATCTTCATCTTCATCTTCATCTTCATCTTCATCATCTCCTATACCAACTAGAATATGGACACATGATGTATTCCTAAGCTTTAGGGGAGAAGACACTCGCAATAGCTTTGTAGATCATCTTTATACGGCTCTAGATCAAAGAGGAATACATGTGTTCAAAGACGATACGGCACTCGATAAAGGAAAATCAATCTCCCGGGAGCTGCTGAAAGCCATTGAAGAATCAAAGTTTGCAGTGGTTGTTTTCTCTAAAAACTATGCGGACTCTTCATGGTGTTTGGATGAGCTTGTCAAAATCATGGAATGCCAAGATCAGATGGGACAGATGGTGTTACCGGTGTTCTATCACACAGATCCATCCGATGTGCGTGGAGTGAAAAGAGACTTTGATACCGCTTTTCAGCAACACCAGGGCAGGTTTAAGGGAGAGATGGAGAAAGTGAACAAGTGGAGGAAAGCTTTAGCTGCAGCTGCTGGTTTATCTGGCTGGCATATCAAGGAAACAGGCAATGAGTATGTTTTCCTAGATTTGTTGCTTCAATTACTTAGATGCACTTATAAACACATTATCTATCGTTCTACCAGGTTATTGTGCTACCAATGATAATGATTTTGTGCATAACTATTTTATTATCCCACTGTATTATGGGCTAATTTCTATCCACCAATTTATTAGCCGATTATATTTTTAGGATATTATATATTTCAATATTGTATTGTTTCCTATTATACCCCCACTATATTTGGGGATCCGTTGTTTGTATTTATCCCTATATAAACAAGGCATTGTTAATCAATTGAAGGGAGATTCAGATCCTGTGTTCGCTGTTATGGTATCAGAGCCATAAACCCTAAATATTGGCGGCTACCCTTTCATCCAAAGCTACGGCTTTGTCTGATCTGTTTCGCTGTTAATTATCAAGAGTCCTTCTCTGTCATCGTCATGGCCAAAGATGATGCTGGTTCGAGTGAAGTAAAGGCCACAACGTTACATCCCGCATACACTGTAACGAACATCCAAACCAAGATACGAACTCTGGATGGTGTCAAGGTCACGTACTCTTCATGGACAAAACTGTTCCGTCTTCATGCCAAAGCTTACAAAGTTCTTGATCATATCGATGGCACCCCAGCACCAAAGGAAACTGATCCCACTTATCTTCAATGGATGGAAATTGATGCCCTTGTCTTGCAATGGATTTACAGTACGTTGTCCGACGAACTCATGGTTCGAATTCTGGAAAACGACACTACTGCTCAAGATGCATGGAACAAACTTAAAACAAACTTTCTTAACAATAAGGGATCACGTGTTGCTGCCCTTGAACAAGAATTTTCTAATCTCACCTTGGCTGCCTGTTCATCGATGGAAGCCTACTGTCAAAAATTAAAAGATCTAGCAGACCAACTGGAAGATGTTGACAATCCTGTCACTGAAGCAAGACTTGTTTTGCAGATGGTTCGCGGGTTACCACCAGAATTTGATGTGGTCGGGGCGTATATCAATCAAAGCTCTCCATCATGGGAGACAGCTCGTAGCATGTTGCAACTGGAACAACACCGACAAACAGCTCGGCAAAATCAAACTCACACAGTCCTCGCTGCTTCTTCTGATGACCGATCATCTCAAAATTCCACACCCGGTCAACATGGTCAGACTCACACCTTCAACAACTACTTAGGTAGAGGTGCAGGCAGCCGTGGTCGAGGTCCACCTGGTCGTGGTCGTGGCAGAAGTTTCCGGGGTCGTGGAGGTCGAGGCCAACCAAATTGGAATCAAGGAAATCAATGGCGTCAACAACATTGGAACAACTCACAACCATGGAATCCACCGCCATCTCCATACCCCTCACAAGGTCCGACCCAGCCAGCAAGTCATTGGGCTAATCACACATTCGGACCCATCCTTGGAGTCGATCCAACGTCACAACAAAGGCCCAACGGACCACCTCCAATGCGACCAACTGGTCCGATTGCTGCTCCCAGTCCCCAGTTTGCTGGTTATTCTGACTATAGTCCATCAGATTTGGCACAAACAATGCAACAAGTCCATCTTAACTCCAATGACCAGTCTTGGTACATGGACTCAGGCGCCTCGACCCATCTCACATCTAACCAGGGTAAGATCTCAAGTCCCATGATTACTTCTCCTGTAACCTCGATTTTTGTTGGAAATGGTTCTAGTATTCCAATTCATGGGTCTGGACATTCTTCTTACACCACCCAATCTCATTCATATGCCTTGAAAAATATTTTGTTTACTCCCTCCATTATTAAAAACCTTTTATCTGTTCGGAAATTCACTATCAATAATCAAGCTTCTGTTGAATTTGACCCATCTGGTTTTTCTATAAAGGACCTCAAGACTGGAGCTCTTCTTTCTCGGCATGATAGCACGGGCGATCTTTACCCTTTCACGACACCATCCAATCCATCTGCTCTCCTTGCATCCTCTCACGATCGCTGGCATGCTCGCTTGGGTCATCCAGGCGCTCCTGTTTTAGATTTACTTCGTTCTAAATTTTCACTTTCTTGTAATAAACCTACAACTACAACTTTATGCTATGCTTGCCAACTATCTAAACATACTCGGTTGCCTTTTTATGATTCACAATCTATTACTTATGCACCCTTTGATATTATACATTGTGATCTTTGGACATCTCCAGTCTTAAGCAAATCTGGCTACAAATATTATATGGTCCTCATCGATAATTTCACTCATTATGTATGGGTCTACCCTCTCAAATACAAATCTGACACCTTTCTCAATTTTAAAAAATTTCATAAACTCATCCAAACTCAATTTAACCGAACCATTAAGTCTTTCCAATGCGATCTCGGTGGTGAATTTGACAATAATGAATTTAAGTCTTTTGCCCAAACTCATGGTCTTGTCTTTCGTTTCTCTTGCCCTCAAACATCCCAACAAAACGGACGAGCCGAACGGATGATTCGTCGCCTCAACGACATTATCCGGACCCTTCTCACTCACGCCTCTCTTCCCCAATCCTTTTGGGTTGAAGCTCTTCACACCGCTACATACCTACATAACATCCTCCCAACCAAACGCCTCAACTTTTCTACTCCTGCCTTCTCTCTTTACGGTCGCCAACCATCATATGATCATCTTCGCACCTTCGGGTGCACTTGTTATCCCAACATCTATGCCACTCAATCTAACAAACTCCAACCACGTTCCGTTAAATGTGTTTTCCTTGGATATCCGGAAAACTTTCGGGGTTATCGCTGCTTTTATCCTTCCACCGGCAAAGTTTATCTGTCCCGTCATGTTACATTTGACGAAACCTCTTTCCCATTTGCCAATAGCCCTTCCCCATCCACTTCCTTCGACATTTTCGGTGACCAACATCTTCATGTTTTTCCATACTCCACTCCTACACCATCTACTACCCCCACTCAACCATCAACAACACCATACCATACCACATCCACCCCTCAACCACCTATCTTGACCTACTCACGTCGCTCAAAACAAACCACCACCCATCCACCTGCTCAATTAAGCTCTCTCCCTTCCGAAACACCTTCCCCCACATCCACCCCACCTCAATCCACCTCACCTCAACCCTGCCCCCCGCCTCCTACTCATCCTATGACTACTCGTGCACGAGCAGGTGTTATCAAACCGATCATCCGTTTAAACCTTCATACCTCATTTACTCCACCCATCTCTCCAATTCCTAAGTCAATTTCTGCCGCCTTGTCTGACCCTAATTGGTTACAAGCCATGGAAGATGAATTTCGAGCTTTACAGGTAAATAAAACATGGGAACTCGTTCCCCGACCGACCGACAGCCCAGTTATTCGGTGTATGTGGCTGTTTCGCCACAAGTTTAAAGCGGATGGATCACTTGACCGCTATAAAGCACGCCTTGTGGTTAATGGGAAATCACAAACAGTGGGTATTGACTGCCTCGAGACGTTTAGTCTGGTTGTGAAACCAGCTACTATACGAACCGTTCTCAGTCTTGCAGTCTCGCAGGCATGGCCGATACATCAGTTAGACGTCAAAAACGCATTTCTCCATGGCGATCTCCATGAGACTGTCTTCATGCACCAGCCCCCAGGATTTGTTGATACCCGGTCTCCATCTCATGTTTGTTATTTACGGAAATCTTTGTATGGGCTTAAGCAAGCCCCACGTGCATGGTATACTCGTTTTGCTTCATTTATCACATCTCGGGGTTTCCAAAGTAGTATTTGTGATTCATCGTTATTTATTATGGTCGCCATCGTGCTTACTTATTACTATATGTCGATCATATAATATTGACTGCTTCTGACCCTGCTGTTCTCCGCAGCATTATCACCTCTTTGTCTCAGGAATTTGCTATGACTGATCTAGGTCCACTTCACCATTTTCTGGGTATCACGGCTACTCGCAATGAACATGGTCTTTTTCTGTCACAAGCCTCTTATACTCGTGATATCCTTCAACGAGATGCTATGGCCTCGTGTAAACCATGCGCTACACCAGTGGATACGTCCAAGAAACTTAGTGTTACTGATGGTGAACCTCTTGCTGATGGCACTCTCTACCGCACTCTTGCAGGTGCCCTCCAGTATCTGACCTTTACTCGACCAGACATTGCATATGCTGTTCAACAAGTTTGCCTCTTCATGCATGCCCCACGTGAGCCACATTTTCAGTTCATGAAGAAGATTTTTCGTTATTTACAGGGTACGATTGACTATGGTCTACAGATAGTTGCATCTTCAGCCAACTCGCTAACTGCCTACTCCGATGCTGGCTGGGGCGGATGTCCCGACTCGCGATGATCTACTTCTGGATATTGTGTGTTTCTTGGCAATAATCTTGTTTCCTGGTCTTCAAAGCGCCAACCCACTATCTTTCGTTCCAGCGCCGAGGCCGAATATCGTGGTGTTGCTAATGCAATGTCTGAGACCACTTGGTTACGAAATCTCCTTCTCGAGCTTTGTGTTCCCCTTCACAAGGCTACAGTTGTTTATTGCGATAATGTATCTGCTGTCTACCTGTCTCAGAATCCAGTCCAACACCAGCGCACAAAACATGTGGAGATAGACATACACTTTGTGCGAGAAAAGGTCCGTCTTGGCCATGTTCGGGTTCTTCACATCCCGGCCCCCTTGCAGTATGCAGACATCTTCACAAAAGGGCTACCACGTTTCTTATATCAACAATTTCGATCCAGTTTGAGCGTTTGTCCTTCCCCGGCTCAAACTGCGGGGGAATATTAGCCGATTATATTTTTAGGATATTACATATTTCAATATTGTATTGTTTCCTATTATACCCCCACTATATTTGGGGATCCGTTGTTTGTATTTATCCCTATATAAACAGGGCATTGTTAATCAATTGAAGGGAGATTCAGATCCTGTGTTCGCTGTTACAATTGAATTCCGATTTCATGTAGTTACCGTTCTAATCTTTCTGTAGGGGTGAATCTTGCTAGATCTGCAGCTTCAGTTACTTACATGGACCTGTGGACCTAGTTTATTATGTTCTATTAGAATATTGTGTTAAAAACAATAAGGATTTTGTTCAAAACCATTTGTTATCCAGCTGTAGGATGGACTAATTTTTATTAACCAATTGAGTTCGTTATTTAGCATGCTAGCCTTTCAATTGTATCCAGTCACATCCCCAAAATGGTCAGTTAACTTGCTTACAATGCTCAAATTTGTAGGGGAGAATCTGCCATCATCATCCAGATTGTGGAAAAGATTTTATATGGTATACGACCATGTGTTATGGAGAAAAATTTAATTGGTATCGCGTCTCGTATAGATGAATTATATTCATTATTGTGTATGAAAGCAAAAGAAGAGGTGCGCATTGTAGGGATGTTGGGAATAGGAGGAATTGGTAAGACAACTATCGCCCAAGCTTTATTTCGAAGAATTTCTTATATGTTTGAGGGTTGTACCTTTGTTGAAGATGTCAGGGAAAATAGTTCTAGTAAAAAAGGTGTACGTGACTTACAAGAACATATTCTAAGAGATACTCTAGTGACAGTTTGCCATAATTTTCTAGATGGTCCTGAGCACGGAGCCCATGTGATACGAAGACGACTTTGCAAAAAAAAGGTTCTTCTAGTTCTTGATGATGTGGATGATGTTGAGCAATTAGAGTTCCTAGCTGCAACACATGAGTGGTTTGGTCCTGGAAGTAGAATCATTATAACCACTAGAGATGAGCGTTTACTCTTAGATGCAAATGTCATTTACAGACCTGATTTTTTGTGTAAGAGTGAAGTTGCTGAGCTCTTCTGTTGGCATGCTTTTCAGAAAAGTAGCCCTCCTGAAGGGTATGAGGAGCTCTCAGAACGTGTAATACGGTATGCCGGCTGCCTTCCTTTAGCCCTGAAAGTTTTAGGTGCATTCTTCCGTGGAGGAGAAGTAAGTGTGTGGGAAAGTGCTTTAGATAGATTAGCCGAAGCACCAGATGGTAAGATTCATGACAAACTGAAGTTAAGTTTTGATGGGCTGCATGTTCTTGAGAAAAAAATATTCCTAGACATTGCATGTTTCTTCAAGGGGAAAGAGGTAGAACATGTAACTAGAGTACTGGATAGCTTTGGTTTTCACCCGGGGAAGGGGATTAGTGTTCTTATTGAAAAATGTCTTATAACCGTTTCAAATAAAAAGCTAGATATGCATGATCTCATACAGGAAATGGGTTGGCAAATAGTTCGTGAGAGTTTCCTGGATAGCAGGCTATGGAAACTTGATCAGATCCATGATTTCATCAAGGGAAAGAAGGTAAAATTATTTACTGTCTTTATAAAGTTGCTTTCTTTGTTTCTATTCATTTATGTTTCTAGAATGGACTGGGCACATGGATTTGATCATAGCTAGTTCTTTGTAGCAGAAACCAAAAACAGTTGAAGCAATAATGATGATGGACAATGAATACCTTGTTGATGACTATGATGCGAACTTGGCCACTCTTGCTGATGTTTTTACAAACATGAAAAATCTTCGGCTACTTGATATTGATGGGAAATTCCCTTCTACCATACCTTCCTTTCTCCCCGACGAGTTGCGATGACTTCGTTGGACTGAGTACCCATTCTTGACTCTGCCGTTAGCAGATAGGTGTAAGCTTGTTGGACTTGAAATGGCTGAAGGAGATCTCAAATATTTATGGAAGGGGCAAAAGGTATTTAGCTTTCTATTTGTATTGATTATGAAACGACCTAAATATTAAGATTTTTTCAATTTCTGTTTTACTTGTCAGATTCTACCGAACTTGAAATTCGTTCACCTCGAATTGTTGGACAACCTCACATCATTTCCAGATGTATCTGGGGCCCCAAATATAGAGAGGTTAATTTTGTCAGGCTGTTGGGGATTGAGGGAGGTTCACGAGTCTCTTGGATCTCACAGAGGGTTGGTTTACTTGGACATGAATACCATCTTCCATCCAAGCTTGAGATGGAATCCTTGGAGACACTAATTCTCTCTGGATGCGAAAGTCTTGAAAGATTCCCAGAAGTCTCCCCATGTATGGTTAAACTATCACAAATAAATCTTAAGTCTTGCTCTAACATAAAGGAGTTGCCGTCATCAATTAGATATTTGTCAGGATTAAGATTCTTAAGTCTCGCAAACTGTGTGAAGCTTAACAACATACCAAACTCAATTTGTGGCTTAAAATATCTCAAGTGTCTTCGTCTTCACAACTGTGTGAAATTGAAAAATCTTCCAAATAAGCTTCAAAAAATGAAATTGTTAGAAGAGCTCTGGTTAGGATTTGATGACTTTGAAAGGCCAGAGACGTCTATTGGTTTTCATAGTTTCAGAGGTTTGTCGTCCTTAAGAAAATTAGATCTAAGTCAGAGGCAAATTGGATAGGAAAGTTTCCCTGAAAATCCTGATGCATTTTCCTCCTTGGAAGAATTATATTTAAGTGGCAACTCTAAATTAGTCCAGTTACCATCAATCATTAGCCATCTCTCTCGTTTAAGACGCCTAGAGTTGAATAAGTGCAACCAACTTGAAAGTTTGTGTAAGCTTCCATCAACCGTACAAGTGTTGAAAGCAAATGATTGTACCTCATTGAGAAAGATCGGAGATCTATCAGCAACACATAAATGGTTGTATAAGATATGGATAACTAATTGCAAGAAACTCCTAGAGGACGAAGAGAATCAAAGATATCTTACTAAGATGTCGCAACTATTTTTCATTAAGGTGATTCCTCTATCTTTCTTAACCTATTTGATTTATTTAGAACACATTTGTTACATGGATTCTCCTGGATTGAACTACATGTGACTACATAAGCTTTGTATGGCTAGTTTATATATATATATATATATATATATATATATATATATATATATAAGTATGTTCCTTTGAGATTCCGAAAAAATAAAGATCTTGAGATTCAACCTCAGCCACATATTTCTTGTATGTCGCTCTAGCGCTCAGGCGTACAGGCACAGCGGGAGAGTTATAATCATAAATGATTATTCAACGCCACACATTCCTTTCCCCCATCACTACCCCTAACCACCACCCACTCCCACCCCCACCGACCACCTTTCACCACCCACCACCACCGCCAATCATCATTATCACCCGTTACAACCACTAGCACCACCCCCCAACTTTGATTATATGTATCTAATCTCAAATGATTTATATGGGCAAGATTGGTTTATGTCTAAATAAATCATATGCGATTAGATACATCTAATCACACGAACACACAAGAATAACAAAAATGAATCTTATCCACATAAATCATATATGATTAGTCATATAGAATCACATATGATTATATGTATTTAACCGCATATGATTTATTTGGAAAATTTTGTTTTTGTCCACATTAATCATATGTGATTACGTACATATAATCACATGCGATTAAATAGAGGAGAACAATTATTGAATTGAGAAAGAGAAAATGAATCTTGTCCACATAAATTATATTTGATTAGATAAATGTAATAACATGTAATTAAATACATGAGAACAACTATTGTATCGAGAAAGCAAAAATGAATACATGATTAATGTGGTCATATATGATGATATGTACGTAATCACGTGTGATCATATGTATTTAATCATATATGATTAATGTTGGTTTCGCGTATTTAATAGTTGGTCTCTTTTATTTAATCACATGTGATCATATGTATTTAATCTTATATCATTAATGTGGACAAAGATTTTTTTGCGTTCTCGATTCAATAGTTGTGCTCGTGTATTTAATCATGTGTGATTATATGTATCCAATCACATATCATTTATATACACAAGATTCATTTACATGTTTTAGAATTAATAACTTTTGTCATTATTTAATTCGATTATATGTATTTAATCACATCTAATTAATGTAGACAAAGAACAACAATAAATCGGAAATGCGAAAATAAATCTTTATGTATATAAATCAAATGTGATTAAATACACGAGAACAATTATTGAATCGGGAACGCAACATCGAATTTTGTCCATATAAATTATATGCGATTAGATACATATAATAATATGTGATTATATATATTTAATCACATATAGAACAAGTATTGAATCATATGTGATTAAATATACATAATCAAATGTGATTAAATATATGAGAAAATTATTAAAAATGAGTACATGTACCTAATCACATATATATTTAATCACATATGATTAGTATAGACAAAGAGCAACTACTGAATTGAGAATGCAAAAATGAGTCTTGTGCAAATAAATTATATGTGATTAAATGAACGAGACCAACTATTGAATCGAGAAGGTGACAACCAATTTGTTCATATAAATCGTATGTGATTATATATATATATATATATATATATATATATATATAATGACATTTGATTATATGTATTTAATCACATATGATTTATGTGAACAGTATTTTTTTCGTTTTCGATACAATATTAGGTCTCGTGTATTTAATCACATGTGATTATATGTATTTAATCGCATATGATTTATGTGAAGAAGATTTATTTTTCGTTATCGATTCATTAATTGTTTTTGTGTATTTAATCAAATGTGATTAAGTGTATCTAATCACATATGATTTATATAGTTATTTCACTGTAGTATTTCACTTGTGATTATGTGATTTATATAGTATTTTCACATGTAATTATGTGTATCTAATCATATATCAATTATATACTATTTTAAAAAGAAACAATCATCATGGTAATATATATAATCATATATGATTACATAAACTACTACAAGAGATTTTAACATGTGTATTGAAATATAAAAATTACACGTGATCACATATTTTAAACATATAAATATTTTAAATATTTTCATTCCAAACGGGTAGGTTTCCATCCATAGTTTTTATACACTAATTGTAAAATACTATATATATATATATATATATATATATATATATATATATATATATATATATATATATATATATATATATATTTAGAATTACTTTTAATCCCAAACATGTAGGGATTTAGAATGTCGAAAGCCTATAGTACATATGATAATTGATACATGTAAAGAAAATCCATGCTTGTGTATGACAAAAGTCAAACCAAAGAAACTACATGAAAAATTACGTGATTGGAATAATAAAAGAAGAAAAAGTTAAAAGTTACTTATTGTGTTACTATGCCAATACTCCATTTTTTTTAAATACAAAGAGAAACAAGCTAGCAATATAGCATAGATAGATGCATGTAATACTGTCAAAATGAAAAATTTGTATACATTTTGTACTAAGTTGTCAAGGTCAAGTTTGTTGGAAAATCAAAAACATATATTCAATATATTAATTGTAAAGTAACATGCGATTTATTTATTTATCAAATTATTATAGATATTATTATATTTCTTGAAATAGTTCAAAAAACCGTTTGATATTCCTTTGAAACCACTTCACTTCCTAATTTCCATCTCTAATTCCACCCATCGACCATCTTTTGATATTATTTTTATACCACGATTTCATTCCTAATTTCTTAGAACTATCTAATAGTCTATTGTTAATCTCCATTTCCATTGATTTCAAGGTGAAAGTCATAATACAAGTCTATCTGATGCCGATTGCCCAAAGTGTTCCATGTCAATGAAGACCAAAATACAATTTGGTGCATATGGCAGCTGATTGGAGAAAAACGTGACATCAAAGCATAATTTTACCAGTTAGTTGGAGTTTCCATAACACATTCAAACCTATTCTTCTTAATTCAATATTTCCATATTCAATGAAAGAAAAAAAAAACAGAGAAAGAGAGATGGCTGCCAGAGAAAAGATGGAGAGCACCGGTGAAGCAATCACTGCCTTGTTGGTCTGAGATGCAGTTCAATGGTGGTCGGTAAAAATATATCAAAAACACTCTAAGCGGTGGCCGGTAAAACCATATCACAAACCACATCTGGTGGCCTTCTACTTCAGACCCAGATCCGATGAAACTAGATCTGGTGACAACTTGTGAAAACAAGATCTAAGCTGAGGCGAGAAGGAGCTGGTTTCCGACGAGCGAAGGTGTATTGTCCCACAAATTACGAAGAGATTTTTTAATTTTAAATTATGATAACCAATTAAAACCTTCTTTCCAAAAACCATTATGTAACATTCGTTTGATTAAAATCACACAATATCATAGTTAAGTTTACAAAACTTTAGGAACGGACATCTTCGATGTGTGTGTACAGTCCTGTCGAGCTCTTCTCATGAACGACCTGCAAAATGTTTAATCCATAACAGTAAGAATAAAGCATATTGAGTTCCCAGTATACCACATATTTCGTCATACATAAAATGCATCGACACAAGAGTTTGGCTCTAGCACCGAACAGTCTAATCTCCTATCCACATAAGCATACATAACAAACATACATGAAGTAATAGGTCCGCTCCAACCCTGGACGACTGATATGGGCTAATTCATAGTCTAACATCTTAACATGGGCTACACCCATGGTCTTTCCTTGCAATGTTATGGGCTACCCCCATGGTCTTTCCTTACAATGCCATGGGCTACCCCATGGTCTTACTAGCATGTGTCATGCGCTACCCCAATTTCTTTTTCTACAATGCCATGAGCTACCCCTATGGTCTTCCGAGAAAGTGACATGGGCTACCTCCATGGTCTTTCCCTGCAAAGCCATGGACTACCCCTAAGCTCTTATGAGCAAGTGTCATGGGCTATCCCCATGGTCTTTCCCTGCAAATTCAAATAATCATATGTAATCAGGGATCAGATAAGCAGTCGAATGGATGATCCACCCGAGAGTGAACAATCAGACGAGAACATCACAGTCAAGTATTATACCAAGATTTCTAAGGCTATGCAACTTAGACTACATAGAACCCAAGTTATTACTACCATATAATCATGTGCATAAGCACAGAGCAAAATAATAAGATATCAATACCCTTAGCAACTAGCGTTCCCTAGTTACCTAGCTATTGCCCAATTCTTAATCAAGCCCTTCACTGGTCAGTCATACATAATCTTGATAGTTGGCCTACCCCAGTTACCCTAACCAATCATAACTCTAGCAGTACCATACGATAAACAAGCAAGTCCCTACCAGTCTAGCATACCAGGACACCAAGTGTCCTATACTACACATTCATACAAAGGAGTTATCCTAGCCAACTAGTACACTCATATTCTAATATTCTACCATGGAAAGGTCAAACAATAGGAAACGTGGCATAATGAGAAAATCAACTGATTCTTAGAACCGGAGAAGCGAATCAACACTCTATTCCTTCCACTAATCAATCCCCCGTACCGACTAACACCCCAAACAAATAAATTCTCAATTAACATCCAAATCCTCCAAGATTAACCCAAAGTCAAAGTGGCCAAAAGTCAATGGTCAAAGGTCTACAAGGTCAACAGTCAACCCAGTCAAAGTCAATGCCACATCGTGACCATTCCTTGGTTACGTCGTGGGGAAGCAGAGACAAAATAGTCGCAGTGATGGGTTTTGTCACGTCGTGACCATTCTTTGGTCACGTCATGACGACTTCAAGAAGCTACATTTTTACATTAAGGACTTATCCATTAAGTCCTTTATTCCAATTTTCCGGAAGGCTTCCTTCCCTTCTAAAGAACTATAAAATCCTTACTTTTTGGACATGCATGTCGAATGCATGTCCTTCAAGAAAACTAGGTCAAAAAGGGTGAGAAATGGAGTCAAAGCTCCATGCATTGCACCAAACAACATGAGAATCTAGATCTGAAGCATATGATAACCAAGGGACTTCAAGGAGTGATAAAGTTGCCAACCTTATCCAATCCCACCAATCATAACCATAAATCATGAAGAAAAAATGTTCAGAAGTAAGATCCACAAGGGATTAACCAAAAAAATGGGAACTTGGAGACTTACCTAAGTCCAAAAGGTGCACCAATAGATGTAGACAAGATTGCTAGATGATCCTTTGCTCAACAAATTCCTTCTTCAACCTTCAAGAGGCCAAAACACCATTAGAGAGCTCAAAAGGCAAGGGGAGAGGCTACGATTTTGTTGAGAGAGGTTGGATATTGAAAAGTAACCTTAGGTCATGATTTAATGGCTTTAAATAAGGGAGAAACCCTAAAAATTCATGGGCATGGGCAGCAACTGTTGTCACGTCGTGACACTCCATTTGTCATGATGCGACAACCATCCCGAACACGCGATCTTTAATTTTCACGCCACATCGTGACACCCTTCATGCCACGTTGTGGCATATGGTTTTCCTCAAAAACCATGTCTTTGACTCCTAATACCATCCACTAATCCAATCTGAGAAATGAGTGTCACAAAATGAGTGGTGGTGAAGCGAGGAAGTGATAAGACGATGCGTTGAGAGTGAAGAAACATAGTTTCCATGTTGTGTCAGTCATTCCGATCGTGAAATATGATACTAAAGAGATGTTTAGTAGAACGCAAAAAGATGTTGAATAAATAGTAATTTTTTTAATCAACCTGAGAACTTTCAAAGATTAAATTATTGGTTCATAATTGTTCTCAATGTTCTCGATTTATGAAATGTTCTCATTTGAACACACACACCCACACACACACACCTATATATATATATACATATATATATACACACATATATATATATATATATATATATATATATATATATATATATATATAGAGAGAGAGAGAGAGAGAGAGAGAGAGCTAGGTTCAAATGTGACAATTATTGTGCAGATGTGTAGACAATGTTATTCTATGAGAATTACTAAGAGAATAAGTTGTTTAGTAATACGAATATGTTCAACCTTATAAAAATATCGTCATTTTCATGCATTCTCACTAATTCTTATTCATTTTTGTTCTCACACATCGTTTTTCACTCATTTTCATTCTGACAGAATACGACTCAATAAACATTCTTACAACATTTTGACAGAATGAGGATAATAATAATAAGTCTATAATAACCTTATAGACGATTTAATTAGTGAGAATGTGTGTTAATGACAATAATTATGTAAGATTGAACGTATTCATATTATCAAACAACATATTTTCTTTGTCATTTTTATAGAATAACACTGTCCTCACGTCTGCACAATATAAAATATGCAGTGGCGGACGCAGACTGTTTTAGTAGGGGTGTTCCTCGTACTTCAAGCCGGTGCACCTAATAGAAAAAACAAGAAAAAAAAATTACACTACGTGCCGAAAATTAAGCAGTGGCCCGGGACCCTCAATGTTCCACTACGGTCCGCCATTAAATAGATGTCGATCCATATTTGAACCTAGCTCTCTCTCTCTCTCTCTCTCTCTCTCTCTATATATATATATATATATATATATATATATATATATATATATATATATATATATATATATATATATATATATATATATATATATATATATATATATACTTAGAGAAAAATCACTACTAGCATCATTACAATATGATAATAACAGGCATCCGATTCCAATATTTTCTAAGGAACTTTTGTATTGTTTAAGATTGAAACAATATAAGTATAATGTTTTTCATTGATTGCAGAACTGTGCTGCTGTAAATCATCGTTTAAGTATTGCTATTCCTGGAAACAAGATTCCAAGCTGGATCAAACAAAAAAAGAATGGGTACAAAATAGCTTTGAAGTTACCTTACAAATGGCATACCCGGGTTATAGGTTTCGTGGTGTGTGGTATGTTTCCAAGGTATTTTGCTTGTCCTCGCATCACCTTCAGCATTTTAAGTAATGGATTACCAATGTCTATGCCTGAGTCGATCATTAGTATGATTTTTACCCCTAAAGAAGTAGTGGATAGCAATGTGTGGATTAGCTATATGCCGTTGGGTTTCTTTCAGCGGATGTATCATGATCTTCAACCTGAAGATTGGTCTCATATTGTAGGTAATCTTAACATTACTGTAATGTTAGCAAATGGCACACCATCCCAGAGATGTGGGGCGCAGCGTTATCTACAAAGAAGATGTTGAACATATTACAACTTGTATCTCTGATTATGGGAATGTGGTGCATATTGATGATGAGGATCTTGGATATGATGAAAGTATTTCTGGAAACACTTACATCTATGAAGAAAAGTTTGATGAGAAGAGCTTGATGCCTTTAAGAAGTAGAACCTCAACATTGCGCCCCACCAAGTACATAAACTGTTCAGTACACACTACTGGAGATGTTGATGATGAAGATGAGGATGTTAGTTGTTTGTTTTTTCCAATAGCTTGTCTGAGATCTTTTTGTTCCAAGGTTACCTCTTTTTTCACGTACGGATGTTAAGCAGAATTCCCGGCCTTTTAAATGGATAGGATGTTGGCTCGTTAAGTACCATGAAGCGCCTAAAATATTTATGGACTATATTTTTTCTGTAAAGATTACATAATACAAGCCTTGCATTAAGGGCCCAAAGTTAACTTAAAGTCCTAATGTAGCCCACTGGATCTACTTTTCAACATGCAAGAGGGACGCCTGATTAGAATATTGAAGGGCTAATTCAAGCGATTCCAAATCCCCAAATCCAAGTTCCATGTATATCCGGGCGCAGTGGGAATCAAAATCAGTTTCTTCGAAAGTTATAATGGAACAATAATCAAATTGCTCATGTCTGAATACGTATTTGTTGCAAGCCTTCAAAATCGAAATCTTTTCTTGGAACTGAAACGTAATAATCTGCAAGCCTGCAAAATCAAATTATCAAAAATCGTTTTTTTGGAACTTCTTTAATTTTCACATAATAATCAAGGAGGGGCAAGGCCAATTCACATGCAAGGGAAAAATTATGTGTGTAGTTTAATTGTGCTCTGATTTTAAGATTGAAATCGTTTTCTTGTATCTTGATTCTTGGTTTCTAAGACTATCAAGTTTGTGTATCAGGTTAATCAGGTTTGTATCTCACTGAGTTTTTGTTTGTATATCAGGATTAATTAGAAGTTTTGCTTGTTTAATAAGGACTTTCTCATTGTTGTTTGAATGCTCAGATTTTTTTTTTGTATTGAAAATCACCTTTGGGCTTTTGTGAGTTGTTCCATCAGTAAGTAAACAAAACTTCTTTATAGATTCTTTGGCTTACTTTTCAACTGATCCGTGAAAAACATCATGATGGTTAAATGATATTTTTTATTTGTTTGGGATTAGTAGAAAACTTAATGCAAACTGAATATGACTTATGAAGGTTTTAGAAAATGTTTTGTTGTAAAATATGTAGTGGTTGTAACTTTATAAGCATCTAAAACCTAGAAATTTATTTGGATAACGTTTCTTATTTCAATACACTACCTCCTCCAGGTTAGCCTCTTAATTTATAAGAAACTAAAATTATACTCTTTAAGCAAACACCATGAACGTAAAAATGAGATCTTCAATTTCTCCTTTGGTATTGGATATTCTTTTTTCTTTCTGTACTGGTCATTCTGTTATATATCTTCTCATATGACATGTACGAGGCTGATACATAATAAAAGCTTATAGATTTTAGACTTATTGCTAGAAATTGTTAGCCAGATAATTCAAGTTAGTTAAGAGTTTGTTAGTTCTAAAGGGCATTTGAGTACTTTTACATGATTACGGTAATTTATTCTGTTTCCAAGGATCTTATGATTTCTCAACTTATTTTTACCAAATTGATGAAAAATTCGGATGAACTTCGTATTGTTCAAGATCTCCCTGGATGCACATGTAATACTGCTACATGTATTCGTGGATAGCTTGAATCCAACGTTTAATCCAGCTTCTTATGGGACTTAATGACTCTTACAAATCTTTTTGAGGACAATTTCTCATGATGTAACCACTTCCTAGTGTTGTTTCTACTGTTTTTTCCATGATCATTCAAGAATAACGCCAAAGTGAGATCAATTTGCCTCATACAGTTAATCACATACCATAGCTATGCATGTTTCTAATGATCAACAGGTCAATCTGTCCAGAAAATCATTAGTTTGTACTCATTGCAAGAAATCGGCACATTCAAAGCTCAATGCTATCGTCTAATTAGATTCCCTTCCAATTTCAAATTGACAAAAACAAAGGAAGAACCTAAAACAACAGTTTAACCTACTACTGATGCTTCACCAACTATTTCTCAAAATCAATACCAACATCTTCTTCAACTTTTACATCAGATCAGTATGAAGTCATCCTCTAACAATGTTTATGTTCATGATGGTGCTTTACATCCTGATGGTACTTTCTTTTCTTATGCTTGTTTTGCTTCTAATGTCTACAAATCTTGTATGTTTCTTAAACCTTACATAACATTGATCATTGACACTGGAGCAACATATCATATACGCTCTAATCCCAATATTTTTCTGTCTATGAATGAATTTTACAGCCTCACAAGATTGGGCTTCCTAATGGTTACAATCTACTTGTTTCACATTATTTTGATGTTCAACTTCTGAATGATATAACCTTGTGTCAATCACCAAACTTACATCTCAGCTTCAAACCTTTGTTTTTTTTACTGATGAGACATATGTCATGTAGGACCCATCGTTGAAGAATAGTAATGCTCTTGCTATTCTTGGGAAGAGAATAAATTATCTTTATATCTTTGACTATGAACATCTCCAAAATAATGTGTCATATAGTTTTTATGTATTTTCTGTTTTATCTTCATCGAATTATGTATCTATATCCAAATCAAAAGGTATGCTACGACACAAATGATTTGGTAATGTTTCTTTAGACAAATTAAAAGATATTTTGTCTCGTCCGTTTAGTTACACTCAACCTGATATTGATTCTTGTCTTGTTTGTGCTCAAGCTAAACAAATACGACCATCTTTTCGTCATAGCCATTCTCACTCAAATTCCCATCTTGATCTTATCAACATCAATGTCTACGATCCTTATAAACACCAAACCAATTATGGTCACAAATATTTCTTAACACTCGTTGACCATACATACTTGGATTCATTTGCTAAGTCACAAAAATTATGCTCTTACTTTAATAAAATCATTTGTTACATTTGTCAAACTCAATTTAATGTGAATATCAAGTGTATTCGTATTGACAATGTTAAAGAGCTTGGCTGAAGTTCCCATGGGAAAAATTACTTTCAATAAAATGGAATTATTCATCAAAAGTTCACTTCTCATACTCCTCAACTGAATGGATTAGTTGAAATGAAGCATAGACATATTGTAGAGGTGGCTAGAGCTCTCTACTTTCAATATGGTGTTGATCATATGCAGCGAGTTTGGTAAAATGGTTGTTCATATAATTAACCAGACTCCTTTAAAGGTTATTCGAAATAGATAACCTGTTGAAGTGCTATATAGCAAAAAGCTTGACCGACAGTCTTTGAAAGCTTTTGGGTGTTTATGCTTCGTATTCTATACTCCTTGTTAACAAGCTCGTGACAAGAGCACATCCATGTATATTCATTAGACATCCTTATGGTCAAAAAAACGTTCAAAATTATCAATTTAATCACCTACAAGATACTAGTTTCAAGAGATATTAAGTTTTTTGAGGACATTTTTCCTTTACTTTCCATGCAAAAACATACATCCATATCCTCTTATATCCATGTTAATACACTATATGTTGAACACCTAATTCAGATATACATTCCATTCCTCATTATCCATCAAATCCCACTTTTCCTCATAATGAAAATTTTACCTATACCCCTATTTTACACAGGTCTGCAAGAAGTATTGTTCCATCCACTCGTTTAAGGGATTAATTATATATGCAATACCCCTGTATTAATCATTGTCTAAATGACATCACTTCTAATAGTTTGGTTTGTCAAATCTCTTCAATGTCAAACATCCCTTTTGAACCAGCCTTTTATCATCAAGAAAAAGGTATTCCTGAGTGGGAAATTGCTATGAAAAATGAATGAAATCCACTCAATGAAAATAACACTTGGGATATTGTAAAGCTTCCTATAGGAAAAAAGCCAATTACATGTATATGGGTGTATGAAGTCAAGAGCAAGGCATATGGTTCAACTGAAAGATACAAAGACCGACTTTTGGCTAAAAGATTCACCCACCAAGAAAGAGTCGACAATCATGAAACATTTTATCTGGTTGTGAAATTCAGTAACTTTTGAAGTCTTTTATAGCTCTTGCATTTAAAAACAACTAGGATACCCATCAATTTGATGTCAACAATTGATCCTTTCATGGGGATTTGAATGAATAGGTTTATATGAAGCTTCTACCAGGGCATGAATCATCCTCACTATTAGGGGCCAAGACAGGATATCGGATCTTAAAGTGCAGTCAGGATCCTGAAACATATGTTTTAATGAGTCAGGATCCTGTATATTACCAATATTATTTCCTAACAAGATTAACGAATATATTTTTTGTTTATTATTCACATGTGTAGAAATATTAAACATAAGAAACGTCTACACTAAAGAATCGCTCCAGTCAAGCTTAAAACCTGGAGTTACCAAGTCAAGGCAACATGCAAGAGCTTGTTTAACAGGATCCCGAGAATATTGGACATCTAGTTAGTCAACATAGGCTATAAATATATATGTATAAATCATACAACATATACCTAGAGTGACTAAATCACTAGTACTCATATTCTCAAACACACTTCTGTAATTTACATTTCGATAAATTAGATTAAACAAGGCAGGTGATCATTATCACCTCCCAAGGTTTTATGCCGGAGATCCTAGCAAGGATGAATGTTTTTCCTTGTAAGATCACTCATGTCACTTTCATTTCATTTTCACATTCATATTGATTACAACACCACAACCTCTTATATAGTTTATTTGATATTTCCTTGATCGTTTTTTGACCAAAACAATTTGGCACCTACCGTGGGGCCGTGATTTTCATAGTTCTCAAAAAATCATGTCTACATAACCAAATTTATCTTCTTCCTCTATTCATCCCACTTCTTATAAAAGTATCCCAATGCCTCCAAACGAACCTCCTAATCAGAAGAAAACTTTTGATACCTCTAAGAAGAGCACCTCTCCGATTACTAGCCATGGAAGTCTAGGATTTGGGGGATTCCAGGATCCTCCCGTTTTGATTTCCAACAACGAACTCTTCTCCATGATGAAGATGTTAAGCAAAAAGTGAGTCAACAATAGGAGGACAATAGGACATTGGTCAAGTAGATGGAAAGAATGAGTGCAGAGATTCGCAAACCTCATGAAGCACCACCCTCGATCTTGCAACCCAATATCCTAATTCCTGATAGTGCAAGATCCTCAAGGAAACGTCAGGAGACTGCAACTCCAGCATCTACCATTGTTTCAACTTGGGGTGTAATCCTATAAAATCAAACTCCTATGATCTAAGATCTCGACGAAACTTTCATTACTCCTAAAAACAAAGATGCTGGTAACTTCTTGGAAAATAATACGTTTAATACTAATTTTGTGGATCTTGGTTCAACCCTTACATTACCAGCCTTGAAATGGCTTCTCAATGTCCCTCCTTATCCAATTACTTCTTTTTCTCATTTAGTTAACCTTTTTAATAATTATTTCTCTTGTACGAGGACATTCGAGAGGATCACTAGTGATATCTATCGAGTAGTCCAGGATCCTAAAGAACCCCTTAGAGTTTTTGTAAGTAGGTTTGGAAGGGAAGCATTGAACATTCATAATATTAACACGGCCACTGCCGTAGAAGCTTTCAAGATGTCCTAAAGAAAAATTATCCTTTCTATGAAGATCTTTTGATGAACGCATGCAAGAGAATGAATGAAGTCATAAGTACAACATTGAGATTCATCAGACTAAAAGAAGAAAAGGAAATTCAGAAGAGAACTAGCACTCCAAATACATATGAAAATCCTAATAGGAAGGCCGATTCCTCGACCCAAACACGCTATAAATCAAAACCATACTCCAAACTTGATCATCATACGGTTAATGCCATTGATAATGAGAGGGGGAGATGAATTCGCTAGGATCACTGACTATTTTTTTCTATGGATGTTTTAGGTCTAATCTTTGTTATGCAAGATCTTGGTGAGAAAGCAAGGTGGTCGTGGAAAGGAGAATGATCAAGTGGATGGAAAGACAAATCTAAGTGGTGCGCATACCACAAAGATTTTGGTCACATCACCGAGGACTATATGGGCCCCAAGAAGGAAATTAGTTATATCCTGAGCAAAGGATATCTTAAAGAAATCCTAGGAAGAAGGAAAGAAAGATTAAAGAAAAGGAGCAAGATCCTGCGTAGTTCCTGGAAAAACCAAGACCCCCTCCTTCAAACGCCAAGTAATTAATGTTATTTCTGGGGGTTATGATATTTGTGGAACTTCTTACTATGCAGTGAAAAGACACACTAACGTATCCAAGGTAGAGAAAGAAAAAATACCCCAGAAGAATACATCAATAACATGCGAGAAAGAAATCACCTTATATGAACAGGACAGAGAGAACATCCAAGATCCTTACCATGATGGATTAGTGATAACTCTCTACTTTTCCAATCACTTTGTTTAGAAGGGTCCTGGTAAATGGAGGATCATCAGTAAACATCATACTGTTAGATGCTTTGACTAGGATGAATATCCTAGAATCTGAGATAATAAAAAAAATCCTCAGTATTGATAGGATTCAGTGGTGAAACGAAACATACAGTTGGAGAGATCAAACTACCTATCTACATTGAAGGGTAAACTCTATGCAACGTTTTTGTGTTATTGATGCTTTGTCTTCCTACAATGTTATATTAGGTAGGCCCTAGATCCATGACATTAAAACAGTACCAACGACATACCACCAATGCGTCAAGATGTCTACCTCTTGGGGGACAGTGAAGATCATCGGTGATCAATAAGAGTCCAAGAATGCAATAAAACCTCAATGAAGCCTTCCATAGTACCGAGAAAAGCATAACAATAAAAGCAAAGGGCACAAGGAGTATTAGAAGCAAAATAACAAGATATAAAAGAAGTGCCCTTAAATCTTCTAGATCTTGACACCAAAGTACTTGTAGGATCCTCAATACCTGAAGAAATTGAGCAAGACCTAGTGAAGTTCCTAAACGACAGAAGAAAGACCTTCATGTGGAAACACGAAGATATGACAAGTATAAGCAAAGAAATTATAACTCACAAGCTTAATATAGATCGTTCGTTCAGACCTATTCACCAAAGAGAAGGAAGTTCGCACCAGAAAGAGACCAAATCATCCAAGAGGAAGTTGAAGAACTTCTTAAGACATGAATCATTAAAGAAGTTAAATTCCCACGGTAGTTGGACAACGTAGTGGTAGTAAAAAATAAGAACGGAAAATGGCGGGTATGTGTGGACAACAAGGATCTTAATAAGGCTTACTCACAGGATCCTTTCCCTTTGCCACATATTGACTCTATGATAGATGCCACAATAGGCCATAAATTAATAACATTCATGGACGCCTCATCTGGGTTCCAACAAATACAAATGGAAGCTTATGATCAAGAAGATACTGCCTTCATAACCCCCATACATATATATTGTTATATCGCCATGCCTTTTGGTTTAAAAAATGCAGGTGCAACATATCAAAGATTAGTAAATTGTATGTTCAAAGACAAACTGGGGGACACGATGGAAGTATAGATTAATGATATGGTGGTCAAATCCAAAAAACCTAAAGATCACCTCAGGGATCTTGAAGAGGTTTTCAACATACTTGATGAATACAACATACAAAGCTATAATCAATCTAAAATACGCAACTTTAACCAAGGATATCCAAAGATTGACAGGAAGAGTGGCAACTTTGCATAGATTCATCTCAAGATCCTAAGAGATGCGTAAACCTTTCTATGATATCTTGAAGAAAAACAAGAAGTTTGAATGGACCAAAGAACATGAAGATGCCTACCAAAAAGTTAAAAAAAAATTAAGTTTAGTACAACTGTTGGTGATACCACTAGATGGGGAATCACTCCTCGTTTATCTTTCAGTTTCATCCAACGCCATTAGTGCAGTCCTTTCCAAGGATCTTGATGGAGATAACATCCTATTTACTATGCAAGTAAAAGTCTCTTGGATCCTGAAACAAGATACTCTCACCTTGGAAAATTAATACTTGCACTAGTTACAGCTTCTACCAAACTAAGACATTATTTTGAAACTCATACTATGCACGTCAAAACTAACTATCCTATTAAGAATGTCATGAGAAAACCATAAATGCCGGGTAGAATGGCTAATTGGTCAGTGAATCTCACACGTATGACATTAAATATGAGCCAAGATTAGCAATAAAGTCACAAACATTAGCAGATTTTGTGGCTAACTTTAGTGATGACCTACAACCTAAGGTAGAATTAGAAATTTAACAACTTCAGAAAGAAGAAAGAATAGGGGAGTAGATACTCTACACAAATGGAGCATCCAACTTAAGAGGAATAAGCCTTGGGGTCATACTAAAATCGCCACAAGGGGACATCCTACCCCTTGTAGTTAGTTGTAAATTCAATGCAACTAACAATGAAGCAGAATATGAAGCACTAATCATGGGGGTACAATTACCTTAGGATCTTTAGATCAAGGATCTCCAAGTATAGTTGATTCACTATTAATAACTAACCATTTCAATGGATACTATGTAGTCACGGGTGAAGGTTTAGCATTATACCTTCAAATACTTAAAACATTACATCATAATTTACAAATTTTAGTTTAAACCATGTTCCTAAAGAAGATAATATGAAGCAGACGCACTAGCAAATCTAGGATCTACCCTCAGGATCCCATCAAAGACCAAGATCCCAATAGTTCATGTAATGATACCAGAAATAGAAGATCTCACCACCTATAATCCTGATCAAGCAGCTAACATCACATCAATCAAAGATCCAATTCTCCAATCCCCTCACCAGGATCCTAATGTTCAAGATCCTGGTCCAAACATTTAGGATCCGCAACAATATAAAGATCTAGGATCCAACCCACCATAAAATACCTCCAGAATGGTATGATCCAAAAAAAGAAAAGAGTAAAAAGCATTAAAAATGAGGGTCTCGCACTTTGTGATGATCCAAGGAGTATTATACAAGAATTCTATGAAAGGGCCATATCTAAGTTTCTTGGAAGATCATAAAGCTATGGTAGTCTTAAAAGATATAAATGAAGGGGATTATGTAAACCACACTAGGGGCAGATCTTTATGTTCCAAAGTATTAAGAAAATAATACTATTGGGCAACCATGAAGAAAGAAATCTTCTTACACACTCATAAGTACGATGCTTGCCAAAGACATAGCAATATCCTTCATCAGCCAGTAGAACCTCTACACCGCATTACTCTCCTTGGTAGTTCATGAAATGGGGGATCGACATAGTCCAAAAATTGCCTAAGGCATCATGTGGAAAAGTATTCATTCTAGCAATGATAGATTACTTCCCAAAGTGGATCGAAGTTGAGGCTTTTGTTCAAGTTAGGGATAAAGAAGTAGTATCATTCATCAAGCCCAATATCCTGACTAGATTCGGGATCCCGATGGAAATCATATGTGACAACGGATCCCAGCTCATTAGCAAAAGAACATGAGACTTTTGCACTAGTTAGGGAATCAAGATGATAACGTCCACCCCGGTTCACCATTAAGCTAACGAATACGCAGAATCTAGTAACAAGATCATAGTCAACATCTTAAAGAGGAGACCATATGAAAAGAATGGGAAATGGGCTTAAGAACTTCCTTTCGTTCTATGGGCTAATAGAACTACAAAAAAATAACAATAGGTCAAACCCCATACTCCTTAGTATTTGGAGCAGAAGCCGTTATCCCAACTGAAGTGGTGATTTTGACGACAAGATACCAACTCTAGACTCAAGATAATAACAATATGATCTTGGCATAGCATCTTGATATGATTTAAGAACTAAGGGATCTCCCCAAGATTCGTAGCACTGCCCATCAACAAAAGATTACCAAAGCTTATAATAAAAATATGAAGGCCAGAAGATTCCAAGTAGGTAACTTGGTCCTCAGTAAGGCGTTTCAAAATACCAAGGATCCTAAGGCAGGTAAACTTGCACCCAAGTGGGAAGGACCCTATCTCATTGATTCAAAAGCAGGAAAGGGGAATATTGGTTGGATACTCTAAAAGGAAGTATCTTTCCAAGATCTTGGAATGGCATACACATCAAAGCATACTTCATGTAAGTCAATTTCATCACACTTCATTATAATAAAGTCATTGTACACACCTACTCCTTACCCTCACTTTTCCCTTTGATTATTTTTTCACAAGATCATTACTGACTTAAGCATCAAAGGGGCATTAGCCAAGCTAACGCCCACCCAAGCTAACATTTTCAACAAACAGAGACTTAAATATCTTAGAAACCACGAATGGTGATTAATCATCTCTCCTCTAATCATGTCAATCCCCGTGCCAATGGTGGAAGCGCCAGGCTGTGCGACGTTAGGATGTTGGGATCTCAGGCCAGGATACATGTTGAATAATACATAGGATGTATCAAACTACATAGCTATTTATTCATTAAATTAAATATATTACATAATTGTTTGAGGTATAGGTAGGTTACGAAAGCAAAGTACAAAAGCAAAGCATATAAGTGACGGGTTTTAGGCATAACAAACAAACTCAAAACTCTTAAGTGTTCGTGCAACCTAAAACAAGATCTATGTTTTCTCAATTGAACCTATAACTAAGAACATCAAACGAAACCCTAAGAACCCTAGCATATTTTTAAAATTACTAAAGAAAGGGTTTATGGTTACATACCTTTTAGTTGTTATAGCAAACAACTAGAAATTCCCTTTAAAGATCTCTTGGTAGCTTACCACCAGAAATGTCGTTCCTCTAATGGAATCACACCCAAGCTAGCAAGAAGATGACTTGAAGAAGGAGGAGAGGGAGGTAGAATTTTCGGCTATCTCTTGGAATGATATGGTGGCCAAAAATGCAAAGGCTAAGGTCCTTTATATAGTGGTACAAGGAAACCCTAGATAACCCTAATTTGAATTAAATAACAACATGAGTCTCATCTATATAACTGCTGCAGAGAAGTATGTACAACATCAGCATCTTCCACAACTTCCTAGCTATAAGACCGAACTTCTAGTGAGAACCACAGAGTCGTGGACTCTCAGAGCTACAATCACCGAATCAACTCTATCAATATGATTCTCGAGACCGGGAACCCATCAGATCTAGACTTCAGAACCCATATTCCAGGACTGATATTCATCCATTCGATGAACCCACCCCTTTTCATTGACTAAGAACACCACCAAACATGCAGAATGAAGTACTCAAAACACATCGATCGTAAATTTCATCCAATTCCAAATTCCTTAGATTTACCAAAAACCTTAAATAAACCCTTGACTTCATGACACGCCATTACCAACCACTGCTCCTATGAGCAAAGATGATCAATCCAAGAATTTTCACATTGCATCCAACCCTTATCAGCTCAGGTGTACCCCCACCTGGAAAATCACTTGAGACAATCATAATAAACCTCATGACTCGAGACTCTATAACCGATACCCAACCTTGGTAACCAAAACCCTAATAACAGCTCACAAACAAATGGGATTTATAATGCAAACACTCCACAGAGACTTCAGATGCACGATTGATACTCCTAACAACCCTTAATTGCTCACTTTATCCAAACCAGCTGGTCCGTGAGTCTCCCGATCTCCAACAATGCACCAATACTAAAAGTGCCACATGCAGAAAAAATTGATAATCATGATCACTAGGGCCACAGCCTATGTCTGGAATGCTCCCGCTATTACGCCGATCTTGTTGACATTCCATAATTTGCATGGAAACTCACGACCAGCACCATGGGGGCCTAAAGATACTCAACCTTATTCCATCGCCTTGCAGGAACCCAATCAACATCCACTCAATGCTAATCGAGCGCAACAATGCCATAATCTTTTTCCACGCATAATTCCTTTCACAATACCAACTACTACCAATGCAAAATCCGATGAAAAACATGGTCGCACACGACCCAAGAATGGGATAGACGGCCGCACTCTTGTCCCAATTCAAAAGTTATAACCTTAATAAGAACCATGCATATAATTTGAACCAAGTGCTCCATTGCTATCTTGTCAGCCCACATACACCCCTCACGACAATATCAAAGTAATTTACCACAATACACACCCTTAGGGAACCCATAACCTTACGTAAAAGGGGCCAAGTACCAGAGTTCTAACAAATGGACGAACCTTAATCATTAACATAAGACATCCTCATAAACGATCAAAATAAGATCCCATACCTTGATTGAGACTGAACAAACCCAATCAATACATAATTATCCTGAAAAAACCTTTAAGTTATCCAGAAATGTTGCTAAGACTCTAGTCGGATCCATCCAAATACCAACCCTGCCAACACGACATGCCAAAAAAATTAGATTCCACGCAGATCTAATGTCCCGCATACCCACACGGTACATCCCTATGAACCATTCTTCTGACACCAAAAACTCGAACAGATTGATGATCCTCCAAGCAAAATACCTAGTTCTCCCCGACTTAGGGTTCGAACTACCACTCACTTGTGTTGTAACCAAAACCATATCTCAAACCGGCTCAACCAGGTACAAACCATCCCTGACTCTTGGAATATATAACGCACACAATATGATCTTCCAGATAAGGACCAAGCAAACCCTGACAGATTCTGAATTTCAGATGAAGACCTAAAAGAATTTTTCCAATGATAACTACCTTTAACATTAAGGATTTCATGCAAATGCGTAAGAAAAAAAACAACATACTATCCAAAACCTACACTCCTTGCTACATTCCAAACCGTCAATCCGGTACCTAACCTGCCTATATGTTGGATTAGGTGTCTAAGCCCATAACTATTTTTGTTATGTACTTGATTTGATTATGAGCATGCTCCTTTTGGGTTGCCTTCACCATAGCAACTGATAGGATGAATTATGGAGAAAGATGATTAATTATGATTTATTAATATATTATAAAAATAATATATTAATTGAGAAATCATATTATTTAATTAGTATTGATCAGAAATTAATTTGGAATTAATTTGGTGATCAAAAGATACTGATTAAATTAACAGGGATTGGTTATTGAAATCGGTAATATTTATAGTTTGGGCTTATGGACCTTATTGGTATAAGGTGGACGAAATCTCTATGAGATTCCATAAAGATTTCGTCCAAGGCTTGTTCAATGGGAGTCCATATGTTGCTTAAGGCCTAAGCAAAGGGGATTAGGGTTTCATGTTCAAAACCCTAGAAGCCTCAACTATAAAAGGACCCCATTAGCTCCCAAAAACGGTGCCCAAGAGTTCTAAGAGAACCCTAAACATTTTTGAAGCCTCCTCCTCTCCCTCTCTCTCTTTCTCTCTCTCTCTCTCTCTCTCTCTCTCTCTCTCTCTTTATTGTTCTTCCTTGTTGCTAGTGGTGTTTATGACTCCATTAGAGGTGCAACATTTGAGGCACTAAGCTTTCAAAGGTCAATAATATTCAAGGTGAACTTGTTATTGCTACACAACAAGAAAGGTAAGATCTAAACCCTAGTTTGTATGTCAATTTTGATTGTTGTATGCTAGTCATAGGGTTATTGCTTTGGTATTCATAGTTGTATGTTCAAATTAGAAAAACCTAGATCCAAAGCAATTAGGGTTGCATGTACACCATAAGAATGCTTTTATGCTCAAAACCCAACAATGGTATCAGATCCTAGGTCATTTTTCTATTGAATAGATGCAAAAGTGAACTGTCAAAGATCAGGAAATCAAAAAACTTGATGTCTGACCGGCTGATTCGCTGAGTCCATGTATGGACTCGACGAGTTCCATAGTGGACTCGACGAGTTGAGTGACCTGTTGCCGGGATTTTCGATTTTTTGTCTAGATTTTGATTAGGATAATTACCAAAACTTGTTTTTCTTGCCTAAATTCGATTTTTTGAGATTGGTATGGATATCCTTATCAAAATTGGTGGATTTGGTTAAATATGGATAATATAGGATTATTATGATTCAAATATTTTACGTAGTAATTTTGAAAAGTTTCAAGTTACACCCTTTAGGTTTCATAGTTTAAATTTAGACTTTAAAGTTTTATTTTTTGAAATTTAAATAGTTAAACCCTAATATTTTGAAAAATTTCAAAATTTGTCCTCAATTTTTGGAATTTAAAATTTGATTAAAAGGTTTTTAATTTTGAAATATTAAATTCTAATTCCCTAGTATTTTGAATAGTTCAAATTACACCCTTATGGTTTTATTAAATTAACTAAGTGTTTAATTAAAAGAGATAATTAATAAATCCATAATTATATGGTTTAAGGTTAATCAAATTAAAAGTCTAATTTATTAATAGATTAAACCACTTAGTATTTTAAATGTATAAAATACACCCTTATACTATATAAAATTAAAAGTCTAATATATTATATATGTATAAGTAAAAGGTCAGTCTTACCGTTAGTAGGCCTCATTCACGAAGCTGGTCTATAAGGGGTGTTTAAGGAATCGGCCTGTAAAATGACTGCCATTGGGTATCCACTCTTACCCACCACAACCTTGACTAGTGGAGGGTCGTTAGCCGAACGGGTAAGATAGGACACAACCTTCCATTATAAGTATAATGAAGTACGAAGTAATTAAACACCTTTTATAAAATTCCCAAATCTTAGTTACTTTAGGAAAAATGTGAAGTTGTTGCTAACCCATGAAATTGCACATTACACCTTGTTGGTCGTTAGTGGAGCGTGTGTGGTTAACCGACACACTAATATGGGACCAATGAAGGATGGCAATGGGTAGCTCTTAGATTATCATAGATCAATGGAGCATGTGTGGTTAACCAGCACATTGATTAGGTGATAAACGTCTTCGAGAGTACCAAGCTAATTTGCATGGTTATTCACACCTTGTTTGTGATCCTCGGTATCACAGTCACAAACATGAAGGGCATAATCGAGATTAAACATGTCATTGAAAAGTTCAATGAATCTCAAAAGATCTAGGAATTTCAATTCATTTAAAACCTAATTTTCATTTCGTTTTTCATGGTGGAAATTGGTAAATCATCGTTTACCTACCTTCAAATATTCTGCAATTGGATTACGGCATCCCTCTTCCGAATTATAGAATATTGTGTTGGATCCTAGCCTTGATATTTCATTTGGGTGTTATATTAAGAAATTAAATCGACTAACTTGAATTTCTCCCTTTTATAGATGTTAAATTCTAACAACTATGGTCTTCCTGAATCCTTTGGAAAAAGCTTTCCTCATGAAGATGATGTTCCGCGATTGGATCGTGGAAACGGAAAAGATGCTTCACTTCCTCCACCTCTTCCAATAGTTCTTCCTGACCCACGTGTTCGAAGACGTGAAACGTTCAAGGTCACTCAAGCCCTATTGGCAAGAAAACACGAAGATGGAAAAGTCTATATGTGCTCACGTCTTGGAGATGAAGTTACATATTGACAGGCTGGGAATGTTGGTTGTCGATGTCTCAAGGAAATTGGTTGTTGATTTGGTTCTTCAATCACTTCCCGAATCATATAGTGAGTTCATTAAAGATTACTATATGATGGACCACGACGTGACCCTCATTGATCTTACCTATTTGCTTATTGCTGCTGAATCAGCAATGATTTGGCACACTGGTAAAGCAAATTTGACTGGTGGATCAACCTCCCAAACTTCCATGGACATTGAAAATGGCAACATTGGAAGTCCAGAAAAGTCTTCTCTTCCCAATGGAAAGGGATTGGCCATGGTCAAACCGTTTGACCGGATGGTAAAGAGAAAGGCTAAATCTAAAATTCTCCCATGTGCTATTCCAAAAGAGTCCATTTGTTTCTACTGGAAAGAGAAGGGGAATTGGATGTGAAGCTGCCATATTTACCTGAAAAATTGCAACGATGGGAGAGTCAAGATGTATGACTTTGCTTCAGGTAAAATCCACTATCTAACTCTATTAAGTTCCTATTTGTAGATTCTTAATACATGATGTGATAAGATTGCATTTTGATGTTTTGTACGATCGAAGAAAAGAAAGGAAGCTTAAAGGAAAAGTATGCTGAGTCTGATCGCGAAGAGATGGATTTCGATCACATGGTTCGATGATCGGATTTTTGAGCTGCTGCATAGGAGTTATGATAGATTGCTTAGGAATATTAGTAACATAGTTTTCATTTGTAATTGCATTGTAAGGACAAGTTTTTCCGCACTTTTATAAATAATAAATTTTTATTTTTTATCTTATTTTATATCTCGTTGCAATGTTATTTGTGAAAATTGATGTTTGTATGTTTCTATTGTTAGCAATATTGAAAATGGACGTGATTCTTAGTTATGTTATTTGTGGTAGTGTCGGAAATTTACCAAATAAGGAATGATTCTCATCACCCAAGTTTCAATTGGAAAGAAACTTGGAATCATGCAGTTGGTATTGTATGATGAATGAGAACCTTCGTATTTGGGAAATTAAGACTAATTCCTTGTCCACATAAGTATGTCAGTCAAGTGAAGGACTATGAGATCTAGTACACATTTTTGTGCATTGGACAAGTCCACCACAAACAACGATAAGAATATTCGTCATGATTTGCTAAAAGTTTAGTAAATATGGTTATGCTTACAAGATTAAGTGTAATTCTGAATCGTTGAAAAGGTTTCAATGTAAAGCAGAACGAATAGGAAGAATCAATTAGGCAGAAAGATAAAACTTTCTCCAATCTGAAAAGAAGGTATAGTACTTAAGTATCGTGTTTTATGATTAACTTAGTTATTATGAAACCATGTCACAATTGATCCTCTAATGACACCTTAGTGTGCTAGTATGGCTAAGAAGAGGAGTCGAAAATTATTGGAATGGTTAAATCAAAAGGTGAATCATACTTCGTTCCAAAATCGAGTCTTAGAGTTGAACTCCAAGATTGTGACTTGAGTGACATAAGAAGGTTTATAACACACTCATCAAATGTGGAGTAGAAAATGTCTTCTTATTCGTGCACATTTGAAATTGGTAAGTTCTGATGTCTTGAATAAGACAAAGATCAACTGAGACCAATTGTGTGAAGTGTTTGTCTTGATAAGAATCCGAACTAACTCTTGAATATTTGTTTGTCGAGGAATGTTTCTTGACAAGAGAATCTTATATGTCAAGAGGTCAGTGGGAGTCTTAATGGTCTTAAATAGCTTTAGGAACTAATCAAGAATGAACCTATTGTCTATCACTAGCACACGACTTGAGGTTTATAACCTATCGTGTTGACATATTCTTGTTTCCGTGCTATTCCGGTTGAGTTTACTATGCATGTGAGTTTTATGAGTTCTCATTTGAATGTGTAAAGGCAAAGCACCTTAATCAATGAAAGTTCATTGATCTGTATGGGTGAGCTGCTGACGCGTGCAAAATAACTACACCTAATTTTAAATTGTTAAACTAACTAACTTAACTAACTAAATTACACTTAGGCAGTGTACCTAGTCAAATTATAGAATAGTATGGGTAAGTCGGGTGTCGATCACAGGGGACGGTTTTAACTAATTAATTTACCTACTATTAAATTAACCTAATTTCCTAGCAAAGTAATGGGTTTTATCTAATTTTTCAAGTTTAGATGAACTTAATTCTTAACACAATTCAATCAATTAACAAATTACTTCTGTTTGTTCGAATCCACTTTCCCTCAATGGTTTATAAATTATTTATGACAATTCCCGTTGGTTACCAATTAGAATATTATTAGCAATTCAGTTCCAAATTTACTAATATAAATTAATTCATGTAGATCTATGTATGTTCACACATAATTTAACACATAACCAATTATTGAATAATATTGGAGTTATGTAAGATTGAGTTGACAAACACAAATTATGGTCATAATATGAGTTCTCTAGCACATCCTAATTTAATAATTCAATTACTTATTTCAGATTGGTTCGATCTTAGCTCTAATAACCTAATGTTCACTAGATTACTAGGTATTCAAATTCATGCAGATTAATGGTCACTAACACCATAGAATAAGACATTAAAGCAATCTTATATCAAATCAAGCATGCTGGCTGTAATCAATCAAACACAAGTCATAACCAACAAGTAAAGTCTAAACTAATATATTAAAACCATGAGTTCCAGCTTCATCTAGCTAACAGAAGCAACTAGATTTAGCTGGACATTCTAACAAATAAACACAAACAATCCATAGTCAAAAGCATGTTAAATGTACCAAACTATAAAGTGAATTATGAACTTTTCCTTCTTCCTTGGTGTTAGAACCAATTTCCAGGCCTTCTCTCCTCTTGATTTTCGACTTCTGAAACTCTCTAGGTCAACCAAAAAAAACTCCCCATGTCGTAAGGATCAAAAGATTATATAGATATCATTAGAATTTTGGTTTCACGTCGTGAATTATCCATTCACGTGGTGAATTGGCAGGAGTCCTTATTGGGCAAGGACTTTGACTTTGCGTGTACTCATCTTCTAGAATCCTCCATGCCACATCGTGAACGTGTGGTCCACGTCGTGAATTGAGCTGATTTCGTGGGTTTCTTTTTCTTTTATTCTCCAAGCCTCCAGAGTTCCAATCTTTGTCGTTTTTAGTCCTTATTCTTCAAGAATGCTCCTTCTTGGCTTTAAAGTGTAATTTAAACTTATAAGTATCATTATTCCATGTAAATAACCAAAATATGTATCAAAATTTACTTAAATATTGCCTAAAAATATGTATAAATATGGCAATATCAAAGTACCCCACACTTATTATTTGCTTGCCCTCAATCAAATCTAATTATTTTTAAACTCAATCCCTTATCACTAGCATCACATAGAACAATCCATTTCAAGCTCAACCATTATACCAAGACCTCAATGCGCATACTTGTGTCTAAAATCCTAACAACCTCCCAATCCTAAATACTCACAATCCTTATGAACATTCACCCCTTAGTTTATACGACATTCATTTCTGCAACCCTCCGAATCAATCCTCAGAAATATTTCTTAACCTCAAGGTAATTTTTTTAAAGCTACCCAAGCATACATAATCTAGAAATTACAACTTTTAGATACCACAATGGAGCTCTTTGGAATTCTTCACTTCTTTGATATTTGATATTTGATTTCTTTGAATTCACCACCTTCTTGTGTGATTTTTGGTATCTTCAACTTTTTGGATTTCTCCAGAATTTTTGATCATTGATCTTCATACTTAGATAGCTCCAAAAATTCTTACAACGTTTTGGTAACATCTCTTTTTTTTACATGTATAACTCATTTTTTTCACTCAAAAACCTACATGCTTAAGCAGGGGCGCTTAACTTCAACCCTTATTGATTAAAGGTATTAGTCTATGTGAAATGACTACATAAGCTTTCCTGGATAGATTTCAGGTTTAGGCTGCAAAACATATTATTCCATATAAACTACCAGATTAACTTTCATATCTCATCACTTTTCACTAAGACTTGGGAAGCCACAAATATACTATAACATATGTTGGCTCAATTAAACATTTTAGCTCGCATTAGATCATCCCATATATATAACACTAGCAACTTAAGTTAAAACTATTACTAGATTCAATTTTTAGACCATTATTTCAAATCTATTTCTAAATTTATTTCTAAATTTTTAAATTTTCTAAATTTTCTATCAATTTTCTTTTTCGACCCCTACCCCACACTTATTACATACAATGCCCTCATTGTATGAATAAAATAATTTAAAAGCAATAAAAGGGAGAAAAAAGAACAGACTCCTTTGGGATAGAAGTGGCATGATCGAACTCTAAAAGTGTGGATTCTCGTGCATCTTGAATATGGACTTCTTCAAATAAGGAACTTGGATCTTGAACACGTGAGATATGCAAATATGCCGACAACATATAGAATCGAGCCTTCAATCTTCAACAAATGTGGTGCAAATCTCCAAAGCGTAAAGAACAATGTAGGAAAGCATACGCCACATTGCATGCTACAGAAAATGAGCCATAAGAGTCTTCATAATAATTCCAAGAAGAATGGTGGTGACCCTTGTAAGAAATATGGAAAAATGATCTTCAATTTTGTGGAAATGTAACGTTCATGACGTGAAGGTAAGGATCACGACGTGAAGTAGCTAAAACGCGTATTCTGAAAATCATCAGTTTCCGATTCACGGCGTGAATAGAGACATCAGGACGTGAAAATTAGGCGGACAGAAAATACAATTCCTCCAATTCTTCTTTCAACTCTTGCACTTCAACCCAATGTCTAAATAATTTAAGACTATTCTAACTCTAATATTTTGACTCTTCTTTCTAACTTTATCTTCTCTCTTGACTCACCCCACACTTATTTTAAATTGTGGGTCTCGACTCTTAACTTTTAACACTCGGCTAAACGTATTCGCACACTCATATCTCGACATCCCTTTCCCGCGACTCCTGTAGAAAATATGAAAATAATACCAAAGGAAGAGAAAAATAAAATAATATCTTAATAGTTTTACAATCCCAAAACACACAAAAACAAACCAAACAAACTAAAAATAAACTAAAATCAATCATCATCTTCATCTTCATGTGCTCCGCTTGTTCCAGCCCCATCTCCTCTCGGCATCCAAAGCTCTTTCCATGTCGGGATATATGGGCATTGAGGTGGCACGGTGGGTGGTCTCACCACATTCATATGAGAATATATACCCTCAAGAAGTTGGGTATTATAACTCACACCCCCACGAAGGTTGTCCAAGTATGTACCCACCTGACTTTGGAATGGGTCGGTGGGTATACCGCCTTCATATCGTTGAGCTCTCCCTATTTCTCCTCGTGCTCTCATATTCCTTTTTCAGGGCCTTTGTTGAGGTTGTTCTTCTTGCTGCCCAATTTGTTGTTCATCATCCTACGGGGGCATCACAAATCTCCCCCCAACATTTACTACAACCCTCATGACACCCAAAACTTGAATAGTCAAATCATTAACCGGGAGGCGAGTAAGGTTCCTAATAAAATTAGGAGTCAAAATTCAATAATACCGGTCAAGTCGGGCGACTAAGTGTCCACCCGTGATAGGACTCTCGGGCCTAGAGCTAGCCGCCTTCCTTCCCAAAAACTGTGCGAGCATATAAGGTATGTAACAACAAACGCCGAGTGCGAGTATGCTCCACAAATAAAATAAATTTTGAATGGACACTTTATCTCCATGATGCTTATGATTGATGGAAAAAGTGATGAGGCGATGCAAAAATCGATGAAGGGACTCCTGATTTGTCCCTCACTTGCATCACGAGAATTATACTTGTGATTAAAAATAGTCCTCCAAAATTGGACATCAAACATCCCGGGGGTAAAATCCCAAACACAACCCTGCAAAAATAACATAAATGAAGGCGATTGTGTTCCTCCTCGTCTCCTCGGTATACAGCCCCATGCGCCATGCAAATTCTCGAAGGCTGCACTCGCGGTATATTCCTCCCAACCGAAAAACTAGCACCCGGTTGTAGTTGGGATCGACGGTTTTATCTTCAAAACTCACGGTAGCGAAAAATTTTACCGACAACTCCCGATAAACTGGTTCTTGGATACCGAAGAGATTTGTCCAACCATTGCAAGTGAATGTAAAGCCATATCCTTCAAACACTTTCGTCCAATATCTTTCTAATTCCAAAACCATACCAACCCCTCGAAGCCACCCCTAATCCACAATAGGAGCGATTGCAAAGTCTCGGTTGTATAACCATCCCAAACGATTCTCATAATTGTTCAACAAGGCTCGTGATAAGTTTTGTGGAAACCGATATAGAGGGTGTATGCTTGCCAAATCAATAGGTTCATGTTCTTGCTGGACAGCTCTTCGAGAACCCATTTTCCTGAAATGACCAAAAAGAAACAAAACAAACCAAAACAAACAAGATATCCCATTAAAAAGTGAAACAACAAACGGGTCGCCCAGTTTTCACGACGCGAACTGGTGTTTTACGTCGTGAACCGTAGTCGGGACGTGAATTTGCATCGGTCATTATATGGTCAAAATCCATACTATATTTCACTTGGGGTTGTTTATTTCATCAATCTATGGCCATGCATTCAGAAATTACCAACCAAGTTATTAAATTTTGGGATTTTTACATCTAAATAAACCCTAACCACTAAATGCTTAAAATATGAAGAAGATCATAAATTAGTGGATAAAACACTTACCAAATGTTGCTAGGAGACAAGAAATGCAAGCAATTTGTGAAGAAAATAGTAGAAAATTGGTTGTGGGGTTAATTGCTTCCGTTCGTGCGCAAAAGAGTAAACAAATGGGGGAATGGTCAAAGTGTTTGGTATAACTGGCCCCCCCCGGTGAATTTTAAAGTTCACGACGCGAACTACAATTTCACGTCGTGAATTTATTGTTGGGATAATATGTTAATGGTTCTATCCTAATTAAACTCAGTGGGCTTAAAAATTTGGGCTAAACTATGTCAATATCATATGTCTTACTTATTCACTTATTCACGTCGTGGAGATAAGATTCACGTCGTGGAGATAAGATTCACTTCGTGAATCGTAGTCTGGACGCAAAAATAAGTCTAATAATAATACTAATTATATTAATTGTCTACCACTTAATTTTTAAAGCACTCCAAATCTGATTTCTACCATTTAAGAGATTATTAGATGATTAGATGATCAATTATCCTAAAAAAACTAAAACTAAAAGCATAAACGAACGAAAAGAAAATTCAAATATGGCTCGGGTTGCCTCCCGAGAAGCGCTTCTTTTTGTTGGAGTCATGAGCCGGACTCCGTGCCTCCTCACGTTGAGTTTTCCGGAGAGTCCATCATCTTGAACCTTACTCGTTTGTAAGCAACCCTTCTATTGAATGCCTTTCTTGAACTTTCTTGCATTGTTGGGTTGACATCTTATTTATGTTTCCGCTTGGGTTCTTTCTTCATTCTCGTGTCTTTAGCTTTTGTCTTGTCTCTTTTCGGGTTTTTCTTGTCAAAATCAGACTCATCACTCTCTTCTTCTTTTTCTTCAATCAGCTTTGTGACTTGATCTGGTGGTCTTGTAAAAGCAAATACCTCAAAAATTATTGGCGTTGAAACTGGAGGTTTCGAGTGGTTTTCTTATTTTTCCAATTGCTCTTCAAGTTCTTTATGCTCCATGAAGATTGTGCTTCCTTGCTTCACCAGATTTTCCTTAGCACAAGATGAGAAAGGAAGAGGTGGTCGATAAGCTCAACAACAGAAAAATCATAATCTTCTTTTATTGCCCAAGACGTGGCACTATTGCCTCCACGTCGTGGCGACTGGCAAACTTCACGATACTCTCTTCTTCTTCTTTCTTTTTTACTTTGAGTGATTGATTAGACTCCTCTTTAAGGTCCTTCATATGCACCAATTCATCTTGTTCTTCTTCTGTATTAACGGCCATGGCTTGAGCATTTTGGATTGACTCCATTTTTCGTGATGGTGAATCCGATAGCTTTTCTGGTACAAGCCTTGTTAATTGCACCACTTGCGTACATATACTTAAAATAGATTCTTTTTGTTCTCTAAGTATTGCGTCTGTAGCATCATGTCATTTTTTGCTAGCTTCCATGAATCTAAATAACATTGACTCGAGAGCAGATATTTTCTCAGATTGGACTTGCTCAATTTGGTAGAGATCATGCTTAAGTTCTTGCATTTTTTCACAACTCGTTCTCTCTTGTACTCCACCTCACAATCCCTTGTAGAATGAGGTCCTCCACAAGCTCCACATCTATCATGAATTGATCCACCCATTTTTGTGATCTTTTCCTCCATTGCATCGAGCTTTTCAATTACAGAACTGATAGTATCTTGACCTCCATCTTTACTTGACTTTCCTCTAGTCAAATCCTTCTTTGAGTTGTGATACTATCTTGAATGCTTAGCGAATTCTTCAATCAAAGCTTTATTTGTTCCCGTATTTTTCTTTGTCATGGGCCCTTGCGAGTCTAGAAGTTGACGAGTGCACAAATTGACTCCATCATAAAATATCGAGATTTCTTGTTGCACATTGAATTCATGTTGAGGGCAATGTCGTAACAATCTCTTGTAACGTTCCCAAGCTTCGTATAATGACTCCCCCTCTAATTGTTGAAAATTATGGATGTTTCTTTAAAGCTTTGCTACTTTTGAAGGAGGAGTAAACTGGTTGATGAACTCAGTCTTAAATTCAGCCCATGTCGTGATTGCTCCAAAGGGAAGTGATTTTAACCATTCCTTAGGTTCTCCCTTCAATGTGATCGGAAAAAAGTCGAAGCATCACAACATCTTTACTCACGTTTGGTGCATTAAAATAATGTGAAATCTCCACCACCTCTTCTATATGCTCATAAGCATCCTCGTGCTCCTTCCCATAAAAAGGTAGATATTTTAGCATGCCAAGAATATGTTGTGGTACTTCAAACTTTGTAGTGGCTGGGATTTTTGGTGGATCAAGACCCCATCTGTTGTCGTTCCTTATATGTCGCTTGTACTCTTCCATTGACATGGTCGTGATGTCCCCCATTTTTTTCATGCTAAGATAAAACTAGAAAAACACACGTAAAAGGAACAAAAAACAAATAAACGAAAAACTAACTTAAGCGAGACCACGACGTGGTGAAGATTACTACGATGTGGTTGTGTCTCAGAGAGAAAAAAAACTAAAATAAACAAATGAAACAAAAGTAACTTTTTGTGTTTTTACCCCACAAAAAGGATCGAATAACTAAAAGCAATTAAAATAATAATCAAATAAGCCATTCCCCGACAACGGTGCCAAAAACTTGATGCGTGCAAATAGCTACACCTAATTTTAAATTGTTAACCTAACTAACTTAACTAACTAAATTGCACTTAGGCAGTGTACCTAGTCAAATTATAGAATAGTGTGGGTAAGTCAGGTGTCGATCACAGGGAATGGTTTTAACTAATTAATTTACCTACTATTAAATTAACATAATTTCCTAGGAAAGTGGTGGCTTTTATCTACTTTTTCAAGTTTAGATGAACTTAATTTTTAACACAATTCAATCAATTAACAAATTAGTTATGTTTGTTCGAATCCACTTTCCCTCAATGGTTTATAAATTGTTTATGACAATTCCCGTTGGTTACCAATTATAATATTATTAGCAATTCAGTTCCAAATTTACTAATATAAATTAATTCATGTAGATCTATGTATGTTCACACATAATTTAACACATAACCAATTATTGAATAATATTGGAGTTATGTAAGATTGAGTTGACAAACACAAATTATGATCATAATATGAGTTCTCTAGCACAACCTAATTTAATAATCCAATTACTTATCTAAGATTGGTTCGATCTTAGCTCTAATAACCTAATGTTCACTAGATTACTAGGTATTCAAATTCATGCAGATTAATGGTCACTAACACCACAGAATAAGACATTAAAGCAATCTTATATCAAATCAAGCATGCTGGTTGTAATCAATCAAACACAGGTCATAACCAACAAGTAAAGTCTAAACTAATATATTAAAACCATGAGTTCTAGCTTCATCTAGCTAACGGAAGCATCTAGATTTAGCTGGACATTCTAACAAATAAACACAAACAATCCATAGTCAAAAGCATGTTAAATGTACCAAACTATAAAGTGAATTATGAACTTTTCCTTCTTCCTTGGTGTTAGAACCAATTTCCAGGCCTTCTCTCCTCTTGATTTTTGACTTCTGAAACTCTCTAGGTCAACCAAAAAAAACTCCTCAAGTCGTAAGGATCAAGAGATTATGTAGTTATCATAAAATTTACGTTTCACGTCGTGAATTGGCAGGAGTCCTTATCGGGCAAGGATTTCGACTTTGCGTGTACTCTTCTTCCAGAATCCTCCATGCCACATCGTGAACGTGTGGTCCACGTCGTGAATTGAGGTGATTTCGTGGGTTTCTTTTTCTTTTATTCTCCAAGCCTCCAAAGTTTCAAGCTTTATCGTTTTTAGTCCCTATTCTTCAAGAATGCTCCTTTTTGGATTTAAAGTGTAATTTAAACTTATAAGTATCATTATTCCATGTAAATAACCAAAATATGTATAAAAATGTACTTAAATATTGCCTAAAAATATGTATAAATATGGCAATATCAGCTACTCAACTAGTTGAAAGACATGGTAGGCCCTTATTTTGCCAGATGGCAAGAAATAAAGATTGAACAAGTTCGGTCCATATGCGTTTGGATTTGTCACAAATATTGTCTTATGATAATGGTTATGACAAATTCACATGGATAGGAACGCATACACCATAAAATCTAAGTGGTAAGATTTCTTTCCGCTTCATGAAAATGATTGTGAGGAAACGCTTTCACTAGGAAGATTTTAAGGAGATAGCAATTGTGATATTTGCATTCTCAAAATTCGAATATGATTACGGCATCCCTCTTCATAGTTCGAATTGTGAGATTTTGCAATTAGTCTGAACATTTGGGACTTATTGATATAAGTTCTGAAATCGTTTAGACACACATATGAGCTTTCTAATAAAAGGTGTTTGAGCTTAGATAAAGTCTTATCGAATCATCACGTATCAGAATTATGAACTTTGGTAAGAAAGTCAATAAGTATTGATTTATAGAAGTCCAGCTGTTTTCTGAGTATATATCAAAGCTAGTGGGAGCATAAGTGTTATGCTGGTAAAGATATAATTATCATGTTAGTGGGAGCATGATTATTATGTTGCAAGTAAGCAATATTATAGGAAACAAAAGTTTCAATATGCAAAGTTGCAGAGTTTGAAAAGTTGTTTTGCTATAATTAAGGGAGAGAAATTTACACTTCATTTCAAATATAAAAAGCTTAGATCGAGAAATTTTAATCGAATTTAGTCAAAGGACATATATGAATGTTATGTTGAAAAGATTTAACATAAGGGAGTTCTATATATGGCAATATTATAGCAAGAGACTGGTAAAGTATCATGTCTTTATGTAAGACATTATGTATTGTATCCTATACGCTTCGGGTATAGGATCGATTGCATATGTTGTAATGTTCGACCGTTCTGATTTTCAAAATGCCTAGCGCATTAAGAGGGAAAAAGGACCAGAATCGGATATGACTAAAGTAGTTAAACAACTGTCAAGGACGATCTAAGGTTCGCTAAGGATTGGTCAATTGTGGGAAGTTGGAAGTAAAGTATTGAGTGGAACATATTGGCATTATTATGAATAGATAGGATTCTATTAAGAATAAGTTGTCATATGGAAAATATGGAAATGTTTCTATAATGGGAGTTGGATATTAAGAATCTCTATGTAGGTTAGAAACTTTTATGCAAGAAGGATATTCGAAGGAATGTACTTTGAATTTAAGACTTCATATCTATGGAGTTGTCTTGTAACAATATCCAATATAGCACTTTGTAATGTCATTATCAAAGTCTTGGTGACATTGGTGCTATGTCATTACAAATGGATCATTGCGTCAAACGTTACAATCTAACACATAGCAAGAATTTGGTATAAGGATTGGGAATTGTGAAATGAGTATCATTGGAAATGTGTTCAATTGATCTATTTCACAAAGTAAGGACCATAGGTAAACGTAGTGTGCATCCTTGGAGCATGGGATGACTATTGTTTCAATACAAGTATTAAGTTGATTATCCGAAACATTATACAATGAATAATGTGTAATCGATATGGTGATTAAATAAAATGTGTTTTATTTATACTCAAAGTGTTGAGGCCATATTGGATTCGATTGTTCTTGTGTTTCACTTCACATGTTTTGACTTCCCGAATAACTAGGTTATTCAAACATCCATAGTCAATCATACTTTGGAAGTAGGTAATGAGGTAAGATTGTCATGAATCCGACTGTAGATTGTCTAAAGTGTTTAGACATAGCAAAAGTTTGTTGCAGTGTTCATGAGTGCTCTGGAAATAAGATTTGAGTATTGGATTAAACCCACGCTCACATGAATCACTTCATGGATTTTATCACGAGTGATTGTGAGACGATAATATCTTGTATTCTTGAAACGGAGACATATAGTTGCAGTTTACAAGTCGGTTGGTCATTGATAATATGTAAACGCACCAGTAACTTGGTGTTATAGAACATATTGTTGTGTGTGATTTGATGAGTAAATAAAGCAAGCATATGAGTCGAAGTTTATCCGTTCCTTTTACCCAAAGTGGGGTAAAAGCGATATATGTGGGCCCCTCGATGATTTAGTGATGACACCCTAAGCGCTTGGCCAAGCGTGGACTAAGTTGATGTGTTCAATTGTAGTCTGTTGTCAGTCATCATAAATCAGAAATCGGGAAACAACCCATGAACAGTGAGAATGATTATAATTCATGTCTCAGTTCATACGATATCTAGAATAGAGGAATATATGATCCTTTATCTAAAGGACGCGTTACGGATAATATCAGAGTTCGATAGCGTGTTTTGAAAGCTACGATTGCTAATCAGATTCTGAAGTCGTATTTGCAATAATAGTTATTAGACTTATCCAAGTGGGAGACTGTTGGATTTGGTGTCTAAGCACATAACTATTTTTGGTATGTACTTGATTTGATTATAAGCATGGTCCTTTTGGGTTGCCTTCACCATAACAACTGATAAGATGAATTATGGAAAAAGAGGATTAATTATGATTTATTAATATATTATAAGAATAATATATTAATTGAGAAATCATATTATATAATTATTATTGATCAGAAATCAATTTGGAATTAGTTTGGTGATCAAAAGAGACGGATTAAATTAACGAGGACTGATTATGTAAATCGGTAATATTTATAGTTTGGGCTAATGGACCTTATTGGTATAAGGTGGACGAAATCTCTATGAGATTCCATAAATATTTCGTCCACGACTTGTTCAATGGGAATGCATATGTTGCTTAGGGCCTAAGCAAAGGGGATTAGGGTTTCATGTTCAAAACCCTAGAAGCCTCAACTATAAAAGTACCCCATTAGGCGTTGAAGAACCCCTACTAATATTAGCTAACCACTTCATGAATGAAATTACATGCAACAAAGCTTAAATGATCTTTCGACTAAAGGACTCAACCCTACAACGGTTAGACTAAAACGAGAGCTGCGAAATAGGACCAAATCCTTCACTCTAAGATTATTTAACCTTCATAGCATGTAATTTAATTTATTCATTTGATAGTTGACTCACATCAATATGAGTCCCACATAGCACAAAGCAAGAAACATTCGAGCAGTGGAGTCGACTAGCACTAACACACACTAAAATCATGAAAATCCTCATACACAATTCCCAAACTCTAGACCCAAGCGTCTAGGATACACCCTCATCCTCTCCTCACTCTATCAATAGTGGCTAATCATTCCTCCCGCTGACCTGCTAAGAACTGCACCCACTCATGAAACTTCTGCCAACCCTGCATCCACTCATGCATGCTAATCATACATAACGTTGGATACCATAGACAGTCGAATACTTGACTCTACCCTAAGCCCTTAATCAGACAAGAACATGAAATAAAGCTAAATAAAACATTCTTAGGGTATATAATCTTTGTTATGTACAGCTATGATGCACACACTAAGCGACCACAGTAATCATGTCAATTTCATCTAGTATATAGGAAAACCTCCTAGGCTATCAGGCATCATACATCAGGAAATTCTATCATGCAATTCCTAAAGATCCTTAGCCTATCACTAGCATGCAGTTCTATCATATCATAAAATAACAGTGTGGGTAACTTGGGGTATACTTTCTTGCTTCAGCTGATCGTACACATCCCATCCTTCCTTGGTTGCTTTTGAAAATAATTTGAATTTAATTTAAAAAATAATTTGAAACCTTGACATATCCTTTGTTTGAATCTAGATTCACATGAATGTTCATTCAATTCACTCAAACTGGGGCTCAGATACCAACTTGTGACAACCGTCAAATTTAAGTCAAAGTCAAAGTCAACAAGTCAAAGTCAAAGTCAACAAGTCAAACCGGTCAAACTTAACTAGGATTTGTATGATAAAAGTTATTCTATGTATAAAAATGTGCATTTGTATGTCAAGAATCCAAGTGTCTCGGAGAATTTATGTGTTTAGCAATGTAAAACCCTAAAAAGGGAGTTAAATGCATCAAAACACGACTATGGACCCTTTCGGGGACATAAAACAATCATAAACGAAGCATAACGGGGTTCACGAACCTTGCATTGCAAGACTATACGATAATAATGGCTAAAATCAAATCTCTCCCAAATCTCTCCCAAATCTCTCTCAAAATCTCTCTCAACTTTTTATAGTCATCCGGGTCATCCCTACCCTTAACTTGGCCAAAAATACTCAAAACGGGAAGTTTACGTGAAAAACAGCTAAATAGGGCCGAAACCCTTCTTAGGAACCGAACCCTCTTAGAGGGAACCTCTTAGAGTCGAAACCCTCCTTAAGGACCGAAGCTCCTGATGACCGAACTGAAGCCTCTTACAACCGAAGCCTGAGAACCGAACCGAAGCCATCATATCTCGGACCGAACCTCTTGCACCCGAAATGAACCGAGCCTTCGTTCCATTTCGCTCCTCTCGCACCTTCGGACCCGAGACCCTCCCTTCGGACCCAAGCCTTCCCTTCGGTCCCTCCTTCTCCCTTCTCTCGGTCCTCACCTCCTAAGGACCGAACCTCGCAGGTTCGCTTCTGTTGTCCGGTTTTCGACCACTTTCGCTTCTTAAGCCCGTTTTTGACGTTTTTGACGGGGATTGTTCACCAAATTCTTATATTTATCATTTTAAACTCCCTAAACTTATGTTTTATTGATTTCTCAAGGATTTAATAATTAAAAATCATTATTTTACATTAAGAAGAGTATTCTACACCACAAGTGGGTCAAGTGTGCCCGCTTGCCTCCATGTGTCGTCTCCTCATTGGCCCAATCTTATCCACATCACACAAACCAAGGTAAACATCATTTCAACTTGCAAATTGCTCCAGCAACCTTCACTATATAAAGAAATCCCTGGAGGATTTCTTGGTTTACCTTGATCATTCCAAACTTACACACTTCTTAACCCCTCAAGAAAGCCTCTTTTCCTCTCTACTTCCAGCCAATTTGTGAAAGTGTTCTTGAGCTACTACTTCACTTTTTGGTAAGTATTCCATCTAAACTCAAGTGTTATTCCATATTTTCATAACACTCTTGGATCATCTACCCACATTTTAACACCAAAGAATCGTTCTTAGGATCATCCAAGTTTTCACGTGTTCATCAAGTGTTTTTGACTTGATACTCCTCGTCTTCGACCTTCCACTCTTCAAGAAATCACTCAAGGTGAGCTCATACCCCTACATTTTCCAGTGTTCTTTAGTTTTCAGGGGGGGAATACAAGTTAAAACACCAAAACATATTTAAAACTTAACTTGACAGCTTACAACAGAAAAGTTGTGACCTGTTCAAGAACTGTTTTACCCAACTTAAGCTTAATATTTTTCAAAACTGTTTAATATGCAAATAGTTCAGGTTTATACCTTTAAAATGACTACTTGCACATCTCCATACGATTTTTCTACATTTATGGTGATTTTTACAAAACTGCCTATCACTGCAACAACAAAATCGGACCAGGTTCTGAAGATGAACATTTTCACACTGGTTTGAGACCACCAAAAATTATAGGAAAGTTTATGAGCACAGTAGACTCTTTTTCCAAACTCTCCGAGTTTATGGATTCAGTTTTCAGCTTATGATGATTTTTCTATAAATATTCTAAAACAGTGACAGTTAAGGGTAAAACTGTCAAAACAAGTTTAAGAGTTATTCACACCTTGTAACATGCTGAGCAAGGTGTGTAAGATTTTATACTTAGTATTTTCAATGTCATTTTATTGAAATACAAAGCCATGCATGACAAGGTTTCATTTAAAACATAAAACACTATTGATAAACTATAATAGGTATCGTTTGGACACTTCGTTTAACAAAGAAACAGTAACACAATCGATTTACAAAACGGGCATTTCATTACAAACTACGTGAACATGTTAATGAATAAATTTGTGAGACATTCACCTTCAGGGTACTCTTAAGTACAACAGAAAAGACCTGTAGTTATAGCCAGAATCTCTTATAGGGAGAGCGTGATAGTTGTGTTTGCTTTCTTCACTATGGTTATGATACTGAGCATGACGTCCTCCGCCCCCAAACGTTTCCGCCGTTCCGGTTTGGGGGTGTGACACAACTTGTAACATCTCAAAAATGACAACAAATTTAAACTTTTCAAAATAAAAAGAAGTGTTTACAAAACCATTGTTTCCAAAACATTATTTAAAATCAGAGTCTCCTAAGATCCAATGTCATAAAAACAGAAAGATGTGCACGATCACGCCTTCGCTTTCCCACAATCCTTTGGAGTACGTAAAACAATAAACTGAAACCGTAAGCACGAAGCCTAGTGAGTTCCCCCAAAGTACAAACACACAACATAACATATACAAACAACCATGCTGGTGATGGGGTTTGAGCATTCTAACACTCCTAAGTGTACATGCAACCCTAGAAAAACCTTGGATCTATGTTTGTCTAAAATACATGCAAAATACTTTTTCCATTGTTCATAATCCTATCTAGCATACATGGGGAACTTTAATCATAAAAATGGCTAGAATTACATACCTTGTAGTTGTTATGATTCCTTGAAAACCTTGAGAGCCTAGCACCCCAACTATGATGCCTCAAATGTTTCACACAACACCAAATGCTTTGGAATAACTTTAGAGAATGTATAACACTTGTAAAAATCGGCTTGCCCTCTCTTGCTCTTTGTGTTACCGATTTTGGGGAGTATTATGTTCCTTATATCGTGTGTCACATCTAGGGTTACACCATGTAAACCCTAGTGTGACATGACTCTTCATTTCCATGACCCATGGGTTTGTAACTCCCATGGAGCCTCCATGGAGCATCCAATGGGTTTAACCCAACTTGATAATCCAAGGAGCCTTTTAGCCCACTATACAAGTTATGGATGATTTACATAATCAACCCATATATTTAATTAGTCATCTTTTGATCACTTAATTAATTCCAAATTAATTCTTGATCAATATTAATTAAATAATACTATTAATATATTAGAACTTATAATATATTAATAAACCACAAGTGTTATTTCTCTCATTTAGTCTATCCAAATGCATGATGCCATGCAACCCAAATGGACCATGCCGGGTCGGCTCAAGTACATACCAGAGTTAGTTATGGACTTAGACACCTTATCCAACAGTTTCCCACTTGGATAAGTCTAATAACTATATAACTGCAAGTATGACTTCTGGAACCGATCAGCAGTCGTAGCTCTTTTCAAGGTTTCTCGGAACTGAGAAGATGATGATACGCCATTTAAGATAAGTGATCATATAATCCTCTGTTGTAGATACCAACCGGACAAATACATGGAACAATGTCTTACTTTTGTCCAGCAGTTTGTTTCCCGATTTCCGATTTGTTTGACATAGAACTTAATTGAACACATCAACTTAGTTCTGACCGGGCCCAGTACATAGGTCAAAACAAAAGTGTCGAGGGGCCCAGATATCGCTTCTAATCCAAGAAGGAACAGATAAACTTCGACTCATATGTTTGTTCTACTACTTGTTAAATCATACACAAACACACGTTTTATAACATCGAGTTACCAATGCGTTTTCGCATGATCAATGTATAACCAAATCATAGACAACAAGAAATATCTCTAGGTTTGAAAACTTATATGATATTATCGTCTCGCGATCACTCGAGATAAATTCCATGAAGTGATACCAGGGAGCGTGGGTTGAATCCAATAATCAGAACTTATGAGCACTCATGAGTGTCGAGGCCATGTCCAACATCTTAGACCTCTACAACCAACTCATGACAATCTTAATTCATATCTACTTCAAACATATGACTGACTGTAGATAATTTGAATAATATGTAAAACACAACATAAATATTCTGGAAGTCAAAACATGCAAAAGAAATAATAGTAAACGATTGACCAAAGATAGCCACACTTTACTCATAAATAAACACAACTTTTATTCATCATCAAATGTCAATTACACTTTACAAATTTCAAAACTATCTAACTACTAAAACTAATATCATCCTTCAGCCCTATGCTCCTTGCATGCTGGAGATGCTTAACCCTACCCAGTCCCTTCATGAGGGGATCTGCCGGGTTCTCATCCGATGATACCCTCTTTGCCACGAGGAGTCCTTCTTCTATTCGATGTCTGATGAAATGATATTTTCTGTCAATGTGTCTGGATCTCCCGTGATCCCTTGGTTCCTTTGCTAAGGCAACAACATTTTCACTATCACAGAAAATTTCTATGGGCTACTTTATAGCTGGTACAACTCCAAGGTCTCCAATGAAGTTCTTTAGCCATATCGCTTCTTTTGCTGCCTCGCTTGCCGCTATATACTCTGATTCGTAAGTTTAATCAGCCACTGTCTCCTGCTTGGAAATTTTCCAAGAAAATGCTCCTCAGTTTAAGGTAAAGACCCAGCCCGACTGAGAGCGGAAATTATCCCTATCAGTCTGGAAACTAGCATCACTATACCCTACAACTCTCAAGTCATCACTCCCACCAAGGGTGTAACGCCCCGATTTTTCTCGATACGTTTAGTTATTTTAATTCAATTATTCTTGTAACCTTGGGTTAATTTATTTAACCAATGTCTGATTTTCTTATGTTATTGGACTCTTTTGATCATCTTGTAAACTCCTTTTATTGAAGTCCATAGGCTATGGGCCTATTCTATCCCACATCGCCAAACATATGTAAACTCAACCATTTTTGTCTATTATATAAGCTTGTTATCCTCATACTTCATTTGATATCTACTTTGAATCCCACATCGATTCAAGTATCAAAATATACTTCAACTTCATGTTTATATAACAAGACTTGAGGTTATCTAAAGATTCGATTAAGGTTTGGGTTTAGAAAACCGAAATTGAATCGGGGAAGCCCAAGTACCCCGGAAAAAGTTTTTGGGTTACCTTAAAAATAAAATTGGGATACCCATTTACTTTGATCCTGGCTCCGCCACTGCCCTCACGCCATCCTTCTCTCTCTCTTTGGGATCAAGAGCAGCCAAGGGGCTGTTGTTTGGAGCTTAATTCTTGTTCATTTCCACCCTTGATTCGTATTGGTATGAACCTCCTTATCATTTCTTACAACTTGATTCATAACCTTGTTCTAGTTTTATGATTTCATCTTCACTTCTTCTCCTTCCTATTTGATTTGTAATTGTATGTTATACATCATCTCAAGATCCTATCTTCACCCCATATATGGTGGATGATGGATCTAGGGGATTACATGTGGCAAAAGATCATGGAAACCCTAAAAGGGAGAATGGTGATTTTATGTGCTTTATGTTCATTTTCATGTTGATTATTATTACCATCTTGTGGCAAAATGAAATCCTAATGATACCTAACCCTTTTTAGTACCACCATGATCATGGGGACTAAATTGGGATGATGAACACATCTTAAAATGTGTTTCAAAGGGAGAAGGATGGATAAGCCAAAAAGGAATCACGGGTGGCTACGATTCTGTTTTCCATCAGATCTGTAGTCATTTTGTAAAATTCATATCTTGAGCTCTAGAACTCAAACGGACCCCAAACCAGTTCCAAAAGTTCACAAATTGAGTTGGCTAACTTTCTTAAGCAGGCCAACCTCACTGATAAGGACTTTATCTATGGGAAGGAATGACATCTTTGCTGTTAGGTCTGATCCGGGTCTGTTCTGCTATGTCATTTTGTTTTCATCATTTCTAAGGCTTGGCAAAGGATCCAGAGTGATTCCAAGTTTCTATATGTTCCTTATATTATGAATTTAAGATCTGGAGCAGATGGGGTGTTATTTCCTATTATAAATTGGTTAGAATGGATCCACACTCCAGATCAGTGGGCAGTCACCAGCTTTTGCTAGTGCTGTGATTGTCCACAATGTGAATTTTATATCTGGAGTTTGGGAGATGCTTTTCATTAAATTCCAACTCTGAGACTTTCATTTGTATGTCCTTTACTTCTCTGAATTTTGGTTTGGACGAATTCTACTCACAAGTTGGGTAGAATTGGCCAACATCACTTGACTGTATTGTTGGAGACAGAAATGATACACCATTTTGTAAAATTCATATTTAATTCATCTTTTGGAGTTAGAAGGAGTTCTTTATAGTTCTGGAATCCTGAACAATCATAGTTTCCTATAAAATTTTGTTAAAGCTATGTTTCTGTTTTATATTTTGGAGTAAATCCGTTTTGAACAGCAGGTCTGTTTTAGAGACCTTGCTGTGATTACTCTTTTCTCAACTCATAGCTTCATTACTTCTCCTTTCTAACCTTTAGTCCTTCTTAGGTGAGGTTTTGAAGTTTTCTCAAGCTTGGTAGCATTATTTGATTGTTAGCTATCCTTACTACTCACTCAAGGTGAGTTCTCTCACACCGTTGTATTGATGTTTGCGTTTGCTAGTTAGCTCGTGTGTGATTATTTGAATTTATTATAAAGGCATGCTATATAACCATTGTTTTAATTCGTACATGTGCACTGTATGTAACTAATTATGGATATGGGGACACCACCAAAGGATACGGATTTACCGGTGCGGTGGGTAGGTAATATCACCAACGTAATACTCATCATGAGGTGCGGTGATTAGGGCCAAATGATACAGGATCTTCCCGGTGCGGTTCAAACCTACAAGTCCTTCTTGTATTATAGGCATTGATTCGTTCTTTGCCCTTATCATATAATTATAAATGGAAAATGGATTAGGGTTAGTAAATATGAATGTTAGTACAATGTCTGTGTTTGAATTCACTAAGCTTTGTGCTTACGGTTTCCCTTATAACTTTTCAGGTGTTAAGATTAAAGAGGCTAAGGCTTGACATGGAGCACCGGGACATCGCTACTAGTTATTTTTGTTGCGACCTTATTATTATTATTATTACTTCCGCACTTATTTTATATGATTATTAAGTTGATGGATTATGTTATGACTATTTCAGTTGTTTTAATTTAATTTAAGATGCGTTTTAAAAGTTTAAAATTTTTGCAAAAAAAAAATTTGGGTGTCACAAAGGGTAAGGACCCAATCCTTAGTCCTCCGCAGGTACTTGAGAATGTTCTTTACCACAGTCCAGTGAGCCTTACCAGGGTTCCCCTGATACCTGCTATCCATGCTCAAAGCAAAGGCTACATCAGGACGAGTGCAGGTAATAGAATACATGATCGAGCATACTGCAGAAGCATAAGGTACTCGACTCATTTCTGCTATCTCAACCTAGGTGCTCGGGCTCTGAGTCTTACTCAATCTAGCGTTACATTGGATGGGTAACTCTCCTTTCTTGGAATCTTGCATGCTGAATCTCTTCAGCACCTTATCCAAGTACGTAGTCTGACTAAGTCCAATTAGTCTTTTACTCCGGTCTCTCAGAATCCTTATCCCTAGAATATAGGCAGCTTCTCCTAGGTCCTTCATAGCAAAACACTTCCCAAGCCAAGACTTCACTTCCTGCAAGGTTGGGATGTCATTTCCTATGAGTAGTATTTCATCCACATACAATACCAAAAAGCTAACTATACTCCTACTAGCCTTGACATATACACAAGATTCATCTTCACTCCTCGAAAAACCAAACTCTTTGACTTGCTCATCAAAGCAAATATTCCATCTCCGAGGTGCTTGCTTTAATCCATAATGGATTTCTCAAGCTTACACAATTTATTAGGGTACTCTGTGCTGACAAAACCCTCTGGCTGATTCATGTAAACATCCTCATCCAACTTTCCATTAAGGAAAGCGATTTTGACATCCATTAGCCATATTTCATAGTCATGAAATGCAGCAATGGCTAACAATACCCTAATAGACTTAATATTGGCTACTGGTGAAAAGGTCTCATCATAATCAACTCCTGGAGTTTGAGAAAAGCCCTTTGCAGCCAGTCGCGCCTTATAAGTGTGTATATTACCATCCATGCCGGTCTTCTTCTCGAAGATCCATTTGCACCCTACTGTCTTACGACCTGGTACATTGTCAACCAAGTTCCAAACTTGATTTTCATACATGGACTGTATCTCGCTGTCCATTGCCTCTTTCCATTTGGCAGACTCGGGGCCTGCCATGGATTCCGCATAGCTGTTAGGTTCATCCAGACTTACCAGTGTCTCATCACTGATAAATGTCTCACCTTCCGCAGTAATATTGAAACCATAGTAGTGCTCAAGTGCATTCCTAACCCTTGTGGAACGCCTCAGAGGTACAGACTTGTCAATTGGATCAACAGGAGTTTCCTCCTCAAGTTGACTGCTAGGGTTTGAGGTTCCTTCACCACTTGACTCTTGAAGTTTTTCAAGGTCAATTTGCCTCCCACTGTTTCCTTGGCTTATGAACTCTCTCTCTCTCTCGAAAGACACCCCTCCTTGCTATAAAGACCACATTCTCACTAGGTCTGTAGAAGAGGTAACCAAAGGATTTTTGTGGGTAGCCGATGAAAATACACCTCTCAGTTTGAGGTTCGAGCTTGTCGTGAGTCTCGCGTCTCACGAAAGCTTTGCAACCCCAAATCTTGATGTGGGATAGCTTAGGAACTTTTCCAGTCCACATCTCGTGAGGTGTTTTGGCAACCTTCTTTGTAGGGACCAGATTAAGGATATGGGCGGCAGTCTCTAAGGCATACCCCCAGAATGAGATTGGTAGCGTAGCTCGACTCATAATGGAACGAACCATGTCCAACAAGGTTCGATTATGCCTCTCAGCTACACCATTCAACTGTGGTGTCCTGGGAGGTGTCAATTGGGAGACAACCCCACATTCCCTAAGATAGTCGAGGAACTCTGTACTAAGATACTCACCACCACGATCGGATCGAAGCATCTTAATGTTCCTGGCCTATTGATTCTCGACTTCCTGTTTAAGCTCTTTAAACCTATCGAAAGTCTCTGACTTATGCTTGATTAAGTAGACATATCCATATCTACTATAATCATCTGTAAAAGTCACATAATAACGATTAGCATCTCTTGTGGCAGTTTTGAAGGGTCCACACACATCTATGTGCACTAGATCCAACAAACCTTCACCCCTAGCACAAGAACCTGTGAAGGGTGACTTTGTTATTTTTCCAAGTAAGCATGATTCACAACTATCATTTGACTTAAGGTCAAATGACTCCAAGACTCCATCCTTTTGGAGTTGGCCTATGCGTTTCTTGCTTACATGTCCAAGACGACAATGCCATAATGATGCTTTATCCAAGTTATTATCATTAGTAGAATCAATACACAACACATTATTTCCTAAATTATCTACAACAGACACAGCTTCATACACACCATCACAAGGTAATGCTTTAAAATAAAACACATTATTAAAGAAAGCATTTATTCCAACAACTTCATTATCAAAAGAAAAGGTAAAACCATGTTTGTACAAAGCATGAAAGGAAATAACATTTCTTGTCATTTCAGGCGAATAACAACATTTATTCAAGTCTAAAGTAAACCCACTACTTAGCAACAAAGTATAAACTCCAATCTTGGTGACGGATGAAACTTTCCTATTCCCCATGACCAAGTTTATCTTTCCATGCTCCACATTCTCACTTCTTCTTAGTCCCTGCAAATCAAAACAAATATGAATACCACAACCGGTATCAAGGACCCAAGAAGGTGAGTTATTAGATAACATAGTGTAAATACCTGCATGGTTGGGTTTCACTTTCCCATCCTTCAAATCTTGCTGGTACTTCGGGCAGTTCCGCTTCCAGTGTGCCTTTTCATGGCAATAGAAGCATTCAGCCTCTTTTCGGTCAGCAGAAGGAGTGACGAAACATTTCTTGGTTCCACTTGAAGAGGAGCCATCAAGGGTCTTACCCTTGGTACTCTTCGAAGGGTTCTTCCTCTTTTTCCCTCTACCTTTCCCGATTGCCAGGACAGGTGCGGAGTTTGGAGTAGGAGTAGGAGTGGTAACAACCGACTTACCTTTAAGACCTGATTTTGCGGTCTTTAGGAGTCCTTGAAGTTTGCTGAGGGTGACTTCTTCCTTGTTCATGTGGTATGTCATGCGGAATTGATCATAACACGATGGTAAGGAGTGAAAAATGATATTTATTACTAACTCCTCTGGGAAGTTCACATTCAGCTTCATCAAACGGTCCACATACCTCTGCATTTTCTGCATGTGGCCCGTGATGGGTTCACCATCTTTCATTCGGGTTGTTATCCTGGAGGATATGTGTCACACCCCCAGCCATCGGCGGAAACACCGGGTAGTGTAACGTTATTCTTCGTATCACAGTTATATAACATACATTGAACAGTACTAAAGAAAATACATACCTTTATTGATAACTGAAAGTAACATAACTGTTTTTCTAGGACCTATTACATAATATCGGACTATAGCATACTTCTTAATGAACAGAAAGGTAATAGTAAAACTTCTTCTGTTCGAATACATACCAGCTTTTCAAGTTCCTGAAAAAACACATGCATTTTAAAATACGTCAACATAAAGTTGGTGAGTCCACAGGTTTTGACTCCATAAAATAATATATTTTCCACGTTCAAAAGTATAGTTTTGAAAGTATCATTTTGACTCTCCAACATTTAGTAGGTATATTAGGTATAATAGTTTACTTATCAATTAAGTGTTATACTTAAACATTCCTTAATCCTAAGGTATAAGTAGGGGGAAACTTATACTTAACATTAATACTTGTATACGACAAAGTATAATGTTTCTAACAATTTGCTACCATGAGCCTGTAACTGCTGCTATGATATAATACCTCTAATAGAACACACTCATGATTTACCATGAGAAACAAACACACTCATGATTTACCATGAGAAAAAACACCGTACGCTTCATCGACGCCGGAACAATAACAAATAAAATGATAGTTCATCACTTGCTTTTGGTTGACTGTAGCTAACAGTCATAAGTGGGGTGGTCAACCCGTATACTAATTATGCACGACTTCCTCGCTCACACAGGATTAACGGTTACAGTTCAGAGGATTTCCGCTAAGATCCCCAATCTTAGTTGATGAATACAATTACTCATGTAGACTTTGACGGCTTCCTATAGCTCTAACAACAAAAGCATCTTCATGTCTAAAACCCTAAGTTACTAGACTATGCTTTTAAACATTACTCCTAACTTCAGAATATTTAGGCAGTATAACAGCTATATCTTGAAGTAAAACCAGGTTTTATCTTGACCTAAAACCAATAATAACAACATATAATGTTCCTAGTTTTATCTTGACATAAAACTATCAATAACAATACCAAGTTTTATCTTAACATAAAGCTAACAATAACAACATATAACATATCCAATTTTATCTTGACATAAAACTAATAATAGCAACATACTTTATAACTTAACATATAGAACTTTCGAATATAACTTCGGAACTATATCGCACACAACATATATATAGAATCCTAAGTATAACTCAAGATCTACATTAGTAAATTAACATACTGATAAGTTGATAATAGTTGTATATATTCAAAATATTATATTTAGAACAATTATACCCCGACTATTATAACTATATACTATCATATAGACATAATAATAACATATATATATAATATCTAGCATGCGTTTTCACCTGAAATATTAGAAAGTGGGGCCGTGAAACTCACCTTATTAGCGTGATTTTATGTAATCTAAGCAGAAGCAGTCAGCGTACGAGGTCGTCGGGGTTCGAGATGCAAGAGGGCCTCAGCAAAGGAGAGAAAGGGAAGAAGTTTAGGTGTAAGAATGGCTGAAGTCGGACCTGCTATTTATAGTAAGGATTTTAGAACCTCACGCCGTGAGTTTTATAAGGCTCACGTCGTGAGTCCTGCATGTTCATCCCGTAGACTTGCCATTTGCGTCCCTAGCTTCGGAAGGTGGCCATGTGACTCCTCACGTCGTGAAAAACTCCTTGTCCACGTCGTTAGTTTGGATCTTATCCCCTCGTAGCCTCGTCACACCTTCTAGATCCGAAATGTGGCGGTTTGAGTCCTCACGTCGTGATTTTTTGTGCTCACGTCGTGAGTTCAGTCAAATTAGGGTTTCTGACAGCGACATCTTCGGAAGGTCATAACTTTTGCATACGAACTCCGTGTTTGACGTTCTTTATATCCACGCGTAGGTATTTACGAGTAATACAACTCTCTTTTAGACTTAAATAGCTAATTCTAAGTCTATTTTAAATTCCTATTATTATAGAGATTTATAGTGTTCGGTTTATCATAACTTCTTCATGCGAAGTCAGATTCAAACATTCTCTATATTTTTGGAATCGTATGGACGTATACTTTGAGTTGTATCATAAAGAAGGTTCATATTTGTATTAGAATTTATCATGAACTACATAACACTCTTACCACATTACTAGGTTAACATAATCACATTACATGATTGGCATAATCACATGTGAGTGTCTATTGACCTATTTTGACTAGTGTTACATTCTCCCCCCGTTAGAATAATTTCGTCCCGAAATTTATCTTATGGATGGGGTTTCGCCAAACAGTTGGGGGTATTTTTCTTTCATCTGATCTTCACGTTACCAAGTAAATTCAGGTCCTCGCAAAGAGTTCCATCGAACTTTCACTATGGGAATACGACTTTGCTTTAATCGTTTGACTTCTCGATCCATAATCTCAACAGGTTCTTCTACAAAGTTGAGTTTCGTATTGACTTGTATCTCTTCGAGAGGTATAACAAGAGTGTCATTAGAAAGACATCTTTTGAGATTTGATACGTGAAAAACATCGTGCACATTAGTTAGTTCTTGAGGCAACTTGAGTTGGTATGCGACAGAACCAATTCTTTCCAGATTTTCAAAAGGTCCTATATATCGTGGGTTTAGTTTGCCTCGTTGCCCGAATCGAATTACACCTTTCCAAGGAGAGACTTTCAACATTACTTTATCTCCAAATTGGAATTCTAAAGGCTTACGTCTTACGTCAGCATAGCTCTTTTGACGATCACGTGCAGCCTTTAATCGATCCTTAATTTGCACGATCTTTTCAGTTGTCTCGTGGATTATTTCTGGTCCAGTACGTAAGGTATCACCTGTACGTTCTCTGTCCATCTGCGTATCTCCAACTTCTGCCCAACATACTGGGGAATGACATTTTCGTCCATAAAGAGCCTCAAACGGTGCAGTCTTGATGCTGGTGTGATGACTATTGTTGTAGGAAAACTCAATTAACGGTAAATGAGTATCCCACGCATTTCCAAAGTCTATTACACAGGCTCAGAGCATATCTTATAAAGTCTGAATGGTTCTCTCACACTGTCCATCAGTCTGTGGATGGTAAGCTGTACTCATATCTAGACGTGTTCCTAAGGATTTTTGTAGAGATTGCCAAAATCGTGAAGTGAATCTACTATCTCGGTCAGAAATAATAGAATTTGGAACTCCATGCAATCTGACAATTGTTGGGTTTTGAGCATTCTAACACTCCTATGGTGTACATGCAACCCTAAATACCTTGGATCTATGTTTCCTCTATTATACATGCAAATATCAATTTTCCAAGGTATTGTTCTAACTAGCATAATATAAAGTACACATAATATAAATTCTAGTAGAATTACATACCTCTTGTTTGGTGCTTGGTTCCATTGAGCTTAAGAGCCTAGTGCCCCAAGTGTGACACCTCAAATGGTTCACACAAAATCATATGCACTTGGAATAACTTAGAGAGAAATCATCACTTCATGAAATCGGCTTACCCTCCTCTACTAGACTTAGTGGCCGATTTTGACAAGAATGATATGTTTATATAGTGTGACACTATTAGGGTAAACCCTAATTGTCATGGCTTTCCATTTCCTTGGATCCATGGGTTCAAATACACCATGGAGCATCCATGGAGCATCCTATGGGTTTTGGCCCAACTTGATAATCCATGGAGCATTAGCCCACTATATAAGTATGGATGATTTACACAATCAACCCATATATTTAATTAGTCTTCTTTTGATCACTTAATTAATTCTAAATTAATTCTTGATCAATACTAATTAAATAATCTTATTAATATATTAGAACTTATAATATATTAATAAACCTTAAGTGTTATTTCTCCCATTTTAGTCTATCCAAATGCACGATGCCATGCAACCCAAATGAACCATGTCGGGTCGGGTCAAGTATATACCAATTATAGTTATGGACTTAGACACTAATCCAACAGTCTCCCACTAGGATAAGTCTAATAACTATTATTGCAAGTATGCCTTCACAACCCGACCAGCAATCGTAGCTCTTAAAAGCTGCTGCCGAACTCTGAACAAATCAATAACGCGTCCATTAGATAAGTGATCATATATTCCTCCATTCTAGATATCATATGGACTAACTAATTGAACAAATCAGATCAGTCCAGGCCCGGCCGAGCACTTAAATTTTGTCATCACTAAATCATCGAGGGGCCCACATATATCGCTTTTATCCCTTTGAGGGTAAAAGGAATGGATAAACTTCGACTCATGTGCTTGTACTGACTACTTGTTGAATCATACACAAAGGCACGTTTTATAACATCGAGTTACCAATGCGTTTACATGTAATTAATGTATAACCAACTCATAGTCAACAACTCATATCTCTAGGTTTGAAGAATATAAGATATTATCGTCTCATGATTCACTCGTGATAAAATCCATGATGTGATTCAAATGAGCGTGGGTTGAATCCAATACTCAGAACTTATGAGCACTCATGAATGTTGTAGCAACCACTGCTATGTCTAATGCACATTAGACAAATCATACAATCCAAATTCACGACAGTCTTGATTCATATCTACTTCCAACATATGACTGACTGTGGATGGTTTAAATAACCGTCACACCCCAAAACCGAGAATGGCGGAAACGTTCTGGGGTGGAGGACGTCATGTCAAGTATCACAACAATGTAAAGTAGTAAACAAGCAACAACATCATCGATTGCATTAATAGTATAATTTTAATTACAAGTGTGTTCTTTCATAGTATGAACAACATAATGAATACTCAAAATAAAAGAAAACGAGTCTTGACTGCTCCGTCTTCTCTAAACCTTGCATCGGTACATGTCTATTTGCGACCTGAGAATACAAGTTATTTTGAAAAGCGAGTATCAGCAATAAAGCTGGTGAATTCATAAGTATTTTAGTGTCATTGTTTTGGAAAGTTGTCATGAAAGGCTGGTGAATGTTAAATGAAACATTTGGTATAAGTGTGAAATCCCTAGAAAATCCCATATTTTCTATTAGTATAAAAGTAGTCTTCTACCAAGACTCATGTGTTTTGAAAGTATGAACCTCTATGTAAGTGAAAGTTTTACCTTGTACAACACTTATTATTCAAATCTAATCTACCTCATCGATTTTATGAATGTGACATAAAGTGAAGGAAATCAAGAAGATAATATAATAACAGGGAGTGTATCCTTCTGTATCAGGATATTAACGGCGTGGAAACTCGCCATACATGTATTAACTGCAGACATCTGTATCTGTCTGTATCAACTGTAGACATTTGTATCTGTCTATTTACCTCTGTTGCTAACAGTCGGGGGTAGGAATAGTTAGTCCCTTCTGTATACCTATAATGGTACCAACCGTAGACATCCGTAGATGTGCATTTACCTCTGTAGCTAGCAGGGGTTTAGGAATGGTCAATCCCTTACAGTGTCCTTTTGTACTAGGATAGGCGGATTTAATATAATAATTCCTACACATATGTAATGGTATCTTACCCTATAGTATCTATGTAAAATTATTCCAGTAAGAGTATCCATGTATTCATGTAAGAGGAATCTACGTAAGTGTATCCCTTCATATAGCATGCAGTATAGACTCATGAATGAACTGACTCTTGTGTGAATTCCTTGTACTAGGAATGGCAAGTAGTGTCTCCTAACTATACCCATTATAGTTATTAGTAATGTACGAGTATAACTTAGAAGTATACCTTTGCTACCCAAAGGTACTGAACTGACTGATGGAACTTTTATGACTATATATATATATATATATATATATATATATATATATATATATATATATACATGATATATAGGCATTGCATTTGAACAAATAAACGTATAAAAGAAGTTTTGTAAAACCCTTGAAAAGTTTGATAATTAAGGAAAGATGACTTGATGTCAGTTTATGAAACAATTTGAAAACGGTTTGATAAAACAGTTTAAGTGAAGAAAACCTTTGTTGAAACACAGCTGGAACGGATTTTGAAAGGAAGTATACAGAATGTAAGACAGTTTGATAAGGAGATTTAAACTAGTAAAAACGTTTTAGGAAAACCGTTTAAAGTTTTATATTTAGTAAGACAGATAAAAGTGTAGTAAATCCTTTTGCATGCGGGTGTTTGATATGATAACTAGCATGATTCAACTTGTATTCCCTCCCATAAAAGCATTTAGAAACATTTAAAAGGTTAATTAAGGGGGTATGAACTCACTTGATAGATTGAAGAAGGTGAGACGAAAGTCGAGCAGAACTTCGACTGGAAAGAAGTCGATTTCGCGGAAATCTCAGGACTTCGGGACTTGCGTCGTGTGTTGGAGGTGTTACCGGGGCTTCGGGGTAGTTTAGAGGGGCTTAACAGGGTGTAGAAGTAGGAGAAATGATAGAAATGAACAACCAAAGCCGGCTGCCCTCGATTCTTATTTATAGTGTGAATTTTGGGTCTCACGTCGTGAGTTTTTCATAACTCACGTCGTGAGTCAGCTCCGATTCGCTCATGGCATGCGTCACACGTCAAGTGGCTCTGGAAGGGTCATTCAAGGGGCTCACGTCGTGAGTTTTACAAAACTCACGTCGTGAGTTCTGACACCGAGTCGGGATTCGTGCCCCGAACTTCAGAAATTCATAACTTTCGCATCCGAGCTCTGTTTTCGACGTTCTTTATATGCACACGTAGGTGAGATTATGCTCTACAACTCTCGTTTAGACTCCGTTGGCTAATTTTGAATTTATTTTTAATATATTATTATTTAATAGGCCGGGACACGATAATTTCGTTAAAAATCCATAACTTCTTCATGCGGTGTCTGTTTTCATCAGACTTTTTGCCGTTGCACTACTATTGTTGAGATCTTCGATTCTCATTTAGGTTGTTTCGGCCAAAAGCCTCTCGATCTCTATTTCGAGTTTTTTTTAGCTGTCTACTGCTATATTCGGATCTTGGAAAAATCATAACTTCCCCATACGAAGTCAGATTTGGACGATCTTTTTATGTACGTTTACGGTTTAACATTTTCTACGACTTTTGTTTAGACACCTAAGGCTAAAAACTATTGTATCGAAACTTCGTGTTTTTTTTACGTGAATCCGTATTGCTGGTTTTGTCGGGAATCTTAGAATGGTCATAACTCCTTCGTTATAACTCGGATTTTTGTGTTCTTTATATTTTTGGAAACCTTATCACGATATCTATCACTTAGGCAAACTCAATTGAAACTTTTTGAACATTTTATTTTCGAAGATATTTTATTAACTTAAAACGGGTTGCAAGGTTCGACCGGAATTCGTTACATTGGCTTGAAATTTCAGGTTGTCACAATAACTTAGTCATTCGGAAGAATGACCTAGTTATTCTGGAGGTCAAAACATGCAAAGTGAAACACAAAAATAATACTAATCATGTATGGCCCCAACACTTTGAGTGTAAATAAAAACCCTTTTATCTAAGCACCATATTGATTACTCATTATCCAATGTTTCGATATATCAACTTAATACTTGAATTAAAACAATAGTCATGCCATGCTCCAAGCATGCACACTATGTTTAAATTTAGTCCTCTCTTTGTGAAACATATCGATTGACAACATTTCAATGATGCTCATTTCACAATCCCAAATCCTTTACAATAAATGTAAGAACACCAAATTCTTGTCATTTACCGTAATCTTGTTAGATTCTAAACTTATATGCAATGATCCTCTTGTAATGAATATGCACACAAGTCACAAAGACTTGGCAACAAACATTAAAAAGAATTTCAATGGAAAGCAATTCCATGGAAATGAAGTCTCAAGATCAAAGTACATTCCTTTGAAGATCCTTCTTGCATTAAGTTCTCTAATCTTACACAGATTCAAAGAATAACTTCCACCTATGGAAACAATTCCATTTACCATTTTGACCATCACTTCTGAACAAGAGTTGCCTCTTTTCAAAATACGTCAACATGGTCCTTCTAATTGTCCATGAGCAACCAAACTTTGGTAAACCTCAGATTGTCCTCGACAATTTGCTTAATCATTTTAGTCATTTCCAGTTCTATTCCTTTTCCCCTCTTAATGCCCTAAGCATTAGGAAAATTTAGAATGGATGAATATTATAGCACATTGAATCGATCCTATATCCGAAGCATATGGGACACGATTCATGCTATAAAAATTTTTATTTGCCATATTCTCACAATTCGAACTATGAAGAGGTATGCCGTAATCATAATCGAAATTTTGAGAACGCAACATATACAGAATTTCGTTATGTTGAACCATTCCAACATAACATTCATATATATCCTTGACTAAAGTTGATTAAAATCTCAATCTAAGCTGGTAGAATTGGAATGAAGTATAAAATCCTCTCCCTTAATTATAGGGAAACAACTTTTCAAAGCGAATTAAAACTTTTGTTTTCTATGATTAACATTGCTAACTTGCAACATAATCATCATGCTCCCACTAGCACAATGATTATTATCTTACTGGCATAACACTTATGCTCCCACTAGCTTTGACATGTACTCAGAAATCAGCTGGACTTCTATAAAAACAATACTTTATTGACTTTCTTACCAAAGTTCAGATTTCTTATACGAGATGCTTTGATAAGACTTTATCAAAATCATACACCTTTCCTTAGATAGCTCGCTTGTGTGTCTAAACAATTATGAAGAGGGATGTCGTAATCATAATGTTTAGACCTTTTGTCATTCTCACAATTGCTATCTACTTAAAATCTACTTAGTGAAAGAGTTTCCTCACCATCATTTTCATGAATCGGAGAGAAACCTTATGACACTTAGATTTTAATGGTGTATGTGTTCCTATCCATGTGAATTTGTCATAACCATAATCACAAGACAAGGTTAGTGGTAAATCCAAACACATATGGACTGAACTTGTTCAATCTTAATTTCTTGCCACCCGGCAGCACAAGGGCCTACCATTGCTTCCAGGTTGTTATGCAAACAATTGAGAACTCATATAACTCACAAGTATAGTCAAATTTTAACTGGAATAGACACAGAAATAAGAATATGTCAACACGATAGGTTACAAACCTCAAGTCGTGGGCTAGTGATTAACAAATATATTGATTAGTTCTTGAACATATCTTAAGATCGTTTAGACTCCCACTGTCCTCTTGACATATAAGACTCTCTTACCAAATATTCAAGAGATAGTGCGGATTCTTTTACAAACACTTCACACAATTGGCCTTAGTTGGTCTTTGTTTTATCCAAAACATCACAACTTACCAATTTCAAATGTACAAGAGTAAGAAAACATATTACTCTACATTTGACAAGTGTTTTAAACCTTTCTTAAGATTATGTGACTCAAGGCTCAATCTTGGAGTATGACTCTAAGATTTGATTTTGGAACGAAGTATAATTTATCTTTTGATTTAACCATTTCAACGATTCATGATTCCTCTCCTTAGCCAAAAAATACACTAAGGTGTCCTTAGAGGATTAATTGTGATATGGTTCCATAATCACTAAGATAATCATAAAACAAGATACACAAGTACTCTCCCATCTCTTCAGATTAGAGAAACTTTTATCTTTCTGCCTTATTTGATTCTTCTTATTCAACCTTTGTGGTGGACCTGACTAGTGCACAACCTAATGTACCCGATCCTTTAGTCCTTCACTTGACTCACATGTACATGTGAACAAAGAATTAGTCTTAATTTCCCAAAGATGAAAAAATCTCATTCATCACACAATAAAACTTGCATGATTCCAAGTTTCTATCCAACTGAAACTTGGGTGATGAGAATCTTTCCTTATTTGATAAATTATGATACTACCACAAACGAAAGAATCAAATTCATTTTCCAATATTGCTTATCAATGGAAACATATAAACAACAATTTTTCACAAATGCCTTTGTAAGGATTCTTAAAATAAATAAAATCAAAAAAATTTCTTTTATTTTAAAAACTTGCGGAAAAACTTATCCTTACAATGCAAATTCATATGAAAACTTTGTTGTTATCTATTCCTAAACAATATCTCATAACTCTTATGCAGTGGCTCAAAATTCTGGTCATCGAACCATGCAATCAGAATCAACACACCTTTTCTTTAAGCTTCCTTTGATTCTTCAAAAACATCAAAATGTAATTACATTACATCATGTATTAAGAATCTCCAAAAGAGACTTAATAGAGTTAGATAACGGACTTTACCTGAAGTAGAGTCAAACTTTTGACTTTACCATCCTTAAGAGGTTTCAGGTAAATTCGGCAGCATCGCAACCAATGCCCCTTTCCTTTGGCAATAGGCACATATGGACTCTTTGGGAATGGTACATGGGACTATCTCAGACTTAGCCTTTCTCTTTACCATTTGGTCAACTGAGTTGACTATGGCCGATCCCTTTCCATTGGGAAGAGAAAGTTTTTCTGGATTTCCAGTGTTACCATTGTCAATGTCCATGAAGTTTTGGGAAGTCGATCTTCTAATCAAATTTTCTTTACCAGTGTTCCAAATCATTGCTGATTTAGCAGCACCAAGCAAATAGATAAGATCATTAAAGGGTCATGTCGCGATCTGTCGTCAGGGAGTGACTGAAGAACCAAGTCAACAACCAGCTACCTCGAGACTTCGACACCCGACTCTCCCGGCTTGTCAATATGTGACTTAATCTCCAAGACCTAAGCACATATAGAATTTGTTTTCCAATCGGGATTGAGTAACTTAGAACTTATCAAGTCTTGAAACTTGTGGGATAGGGAGATTTATTGGAGGAGGTGGAGGAAGTGAAGTATGATTTTCAGTCCCACTAATGCTCAATAAAGGGATTGATCTTTCACCTTGATTGCCATTTGGGATATCATCTTCATTAGGATAGCTTGTTCCTAAAGATTTGGGAAGACCATAGTTGTCTGAAGGAGACCTCTATAAGGGAGAAATTCAAGTTAGTTGATTTAAAGTCCTTAATATAACACCCAATATGAAATATTAAGGCTAGGATCCAACAACCTATTTATAATTGGAAGAGGGATGCCGTAATCCAAATTATAAAATAGTTGAAGGTAGGTAAATGACGATTTACCAATTTCCACCATGAAAAACGAAATATAATTAAGTTTTAATTGGATTTGAAACTCCTAGATCTTTTGAGATACATTGAACTTTCAATGGCATGTTTGAATCCCGATTGTGGCCTCTCAAGTTTGTGACTGGGATGCCGAGGATCACAAACAAGGTGTGAATAACCATGCAAATTGACTTGGTACCCTTAACTTTATCACCTAATCGATGTGTCGGTTAACCACACACGCTCCACTGATCTATAATAAAGTCAAGTTACCCTTTGCCACTCTTACTAGTCCTTATTAGTGTGTCGGTTAACCACACACGCTCCACTAACGACTTGGTAAGGTACAAAGTGTAATTTCATGGGTTAGCACCTTTTCACATTTTCCTAAGTAACTAAGATTGGGAATTTATAAGTGTTTAGTTACTTAGTATTTATCATTATACTTTTAATGAAGGGAGAATTATAGTCCTTTCCTACCCGTTCGGCTAACGACCCTCCACCAGTCAAGGAAGCGGTGGGTGAGAGTGGACACCCATTAAACTGCCATTTTATAGGCAGTAACCTTATACCCCCCTTATAGACCGGCTTCGTGAATGAGGCCTACTAACGGTAAGACTGACTTTATCTTATACATATCTATATAATTAAAATTATAATAATAGTATAAGGGTGTATTTTAAACATTTAAAATACTTGGTGGTTTAATCTATTAATTAAACTATACTCTTAATTTAATTAAACTTAAACCATGTCTTTATGGAATTATTAACTTTTTTAATTAAACACTTTAATTAATTTAATGAAGTCCATAAAGTTTGAATTTTAGCTTTTAAAATTCTAATGGTTCAATTCGGAATTAAAGTATACATGAAGAGTAACTTTAAAAATTCCAAAACTTGAGGGCAAGTTTTGAAACTATTCAAGACTTTTTATTTCATAACTTATGAGTTTAATGTACATTAAAATGAAGACTCTTCATTTTTATGTAACTCCTTATCTTTTAATGACATCTTTTAAAGAAGTGACTCTTTAACATCCATAACTTGAGGACAAGTTATGGAGTCATAATACTATTTAATGAAAAAAACTCTTCACTTTTATGTAACCTATGACACTTTTATGAGTTTTAAGATTCATAAATATGACTTTTCATATAACTTGAAGACAAGTTACAAAAACATATTTTATGAACTAACTCTAGATTAATTTCGATTAAAAACAACAAAAACACAATTTTTTTCATTAATCTAAACTAACTCATAATCCAAGGAAACATAAAAAACTTTTGGTAATACATAACTTGAGGATAAGTTATGGACTCCATACAATTTCATTGAGATCAAGAATTATACTAACAAACAATTTGCACATAATTCCTATGATCTACCAAAACTCATAAGCATGAACATTCATAATCAACATTTTTCAAGAATTACATAAACATATATAAACTTGAAACTTCGATTATAGCATTGAAATTGGTTTAACACAATCATTACCACATAAAAAAAAGGTTTTATAAGTCCAAAACAGTCAAAGGTAATGATTCTAGACCAATTCCAGCACCAAAACTCAAAGATATGCTGTTTGGGGGTCCAACTCGTCGAGTTCATGAACAAACTCGGCGAGTTGGATGCATTTTGTCTTGGACTCGTCGAGTCCATCAGTACACTCGGCGAGTCCACTGTCCCAACAGCAAAAAACTTCGATTTTAAGCAGTTTGCATCAAGTATAAGTGAAAACAAGCCTAGGCTCTGATACCACTGTTGGGTTTTGAGCATTGTAACACTCCTATGGTGTACATGCAACCCTAAATACCTTGGATCTATGTTTCCTCTACTATACATGCAAATATCAATTTTCCAAGGTATTGTTCTAACTAGCATAATATAAAGTACACATAATATAAATTCTAGTAGAATTACATACCTCTTGTTTGGTGCTTGATTCCATGGAGCTTAAGAGCCTAGTGCCCCAAGTGTGACACCTCAAATGGTTCACACAACATCATATGCACTTGGAATAACTTAGAGAGAAATCAACACTTCATGAAATCGGCTTGCCCTCCTCTTCTAGACTTAGTGGCCGATTTTGACAAGAATGATATGTTTATATAGTGTGACACTATTACGGTAAACCCTAATTGTCATGGCTTTCCATTTCCTTGGATCCATGGGTTCAAATACATCATGGAGCATCCATGGAGCATCCTATGGGTTTTGGCCCAACTTGATAATCCATGGAGCATTAGCCCACTATCTAAGTATGGATGATTTACACAATCAACCCATATATTTAATTAGTCTTCTTTTGATCACTTAATTAATTCTAAATTAATTCTTGATCAATACTAATTAAATAGTTTTATTAATATATTAGAACTTATAATATATTAATAAACCTTAAATGTTATTTCTCTCATTTTAGTCTATCCAAATGCACGATGCCATGCAACCCAAATGGACCATGACGGGTCGGGTCAAGTATATACCAATTATAGTTATGGACTTAGACACTAATCCAACAACAATTTCCTTAAGATAAATTCTAGTTAGCTTCTCCATCTTGTCGTTCTCCTTAATTGGTAAGAAATGGGCGGACTTAGTTAATCTATCGATTATTACCCAAATAGTGTCGGACCCACTAGGAGTTTTAGGTAACTTAGTGATGAAGTCCATTGATATCTGCTCCCATTTCCATTCAGGTATTTCCGGTTGTTGAAGTAAACCTGAAGGCTTTTGATGTTCTGCCTTTACTCTAGAACAAGTCAAACATTTGCTCACATAAGTAGCAATTTCTGCCTTCATGTTTGGCAACCAATAATGTACTTTTAAACCCAAGTACATTTTGTCAGAGCCTGGATGCACGAAATATCTGGACTTGTGGGCTTCTTCTAAGCCCAAGTCCGTGACTCCATCGAACTTAGGCATCCAAATTCGGTTCATAAAGTGTCGCGTTCCGTCATCTTTTTGTATAAGTTGCTTTTCCATTCCTCGCAAAGCTTCGTTCTTGATGTTTTCTTCTTTTAGAGCCTCAAGCTGAGCTTCTCTAATTTGTGCGGTAAAGTTAGAATGGATAGTTATAGTTAACGCTCGTACCCGTCGGGGTTTAATATATTCTTTCCGGCTCAAGGCATCTGCTACTATGTTTGCCTTTCCGGGATGATAACGAATCTCACATTCGTAATCATTCAACAATTCAACCCATCTTCGTTGTCTCATATTAAGATCTTTTTGGTCGAATATGTGTTGGAGACTCTTATGGTCGGTAAAAATAGTACACTTAGTACCGTGTAAGTAATGTCTCCAAATTTTTAGTGCAAAAACTACCGCTCCCAATTCAAGATCATGGGTAGTGTAATTATTCTCATGCAATTTAAGTTGTCGTGATGCATAGGCGATAACTTTTCCTCTTTGCATCAACACACATCCTAATCCTTGATTTGATGCGTCGCAGTATACAATGAAATCTTCTGTTCCATCTGGAAGGGATAGGATTGGTGCACTACACAACATTTGCTTCAGTTTCTAAAAAGCAGCTTCTTGTTTGTCTTCCCAGTTGAACTTCGTATTCTTCTGGGTTAGTGTTGTAAGTGGCTTGGCTATTTTAGAGAAATTCTCTATGAATCTGCGGTAATAGCCAGCAAGTCCTAGGAATTGACACACCTCTGTTGGCGTCTTTGGTGCTTCCCAATTCCTGATTGCTTCAACTTTGGATGGGTCAACATGAATTCCTTCATTGCTAACTACATGACCTAAAAATTGTACTTCTCTAATCCAAAACTCGCATTTGGAGAATTTAGCGTACAACGTTTCTTTTCTTAGTAGTTCCAAGATTATTTGTAGGTGTTGACCATGTTCTTCCTTGGTTCGTGAATATATCAATATATCATCGATAAATACGATCACAAATTTATCCAAGTATGGTTTACAAACGTGATTCATGAGATCCATAAACACTGCTGGGGCATTGGTTAATCCAAAAGACATAACTACGAACTCATAATGACCATAACGAGTTCTAAATGCTGTTTTTGGAATGTCGTCTTCTTGTACTCTGAGTTGATGGTATCCTGATCTAAGATCTATTTTTGAGTAGTAGCTAGATCCTTGCAGTTGATCGAATAGATCATCAATTCTTGGAAGCGGATAACGATTCTTGATCGTTAGCTTGTTCAGCTCCCGATAATCAATACACATTCAAAAGGATCCGTCCTTCTTCTTGACAAACAAGATTGGTGCTCCCCAAGGTGAAAAACTTGGTCGGATAAAGCCTTTGTCAAGAAGTTCTTGTAGTTGGCTAGACAATTCTTACATTTCAGATGGAGCCAACCGATAAGGAGATTTCGCTACTGGTACTGCTCCTGGAATTAAGTCGATGCAAAACTCGACTTGTCGGACGGGAGGTATTCCAGGTAGATCTTCAGGAAACATGTCAGGGAAATCACATACTTGAAGTATGTCCTTGATTTCTTTTGTCTTTCTCTTCCTATCTACAATGTGGGCTAAGAATGCGCTACATTTCTTATGTAGATATTTATAGGTCTTTGTACAAGAGATAACTTTGAGGTTCTTCCCAGATTTATCGCCATAGATAATCAAGGCATCGCCGTTTGGTAAGGGTAGTCGTATGGCTTTTTCATGACATAGAATTCCGGCGCGGTGTGAAGATAACCAATCCATGCCAATTATGACATCAAAACTCCCGATAGGCATTGGCATGAGGTTGACGTGAAAAATGTAATTATTAAGAGTTAACAGACAATTTTCTAAGATTTCATGTGTTTTCTCAGTTTGACCGTTAGCGATTTCTACTTCATAGATTTCTTTTAATCTGCTAGACTTATGACTTAACAATTTTTCTAAATGTCGGAGTTATAAAACTTCGATCTGCTCCAGAGTCGAAGAGTATAGAAGCGTATAAATTATCTATAAGAAACGTACCAGATACGACCGAAGGGTCCTGGATAGCCTCTCTGCTTCCAATCACAAACGCCCTGCCACGTCCTATGCCTCCTTAAGTCCTTAACTTTGGACATTCTTTCTTGATATGTCCAACCTCCCCACACTCGTAGCATTTTCTTCCTTCACCACGGTCTGTCCCATTATTGGTTTGTTGATCGATTGTTGCAGGTGTTGTGCTCCTACAGTAACTAGCAGTATGCCCTTTTTTCTTGCACTTCATGCAGACAAAACAATCACCTGGATGATGACGGTTGCACTGATTGCACCATGAAGATTGTGGTTGTGTAGGTACTGATTGCACCACTTCTTGTCTTTTCTCAGATGATTGTTTGGGATTCTTCCTATTAAACTTGCGCTTGTTTGTTCTAGATTTGGGAGACTCAGCCTTTGAGACCACTTCTATTCCTTGGATCTCTGTGAGGGTTAGCTGATGAGTTATCCTCTTGGTGTTGTCATAAGTCGTAGGCTTTGATGCGATCACCATGCCTTTGATTTGCGATGCTAAACCCCAGATATATCGCTCAATCTTTTTATATTCAGGGGTTACAAGTGCTGGACACATTACAGCAAGATCATTAAATCTAGCGGTATAAGCTTTTATCTCTGAACCCTTCATGGTTAGGGTCCACAGTTCTTGTTCCAGTTTATGTATCTCCTCCCTAGGACAATACTCCTCTACTAGCATCATTTTTAGCTCCTCCCATTTCATGGAATTTGCAGTATCAATTCCCATGGTATTCACATGGTTGTTCCACCATGTGAGTGATGCATCAGCGAAAGTACATGATGCAAATCATACTTTACAATCATTTGGACAGAAGCTTATTTGAAAGACGGACTCTGTCTTTTCTATCCACCTCGTCAACTTAATTACCCCTTCATTTCCATGAAAGCTTTTTGGCCTGCAATTCATAAAATCTTTGTAGGTACATGTTCTAGCGGTCCCTACATGGCCTTCATTTCTAACTCCATCTCTTGTGATATTAGATAGAGCCGCAACAATTCTTTGAGCTATGATTTCTTCAAGTTGTACTGTACTTATTGAGGGGTTTATTTCTGGTGGTGGTTGCGGTTGTTGTTGTTGTGGTGCTGATGGTCGGTTAGGGTTTAGCCGATTACTCCTTCTAGGAATTTTGTTTTAGTTCCTATTATAAATAATAAGAATTTTATGAGTTTTGTTAATCATTTAATACATGAGTACTAAATACTCCAGTTATTATTCACAGTGTAAAACATAATAGACAACACAATGATTACTGTAACGTATGCTTCATATTATTACCAGTGGTTACATCAGTTTATTTAGGTTTATAAGAGAAAATTTTCTATAAACATTGCAAAATTTGCAAGGTTTTCTACATCCTTGCTATAAACTTTCCTCTTTTCGCCTTAACTAGTCTGATTTTCTCTATTTACATAACCACTAGTTGAAGCTTATCTACCAGAAACCTAAGTGATGACCTAGCACGTCAGTGACATTAACCACTTGCTCTTCAAGTGCTTGAGTTCTCTGCTCAAGACTTCCCGTGCGTTCTTCATTTCTTGAGGTTTGATTGTAGAGCTCTAACTCTGCAATCCTGGCATCGTGAGTAATCATGTCATTATAAGCAAAATTTATACGATGATGGACATCCATCACCGATTCCTGATCTCGTTTCCTTTGTCCTTCTAGCCTTCGCACTCTTCCAGAGAGATGAGTAGCCCTCCCTTCGACAATTTCCATCTTGTCTTCAATTTTCACACTTTTCTCAAACAATTGAGATAAAGTGTTATCTTCAGAAGAATGTGGGAGATGTGCTCGAGATGATTGACCAGTCTCATACATCTTGGCAGCTCTTTCTTCCGCCACCCACCTATCAACGGTTTGTGCGATCCGTACAGGTTCATCTTGAACTCTATGACTTCCTGAAGATGTCGCCTTCTGACTCTTCTTAATATTTTGCCATATCGGTATGGATTTACGTGCCGTGCGTTTCATTTTTACTCCTCCTGGAACTTTACGGTAAAGAGTGTTCAGTGGTGGTAAAGATGATGCCACCGACTCTGTCTCCTCCATGGATTCACTTTCTTCCATTGGTTCATTCTCTTCCCATTCGTTGGAGGGTAAAGGTGCTCCATCGTCAGAAGGTATTGGATGAAAGGTGGTTGGATTTATAGGGTAGTAAGGATCGCCTACCATCATGGGGAATGAAACTTCCTCTTCTTCATCCGTGTCCTCGATGATTATCCATTCTCTTGAATGTGCCATGCCGAATTCCTATACGTTTTGGATCACCAAAAGGTTTTAGTCTATCAAATATTACTCCCAAATTAAATAGTTCATATGATCTGATCATAATAAAATGTAGTTGCGCACCTACACCTAGTTGTGATAGGATATATACACATATAAACTTTAGTTGGAATATTTGATCTAAATCCTTGAGATCAAAAACATTTCGGGTATTAAGGTGTATTCTCACCGCGGGTCTGAGTCTTTATATATGACTCTATATTCTTATTTATTGTATTCACGCTTTAACTATTGTTTTGTTACTTCAGGTCTATCTAATAAGGCTCCGGCCAGTCAGGACAGTCGAAAGGGCAGGATCATTTTAGCATATAGCCGTTCTGAAATCCAGCAACCCAAATCGACATGTCTATCCTTGTCACCGCTCCCGTAAGTAGTCCTTCAGTAGAATAATTAATAATACTTTTTATTTATAGGCTAAGGGATATACCTAAACCTAATAGAGTAAGCCCTAAACTATAGACGTGCTTTCCTAAGAAAGTACTAGTTCACTATAGTTAATAGCTCTGATATCAATTTCTGTCACACCCCCAGCCATCGGCGGAAACACCGGGTAGTGTAACGTTATTCTTCGTATCACAGTTATATAACATACATTGAACAGTACTAAAGAAAATACATACCTTTATTGATAACTGAAAGTTACATAACTGTTTTTCTAGGACCTATTACATAATATCCGACCATGGCATACTTCTTAATGAACAGAAAGGTAATAGTAAAACTTCTTCTGTTCGAATACATACCAGCTTTTCAAGTTCCTGAAAAACACATGCATTTTAAAATACGTCAACATAAAGTTGGTGAGTCCACAGGTTTTGACTCCATAAAATAATATATTTTCCACGTTCAAAAGTATAGTTTTGAAAGTATCATTTTGACTCTCCAACATTTAGTATGTATATTAGGTATAATAGTTTACTTATCAATTAAGTGTTATACCTAAACATTCCTTAATCCTAAGGTATAAGTAGGGGGAAACTTATACTTAACATTAATACTTGTATACGACAAAGTATAATGTTTCTAACAATTTGCTACCATGAGCCTATAACCGCTGCTATGATATAATACCTCTGATAGAACACACTAATGATTTACCATGAGAAACAAACACACTCATGATTTACCATGAGAAACAACACCGTACGCTTCATCAACGCCGGAACAATAACAAATAAAAGGATAGTTCATCACTTGCTTTTGGTTGACTGTAGCTAACAGTCACAAGTGGGGTGGTCAACCCGTATACTAATTACACACGACTTCCTCGCTCACACGGGATTAACGGTTACAGTTCAGAGGATTTCCGCTAAGATCCCCAATCTTAGTTGATGAATACAATTACTCATGTAGACTTTGACGGCTTCCTATAGCTCTAACAACAAAAGCATCTTCATGTCTAAAACCCTAAGTTACTAGACTATGCTTTTAAACATTACTCCTAACTTCATAATATTTAGGCAGTATAATAGCTATATCTTGAAGTAAAACCTGGTTTTATCTTGACCTAAAACCAATAATAACAACATATAACGTTCCTAGTTTTATCTTGACATAAAACTATCAATAACAATACCAAGTTTTATCTTAACATAAAACTAACAATAACAACATATAACATATCCAGTTTTATCTTGACATAAAACTAATAATAGCAACATACTTTATAACTTAACATATAGAACTTCCGAATATAACTTCGGAACTATATCGCACACAACATATATATAGAATCCTAAGTATAACTCAAGATCTACATTAGTAAATTAACATACTGATAAGTTGATAATAGTTGTATATATTCAAAATATTATATTTAGAACAACTATACCCCGGCTATTATAACTATATACTATCATATAGACATAATAATAACATATATATAATATCTAGCATGCGTTTTCCCCCGAAATATTAGAAACTGGGGCCGTGAAACTCACCCTAGTAGCGTGATTTTATGTAATCTAAGCAGAAACAGTCAACGTACGAGGTCGTCGGGGTTCGAGATGCAAGAGGGCCTCAACAAAGGAGAGAAAGGGAAGAAGTTTTGGTGTAAGAATGGCTGAAGTCATACCTTCTTTTTATAGTAAGGATTTTAGAACCTCACGTCGTGAGTTTTATAAGGCTCATGTCGTGAGTCCTTCATGTTCATCCCGTAGACTTGCCATTTGAGTCCCTAGCTTCGGAAGGTGGCCATGTGACTCCTCACGTCGTGAAAAACTCCTTGTTCACGTCGTGAGTTTGGATCTTATCTCCTCGCAGCCTCGTCACACCTTCTAGATCCGAAATGTGGCGGTTTGAGTCCTCGCGTCGTGAGTTTTTATGCTCACGTCGTGAGTTCAGTCAAACTAGGGTCTGACAGCGACATCTTCGGAAGACCATAACTTTTGCATACGAACTCCGTTTTTGACGTTCTTTATATCCACGCGTAGGTATTTACGAGTACTACAACTCTCTTTTAGACTTAAATAGCTAATTCTAGTTCTATTTTAAATTCCTCTTATTATAGAGATTTATAGTGTTCGGTTTATCATAACTTCTTCATGCGAAGTCAGATTCAAACATTCTCTATATTTTTGGAATCGTATGGACGTATACTTTGAGTTGTATCATAAAGAATGTTCATATTTGTATTAGAATTTATCATGAACTACATAACACTCTTACCACATTACTAGGTTAACATAATCACATTACATGATTGGCATAATCACATGTGATTGTCTATTGACCTATTTTGAGTAGTGTTACAATATGATTTCATATCGCTCTTGACGAGCACTCTGATGGTTGCGGTCCATCAAATCCTGGTGCATCTGAAAAGAATAGTAGTCATCATAGGACTTTTGGAGCTCGGCTGACATAGTGGCCATCATGATTCATGCTACTTTGGTAGCATCTCTTTCATGTGCCTTATATTCAGCAAACTCCTCAGGAGTAGCAGTCGGCTCGGGTACCTTTAGCTCCTTGTCGAGAACATATTCTTTGTTCTCGTATCGAGTGACCATCCTGATGTTCCTGATCCAATCAGCAAAGTTGGATCCATCATAGATGACTCTCCCACAAAGGTTCATGATAGAGAAGGAGCCGGTAGGGTTTGAGCCAGGAGCAGCATTGTTGGTAGACATCTGAAAAGAAGAAAAGACAAGTTTAGTTTAGATATAAATATAGTCCTTAATAAAACACCCGAATGTAATACTAAGGCTAGGATCCAATCACAATATATTATAACTTAGAAGAGGGATGTCGTAATCTAAGCTAAAACATATTTGAAAGGTAGGTGAATGACAATTCACCAATTTCCACCATGAAAACAAAATATATAAATTATTAGGTTTTATTTGGTTTTAGAAACTCCTAGATTCTTTTGAGATTCATTGAACTTTTCAATGGCATGTTTCAATCTCGAGTGTGCCTTTCATGTTTTGTGACTGGTATACCGAGGATCACAAAACAAGGTGTGAAGTAACCATGCAAATTACTTGGTACCCTTAATGTTTTTCACTTAATCGATGTGCCGGTAAACCACACGCGCTCCACCAACCTATGAAAAACCTTAAGTCACCCTTTTCCTACCTTGTTAAGTCCAAGTTAGTGTGCCGGTTAACCATACACGCTCCACTAACGACTTAATCAAAGTGCAAAGTGTAATTTCATGGGTTAGCACCTTATTCACATTTTCCTAAAGTAACTAAGATTGGGAATTTATAAAACATTTATTTACTTTATAATAATCATTATACTTTTTAATGAGAATTTTAAGTCATTGTCCTACCCGTTCAGCTAACGACCCTCCACCAGTCAAGGAAGCGGTGGGTGAGAGTGGACACCCATTAAGCTGCCATTTTATAGGCAACAACCTTATACCCCTATTATAGACCGGCTTCGTGAATGAGGCCTACTAACGGTAAAATGACTTGATCTTATACATATATATATTATTAAACTTATAATATTATAAAGTATAAGGGTTGAATTTTAACTTTTAAAATTCTAGGGGTTGGAACTAAAGCTTATTAGATGGCTTTACATGTTCCAAAACTTGAGGGCAAGTTTTGTAACTTTACAAAACCTTTCAATTCATAACTTATGAGTTATTAAAATGAAGACTCTTCATTTTTGTAACTTATGTGTTCTTTTAATGGCTTTAATACAAATAGGCTTTTGGTTATCCATAACTTGAGGACAAGTTATGGACTCCATTAAAACACATAAAGATCATGAATTCAGCATTAATCAAGTAATTCCTATGATCTATCAAGAACTCATAAGAACATGAATAATCATATCAAAATTTCAAGAAAATATGAACACATATAATCATGTAATTTTGATACTAGCCATTGTAAATGGATTAGAATAGTCATTACACCATCTAAACAAAGTTTAATAACACCAAAACAGTTTAGGGTAATGTTTCTAGTCCATTTCCAGCAGCAAAATTCGAAAAACTGCATTCTGAGGCTCCTACTCGTCGAGTGCACGAACCTACTCGTCGAGTAGGATGAGTTTAGTCATGGACTCGACGAATCCCCCCATGGACTCGGCGAGTTCATCATGCAGACAGCAAGAAAATCGACTTTTTTTCACTATTTTGCATCAAGTATCGAACAAACAAGCCTAGGCTCTGATACCACTGATGGGTTTTGAGCATTCTAACACTCCTAAGTGTACATGCAACCCTAGAAAAACCTTGGATCTATGTTTGTCTAAAATACATGCAAAATACTTTTTCCAAGGTTCATAATCCTATCTAGCATACATGGGGAACTTTAATCATAACAATGGCTAGAATTACATACCTTGTAGTTGTTTTGATTCCTTGAAAACCTTGAGAGCCTAGCACCCCAAGTATGATGCCTCAAATGTTTCACACAACACCAAATGCTTTGGAATAACTTTAGAGAATGTATAACACTTGTAAAAATCGGCTTGCCCTCTCTTGTTCTTCGTGTAACCGATTTTGGTGAGTATTATATTCCTTATATAGTGTGTCACATCTAGGGTTACACCATGTAAACCCTAATGTGACATGACTCTTCATTTCCATGACCCATGGGTTTGTAACTCCCATGGAGCTTCCAATGGGTTTAACCCAACTTGATAATCCATGGAGCCTTTTAGCCCACCATACAAGTTATGGATGATTTACATAATCAACCCATATATTTAATTAGTCATCTTTTGATCACTTAATTAATTCCAAATTAATTCTTGATCAATATTAATTAAAATACTATTAATATATTAGAACTTATAATATATTAATAAACCACAAGTATTATTTCTCTCATTTAGTCTATCCAAATGCATGATGCCATGCAACCCAAATGAACCATGCCGGGTCGGGTCAAGTACATACCAGAAATAGTTATGGACTTAGACACCTTATCTAACAGCTGGGTCCAATCAATCATCGGACTGGAATACCCAGGGGTTCATAGCCATCGGGCTGCATTACTTCCAGCCCAATCAGTCATCGGAATGGAATGCATATAGACAACGAGTCCACTCAGTCATCGGACTAGAATACCCTTGGCCCAATCAGTCATTGGACTGGAATGCCAATATACAATGGGTCCACTCAGTCATCGGACTGGAATACCTTTGGCGCAAGTAGTCATCGGACTGAAATGCCAATATACAACGGGTCCACTCAGTCATCAGACTGGAATACCCTCGGGCCCACTCAGTCATCGGACTAAAATACCCCCAGTATGTTGACTTACGCACAAAGCAGTAAAGCCTCAACTAAAAACCATAACATGTCAACATATACATAACAGATAAATATATAATCAGTCAACTGACAAACAACCAGATCTACAGATCACTACCGCATAGCAACATCCTATAAACTAGGATACAGATCTAACAAATCACTATAGCATAACAACATACAGTAAACCAAGATATCATGTCACAACTAGAAATTTCAAGTCTAAAAACCAAGCCAAAGGAGTCCCATATATGTAATAGTTATAGCTACATTATTATTATGTTATGGTAATGTAAATTTTTGGAGAATTATGTTACCCTAAAACTCTCATGAGCTATGCAATTAAATGTGATGTTGAACTTACGTAAAATATAAATCACACAAACAATAAAACCAACACATTAGAATTAATATACCTTAGGACCATGAACTCTTCCCTTGGAACAAACCTTGACCGTGAACCCCCTTAAACCATCAAACCTTGACAGTGAACTACTTCATAAGGGCCATGGTTGGCCGTGAACAACTTCCAAGGAGCCACTTTTGTAACATCCCAAAAATCAAGCCCAAAAATTTCATTTTTCATTAGTTAGCTCATAAAACATTCATTAGAAAATCTTATATAAACACGTCACTTCATAAAACCAAGTATCATGTTTGAAACCCACAACATAAAGAAATATCATATCAGAGTACAATCCCAGAAAACACCGTGCGGAAAATCAGATGTGTGTGTGATGTCATGCTACTCCGCCGACTCCTTCCCCTTAGACGAAGAGGTACCTGAAACCAAAAACTGAAACCGTAAGCACAAAGCTTAGTGAGTTCCCCCATCATACCACATACCACACAAGTCCTCGGTATCTTTCAACCGGTAATCATTCATCGGTATCTTTCAACCGGTAACCATTCATCGGTATCTTTCAACCGGTAACTATTCATCGGTATGTTTCAACAGGTAACTATTCATCGGTATCTTTCAACCGGTAACCATTCATCGGTATCTTTCAACTGGTAACCATTCATCGATATCTTTCAACCGGTAAGTGGGGACTATTCCACTCCCTACCACTAGCATACAATCAACAAAGTATAAGCATACAGTCAGGAATATCCGGGTACTGACCTACCCCTTGGTCCTAAGGACCACTATCAGGGAAACTATCCCTATCATGCACGCAACATATCATACAGATATAACTCATAACCAACACATAACAAGAACAAGATAATTATCACAGAGACAATCATCTTCTAGATACTCCTCATTGGTGGGCCGGCATTGTGGCCTTAGACCCACCCCTACTGGGAGGTAACTCACCTTGAAAAGTAGCTGCTGAAAGTTTGCTTGCTAGGCGTCTGACTGCTGCACCGGTAATCCTCCGGCTATAAATCATAAACATAGATTAGACACTCATAAATACCCTTAGGTCAAATGACTGACCTACCCCTGGTCCAAGGTCAACTCCTTGGTCAAAGTCAACTTCCAGTTGACTGGACTCGCCGAGTCATGGCACAGACTCGCCGAGTCCCTCTCCTACTATCCCAGTATTAACTTATCAAGTCCCTCTTCCCACTCACTAAGTCACCTTTAACTCACTACTTGGGACGATTAGACCGACTCGCGATCCGACTCGCCGAGTCCGAGAACAACTCGCCGAGTCCCTACGAGCAGATCTCCTACTCGCTTCCAAATCCTCACCAGAGCATCCATCTTGAGGATTTGGGTTTCTGGGACTATTGCTGCTCGATAAATTGCTAATTTCCCGTGCAGCTACGAAGGGTTGGACCTTCTACACTTAAACCCCTCTTAACTCAGTAACAGTTCGAATGACTCGCCGAGTTGAAGAACAACTCGTCGAGTCCCAGGCAATCTTCATAGGACTCGTCGAGTTGTTCATCTAACTCGTCGAGTCTAAGACCATCTTCATAGAACTCGCCGAGTGCACTTTGGCACTCGCCGAGTCCTTTCAACCCTCCTCCCATACAGACCAAGATCTGAAGTCCTTTCAGAACATAGAGCATAAACACATGGAGTTTGAGGTTTTAGGGCTTGAAAACCACAAATTAGGGACAAAAAGGGAATCTAATGAATTAGTGATCAAGGTAGGAACTTTTCTACCTGAATGGAAGCTTCCCACAGTGTAGATTTCGGATCTACTTCCCCTCCTTGCACCCTCCAACCTCCTCCTTCTTCTTCTAAGCTCCAAACTTCCTTCACAAAGCCAAAAATCACTCACAAGAACAATATGGGGGCTAGGGTTTCGCTCTACAGCTCTCTGGAAGTGTTAGGGACAAGGGAGGCCGAGTTAGAGTGTTTAAATAGGGTGCACACTCCTGGATTAGGGTTTTTGTCCAAACAGCAGCTACTCGCCGAGTCCGGGACCCGACTCGGCGAGTACACGACTTAAACCATGTGTCCCTTCCCGCTTCTACTCGGCGAGTCGAGCCTTTGACTCGCCGAGACCAAGGCCAAAATGCAAAATACACAAAGATTTAAATAAAAGAATACGTACCAAGAACCAGGTGCTACAAATCTCCCCCACTTATTTTAGACTTCGTCCTCGAAGTCTGCTGCTTGTTCCTGAAACAGCTCGGGGTAATGCTCCCTCATCTCATCCATCGGCTCCCAAGTCCACTCCGACCCCTTCCAGTATTGCCATTGCACCTTCATGAGTTCCACTCTCTTGTTCCTCAGATCCTTCGACTTCCGGTCGAGGATCGCTACAGGCCGATCGATGTAGTTCAGGTTGTCATCAACCTGAATGTCCTCCAAAGGTACCACTGCTGAGTCGTCCACCAGGCATTTCCGCAGCTGAGAGACGTGGAAAGTGCTGTGGATCTGACTGAGTTCGGCTGGCAGATCCAACCGGTACGCCACCTTGCCCACCCGGGCTACAACCCTGAAGGGTCCAATGTACCTGGGGCCCAACTTGCCTCGCTTCCTGAATCGGATGACGCCCTTCCATGGTGACACCTTCAGGAGAACCATATCCCCGACCTGGAACTCCAGGTCTGATCGACGCTTATCGGCATAACTTTTATGCCGACTCTGAGCAGTCTGAAGCCTGCTCCGGACCTGCCGAATCTTCTCTGTCGTTTTGAGCACTACTTCGGTGCTCCCCATGACCCTCTGGCCAACCTCGCCCCAGCATATCGGGGTCCTGCACATCCTCCCATACAACATCTCGAAGGGAGGACGGTCGATACTCGCATGATAGCTATTATTATACGAGAACTCCGCCAACGGAAGGTAGGTATCCCAGCTACCTCCGAAGTCTAAAACACATGCCTGCAGCATATCCTCCAGAGTCTGGATGGTCCGCTCGCTCTGACTGTCCGTCTGCAGGTGAAAAGCGGTGCTAAAATGCAGACGAGTACCCAGCTTGTCATGAAACTTCTTCCAAAACCTGGAAGTAAATTGCACATCTCTGTCTGAAATCACCGAAACTAGCACTCTGTGCCTCGCCACCACCTCCCTGATATAGATATCGGCCAATTTCTCGGCCGAGATGCTCTCCTGAATCGGGATAAAGTGGGCGCTCTTGGTCAATCGATCGACAATGACCCAGATCGAATCCACTCCCCGCGCGGTCCTGGGAAGCTTGGTGATAAAATTCATCGTGATGTCTTCCCATTTCCACAGCGGAATGTCCAACGGCTGCATCTTGCCGTGTGGTCTCTGATGCTCGGCCTTGACCTTCCTGCAGGTCAAGCACCGCTCCACGTACCATGCCACATCCCGCTTCATGCAGGGCCACCAATAGTCCAGACGAAGATCCCTATACATCTTCGTCGCCCCGGGATGAATGGAGAACCGGGATTTATGCGCCTCCTCCATCAGGACCTAGCGCACGCCTCCATTATAAGGGACCTACACCCTATGGTGAAGAGTCAATAACCTCGGCTATCATAGTCGAAGGAGGAAACCTGCCCTACAATCCGCTCACTCTTCCGATGTTCCTCCTTCATATCCTCCTGCTGAGCCTCCCGGATCCGCTCCAGAAGCGGAGTCACCACTGTCATCCTTAGACAGATATCCCTGATCGGCGCTACCTTGCGGCTAAGCGCATCGGCCACGACATTGGCCTTCCCCGGATGGTAGAGGATCTCACAATCATAATCCTTTACCACATCAAGCTACCGACGCTGTCTCATATTCAGATTTGGTTGATCCATGAGATACCTCAAACTCTTGTGGTCCATGTAAATCGTACAACGAACCCCATAGAGGTAATGACACCAAATCTTGAGGGCGAATACAACAGCCCCCAACTCCAAATTATGCGTCGGGTAATTCGCCTCGTGAGGCTTCAGCTGCCTCGACGCATAGGCGATGACATGCCCTCTCTGCATCAATACCGTGCCCAAACATGCGATGGATGCATCGCAGTACACAACAAAATCCTCCATGCCCTCTGGCAGGGCTAAGATTGGCGCCTCACACAATCTCTGTCTCAGTGCCTCGAACGCGGACTGCTGCTCAGGCCCCCAACGATACACCACCGACTTCTTAGTTAGTCGGGTGAGCGGAACTGCTATCTTGGAGAAGTCCTGAATGAATCTCCGATAGTAGCCTGCCAATCCCAGAAAGCTCCGAATCTCAGATGGAGACCTCAGAACCTCCCAACTCATCACGGCCTCCACTTTGGCCGGATCTACCGAAATCCCGTTCTGGTTGACAAGCTGCCCAAGAAACTGCACCTCGCGCAACCAGAACTCGCACTTGGAGAACTTAGCATACAAGTTCTCCCTCCTCAAAGTCTCCAGAACCTCCCGCAGATGCTCCTCATGCTGCTCTCGCGTCTTGGAGTAAACCAATATATCGTCGATAAACACTATCACAGACCGGTCTAACATCGGTCTACATACGCGGTTCATGAGGTCCATGAACGCGGAAGGAGCATTGGTGAGCCCGAAAGGCATCACCACAAACTCATAATGGCCATAACGCGTCTGAAACACAGTCTTCTGCACATCCTCCTCTCTGACCCTCATCTGGTGATACCCTGAACGCAAATCAATCTTGGAGAACCAAGATGCTCCCTGTAGCTGGTCAAAGAGGTCATCAATCATCGGGAGTGGGTAGCGGTTTTTCACCGTTACCTTGTTCAGCTCCCGATAATCTATACACATCCGATGCGACCCGTCCTTCTTCTTTACAAACAGAATCGAGGCTCCCCAGGATGAACTGCTCGGTCTAATAAAACCCTTGTCCAACAGCTCCTGTAGCTGTGTAGACAACTCCTGCATCTCAGGAGGAGCCAACCGATACGGTGCGTTGGCTATCGGAGCCGTACCAGGGACTAGGTCGATCCTGAACTCCACCTGTCGCTCCGGAGGTATCCCAGGCAACTCCTCGGGGAACACGTCCGCAAACTCTCGTACCACAGGTACATCGTCCACCGTAGTCCTACCCGCCTCCCGGGTATCCACAACATAGGCGACATAACCTGCGCAACCCTGCTGAAGGTATCGCCTAGCTCTCGCTACTGAACATAAAGCTGGTCCTCGCTGTGGCCTCTCGCCCTGAATCACCAGCTCTCCCCCACTTGGGGTCCTGATCCGTACCAACTGCCGTGCGCAGTCGATCACTGCCCCATTGGGGCTCAACCAATCCATGCCAATAATGACCTTGTTCCCCCGCAAAGGTATGGGAACTAAATCCACCAGGTAGCGCTCCTCGAATAATCTCAGCACACAATCTCGGAATACCGTCGATGCTCGCACTGATCGGTCATCCGCAATCTCTACCTCTAGAGGGCAATCCAACATGCCCGACGACTCAGAAAACTTCTTGCTAAGCGCAAGAGAAACAAACAATCGGGTAGCGCCCGAATCAAACAACACCTGAACCGGAATGCCGTTCACATGGAACGATCCTAAACAAAGCACATATCAATAACATAAACATCATAAAAATAAATCAGAGGTAAAGAATCATACCCGTCACCACATCAGGTGCAGCGCGTGCCTCCTCGGCTGTCAGCTGAAATGCTCGGCTCCGCACCACTGGAGCCTCTGTCTTGGCCTTCCGGCCATCTGCCACCTACGCCGTCGCTGAGACCGGCGCCGCTGCTGATGCTGCTGTCAATATCGGGTAATTGGCCCTCTTGTGGCCCCTCTGATTTCAATGGAAGCAAATCAGGTCTGTCATATGTACCGCGGGGGCGGGGGCAGTACAATCCCTGCCAAAATGCCTGACCTTGCCGCACTTAAAGCAGCCCGAACCCGGTCCAGTGCGACAAGCTCCCTCGTGTGACCGACCGCATTTCCCACAGCGGTCCCGTCCAGACTGGCCCTTCGACCTACCATCAGATCCCTTGGGCTTCTTCCCCGAAGCCCCAATCGTCAATCCCTCCACTTCCTTCCTCTTCTAGATGTGCTCCAGATCAATCTCCCTCTCCATAGCCCTGACAATCATAGAATCCAAGGTAGGGCAAGCTGAAAACTAACACGCTCCCGAATGTCGGATCGTAGCATGTCATGGTAGCGGGTCCTCCTCATATCCTCATCCCCCGCATACTGGGGCACCAGCAATGCCCTCTCCCGGAACTTGGCGGTGATCTCCGCCACAGTCTCCGTAGCCTGCCTCATATCCAAGAACTCCCTGGCCAACTGCTGAAGCTCCACAGCTGGCGCAAACTCTGCCCTGAACCGGGTCACAAAATCCGACCAGGTCATAGCCTCAACAGCCGAGGCTCCCAATGAGTCACCAACAGACTCCCACCAATCTCTGGCCCTGTCTCGCAAGCATCCTGCTGCATATCTCACCTTCGACCCCTCCGGGCAGAAGCTCGTCAGCTGCACAGACTCAATGTCTGCAATCCATCTCCTAGCAGCAATGGGGTCTTTCACCCCATGGAAATCTGACGCACCACTCCCTCGAAAGTCCTTGAAGGACAGTATGCGCGTACCCACCTGGCTAGACGCCATATCACTCCTGAATGCTCGGAGGCGATCCTCCATCAGCTCAACAATCCCCTCCTTGATCGACCCGAAGATGATAGGGGTCGACTCAAGGATGCCTCTCGTGATCTCAGACGCGATGAACTCGCGCAGCCCGCCATCAACCTGCTCGGATCCCGCACCCGAGCCCGATCCTGACCCTGATCTGGAACCTCCCGTTCCATGTCGTGTGGTCACCATGCTGAAAATACACACATAAATATTAGGATCATATATATCCCCGAGAGATCTAACACACTCTCCATGGTTCCTGGTTCCGTCTAGGCCCTCCTTGATTCGAGTACGGGTCCTCTGCTTTCAGTAGTACGGGCCCATACTACCTTCCACATCTACCTGTACTTTCCTCAAGGATTGCTTCGACTTCACCAAATCCCTTTTACCGATACCCTTTCCATTGACCTCATCCTAGGCTTCCCTAGGGCACTCTCCGACCTACCCTCCGCCATCAGCTGCACTAGGAGTCCCTACTACCTCCCCCGAACTAACTTGCAGATATTGTTACATATCCACTCCTTAGTTAGTTGGAAATAGTCAGGACCCCCATAGCACAAAGCAAGCAGCATTCGTACATCGAGTAACCAAATCAGGCATAACCTATACAGGCCATCCTACTGCTGACTAAACAGTCCTAACATACAGCTCATACAACAGGCATTTAAGGCATCCTCCTAGATCCTTAGCCCTAACTAGCATGCAATTATCGGAATCATATATCAGGCACACAAGGCATCTTCCTAGATCCTTAGTCTTATTCTAGCATGTAGTTTCCTGAATCAAAATCATATAGCATAACATAACAAGTATGGGTATCTTGGGGAAAACTTACTTGAGCCCGGCCGGTCGCATGCATCACACACCTTGTCTTTCTTAAAATCCTTCCGTTTAGATTTTTAGAAAACCATTTTATTGCAAAACTATCTTAGCCCCTCAGTTTGAGTCCAGACACCCCCGAGGGTGTGTCCGAATCCCTCAAACCAGGGCTCTGATACCAACTTGTAACATCCCAAAAATCAAGCCCAAAAATTTCATTTTTCATTAGTTAGCTCATAAAACATTCATTAGAAAATATTGTATGAACACGTCACTTCATAAAACCAAGTATCATGTTTGAAACCCACAACATAAACAAATATCATATCAGAGTACAATCCCAGAAAACACTGTACGGAAAATCAGATGTGTGTGTGATGCCATGCTACGCCGCCGGCTCCTTCCCCTTAGACGAAGAGGTACCTGAAACCAAAAACTGAAACCGTAAGCACAAAGCTTAGTGAGTTCCCCCATCATACCACATACTACACAAGTCCTCGGTATCTTTCAACCGGTAATCATTCATCGGTATCTTTCAACCGGTAACCATTCATCGGTATCTTTCAACCGGTAACTATTCATCGGTATCTTTCAACCGGTAACCATTCATCCGTATCTTTCAACCGGTAACCATTCATCGGTATCTTTCAACCGGTACCTGGGGACTATTCCACCCCCTACCACTAGCATACAATCAACAAAGTATAAGCATACAGTCAGGCATATCCGGGTACTGACCTACCCCTTGGTCCTAAGGACCAGTATCAGGGAAACTATCCCTATCATTCACGCAACATATCATACAGATATAACTAATAACCAACACATAACAAGAACAAGATAATTATCACAGAGACAATCATCTTCTAGATACTCCTCATTGGTGGGCCGGCATTGTGGCCTTAGACCCACCCCTACTGGGAGTAACTCACCTTGAAAAGTAGTTCTTGAAAGTCTGCTTGCTAGGCGTCTGACTGCTGCACCGGTAATCCTCCGGCTATAAATCCATAAACATAGATTAGACACTCATAAATACCCTTAGGTCAAATGACTGACCTACCCCTGGTCCAAGGTCAACTCCTTGGTCAAAGTCAACTTCCAGTTGATTGGACTCGCCGAGTCATGGCACAGACTCGCCGAGTCCCTCTCCTACTATCCCAGTATTAACTTATCAAGTCCCTCTTCCCACTCACTGAGTCACCCTTAACTCACTACTTGGGACGATTAGACCGACTCGCGATCCGCCTCGCCGAGTCCGAGAACAACTCGACGAGTCCCTACGAGCAGATCTCCTACTCGCTTCCAAATCCTCACCAGAGCATCCATCTTAAGGATTTGGGTTTCTGGGACTATTGCTACTCGATAAATTGCTAATTCCACGTGCAGCTACGAAGGGTTGGACCTTCTACACTTAAACCCCTCTTAACTCAATAACAGTTCGAATGACTCGCCGAGTTGAAGAACAACTCGTCGAGTCCCAGGCAATCTTCATAGGACTTGCCGAGTTGTTCATCCAACTCGTCGAGTCTAAGACCATCTTCATAGAACTCGCCGAGTGCACTTTGGCACTCGCCGAGTCCATTCAACCCTCCTCCCATACATACCAAATCTGAGACATGCAACGGTTCCACATCTGAAGTCCTTTCAAAACATAGAGCATAAACACATGGAGTTTGAGGTTTTAGGGTTTGAAAACCACAAATTAGGGACAAAAAGGGAATCTAATGAACTAGTGATCAAGGTAGGAACTTTTTTACCTGAATGGAAGTTTCCCACAGTGTAGATTTCGGATCTACTTCCCCTCCTTGCACCCTCCAACCTCCTCCTTCTTCTTCTAAGCTCCAAACTTCCTTCACAAAGCCAAAAATCACTCACAAGAACAATATGGGGGCTAGGGTTTCGCTCTACAGCTCTCTGGAAGTGTTAGGGACAAGGGAGGCCGAGTTAGAGTGTTTAAATAGGGTGCACACTCCTGAATTAGGGTTTTTGTCCAAACAACAGCTACTCACCGAGTCCGGGACCCGACTCGGCGAGTCCACGACTTAAACCCCGTGCCCCTTCTCGCTTCTACTCGGCGAGTCCAGCCTTTGACTCGCCGAGTCCAAGGCCAAAATGCAAATTACACAAAGATTTAAATAAAAGAATACGTACCAAGAACCAGGTGCTACAACTTTGGCCGTGAACCACCCTAAGCCACTAGTCTAGACCGTCAGCACCTTTAAGAAGCAAAGTTTGGCCGTAAACTCCATGATGGGCCACCATTTAGACCGTAAACCACCTTTGGTGGACCCCCATTTGACCGTAAACCTTAGTTTAAGGTCCATTTAGACCGTAAACCCTTTCTAATTCAAAGGTGTTTACGGTGATTGTGAGCTGTAATGCGTAAATTCCCAATGCAAATCCCAGTAATTTATCCATTAACCCTTAGTAATAAGGCATTACCCAACAATAATCCAAGTAAACATCCCATCCAATTCTCAATCCCGTAAGAAGGAGCGTAAACCCCATTTTCCATTTCACAAACTCATTTGCATTCACTATGAACCTCCGTAAACTCTCTCAAGCATTCATCCAAGTTCCAGAAGCCATTTCTTCACAATCCCTTCTAAATTTCTATAAGTTAGTTCATCTCTAGTAAATTTTTCATACATTTAGTTATTGAAATTCTTCTACTCACACATAAATTTATGTGTTAATAACCTTAGGCTAGCAAAAATCTTCAAGAAGTTCATCCAACACTTCAAGTGTTCTAGGCTCCAATATTCACCTCATCTCTTCAACCACACCTTCTCCTACTCAAGGTGAGCTTCATACCCCTATTTTTAAGTTTTCATTGTTTTTGGGGGAGGATGCAAGTCAAAGCCTTGTTTAAATCTTGATATAATTGCTTGTTATGCATGTATGCTATGATATATGTGTTTAAGAGTATAAAACTTTATATGAAGTAGTTCAAAATTTCATGATTTTGAACAAGTCTCAAGAGTTTGAACCACATTTCACAAATTATGTGTAGAAACAAAAACTAGTATGTTATGGAAAATAAGTCACAAATTGTTATGTCAAGAACTATAAGGATTTACTCCAAATATTTGCCTAGACAAAGTTGTTGACATAAAATGGTGGAAGATGTAAATTTATAAAAGTTATGTTATTTTGGACCATTTTCGGCCAAATATATATATATATATATATATATATATATATATATATATATATATATATATATATATATATATATATATATATATATATATATAAGGGTCATTTTGGAACAGGGGATAAATTGAGTAATTATTGAACATTTCGATTTAAAAATGGACCAAAATGGACTTATTGGATAAATAAGGACCATTTTGAACACTTTCTTAAATATAAGTTTAAAATGAGCATTTCGGAAGAAATGGGCCATTTTCAAATATTCTCGTAGTTTTGGATCACTTATGACACTTTTTAACAAATATGGGTCTTAATTGATAATTTATAAAAAGAAGGATCATTTTTGCCAATATCGATAATATTGGGTTATCTTTTATAAATATGATTCAAAGTCGATTATTTTCAATAAACGAAAACGAAATATCTAGTCAACGAGTACAATTATTGTTATTTATTAAATAAATAACGGATTTCAACTATTTGCGTAAATATCGGTTAGTATTCTAGTCATCTTTACTGTACCTATATACTAGTGTACGCTTAAAGTCCTGTAAGAGTTATAACCAAAGTCTCCTGGAGAGAGAGCGGGAATTTGTGTATAGATCTATACGGGGTTGACACCCTGCACATTCGATGTTCACTACAGCTAAACAGGCTAGTCTAGGGTGGCAAATGTCTTCAACAAAACCGACGCCTGAAGAACGTCTAGATAGCACTCCATCATATTAGTATGGTTATAACAACTCACTTAGAATATAACAATATTATTTAGAAATTTACGCAAGTCATATCTTTTGATTATGAACAACTATTGTTTGGATACCTTAAATGAAATTTACCACACAAGTCTTAAGGTTTTAAGGCTACTACTTTGTACATAAAAAAATATAGGATTTTCTGGAGAAAATGATTTTAAACAATTTCGAAAATGATAAACTAAAACACACATGCAACTATACTTGATTGGGAACAAGACGTACAACTATTTTGACAAGAAAATATTGGATTTTCTGGGATTCTAATTTATCACAAATTTTTATACAAAAATGCTTATGAACTCACCAACATATTTTATGTTGACGCTTTTCAAACGACTTGTATTCTCAGGAAATCAGTAAGCAGGTTTTATGGAACGCGGACTCAGGATTATTTTGTTGTAGTTTGGAATTTACTTACTAATGTCTCTTTTGTGTAATTTGAGAACAAATACATGATGTAAAACAATGTAAGTTTGTTATCTTAATGTATGATGTTTGGATTTGTTATGTTTCATTTATATTTAATTGTTATGATACTGCACAATGACATCACCTGCCTCCGGACGTTTCCGCCGTTCTGGTTCGGAGGTGTGACATATCAATCCAATGGTCCGGCCTTGGTGCCTTCGACCCGAAAGTACAGTGATGAAAACTCAACTCTCAGCCTGAAAACAATCTGAATGAATCGCTGCTCCGACAGCCGACTCTATAGGTTACCGATTCAACTGATAGAGACCAAGACTTAACTATAGCTCGAAATACCCAAAATACCCTTAAGTCAAACTTGGTCAACCCTGGTCAAAGTGAAAGTCAACGGTCAAGGTCCCAAAAGTCAATATCCCTTCCCAGCGAAGCATGCCCTCCATACCAAGAGAGTACGCGCAGCGTACTCTGATATTTACCAAAAAGCGGGGCGCTTACCACGTACGCGCAACGTACCTCCAGGTACTCCCAACGTACGTAGCCCAAGCCCAAAACTCCATTAAGAGCTTATTCCATTAAGATCTTCCATCCAAAACTCAGATCCAATCCCAAAATGATGTCCTAAGTCATAAAGTTTCCAACTTTATGAGTTTGCATGGCTATTAAGTGCTTAATGTCCAAAACCCTATGCTCTTAACCTAATAAGACCATCGAACACATGCATGGGTTACATACATCACTCATGATCATATTCTTATGGTTCATAATAACTCCATAATGGATAAAGTTTCCAACTTTATCCATTAGAATGGTGCTAACAAACAAGATCTAGTCTTTAAGTCTCAAAGGGACCCAAAAAGTGCATCTTTTCAAATTAATCCATTAAGTCCAAGTCTCTAACCTTCAAATTTGAATCAAAATGATGTTTAGATGGACAAAGTTTCCAACTTTATCCATAACAAGGTCATAGACTTTGAAGATCTAAACTTTATGCACTTAAAGTGACCAAAAGCTCATAACACCCAAAAATAGCTAGATCTAACAATTTCATCATCAAGATTCAAACTTTATACCTCTAGAAGAAGGATCAAGGTGAACAAATTTTGGATCTACAAGCTCCAATGTAACCAATACTTCTTCAATGAGTTCCTTCTTATCCAAGGTGCACCAAGAATACTCCAAAGCACTTAAAAACACCTTCTTTTTGCTCACAAGGCTTAATATAGGGTTAGGGTTTCAAGAGAGGGTGTTGGAGAGGTGGAGGCTGAGAATTGAATGGGTTTGGGGGAGTTAAGGAGCTTAAATTGGGCTCAAACCACGAAATAGGGTTTGGGCACTGATCGCGTACGCCCAACGTACTCAATTTCCTCCCAACATACTAAGGATGCCCTAATACGCCCAACGTACACGTTAAGTACCACCGGTGTACACGGCTCAACCCAAATCGCCCTAACTTTAAGCGACCATAACTTCTTCGTTCCAACTCCATTTTCGACGTTCTTTATATCCAAGGAAAATTCTCTTAACTATCATTACCTCCTTCCACAATGACTAAACTTTGCCTCCTTAAGGCCCAAAACTTCACACAATCCACTTTCGGTGCATGGCTCAGAAATGACAGGAAACAGGATGTTACAATACACCTCAACAAAATGGTGTAGCCGAAAGGATGAATCACACCATTATGGAGAAGGTCCGAGGAAGGCTCGACTGCTTGCTATCTTATCAACCGATAACCATAATGAGCAATTGAGAAGAAAACCCCGTTTAAGTTATGATCCGGGAAACCTGCCGATTATACATATTTAAAAACTTTTGGATGTCTAGCTTATGCACGAGTTGACAATGGGAAGTTAGAACTGAGAGTAATCAAATGTGTTTTCCTTGGGTACAATCTGGGTGTTAAAGGATACATGTTGTTGAAATTTTATCTGAAGAAAATCATTATCTCAATAGATGTTACTTTTGATGAGTTTGGTACGATTCAACCTCTTTCAGACTCTTCAAATGGTACAGGTGCATTAGATGCATCATCTGAAGCAAGTAAAGAGAAAGCTCAAATGAATGTGAAGCTTCCTATTTACCTTCCACTTCTGTTCCAATTTCAGTAGAAAATCAAGAGTTTGTCTCGTTTAATGAGCCCGTTGTTGTTGAAGAGTCAACATCTTCACCACCACGAGCTACTACTTCATGCATTGCAAGAGATAGACTGAGAAGAGTAGTTGTACCTCCAAATAGGTATGTTCAAGTTGATCTTATTACTTATGCCTTTATTTTTACTGATGATATTGAGTTTGGAATGGAGCCTGTGAATTATAGTGAGGCTGTTAAGTCTATAGACTGAAGTGAATGGATGATTGCAATGAAAAGTGAGATGGAGACCTTGCAAATAAATGGTACTTAGGATTTAGTTCCTATTCCGAAAGGCAAAGACCAGTTAAATGCAAGTGGGCCTACAAGCTCCAGAAACCTGGCAACCCGGATGATAAACCAAGGTACAAAGCTCGGTTAGTAGCTAAAGGCTATAGTCAGATTCCTGGTATTGATTACATTGACATTTATTCCCCAATTGTTAAACATACTTCTATCTGTCTATTTTGGGGATTGGTTGCTTCAATGATTATGAATTAGAGAAACTTGATGTTACTACAACTTTCTTAAATGGTGTGCTCGAGGAAGAGATTTTTATGCAACAACCTGAGGGTTTGTAGTTGTTGGCAAGGAGGAACATGTGTGTATAAATTAAATAAATCTCTTTATGGCCTCAAGCAGTCTCCTACACAATGGTATAATAGGTTTGATTCGTTCATGACTAGTCACGAATTTAAGAGGTGCGCACGTGATAGTTGTGTTTATTATAAAAAATAGTTACGATGATTCGATGATCTACTTACTCTTACACGTGGATGACATGTTGATCGCAGCGAAAGATATGAATGAGATTCAGAAATTGAAAGACCAGTTGAAAGCTGATTTTGAAATGAAGGACTTAGGAGCTGCCATAAAGATTTTAGGTATGGAAATTGTTCGTGACAGGAAGTCAAGGGTCTTGCATCTTTTTCAGAAAAATTACATTGAGAAAGTCCTAAGACGCTTCAATATGCATGAAGCAAAACCTGTCAACATACCCGTTTGAGTCCTACTACTGAGAGTGATGTGGCTTATATGGCACACATACCATACTATAGTGTTTTCGGATCCTTGATGTATGCTATGATTTGAACACGCCCTGATTTGGCTTATGTTGTTAGCATAGTAAGTAGATATATGGAGAACCTGGTAAAAGAACATGGGAAGGTTATGAAATGAATCTTTTGTTATCTACGTGGTACGTCTTCTATGTGTCTACATTTTGGTAAATCTAACCCTGGGGTGCTTGGATATGTTGATTCATATTATGGCAAAGACTTAGATAAAAGAAGATCGATTACGGGGTATGTGTTTACTTTGCATGGTTGTGCTATTAGTTGGATAACCCAATTGCAGTCTATTGATGCTTTGTCATCTACTGAGGCGGAGTATATGGAGATTACAGAAGCAGTTAAGGAAGACATATGTTTGTGGGGGGTTTTTTTAGTAAACTCGATGATAGATTAAAGGTTACCATGGTATTCTATAACAAGCAAAGTGCTATCTTCTTGAGTAAAGATCAAATGTTTCATGACCGAACAAAGCACATTAATATCCGTTTCCATTTTGTGCAAAATATCATTGAAAAGGGTGATTGTCTCATGGACAAGATTCATACAGATTATAATCTCACTGATATGTTCACTAAGAGTCTTCATATAGCCAAGTTCAAATTATGTTTGGACTTGGTGGGTGTTTCTGATCGAAATTGAGCATGGACGACTCGTTGGTGGAGGAAGTATTTTTATCTTTTCGGAATCAGTTTTTCTCTAAATGGTGATTGCAGGTTCTTATGGAGTTTTGGAGTTTGATGGGCTGTTAGTGTTCAATGTTCTTGGGTGATTGTTAAGCAAGTTGCAGTTTTCATTGTTTATTTTGAAGTCAATGTGGAGATTGTAGAAATATGCATTCCGAAATTGACAAGTTCTACTTAGTTCAAGGGCTATTTTGTCTTTTCAGCAATCCAGGTCCTATTTCGCTTGAACTAATATTGTTCTCGTGATTTGGATTCTGGGTTGTTTGATGCATTAGGATTTTTTCGTTTAGTGCATCTTACCTTCTTTGTTAACTACAAGAACTTATTTGAGTTGAATACACCTTCAATCCGTGTTTGCAGCCGTGAAAATGCTTCCTTGTGTCAATATTCTGCAAAAATTCAAAGACTACCACAACATTTGGATAATAGGGGTTTGGCTTACGTAATTTACAGCAGGGGAAGTGGGTGTCTCTTGGCAAGGTTAAACAGGGGATAAGGTGCTTTGGTGCACGAGTGTGGAGGTGATTGTGAAAATTTTGGTAGCAAACCTTGGTTGTATTTCTGATATGTCTACACCAGAGGGGAGGGTGATGGGGATGTAGGGTGGTCTAGGTGGTAGGATATGGTGTTGGTGTGAAATTTGGGTTTTACCGATGGAGGGTTTGGAGGAGGTGAAAGGTGAGGGAGTTCCGATGTCGCTAGATGGTGTCACAAACAAAATGGGCTGGTGGTGTTGGGAATGGGAGGAGAGACAACAGATCAAAGGAGGGAAAATAGATCAGACGAGAAAGGGAGGAGTGTGCGTACCTGGTTCCGACAGGGGTGAGTGGCGCATTGGTAATCGGAGGTGGTCCGGCGAATGATAGGGTGGAAGGATTAGAGGGCAGGGAACAACATAGATTTCTTGAACAGAGAAGGAGAACATTAGAAGAGAGATGAGATGAAAGTGATGGCATACCTGATTTCAATGGTGGTGGTATGGGCGGAACAGAGAATGTCGTCCTCTGTGGTTGTGTGTGTTTAATCCAAAAGGAAAATGACCTGAATGGCTATCTTTTTTTTTCTCAAATATAAATATAACATTCAAATCACTTTTTGTTTTTTTTAGTTCGTTGGTTTAAAACTCTTTTTACTTTTAGCTATATTTCACTCTAATAAACATTTTCATCCTTCACATGATACAACTAGTGTTATATCCGTCCGTTGGTCGGGTTGGTCGGATTGACGGATGTTGGTATGCTTTTTGGATGGATATGACTTTTTATTTTGATTATTTTTAGTTTCTGGTCCATTACTGGATCAGTTCTTGCTTAGATCACTTAACACCATGTTGATTTTTTCAGTTTCTTGGCTTGATTTTTTTTTGTCTTATAGGAGATGATGTTGTTGGTGGTTGATACTGGTTTGATTTCAGTATTACAAGAATAAATGATTTTGGAGAAGATTGTGAAGTATGTATTTAATATTTGGTTTATGTTTCCATGATTTAGTCAGAATTATATATTATCATAAACAATCATGTTTAAAAACACCTACTAATTTGAAATGGTTCACAAACAAAAAACATAATTGCTTCCCACTTAGCTTCTCTATATTTTTTCCATATGTAGTATTATGCACTACGCTTATTTTTTAGTTTCATCATTTCGGCCTCCAATCTTTATCCATAACAACAACATATTCATCCTTAAATAAGAGAGTTGCAGTCTTTTGGTCTTCAAATCAATCTACGGAATGACATTCTTATTGTTTCTATGGTTTTTTTTTTCATTGAATTTCAATTTCGAAAATATTAAAGAAAATAAAAACAAAAATCATAGTAGTACCAGAATAACCACAATGAAAACAAATAAATGAAGTAACACTTAATTTTAACATATTTATACCATATTATATAATAATAAGTTAAAAGTTAAACCAAATACCCTCATCTCGGATACCAATATGCACAAAATACTTTTCAAACATCTAATCCTAATAAAAAAAATACAAGACTTTACATTTCATTAGTTTCAAACATTAATCAAATTATTCAACAACTTTAACTTCCACACGCCATGCATTCCTCACGATTCATCAAAGAACACACGATTTGTGACATTTTTGTCTTGTCGTCTTCTTCACCAGTCGCCTTTATATTTTCCTACATTCATTCCAATTACTTTAGTCTATACAATTTAACAAAAAAAATGATTTTAACAATATAAATCATAAGTTACCTTGAGAATAGAAGTATCAACAGTGAACTTAATCGCATCAGCTGCAGCCCTTGATCGCAAATAATACATCCCAGTTTTAAGCCGCTGATACACACAACACAAACATTAATATTTAATCATTTCTTGTATTTTTCACTTTAAAACTTTTTCTTCTATATAGAAACAATAACAATTTCATAATTTAAATTTAGTTTAAATAGTTTTTAATACCTTAGACGAAGCATGAAAATGCAAAGAAGTGAGTTTGCCAAAGTTGGGTTGATCCATATGAATGTTTAGGCTTTGACTTTGGTCAATGTAGCATCCTCGGTCAGCTGCCATGTAAACCAAAAAGTCCTTTGTTTAATCTCCCAAACAGTTCTGAAAAACCATGTTTTCTCATTAGAATGAGGTTAAAAAGAGGGATAATAAATAAAAGAAAATAGAGTTTTAAATCATACTTGTAAATTGCTTTCAAATTCTCATTGATTTCAGAAATTTTCTGAACAGATCCATCTTCATAAATGATCCTATTCTTGAGAGTTAGAGATCAAAACCCCATTTCAGTCAAATCATATAGCAAATGTTTGTTCACTACAACAAATTCACCACTACAAAAAAAAAAGTTCAGTAAAAGAAAAAAAATGGGTAGTATAGCAATTTTTCATTTTGTTAAATAATGAAATGAATAAAAGTGAAAAAAAATGCCTAAGGAATGGAATAGGTGATTCCATTCCATTAGATAAAACAAACATATAATCAACCGAATTTCCTATATGATCAAACTCAATTTGATATTGAAATACCAACATCTGAAAAGGGGAATTCCCCAATTACCCCTACAAACCTTACCTTTTTCCAATTCAATATCCATAAAGATGATCATTTTGTTAAGAAATTCCCTAATTACCCCTGGACTTGCACCATCTATCAAGAAAATATCACCTGTATCAGCAGAGAAACCATCATGCACTTTAATTCCAGCAACAATGGTGTCACGCAATCTGTTCATACCCTGATTTCAGTAGCAAAAATAAACATTTCATGTTAAAATTTACCATTTATGTGCAAAAATTAAGTTACCTGACTATGACTATATGCACCAGTAGCTTTGATGATGAATTGTTTTTCTCAAAATATATCAATATTTGTTCGCAAATTCAAGTGAATAAGACTAACCTCCCTTCTTTGATGGAAAAGAGTATCAGGTCTAGTAATTTTGACAACAACAGCACCGACCAACTAAATCACAACATTATGTGAGGTATATGAATGTTAATCGAGAAAAAAAAAGGTTGGAACAAACAAAAATCAAACAAAAACGAAAACCCAAAACTGGAAACTAAATTTAAATCAAACCCAAACCCAAAATTGTTTCTTCGTCTTCATTAAAACTAGAAATCGCACCAACACCTTCCACCACCAGGAAAGAATCCATGGACGAAGCCCACAACCTCCTTTCACCGACGACCCTAGCTCCATCCCCCTTCCCTGTCTTTTCCGGCCACAAACAACATTCGATGAATAGAAAATTTTATTAAGCTCCTGATATCATTAGGGATTTCAGTGGTGATTTCGTTGTTGTAAAGCGAAACCAAAGTAGAGGAGAAAAATGTTGATTGAGATGTGAAGCTCTCTTTTATAATCACGCCGATTGAGAAACGTGGGGTGGAGTTTGAAGTTAGTTGAAGTCGGTTGAGAGGTTGAAGAGGTGAACGTGGGGGAGAAGAAGAAAGAAGCGTGCGGAGGAGACGACTGAACTGCAAACAACCGCCGAATTGGAGTTTACGCGGCTCAGATGAAAAGTTGAGTGAGTTTTAAGGGCTAGTATTTGGACGACGGTTTTTCCACTCACCGTCGTCAATAGTATTAATAATTTACCAAACATTTTCGCTTTTAAAAGAAAACGTACACCACACAAAATCCTAATGGTCGACTGTCCTTTTTTTTTTCAAATCACATTTTTTTTATCAAAAACATCTCATATGCATGTTGTTCCAATGATTACTAAGCATCAAACAATCAAAAATACATGAAAACATTGGCATATAAATTGATTAAACACACCGAGTCCTCGACAACGACGCCATTTTGATGGGTGTCGAATCCATCAAACAAATAAATCCTGTTTGCATTTATATGATTTAAAAATAATAGTAATAGTAGAAAAGAAGGTCGATCCTCAGTGACTCGATTTTAATCCATAAATACATCAAAATAGTCATGTTTTTATTACTATGCATAAAAAGTAAATATGGGGGAGGATTTAAAAACGAATAAACTAAAATGAAATACGGTAAAAAAATAATACTAGAAAAAGAACATAATTCGGTTTCGAGTTTTATTTTCCTAATGATGCAAGATAATGATGATTGATGTCAAATTAAATTCTAATCTCAGTTGGTACTTGAAAGTATTAACAAATTTTAACACTTCTCATTCACCAAGTTGTTTAACTAAAACAAGTTCTTTGAATTAAACCTAACCTTACTAATCTACTCTAAACAAACTCTTATAAATAGATTGAAATATCACATTAAGTTTTGTGTGTGTTCCCAACAACATCCAATACTCCTCACAAGTTCGGGAGCGTAAGAATGCATGATTTTGGTTTACATTAAAATCATTCAATGAAAATCAATTTAATGTTTGTTATTGGTTTTAACTTAGAAAACATTTATTGATTTTGCAAATCAAATAACTTGAACGATCTAACCCTAATTCAAGTGGCCAGAATGAATCAAAATTAAAATCAAACTTTTTAATTAACACAAAGCCAAATTAACTAGATAGAATACAAATTGAACATCAAATCATATGATCTACTACATAAAAAGGAAGTTCAAACTACAAAACCGGACGTGTTAACTAAAATACGATAAGTAAATACCACAAAGTACTAACTAGTTGATGATTGAATTAGCATGAAAAGACTGATTTAGACGTGTGATAATGGATTGTTATGTGCAATGATTTTTATATAATTCCTAGTTTGGTCACGATTGTCAACAAGCTCTTGGAACCCATTTTACTAGACACTCAATTAAAACAAACTCATAAACCAAGCTGCGAACTTATCTATTTAAAATGAGTGCTTCAATTAGAACTGACTCACTACAAAATTATCAAACGAGCAATTTGTAATTAGGTGAGAGCCGTATTAAAACACAAACGAAACACCAAACACAATGAACTCGTACGTAAGCTCAGAGAATTTACATTGTACCAACATGATTTCAAAACACAAGTGTATTATTTTCCACTTAGACCAATTAAAAGAACAATTACAGATTCCATTAATTGATTAGCAATTTATTATTAAAATCCTAACCGGGTTGCTAAAGCCCAACTAAAATTGTAACAACGAAATTAATAAAAATCAGAAATCATATGGATGGGAGTGTATTAAATCTAAAACGAGTCTAAATAATTAAACTAATTCAAACATCAACCACGGTGGTTTAGCCGTTTAAAACGGCTAAACCCGGAAACTATGTAATCAGCAAATTAAAAAAAATAAAAATAAAAAATAAATAAAGTAAATAAAATTGTTTTATGCTAAGAACCAAAAAGAAGCTTCAAGTCGTCGATCCTCCTTGTTGCCGTCGTGCCTCCCCCTAAAATAATGTGTATCCCCCTTTTTAATAAGGGAAAATGACTCTTGAGGGTAATTAACTTTTGCGTTTGTACTCATTTGGTCACTTTCCTTTTTTTTGTATTCAATATACCATCGAACTTGTTGTTTGCGTTCACCATAACCCTTTTGACCGGCTTTTGACCTGTGATAGCCGGTCAAAGGGTTATGGTGAACACAAACAACAAGTTCCATGGTATATTGAGTACAAAAAAAAGGAAAGGGACCAAATGAGAACGAACTCAACAGTTGGTTACCCTCCTGAATCATTTTCCCTGAAAAGTTAAATGAAATTAAAGTTGCAAAATTATCAAAGACTACAACCTTCTTTGGCTATAACGTATTATATGAAGAGCGTTTCAAAGGGGTAAACTCGTTAAAACATGGTCTATGCTATGCCTACTGTGGTTAGCTGTCAACACATCTCTGCAAAAGGATATGACTGTGTATGAGAGGTATATTTATCAGCATAAACGTTTACCCCAAGGTATATTATGGTGATGTGTCTACAAAAGCAGCATGCTATTGTACATATTGATGTTGTAGCTTATCCCATGAATTTGATCTTAAAGCTAAGTAAACTCAAAAATCACAGCACTTGTGATTCCACTCGTTTGTAGACTTGTCTAGAATCCATGATACGATAAATCATTTGATTAGAAATGTAAATGTAGTAATGAAATGTGCCTGCTTAGTCAAGATTCCCCTAATAAATATTCAAGTGCATTACAAAGTTGTACATGTATGAATAATGTTCTTTCGTGGGTTATGCTTTGAAGAGAAGCAAGAATGAATCTCATAAAGTCATTAATATCAGTAAGAGATGACGTGGAATTTGTTGTAAATGAGTAAAGGGAAAATGATTCAGGAGGGTAACCAACTGTTGAGTTCGTTCTCATTTGGTCCCTTTCCTTTTTTTTGTACTCAATATACCATCGAACTTGTTGTTTGTGTTCACCATAACCCTTTGACCGGCTATCACAGGTCAAAAGTCGGTCAAAAGGGTTATGGTGAACGCAAACAACAAGTTCGATGGTATATTGAATACAAAAAAAAAGGGACCAAATGAGTACAAATGCAAAAGTTAATTACCCTCAAGAGTCATTTTCCCTTTTAATAATCAAACACTCCTCTTTTTCTTTGCATCTCAATTCTCACGTAGGGCTGTCAAACAATACTCACACAAATTATTGGGCTGCTAGAATAAGATGTGGGTTGTTGGAATAAAAATTATCGGGTTGCCAAGTGACAATAATCACACAAATGGGCTGTTGGAATTTTAATTATGCATAGATTTCTCTGCTATTGTTCACAAGACCCAAATGTGCATCAAATTTTGTCCAATTCCGACTCCACCGTTCAAATTAAAGATCTGTGGGTTGGGTAAACCCCATTGAAATTTCAGCTCGATCGGACCACATTTACCCCTCGATCGGATCACTTTAAGAAGACTGCACATTGCTGCGAAATTTCCCAAAAATCTGTAAATCACTTTGTTTTATTGCGTTATCGTGGATGTTTTCACGAGACTTCAATCGTGATTGCAAGGTTTTCCATGTGACATGTATCGGTGTGCATAGATCTCATTACCCGCTTACATAAATCTACACAAATTAAAGTTTGAATGTGTAAAATTGTCTCAAACCAACAATGCAATGAAACGTATGAAATTCATGCTAAATATATACACACATGCCATGAAAATAATTAAGAAAATATAATAAAATGATACACAAAAATGAACCTAACTGTAACACCCATGTTTCTAGGCTAGGTACTAATGATGATGTAATAGTCTAGGCCAACCTTTGTAATTTGTTTTGAAATAATAAGATGTATTATTGATTATTATGTGTTTTATGCTTAATTATTATAATTTAATGAATTAAGGATAAAAATAAGCGTCGAAAAGAAATGTTAGACAAACCTGATATCTGTGAAGAAAGTTGTAGTGGTTGAAATAAGGATTCCGGAGATATAAAGAATACTGAAATCTGAGTCATAACGAAGAAGTAATGACCTGTCGAAGTTTCGCGACAAAACCGGCATGACGTTGTGTGACGTAAAAAGTGAATTCAAGATAAAGTGCTTTTTAGCCTTAGCGATCTAAACGAAATTCGTAGTGTTCGTTAAACCGAGAGCGTGCATAAAAACAATGCCCAAATCTGAATTCGTATGAGGAAGTTATGATTTTTCTAAGTTTCAGCTTAGCAGTAGACAGCTAAAAAATCGAATTTTCGATCGAGTAATTTTTAGCCAACACAACCTAAATGCGAATCGAAGGTCTCGTCAATAGTAGTACAACGGTAAACAGACGAAAACGGACGTCAGATTAAGAAGTTATGAATTTTTAACGGATTTTCCTGTCCCGGCCTATTAAAAATAATAATATTAAAAATAAATTCAAATTTAGCCAACGGAGTCTAAAGAAAAGTTGTAGAGTATAATCTCGCTTACGCGTGCATATAAAGAACGTCAAAAACGGAGCTCGTATACGAAAGTTAAGAAATTTTGAAGTTCGGGGCACAAAAACCGAGAACCTTCGCATATGTGAGGTCCTGGTTCGGCCACGTCACCCTTGCCCGCGAAGCTGCCCCGTGTCCGAGCTGCTGACTCATTCAAAGGCGCGGCCCAGTCCGGATCCGACGCGTGTCATCGCGGTGGAGGCGTCTGAAGCGAGACGTGTAGCCTTCCCCCTCGCCACCTGTCCGACGCGTGCCTTCTTCTCCTCCCCTCGGAACTAAGCCCTCGCACCATATATAAGGGAGGTGCGAACCCCCCCGGTTTTGGTTGGTATTTTTCATACTTTTACATCCTAAATTTTATTTTAAGCTACTTTTAACCCCCCGAAGCCCCGTGATCATACCTAACACCCGAAGAACGTCCCGAAGTGTCCGAAGACCCCGAGAAATTTATCTTTTAGGTTTGAAGCTCAACCCTCGCAAAGCCCGGTTTTCATTAAAGCTCACGGTTTCATCGGAAACGATCGTTTTAAGAAACGAAGTGCTGCCCGATTATCGTTAAATCAAGTGAGTGTATAGTCACTTTCATCTTACACATAGATATGAAGTATTTTATATAAAATGTGTGCTATGTGTAATTATATTGTTTGGTTATTTGAGATGGGTGTTGAATAGATGTTTAATACAAGTTTTAAACTGTATATGTATTTTATATCTACAAAAATGTTTGGTAAAACATGGGTAGATGAAATAATTGGTATGTGATGAAAGATTAGTTGGATAAATGAGATGATTGGTGATATAGATCATGAGATCAGGTGATGGGTGAAATATGAGAGAAGCCCTTACCCAAACGTTGGCCCCCGTCATTTAGCAGAGTATGGATGACAACGATGGACTATTCTAGATGGTCCGTGGAACACTAGCAGGCTCGAAACCTGTAGGTGTTGTGAACTATATGTTCATCCGATGTACTCTAAAAACCCATTGACATGTATTGCAGGTGGATTCCCGTGAATAATACTGTCGATAAATGAGAGCTATGGACTTAGCACATGTTGAATAAACCTTGGCAGTTGTGGACTTAGTGTCTGTTGTATAAATCCTGGCAGCTATGGACTTAGTGTTTGTTGTATAAACCCTGGCGACGATGTACTTCGTGCCTATTCCTTAGGATGAATCCTTAGGAATGAGTGATAGATGGTTCTTAGGGTAAATCCTTAAGAAATAAAGAAGATAATGGGGATGGGTAATTGGGTTAATTTTCTGATGATAAAACACAATAACTTTATTATTGTGGGTTGAAAACCCTATATACTCACCAGGTTTCCCAACCTGACCCACTCAAGTTATTTGTATCACATGTGTCGATACGAAGCTACGTTACACTGAGAGATTAAAGGAGATGTAAAATCACTAGTGTAAATGAATGTAAGTTCTGTTTATGCTTATGTTTCTGTATTGACAATGACATCCCAAAGTTTTAAAATGAATAAAATACATTTTGTCGGAAATGATTTGATAATATATTTATCATGTTTTTGGGAACAAATTCCTCAACGTATTTCTTTAAAAGAAACTCTAATTTTTAAAATCAAGCATAAACAAATCGGTCTTTTCGGGCCGTGAAATTGGGGATGTCACAGTTGGTATCAGAGCATTAATTTAAGCGAACTAGGAATTTCTAGGATCTGTATACTTAAACTTAGAATGCTAAGCGATGATCGTGAGATGAGTGTCTACCATATTTTAGACACGAGCACTAGTATATTTTAGGAAAGACGCCTAAAATACTTTTATGTGCTAAATTTTATATGTTTGCCATATATGATGTTATTTGTTCGGATCTATGGTCTGTTGCCAACCGGATCTAGAAACCTTATGTGTTTAGGATTCTAAGCGTACGACTACGATATTAGAACTAGCATGTAAACGTTTCGGAGTGATAACGAAGATTTAAACGTCTATCAAAAATAAAGATCTAAATTCGCTTAATTTAGTGTATAAATCGAAATGGCAAGCACACAAAGTAGATTGGGAAAAGATAACCCGCAGCCCGAACCAATCATTATGGCAGGGGTACAGGCAATGGTGCGGACGATGTTGGATCAACAGATGGAAGAGACAAAATGTTTACTTCAACAAAGTAAGGACGAACTTACTGTGCCAGTACGCCAGGCACCTACTCTTGGGGCAACTATCTGGGTTGCTAAGTCTACTGAAGAAATAATCAACGACAGGACCACCAACAAGGTTGAAGTTGGCAAGAAGAGGAAATTTGAGGGGTCTTCGAGGTCCAACAAGAGCGACATGTTCTCAAAGTCTGACAAAAGAGGAGGTAAAGAAAAATGGTGTGGGAAGTGCAAAAATAAACACTCTAGAAGGGAGGTTACTTGTTTCAAGTGTGGAAAGATCGGGCATTACGCCGATGAGTGTACGTTTCCCAGGAGGGTGTGTTACTGATGTAGGGAAGAAGGACATATTGCCAGAGACTGCCCAAAGAAAAGCGAGGCAGCAAGGCCAGATTCACCACCAAGGCCAAGGGCAATCCACATGATCCTCAACGAAGAAAATAACAACGCTAGGAATTAGAAGTAAAGACTTGATACCCGAAGATCAAGTCATGAAATAGAAATGTGAATAGTAACATGTTTGTAGCCTATTAGAGGCATAGTATAGGGTAAACTTGAACCTCTGTGTAATCGTTTAAAGAAATAATATAAACCCTGGTTTTGTTATCTGATGTATTGAATGACTATGTGAAATCCATGTATGGTGACTTGGTGAACTGCGAGACAATACTTGGGACGAGTATGAGTAGGTGTGAATGATAGTAGAGGCCTATACTACCGGAAGCACAGGACTCGCACTTGGATCAGGGAAAGTCACGAGGTTACCAAGAAGCTAGTAATTGATTCCCTTTTGTTCTAGTCTGTCGTTACCATCGTTTCGGTAATGACTAAGAAAGATGATTGTTATTCCGACCCAAGAGGTTATATCGAATCTAGTCCGACCAAGATGAGTTAGTCATGTGGTTCAGAGAACCAAGTCCGATGTAGTATCTCACTCAAACGGGAAGATTGAAGTATCCCAACCATTATTAAAGTAAGAGGCTTGTAGCTAGAAGTACTACATGTTAGAATGGAATCACATTAGAAAATGAAGGAAGATATATTATGTTCATAAACTCGACTCTAAAGGACTTGAGTCTAAGCAGTACATAATACGATGAGAGGTCATTAGAACATGACCCATTAGTCTACTATGCTAATCGAAGGAAAGAAGTTATCTTAAGTTTGGAGGAGTCTCCAATAAAGATCGAGATTGTGACTTGAAGGTCACAATTGAAAGTTCAACATGGGATAGGGAGCGGGTGCAAGATCGAACACCACCTGCATACAAGAATTCCAAAAGTAAATACTCATTCGAAGGAAACATAATAGTTACGACTATTACCTAGGATGAAGAGATAAGGTATGAAGTCATTATACAAGCCATGTCTTGTTAGTGTTTCCGAAAACGGAGTTGAAGACTTTGTAGTCTGTAGTGACGCATCTGGATCTGGGTTGGTTTGTGTTCTAACCCATAGGAATAAGAGATCTTCTGGTGGAAGAAGCTCACAAGACCATGTACTCGATTCATCCCGGCAGCACAAAAATGGATATGGATTTGAAACCCTACTACTGGTGGCCGACGATGAAGCTCGATGTTGCAAAGTATGTGGCCGAGTGTGTGACATGTGCGAGAGTTAAGGCACAACATCAGAAACCGTATGGAAGTTTAGAACCTTTACCTGTACCCATGGTTAAATGGGAAGACATCACCATGGATTTTGTGACTAAACTGCCCAGAATGAAGAGCGGTCACGACATGATTTGAGTGGTCGTTGATCGGTTTACTAAAAGTGCACACTTCATAGCAACCAATGAAAAATGGTCTATGGATAAGCTTGCAAATGCTTACGTGAAGGAGATAGTAAAACTTCACGGTGTTCCTTTAACAATTGTATCAAATCGTGATAGTCGTTTCACGTCGAGGTTTTGGAGAAGTCTACAAGAGAAATTGGGTACGAAATTGTGTCTAAGTACAGCCTACCATCCACAAACTGAGGGTCAGAGCGAACGAACGATTCAAACATTGGAGGATATGCTACGAGCATGTACCCTGGAATTCGAAGGTAACTGGGATGAACGTTTACCTCTAGTAGAATTTTCCTACAATAATAGTTTTCACTCGAGCATCAAGATGGCACCTTATCAAGCTTTGTATGGACAAAAGTGTCGAACACCGTCATGTTGGCTTGAAGCTGGGGAAAAGCAGTTTATGGGACCCGAGATAGTTCATCAAACTGCTAAAAAGCTGAAAGTGATTAGGGAAAGGATGTTAGCAGCTCAGGATCGTCAAAAGAGCTATGCTGACAAGAAAAGACAACCGATAACATTCGAAATTGGAGATTCGGTTTTACTTAAAGTCTCGCCGTGGAAGGGACTTATAAGATTTGGTAAAAGAGGAAAGTTGAGTCCAAGGTTTATTAGACCATTTACAGTACTTTAGAGGATTGGGAACCAAGCTTACAAGCTAGAATTACCAAAAGAACTAGATGGTATTCATAACACTTTACATGTGTGTTTTTTGAGGAAGCTCACGGGAGATGTTCCCGACATAATTCCAATTTCTGAATTAAGGTTGGATGAAAGCAAGAGATTAATCGAAGAACATGAATCAATCGTTGACCGTAAGACTAAGAAGTTGCGATGCAAGATCGTCGACTTAGTGCTTGTGCTATGGAAACATACGAATGGGCCAAATCTCACCTGGGAAACGGAGAGTGAACAGATGAGTCGCTATCCGCATTTGTTTGCTGATGTATGATTCTGGGGACGGAATCATCCTAAGGGGGAGAGAATTGTAACGCCCGTGTTTCTAGGCTAGGCACTAATGATGATGTAATAGTCTAGGCCAACCTTTTGTAACTTGTTTTGAAATAATAAGATTTATTATTGATTATTATGTGTTTTATTCTTAATTATTATAATTTAATGAATTAAGGATAAAAATAAGTGTCGAAAATAAATGTTATACAAACCTGATATCTATGAAGAAAGTTGTATTGGTTGAAATAAGGATTCCGGAGATATAAAGAATACCGAAATCCGAGTTATAACGAAGAAGTTATGACCTGTCCAAGTTTCGCGACAGAACCGGCATGACGTTGTGTGACGTAAAAAGTGAATTTACGATAAAGTGGTTTTTAGCCTTAGTGATCTAAACGAAAGTCGTAGTGTTCGTTAAACCGTGAGCGTGCATAAAAAGAATGCCCAAATCTGACTTCGTATGAGGAAGTTATGATTTTTCTAAGTTTTAGCTTAGCAGTAGACAACTAAAAACTCGAATTTTAGATCAAGTGATTTTTAGCCGACACAACCTAAACAAGAATCGAAGGTCTCGTCAAAAGCAGTACAACGGTAAAGAGACAGACGAAAACGGACGTCGGATGAAGAAGTTATGAATTTTTAACAGATTTTTCTGTACCAGTCTGTTAAAAATAATAATATTAAAAATAAATTCAAAATTATCCAACGGAGTCTAAACGAAAGTTGTAGAGTATAATCTCCCCTACGCGTGCATATAAAGAACGTCAAAAACGAAGCTCGTATGCCAAAGTTATGAATTTTTCAAGTTCGGGGCACAAAAACCGAGAACCTTTGCATATGTGAGGTCCTGGTTCGGCCACGTCACCCTTGCCCGCGAAGCTGCCCCGTGTCTGAGCTGCTGACTCATTCAAAGGCGCGGCCCAGTCCGGATCTGACGTGTGTCATCGCGGTGGAGGCGTCTGAAGCGAGACGCGTAGCCTTCCCCCTCGCCACCTGTCCGACACGTGCCTTCTTCTCCTCCCCTCGGAACCGAGCCCTCGCACCATATATAAGGGAGGTGCGAACCCCCCGGTTTTGGTTGGTATTTTTCATACTTTTACATCCTAAATTTTATTTTAAGCTACTTTTAACCCCCGAAGCCCCGGGATCATACCTAACACCCAAAGAACGTCCTGAAGTGTCCGAAGACCCGGAGAAATTTATCTGTTAGGTTTGAAGCTCAACCCTCGCAAAGCCCGGCTTTCATTAAAGCTCCCGGTTTCATCGGAAATGATTGTTTTAATTAACGAAGTGCTGCCCGATTATCATTAAATCAAGTGAGTGTATAGTCACTTTCATCTTACACATAGATATGAAGTATTTTATATAAAATACGTGCTATGTGTAATTATATTGTTTGTTTATTTGAGATGGGTGTTGAATAGATGTTTAATACAAGTTTTAAACTGTATATGTATTTTATATCTACAAAAATGTTTGGTAAAACATGGGTAGATGAAATAATTGGTATGTGATGAAAGATGAGTTGGATAAATGAGATGATTGGTGATATAGATCATGAGATGAGGGTGATGGGTGAAATATGAGAGAATCCCTTACCCAAACGTTGGCCCCATCATTTGGCAGAGTATGGATGACAACCATGGACTATTCTAGATGGTCCGTGGAACACTAGCAGGCTCGCAACCTGTAGGTGTTGTGAACTATATGTTCATCAGATGTACTCTAAAAACCCATTGACATGTATTGCAGGTGGATTCCCATGAATAATATTGTCGATAAATGAGAGTTATGGACTTAGCACATGTTAAATAAACCTTGGCAGCTATGGACTTAGTTCCTGTTGTATAAATCATGGCAACTATGGACTTAATATTTGTTGTATAAACCCTGGCGACGATGTACTTCGTGCCTATTCCTTAGGATGAATCCTTAGGAATGAGTGACAGATGGTTCTTAGGGTAAATCCTTAAGAAATAAAGAAGATAATGGGGATGGGTAATTGGGTTAATTGTCTGATGATAAAGCACAATATCTTTATTATTGTGGGTTGAAAACCCTATATACTCACCAGGTTTCCCAACCTGACCCACTCAAGTTATTTGTATCACAGGTGTCGATACGAAGCTACGTTACACTGAAAGATTAAAGGAGATGTAAAATTACTAGTGTAAATGAATGTAAGTTCTGTTTATGCTTATGTTTCTGTATTGACGATGACATCCCAAAGTTTTAAAATGAATAAAATACATTTTCTCGGAAATGATTTGATAATATATTTATCATGTTTTTGGGGACAAATTCCGCAACGTATTTCTTTAAAAGACACTCTGATTTTTAAAATCAAGCATAAACAAATTGGTCTTTTCGGGCCGTGAAATTGGGGATGTCACACTAACACTGTGACATGGATCTATCAACAGAAGAGTCGAGTCCTAGCTGGAACTCGGGAGATTGACGATGTGGATTAGTAGTTCAACTTTTATCAATAGACATGTACAACTAAAACATAATTTAGTGTTTAGGGTTTACTCTTCGGGAAACAAAAATCAAGTAGAGTATTCATAAAGTCGATGATTCAAAAAGTATCCCTAACATGGAACACAGGAACAAATAATCAGAAATGGATAGAGTATTCACAAAGGTAGGCTTCTAACCGACTTTTTTAAATACCTCATGATTTTCTTTTTAAGAAAAATTCGACAGCATTTCCTCTTAGTTCCCAAGTATATATATATATATATATATATATATATATATATATATATATATATATGTGTGTGTGTGTGTGTGTGTGTGTGTGTGTGGTCCGGTTCCGATGATGACTCTTTTTTCGGTGAGGAGACCTTAAAAAATTGATAAAAAATACAAATAATAAAATCGAGCATAATACTATATTGGAGAGAAAAAAATAGGAAAAAAAATTTTGGATCATTAAAATTTAATCATTGATCATAAAACTGATTCATGCTTCAATTTTAATGATTTCTCTCCAATATATTACTATGCTCGATTTTATGATTTGTATTTTTTTTTTTCAATTTTTTAAGATGCCCTCACGAGTCGTCACCGGAAAAAGAGTCCTCACATGATCGTGATTCTCTCTCTCTCTCTCTCTCTCTCTCTCTCTCTCATGCCCTCACGAGTCCTCACCGAAAAAAGAGTCCTCACATGATCATGATTCTCTCTCTCTCTCTCTCTCTCTCTCTCTCTCTCTCTCTCTCTCTCTCTCTATTTCTTAAACAAACAATCATTTAATACGTTTTCACATCCTAAATGAGATAATGTATTAAAAAATAGTCCCAAAACGGGGACAACCCGAAATTAATTTCTAAATCAATTTTGTGTGCGTATTTCTAGGCTCATGATGATTACAAAGAAGAAATGCAAACGAATAAAATTTGGAAGAAATTTTTTGTCATTTATACCGTCTTACTTTTGTATATTTTTGTTATTTATGGCATATGATTTCGTTTTAAGTTTCTACAATAGCATTCTACTGTAAATATTATATTGTTTATTCTATTTAAGAAATGTACTTTTGAATATATTTTTCTATTTATAATAGCATATTTTATCCTATTATAGCATTGTACTTTACAATATTTTTGTTATTTAATAACATTTTACTTTAAATATTATATTGGTTTTTTTTATCATTGTACTTTTGCATATATTTTTTCTTTATAGTATTATACTAGGTGTAAGACATATGTATTACATGATTTTATTTTTAATAAAAAAATAAATTTGACATTCTAAACATTTGAGAAGTTTGAATTTATAAGAAAAAATTAGAAAAATATTGAATTATTAAAATTAAAGTGTTTTTCTCTTTTAAATTTAAATAAATAATTTAGATAAATAAACAAATGAAACTAATGAGGTTTTAATTTAAAATTTTTGAAATTAGAATGAAAGTCAATTAATGAAATTAATATGCATTTATTATTGCATTTATTGCAATTAATATATTTAATTAATTATTATGTGAAATTTAATAAAAATGAAAACAACCGCAAAATTGCCATGTGGAAAAGATTTAATTGAAAATAACCACAAAATGACATGTGGCGAAGTCAATGAAAGTGTGACATGTGATAATAAGATTTTTGTAACATCCCAACCGTTAGATTAAGAGGCTAGCATCAAAGATTTCGTGTGGAACCAGAGTCTACTTCAGTTTGGGCACGCCTTGGAGGTAATAAGTTGTTACCTTGACCTCTTTTCTTCTAGAATCATTTATATGTGGAGGCTAGGGCTTTCTTTAGTTATTCATTAAGGGATTTTGGTATGGGAGCTAGATCTGAAGCTGAAACTTCACATCTGAACATCTTTTGAGTCCTAAGCCCATAAAGTTTCCAACTCTTGCAAGGATGAGACTCTCCTAGGGTGTAAAGCTCCATTAGAAGCTTAGATTGGTCATTTAGAGCCTTTAGGGCCGTGCATGCGTGTAAAGTTTGCAACTTTACGTGATAAACATGCCTTTGAAGCTTGGATCTGTAATCTGGGACCTTGGCATGGCTTAAAAAGTGTCTGCATGGATGAAGGTCTGCAAGGACTCGACGAGTTGCATAGTCAACTCGGCGAGTCATATGAAGATGGTCATGAACTCGTCGAGTTGATGAACAACTCAGCGAGTCCGATGAAGATTTCCATGGGCTCGGCGAGTTAGTCGACTGACTCGGCGAGTCGGCTAGGGTTTTTCCCAATCTTTGGACATGTATGCACTCGGCGAGTTAAAGGGGAACTTGACGAGCCAACCAAGGACTTCGCGACTTCTCGAGTTCAGGAAGGACTCGACAAGTCGGTGAACTGCACTCGACGAGTCGAGTCAACATGGACTGTTGACTTTGACTGTGGACTTTGACTTTGACCAAGGGTTGACTAGTTGACTTCTGGGGGTATTATGGTAATTTGGAAATTTATCAAAAAGGGTTGTATGGTAACTATAGGTGGCGGAGTTCGTGTTGGTGATTCGGGAGTTGAGCTTTCTAGTTTCAGACGACACTTGAGAGGTGAGTTATCCTCACTATATCAACAGGGTCTACGGCACCAAGGCCGCCCCTTTATCGGATTTGTATCCGGGTAATTGCATGATATGTTTACTGATCTATAGATTTGTGTCCTGGTAGTTAGGACGGTATTATGTTTAGTGACCTGGTTTAGGTCGGTATACTGGTATATAGGATAATGCTATGTTAGTGACCGGTTAGGTCGGTCTCCTGGTTATAGGATGTTGTTATGCTATATGATCTGTTAGATCGGTTGGTTTGCCTATAGATTGTTATGTGATTATTTGTTATATGTGCACATGTTTATTGGTTTGGGGAAAGGGTTGAGGCAGGTCCTGCTGTGTGCAGTAGGCCAAGACACCCTGGGCAGACCGGGTAGACTACAGGCCCGGGCCGGGCAAATCTAGTCAGGCCGAAGGCCCGACGAGCGGTCCGCATAGGCTGAAGGCCCCGAGAGGGCGGTCCAGACGTGCCGAGGCTCGGAGAGTGGACCAGATAGACTGAAGGCCCGGTGCGGGCAGTCCAGTCAGACTGAAGACTCAGAGAGTGGACCAGGTGGACTGAAGGCCCGGTGCGGGCGGACCAGTCACATTGTAGACTCGAGATGCATGGTTGTTCTGTATTTGTTGATATGATATGATTATGGTTATATGAGGTTGGTATTTTGGGGGTAACTCCCTAAGCCTTCGAGCTTACATTTATCGATTATTGTTTCAGGTACGGCGGATGATCGCGGGAAGGCGAAGGCGTGACCGTACACTTCCTCATATTTTGATTTGGATTTCTGGGATACTCTGATATGAAACTATTTTGAAAACAGATTTGTAATAACTAATGGTTTTGAATAATTTAAAAAGATTTAAATTGGCTCGATTTTTATGGGCGTTACAAGTTGGTATCAGAGCCTTGGTTTTGGTGAATTGGAGGAACACTCGTGTGAATCCAGTCTCAAACTAAGGAAGTCAGGCCGATTTTGGGATTCCAGGATTCAAGGTGTCGGAGCGCGTTCGAATGAATGTTCTGTAAAGGTTCAGGGGAGTTGTACTCGGTTGTGACGAACCAGATGATTGTGGAGGAGACGCAAGGATAGATCCTTAAATTTCCAGTTATGAGTAGGCCCGAGTTATGTTCATGGAGGTATTCCAATCTAGGGTATTCCATTCTGAGGATGACCGAACCCTATGATTGACTGGACTTGATGTGTTTGGTATTCCAACCCGAGGGTTGATTGGGCCAAACATGTGAGGGATACGAGGGTATTCCATCCTAGGGACGATTGGACCGTCGTAGGCTTTCCTGGTAATCCAGCCCGAGGCTGATTGGGCCAGGCATGAGTCTCTGTATTTAATAGTGGACTGGTTATGTATGATATTTTGAGAGCGGAAGGATGCATTATCCTGTCAGCTCAGAGGGTTCGCTTCAGGAAGAGGAAAGTTGGGTTTCAGGTACATTGGATCAACAGGATTTTGTCAAGTTGGAAAGGTGGCATGCATGATAGACCTTTTTAAAAGGTTCGGTTGGGATTCACAACACCTTTCACGTTTCGCAATTGCGAAAGTGCATTATGGACCCGGAGGCAGTAGTACCACTGGATGACATTCAGGTTGATGAGCGCCTGAATTATATTGAGAGGCCGATTTCCGTCTTAGAAAAAGAAAGTGAAAGTCCTGCGCAACAAGGAGGTTCCGTTGGTGAAGATACAATGGGAGCATCGGAGGGGATCCGAGTGGATATGGGAGTCGGAGGCTGAGATGCGGGAGCATTACGTGGAGTTATTCGCTACAGCAGACTTCGAGGATGAAGTCTAAGTTAAGTGGGGGAGAATTGTAACATCCCAACCATCAGATCAAGAGGCTAGCATCAAGGATTTCATGTGGATCCAGAGTCTACTTCAGTTTGGGCACGCCTTGGAGGTAATAAGCTGTTACCTTGACCTCTTTTCTTCTAGAATCATTCATATGTGGAGGCTAGGGCTTTCTTTAGTTATTCATTAAAGGATTTTGGTATGGGAGCTAGATCTGAAGCTGAAACTTCACATCTGAACCTCTTTTGAGTCCTAAGTCCATAAAGTTTCCAGCTCTTGCAAGGATGAGACTCTCCTAGGGTGTAAAGCTCCATTAGAAGCTTAGATTGGTCATTTAGAGCCTTTAGGGCCTTGTATGCGTGTAAAGTTTGCAACTTTACATGATAAACATGCCTTAGAAGCTTGGATCTGTAATCTGGGAGTTGAGATTTCTAGTTTCAGACGACACTTGAGAGGTGAGTTATCCTCACTATATTAACAGGGTCTACGGCACCAAGGCCGGCCCTTTATCCGATTTGTATCCGGGTAATTGCATGATATGTTTACTGATCTATAGATCTGCGTCCTCGTAGTTAGGACGGTATGATGTTTAGTGACCTGGTTTAGGTCAGTATCCTGGTATATTGGATGATGCTATGTTAGTGACCGGTTAGGTCGGTATCCTGGTTATAGGATGTTGCTATGCTATATGAATTGTTAGACCGGTTGGTTAGCCTATAGATTGTTATGTGATTATTTGTTATATGTGCACATGTTTATTGGTTTGGGGAAAGGGTTGAGGCAGGTCCTGCTGTGTGCAGTAGGCCAAGTTACCCTGGGCGGACCGGGTAGACTACAGGCCCGGGCCGGGAAAATCTAGTCAGGCCGAAGGCCCGGCGAGCGGTCTGCATAGGATGAAGGCCCCGAGAGGGCGGTCCAGACGTGCCGAGGCTCGGAGAGTGGACCAGATAGACTGAAGGCCCGGTGCGGGCAGTCCAGTTAGACTGAAGACTCAGAGAGTGGACCAGGTGGACTGAAGGTCCGGTGCGGGCGGACCAGTCACATTGTAGACTCGAGATGCATGGTTGTTCTGTATTTGTTCATATGATATGATTATGGTTATATGAGGTTGGTATTTTGGGGGTAACTCACTAAGCCTTCGAGCTTACATTTATCGATTATTGTTTAAGGTACGGCGGATGACCGCGGGAAGGCGAAGGCGTGACCGTACACTTCCTCATATTTTGATTTGGATTTCTGGGATACTCTGATATGAAACTATTTTGAAAACAGATTTGTAATAACTAATGGTTTTGAATAATTTAAAAAGATTTAAATTGGCTCGATTTTTATGGGCGTTACAAGTTGGTATCAGAGCCTTGGTTTTAGTGAATTGGAGGAACACTCGTGTGAATCCAGTCTCAAACTAAGGAAAAATATTTTCGAAATGATTTTTTAAATGGTTTTCAAAATAAGTAAAAGAGGATGTGAAGTGTACGATCAGCCGGAGCCAGTAAGTTGACCCCAAATTACCATGCAGTTTTTGATTATGTGATATGTTAGAACAACATGGTAGTGATAAGATAGGGATCCTCAGGAACCATATGATAGAATTGCCTGATATTTGATACCTTATCTTATGTAGAGTACGTCATTGATTATTGTATGACTCTTTCGTGTGTGAATTAACTATTGGGTGGATACTCCAAGTCACATGCTACATGGGTTAAATGATCTTAGGGTAAGGGATTTTGGTTCTGCCGCGCAGCTCTTGTCTAACTCCAACCGTTGTGGGATTAAATATTTTAGCCTAAGATTGTTAAAGCCATGCGGTATGTGATTGTATTCACGCAATAGTTAACTGGCACCAATGGAGGGTCGCGTGGCAGTTGGTGGATGGGTGGGTAAGAGGTCGGAAGGCCAGTTATGAGATATTTAGCATTCCTCTAGGAGTGAGGATTGAGCGCTCGCTATGTTATGTATATTGTTAGGGTGTTGTGGTGATACTTGAGACAAATATGGGTAGGTGTGGAAGGTAGTATGGGTCTGTACTACTGAAACCACATGACCCATACGCGTAGCACGGAAGTCATAACCCCTAGGGTTTAGTTGGGAGTTGGTTCCCTGTTATTATATGGATTATCCGAGACCTCTCTGATGTATCATCGGAGTGGTGGTTACGAGACATCTTGAGACCGGATCCGGATTAGGATTGGGAGCTGGCAGCCAGGATAGGCCAGTATTATCAGAGGATCGTGTCAGGGAGATTGTCCGGGGTCAGATTCCGGAGATGTTTGGGTCTAACAAGACCGCCATGGTTGAGTAGTTCAACGAGCGCTATGCAGCCATTGTTGAGACGGCTGCCGCAACAGCTTCAATAGCTGCAACGTCGGCAGGGGGAGGAGTTGGTCGAGCTTTCCAGTATCGGGACTTGTTACTGAGACATATTCTGATGAGTCGAGGGCTGCAGTTATTTGGGATCAGGGAGATGATTTGTACTCGTTATATTCTGCGGGTCGAGCGGGAACTGTTGACGCAGGAGTTTCTGGATTTAAGGCTTCGGGGGTTTGCTCGAGGCCAGAATGCGAGTCGCAGGGACTTCGGAAGGGAGTGATGGTTATGTTCAGCTGGAGCTTTGCAGCTAGAAGTAGAATGGTTAATTGATGGATTGGAATGTCGCTTTTTAGGGCAAGGATTGTGCCCTTTCAGTTTTTCGACCTCGAAGGAGTGAGCAGACTTGGGACCCCAGGATCAGGTGGTATTCCAGCTCGGGTCAGTTGGTCGTCGGGATTGGCGACAATAGTTTAGCACTGGTAAGCGCGGGTGGGTCGATGTGGAATAAGTATCATGTTAGGTCCGGATCGCCTTGGATCTCTGGTGTCAGACGGAAATGACTGATTATGCGATCAGTTGTGCTTTTGGGATTAGAGACTATGTCTTGGGAGTAGTTTGTTGTCGGTTTAGGGCAGAGGTTGTTTCAGCTACTGCATTTTAGCGGGAGACGATTGAGCGGGAGTTTTGTTTGGTGCACATTGGGAAGAGAGGTATTATGTGGGAAGTCTGCGGAGAGGGTCCCACAGGAGGGTTATTCAGCATTGTCAGGATACAGTAGTTTAGTAACCGTTCGTGATTGAGGGACGAAAACGCCAATGGAAGGGGTTCGTTGCTAAGGTATTAGTTGGAGCATTTATCTTTTGGTCTTTAGGACATGAGTGTGGGGTCGTTCAAGCATTAGTGGCTGACGGTTTCACTGGGATTCAGGAAGTGTTCATTTGGTTTTTAGAAGTGTGTGATCAATTGGGACTATCTAGTAATGGAGCACAAGTGGGAAAGAGTTGGTTGTCATCGGGTCGATCGTTGGGAAGTGAGAAGGATTGAGAATCATCCAATTTTCATGTATTATGAAGGCTTAGACGAATCTAAGTAGGGGAGTGTTACCCCGAGAAGCGGAAGTGGGGGAGTTTTTGAAACGGGGATAAGTTTCACAACCCAAACAGGGAGAATGGAGGCCCTGGTGGCTGCTTGGTTTGAGGGTTGTGTTGATTGGGGGTTCGGCAAAACTCCCCAGCATAAGAGCACGTCTTCTGGGTGCTTGATAGCAGAAGTTGGGGAACCATGTTGGAGTTCTAGTCAGGAATCGAGTTCAGTTCGAGTATTCGGTCGAGGGTGTGCTCGACTCTGAGGGTTTTTGGATTGATAGATTGAGGGTTTTGTTAGCTGTCAGGGCTCAACAGTGCATTCAGCATGGGAGTACGGGTTATTTAGCGTTTGTGGTAGACATGCGGGTCAGGGAACAGACCACGGATTTCCTAAAGGGTGGACGATCGACATGAGGCCTGGGGTTAGCCTGGGGATATAGTCCACAGAGTAGATCAGCAGTTCGAAGCCCCAAGTGGGTGAGAACATGATGTATAGGAGAGAGCATCAGGAGGGGTGGTCCAGGGAGATGCTCAACAGTTTAGAGCGGTCCGGATAGACTGAAGGCCGGTGGGGTGTACCAGTCAGGCCGAAGGCTCGGAGAATGGTCCAGACAGGCCGAAGGCCCAGAGTGGCAGTCCAGACATGCTGAAGGTTCTGAGAGTGGTCGGGATAGACGGAAGGCCTGGTGAGGCGGTGCAGTCATGCTGAGGACTCTGTATATGTTTGTAGATCTATGTTCGGGTATTGAGTAGGCTGCTACGCTATAGCAAACAATAGGTATGTTCGAAGTATTGAACATTCTGTTGGAGTAGGCTGAGGACTCCGGTGTATTTTGGTTGATTGGGAGTTGTTATTAGAGGACGAAAGGAGTTCAAAGGATCTTGGTGATCTCATTAGTTCGGATTGTCGTCGAGGTTCCATCTTCTTGGATCGGATAATACTCCAGTTGGAGACTGAGAGTAGATCCGAATGAGTATTCGTTAGTTTGGGAAGGTTTAGGATTAGAACGTTCTGTCATTCAGGTTCTGGAAACCGGGTTAGATCTTTTCTTAATCGTTTATGGCATTGGGATGGGGTTGAAGCGGTCCTGCACTATACAGTAGGCTAAGATACCCGGTGCGGACCGACGATGAGTCGTAGGCACATAGGTTCCAGAGAGTGGACCGGGGAGGCTGTAGGCCCTGAAGGACGGCCCAGTCATGCCGAAGGCTCGGTAAACGATAGTTTTTGTAATCTATGGAGGCACTGAATTGCAGCAGCAACAGATAATCTACGATCCTGTTTTGGTGGGAACCTCGAATTATCAGGATTGGGTGTAAGTGGTGTAGAAGTGACAACGATTCAGTAGAGCTGTCTGTCAGGAAGTCAGACCGATTTTGGGATTCCAGGATTCAAGGTGTCGGAGCGCGTTCAAATGAATGTTCTTTAAAGGTTCAAGGGAGTTGTACTCGGTTGTGACGAACCAGAGGATTGTGGAGGAGACGCAAGGATAGATCCTTAAATTTCCAGTTATGAGTAGGCCCGAGTTATGTTCATGGAGGTATTCCAATCTAGGGTATTCCATTCTGAGGATGACCGAACCCTATGATTGACTGGACTTGATGTGTTTGGTATTCCAACCCGAGGGTTGATTGGGCCAAACATGTGAGGGATACGAGGGTATTCCATCCTAGGGACGATTGGACCGTCGTAGGCTTTCCTGGTAATCCAGCCCGAGGCTGATTGGGCCAGGCATGAGTCTCTGTATTTAATAGTGGACTGGTTATGTATGATATTTTGAGAGCGGAAGGATGCATTATCCTGTCAGCTCAGAGGGTTCGCTTCAGGAAGAGGAAAGTTGGGTTTCAGGTACATTGGATCAACAGGATTTTGTCAAGTTGGAAAGGTGGCATGCATGATAGACCTTTTTAAAAGGTTCGGTTGGGATTCACAACACCTTTCACGTTTCGCAATTGCGAAAGTGCACTATGGGCCCGGAGGCAGTAGTACCACTGGATGACATTCAGGTTGATGAGCGCCTGAATTATATTGAGAGGCTGATTTCCGTCTTAGAAAAAGAAAGTGAAAGTCCTGCGCAACAAGGAGGTTCCGTTGGTGAAGATACAATGGGAGCATCGGAGGGGATCCGAGTGGATATGGGAGTCGGAGGTTGAGATGCGGGAGCATTACGCGGAGTTATTCGCTACAGTAGACTTCGAGGATGAAGTCTAAGTTAAGTGGGGGAGAATTGTAACATCCCAACCATCAGATCAAGAGACTAGCATCAAGGATTTCATGTGGATCCAGAGTCTACTTCAGTTTGGGCACGCCTTGGAGGTAATAAGCTATTACCTTGACCTCTTTTCTTCTAGAATCATTCATATGTGAAGGCTAGGGCTTTCTTTAGTTACTCATTAAAGGATTTTGGTATGGGAGCTAGATCTGAAGCTGAAACTTCAGATTTGAACCTCTTTTGAGTCCTAAGTCCATAAAGTTTCCAGCTCTTGCAAGGATGAGACTCTCCTAGGGTGTAAAGCTCCATTAGACGCTTCTTTTTTGTCATTTAGAGCCTTTAGGGCCTTGCATGCGTGTAAAGTTTGCAACTTTACGTGATAAACATGCCTTAGAAGCTTGGATCTGTAATCTGGGACCTTGGCATGGCTTAAAAAGTGTCTGCATGGATGAAGGTCTGCAAGGACTCGGCGAGTTGCATAGTCAACTCGGCGAGTCATATGAAGATGGTCATGAACTCGTCGAGTTGATGAACAACTCGGCGAGTCCGATGAAGATTGCCTTGGGCTCGGCAAGTCAGTCGACTGACTCGGCGAGTCGGCTAGGGTTTTTCCCAATCTTTGGACACGTATGAACTCGACGAGTTAAAGGGGAACTCGACGAGCCAACGAACCACTTCGCGACTTCTCAAGTTCAGGAAGGACTCGACGATTCGGTGAACTGCACTCGACGAGTCGAGTCAACATGGACTGTTGACTTTGACCGTGGAATTTGAATTTGACCAAGGGTTGACCAATTGACTTCTGAGGGTATTCTAGTAATTTGGAAATTTATGAAAAAGGGTTGTATGGTAACTATAGGTGGCGGAGTTCGTGTTGGTGATTCGGGAGTTGAGCTTTCTAGTTTCAGACGACACTTGAGAGGTGAGTTATCCTCACTATATCAACAGGGTCTACGGCACCAAGGCCGACCCTTTATCGGATTTGTATCCGGGTAATTGCATGATATGTTTACTGATCTATAGATCTGCGTCCTGGTAGTTAGGACGGTATTATGTTTAGTGACCTGGTTTAGGTCCGTATCCTGGTATATAGGATGATGCTATGTTAGTGACCGGTTAGGTCAGTATCCTGGTTATAGGATGTTGCTATGCTATATGATCTGTTAGATCGGTTGGTTTGCCTATAGATTGTTATGTGATTATTTGTTATATGTGCACATGTTTATTGTTTTGGGGAAAGGGTTGAGGCAGGTCCTCCTGTGTGCAGTAGGCTAAGACACCCTGGGCAGACCGGGTAGACTACAGGCCCGGGCCGGGCAAATCTAGTCAGGCCGAAGGCCCGACAAGCAGTCCGGATAGGCTGAAGGCCCCGAGAGGGAGGTCCAGACGTGCCGAGGCTCAGAGAGTAGACCAGATAGATTGAAGGCCCGGTGCGGGCGGTCCAGTCAGACTGAAGATTCAGAGAGTGGACCACATGGATTGAAGGCCCGGTACGGGCGGACCAGTCACACTGTAGACTCGAGATGCATGGATTTTATGTATTTGTTGATATGATATGATTATGGTTATATGAGGTTGGTATTTTGGGGGTAACTCGCTAAGCCTTCGAGCTTACATTTATCGATTATTGTTTCAGGTACGGCGGATGACCGCGGGAAGGCAAAGGCGTGACCGTACACTTCCTCATATTTTGATTTGGATTTCTGGGATACTCTGATATGAAACTATTTTGAAAACATATTTGTAATAACTAATGGTTTTGAATAATTTAAAAAGATTTAAATTGGCTCGATTTTTATAGGCGTTACAAGTTGGTATCAGAGCCTTGGTTTTAGTGAATTGGAGGAACACTCGTGTGAATCCAGTCTCAAACTAAGGAAAAAGATTTTCGAAATGATTTTTTAAATGGTTTTCAAAATAAGTAAAAGATGATGTGAAGTGTACGATCAGCCGGAGCCAGTAAGTTGACCCCAAATTACCATGCAGTTTTTGATTATGTGATATGTTAGAACAGCATGGTAGTGATAAGATAGGGATCCACAGGAACCATATGATAGAATTGCCTGATATTTGATACCTTATCTTATGTAGAGTACCTCATTGATTATTGTATGACTCTTTCGTGTGTGAATTAACTATTGGGTGGATACTCCAAGTCACATGCTACATGGGTTAAATGATCTTAGGGTAAGGGATTTGGTTCTGCTGCGCAGCTCTTGTCTAACTCCAACCGTTGTGGGATTAAATATTTTAGCCTAAGATTGTTTAAGCCATGCGGTATATGATTGTATTCACGCAATAGTTAACTGGCACCAATGGAGGGTCGCGTGGCAGTTGGTGGATGGGTGGGTAAGAGGCCGGGAGGCCAGTTATGAGATATTTAGCATTCCTCTAGGAGTGAGGATTGAGCGCTCGCTATGTTATGTATATTGTTAGGGTGTTGTGGTGATACTTGAGACAAATATGGGTAGGTGTGGAAGGTAGTATGGGTCCGTACTACTGAAACCACATGACCCATACGCGTAGCACGGAAGTCATAACCCCTAGGGTTTAGTTGGGAGTTGGTTCCCTGTTATTATATGGATTATCCGAGACCCCTCTGATGTATCATCGGAGTGGTGGTTACGAGACGTCTTGAGACCGGATCCGGATTAGGATTGGGAGCTGGCAGCCAGGATAGGCCAGTATTATCAGAGGATCGTGTCAGGGAGATTGTCCGGGGTCAGATTCCGGAGATGTTTGGGTCTAACAAGACCGCCATGGTTGAGTAGTTCAACGAGCGCTATGCAGCCATTGTTGAGACGGCTGCCGCAACAGCTTCAATAGCTGCAACGTCGGCATGGGGAGGAGTTGGTCGAGCTTTCCAGTATCGGGACTTGTTACTGAGACATATTCTGATGAGTCGAGGGCTGCAGTTATTTGGGATCAGGGAGATGATTTGTACTCGTTATATTCTGCGGGTCGAGCGGGAACGGTTGACGCAGGAGTTTCTGGATTTAAGGCTTCGGGGGTTTGCTCGAGGCCAGAATGCGAGTCGCAGGGACTTCGGAAGGGAGTGATGGTTATGTTCAGCTGGAGCTTTGCAGCTAGAAGTAGAATGGTTAATTGATGGATTGGAATGTCGCTTTTTAGGGCAAGGATTGTGCCCTTTCAGTTTTTCGAGCTCGAAGGAGTGAGCAGACTTGGGACCCCAGGATCAGGTGGTATTCCAGCTCGGGTCAGTTGGTCGTCGGTATTAGCGACAATAGTTTAGCACTGGTAAGCGCGGGTGGGTCGATGTGGAATAAGTATCATGTTAGGTCCGGATCGCCTTGGATCTCTGGTGTCAGACGGAAATGACTGATTATGCGATCAGTTGTGCTTTTGGGATTAGAGACTATGTCTTGGGAGTAGTTTGTTGTCGGTTTAGGGCAGAGGTTGTTTCAGCTACTGCATTTTAGCGGGAGACGATTGAGCGGGAGTTTTGTTTGGTGCACATTGGGAAGAGAGGTATTATGTGGGAAGTCTACGGACAGGGTCCCACAGGAGGGTTATTCAGCATTGTCAGGATACAGTAGTTTAGTAACCATTCGTGATTGAGGGACGAAAACGCCAATGGAAGGGGTTCGTTGCCAAGGTATTAGTTGGAGCATTTATCTTTTGGTCTTTAGGACATGAGTGTGGGGTCGTTCAAGCATTAGTGGCTGACGGTTTCACTGGGATTCAGGAAGTGTTCATTTGGTTTTTAGAAGTGTGTGATCAATTGGGACTATCTAGCAATGGAGCACTAGTGGGAAAGAGTTGGTTGTCATCGGGTCGATCGTTGGGAAGTGAGAAGGATTGAGAATCATCCAATTTTCATGTATTATGAAGGCTTAGACGAATCTAAGTAGGGGAGTGTTACCCCGAGAAGCGGAAGTGGGGGAGTTTTTGAAACGGGGATAAGTTTCACAACCCAAACAGGGAGAATGGAGGCCCTGGTGGCTGCTTGGTTTGAGGGTTATGTTGATTGGGGGTTCGGCAAAACTCCCCAGCATAAGAGCACGTCTTCTGGGTGCTTGATAGCAGAAGTTGGGAAACCATGTTGGAGTTCTAGTCAGGAATCGAGTTCAGTTCGAGTATTCGGTCGAGGGTGTGCTCGACTCTGAGGGTTTTTGGATTGATAGATTGAGGGTTTTGTTAGCTGTCAGGGCTCAACAGTGCATTCAGCATGGGAGTACGGGTTATTTAGCGTTTGTGGTAGACATGCGGGTCAGGGAACAGACCACGGATTTCCTAAAGGGTGGACGATCGACATGAGGCCTGGGGTTAGGCTGGGGATATAGTCCACAGAGTAGATCAGCAGTTCGAAGCCCCAAGTGGGTGAGAACAGGATGCATAGGAGAGAGCATCAGGAGGGGTGGTCCAGGGAGATGCTCAACAGTTTAGAGCGGTCCGGATAGACTGAAGGCCGGTGGGGCGTACCAGTCAGGCCGAAGGCTCGGAGAACGGTCCAGACAGGCCGAAGGCCCAGAGTGGCGGTCCAGACATGCTGAAGGTTCTGAGAGTGGTCCAGATAGACTGAAGGCCTGGTGACGCGGTGCAGTCATGCTGAGGACTCTGTATATGTTTGTAGATCTATGTTCGGGTATTGAGTAGGCTGCTACGCTATAGCAAACAATAGGTCTGTTCGAAGTATTGAACATTTTGTTGGAGTAGGCTGAGGACTCCGGTGTATAGATCATACACATTAAAATATAGACAAATACACTTAAACATACATCCCACACATATTACATATTCATTATAACATTCTACTTTTGTTTTTCATTATAACATTGTACTTTCTAAAAAAGGCCTTGATACATATATACACACATTCTATTCATAAATACATACATTATACATATAAATACACTTAAACATGTTTCCTACACATTACATATTCATTATAATGTCATACCTTTTTTCCATTATAGCAACCTGTTGATGTAATGGGAATAATGGATGGTGGTAAAGAAACACTACTTTCGAAGGGAGCAGAAGTAGATTGACCTTGAGCTTCATTCTTCGCATCTCCGTCACCCATATTGACATTTGCATCTGTATCAGATACGTTTGCAGGGATGCCTGAAGTTCGTACCTCCTCAGAAACTGATTTGGCAACTGAATCTTCGGGTGGTATGACGATTGTCTGCTCAGGAGTTGAACTTTGTACATGAAGAGTGACGTCTGGTGTTTCAGGAATTCTTTCATCATCATCTTCTGTAGACTCAGTAGAAAGCATAAGCTTTCGTGTCTTCTTCTTCTTCTTCTTAGATATGTGTTTAGCCATATCTGTAGCCCTTCGCTTCTTTGATGATGGAGAAACAGGCGCTAGCATTTCACGAATCAAAACACCCTGATGAGTAACCTGTGGCTTTCGTACTACATGAGATGTTGGAGACTTACGTAGATGCGAAGACATCTTTTTGATTCTTCGAAACATACCAGTCTTCGAAGGAATAACCACTTTCTCTTGAGACTCAGGAACAACAGGTTTAATTATTTGAGTCTCTGCAATTGACACTTCTTGAACCACAGACTCTTCAACTGTAATTGGCTTCTTCTTTGGAGATTTCAAAGATTGCGAATCCTTGGAGTGCTTTTCAGAAGAATCCGGTTCAGGCTTCTTCGATCGTTTAGATTTCTTTTCTTCCCTTGGCAACAATTTCCCAGTTGGAACAGTAGAATCGATAGTTTGTGTCACACCCCAAAACCAAGAACGGCGGAAACGTTCAGGGGTGGAGGACGTCATGTGAAGTATCATAACAGAGTAAAGTAGTAAACAAGCAACAACATCATCCATTGCATTAAAAGTAAAGTTTTAATACATATGTGTTCTTTCATAGTAATAAGACACCAAAATATGTAATCAAAATAAAAGACGAGTCTTGTCTGTGCCCTGTCTCCTCAAAACCTGATCCTCGTACCTGTCTACTGGTGACCTGAGAATACAAGTTATTTTGAAAGTGTAGAATCAGCATAAAGCTGGTGAATTCATAAGTATTTAAGTGTCATTGATTTGGAAAGCTGTTATGAAAAACATGCATTTGTTGATGCAACATTTGATATAAGTATGAAACCCCTAGAAAATCCCATATTTCCTACTAGTTTTGAAAGTAGTCTTCTACCAAGACCTGACTGTTTCGAAAGTAGTCTTCTACCAAGACCTGACTGTTTTGAAAGGTGTATTTCTATAAAAAGATAGTTTTTCCCAGAATGACTATTAATAATAAAATATATATAGTCTACTTCATCGTGTATGTGAATGTGCCACAAAGTAAAAGTAATAGGGAAAGTATACAAGTATTAGTCTACCTCGTCAATTATGTGAATGTATCACACAATGAAGGTAATGATCTAATAACTAAAGCATTATCCTTTTGTATTAGGATAATCACGACATAGAAATTACCGAATAGTATTAACTGTAGACATCCGTAGATGTGCATTTACCTCTGTTGCTAACAGCTGGGTATAGGAATAGTTAGTCACTTAAAGTATACCGATAATGGTATCAACCGTAGGCATCCGTAGATGTTCATTTACCCTTGTAGCTAACAAGTGGGTATAGGAATGGTAAGTCCCTTATAGTATCCTTTTGTACTAGGATAGACGGATCCAAACTATAGTATGTAATAGTATCTCACTATATAGTATCTAGGTAAAAGTATCCATGTAAGAGGATCATGTAAGTGTATCCATGTAAGAGGATCCATGTAAGTGTATCCATGTAAGAGGATCCATGTAAGTGTATCCATGTAAGAGGATTCATGTAAGTGTATCTCTTCATATAGCATATAGTATAGACTCATGAATGAACTGACTCTGGTGTAATTCCTTGTAGTAGGAATAATGTTTTGTATCCCCTAAACTATTCATATAATAGCTTACTGGAATGTAATTGATGTTCAGGAAGGTTTATACACCCTTGCTACTCAAGAGTGTGGGAACTGAATGAGGGATGAAAGCTCTCATATCAATACATATATTTAAGAAAGATAAGTGTATAGATATGGTTTTGATCAATAAGTTGAAAGAGGTTTTGTAACACATTTAAGAGCTTTTGAACATTAAATAACAATGACTTGATGTCATTTTATAAAACCTTTTAAAAGTAATTCATTTGGTAACAAAGTATATCAGAACAGAAAACCATTTTGTGTATCATATTTTGAAGCATGTGAAATCAGTTGGTTGAAAACACAGTTATAAATCACATGTGATTGATTCTATGACATGTTGTTTTCTACTTGTATTCCCCCCATTAAAGCATTTAAAATCATTTAAAAACATTGATTAAGGGGTATGAACTCACCTGTAGTTGGTGGTTTGGATTAACTGAATGATGTAGGATGCTAAGTGTCAAGTGAAGACTTGTACACACTCAATGATCCTAGTTAACATATAATCACACATATATGTATCCAATTAGACTTTAAACCACTAATTGACAAAGTTAAGACATCCCAAGACATGTAAAACACCTTATATAAGTGTTACGAGTCATAAGGATTGCATCTAAGGGTTGTAGGACCTTGCTATTGTGTTTGGGGTTCAAGGGTAAACTCCTTTGGAGTTTATGGTTTGGTGACCATAACCCCATGGGTTTACGGTCGTAAACACATGAGTTTACGGCCGTAAACTCATGTTCTTTTGACCATTTGTTGTTTTGAAGCTCTACAAGCCATTAGAAGTATCCCCTCTTCATGCTTAAGCCTATGGAAGTGTTTAGGGCACCATTTCACTCCTAAATGGAGTTTACGGTCCATGGACCATTTCCCTTTAGGTTTACGGTCGTAAACCCTTATGGGTTTTGGTATTTTGATGTTTTCAAGTCCTTAACACATCAAGGAATGGATCTATGCAAGTTACCAAGGCTTATGAAAGGGCTAGGGACATTTTGGCACCATTTGTAGGGTTTACGGTCCAAGAACATCTTGGACCGTAAACACCTTGATCTTGGTGTTTCTTGGGTGTTTTCTTGATATATGAAAGTGTAACAAGCTTTACAATACACTAGGGTAGGAGTACTTACTAGTTAGAAGCTTGAAAAGGTACCAAAAGGCCAAGAACACTAGTGTGTGTTCTTGGTGTTCTGTAAGGAAGCAACGCAATGCACGATGCAAACACAAGGTACCTTTTGGCAACCTGATTCCATGATCCATGACTATCCATGGAATCCACAATTCCCATCACAGATGAATCTCAATGCCTTTTGCATATCAAATTAACTAGTATCTCAAAAGTTGGTAGTTTTTGTCTTTTCCAGTTTTGGTCCTTATTCAATGTTTTTGTAATGTTTTTTTTTTATCTTTGTACCAAGTAAAACGACTATATTTTTGGACAAAAATAGTCAATTTACTTGGAATATGGACCCAAAATGTTACAACATCCTAAAAAAGGACCAAACTTGCAAAAGAAAACTTTTTAAGATCAAAATTAAAAAAATCTACTATACTAATGGACTAAAAATGTTATTTACACTAGAACGTATTATATAACTTTTTGTTGTACATTAGTGGTATGGAATCCATGGGACGAGAGGTCAAAAACTGTTATTGACTTCAAAAACTTATTGTTGACATGGGATCAGATGACAAAAGATGCAATATTTTATAAGTAATATGCTTAGCCAATTAGAAACATTCTCTTCCAAAAATTGGCAGAATATGAAACGTTTGTGCATAAATACGCATTTAAGCCTAAGTTTATCTTCACAAAGTAAACGTCAATACACTTAAATAGGTATCAGATCGATCCAAATAAAACTAATTAGTCCTAGATAGACCTAAATGTTAATGTTTCCTTTTTCCGTATGCATAATGTAATGTCTAAATAGCAATGTACTTTCATCTGTGTATTTTTATAGCATCTTACTTTCATTTCTCTATTACAACCTCATAATTTGAAGCCACAGTTTTATCTGTTTCAATTTGATGTTTTGAAAACATGCAATTTTTACAGATTGATGGACTTTGACAAGCATTAAACGATGTTCTTGATGATTATTGTTGTAAGTAAATTTCTTAAATTAATTTTGCTAGTATTTTTATAATTTGATAAATAATTAGATGGATTCTTATTTGAATGAAACTTCTTCTTGTGTCATATCAAGATAAATATAAAGCTGTAGAGTCTGCTACTTTATACATTATCTTTGTTAAGTTAATTGCAGATCACTGAAAATTGGTTTTATTTTTGTCATTTTGGATGTTAGGTTGGTGGCCCATGATGGTGGTTCTAATATGATTTTTGGCACATAGTATCAATACCACTTTGAAACAACATCCACTCAAATGGTCTACCACCTTAGAGTTACTTCATCTAAAGACTCTAGCACAAAATGTTAAGTGTTGGACAAATGCAAGTAAAAGGCTATGCTCTTCGTTTCAAGAATGTTGCATCTCAAATTTAGGACTCAACTAGTTTAATGTTTTGAACAGTTACAGTCTACAAATGTGTAGACTAATTAAGCCTTTTGGAAGATAATTTTGTTTTAAATATTGAGAATATTATTGTAAGGCAAGTTTAGTTTAATTTAAGTAATGCTTTGTGTTTTGAATTTTATCTTACTTATTTTTTATTCCAATGAAATTATATATAAAAAAAATTGGACCTAGTTTTTAAATATAAATGCTTTGTGTAAAAAAAAAGTTTCGCTAAAAACATAAAAATTGCTTTTACTTTAGAAATTATATAGTGGCATAACAATAGTGCCACAAAAACCAAATGTGCTACAGTGGCATAAAAAAAAGTGTCACTAAAGGTCTTTAGTGGAAACTCTTATAGTGGCATTTTTTTTGTGCGACTGATTGCCAAGGTGGTTTTTAGTGGCACTTTTTTTGTTTTTAGTGACACTTTTTTTGTGCCACTAAAGGTCATTTTATTTGTAGTGATTGCACACAAATGCACATATACAAAAAATACACATGGAAAAACACATACATGCATCATAAACATACAAATACATATCATATATACACAAAGTCATAACATACACATATACAAATAATACACATCTAAATTCCAAGAAAGCATACAAAAATCAACATATTATACATATATTATATAAAAAGAGAAATAAAAAAACTATGGAGAAGGGTGGTGGTGTCGGTATTCTAGCCAAATTCTGGCCAATAGCAACTTTTCCAACCAAATTCCGTCAGAAAGCAACCAAATCCGGCCAACATCAAAATTTCAAGCAGAAAACAACAAAATCAGCGAGAATCAGCAAAAGGAAAGTGAAATCAAGCCAAAAGGAAAAAGGAATTGTACCTATGGTCGCCGATATTACACTTCCCGTCGCCGACAAAGGTAGCCCTCGACGGATGTCGACGGAATACAGGGAATGGGAGTAAAATCCGACAAAGTAGACAGAGGGAAGTCGCTAATCGGTGATGGAATCGCTGGGAATCGACAAAAATCAAGTGAAGGCAAAAAAGAGGAAAAGATCAGTGTGTTTAGCTGTATATCCCGTCAATGCATTAGTGGCGACGGATATTAACGATGACAAGAAGGAATTTGCAGAGACACGAAGCTATTAGCAGCGACACCTTGTAGAGGGAAAATCTTGCGGTCTTTTTTTCGAGCATCAGAGGCGACAGGCGTTGCCGCTATTCGGATGAACTACTTTTTTATTATCGGTTGTTGGATTGGGAACACAATCGACGGTGGAGGTTTAAAATGGGGAATTGACACGGATCGATGGTTAACACGTATTAGTGGCGACACCCACCTTTAGCGGCGACATACAACTTTCTATGTCGCCGCTAAAGGTGGGTGTCGCCGATAATACGTGTTATTCTTGTTATTCTTGTAGTGTTGTTAAAAAAACTAACCAATAATAACATTGCTATTTGCGTTTAAGTTTTTATGAAAAAGTAATCATTTATAGTTTTTCTGAAAAACTAAACATTTAATTAAATCATTAATGACCTGTGAGGTTTTTTTTTTTTTTTTTTTTTTTACTCTAATCAGTTATAGTATTGCACTTTGCTTTTTCTTAAATAACCGATTATTGCAGTTTAAGTAATTTTGAAAAACTAACCAATTATGGTATATTAATCTTGGATTTCAATAACAAAAGACATTTCATTTGGGTTTTCTGAAATTAATAATTTACAAACTATATGAGATTGACGGAACGAGAATTACAACAGTTTCACATTGCCTTCTTCATCAAGCATTGTATTGCGGGTACTTTTGGTAATAATATGGACCAGCGCACGATTCTCACATGTTTTTAGAATAAAGATTATGTTTTACGTTTTGCAGTATACTGTACCGTTTTCCCAGGTAACTTCCGAATATCCTTTTAAGTCTTTAGTTTGTGTGCATGTATTATGAATTTCTTCTCTAACATGATTACTAACATAATGAAATTGCGGGTCATGAAAATCTTTTTTTATTTGAAAAAATGAATTGATAGTTCTTTTCTTGCTCATTATTTTCTTTTTTTTGGAAACAGCAAATATTATAAATAAAGTCACATGTTTAGCAAGAAGCTAAAAACATGGACAATGTACACATACAATTACAATCCGAAATTTAACAGAATTTAAAATGAGATATACTCCAATCCACCCAACTACCAGAAAAATTCACACTCCTATGTTTAAACCACGAAAAAGATTGAGAGATAATCTCGTCTGCAATTTTCGTGGGATTCTTGTGCACCTTGTTAAATGTTTTGGCGTTCCTCGCATTCCATACCTGCCATAACAAACTATAGAAGATTATTGTGATAGTTTGCCTTTTTTTAGGGCAATTGCCCCATGAAGCACCAAAGTTGAGAAAATCTTCCATGTTGAGAAACTGTTGCTTTGGTAATTCACACCATTTAAAAATCCAGTCTCGAGTCTCATCTACCACTTTGCACTTTATGAACAGGTGATCAACCGTTTCCTGCTCATCACAACATAGAACACATAACTCAGAAATTGCAGTAACACCTCTTTTTATAAGTTCCGTTGCAACAGGTACTTTTCTTTGTAAAGTGCGCCATATAAAGCATCTCACTTTAAGTTGAATGATTTTTGACCATTCGATTACCAAGCCATTGTACCATCCGAATTAAACTTAAACTTCAAACCCATGGGGACCAGAGAGAGTCTAATGTTATTGAGTATCGAATATAACTCGATAAATTCCGATATAACATCATCACCACGAGGTAATGATTTCCATTGCCATGTGAAACTTTCATTGGTAACCCTTTCGGTTACATAGCATCTTTTAACAGATTCCAATTCATACAAAAGTGGGAATTTGTTTCTAAAGATATCTGAACCACACCAAAGATCGAGCCAGAACAGAATTTTCGTGTTTGAGCCTGGGATTGGAGAGAATAATGAATGGCATTCGGTGTCTAATATCCTTGATTGCTTTAGCAATGTTGTTCCACACACCTCTAATCGATTGTTTTGCAATGTAATCGAACGGTTTTCTTGACAGATTGTGAATGCTCATGATACACTCCTTCCATATACTTCCAGACTCGATTTTGAGCCTCCAAAACCATTTAGTGAGAAGCGCCAAGTTCTGTGCCATTAAGGATCCAACGCCCAATCCTCCTTGTTTTTTATCCATAATTATCTTAGACCATTCCACCCAATGAATTTTTTTCTTCGAGTCATCACCCCCACCCCCCCACAAAAACTTTCGCCTTAGTTTCTCAAGATCCTCAATCACACCATGAGGTGCCTTGAATAGAGAGAAGTAGTATGTCGGGAGGCTATTTAGAACTGACTTCACAAGTGTGAGGCGCCCTGCAAATGACAGTGTTTTGGCTATCCATAATGATAGTCTGGATAGAAAATTTTCAATTATTGGTCTCCAATTCTTTTTTAGGGACATGTTTGCCCCTACCGGAACACCCAAATATGTGAATGGGAATGATCCTTTCAAGCAACCGAGAACCTTAGCTTGCTCTTCCAGTTCATTTTCATTCACACCAATTCCAAACAATCTGGATTTGTGAAAATTAACTTTCAATCCCGAACAAATATGAAAGCATTTTAGAATACGAGCTAAGTTTTTTATACAGCCTTTGTCCCATTTACCCACAAAAATGGCATCATCCGCATATAACAAATGTGTGAGGCATGGTCCATTGTAAGGTAGTTGAATTCCTTTAAACAGAGATTGTTGCCAGGCACTTTTAACGGCTGCGCTTAGACACTCCATGACTATAATAAATAGAAAAGATGACAATGGATCACCTTGCCTTACGCCTTTTGTAATCGAGAATTCTTTTGTGGGTGTTCCATTGACCAGAATAGACGCCTTAGAGGACAATAAACATCCGCGAATCTATTTCCTCCAATTATCACTGAAGGCCATCTGTTCCATTATGGAATCAAGAAAGTGCCAATTGACAGAATCAAAGGCTTTTTCGAAGTCAACCTTAAACAAAAAGATTCTTTCTTTTGACTGCTTAGCCCAAGAACATACTTCATTAATTATTAGCGGCCCATCAAGAATATATCTGCCTTTGATGTAAGCATATTGTACCTCATCAATTACAGATCCAATCACCAATTTGAGACGAGAAGCCATCAATTTGGCAATAATTTTGTATAAACAACCAATTAGATTAATAGGTCTGTAATCACCAAGATGTAGAGGGTCCTTCACTTTCGGAATGAGTGATATGAATGATGAGTTACAACCCCGTGCCAGGTTTCCATGGGATTCAAAGTGTTTCACAAAACGAAAAATATCAGCTTTGATAAGATCCCATTTTCTCTTGAGTATTTTGAAGGTGTAACCATCTGGTCCAGGCGCTTTTTCACCTCCGCAGCTCCAAACCGCTTGTTTTACCTCATCAAATGTAAAAGGTGCATCAAGTAATTCAACATTCTCAATAGATAATGTTTTGAACAGGTGACTTATAAGCTTCGGACGATTAGGCCAGGCATCATGGAATTTGGAAGCAAAGAAGTCATGCACCTCCTTCTTAATTTCTTCTAGATCTGTACACCACACCCCATTGATATGCAGGCCATGAATTCGATTTTTTCTGTTTTTGCTTTTAACCGAGCCATGGAAGAATGTTGTGTTTTCATCACCATCAGTAAGCCACTTGACCTTTGCCTTTTGCTGCAGATCCATTTTTGCAAGTAGCTCAATTTCACTAATTTTGTTTTTACACACTCTCCGTTCTTCTATTTCAGCTTCAGACAATGCACGACTTTCAGCAATATGTTCTAGTTCAGCAACCTTGGACTTTGAGTTCAAAAGCAGTTTCGATTCCATCATTGAATTAGCTTGCCTCCATTTGCGTATACAGTCTTTTACATGCTTGAGTCTATATTTCAAAAACATATCGGGTGAACCAAACCCCGTGAAGGAATTCCAGGCTTTTTCAAACTTCTCATTAAAACCATCCCGATGCAGCCACGAGTTGAAGAATCAAAAAGAAGGTGGTCCAAAGTCTTGACAGGAGGGTTTGAGAATTATAGGTGTGTGGTCAGAATATTCTCGATCAAGAACCGTAACAGCAGACAATGGTTGTATTGCAGTGAAATTTGAGCACACCAATATTCTATCAAGCTTACTTAGTTTGAGGCCGTCATCACTCATATAAGTAAATTTCTATCCACCAGTGTTAAATTCCAGCATACCGGCTTTTGCAATAAACTCATTGAAGTCTCTGGCTGTTCTTCTACAAAATCTTGAGTTAATTCTTTCGTCAGCATACCTTACTGCATTAAAGTCACCAAGGAAGATCCAAATTCCATCAATATTCTTCTTGAGCTCTAATAATTCAGACCATATCCGTTTCTTGTCGATTTTTGATTGAGGAGCATATACATTCACCACCGTGATAACACCACTAACTCCTTTCCAGTTACCTGTGATAGCTATATAGTTTCGAGAATACGATACATGGCTCTTCGAGAAAATGCTAGGGTCCCAAATGGAGACGATTCCCCCCGATCTTCCAGTAGGATTCACAAATTCCAAATCATAGTTATTATTACCCCATATACCGTCCATGTCAATATGTTTTGAATCTTCCACCCGTGTTTCTTGAATACCCATAAAATCAATTTTTTGAGACTGTTTTAGTCTACTTAACCAATCGTTTTTATGAGTATCCCCACACCCCCTTATGTTGAGAGATAAACAGTTCATGGAGCTTCTACGTGCCCACCATCGCCACCTTTTGTAATTCCCATGACCACTGGATCATCTTTTGATAGCTGGAAGCCAACATTATTGCCAACCTGTATGAGTTTTGAAAATTCGCTTGAAACGGATTCAGAATAATCACCAATCCGAGTAGCATTATGTTCAGATATAGACGCTGTATTATTAAGATCAAACAAGGGTGCTGATTTAGGTGGATCAATGGGTGTATTTTCATTCCTCTGATAACTTATCAAGATTGTCGGCTACATGTAACAAATTAAATAATGGCCCTTGTTTAAACGTCATCGCTTACGTTTTTATTCTTGTCCAATAGTTTGTAAGCCCATCTATATAAGGGCATAAGTTCTAAGTTTCGGATCATTGAATCCATTCACCTACAATCACCACCACCACCATTGTAACAAAGCTTCCGCAGTATTTTAATAAAAAGGTGTGTTTTAAGTAAAAAAAAAGGTTTGAGGGCATTTCTATGTAGACTTTGTTAGGAATAATTTGGATGCTTAGAATGAATTTAGGATACTTTAATTTAATTAAGGAAAGTTAGTGGTTTAGTTAACTTAGGAAGTTTAATTTGCTTGGTCAACAAGTTGGGCATTGATACATGTGGCAGCCTATATATTTGTCATTACTCTCTTTGAATGTTAAGCCTTTTAGAAAGTTTAAAAACAGAAAAAATTATTCTCCTCACTCTTATTTTTCCTGCACGTTTCTGATGTCACTTTTCTTTCTTGTTTTTGTTTTTTTTTGTTTTTTGGTTTTTTTTGTTTTATTTGCTTTCTTCCAGCTTTGTTGTTGATTCATAACAGCAAATTGAAGAGAGTAAACCATCATTGTTTAAGACGTTTAAACCAACATTTGGTATTAGAGCGAATCTAGTGCGATGTCGAACAAATAAGGCTTGGTTACTCTTCAATACCCAATGATGTCTAAGACGAATTACTCAGCATGGTCGATTAAGATGAAGATTTATAGGTAAGCTCAAGAGGTGTGGGAAGCCATAGAGCGGAAGAACCTACAAAATCCGATGCGTGTGAAGAGAGACAAGATGGCAATGGTGATGGCTGCCATCTACCAAGCAATTCCGTAGGAGGTTCTATCGACGATTGCGGAGAAGCAAACAACAAAGGAACCTTGGGAAACACTCAAGACGATGTACTTGGGAGCAGATCGAGTCAAAACAGCCAAAGTTTAAACTCTCAAAGCTGAATTTGAGATGATGAACATGAGTGAATCAGAGACCGTGGATGATTTTTCTGCAAAACTTGGAGGTATTGTGAGAAATATTCGTTCTCTTGGTGAAACCGTTCAACAATCCTACATAGTAAAAAAGTTATTACGAGCCGTACCTTCCAAATTTGTTCAACTTGTATCAACAATTGAACAATTTGGAGATCTCGACGAGATGACTTTTGAAGAGGTGGTCAGAAGATTAAAAGCTCATGAGATTCATATTGGGGTTCATAAAGAACCCGAGGAGAAGAAGCTATTCTTAACATATGAAGAGTGGTCGGAACGGACAAAGAAGAAAAATAATGAAGATGGTTCAAAACAATGAAACAACAATTATAATAATAATCGAGGTGGTGGAACATGAGGACGAGGACGAGGAAGAGGTAGTTACAACAATTCCAACAACTCCAACAAAGTATGAGGTGGTGGTAATCAACAAACAAAGGAAAGAATGAATCGTATCAACCTCGTGATAAATCTAAAGTTCAATGCTATAATTGTCAAGAGTTTGGTCATTACGCTGCTGAGTGTAAGAACCCACGTCGTGAGAGGAATCATGAAGCTAACCTAACTCAAGGACAGAATGATCATGAGCCGACACTTCTTCTTGCAGCCCAAGTAAACTATGAAGTTTACTTGTATGAGGAAAAAAGTTAATCCCAAGCTAAGATCAAGTGAACAAACTCCAACCCAATCAAAAGTGTGGTATCTCGACAATGGAGCAAGCAACCACATGACTGGCGAAAAAGGCAAATTTCGAACCCTTGATCTGTCTACTAGAGGTTATGTGAAATTTAGAGTTCGAATAGAGGGGAAGGGTTCAATTATTTTCAAATGCAAGAATGGTGAAAGTAGATTCCTGAAAGAGGTATACTATATACCAAGGTTATGTAGCAATATTATTAGCTTGGGACAATTAGCTCAACATGGAGATCGGATTGTGATGCTTGGATTGTATTTATGGATTCATGATCCACAAGGAAAACTATTATTGAAAGTTCAACAATCAAGCAATCGTTTGTATAAGGCCATACTTGAAGAAGAAGCTTCGAAATGCTTACTTGCATAACAAGGCGAGGCATCTTGGCTGTGGCACAAGCGGTTTGGACATGTTAACTTCAATGCACTAAAAGACATGGTTGATACAAGAATGGTGGAAGGCTTACCCAAAATTGAAGTTCTTACAAGCTTGTGTGAAGCTTGCTTGATCTCCAAGCAAGCTTGAAAATCCTATCCGAAGCACACCAAATTTAGAGCTAAAGAACGACTAGAACTTGTGCATGGAGATCTGTGTGGTCCGATCACACCACCAACACCAGCCGGAAATAGATATTTTATGTTACTTGTCGATGACCATACATGAGTTATGTGGGTTTATATGTTAAAAAACAAGGATGACACTTTAATTGTTTTTAAGAAATTTAAAGCACAAGTTGAAGTTGAAACGGGTTTAAGATTAAAAGCTTTTCGAACCGATTGGGGTGGTGAATTTTTATCAACACAATTCACTACATATTGTGATGAAACCGGATTAAAACGTCACTATACAACACCTTATTCCCCACAACAAAATGGTGTTGTATAAAAACACAATCGAACAATAGTAGAGATGGTGAGAAGCAATCTAAAAGGTATGAACCTTCCAGAAGTCCTATGGGGTGAAGCTATGAGTCACTCAGTCTACATTCTAAATCGAATAACCACAAAAGCATTGAAAGAGTCAACAGCTTACGAGTTATGGACCGGTCGAAAGCCAAACATTGATCATGTGAGAGTTTTTAGGTGTGTTGCTTATGCAAAAATAGAAGGCACACATCTAAAAGAACTCGATGATAGAAGTAAGAAGCCAGTACACTTGGGAGTCAAAAAAGGTACAAAAGGTTATCGACTACTTGATCCGGAAACAGGAGCAATTCGAGTGGGAAGAGATGTGATTTTCGAAGAAGATGATAAGTGGGAGTGGGGACCTACAACAATGTTCAAAGCCATGACAAATGGAACGTTCACCTTTGATATCATGCTTGATATTGAAGCTGAACAGGAAGAAGATATCCATCCAAATTTTGATGAAGACTATACACCACAAGGTAGCTTGGTTACACCTCAATCATCACTTGATTGTTCATCCGAAAGTGAAGCTCCACAAAGATATCATAGTTTGACCGATATTTATGAAGAAAGTGATGAACTTATGTTTTTACAAGATGATGAAGAACCAGTAAATTTCTCAAGTGCAAGTGAAAGTGAAGAATGGATAGAAGCTATAAAAAGTGAGTTAAGTGCAATTGAGAAAAATAAAACATGGAGTTTAGTCGAGTTGCCAAAAGATAAAAGACCCATTGGCTTAAAGTGGGTGTACAATATCAAACGAGACCCGGATAGAAAAATATTAAAATATAAAGCAAGGCTAGTCGCTAAAGGCTACGTACAAAAGCAAGGCATAGAATTTGATGAAGTGTTCGCACCGATTGCTCATTTGGAAACCATTCGAATCATACTTGCTCTTGCTGCTTCAAATGGATGGAATGTACATCACCTTGATGTAAAATCAGCTTTCTTAAATGGTAATTAGAAGAAGAAGTTTATGTGACACAACCAGAGGGATTCATGAAGAAAGTCAAACCAAAAATGGTGTACAAATGAGCAAAAGCATTGTATGATTTGCACCAAGCTCCACGAGCTTGGAATTTTTGCTTAAACCAATGCATGAAAGAGATGGGGTTTGAAAGGTGTCCACAAGAGTATGCAGTTTACAAGAAGAAAAAGAAGGGGATCATACTAATAATCGGTGTCTATGTTGATGATCTCATTATCACTGAAAGTTATAAGGATGAGATAATGAAGTTCAAACAACAAATGAGCAAGGAGTTTGACACGAGTGACCTTGGGATGCTAGCTTACTTTTTAGGCATCAAGGTTAAACAACATAAAAATGGTCTCACATTGAGAAAAACGAATTATGCTAACACATCCTAAAGAAGGTTGGGCTGTTTGATTGTAATCCTTGCAGGTAGCCAATGGAGTCAAAGCTACAGTTGACTAAGGATGAAGAAGGTGAACTCGTGGATCCTACCTCATATCGAAGCATCATAGGAGGGCTAAGATATGTTACTCACACACAACCCGACATAACTTATTTTGTAGGCATTGTGAGTGGCTTCATATAGAAACCAACCAAGCAACATCAAGTAGCTGTGAAGCGCATACTAAGGTATGTAAAAGGAACTGTGGACTATGGCTTGTCATATAGGAAAGGTGGCAAGAACTGCGTGATTGGATACACTGATAGTGATCTAGCAAGAGATGTTGAAGATAGAAGAAGTACAAGTGGAATGGCGTTTTACGTAGACAACAATCTTGTTACTTGGAGTTCACAAAGGCAAAAGTGTGTTGCATTGTCATCATATGAAGCAGAATTTAAGGCATCTAATAATGCAACATGTCAAGGCATATGGATAAGCAGGTTGCTTGGTGTGTTGACCGGAAGAAAACTTGGTCCATTCGAATTGAATGTGGATAATAAGTCAGCTTTGGATTTGATGAAAAATTCAGTCTTTCATGAGAAGTATACATATTGATACAAGATATCACTTCATTCGTGAGCATATAAAAAGAGGCAATTTTATAGTAAGCATGTGAATACTAATGAGCAGAAAGTTGACATCTTGACCAAGCCTATGAAGTGAAGTTTGAAGCAATGCGGAAGTTGCTTGGAGTAAAAGACGTGAAGATTCCAGATTAAGGGGAGAACTTTAGGAATAATCTGGATGCTTAGAATGAATTTAGGATACTTTAATTTAATTAAGGAAAGTTAGTGGTTTAGTTAACTTAGGAAGTTTAATTTGCTTGGTCAACAAGTTGGGCATTGATATGTGTTGCAGTCTATATATTTGTCATTACTCTCTTTGAATGTTAAGCCTTTTAGAAAGTTTAAAAACAGAAAAAATTCTTCTCCTCACTCTTATTTTTCCTGCACGTTTCTGCTGTAACTTTTCTTTCTTTCTTTCTTTCTTTTTGTTTTTTTTTTGCTTTCTTCCAGCTTTGTTCTTCATTCATAACAGCAAATTAAAGAGAGTAAACCATCATTATTTAAAAATTTTAAACCAACAGACTTAGTTATACAAGTAAGAACATTGGAGAGCAAAATATTCGGCTGCCCCCTATTGACTCTACCTCTGGCGGTTAGTACATACCTCATACCTCTTCGCTACATACCTCATATATACCTCTTCAATCACTGTGTATTTTATTTCTTTTCAGCAATTTCTGAAATATGAAAAAAGTTAGGTTTCATGATTAAATGTCTGAAGTATAGATGATAATGTTCTTCAACATTCTAATTAAATCATATGATCATGTTGGATAAAAAAAAATTACGACATAACATCACTTATAGCTTTTTTCCTGAAAAGAAACCAACTCTCCTAGAAGTGAAGAAATAATGGAAAGGATGGATAAAATTTTACCTATGGTCTTCTTCTTGAAATTGCATAGTGGGCATGGAACATACTTTCTGGAATCAAAGGAAAGAATAGTTCCAAAATCTCACAGAACATGAAATCGCTCTGGTGTATGCTATCTATCTTAGTACCAATGAATCCTGACCTAAATCCCTGCTAATCGCTATATTTCGTTCAAAATATGTGTACATTTTAGTACAAAATGAGTAAACTCAGAAGAGCGAAGTCTGGTCAAGTAATCTAATGGCGTATATTTAGATTTTTTTTTAATAGTCGTTATCAGATACGCTCAAAGTATGTGAACTTGTATTAAACACAAATGAAAGAATAAATGAAACGTGTCAGACTAAAATAGAAATAAAATTCAGGTAAAGAAATTCCCATAAAAAAAGTGGCCAAACTTTTGGCAAACATTCAGTTAGACATCAATTTTGCTAGTTTACACTCTTTTTTAACTAAACCTTGAGTTTCAAAATAATATTGTTTCCTATTATTTCTCACAAGTTAACATTCTTCTCATTTGGTTCTTTAACGTATGAAAATATACCTTCTATGTCCTAGTTTTATATTTTACAATACTGATGAAACATTGTTAGGATCGAGACACTTAACACACGACTCTAAACACACACAGCTCACGAAAAACAAGAACACAAGGATGAACACGAGGGATTTAACGTGGTTCGGTCCTTCTCTGACCTACGTCCACCGGTAACTAGGAATTTATATTTCTTGGTGCTAATCTGCACTCTTTCTGTGTTACTCTAGATACAAGTTTTACAAATACAGATGAATCTCTTATATAGAGATGGAAATCAGAAGTAGTCAAAAAACACAACCGGGTCTTCAGCCAACCTTTAAAAAAGCTTCACACATGGTTCCTGGTTTCCTGCCATTTTTGACCAGTTGTGGCTTCACACATGGTTCCTGGTTTCCTGCCATTTTTGACCAACGTTTCTGTGGATTCACACTCAACAATCTCCGTGGATTCACACTCAACAATCTCCCACTTGAAGCCACGGAACAATCTTCACCTGTGCTTCAACTGTGCATCTGTATTTTAAAAAAATTTGATCTTAACTCCTTCCTAGTTACCCTGGCCTTCTCTTCAATTAACCTGAAGGCCAGTTGAAGCTTTCGTTAGCTCCAACACATCAGTCATGGCTAAGTCTGCTACTGACCTGTTCTCTGTCTCCACCGGCTCCCACTGAAATGAACTGCCCGATCCTGGAACATCCTGAGAACAAACGACACTCTCCATGTGAAGCAGATAATCTGGAGAGACTTTTACAGATGGAATACTGGTTCTCTTAACCCACTGTGTTCTAGGTATTCTAGCTGAAACAAAGCCCATGCTCCCACTTCTATGAATGCCCTTGACTGGTTTTTCTGAACCGTTCCAAACACGTTCAACCTGAATCTGACCTGTGACTCTGGGTTTCCCATCTGCAAAGCAAACCTTCTTCTGTCCACGAGACTCTATGAACCAGATTTTGTTTTTCTTCTGAACTGGGACGGTTACTCCCTCAGACGGTAAACTGACGATATATAATGAACCCCTCTTATGTCCACGAGCTATCACAAGATTTCCTTTGACAACCTTCCACTGCCCATTCCTGAACTTAACCTCGTGTCCCTGTTCATCCAACTGCCCAACAGAAATCAACTGTTTCTTTAAACTTGGAATTACCCGGACATCCTTCAAAGTCCATGGACCGACTGGAGTCTTCAGATCTAAGTCACCTATGCTCATCACATCAAGAACCTCGTCGTTCGCCAGTCTTACCTTACCAAAATCCCCTTCTTTCAGATTCCGCAGTGCTTCACGGATGTGGGTAGCGTCAAATGAAGCACCCGAATCCATAACCCAGGAATCCACATTGCTCTCCACACTACAAATCAAAACATCATCATCTGAATGGTCTACTGCAACGTTAACTTCTTTCTTGTCTTTTGGACATTGATTCCTGAAATGTCCAGCCTCTTTACAGTTCCAAAGAGTCACATCATTTCGAGTCCTCGACTGACTCCTTCTCCTGTTCCCGCTCCCACTACCTCTGTTATTTCTTCTACCTCTGACCGCATTCAATTGTTCACTTGATGATTCCCCGGAATTTCTTCGTCTGACGTCTTCGCCTAGAATTAAATCCCGAATTCCCTCAAAAGTGAGCTCTTTCGATCCTGCGGAACTAGTAACGGCTGTAACTGTTCCGGACCAACTGTCAGGTAATGATGATAACAGTAGTAAAGCTTGAACTTCGTCCTCAAATTTTATTCCCACTGACCCAAGTCTGGATAAAATCGAGTTCAAATTGTTGATGTGTACTGTAACTGAACTTCCTTCCCTCATCCTCGTGTTGACTAGTTCCCGAATCAGGAAGACTTTATTTGCTTCCGACGGCTTCTCGTACATATTAGACAATGCCTCCATGATTCCCTTTGCCGAGGTCTCCTTCAAAATGTTGAAGGCAACATCCTTTGACAACGTCAGTCTAATAAATGCCTTGGCCTTCTTATCCAAAGTCTCCCAGTTTGCCTGTGTCATCGCCTCCTGTTTTTCACCTAAAACTGCATCCAAGTCTTTCTGCACGAGCAAATCTTCAATTTGCATCTTCCACCAACCAAAATCTTTCCCAACAAACTTCTCAATCTGAAGCTTACTGCTTTCTGCCATTTTCTGAAAGAACAATGACCTATCTTGCAATTTTCTGGAAATTCAGGGGCCAAATTGCAAATTTTCAAATCTGCTACAGTGTTGCTACAGTGCATGCTGACGTCACCGCTGACGTCGTGCTACAATGTCTGCTGATGTCACCGCTAACGTCGTGCTACAGTGCCTGCTACAGTGTCGTCTTCTCCGGCGAACTGCTACAGTGTTTGGTGCTACAGTGTCGTCTTCTCCGGCGAACTGCTACAGTGAATCCGTCCGCTACAGTAACTTTGACCGGTGATTTTAGGAGCCTTCCGGTGGTCGAAAAAATTCAGAAAACTTATTTTCGGAATCTGCGGAACGAGACCTTTCCAACAGTCTACACCAAATTCGTTTTTGAGAAAAAAAAATTCGACCAAAAACAGAAAATCACCCTCTGGAGCTAAACCAAGGCTCTGATACCACTTGTTAGGATCGAGACACTTAACACACGACTCTAAACACACACAGCTCACGAAAAACAAGAACACAAGGATGAACACGAGGGATTTAACGTGGTTCGGTCCTTCTCTGACCTAAATCCACCGGTAACTAGGAATTTATATTTCTTGGTGCTAATCTGCACTCTTTCTGTGTTACTCTACATACAAGTTTTACAAATAGAGATGAATCTCTTATATAGAGATGGAAATCAGAAGTAGTCAAAAAAACACAACCGGGTCTTCAGCCAACCTTTGAAAAAAGCTTCACACATGGTTCCTGGTTTCCTGCCATTTTTGACCAAGTGTGGCTTCACACATGGTTCCTGGTTTCCTGCCATTTTTGACCAACTTTTCTGTGGATTCACACTCAACAATCTCCGTGGATTCACACTCAACAAACACATATATGTCCATGTATATTAATTATGTAATAATTTTGAAAGTTTTTACAATTTACTTGCTTTAGGCTTTAAAATTAGTAATTATGTTCTTAGCGATTTTTTTAACCAATATTCTCTGATTCGACAAAAATCCATCTCCTTTACTCCTTATAGCCATTTAGGTACAAATCTACTAAGTAATTCACAAACCTCCAAAGCTTAAGTATGATACAGAGTGACACTACAGGAATTCCGGGCTAAAGCGGCGACAATAGTCGCCGGTAAAGAGTAGGCTAATCGCCAGTAAAGGCAATAGCGGCGACACATCGCCGGTAAAAAGTCGCCGCTACTGCTATGTCACTATTGATCATATTTTCGCCACTAAAAAGTATTGTCGCCGCTAATGCTCCTGTCCCCGGTAATGCTTCATGTCGCCGCTAATGATAAAGCCGTCGTTACTACTACCGTCGCCGGTAATAGTGTCGCTGGTAATAACATTTTTCATTTTTTTATTTTTTTAATCAACGATTTTGGTTATAAAAAACCGATACATAACAACGTTAAAAAAAGAACAAAAATTACATAACAACATCCGATTAAATACCAAATACTGTTATAATTAATTTAATACCAAAATAAAACATACAAAAGTTTTACAATTCTAACAAGTAGCAAAGTAAGTTTTACAATTCTAATAAGTAGTAAAGCGTGACAACAAGTGTATCATACAAATAAAGATCATCCCTACATACCATCATCTCCGTTCCCATCGTTTCCTCGATTATTCTGTGATTGAAAAAATGAATAAAGCACTTCCTTACATGTTGGGTCGTTGAGCATTGCCCGAAGATTTTCCAACTACATAATAAGTAAAAACATATTTGGGATATATACACTAAAGTCCCAATATTTTCATCGATTTGACAAGAAAGTCCTAAACTTTATTTTTTTGACAGTAAAGTCCAAATTACCGGCAATTTTTGACACTTTTACCCTTTTTTCCCGGTTAGCCGGTAATTAGGACTTTTTTGTCAAAAAAATAAAGTTTAGGACTTTCTTATCAAATCATCAATTAGGACTTTACTGTCAAAAAAATAAAGTTTAGGACTTTTTTGTCAAATCGTTGAAAATATTGGGACTTTAGTGTATATATCATTTTTTTGTTAGAAATTTAATGGTATGATACTCTTTAAGCATAAGAGTTATTGAAACATTCTCTAGTCAGCTAGATCCTATTGAAATCTTTAACGTTTGCTTGTTGTTAAATTGTTTTTTTAATCTCAACAAACCGACATTGAAAAAAATGGAGATAATCAAGAAAGAAAGAACCAGAGTTGTGTTGGCTTTTTGCAGTACCAAAAATGGAGAAATAAGAAACCGAAAAAAACGAAATTGCCCTTCTTTCCCTTATCCACATTCACACCCTTTTGACTAGGTATGTGTTGTTTGTGTTTGTATAATCTGTCCCCACTTTTTAGTTCAAGATTTGGCGGCGAAGTAACAAGAAAGTTTTACATGTCTTTTCACCATTGTAAAAGTTTCTTCTTGCTTCGCCACCAAATCTTGAATTAAAAGTGGGAATAGATTATACAAACACAAACAACACATGCCTAGTCAAAAGGGTGTGAATGTTGAGAAGGGAAAGAAGGGCAATTTCTTTTTTTTTCGGTTTCTTATTTCTCCATTTTTTGGACTGCAAAAAGCCAACACAACCCTGGTTCTTTCTTTCTTTCTTGATTATCTTCATTTTTTTCAATGTCGGTTTATTGAGATTAAAAGAACGATTTAACAAGAAGCAAATGTTAAGGATTTCAATAGGATCTAGCTGACGAGAGAATGTTTCAATAACTCTTATGCTTAAAGAGTATCATACCATTAAATTTCTAACAAAAAAATGATATATACACTAAAGTCCCAATATTTTCAACGATTTGACAAGAAAGTCCTAAACTTTATTTTTTGACAGTAAAGTCCTAATTGACGATTTGACAAGAAAGTCCTAAACTTTATTTTTTTGACAAAAAAATCCTAATTACCGGCTAACCGGGAAAAAAGGGTAAAAGTGTCAAAAATTGCCGGTAATTTGGACTTTACTGTAAAAAAAATAAAGTTTAGGACTTTCTTGTCAAATCGATGAAAATATTGGGACTTTAGTGTATATATCCCTATATAAAAATATAAGTTAAATAATCAAACATAAACAAAAACTACCAAAGTACATTCCTATGTCTTGCACTTAAATACAAGATATACCAAAAGTACATTGCCATTTCTTGCAATTGGGACAAAAACACAATTACCAAATCAACATGCATTTTATGATGCCAAAGTACATTGCTATTTTTAAACTAGAGACATAAAACCAAAGTACATTTCTATTTCTTGCACTTGGGAAAAAAACCCAATTAACAAAGTTTTTAGCAAATAATCACCACAAACCAAAATTATCAAATCAACATGCATTTTATGGTGCTGAAGTACATTGCTATTTTTAAACCAGAGACAAAAACCAAAGTACATTGTTATTTCTTGCACTTGGGACAAAAGCACAATTAACAAAACTTTTAGCAAATAATCACCACAAACCAAAATTACCTAATCAACATGTATTTTATGATGCCAGAGTACATTGCTATTTTTAAACTAGAGACAAAAAACCAAACTACATTGCTATTTCTTGCACTTGAGACAAAAACCCAATTAACAAAGCTTTTAGTAAACAATCACCACAAACCAAAATTACCAAATCAACATGCATTTTATGATGCCGAAGTACATTGCTATTTTTAAACTAGAGACAAAAAACCAAAGTACATTGTTATTTCTTGCATTTGGGACAAAAGTACAATTAACAAAGCTTTTAGCAAATAATCACCACAAACCAAAATTACCAAATCAACATGCATTTTAAGATGCCAAAGTACATTTCTATTTTTAAATTAGAGACAAAAAACCAATGTACATTATTATTTCTTGCACTTGGGACAAAAGCACAATTAGCATATCAACATGCATTTATTGATACCAATTACCAAAGCTTTTAGAAAATAATCACCACAAACAAAAATTACCAAATCAACATGCATTTATTGATATTAAATAATCATGCTTTACCTATGATGGCTATGATGGTTGTGGTGGAGGTTGCGATGGTTGTGAAATCGGCAGGATAGCAGAAGGTTTTCGGCCGATGCCTCTGATATGGCCATGTCGTTCTCCTAATACTTTCTCGAAAGCAGCTCTTTCTTGAGCGGGTGTTAACTCTCTTTCACCTTCTGGCCCTTGCGTTTGTTCTAAGAGCTCTTCCACTAACCAATTATGTATTTCCCAAAAGTGATTAACAATTAAGTATAATAAACACTTAATTATATGATAAAACTATAATTAAATACTTACGTATTGTTGTTCCGCCTCGACAGTAACAAATAGACCATCCCTATCGGTATGAGCCTTGCGAAACGTTTCCACTCTCTTAAGTTTCTATTTAACATTAAAAGTTAGATTATATTTTAAATAAATAATTACATGTATCGTATGTTACCTTCTTATAGCAAGTACTGCTATACGAGCTCGACCCCCCACGATTCACGGTCGTTTGCATTTCTCAGACTTTTTTGTTCCTTGCTGAAGCAATTTTGTGTTCGTCCATTTGGACATACTCGATTGTTTTCTTCCAATTATCAACATCGATAGCATCTGGAGGGTTGGCTATTGCTCTCGGGATATCCTGATACCCTCCGACTCGCATAAAATATTCTTTTGCATCAGCTTTACGCTCTCGATAACCTTTTAACAAAGCTTCTTGAAAACTCTCTGTCAACAGATGAGCTTCTGGATCCCGGTACATCTGATCCAAATCAAACTTTGTCTACAAAAAAAAAGTTAACCAAGTAAAAACCCGTCATAATTAATGTAACGTCCGTAGATCCATGCTAGTCAGTTTAGGGATGATAGGGGTCGAAAACGAATTTTCGACAAAAATATTATTTAGAATAAATAATCTTAACCAAGTTGTAGAATATGTCTCAAGGTTTCCGTACATATAAATAACGCCGAAATCCGAGTTATAACGAAGAAGTTATGACCCGCCGAAGTTTTTCGGCAAAACCGGCACGGCACCGGAAGACGTAAAAAGTGAATTTAAGATAGAGCGACTTTTAGCCTTAGAAATCTGAACGAAAGTCGTAGAAAACGTTAAACCGAGAGCGTCCATAAAAAGAACGCCCAAATCTGACTTCGTATGAGGAAGGTATGATTTTTCGAAGTTTCGGCTTAGTATTGTACAACCCGAAGTTCGAATATTAGATCGAGCGGTTTTTAGCCGGCACAACCTAAACGAGAATCGAGGATCTCGTTAATAGTAGCGTATCGATAAAAAGACAAACGAAAACGGACGTCGGATGAAGAAGTTATGAATTTTTAACGGACCAATCCTGTCCCGGCCTGTTAAAAATATAACTTTTAAAATAAACTCAAAATTAGCCGACCGAGTCTAAAAAAAGTTGTAGAGTATGTTCCCGCCTACGCGTGGATATAAAGAACGTCGAAAACGAAGCTCGTATGTGAAAGTTACGAATTTTTAAAGTCGAATGTGCAATTTGCGAAATCTGCGAGAAGGGTGATAACGTGGCCGCATCTGAGCCGTTGCTTGTTGCCCAAGGCTTCGCTTCGAATCACGCCACGTAGCCTCGCAATTACGCCCCGCGTCCGAGGCCGGGTACGCCCCGCGTACTTCGATTCTTATCCATCTGATGTGCGAGCCAGCTGGTGCGAAGCTGGCACCCTCATCCGAGCACTACGCCAAGCGTAGCCAAGGTTACGCCCAGCGTAATTCGAGGCCTCACAGGCTATAAAAGGGGGCGAGGGTTTCCGGATTTTTCACACAAATATCACTTCTCTCTCTAGTTTCTTTCTCTCTCTAAGATCCCAAACCACCCCAAAACCCTAGGAAAAACCCCTAGCACCTAAAGGAAACCTCGAGGCTCCCGGAGTCCCGAGAAAAAGGGTCTTTCGGTTCGGAAACGCTGCTCCGAGCAAAGCCCGGTTTTCTTTAAAATTCGCTGTAAGTGAGCTACGCCTAAGCAAATTTAATATAACTTTTAAATAATTATAGTAATGTTATTAGGTCCTTAAAATAATTATCTGGGCTATTATTATGAGTTATATTGAGTGTTTTTTAACGCTTATATAATAATAATAATAATAATATCTAGACTATTAATTAGTCGCGGTTAACGTTAGACTAAACACTAGTGGTATTAATACTAGGTTTTGGTCGAGGAAAAATTGTTTTGAGATAACGAAGTGCTGTTCAAGTGCCGAGTCACCACCTAATCAGGTGAGTGCATAGTTACTTTCATCTTACACATAGATATGAAGTATTTTATATAAATTACGTGCTATGTGTGCATATTATCTGTATACTTGCTATCTATGCTGGATGAACGATTTTATACATGTTTTAAATGATTTAAACTGTATATATATATATATATATATATATATATATATATATATATATATATATATATATATATATATATATATATATATCTACGAGAATATGTTGGGTAAAACATGGGTAGATGTAATAGATGGAATATGAGTTGGATGATGAGTTGAGAGGTGCTATAGACCACGAGGTGAGTGTGAGAGGTGGACGATGTGAGAAGCCTTTCCCAAATGATGGCCCCGTCATCTAGCAGAGTATGGATGATAACCACAGACTATTCTAGACAGTCCAGTGGAACACTGGCAGGCTCGCAACCTGTAGGTGTTGTGAACGATGTGTTCACCGGTGTACTCTAAAAAACCCATTGACATGTATTGCGAGTGGACTCTCGAAAACGATATTGTCAATAAACGAGATAACCCTAGCAGCTGTGCTCGAAGGACAATACTGGCAGCTGCGCCTCACATAGAATGTCACAATTCTGGCAGCTGCGCCTAAGTGATAGAACTAGCAGCTATGCTTAACAGCTGTGTCATTGACAACGATGGACTTCGTGCCGATTCCTTACGATGATCCTTAGGAATGAATGAACAAGGAATAATTGATTCTTAGGGTAGATCCTTAAGAGTAAAGAAGATAATGGGGATGAGTAATTGGGTTGATTGTTTGATGTTTAAACATAATAATTATATTATTGTGGGTTGAAAACCCTATGTACTCACCAGGTTTCCCAACCTGACCCACTCAGTTTATTTGTATCACAGGTGTTGATATGAGGTTACATTACACTGAGAGATTTAAAAGAGATGTAGATCACTAGTGTAAATGAATGTAAGTTCTGTTTATGCTTATGTTTATGTATTAACGATGACATCCCAAATGTTTTAAAATGAATAAAAATACATTTCTTCGGAAATGCTTTGATAACGTATTTATCATGTTTTTCTGGGAACAAATTCTGCAAGATTTTTATTAAAAGAAGTACTCTGATTTTTATAAAGCATAAACAAAATCGGTCTTTTCTGGCCGTGAAAATGGGGATGTCACAGTGGGTATCAGAGCATTAGTTTAAGCGAACTAGGAATAATGATTTATTTCTAGACTTAAACTTAGAATACTAAGCGATGATCGTGAGAAGTGTGTCTAATATATTTTAGGAAGTACGCCTGAATAGACATAAGCACTAGCTTAATTAGGGAAGATGCCTAAGATGCTTTTATGTGCTTAATAATTTGTGATGCTTTATGCTATCGTTTGATCGGATCTATGGTCTGTTGCCGACCGGATCTGGAAATTTTATGTGTTCAGATTTCTAAACGTTTAATTACGATATTAGAACTGACATATAATTTTTGGAGGTAATAAGGATGAATACGCGTCTAAACCTTCCTCTATCTTTATTCTCGTCTCAATACACCAAACGATTGCTTTGGTGTACAGAACATCATGGTGAAGACTTGTAGTGAATTGAGTAAATGGAGGAAATGAGAAGGCTTACGATACTGAATGGTACTTATTAGAAGATATCATAAGAGTGATATCTTTCCTTTAGAATGCATCTAATAAATAATACGTCTAGTACGGGAGAAGTAAACTTTTGATTTGCAGAAAGAAAGATTTTTGGTATAATCCATGAAGTTATCCCATCGTCTGACATTTCCATCACCAACCGAGTTGAATTAGAATTAATGATTGAAGATACGCATGGAAGAAGTCCTAGTAGAGTCTAGGGAAAATTTTATGATTGATTGGACACATTTTTATGTGTTAATTTTTTTTTGTGATAGAAACTTGGAAAGCTGCCAGACAATACTTCGGACAAGTATGAGTAGGTGTGAACGGTAGTAGATGCATATACTACCGGAAGCACAGGACTCACACTTGGATCAGGGAAAGTCACAAGGTTACCAAGAAGCTAGTAATTGATTTCGTTTTATTCAAGTATGTCGTTACCATTTTTTCGGTAATGACTAAGAAGATGATTTTTATTTCGACCCTAGTGGTCATATCAAATCGAGTCCGACTAAGATGAGTATGTTACGTGGTTCAGAGAACCAAGTTCGATGTAGCATCTGACTTAAGCCAGAAGATTGAAGTGAAAGATAATCGAAGCGATCAATAGAAGTATCGCGCTAGTTAAAGAAGCTGGTAGCTAGAAATGCTACCATTTAAGATATGATTAGAACGTAAAGGAAGGTATAGTCTGTTCTGAAACTTGACTCTAAAAGACACGAGTCCAAGTAATGCATCATATGATGAGAGGTCCTTAGAACACGACTCATCAGTCTATTATGATAATCGAAGGAAGAAACGTATCTCAAGTTTGTTAAAGAAGGAGTCTCCAATAAAGATTGAGATCGTGACATGAAGATCATGATTGGAAGTCTAACATGAGATAGAGAGCGGGTCCAAGATCGGGCACCGCCTGCAGTCAGGAAGTCTTAGAGTTAGATACTCGTTCGAAGCAAACATCAAAGTTACGGTTATTACATAGGATGAAGAGATAACGTATGGAGTCATCATGTGAGCCCTGTTTCGTTGATGATTCCGGGACGTAATCATCCTAAGGGGGAGATAATTGTAACGCCCGTAGATCCGAGCTAGACAGTTTAGGGATGATATGGGTCGAAAACGACTTTTCGACAAAAATATTATTTAGAATAAATAATCTTAACCAAGTTGTAGAATATGTCTCAAGGTTTCCGTACATATAAAGAACGCCGAAATCCGAGTTATAACGAAGAAGTTATGACCCGCCGAACTTTTTCGGCAAAACCGACACTGCACCGGGAGACGTAAAAAGTGAATTTAAGATAGAGCGACTTTTAGCCTTAGCAATCTAAACGAAAGTCGTAGAAAACGTTAAACCGAGAGCATCCATAAAAAGAACGCCCAAATCTGACTTCGTATGAGGAAGGTATGATTTTTCGAAGTTTCGGCGTAGCAGTATACATCCCGAAGTTCGAATATTAGATCGAGCGGTTTTTAGCCGGCACAACCTAAACGAGAATCGAAGATCTCGTTAATATTAGCGTATCGATAAAAAGACAGACAAAAACGGACGTCGGATGAAGAAGTTATGAATTTTTAACAGACCAATCCTGTCCCGGCCTGTTAAAAATATAACTTTTAAAATAAACTCAAAATTAGCCAACGTAGTCTAAACGAAAGTTGTAGAGTACGTTCCCGCCTACGCGTGGATATAAAGAACGTCAAAAACGAAGCTCGTATGTGAAAGTTACGAATTTTTAAGGTCGAATGTGCAATTTGCGAAATCTGCGAGAAGGGTGATGACGTGGCCGCATCTGAGCCGTTGCTTGTTGCCCAAGGCTTCGCTTCGAATCACGCCACGTAGCCTCGCAATTACGCCCCGCGTCCGAGGCCGGGTACGCCCCGCGTACTTCGATTCTTATCCATCCGATGTGCGAGCCAGCTGGTGCGAAGCTGGCACCCTCATCCGAGCACTACGCCCAGCGTAGCCAAGGTTACGCCCAGCGTAATCCGAGGCCTCGCAGGCTATAAAAGGGGGCGAGGGTTTTCGGATTTTTCACACCAAAATCACTTCTCTCTCTAGTTTCTTTCTCTCTCTAAGATCCCAAACCACCCCTAAACCCTAGCAAAAACCCCTAGCACCTAAAGGAAGCCCCGAGGCTACCTGAGTCCCGAGAAAAAGGGTCTTTCAGTTCGGAAACGCTGCTCCGAGCAAAGCCCGGTTTTCTTTAAAATTCGCTGTAAGTGAGCTACGCCTACACAATTTTTAATATAACTTTTAAATAATTATAGTAATGTTATTAGGTCCTTAAAATAATTATATGTGCTATTATTATGAATTATATTGAGTGTTATTTAACGCTTATATAATAATAATAATAATAATATCTAGACTATTAATTAGTCGCGGTTAACGGTAGACTAAACACTAGTGATATTAATACTAGGTTTTGGTCGAGGAAAAATTGTTTTGAGATAACGAAGTGTTGTTCAAGTGCCGAGTCACCACCTAATCAGGTGAGCGCATAGTTACTTTCATCTTACACATACATATGAAGTATTTTATATAAATTACGTGTTATGTGTGCATATTATCTGTATACTTGCTATCTATGCTGGATGAACGATTTTATACATGTTTTAAATGATTTAAACTATATATATATATATATATATATATATATATATATATATATCTACGAGAATATGTTGGGTAAAACATGGGTAGATGTAACAGATGGAATATGAGTTGGATGATGAGTTGAGAGGTGTTATACACCACGAGGTGAGTGTGAGAGGTGGACGATGTGAGAAGCCTTTCCCAAATGATGGCCCATCATCTAGCAGAGTATGGATGATAACCACGGACTATTCTAGACAGTGCAGTGGAACACTGGTAGGCTCGCAACTTGTAGATGTTGTGAACGATCTGTTCACCGGTGTACTCTAAAAAACCCATTGACATGTATTGCGAGTGGACTCTCGAAAACGATACTGTCAATAAACGAGATAACACTAGCAGCTGCGCCTCACATAGAATGTCACAATTCTGGCAGCTGCGCCTAAGTGATAGAACTAGCAGCTGTGCTTAACAGCTGTGTCATTGACAACGATGGACTTCGTGCCGATTCCTTACGATGATCCTTAGGAATGAATGAACAAGGAATAATTGATTCTTAGGGTAGATCCTTAAGAGTAAAGAAGATAATGGGGATGGGTAATTGGGTTGATTGTTTGATATTTAAACATAATAATTATATTATTGTGGGTTGAAAACCCTATGTACTCACCAGGTTTCCCAACCTGACCCACTCAGTTTATTTGTATCACAGGTGTCGATATGAAGTTACATTACACTGAGAGATTTAAAAGAGATGTAGATCACTAGTGTAAATGAATGTAAGTTCTGTTTATGTTTATGCTTCTGTATTAACGATGACATCCCAAATGTTTTAAAATGAATAAAAATACATTTCTTCGGAAATGCTTTGATAACGTATTTATCATGTTTTTCTGGGAACAAATTCCGCAATATTTTTATTAAAAGAAGTACTCTGATTTTTATAAAACATACACAAAATCGGTCTTTTCTGGCCGTGAAAATGGGGATGTCACAATTAACCATATAAAATATTTTTATATAAGTAATTTACCCCTAAATGTTGTATGGTTGTATCCTTTATTTCAGGGGAAACTTTTTTCCAAGTACATTTATCAAAAAGGACCATCTGCCACATTATTTTTCCAACTTCTCGTGCAAACAGGTCTTTCGCCTCTCCTACGGGATCATATGTCATATCCCTATCATAATCCATGTGAATCGGTTTTCCCTTATTCTGTAAGAGCCCTCTTTCAAGCTTAATATTTTTGGCTTTGCCTCAGAGTTTCCTACGTTGCTCAACTACAAATATAATTAAAAATTGTTAGAAACGGTATTTAATTTATAATAACTGAATAAAAAATGTAAATAAAAATTCATAATAAGACTTACGGTGCTGCTCATCATGACCAGCACCTCTACCACCATGGAAAGGTGGGTCTTTAGCTCCATCACCCCCGTGTCAACGACCCATAAAAGCAGCCATGGTGTACACAAACAAAATCCATATCGACAACATTTCCTGAAAATTTATAATATATACAATTTTTATTACAAATACGCATTACATAGGAATAAACATTTACATAGGAATAGACATTTCTATTTAAACTAGGAATCCAAATAAAGTTCATATTATAAATACACATTACATAAGAACTATTCCAAGTTGTGTACGACTTACTGAAACCATTTATAAATATATGGCGTTCCACTGCAGTCGGGTACTTAAAGTAACAATTATCACATTTTGACACGCACATCTGATTTTACCATTACTATCAAGGTGTGACTTGGATTTCTCGATAAAAGCTTTGAGTCCGGCTTGAACTCGGGATAGTTTCGATGTGGATTACTAGTCCAACTTTTATCAATAGACATGATGTTGCTGAAACATAATTTCGGGTTTAGAGTTTAGAATACCGAATTACCATTGTTTTTTTAAAATCCACATTATTTTTTTTATTTTCTTTTACAAAAATTAACATCCTACTTTATTTGTACCATTGTACTTTTATAGTATCTTACTATTGAACATTTTTATATTTTTTTTATTTATAACATTTTTTTTCAATTATATCATTGTACTTTAAACAATTATATTATGTTGTTGTTTTCTATTGTAGTGGTTTACTTTATGTTTTCGAAGACAAGCATCTTACTATTGTGTGTGTGTGTGTTTGTATATATATATATATATATATATATATATATATATATATATATATATATATATGGTATATATATATATATACCATAAAAGTAGAGTTATTATGTTGTTCTTTTTTACCGTCGAGATTAAAAAAATATATATATTTTTTATTTATATCATTTTATTTTAATATATATATATATATATATATATATATATATATATATATATATATATATATATATATATATATTAAAATTAAAATTTTTTATTTATGTGTTTTTTTAATTAATTTTCATTACAATTACTTGTAATTTATATAGGCAAAAGTTGTAACTATTAAATAAAAAGGGCAAAGATCCAATGATTTTTTCCACACGTTTATGAAAAACAATTATATTAAATAAATCAAAATTAATAATTTGGTATATGTTTAGCGATTAGCTCTTTTCCATCATATATATATATATATATATATATATATATATATATATATATATATATATATATATATATATATATATATATATATATTTCCATTTATAACATTGTATTTTAAACAATTTTATAAAATTTTATTTTCTTTTTTTTTTCAATTAAAGCATCCTACTTGTACCAAAACCACATATATTCACATATTACATAAGAGCATCAAATACACATACTTTCACATACATACATAATAACATCCTACTTATACCAAATACACATATACTTTCACATATATAAGTAATAACATCCTACTTATACCAAATACACAAATTTCACATTCATATATCACATATACACCAAACACACATGAATTCACATACATACATAATAACATCGTACTTATACCAAATACACATATACTTTCACATATATAGATAATAACATCCTATGTAACAACCGTCAAAATTCGAGTCGGTTCTAGATTTGAATAAACTTAGTTGCACGAATAGGCATGACACATGCTAGAGTTAGTAGCTAGTAGCTAAGTTATAACCTACTAGAAACTTGGAAACAATTAGAAACGAATGATAGTGTACTTAGATTTCACATTGATATGTGAATTCTACAACTACTTTAATTGTAGCGACTATCCAAATTGAGGTCATTCCTTGACTTGAACATCTTTGTATGAATCATGTAGACACATCATGCACTTGAACTACTAGTATAATTAGGTCCAACTCTCGTAGGAACATAAGTTAAAGTTGAAACTAGAACTAGTATACTTGATTCTTCAGTTTCACTTGAATCTCGGAATCACTACATAGAATGCCAATAAACCGCCAAAAACAAATCTCTAACATTTTTACAACTATAAAATAGTTCTAATACCATAATAATTTTAAGTCTAAAAAAAGTTCAATTTATTTTGATATCTAAAGAATTATTTAACCCCAAAACCCTAAAAGTCATAAAAACTCAAATTTATAAGGTTTAACATCAAGAGTTCCATAAAAATGATTATGAAGCTTATAATATCGTCTTAAAATATTTAAAATTAGGAAAATATAATTAAGGAAAAATAAAATAAAAGTCATTAACATTTAACCATATTCTTTTATAAGTCAAAAGTCCAAGAATTTTGAACCAATTTTTATTCAAGTGCATAATTTTATAAAAGTGGGGAGTTTTTATAAAAGTTCAAGGATTAATATTTTAAATAATATAAGAGAGAGGGAGCCTCTCTAAAATTTTGGCCACTCCCCTCCCTCCTCCCACTTCCCAAAAATTTGCACTCATTTTACTCACTATTTCACTTTACCTCTCTACTTATCTCTCTCTAAAACTTCTCTCTTCATTTTCTTTAAAAATGACGAACTTAGAAGCAGAATAACTGGGAGTGATTTTTACATTTGATTCTTCATGAGTTTACAGGCATCTCTGTATTTCGGTGGAGAAAAAACCCAAAGAGATGACGAGAAAATTTGGGTATCCAGAGAGATGAAATCTCTCTTTTCTTCTCTCTAAAACCCCCCATTCTTTCCCACTTTAAATTAGCTCCCAAACCCACGAAATTTTTAGCAAATATCCCTCATTTTAATCGAGAATATTCATCATTTGAAGTTGGTCTTCAAGGTAAAATCAATTTCCCTACATTTTGTTCACTTTTCTTTATAAAAATATCAAGTTTGCTTGCATTTTCTCCTTTTCTACACCATTTCTTTGTGAACATTCACAGGCATGTTCATGCATGTAGAATTTGATGATTCTGGTGGTAGGATTTCACCCCATAACAACATGCATGTTGTTAGAAGGTGAAATCCAAAGACCAAAACCTAAATCAAATCCATCAACTTGAGTTTTACAAGTTTTAAAGATCCAAAACCACACGCATTCAATTTTTTCATTTAGAAACATCATTTTAAAGGATTGATGATCAACATTCATGGTCTTCAACTCATAATGCATGTGATCAACATCAAGCTTAAAGGCTTGATGATCAAAGTACATTGTTAAGAATGCTTATAAAGGATTTATTCACAAATAAATATCTAAAAATCATTTTCTGCTCAAATCTGATTTTTCCCAGAATCCAAACAAAAAAATAAGAGGATCTGGGAATTTTCAGAAAATAAATTAGTTTTCTCGATTTATTGTAAGTTTTGCAAGAAAATAGAGCAATAATTCACATAAAATACTTTTTTCGGTCAATAAATTCTGAGCAAATTTTTGGACGATCCATACACTGATTAAATACATTTTATAAAGTTTCATGCATTTATATGACTGTTTTCTATTTATTTCGATTTTATTTTTGTTGAAGAGAAATAATTTGTAAAATACAGTTATGAATGTCAAAAATCATACTCCTTCCGTCCCAAAATTATTGTCCACAGACAAAAAACACACAAATTAAGGAAGCATTAATTACCAATAACTTTATTCAATAAAATGACAATTTTGTCCTTACTTTTTATTTGATGTTCCATTAAATGCTTAGTTGGTTAAGTAATAATGAGGGGGTATTTTGGTAAAAATGTTATTTATTTTTTGAAGTGGACTATTATTTTGGGACAAACCAAAAAGGAAAGATGGACTATAATATTGGGACGGAGGGAGTATTTGATAATTTTCACACATTTTATGCATAATAAAGACTCCATGTAAAAGTTTGCAGAATATTCCATGCATATTTCTATTTTCCCTATTTCATGAAGGTTTAAAGGGTTAAATTGATAATAAATAGTTACACTTGTCCAAATATTATAAAACTTTATCAGAATATCTTAAAATACATACTTTAATGAATTTTATTTATTGTTTAGTAATTTTTCATGAATTAATGCTTATTATATGAATAAATAAAGGAAAACTTGTTAAATTGTTCTACAAAGAACAAGAAATTATCATAACATAGTATATTACAGTTTAACAACAAATATAAAGTTTGGGACATTTTCTAAACTGTTTAAAATTTATTTCCATTTTTGCTAGAATAAATACACAAAAATCATACAAATAGGTTAAATTATTTAAAAACTAGTTTCAATATTTTTCTCTGTTTGCATACACTAAATAAAAAATTTACAAAAAGTTTGAAGATTTATGTCAAATGTTTAATATTTGTTTCCAATTTCCTGATGTTAAACATCCATAAATCCAAAACTCAGACTCGGCTATTTTAAAATTACTTTTGATATTTTTCCCAGTTCATATACATTTTGTAACAGTTGTATAAAAATATTTATAATTTTTCTTAACTGCTTACTGTTTTTCCATGAATTTGTGATGATTCAAGTGGTTAAATATGGGAAAAATAGCTATACATTTTTAGAATTCATGAAACATTTTCTGGAAATCTTTCACTGCAATTGGAAGATAAATAACAAGTTTTGTTATTTTTAATTACTATTTTCTATCTAATTAGAATTTCTTAATGTAAACACAATTAAATTACAAAGACGAGGTTTTAATGATCAAAAGTGTCATTTATTAATTTTCTGAGTTTGGGGACATTGTGAATCAGTAACACAACAATTCTAAGAATTTTCCATGATCATTTACTATTTTCCCCAATTTTATGATATTTTCAAGGAATTAAATTGCTGAAAAATAGTTAGACAAATCAAAAATTCAAGAAAATTTATTTTAATGTCTTTGACTTCAATTAAAACTAAAATACAAAGTTTGGGAAATTTTATAACTTATTTGATTTAGTTTTGAATATTTAACCATTTGAAACACCTTCTAAAATGTTCTAGTTACACTTCAATTGACATTGCCAAAAATGGGATTTTTCACTTAAATTTATTATTTAACAAATTGATCCATGGAAATTTGAATTTACAAAAAAAATGTTTGTAACTTATACAAAACCCAATTTTGACACAATATTGACATAATTCTATTGTAGAAATTAAGTATACTGGTGTTAAATTTTCGACTAGAGACTTATTAGTGTGTAACCTTATCGTAAAGAATCGATACTAGGACGTGAGGGAAGTTAGATCAAGGCATCACCAATACCTTCACACATCATTGTGAGGATTCACACCTCCCCCTATTTTCGGTTTTTACGTTTTGGGGTGGAAAAACATGTCCTAAATTGTTTATGTTCGTTGTATTTAATTTGAGTCGTATAAACTTGGTTGCTATATTTTGCATGTATGTGTATTTTACTTTAATTCATGAGGATTGTATCGCGGTTAAGTCCCTGGAATCATTCGACACAACTCATTAACTCTTTTGAGCCTATGGTCATTATGGATAACGCTATTAGGAGGTAGACAACTCCTCACTCGCACGATTTGCTTGAGTGCATTTTACCATATTTTATACACTATGTTTTCGATACACATAGTAGTTAATAGGGCACGATTCGGTCATTAGGCTTGGGGTTGTGAATTCATGAATGGAAACTTGATGCACATACGAATCTTACATCGCATTTTAGCAACGAAACTTGTATACTCATTTGAGCAACGAAACTTGTATACTCATTTTAGCAATGAAACTTGTATACTCATTTTAGCAACGAAACTTGTATACTCATTTGAGCAACGAAACTTCTATGCTCATTTGAGCAACGAAACTGGTATACTCATTTTAGCAATGAAACTTGTATACTCATTTTAGCAACGAAACTTGTATACTTATTTGAGCAACGAAACTTGTATACTCATTTTAGCAACAAAATGTGTATACTCATTTGAGCAACGAAACTTTTATACTTATTTTAGCAACGAAACTTGTATACTCATTTGAGCAACAAGACTTGTATACTTATTTTAGCAACGAAACTTGTATACTCATTTTAGCAACGAACCTTGTATACTCATTTTAGCAATGAAACTTGTATACTCATTTTAGCAACGAAACTTATTTACTCATTTTAGCAATGTACTTTTATTTATGGAAACTTTGATTAAAACTCTGATTATGACTCATATACTACTATTTTTTTAAATTTGTGAACTTACCAACTATTTCAGTAATTTATTGCTCATTTTACATGCTTTTTCATGAATCATCGAGTAAGTGGCACGTAGGGACACATCACTTATAGGAACATTTGCGTGTGTTAATTTATTTTAATACACTGTAATTTCTTTTTAAAAATTGTTCAAAAGATATTGTAAATTGTAACGCTTTTTAATACTATGATTGATATTGTCTTTATCTTTTGCTCTTAAACCATTTGTACTGTTGCGCCTCGTGTTTCCGCTTTAGCGGGGTGTGACATCCTACTTATACCAAATACACATATTTCACATTCATATACAACATATACACCAAACACACATACATTCACATATATACAGCAAATTTACATAGATTCACATACATATATCAAATATATGCCAATTTTCACATAATTTATACAAATACACATATTTTGCAATTAAACTCAAATTTAACAATAAATCGAAGTAAATAGAACCTGTGGTGGCGGAAATCAAAAAAATGGTGCAGTGGTGGCGGTTGTCGCCGGTGGTGGCTGGGAAAGTCAATCAAAAATTGAAATTGACAATCTTTTGCAATTAATCACTAAAATAAGCTAAAAATCAATGTTACAAGACAAAAGGGAAAGGAAACTAAGCTGGAAATATCTATTGTCACCGGAATGTAGTGCCCGTCGCCAGAAACTGAGGAGCCTCATCGGTCAATCTCAACTTTGATCGCCGGTATCTTCTTCTATGTGGCCGGAATCCTTAATCTTTGTTTTGCCGGAGGGGGTTGCTTGTAAATCGACGAAGAAGATGAAAGAAAAAACGCAGCAGCAGTGAGATGGAAGCGAACAGAAGAGAAAAGGAAAAGGGCGTCAATTTTTTTGGTTAACTGCATCGAGCTTTAGCGTCGATACCTTTACCGGCGACAATTTTGACTTTAGCGATGACTTCTATCAATAGCGGCGACACTTAGGAGGGAATTATTGTCGCGTCACTTATTCGACAATTAGCGGCGACTCGGTTAGGTCTTTAGCGGTGACTTTTGTCGCCGATATTGCTTTTGTGCATTCCGCAAGTACCCTAGCCGTTAGATTAGAAACACGATCGAACGGTCTTAATTTACCAGAGATTATATGCGTATTAATTTGATATGTCGCCGCTAAAGGTAGGTGTCGCCGCTATCGGTGTCGCCGCTAATGATTGTATTTCTTGTAGCGTGAAAACATGATCTTATCGCTCAAGCTTTGACATTAGAGGAGAGATTATATATGCGTATTAATTAATTACATACCTTGAAGAATTATATGAGGAAAGTAATTAATACATTTAAAAACAAATACAAACAATGTTACTTAAACTAACTATAATGTATTTCAAAAAGTAAGCGTGTAAAATTACCAAGACCGGTTATAATGTAAGATAAATTAGGTATTATTATATGCTAATTATATTAATTTGTTAAGGAACATATCCAACAGTGGTAGCAAAAAAGAATAATCCATATCCATGTGTGAAAGTGGTTGTTATGCTACATGAAAATTGCTATATATAATAGGCATCCTTTCTAACATCTCTACATACAATAAATCAAGCACTATAACGCATCAAAGTTTAATGGCGTTCACAGTGAAAAAATCACTTTACATGATACTTGTGGTGTTGGCATTTTTCTGCATCACATTGGTTCCGATTTTAGCTGCTGATGGTAAGATAAGTTTCTTTCATTTTCATGAATCTATACAACATTCGAACTCAAGGAAAAAATGTTACGAGGACCAATTTGTATTGATTAAATGTATATGATACAGGTAAAAAAGAATGCATTGGACCATGTAATGATGTTTCTAAGTGTGCAATGGCTTGCTTTTCGAAAAAAATTCCAAAATTTGTTTGTGAAGGATCAGCACATCAGTGTTGCTGCTTTTATTAGGGGTTGATCAATGCTTTCATAACCGTTCATTAAGGTTAATACCTCGGTAATAATATCAAGGCCTGTGAGTTAATGGAAATCCCTTGTAAATCATTTTCCAAGATCTTGCTAATAAAGTTAAAATATCTAAGGTTAATACTTTTATCTATTATTTTAAATGGTCACTAATTTTTTTTTGGGGGGTATTCAAATCCCTAAACTAACAAATAATATGTTAAAAAGGGTAATATACACATTTATTCCTTGTTTCACCGGTCAATTTCACCAAATGTTGAATTAAGAATAAGTCTACATGGCAAATTTGTCCAACTGGAGTCCTCGACTACACATTGATTATCGACTAATTTCAATTTTTTTAAATTGAAGAAATATTAAAACAATAGAGCATCAATGAAAAAGCCAGGTATGGGTTTTGATGAAGACTGTCTTTAGAAGAAAACAAGAAAATTTTGACTTGGAAGGTGTTCGTGAAAATACCTTAAAGAAGAAGTCATGTGATTTTGGTTCAATGATGATGTTAATTTGTTCTTGTGGTGAGCTGATGTCGTTTCTTTGGCTTTGTTTCAAGAGAAAAAAAAAAGCCAAACGGAGCTTTGTTTTAAAGATAAGAAAAGAACAAGCACCAAGCTATTTACCAGGTTTGTTGGAACTAGAGGTGCAAACGAGCCGAGCTGAGCCGAGTCCGAGCCTGGCCAGGCTCGGCTCGGGCTCGTTTAAGTTATATGAGGCTCGAGCTCGACTCGATTCGAGCTTTCTTGTGCTGAGCTCGGCTCGAGCTCGTAAAGAATTATACAAGCTCGGCTCGGCTCGACTCGGTTTTTATCTGACGTGCCTAAATAAGCTTAAGCTCGGCTCGAGGTCGTTAAGAATTTCGTTTACTAATACCCTAAATCCATAATTCTCGTAATATGTTTTTATTTTAATATATAAATAATAATAAATTATATTATATAAAGGCTCGTTTAGGCTCGCGCGCCCAATCGAGCTTAATGACATAGGCTCGAGCTCGAGCTCGTTTAATAAACGAGCTTAATATTAAGCTCGAGCTCGGCTCGGGATCGTTTAAAAACGATTTCGAGTCGAACTTTTAACGATCCGATCCCGAGTAGCTCACGAGTAGTTTGGCTCGTTTGCACCCGTAGTTGGAACTACATGGGGCATGAGAAGACTCTCGATATGAAAATCACCGTCCACCTACTTGCAATTTGAAATTTCCAAGATGATTGTAGATTTAGTAAATGATTTTTGTAGTGATTTGTTCCAAGAGTACATCAATTTAAAAATAAAAATATAAAAAATATAAAAAATCCTGATTTTTTATGATAAATTGTTTTTTTTTATTATTTTTTTTTACCTTCATTTATGCGTTGCTCTTGAAGAAAAAGAATAAACTAGATTTTTTATGATCTAGTTGGGTATTCTTGCCAAGTGTTAAAAAAGACTTGGGTGCTGTTTGTTTTTTTGAAGCAAAAATTCATAAAGTCTGCTGACCACCTCTGCAGCCCTCTGCAGTAGAAGAGGTGGACCAAACGGCTGCAGACTGTAATAAGAAGCGTGTTTGTTTTTTTAACATCTGCATACTGCTGCAGATATTAAAAAATTAAAATAAACTGATTTTATAATCCGAATATAGTTTTTTAATACCGAAAATTTAATAATGTATGACATTTCGGCAATAATTTATGATATTTCAGCAAAAAATAATGATATTTTAACAAAAAATAAAGATATTTTAGCATAAAATAATGATATTTCATCAACAAATTATTATTATTCAATATAAAAAAAAGAAAAAAAAATTCAACAAGAATAAACAAAAAAAAAATGTGAAATAAGATTTCAATAATATATAATCAATATTTTATCAAGAAAAAAAAGAAGAAGAAGAGGTTGGAAGAGGTAGTAAGAGGCAAAACAAGTGTTGCGCCAAGAAGAGCACGCGCAGAGGTTTTTAATCCGAAGACTTCTGAAAAACAAACAGCTGCGAGATGAAAAGTGTTGCGCGTGTGCTGCGCCGCGCAGCAATAAGAGGTCTGAAGAGGTTTTTTCCAAAAAACAAACAGCATCTTGGTTTTTTTTGAACCCACAAATCTAATCTAGTACTAAACTAACAACACCTATTCCACCTATGTCCACGATGGAACTTGAACCCTCGACTTTAAAGAGGAAGAACATCACCTGATACCGCTGGGCTACAAGCCCTTTGGTTAAAAAAAAGACTTGGTTTTGATGAACATCATCCACCGTCTTGATGATATATCTCAAAAGAGAATTGTTTTAAAATATAAAAATAACTTTTACTTTTTTTAAATAAATTTTGAACAGAAATTCCACATGGTTAACAAATACGCCATGTGGACACCATATAGACCACCTCGGTAAATAAATATGCCATGTGACGCCAGCTCACCTAGGCAATCGTATAACCCTTTTATTTAGTTTGAATATATTCCTTTATTTAACCTGTAATTTGAATGTTTAAGGAGTTATAAAATGCACGCAAAAAACATGGGTCACAATTTAAAACTAAAACAAAAGTTGGTTTATATTGAAAATATCCCAAATAACTACCTTATCTCATATATTCGTTTGGTTGTGCACATTGTTTTCCTGCTTAAGTGAATAGTATTTTGATACTTTGGTTTTTTTTAGAGATCATTAACTAATTAATATAATGTGAATGGCACCAAAACAACGCATCACTCACCGAAGTTAATGATGTTTTAAAGAAAAAGACAAATATAAGTATAGATTTCTAAACATAGATTTTTGAATCCATTGCTAAATCATGACGGATTGGCGAATGATCTCCTAAAAATTGTGAATTTAGATCTAATGAAGACATTTGGGACCAATGGTCAACGACGACTTACGAACATAACAATAAAGTTAAAATCAATCTCGTAGTACCTGATGTCGACTCGTGTAAGAAGGCAGGGAAGAAACTCATGTCTTTAAAAGCTTTTACGTCTCTCTAAGACTATATAAGCTTAGTATCAACACTCATGATTTGATGTAAAATATTTTTCATTCCAACAGCTGTGGAAGAAAAGATAAACGTAAATCGAGCAGATACTTGGAAACTGAAGAAATCGTATTTTTAATTTGCAAAGATCGTAGAGAGAGAGAGAGAGAGAGAGAGAGAGAGAGAGAGTTATCGAGTTATCTGGAGTAACCTATATCTACAACTAGGCTATGTTTGTGGGCTTGTCCTATCTTTTGTCTTCATTAAATCCTTTGAAGGCCTATCAAGAGAAAAGACTTATATCCACACTTTTGGTTCTTCCTACCACCAATATAGAATACACAGTAACTTGCCAACTTACGGATTACCACTAAATTTCCAACAGTTTAAATAAAGAACCACATAACATAGAAGGTAACATGGTATGGTAAAATATATAAAAAGATATGTATGTATCTTATCTATCATATAAGTGTTGTTCTAATCAATAGAAAATTGGAGGGTATTAATGGTAATTAATGAAAGTATAAGGACTAGTTATACTACAAAAATTATGTCATTTAGTGGCACAAAAAAGTGCCACTAGAAACATAAAATAATGTCACTAATGGCTTCTGGAAGAATCCGCCACACAAATAATAAGTATCACTAGAAACGCTCACACTAAAACTCTTCAGTGACAATTTTAGCTTTTGCCACTACAGTTTTCTAAGCTTTTAGTGATACTTTTTTATTTGTCACAGTAGAGAAAAAAATTTTATGGCACATATTTTTTGCCATTGAATCCTCATTTAATTTGAAAAGTCATGCTACATTTAGTTACAAATATTAAGACTTTATTAACATTTTTTATTTTCCATAATACAAAAAATATTTTGGAGGTACATTTTATGCCAGTAAATACTCATGAGAATTTATAATTTAGGCTACTTATATCCACATGATTTTTATTTATAATATAAAATAAAGAAAAAATAATGAATTGTAGCATATAGAAAATAATAAAAATTTCATTGTTTTTCATCAATATTTTAAACTTTTTGAAGTAAACCTCTAAATATGGAAACATGTACATCCTAAACATAAAGTACCGAATAAAAAAGCTATAAAAAAGGATGAAACTTGAAACTTAATTGTAGATGAAGTTCTTCTCCATGCTTCATACTAGGTTGATTATATCGTGTTACCTCATACTCTATAATCAATACTAGTAATTTCATGTCCAAAAACAAACAAAGACGATTAAAAAAATACAGTCTAATAAGCATATATTAGAAAATAAATAATATAATATTAAGAATAAATAATTATGTCTTAAATCAACGTTGAGGTCCACTGTGACATCCTGGAATTTAGGTCATAGACTGCGAACGACTAAATTACAGTAAATCTTTTTTTAATTTAACTTATCGAGTTTTAGTGCATCTAACATGAAATAAATGAGTTCATTTCAAATATTATAAGATATCAAATGGTACCTTACTTCCAAATGTGTAAACTGTTAAACGAATCAAAGAACTCAAACGACAACAATGAAATTTTTTATTAAGCAGGTATAAGCAAAGAAAACACTAAAAGCTTATACTACATCTTCTCCTGTTTCCGAAAATATAAAGAACGTCCAAAACAGAGTTCGTATGCAAAAGATACGACGATTTTAAGAAAATAGACAGCAAAACACTAGTTTTCTTTAATCGCTTAAAACCGAATCGATCTGTTGAGGCACTTGCACATCTATGATGGAAAATTCGAACGACTTTTTGGACCCAGTCTATGGCCTAATATTTAATTTCATACTCCAAATATTTTTAGCGAAAATATTTGCAAAAGTCAAAATATCGAGCATTATGGACTATTTAGACGCAAAACTTTGAACGCGATTTCTCAGAGTTACGTAACTCGAAAAATTAATCCGTTCGGGTTTCAGGAATCCTTGAATTAAATTATATCATTCACCATCTACGAAAAAATATTACGTGCCGGGATTTTTAACACACAAATCAATGCGTGTTTTTGGGCATTTATGAAAAATGTGACATCATTTAAATATTGCAAGACCTAATTGATTGGCTACAATTCTTCTTTCCTTGACCATACCCACGTCCACCTTACCTCTTCTTTTCTTCTTCCTCTTGAGTGCAATCCTTCCCTAATAGTACAAGCATGGATGCATTGTGTGTAAGATTAATTTCCAAAGTATGGCTTTCATGGGCATGTGAGGAGAGTATTAAACTATAAATAAAAGCTTTGGACACTACAATATTCATCATAATACCAACACACTCTCTTCTCTACTCCTCCTTCTTCTTCTTCTTCTTCTTTTTCAATTTTCTTCTTTTTCTTGGATAGAACAACCACCAAAAATCACCACCTGCTGCCTTCATTCTTCCTTACTACCGAGAGCCACTACCACCACCGATTCTTCTTTATTTTTTTTTTCTTTCGTGATCAGGCAAAAAGTCAAGAGACCCGGTTCTTTTTTTTCGTACGATCGACGTGTCACAACTAGCAAATATAGGGTTGACATTGTGATTCATGTACAAAACAATTTCCTCTATGTAACCTTACAACATCAAATTAGTGAGATTCAAACTACAATGTTATTTTAATACATACGTGCATACATTGAGAATCAAGATGAAATAGCCGCATGCAAGCCCAAAACTTGATCCATTAGCTAAACCCAAACAATTTTGGGCCTTGACCCAATAATTCTCGACCCACCACCCTAGGCCGAAAACCCTTTCTTTGGGTCTTAATTGGACCGAAAACCCTTACATTGGGCCGCAGTAAGCCCAAAAGCCCACACACTCATCAAAACTGCAAAGCCTTTAAGGAGATAGGGTGTTTTTTGCCACCCTAAAACCGAAAACCCCCTTGGGTAGTCACCATGGCCGAAAACCCTATAGATTTTCCGTTGGAGTAGACAAAAAAAAGCGGCGGGGGGGGGGGGGGGGGGGGAAGAAAAAAAAAAGCATAAAGCTTGCCACCTCACAATTACCCCATAAATCTCAAGGCCATTATCCATCATGTATCCATGCATGAGCTATTATCCATCAAGTATCTAAGCCATTTCCCATCAAGCTACAAGAAGTCAACCCATCCCCCCCCCCCTTATTCCTTGCGGCCTATCCTTCCCCCACCCACACACCAAACATTTTCTCTCAACTCACTCACAAGTTTCTTCCATTCTCTCTCAAGTTTTCGTGTATGTGTGCCATCCCCAAGGATATTCTCTTCAAGTAACTCACAAGAACTAGGTAAGTTCCTTGTAAAACTCTAGTGTTTTTATATATTTAAGTGAAGAACTCCATGTTTACACCCATTTCCTGTGTAGCTTCTTAGTACATCATCCATTTTCGAGTAGCTTTCAAGCTACACCAAACTAGGCTCAACAGCTTCTTTCTTCTTCTTCCTACCACACGAAATCAAGGTGAGCTTCATACCCCTATGCCATCCCCAAGGGTATTCTCTTCAAGTAACTCACAAGAACTAGGTAAATTCCTTGTAAAACTCTAGAGTTTTTACATATTTAAGTGAAGAACTCCATGTTTACACCCATTTCCTGTGTAGCTTCTTAGTACATCATCCATTTTCGAGTGGCTTTCAAGCTACACCAAACTAGGCTCAACAACTTCTTTCTTCTTATTCCTACCACACGAAATCAAGGCTCAACTTCTTTCTACTTCTTCTTTCTTTTTCATACTTTTCCGCGGGGGGGGGGGGGGGGGGGGGGCATACAAGTCAAATCTCGTTTCCCCTTTGGATAATTGCATGCATCTTAGTTATGGGTTGAAAATGGAACAAATTCTTGAATAAAATGGTTCTTAACATGTGTTAAAATTTTGAAGTAAATGTTGATAACATCTTTATGATATACAAAGTTATGTAGTCATCGTTGTACACTCAAAAATGGAGAAAATATGAGTGTTGTGCTCAAACATGTTTAACTCTTGGACATATACACTTTCAACACTTATACTTACACAAATATTTGAATTAAAATAAATTTCAAGGTTATTATATGTATTCTTGTAAAAATCGTGACTTATTTGAGTCACAACAAAATACAATATTTTGTGTTACAAAACTTTGAAACTGGATATGGTGTGTAAAACAAATTACAAAACTTGATTATTTTGTTAAAATAATTTTTATTAGTAAAATAGTCGTAACTATAATGTCTCTATTTTGATGTCTTAAAACCTAAAGTATTATGCTATTTTCACAACATATATTACCATTAAACATGTCTATTAATGATTATTTATAAAAAGTATTATAAATGATTTAACCAAAATGGTATACCAAACAGAATTGATGTCAGAAAAATTCGCGTGTCATAATATGCCTATGACTTTTAAAGCATGAGTAATAAGCTGTATGTCATAAAGCTGTAAAACGCGTGTCATAAAACTTCAATCGTAAATTTACACTAGCAATGTCATTTTCATTATTCAATAATGGGAGTCAAAGTTCGCGTAAATATGTTAATGCTCTTGTGAAACATTCCGTCACCGTACCTACCTAGCGTACACTGTAAGTCCTGCGTTATAACCAGAGTCTTCTAGAGGAAGAGCGAGACCGTGGTGTATAGATCTATACGTGATTGACAACCCCACACCTCAGCTATTCGCTACAGTTAGATCGGCAAATCTAGGGTGACAAAGGTCCCACCGGCTCCGACGCCTGAAGAACATCGTGTTCAGGCATATCAATCATATTAGCATGGTTATAAGAACTCACATAGAGATTAACAAAACTATTTTGGTTTACGGGAAGCTTTCACTTCACCGAATTTATTTAAATAGAAAACTACATATCATTTTTCAGTACACAGTCACCTACACTTCTGGTCTTAGGGTTAAGACTATAGTTTTTCATACATCAGAAAATACTGGATTTTCTCGGAACATACGCTTGAGATTTACAAACAAAAGAAAACAAAGGACATGCATGCATATATTCACAGTTTCGGAACGAGACTTACAAACCATTTTCATAGAAAATATCAGATTTTCTGAAAGTACTACGAGAACTATTTTAAACAAGTACAAAACCATTTTATACAAAAATGCTTATGAACTCACCAACTTTTTAGTTGACGCTTTTCAAAACGAATTGTATTCTCAGGGAACCAGTAACAGGTAATCAGCTGTGCTATGAGATCAAGTGGTGCGACCTTATGAAATTTTACTTTTTGTCAATTTTGTGTAACTGATGAACAAGTACAATATGTATCTATGTAAATATGTATTTTCAATGTATGCCACTTGGAATGCTATGTTTCATTAAAATTCAATTGTTACGATACTATACAATGACGTCATCCGCCCCCAGACATTTCCGCCATCCTGGTTCGGGGGTGTGACGGGGGTGTGACAGATTGGTATCAGAGCATTGTTTATAGTGAACTAGTGTATCAAACCATACAAGATATACAACTATAAATACAACGGGACTAAAACACTCTGATTAAAAATACACTTTTTCTAAATATAAATATATTTTTATAAAAAGTATACATACATGCATGCATACTAGGAACATTGTCATAATAAGTACATTATAAAAGTGGTATGATGAGTTGAACACTACGGGTAGGCCACGGGATGTGTACTTAGACCTTGAATAAATATAGCCGTATCAACTATATTAATCCGAGGTGTAACTAGCATCTGCTGGGAAATAGTCGTAGTAAGCAATGAGCCTACACTTACCAACACTAAGATACCTTGAACCAAACGCGGCATTTAAAATACTATAGGAGTATTTTAGGACACCATATAACCCCCGCACTTAAACCTTCTACATGCTTCTCATACCTCTATTCTCGCACAGGGAACATGGCTAAATTTCACAACGAAGACCCCTACTACCCTGCCGTAGTAGCCAATGAATGGATCGAGGAGGAGCCAGAAGAGGTTCATGAGGAAAACCCAGAAGTGGGTCTTGAAGAATACTAAGAGATGGACTACGAGGGGGAGGATTCTGATGAGGAATCAGACGAGGATAAAGGCACCAGAGAGATCCTTAGCCAACCTTACCCTTCAGGAGCAATACCGAACCAGCAAGCGGAGTAGGAGGACCTTACCGACCGTCTACGCTCCTTAGAGGAGGAAGTGGCCACCATAAGACAATAACTCATTGAAGTTGAGGCTAGAGCAGCTTTAGCAGAATAGAGAGTGGAAGAGGCCACTCGTGAAATGAGTGAAATGGCTCGGCACCTTATGCGCCATTTCGGCATATCAGAGTCACTACACTATTCGCACTATGTATTAGATTTATTTTGTCTTTCATCACAACTAGTAATAGTAAATCAAGAGAGGTACGCCCTCCAAGAACCCATGTAATTTGAATCAACTAATTGTACTGATATCTATATTATCTTTTGTTAAACTTAACGATCGTCCAATACCTACTACTGCTTATTACCATAAATACACCAAAGGAGTGTAGATCGAAACATTTAGAATCATACAACAAAACATGTGACTTATATACATGCATACATAAATGTATGTCTATAAATATAGATGAGATACAACTAGAAATGACCATAGTTACTTACGAGCTTCATCATGCAACATAATCATGTCTTCCCATGGAAATAACCAGCACACAAGCAAAACACCGATTCTACGGATAGACTCCGCTACATTCCAAGCCACTGTAACAGCTGCCATGACACCCGTCATGGCACAACTCAATGCTAACAACACAAACGAAAATGGAATCGGTGTCGACAATTCCAATCGTAACGATAACCAAGCGCACCGACGAGTGGCTGCCTACCAGGACACCCCAAACCACAAACCCAAGAACATGAAACGAAAGTCCTGGAACGGGAAAGGGGGCAGCTCGACTCAAAGACCTACCAAAAGGCGATATGATGTAACAGTCCATATCCCCATGGACCCTACTACCTCATCACCGATAAAACCATATGCTGTAAACCTTCCAAAATGCAACAAGTGCAGCTTCCATCATAATGGAGTCTGCTGGAAGTTGCATTGCAATAGGTGCAACAAGAAGGGGCACACCGCCAGCCACTATAAGACCCCGACACAATGTATCGCTACAACCCCCGACGCTGGAGTAAGTCCAGTATGCCGCACATACGGTGAAACAAGACATTTCAAAAGATATTGTCCAACAAAGAGGAATGGAGGAGGAGCGGAAGGAGTTTAACAACAGGACATGGTAAAGCAAAAAGGGACCCTACTGGGATTTTCGGTACGTTCCTAGACAACAAAAAGTAAGCATCGAATTTTCACAAAAATTTTTGTCAATCAAAATCATAATCATAAATTGCTCCCTCATCCGAACAAATCATATCCTTCATAAAAAAACTAAAGATCCTAGCAGGTGAGCTATGATAGCTTAATGTAAACACAGGGTCATATATAATTAAGGTTCTACAGACTTAGAGCGCATGATTCCGCCTTAATTCATGTTCTTTGTCTGGTTGTGGACGTAAGACAGGGCCACTCAGTCGGTTGTCTTTTCAATCTTAATTATATACGATGAGGCTACACCAAACTATTATAAAGAGACCTAGTAGAACACATACTACGAAACCTCATCATCTTTCAAGGTACTCGTACCACTAGTACACCTTAATTCCGGTACAAATTATTCACAGTAGTAATAACATGGATGAAATTGGTAGTGTCAAAAGCTTGTACATAGAATACCCTATCATTCTAAACAATCATCCCTTCCAAATCGACTTAGAATTTGTTACAATAAGAAGTACAACGTCGTCATTTCACATGGACTAGCTTGATCCTCACCATGCCAATTTCAAGCACTGCAAAGAGACCCTTCGCCTTACCCGACCGATTAACGAAACTCTTTCAATCTATAACGACAAACCTCTGAACCATCTTTGGCGTCTGGATTCATAAGCACCTATGTAAAAGGTACAACGCTCTTTCCTAGCCCACAATAGAAATAAGAAACAAGAAGCAAAAAGAACTCAAAGGAATCTCAGAGGTTTATAACCTCCCCGAGATGTTCCCGAAGTCCTTTAGGAAGTATCACCCATGTATCAAGATGAGTTCGGAATCGACTTGACTCTTGGAGACATTCTAGTAACCAAACCCCCTATACCACTTAGCACCGACACAAAAACAGATATTGTCCGATCAATAGAACGACCTAATAAGTAAGGAGACTATCAGACCAAGCCTCTAACATCAGAAAGAACCCATCCAACTCATAAGGAGGAAAGGCGAATTGCCCATAGGACCACTCACTACTAAGATTCAAACAAAACCATCCTCAAGGATCGATATCCCCTATCCCGAGTCGAAGACTTATTCGAACCACTTCAAGGAACAAGCGAAGGTTGACACACCACTAGCTTGGAATTCCATATGAAGAAACTCCCAAGTAAACCTAAGAATTTTAAGGCCAACTACACCTCACGCAACCTTCACTTTGGTGATAAAAATTTTCGCCTTAAGGTTTAGAGACACTACTTTTGCGGAGTCGAGTACACAATCCTCATTAGCCATGACCATCCATTCACCTCACCATATATGACGTAAATGCAGGCCACCTCTGTGTTGGGCTGAGATGACCAACACACGGCTAGCCAAAGGGCAAATACCCGACGACACTATCACCGACCCCAAAATCACCAGAGAGACAATCGAAGAGATCACCCAAATTCGAACACGACTAGACGCATCTAGAAACTGAGAAAAGGGCTATGCAAGTAAGCGATAGAAGCCCTTGGAATTCCAAGTCGGTGATTGCGTACTGCTAAAAGTCTCTACTTGGAAAGGGATGGTACTCTTTGGGAAAGCGTGGTAAATTGAACCGGAGATACATCGGATCCTTGAAATCCTTACTAGGATTGGTCTGGTGGCTTATAAACTCCAGCTACCGCCTGAACTTAGCAATGTACACCCTGTCATTCATTCGAAATGCCTACCTGACAAAACTCTCGTTACCCCGCTTGATGAGATTGTGGTAAATGAACACCATCATTTCGTCGAGGAAACCGTTGAATTAATGAACATGGAAGAGAAGCGAGCAAAGCAAAGCCACATTTTCATCATGGCGGTCTGATGGAGTGCCAAGCGAGGACCATAATTCACCTGGGAACTTCGGGACGAAGTTCCTGAAAGCTGCTTTAGAACGAATTTTGGGACGAAATTCCCTCTAACGGGGGGATGATGTCACAACTAGCAAAATTTAGGGTTGAGATTGTGATTCACGTACAAAACAATTGCCTTTGTGTAACGTTACAACATCAAATTAGTGATATTCAAACTACAATGTTATTTGAATACATACGTGCACACATTGAGAATCAAGATGAAATAGCCGCATGCAAGCCCAAAACTTGATCCATTAGCTAAGCCCAAACAACTTTGCGCCTTGACCCAAGAATTCTCGGCCCAACACCCTAGGCCGAAAACCCTTTCTTTGGGCCTTAATTGGACCGAAAACCCTTACAATGGGCCGAAGTAAGCCCAAAAGCCCACACACTCATCAAAACCGCAAAGCCTTTAAGGAGATAGGGTGTTTTCGGCCACCCTCAAACTGAAAATCCCCTTGGGGAGCCACCATGGCCAAAAACCCTATAGATTTTCGGTTGGAATAGACAACAAAACGGGGGGGGGGGGGGGGGGGGGGGGAGGGGGGGAAAAAAAAAGCATAAAGCTTGCCACCTCACAATTACCCCACAAACCTCAAGGCCATTATCCATCATGTATCTATGCATGAGCTACTATCCATCAAGTATCTAAGCCATTTCCTATCAAGCTACAAGAAGTCAACCCATCCCCCCCCCCCCCCCCTTATTACTAGCGGCCGATCCTTCCCCCACCAACACACAAAACATTTTCTCTCAACTCACTCACAAGTTTCTTCCATTCTCTCTCAAGTTTTCGTGTGTGTGTGCTATCCCCAACGGTATTCTCTTCAAGTAACTCACAAGAACTAGGTAAGTTCCTTGTAAACCTTTAGTGTTTTTGCATATTTAAGTGAAGAACTCCATGTTTACACCCATTTCATGTGTAGATTCTTAGGACATCATCCATTTTTGAGTGGCTTTCAAGCTACACCAAACTAGGCTTAACAACTTTTTTCTTCTTCTTCCTACCACACGAAATCAAGGTGAGCTTCATACCCCCATCTTTTCGTGTTTTTCATACTTTTCTGAAAGGCGGGGGGGGGGGGGGGGGGGGGAATACAAGTCAAAACTCGTTTACCCTTTGGATAATTGCATGCATCTTAGTTATGGGTTGAAAATGGAACAAATTTTTGAATAAAATGGTTCTTAACATGTGTTCAAATTTTGAAGTAAATGTTGATAACATCTTTATGATATAAAAAGTTTTGTGGTCATGGTTGTACACTTAAAAATGGCGAAAATATGAGTGTTGTGCTCAAACATGTTTAACTCTTGGACATACACTTTCAACACTTATACTTACACAAATATTTGAATATAATAAATTTCAAGGTTATTATATGTATTCTTGTAAAAATCGTGACTTATTTGAGTCACAAGAAAATACAATATTTTGTGTTACAAAACTTTCAAACTGGATATGGTGTGTAAAACAAATTACAAAACTTGATTATTTTGTTAAAATAATTTTTATTAGTAAAATAGTCGTAACTATAATGTCACTATTTTGATGTCTTAAAACCTAAAGTATTATGCTATTTTCACAACATATATTACCATTAGACATGTCCATTAATGATTATTTGTAAAAAGTGTTATAAATCATTTAACCAAAATGGTATACCAAACAGAATTTATGTCAAAAAAATTTGCATGTCATAATCTTGCTATCATAGGACTTTTAAAGCATGAGTAATAAGTTTTATGTCATAAAGCTGTAAAAATCGTGTCATAAAACTTCTGTCATAAATTTACACTAGCAATGTCATTTTCATTATTCAATAATGGGAGTCAGAGTTTGCATAAATATGTTAATGCTCTTGTGAGACATTTCTTCACTGTACCTACCTAGCGTACACCATAAGTCCAGAGTTATAACCAGAGTCTCTTGGAGGGAGAGCGGGACCGTTGTGTATAGATCTATAAGGGGTTGACAACCCTACACCTCAGTTGTTCGCTACAGTTAGACCGGCAAGTCTAGCTTGACAAAGGTCGCCTCGGATCCGACGCCTGAAGAACGTCTTGTTCAGGCATATCAGTCATATTAGCATGGTTATAAGAACTCACATAGAGATTAACAAAACTATTTTGGTTTACGAGAAGCTTTCACTTCACCGGATTTATTTAAATATAGAACTGCATATCATTTTTCAGTATATAGTCACCTACACTTCTGGTCTTAGGGTTAAGACTACAGTTTTTCATACATCAGAAAATATTGGATTTTCTGGGAGCATACGCTTTACATTTACAAACAAAAGAAAACAAAGGACATTCATTCATATATTCACAATTTTGGAACGAGACTTACAAACCATTTTCATAGAAAATATCGGATTTTCTGAAAGTACTACGAGAACTATGCTAAACAACTACAATATGTAAAATACGTAAGTATGTATTTTCAATGTATGCCGCTTGGAATGTTATGTTTCATTCATATTCAATTGTTACGATACTATACAATGACGTCATCCGCCCCTGGACATTTGCGCCGTCCTGGTTCGGGGGTGTGACACAACGATCAAACAGAAGGTAATTTCTCAAACTCAAAAAGACTCGAAAATTCATTTGAAAATAATTATTAGGCCCCTCTCTTGGATTTTGTCTTACAAAACTAGTCCGAATCTTCAAACTTTGATTCAAAAGAAATCAAAAGGCCTCTCCCTTGTAATTTGATTGCAAATGTAGTCCCATCTCATTTGCTTTTTCCAGTCATTCAATCTTTTTCCGGAAGGTATTCTCTATCTCCCAAACTTCCATTCTAAATTAATTTTTTTAACCCTCCTCTGAGATTTCTTGACAAATTAAGTCCCCTCGCAAAACTTCGAATTATTTTGTATCAAAAACAATCCCTCCTTTGATATTGCCTTACAAAATCAGTCCCCTTTCCATTTATTTAATTTAGTAAATTAGTCGTATAATTTAGTTAAGTTACAAAAGAGCCCCACACTTGTTAAATAATACAAATAATTTCCATTTGGTTAATTAGCTAACAAAAATAGTTTTGGTGGTTTATTTTAAAGAAGCCAGGTCGCAGTTACTCTCTTCAAGCTTCTCGAAATAAATTGACAATCACACATTAAGGTGAGTGTTATGGCCCCTCTTTTATATATTTTCGGGGGTGAAGACATGTACTACGTATGCTATATAATAAAAAATACACATAAAGTATTATTTATATAAAAACTATAACTAGTTTATAAATTATTGGTTTATTTTTTATATGTTACGAACACATAATCTAGTTTTAAACTACAATTTTCTCATATGCTATGTTGTTGAAATAATACCATTTAAAAAAACATATGCCTTTTTATTACAAAACCCTATGATTTTTACGTGACATTGTGTGTCATAAAATGCACTTCATAAAACTTTGTAGTGTTCTTAAGGATTTGAACTATAGATGCATATGTATAAGGTTTATACAAGAAACATACTTAGTCTATAAAAGCTAGTGCCTTATACTATGCATGCATACCAGTTATGCTAACCTTTTATAAACTCTATAAGATTCATTATGTCTAGAACTTATCTAATTTTAAGTTAGGGCTGAGAGATATTCATAGCTTAGTTAAGGGCTTTATAGGGAGCCATTCTTCATTAGCTAAAGTCTAAACACATAACATACCCACACTACTATAACCATCAATCTTCGGAGAGAAATACATATGTATAGATCTATACGGGATTGACATTCCCACCTGCGATTGCTAGCTACAACCTCGACCGATGATCGAAGCGGGTGATAAGTGTCTACAATCATTACTACGATGTCTACTGAAGCGTTGTAGCAGGATACATTCAGTCACATAGCTTAGCTATAGAACTCACTATAAACATGAACTCGAATCTCTCTCTCTCTCTCTCTCTATATATATATATATATATATATATATATATATATATATATCTTTCTCTTTTACTACAACTCATATGTAACCTCCTGTTTATTAAATAAATAAATAGATAATTTGGATTATTCGGGGGTTAATGTGTAATTTCGGGGCTTATTTTATACAGACTTTTAGAAGACAGGGTGTGTTTGGTATCATTTGGACTTAATATAAAAGAATTTATGGAAGCAGGGGTTAAAGAGTAAATTCTAGACTTAAATTGAAAAGGATTTGAAGATGGAGGGGTTGCTTGGTAAAGTTCGGACTTAATTTGTAAAGGATTTCAGGAGGCAGGGTTTAAATGGTAAATTATGGACTTCTTTTGGAAAGATTCTTATGGGGGAGGGACCATTGTTGTCCTTATGGTAATAAATTTGGAAGGGTATCGAGTATATATCATTCCCATAACCCTAACCCTAAATTATAACCTAGCCACCACCTTCACCCTTATGCCTCCCACCACTGGCCGCCACCCTAACTTCTTGCTTCTCCGACCACCGAGCCACCGCTGTGCCATTCCGTTGAAGACGAAGACCACCATTAGACGACATGGCAGCCAAAGATCGGAAGGAACTCACCTAGGGCGTCGCTGTTGCTATTTCCGGTGGAAGCCGCCACCCTCTTTGCGTTTCTTCTGTTCTGCCATCTCCCTACTGTTGCTCCACCTACCGGTGTTTCCGTTATCAGTGAAGACTTGGACGACGTGGCGATCATCGGAAGAGCAGCGTTCGTAGCTGCCGTTTTCGTGTTTCGGTGGAGGCACAACCTCCATTCCCCCAAAGATAGTCACTCCTTCTGCCTCTTTTGTCCCATCATTAGCCGTTGCTGCCGCTTTCTTGCGTCTCTGCTGTTCGTTGAACGCAACCAGGTGGCTGGCTGCTTTCGGATCCCGAGCAAAACACATGGTGGTCGTTACCCTAATTTGCCGCTACTAGCCACCGTGAAAGGTGGTTGTGTGCGTGCTTTGGTGTGTTGTGTTTATTTCTGCAATGAAGTGTGTGTGTCGTGGGTGGAATTCCTTGGTGTGAAATCATGAGAAAAACAACCACCACCGCCGTGAGGTGGTGGCTGCCACCATGTTCCACCGCCAGCCACCAGTAGGGTGGCTGTGTGTGTGTGTGTGTGTTTGTATTAATGTGTGTGTGAGTCAATTAGGTTTTTGATTTGTAATATTCTAACCGATGCTAGAATAATAAAAGAAACTCGTAACCACCACCGTGAGGTGGTGGCCACCGCCATGAGCCGCCGTTGACCACCAGTACCCGAGGTGGTAGTGGGTGGTGCCCGAATAACGAAACCCTAATGGGCCTAATAAACACTATTTGATCTAAGGACTAAGTTTTGGGCCTATTAGGCTATGATTGGGTTGGAAACCCTAATTAGGGTTTAGAAAACCCTAATATTGGAATTATTGGTTTGGACTTATCGGGACCTGCATTTTGGACCATTGGAGTGAAGTTGTGACTTAAGCCCGATTTTATTGTATGTTTGGACTTAATAGATTAAGTCCTTAATGGGTTAAGTAGGAACACTTAACCCTAATCGTCATTTTATGTAAAAAACCCTAATTGGGTTTGGGTTCTTATTGGGCCACTTATTGGACTAAGCTGTTGTGGGACTTTGTGGGCCAATTTGGAACATATTTATGGACTAAGGAAGTTATTGGGATTTAGGATTAATAAGGCCCATTGGAAAAACATGGCCCAATTTGGAAAATTGGGCCATAAGTGGGCCATAATTGGGCCTTGAGGATTATTAGCTTTTGGGCCATCAGAATGCCAAGTGTTTGAACTAGAATAAATGGTTGGGCCTCAAGATAAGCCCATGTAGAGGTTTGGGCCCAATTTGAAAAATTGGGCCATATGTTGGGCTTTGGTCGATAGTTTGACCTTTGGGCCTTTGGATTGGGCCTTGGACCGAATAAAGCTAAGTTAGGGGTAAATTAGTCTTTTAACCCAAGCATCGACTTATGGTTACGTATTGGAACCCAATTATAGATTGGGTGTCGTTTTGATGTTGACAGTTCGGGAACATGTCAACCAGCAGCTAGAGTTTTATCCGCGAGACTTCAGCAGTGCGAGGTGAGTCTCCTCACCATACCAATAGGTCTAAGGCACCAAGGCCGACCCATTTTATGATATGTGTTATGATAGTATGACATTTGCATGGAAGACCTCGGGGGGTTCCCGAGTTATTATACTAAGACCATGTGGGGGTTCCCATGGAAATTAGTTATATGTGTTATGTGGTATGCTAGCTATTATGTGATATGTGGTATGCTAGATATTTTTGTGATATGCGGTGTGCTAGTTGACGTTATGTTGCTTGCATGGAATACCTCGGGGGATTCCTGAGGCAGTTGGATATAAGACCATGTGGGGGTTCCCATGGCATTAGGTGTAAGACCATGGAGGGTTTCCATGGCAGCTTTATATGTTGTATGTATGGCTTATAGGGTTTGTATATGTGTACTGTTAATTGGTTATGTGTTATGTTGATATGATATTGGTATGGAAGACCCCAGGGGGTTCCCGAGGCAATTGGATATAAGACCATGTGGGGGTTCCCATGGCTTTACTGGTTAAGACCATGCAAGGGTTCCCATGGCAGCGAGCTAAGACCACGTGGGGGTTCCAGTGGCACCCGGTATAAGACCTTGGAGGGTTTCCATGGCTTCCCTATATGTTTATATGCATGGCATGTGTAGTTGATATGATTTATGTGAGTATGTGAATAAGACCTTGGAGGGTTTCCATGGCATCTTTATATGTGTATATGCATGCTTATGCAATTGTTATGGTTTATGTAGCTTTATAGCTGATATGGATTATGTGGTTATGTGGATTGTGTGGGGTATGCTCTGGGGAACTCACTAAGCTTTGTGCTAACGGTTTTACAGTATTGGTTTCAGGTATCATCGATTTGGAAAAGAAGGGTTAGATTGATCACAATGCACGCACCTATGATTTCTGCAATGAATGATTTTGGGATAAACTCTGATAAATATTTTACTTAATGATGATTTGAAATGTTTGAAATAAATGGTATCAATGTTTTAGCAATATTAAAAATGAAATTTTTACCCTTGATTTTTGGGTCGTTACAAGTTGGTATCAAAGCCTTGGTTTGAGGGATTCGGACATACTTTAGGGTGAGTCTGAGCTCAAACTAAGGATTTGTATGGTTTTCTAAAGAAAAATGTTTTTAAGTAAAGAATTTCTAAGACAAAAAAGGGTGTGGTCCGTGTAATCAGCCGAGCTCAAGTAAGTTTCCCTAGAATACCCATATATGTTATTTGTTATGACTTGATTTATGGATCTGTGAATCGTATGCTAGTTAGGGCTACGAGAGATGCCTTTACATGTTATATGAGCTGGTAGACTTGCATGCTATTGCTGTGTAGGCAGCAACAGATTGGTCTGATATGTGATGCTTGTAGCCTTGGAGATATTGGATACCACGCTAGAATGAGAATGATTATTGGTAATAGTAACTGCTAAGTGTATGCTTTTAAAATTGTATACGGTTAGGATCTTATAGCCTTAGAATGATTGATTTGGCCTTATTTCCTGTTCCTCGTCTGGTTGTGGTCCTAGGGTAGAGTCTATTAGATCCTGTTCTGTGTATAATTTGAATGCATACGGCAGCCAACAGTAAGGATGGATGGATGTGGACAGTACGAATTGCGATATGTGGGCAGAATGTTCTATGATAGTTCTTTGGATCGGAGTGCTATTGCACGAATGCTGCTTGCTTTGTGCTTTGTGGAACTCTTGAGTGATGGGAGTCAGCTACTAAGTGGATATCACGATATCCAGGAGGTGGATGGCTGGCGTCATGGGGAGTTCTTCAGCAGCTGATGGCAGGGCGAGGTTGGGAATCTAGGAAAGCCTAGGATATGCTCCAGTGAGTTAGTGGGGTAGTTCAGTGAGGTTGGGAACCTAGGGGGAGCCTAGGAGGTGCTTCGATGGATATTGTGTTGCTGTTTAGCAGACATTTAGTACATCATGGGAGTAGGTGACTTAGAGGATTCGGGATGATTCTGGGGGAAAGTATGGATATGTGTGGAAGGTAGTATTGGGTCCGTACTACTGAAAGCACAAGATCCATTATCGAATCGGGGAAAGTCTTGGAGAATATAACAAGCCTGGGAAGGAGAATTCTTGGTTATGATTGGACCGCGAGGATAGCTGCTGTGTAGAATGTGGATGAGCACGCAAGGAGAAGGACCAGGGTTTGGTCCCGACTCTGGTGGTGAGCCAGATATCAGAAGGACTACCAAGATTTTGAGTTCTCCTTGGATCTCTTGTATCAGGCGGCAAGGATTGATTCTGCTATCTATCTTTTAGGATTTGAGACCATGTCTAGGGAGTAGTTGTAGCCTGGGTAGGGCTGAAGTTGCCCCAACTATTGTAGTTCAGTCGTTGACGATTGAGTTGGTGAGTCAGTCAGGGTGCGAGACCCTGAATGTTATGATTTCTAGAGCCAAGAACGAGGGATCGATTTGGAACACATTGAGAAGAGGGGATCAGATCAGGTACATTTATTGGAGGGTCCTGGAAAGGGGCCCAAGAGATCGAGTCTACTTTTGAGAGGCCAGCAGGGCCGGATTCAGTGCGGTACTTGCGGGAAACTACACGAGAGTTTTCGTTTCAATGGATTTAGTAACTATATCTCTGGGTTTGTTTCCCCGCTTGTGTTTGGGTTATACCCTCCAACATTGTCATATGCCATTTGCATACCGTGAGTTACGGGGTGATTAGTGAAAAGTCGTTTCCCTCCTTGTTGGTCGGAAGTGTTCGACTGATCTTTAGGAGTAGTGTGGTATTTTGGGGTTTAGTCCAGTAATAGAACACTAGCATGGGAAAGCAGCAGATTGTCTGCAGTTTGGTTATTTAAGAGTAAGAAGGAGTGGGAATCCTTCAAATCTCACGTATTGCAAAGACTTAGTAGAATCAAAGTGGGGGATAATTGCGCAGGTATTTAGGACAGGGGCAGGTATGCCGGGATGGGTTTCTCATCCCTATCGAGGAAAATGGCGGCCAAAGTGGCTATTTGGTTGAAGGTTGTGTGAGTTTGGAGTTCGGTAAAACTCCCCGTCATGTGGATCGCTTCTTCTTCGGGGCTTGATAACAGAATTTGGGAAAACAGGTCGGGACTCCAATTATGAATTGAGTTCAGTTCGGCTGTTCGGTTGAGTTGTTGATCGACTCTCGTAACATCCAGACTTTCAGGTATATTATTGTGTGTTTAAATTTTGAAATTTATGGAGTGACTCGACGAGTTGTGAGTCCAACTTGCGGAGTAGGGTCGAGTTCCCCACGTGGAATTAATGAGTGGACTCGACGATTCGGAGAGATGACTCGCCGAGTAGGTGCTAGGAAGAGAAACCCTAATTTCCCGGGGTTGGAGCCTATATAAAGGAACTTATGCCCCCATTTCTGCCTTACCAGTTACCCTACACCCCTGAGAGAAAATCCTAATCGCCATTAGAGCTATAAAGTGAGTGAGGAGCTAAGTTGGTGGTTGTTGGTGCATTCTTTGAAGGAGAAGTGAAGAGTATTGAGGTTGGGGCAAGAGGAGGCTTTGGATCCACAGGTTCAACAGTGTTTGCTTGAGGTAAATATGTTGACTTGCTCATCTTCTAGGGAAATCTTGATATGGGAGTTTTCTAGGGTTTTCTTCCATTGCTTAGAGTCTTTGAGCCTTTTGTGTATGATTTGAGGTTGAAACCTTGGATCCGAAGTGTGGAGGGTCTTGTGAGCCCAAAGACCTGAACTTTATTGAGCTAGAGACCAGACCTTGAGCACCTAACCCTTTGTTAGACTTTGTATTGGCATTTTGGGCATATATGCCATGCATGAACGTAAAGGTCGAGACTTTATGCGACTTTTGTGCCTTTAAGGACCAGATCTAGAGTCTAGTGTGGTAGATCTGGCCTTGGACGAATGAATGAAAAATCAGGTTGAGAAAACTCGCCGAGTCCATGAGCTGACTCGACGAGTCAGTTAGGGTTTGTCCCAATGTTCACGGCCATGCGATAACTCGGCGAGTTAGGAGTCAACTCGACAACCTGAGTCAACCTCCACGAGACTTCTGAGGAAAGCGAAGGTACTCGACGAGTCACATAGGTGCACTCAGCGAGTCAGGTTAAATTTGGACCGTTGACTCGAGTTTGGCTTCTATTGACTTAGGGGTTTGGTCAACATGAGTAATGGATACCATGGAGGGGTAAAATGGTATTTTATTCATTCCAAGAGTTAAAGAGAGGGGGAGAACAACCTTTGGTGTATTTGAGTATGATTCGAGTATTTATTGAGATAATTACCCTATGTGTTAGGCGAGGGCTATGTGTGACCAGAGTATCTTATGTGCTTATATTGAGTGTTGTGATATCCTGCATTATGTCTTTGTGATTTATGGTGTATATTATGTTGAGCTTACAGAGTTAGGACCGGAGGGTCCACCCGAGTTATGGGACCGGAGGGTCCAACTGAGACATTGACCGGAGGGTCTTACAGTGACATAGCCTCGAGTGGCTAATGAGCTAGGTGTGTGGTATTTTGGGGAACTCACTAAGCTTCGTGCTTACCGTGTTGTGTGTTATGTGTTTCAGGTTTTCTCAGGATCACGGGAAGGCGCCAGCTTGATTGTACACACATCCGAGATTGAGTTATGATTGAGAAGATCCTGGAGTCTTGATATATACAGTTTTGATTATGAGAATTGATGATTTGACATTGTGATATTTTGAGATTTTATTACTGTGATAAATGTGTTTTTAAATTGACAATTTTGGTTTGAAAAATTTACGTCGTTACAAGTTGGTATCAAAGCCTTGGTTTGAGGGATTCGGATGCACCTTCAGGTATGTCTGGACTCAAACGGGGTATTTGAGAAAAATTTTCAAAAGAAATGATTTTTCTAAAACGAGCAAGAGTTTCTAAGAGAAAACGAGAAGGAGTAGTGTGTGCAATCAGCCAGAGCCCGAACGGTGATCTCCCAAAATACCCTTACTTATTTGTGTTATGAGTTATTATTGAGATATTAGTGATGCATGCCAGATGATAGGCTAGGTATTTCATATGATAGGGCTAGAGTTTCCTGATTTGTGATGCCTTAGCCTAGGAATTGTTGTTTTTTGTGATGTGCCTTGAGTATGTGCGGAGTAAGAGTATCCTGCAGGAATCTTTTAGAGAGAGATCTTTGATTAGAGGAGTAATCTAGGAGAGATACCTAGATGAGCATTGGAGAAGCCTAATGAGGGAGTAGTTAGATACCTACGAGAGGTAGGGTTGCTCGAGTTCGGTGATACCTTTTGAGTGTGAGTAGAGCAAATAGAGTTATAACCTAGAGTGGTTTTACGTGCTGGTGGAGATTATTCGATGCCCGAATGTTGCTTGCTTCGTGCGTTGTGGAACTTTTGATGATGGGAGTCAGCTACTAAGTGAATATGACGATATTCAGGAGGTAGATGGCTGGCATCATAAGGAGTTCTTCAGCAGCTGATGGCAGAGAAGTGTGAGAACCAGGGAAGAGCCTAGGGAGTGACCTTAGTCAGATGAGTACGCTGATAGAGGAGAGTATTCGTTGGGGAGCGACCAGGTTTAACGGGATTGGTGATCGAGAAGGTTGAGCATCTACTTACGAAATTTGGGACAATCCGTGTGGAAAGTATGGGTGGATGTGGCAAGTAGTATGGGCTCGTACTACGGAAAGCAGAGGACTCGTACTCGAAACAGGGAGAATTCTAGAGGTTCTAAGTAGCAGATTGAGAGGAGATAACATGGTTCGGGTACCATGATTCGTAGCAGATTGAGAGGAGATAACATGGTTCGGGTACCATGATTCGTAGCAGATTGGGAGGAGATAACATGGTTCGGGTACCATGATTCGTAGCAGATTGAGAGGAGATAACATGGTTCAGGTACCATGATTCGTAGCAGATTGAGAGGAGATAACATGGTTCGTGTACCATGATTCTTAGCAGATTGAGAGGAGATAACATGGTTCGGGTACCATAATTCACAACAGTTCGAGGGGTGATCAGATGGTTCGAGTACCGTGATTTGTGGCGGTTAGTGCTTATGGTTTTACCAGTTATCCCGTTGTGGTTGATTAGACTGAGATCAGATGTGATAGAGTGTGGGGCCAGAGGGCCATGTTGAACGAGTCTCAATGGAGCATACCTTGAGGGGGAATCGAGTTAGTTTCCGAGAGATTTTTGGTGAGATGCCAGTTGGAGTCGAAAGACTCAGGGATGAGTAGAGATGATGCTTATTGGAGGATTTCGGTCTGAGTTGATCCATCGACTAAAAGATGAGGTGTCATCTTCTGTGGCAAGAGTTGCGTTGTCCCTATTTCATGGGAGAAGCAAAATAGATGACGAGCTTTCGGTTTTCAGAGTATGGGGGTAAACTCCGTGGGGTAGCATAGGGCTGCAACCTTTTCACCAGAGTATTTTGGGCAGTATGTTTGCTGCGAGGTATTTCTCATACCATGAGAGAGTCATTTGTGGGTCTATGATGGAAGAGATCAGGGAGGTGCCTCTAGGGGTGGCAATTTATGACACGACACGACAAAAATACACGAAACGAAACGAATTTGGGATGAAATTGAAATTTGAATTCATTTTCGTGTCGTGTTCGTGTTAACTGTAAAAAACACGATGCTGTGTCGTTTCGTGTTCGTGTTCAAAATTCGACACGAAATTGACACGATTTAGCAGTGTTTTTCGTGTTTGTCGTGTTATATTTGATAAAGTATTCATTAAATAAACTAGTTTTTAGTATATGTTATATTTTTCGTGTCGTGTCGTGTTTGTCGTTTTTTAATTCGTTCGTTTTCGTGTTAGTTAAAAAAAAACACGACATCGTGTCGTGTTGTGTTCGTGTTATATAAAACCTTGTCGTGTCGTGTCGTGTTAGACAAAAACACGACACTATAGCATGATTTGCCACCCCTAGGTGCCTCTTGAGGGAGGCATACTTTTAGTGGCAGTTTCAGGTGGTTAAGAGGAGTATATCAGGGCGGCGGCCCTCGTTTTCTTCGTTATGTATCGACTGTGAGAGTGGGGTCTCTTTCTTTTATGATGATTCCCACGATGGTAGGCTGGTCGAGGAGTCAGAGACGAAGTGCGTAATAGTGCATTATTTCCGGACCGAGAGTCGGGACTAATTCAGAACAGTTGGGGTATCCGGCGGTATATCGGTATGAGGCTTCGAGATGACTAGAGGCAGACATGTTGGGAGGATTCTGAGATTCTTGTCTGAGTTACAGAATATTTGGAATTGCTTGGTTCCATCGGGAAGATCATTGAAGTGATTATGTGGGACTTTCCAAGAGTAAGTGTGATGTACCTGGTGGAAACAGTCTGTGGAATAGATTATGGTGTGCCAAAGGGTGATAGTTCGAACCATGAGTGGGGGAGAACCGGGTATTTTATTGAGAGGATCAGAGATTTGTTCAAAAGCGGTTAGAGAACTGGATATAGAGACCTGCGGTAAGGATCATGAGACCAGGGTTATTGGTGGTCTAGGTGAGGTGTAGATCAGGATAAAGCATGTTGTACGTGTTCGGGAAAGGATGGGTGTATCCACGCCAGATGGCCGCCGACCAGGGAAATCTATTGAGGTCAAGAATTTTTCCGGATTGCAAATTTTTAGGCTCAAAGCGGATGGGTCATTGAGGTTTGGAGTCGATTGTCGAAGTACCAGTTCGATGTATGGATTGTTATATGCATTTCGGGAAGGATAGCAGTTCTTTTGGGCAACCAACTTCAGGGTCGGTATGAGTATTCATGCATAGGTTTTGAGCAATAGAGGAGGGAGTTTCAGATTGTCGTCAACGTGTTCCGAGTCATTGGCGATTCCTCTGTGTTTCAAATTGAGGGTTGGAGTATTTCGAAGTTGCAAGTTGTGCGAGAGGAAGATTGGTGGTGGAGTCAAGATATTGTGAGATTCTGGAAGGATACATTGCGGTATCCGAGTATGATGCCATGGGTGACGGATCAGTGGTTGAGGCAATGCATCGTGAGGTTCTGTGATGGCGTACCGAGGTATTTGAGTGTGAGGCCCTAAAATTTCAGATTATTTTGAGACTTGAGTCATTAGATTGCAAGTGGAGTATCAAGTGACGACGGTTCCAGTGGGAGCCCTTCAGCTAACTTTCAACAAGCGGAAGTATTCAAGAGTGTAAATTGTAGCAATAAAAGTGTTGGTCACGACGGTTGTCGTCAGGAGTGGTGATGCTTAACCTGGGTGGGTGTGTGTACCTATCTATGTTGAGCCGTGGAGTATTCGATAGTGAACTCAGTGGGGTGGTGACTCGAGGAGGAGATTATGGGGTGATGAGAGGGTGAGCGGTTCCAATTGGGAGTAATCGCTTCGGATTATCAGGGGAAAACCATGGAGTGAGCCCATGGATAATTAGTGAGAGAGTGTTGTGATACTGCGGGGAGCCGTAGTGTTCACCAGTTAGCGATAGAGTGTTGTGATACAGCGGAGAGCCGTAGTGTTCACCAGTCAGCGAGAGAGTGTTGTGATACTGCGGGGAGCCATAGTATTCATGAGTCAGTAGGAGAGTGTCGTAGGCCTGCGGGGAGCCGTAGCCTTCATGGGTTAGTGAGATGGAATGTTATGATACTACGGGGAGCCGTACTATTCGCTAGTCAGAGCATGATGCAGAAGAGTTTTTAGGCTTGGGTAGCCTTATTCTTTGAGTTTCGGGAACCTGGTTGTCGGATCAGGGGCGATACTGTGGTCTCCATATTTTTCGGGAATCGTTATATTCTTAGTTGAGTTGTGGTTATCACAATCGAAGGGAATTGGAGAAGTGATGTACGTGTGGGTTGCGGGTCATGGGTCATGAGTTGAGTGCTTCAGTGGGATGAGTGGTTCCAATTCTGTATCAGACCAGACTCTCGAGTTTGAGTTTCACTTTGATGGTGTATTGAGTAGGCGAATGAGATTCCGGATTCAGAGATGGGTTTCATTTTGAGGGGTATTGTGTGTCATCTGATGTCTTAGGCCTGAGTAGGTCAGTTCATTGTATGGGAAGGACCGCGAAACGTATGGAACTAATGAGTAGTAGACGACAGAGGTCGAGGGTGAGATGATTTCAGTTGGGATTGTAGTATCCGCTTGGGGTGAAGCGAACTTCATGACTTGTGTGTCACTATGGGCCAAGATAGTTGTTGTAAGAAGGAAGTCAGTGAGACGTTTTGGGGCATGCAATGGGTAACCTTTGGAGGTTCAACTGTGGGGTCGGGAGTTGACCTGGTGCTCAGTGTTGAAGGGGATATATGAGGGGGGGGGGGGGAGTTGGGGCTTATGATCGTTAGATGTCAGAGGATACTTCTGAGCAAGCATGATCATTTTCTTGTGTTTGAGGAGGTTTCGATTGTAGTACAGTGGATGAGTCTCTAGTGTAATGTGACCCTTTCGTTCCTTGGAGTATGATATGGATCATTTAGTATGTCTGGTACGAGTGATCGGTAGCCAATTTGTGGGCTTTGACTTGTTTCTATCAGTCGCACCGAGAGAATCGGAGGGGCAGTGAGTTATCAGGGTCTGTTATTCAAGAGCGAATAACATGGTGATAGGTTGAGAGGGCGGTCTGGCAGTGAGACAGGCCACTAGAGTTTCTAGATTCTAGAGAGTCAGAAGGGGTATCGTAGCGGCAGAAGGGTATGTGTTATTCCGGATTTGGGAGTTCCTATTTGGATTCAGGTGTCCATGGAGAAAGATATCAGTGTAGTATGAGATCCTTTTAGTGGTGCTTTTTGGGTTATTGGGTTCGATATATGTGTTTTTGAAGAGTGATTTCGAGGGCGAAATCTAACTCAAGTGGGGGAGAATTGTAACATCTGGACTTTCAGGTATATTATTGTGTGTTTAAAATTTGAAATTTATGGAGTGACTCGACGAGTTGTGAGTCCTACTCGCCGAGTAGGGTCGAGTTGCGCACCTGGAATTGATGAGTGGACTCGACGAGTCGGAGGGCTGACTTGCCGAGTAGGTGTTGGGCAGAGAAACCCTAATTTCCCGGGGTTGGGGCCTATATAAGGGAACTTATGCCCCCATTTTCGCCTCACCAGTTACCCTACACCCCTAAGAGAAAACCCTAATCGCCATTAGAGCTAGAAAGTGAGCAAGGAGCTAAGTTGGTGGTGGTTGGTGCATTCTTTGAAGGAGAAGTGAACAATATTGAGGTTGGGGAAAGAGGAGGCTTTGGATCCACATGTTCAGCAGTGTTTGCTTGAGGTAAATATGCTGACTTGCTCATCTTCTAGGGAGATCTTGATATGGGAGTTTTCTAGGGTTTTCTTCCATTGCTTAGAGTCTTTGAGCCTTTTGTGTATGATTTGAGGTTGAAACCTTGGATCCGAAGTGTGGAGGGTCTTGTGAGCCCAAGGACCTGAACTTTATTGAGCAAGAGACCAGACCTTGAGCACCTAACCCTTTGTTAGACTTTGTATTGGCATTTTGGTCATATATGCCATGCATGAACGTAAAGGTCGAGACTTTACGTGACTTTTGTGCCTTTAAGGACTAGATCTAGAGTCTAGTGTGGTAGATCTGGCCTTGGACGTCTGAATGAGAAATCAGGTTGAGAAAACTCGCCGAGTCCATGAGCTGACTCGACGAGTCAGTTAGGGTTTGTCCCAATGTTCACGACCATGCGATAACTCGGCGAGTTCGATGTCAACTCGACTAGCTGAGTCAACCTCCACGAGACTTCTGAGGAAAACGAAGGGACTCGACGAGTCACATAGGTGCACTCGGCGAGTCAGGTCAAATTTGGACTGTTGACTCGAGTTTGACTTCTGTGACTTAGGGGTTTGGTCAACATGAGTAATGGAGACCATGGAGGGGTAAAATGGTCTTTTATTCATTCCAAGAGTTAGAGAGAGGGTGAGAACAACCTTTGGTGTATTTGAGTATGAGTCGAGTATTTATTAAGATAATTACCCTATGTGTTAGGTGGTGGCTAGGTCGAGATTCGTGTACGAGGATAATTGCTTCTTGTCAAGGTGAGTCTTCTCACTATACTGTGAGTAGTGACCTATGTGAGACCAGAGTATCTTATGTGCTTATATTGAGTGTTGCGATATCCTGCATTATGTATTTGTGATTTATGTTGTATATTATGTTGAGCTTACAGAGTTAGGACCGGAGGGTCTACCCGTGTTATGGGACCGGAGGGTCCCACCAAGACACATTGACCGGAAGGTCTTACAGTGACGTAACCTCGAGTGGCTAATGAGCTGGGTGTGTGGTATTTTGGGGAACTCACTAAGCTTCGTGCTTATTGTGTTGTGTGTTATGTGTTTCAGGTTTTCTCAGGATCACGGGAAGGCGTCGGATTGATTGTACACACATCTGAGATTGAGTTATGAATGAGAAGATCCTGGAGTTTTGATATATACAGTTTTGATTATGAGAATTGATGATTTGACATTGTGAAATTTTGAGATTTTATTACTGTGATAAATGTGATTTTCAATTGAAAAATTTGGTTTGAAAAATTTACGTCGTTACAACTCTGCATACGTTTCGAATTGATAGATTAGGGGTAAGATATTGGGCTATGGTTGTGTTAGGATGAAAGTGTTGTAAGACTACGGGGGAGGCGTAGCATTCACTAATGGTCGGTTGAGGTGAAAGTGTTGTAAGACTACGAGGGAGCCGTAACATTCACTAATGGTCAGTTAGAATGAGAGTGTTGTAAGACTGCGGGGGAGCCGTTGCATTCACAAGCGGTCAGATAGTGGTGGAAGTGTATAAGGACTGTAGGGTAGCAGTGGCATTCACGGATTCGTTCGGATGACTAAGGCCAAGGTGGGCCAGTTTGTAAGGTTGTGAGTAGGTCACAACATAATTGGAATTAGGAAACGGTAGGTCGAAGGGTACCGGGTATGATGTAAGACTACAGTTATTCTGGTAGCATTCACCTTTTTGCATTGGATTTAGTGGCAATAGGTTGTCAGCCTATCATGATCGGATTGATCAAATGGATTGAAGGAGCCATGAGTGGCTGGATAGATAGTTCAGTTATCATTAGATCAAATGTTTTTGGGCCCCGCAATCGGTTAAGTGTCTGATGATTCGAGTAGTTGACAGATAAGGTGAGATCAGAGAGGTCTCGGCTGCTTTCAAAAAGTAGCAAGTGGCAGCAAGATGAGTTGGAGTGATTTCAGTGACTTGGGATTTGGGTGTGGAGTTTCCTGTCATTCTGGGCATATACTAAGTTGGTCCTGAATAATGCTAGAAGTTGAATATCCAGTTGGGAGATAAGTACAGTGAACTCAACAATGATTCGATGTGGGCGGTCTATAAGGGAGACAGGCCATCTCGAGACTACAGATTTTGGGACTGAGTAGATATGATCATGTTGCAAGGAATTCTTTCATATTCGGGTTTTAGAACCCTGCAAGAGTTGTTTTCGGTTGCCTTGGAAGGGCTAAGGAATGCTTGTGGTTGCAGTTGTGTTGTTCAAGTTGTCGGGCGTGTAAGGGACAGTGATGAATGATTTCAAGGACAAAACCTAATTTAAGTGGGGGAGAGTTGTAACATCCTATTTATTAAATAAATAAATAGATAAAATTGATGAACGAATACTTGCCCTAAATCCATATTATTTATTGGAATTTTAGTCGGGGGTTAAAGTGTAATTTCGAGGCTTATTTTGTATAGAATTTTAGAAGACAGGGTGTGTTTGGTATCATTTGGACTTAATATGAAAGAATTTATGGAAGCAGCGGGCTAAAGAGTAAATTGTGGACCTAAATTGAAAAGGATTTGTAGAGGGAGGGGTTGCTTGGTAAAATTCAGACTTAATGTGTAAAGGATTTCAGGAGGCAAGGTTTAAATTGTAAATTATGGACTTCTTTTGGAAATATTCTTATGGGGGAGGGACCATTTTTGTCATTATGGTAATAAGTTTGGAAGTGTATTGGGTATATATCATTCCCGTAACTTTAACCCTAATGTATAACCCAGCCGCCACCTTCACCCTTATGCCTCCCACCACCGGCCACCACCCTACCCTCTTGCTTCTCCGACCACCAAGCCACCTCTATGCCATTCCGTTGAAGACGAAGACCACCATTAGACGTCACGGCAGTCGAAAATCGGAAGGAACTCACCCGGGGCGTTGTTGTTCCTATTTCCGGTGGAAGCCGCCACCCTCTTTGCGTTTCTTCTGTTCCGCCATCTCCCTACTGTTACTCCTACTACCGGTGTTTCCGTCACTGGAGAAGACTTGGATGAAATAGCGATCGTCGGAAGAGCAGCGTTTATAGTCGCCGTTTTCATGTTCCGGTGGAGGCGCAACCTCCGTTCCCCCCACTATAGTCGCTCCTTCTTCCTCTTCTGTCCCGTCATTAGACGCTGCTGCCACTTTCTTGTGTCTCTGCTGTTTGTTGAACGCGACCAGGTGGGTGGCTGCTTTCGGATCCCGAGCAAAACGCATGGTGGTCATTACCCTAATCTGCCGCCACTAGCCACCGTGAAAGGTGGCTGTGTGCGTGCTTTGGTACGTTGTATTTATTTCTGCAATGAAGTGTGTGTGTCGTGGGTGGAATTGCTTAGCTGGAAATCGTGAGAAAAGAAACCACCACCGCCGTGAGGTGGTGGCTGCCACCATGTGCCACCACCGGCCACCACTAGGGTGGTTGTGTGTGTGTGTGTGTGTTTGTATTAGTGTGTGTGTAAGTTAATTGGGTTTTTTCTTTGTAATATTGTAACCGATGCTAGAATAATAAAGAAACTCGTAACCACCACCGTGAGGTGGTGGCCGCCGCCGTGAGCCTCCGTTGACCACCACTACTCGAGGTGGTAGTGGGTGGTGCCCGACTAACGAAACCCTAATGGGCTTAATAAAACCCTAATTGATCTAAGGACTTAGTTTTAGGCCTATTAGGCTATGATTGGGCTGGAACCCTAATTAGGGTTTAGAAAACCCTAATATTGGAATTATTGGTTTGGACTTATCGGGACCCGCATTTTGGACCATTGGAGTGAAGTTGCGACTCAAGCCCGATTTCATTGTATGTTTGGACTTAATGGATTAAGTCCTTAATGGGTTATATAGGAAAACTTAACCCTAATCATCATTTTATGTGAAAAACCCTAATTGGGTTTGGGTTTTTATTGGGCCACTTATTGGACTAAGCTGCTGTGGGACTTTGTGGGCCAGTTGGGAACATATTTATGGACTAAGGAAGTGATTGGGCTTTAGGATTGATAAGGCCCATTGGAGAAGTTTGGGCCCAATTTGGAAAATTAGGCCATAAGTGGGACATAATTGGTCCTTGAGGATTATTAGCTATTGGGCCATTAGAATGCCAAGTGTTTGAACTAGAATAAATGGTTGGGCCTCAAGATAAGCCCATGTAGAGGTTTGGGCCCAATTTGGAATATTGGGCCATATGTTGGGCTTTGGTCCATAGTTTGACTTTTGGGCCTTTGGATTGGGCCTTGGACTAACTAAAGCGAAGTTAGGGGTAAAAATTAGTCTTTTACCCCAAGCATCGACTTATGGTTACGTATTGGAACCCAATTATTGATTGGGTGTCGTTTGGATGTTGACAGTTCGAGAACCTGTCAACCAGCAGCTAGAGTTTTATCCGCGAGACTTCAACAGTGCGAGGTGAGTCTCCTCACCATACCAATGGGTCTAAGGCACCAAGGCCAACCCATTTTATGATATGTGTTATGATAGTATGAAATTTGCATGGAAGGCCTCGGGTGGTTCCCGAGGTATTAGACTAAGACCATGTGGGGGTTCCCATGGCAATTAGTTATATGTGTTATGTGGTATGCTAGCTATTATGTGATATGCGGTATGCTAGATATTTATGTGATATGCGGTGTGCTAGTTGACTCTGTGTTGCTTGAATGGAAGACCTCGGGGGGTTCTCGAGGCAGTTGGATATAAGACCATGTGGGGGTTCCCATGGCATTCCAGGCTAAGACCATTTGGGGGTTCCCATGGCAGTGATCTAAGACCATGTGGGGTTTCCCATGGCATCCGGTGTAAGACCATGGAGGGTTTCCATGCCACCTTTATATGTTGTATGTATGGCTTATAGGGTTTGTATATGTGTACTTTTAATTGGTTACGTGTTATGTTGATATGATATTGGTATGGAAGACCCCGGGGGGTTCCCGAGGCAGTTGGATATAAGATCATGTGGAGGTTCCCATAGATTTCCTGGTTTAGTCCATGCCGGGGTTCTAATGGCAGTGGGCTAAGACCAGATGGGGGTTCCAGTGGCACCCGGTGTAAGACCTTGGAGGGTTTCAATGGCTTCCCTATATGTTTATATGCTTGGCTTGTGTAGTTGATATGATTTATGTGAGTATATGAATAAGACTTTGCAGGGTTTCCATGGCATCTTTATATGTGTATATGCATGCTTATGCGATTGTTATGGTTTATGTAGCTTTATAGCTGATATGGATTATGTGGTTATGTGGATTGTATGGGGTATGCTCTGGGGAACTCACTAAGATTTGTGCTTACGGTTTACAGTTTTGGTTTCAGGTATCATCGATTTGGAAAAGAAGGGCTCGGATTGATTATAGTGCACACACCTATGATTTCCGCAATGAATGATTTTGGGATAAACTCTGATAAATATTTTACTTAATGATGATTTGAAATGTTTGAGCAATATTAAAAATGAATATTTTACCCTTGATTTTTGGGTCGTTACATCATAAACTTGATTCTTTCAAAACCGGTTTCCAAGGATGTATTTACTTATACCAAGACACCTTTTGTTATTTTAAATTTTATTTAAATATGGTTTACGTCTAAAGAAAAAACTTTTTGACCACGTTTAAAAGTATCATTACTATTGTCGATAGTATACATGTAACTCTCACCAACCTAGTGTTGATCCTTAAAACAACATGTATTCTCAGGGAATCAATAATCAAGCCAATTGATACGATGGATAGTCATGGATTTCATGAATTTTAGTTTACTGGTTTTTGTTATGTCCACCTACCTGTTTAAGGCAATTCATATATTATACTATTATCTGTAAGAACCATGTATTCGTACATCAAGATGGAATAGAGTTGTTGTATTGTTTATTGTTGTACTTGTGCCATATATTCAATTTATATGTGATCCATGAAGTCAGTCGCACAGCCCAGCATGTTCTAGTAAAAGTATTATTAATATTAGTAAAAGTATTATTAATATTAGTAAAAGTATTATTAATATTAATAAAACTACTTCTCGACTACTTACAGTATAGGGAAACTCGTTTGAAGGGCCGCTTGGGTTGTTAGATTCGGAACGACTTAATTGCTATAATGATCTTGCCCTTCGGTGTTTTTTGCCTGGCCCTTGTATGTGCTTGGTACTATTGGAGTACAAACAAAATTAATAATACTACAAATCCCACCAATACTAATATATAAGAGTTTATATATACTCTGACCCGCGGTGAGAACACTTAAAAAAAATTATAAACATCCCTTCAACTAAAACTACCAACTCAACCCTTCAGGTGAAACGCCTCAACTAAGGTTAGTATCGTACATAAGCCATACCATAAATAAACTTGGAATGTGCCCTATGTTATTTATGGTCGGGCCGGTGCACAACCAACCTTGAGCAAGGAGTTTGACAGACTACAACGGTTGAAAGTTTTAGAGATTGAAGAATGTTCTCAAGATTCGCTACAGGTACCAAGTACCTTAGAAACCCTAAACCAACCCCAAAACAATGTATACATTTTTAAACATAAAAATACTTAAAAATATGGGATAACCTTCAGGTTTTCCTAGTTCACCTAAATCCGAAGAACCAATAACTCTGCTACCTTTGTAGTAGGGAAACCCATAAGTTCTCAGTCAATCATTCAATAGTCTCCAAACTTCTCTCTTCCTATGATGACAAAGATTTCAATTCTCTTTATTATTTGAAATCATAAGGATTTCAATTCCCTCCCTATCATTTGGAAATCTAGAGGATTTCCGAATCAATCACTTTTCCCTTAGCATTTGGAAATCAGTAGGATTTTAGGAATCAATCTCACTCTATAATTTGGAAACCTATGTGATTCTAGGAAAAAATTATACTAATACACTATCATACAATAAAACTCCTACATAATTATTTATGATTAAGTAGTATAAACAACTTAAGTGTGTCATCGGGTCACGCACTGATGTGAAAAACTACCTCAGTCTTTTCTATCCAATGGGATAGACCAACAGCTCCTTCAGTTCCGTAGAAGGATCGAGGTTCGCAACCAATGAATTCCTTGTAGGAGTAGTGTCTAGGGTTATTTTGGTGAGTTATTGGAGTGCCACTTCCACTATTCTGAGTGTTTTCGTTTCGGGCAGCCTCATATGTCGCCAAGGCTGTAGTAATTCCTTGTGCAAGCATGTTTTGCATCATGGTGGGATAAATTTGAAAAGTTTGGTTCACATTTGTTACTTCTGGGGCACCTCCCTGGTTTGGAGTTTCCACTGACGTTTGAGTTGTTAGTGGGGAATTCTTTCGGTTGCCTCGGGGAGTTGGCGGTGGACGAACTCATGGTTCCTTTCGTAGAGACATTATCCTAAACGTTTAGAAAAGACACACTTAAGTTGTTAATACTACTTAATCATAACAAGCATGTAAGAATGGTATTGCATTGATAGTGTATTAGTATAATTTATTCCTATAATCCCATAGATTTCCAAGTCATAGAGTGAGATTGAATCCTGAAATCCTACTGACTTTCAAATGACAAGGGAAAGATGACTGGTTCAGAAATCCTCTAGATTTCTGAATGATAGAAGGGGATCTTAATTGCTAATGATTTTGAAATGTATTAGTGTTTTAAAATGTATATATGGATTTTAAGAAACTAGGTTGCTGCAACAAATCTTGAGAACATTCTTCAATCTCTAAAACTCTCAACCGTTGTATTCTGTCAAACTCCTTTCTCAAGGTTAGTTGTATACCGGCCCGACCATAAATAACATAGATGTGCATTCCAGTTTTAATTGTGGTATGTATTATGTATGGTACTAACCTTTAACTGAGGCGTTTGACCTAAAGGGTTGAGTTGGTAGTTTTAGTTAAAGGGATGTTAATTTTTTTTATTAAGTGTTCTCATTGCGGGTCAGAGTATATATAAACACTTATATATTATGGACGGTGGGGATACTAGTATTATTAATTTTTATTTTATACCTCCCGAATATCAAGCACAGATGAGGGCCAGACATGAAGTACCGGAGGGCAGAATCATTTTAGCAATTAAGCTTTTCCGAATCCACCAAGCCAAGTGGCACATCAAACCGGATTCCTCGTACCGTAATTAGTCGAGAAGTAGTGTTATTATTAATAATACTTTTATTAGATCCTAGTTTTCTATAGTTGTATTTCGCTTTTGAGGATACAAGTTCTCTATAGCCAATTTAGCTCTGATACTAAGTTCATGGATCACAGATAAACTAAATATATAGCACAAGTACAACGATAAACAAAGTATTTGTATTCCATCATTAAATTGAATACAGGGTTCTTACAGATAACAATAGTACAGTAGTTGCCTTAAACATGTAGGCAGATAACAAAAAATAGATATCTAGGTCGTCTGCAATCCACGACTATTCTTCTGTCTGAAAGCCTGTCTAATGATCCCCTGAAAATACATGTAAGTTTGAGGGTCAACACAAATATTGGTGAGAGTCACAGGTTTTCTAAAATAATAATAATTTTAATATGATTAAAAAAAGTATTGTCTTTGTTGCAAGTAAAAATGTATTTAGAATTGTTTGATAAAGAGAGAACTCTAAACTACGGTTTCTAGATAATGAAATATCGTTAGAGTTTATAGTAACGAAGTTATATGGATAGCGGATAAATAGACATACGGATATAGGGATAAAGTTATCTACCAAGGTTGAACTTAACAACCACAGATATCGATAAACAGATAAATGACAAGTATATTTGATAAGCGTACATGTAAAAGTGTACGATACTTGTTTAAACAATTGATAAAACTTAGTATAGTGTACACGAGCACATGTATAATCCAAACGTGTTCAAAAGACTCGAACTCTCTTCAGGGGCCTTTGTGACAACCCGAACCTTTTTACGTTAACGTTATCCGATTATGTTAAATAAATTTTAAATTTTTTTTTATTTCCGTCAAATTCCTATGGTTTGGAAAATCATTTAAGATATATATTTGAATTATATACATATGAGTCAGAACCAAAATCGCACGAAAACCTGAATTTCCTTCAAAAATCAGCAGTTTCCGGACTGACTGGTGTTCACGGTCGTGAACCCGATCATGGCCGTAAACCCGATCACGACCGTAAACTAGTTCACGGCTGGTGGACCCCACTACTGACCATGAACCCCCCCCAATATATACGTGATTCCTACCCTCATTTACACTTTTGTGGCCGAAAACTCTCCCATTCTCTCTCTAACCTCTCAACCGCAAACACCAAAATACCCTCTTTTCTTCCGAAAATCATCAAGAATCACCTTTGGGCATTATTGTGGAGAATGTAAAATGTGTTTTTCGTCGGATCAAGCATCGTTGCTCAGCATATTTCCTACAAGAACCCTGTTCGCGGCCGTAAACCCTTCAAGGGGATGTTCACGGTCGTAAACCTCTTCACGGCCGCAAACCATCCCTAAGTGGTGAACTTGACTGAAAAACCCGCTTTCCCCGATTCAATCATGTCCCGGTAACATTCCTAAACCAAAAGCAAGTGTTTTTCCAACACTATAAATAATGGTTTCGCTAATAAAATACATATATGTATTTAATTGTTATTAGGATCCCGTTAAGTGTCGCGTACATCAACCCGAGGGTCTTCATTTCCAGTTTCGTTGTCCGACACTTTCACGCAACTAACAGTGAGTTCATACCCCTATACTTTTAAGATTTTTAATGTTTTCAGGGGCAGAATACAAGCAAACACAAATGATTTGTGAATTTATACAAAAGGATTTCAAAACACTTAAAACTGATGCAATGGATATAGTCACACGGTTTCCACATTTCATAAAAATATTTAGATAATTTAATCCCTTTTGTATTATGCTGAGCATAAGGGACGTTTTCGACTTACTGCCAAATTGAATAGTTTTCAGATCAATTCATGAACCAATACATAATATTCATGCAAACTATAATAGGTATAGTTTGGGATTTCAATATACATTATTACAAATTTAGAGCTTATACATTGCTAAACATATAAACTATGACAAACTTAGTTTATGATATTCTCGGGTAACAAGGAAAATTTATTATATAATTATTTAAATATAATTATTACTCTATACAGTATACACATGGGTTCAAATACAATAGAGCAATACTAAACTACAGGTAAACTAGATTATACAGAATTGTGAGACTCTACTTCAAAATTGTACCCTTTGGTGTACTGAACTAAATCCTATCATAGTATAACCAAAGTCTCTTGGAGGGAGAGCGTGAGATTTGTGAACAGATTTATTCGGGACTGACAATCCCACACCTGAACTGCAAGCTACAGTTAGGCTGGCATGCATGGGGTGACAAATGTCATATATCTAACACTTAAAGAACGTCGTAAAGGTCTCTAGGTCATATCAAGCATGGTTATATGACTCATAATAATATAAACTAAACTTATTTCTTACTGTATTTCATTATTCTTTAGTTTTATTTTCATTAATAAAACTAGATCATAATACAACTAGAGGATTCCAGGGATTTCAGCTCATAGTTTTATGTTAAGTAATGAAACTACTATATATACTGGTGGTAACTAGGGTTTTCAAACATTCTATACATTACTGGTGATAGCCAAGGTTTTCATACAAAGGGTTTTCATTCAAAACTATGATATACAATTCAGCTGGTGGTAACCAGGCATACAAACTAATACATTATACACTACTATAGAACACAATAAGAAACATATATGTTAGAAAATATTGGATTTTCTTGCGAAGCATACAAACATTTTACAGATTCAATGACAGGTTTTTATAACAAAAACATGCTTATGAACTCACCAGCTTAATGTTGATACTCTTTTCAAAACCCCTTGTATTCTCAGGAAATCAGTAGACAGGTACCCCAGCAGACTTTTGAGAATACGGAGCATATAGAGTCACATCTTTATTTTGTTGCTTTTGATGTATATAAATATGAATCAAACAGATGTAAATACCTTATATATATATATATATATATATATATATATATATATATATATATATTCAATGTAATGGTTGTGTTTACTTTGATTACTATGATGCAGTTGTTGTGATACTACATATGATATCATCCACCCCCGAACGATTCCGCCGTTTCAGTTTGGGGGTGTGACAGATTGGTATCAGAGCTATTGTTTATAGTGAACTAAGTATACTAAACCTTACATGGTATACAGCTATAAACACTAAAGGGGCCGAAGTGCTCTGAAACTAAGAGTATAGTTTAAAAAGATAAGTATTTTTCAAGAAGTATACAAGAATACATAGGTACAAGAAGCTACAACATAGTAAGAATTACATCAAAGTATTTAAGGCGAGTTGGACACTATGGTTAAACCTGGATAGCTATGTAGTCATATGTGGGGCCAATATAACTTGATCAACTATATTTGTCCGAGATATGACCAACATGTGCTTGGGAGTGGCTGTGTTGTCGCGACAAGTCTAAAACTTACCAAATCCGATACTAATGAAGCATATAGTTAAAATACTATAGGAGTATTTTATAACACTATATCACTGCACAGGGTCGTTACAAGTAGTACAAATCCTCACAAATGAAAGACCTATAATTCCTTGTTTATGTTAGTAAACCTTTATTGTAGATCTTGTTATCACTGTAGGATTAAGATATATATTGCTCGAAAATATCCGATTCATGATCAGTATAGAAGGCTTATTGTCATTTTTCCTTGTATATTTTTAGAAAGAGATGCCCCCCAGGAAGAGGCCTAACATAAAGAACAACAATCCACCGACAGATCCTCAGCCACCACCTCCTCAGTTTGATCCTGCCATGTTCAAGGGAGCAGTTACAACCGCTGTCGCTGCCGCGATCTCGCAGATTAATTCTAGCGGCTCTAGCGGGTCGAGAAGTGGTACCCATCCCCGTAACCTTGATGGAGGTCAGGGACACCAGAAGGAGTGTTCCTACAAAGATTTCATGAATGTGAAACCCAAATTCTTTGACGGAAATGGAGGTGTCATTGCCCTCACTCGTTGGTTCGAGAAGATCAAATCAATTTTCGAGATCTGTGCGTGCCTCGAGGCAAGCAAGGTGAAGTTCGCCTCCTGTACCTTCACGGATAGAACACTGACTTGGTGGAATGGTCGAGTCAAATCCCTAACTCTGACTGTAGCCAATGCCATGGGTTGGGAGAGTTTAGAGGAACTAATGCTTGCTGAGTACTTCCCAAGGTGCGAGATGCAGAAGTTGGAGCACGAGCTCTGGAACCTGAAGATAAAGGGTTCCGACATTGCCACCTATACAGCTAGATTCTGCGATCTGGCTCTTCTCTGTCCAGGGATGGTCACCCCGGAAAGCAAGAAAATAGAGAGGTACATTTGGGGATTGACGCCCTTAACTCAAGGAAATGTTTTGCCTGCTAAACCTCTCACATTCGATAGCGCCAAGTGTTTAGTGCAAACTCTCATAGATCACGGGGTTGATCTTGATGCAGCGGCAGCCGTTCCCGAACATCAAAAGGCGAGTGGTGGGAAGAAAAAGTTTTGGAATAAGCATAAGTGCCAGTCTTCACTGGAGCCCTCCAAGAAACAACAAGTAGTGGCAGTTCATGCTGCTACCACTCCTGTCACTATTCCTGCAACTCAAGCCCCTGACAGTAGATATGTTGGTACTCATCCAAGGTGTGACAAGTGCAACTTTCATCATCACGGGCCCTGCCGTGATTTGCAATGCAACAGTTATGGCAAGAAGGGGCACACAACTCGATTTTTCAAGACACCAGCCAACCAACCAATCAGGCTCCTGGAGCGGGCGTTGGTCAAGCCTGTTATGGCAGTGGGGAGATTGGGAACTTCAAGAGGAATTATCCCAAGATAACAACAACTGGCAACACAGGGAGAGTGCTAGCGATGGTTCAGGAGGAGGTAGTTGCTGATCCCACCATTGTTACGGGTACGTTCCTCCTCGACAACTCTTATGCATGCATTCATTTTGATTATGGTGTGGAGAGAAGTTTTGTTAGTCTTGCATTTAAGCATCTACTCAAGCATAAACCCCAACCTTTAACTGAAACATTTATCGTTAAGATGGCTAACGGAAAGAAAGATAGCACTAACTACGTATTCATCGGCTGCACCCTTACCCTAAACGACCATTCCTTTCCAATCGACCTTATGCCAGTTTCCATAAAAAGCTTCGACGTCATCATCGGCATGGATTGGTTGAGCCCCAATCGTATTGATATCCTTTGCTATGAAAAAGCCATTCACCTCAATCTGCCATCTGGAGAAGCCCTCATTATTTATGGTGATAAACTCAGCTCAAACCTCCGTATCATTTCATGCATCAAATCCCAGAAATATCTGTGAAAGGAGTGCCATGCATTCCTAGCCCATGTCGTTAATGAGAAGCAAGAAGTTAAAGCCTCGAGAGCATCCCCGAAGTCTGCAACTTTCCTGATGTCTTTCCCGAAGAGCTTCCCGAAATCCCTCCCGAGCGCCAAGTCGAGTTCCGAATTGACTTAATCCCCAGAGCTACCCCCGTAGCTAAATCCCCATACCGTCTAGCGTCGACAGAAATGCAAGAGTTATCCAGCCAACTCAATGAGCTACTCAACAAGGGATTCATTAGACTGAGTTCCTCACCCTGGGGAGCCCCAACCTTATTTGTGTAAAAGAAGGATGGATCCTTTCGAATGTGTATAGATTATCGTGAACTAAACAAGCTCACCATCAAGAATCGCTATCCTCTTCCCTGAATCGATGACCTCTTCGATCAACTGCAAGGAGCCAGTTACTTCTCAAAGATAGACCTAAGATCAGGGTACCATCAACTACGAGTCCATGAGGGTGATGTTCCTAAGACAACATTTCAGACTCGATATGGTCACTTTAAGTTTGTAGAGATGCCCTTTGGTCTAACCAATGCACCGACGGAGTGAGGAAGATCATAGAGAAGTTCGTAATAGTGTTCGTAATAGTGTTCATTGATGATATACTTGTCTACTCTCGGAGTGAGGAAGATCATAGACATCACTTGAGGCTAGTGCTAGAAACCCTAAGGTAGAAGAAACTTTATGCAAAATTTTCAAAGTACGAATTTTGGATCAGAAAAGTAACATTTATTGGTCACGTGGTTAGCAAGGAAGGCATACACTACTATAGAACATAGTAACAAACATATATGTTAGAAAATATTGGATTTACTTGGGAAGCATACAAACATTTTACAGATTCAATGACAGGTTTTCATTACAAAAACATGCTTATGAACTCACCAGCTTAATGCTGATACTCTTTTCAAAACCGCTTGTATTCTCAGGAAATCGGTAGACAGGTACCTCAACAGACTTTTGAGAAGACGGAGCATATAGAGTCACGTCTTTATTTTGTTTCTTTTGATGTATATAAATATGAATCAAACAGATGTAAATGCCTTTTTATATATATTCAATGTAAGGGTTGTGTTCACTTTGATTACTATGATGCAATTGTTGTGATACTACATATGACGTCATCCACCCCCAAACGATTCCGCCGTTTTAGTTTGGGGGTGTGACAGATTGGTATCAGAGCTATTGTTTATAGTGAACTAAGTATACCGAAACTTACATGGTATACAGGTATAAACACTAAAGGGGCCGAAGTGCTCTGAAACTAAAAGTATACTTTAAAATATAAGTATTTTTCAAGAAGTATACAAGAATACATAGGTACAAGAAGCTACAACACAGTAAGAATTACATAAAAGTATTTAAGGCGAGTTGGACACTATGGTTAAACCTGGATAGTTATGTAGTCATATGTGGGGCCAATATAACCTGATCAACTATATTTGTCCGAGATATGACCAACATGTGTTTGGGAGTGGCTGTGGTGTCGCGACAAGTCTAAAACTTACCAAATCCGATACTAATGAAGCACATAGTTAAAATACTATAGGAGTATTTTATAACACTATATCACTACACAGGGTCGTTACAAGTAGTACAAATCCTCACAAATGAAAGACCTGTAATTCTTTATTTATGTTAGTAAACCTTTATTGTAGATCTTGTTATCGCTGTAGGATTAAGATATATCTTGCTCGAAAATATCCGATTCATGATCAATATAGAAGGCTTATCGTCATTTTTCCTTGTATCTTTTTAGAAAGAGATGCCTCCCAGGAAGAGACCCAACAGAAAGAACAACAAACCTCCGACAGATCCTCAGCTACCACCTCCTCAGTTTGATCCTGCCATGTACTAGGCAGCAGTTACAGCCGTTGTGGCTGCCACGATGTTGCAGATTAATTCTGGCGGCTCTAGCGGGTCGGGAAGTGGTACCCATCCCCTTAACCTTGATGGAGGTCAGGGACACCAGAAGGAGTGTTCCTACAAAGATTTCATGAATGCGAAACCCAAATCCTTTGAAGGCAATGGAGGTGTCATTGCTCTCACTCGTTGGTTCGAGAAGATCGAATCAATTTTCGTGATCTGTGCGTGCGTCGAGGCAGGCAAGGTGAAGTTCGCCTCCTGTACTTTCACTGATAGAGCACTGACTTGGTGGAATGGCCGAGTCAAATCCCTAACTCTGCCTGTAGCCAATGCCATGAGTTGGGAGAGTTTAGAGGAACTAATGCTTGCTGAGTACTGCCCAAGGGGCGGGATGCAGAAGTTGGAGCACGAGCTCTAGAACCTGAAGATAAAGGGTTCCGACATTGCCACCTATACATCTAGATTCTGCGATCTGGATCTTTTCTGTCCAGGGATGGTCACCCTGGAAAGCAAGAAAATTGAGAGCTACATTTGGGCGCCCTCAACTCAAGGAAATATTTTGGTTGCTAAACCTCTCACATTCGACAGCACCAAGTGTTTAGTGCAAACTCTCATAGATCACGGGGTTGATCTTGATGCAGCGGCAGCCGTTCCCGAACCACAAAACGCGAGCGGTGGGAAGAATTTTTTTTGGAATAAGTGTAAGGGCCAGTCTTCGCAGGAGCCCTCTTAGAAACAACAAGTAGTGGCAGTTCATGCTGCTACCACTCCTGCCGATGTTCCTGCAACTCAAGCCCCTAACAGTAGATATGTTGGTACTCATCCAAGGTGTGAAAAGTGCAACTTTCTTCATCACGGGCCCTGCCATGATTTGCAATGCAACAGTTGTGGCAAGAAGGGGCACACAGCTCGATTTTGCAAGACACCAGCCCAACCAACCAATCAGGCTCCTGGAGCGGGCGTTGGTCAAGCCTGTTATGGCTGTGGGGAGATTGGGCACTTCAAGAGGAATTGTCCCAAGGCAACAACAGCTGGCAACACAGGGAGAGTGCTAGCGATGGGTCAAGAGGAGGCAGTTGCTGATCCCACCATTGTTACGGGTACGTTCCTCCTTGACAACTCTTATGCATGTATTCTTTTTGATTATGGTGTGGCGAGAAGTTTTGTTAGTGATACATTTAAGCATCTACTCAAGCATAAATCCCAACCTTTAACCGAAACATTTACCGTCGATATGGCTAACGGAAAGAAAGAGAGCACTAACGACGTATTCATCGGCTGCACCCTTACCCTAAACGACCATTCCTTTCCAATCGACCTTATACCAGTTTCCATAAAAAGCTTCGACGTCATCATCGGAATGGATTGGTTGAGCCCCAATCGTGTTGATATCCTTTGTTATGAAAAATCCATTCGCCTCAATCTGCCATCTGGCGAAGCCCTCATTATTTATGGTGATAAACTCAGCTCAAACCTCCGTATCATTTCATGCATCAAAGCCCAGAAATATCTGCGAAAGGAGTGCTATTCATTCCTAGCCCATGTCGTTAATGAGAAGCAAGAAGTTAAAGACCTCGAGAGCATCCCCGAAGTCTTCAACTTTCCTGATGTCTTTCCCGAAGAGCTTCCCGGAATCCCTCCCTAGCGCCAAGTCGAGTTCCGAATTGACTTTATCCCCGGAGCTACCCCCGTAGCTAAATCCTCATACCGTCTAGCGCCGAGAGAAATGCCCAGCCAACTCAATGAGCTACTCAACAAGGGATTCATTAGACTGAGTTCCTCACCCTGGGGAGCCCCAGTCTTATTTGTGAAAAAGAAGGATGGATCCTTTCGAATGTGTATAGATTATCGTGATCTAAACAAGCTCACCATCAAGAATCGCTATCCTCTTCCCCGAATCGACGACCTCTTCGATCAACTGCAAGGAGCTAGTTACTTCTCAAAGATAGACCTAAGATCAGGGTACCATAAACTACGAGTCCATGAGGGTGATGTTCCTAGGACAACATTTTGGACTCGATATGGTCACTTTGAGTTTGTAGTGATGCCCTTTGGTCTACCCAACGCACCGACGGTATTCATGGATCTGATGAATCGGATGTGCCGCCCTTTCCTAGACAAGTTCATAATAGTGTTCATTGATGATATACTTGTCTACTCTCGGAGTGAGGAAGATCATAGACAGCACTTGAGGCTAGTGCTAGAAACCCTAAGGGCGGAGAAACTTTATGCAAAATTTTCAAAGTGCAAATTCTAGATCAGAAAAGTAACTTTTCTTGGTCACATGGTTAACGAGGAAGGCATACACATGGACCCTTAAAAAATCAAGGCGATTGAGAATTGTTCAGCACCGAAGACGCCCACAGAAATCCGTCAATTCTTGGGTCTCGCTGGCTACTATCGCACGTTTATCTAGAATTTCTCCAGGATTGCTAAGCCTTTAACCACCCTGACTCCGAAAGGTATACCCTTTAGTTGGGGAGAAAAGCAAGACACTGCGTTCCAAACATTGAAGCAGGCCCTATGCAGCGCACCTATCTTGTCTCTGCCTGAGGGGACGGAGGACTTCGTGTTCTACTACGATGCATCTAATCAGGGGCTAGGCTGTGTGCTCATGCAGGGAGGAAAGGTTATTACCTATTCCTCGAGACAGCTGAAAGCACACGAAGTCAATTATACAACTTACAATTTGGAGTTGGGAGCAGTGGTCTTCGCATTAAAGATTTGGAGACATTATTTATACGGAACCAAGTGTACTGTCTTCACCGACCATAATAGCCTACATAACATGAGGCAACGGTGATGGATAGAGCTACTCAGTGATTATGAGTGCGAAATAAGCTATCATCCCGGCAAGGCCTGTGTGGTAGCAGATGCCCTCAGCCGGAAAGAGTATTCAGGTCGTAGAGTGAAGGCACTGACAATGACCATCCATTCCCATCTGTCCGCTCAAATCAAAGAGGCTTAGTTGGAGGCCTTAAAACCAGAGAACATGTCAGATGAAGCCTTGAGGGGAATGGAAAAGAACTTGGAGATTAGAGGAGACGGAGTTTACTATTTCATGAATCGGATCTGGACCCCAAGGTTCGACGGTTACAGGGAGGTTGTCATGAACGAAGCTCACAGGACTAGATACTCCATTCATCCAGGTTCGGATAAGATGTACCTGGATCTCAAAAAGCTCTATTGGTGGTCAAACATGAAAGCAGAGATCGCTACTTTTGTGGGCAAGTGCCTGACTTGTGCCAAGGTGAAAGTGAAATTTCAAAAGCCCTCAGGTATACTTCAGAAGCCAGAAATACCTGAGTGGAAGTGGGAAAGGATTACGATGGATTTCATCACTAAGTTGCCCAAGTCTCCGAGTAGGTACGAAACCATCTAGGTAATTGTTGACCGATTGACTAAATCCGCCCACTTCCTGCCAATCAAAGAAACATTCAAGATGGAGAGACTTACACGAATCTACATCCAAGAGATAGTTCGTCTGCATGGTGTTCCTGTGTCCATTATCTCCGATCAGGATAGCAGATTCACCTCGAGATTTAGGCAGTCACTGCAGAAGGCTCTTGGAACTAAGCTGGATCTGAGCACAGATTACCATCCACAAACCGATGGGCAGAGTGAGAGAACCATTCAGACATTGGAAGACATGTTGAGAGCATGTATCATAGACTTTGGTAAGTCTTGGGACACCTATTTGCCCTTGTTCGAGTTCTCCTACAACAACAGCTATCACACTAGCATCAAAGTTGCGCCATTTGAAGCCCTCTATGATCGTAAGTGCAGGTCCCCTCTGTGCTGGGCTGAGGTGGGTGACACACAGTTAGCTAGAGGTCAAGTCTCAGATAGCTCTCTCACTGGCCCAGAAATCATCCGTGAAACCACAGAAAAGATCGTACAAATCCGGGAACGATTAAAGGCTTTAAGAGATAGACAAAAGAGCTACGCCAATAAGAGGCGAAAACCCTTGGAATTCCAGGTTGGTGACCGTGTTCTATTGAAGGTCTCACCCTGGAAAGACATGATACGCTTTGGAAAGCGTGGAAAGCTAAATCCGAGATACATAGGACCATTTGAGATCCTCGCTAGGATCGGTCCTGTAGCGTACAAACTTCGTTTACCCCCAAGAACTCAGCAACATTCATCCCGTCTTCCACGTGTCGAACCTTAAAAAGTGTCTATCCGACGAAACTCTTGTGATCCCTCTCGATGAGATCGAGATCAACAAGAACCTTAACTTTGTGGAAGAACCAGTCGAAATCATGGATCGGGAAGTCAATCGAATGAAACAAAGTCGCATACCGATAGTGAAGGTCCGCTGGAATGCCAAGCGGGGACCTGAATTCACTTGCGAGCGCGAAGATCAGATGAAACAGAAATACTCGTATCTTTTCCCGAGTCATTGATTGTATTCTATGTTTGAATTTCGGGACGAAATTCCCTCTATCGGGGGGATGATGTGACAACCCGGACTTTGTTCCGTTAACGTTAGCCGATTCCGTTAAATAAATTTTAAAATTTTTATTTATTTCCATCAAATTCCTATGGTTTGCAAAATCATTTAATATATATATTTGAATTATATACATATGATTCGGAACCAAAATAATGCGAAAACCCGAATTTCCTTCAAAAATCAGCAGTTTCCGGCCTGACTGGTGTTCACGGCCGTGAACCCGATCACGGCCGTAAACCCGATCACGACCTTAAACTAGTTCACGGCTGGTGGACCCCACCATCGACCATGAACCCCCCTATATATACATGATTCCTACCCTCATTTACACTTTTATGGCCGAAAACTCCCCCATTCTCTCTAACCTGTCAACCACAAACACCAAAATACCCTCTTTTCTTCCTAAAATCATCAAGAATCACCTTTGGACGTTATTTTGGAGCATCTAAAACGTGTTTTTCGTCGGATCAAGCATCGTTGTTCTTGAGTTCACGGCCGTACACCCTCCAATCTTCAAACCTTCAAAGGATGCAAACCGTTCACGGCCGTGAACCCTTAAAAATACATATTTCCTACAAGAACACTGTTCGCGGCCGTAAACCCTTCAAGGGGCTGTTCACGGCCGAGAACAGTTCACGGCTGTAAACCTCTTCACGGCCGCAAACCATTCCTAAGTGGTGAACTTGACTGAAAAACCCGCTTTCCCCGATTCAATCAAGTCCCGGTAACATTCCTAAACTAAAAGCAAGTGCTTTTCCAACATTATAAATAATGGTTTCGCTAATAAAATACATATATGTATTTAATTGTTATTAGGATCCCGTTAAGTGTCGCGTACATCAACCCGAGGGTCTTCATTTCCAGTTTCGTTGTCCGACACTTTCACGCAACTAACAGTGAGTTCATACCCCTATACTTTTAAGATTTTTAATGTTTTCAGGGGCAGAATACAAGCCAAACACAAATGATTTGTGAATTTATACAAAAGGATTTCAAAACACTTAAAACTGATGCAATGGATATAGTCACACGGTTTCCACATTTCATAAAAATATTTAGATAATTTAATCCCTTTTGTATTATGCTGAGCATAAGGGACGTTTTCGACTTACTGCCAAATTGAATAGTTTTCAGATCAATTCATGAACCAAATACATAATATTCATGCAAACTATAATAGGTATAGTTTGGGATTTCAATATACATTATTACAAATTCAGAGCTTATACATTGCTAAACATATAAACTATGACAGACTTAGTTTATGATATTCTCGGGTAACAAGGAGAATTTATTATATAATTATTTAAATTTAATTATTACTCTATACAGTATACACACGGGTTCAAATACAATAGAGCAATACTGAAGTGCACGTAAACTAGATTATACAGAATTATGAGACTCTACTTCAAAATTGTACCCTTTGGTGTAGTGAACTAAATCGTATCATAGTATAACCAGAGTCTCCTGGAGGGAGAGCGTGAGATTTGTGAATAGATTTATTCGGGACTGACAATCCCACACCTGAACTACTAGCTACAGTTAGGCAGGCATGCATGGGGTGACAAATGTCATATATTTAACATTTGAAGAACGTCGTAAAGGTCTCTAGGTCATATCAAACATGGTTATACGACTCACAATAGTATAAACTAAACTTATTGCTTACGGGATTTCATTCTTCTTTAGTTTTATTTTCATTAATAAAACTAGTTCATAATACAACTGGAGGCTTCCAGGGATTTCAGCTCATATTTTATTTTAAGTAATGAAACTACTATACATACTGGTGGTAACCAGAGTTTTCAAACAGAACATTCTATACATTACTGGTGATAACCAGGGTTTTCATACAATGGGTTTTCATTCAAAATAACGATATACAATTCAGCTGGTGGTAACCAGGCATACAAACTAATACATTATAGACTACTATAGAACACAGTAACAAACATAGATGTTAGAAAATATTGGATTTTCTTAGGAAGCATACAAACATTTTACAGATTCAATGATAAGTTTTCATTACAAAAACATGCTTATGAACTCACCAGCTTAATGTTGATACTCTTTTCAAAACCGCTTGTATTCTCAGGAAATTAGTAAACAGGTACCTCAGCAGACTTTTGAGAAGACAGAGCATATAGAGTCACGTCTTTATTTTGTTGCTTTTGATGTATATAAATATGAATAAAACAGATGTAAATACCTTTTTATATATATTCAATATAATGGGTATGTTTACTTTGATTACTATGATGCAATTGTTGTGATACTACATATGACGTCATCCACCCCCGAACGATTCCGCCATTTCGGTTTGGGGGTGTGATAGCCTTTCAATCAATTTTTATGTTTGAATAAGTAAAAGGCCATGTAGGCCATCAATTTTGTTTTCTTTAGTAGAAGTAGATCATGGATAGTTTGTTGCCATCTTTTAGGGATTTCTTTGCTTTATGTAGTACGTTCCTTTCCATTTTGAGTTTGAGCACCTGAAAATTAAACAGAAAATTGTCGCAAAAGCTTCCCCTTTTCTTCCTCTTATGTACTCTATTTTTGTTTTGCATCAGGTGCAAGGGGTTGATTCCATCATTTGGTATCAAAGCCCGGTTGATGACAACCCTGACCAACAATTATGGGTGATAGAAGTGAGAAAGATGGACAGATTACATTGCACAACCCTATGTTGTCAAGAACCAATTATGTTGTATGGACAATAAAAATGTGTGTATTTATGCAGGCACAAGGTGTTTGGGATGTTGTTGAGCCCACAACATCAAACACCGTAGTTGAAGTAAAGAAGGATAAATTGGCGATGGTGGCTATCTATCAAGGAATACCAGAAGATCTCTTGTTATCCTTGTTAGAAAAGCAAACAACCAAGGAGGCGTGGGATGCCTTGAAGACGATGTTCATGGGAGCAGATAAGGTAAAGATGCCAAGGTGCAAACTTTGAAGGCAGAGTTCAAGACTCTAAACATGAAAGAACCAGATACGGCCGATGATTTCGTTGTGAAAGTGGGTAATATCGTCAACAACATTAGGGCTCTCGGTGACAAGAATGAAGAATCATATGTCGTTAAAAAGATGTTACATACATTTCCCTCAAAGTTTGTGCAAATCGCCTCAACCATCGAGCAATTTAGAGACTTGGACTCTATGTGTATGGAAGAAGTCGTTGGAAGATTCAAAGACCATGAAGAACCGGTGAGAGGGCATACTAAGGTACTATTGACTCATCAAGAATGGTCAGATAGAAGTAAGAAAAAAAGCGATGTGGGACCGAAAGCTGCAACTAACACCTATAGGGTAGGTTCAACCAACTCACGAGGACGTAGGAATGGTAGAAGAAGAGGCAATGGTTTTGGGAATCGTGGTGGCTGTGGCAGGGACGGTGTTCATCATCAACACAATGGGGGTCGTGGTCATTTCAATGATCGTGACAAAAGTACGGTGAGATGTTATAATTGTCAGGAAATTGGGCATTTTGCTGCAGAATGTCAAAACCCACATCGAGAACGAGAAAGAAATTAGGAGGCGAACCTAACCCGAGACGACCTAGATGAACCAGCTCTGTTACATTCTACAATTCATGAAAGTGACAAGGTGCATGAAGTAATTTTAAATGAGGAGAATGTAACTCCAAATCTAAGAAGAACACGGGCTGAACCAAATAAATCGAACAGGTGGTACTTGAACAATCGGTCAAGTAACTACATAACGGGTCAAAAGGAGAAGTTTCAAGAACTCAATAGGTCCATTCAAGGTTCATGTAACGCCCCGTTCTAAAAGTATTTATTCACGAATTTCTGAGATCAAGAGTAAGGGCGTTTCGGTCTTTTTTGGGCAATGGGTTTTATTTGAGAAGGTCTCGGGTCAGGGTGTGTTGCTAGAAGCGTAGGGCTTCTCGCCACCTTTTCGTGGATATAAAGTTCGTCGGAAACGGACTTAGGATGAAGGAGTTATGACATTTTAAAGAAAGTGACATTAATGGCCCTTATGGAGAAAAGTTGACGAGGAAGGCCATGCATGAAATTTGGGACACGCGTGGGTACGCGCAGCGTAGGCTGGGTTACGCCCAGCGTAACCGAGTAAATGGTCGCGGGTGTTCAAGGCGTACGCCCAGCGTACGCTAAAAGTCATGAAACCCTAAATCTGGGTTGAGCACTATATATAGAACATAATGGCTTCAACCCTAGCCCCCATATCAGCCTCCCCAACCTTAGATGAAACCCTAAAACGTTCCAACCTCCAATTTTAGAGATTTTGACCTTGGAGAACCCATTTTGGTGGTTTAAGCTTGAAAGAGGAAAAGAGGAAGTTGTCAAAGAAGGAGTTGGGTGGCTGGAGCTTGTAGATCTGGGAAGGCATCATCTTCTGGAGTCCTTTTGAGGTATAAAGTCTCTTGCTTGACATCTATTTTGTGTAGATCTAGGTGTTATGAGGTTTTGACACCATTTCTTGTCCCAAAAACCCCAAAGTGATGCATGATGCGAGTTGGTCGAGATTAGCTGTCCTTTCAGACCCTATGAGAGGTCTTGAGTGAGAAAAATGAGGTCCCAAAGGCTTTGATTGTCTCATGTGTGATGTAGGTGGGTCTTAATGGACTAAGACCTTGATTTAAGAGCTTTATGGACGTCCCAAGTAATAAAGTTTGAGACTTTATGAATCCTAGGTATGTTTGGTCGATGGATCTGAAGTTTGGGCTTAAGAGCTTAAGCCATTAAGAACTTATGTGGAATCTTGGTTCAGCGATATTACGCCCCGTGTAAGTTGATGTACGCCTAGCGTAATCACTACTCTGCCTGTACGCTTAGCGTACATGGGGGTACGCCCCGCGTACTCTGTCTGTTTGGATCATGAGTTTTTGGGCCATGGTTTGGGGTATGTTTGGATATTTGGGCCTTAGTGGGCCATCTGAAATCATATTATATGGACCAAGGAATATATTTTGGGCTTAGGGTGAGGCCCATTAAGGGATTGGGCCCAATATAGCAAATCGGGCCATTAGTGGGTCACTAGTGGGCTTGAGAGCTTACCTAGTGTTGGGCCCTTCATTGTATGGTGTTGGGCCTTAGTCTTGGACCAGATTGGGTTAAGGGTAAAAGGGTGAATTTACCCTTAGAAGGATATTGTTTTGGGCTAAGTGTTATTGTGGCATTGATAGTTTGGAGAGCTAGAGGAGCAGCAGTGCGGGGATTGTCAGATAGCAGCCAGAGGAGTACCAGCAGTGTTTTAGCAGATCAAGGTGAGTTATCCTCACTATATCGACAGGGTCTACGGCACCAAGGCCGGCCCTTTATCGGATGGAAATCCGGGTAGTTGTTATTATGTTATTGCTTTGCTATGTTTGCATCCTGGTAGTTAGGATGGTATGTGATAGAGACCTGGTTAAGGTCGGTACCTGGGATATAGGGTAATGTTATGCTAGTGACCGGTTAGGTCGGAATCCTAGTTAGGATGTTGATATGTTATGTGATCTGTTAGACTGCTTGTCTGGTTAGGGATTTGTTATGTGATTGATTGTTTATGTGCATATGGTGGTTTGACGGGGGTTGGGTTGAGGCGGGTCCTGCTTTGTGATGTAGGCCAACATACCCAGGGCGGACCGGATACTCCGAAGGCCCAGCGAGCGGTCCGGATAGGCTGAAGGCCCCAAGAGGGTGGACCAGACGTGCCGAGGCTCGGAGAGTGGACCAGGCCGACTGAAGGCCCGGTGCGGGCGGACCAGTCACACTGTAGACTCAAAGAGTGGACCAGGTGGATTGAAGGCCCGGTACGAGCGGACCAATCACACTGTAGACTCGATGTACATGGCTAGACTCGGAGGGTGGACCAGGTGGACTGAAGGCCCGGTGCGGGCGGAGTAGTCACACAATAGACCTGATGTGCGTGGCTGTTCTATTTATGATATGATATGAGTATGTTATGTGTGGTTGGTATTTTGGGGGTAACTCACTAAGCTTTCGGGCTTACAGTGGTAGTGTTATGTTTCAGGTACTTCAGGAGATCGTGGCAAGGCAAAGGCGTGATCGTACCGCTCCTCATGTTTTATGATATGGTTCTGGGGATACTCTGATGTTTAAATAATTTTGAAAACGAAATGTATGAACTTATTGGTTTTTGAATGAAGTAAAATGTTTTAATTTGGCTGAATTTTTTTGGGTGTTACAAGTTGGTATCAGAGCCTTGGTTTGAGTGAATTGGATGAACATTCATGTGAATCCAGTCTCAAATCAAGGAGAGATTTTCGAAATGATTTTCAAAGGGTTTTGAAAATGAGTAAAGGAGGATGCAGAGGGTACGACAGCCGGAGCCAGTAAGTAGACCCCAAAATACCATACAAGTTATTTGATTATGTGATATGTTAGAACAACATGCTAGTACTAGGCTAGGGATCTTCAGGAATCGCATGATAGAATTTCCTGATTTGTGATGCCTGTTAGCCTAGGGTTTTCATGATATGAGATACTCGGTATTCCTCTAGGGGTGAGGATTGAGTGCTTGCTATGTATGTTAGTGCTTAGGGCATTGTGGTGATACTTGAGACAAATATGGGTAGGTGTGGAAGGTAGTATGGGTCCGTACTACTGAAAGCACAGGACCCATACGCGTGTCAAGGAAGTCACAACCCCTAGGTTGTTGGTTAGAGGTTAGTTCGCGACGGTTATGCGAGGAGATCATGTCAGCGCCAGAGGTGTCGGCCGTATGGCGGATGCGAGACGTTTCGAGTCAGGATCCGGTTCGGGATCGGGAGGGGGTGGTCAAGATGGATCAGCACCACCCAAGTGTATTGGTCAGATGAGGATGGATAAGTTGGATGCTAGGATTCTGGAGATCCTGCATGAGGAGGTTGCTGCTGTGTTCCGGACCGAGTTACCGGAACTGTTTGGGCCGATTAAGACCGCCATGGTTGAGTATTTTGATGAGCACTATGCAGCTCTTGCAGAGACAGCGGCCGCGACAGCCGCATCGGCTGTGGCAGTGGCAGGGGGAGGAGCCAGTTAGGTCTTCTAGTATCGAGACTTCGATGATACGAAGCCCCAACTTTTGATAGGGTTCGGGACCCGGTTATAGCCATGGGGTACCACATGACGTGAAGGGATGTTGCCTCACATGTTCAGAAGGTCAGGCGCGCTCTGAACCTACCAAGGTCCGGGGCGAAGGATTGGTGAGGACTTGCTATTGGGACGTATTCTGAGGAGCAAAAGGCTGCAGCTACTTGGGATCAGAGAGGTGTTCTGTACTTGTTACAGTATGCAGGATTAAGCGGGAGATGTGCGGCACTCGTTATGTTCCATGGATTTTCGAAAGGGTGGGCAATCGACATGAGGCCTAGGGTTGGGCTGGGGATATAGTCCCCAGAGTAGATCAGGAGTTCGAAGCCCCTAATGGGTGAGAACAGGATGCATGAGAGAGATAGCATCAAGAGGGGTGGTCCAGGGAGATGCTCAACAATTTAGAGCGGTCCGGATAGACTGAAGGCCAGTAAGGCATACCAGCCAGACCGAAGGCTCGGAGAACCGTCCAGACACGCTGAAGGCCCAGAGAGGCGGACCAGACATGCTGAATGTTCTGAGAGTGGTCCGGATAGACTGAAGGCCTGGTAGGGCGGTCCAGTCATGCTGAAGACTCTGTATAGGTTAGTAGAACTATATTCGGGTATTGAGTAGGCTGCTATGCTATAGCAATGAATGGGTTGTTCCAATTTTTTGGACATGCGGTTGGAGTAGGCTGAGGACTCCAGTGTATTTTGGTTGATCGGAAGTGTTAGTAGTGGTCAGACGGAGTTTAAAGGATCTTGATGATCTCATCAGTTGGAGTGTCTCCGAAATTTCATCGTCTTGGATCAGGTAGTACTCCAGTTGGGGACTGAGAGTGAATCCGAATAGGTATTAGTCAGTTTTGGGAAGGTCTGAGATTAGAATATCCTGTCATACGGGTTTTGGGAACCGGGTTGTATCTTTTCTTGATTGGTTATGGCATTTAAATGGGGTTGAGGCGGTCCTGCTCTACGCACTAGGCCAAGATACCCGGTGCGGGCCGACTGTAAGTCGTAGGCACGGAGGCTCGAAGGGAGCAGTAGGGTGGAGGCGGTAGACCAGCAAACCCTGAGAGTTTTTGACTCGATAGTTGGATTGATTAGACATGTTGGTATGCTAACCCGAAGGAAGCGGTATGGGTTAGGTATGAGGGCCGTGCTGGTTGGCCGGTAGTGGTAGGTATGTTGTTGTCGTTTTAACCATGCCAGTTTTGGGAATAGTGGTTAGTAGTCGATGCACTAAGTGGGGAGAATTGGAAAATTCTCCTGTAAAACAGCAAGTATCCAGGGTTGGGTAGCTGTTTAGAGTTATCAATATAGTTAGCCGAGAGTGTGGCATGATTAGAGCAAGTGATAGACAAGTGGGGGCAGGGAACAGACCATGGTTTCAGTTAAGGTAGTTGGTCAATGTGAGGCCTGGGTTTAGGCCATGGAAAGGATTCCGGGAATGGAACTGGAGTTCGGAACCCCAAGAGGGCTAGAACAGACTGCATGGGAGAGATTCCCGGGAGGAATGATCAGGGTGACGTGCGACAGTCTTTGAGCGGTCCGGATAGACTGAAGGCCGGTGGGCGTACCAGTCAGGCCGAAGGCTCGGGGAACGGTCCAGATAGGCTGAAGGCCCAAGAGGGCGGTCCAGTCATGCTGAAGGTTCTGAGAGTGGTCCAGATAGGCTGAAGGTCTGGAAAGGCGGTCCAGTCATGCTGAAGACTCTTTATGTGATAGTGAATCGATATGAGGAGAATGAGTAAATATGTTGCCATGCAATAGTAATCGATATGGTCTGGCCCCAAGTATTGATCATGATGATGGAGATGGCTGGAGGCCGTACGTGGGCCTTGTTAGTTGTGTGATCGGATTCCGAGTATATGGGAGTTAGAGAATAACGGTTGCTCTACATGGATAGTGTAGAGTGGAGTTTAGCTCTGTGGCACTTATGGGTACGGTAAGGGTTGTCGAGTAGACTTCCTGGAAAGGAAAGGTATGTAGCTCCGGAAGGAGCGTGGGTCGTCTGAGAGGAAGGCAGCGGAGTAAAAGGATGACCGAAGATGCTTCGGTTATTGATAGTAAGCACTGGGATTGTACCAGATATATGGAAGCACATACGGGTTGGATGCCCGTTGAGGTTGTGGCAATGTTGGATGATGTGCATGCATGTTTTCGGTCTCTTTGGAAGAGGAGAAGGGAAGGGATTCCCGATTGGAGATTGGGACAGAGAGAGGTGAGACAGCAGGTTAACAGACTCGAGAGTAGTCTGGACCGGTGCCGAGGGATGTAGTATCATGTCAGAACGTAGGGGATAGAGCCCGAGGATGGAACAGGATTTGTTCCAGGTTGCAAGTTATCAGGGTTATCGCCAGTTTTGGGCAAAGGAAGATGGATTAGTGCCTTGGCAAGAGCTCAGTGGGTGTTGTGGTATCCAGTTTTCGCAAGTTGCGAATGAATGCGTGGGACGGAAGTGAGGTAGTGTCTTCAGGTGGCACTCAGTGGATGAGCGTTGTCATCAGAGAAAAGAAGCCGGTAGGCGGCTTGAAGCAGTTGATCGGGACCCTGCAGGGGAAGAGATGGATTTTAGAGATTCGATACCCGTGTTTGAGGGAATCTGAGCCGGTTTGAGATCAGTAGATGCATTGTAGGAGTATTATCCGGAAGCTTTTGTTGCCGCAGGCTTCGAGGGCGAAGCCTAATTTAAGTGGGGGAGAATTGTAACGCCCCGTTCTAAAAGTATTTATTTACGAATTTCCGAGATCAAGAGTTAGGGCGTTTCGGTCTTTTATGGGCAATGGGTTTTATTTGAGAAGGTTTCGGGTCGGGGTGTGTTGCTAGAAGCGTAGGGCTTCTCGCCAGCTTTTTGTGGATATAAAGTTCGTCGGAAACGGACTTAGGATGAAGGAGTTATGACATTTTAAAGAAAGTGACATTAATGGCCCTTATGGAGAAAAGTTGACGAGGAAGGCCATGCATGAAATTTGGGACATGCGTGGGTACGCCCAGCGTAGGCTGGGTTACGCCCAGCGTAACCGAGTAAATGGTCGCGGGTGTTCAAGGCGTACGCCCAACGTAGGTGGAGGTACGCCCAGCGTACGCTAAAAGTCATGAAACCCTAAATCTGGGTTGAGCACTATATATAGAACATAATGGCTTCAACCCTAGCCCCCATATCAGCCTCCCTCACCTCAGAAGAAACCCTAAAACGTTCCAACCTCCATTTTTGGAGATTTTGACCTTGGAGAACCCATTTTGGTGGTTTAAGCTTGAAAGAGGAAAAGAGGAAGTTGTCAAAGAAGGAGTTGGGTGGCTGGAGCTTGTAGATCTGGGAAGGCATCATCTTCTGGAGTCCATTTGAGGTATAAAGTCTCTTTCTTGACATCTATTTTGTGTAGATCTAGGTGTTATGAGGTTTTGACACCATTTCTTGTCCTAAAAACCCCAAAGTTATGCATGATGCGAGTTGGTCGAGATTAGCTGTCCTTTCAGACCCTATGCGAGGTCTTGAGTGAGAAAAATGAGGTCCCAAAGGCTTTGATTGTCTCATGTGTGATGTAGGTGGGTATTAATGGATTAAGACCTTGAGTTAAGAGCTTTATGGACGTCCCAAGTAATAAAGTTTGAGACTTTATGAATCCTAGGCATGTTTGGTCGATGGATCTGAAGTTTGGGCTTAAGAGCTTAAGCCATTAAGAACTTATGTGGAATTTTGGTTCAGCGATATTACGCCCCGCGTAAGTTGATGTACGCCCAGCGTAATCACTATTCTGCCTGTACGCTTAGCGTACATGGGGGTACGCCCCGCGTACTCTGTCTGTTTGGATCATGAGTTTTTGGGCCATGGTTTGGGGAATGTTTCGATATTTGGGCCTTAGTGGGCCATCAGAAATCATATTATATGGACCAAGGAATATATTTTGTGCTTAGGGTGAGGCCCATTAAGGGATTGGGCCCAATATAGCAAATTGGGCCATTAGTGGGTCACTAGTGGGCTTGAGAGCTTACCTAGTGTTGGGCCCTTCATTCTATGGTGTTGGGCCTTAGTCTTGGACCAGATTGGGTTAAGGGTAAAAGGGTCAATTTACCCTTAGAAGGATATTGTTTTGGGCTAAGTGTTATTGTGGCATTGATAGTTCGGAGAGCTAGAGGAGCAGCAGTGCGGGGATTGTCAGATAGCAGCCAGAGGAGTACCAACAGTGTTTCAGCAGATCAATGTGAGTTATCCTCACTATAGCGACAGGGTCTACGGCACCAAGGCCGACCCTTTATCGGATGGAAATCCGGGTAGTTGTTATTATGTTATTGCTTTGTTATGTCTGCATCCTGGTAGTTAGGATGGTATGTGATAGAGACCTGGTTAAGGTCGGTACCCGGGATATAGGGTAATGTTATGCTAGTGACCGGTTAGGTCGGAATCCTGGTTAGGATGTTGATATGCTATGTGATCTGTTAGACTGCTTGTCTGGTTAGAGATTTGTTATGTGATTGATTGTTTATGTGCATATGGTGGTTTGGACGGGGGTTGGGTTGAGGCGGGTCCTGCTTTGTGTTGTAGGCCAACATACCCAAGGCGAACCGGATATTCCGAAGGCCCAGCGAGCGGTACGGATAGGCTGAAGGCACCAAGAGGGCGGACCAGACGTGCCGAGGCTCGGAGAGTGGACCAGGCCGACTGAAGGCCCGGTGCGGGCGGACCAGTCATACTGTAGACTCAGAGAGTGGACCAGGTGGATTGAAGGCCCGGTGCGGGCGGACCAATCACACTGTAGACTCGATGTACATGGCTAGACTCGGAGGGTGGACCAGGTGGACTGAAGGCCCGGCGCGGGCGGACTAGTCACACAGTAGACCCGATATACGTGGCTGTTCTATTTATGATATGATATGTGTATGGTATGTGTGGTTGGTATTTTGGGGGTAACTCACTAAGCTTTCGGGCTTACAGTGGTAGTGTTATGTTTCAGGTACTTCAGGAGATCGTGGCAAGGCAAAGGCGTGATCGTACCGCTCCTCATGTTTTATGATATGGTTCTGGGGATACTCTGATGTTTAAATAATTTTGAAAACGAAATGTATGAACTTATTGGTTTTTGAATGAAGTAAAATGTTTTAATTTTGCTGAATTTTTATGGGTGTTACAGTTCAGTAGGGTTTGGTTACGGGTCACGGGTTCGTAGCGAAGGGAGAGGGACAATAGTGTTCATGTGTAAGAATGGTGAGCACCATATACTGCGAGACGTATACTACATACCGAGTCTTTGCACCAACGTTATAAGTTTAGGTCAATTGGTTGAAGGCAGTGACAGAATCGTGATGCTCTGATCATACTTGTGGGTCCATGATGTGAGAGGTAGACTTCTTATGAAGGTCAATAAATCAATCAACTGGTTGTACAAGATCGAGTTAGAAAACATTAACTCAAGATGCTTAATTGCAACTAGCAATGAATCATGCAAGTTATGGAACGCACCTATGGGTCATGTGGGTTATAATGCACTCAAGCTCATGTAAGATAAAAGAAATGGTAATGGGATTGCCAACGATAATAAGTCCTACAGTGATGTGTGAAGGCTTGTTTAGTAGGCAAACAAACACGAAAACCTTACCCAACTTCAAAGCAAAGAAAAGATTGGAATTTGTACATGGGGATCTCTGTGGTCCAATCTCACCACCCACACCTGCAGGGAACATGTACTTTTTCTTGTTAGTTGATGATTTCAGTCAGGTTATGTGAATCTACCTGTTGCAAACAAAAGACCAAACACCTGGTATGTTTAAGAAATTTCGGGTAGCGGTAGAGGCTGAACCAGAAGAAAAAATTAGGGTGCTCCGGTCAGATCGTGGCGGGGAATTTCTGTCTAAGGAATTCACCTCATATTGTGAAGAAACTGGATTGATACGACACTACACGACCCCGTACTCCCCTAAACAGAACAGAGTAGTGGAGAGATGTAACCATACTATTGTGGAGATGGCGAGAAGCTCAGTCAAAACCATGCAAGTTACCAAGACGTTGTGGGGTGAGGCAATGGGTAATACGGTGTGCATTTTAAACCATGCAACCATAAGAGCCCGAGAGAACTCAACCCCGTATCACATGTGTACCGAAAGAAAGCCTAATATCGAACATGTAAAGGTGTTTGGATGCGTTGCTCATATGAAGGTGACGAGGACACATCTTAGTAAGCTTGTTGATCGGAGTAAAAAGATGGTTCATTTGGGAACTAAGATGGGAAAAAAAGCTTACATGCTACTAGATCCGAACACTGGTGCTATCAGCATCAGCAGAGACGTTTGCTTTGATGAATACTAGGTATGGCCATGGGGAGAGGAAAATAAGATCAAGGATACACCTGGAATGACCTTCACTGTTCAGGGATTTGCACCATTGGAAGTAAAAGAAAATTTCAGTGAACCAGAACCCTACACACTTGTATACCATGAGGACTTGAATGATCAAAGTATGGAGATGCCTAAAGTAGAGACCTCACAGGATCCAACATTACAACCTAGCCCACATGCGGGCACACCCACATCATCAACACTAGAAAGCTCAACCGGCTCCACGAGTACTATGTCAAGCTCTACTGGTGGAGGAGCTCCTAAGAGGTATAGACTTCTAACTGATCTGTATGATGAATGTGAACAGATTTTGCTGTTGAATGATTATAAAGAACCAACCACACATGTTATAGCTAGCAAATACAATGAGGTGAATAGTGGAATGAAATGTGATCTTGATGCAATTGTAAAGAACAAAACATTGACTCTTGTAGATCTAGCACCGAGTTGAAAAACAATCATGCTCAAATGGGTCTACAAGGTGGAAAAGGATCCGAGTGCAAAGGTATTGAAGCATAAAGCTCATTTAGTGGCGAAGGGATATGTCCAGAAAGAAGGCATAGACTTCGATGAGGTATTTTCTCTAGTGGCTCGAATGGAAACTATCCGTATTCTACTTGCACTTTCAGGTAATAACAGATGGGTTGTGCACCACCTCGTCAAATCTGCATTCCTAAATGGTGAGCTGGAATAAGAAGTTTATGTGACCCAACTGGAGGGCTTTGTGAATCATGATCAACCAAACAAGGTGTACAAGTTAACCTAGGCATTATACGGACTTCGACAAGCACCAAAAGCTTAGAATTCAAGACTCGATAGGTATCTCAAGAAAATTGGGTTCAAAAGGTGCTTGTAAGAATATCTTGCATATACAAGGAACACAAAGGGAAAAACACGGATCGTGGGTGTGTATGTAAATGACCTCATAGTTATAGGTGACTGTGACAATGAGATAAAACGCTTCAAAGAACATATGAACAGGGAATTTGAGATGAGTGATCTGGGAAAACTCTCATATTATCTTGGAATTGAAGTCCATCAACCTGAAGGAACATTCACCTGAAGCAAACAACATATGCCAAGAAAATACTAGCTAAGACTGGAATGAAGGAGTGCAATCCCTCTAAGTACCCAATGGAACCTAAATTGGAACTAACCAAGGATGAGGATGGAGTACAGGTTAATGTCACAGAGTATAAGAGCGTGGTTGGTGGATTGCGATACCTGACCCATACCCGACCCGACATAAATTATGTTGTTGGGCTGGTAAGTAGATTCATGGAGAGACCCACAATTCAACATATGAAAGCAGTGAAACACATCTTGAGGTATGTGAAAGGGACCATAGAATATGGTCTGGTCTATGGAAAGGGTAATAGAGAAAGTGTTATCACCGGGTACACTGATAGCGACTTAGCAAGAGATATGAAAGATAGAAGAACCAAGAGTGAATAACATTTTATCTAAATGAGAATTTGGTTACATGGGGATCATTAAAGCAGCATTGTGTAGCCCTTTCATCATGTGAAGCAGAATTCATGGCAGCCACCTCAGCCACATGCCAAGCGATTTGGATCAGACGACTGCTAAATGAAGTAACTAACTACAAGATCAAGGCACCGCTGTTGTAGGACTTGGCAAAATATCATGTATTCCATGGGAGAAGCAAACATATTGACACGAGATACCATTTCATTCGTGAACGTGTGGAGGAAAATGATATTGTTGTCTGTCACACCCCAAAACCTAAGAACGGCGGAAATGTTCTGGGTCGGAGGACGTCATGTACAGTATCACAACAATGAATAGTAGTAAACAAGCAACAACATCATTCATTGCATTAATAGTATAATTTTAATACAAGTGTATTCTGTCAAATTATATAGACACCAAAGTATAAATCAAAATGAAAGATGAGTCTTGAATAAGCTCCATCTTCTCTAAACCTTGCATCTGTACCTGTCTACTGATGACCTGAGGATACAAGTTATTTTGAAAGAGAGTATCAGCTTTGAAGTTGGTGAGATCATAAGTATTTTAGTGTCTGTATTTGTGAAAAGCATTTGTAGTATGAATTTGTAAGTATGTGAAGTTTAAGTATGTAAAAGTTTTGAACCTTCTAGAAAACCCTATGTTTCCTACTAAAAATAGCCTTCTACCAAGGCATCTAGTATCTATCTGTGTCTCATGTAAGAGTGTGTATTTTCCCAAATCTGACTATCATTATCCAAAAATATAGCTTCTACGTTACCGTGCATCGTGTGAATGTTCACGAAGTGAATGTAATGGGAAAATAACCTAGTACTGTAGTATTATGAAAAGTGACTACTGTTGTACTAACTACCTTAAACCAATTGTATATTTTAAGGCAACATGTGATCGGCCTGTATCCTGCTACCGACTCAATAGTAAAACGATAATGTAAGATGTCGTAAAAATGACGTTTGGCACCCGTAGACTTGCAAGTCCCACTGTAGCGAGCAGCAAGGTGTAGGATAGTCAATCCAGTATAGATCTATACACAAACTCATACGCTCCCCAATTAAGGAGATTCTGGATACAAAAACAGTTATGGCAGGTAGTGCCCTGACCCGTTTAATGGCTCACATAAATATATAAATGTATATATAATGTATTTGTGTGCTAGCTGTATTGTATGTTCTTCTTCTGTCTAGCCTGTATTGTGTGCTCTCTCTCCATCTAGCATGTATTGGAATGTTCTGTGTGCTCTCTCTCTATCTAGCATGTATTGGAATGTTCTGTGTGCTCTCTCTCTATCTAGCATGTATTGGAATGTTCTGTGTGCTCTCTCTCTATCTAGCATGTATTGGAATGTTCTGTGTGCTCTTGCTCTATCTAGCATGTATTGACTCATGAATGAACTGACTCTTTGTATGATTCATTGTTCTAGTATTAGTATCTTCCTAAACTACCCCTATAGTAGTTTACTAGCAATGTAGGAACATGAATGTATACCCTTGCTACCCAAGGGTATCGAATCGACTGGAAGAACCTTTTATGACTATATATGTACACATAATACATAACTAATATTTAAACGACCTTCGGACGGATACCTGATACTCACCAGACCACATCCAAATCGAGGAAAAGGAAATAAAGCGGATAGCCTTCCTAGGTCCTTTAAACATTTCTTATATAACTATACATATATAGGCATGCAATTTATAATATAAAGAAATAAAAGAAGTTTTGTAAAATCTTTAAAGAGTTTAAAGTACTAAGAAGATGACTTGATGTCAGTTTGTAAAATGATTTGAAAGCAGTATATAAGAACATATATAAGTATAAGGAAAACCTTTGTTTGAAACACTATTGTAACAAAGTTTTGAAAAGAAACATTCTGTAAGTAAGACAGTTTGATAAAGAGTTTAAAACAAGTAAAAACGTTTTGGAAAGCTATTTGAAGTAATCTGTTTGGTAAAACAGCTAAAAGTGTAGTAAATACATTTGTATGCTAGTTACTAATCACATGTGATTGATGTAATAACTAGCATGATTCAACTTGTATCCCCCCCCATAAAAGCATTTAAAAACATTTAAAAGGTTAATTAAGGGGTATGAACTCACCTGTAGCAAGTGGTTGGGATTGAACGACTGAATAGGATGTTAGGTGTCAAGTGAAGACTTGAACACACTCTATGATCCTAGATAACATATAATATCACAAATATGTATTCAATTACTCTTTAAACAGCTAAATAACAAAGTTAAAACATCCTAAGACATGTTAAACACTTTATATAAGTGTTATAAGCGCTAAGGATTGCATCTAAGTGTTGTAGGGAAAGGCTAGTGTGCTTGGGGTTCAAGGAAAACTCCAATAGGGAGTTTACGGTTTTGTGGTCACAACCAAAAGAGTTTACGGTCGTAAACTCTTGGGTTTACGGCCGTAAGCTCACACACTTTTGACCATTTGTTGTTTGAAGCCTTAAGAAGTCCCTAGAAGCTTTTCTACTTGAAGGATGTGACTAAGGAAGGAACTAGGGCACCATTTCACTCCTATTTGAAGTTTACGGTTCTTAAACCATTTTCCTTTGAGTTTACTACCGTAAACTCATAAGGTTTATGGTATTTGGGGGGTTTTCAAGTCCTTAGCTCATCAAGGTAATTGTCTAGGTTAGATTCTAAGCATAAGGAAGGAATATGGGCCATTTATACATACTTTGGGGTGTTTATGGTTTTGGGAGATTCCCAAACCGTAAACACATATAAATGAGGGATTTTGGTGTTTTTCATGGGCTTAAACACATCAAGGAAAGATCTAGAAATGTTTCCAAGGCTTGTGAAGCACTAAGGCACCCTAAGGCACCTTTTGGCACCTTAATTTGGGGTTTACGGTCCAAGAACATTCTTGGACCGTAAACACCTTGATCTTGGTGTTCTTGGGACATTTTCTTGATGTAAACATGTATAACAAGCTTAAACATACTCTAGGATAGAAGTACTTACGATATAGGAGCTTGAAATGAGCCAATAGTCCAAGAACACTAGTGTGTGTTCTTGGTGTTCTTGGTGAAACTTGAAGATTGACCCTTTTGGAATGATTTCACGGATAGAAGTGTGTTAAAACACTAGATTAAGTCATATAACAACTTAAGAAAGCTAGAAACACTTACTAGATTGATGATCTCGGAAAGTTTTTGGATGATACTTGAGAGAAAAGCTAGTTTGGATCTTGAGATTTGGAAAAAGTATAAATAATGACAAGTGTCATATATATATACTCCCAAATTTAGGGTTTTTGGCTGTAAATATTTTATTCAGGCATTAAACTCCAATTCCTTGGAGTTTAGGAATAATAGTGATGCACTATAACCCTAGGGCATCCTCTCTCCTGATATCTCCTAAAGTGTAAATCCTATAATACTCAAACTTATTCCAAAAAGTTTGAAACTTAGCAGCAACTTTTCTGACTTCTATTGAATTGAAGGGTTATTCAGAATAGAAAATTTTGGGTTGTCACATTGTCCAGCATGTGTGCAGCAAGAAACAAAGAGCCGACATCTTTACTAAGTCAGTGTGGAAGACTCAATTTCTGGAGATGAGAGACATGATGGGAGTACAACAGGTAACAAGTTCTGAAGTTAAAAGCAATGGCATGACCTGGACACTTTGGATCAATGGAGAGCATGTTGGATTTAATCCAAACCTGTTAAAAAGACCACTACTACAAAATAGAGCATTATCGACAGCCAAAACCATCTGTAATCCGTTTACTGACGGAATTATAACATACCAAAATCCGTCGGTATATTCTCGTCGCTAATTGTTTGCAACAGATTTCCGACGGCTACGACAAATTTTTAGCGACAGATTTTTTCGTCGGTGATTAGTAATGGAACACCGACAATACTTTTTGCAACGGATTACCGATGGAATGTGTTTGCAACGGATTACCGACGGAATGTGATTGCAACGGATTACCGACGGAGCGTCTTTCAATGGATTACCGACGGAATGTTGTTTGAAGCCTTAAGAAGTCCCTAGAAGCTTTTCTACTTGAAGGATGTGACTAAGGAAGGAACTAGGGCACCATTTCACTCCTATTTGGAGTTTACGGTTCTTAAACCATTTTCCTTTGAGTTTACTACTGTAAACTCATAAGGTTTATGGTATTTTGGGGGTTTTCAAGTCCTTAGCTCATCAAGGTAATTGTCTAGGTTAGATTCTAGGCATAAGGAAGGAATATGGGCCATTTATACATACTTTGGGGTGTTTACGGTTTTGGGAGATTCCCAAACCGTAAACACATATAAATGAGGGAATTTGGTGTTTTTCATGGGCTTAAACACATCAAGGAAAGATCTAGAAATGTTTCCAAGGCTTGTGAAGGACTAAGGCACCCTTTGGCACCTTAATTTGGGGTTTACGGTCCAAGAACATTCTTGGACCGTAAACACCTTGATCTTGGTGTTCTTGGGACATTTTCTTGATGTAAACATGTATAAAAAGCTTAAACATACTCTAGGATAGAAGTACTTAAGATATAGGAGCTTGAAATGAGCCAATAGTCCAAGAACACTAGTGTGTGTTCTTGGTGAAACTTGAAGATTGACCCTTTTGGAATGATTTCACGGATAGAAGTGTGTTAAAACACTAGATTAAGTCATATAACAACTTAAGAAAGCTAGAAACACTTACTAGATTGATGATCTCGGAAAGTTTTTGGATGATACTTGAGAGAAAAGCTAGTTTGGATCTTAAGATTTGGAAAAAGTGTAAATAATGACAAGTGTCATATATATATACTTCCAAATTTAGGGTTTTTGGCTGTAAATATTTTATTCAGGCATTAAACTCCAATTCCTTGGAGTTTAGGAATAATAGTGATGCACTATAACCCTAGGGCATCCTCTCTCCTGATATCTCCTAAAGTGTAAATCCTATAATACTCAAACTTATTCCAAAAAGTTTGAAACTTAGCAGCAACTTTTCCGACTTCTATTGAATTGAAGGGTTATTCAGAATAGAAAATTTTGGGTTGTCACATCATCCCTCCCTTAGGAGGAATTTCGTCCCGAAATTAGAATTTAGGTAAGGAAGTAGGCATGAATAATCGAGCCAAGAAGTGGGGATGCTTCCTAATCGATTGATTCTCGCGCTCTTAAGTGAATATAGGTCCTCGGTTGGCATTCCAGCGAACCTTCACTAATGGGCAACGGCTATGAATCGTTCGCATGGCCTCTCGGTCCATGGTCGCTACGGTTCTTCCACGCAGGTGAGGCTCTTGTGGAACTCGATCTCTTCAAGTGGGATTTCAAGAGTCTCTTCGGATAGATACTTTTACAAGTTCGAAACGTGGAGAAAAGAATGTACGTTACTAAGCTCACAGGGTAGATTGAGTTTGTGAGTTACAGGGCCGATTTTGGCAAGAATCTCGGAGGTCCTGACTATCTCGAATTTAGCCTTCCACGCTTTGCAAAACGGATAAAGCCTTCCCAGAGTGAGAATTTCCAAAGGATTTGGTCTCTCAATTCTATTGCTGAGTAGTTTGCTAAGTTGTCCGGACTGTTCTTGTATCTCCGTAGGTGTTTAGACTGTAGGGCGATCTGGTTACAGGAGTCGTACTGGGTTCTAAGTTTGTTCACATGACAATGCGATTACTCGTAGTCTTGGGCAGTCTCCGTCCCGAAGTTCAAATTAGAAGTCATACATGGTTCATCGATCACAGTCTCGGGTATACGAGTCGTATATAATTAAGATTGAAAAGGTAGTCGAATAAATGATTCTTCTTTAAGCTCACATCCCAACGAGGAAAAGAACTTAAGGTGGAATCATCAATTCTAAACCTGTAGAACCTTGATTATATACCACCCTTGTGTATACCTTCTCTAGTGATAGATCAATCGTATGGATCTTCGGGTTGAACTTGACGTACCGTACGAGTATTTCTTCGGGGAAGCTTGCTGAGGTTTCTTCGGAAAGGATAAGAAACATGAGGTACCCTACGCGTGAGTACTTCGGAGCTCTGAAATGACGGCTTCGCTAAAAAGACGTGTACGGAGAAAGAGATGTATGTATGACACTGGTATGGTGTGGATCGAATTGAACCTAGCGGTATGATAATATCGAACTCACTTGGGAATAAAGACATTTAGACTTGATCATAAAGGCGTTACAGACAAAAATTCAACAGTGCAACTTTTAACAGAGTTTCAGTACTATAGATTCACTACTAGACTATTGCTGCGAACTAGGTATACTACAAAAGAAAAGTATACACAGCACGAGTATCCCTTTACTGACGGGATCTCGCAAAAGGTAAGACTCAAGTTGCACTAGTTTTAAGCAGTTTAAGTGTCTGTTACAACGAACGCCTTAGATACTCGAACGAGGGTCCGACGTAGTCTCTCCTGCAGCTGTGATCCTTAGTATTTTTCCGTCTGCGCCGGAGTTCTTCGTTATCAGGCAATCCTTCTCGAGATGTCCTATCTCACCACATTGGTGACATATCCGGCTAGCACCAATATCGGTGGTGGAAGTGATGTGTCGAGTCAGAGTTATGTGGACACGAGTGCCCTCCTCGTTCGTCCATTTTCAAAATTTCCTTTTAAAGTGACCTGCTTTACTATCACTCTTCGAAGCCTGGTTGACCTCAATGCCCGGGGCTTGAGTGATGGGTCGTGCCGGTGCTCCACAGCTATGAGCATGGTGCCCTATTTTTAGGCAATTGCAACATTGCATTTCATGGCAAGCCCGATGATGATGGAAACTACACTTATCACACTTTGGAAGTTTTCCTTCGTATGGCCTGCTTGGTACTGGGATGGCAGAGGTTTCCGCTTGTTGTTGTTGCATGGCGAGTCTTTGGGATCGCATGCGTTCCTTCTGGGCTTGGCGCTTTCGTTTCCTATTCACTGTTTTTCGGCTTTGCGAGTCTGTGACTGTTATTGTTTAATGACTTCCTGTATTGATACTATGATCGGTATTTTCAACCCCTTCGTCAGCATTGCTTGTGTTAATAGCGCTGCGGTTTGTGAGGATTGCTGCCACGGCAGCCGTCACGGCAGTTGTAACTGCGGCTTGAAAAGTAGCAGCGTCCATAGGAAAGGCGAGGGTTTCGTTGTTCGTCTGACTGTTTCCAGTTGACGACATGATTCTGTAGCACGAAAGACAAGGAGTTCGTGAGGGACTAAGATTGAACCTAGATTATCTTGATTTTGACTAAGAGATGAGTTATTATACATGAACACTTAGCTTATACACATTATGATATAATCAAGACTGGGCGGATAGTAAAATTTTGGATTCTACTTTAGTTTCACATCCCAACGAGGAAAAGAAACTAAGTTAGAAATCTCACATTCTATTGTCTACAAGGTCTTCATTATATATAATTTGGGAATGTATAAGCGAGGAAATCATAATAATAACCTTCTTACTAATCCGTCTTAATGAACTAGGGTTTCTAGAAAAGGCTACTATTGAACCTAGATGTATTTCGATCGATCACTTAAAGAGTAGAAGTATGTTCTCACAGGTTTGACCTACATCCCTATGATGCAGTCCTAATACGGAGTAGAAGTGAGTTCGTAGAATGGTCTGATGACGCTTGATGTCTAAAACCGAGAACTTGCGGTTGGTAAATAATATGATCCAACCATGGATAAAGAATCGGGAATGATCCCATAGCTAAATTACCCTAGTTCTATAACTCGACTAGAGTGGGTTTCAGATAGACTCTCATGATGGCATGATGAAAGTACTTGAATAAAGAATGACACGGAAGTTAGCCGACTGTCAATATCTTGGATATTTATGACGTAATAAGTCCGGGAAAATTGACCTTATAGAAGGTCTTACATCGTAACCAGAGTGGAAAGGTTTTGGCCGCATAAAGGCCTAACTAAAAGTACCTAAAGTACAAGATAGTTTTATAGAAAAATGCCACTTAGGACATAGATAGGAAAGCGATTCGTTATAACAGGGAAAGGAAGTAAGGCATCTACTACTGGTGACGGTCATCCCTCTGGTGAACCCTTAGATCGGCCAGTTGACGTTCCACATCAAGCAGGTGTCTTTCGTACACCCTCTGGCGTACTCAGAGTTCTATGACTTCAGCTCGTGATTCAGCCAGTGCTTGCAGCAGGGTTTCGTGATCTCTCTCAGATCTCTCACGAGCATCTTCCAGGCGAATGGTGCAGAGGGTATGCATTCTTGCATAGGCGACAACTTCTGTGATCTGATGTAGGGCTGTCCTGCCTTGAATCTCATTCCGGGCCACTCTACGGACCAGGATTGGCAAGACTCTGTCAGCTGAGCCCCCTTCGCTTAGATCATAAAGCTTCGGTCTCCATTAAATGGCATGGGCTGATCCTGCCCTTGGCTCCATGTTTCCAAGCATTGCACCCACTGAGGCGTCGGGCCTTGAAAAGTCGGACGAGGGTTATGATTCAGAAAGGGAGCTGCCTGGGGTAGGTTCTCAACCTCGGGTTCGGAGTTAGCATCGTCTGAAAGGTCTTCATCATGGTGATCATTCACAGGGATAGGATGATCATTCTCTGGTTCTTCTTCAAACCATCCAGCAATGACTTCGTTCGGAAGGTACTGGTTGCCATGGGGATGGAGTCGAGCCATGTTATCTATGCGAGAAAGGAGAAAATGAGAACTAACTAAATAATTATAATATGATCTTTATCAGTTGCTTCAATACTTGTTTAGTGCATACCAGTTATATGTATTTAGGATAGGATAGACCTTCGAATAAGTGACTCTAACCCTAAGCCCCCAACCCAACGAGGACAGGATATAAAGCAAAGATTCACAGATTCTAAGTCTATGACATCCTAGCACATATAACCTTAGTGTATCCACTAAACAACTATCGACATACTAATAAAATCTATTTAGTTCTCAGATAAGCAATTACAGTAACACTAAATACCCCTATGGTATTTTAAGTTTAGGTTCTATTGTTCTCATTGTGGTATTTTTGGTAAGATTTTAGACTTGTTGCAACCTCACAACCACACTTAGTCACATGCTAGTCAGCCCCCGGATAATATAGTTGATCAGGCTATATCTTCCCAGAATTGACTATATGTCTCTAAGTCTACTTGTGGTGCCCAACAATCGTAATTCTTTTGTACTGTCCTAGTGACACTGATTTTAGTATGAATGCAGGCACGTATACTTATTTAAATATTTTATTATTTAAAGTATAAACTCTTGGTTAGAGTATTTTGATCCCATTGTATTTATAGTTAGTATATCTTTTATAGGTTGATATACTTAATTCACTATAAACAATGCTCTGATACCAATCTGTCACACCCCAAAACCTAAGAACGGCGGAAACGTTCTGGGTCGGAGGACGTCATGTACAGTATCACAACAATGAATAGTAGTAAACAAGCAACAACATCATCCATTGCATTAATAGTATAATTTTAATACAAGTGTATTCTGTCAAATTATATAGACACCAAAGTATAAATCAAAATGAAAGATGAGTCTTGAATAAGCTCCATCTTCTCTAAAGCTTGCATCTGTACCTGTCTACTGATGACCTGAGGATACAAGTTATTTTGAAAGAGAGTATCAGCTTTAAAGTTGGTGAGATCATAAGTATTTTAGTGTCTGTATTTGTGAAAAGCATTTGTAGTATGAATTTGTAAGTATGTGAAGTTTAAGTATGTAAAAGTTTTGAACCTTCTAGAAAACCCTATGTTTCCTACTAAAAGTAGCCTTCTACCAAGGCATCTAGTATCTATATGTGTCTCATGTAAGAGTATGTATTTTCCCAAATCTGACTATCATTATCCAAAACTATAGCTTCTACATTATCGTGCATCGTGTGAATGTTCACGAAGTGAATGTAATGGGAAAATAACCTAGTACTGTAGTATTACGAAAACTGACTACTGCTGTAATAACTATCTTAAACCAATTGTATATTTTAAGGCAACATCTGATCGGCCTGTATCCTGCTACCGACTCAATAGTAAAATGACAATGTAAGATGTCGTAAAAATGACGTTTGGCACCCGTAGACTTGCAAGTCCCACTGTAGCGAGCAGCAAGGTGTAGGATAGTCAATCCAGTATAGATCTATACACAAACTCATACGCTCCCCAATTAAGGAGATTCTGGATACAAAAACAGTTATGGCAGGTAGTGCCCTGACCCGTTTAATGGCTCACATAAATATATAAATGTATATGTAATGTATTTGTGTGCTAGCTGTATTGTATGTTCTTCTTCTGTCTAGCCTGTATTGTGTGCTCTCTCTCCATCTAGCATGTATTGGAATGTTCTGTGTGCTCTCTCTCTATCTAGCATGTATTGGAATGTTATGTGTGCTCTCTCTCTATCTAGCATGTATTGGAATGTTCTGTGTGCTCTCTCTCTATCTAGCATGTATTGGAATGTTCTGTGTACTCTCGCTCTATCTAGCATGTATTGACTCATGAATGAACTGACTCTTTGTACGATTCATTGTTCTAGTATTAGTATCTTCCTAAACTACCCCTATAGTAGTTTACTAGCAATGTAGGAACATGAATGTATACCCTTGCTACCCAAGGGTATCGAATCGACTGGAAGAACCTTTTATGACTATATATGTACACATGATACATAACTAATATTTAAATGACCTTCGGACGGATACCTGATACTCACCAGACCACATCCAAATCGAGGAAAAGGAAATAAAGCGGATAGCCTTCCTAGGTCCTTTAAACATTTCTTATATAACTGTACATATATAGGCATGCAATTTATAATATAAAGAAATAAAAGAAGTTTTGTAAAATCTTTAAAGAGTTTAAAGTACTAAGAAGATGACTTGATGTCAGTTTGTAAAATGATTTGAAAGCAGTAAATAAGAACATATATAAGTATAAGGAAAACCTTTGTTTGAAACACTATTGTAACAAAGTTTTGAAAAGAAACATTCTGTAAGTAAGACAGTTTGATAAAGAGTTTAAAACAAGTAAAAACGTTTTGGAAAGCTATTTGAAGTAATCTGTTTGGTAAAACAGCTAAAAGTGTAGTAAATACATTTGTATGCTAGTTACTAATCACATGTGATTGATGTAATAACTAGCATGATTCAACTTGTATCCCCCCCCCCCCATAAAAGCATTTAAAAACATTTAAAAGGTTAATTAAGGGGTATGAACTCACCTGTAGCAAGTGGTTGGGATTGAACGACTGAATAGGATGTTAGGTGTCAAGTGAAGACTTGAACACACTCTATGATCCTAGATAACATATAATATCACAAATATGTATTCAATTACTCTTTAAACAACTAAATAACAAAGTTAAAACATCCTAAGACATGTTAAACACTTTATATAAGTGTTATAAGCGCTAAGGATTGCATCTAAGTGTTGTAGGGAAAGGCTAGTGTGCTTGGGGTTCAAGGAAAACTCCAATAGGGAGTTTACGGTTTTGTGGTCACAACCAAAAGAGTTTACGGTCGTAAACTCTTGGGTTTACGGCCGTAAGCTCACACACTTTTGACCATTTGTTGTTTGAAGCCTTAAGAAGTCCCTAGAAGCTTTTCTACTTGAAGGATGTGACTAAGGAAGGAACTAGGGCACCATTTCACTCCTATTTGAAGTTTACGGTTCTTAAACCATTTTCCTTTGAGTTTACTACCGTAAACTCATAAGGTTTATGGTATTTGGGGGGTTTTCAAGTCCTTAGCTCATCAAGGTAATTGTCTAGGTTAGATTCTAAGCATAAGGAAGGAATATGGGCCATTTATACATACTTTGGGGTGTTTATGGTTTTGGGAGATTCCCAAACCGTAAACACATATAAATGAGGGATTTTGGTGTTTTTCATGGGCTTAAACACATCAAGGAAAGATCTAGAAATGTTTCCAAGGCTTGTGAAGCACTAAGGCACCCTAAGGCACCTTTTGGCACCTTAATTTGGGGTTTACGGTCCAAGAACATTCTTGGACCGTAAACACCTTGATCTTGGTGTTCTTGGGACATTTTCTTGATGTAAACATGTATAACAAGCTTAAACATACTCTAGGATAGAAGTACTTACGATATAGGAGCTTGAAATGAGCCAATAGTCCAAGAACACTAGTGTGTGTTCTTGGTGTTCTTGGTGAAACTTGAAGATTGACCCTTTTGGAATGATTTCACGGAAAGAAGTGTGTTAAAACACTAGATTAAGTCATATAACAACTTAAGAAAGCTAGAAACACTTACTAGATTGATGATCTCGGAAAGTTTTTGGATGATACTTGAGAGAAAAGCTAGTTTGGATCTTGAGATTTGGAAAAAGTATAAATAATGACAAGTGTCATATATATATACTCCCAAATTTAGGGTTTTTGGCTGTAAATATTTTATTCAGGCATTAAACTCCAATTCCTTGGAGTTTAGGAATAATAGTGATGCACTATAACCCTAGGGCATCCTCTCTCCTGATATCTCCTAAAGTGTAAATCCTATAATACTCAAACTTATTCCAAAAAGTTTGAAACTTAGCAGCAACTTTTCTGACTTCTATTGAATTGAAGGGTTATTCAGAATAGAAAATTTTGGGTTGTCACATTGTCCAGCATGTGTGCAGCAAGAAACAAAGAGCCGACATCTTTACTAAGTCAGTGTGGAAGACTCAATTTCTGGAGATGAGAGACATGATGGGAGTACAACAGGTAACAAGTTCTGAAGTTAAAAGCAATGGCATGACCTGGACACTTTGGATCAATGGAGAGCATGTTGGATTTAATCCAAACCTGTTAAAAAGACCACTACTACAAAATAGAGCATTATCGACAGCCAAAACCATCTGTAATCCGTTTACTGACGGAATTATAACATACCAAAATCCGTCGGTATATTCTCGTCGCTAATTGTTTGCAACAGATTTCCGACGGCTACGACAAATTTTTAGCGACAGATTTTTTCGTCGGTGATTAGTAATGGAACACCGACAATACTTTTTGCAACGGATTACCGACGGAATGTGTTTGCAACGGATTACCGACGGAATGTGATTGCAACGGATTACCGACGGAGCGTCTTTCAATGGATTACCGACGGAATGTGTTTGCAACGGATTTTTTGGTGACGGATTTCCGTCTCTAAGCCGTCAGTAAAAAGCGGTTTTTTTTATTTAAATAATAAAAAACATCATAAATGGTCCCAGTGGTTTCCCAAAATCTGAAGTTTAGTCCCCATGGTTTAAAAACCTCATAGATGGTCACTGTGCTTTCAAAAATTTTGACTATTGGTGCTTATTTCTAACTCCGTTAAGTTTGTTCTTGTTAACTAAATGGCATTTTCGTCATTTCACTACCACAGGGACCATTTATGATGTTTTCTTTAATTTTTTTTTTGAAAAAAAAAAGAAAAACTTAAATATAATTATTTAATTTATAAAAGCACTCTCTCTCTCTCTCTCTCTCTCTCTCTCTCTCTCTCTCTCTCTCTCTCTCTCTCTCTCTCTCTCTCTGGAACGTCATTAAGGATTTGAAGAACAAACCCACATTGATATCTTTCACTCCTTCATCTGTTCTAAAACCTGCAACATAACCTTAGCGACGTTACCGATTTAACAACCTCACCGCCATAGTCTTAATCAGAATCGTGCTCCAGCACAACACCACCATCCAGATTCGAAGCCGAAGGGTGTCCACAAGTTGTCGATCTCTTATGGGTCACTAGCAGAGGACCGATGGTGAGTGGTGAGGGAAAAAAGTACATGCGGTGAGTAAGGGAAGGGAGACAAGAGGGTACCACCGTCTTCCACCTCCATCCCCAAGTTGTTGATCTCCATCTCCAATGTCATCTGAAACATGTCCCTCTCTCCATCGCCGAACCTGAAAACCTCATAAGCCTCTCCTTCTTCATTGCCAGATCTGAATCCAGTATTGGAACAGATCTCGGCGGATGATCGATCGTGTTTTTCCCAAATGGGTCCTCCCCAAGAATTATTTTTTAAAGATCTGCAAGAGAGATCTTATGGGATCGATCCAGTGGAGGAGTATGGGCGACGATTTGAAGAAGCAAATGAAGATTAATCCCAAGAAAACGAAAATAAAAAATTTGAGCTTTGCTAGACACAAATAATGCCATCTGAATCTATGATTTCTCTTAATAATTCCATCTCAATCTATGAGCTTTGCAAGAAAACGAAACTAAAAGATCTATGATTTTCTTAATCCCAATAAAACCATACTAAAACGTGATCATGGCACAAGGTAGACGGGATCCATACTAGAACACCGGATTTAGCAATGGGACTCTACAGTTCAATGAGAGGGATAGAGTGATTGGGTTTGGCAAATTTTGTGTTCTTCGATGGTGACCTAACAGCGCTGATGTTTCATAAAGGATCCATCGAGAGAGACCCACTGAGAAATGAAGAAGATTGTTATGTAGTATGTGATGCCAGGATTGAGAAGAGTTTTTTATGGTTCTCCAGTAGGATTAAACTCATAGGATTAAACTCATATTTCCATGAAGGGTTTAAGGATTATCGAAGGAAAAGTGGGGGTAAGATTGGGTTAATGGCATCTAGAAGAGAGAGAGAGAGAGAGAGAGAGAGAGAGAGAGAGAGAGAGAGAGATTTTATTAATTTTTTCTTTTTGTTTCCAAAAAAATAAGATAAAACATCATAAATGGTCCCTATGGTAGTGAAATGACAAAAATACCTTTCAGCTAACGGACAAACTTAACGGAGTTAGCAATAAAGACCAATCGTCAAAAGTTTTGAAAGCACAGGGACCATCTATGAGGTTTTTAAACCATGAGGACTAAACTTCAGATATTAGGAAACCACAGGGACCATTTATGATTTTTTTTCTTTAAATAATTACATAAAAATCCACATTCTTCAATATTAACTGCACACAAATGTAATAAGAAAACACAAATCCAAGAAAAATATAATAGAAACATTTTTAAACAAATAATAGGTAATTCTAAAAAACTCTCATGCACAAAAATGTAATAAAAAACACAAAAAAAAAAAAAAATCGAATATAAACCACTCCCAAATAAGCTTCCATTCCGGTCTTGTTTGAAAATGGATGCCCAAAAACAAGCCGATCTTTTTTCATAAACGCATGCATAAAAGTAAAATTTTATATCTTATATAAATGAAAGCTAACCATCATTTATTAAAATATATTTCAATTGAATACCTGAAATCCATTAATGGTGTGGTAATATGGATCAAGTAACAAATTCGCAAGTGCAGTTGTGTTGTTCTATCACATCCATCACTGTAAAAAATATAACATATTTTTTTAACAATATAATAACTATTTTTAAAATAATAACTGAATTGAAAGAAAATAATTTTACCTGCAATGAACAAGCACAAGCACGAATGTTGACTCAATTGCAACACGATCAACAATCCAAACAGCTTATTGCTTAAATTACCTCCACCCCATGTCCATCCATCATTTCTCTATTAAAAAATTGATAATTTCAAGACTTTATAGATATAAATTTTCAACTAAAAATTAAAATTAATTATACCAAAAATGATGACATTCCATCTGCTGAAAAATGTACCTAGTCTTGAGTCGAACAATGTGGGAGAATGATTTTGGAAGAAACAAAATCTGTCAAAGGAATTAGAATCTAATGGACTCATAATTTGTCAAGCAATTGGTTCTTTCAGGAATGGAATATGGTATTCAATAGTACAGAATATATATATATATATATATATATATATATATATATATATATATATATATATATCTTTGTTCAATATTTTTGTTTATTGTTTTTATAAATACAATATATACATAATGAGGGTATTTTCGTATTTTACTAAAAAAGAAATAATGGAACTGAATTCCCTCAATCCGGCAATGGAATGGAATCCCAAATTCCAATTCCATCACACAAACCAAAGGAAGAAAAGATGTTACTAGAGTAAAAAAAATCTTACTTGTCTAATTTTCTCAATCCCAGTTGCAGCAGTGACATCAGGAAGTTGAAACGAATGTTTCTTTTCCTCTGCTACACGATTCAAAAGATGATTTCAAACTAAAAATATAAAACCATACAACAACATTATATTTTTCATACTAAAATATTGTAATAGGAAAAAACATGGAAGTATGATACTATAATAAACACTTCCTATTGCAGCAATGCTGCATTATTTCTTTTTATTACATACATTACAGCTAAAGATCGATCTTTTTTACTGTTATTTACTGTTCTAAATCACTTCTTGTTTAAAAGGTAAATTGTTCTATACAGAGCTATGAGTGTGAGAGTTGGCCCAACTCAAAGAACCTAAAAATGAAGTCCAAATCCATACATGGATGGATGCTACACTTCGTGAGCTCACTGATCTGGTACATTACTACATACAATGGAATGGAATCACACAAGGATTGGAATATAATTGGAAATTGATCTTTGGTTTTCAGGTAAAGGATTACAAATTGCTTAATTGGATTACAAAATTATGTTATCGACTTGTTAACCCTTACATAAAATGTGAATCATCTTAATCATGTAATAGAAAAAATAAGTTAGGGTTTTTTTTACCAAAACTTGAAGGAAAAAAAAGCTGAAATCGGATTCAATGGCAACCTCCACCAGCTACAGCAGCAACTTTGACGATGGTGGTGACGGCAAGAGAGGGAGGCGATGCTGGTTGTCGTTGGCGGGTTGCAGTGAGAGGCAAAGAACCTAAAGATGAAGTCTGGTCAAGTAATCTAATGGCGTATATTTAGATTGAGGTTGTTATGCCATAGTCGTTATCAGATACGCTCAAAGTATGTGAACTTGTATTTAACACAAATGAAAGAATAAATGAAACGTGTCAGACTAAAATAGAAATAAAATTCAGCTAAAGAAATGCCCATAAAAGAAAGTGGGCAAACTTTTTGCAAACTTTCAGTTAGACATCAATTTTGCTAGTTTACACTCCTTTTTGAACAAATCTTGAGTTTCAAAATAATATTGTTTCCTATTATTTCTCACAAGTTAACATTCTTTTCATTTGGTTCTTTAACGTATGAAAATATACCTTCTATGTCATAGTATTATATTTTACAGCCCTGATGAAACACATATATGTCCATGTATATTAATTATGTAATAATTCTGAAAGTTTTTCAATTTACTTCCTTTAGGCTTTAGAAATAGTAATTATGTTCTTCTTAGCGATTTTTTAATCAATATTCTTTGATTCGACAAAAATCCATCTCCTTTACTCCTTATAGCCATTTACGTACAAATCTACTAAGTAATTCACAAACCTCCAAAGCTTAAGTACGATACAGAGTGAAAACATGATCTTATCGCTCAAGCTTTGATGTTAGAGGAGAGATTATGCGTATTAATTAATTACATACCTTGAAGAATTATATGAGAAAAGTAATTAATACATTTAAAAACAAATACAAACAATGTTACTTAAACTAACTATAATGTATTTCAAAAAGTAAGCGTGTAAAATTACCAAGACCGGTTATATGCTAATTATATAAATTTGTTAAGGAACATATCCAATAGTGGTAGCAAAAAAGAATAATCCATATCCATGTGTGAAAGTGGTTGTTATGCTACATGAAAATTGCTATATATATTAGGCATCCTTTCTAACATCTCTCCATACAATAAATCAAGCACTATAACGCATCAAAGTATAATGGCGTTCACAGTGAAAAAATCACTTTACATGATACTTGTTGTGTTGGCATTTTTCTGCTTCATATTGGTTCCGATTTTATCTGATGTTGGTAACACAAGTTTCTTTCATTATTCATTTATCTATACAACATTCGAGCTCAAGGCAAAAATGTTAGAAGGACCAATTTGTATTGATTAAAGGTATATGATACAGAATGCATTGGACAATGTGTTTCTAATCTAAGGTGTAAAAAGGATTGCTCTGTGACAAAAAGGGATTTTTTTTTGTCAAGGATCACCAAGTCATGGATCACCAATTCTGTGTTGCTGCAAGTAGTAGGGGTTGATCAATGCTTTCATAACCCTTCATTAAGGTTAATACCTCGGTAATAATATCAAGGCCTGTCAGTTAATGGAAATCCCTTGTAAATCATTTTCCAAGATCTTGCTAATAAAGTTCAAATATCTAAGGTTAATACTTTTATCTATTATTTTAAATGGCTACTAATCTTTTTTTTTTTTTTTGGGTATTCTAATCCCTAAACTAACAAATAATATGTTAAAAAGGGTAATATACACATTTATTCCTTGTTTCACCGGTCAATTGCACCAAATGTTGGAGTAAGAATAAGTCTACATGGCAAATTTGTCCAACTGGAGTCCTGGACTACACATTGATTATCGACTAATTTCATTTTTTTTTAAATTGATAAAATATTAAAACAACAGAGCATCAATGAAAAAGCCAGGTATGTGTTTTGATGAACAGAGTCTTTAGAAGAAAACAAGAAAATTTTGACCTGGAAGGTGTTAATTTGTTCTTGTGGTGAGCTGATGTCGTTTCTTTGGCTTTGTTTCAAGAAAAAAAAAACAAGAACCAAACGGAGCTTTGTTCTAAAGATAGGAAAAGAACAAGCACCAAGCTATTTACCAGGTTGTTGGAACTCTCGATATGAAAATCACAGTCCACCTACTTGCGATTTGAAAATTAAAAGATAATTCTAGATTTGGAAAATGATTTTTGCAGTGATTTGTTCAAAGAGTACATCAATTTTAAAAAAAATCCTGATTTTTGATGATCAAATTTGTATGTTATGTAAGCTTCATTTATGCGTTGTTCTTAAAAAAAATAATAATAAATAAATAAATAAAATAGATTTTTTATGATCTAGTCGGGTATTGTTGCCAAGAGTTAAAAAAGACTTGGTTTTGATGAACATGATCCACCGACTTGATAATATATCTCAAAAGAGAATTTGTTTTAAAATATAATAATAACTTTTATTTTTTATTTTTAAAATAAATTTTGAATCACAAATTCCATATAGACACCATTTCAGCGTCGTATAGACCACATCCTTCCTAATAAATAAAAATCTTATTGCCACATGTCATCTTCTCTCTTATTTGGACACACGACATTTTCTAAATTTTTTGAAGTAATTTATATCCACTTGTCATTTTTGTGTAATTTTCAATTTTTTAATAATGTCACCTAATAATATATAATTAAGATGTCTACGTTCCTTCTACGTTTAAATTCCTACATTTAAGGCGCTATATACAACATTTTTATATATGAAGATTTGATTAGCCTTAAATCACGCTTCCGTTTCATTAATGTTTTCCAAATCCACAGTTGTTCAATTTCTCAAAAACGTCTCAGTGTACGTTACATGCATTTAAATTTAGGTTGCCATCAATCATGCAATTTTACGAATCATCATATACTCAAATCGTCCCACAGCTATTCAGTTTCATCTATATATATGATTCCTTTTATTCATTGTGAAAACCAAACTCTCCAAAATCGGCATTAGGGTAAGAAGAGCTACACAAGGTTAGTAATTCCCTTTTTATTTATGTATACATTGTCGTTTTTTCTTACTTTAACACACGTTGTAAGATGGTGTAAGATGACCATTTGCATTATGTCTACCACCTGTTCGATGTAATGCTAATGTGGTTCTTTATGTGGAATATTGAAAAATATGGTTGTGAATGTGTATACCTTTATGTGCCCGTTTTTTTGTCCCTCCGGAATATGCATTATACAATATTTTTTTCTGTTTTCTATTTGTATGTTAAAGTGTGCATATGGGGTAAATTATGTTTGATTATCTGCATTGTATTTTCGTTTTTTTAGTGTGCATTCGGTATGTAAACGTGTATTGTATTTTTAGTTTTGTAGTATGCATTAGGTATCAATCTATGTGTATGTGTAACTGTATTATACTTCAGGAACTCAATATATATATATATATATATATATATATATATATATATATATATATATATATATATATATTTGTATGTGTGTAGGTATATAACATGTACAAATATCCAACATTCATTTATAACACAAGGACTAATGTGTCCCGAATCTTATCACTAAAACCTGATATAAACCATTTAAAACAAATTATAGCAAAGTACTTTGATGGAATGACAAATTTACCCTTACCCATTTTCCTATTTGTAGTAATCAATATTTTTTGTCTAATCGTTTAGCATGATACTTTTATTTTTATCCGAAGGGTAAATCGGTAATTTAGTTTGGACAATGTTCATCAGAAGGGTAAATCAATAATTTTATTTAAACATGGATCAAATTGGTTGTTGCTACTGTTTCTGTTTGTTTGATTATCTCAACTTGGTTAAAGTTCATTTCTATAGGTTAAACAAAATATGGTTGTGAATATACATACCTTTATGTGCAGGTTTTTTTTGTCCCACCTGGATATTGTAATTTTTTTATTTGTGTGCTTATTTGTGTATACATTTTGGTTACATCATTGCTATAGGTTAAACAAAAATAAGATTTTTTTTAAACTAAAAAGATTATAGCTAAGTACTTTGATAGAATGACCATTTGACACCTGCCACATTATCATATGTTGTGGTATTTAAAAAAAAAATCAATTATATGGACAATTTATGCAACTTTGCTGTTGTAGTGTTGTTAGTGGAAAATTTAAAATACAATTTTTTTTAAGTAATTGACATTTTTACCCTAGCCACATGATCATATGTGGACATGAACATCTTATGTACATGTAAAGTGAAAACCTATAAATTTAGTTACATATACAAACATGGACAAAATTTTATGAACTACTTAAAAGTTCAAATACATACAAATATAAGATTGTTTAATGTAAGTTTTTGGTAAAGTTTTATATCAGATCAACATCTAAAAACCAATTTAACTTTTTGTTTATAATCAACTTCAGCCCAAACTCATATCTTTGTTTAGCTATATACTTTGAACTCCAATTTATCTTTATTCAGTTTGTTTTTGTTTATAAACTTGAAATGTCAACAAAATAAATATTGTTTGCAGCTTGTGTCAGGGTCGGACCATTTGTCCTTTGGACAATTATAAAGATGGTGGTCTTCGGTTGGGATTGAGTAAAACTCTAATTGTGGTCCTATAAGTAACATTTACATGTAAAACAAAACAAAAACAACATTAGGTTTCGATCATCGAAATATGAGGAATTTGGAAAAGTCTTTGTATGACATTCTCTAAATTTACTTTATTGTTTAAAGAGTTTTTTTTCAATATAATGAAATTCATTGTCCAAAGTTTTTTTTTTCTTTTTCTTTATACCACATGGATGCTTATTTTTGTTTCAACGCATAATCACCCAACCGGTTTTTTATGTTTTTTTCAATGTTTATGTTTCTAACTTTTTCAAGCTTAATACTTATAAAAATAGACCAAATTGTAACCTTTAATTTGAAAGTACATTGTTGTAAATGGTAAAAAATACCCTTTAATCTACATTTTATTGTTTTTTTTGTTTTAAATTAAAGGACATTGTTAAAACTAACAAAGCAATCATTTCCACATTTCTTATTCAGTCTTTGTACCTTACCCTTTAATGCAATTTTGTTTATTTTATGGAAATGAAATGAAAATATACTTTTGTTGAGATAAATATTTTATATAGTAGCATATTCACAGTTTCATATGTTTCATTTGATTTGACAAAACAACCATTTGTTTTTTTTCTTATTCAAACATTGTACTTTGCCTTCTATTGAAAAGCACATGTTTTGCTTTATATGACTCTTGAAACACAAGATTAATGACACCAGGTTTGACTTTAAATGACATTGTGACATTGGGTCTGAATTGAAAATAACCATTCTCCCCTTGGTTTCATTTTTTTATGGTTATAATTGTGTTGTTTTAACAACATACTTTACTTTTACTCCAATTTTGTAGATAAATTCTAGCAATGTATTGTAATTTCAATTTGTACGTTAGGAAATTAATTTTGTGTGGTTTGTGAAGAGTTATGTGGGGTTAAATATGAGGAGTTTAATTATAAACAACAAATTCAAGTTTTCACCCCTGCTTTATGGCCTTAATGTTTTCTTAATTCATGTTACACATTGTCTTTATATCCTAGTGTATTGAAGACCTTGCTGGAACACTTAATAGGGACCAAAGATGGAAATTTCAGAAAACTTCCAATGTGTCATGTATACATTGTACTTTAAATCTTGGCTAAAACTTCCCTATAACCATGTTTTCATTATTTTTTTAAATACTTTAATGATATTTCACGCTATTTCAATCTATGTGGTATGTATAAAGAGAAGACGATGTTGGAACAAATACAAAGACCAAACTTGGAAATATTTTTGAAAAATGACAGTGTTTCAATTTAGCCTTTGTATTTTGAATACTTGCTGAAACTTCCCCATAACATGTTTTTTCATCAAAAATTTGGCACTTTTATGCTATTTGAAATATTCTCAAACCGTTTTTTCATAAATTTTTTACTACTTTCATACTATTTGAAGCTATTTCAATGAATGAATTACTCATCATTATTTTTTTTCTCATAAATTCCGTTTAATTTGTTACTTTTATTTCATAGTTATTAAACGATTGCTATTTGAATGAATTTGTAAAATGTTGATCATTTATCTATGTAACGGGGTTGCAATTGAGTATAACTCTCAATAATTATATGATTATATGGATGATTTTATATTGCATTATCTAGAGTTATAAATAGAAAATTATTAAAAATAGTAATTTTAGATAAAGATGGATCAATGTTCTATATAAAAAAGTCTTTGGAGATTTATGAATTATAACTATCTTCTTTCATTTTCATTATTATTGCTTTATTACTTAGAATATTATTTATTTGTAATTTCAATCATATCTTATATGAACATATTGGTTTATATTTCTTAAATTTCCATTAATAAATATTTAATATTTGCTTTATTCAGCCTGTATGATACACTTATTAAGTTTCAATGTTGTTTTACTTTGTCAATTTCGTTAAGATTATGCTTATTAAGTTTCAATGTTGTTTTAAACAATGATGATAAATTTATCAATAAGACATCTAATGCTATATTTTTAAAAAGATTTTTAAAATTTGTGATTCAGAACAATTATTTAAATATATGAATAGTTTTTTATTAGTACATATTACTTATTCATCATTTTATTCGTATTTATTTTGAAATTTTACATTAATAATTAAACTTTGATATTTTTTTTCTAATCAACCCGTGTAGTACATGGGTCTCACACCTAGTTGGTTAACAAATATACCATGTGGACACGAGCTCACCTAGGCAATCAGTTAACCCTTTCATTTAATTTGAATATATTCCTTTATTTAACCCGTAATTTGAATGTTTAAGGAGTTATAAAATGCACGCAAAAAACTTGGGTCACAATTTAAAACTAAAACAAAAAACTTGGGTCACAATTTAAAATAAAACAAAAGTTGGTTGGTTCATATTGAAAATATCCCAAATAACTAACTTATCTCATCTATTTGTTTGGTTGTGCACATTGTTTTCCTGCTTAAGGGAATTGTATTTTGATAGTTTGTTTTTTTTTTGGAGATCATTAACTAACTAATATAATATGAATGGCACCAAAACAACGCATCACCCACTAAAGTTAGTGATGTTTAAAAAAAAAGACAAATATAAGTATAGATTTCTAAAGATAGATTTTTGAATCCATTGCTAAATTATGACAGGATTGGCGAATGATCTCCGAAAAATTGTGAATTTAGATCTAATGAAGACATTGGGACCAATGGTCAACGATGATTTATGAAATAACAATAAAGTTAAAACCAATCTCTTAGTAGCTGATGTCGACTCGTGTAAGACTGCACGGAAGAAACTCATGTCTTTAAAAGTTTTTACGTCGCTCTAAGACTATATAAGCTTTAGTAGCAACACTCACGATTTGATGTAAAATATTTTGCATTCCAACAGTTATGGAAGAAAAAGATAAACGTAGATCGAGCAGATACTTGGAAATGGAAGAAATCGTATTTTGAATTTGCAAAGATCGTAGAGAGATAGAGAGAGAGAGAGAGAGAATTATCGAATTATCTAGAGTAACCTATATCTACGAAGTCAACGCTAACTGAGTCGATTCAACCCGAACCCAATTAAGTGCCAAGTGAGCCTAAATCATGCCATTTTGCATACTCATGTCTACAACTAAGGTATGGTTGTGGGCTTGTCCCATATTTTGTCTTCATTAAATCCTTTGAAGGTCTATCAAGAGAAAAGACTTATATCCACACTTTTAGTTCCTCCTCCCACCAATATAGAATATAGAATACACTTTAACTTGCCAACTTGCCAATTACCACTAAATTTCCAAGAGTTTAAATAAAGAACCACATAACATAGAAGGTAACATGGTATGGTAAAATGTATAAAAAGATATGTATGTATATTGCCTATCATATAAATGCTATTCCAATTAACAGAAAATTGGAGGGTGTCACTTAAGGTTTCACACACATAATATGTATCACTAAAACGCACCCACTAAAACTTTTTAGTGACAATTTTAGTTTTCGCCACTACAGTTTTTTAGATATTTAGTGACACTTTTTATTTGTCACAGCAGAAGAAATTTTTTTTGTGGCATATATTTTGTGCCATTAAATTCTCATTTAATTCAAAAATTCATGCTACTTTTAGTTACACATTTTAAGACCTCATTAACATTTTTTTATTTTCAATAATCCAAAAAATATTTTGGTGGTACATTTTACCCCAGTAAATACTCATGAGAATTTATAATTTAGGCTACTAAATACTCGTGAGAATTTATAATTTAGGCTTTTTATATCTACATGATTTTTATTTATAATATAAAATAAAGAAAAAATAATAAATTGTAGCATATAGGAAATAATAAAAATCTCATTCTTTTTCATCAATATTTTGAACTTTTTGAATTAAATGTCTAAATATGGAAACACGTACATCCTAAACATAATGTACCGAAGTAAAAAGCGAAAAAAGTTTAAAAAAGGACGAAACTTGAAACTTAATGTAGACGATGTTCTTCCCCATGCTTCATGCTAGGTTGATTATATCATGTTATCTCATACTCTAGAGTCAATACTAGTAATTTCATGTCCGAAAACAAACAAAGACGATTCAAAATACAGTATAATAAGCATATATTAGAAAATAAATAATATAACATTAAGAATAAATCAACTACGTCAATAAGAACAAACTAGAGACGAAAGCAACTAAAAAATAAGTTGGAAAAAAACTAGATTAAGTATACTATAGAAACATAAAACCAACGTTGAGGTCAATTGTGACATACCAGAATTTAGGTCATAGACTGCGAACGACTAAATTACAGTAAATCTTTTTGTAATTTAACTCATTGAGTTTTAGTGCATCTAACATGAAATAAATGAGTTCATTTTAAATATTATAAGATATCAAATGGTACCTTACTTCCAAATGTGTACACTGTCAAACAAATCAAACAACTCAAACTGCAACAATGAAATTTCGTATTAAACAGTTATGAGTAAAGCAAACATTAAAACTTATAGTAGATATTCTCTTGTTTCCGAAAATATAAAGAACGTGCAAAACAGAGTTCGTATGCAAAAGATACGACAATTTTAAGAAAACAGACAATAAAACACTATTTTTCTTTAATCGCGTAAAACCGAATCGATCTGTTGAGGCACTTCAACACCTCCGATGGAAATTTCGAGAGAGTTTTTGGACACAGGTTATGGCCTAATATTTAATTTCATACTCAAAATATTTTTAGCGAAAATATTTGCAAAAGTCGAAAAATCGAGCGTTACGGACTATTTAGACACAAAACTTTAAACACGATTTCCCGGAGTTACGTAACTCAAAAAATTAATCCGTTCGGGTTTCTGGAATCCTTGAATTAAATTATATCATTCACCATCTTCGAAACAATATTACGTGTCGGGATTGTTAGCACACAAATCTAGGTGTGTTTTTGGGCATTTATAAGAAATGTGACATCATTTAAATATTGCAAGACCCAATTGATCACCCACATTTCTTCTTTCCATGACCAAACCCACGTCCACCTTACCTCTTCTTTTCTTCTTCCTCTTGAGTGCAAACATTCCCTAATAGTACAAGCATGGATGCATTGTGTGTTAGACTAATATCCAAAGTATGCCTTGCATGGGCATGTGAGGAGAGTATAACACTATAAATAAAAGCTTTGGACACTTTAATATTCATCACAATAGCAGCTCACTCTCTTCTGTACTCCTTGTTCTTCTTCTTCTTCAGTTTTCTTTTTCTTGGCTAGAACAACCACCAAAAACCACCACCTGCTGCCTTCATTCTTCCTTGCTACCGAGAGCCACCACCACCACCGATTTTTCTTTATTTATTTTTCTTTCATGATCAGCCAAAAAGTCAAGAGACCAAGTTCTTTTTTTTTCTTTTTTTTTTGTTTCGTACGATCCGCGATCAAACAGAAGGTAATTTCTCAAACTCAAAAAGACACCAAACTTTCATTTGAAATTAATTATTAGGCCCCTCTCATGGATTTTGTCTTACATAACTAGTCCTAATCTTCAAACCTTGATTCAAAACAAATCAAAAGGCCCCTCCCTTGTGATTTGATTGCAAATATAGTCCCATCTCATTTTTTTCTAGTCATTGATCTTCTTCCGGAAGGTATTCTCTAACTTCAAACTTCCATTCCAAATTAATTCTTTTAACCCTTCTTTGAATTATTTTGTATCCAAAACAATCCCTCCTTTGATATTGCCTTACAAAATCAGTCCCCTTTCCATTTATTTAATTTAGTTAATCAGCCGTATAATTTAGTTAAGTTACAAAACAGCCCCACACTTGTTAAATAATACAAAAACTTTCCCTTTGGTTAATAAGGTAACAAAAATAGTTCCAGTGGTTTATTTTAAAGAGGTCAAGTCGCGGTTACTCTCGTCAAGCTTCTCGAAATAAACCCACAATCACACATTAAGGTGAGTGTTACGACTCCTCTTTTATATATTTTCAGGGGAGAATACATGTACTGCTTATGTTAGATAATGCAAAAATACACATAAAGTATTATTTATGTAAAAACTATAACTACTATATAAATTATTGGTTTAATTTTTATATGTTACGAACACATAAACTAGTTTTAAACTTCAATATTCTCATATTAACGTTGTTAAAATAATACAATTTTTAAAAATAACATATGCCTTTTTATCACAAAACCCTATGATTTTTACGTGACATTGTGTGTCATAAAATGCACATCATAAAACTTTGTAGTGTTCCTAAGGATCCGAACTATACATTCATATGTACAAAGTTTATACAAGAAACATACTTAGTCTATAAAAGCTAATGCCTTTAACTATACATGCATACCAATTATGCTCGACTTTCATAAACTTTATATGATTCATTATGCCTAGAACTTATCCACTTTTAAGTTAGGGTTGAGAGCTATTCATAACTTAGTTAATGGCTTTATAGTAAAAGACTATTCATTAGCTAAAGTCTAAACACTTAGCATACCCACACTACAATAGCCGTTAATCTTCGGAGCGAGATACATGTGTATAGATCTATACAAGGTTGACATCCCCACCTATGGTTGCTAGCTACAACCACGACCGATAAATCAAAGCGGGTGATAAGTGTCTACAATCGTTACTACGATGTGTAATGAAGCATTGTACCAGGGCATATTCAGTCACATAGCTCGGTTATAGAACTCACCATAAACATGAACTCGAATCTCTCTCTCTCTCTCTCTCTCTCTCTCTCTCTCTCTGTGTGTCTCTCTTTCTCTCTTACTACAACTCATAAACTTGATTCTTTCAAAACCGTTTAAAAGCATGGACTTACTTATACCGAGAAACCATTTGTTTTTTAAAGTTTATTTAAATATGGTTCACGTATAAAGAAAATACTTTTTGAACGCTTTTAGAAGTATCATTACTACCGTCGACAAAAAACCTGTAACTCTCACTAACCTTGTGTTGACCCTCAAAACTACATGTGTTCTCAGAAAATCAGTAATCAAGCAAATTCAAACGACGGATAGTCATGGATTTCAGGCAATTTAGTTTACTACTTTTTGATATGTCTGCCTCCCTATTTAAGGCAATTCATATATTATACTATTATCTGTAAGAACCATGTATTCAAACATCAAGATGGAATACAAATTTTGTTTTGTTTATTGTTGTACTTGTGCTATACATTTAATTTATATGTGATCCATGAAGTTAGTCGCACAGCCCGACATGTTTTTCCGCCTCGGCCGGAGGTGTGACAGATTGGGATCAGAGCTAAATTTGCTATTGAGAACTCGTATCCTCGAAAGAGGAATACAACTATAGCAATCAGCTTCTAGTAAAAGTATTATTAATATTAATTAAACTACTTCTTGACTACTTACGGTACGGGGAAACTGGTTTGAAGGGCCGCTTGGGTTTCTAGATTCAGAACGACTTAATTGCTAAAATGATCCTGCCCTCCGATGTTTCTTGTCTAGCCCTCATATGTGCTTGGTAGTCTCGGAGTATAAAAAAAATTAATAATACTAAAAACCTCACCAACACTAATATATAAGAGTTTATATATACCCTGACATGCAGTGAGAACACTTAATAAAAATTCTAAACATCCCTTCAATTAAAACTACCAATTGAACCATTTAGGTTAAACGCCTACCGTACGTAAGCCATACCCCAAATAAACCTGGAATGCGCACCTATGTTATTTATGGTGGGCTGGTGCACAACCAACCTTGAGCAAGGAGTTTGACAGACTACAATGGTTGGAAGTTTTAGAGATCGAAGAATGTTCTCAAGATTCGCTGTAGATACCTAGTACCTTAGAAACCCTAAATCAACCCCAAAACAATGTATACATTTTAAAAAATAAAAATACTTAAAATTTTGGGATAACATTCAAATTTTCCTAGTTCACCTAAATCCGAAGAACGAATAACTATGGTACCTTCATAGTAGAGAAACCCATAAGTTCTCAGTCAATCATTCAATAGTCTCCAAACTTCTATCTTGCAAAGATGACAAAGATTCCAATTCTCTTTATTATTTGAAATCATAAGGATTTCATTTCCCTCCCTATCATTTGGAAATATAGAGGATTTCCGAACGAATCACATTTCCCTTAGCATTTGGAAATCGGTAGGATTTCAGGAATCAATATCACTTTATAATTTGGAAACCAATGTGATTCTAGGAAAAAATTATACTAAAACACTATCATACAATACAACTCCTACATACTTGTTTATGATTAAGTAGTATAAGCAACTTAAGTGTGTCTGTTTTAAACGTTTAAGATAAAGGCCCCTCAAAGGAATCCGCGAGTTCACCCACCACCAACATTTCAAATGGACTCAACACTAATGAAAACCCTGACTGCACAAGGGATGCCACAGCCTTAGCTATGTATGAGGCTGACCTGAACGAATCTTCCGTGAACATTGGAAATGATGGCGGTATTCCAGCCTTTAGCAAAAACCACCCCAGATCCTGTTCATACAAGGATTTCATAGCTTACCAAGCCCAATCCTTCTTCGGTACGGAAGGAGCCATTGGTCTATCTTGTTGGATAAAGGTGATTGAGGCAATGTTTCACATCAGGTATTGCGCTAATGACTGCCTTGTTAAGTATGCCACTTGTACGCTAATGGATTCCACCCTGGCTTGGTAGAATAAGCATAACAAGTTTATAGTAATCGATGTAGCCTGTGCTATTTCTTAGGAAGCCCTAAAATAGATGCTGATCGAGGAGTATTGTCCTCAACAATAAATTCGGGCCCTAAAAAAGAATTTTTGAACCTTGGTATGAAAGAGTTAGAGGTGACTTGCTTAAACGTCCCGATATAACTACCTCGCCAACCTCTGCCTAGGTATAGAAAACTCGAAATACAAAAAGATTGAAAGGTAAATTTGGGGGCTAACTCCCCCAGTTCAAGGTCTGGTTGCTACATTCAGACCCACTACCTTTGATAGTGCTAAACAATTAGCCTATCATTTGACTGAACAATATCTTCGTCCGAGTACCGGAACCTAACAGACGGAAAAGAAACAGACAAAGGGTATGAAATGGAAGTACCACAAGGAATTTAAAGGGAACTTCAAACTCCTCAAGCCCAAATCAGAACCTATGTTTGTCTACTAATTATACTCCCACTCCGTCTAAGTCCTACTCTGGGAATTTACCCCATTATACCAAGTGTAATTATCACCATGTTGGGAATTGCATGGTCTGCAAAAACTATAACTTAATAAGTCCACCATTAAGTTCTATAGAAAGACCTCGACCACGGCTGTAAGAAAAATGTGTAACTGCTTCAAACGCAACCAACCGGGACACTTCAAGAAGGATTTCCCTAAGCTGAAGGATCAGGGTGGCAAAGGAACAACATAATGATTGATGCAGGAGATGCTCGCCAGGAACTAGCTGTGGTTACTGGTATGTTTCATAGCAACAATATTTATACTTCTGTATGATTTGATACTGATAACGATATAAGCTTTATTGACCATAGTTTTAGAAACACGATAAAACATAAATTCTGCAAACTTAATAAAACTTGCAGAATATAAATGGAAATCAGCCTAATTAGAAAACACTTTAGAAATACTCACCAATTGCCTTCTCACCCTGAATAACCACGTCTTTCAGGTCGACCTAATGCCTATCACCATTGGAAGTCCGATGTGATCATCAAAATGGATTGGTCATCACCACATTGATTGAAGGATTAATGATACGAAAAAGCCGTTCGACTACCTTTATCCAACAATGAAGACCTCAGGATATACATAGATAAATCATGAAAGAATCTAAGAATCATCTCTTGCATGAAGGCGAGAAAGTGTTTACAAAAGAGATGCTTCGCTTTCTTGGCCCACGTGGTGTATATGCAAGACAAGGGTAAGGAAATAAAAGATATACCGCAAGTGTGCGATTACCCGGACGTATCTCCAGAGGATCCGCCTGGAGTACCTCCAATCATACAGGTCAAATTCCGAATCAACCTAATCTCGGGTGCAACACCAGTAGCACAATCTCCTTATCGTCTTGCTCCATCGGAAATGAAAGAACTATCCAGCCAACTTTAAGAACTTCTTGACAATGGTTTTATCTTGCCAAGCTTCACTCCATGGGGAGCCCCGATATTATTTGTCAAAAAGAAGGATGGATTGTTCAAGATGTGCATCGACTATCGAGAGTTGAACAAGCTCACCATCGAAAACCGGTATCCATTCCCGAGGATCGATGACCTGTTTGACCAATTGCAAGGATCCTGCTACTACTCGAAGCTCGACCTAAGATACGGCTACCTTCAACTTAGAGTTCAAGAAGCATATATTCTAAAGACGGCATTCCAAAGTCGATTTGGTCACTACGAGTTTCTAGTTATACCATTTGGATAGAGCAATGCACTATCCGTAGTCATGGAGCTTATGAATCGAGTGTGTAAACCCTACTTGGATAAATTCGTGATCGTCTTCATCGACCAAATATTGATATATTCACGAACCAAGGAAGAACATGGCCAACACTTGCGTTTAATTCTGAAACTGTTAAGAAAAGAGAAACTTTATGAAAAGTTTTCTAAATGTGAGTTCTGGATTAACAAAGTGCATTTCCTCAACCATATGGTCAGCAGTAAAGGGATTCATGTCGATCTCGCAAAGATTTAAGCAGTTTAGGATTGGAAAACACCAACGACGCCAACTGAAATATGCAAATTCCTAAGGTTTGCAGGCTATTTTCGGAGATTCATCGAGTACTTCTCCAAAATAGTCAAGCCTCTCACCTTACTATGTTGGAAGTGTGTCCAAGGTCATTAACTAATTGGTGGTATTTCTAATCATAGCAGAGTCCTCTTGGGTTGCCCTCAAGACTTAGAATTGAGTAGAATAAATAATAGGAGTGATTAATTTATTAATTATTATTGATTAATAATTAATTAGAAACTAATTGGAAAAACAAATTGGGAATTAATTAACAATTTAATTAATAGAAGGATTGAATGTGAGTTAATCAATAGTTGGTTGATCAGGGAACATTCCAGAACCCTAGAATGAAAGGGGTTAGACGAAATATCCCTTTGGATAAAGGGAATTTTGTTCTTAGCCTATCACATCCCACATGGATGGAAGGATAAAACCGTAGGAGGTATCCAAGGCTATAAATAGGGCCTTGAGGATTCATTCCTCCTTGCTCATTTTTGGCTTGAGTATTCGCCACCTTCTTTCTCCCTCATTGTGGAAGAACTTTCCTTATAGTTCATCCCTCCTAGTTTATATTTGTTTCTACTCTTTTGAGTTCATTGGGTGTGAACCAAGAGAGGGATTCTAGTTTGGATCCTCATCATCCAAACAAGGTGGCATGCACAAGGAGTCAAGCTCGAAGATCATTAGCTGCTAAAGAGGTTAGTATTCTTCCTTGTATTTTCATATTTCATAGGGTAGAAGTAATAGCATGAAGCCATAGATCCATAGGGTGCATGTACACTTAGATAAATCATTTTGTTGTTTCGATTCTTCCGCTGCCTAGTTATAGAGTGTATTTGATGCATGTATTACCCAACACACTAACCCAAACAGACAAAAAGTTCGATTGCGGATCTGCCTTCCAGAAATTGAAACGATGGTTGTGCAGTGCTCCAACTTTGTGTCTTCAGAAAGGAACAAAAGACTTGTAGTATTCTGCAACACCTCTCACCAAGGGTTAGGATGCGTATTGATGCAATGAAATAAAGCCATTACATAAGCATCTAGACAATCTAAGAAAAATAGGACACACTACACCACCCTAGGGACCAAACTAGACGTGAGCATTTCATATCACCCTTAAACGTATTAATAAAGTGAAAGGACGATATAAAACCGAGAAAACATGCTCTGAACCTGTGTGATAGACTTCGGCGATGCATGTTGTAACGCCCGTAGATCCGGGCTAGTCAATTTAGAGACGATAAGCATCAAAAATGACTTTTTGATGGAAGATTATTTAGAAGGATTAATCTTAACCAAGTTGTAGTATATGTCACAAGGTTTCCGAAAATATAAAGAACGCCGAAATCCGAGTTATAACGAAGAAGTTATGATCTGTCGAAGTTTCGCGACAGAACCGACACGACACAGCGCGACGTAAATAGTGAATTTACGATAGAGCGATATTTGGATTTAGCGATCTAAACGAAAGTCATAGAATATGTTAGACTGAGAGCGTTCATGAAAAGAACGCCCAAATCTGACTTCGTATGAGGAAGTTATGATTTTTCGAAGTTTCGGCTTAGCAGTGTACAGCCCGAAGTTCGAATATGAGATCAAGCGATATTTAGCCGAAACAATCTAAACGAGAATCGAAGATCCCGTTGATAGTAGTCCAATGGTAAAAAGACAGACGAAAACGGACGTCAGATGAAGGAGTTATGAATTTCTAACGGAGTTTTCCTGTCCCGGCCTACTAAAAATAATATAATAAAAATATAGTAAAAATAAAGTCAAAATTATCCGACAAAGTATAAATGAGAGTTGTAGACCATAATCTCACCTACGCGTGGATATAAAGAACGTCGAAAACGGAGCTGGTATGCGAAAGTTATGAATTTCTGAAGTTCGGGGCGCGAACCCCAAAGTTGTGTCAAGGACCACGACGTGAAAACAGTGTTCACGACGTGAACTGAATTCTGACGCCTTCTGGAGCCTGACAGAGCAAGTGGACCGATGACTCATGCAATGACGTTTATGCCCATGACGTGGGAGCACTGTTCACGACGTGAAAACCGAGAAAACAGCTCTATAAATAGATTTGAAGGGGCAGCCGTTTGTGGTTGCCAAATCTCTTCTCTCTCACCCGTATTACCTCGATTTACGTGCAAAGAAGTACCCCCGAAGCCCCGGTATCATCCCGAGACCCGAAGCGAGTCCCGAAGGCCGAAGATCCCGAGAAGAAAAGAGTTTCCGAGCCGATGCTCTGCCCGCGAGAAGCCCGGTTTTCAAGAAAACATCCCGGTTTCACCGAAGAATACTACTCTTAGAGCCGTAGTGCTGTCCGATCATCTTCTGATCAGGTGAGTATATAGTTACTTTCTTCTAACGCATAAATATGAATTATTTACAATGAAATACATGCTATGTGTTTATATATTGTTTGTTTATTTGAGATGGGTGTGGTATAAATGTTTTATATAGGTTTTAAATAAGTTAAACTGTATATGCATTTTATATCTACGATTATGTTGGGTAAAACATGGGTAGATAAATGATGAGGTATGAAAGATAATTAAGAATGATATTGGCAGATGCACCAAATAGAGAATCTCAAAATACTAGCAGATGCGCCTAAGAATAAAATTGGCAGATGCACCAAATAGTGAATGTCGTAATCTTGGCAGATGCGCTTAAAGGATAATGTCGGCAGATGCGCCTAATAGTGTATGACGTAATCCAGGCAGTGGCGCCTAATAGTGAATGTCGTAATCCTGTAAGACGCGCTTAAAGGATAATGTCGGCAGATGCGCCTAATAGTGTATGTCGTAATCCAAACAGTGGCGCCTAATAGTGAATGTCGTAATACTGGCAGAGGCGCTTAAAGGATAAGGTTGGCAGATGCGCCTTATGTAGCAATGGATTTTGTGCCAATTTCTTAGGTCAATCCTTAGGAATGAATGAATGAAGGATAGTTGATTCTTAGGGTAAAACCTTAAGAAATAAAGAAGATAATGGGGATGTGTAATTGGATTGATTGTTTGATGATTGAATATAATAATTGTATTATTGTGGGTTGAAAACCCTATATGCTCACCAGGCTCCCAGGCCTGACCCACTCAGTTTTCTTTGCATTACGGGTAAAGGCACAAGAGTATAAGTTGGTTGACTTCACGAGAGATTCTGGATTATAGACCGGTAGTTGTAAATAACTGTTGTAAGGTCTATTTTATACTGTTTATGCTTTTGGTCTGTATCAGAACATGACATCCCGAGATTTTATTATTAATGAAAATACATTTCTTTAAAGAAATGCTTTGATAAATTCTTATCATATTTTGTTTTGGGAACAAATTCCGCAACTGTTTTCTTTAAAAGATTACTCTGATTTTAAAACAAAGCACAAACAAATCGGTCTTTTCTGGCCGTGAAATTAGGGATGTCACAGCATGTGATACTCACTTTCCGTTAGTTGAATTTTCATATAAATAACTATCACAGTAGCATAATTGATGTGCACGATAGTACCCACTAATTTTATAATTTATAACCTAACTAACTAACTAACTAAAATGCATCTAGGCAGTGTACCTAGTCGAATTATAGAATAGTTTGGTAAGTCGGGTGTCGATCACAGGGAACGGTGTTGACTAATTAATTTATTTACTACTAAACTAACCTAATTACTAACGAGCTAAAAAGGGGTTTTTTTATCTAATTTTGCAAGTTTAGATGAACTTAATTCTTTAACAAAAACTCAATCAATGAACAAAACACTTCTGTTAGTTCGAATCCACTTTCACTCAATGGTTATACATTAGCTAGGACTATTACTGTTGGTTACCAAATTAAGAAGTATTAGCAATTTAGTTCTAAATCTACTAATTATTAATCAATTCATGTAAATCTATGTATGGTCATACAATAGTTAACACATAATCAATTATTAAATAAGATTGGAGCCATGAAAGATTGATTAATCAAAACACAATTACAGTCATAATATGAGTTCTCTAACACAGCTTAATTCAATGATTCAATTACTTATCTAAGATTGGTTTGATCTTAGCTCTAACAACTAGTGTTCACTATATTATTAGGTATTCAAATTCATGCAGATTTGTGTTCACTAACTACACAGAACAAGAATTTAAAGCAATCAAATAATTAATTCAAGCATGCTAGGTAAAATCAATCAACACAAGCATATCACCAACAAGTAAAGTCAAATCTAATGCATTAAAACCATGAGTTCCAGCTTCATCTAGCTAACAGAAACAACTAGATTTAGCTGGACATACTAACATCTAAACAAACAAAAACTATAATCAAAGACATGTTTAAGTGTACCAATCTATAAACCAAATTATGAACTTCTTCTTCCTTGGTGTTAAAACCAGCTTCCAGGTCTTCTTCTCCTCTGAATTTCGTCTCCAGGAACCCTTCTCAACCAGCCAAAAGTCTCCCCAATCGTAATGGAGAAGGGTATATATATTTTTTTAAAATCACCGTTCACGTCGTGAGAATTTAAAACTCACGTCGTGAACTCGAGGTAATCGTGATCGTCAAGGATTCCTTCACCCGGATGCTTATCTTCTAACTCTTTCCACTCACGTCGTGAACCATCAACTGTTCACGTCGTGAGTACGTCTTTTTTGGGTGTTTTTCTTGTCTTTCAAGCCTTCAACGTCCAAAGTTCCATCCTTTAACGCTTTTAGTCCCTTTTCTTCAAAATGTCTTCTTTTTGGCTGCAAAATATAATTTAACCTTATAAGTACCATTATTCTATGCAAATGACCAAAATATATATAAAAATGTACTTAAATATTGCCTAAAAATATGTATAAATATGGCAATATCAATAATGACCGCTCCATTCGAGGCCTTGTGCGGGCATAGATGTCATTCTCCAATATTTTAGGTAGAAGATGGAGATACTCAACTATCTAAAGCATGCTAGCAATACTCTACTCACTGGTCCCGAGATCATACATGAAATAGTTAAAAAGATCATTCAGATAAAGGAACGATTAAGGGCCGCACGTAGTCGACATAAGAATTATGTTGATATCAGACGCAAACCACTTGAATTTAAAGTAGGAGGCCATGCCCTGCTAAATATTGCTCCATGGAAGGGTGTCATCAGATTTGGATAACGAGGTAAACTAACCCCCCGTTATATCGGACCTTTCGAAATCCTTACAAGAGTTGGTCTGATGGTTTACAAACTCAAATTACCTCAAGAACTTAGCAAAATCCATGATACCTTCCACATATGTAATCTTAAAAAGTGTCTCTCTAATGAGAACCTTGTCATCGTACTCAATGAGATCCAAGTCAACACTAAGCATGACATCGTGGAGGAACCGGTGGAGATCATGGATCGGGAGATCACAAGTGTCAAGCAAAGCTGTATACCAATAGTAAAAGTTTGATGGAACTCTCGTAGAGGGCCAAAGTTTACGTGGAAACATGAGGATAAAATGAAACAAAAGTGTCTGAGTTGTTCAGCGGTGCTCCTTCCACTAGTAGAAAGACTTAATGATAGAAGAAAGTATCCTAGAACTTAATAATTTCGAGACAAAATTTCCTTAATGGGGAGGTAATGTGACATCTCAAAATTTAGGTCATAAATTTCAAACGACTAAATTACAGTAAATCTTTTTGTAAATTAACTCATTGAGTTTTAACGCATCTAACATGAAATAAAGGAGTTCATTTCAAATATTATAAGATATCAAATGTTACCTTACTTCCACATGTGTAAATTGTCAAACGAATCAAACAGCTCAAACTGTAACACTAGTTAATGCGTCTAAAAAAAATGAAATTTCGTATTAAGCAGTTATGAGCAAAGCAAACATTAAAACCATATAGTACATGTTCTCGTATTTCCAAAAATATAAAGAACGTCCAAAACGGAGTTCGTATGGAAAAAGATATGACAATTTTAGTAAATAAAAAAAAAGAGAGTAAAACACTAGTTTTCTTTAATCGCGTAAAACCGAATCGATATGTTGAGGTACTTGCACACCTCCGATGGAAATTTGGAGAGCGTTTTTGGACTCAGGATATGGCCTAATATTTAATTTCATACTCAAAATATTTTTAGCGAAAATATTTGCAAAAGTCGAAAAATCGAGTGTTACAGACTATTTAGACGCAAAACTTTAAACACGATTTCCTGGAGTTCCGTAACTCGAAAAATTAATCCTTTCAGGTTTTATGGAATCCCTGAATTAAATTCTATCATTCACCATCTTCGAAAAAAATATTACGTGTTGGGATTGTTAGCACACAAATCTAGGTGTGTTTTTGGGCATTTATGAAAAATGTTACATCATTTAAATATTGCAAGACCCAATTGATCAGCTACATTTCCTCTTTCTTTGACCAAACCCACGTCCACCTTACCTCTTCTTTTCTTCTTCCTATTTGGTGCAAGCCTTCCCTAACAGTGCAAGCATGGATGCATTGTGTGATTGAGTAACTTCAAAAGTATGGCTTGCATGGGCATGTGAGGAGAGTATTACACTATAAATAAAAAGCTTTGGACACCTAAATATTCATCACAATAGCAGCTCACTCTCTTCTTTACTCCTTCATTTTTCTTCTTTATCTTGGCTAGAACAACCACCAAAAACCACCACTTGCCGCCTTCGTTCTTCTTTTCTACCGAGAGCCACCATCACCACCAATTCGTCTTTATTTTTTTCGATCCTGATCAGCCAAATATTCAAGAGACATATGTACAAAGTTTATACAAGAAACATATTTAGTTTATAAAAGCATGTGCCTTATAATATACATGCATACCAATTATGCTCGCCTTTTATAGACTCTATATGATTCATTATGCCTATAACTTATCCACTTTTAAGTTAGGGCTAAGAACTATTCATACCTTAGTTAAGGGCTTTATAGTGAGACAATATTCATTAGCTAAAGTCTAAACACTTAGCTTACCCACACTACTATAGTTGTTAATCTTCAGAGCGATATACATATGTATAGATCTATGTGGGTTTGACATCCCCACCTGCGGTTGCTAGCTACAACCTCGACCGATCAATCGAAGCGGGTGATAAGTGTCTACATTTGTTACTATGACGTCCAATGAAGTGTTGTAGAATGGTACATTCAGTCACAAAGATCGGTTATAGAACTCACTATAAACATTAACTCAAATTTCTCTCTCTCTCTCTCTCTTTCCTTCTTACTACAACTCATAAACTTGATTCTTTAAAACCTTTTCAAAGTATGGATTTATTTATGCCAAGACACTTTTTGTTTTTCTTAAGTTTATTTAAATATGTTTTATATATAAAGAAAATACTTTTTGAACGCTTTTAAAAGTATCATTACTGAAGTCGGCAGAAAACCTATAACTCTCAACAACCTTGTGTTGAGCCTCAAAACTACATGTATTCTTAGAGAATCGGTAATCATGCAAATTCGGATGACGGATAGTCATGGATTTCAGGTAATTTAGTTTACTACTTTTTGTTATATCCGCCTACCTGTTTAAGGCAATTCATATATTATACTATTATCTATAAGAACCATGTATTCAAACATCAAGATGGAATGCAAATGCTTTTTTTTATTGTTGTACTTGTTCTATGTATTCAGTTTATTTGTGATCCATGAACTTAGTCGCATAGCCCGGTATGTTCTGCCACCTCGGCCAGGGGTGTGACATCCATATTGTGAAAGGAATTTGCTTACAGATGCAAAATATGGAACAAGTTTAAATCTTGTTAGCAACACACAAGATGAAATTCAGAAGTATTATGATGTTATCAAGATTGACACTCATTATGCTATAATTTTTTCATACTCTATAATCTTAAGTCAAGAATTTTACTTATCCTTTAACTTTAGAAACTATTACCATGGTTGGATGTGGCTTAGCCTTTTTGGATTGAAGAACATAGGTTGAATGTTATGGTACGAAAATAAGAAAAAAAAATGGAAAATGGTCTTTTTTGGGTATTGTCATACTTCCAGATATGCTCAAACTAACAACAAGATTCAATATTATTGATGGCACAAAGGTATTAAGAACTAGTTTGACTATTTAAAGCTCTGGTGTAATAAAGATTTAAAAGGGCATTTTGGTCTTTTTTTTGGAACATGATGGTTCTAAGAGTTGAATACTAATCAATCTAGTTCTATTTGTGGCAATATTGATTTTGATAGAGGCTACAACTCCAACAACTACCATGAGAGAGGTCTTGATGATAGTAACAACCATGTCTCCTTGTGAAGCTCTGTAGATTTTGAAAACTCAAAAACTAACTTGATCCAAGTTTCTCGACATCTCTGTCACACCCCCGAACCAGACGGCGGAAACGTCCGGGGGCTCGTGTGACTAACAATTGAATAATCATCACAATGAATATACATGAAACATAACACATTCATCACCAACATTACATAATACAACCAGCGTTGTTCACATCAAGTACATTGTTAAAATACATAAGTTCAAATTGTTAAAAATACGATAAGTGTTGTTACATAAAACAAAACCATACACACTTGCAAATATTCCAGCTTAACGATTACCTGAGAATACAAGTTATTTTGAAAACGGTCAACATATATAATGTTGGTGAGTTCATAAGTATGGTTGAATAAAAGCCTTTGTATCTTTCGTAAAAACCCAGAAAATCCGATATTTGCTGTAAAATGTCTAAAAATGTTGTGCAAACCAAATATATAATGCATGTGTGAATTTCATAGTTGTGATATATGTATGTGTATATATATATATATATATATATATGTGTGTGTGTGTGTGTGTGTGTGTGTGTTTGTAATTTAGATTTCCTTGTGTTGTAAGTAAGCGATTGTTGAGTAGTGATTATTTCCCCAGAAAATCCGATATTTTCTGATTTATAATAATGTCGAGGTTCTTGTATTGTTAAATAAATTGTTTTATTGACACCATCGAAGAAATTATCTCCGAAGTATTAATATTTTGGTATAGAATCCTAACATGAGCCGTTATAATCATACATGGTAATGACTAGGTTGCTTGTCTTGACATATTTCCAAATGCCAGGATTTGCTCAAGGTTTTGTCGCCCTAGACTGGCCTAGTCTAGCTGTAGCGAGCAGCTAAGGCGTGGGGGGTCACCTCGTATAGATCTATACACAAACTCTCGCTCTCCCTCCAGGAGACTCTGATTATAACTACAAGCTACGACTGTACACTCAAGGTGCCAACCGACACGTCTCACTAGATTCTCAACCTTTCGTACTTTGATTAATGTTTACGTGTATGTTATGCGTTATCCATCCAAGGTCCAATTATAAGTATACAAAGTTCAATAGTTATGTGAAAGTATAGTTAAATTTACTAAGCATATGAATCTTAGTCCAAGCCCAATTAGCATGTAAATGGGTCACAAAGGCCCAATAAACATGTCATGGTAGATATTGGGCTCAATATACACCCGAATGGGCCCTTAAGGCCCATTGGCCACGTAAGATGAATATTAGGCCTAATAAAAATTTTAATGATATATTCCGTCCATTCGTATTGTTTCGTTGTTTATTTTAGCTCGTGGTTTACCGAACTTATTATAAAAAGTCTCATTTTTCTTAAAACAACATTTTTGGTCCAAAGCCTCAAATTTTCAATTAAGGCCCAAAGTTTTGTAAAAATGACATTTTAGTCTATAGTTTGTAAAAATTTGCAACTTTGTCCCAAATGTCTAGAAATTCACGGTTTTAGTTCAAAAGTATGTATTTTGACATTTAAGACCTATTTTTGCAGAAAAGTGCATTTTCAGCCCTTGGTTTGTAAAAATTTACACTTTCGGCCCAATTTTGGAAAAGTTTACATATTTGGTCCAATTTGAAAATAAATGTTATTTTCACCCCTAACTTTTGTTTATTTACATTTATGACCCAAATTTTACTCAAATAACATTTCTAATCCCAAAAACTTCATTTTTTTCGCAATTTTTTGGGCCCAAACTGCGAGGCCCAAAAGTTTTGGCCCATTAAGCTTAAATTTGCATTTTTGGCACTTTTTAAAGTATGTTTAACATAAAAATACCTTTTTATACATATAGGACCTGTTTGGTCACTATAAAAACATAAATGTCACTTTTTGCCCTTATCTTTTGTTTTCTTGACAATTTTGGCCCTTAACAAAGTTTTTGCCTTAAATTTTGTATCTTAGACATATAACACTTTTAACTTGATAGTTTGATATATAAGGTGTCTTGGTTCATGGATCTTAACTCAATGTTACTTAAGAAGTCGTGATTTGTCTAGATCTAACATGTTTTTACAACATAATCTAAGAAATCATACAAGACATGCATATAACACATAGATCTACACATTTTACTTGCATTCTCCCCCAAAAATCATGTAAAAACCAAAAACAAGGGGGTATGAACTCACCTTAGCTTGATGTTTCGGTTTTTGAAGAAGAATGGAAAGAGATGAAGTGATTTTCGGCCCTAGGAAACTTCCTTTGAGTAGTTTTCGAACTTAGGGGCTTCTAATGAGTTAGAACATGAAAGAAGGTTATGTAAGAATAGATTTTTAGCATTCAGATGGATAATATATGTTTATATATAATAAACACTTACCAAGAAGTTGAAACCTTGAAGATTACTCTTGAAGCACAAACAAAACCTTAAGATCTTTGATATGTTTGGAGAGGATTTTTGAGTGTGTGTGTGTGTTTTGGCTCTCCGCCGAGAGTAGAAGAAGAGAGAGGAGAGAGTGGTGAGGTGACTAGCATGGGAACATGAGAGACCATGCCTTGATACATGGTGTGTATTATGGAGGTGGCACCTCCAAAGTCAACTCCCCCCCCCCCTTCCATTATATTTTTCATTTTTCTTGATGATGGGCCGAAGGTTCTTGGGCTAGGAGAAAGGGTGGAGTAGTTTGGGCCTTGACTTGCCTTTATTCGAGATCATGAGGCCCAATGATTACTTTTCGGCCCAATGGGCTCATTAGATAGCTCACGGCCCATTTTGAAAGAAAAAGGGAGTTTATGGCCCATTAGGGCAAATTAATTCATTAATGGCCCAATAAGGCCCATTAAGGGTAAACTAATTTGTTTTGGACCCAAACTGGCCCAAAAGGCTAAGTTTTATGGAAGTGGGTCCAATTAGAATCCAAATAGGGTTTCAAAGCCCAAAATGGTTGATTTAGATTCACCATTAGGCCCAATAAGGAAATCCTAGTCCAATATGGACTTAAACCATGGATCTTAGGGCTTCAGACTCTTTGATGAACATGAATGGTGAATCTAAATGAGCATTGAGTGAGATTTGCTTAGAGTATATGTTTTACAATAGTTGAATGGTTACACAGGAATAGAATTTCCTAGCTAAAATGCCAGTTGTGACAATCTCTGACAATATGAGTCATGGTTTGGTTGGGTCATCTTTGGTGAAATCCTTCACTATAATGAAATTAATGTAACAACCCAAAAATACTCAAATCATCAATACATTCAAATATTTGTACCAAAATCAATCATAGTAAAATGTATCTCAAACATCATAGTAAAATGATAACAATCAGTGCGGAAAAATCATATAGGGATGTTATGCATTCAAGTCGGGGCTTTCCCTATGGAAGTGCAAGTACCTGAAAATGTTTAAACCACAAATTTTAAGCATAAATCTTAGTGAGTTCCCCAAAATATACAAACCATACATATCAAGGGGACCAACCCTAGGGGTGTATTTCAACCCTATGTGAATATTATGATCCAACCATAGTCTTGCAGTAACTTCTAGATTATAGCCCAATCATAACCTTTCTACCATGATCCGAACATGGTTTTTTGTGAAAATCACAAAGAAAACAAGTGTTGTGATCTAACCATAGTCTTTCATACAAGTAATGTGGTCCAACCATAGCCTTTCATACAAGCATTGTTATCCAAACATAGTCTTTCATGCAAGAGTCACATAGACAATCTAGCAAACTACATAGTATAGTGAGAAGACTCACCTCAATCCACCGACAAGACAATCACACACTCGAGTTATTGGTATTGGAACTCCTTGCACTAAACATATCCATATTGAAACCCTAATTAATAATTAAGGTAATAGTTAGGCTTCAAAGGGTATTGGTTCATAACTAAACCTCCATGGGACAAAAGACCATTTTCCCTTCCAAGAATAAAACCTAACCTAGATGACCAAAAGTCAAACTGGTCAAAAAGTTGACTACTTGGTGCCACGCTCAGTGTAGCACACTGATCTATGCTCGACGTAGAGCATCAGATGAAAAACGGGGAAAATCATGTTACACTAAGCGTAGAGAAAGCTACGCTCAACGTAGCTCCGTTGATGTCCAAACATCCATATTAAGCTCTTAATACAAAAGGCTAATCTCCTAAATCTCATATCTGAATCTAATGCATGTCTTAATGGGAAAAGTCTCTGGCTGTATCCTTTTTCTTAGTCAAATAGAGCACAAGACCAAGCCCTAAGCACATAACACCAACGTTTTTCTTAAGAACGGATGCATGGATGGATGAAAGTGAACAAGCTCACATTTTTTTGGCTTTAAGAGCTCAAAAACGTTAAAAAAAAGACACTCAAAATTTCTAGAGTAGCTCATACTCACATAGATCAAGGTTATCGGGACAAAAGCACGAAAACTCATGACCAGCGAGATCTAACATGAATAATCAACAAGATGGAATCTTTATACCTTTTGGAGATGGATTATCATATGTAAAATATGTATCTACAAATATTGGAGCTCCTAAGTGATTCCGCGATGAAATCCTCCTTCAAAGATGTACACAAGAACACTTTTAGGCCTCAAAAATCTCACAAGGTGGCTAGGTTTTCTGATGACTGATTAAGAGGGTAGAGGCTGAGCATAGAGAGGGCGTCAAGGAGTTAGAGACATTAAATAGGGCGCACAACCCCAATAATTAGTGTTTTGATGCAGTGCACCTACGCTCAACATAACTCAACCTATGCGTAGCGTAGGTCATTAAACCCTTGTCTAATATCTTCCACTTACACTCAATGTAGGGTAATATCCTACGCTGAGCGTAGGACATAAAATGCAAAAAAATGACAATTTAAACTTTAAAGAATTATACCTGAGGGTACAGGTGTTACAACTCTCTCTCTCTCTCTCTCTCTCACTTGAATCAAACTTCATCCTCGAAGTGCGCTGATGCAAATAGCTCCGGTCAATGCTCCCTCATCTCCTCCACGGGCTCCCATGTCCACTTCGAACCCTTTCGATGTTGCCATTGCACATTCACCGAGGCTACCACCTTGTTGCGCAAGGTATCCATCTTCTTGTTGAGGATCAAAATCGTTCTCTCAACGTAATTCAGGCGCTCATCAACTGAATGTCATCCAAGGGCACCACTATGGAATCATCAACCAAACACTTTAGCAATTGAGAGACATGAAAAGTGTTATAGATATGATTAAGCTCATTAGGCGGGTCCAACTGAGACATAACCTTATCCACCCAGGAGATAATCCTAAAAGGACCAATATACATGGGGATCAACTTGCCCAACTTCCGGAACCTGATGAAACCCTTCCAAGGTGACACCTTCAGAAGTATAAAGTATCCGACCTGAAATTAAAGGTTCCAGTGTCGCTGGTCAACATAACTCTTTTGGCGGCTCTATGCGGTCTGGAACCGATTGTGCACCTACTGTATCGGCTTAGTGGTTTTGATTACTACCTCAGTACTCCTCATATCTCGATGCCCAACCTCGCCCCAATAAACTGAGTTACATCATTTCCTCTCATAGAGCATGTCGAAGGGTGGTCGATCAATACTGCCATGATAATTGTTGTAGGAGAACTCGGTGAATGGAATATAAGTATCCAAGCTCCTACCAAAATCTAACACACATGCCCTGAGCATATCCTATAGCATTTGAATAGTCCTCTAACTTTTTCCGTCAGTCTGAGGGTGGTATGTGGTGCTTAAAAGTAACTAAGTACCCAAATCCTCATGGAACTTCATGCAGAACCTAGGGGTGAAACAAACTTCACGATCGAAAACTACTAAAACTAGAACTCTGTGATGAACAATGACCTTTCTGATGTAAACGTCAACTAACTTCTCAGCGGAAATGCTCCCTGCAATAGGGATGAAATGAGCACTCTTGGTCAACCTATCAACAATGCATAGATAGAATCAACTCTATGTTCCATCCTCTACAACTTAGTAATAAAGTTCATGGTGACCTCCTCCCATTTTCACAAGGGAATTGGTAACTGCTACATCTTGGCATGGGGTCTCTAATGTTTGGCCTTGATTTTCCGACAAGTCAAGCACCGCTCCACATACCATACTATCTCCCTCTTCATGCAAGGCCACCAATAGATCAATCTCAAATCTTTATACATCTTGGTGGCCCCCACATGGATTGAAAACTTCGAATTGTAAGCCTTCTCCAATAATGTCTACCTAACACCACCAGCAACTGGGACCCATACTCTATCGTACTGTGCCAATAATCCCCGACTATCCCTAATAGATAAAGGGATATGACTCCTAATTCTTTCTTCCTTCCAATTTTCTTTCTTTAACCCCTCTACTTGTGACTTCTTGATCAATTCTAACAATGGTGAAACAATAACCATCCTAAAACATAGATCTCTGATAGGTGCACTTCTTGCCTTGCGACCCAAGGCAGTAGCCACAATATTGGCCTTCCAAGGGTGATATAAATCTTGTAGTCATAATCTTTGACCACATCTTACCATCTGTGTTGCTTCATGTTCAAGTTTGGCTGATCCATCAGATATCTCAAGCTCTTGTGGTCTGTGTATATGGTACAACGAACCCCAAACGAACAATGTCACCAAATCATGATGGAAAATAACCACATTGCCTAGCTCTAAGTCATTATTAGCTTAATTTGCCTCATGAGGCTTTAGCTTCCTCAACGCATAAGCAATCACATGACCCCTATGTATAAGCACCACACCCAACCCCATAATTGACGCATCCTAATACACCACAAAATTATACATACCCTTAGGGAGGGTCATAATTGGAGTCTCGCACAATCACTGCCTGAAGGCCTTAAATGTTTCCTGCTGCTAAGGCCCCCACCAAAAAGTAACATTCTTCTTCGTCAAACGGGTTAATAGAACAACAATCTTGGAGAAATCCTAAATGAATTTATGAAAAGAACCTATTATCCCAACGAAACTCCAAACATACGATGGTTTCCTCAGAATATCCTGCTTCATCACTACCTCATTCTTGGCCTGGTCGACCAATAAACCATTTTAGTTGACAATGTGCTCTAAGAACCGCACCTCGCGCAACCAGAAATCGCATTTGGAGAACTTAGCATAAAGCTTCTCCCTCCTCAACGTCTTCAGTACTTCCCCCATATGCTCCTCATGATGTTCTTTGGTCATAGAATAGATGAAGATATCATCAATAAACACTATCACAGATCGGTCCAAAATCGGTATATACACCCGGTTCATGAGATACATGAATGTTGGCAGTGCGTTGGTGAGCCTAAATGGCATCACCACAAACTCATAGTGACCATAACGAGTCATGAAGCTTGTGTTCTGCACATCCTCATTCCTGACCGTCATCTGTTGATAACTTGATCACAAGTCAATCTTGTAAAATCAATACGCACCCTGGAGCTGATGAAATAAATCATCGACCCTTGGGAGTGGATCACGATTGTTCATTGTTAACTTATTCAACTCTCGGTAGTCAATGCACATCCTGTGTGAACCATCCTACATTTTTACAAACAGGATCGGTGCTCCCTCATGGTGAACTACTCGGGAGGTGTGCTGACAACTCCTGCAGCTTTGTTGACAATTCCCGTATCTCCGGAGGTGTTGAGTGATGGCACAGCTTGGCTATCATTTATGCACCTGGAATAAGATGAATCTGAAACTCAACCTGTCTCTCAGAAGGGACTCCTGAAAAATCCTTAGAGAACATATCAGAAAGCTCCTGAACAACAGGCATGTCATCCACAACCTTCCTAACCTTAACTCGTGTATCCACTACATAAGGGAGGAACCTGAAACATCCCTACTGAAGATACGAGATAGCTCTCCCAGCTAAACAGATAATCGGTCCATAATGTGCACCATCGCCATGAATAACCAGTTCTCCTATACTTAGGTTTCGAACTCTCAGTAGGTGACGCTCACAATCAATCATACCCCCATTGGGGCCCAACCAATTCATACTACACTCTAATCTTCGACCCTCGTAGAGGAACCGAAACCATACCAATTGAATATCTCTCACTGATCATCTTTATAACTTTGCCCTGATGAACTCTCGAAGCACTCACTGAACGGTCATCAGAAACCTCCAACTCCAACAGATATTCCAAAGTCCCTGGAACATCACTAATCTTCTTGCTAAGCACAAGAGACACAAATGATCGGATAGCACTCGAATAAAAATAAAAAGAATTTGAAACCCATTCACTAAAACATCCCTAAATAATAGCAACACAAACATAAGCATAAAAAATGAAAGCAGTAAAGAACATGAAGAAGATACATACCGGTGACCACATCTGGTGCTGCTTGTGCCTCCTTAGCTATCAACTGGATGGCCCTGCTCTTCACTATGGGGCCCTCCGCCTTGACAAGGCATCCATCGGTAATCTTCAAGGTGGCTGGTGCGGGTGTTGCCACTGCCCCTCCCCCCCCCCCCCTCTTCAATGTAGGGCAATCGGCCTTCTTGTGGCTTGTCTAATTGTAGTGGAAACATACCAATGCTCTACGAGAGCAATCCCTACCAAAATGTCTAGTCTGACTAACTCTAAAACAAACCGAACTTGTTGCTCGCCTGGCTCCATCGTGTGTCGTGCTGCACTTGCCGCAACATGCTCACCTTGTTGGCCCCTAGAAAGAGAATCAAAAGTCTTGGGCCTCTTCGCCTGGCCCACCACTGTCTATACCTGCTCCAGATTGTGCTTTGTCTGAAGCTCCAATTCAATCTCCCATTCCTGGGCTTTAGCAATCATGTCCTCCAGGTCTTGCAGCTCGACATGCTCACAAACTCCTAAATTTCATCCCTGAGCATGTCGTGGTATTTCGTCTTCCTCATCTGCTCATTTCCAGGTGGAACCAACAAAGCTCTCTCAAAGGAGTTCCATCTAAAATACCACGATTAATCTCCAACGTGATGAATTCGTGTATCCTCTCATCAATCGGTTCGATACTAGATCCAGAACCATAACTTCCTCCTCGACGTGATTTTCCTTGATTCGAGTACGGATCATGTGCTTCCAGTAGTACGGGCCCAATACCACCTTCCATACATATCCGAAATTTCCTCAAGAGCCATCCTGAATCCTCTAAATCACTTTTCCATGGTAACTCGTGTAATCCCTATGCTAAACAACATACATATCCCACTATAACACTCCCTAGGATCTCCTACTAATCCTCGCCTCACTTTCTTCTACAATACTAGGAAATTTTACCAAAAATGTCGGTTTCCTTACGCATGCAAATTATACAAAATGCAGGATCAAATAGATTGTCGAATAAATGATTCTTCCCTAAACCCACAACTAGACAAGGAACAAGATATAAGGCTAAATAAATCATTATAAGGCTATATGATCCTAATCGTATACAATTTTTAGACTTACACTTAGCAATTAACTTTGCCAATTGATACGTGTGAAATAGTACTAGTTTTAATCCTACGAACTTAGATATAAAAGTAAACACACGAAAGGCAGTGTACCTACCTATTAGCAATATAGTTCAAGCAAGTAGGGTACCGAACACAGGGAACGGTAACAATTAAATTAAATACTAGTATTACTTAATTAAAACAAATAATAAAGAAGGGGGTTTTCTCTAGTTTTGCAAGACTAGAAACTTAAGCAATCAAATAACACTTAAACAAAGAGAATTACTTAACTAAAGAAAACAAAAAGGACAACTAGATTCAATGATAAAAGAGACTTCTATTCAGATTCGATTCACTTATTCCTATGGTTGATTTCGTGGCAAGTGCAACAGATTAATATATCAATGGTTACCGATTTCTAATGTGATTAGGTTCATGTTCACTATTACTAATCCTTTAGCAAACAAGTTAATTCAAACAGTAGCCAATTGATTAAACTAACAAGTTTCCTAGCGTTCAGTTCGAATCAAGTAAGACTTGTAATGTTAGTTAATTAAAATTTTCAATTCAATCAATTCATATGTGGTTGTTCGTCACACATGCTCACATATTGATTACTTATTTTCTAGTTAAACTTAGTTTCATATAAACTATTCCTAGGCATACAATCTTGTGTTCACAAAGCTATATGACTCAAGCAACCAAGAAGATGTTCATGCAACTCAATAACTTGATTATTAACAGAAAATAATTATCATCAATACATAAGGATCTTTAACAAGCTTAATAAGATAAATAACCAAATCAATAATAATCCAACCACTCAATCAAACCATATTCATAAGATCATCTACATCTAAACAGAGTATAGAGTTTTTAACTCATATATACAGCAAATAACAATCTAAATTCAAGATCTAATGATTCAAACATGGTTCACACAAAAGATTAAGAAAAGAAGAATAATTGTTTACTTTTGGTCTCCTCTAAATTGCTTCTTAGGTTGAATTCTCGAAAACTAGAACTCCAAGAACCTTTCTGATCTTCAATAATCGCAGCTAGCCTCCAAAAAGTGTTAGGGTTTCAGGCAAATACGATATATATATATATATATATATATATATATATATATATATATATATATATATATATATATATATATATATATATACATGTATGTATGTATATATAGATTTCCAAAAATCAACCCAACTCGTCGAGCTTTTAAGACCAACTCGACGAGTTTTTTCTCAAATCCGCATGTACGGCAAGGCATCTTCAAATCGAGAATATTCTGATCAACTTGTCGAGTTCAAGGTAAAGTCGTCGAGTTCCTTTGTATTTCAGCCTTCTTTCTTCAATCTTCAATTTCCAAGCTTCCAATTGCTCAATCCTCTTCCTTTTTCGCCCGAGCATGTCTTTATTGCTGAAATTGAAATATTAAGCTAATTAAGTACCATTTGTCCATAAAATGATATAAAATCAACAATAATTAATACGATAATGAATGATTTTTATGACTAAATAAGCTCATATCAAAATACCACACACTTGACTTTTGCTTGCTCCCAAGCAAAACTGAATTTTAGCACACTAGCATCACATAAGACAATCCCAATCGCCCAGCCATTATGCCAAGACCGCAACGCAACATTTGTGTCTAAAATTTTTCCTAAGGACCCCCCCTAATCCTAAATACTTACAATCCTCATAAATACTCGCCCACTTCTTTTGAACAACGCTCATTTTATGCATCCCTCTGAATTCATCCCCAGCAAACTTTCTTAACCTCAAGTCATTTTTGGTTAAATCCCAAGCATACTTATGAAAAAATAACCTAGAAAAGAAAATTACAATGAAAATACAAATACTTGATACTTTGAATCTTCAATAATTTTTAGCTTTTCTTCTTTAGTGTCTCTAGCTTCTTCCTCCATGCTACTAATGTTGCTTTTGAGCCTATTTGAGGGAAATTAAACCAAGGGAAGCCCCCTTGGCCTCTGCTTCTAAACATTTTATGTAAAATCAAACACAAGGAAAAAACCAAACAAACACAAAATATATTAAAATTCAGAAATCTAGGCATCAGCAGCTTCCACTCGTCGAGTCCAAGAACAACTCGACGAGTTCGTCGAAGGTCACAAAAACCACTTACGTATTCGAAGAGAATTGACCGATGTATACTCGAAATTAATTCAGGGGTTTATTCAGGGAAGCAAAGCAAGCATGAATTCTAGGGAAAAACTAACAAAAACATCCTAATTGAGTCAAAATCAAAACCCTAATGTTCATATGAAAAGTCAAAATCGGGCTTTTTATCAACTTGGAACCATCAAACTCAGAAAAATCGAAACTTTAACAAGAATATGCACAAAAAATCTTACCTTTTGAAGAGATTAGAAGGAGAAACATGAAAATTGAAAGGTCTTTGCTTTGAGAGAACTTGCTCGCCGAGTGTAGGATGCAATGGCGACTATGATGAAAGACTTTACTATTTAGGGTAAAAACCCTAATTTACTGAGTTTAAAAAAACTATTTTTTTCGGAAATAAACACCTACTCGTCGAGTTTGGGGGTCCCAACTCGTCGAGTAGGGACGGGTTTTGCCGGAATGTCACAGATTTTAAAACCAACTCGTCGAGTAGCCTATTGGAACTCGCCGAGTTTTTCACTCTGTTTAAAAAAAAATTGTTGTCTTTAAAAGAAATTCACCACACTCCACACTCAAACTTTGCTTGTCCTCAAGCAACAATTTAAGCAATTTGGAAGACTTAGAAAGAAAATCCTAACAAAAACACACAAAAATAAAGAAAATAAAGACTAAAAAGAAAAGAATAAGAAAAGCAAACTCAATTATCGGGTTGCCTCCCGCAAGAGCTTCTTTTTTAGGAGTCTTTAGCTGGACTCCTTCCCGCTCTACGTTGTGCTGGCTTTGAACGGAAATTCCTTCTCTACCCTTTGTTCCTTACACTTTATTTTGTAGGTATGGATCTTCCTCTTGTATGCCTTTTTCAACTCTTCCTCTTTCCTCTTAGTGACATTTTCTTCAAGTTTACGCTTTATCCCTTTACCAAGCTTTTTCTTCTTTCCTTCTTCCTTGTGTCCCACTTTACTCACTTTTATCTTGTCTATCTTGATTTCCTTTTTATTCACCCTCGCATTGTTATTTGAAATCACATCATCATCCTTCTTTTCTTCACAGACTTGTAGGTCGGGTGATTGAAAAGTGAAAACCTCAAAAATACTTGACACTAAGGCGCGAGGCTTGGTTCTTTTTATCTTCCCTTTTTGATATGTCTCTCTCCATCCTTCTTCCAAGTTTGATGACTTTATTTCTTCCATTTTCTGATCGATGGTGTGCAAGCCACATGAAGGATTTTTGTTCTTTGTGTCATCCCAAACCATGGTATTCTCTTGTTTCTTCAAATTTTCATGTTTATTGCCATTATTGCTCCCCAAGTTTGCGTCAAGACTTTTTGTATCATCTTCTCCTATTTTCCCTTCAAGTAGTTTTCCAATTCTTCTAAATCTCATTAGGCATCAAAATTCTCTTCCGAATCAAATGTAAACTCTTTTGATTTACACTCTTGCCATTCTACTAGTTCCTTTTCCAACAATTCATCAATTGTATCTATCTCATCATTGCTAGACTTCGAGCACTTGCCTTCTTGATTGACTCCAAAGGTAACCGAATCGTCCCCCACCCGAAGAGTAAGTTTTGATTCTCGTACAGTAACTATGGTACAAGCAGTATTCAAGAATGGTCTCCCAAGAATAATAGGAACTTTGTGGTCCTCTTGTATATCTAAAACTATAAAGTCAATAGGAAACACAAGTTTATCTACCTTGATTAGAATATCTTCACATACTCCCCTTGGATGTGTTATTGTTTTGTCAGCTAGATGGATAGTCATTTGGATAGGCTTTGGTTCTGGCAGGTTCAACTTTTTCAAAAATGAGTATGGCATAATGTTGATACTAGCTCCTGAATCAGCCAATGCATGAGTGGTACTCAAGTTTCCAAATTGGCAAGGCAAAGTTATAGTTCCTGGATCGCCCATCTTTTCTGGTAACTCGTTCATCATAATGGCAGAACAATGTTTGACAGTTAAAACTATTTCCGTCACCTCGGCCATCTTTTTTCTATTTGTGAGGAGGTCTTTAAGTAAACTTGCATACTTTGGTGTTTGAATTATTGCTTCTATGAATGGGATGTTCACTTGGAGTGCCTTTATATGCTCTAAGAATCTCTTATATTCTTCATTTTGTCTGTCTCGGAGTGCGCGCCCTGGGAATGGCAAGTGAAGCTGGTATTGATTAAAAGAAGATTTATTTTTTTCATCGGATGGGGAACTCGTCGAGTTCTTGTCTGGAACTCGTCGAGTTGCGTCTACTGTTTGCAAAATTTTCATTTCCTCTTCTTTTTCTTGTACCTCTCTTAGATCTTCTTTCTGGATTGGAGTCATAGGAATGAAAATTTTCTTAGTACTAGTTGTTATTGCATTCACATGTGCAACTCTAGGATTCTTCTCGGTATTACTTAGAAGTCCACCCGGTGTTCTTTCATTGAATTGTTGTGCAAGTCGGTCGAGTTGCTTCTCAATATTTAGGATTGAGGCTTGTTGATTCCGGAGTAAAGCTTGTTGATCCTTCATCATCACTTGGTGCTCCTTCATCATGTTTTTTGATCTTTTATGGCAGCATCGGACGCGTCATGTCTTTTCTCGGATGCAGCTGCGAATCGTGCCAACATATCTTCAAGGTCGGTCTTCTTTTCTTGCACCGGCTCCTCCTTTTGATAGAATCCTCTCGCCTTTTGCCTATATTTTTCTTCCTTTTCCTTCTTATATTTGTTGTATGGTAGCCACTCCTTTTTGGGTTTTCGTTAATCATCATCATACCTGTCACCACTTGAGTAACAAACTTGTGCTTTTCGGTTCCCGTTCTCATCCAAATCGCAATCCTTCGTAAGGTGAGGCCACTACAGTTTTCACATCCCACTCTAATGGCATGGATGGATTGGTCCATCTTAGTCATTCTACGATCCACGCTTTCTAGCTTTGCTATCATTGCCACCATGTCATTAGAAAAAGAATTCACATGCCTCTAGTTGTGTCGTTCCTTGGGTTATGATACTCACGTGAGTGCTTGGAGAATTCTTCAATCAACTCATTAATAACGGCTGGTGCTTTCTTCGTGAGTGGTCCTTGGGAGTCTAGTAACTGCCTAGTTGTCACATTCACTCCGTCATAAAAGATGGATACCTCTTGTTGAACGTTCAAGTCATTTTGAGGGCAGTTTCTTATCAAACCCTTGTATCTTTCCCATGCCTCATAGAGTGATTCTCCTCCCATTTGTTCAAAGTTGGAAATGACTTTCTTCAATTGTTCTATCTTGGATGGTGGACAGAACTCATCAATAAATTCTTCGCACATCTTTTGCCATATCTTAAGGGATCCTGGGGGTAGTGATTTTAACCAATCTTTCGCGGCTTCCTTGAATGTAACTGGTAACATACGAAGTAAAATAGTATCGCGAGGCATATTTGGCACATGAAAATAGTTGGCAATATCGATGACTTCTTCAATATGCTTATAATTATCTTCGTGATCCTTCCCATAGAATGGGATGTCGTTTAGTTGGGTGAGTATGTGACCCTTTAGCTCGAAATTTGTTGCCTCTGGAATTGCGGGTTGCACAAGTCTCAGCCCGGTACCAACTCGTATGCGTTTTTTGTAGGTTTTCATGGGTATGTCGGCAATGTCGGCCATGGCATCTTCTTGCTCAACGTCACTCTCTTCTCCAAATGCAGGTATGTCTGATTTGTAACCTTCTACCTTCTCGTCGTGGATTTTATTGAGAACACTTGATTCTTCGATTGCCTTGTCTCTCTTTTTGCAAAAAATCGACTCTGGATCTTCTACGAGTGGCACTAATGTAGAATTAGAGCCTCGGGTCATAAAAACCTGAAACAAAATAGAAAAACAAACGTAAATATAATAAAAACGAAGTAATAACAAAACTGAAAACGCGATCAACTCGTCAAGTTTAGTAATGGACTCGACGAGTTCAGCGCTAAAACTGAAAAACTGAAAACGAAAAGTCAAAACAGAAAAACTAGTAACTTTATGCAAGATAAATCTCACACAAAGGGTCGATAACACTAGCAAATCAAATCTTCGCTATTTGTTTGATCGATTAATCTTGTTCTCTGAAATAACTCTTATTAACGGATTTCATCATCGTTAGTTTTTCAAAAGAGAACGGAGTAACAAGAGTCGATCTGTTTCGACTGCTCAGCTTATAGCTCTGTGAGCATTTCTTGTTCCCTTCTATCTTTGTTCTAGCTGTACATGTGGGAGATTCTGGTTGTCTTGAGTATACTAGTTATTGTTTTTTAGTTCTTTAATCTTTGTGGTTGTTTTTTTTACTCTGTGATCTTGTCTTGGGCCCCAACATACCGTGGTGACCATATGGACGCTTAAGGATCATAGTCGTCTGTGTTACTTTATTAATTATTGTGTGCTTTCTATTTGTTTAGTTTTGTGTAAACACTATGTCTGATTCTCCTCTTGAGGGTAGTGGTTCTAAGGTTGATCCTGTGAACTACTATGATCCTCTCTATATACATCCATCTAATAATACTGTAACTACAATTGTGAGTTTCAAACTAACTGGGACCGATAATTTTCGTGTATGGCGTAGCTCTATGAGAAGATGTCTTAAGGATAGAAATAACTTAGGGTTTGTAGAAGGGACTTTAAAAAAGGACTCTACTGATGAACTCAAATCTTTAAAATGGGAACGTGCTAATGTTGTAGTGTTTTCTTGGATTCTTGGGTCTTTGTCTGAGTCAATTTATTCTGGACATGCATACTCTATGTTTGTTGTAGATATATGGAATGAACCTTTTGAAACCTATAAGAAGGATGATGGGTCTGTTATTTTTAATATACATCAACATATTAATTCACTTAAACAAGATGGATCTTCCTTATCTGAATACTTTAATAAACTTGACACTCGTTGGAAAGAATTTGATGGTCTTACGAATCTTGTTAAATCTACTTGTGAAGCTGCTACTAAGTATAATGATCATTCAAAACTTATGAAGCTAATGCAGTTTTTAAGTGGTCTTGATGACTCCTTTAATCAAGTAAAGAGTCATATTCTTCTGATGGATCCTCTTCCTAATGTTAAAATGCTTTTTCAATTGTCTCTAAAGAGGAATCTCATCAGAAGAATAGGGCTTTAACTTTCGTTTCTAGTGTGTCTAAAACTCAATCCACTGCATTTAACAGTAGATTTAATGATAAAAAAAGGTCAAGGTTCTAATTCTAATAGAGGAAGAAATCAAAATTTACTGTGTAAGAACTGTGGTCTTAAGGGACACCTTATTGACAGGTGTTATAAATTGATCGGTTATCGAAAAGATTTTAAACCTAGGAATGAGTTTAACAGTGATAACCAAAGAAATCAGAATAAAACTTTTTCTGTTAATTCTTCTACTGTTCCTTCTAGTAGTCCCTCTTCTTCTAGTGTCTCTGGGAATGGTGGAACTTATTCTTTTACAAGTGAGCAGTATAATAAACTCTTGAGTCTTATTAATGAAAGATCCTCTCCACCTGAGGATACTCCTGTCAGTGCTAATATGGAAGGTATTTCTTTTTTTAAGTCTTATAACTCTATTATTAGTCATTAGAAGTGGATTGTTGACTCAGGTTCTAATCAGCATATGACTTCATCTGAGTCTCTTTTGCAAGACACCGTTGATGTTTCTAAACTAAACCTTCTTGTTAATCACCCAAATGGTTCTTCTGCTTAGATTGAAAAAATTGGGAACGTGTAGTTTTCTAAAAACCTAACACTTTTTGATGTCTTTTTTGTTCCTGGTTTTAATGTAAATCTTCTTTCTGTTCACAAATTGTGCAAAGACACAAATTGTGACGTTGTTTTTAACGAAAATTGTTGCAAAATTCAGGATTTACAGTCAAAGAAGGTTGTGGAGAATGGAAGAGAGTCTGATGGATTGTATTATCTTGATGCTTTTCCCTCGGGTATTAGTTCTTGTAGTCTTGTTAAGTGTTGTGTTTCTAAACTTACATGGCATAGTAGATTAGGTCATCCTGCTGAACAAGCTTTAAACTCTTTAAAAGATGCACTTAATCTTGATAATTCTTCCCTTCCTCCTTGTGATGTTTGTCACAAAGCTAAGCAAACTCGTGAATCCTTTCCTCTTAGTGTTCATAGTTCAACTAAACTTGGGGAATTGATTCATTTAGATGTATGGGGTTCTTATAGAGTGTCTACTAGAGAAGGCTTTAAGTTTTTTTGACTATTGTGGTTGATTTCACAAGGGCTACTTGGGTTTATCTTTTAAAAAAGTAAGGATGAAGTTTATATTTGCTTTACTTCATTTTTTAATATCTTGTTAAGCCAGTTTGATTCTAAAATTAAAACAGTTCGTTCTAATAATGGGACTGAATTTTTAAATCATAAGATGGAGTCTTTTTTTGAACTTAATGGTATTATGCATCAAACTTCATGTGTTTATACACCACAACAAAATGGGGTTGTTGAAATAAAACACAGGCATATTCTTAATATTGCCAGATCTTTACTTTTTCAGTCTGGTCTTCCTATAAAATATTGGGGAAAAGCCACTCTAACTTTAGTTTCTTTGATTAACAGAATGCCAGCCTCTATTTTGAAAGGTCAATCTCCTTATGAACTTGTGTTTAAAAAAATACATGTGTTTGATCACTTAAGAGTTTTTGGTAGTCTGTGCTTTGCTACTAAACTTAATAATCATGATAAGTTTTCTGAGTGTGCTGAAAAATGTGTCTTGTTAGGTTATTCTTCTAAGAAAAACGGTTATAAGCTATTAAGTCTTGATACAAATTCTGTTTTTATTTCCACGGATGTGAAGTTTTATGAGTCAGTCTTTCCATTTAAGCTGAAATAAACAACTATTGATAATTAATTTGATTTTAATAATTTAGTAGACCCTTTTTCCTATGATGATCAAAATAATCCTGAATATGTGAATGATTTGATTGATCTAAATGACTTGAGTGTTAATCATCAGATGGATGGTTCTAATGCAGCTCAGAATCTGGAAGAAATTTTTTTTGATACTACATTAGATAGTAATAACCAGACTAGCGAGGTATCTGAACCTTCATCTGATAGGACTATGCCAAGTCATTCAGATTCAACTGAGGAAAGTAGTAACTTAGAGTCATTGCCTTATCTAGGACAGTCAATAGGGGCATCTAGGTCTAGAAGAGAGTCTCGAATGCCTATGAAATTTAATGATTATATTGTTGAAGGGAGGCATAGATATGGTATTGAATATACATTAAATTACTATGTTCTTAGTACAGAAAATAAGTGTTTTTGTTCTAATCTAAATAAAACAATTGAACCAAAATTTTTTGAAGAAGCCTCTGTAGACCCAAATTGGGTTGAGGCAATGAATAGTGAAATGGAAGCATTATACCGTAATCATACATAGGATATTGTAGATCTTCCTAAAAAAAACCAATAGGATGTAAGTGGGTTTATAGAATTAAGTATAACCCCAATGGATAAGTAGAAAGTTATAAGGCTCGTCTTGTAGCCAAAGGCTATAATCAAAGAGAAGGGGTTGATTATCAGGAAACCTTCTCTCCTGTGGAAAAAATAGTTACAGTTCGTATAGTTATTTCATTATGTGTAAATAAGTCCTGGACTTCGTATCAATTAGACATTAATAATGTGTTTCTTTATGGGGACTTAACTGAGAAGGTGTATATGAATTTACCACAAGGGTATCATACTAAAGGTGATACTAGAGTGTGTAAACTAGTTAAATCGTTATATGGGTTAAAGCAAGCTCCTAGAAAATGGAATGAAAAGTTGTGTTATGAATTGTTTAGTTATGGTTTTACTCAAAGCATAAATGAGTACTCTTTGTTTGTTAAGAAAGATAATAATTCAATTATTGTTTTGTTAGTCTATGTAGATCATATTATTCTAACAGGAAGTAATGAAAATGAAATTTAGAATGTGAAGTCTTTTGAAAATTCAAGATTTTTAATAAAAGATTTGGGAAAATTAAGCTATTTTCTTGGAATTGAAGTGTTAAGTACAAGTGAATATGTGTGTTTAAATAAAAGAAAATATTGTCTTAAACTTTTACATGAGTTTGGAATGTTAAGTTGTAAGCCTATTTCAACTCCTTTAGAGGCAAATTTTGTTCCTAAAAGAAGTTGTGTTCATAGTGATCCTTTACTTGAAATGTTACTGAATTTCAAAAATTAATTGGAAAACTTATCTATCTAATTATTACAAGACCAGATATATCTTATTGTGTTCATATTCTCAGTCAGTATATTCATAAGCCCAATAAGTCACATTTAAATATAGCATTCAGACTACTTAGATACTTGAAAGGTAGTCTTGGAAAAGGTATTTCTATTGTCAAGTCAGAAAATTTTGACTTAATGGGTTATGTAGATGCAGATTGGGCAAAATGTCTTAATTCAAGAAAGTCAGTTACTGGGTATTTAGTTTATTTTGGAAACTCATTGATATCCTGGAAAAGTAAAAAACAAGCAACTGTATCCAGATCTTCAACAGAACTGAATACAGAGCTTTAGGATCAGTTACTTGTGAAATTATTTGGATTTTAAAATTGTTATTTGATTTGGGAATAAAAAATTTGATTCTTGTAATAGTTTTTGTGACAATGAGTCTACTATTCAACTAGCATTAAATCCTGTGTTTCATGAAAAAACAAAGCATTTTGAAATTGATTTACACTTTGTTAGAGAAAAAATTACAAGTGGTGTCTTAAAAGTAGAAAAAATAAAGTCTTCTAAACAAAGAGCTAATATTTTAACAAAGATTTTAAGTATTTCACAACATACTTTTTTGTTAAATGAAATTGGTTTAATTAATCCTTTTAATAAAAATTAATATTCTTCCTTAAATGTCAAGTTTGAGGAGGGGTGTCAAATATTATGAATGTTACAAACTTGTCATTTTAGGAATTGTGCAGGGGGTTATGTGGAAAATGTCTGGATTAAGTTTGATGTGTATTTGTGATTTTTGTGTTAATTGTGTTATTTGGATAAAGTTGTGGGATAAGGTGAATGTTAGTGTTGATTCAATCAGGTTAACATGCAGGTTGTGAGATTCATTTACCCGAAGTATATGTTTTGAGTTGTAGTGTTGTCGATTCATTATTCACAAGATATTTTCCAGATAGTCTTCTTGTTCTCTCTCGTTGTAAAAGAGTTTTAGGGTTTGTATTAGGGTTTGTATGATATTAACAGTTCTTTGTTCTTCATTTGTTCTTAAACATTATAGATTAGGTTGTGTGTTCGTTGACAGAGTAGATTAGGATTTGTGTAGTGAGGTTTCTTTGTAAGTATCTGAAAACCATTTGTCTATTGGTCCTCAATTGATATAATAGATGATGATGTTGGGAAGTTATGTTTGTACGTTTTTTCACAAAATAATTGTTTGATGATCCTCAGGTAATCAAACGAAATCGAGACGGTCAAAATTAAATTTCTGACTTCTACGTCTCGACACCCAAAATCAGTTCTTGATGTAAACAACAATATGCCGAAATAAAGTACCCAGTTGCAAGAGAACAACATTCGAAATCACAATACTCGACATTTAATCAAAATCTAATTCGATTTCAATTGAGTACAGGTTCCTGTCGAAATCAACTTTAAACACCAAATATCAAGACTCGATCGATATGGCCTAAGCAAATAAAATTTCGATTTCGATTTCAAGCAATCCATTAAAAACATTTCAAAACTTTTGAGGTCAATCTCCTATTCGATTCATAGAAATCGAATTCAAACATATCAAAATCTAATGTCATTGACTGAAGCATGAAGGAATATGCGAGAAAAAAATAGGTGAATAACTGGATTTCGAATTGATGAAATATTCAACTTGGGGCTGATAATGAACAGTAACGACTACAAATGATTTTGGGCCAAAAGTCAAATGAACTAGATTGGACTTTGAAATCTGATCAACGAATAGTAAATCAAATTGGTATGGGATCTAGTTTTTGATCAATGAACAGTGAGTAATTGAAGTTTTGAGCACAAAATTGGATCAAATGAATAGAAAAAAAAATTGGATTGCGAAATAGGCTCAAATGATGAATAGTAACAAATAGAAATTTTTGGATTGAATGAAAAGTGATGAAAATTGGTTTGGACTTGATCTAAAAAAAATGATTGGATCATCAATGAGGTTGAAACAATTTTGATCCAACAAGTCAAAATGATCGAAAATGAAAAACGAAAGCACGAATCGAAATTATGATTGAATTTCGAGAAAACCTAGATCATTCATCAATGGATCTTCAAGAACAAGGTATCGATCTCAACATGAATTTTTCGGAATCCATTTGAGAATTTGAGAAACCTTCTTGATAATTCTTTTTCCATTTTCAATACTTGAATAGATTATGGAAGATCTCGGTTCTTTTGTTAGAACAAGAAAATCTCCAATCTTCACAGTGTACCACCCACGATGCATGTTGTACAAACCATTCTTCTTATTCTTCCAAAATCTAGCTTCATCTTCATAACAATTTTGAGAATCTTCAACAACTTTGGGTTTGAAATTAAATTTCATTGCAACGCTTGATGATTGTTGCTTTGAAACACAAATTTGCTTCATAGATTTCAGACAACCTTTGAAGATTTTTGTTTAGAAACCCAATTGTTCTTATTATTATTATTATTATTATTATTATTATTATTATTATTCTTTTTCTTCTTTTTGGATCTTGAAGTTTCGAATTCAAGAACAATATCATTCTTGACAACTTCTACTTTGCAATTTTGAATCAAATCTTTTGGAGTTTGATACATTTGAACTTCTTGGATTGAAGGCTTTCTATATGGCACCATTCCTTCAAACGAAACACAAGAACTCAAGAATTCATCAGTTTGAACTCCAGTTGAACAAAAGACTTTCACATATTCAAGAAAATCACATTGAGTTCCCATTTTTGACCTTCAACAATTTTAAGAACATGAAGATCATTTGGGTCTTCAATAAGAGAAACATATTCCTTTTTGAATAATTCTCTTTCTTTTCCTTCATTTTGATTTTCACACGAAGATAACATATTCATGGTAATTTCAATCAAACTTCCAATCTTTGAAAGAGGTTGAAATATCAACTTTCCATGATCATCTTTTCAAGCCTCCATAAGAAATCAAAGTTTCCCATGCAATCCACCCGCCTTTCAACAATAACCCATAAAATTGTTTCTCATTGACTTTGTATTTGACATCTTTAATCATCACGACCCGAGAATCATAATGCAAACACACCATCTTTGATCAATTAACAACAAATATCACAAGAACTTGGAAAATTCTAGAGAGAGAAAGTGATTATGAATAAAACCTCTAGAGAGAGAAAATAAATATCAACCAAGTTCTAGAGAGAGAAAATGAAATTAACAAGTATTGTAGAGAGGGAAAATCGTATTTTGAATCAAATCAAGGAATAAATTTGATTTGTAGAACAAAAACTCACTCAAAGATGAAGAATATACACCCATTTGAGATTCACTAAATCAGAAATGTCATCATGGATCAATTCTTGAGAACTTCAAGAACACCTGCTTTGATACCAATTGTAGTGACCCGGATTATGATGACATGTGCGGAATAATAAATATCAAGTGAATCAATCAATCATCAAGAACACCAAGAGTAAATAAAATCATTTTAAGCTCCATTAGAATAGTAAGAATACAAGTGGTATTGTTAATTTCTCTCAATAAACTATTCTCTTCAAAATGGGTCTTACATAAAATGGGAGCCATGCACTTCCTGCTTATAGGAAAGGCTAAACTCATTGCACATCACAAGATGGTAAACCATATCCAATGAGAACTTTGCACCCAAACACGTTCGGTTCTGGTTGCGAAGTGGAGTTTTATGGAAGTGGTACATTATGGTTTTGTCTGTCTGGAGGTCCGACATGGTTTATGGTTTTCAATTTGCGGGCAGAGCAGTTAGACTTTCTTTTATTACCATAGGGTAGGATGTAGGGTTCATTCTTCATCAAGGTATGTGATTTCTAATAAGTTGGGGCTTCAATAGAAGTGATGGTAGGTAGTCGTCGGTGTAAGATGAGTTCTCAGTCCAAGGCGGAACTTAGCAACATCTGTCAGGATCGTCTGTTGTGATACAGTGAGTTATGAGGAATGATTTCGGGAACAAAATCTAATTTAAATGGGGGAGAGTTGTAACAATCGTGTTCCAGATTGGTTTAGCTTGCAATTTATCAAGGACCAAAGATAGAGTTTTAGGAGAAACTCTATGCCACGACAAGGTGCAAGGATGGACACGACGTGGCATGGATTAAATGGAACGCATGTGTTGATGAGTGTCACGACGTGGCAGTTAGTTGGCCACGATGTGGTAATTGTTCTGGCCTAAGACCAAGATTTTAGGGTTTCCTCCCATATTTAAGCATCGTTTCTAGAGGATTAGGGCATCCTCTTCAGCCTCCAACCCTCTATGTTAAAACCGTAGCCTCCCTTAGAGAATTTTGGTTCATTTTGGTATTCTTGGTGCCTTAAAGAATAAGAAGAAGGTGTTATGGTGCATTAATCCAGCAAGCAAGTTCCTATTCCTCATCTTAGCACACTTTTGGACCTATATAAGTGTCCAAGACTCCACCTTTATGTTGTTAGATTGCTAGATCTATAGTTTTGTCCCATATTCTTCTTGTTCTTGTTAGTTGGGATGGTGAAATGCTATAAAGTTTTCAACTTTATGAATCCTTGGTACATTTGGAGTGGTTGATGGTTTTGGATCTGAAGTATGGTTGGATTTTTGAGCCATGCATGAAATTTTTCCTCATAATCCTTATTTTGACCCGATATAAGTTTAAGATATGCATTGGACATGAATGTATATAAAGCACTAACTTTTAGGTTGGTTTTGGTGTTCGAAACTCCTCTGGAGTTGATGGACCAAGAACTTTAAAGATTAAGTGCTTAATAGTTAAGTTCATGTGATGTTTTGCCTTTATTAGACCTAGGTTTTGAGATCTTGATCTCTTGGAGAGTCTTGAGGGATAAATTTGGATACTTTATCCATCTAGACGATAAGAAGGACCAGATCCGAGCTTTAGAGCTTTTGGGATTGAAGGAAATGGCTTAACCCATTAAGCTGTTAAGAATCCAGTGCCCATGGCATGGCCTTAGGTTGCCACGACGTGTCGTCTAGGAAATCATTATCTGTTTTTTTCGTTTGTGGGCCACGCCGTGGTTATTGATGGCTATGACGTGGCAGCCAACTGAAGTCAACTTTAACAGTTGACTTTGACCTTGACTTTTAACTTGAGATGACTTTTGGTCTAACTCCTAGTTTTGGAAGGAGTGATAAGGGTTTACCTTGTTTGACAGTATAGGTGGTGTATAGCATTTGTATTTTGGCAGTGAGAGTAGTAGCAGTTGATTATCGTCTGAGAGGTGAGTCTTCTCAACATACTTGTGGGTCGAAGGCACCAGTGTGGGCTCATTGGATTGTGTATGTAGGATGTTAGTTGTCTTTGTGACTCTTCCATGTGTATGTATGATGGGTTGGGCCCGATGATATGGTTTGGTCCCGATTATATAGGTTGGTCCCGGTGATATTGGTTGGGCACGAGTGCGTGGGTTGGGCCTGAAAGCATGTATGTTGGGCCAGGCCCATTACTTGTATGTTATATGGTATTTTGGCGAGCTCGCTATGCTTGGTGCTTACAGTTTATGGTTTAAACTTTTTTCAGGTACTTCTAGTCCCAGACGGAAGGGCCTGGCTTGATTACACAACATCCCCTAATGGCTTTTTCCACACTGATTACTTTTGATTACTCTATTTTTTGAAAAATACACTTTTGCTTTATATGGTTTTGGAACAATTAGTTGAATGAATCGATGTTTCAAATTAAAATTTTTATTGACATTTTTAGGACGTTACGGCGGAAGTGAGTGAGAGGAAGGTCGTATAGGAAGAGTGTATGAAGTGTGAGTTTCTGAATATGGCTAGACCTATACATACACATGATAGGTTTAGTGTAGTGTTGAGAAGTGACTTGGGAGTCTTGGGACAGTCCTTGGAATGAGTATGGATAGGTGTGGAAGGTAGTATTGGGCCCGTACTACAGAAAGCACATGATCAGTAATTAAGTCACAAAGTGTTTCAGGATTAATGGGAACTTGTAGGTGGGTATGCATAGTGTGGGTCTGCACTATGAATTGATTGATATATTTTCGTTATCTTTCGGATTCACGATGGCGAACTTCCATTTTGGTGACTCAGAGATTAGTGAGGAGGATGTTCGCGACATTATAGTTGTGGCAATTTCGAGGTTCATGAGGGATGATGGGCATGGTTTGATCAGCTCACTCAGGGATGAGTTGATTTTAGTGATGGATGATCGCCTTAGGGTTGTTTGGGCTAATTTGGAGGTTGGTCACCTCAAGATTCGGGAGTTTTCCTTCTAGGAGTTTGATGCTTGTGAACCCCTTATTTCTTTAGGTTTACGTAGTCGGTCATCAGTATGTGTTGGATCGTTGTTGTGGAGAGTGCCTTTTGTGCTAGCTTCTGTCCAGCGGAGGACAAGATCAAATTTGTTGCATGTATCCTGCATGACAAAGTTAGGGATTGGTGGTGCGAGGTTGCCCATGTCCTTGAACTAGATGTGGTCAAGTCCATGTCATGGGAGGATTTCATCACAAGATTTAATAAAGAGTTTGTTTCAGCGGTTGAAATTCAGCAGTTGACTCGGGAATATCTGGCGCTTGAGCCAACTATAGAGATGGCGGATGAGATCACCACCAAGTTTATAGAGAGAGTGATGTTTTCCCTCAACATTCAGCTTCGGAGGAGATGAGGATGAGTCGCTACCGTGACATGTTGATGACGGAGATCCCGGAGCACTTGAATATCTTGAGTCACAAGACCTTTCCAGTTTGGTGGAGGCAGCCAGGGAGAGAGGGATGGAGTTAGAGACCCAGAAACAGAGGAAAATTCAGGATCAGGTACATGCATCTGCAGCAAAAACCAAGAAGGCTCGAGTGATGGGCATTCGGACAGGAGATCGAGAGACTCACACACTTTACGAGAGTTGTGGTCAGACCCATTGCGGTATTTGTTGTGTGCCTGTTTCTGGATGTTTCAGGTGTGGTCAGGAGGGTCATTGTAGTCAGGCCTATAGTCTGAGGGGGTCGCCAAGGTTATGCTCCTTTTGTTGTCATCAAGGCCATGTTAAGGTCAATTTTCCTATGAGATTTGATGGTGTGGTTTTAGATGCGACCCTTTGTCATGGCAGCTACCAGATAGGCGACATGGGACAGGTGGAGTCTCAAGAGTCGGGGTTTGAGTTAGTGGTTTTATGCAGTTCAGTTCGATGCAACATTCATAGGTGTCATTAGTATCCCTTATGTTATGTTGGTTTTGTTGTTTTAGTTATAATCTTGGATGATATATTGAAGGATATGGTATTACTTTTCTTTGGTTTATTTTGCAAGGTTTATTCATTTCTGGGTTGTAACATCCATAAAATCCGAGCCAATTTAAAACTTTTTAAATCACTTAAAACCATTCTATTATTACAATAGTTTCCAGAAATCATAATCATCAATCGAGGAAGTGTACGGTCACGCCTTCGCCTTTCCGCGGTCATCCGCTGAACCTAAAACAATAAACTGAAACTGTAAGCTTGAAGGCTTAGTGAGTTACCCCCAAAATACTCATACACACCATAATACACATACAATAATAAACAACATACTATGGGTCAAATCATCCATCGGGATGGAATACCCCAGGACCTCAACCATTGGGTTGGAATGCCAACATACCGATACACTTCACATAACACATATACAACTAACAGCATGTACTGGGTCCACATCTTTACAGACTGGATTACCCCTGGCCCACAGTGTGAGTCTGGATTGCCTTCCGGGTCCACAACTCACATCTGGATTGCCATCGAGCCCACCTTACGAGTCTCCCTCAGCTTGTATCTGGAATGCTCCCGGGTTTGTTGGTTACCGCACGAAGCAGTTTCACCTCAACCCATCCCACAAAATATGTCGACATATAACACAACTAATGCACATACAAATAATCACATAATACTACAGGTAGTCCTACAGATCCACCTAACTAGCATAACTACTAGCATGCAGACAGTCAGACCAACTATAGGTCACTAAACATAACCACATTCGATCTACCAGGATACCGATCTAATAGATCATACTAGCATATATGTCACACCCCCGAACCAGACGGCGGAAACGTCCGAGGGCTCGCGTGACTTAAATTGAAATATCATCACAATGAATATATATGAAACATAACACATGCATCACCAACCATTACATAGTACAACTGGCATTGTTTACATCAAGTACAAGGTTTACATTACATGATTTCAAAATATAAAGTGTTTGGGGATTAGCAACTACAAAAGAACTTTCAACACACTGGATGCCTCCTTGTCTAACAATTACCTGAGAATACAAGTTATTTTGAAAACGGTCAACATATATAATGTTGGTGAGTTCATAAGTGTGTTTGATGTGAAATAGTTTATGTCATTTGAAAAACCCAGAAAATCCGATATTTTCGGTATTAAAAATTTTCTTGAAAATGTGGTGATGATCATGTAAGTATGTGCGTGAGTGATTTCAATACGTGAATAAATGAGAAGTTTTTGCATTATAGTTTTTGAAAGTACAAATGAGTAAGATTTGGTTTCCCCCGGAAAACCCGATGTTTTCCGATAAAAAGTTATGATTGTTTTGCTTTATTGAATTGTTACATCGAATGAATATAATTTCCTTTGATTAATGATGTCGGATTTCTACGTGAGTCGTTATAACCATGCATGATAATGACTAGTTCGTCTGTCTTGGTATTCTAATGAACACCGAAATTTGATCTTAAGACTTTGTCACCCTAGACTGGCCGAGTCTAACTGTAGCGAACAGTTTAGGTGTGGGGGAGTCACCCCCGTATAGATCTATACACAAACTCTCGCTCTCCCTCCAGGAGACTTTGATTACAACTACAGACTACGACCGACACTTATTTTTGTCACCCGTTATTACTCACTCAATCCACATGAATTTGATTAACCTTGATTAATGATCTAATTTTATTTTACTTGAACAGAAGGTAAGCCTAACAGACAAGGAGAAGAGGACTACTAGGCCCTACTAATTTCGTATGTTATTTAAGGCTGTCGAGTATACAAAAAGCGCGTTGGCCCATTTCGCATATGATTTATTTGGACCTTACTAGTAATGCTAATGGGCCACTCAGGCCCAATAGCATGTAAAAACCATTGAGGGTCCATTAAGCATGTAATTGGGTAACAGGAGGCCCAATAACATGTATTATTTATGTTGGGCCCAAAAGCCATGTTAATGAGTCACGAAGGCCCATTAAACATGATTAGAATCTCTCAAGCCCAACCATTTGAACGTTAAATTGTTTTGTATAGAATTAATGTTGCGAGTTGTTTAATCGATGTGTCGTATAAATCACGAATTTGTTTTATAACGATTTATAGATTTGTAAAAATAGTTATTTTTCTATTTACAACCCAATTTATAAAGCTTTGTATATTTTGACCGAATTATTATTATTATCAACATAATTGACCAAAAACATTTGTTTGACCTATTCAGCCGCTTATTTTGTAAAGTTGGTAATTTTTGCCCTTTTTATAAAAAAAATGACATTTTAGGTCCTTGAACCATTTTTCTTGACATCTTTGACCCAAACACTTATTTAAATAATGTTTTAATCCCAAAAGTAAATTTTAGAATGTTTCAACCCTTTAGTTAAAAGATTTGCATTTTAATCCACCTTTTTCGCAATTTTTACACTTTTTACCCAAAACCCAAAATCTTTGCATTTTCAATCCTTTTTAACAAATATGATCATTTTAAACCCCAGAAATAGATTTATTTACCTTTCTACCCACTGTTTTGAGAAATTACCATTTCAGCCCCCTTAAATCCATTTTTTCGCAACTTTGGGCCTATGGGCCGAAAAGCAGAAAATTTAGCCCAATAAGCCACAAATTTCATTTTTAGTCCCTTGAAAAATATAATGTTCATAGAAATTTCCATTTTAACTGTTTTGGCATTTTGAACCTTGTAAAAACCGTAAATGACAACTTTTTCCCAAACTTTTGTTTATTTGACAAAAATAGTCCAATAATGAGTTTTATGTTGTAGTGTGTTATTTTAAAGCTTGTATATTAGTTTATCTTGACATGTTAAGTGAAATATGAACTAGGTCACATATTTTTCCTTCTTGAACTATAGATCTAGAAATACCTTTCATTTTTAGCACATATATATCACAAAAACACAAGAAATCACACATATCATACAAATACACATAGATCTTCACATTTTACTTGCATTCTCCCCCATAAAACATATGAAAACCGAAAATAGAGGGGTATGAACTCACCTTAGGTTTATTGCTTCGGTTTTGAAGAAAGAAAATGGAAGAGTTTGATCCTAGGAAGCCTTCTTGGGTGGATCTCGAACTTAGAGTTTTCTAGGATGATGATCATGAGTTTGTGTGAGTTTAGAAGAGATTCTTGATGAAATAAAGAGACTAGATTATGGATCCAAGCATCAACTTACCTAGGATGATGATTCTTGTAGAAGAACCTCCTTGAAATGTTCCAAAATCTCGAAAATTTGAATGGAGAAGAGGATGTGCTTGAGAGTGTTTGGGATGGGAGTTTGAAGATGTGTGTGTGCTTGGTGATCCTCGGCCGAGAGTAGAAGAAGAGAGGGGAGAGAGAAGTGATGAAGTGATGGATGCATGGGGAGGAGGGAAATCTAGCATGGATATCCAAGATGTAAAAATGATGTGTCTTCCTCCCATAATTCCCCATTTTTCCTTTTATTCATTTTTCTTTTCTCATTGGGCCGAGTTGGGCTAAAAGAGAGGGAAGGAGTCATTTTTGGGCCCATGCTCGAATTTAGGAGGCTCAAATAAAACTTTTCGGCCCATTGGGCCTCTAAGGCGTCTCACGGCCCATATGACTTAAAAGGTTAGGTTTTATGGCCCATAATAATTAAATTAGGTTAGTTATGGCCCAATAAGGAATTTAAATTACTTATGGCCCAATAAGGCCCATTAAAGGTAAACCAATCCATTTTAGGCCCATTATGGCCCAAAAGTTAAGTTTCATGAAAGTGGGTTGAATTTCAAGCACAACATGAATTAGGGTTTATGAGTTTACAGTAGATAATGTTTACAAGAGTACAGAATTTCCTAGCTAGAATGCTAGTTGTGACATCATCCCCCCGTTAGAGGGAATTTCGTCCCGAAATTCTTTTTGAAGCTAGATTTGAGAATGCGAGAATAAGTGAGGGTACTTTTGCTTCATCTGGTCTTCGCGTTCCCAAGTGAATTCCGGTCCATGCTTTGCGTTCCACCGAACCTTCACTATTGGAATGCGGCTTTGCTTAGTACGCTTCACCTCCCTGTCCATGATCTCGACGGGTTCCTCGATGAACAGGAGATTCTCGTTGATTTTGATTTCTTCTAACGGAATGACGAGAGTTTCGTCGGATAAGCACTTCTTCAAATTGGAAACATGAAACACGGGGTGTACACTGCTGAGTTCGGCAGGTAGGTGCAGTCTATAAGCCACCGGACCGATTCGGGCAAGAATCTCGAAGGGTCTAATGTACCGTGGGTTTAGTTTTCCCCGTTTCCCAAAACGGATCACCCCTTTCCAGGGGGAGACCTTTAACAACACTCGATCCCCGACTTGAAATTCCAAGGGCTTTCGCCGCTTATCGGCATAGCTCTTCTGTCGGTCGCGTGATGCTTGAAGTCGAGCTTTGATTTGAATTATTTTCTATGTCGTTCCGCATATGATTTCTGGTCCTGTTAATGCATTGCTTGGTGTCTACCCTCTTGCCAGCTGAGTGTCGCCTACCTTTGTCCAACACAACAGTGATCTACATTTATGACCATATAATGCTTCGAAAGGAGAAACTTTGATGCTTGTGTGATAACTGTTGTTGTATGAAAACTCAATTAAAGGTAAGTGGGTATCCCACGACCTTCCAAAGTCTATCACACATGCTCGTAGCATATCCTCAAGCATTTGAATGGTTCGCTCACTTTGACCATCCGTCTGTGGGTGGTAAGCAGTGCTCATGTCGAGTTGTGTCCCCATAGCCTTCTGTAGCGATTGCCAAAAGCGTGAAGTGAACCTACTATCTCGATCTGAGATGATAGATATTGGTACTCCATGGAGTCTCACAATTTCCTTGATGTAGATTCTTGTTAGTCGCTCCATCTTGTATGTCTCCTTTATTGGCAGGAAATGAGCGGATTTTGTCAACTTGTCGACTATCACCCATATGGTATCCAATCCATCTGTTGTCTTGGGTAATTTGGTCACAAAGTCCATAGTAATCCTTTCCCATTTCCACTCGGGTATTACCGGCTGTTGTAATAGTCCCGAGGGCTTTTGATACTCTACCTTCACTTTAGCACAAGTGAGGCATTTGCTAACGTAAGTGGCAATCTTTGCCTTCATGTTAGGCCACCAATAGCATTGCTTGACATCCAAGTACATTTTATCTGACCCTGGATGGATGGAGTATCGTGTGTTATGAGCTTCATTCATGACTACCTCTCTGAATCCTCTATGTTTAGGGACCCAAATTCGGTTCATGAAATAATATGTTCCATCCTCCTTGACTTCGAAGTTCTTTTCCATTCCACGTAACGCTTCGCTCGTTCTGTTTTCTTTCTATATGGCGTCGAACTGGGCTGCTTTGATTTATGAGGACAGATGGGATTGGATGGTTATTGAAAGAGTCTTCACACGACGATTGGAGTATTCTTTCTGACTCAAGGCATCGGCTGCCACATTAGTCTTGCCTGGGTGGTACTTGATTTCGCACTCATAATCGTTTAGCAACTCAACCCCTTCAGAGTTCGGAAGGCAACCTCCTGCTTTTATGTCCATTTAAATGGTACACCCTTGTATGTAAGCATGGTAAGTGGCTTGGCTTTTTTGGAGAAGTTCTGAATGAATCTCCTGTAATAGCCTGCGAGACCTAAAAATTGACGAATTTTTGTGGGTGTCGTTGGGACTGCCCATCCTTCAATGGCTTTGATCTTAGAAGGGTCCACATGTATCCCTTCTTCGCTGACAACATGACCTAAAAAGTTTACGCTTCGGAGCCAGAACTCGCATTTAGAGAGTTTTGCGTATAACTTTTCAGTTTGTAAGGTTTCCAAGATTTGCATGAGATGTCGGCCATGCTCCTTTTCGCTTCGAGAATAGACTAGAATATCGTCGATGAAAACGATGACAAAGTTGTCGAGGAATGGTCGGCAGACTCGATTCATCAGGTCCATGAATGCGGCAGGGGCATTCGTTAGACCGAAGGGCATTACAACGAATTCATAATGTCCATAGCGGGTTCGGAAAGCGGTTTTGGGAATATCCTCTTCCCGGACCTTGAGCTGGTGGTAGTCGGACCGTAGATCTATCGTAGAGAAGTAATTTGCACCCTAGAGCTGGTCGAACAGGTCGTCGATTCGTGGAAGTGGGAAGCGATTCTTGATACTGAGCTTATTCAGCTCTCTATAATCGATACACATCCTAAAGGATTTGTCCTTCTTCTTAACAAAAAGGATCGAAGCTCCCCAGGGTGAGAAGCTAGGTCGGATGAATCCTTTACTCAAGAGCTCGCTGAGTTGGCTTGACAGTTCTTGCATCTCCGCATGAGCCAACCTATAGGGTGATTTGGCCATTAGCGTAGCTACCGGTACCAGGTCAATTCGGAACTCGACCTGTCTTTCTGGGGGTAACCCCCGGAAGATCTTCGGGAAAGACGTCCGGGAAGTTGCAAGCCACTTGGATGTCTCGAATATTGACCTCTTCCTTGGACTTATCCACTATGTGTGCCAGAAACGCCAAGTCCTTCTTTTGTAGACACTTTTGTGCCTTAATGCACGAGATAAGACGAAGGTTCGTACTGGGTTTGTCTCCGTATATAATTAGGGTTTCGTGATTAGAGAGATGAAGGCGAACGGCCTTCTTGCGACATAAAATTTCGGCATGATGGGGGCTCAACCAATCCATGCCGATAATCACCTCAAAACTCCTAATAGTTACAGGCATCAAGTTTATTTGAAAGGTATGCTGATTTAAAGTTAGGGTACATCCTACATAGATTTCCCCGGCTGATTCTGTTTTCCCATTAGCCATTTCCACCGTAAAGGTTTCATTAAGCTTTTGGGGTTGTTGTCCGAGGGCACGCGTGACTTAAATTGAAATATCATCACAATGAATATATATGAAACATAACACATGCATCACCAACCATTACATAGTACAACTGACATTGTTTACATCAAGTACAAGGTTTACATTACATGATTTCAAAATATAAAGTGTTTGGTGATTAGCAACTACAAAAGAACTTTCAACACACTGGATGCCTCCTTGTCTAACGATTACCTGAGAATACAAGTTATTTTGAAAACGGTCAACATATATAATGTTGGTGAGTTCATAAGTGTGTTTGATGTGAAACAGTTTATGTCATTTGAAAAACCCAGAAAATCCAATATTTTCTGTATTAAAACTATTCTTGAAAATGTGGTGATGATCCTGTAAGTATGTGCGTGAGTGATTTCAATACGTGAATAAATGAGAAGTTTTTGCATTATAGTTTTTGAAAGTACAAATGAGTAAGATTTGGTTTCCCCGGAAAACCCGATGTTTTCCGATAAAAAGTTATGATTGTTTTGCTTTATTGAATCATTACATCGAATGAATATAATTTCCCTTGATTAATGATGTCGGATTTCTACGTGAGTCGTTATAACCATGCATGATAATGACTAGTCCGTCTGTCTTGGTATTCTAATGAACACCGAAATTTGATCTTAAGACTTTGTCACCCTAGACTGGCCGAGTCTAACTGTAGCGAACAATTTAGGTGTGGGGGAGTCACCCCCGTATAGATCTATACACAAACTCTCGCTCTCCCTCCAGGAGACTTTGATTACAACTACAGACTACGACCGACACTTATTTTTGTCACCCGTTATTACTCACTCAATCCACATGAATTTGATTAACCTTGATTAATGATCTAATTTTATTTTACTTGAACAGAAGGTAAGCCTAACAGACGAGGAGAAGAGGACTACTAGGCCCTACTAATTTCGTATGTTATTTAAGGCTGTCGAGTATACGAAAAGCGCGTTGGCCCATTTCACATATGATTTATTTGGACCTTACTAGTAATGCTAATGGGCCACTGAGGCCCAATAGCATGTAAAAACCATTGAGGGTCCATTAAGCATGTAATTAGGTCACAGGAGGCCCAATAACATGTATTATTTATGTTGGGCCCAAAAGCCATGTTAATGAGTCACGAAGGCCCATTAAGCATGATTAGAATCTCTCAAGCCCAACCATTTGAACGTTAACTTGTTTTGTATAGAATTAATGTTGCAAGTTGTTTAATCGATGTGTCGTATAAATCACGAATTTGTTTTATAACGATTTATAGATTGGTAAAAATAGTTATTTTTCTATTTACAACCCAAGTTATAAAGCTTTGTATATTTTGACCGAATTATTATTATTATCAACATAATTGACCAAAAACATTTGTTTGACCTATTCAGCCGCTTATTTTGTAAAGTTGGTAATTTTTGCCCTTTTATAAAAAAAATGACATTTTAGGTCCTTGAACCATTTTTCTTGACATCTTTGACCCAAACACTTATTTAAATAATGTTTTAATCCCAAAAGTAAATTTTAGAATGTTTCAACCCTTTAGTTAAAATATTTGCATTTTAATCCACCTTTTTTGCAATTTTTACACTTTTTACCCAAAACCCAAAATCTTTGCATTTTCAATCCTTTTTAACAAATATGATCATTTAAAACCCCAGAAATAGATTTATTTACCTTTCTACCCACTGTTTTGAGAAATTACCATTTCAGCCCCCTTAAATCCATTTTTTCGCAACTTTGGGCCTATGGGCCGAAAAGCAGAAAATTTAGCCCAATAAGCCACAAATTTCATTTTTAGTCCCTTGAAAAATATAATGTTCATAGAAATTTCCATTTTAACTGTTTTGGCATTTTGAACCTTGTAAAAACCGTAAGTGACAACTTTTTCCCAAACTTTTGTTTATTTGACAAAAATAGTCCAATAATGAGTTTTATGTTGTAGTGTGTTATTTTAAAGCTTGTATATTAGTTTATCTTGACATGTTAAGTGAAATATGAACTAGGTCACATATTTTTCCTTCTTGAACTATAGATCTAGAAATACCTTTCATTTTTAGCACATATATATCACAAAAACACAAGAAATCACACATATCATACAAATACACATAGATCTTCACATTTTACTTGCATTCTCCCCCATAAAACATATGAAAACCGAAAATAGAGGGGTATGAACTCACCTTAGGTTTATTGCTTCGGTTTTGAAGAAAGAAAATGGAAGAGTTTGATCCTAGGAAGCCTTCTTGGGTGGATCTCGAACTTAGAGTTTTCTAGGATGATGATCATGAGTTTGTGTGAGTTTAGAAGAGATTCTTGATGAAATAAAGAGACTAGATTATGGATCCAAGCATCAACTTACCTAGGATGATGATTCTTGTAGAAGAACCTCCTTGAAATGTTCCAAAATCTCGAAAATTTGAATGGAGAAGAGGATGTGCTTGAGAGTGTGTGGGATGGGAGTTTGAAGATGTGTGTGTGCTTGGTGATCCTCGTCCGAGAGTAGAAGAAGAGAGGGGAGAGAGAAGTGATGAAGTGATGGATGCATGGGGAGGAGGGAAATCTAGCATGGATATCCAAGATGTAAAAATGATGTGTCTTCCTCCCATAATTCCCCATTTTTCCTTTTATTCATTTTTCTTTTCTCATTGGGCCGAGTTGGGCTAAAAGAGAGGGAAGGAGTCATTTTTGGGCCCATGCTCGAATTTAGGAGGCTCAAATAAAACTTTTTGGCCCATTGGGCCTCTAAGGCGTCTCACGGCCCATATGACTTAAAAGGTTAGGTTTTATGGCCCTAATAATCAAATTAGGTTAGGTATGGCCCAATAAGGAATTTAAATTACTTATGGCCCAATAAGGCCCATTAAAGGTAAACCAATCCATTTTAGGCCCATTATGACCCAAAAGTTAAGTTTCATGAAAGTGGGTTGAATTTCAAGCACAACATGAATTAGGGTTTACGAGTTTACAGTAGATAATGTTTACAAGAGTACAGAATTTCCTAGCTAGAATGCTAGTTTTGACAATATAACCATCCTATCTACCAGGATACCGAACTAACATATCACAGCAGTAATAATCCCAATAAAAAAACCAAGGGTCGGCCTTGGTGCCTTAGACCCTTGAGTACAATGAGGATAACTCACCTCGCAACTGACGCGCTGAAGTAATAAGCTCCACTCTCGGATCACTGTCACATACTTTACCACCTTCCAAGAGATGCCAAATGAGGTAGATATCAGATCCCCACATGTTCTTTGTTCCTAGTCACTTTCTCTCCAAGTTCTTCTTACAAAGATCCACCTCCCAAAGCTTGAAACACACAAGGATGAAGCACACACACACGGATTAGGGTTTGCTGAACTCTCAAGAGGCTGTAAGGGGGCTGAAGGAGGCTTATGATCCTTTAAATAGGGTGCAAAACCCCGGTAGGGTTTCATCCTCCAGCTCCTACTCGTCGAGTCTCTTCTTGGACTCGGCGAGTAGGTCACTTAAACACGTGGACCAACCCGCTGCTACTCGATGAGTCAGGGCAACCAACTCATCGAGTAGACCTTGAAATCATGAAAATTAAAACCATAAATTAATACTTTGAGATTTGGGGCGTTACAATTCTCCCCCACTTGAACTAGACTTTGTCCTCGAAGTCTGCTGCGGTGAACCCTGGATAGTGCTCCCATATTTCCGCCTCCGGTTCCCACGTCCACTCGGACCCTCTTCGGTGCTCCAACTGTACCTTTTCCAATGGTATCTCTTTGTTCAGCAGAACCTTCACCTTCCTCTCCAGAATGGCCACGGGCCTCTCCACATAATTCATGCACTCATCGACCTGAATGTCATTTAATGATACTACTGCCTCCTTATCTAGGATGCACTTCCGCCATTGCGAAACGTGAAAAGCGATGTGAATCTCAACCGAACCTTTTCAAAAGGTCTATCCTACATGCCACTTTGCCAAACTGGCAAAATCCTGATGATCCAAAGTATCGGAAATCCAACTTTCCCTCTTCCTGAAGCGAACCCTTTGTGCTGACAGGATAATGCGTCCTTCACCTCCCGAAATATCATACAAAATCAATCCACTAATAAACACGAACACTCATGTCTGGCCCAATCAGCCTCAGGTTGGATTACCATACACGCCTACGACGGGTCTAGTCATCCCTAGGATGGAATACCCTCGCATACCACACATGTTTAGACCAATCAACCCTCGGGTTGGAATACCAAACATATCACGTCCAATCAATCTTAGGATCCGGTCATCCTCAGGATGGAATACCCATGATTGGAATACCTCTATGAACATAACTCGGGTCTACTCATAACTTGAGATCCAAGGATATATCCTTGCGTCTCATCCAACATCGTCTGATTCGTCACAACCGAGTGCAACTCCCCCGAATCTCAACAATACATCAATCCCGAACGCGCTCCTACAAAAGACATAAGCAACACAATCTCTATGCCCACTACCCGAAACACCGGATACCTTACTGATTGCTGAACCAAACGACACACACAAACAGCAGCTCCACGCGTCTCCCGAAAAGAAAATCGACTTGCTAACATAATGAACGCTACATGACCCACTGCAGCCTCACCTCCTACCTGGTTTTCAGCGACCATCTTTTCCTCACTTCAGACACGCTATGGCTCTTTCACAGGTGAAACCAACCCAAGACACATCACAATAACTCAAACCACCGTCAACTAAACCCATCCGTTACCCTTGAACCTGGTGATTGTGCCCTCAGCGTATAAATATCTTAAACCATATTCTTGCTGGAACGAAAAAAAATCATGCACTAACCATGCGCGATACCCGACTTGAGATCTTACCTAAAACCGATTTGATACCCACTCATGACCCAACATCAATGAATCTCCACCTGTATCTCACACCACATCCATAGAATACAGTCTCGTAAGCAATTACCACCATGTTGAATAAGTTCAACTATCGAGTTGAAATTCTCAGGGTTTGTTGGCCTACCGCCTCAACCCTACCGCTCCCCTTGAGCCTTCGTGCCTACGACTTTCAGTCAGCCCGCACCGGGTATCTTGGCCTACTGTATAGAGCAGGACAGCCTCAACCCTACCCAAATGTCATAGACGATCATGAGAAAGATCTAACCTGGTTCCCAGAACCTGAATGACATGACATTCTGATCCCAAGCCTTCCTAAAGCTGACGAATACCTATTCGGATCTACTCCCAGTCCCCAACTGGAGTATCACCCAATCCAAGAAGATTAATCCTTTGAGATACTCCGAACAGATGAGATCACCAAGATCTTCTGTACTCCATCCGATCTCTAATAACAACTTTCGATCAAACCAAAAATATATCGGAGTCTTTAGCCTACCCCAGCAGCATGTTCAATACTTGGGGACAGACCTACTGATTGTTATAGCATAGCAGCATACTCAATACCCACACACCCGTGCTGAATGTACTGCCGAGCCCTGAAAGCTAACAAAACCCTAAATTTATCGATCCAAAAACCCTCAGAGTCGAGCACACCCTCGACCGAATACTCGAACTGAACTCAATTCCTGACTGAAACTCCAATCTGTTTCCCCAACTTCTGCTATCGAGCACTAAGAAGACGTGTTTCTTATGCTGGGGAGTTTTACCGAACCCCCAATCAACCCAATCCTCAAACCAAGTAGCCATTGGGGCCTCCATTCTCCCTTTCGGGTTGTGAAACTTATCCCCGATTCAAATCCTCTCCCGCTTCCGCATCCCCGGGTAACTCTCCCCCACTTAGATTCGACTAAGCATTCATAATACATGAGAATTGGAGGATTCCTAATCATTCTCCCCCGCTCTCGGGCTCTAGAAATCATTCTCTTCAGGGTTCACACCTTGACTCACTTACCAGCTTAAACATCCACAGCTGAAGTAACCTCTGCCATAAACCGGGCAACAAACTACTCCCAAAACATAGTCTACAATCCCAAAAGTGCAATAGGCCGCATAATCAATCCTTACCACCTGATATAAGAGATCCAAGGCAAACCGGACCTCACAATTACTTACGTCACGTCGACCCACTTGCGCTCACCGAAGCTGAAATAATTTTGCATATCCTAGCAACCAACTGACACCGAGCTGGAATACAACCTGATCCTGGGGTCACAAGTCTGCTCACTCCTTTGAGTTAGAAAAAAAACTGAGAGGGCGCAATCCTTGCCCTACAAAACGATAATTCAATCTATCAATTAACCATTCCACTCCCAACTGCAAAACCCCATCTGAATATAATCATCATTCCTTTCTAGAGTCCCCGCAACTCACATTCCGGCCCCGAGCAAACCCTCGAGCCTCAAATCTAGAAACTCATGTGCTAGCCTCTCCCGCTCAACCCGCGGAAATATAACGAGTACAGATCATCTTCCTGATCCCAGATAACTGCAGTCATCTGCTCATCAGAATATGTACCAGTAACAAGTCCCGGTACTGGAAAGCTCAACCAGCTCCTCTCCCTGCTGTCGTTACAGCTGTTGAAGCTGCTGGGACAGCCGTCTCAGCAATGGTTGCATGGCGCTCGTCAAAATACCCAACCATGGCAGTCTTGAAAGACCCAATCATCTCCTGAATCTATCCCCCAAACGATCTCGATCACCTCCTCCCGGATGATCTCCTTGACACGATCCTCTGACAATATTGGCCTATCCTGGCTGCCAGCTCTCGATCCTGATCCGGTTCCGGTCTTAAAATGTCTCGAAAAAAAATCCATACCATAATAGGGACCCAACTCCCAACTAAACCCCAGGGGTTGTGAATTCCTTGCTACATGTATGGGTCCTGTGCTTTCAGTAGTACGGGCCCATACTACCTTCCACACCTACCCATATTTATATCAAGTATCACCACAACACCCTAACAATATACATAAACATATCGAGCGCACAATCCTCACTCCTAGAGGAAGGCTAACTGTCTCACAACTGACCTACCGGTCCCATACAAACCACCCATCCATGAAACTTCCACCAACCCTGTAACACTAGTGTATGTTATCCATACATAACGATGGACCCTATAGACTTTCGAATATCCAATCCTACCCTAAGCCCCCAATCAGATAAGAACAGAACATAAGGCCAAATCAAACATTCTCACGCTATAAAATCTTAATTATGTATAACCGTGATGCATACACTAAACAACTACAGTAACGATGTCAATCTCACATAAAGGAAACCCTAGGCTAGCATGCATCATGTAATCAAGCAATTCTATCATGCAATTCCTGAAGATCTCTAGCCTAGTACTAGCATGCTGTTTTAACATATCACAATATCAAATAACCGTATGGAAATTGAGGGTCTAATTACTGGCTCCAGTTGATCGTACACTTCGCATCCTCTTTTATTTATTTGAAAACCATTTAAAAATCATTTTGAAAATCTTTCATTGATTTGAGACTGGATTCACACGAGTGTTGTTGGGTCAAAATTATGGTTTATACTTTGCTTTTCTAGGAAAATGTATTTTTCTGTAATATAATATGGGTTCGCGGTTGTGTTTAAGGCCAGGTGGGTGTTTACGGCTGTAAATAGGTTTACGGCCGTAAACCCATTTATAGCCCATGTTCCCCAAGTATATATATAGGTGTAAGGGGTTAGGAGTGGAAAATGAACAAGAGGAGTGAATGGTCTAGAGGAGCTTAAGTGTGTGAAATCCAAGGTGTGTTCTAGAGAGAGAAAGTGAATCTTGTGTAAGGAACTTCATTCATATCTTCAATACATTCAAGATTCAAGTTATTCTTCTTATCCTTCTCTTCTATTACATCTGGCATCATCCATTTGATTGGGATTCCGCACCATCAAACGAATCTGATTGATACACAAGCAGATTGGGGACTTACAATTGGTATCAGAGCTTGGTTGTATCAATCAATTTTTCCAGATCTGGAGCTTATTTGATCTTATTTTTGAAAGATTTTTGCGTTTTTGGATAGATCTTGGCAAAATAAGGGGGGTTTGTTCTTCGCGTTTTTCATAAAAACGAGTTTTTGATCGAGTTTTAGAGCAAAAAGAGGTGAAAAACGCTGTTTTTCATGTAATCTGTGAAGTGTTTACGGCTTTTGAAGATCATCAGTTTACGGTCGTAAACCCGTAAACGGCCCGGAGTTTACGGTCTTCGGTTTACGGCCTCGGAGTTTGCGGCCAGCCTCGCACATGTACGGCTAGGGTTTACGGTCTTCGGTGTACGGCCGCAATCGCGTGTATGGCTAGAGTTTACGGCCTCGGTGTACGGTTCGGTGTACGGCTAGACCCGTGTACAGCCCGCGTTCACGGCCCGTATTTCCGGCCAGCATCCTCGCACGTGCACGTTGCGTCCTCGCTTCGGAGTTAATTCAAAAACATTTTGGGGATTGCCGAGGATCGAACCCGGGTCCCTTGAGTCAACAAACACGCGCCTTACCAGCTGAACTACAATGCAAGACGTTTAACACTTCTTCTTTTTAAATCATATAGTATTCGCAAAGCAGCAGCGCACACTTAAAAAAAGGAAGGAAATTTTGGGGTTGCTTGGGATCAAACCCGGGTCCCCTAAAGCATCAACCAACGTGTTTTACCAGTTGGACTAGCAAGTCCTTTGTTCCACTCCTTCTGAATTTAATTCATAAGGCGTCCCTGTCTCGATCCTATTTTCGCAATATTGTCACTTTCAGCCCAAAAATCAATTTCTTTTAAATTTTAAATTCCATTTTCTTCCAAAAAATTTAGCTTTTAATTTTTAAATTTCTAAATTGACCTTTGACCTCAAATTTTGATTTTGACTTTTCAAGTTTGACCTTTGACTTTAAACTTTGACTTTCTCGTTTAACCTTTAAATTTTCAATTTTAGCTTTTCGGTTTGACTTTTAAGTTTGACTTTTTAAGAAGAATACAGTAATAAATGTGCAAACTATAGATATGTAACAGAACAACTTGCAGAGTTAACTACTGAACTTGACGCATTAAAAGATAAGTTTGAAAATGCGGATTTTAATTTCAGAAAATTTGATGTGTCAAGTGAAGTAGTTACGTCAATGATGGAAAATAGTTTGAGATTTAAAAATAACCAGCAAAAGGTTTTAGGGTATGATAAAATGCCTCCTCCTTTTAATCACACCTATCAGTATAACCCTTTGACAAAAGAGGAAATTGACAGAGAGGCACATCTCAAATATGGAAAACCTGATGTATTTGTGTCGGGATGTGGTCCTCAGGTTGCAAGTACTAATGTTTCTACTTCTTCTGCAGATCAACCACTAAGTCATTGCAAGCAAGCAGCTAAAAAGAGTGTGTCTGATAATAAAATTGTATCAAATTCTGATGACTCAAATTTTTTCGATATATTTGATAATATCTTTGATAATTCTGCCGTGGTTGTGCCAGAAAGTGTTGAGCTGAACGATTCTAATGCTTCTACTTCTTGTGCAGGTAAAGTAATAGAGGATGAGGACAATGAGAAAACTATTGAACAAACCAATGTCTCCTTGAACTCTGAATATGTTGCTTCGAACTCAGTTGCTTCTGATCAACCTGTTGTTGAGAAGTACAGGCCACCAAAACAAGTGAAACAGAGTGCTTGCTGTAATTGTGCTTGTGGGAACAACAAGAGACAAGGCATGGACACGCCACCAGGGGCTGGAAGAAACAATTTCCCAGTGAAGAAAAAGACATGTTTTCACTGTGGAACACCTGGACACATTGCCCTAAATTGTCCAAATCATGCATACATTCTCTACTACGCACAAGGCTGGCAGAACGCGCCAGGAGGGAGATTTTCCAAAAGAAACCCCTCAAGGTCACGATCAGACAATGGCGACTGGAATGCCATGAAGGGCAAGAATTCAACTCCCAATGCCAAGAAATCAACTCCCAAGGGCAAGAAGGGAATACCGGCCCAGAAGTCAAATCCAAGAGAAGCTCCAGTGAAGCCAAGACCGGTTAGGTCAAAGTCATCTCGACGATCATCTTCAAATTCAAAATCAAGTACCGAGGTACCCATTGGATCGAAAAAGAAATGGGTTAAACCCAACTACAGATGGGTACTAAAGGTTCAATCTCCCAAATCACCCAATGACTCTAATATTTCTTCATCTTCTGTTTGTGATAAGTAGGATATGTATTGGGAGAGAGTTCCTTGCACAGATGACAAAGGTCAACCCAGTTTTAAGATGGACTGGGTTCCAAAGACCAACTGATCCCGCTCTGTGTCGGAGCAGCTATGGAGGCATATCATCAGACTTCGGTTTGTTAGTAGTGGCTGTTCCAGGCACATGATAGGGGACATCTCTCAACTGTACAACATTCAGAACCTTGGTTGAGACTATGTGTCCTTTGCGGGAAAGGAAGAAAGGAAGGGATCACTCATGGGGTCAATGCTTAATGACATGAAGAATTTTCGGATCTGTTATGAGATTATGCGTGCTGTTCTCAGACCTTCTGGATGCAAATTCAATCGATGACTTACGGTTTGAGCTTTCTTCTCGATGCTCCTGAGTTTATCTTACACTGTTTCGCTTTGAAGACAATTTTTTATTTCCTTATATGTCTTTCTTTAGTAGGTTGTTTTGGGAAGTGATATGAAGTATAGTGCTAAAGGGCAATTTATGATGTGTGTAATGCACTAAAGCCGAATTGTCTAGACTCTGTATTCAATGTGCTGGTAGGCACAAAGGATTCAAAAGGACTAGACTCAGTTTGAAAATTGAAACGACTTGACTAATATAGACTTAGATAGTTTCATTTGGACTGACCATATGACGCTCAGGTAGATTGAGAAGTGAGATAAACACGGGAACCCACGAGATACACTAAAAGTTAATTATCTAGAACTGTGGCTCAACATTTCCTTGATGTATGGAATCATGTCCTTAATTCCGGTATTGATAGGGCAACTGGGGGGTTCTGATAAAGTAGGTCTGTAGGAAATTATTTTCTTGCTTTCTGTCTGTCAGTCACTATGTAGTCAATAACGGTGCTATAGCGGCGCTATAGCGGTTAGCGGAGGTAAGGAAACGCTATTTCGAAATAGCGGTTTAGAATAGCGGTGACGCTATTAGCGCCGTGATTTACCGCTATTTACGGCGATTATGGTCACCGCTATAGCGGCGCTATAACCGCTATTTGAATAAATTCCATTTTTGGGCTATTTTTCATAAAAAAAACATTTTTTTGTGTCATTCCATTGAATAAAATTGTTTTTTCTTAGCCCCTAACTAAAAATTTTGTGTCATTCCATTGAATAAAATTGTAATTTTGTGACTGTCATGACTTCCATTGAAACCATGTATGTGTTGTGTTGCTAATTATGTTGAAAACTTGAAGTACTACATTATGATTAACTATCAAATTGCTTAATCATTTTATTTAATAATTGTAATTGTGTTAAAGTATGATAAAATAGTAAGTATTTCATATGTTTACTTGTTAATTGTGTTTAAATATGATTAACTGGGGCATTGGTAACCGATCTGTGAAGTATGATTAACTAATTATGATATGTGAAGTATGATTAACTAAATATGATATGTGAATTATGATTTACTGATTAACTAATCAACTGGATTGGGTGGAACTTTAAAGTATGTTCTATCGATTAATACTCTAATATATATAAATTCTAAATAATATAAAAAACGCTATATCACCGCTATACCGCCGTGAAAACCGCGATTTCAAATAGCGGCCGGTGACCGCTATTATATTTTTGACCGCGATAACTGCTTAGTCATATGTTGCTTCCTCTGCGTGGTTGGAAGAGATCCGACCTGGATTGCAACATATGCAACTCTAATTCTACGCACCTCCTTATCTATGAAATTCTTTCTATCTGTTAGCCATATGATGTCCCCTCTGCGTGATCGGAAGATCCGACCTGGGACACAGCACATACAACATTCTACCTCTCAATTCCTCTATCTCTGTAAGTCATATGTTGTCCCCTCTGTGTGATTGAAAGAGATCCGACCTGGGACACAACATATGCATCTATCTCTAAATTTGTCTTCCTCCTTAATAATTGTTTACTCACCTAAAGTAAGGAGTTCTTTGGAAGTTCTTGATAACCAGAGTATATCGGGAAGTGGGGAACACGTTCTAGTGCAACTAAAATTGAACCATTTAGAGGTTGTCTGTAGATCTCGCTGCTTAATTTAAGTGGACAACAATATCCTTGGTTGTCGTCAGCTAAATGTCCATTTAGGAATATATATCACAATGACTTGTCACTTATAATCTGTCCAAATTGTCAACATCCTTTGTGTTTAAGTGGACCACAATACCGGTGATTGACCAGATCTAGATATGCAGGCGTGTGCTGATAAACGATATTAGATTGCTTGACAACTTTGATCCCACATATTTTTTGTTTTTGTTAAATTTGTTCATAGTTTTCCTTTATGCACAAATTTAGGGGGAGAATTAAAAAAATTCAAAAATCAAACAAAAATCAGAAAATGAAAAATCCAAAAATAGTGTTTTTTCTGTTTTATTTCTTGTTAAAAAAACAAAAAACAAAAAAAAAACAAAATTCCAAAAATATTTGTGTTTCTGTTTTAATTTTCAGAAAATATGAAAAATACAAAAATATTGTGTGCTAAGTTTTCTTTTAGTTTTGTTTTGTCTTAAAAAGTGAATTCAGGTGTAGATGAGACTCATGGAGACTATATCGAGATTTTCTGAGCCAATGCTTCATCCATGATCATCGAAGAATTCTCATTCGAAGGAGCAAGAAATGAAGATTATTCTTTCAACATTCAATCTTTCAACCCCAGAAGCAAGGTGAAGTTGCACTTGAAGGTTATGTGACAAATTGCATTGAAGCCTCCTCAATCAATTTGTTGCTATCTTGTACCTGCTGAAGTGATCCAGAAGATTAATTCTCTCTGATATTCTCTCTGACGATTCTCAAGCTGAAAGCGCTATCTTTCAAGAATCAGTACATCAAGCCTCCTCACCCAACGTGCGTTCAATGTCAAATTTTGAAGAAAAGCCTAACTGCTCGAGATGAAGTCATTTATTGAAGATTCATATGTTCATCTTGAAGTTGTGAAGAATTTGAAGATTAATGCTGAAGCCAAGCTCCCGATGAAGATTGACAAGAAAAGCCAGCTACTTTTTAGGGGGAGTTTGTTGGGTCAGTAAGAAAAGAAAGCTATAAACCAAGGGGGAGATCGTTGGATCAAAATTATGGTTTATACTTTGCTTTTCTAGCAAAATATATTTTTCTGTAATGTAATATGTGTTCGCGGTTGTGTTTACGGCCAAGTGGGTGTTTACGATCGTAAACAGGCTTACGGCCGTAAACCCATTTACGGCCCATGTTCCCCAAGTATATATATAGGTGTAAGGGGTGAGGAGTGGAAAATGAACAAGAGGAGTGAATGGTCTAGAGGAGCTTAAGTGTGTGAAATCCAAGGTGTTTTCTAGAGAGAAAAAGTGAATCTTGTGTAAGGAGCTTCATTCATATCTTCAATACATTCAAGATTCAAGTTATTCTTCTTCTCCTCTTCTATTATATCTGGCATCATCCGTTTGATTGGGATTCCGCACCATCAAACGGATCTGATTGATACACAAGCAGATTGGGGACTTACAAGTGTTCCTCCAATTCACTCAAACCAAGGCTCTGATACCAACTTGTAACATCCATAAAATCCGAGCCAATTTAAAACTTTTTAAAACATTTAAAACTTCTATTATTACAATTTGTTTCCAAAATAGTTTAAACATCAGAGTTCCCAGAAATCATAATCATCAATCGAGGAAGTGTACGATCACGCCTTCGCCTTTCCGCGATCATCCGCTGAACCTGAAACAATAAACTGAAACTGTAAGCTCGAAGGATTAGTGAGTTACCCCCAAAATACCCATACACACCATAATACACATACAATAACAAACAACATACTATGGGTCCAATCATCCATCGGGATGGAATACCCCAGGCCCTCAACCATTAGGTTGGAATGCCAACATACCGATACACTTCACATAACACATATACAACTAACAACATGTACTGGGTCCACATATTTACTGACTGGATTACCCCTGGCCCACAGTGTGAGTCTGGATTGCCTATCGGGCCCACAGATCACATCTGGATTGCCATCAAGCCCACCGTACGAGTCTCCCTCAGCTCATATTTGGAATGCTCTCGGGTTTGTTGGTTACCGCACGAAGCAGTTTCACCTCAACCCATACCACAAAATATGTCGACATATAATACAATTAATGCACATATAGATAATCACATAATACTACAGGTAGTCCTACAGATCCACCTAAATGGCATAACTACTAGCATGCAGACAGTCAGACCAACTATAGGTCACTAAGCATAACCACATCCGATCTACCAGGATACCGATCTAGCAGAGCATACCAGCATATAACCATCCTATCTACCAGGATGCCAAACTAACATATCACAACAGTAATAATCCCAATAACAAAACAAAGTGCCGACCTTGGTGCCTTAGACCCTTGAGTACAGTGAGGATAACTCACCTCGCAACTGATGCGCTAAAGTAATAAGCTCCACTCTCGGATCACTGTCACAAACTCCACCACCTTCCAAGAGATGCCAACTGAGGTAGATATCAGATCCCCACACGTTCTTTGCTCCTAGCCACTTGCTCTCCTACTTCTTCTTACAAAGATCCACCTCCCAAAGCTTGAAACATACAAGGATGAAGCACACACACGGATTAGGGTTTACTGAACTCTCAAGAAGCTGTAAGGGGACTGAAGGAGGCTTATGATCCTTTAAATAGGGTACAAAACCCTGGAAATTAGGGTTTCATCCTCCATCTCCTACTCGTCGAGTCCCTTCTTGGACTCGTCGAGTCCCTTCTTGGACTCGGCGAGTAGGTCACTTAAACACGTGGACCAACCCGCTGCTACTCGACGAGTCAGGGCAACCAACTCGTCAGTAGACCTTGAAATCATGAAAATTAAAACCACAAATTAATACTTTGAGAATCGGGGCGTTACATGGGTTGTTTTTTATAATCTTGTAAGTTTGTGTTGGAACTCTTTGGATTTTGTCGTTATGGGTAATATTTATATTGTAAATCTGGAGTTTTGTTTGAAGAATTTGGATTCCTTATGCTTGGTAATGACAGGTGTGGTTGTTAGGAACCATGTAATGGAGTATTTGGATTGGCTTGGAAATCCGAATTGCTATGAGGTTTTCATGGTTTAACTAAATCCAACTGGGGAGAATCGCTACATCAGATCAAAATATTCCAAGTGCAGGTCGTCTCGTAATCTCATATTCAAGGATATGAGGACAGCTGGTTTTTGGTTGTTGTTCAAATTGGCATATGTAAGGAGAGATGTGCAGTTGTCGGCTGTATTCAGGGAAGTAGATGTTGAGGATTCCAGGTTAACTCCTTTGAAGGTTTGAAGCATCGTCGGCAACATAGATTCTGAGTTAGTATCTAGGTTCAGGTCGAGGGTTATGTGGGGGTCTCTCTACCTATTCTTGTCTAATGAAGGCTTTGGGATTCAAAGCACGACCTAAACACCTGACAGGGTCTAACAAACAAGGTGTCCGTCTTGTGTCAGTCTTACTTACTTGTAAGACCATGGGAGTAGCCCATGTTATTACAATAAACGACCATGGGTGTAGCCCATGGCACTTGCTTATAAGACCATTGGGGTAGACCCTGGCAATGCAAGGAAATAACATGGGGGTAACCCATGGCAGAAGGTGTTGTAAGACTATGGTTTGGCCATAGTATTCACATGGTTGAAATAGACCGTTGGTTGAAGTAGGTTGGAAGTGTTGTAACACTACGGTTTGACTCGTAGCATTCATATGGTTGAGGCATACGTGTTATTGTACATTTGTGGATTTTGAGTAGTCTGTATCCTTGATTTAAGGGTTGTTAGAGCCATGTGGGGGTATAGGATAGTTTAGCCTTTGTTGTTCGACTTTCGTGTGTAATTCGTTCTGCATCTGTGTGTTCGAGCATCGGTTTCAGCAGCTAGTTGTGGAATTCATTCTTCATTTCATCCATAAGATGGAACAAGGTTGGTATGGATCTCAGTCAGGTCGAGCCTATAAATTTTTCAATCAGCATGGTTGACATAGATGACGGGTTTGTTCTCCAGGTTGTTGGGCACAACCTTAAAGCCTCCAAGATTTGGATAAGAGTTAGTTTCTATCAAGGTTGGTTATATACATTGCTCCGGCTGTCGTATCGTCGTTGGATCATATCTGTGAGTCTTGGTCAGAAAGGTTATGGTTCGGGTGGCTCGGTCTATCTTGAAGCCAAACATGGTTTTGAAGTCTTCGTATTATGGATAAGGAAGTTATTTCTTCCCGATGAGGTTTAGTTGTGAAGCGTTAATGTTGTTTGTTCGCCGAGTCGTATATTTCTCGCTAAGGATTGAATTTGTTTATTGGAATATAGAGAAATGTCTGTTTCGGGCACTGTCCTAGTGCTGCTGCGGTCATAAATTCGACATTTTCAAATATTCCACTCGGGCTGGTTATGCACTTGGTTTCGAGAATCCTTATGTTTGTGTTTGCAGATACTATCACTCGAGGTGAATTTGGCTTATGGTAGGAGGTAGACTCAGAAGAACCGATAAGGGGTTCCGAGGGTGTGTAAGGAGATATGGGTAAGGACTGATTTTGAGGAAGAAATCTAATTTAAGTGAGGGAGAGTTGTAACACTCATTTCTCATAGTGGATTAATAGATAGTATACAGGAGTAAAACGCATGGTTTTTAAGGAAACCCATATGTCACAACGTGAAATGAATGGTGTCACGACATGGCATACAAAATGAAGATCATGTGTTCGTATTAGGTGTCATGACGTGACAAATAGTGTGCCACGATGTGACAGCATTTGCAGCCCAAGTCCATGAGTTTTTAGGGTTTCCTTCATATTTAAGAGCCTTAACTTTAGGGTTAGGCCATTCCTTCAACAACCATTCCCCTTAAACACAACCCTTGCCTCTCCTCTTGCCTTTTGAGCTCTCTAATGGTATTTTGGTCCCTTGAAGATTGAAGGAGGGTTTTGTTGAGCAAAGGATCATCTATCAAGCTTGTCTACATCTATTGGTGCACCTGCTGGACTTGGGTAAGTCTACAAGTTTCCATATTTTTTGTTCATCTCTTGTGGATCTAGGTTTTTAGTCTTTTCTTTCATGGTTTGTAGTTATAATTGATTGTTTTGGATAACATTGGAAGCTTTATCTCTCCTTGAAGTCCCTAGGTTATTACATGCTTCAGATCTAGATTCTCATGTTTTTTGGTGTAATGCTTGGATTTTTGACTTCATTTTCAACCTTTTTTACCTAGTTTTGGGGAAGGACATGCATGTCCATAAAGTAAGCCTTCTAGAAAGTTTAACTAAAGGACATAATGGATTAAGTCCTTAATGCAAAAAATGTAACCTTTGGCAGTCCTCACGACGTAACCAAGGAATGGTCAGGATGTGACAAAACCCATCTTCACGATTGTTTTGTCTTTTCTTCCTCACGACGTGACCAAGTAATGGTCATGACGTGACATTGACTTTGAATGGGTTGACAGTTGACTTTGTGGGCCTTTGACCTTTGACTTTTGACCAGTTTGACTTGGGGTCAAACTTGGAGGATTGGGTTGCTTAATGAAGAGTTGTTTGTTTGGGTGTCAGTCGATTCAAGGGATTGATTAGTGCAAGGATTTAGAGTGTTTTTGTACTTCACTGGTTTAGGAAATCAGGTGAGACTGTCATTATGCCATGTATCCCTTTGTATGTCCTTTTCATGTTAGGATAGAGGTGTTGTTAGAGCACAAGTATGTTAGTGGTTCAGATAACTCCTTTTGTATATATATGTAGTATGGGATACTTATTTTCATTGTATGTTAGATTTCTAGGGTCTTTCTAGTAGATCGTATAGTACTGGTAGGAGTTGTGTTTAGATAGGGTAACTTGGGTAGGCCAGTTAACATGATTATATATGAATGATCAGTGAGGGACTTAATTGAGAAGTGGTCAAGGGAAGGATGACTAGGGAAGGCTAGTTGCCAAGGAAATGTACTATGTTAGATTATGATATGAATGTATGTTGCATGGTTTTGTGGTAGTTATATCTTGGGTTTTATGTAGCCTAAGTTGGATAGCCTGAGAAATCTTGGTCTAATGCTTGATTGTGATGTTCTTGTCTGATTATTCGCTCTCGGGTGGATCATCTGTTCGACTGTCTATCTGATCCCTGATTACATATGACTTTTTATGTAACGCGCATTTCAGGCACCAATTATTTTTCAATATTTTAGGGTTTTGGTCTGGGACTCGACGACTTGGGGAGCTCCTACTTGTCGAGTGTAACACCCATAAAAATCATGCCAAATTTAAACTTTTAAAACATTTCAAAACCATTAATCATTACAAAACTTGTTTTCAAAATGTATAATATCAGAGTATCCCAGAAACCTAAATATGAGGAGCTGTACAATCACTCCTTTGCTTTCCCGCGATCACCTGATGTACCTGAAACAATAAACTGAAACTGTAAGCCCGAGGCTTAGTGAGTTCCCCCAAAATACCGATACACTGCACATAACACATATACAAATAACAGCATGTACTGGGTCCACAGCTTTACAGACAGGATTACCCCTGGGCCCACAGTATGAGTCTGGATTGCCTTCCGGGCCCACAGCTCACATCTGGATTCCCATCGAGCCCATAGTACGAGTCTCCCTCAGCTCGTATCTAGAATGCTCCCGAGCCCATTGTACGAGTCTCCCTTAGCTCGTATCTAGAATGCTCCTGGGTTTGTTGGTTACCGCACGGAGCAGTTTCACCTCAACCCATCCCACATAATATGTCGACATATAACACAACTAATGCACATATAGATAATCACATAATACTACAGGTAGTCCTACAGATCTACCTAACTAGCATAACAACTAACATGAAACACTAGCTCATACTCCACATACAACCAACTGCTAGGATATCATATCCAATGCACCGACCTTGGTGCCTTAGACCCCTTAGTATAGTGAGGTAACTCACCTCGCAAGTAGTTCCGAAGTACCGAAAACTTCTGATCGCTGCCTCATCGGAAATCCCGAACTATCACATAATAAATACCAAGGAATTACACAACATAACAATCTTGACTAAGGGTCCACACAATCCATCATGTACATTCTCTTTATTGGGCCAAGGCCCAATGCCAAGTCCATAACCTTGAAAGTTCTTATGCAAAACCCATTATTGGCCCAATTTACCAAATTAGGCCCAACTCCCTAATTGGGCCTAATTCTAGGATTCATTATCAAAACTTGGCCCAAAACATTATAGTCATAAAGTCCAACAAAGGCCCAAATCCAACTAATCCACAAACAACCCAAAACCCGAAGCCCAAATGCCAAAGGCCCAACAGAGTACGTATGCGGGGCGTACTCTTCCTGATGTTGACCACCATCGGGGTGGTTGACCCAGTACGTTGGGCATACTGGATATATGCTGGACCTACGCGGGGTTTCACCAAAACCCTAATAAGTGCTTAATGGCTTAAGCACTTAAGCCCAAACTCCAGATCCATCGACCAAATGTGCCATAGGACTAAAAAGTCTCGAACTTTATCACTTTGGACGTCCAGAAAGTTCTTAACACATGGTCTTAATCCATTAAGACCTTCCTACTTCATGCATGAGACAAATCTAGCTATTGGGACACCATTTTTATCACTTAGGACCTCTTCTAAGGTCTGAAAGGACAAGTAATTTCGTCCAAATCATAACATGCACCATTTCTGGACTTTTGGGACAAGAATGCTTCCATAAAGCTAAAATGATTAGATCTATCTCACACAGGTATAAAGTTCCAAGCTTTTTACCTTCTGGAGCTTCTAGGGCACAAACCAACTTCAGATGTACAAGCTTGATCTTCTTATCCAATGCCTTGATCCAACACCTTCTTCTTAAAATACTCAAGAACACTCAAAAAGCTCAAACACTCAAGGAAATGGCTAGGGTTTGGGGAAAACGACTCTAAGCAGTGGAGGCTGGGGTAAGAGAGGGTTTTGTGGTCATAATGTTGCTTATATAGTCCCTAAACCCTAGATATTATGGTTTCCTTCTGTCACGAGTACGCCCAGCGTACTAGGGCGCGCCTAGTACGCTCAGCGTACCCTTATGTACGCGCAGCATACTCCTCCTGATCCCAAAATTGCAATTTAGCCCTTACGCTTTTCATAGCTTTACCCTTCCATCCCCAGGGACTATAAATGACAAATCTTGGGATGTTACAACTCTCCCCCACTTAAACTAGGCTTCGTCCTCAAAGCCTACTATGATGAACAATTCAGGAAAATGCTCTCGTATCTTGGACTCTGGCTCCCATTTCTACTCGGATCCTTTCAGATGCTGCCACTGATCTCCCTACATAGTTCAAGTGCTCTCCGGCCTGAACATCACCCAGCAATATAACCGCCTACTCATCCAATATGCGCCTTTTGCAGCTGCCATACATGAAAAGCGATGTGAATCCAACCGAACCTTTTCAAAAGGTCTAACCTACATGCCACTTTGCCCACCTGACAAAATCCTGATGATCCAAAGAATCGGAACCCAATCTTCCCTCTTCCTGAAGCAAGCCCTTTTGTACTGACAGGATAATGCGTCCTTCAGCTCCCAAACTATCATACGTAATCAACCAACTAGTAAACATGAACACTCATGCTTGGCCCAATCAGCCTCGGGCTGGAATACCAGGCATGCCTACGACAGGTCTAGTTATCCCTAGGATGGAATACCCTCGTAACCCATACATTTTTGGCCCAATCAACCCTCAGATTGGAATACCAAACATATCAAGTCCAATGAATTATAGTGTTCGGTCATCCTCATGATGGAATACCCTAGATTGGAATACCTCTATATACACAACTCGGGCCTACACATAACTTGAGATCCGAGGGTCTATCTTTGTGTCTCATCCAAAATCCTTTGATTCGTCACAACTTAGTACAACTCGCCCGATCCTCAACAACACATCCATTCCGAACACGCTCCAACAATGGACATAACCATTAATATAAATCATAAATATACTATTCTCAAAATACTATCCATATAAATTGTGTCGGTGAAGTGCAACCCAAATGGACCATGCCGGGTCGGGTCAAGTACATACCAAATATAGTTATGGACTTAGACATTAATCCAACAGTCTCCCACTTGGATAAGTCTAAAACTATTATTGAGTATGACTTCAAAACCTAACTGGCAATCGTAGCTCTTAAAGCCGTTGTCGAACTCTGACCTTGTCAATGACTTGTCCATTAGATAAGGGATCATATATTCCTCCATTCTAGATATCATATGGACTGAGACATGGATTATAATCATTCTCTCTGTCCATTTGTTGTTTCCCGATTTTCGATTTATGATGACTGACTGATTGAACAAATCAAATCAGTCCTGGCTTGGCCAAGCACTCACATGTGTCATCGCTAAATCATCGAGGGGCCTACAGATATCGCTTTTATCCCAAAGGTAAAAGGAATGGATAAACTTCGACTCATATGGCTTGTTCTACTACTTGTTGAATCATACACAAAGGCACGTTTTATAACATCGAGTTACCAAATGCGTTTTCGTGCAATCAATGTATAACCAACTCATAGTAACAACTCATATCTCTAGGTTTGAAGAATATAAGATATTATCGTCTCATGATCACTCGTGATAAAATCCATGAAGTGATTCAAATGAGCGCGGGTTGAATCCAATACTCAGAACTTATGAGCACTCATGAGTGTTGTAGCACCACTTTGTCCACCAACTTGGACCTCTACAAACCAACCCATGACAGTCTTGATTCATATCTACTTCCAACATATGACCGACTGTGGATGGTTTGAATAACTTAATCATTCAGGAAGAGCGACTTAGTTATTCTGGAAGTCAAAACATGCAAAGTGAAACACAAGAATAAATGAATCAAATATGGTATCAAACCCTATGAATATAAATAAACACTTTTATTTATCACCATACTGATTACTCATTATTCATTGTTTCGGTTTTATCAACTTTATACTTGAATTAAAAACACTAGTTGTCCCATGCTCCAAGCATGTACACTATGTTTTTCTTAAACAATAGCTTTGCCATACACCAAGTATGCACTCTATGTTTGTCTATGATCCTTACTTTGTGAAATAAACCAATTGAACATAATTTCAATGATTCTAATTTCACACTCCCAAATCCTTATCGAAAAATGTGAGAATTTCAAATTCCTATCATTTATCGAAATCTGTTTAGATTTTAAACTTATATGCACTGACCCTCCTGTAATGAATATGTACAAAGTCACAAAGACTTGTCAACAGTCATTATAAGGTATTCCAATTGAGATCAACTCCATGGAAACTAAGTCTCATATTCAAAGTACATTGCTTTGGACATGCTTCTTGCATTTAGTTTTCTAATCTTACAAAGATAACTTCCACCTATGGAGACAACTCCATATTCTCATTTTGACTATCACTTCTGAATAAGAGATGCCTCTTTTCAGAATATGTCAATATGGTCCTTCCAAAATTAGCACTATACTTCCAACTGTCCCTGAGCAACCAATCTTTGGTAAACCTCAGATTGTCCTCGACAATTGCTTAATCATTTTAGTCATATCCAATTCTAGACCTTTTCCCTTCTTAATGCCTCTGGGCATTTGGAAAAATTTAGAAATGACAAATATTATAGCACATGCAATCGATCTTGTACCCAAAGCAAATGGTACACGATTCATGATGTCTCACATAAAGACATGATTCTAGACCAGTCTTTTGCTACAATATTTTTATTTGCCATGTTTTCAAAATTTGACTATGAAGAGGGATGCCGTAATCATAATCGAATTTTGAGAACGCAATACATAGAATTTCCTTAAGTTGAACCAATCCAACATGAAATTCATATATATATATATTCTTGACTAAAGATGATTAAGGTCTCAATCTATGCCTTTATAACTGAAATGAAGTATATCCACTCCCTTAATTATAGAAAAACAACTTTTTCAACCCCTGCAACTTCACGAATTGAAACTTTTGTTTTCTATAATTAACATTGCTAACTTGCAATACTTATCATGATTATCATGCTCCCACTAACATGATGATTATTAGCATAACACTTATGCTCCCACTACTTTGACATGTATCTAGAAAACAGTTGGGCTTCTAGAAGTCAATACTTTATTGACTTTCTTACCAAAGTTCAGATTTCTGATACGAAATTGCTTTGATAAGAAATTATCAAACTCATACACTTTTTCTTAGATAGCTTACAGGTGTGTCTAAACAATTTCAGAACTATGAAAAAGGATGTCGTAATCATAGTCTCAATTGGAAAATTGTTGTTATCTATTCCTTAGCAATATATCATAACTTCTTAAGCAACTGCTCAAAATTCTGATGCGATCGAAATCCACCTTCGCGATCAGAATCAGCATATACATCCTTTAAGATTTCTATCTATTCTTTGATTCTTAAAACATCAACATGTGACCCAGTCACATCATGTAATGAGGATCTTAGAATAGAACTTAACAGAGTTAGATAATGGGCTCTACCTGATGTAGAGTCAAACTTATTGACTTTAATATCCTTAGGTAAATTTGGTAGCTTTGCAATCAACGCCCCTTCCTTTGGCAAAATAAACATATGGACCCTTTGGTAATGGGACTATCTCAGACTTAGCCTTTCTCTTTACCATTTGGTGAACCGGGTTGACTATGGTCAATCCCTTTCCATTGGGAAGAGAATGTTTTTTCTGGATTTCCAGTGTCACCATTGTCACTGTCCATAAAGTTTTTGGGAAGTTGATCTTCTAATCAAATTTGCTTTACTATCGTTCCAAATCATTGCTGATTCAGCAGCACCAAGCAAATAGATATGATCATTAAGGTTCATGTCATAGTCTTTTTCATAGTAGTCCCAAAGGAACTCACTATGTGACTTAGAAAGTGATTGAACATCCAACTTTCTTAAGACTTTGACGCCCAACTCTCCCGGCTTGTCAATATGTGACTTCATCTCTAAGATGTGATCACACATAGACCTTGCTTGCCATTAGGGCTTGAGTGACCTTGAACTTGTGGGTTAGGGAGAATAATTGGAGGAGGTGGAGGAAGAGAAGTATGACTTCCATGAGCCAAACTCGGGAAGTCATATTCATTAGGAAAGCTTGGTTTGGGAAGATCATTGTTGTCTAAACCAGACATCAACAATGGGAGAAATTCACGTAAAGTTGATTTAAGTCCTTAATATAACACCCAATATGATATATTAAGGCTAGGACCCAACAAACTATTTTATAACTTGGAAGAGGGATGCCGTAATCCAAGCTATAAAATATTTGAAGGTAGGTGAATGACGATTCACCAATTTCCACCAAGATAAACGAAATGTATTATTAGGTTTTAATTGGTTTTGAAACTCCTAGATTCTTTTGAGATTCATTGAACTTTTCAATGGCATGTTTAAATCTCGAGTGTGCCCTTCAGGTTTTGTGACTGGGATGCCGAGGATCACAAAACAAGGTGTGAAGTAACCATGCAAATATACTTGGTACCCTTAATATTTACCCCTCAATCGATGTGCCGGTTAACCACACACGCTCCAACGATACTATGATAAACATTAATTTTACCCTTTGCCTACCTTGTTAAGTCCAGGTTAGTGTGTCGGTTAACCACACACGCTCCACTAACAGCTTAAACAAAGTGCAAATTCATGGATTAGCACCTTATTCACATTTTCCTAAGTAACTAAGATTGGGAATTTATAAGTGTTTAGTTACTTAGTATTTATCATTATACTTATAATGAAGGGAGAATTATAGTCCGTGTCCTACCTGTTCGGCTAACGACCCTCCACCAGTCAAGGAAGCGGTGGGTGAGAGTGGACACCCATTAAACTGCCATTTTATAGGCAGTAACCTTATACCCCCCTTATAGACCGGCTTCGTGAATGAGGCCTACTAATGGTAAGACGACTTGCTCTTATACATATAATATATTAAACTTTTAATATTATAATAGTATAAGGGTGTATTTTAGACATTTAAAATACTTGGTGGTTTAATCTATTAATTAAACTATACTCTTAATTTAATTAAATTTAAACCATGTCATTATGGAATTATTAATTCTCTTTTAATTAAACACTTTGATTATCTATTAATATAGTCCATAAGAGTTAATTGAATTATTCAATAAAAACATCATAATTCCAATTATTAAATTCAAAATTAAAACCATTTAATTAATTGTTTAAGTTATGAACCCAAGAGTTTTAGAATTCAATTCTTTTTTTTATCATAAAAAACTTTTTCCAAATTCCAAAACTTGATGGCAAGTTTTGTAACTCTTGAAAACTTTTGGATTCCATAACTTATGGAGTTAAATACTTGTTTTATGATGAAACTTTTCATGTTCCATAACTTAAGAACAAGTTATGGAATTCTTTAAAATATTAAGACCTAGTTTTGTAACTCCATAAAAAACTTTGAATCAATTTTTTTAAAAACCTTTTCATATCCATAACTTATGGAGGTTTCAAAAAATTCTTTAGATCAAACTTTTAAAACTAATAAAATAATCATATCATTTTATCTTTTACTAAATTTGATCTAATTCAACTCATATAGCAAATGATTCAAATTTTACAAATAATTAGTTTTTCACAAAAAGAAGTAATTATCTTAAAATTTGACAAACGTCATGTTTTTTTTTTTTCCTTTTTTTTCAACTTGAAAATAAAACATTTGCATCAATATAACAGAAAACAACCCATGGCTCTGATACCACTGTTGGGTTTTGAGCATTCTAACACTCCTATGGTATACATGCAACCCTATAAACCTTGGATCTATGTTTTCTCTATTATACATGCAAATATTAACTATTCCAAGGTTTCATCCTAACTAGCATATTATCAAGCAACTATACTACAAAGTTCTAGTTAGATGACATACCTTTTGATGTAGCTTGATGTCTTCAAGCTTTAAGAGCTTAGCCCCAATAGTGTGGAAGCCTCAAATGGAATCACAAATCACCAAAACACCTTGGAAGAACTTGAGAGAATATGTATGCACACTAAAATCGGCTCACTCTTATTTTCACACACTTGTGCCAATTTTGTGAGCCAATGACCCCTTTATATATTATGGAGGATTAGGGTTACATCCATGTAAACCCTAATACCCATGACCTTTCATTTACATAGGATCCATGGGTTAAAAGCTCCATGGACCATCCATGAAAGCTTAGCCCAACCTAAATGAACTTGGCCCATTCCATATATATAAGAGTCCATATTTAATTAGTTCTTTTTGATCACTTAATTAATTCTAAATTAATTCTTGATCAATACTAATTAAATAATATGATTCCATATTAATATATTAGAACTTATAATATATTAATATAAATCATAAATATACTATTCTCAAAAGACTATCCATATAAATTGTGCCGGTGAAGTGCAACCCAAATGGACCATGTCGGGTCGGGTCAAGTACATACCAAATATAGTTATGGACTTAGACATTAATCCAACAAGCTCATGACTGGAATGCTCCCGATGACCGAATGACACTATTGTCGTCGCTTCAGTTGCCCAACACTTCGGTCCTGAAGATATCCACTTTCCTCCACCGCTCGAAGGGCCCAATCGACGCTCCTCTCATCAACAAACAAACATCACAATATTAAAACTTCTACCACACATGATTCCCAAGTCATAAGCCCACTTCAACTCTTCCTGCTACCATATGATGTTTCTCAGACGAAGTCGAAACCTCCCTGGTCCCAACTTGTCTGCCCACTACCCAAAACACCGGACACCTCACCGATTGTTGAACCAAAAGAGACACACAGACAGCAGTCCCACGCGTCTCCCAAAAGGAAAATCGGCTGGCCGCACTTGCTTCCACGCCCTGCCATCAAACTTCTGCTAACATAATGAACGCTACATGACCCACTGCAGCCTCACCTCCTACCTGGTCTTCAGCAACCGATCTTCTCCTCACTTCAGACATGTTATGGCTCTTTCACAGATGAAACCAACCCAAGACACATCAAAATAACTCAAGCCACCATCAACTAAACCCATCCATTACCCTTGAACCTGGAGATTGTGCCCTCAGCGTGTAAATATCTCAATCCATATTCTTGCTGGAACAAAGAATCATACACTAAACATGCACGATACTCGACTTGAGATCTTACCCAAAACCGATTTGATACCCACTCATGACCCAACATCAATGAATCTCCACCTGTATCTCACACCACATCCTCCTGATTACCAACCCCTTTACTCAACAGTCTCAACCAGTTCCATCCTGAATTTCCATAATCACCCAAGCTCGCCCACGGACACCGAAGGTCCTCAATCTCACAACAGAGAAAGATTCCCTGATGACCCTGGCCGGCGTGCCCAAAGCACGAGTGGATCCCCCTTCCATGCTTGCGACCATCTCATAAATAGTCTACTTCGAACCGACGAATATTATGATTTTATCATGGCCTAACACTACTTCCCTCCAATCATCCTTACCACCCAAGGCCTTTTCACACCCCATTATCACATCGTCGTACCTCCTGGGCCGAATCCTATATCCCATCAGGAGTTCGAGTCGTACTTATGGATTCTCACTGCTCACTATGCATAATAAAGGCGATGCCAACCGACGATTGGGAGTTTCCTGAGCTCCCACTAACCCAACCTAGGCCTAAACAGCCACTTGTTTCTCCCCCACTTGGACTCGACGATGCTCTTTCACCTCTTATGCCTTATGGATCTTCAATCCATTTCTATCAATATGCATGGCCCGCCAAAATCCTACGCTAAACAACACAAGCGCCCCATAGTTATCCAAACACAATGATCACTCGGCTCTGGAAATCTTGAAAAACACTCTTGTATTCTTAATTAATTGGATGTTCCATTCATTTCCAAGGAGCCCCTTTCTCCAAAGAAATCCGAAGGCGAATGCAATTTAACACCATCTTACCACCGACCCATCGGATCGGACATGCCCAAAGTCAAGCACCCACTCGCAATGTCATCTGCTGACACAATCAATCCTGCTATGCGGGTAGCAACTCGTACTCCCGGAGCGATAACTCCATCGTACGGTTTCCCGCTCGTGTTGCACTGTATCCAGCCCTGCTGGCCTCTCGAAAACTGATCCGAAATCCTGGATCTCTTCCTGGGACCTTCCCATGTATGCACACAATCTGAACCTCTCTCCTCAAGGTACTCCAAATCGATCTTCCGCTCTCGGGCTCTAGCAATCATAACATTCAAGATCTCGCACCCTGACACACTCACCAGATCTAACGTCCACAGCTGAACCGTAGTATCTGAAACAGCCCCTGCCCTGAACCGGGCTACAACTACTCCCAAGAAATAGTCTCCAATCCTGCAAGCGCAATAGATCGTACCATCAATCCTGGTCGCCTGATACAAGAGATGCAAAGCGAATCGGATCTCACAAGATACTTATACCACATCGACCCACCCGCGCTCACCAGCACCGACATGCTGTCGCCAACCATGGTATTCAACCATGCTACCTTCCCTGACCAGCCTTTAAAATCCCCTGACAATAAATTCTCCTGACACTTCAAGTGACCTAACAACTCATGAAGCTCCACGACACATAGACCAAACTAAACAGGCAACTAACCCGAATTTACTGCTTATCCATACTCAACAATATTCCAAGACAAAATAAATACTAATCACAGACGATTTGACCATAATATTATTACAGAATGGGGTTTTCCAATTACATACCAGAGACTTCTTGCGGCTTGACTTTGACCTCCTGAGGAACGATGACCGGTGGAATCTAAATTCCTTCCGTCCTCAACGCAGGACAGCTGGACCTGAAATGACCTGGCTGGTGACAGTGAAAGCATATCTGATCCTTCTTGCAATCTCGTTGCACATGCCCTCTCTCCCCGCACTTATAGCACCTGAATTTGTGACAAACAAATTCGTGGGTTCCCCCACACTTTCCACACACCTCCTGACCCTCCTGACTTCCACTACCCAGGTCAGCTGCCTCCAACCCTGCGTCCTCTGTTGAAAAGACCTTCCTCCTCTTTCCTAGTTGTGACCTTACCACCGGCACTCCCCCAGTAGCAACATCCCTCACAGATTGCAACGCTGCAACTTGCTCCTCGAACTTGGCGATCACCCTGGCGGTGACCCGATCCACGACACCGAACAATTCTTCTCACAAAATCTGAGAAACCTCCACATAAATCATCTCCCGTATCTGATCGACGGACAATACCGGCCTATCCTGGCCACTCGCTCCCAATCCTGATCCGGATCCCGCCTCAAATCGATTCTCCATCACCATACTGAACATATACCAGGAAGATATCAGATAATCCGCATACACGACGGGGAACCTACTCCCAACCAAACCCTAGGGTTTGTGATTTCCTTGATACGCGTATGGGTCCTATGCTTTCAGTAGTACAGGCCCATACTACCTTCCACACCTACCCATATTTGTCTCAAGTATCACCACAACATCCTAACAATATACATATACATAGCGAGCGCTCAATCCTTACTCCTAGAGGAATGCTAAATATATCATAACTGGCCTCCCAGCCTCTCACTACCCACCCATCCACCAACTGTCACACGGCCCTCCATTGGTGCCAATTAACTATTGCATGAATACAATCACATATCGCACGGCTTAAACAATCTTAGACTAAAATATTTAATCCCACAACGGTTGGACTCAGACAAGAGCTGCGCAGCAGCACCAAATCCCTTACCCTAAGATCATTTAACCCATGTAGCATGTGACTTGGAGTATTCACCCAATAATTATTTCACACACGAAAGAGTCATACAACAATCAATGAGGTACTCTACATAAGATAAGGCATCAAAGATCAGGCAATTCTATCATACGGTTCCTGAGGATCCCTATCTTATTACTAGCATGTTGTTCTAACATATCACATAATCAAATCACTGCATGGTATTATGGGGTCTACTTACTGGCTCCGGCTGATCGTACACTTCACTTCCTCTTTTGCTTATTTTGAAAACCATTCTTTTTTAAAAAAAAATCATTTTGAAAATATTTCCTTGATTTGAAATTGGATTCACACGAGTGTTCCTCCAATTCACTCAAACCAAGGCTCTGATACGAACTTGTAACACCCATAAAAATCATGCCAAATTTAAACTTTTAAAAACATTTCATAACCATTAATCATTACAAAACTTGTTTCAAAATGTATAATATCAGAGTATCCCAGAAACCTAAATATGAGGAGTTGTACGATCACTCCTTTGCCTTCCCGCAATCACCTGATGTACCTGAAACAATAAACTGAAACTGTAAGCCCGAGGCTTAGTGAGTTCCCCCAAAATACCAATACACTGCACATAACACATATACAAATAACAGCATGTACTAGGTCCATAGCTTTACAGACAGGATTACCCATGGGCCCACAGTGTGAGTCTGGATTGCCTTCCGGGCCCACAGCTCACATTTGGATTGCCATCGAGCCCACAGTACGAGTCTCCCTCAGCTCGTATCTAGAATGCTCCCGAGCCCATAGTACGAGTCTCCCTTAGCTCGTATCTGGAATGCTCCTGGGTTTTGTTGGTTACCGCACGGAGCAGTTTCACCTCAACCTATCCCACATAATATGTCGACATATAACACAACTAATGCACATATAGATAATCACATAATACTATAGGTAGTCCTACATATCTACCTAACTGGCATAACAACTAACATGCAACACTAGCTCATACTCCATATACAACCAACTGCTAGGATATCATATCCAATGGGCCGACCTTGGTGCCTTAGACCCCTTAGTATAGTGAGGTAACTCACCTCGTAAGTAGTGCCGAAGTACCGAAAACCTATGACCGTTGCCTCACCGGAATCCCGAACAGTCACATAATAAATACCAAGGCATTACACAACATAACAATCTTGACTAAGGGTCTACATAATCCATCATGTCCATTCTCTTTATTAGTCCAAGGCCCAATGCCAAGTCCATAACCTTGAAAGTTCTTATGCAAAACCCATTATTGGCCCAATTTACCAAATTGGGCCCAACTCCTTAATTGGGCCTAATTTTAGGATTCATTATCAAAACTTGGCCCAAAACATTATACTCGTAAAGTCCAGCAAAGGCCCAAATCCAACTAGTCCACAAACAGACCAAAACCCAAAGCCCAAATTCCAAAGGCCCAATAGAGGACGTATGCGGGGCGTACTCGTCCTGATGTTGACCACCATCGGGGTGGTTGACCCAGTACGCTGGGCGTACTGGATTTACGTTGGGCGTACGTGGGGTTTCACCAAAACCCTAATAAGTGCTTAATGGCTTAAGCACTTAAGCCCAAACTCCAAATCCATCGACCAAATGTGCCATAGGACTAGAAAGTCTCGAACTTTATCACTTTGGACGTCCAGAAAGTTCTTAACACATGGTCTTAATCCATTAAGACCTTCCTACTTCATGCATGAGACAAATCTAGCTATTGGGACACCATTTTTATCACTTAGGACCTCTACTAAGGTCTGAAAGGACAACTCATTTCATCCAAATCATAACATGCACCATTTTGGGACTTTTGGGACAAGAATGCTTCCGTAAAGCTAAAATGATTAGATCTATCTCACACACGTATAAAGTTCCAAGCTTTTTACCTTCTGGAGGTTCTAGGGCACAAACCAACTTCAGATCTATAAGCTTGATCTTCTTCTCCAACTCCTTGATCCAACACCTTCTTCTTAAAATACTCAAGAACACTCAAAAAGCTCAAACACTCAAGGAAATGGCTAGGGTTTAGGGAAAACGACTCTAAGCAGTGGAGGTTGGGGTAAGGGAGGGTTTTGTGTTCATAATGTTGCTTATATAGTCCCTAAACCCTAGATATTAGGGTTTCCTTCTGTCATGAGTACGCCCGGCGTACACAAGTGTATGCCCAGCGTACTAGGGTGCGCCTAGTACGCTCAGTGTACCCTTATGTACGCGCAACATACTCCTCCTGATCCCAAAATTGCAATTTATCCCTTAGGCTTTTCATAGCTTTAACCTTCCATCCCCAGGGACTATAAATGACAAATCTTGGGATGTTAGAACTCTCCCCCACTTAAACTAGGCTTCGTCCTCATAAGCCTGTTGCGGTGAACAATTCAGGAAAATGCTCCCGCATCTTGGACTCTGGCTCCCAAGTCTACTCAGATCCTTTCAGATGATGCCACTGATCTCCCTACATAGTTCAAGTGCTCTCCGACCTGAACATCACTCAGCGATATAACCGCCTACTCATCCAATATGCGCCTTTTGCAGCTGCCATACATGAAAAGCGATGTGAATCCAACCGAACCTTTTCAAAAGGTCTAACCTACATGCCACTTTGCCCACCTGACAAAATCTTGATGATCCAAAGAATCGGAACCCAGCCTTCCCTCTTCCTGAAGCAAACCCTTTTTGTGCTGACAGGATAATTCGTCTTTCAGCTCCCAAACTATCATACGTAATCAACCCACTAGTAAACATGAACACTCATGCTTGGCCCAATCAGCCTCGGGCTGGAATACCAGGCATGCCTACGACGGGTCCAGTCATCCCTAGGATGGAATACCCTCGTAACCCACACATTTTTGGCCCAATAAACCCTCGGGTTGGAATACCAAACATATCAGGTCCAATCAATCATAGTTTCCGGTCATCCTCATGATGGAATACCCTAGATTGGAATACCTCTATATACATAACTCGGGCCTACACATAACTTGAGATCTGAGGGTCTATCCTTGTGTCTCATCCAAAATCCTCTGATTCGTCACAACCGAGTACAACTCGCCCGATCCTCAACAACACATCCATTCCGAACACGCTCCAACAATGGACATAACCATCAATATCTCTGTGCCCACAGCCTATGACTAGAATACCCTTACATGGTCCTCAGTATAGGTTTGGGTTGCTTCTGAGCCCACAACATGAGTCTGATATGCCCTCTTCGGCCCTCAGCTCATGACTGGAATGCTCCCGATGACCGAACGACACTATTTTCGTCGCTTCAGTTGCCCAACACTTCAGTCCTGAAGATATCCACTTTCCTCCGCCGCTCGAAGCGCCCAATCGATGCTCCTCTCATCAACAAACAAACATCACAATACTAAAACTTCTACCACACATGAATCCCCAAGTCATAAACCCACTTCAACTCTTCTTGCTACCATATGATGTTTCTCAGACGAAGTCGAAACCTCCCTGGTCCCAACTTGGCTGCCCACTACCCAAAACACCGGACACCTCACCGATTGTTGAACCAAAAGACACACACAGACAACAGTCCCACGCGTCTCCCAAAAGGAAAACCGGCTGGCCGCACTTGCTTCCACGCCCTGCCATCAAACTCCTGCTAACATAATGAACGCTACATGACCCACTGCAGCCTCACCTCCTACCTGGTCTTCAGCAACCGATCTTCTCCTCACTTCAGACATGATATGGCTCTTTCACAGATGAAACCAACCCAAGACACATCACAATAACTCAAGCCACCATCAACTAAACCCATCCATTACCCTTGAACCTGGAGATTGTGCCCTCAGCGTGTAAATATCTCAATCCATATTCTTGCTGGAACAAAGAATCATACACTAAAAATGCATGATACTCGACTTGAGATCTTACCCAAAACCGATTTGATACCCACTCATGACCCAACATCAATGAATCTCCACCTGTATCTCACACCACATCCTCCTGATTACCAACCCCTTGACTCAACAGTCTCAACCAGTTCCATCCTAAATTTCCATAATCACCCAAGCTCGCCCACGGACACCGAAGGTCCTCAATCTCACAACAGAGAAAGATTCCCTGACGACCCTGGCCGGCGTGCCCAAAGCACGAGCGGATCCCAACGCGTAACTCCAACTCAACTGCCTACTATTGACTTGGACTTTGACCAAGTTTGACTTTGAGGGTATTGTTGGTATCTCGAGAATTTGACAATCTAGTCACATGATGATTGTAGGCAGTTGAGTTGGAGCTGCGCGTTGGGACCTATCATATCTTATCAGTTCATCATTCTTGAGACGTGAGTCTTCTCACCATACCAATGGGTCTAAGGCACCATGGCCGGCCCATTTTATCATATGTGGTACACTAGTTGATGCAGTGACAGGTGGCATGTTAGTTGGTTATATGCTAGGTGGTATATGTGGTATACTTGCATGAAAGACCATTGGGGAGCCCATGGCGCTTGGATGTAAGACCATATGGGGGAGCCCATGGCTTTTCAGGTAAAGACCATGGGGGAGACCATGGCGCTTGGATGTAAGACCATGTGGGGGAGCCCATGGCTTTTCAGGTAAAGACCATGGGGGAGCCCATGGCACTCGGATGTCAAACCATGTGGGGGAGCCCATGGCTTTCCAACTAAAGACCATGGGGGAGCCCACGACACGACACCTAGGTGTAAGACCATGTGGAGGAGCCCATGGCATCCCGGAGTAAGACCTTGGGAGGAGCCCAAGGCATCCTTATATGTTTGTATGCATGGTTTGTGGTATGTGTAGCTTTGATAGCTAATATGGATTATGTGATTATGGGGTATGCTCTGGGGAACTCACTAAGCATTAGCTTACAGTTTGTTGAACTGTTATAAGTACTTCAGAGCCTAAGGGCAAGGGCAAGGTTTGATGGCACGTCATGTACTCTCCAGCATTTCATATGGGGATACTCTGATATTTGAATTAAAATGTTGATGTTATGGATTTTGAAAACAATTGTCATTGAGATTTCATGTTTTATGGGAATGTTTTGATTATTTAAAAATGAAAAAGTTGTTTGGAAATTTGGGTTGTTACATTTTAATTGCAGGGAAAGACCATTGGAGTAGCACATGGCACTTGTATAAGAACATGGGGGTAGTCCATGGCATTACAGGGGAAGACCATGGTGGTAGCCCATGACACTTGCTCGTAAGACCATAGGAGTAGCCCATGGCATTGCAAGGAAAGATCATGAGGGTAGCCCATGGCAAAATGTAAGCCTATGAATTGGCCCATAGCATTCACCCGGGGTTAGAGCAAACGAGTTACTTCATGTATGTTTGTTAGGTATGATTATATGGATTGGAGATTCGACTGTTAGGCACGAGATCCGAACTCTTGTGTGGATGCATTGAATGTATGATGGAATATGTGGTATATTGGGGAACTCATTAAGCTTTATGATTACATTTGGGGATTAAAAATTTTGTTGGTAGTTCGTAATAAGAGTTCGGCAGGACTCTACACATGCCTCGAACATGTTCGTTTATGCGGTTTGTAAATTAACTATGATAGTGTATGGTTTTAATCAAACGAATGCTACCTAATTTTTTTGAAACAAAGGTTTTACTTGGTTACTATATTTTCAAATTGAAAAAATCTCTTTGTAATTTTTGGGACATGACAAAAATACATACATTGCAACCCTTAGTCCATTAGTCTTAAAAAAATTTATGCACTCATAATCAATGTCCGCATCCTCAATATTCTTATGTCTTTCTGGTTCCTTTATAAAATTCCATCTACCAACTTTTTGCGCGACCTTTCCCTGGTTCTTGCAACAAAAAAGGTCACCACGAGGTGTATAAGGGTCATGTCTACAGCCACTTATGGCGTAGAAAATATAAGTACTATGTAATATAAATAGAAATGAAAAAAATGGAGAAAAAAATGAAAAACTAAATAAACATTAGACAATGCTTTCTACTGCATAGAAAATGGGAGAAGGATGTTATATTGAACAGCTAAACAAAAAAAATATATCATAAAAAAGAATACTTTAACCAATATTGGACAGAAAATATAAATAGGATGCCATACAAAGATGCCAAACCAATAATTAAATTTGAAAAACAAAAGTTAAACCAATAAATACATTGAAAAGGTAAACCACAATAAATGGAAGAAGGTTGCTACACTAGACATAGATGAAAATCGAAGCCTAATACGAACAACATACCAATATATCAATCAGATTCTTTCCTAAAAGGATCAGGGGACAACCTTGCCAAAGGATCGCTCATAATAAACAATAAATATGGCCTATTTATTATGTATATTGTCCAAAACAAAACTAATGATAATTGATTTGTAAAGCCTGATAAAAAACATACCACATAAAATAGAAGTGGAATGCTACACCGGTCAACATTCTTCACCGTATGCTACAGAAAATAATGCCATGAGCTTGTTAAGATGGAAAACAAAAGTATGTAACAATAAACACATATCCAATCATCCGTGAGTAAAGCAAAGTGATTAATCAATACTTTCTTCCTCCATGACCATAAATGATGTTTTTAAAGCCTTATTTCCATTAAACTTGGGACTCCTATGGGTTTCAAAAACAAAAAACTAATTATAAGTTTCCAACTGTTGAGATGCATTGTTCATTCCTAATACAGTTCAAGTAATTTTTGCATTGAGGAAGTGACTGCATTAATCGATCCATCCTCATATTGAAAGACCAATCCCTTGGCACATTTAGAGTATGTTTGGTTGTGGAAAATTGTTTTCGTTTTCGTAGAAAACGTTTTCAGAAAATAGAGTTGAGTTTTCATTTTCAGTTTTCAGTGGAATTTTTAGAAAACATGTTCGGTTGAAACGGTGGATTTTTCATTTTTCATTTTAAAATTTAGAAAACTTTGGAAAACTTTAAAAATCACTTTTCTAATTTACATACAATTTGGAAAACAGAAATTTTCCTTTTTTTTGAAAAATTTTTGAAAAATTGATCAACCAAAAGCGTTTTCAAAATTTTCATTTTCATTTGAAAATTTTCATGGAAAACTGAATTATTTTCCACAAACAAACAAATCCAGAGTAATAGATAATAACTTTTTATTTAAAAATCATTTTTATGATTAGGTGGCTGATTTTTCAAGATGGAATGGAAAAACAAATCCTGAATATTAGATAATAACCTGAAATCCTGAAATCCAATCACCTCACTGTAAGGCATGTTTGGTTGGCAGGAATGGAATGAAATTCGAGGGAAAAGGATTCAAATTCCCTTGAATTCCTGCGTTTGGTTCAACTTTAAAGAGGAAAAAAGAATCCTAAATGAGAAAACATTCCTTCAAAGGAGGGAAAATACTTTCCTTCGACTAAAGGATGGAATGAATTCCTTACTATCAAGGAAAGTTTACAATTACCATTATACCCACATACAACCCTATCTCACGTACACAACCTGTTCGTCAAAATCAGTCGACAAACCTCGTTTCGTCAAAATCAGCCTCTTCTCCGATTCGTCCGCCAGGTAAGTGAATTGTTGTTGCCTCGTTTCGTCAAAATCAGCCTCTTATCATGTTTGTCAATCTCTTTTTTATTTCACAACATTGTGAAAATTGATTGTGTTGTTTTAGTTATACATATATGAGTTTTACTGTTGGTGAATTGTCTTTTGCGAAAACATAAAAGGTGTGTGAAATCTCAACTTCCTTTTTGTTATAAGTTTACTATTGAATTTAGAAAGATTGGTAACACAATTATGCTCTTGTTTATTGACATGAAAAGATGAAAGAAATAGCATGCAGAAGAATCTTGAACATGAAATGGAAGTTGCTAAAGATTTCGTTTGATATTTGGGTTTCAATTGTTGAAGAAATATGAAAAATAAGTTTAATGGTATAGTAAATTAGAATTTTTTTTACTATTTTAATAATTTATATAATATATATTTACATATAACTTAGAAAACAAAGCAAATTAAAGCATAATAGACAAAAGGGCAATTCCATCATTTTACATGAATTCCAATTTCATTTCCTACGAACCAAACAGAATCTGGAATTAATTCTAATTCCATTTCCTGCTAACCAAACAACACATGGAATTGGATTCAAATTCATGACAAATTCTTTTTCGTTTACAGTCTGTTACAACAAATTAAATGGAGATTATAAAGTTTTATATTCAAAGTCGTGTTGTCTGTGTGACCTATTTTGGCAAATTTATCACTATTTTCAGTTGATTGTATCCTTGTAAACTCTAAGATTTCAATCACCAAATGTATTTCTAAAGTTTTCTAAGTTGCAATTGCCCTTCGGTTTTATAACTTATACATAACATTTTGCCAAAACACACACACACACAACACCATGCCCATAGTTTCAATAAAGAAACACATAACATAGAAGGTAAGATTGCAGTTACAATCAACACAAAACTACATGATTTAAAATTGGAGGGTGTTGATTGTAATTAACGAAAGTAGAGGGGCTAGTTAGTACACTTTCACTTCTCATGTATTGTCTGTGAAATTGTATCCACAGTTTGGGCAATTATAAAACATGGTTTGTCCTTCATCAGCAGATCTCGTCTGTTCAAACATAAAACAAAAATAAAAATAAAAATAAAAAAAAAATAAAAAAAAAATAGTTTGTTACAGTTGTACTGTACAAGTACATGATGCATTAGGCCATAAGAATAAAAAGAAAAATGAGTGGATTATATGTATACCTGTTGTGTGTGATAGTATACCCCTTTGTTTGAGCATTTTGGACATCTTACATTATAATCCTGTTGCCAAACAGAAACCCAAAAAATAATATTTATGATTATATTAAGTAATTTTTTTAATTATATATTTATGTAATGAAAAAAAAAACTCACCATTGATCGTGTTCTTTCCCCAGAAACCTCGATTGATGACAAACCAAGCTCTCTTCTAATTTGCTGCATTGAATAAACAATATTTCAACCGATTAAACATTTATAGGTATAATGTTTCATATTTCATCTAAAAAACCAATTAGTTGAATAAATTGAGATAAAAATGTGAAAAGTTGTTACATAAAAAAAAATAAACATTTAACCCTTTTTACAATTGTACATACATAGGTGTGTTTGTGTGTATGTAGACATTGGCACATATAAATATCATGTTTCTAGGTTATATATTGCTTAAATTAATCAAAATGTAAATTGGTTGCTATTTGTGGGTAAAAATAAAGTATGTTGCTTAATTTTGTAAAAACAATTATAAAATGAGTTTTTGAAGCAAAACAGCTTAGTGCATACCTCTTCGCTCACTGTGTATTTTATTTCTTTTCCAGCAACTTCTGAAAAATACAAAAAAATTAGGGTTCATGAAATTACAATTTAGGCGAATAGATTACGAAACTTATGAAAAAAAAATGAGATTCTCCTATAATTGTTGATGAAATTTCACCTATGGTTTTCTTCTTGAAATTACAGAGTGGGCATCGAACATACTTTCTGGAATCAAAGGAAAGCATTGTTCCACAAATCTCACAGAACATGAAATCACTCTGGTGTATGCTATCTATATGAGTGCCCATGATTCCTGATAAAAATCCCTGTTATTCGCTCAAAAGATATGTGTGAGTGTTAGTAGAAATAGAACTCACTCGAAAAGGTTAAAAACGAAAAGATAGAAGATACAGAGCTTGAGTTATCTCTGTTGCGGAATGAGCAGAGAGAGAGGTGAGTCTTACGGCGGATGCGGCGGCGCCGAGGGAGCGGTAGGGAGGGACGATTGATGTGTTGGTGGAACGGATACGGCCTGAGTATCCCCGAAGGCTAAACCTAATTTCTGGCCGCAGCTTTTATTCATATGGGCAAATTTCAAGTATTTGGAATGAATACTCGATTAGTCGATTTGTATAATATTTTTGATTAAACGAATGGGCGCATGTTTAAAAAAATAGTTTTTAGAACATATGTAAGTTTTTTAAAAGCTTTTTATCTTTTAAATAAATTATTTAAAAAATTGTTATCTTCTAACAAAAAAATGTTTATTCTATAGTCATTTTTTAAAAATAAAATACTTTTATACAAATTTATTTGTATTGGGGTAAAAGTTTTTTTTTTAACTTTTTTATCAATTTGTTATTAGAAAATTTAGTTGACAAATACTATAAATATTTATAAAGACTAATACATTGGAGATGTTTTTAGACTATGGGCGTGTTCGGCACGAAGCTTTTTGGAGCGTTTGAAAGCTTCTAGTTTCTAGCGTTTGACAAAACGATCCATTTAAAACAGAAAATTTTGTTTGAAACTACAAACTTCTAGCGTTTAGTTTATTCAAAACGCTTCAAATCCAAATATTACTTCATGTAGCGTTTAAGAAAACGCTACAAGCTACAAACTACCCGCTACCAGCTAGTTTTTGCCGAACACACTCAAACTCTATTAACAACCTAATTCAATCCAAATTTTCTATTAAAAAACTAATTTAACTCTTTTCCAACTAAACAACACAATCTAATCCAATTTTTTTATACTTATTAGCAACCCATCCTAAAAGACCTATTGTGTATGCTCTATTATATATGTCATATAGGCATTTTGACCATTGGAGAATTTTCTTCATTTTGTGAGTTATAGAATTTTAACACTCTTATTTATGAATTATGTTAATAAAGGTTACTAAGATCTTTTAAGAGTTGAGTTAAACTGTTAACGGTGGTGTTATTGGTGACCAAGGGTAAAACCAGAAAACTTGTCAGGTGTTGGAGCTATTACTATCACACCAGGTGTAATTTAGATGTATGTGACGCATATCAATCGACGTAAAACGATAGTGTTTGTCGTTATATTAGAGCTAGTAAACGCAATGTGTAATGTAGATTTACGCGACACATGGTAAATGCTATGGTAATTTATTATGCTATAACCAAAGGGTTTCTAGACTAACGGTATCAGGTATTGTCATCCCTACATGAGGTCGAAGGTTCAAGTCTCATCTGGGACATAGGTGGATTAAGAAGAAATTTAGAAGTAAATTAGATTTGTTGATCAAAAAAAATATATTATGCTTAGTTTAACGTGACGCGGCATGTATTTAAATACAATGCTAGAAAGAGGTGAGAACATGACGTGTAAGAGTTAGGAACGTGACAATATTAAAGAGAACACGACCCATCTGAAGGATGTATGCTACGATTCGAGGTCGACTTATCAGAAGAGTTAATAGAACAGGTTATAATCATGAGGAGATCAGATTTTAATGCTCATTTGTTACACCACGTTTTAGAAGACATGGGAGGATGCTTTTTGAAGATCTTGAGCTCAAATTGAAATTAATTACAAGGAGAATCAAGATAATACATCATCAAACTACATCTTTTGGATTAAGGGGTAAATTTCACCTTCTTGAATAGCTTAGTTGAAGCTTTTAGGGATGAAATTGATTAATGATGTAGCCTTTAATTTTATATGCTTCTATTGAAAGAAAAATATAATGATGTTGTTGCTATGAGTTTAGTAACCATGATTATAAATGGAATTTATGGTTAAAATACTAAAATTGGAGAGATGAACACAAACCATCGTTTAAGCAATTTGGTGGAATGGTAAAATTGAGTTTATATTTTTATGAATTAAGTCATCTAGATGACTTATACGTAGAGTTTAATTAGTTTTGATGAAATAAATGAAGCCATGTATAAATGACTTATAATTTGAAATGACGAATAAGATGATATTAAACTTATGTCTTAATGAATTAATACACATATATAACCAATTCATGGTGTATGAATAGTTTGTATATAATTAGGGGTTATGAACTTGATGAAAGTGTCGGATCAAGTTGTGAATAATTCGTTGTACCTTGAGTTGTAAGTACTCAAGAAAGTTTTGTTATTTTGATAGTTATGCAATTTCTGAAATGGGAGCAGCTATAAGACTTCTAGAGCTAGAATTCCATTCACATGGAACCTCTTAAGTTGAGTAACCATGTTTTTCCTCTAGATAATTGATATATAGATATGGGTTTATTATTGTATTATGTGAATGATACAATATGTTGGTTATTATTTATTTACGTGTTATGATTTAATATATGTATATAGTTAAGAAACTACAGTAAAGTATTGTTGTATGGTGTAATTAGTTGATACAACTTAGATGAACATTATATCATAACTTATGGAGTAATAAACTGATACAATCAAGAGTTATAGTTGATTATTGTCGTACGGAGTAACGAGCTTATATAGCTTCAACTATTAGTAATCATTATTGAGTGATAGAGAAATTATGTATAACTGAATTATTTATTTATATATGTTAAGACATAGAGTTTTGTTGTAGTTGATACTATATTTGATTTTGATAGTACAATATTGTTGGATTAATGTAACATCCTGTTTCGAGAAGTTCCTTATTTCGGGAGTGTAGACTATAAATGGATCGAGTAAAGGCCTTGGGTTTCAAGGGAATAAGGTTTAGACGTTATTGGATGTTGATAATGTCGGTTAAGTGGTTAAAGCCTTCAATTTGTGCTTTGAAGAAAAAAGGGCAAAATGGGAAAACTAATATTTTCGGGCTTCTTGCATGGATTATGGTTTTATTTCGACTTGTATTAATTCAAAAGTAATTAGATAGGATTGTGGGGCTCATCAATACATTTTGTGCATACAAAGATCGCCGAAAACGGAGTTGAAACGAAGAAGTTATGATAGTTTGAAGTTGGAATGGAATTGGGTGGAAACTCGTTGTCATGAGGTGAGGAGCATATTCTCACGACGTAAGGAGCATGTTCTCACGACGTGACAAGCAAGCTATCACGAGGTGAGAACTGGGCAGCCCAAACCCACGAATTTTAGGGTTTTCTAAGTATTTAAAGGGTGGTTCCGTGTTTTTGGGATATTTTTCCACCCTCCATCACACCTAAAGCCTTTTGAGAGAAATCCTAGCCTCCCTTTCACCAGTTTGAGCATGCCCTCTCCTCTCTCATCCATTTTTGGAGTTTTTGGTCATTTTAGAGCAATGCTTTCATGCAAGATTGATCCTTGAAGCTCGGTAATTGAAGATCTCAACTATCATCTGCATTCTAGACCTTTGTAAGTTATAAATTTCCAAGATTTATTGCATTTTATCTTTGGATCTAAGTGTATTTGGTGTTTTGGTCTAATTTAATGAGTTTTGAGTGAGAGTTGGGAATAAAGTTTGCAACTTTATTACTTTCCAAGGTCCCAACAACATTGTATGTTTCAAATCTGGACTCATAAGTAGTTTTGATGTCATGCATGGGATTTTGACCAATTTCTTACCCCTTTTTGACCTAGTTTTGGAAAAGACATGTATTAGACATGCATGATAAAGTAAGGATTTATATGTTACATTTGGGTGTGTGAGAGCCTTTTGGAAAGTATGGATGAGTGGGTTAAAGGATTAAGAGCTTAATGCATTAAGAAGGCAATAATTGTTCTCATGACGTGAAGGATTAGCCTTCAAAATGTGAGAAAGGGGCAATTTATGTGACTGTTTTGTCTCGAGGCCACCATGACGTGCCAAAAGCTTGGTCACGACGTGGCAGCCAGCTATGGGATTTTTTACTGTTGACTTTGACTGTTGACTTTTTGACCAGTTTGATTATTGGTCAAACTTGGGTAGAATTGAGTATTTAACTAAGGACCGATGTCGGTTTAGCTTTAGGTGGCTTGGATTATATGTTTTGTTGTTGAGGTAGTTGTTGGGCTTCTATTGAGTAGTTCAGGTGAGTCTTTTCACTGAAATATGTAGGATGCTAGCTGTGTTTGTGACCCTTGCATTGTGTAAGATCTGTAAAATTCACAAAAAATTTTAAACTTTTCAAAATACCAAAAACCACCATTTATTACAAATTGTTTTCAAAATAGTTTAACATCAGGGAAATCCAAGCAATCATAACGTAAAATGCGAGGAGATGCACGATCAAGCCTTCGCCTTCCCGCGATCATCCTGAGTACCTGAAACAGAATCCACAACTGTAATCCCGAAGCTTAGTGAGTTCCCCCAAAACACCAACACCATACAAACTAGAAAAATATCATAACAAAAGTATGCATACAGAGTCTTCAACATGATTGGACTGCCTCACCGGGCCTTCAGCCTATTTGGCCCACTCTCGGAACCTTTAGCATGTTTGGACCGCCTCACCAGGCCTTCAGCCTGTCTGGACCATCCTCCGGGCCTTCGGCTTGACTGGTACGCCCCGATGGGCCTTCAGTCTATCCGAGTCGCCTTGGGTCTGTTGGCCTTCAGCACAAAGCAGGACCGCCTCAACCCACCTGCCATCAACATCAACATATATCATGTCAAACACTAGCTAGCATGTACAAACAGTCATACAGATCTAACAGATCACTAATCATAGCATCATCCTATATACCAGGATACAGATCTAACAAATTACTAAACATAGCACCATCCTATATACCATGATACAGATCTAACAAATCACTAAACATAGCATCATACGATAAACCAGGATACAATCTAAAGGGCCGACCTTGGTGCCTTAGACCCTGTTAGTATAGTGAGGAGAACTCACCTCACAAGCTGAACAAAACTGATAAGGCCCGACTCCGAATCTCAGCTCTCTACTCAATGCCTACATTCACCAAGTGATAAATCCATCAAAATCCCGAAATACCCAAAATACCCTCAAGGTCAAACTTGGTCAACCGTGGTCAAAGTCAAAGTCAACAGTCAAGGTCAACAGACCATGTTGATCCAACTCGTCGAGTGCATCTACTGACTCATCAAGTTCCTTTAGTTCTCAGAAAACCAGGAAACCCCTAGCCAACTCGTTGAGTCATCTCAACAACTCGCCGAGTTTGCTTAGTATCCAGAAGATCGAGGAAACCCCAATCCAACTCACTGAGTTGGCTAAGCAACTCGTCGAGTTTTCCTAGTCTTAACACATTCAATCACTTTCCAAGAGAGTCTAATGCCCCCAAACTATAGATCTGGTCCCCTAGGGCTGAGATACCACGTAAAGCTGCTAACTTTACGTCTATGCATGGGATCAAGGGGGATAAAACACTCAATCATAGCTTATTAAGAGATTTAGGGCATGGAGGAGGGCCAAGACTTGATAAAGCCTAAGACTTTAGGCCCAAGGAGCTACAAAACATCCAGATCTGAAGTGACAACTTCAAATAATGCATCATTCCAAAAATAACTCCAATATGAACCAAGAATGACAATTTACTTCTATAGGAGAAGATCTAAGCAATAAAAGGCCAAGGTATCGACTTTATATCTCAAAATGGTTGCCACAATATAGTAAACACCGGATCTATAGCCTCTCCCTTCAGTTATGTGTCACACCCCCGAACCAAAAGGCGGAAACGTCTAGGGGCTCGTGTGACTAACAATTGAATAATCAGCACAATGAATATACATGAAACATAACACATTCATCACCAACATTACATATTACAACCATCATTGTTCACATCAAGTACATTGTTAAAATACATAAGTTCAAATTGTTCAAAGTACGATAAGTGATGTTACATAAACAAAACCATACACACTTGCATATCTTCCAGCTTAACGATTACCTGAGAATACAAGTTATTTTGAAAACGGTCAACATATATAATGTTGGTGAGTTCATAAGTATATTTGAGTAAAATTCCTTGTATCTTTCATAAAAACCCAGAAAAATCCGATATTTTATGTCAAATGTTTTGAAAATGATGTGAAAATAGAGTATAAATGCATGTGTGAATTTCATAGTTAAAACTTGTATGAGTGTAGTTTAGATTCATTGTATTTTGAATAAATGATAATTGTATATGAATAATTTCCCCAGAAAATATGATATTTTCTGTTTTATAACATCGTTTAGATTCTTGTATCGTTAAATAAGTCGTTTTGCATTGACACAATTAAAGAATTTATCTTCAAAAGGTTATCTTTTGGTATTGAATCCCTATATGAGCCGTTATAACCATGCATGATAATGACTAGGTCGCCCGTCTTGGTGTTTTTCCAAATGCCGGTCTTGCTAAGGATGTTGTCGCCCTAGACTGACCTAGTCTAACTGTAGCGAACAACTAAGGCGTGGAGGGACACCCCGTATAGATCTATACGCAAACTCCCGCTTTCCTACCAAGAAACTCTGATTATAACTACAGGCTATGATTGTACACTCGGAGGTGCCAACCGACATGTCTCACTAGATTCTCAACCCCTTTTTGTTTTCTTGACAATTTTGACCTCTAACAAAGTTTTTGTTGAAATCTTTTGTATCTTAAACATGTAATCACTTTTGGCTTGATAATGTGATGTATATAATGTCATAGTTCATATATCTTTGCTAACTAATACTTAGAATTTCGAGATTTGCTAAGATCTAACACATTATTACCAACTAAGCCAAGAATTCACACAAAACATGCACTTAAGGCATTGATCTACACATTTTACTTGCATTCTCCCCCAAAAATCATATGAAAACCGAAAACAAGGGGGTATGAATTCACCTTAGCTTTGATGTTTCGGTTTTGAAGAAGAAATGAAGAAGATTTTTGATCCTAGCAAGCTTTCTTGAGTGGATTTTGAACTTAAGAAGTTTCTAAGGTGATCATGGAATAAAGCATTGTAAGAAAGAGTTCTTGATGTTGAAATGAAAAAATATGTTTGTGTTTGATAACACTTACCAAAGGTTGAAAATACTTGATGAAGATCTTTGAACACAAGCAAAATTTTCGAGATTCTTTGAAGGCAAAGGATGATCTTTGAGAGTGTTTAGAGAGTGTGTTTTGAAAATGTGTGTGTGTGTGTGTGTGTGTCCTTGATCTTGCTCTCGGCCGTAAGTAGAAGAAGAGAGGGGAGAGAGAGCGGTGAGGTGACTAGTATGGATACATGGGAGATCTTAACATTGATACATGTTGGGCAGTATGGAGGTGACATCTCCAAGTCAAACCCCCCCTAATTCTCTTCTTTTCCTTTTTTTTATACATGGGCCGAGATTTTGGGCCAAGAAGAAAGGGTGGAGTAGTTTGGGCCCATTAACTTTAGTTAGGATATTTGGGTCCTAAACATAACTTTTTCGGCCCATTGGGCCTTTGGAAGCATTCACGGCCCAAATAGAATAAACGAATGGGCTTATGGCTCACTAAGGTTAATTAGATTAGTTATGGCCCAATAAGGCCCATTAGGGTTAGAATGAATCATTCTAGCCCCAAATGGTCCAAAATGTTTTAGATTTATGAATTGGGTCCAATTAGGATCCAATTAGGGCTTCTAAGTCAATAAAGTTGAATTGGGTGCTTATTGGTCCATTAGGCCCAATAAGAAATTTCTAGTCCAATATGGACTCAAACCATGGTTCTTAGGGCTTCAGACTCTTTGAGGAACATAATTTATGAATCTAAATGAGCATTGAGTGAGATTTACTTAGAGTATAAGATTTACAATAGTTGAATGGTTACACAAGAATAGAATTTCCTAGCTAAAATGCTAGTTGTGACATCATCCCCCCGTTTGAGGGAATTTCGTCCCGAAATTCTTTTGAAAACTAGGATTGTGAAGGAATGAATAGGTAAGGGTACTTCTGCTTCATCTGATCTTAACGTTCCCACGTGAATTTCGGTCCGTGTTTCGCGCTCCATCGAACCTTCACGATCGGGATGCGACTTTGCTTTGTACGCTTCACCTCCCTATCCATAATCTCGACTGGTTCTTCGACGAACAGGAGGTTCTCGTTTATCTCAATCTCTTCCAGAGGGACGATAAGGGTTTCATCTAATAGACACTTTTTCATATTTGAGACGTGGAACACTGGGTGTACGTTGCTGAGCTCGGCGGGTAGCTGCAGCTTGTAAGCCACTGGACCAATCCGAGCAAGAATCTCGAACGGTCCAATGTACCGCGGGTTCAATTTTCCTCTTTTCCCGAATCGAATCATTCCCTTCCATGGAGAGACCTTTAATAGCACGCGATCCCCGACTTGAAATTCTAGTGCCTTTCGTCGCTTGTCTGCATAGCTCTTTTGTCGGTCTCGCGATGCTTGAAGTCGAGCTTTGATTTGGACTATCTTCTCGGTCATTTCATGAATGATTTCGGGTCCTGTGAGAGCACTGGCTGGCGATTTCCCTTTTGCTAGTTGAGTGCCACCCACCTCGGCCCAGCATAGGGGCGATCTACATTTACGACCATAAAGAGCCTCGAAGGGAGAAACCTTGATGCTCGTATAGTAACTGTTGTTATAAGAGAATTCGATCAGAGGCAAGTGGGCATCCCATGATTTGCTGAAGTCAATCATGCAAGCTCGGAGCATATCCTCGAGTGTCTGGATGATACGTTCACTCTGACCATCCGTCTGTGGGTGGTAGGCGGTGCTCATATCTAGCTGTGTTCGTATTGCCTTCTGAAGAGATTGCCAGAATCTTGAAGTGAATCTGCTATCTTGATCCGAGATAATGGATACTGGCACTCCATGGAGTCTCACAACCTCCTTGAGGTAGATTCGGGTCAGCTTTTCTATCTTGTAGGGTTCTTTTATTAGCAGGAAATGAGCGGATTTTGTTAATCTATCGACGATTACCCATATATCATCTAGTCCATCTGCTGTCTTTGGCAATTTGGTCACGAAGTCCATAGTAATCCTCTCCCATTTCTACTCGGGTATCACTGGTTGTTGCAGTAGTCCCGAGGGCTTTTGATATTCTACTTTCACCTTGGCGCAAGTAAGGCACTTGCCCACGAAAGCGGCTATCTCTGCCTTCATATTAGGCCACCAATATTGCTGCTTGATATCCAAATACATTTTGTCTGACCCCGGATGTATAGAATATCGCATCCTGTGGGCTTCATGCATGACTATCTCTCTGAATCCCTAAATTTTAGGAACCCAGATTCTATTCATGAAGTAGTGGGTTCCGTCGTCTTTAACTTCGAGCCCCTTCTCCATTCCTCGTAGCGATTCACTAGAGACATTCTCTGGCTTCAATGCGTCCAATTGGGCTTCCTTGATCTGTGAGGCTAGATGAGATTGGATGGTGATTGACAGGGTCTTCACACGATGACTTGAATACTCCTTTCGGCTCAGGGCATCAGCTACTACGTTAGCCTTGCCTGGGTGGTATTTGATTTCACACTCATAATCATTTAACAGTTCAACCCATATCCGTTGCCTCATGTTTAGTTCCTTTTGATTTAGAATGTGCTGGAGGCTCTTGTGGTCCGTAAAGATGGTGCACTTGGTACCATAGAGGTAGTGCCTCCAAATTTTTAGGGCGAAGACCACCGCCCCCAGTTCAAGATCATGCGTGGTGTAATTTACTTCATGAGTTTTCAATTGTCTGGATGCGTAAGCAATTACCTTCTCTCGTTGCATGAGGACACAACCTAATCCTTGATTCGAAGCATCACAGTAAACTATGAAGTCTTCGGTTCCCTCCGGTAAGGATAGCACTGGAGCACTACAGAGGGCTTGCTTCAAGGATTGGTAGGCAACTTCTTGCTTCTTGGTCCAGTTGAAAGGTACGCCTTTCTGAGTCAATGTGGTGAGGGGTTTGGCTATCTTGGAGAAGTTCTGAATGAATCTTCGGTAGTAGCCTGCGAGGCCCAAGAATTGGCGAATTTCTGTTGGCGTTGCCGGAATTGCCCAATTTTCGATTACTTTGATCTTGGAGGGGTCCACATGTATTCCTTCCTGACTGACTACATGCCCCAAGAAATTTACACTGCGGAGCCAAAACTCGCACTTGGAGAGTTTCACATATAACTTTTCAGCTCGAAGGGTCTCTAAGATCTATCGAAGATGTTGACTATGCTCCTCTTTGCTTTGAGAGTATACGAGAATATCATCGATGAATACGATCACAATTTTGTCAAGGAATGAGCGGCAGACTCAGTTCATGAGGTCCATAAATGCAGCGGGGGCATTTGTTAGACCAAAGGGCATTACGACGAATTCGTAATGACCGTATCGAGTTCGGAAAGCAGTCTTAGGAATGTCCTCATCTCGGACTTTGAGTTGATAACCGGATCTCAGATCTATCTTTGAAAAGTAACTAGCTCCTTGAAGCTGGTCAAATAGATCATCGATTCGTGGAAGTGGATACCGGTTTTTGATGGTGAGTTTGTTTAATTCCCTATAGTCGATGCACATCCTGAAGGATCCGTCTTTCCTTTTAACGAAAAGAACCGGAGCTCCCCACGACGAGAAGTTGGGTCTAATAAATCCTTTATTCAGGAGTTCGCTCAGTTGGCTTGATAATTCTTGCATTTCTGCAGGAGCTAACCTATAGGGTGATTTGGCGATTGGAGTGGCTCCAGGCACTAGGTCGATGCGGAATTCGATTTGTCGTTCTGGGGGTATTTGATGGGTTTTGAGCATTCTAACACTTCCTAAGTGTACATGCAACCCTAATAACCTTGGATCTATGTTTGTCTAATAAGCATGCAAAGTTGAATTCCAAGGTTATATTCCTATCTAGCATACATGGGGAACATTTTTAACTTGAATGAAAGATAGAATAACTTACCTTGTTGTTGATTATGATCCTTGAAACCTTGTGAGCCTAGCACCCCAAGTGTGATGCCTCAAATGCTTCACACAACACCAAATGCAAAGGAGTAAACTTTGAGAGAATCTTACACTTGCAAAATCGGCTCTAGCCCTCTTGTTTCTTAGTGTATCCGATTTTGGTGGAGAATGGGTTTCTTATATAGTGTTGACACATCTAGGGTTACACCATGTAAACCCTAATGTGTCATGACTCTTCATTTCCATGACCCATGGGTTTGTAACTCCCATGGAGCATCCATGGAGCATCCTATGGGTGGAACCCAACTTGATAATCCATGGAGCCTCTTAGCCCACTATATAAGATATGGAAGATTTACATAATCTACCCATATATTTAATTATTTATCTTTTGATCACTTAATTAATTCTAAATTAATTCTTGATCAAACTAATTAAATAATATTATTAATATATTAGAACTTATAATATATTAATAAACCATAAGTGTTATTTCTCTCATTTTAGTTTATCCAATTGCATGGTGCCATGCAACCCAAATGGACCATGCCGGGTCGGGTCAAGTACATACCAGAAATAGTTATGGACTTATACACCTTATCCAACAGTCTCCCACTTGGATAAGTCTAATAATTATAACTGCAATACTTCAGGAACCGATCGGCAATCGTAGCTCTTTCAAGGTCTCTCGGAACTGAGAAGATGATGATACGCCATTTAAGATAAGTGATCATATAATCCTCTGTTCTAGATATCAGCCGGACAAATACATGGAACAATGTCTTACTTATTGTCCAGCAGTTTGTTTCCCGATTTCCGATTTGTTTGACAAAGAACTTAATTGAACACATCAACTTAGTTCTGACCGGGCCCGGTACATAGGTCAAAACAAAATCATCGAGGGGCCCAAATATCAGCTTCTAATCCAAGAAGGAACAGATAAACTTCGACTCATATGTTTGTTCTACCACTCATTGAAGTATACACAAAAGCACGTTTTATAACATCGAGTTACCAATGCGTTAACGTACAATCAATGCATAACCAACTCATAAGTAACAAATCATATCTCTAGGTTTGAAGACTTATATGATATTACCATCTCACGATCACTCGAGATAAATTCCATGAAGTGATTCTAGTGAGCGTGGGTTGAGTCCAATGCTCAGAACTTATGAGCACTCATGAGTGTTGTAGCCATGTCCAACAACTTAGACCTCTGCAACCAATCATGACAGTCTTGATTCATACCTACTTCCGACATATGACCGACTGTGGAGGTTCGAATAATATGATATACCAAACATAATTATTCTGGGAGTCAAAACATGCAAAAGAAATATAGTAAACGATCGACAAGAGATAGCAACACTTTACTCATAAATAAAACACCTTTTATTCATCATCTAATGTCAATTACACTTTACAAATTTCAAGGTTATCTAACTACTAAATCTAATATTATCCTTCAGCCCTATGCTCCGAGCATGCTGGAGATGCTTAACCCGAGTCAGTCCCTTCGTGAGGGGATCTGCTGGATTCTCATCCGATGATACCCTCTTTGCCACGAGGAGTCCTTCTTCTATTCGATGTCTGATGAAATGGTATTTTCTGTCGATGTGTCTGGATCTCCCGTGATCCCTTGGTTCCTTGGCTTAAGGCAACTGCACTTTCACTATCACAGAAAATTTCCATTGGCTCTTTAATAGCTGGTACAACTCCAAGGTCTCCAATGAAGTTCTTCAACCATATCGCCTCCTTTGCTGCCTCGCTAGCTACTATATACTCTGATTCGCAAGTTGAATCAGCCACTGTCTCTTGCTTGGAACTCTTCCAAGAAATTGCTCCTCCATTTAAGGTAAAGACCCAGCCTGACTGAGAGCGGAAATTATCCCTATCAGTCTGAAATCTAGCATCACTATACCCTACAACTCTCAAGTCTTCACTCCCACCGAGGGTAAGGACCCAGTCCTTAGTCCTCCGTAGGTACTTGAGGATATTCTTTACCGCAGTCCAGTGTGCCTTGCCAGGGTTCCCCTGATACCTGCTAACCATGCTCAAAGCAAAGGCTACATCAGGTCGAGTACACGTCATAGCATACATGATCGATCCTACAGCCGAAGCATAAGGTATTCGACTCATTTCTGCTATCTCAGCCTCAGTACTAGGGCTTTGTATCTTACTCAATCTGGCATTACTCTGGATGGGTAACTCTTCTTTCTTGGAGTCCTGCATGCCGAATCTCTTGAACACCTTATCCAAGTAAGTACTCTGACTAAGTCCAATTAGTCTTTTACTCCGGTATCTCAAGATCCTTATCCCTAGAATATAGGCAGCTTCTCCTAGGTCCTTCATAGAGAAACACTTCCCAAGCCAGGACTTAACTTCCTGCAGAGTTGGGATGTCATTTCCTATGAGTAGTATGTCATCCACATACAATACCAAAAAGCTAACTATACTCCCACTAGCCTTGACATATACACAAGATTCATCTTCACTCCTAGAAAAGCCAAATTCCTTGACTTTCTCATCAAAGCAAAGATTTTATCTGTGAGGTGCTTGCTTTAACCCATAAATGGATTTCTCAAGCTTACACACTCTATTAGGGTACTCTGTGTTGACAAAACCCTCTGGCTGACTCATGTAAACATCCTCAGCCAACTTTCCATTAAGGAAAGCGGTTTTGACATCCATTTGCCATATTTCATAGTCATGAAATGCGGCGATGGCTAACAGAACCCTAATAGACTTAATCTTGGCCACTGGAGAAAAGGTCTCATCATAATCAACTCCCGGAGTTTGTAAGAAACCCTTTGCAACCAGTCGTGCCTTATAAGTATGTACATTACCATCCATGTCGGTCTTCTTCTTGAAGATCCATTTGCACCCTACAGTCTTACGACCTGGTACATTCTCAACCAAGTTCCAAACTTGATTGTCATACATGGACTGTATCTCGCTGTCCATTGCCTCTTTCCACTTGGCTGACTCAGGGCCTGCCATGGCTTCCGCGTAACTGTTAGGTTCATCCAGACCTATCAGTGTCTCATCACTGATAAGTGTATCACCTTCCGCAGTAATATGGAATCCATAGTAATGCTCAGGTGCATTCCTAACCCTTGTGGAACGCCTCAGAGGTACAGACTTGTCAATTGGCTCAACAGAAGTTTCCTCCTCAAGTTGAGTGCTAGGGTTTGAAGTTCCTTCACCACTTGAACTCTTGAATTTCTTCAAGGTCAACTTGCCTCCCACTGTCTCCTTGGCTTATGAACTCTCTCTCTCGAAAGAAAGCCCTCCTAACTACAAAGACCGCATTCTCACTAGGTCTGTAGAAGAGGTAACCAAAGGATTTCTGTGGGTAGCCGATGAAAATACACCTCTCACTTCGAGGTTCGAGCTTATCATGAGTCTCGCGTCTCACGAAAGCCTCGCAACCCCAAATCTTAATGTGGTCTAGTTTGGGTACTTTACCAGTCCACATCTCATGAGGAGTTTTGGCAACTTTCTTTGTGGGAACTAGATTAAGGATATGGGCGGCAATCTCTAAGGCATACCCCCAAAATGAGATTGGTAGCGAAGCTCGACTCATCATGGAACAAACCATATCCAACAAGGTTCGATTACGCCTCTCAGCTACACCATTCAACTGCGGTGTCCTGGGAGGTGTCAATTGTGAGACAATCCCACATTCCCTAAGATAGTCGAGGAACTCTGAACTAAGATACTCACCACCTCGATCGGATCGAAGCATCTTAATGTTCCTGCCCAATTGATTCTCGACTTCCTGTTTAAACTCTTTAAACCTCTCAAAAGTCTCTGACTTATGCTTGATTAAGTAGACATATCCATATCTACTGTAATCATCAGTAAAAGTCAAATAATAACGATTAGCATCCCTTGTGGCATGTTTGAAGGGCCCACACACATCCGTGTGTATAAGATCCAACAAACCTTCACCCCTCTCACAAGAACCTGTGAAGGGTGACTTTGTCATTTTTCCAAGTAAGCATGATTCGCAACTATCATCTGACTTTAGGTCAAATGACTCTAATACTCCATCCTTTTGGAGTTGGCCTATGCGTTTCTTGCTTATATGTCCAAGACGACAATGCCATAATGATGCTTTATCCAAGTTATTATCATTAACATAATCAATACACAATACATTATTTCCTAAGTTATCAACCACATATACAGTTGTTGGATTAATGTCTAAGTCCATAACTATAATTGGTAAGACTTGACCCGACCCGGCATGGTCCATTTGGGTTGCATGGCATCATGCATTTGGATAGACTATAATGAGAGAAATAACACTTAAGGTTGGTTAATATATTATAAGTTCTAATATATTAATAAGGTTATTTAATTAGTATTGATCAAGAATTAATTTGGAATTAATTAAGTGATCAAAAGGAGACTAATTAAATATATGGGTTGATTGTGTAAATCATTCATTCTTATATACATGGTGTAACCCTAATAGCCACCATATAAAAGAATCCCATGGCTCAAGAAATCGTGACTAATGTGTGAGTGTGAGGGCTAGACGATTTCAAGGAGTGTTCAAGTTTCTCTCAAGTTATTCCAAGTGTATTTGGTGTTGTGTGAACCATTTGAGGTGTCACACTTGGGGCACTAGGCACTCAAGCTTCATGAAGACATTCTACATCAAAGAGGTATGTATTCTATCTTGTTATATTTATTATTTTGTATGCTAGATTAGGATAATACCTTGGATGTTCATAATTGTATGTATAATAGAGAAAACATAAATCCAAGGTATTTAGGGTTGCATGTACACTTAGGAGTGTTAGAATGCTCATAACCCAACAGTGGTATCAGAGCCTAGGCTTGTTTTCTTGTTATACTTGCAAAAGTAGCTGAAAAATCGAGTTGGATGCATATATTCGATTGTTTTGGATGGAATTGGACTAGGAACATTACCCTAAGATGTTTTTGGACTTATAAACTTGTTTTTGATGTGGTAATGTTCATGCTAATCCAATTTCTAAGATAATTGTCATAATTTCAAGATTTGTATTAGTTTGTATGTTCATGTTAATTTCTTGAAGATTGATGATTTGAATTATCTTGTTCTTATGAGGTTCTTAGATTAATAGAAAAGTTGTGTGAAATAGTTGTTTTCAATCCATTTTAATGTAAGAGTTGATTCCAAAGTGTGTTTTTGTAACTTGTCCTCAAGTTATATGAAAAGTCACATTTAAGAATCATAAAACTCATAAAAGTTGGCAAAGGTTACAAAATGAAGGGTCTAGTTCTAATTAAATGGTTTTATGACTCCATAACTTGTCCTCAAGTTATGGAGGTTCAAGAGTCTCTTCATTAAATTAAAAAAAAAGTGTAACCTTAATTAGTTCCATAAGTTACAATAAAAAAAAAGTTATTTTTTTTTATTAATTAGTTTAAAGTCTTCCATAACTTGTCCTCAAGTTATGGAACTTGAAGAGTTTTTTTTTTAATTAAAACTACTTTAAACTCATAAGTTATGGAATTAATTAGTTTTGAATAGTTTCAAAACTTGCCCTCAAGTTTTGGAATTTGAAAAGTTTTCACTTATGAATACTTTAATTCCAAGTTAGCCCTTAGAATTTTAAAAGTTAAAATTCAACCCTTATACTTTATAATATTATAAGTTAATAATATTTATATATATGTATAAGAGTAAAGTCAGTCTTACCGTTAGTAAGCCGGTCTATAAGGGGGGTATAAGGTTACTGCCTATAAAATGGCAGTTTAATGGGTGTCCACTCTCACCCACCGCTTCCTTGACTGGTGGAGGGTCGTTAGCCGAACGGGTAGGACAAGGACTATAATTCTCTTTTCATTAAAAGTATTAATGATAAATACTAAGTAACTAAACTCTTATTAATACCCAATCTTAGTTACTTAGGAAAATGTGAATTTGGTGCTAACCCATGAAATTACACTTTGCACTTTGCTTAAGTCGTTAGTGGAGCGTGTGTGGTTAACCGGCACACTAACCTGGACTTAACAAGGTAGGCAAAGGGTAACTTAATATTTATCATAGTATCGGTGGAGCGTGTGTGGTTAACCGGCACACTGATTAAGGGGTAAATATTAAGGGTACCAAGTATATTTGCATGGTTATTCACACCTTGTTTTGTGATCCTCGGCATCCCAGTCACAAAACCTGAAGGGCACACTCGAGATTGAAACATGCCTTTGAACAGTTCAATGAATCTCAAAGATCTAGGACTTTCAAATCCAATTAAAACCTAATAAATTATTTCGTTTTTCATGGTGGAAATTGGTGAATCGTCATTCACCTACCTTCAAATATTTTATAGCTTGGATTACAGCATCCCTTTTCTAAGTTATAAAATAGTTTGTTGGGTCCTAGCCTTAATATTTCATATTGGGTGTCATATTAAGGACTTTAAATCAACTATCTTGAATATCTCCCAAAAAGATGTCTGGTCTAGACATTTATGATCTTCCCAAATCTCTTGAAACAAGCTTTCCTAAATGAAGATGATGTCCCATGGATATCATACTTCTTTCACCTCCTCCAATTATTCTCCCTAACCCACAAGTTCCTAAAAAGTTTAAGGTCACTCAAGCCCTATTGGCAAGGCAAGGTCTAGGTGTGATCACATCTTGGAGATGTAGTCACATATTGACAAGCCGGGAGAGTTGGGTGTCAAAGTCTTGAGAAAGTTGGTGGCTCAACTACTTTCTAAGTCACATAGTGAGTTCTTTTGGGAATCCTATGAAACAGACTAAGACAAGACCCTTAATGATCTTATCTATTTGCTAAGATCAACTTCCTAAAACGCTATGGACATTGACAATGATGACATTGGATATCCAGTAAAGCTCTCTCTTCCCAATGGAAAGGGATCGGCCATAGTCAACTCGGTTGACCCAATGGTAAAGAGAGAGGCGAAGTCTGAGATAGTCCCATTATCAAGGGTCCATAGGTAACTATTGCCAAAGGAAGGGGCATTGGTTACGAAGCTGCCAAATTTACCTAAGGATGTTAAAGTCAATAAGTTTGGCTCTACTTCAGGTAAAGTCCATTGTCTAACTCTATTAAGTACATGCTGATTCTGATCGCGAAGATGGATTTCAATCGCATGGTTCGGTGATCAGAATTTTGGGCTATTACTTAAGAGTTATGATATTTATATTGCTTAGGAATAGATAACAACAAGGTTTTCATATGGATTGTAAGGATAAGTTTTTCCGCAAAGTTTTAAAATAAAAGAAAAAGGTTTTGATTTTATTTATTTTAAGTATCCTTACAATGACATTTGTGAAAAGTTGTTGCTTATAAGATTCCATTGATAGCAATATTGGAAAAATGGATTTGATTCTTTCGGTTGTGGTAGTGTCTAATATTACCAAATAAGGAAAGATTCTCATCACCCAAGGTTCAATTGGACCGAAACTTGGAATCATGCAAGTTGTATAGTATGATGAATGAGAACTTTCAGCTTGGAAAATTAAGACTAATTCCTTATGTGAATAAGGAAAGGACTAAGGGATCGAGTACACATTCTTGTGCACTGGTCAAGTCCACCACAAAAGATCAAGAAGACTATTCGTCATGATTTACTTAAGTTCAGTAAATATGGTTATACTTATAAGTTTAAATATAACTCTGTAGCATTGGAGAAGTTTCAATGTGAGACAGAACGAATAAGAAGAATCAAAGTATGGCAGAAAGATAAAAGTTTCTCAAATCTGAAAAGATGGGAGAGTACTTTAGTATCATGTTTATGATCATCTTAATGATTAAGATACCATATCACAATTGGTTCTCTAAAGTCATCTTAGTGCATTCTTATGACTAAGAAGAGGAGTCATGAATTGTTGAAATGGTTAAATCAAAAAGATGAGTCATACTTCGTTCCAAAACAATTCTTAGAGTCATACTCCAAGATTGTAACTTGAGTGACATATCTTAAAGAGGGTTTGTTAACACTAGTCAAATGTAAGAGTAAAAGGTTATCTACTCTTGTACATTTGAAATTGGTAAGTTGTGATGTTTTGGATAAAACAGAGACCAACTTAGGCCAATTGTGTAAAGTGTTAGTCTTGATAAAGAATCCGCACTATCTCTTGAATATTTGACAAGGGAGTCTTATATGTCAAGAGGACAGTGGGAGTCTTAAAGCTCTTGAAAGTTTCAAGACTTAATGAAGAATAAAACCTAAAGTCCTTCACTAGCACACGACTTGAGGTTTATAACCTATCGTGTTGAAATTTTTGTGCCTATTCAAGTTGGCTTTGCATAGGAGTTCTGAGAGTTCTCAATTGGTTGCACAACTACTTGGAAGCAATGGCAAGCACCTGAGCTGCCAAATGGCAAGAATTTAAGATTGCACAAGTTTAATCAATATGAGTTTGGATTTGTCACTAACCTTGTCTTGTGATTATGGTTTTGACAAATTCACATGGATAAGAACACATACACTATTAAATCTAAGTGTCATAAGGTTTCTCTCCGATTCATGAAAATGATGGTGAGGAAACACTTTCACTAAGTAGATTTTAGCTAGATAGCAATTGTGATATTTGCATTCTCAAAGTCGTTAGTGGAGCGTGTGTGGTTTACCGGCACACTAACATGGACTTGTGAGAAGTGGCAAAGGTCTAAACAATTGAGACTATGATTACGGCATCCCTTTTCATAGTTCTAAAATTGTTTAGACACACATGTGAGCTATCTAAGAGAGGTGTATGATTTTTATAAAGTTTTATCAAAACAATCTAGTATCAGAAATCTGAACTTTGGTAAGAAAGTCAGCTGATTTCTGAGTACATGTCAAAGCTAGTGGGAGCATAAGTGTTGTGCTAATAATCATCATGTTAGTGGGAGCATGATAATTATGACAAAGGTTGCAAGTTAGCAATGTTAATTATAGAAAACAAAAGTTTCAATTCGTGAGGTTGCAGGGGTTGAAAAAGTTGTTTTGCTATAATTAAGGGAGAGGAAATTATACTTCATTTCAATTCTAAAAGCTTAGATTGAGATTTTAATCGTATTTAATCAAGGATATATATATGAATTTCATGTTGGAATGGCTCAATGTAAGGAAATTCTATATATGGGTCCATTATTTGCGTTCTAAAATTCGATTATGATTACGACATCCCTTTTCATAATCTGAATTTTGAGAACTTGGCAAATTGAAATGGAAATATTATAGCAAAAGACTGGTTTAGTCTTTATGTGAGACATCATGAATCGTGTCCCATATGCTTCGGATATAGGATCGATTACATGTGCTATATTCATCATTTCTAAAATTTTCCAAATGCCTGGGGCATTATGAAGGGAAAAGGTCTAGAATTGGATATGACTAAAATGATTAAGCAATTGTCGAGGACAATCTAAGGTTTACCAAAGATTGGTTGCTCAAGGACAGTTGGAAGTATAATGTTAATTCTAGAAGGACCATATTGACATAATCTGTAAGGAGGCAACTCTTGTTCAAAAGTGATAGTCAAAATGGAATATGGAAATGTTTCAAAGTTAGAAATTATTCAATCTGTGTAAGATTAGGAAACTTAATGAAAGAAGGATGTTTCCAAGGAGCTGATCTCCTTTGGAATGCTCTGTAATGATTGTTGTCAAGTCTTTCTGACTTCGTGCATAATCATTAAGAGGATCAGTGCATATAAGTTTAGAATCTAACAGATTTCAGTAAATGGCATGAATTTGGAATTCTTGCATTTGCAGTAAGGATTTGGGACTGTGAAAAGAGGATCATTGGAGTGATGTTCAATTGATCTATTTTACAAAGTAAAGATCATAGACAAATATAGTATGCATACTTGGTGTATGGCATGACTAGTGTTTAGAAAACATAGTGTACATGCTTGGAGCATGGGACAACTATTGTTTTAAATTCAAGTATAAAGTTGATAAAACCGAAACAATGAATAATGAGTAATCAGTATGGTGATAAATAAAAGTGTTTATTTATATTCATAGGGTTTGATACCATATTTGATTCATTTATTCTTGTGTTTCACTTTGCATGTTTTGACTTCCAGAATAACTAAGTCACTCTTCCTGAATGATTAAGTTATTCAAACCATCCACAGTCGGTCATATGTTGGAAGTAGATATGAATCAAGACTTTCATGGGTTGGTTTGTAGAGGTCCAAGTTGGTGGACAAAGTGGTGCTACAACACTCATGAGTGCTCATAAGTTCTGAGTATTGGATTCAACCCGCGCTCATTTGAATCACTTCATGGATTTTATCACGAGTGATCATGAGACGATAATATCTTATATTCTTCAAACCTAGAGATATGAGTTGTTACTATGAGTTGGTTATACATTGATTGCACGAAAACGCATTGGTAACTCGATGTTATAAAACGTGCCTTTGTGTATGATTCAACAAGTAGTAGAACAAGTCATATGAGTCGAAGTTTATCCATTCCTTTTACCTTCGGGATAAAAGCGATATCTGTGGGCCCCTCGATGATTTAAAGATGATACATGTGAGTGCTTGGCCAAGCCAGGACTGATTTGATTTGTTCAATCAGTCAGTCATCATGAATCGGAAATCGGGAAACAACAAATGGACAGAGAGAATGATTGATAATCCATGTCTCAGTCCATATGATATCTAGAATGGAGGAATATATGATCCCTTATCTAATGGACAAGTCATTGACAAAGGTCAGAGTTCATCGACAAGGTCAGAGTTCGACAGAAGCTTTTGAGAGCTACGATTGCTGATCGGTTCCTGAAGTCATACGCAATAATAGTTTTAGACTTATCCAAGTAGGAGACTGTTGGATTAATGTCTAAGTCCATAACTATAATTGGTAAGACTTGACCCGACCCGGCATGGTCCATTTGGGTTGCATGGCATCATGCATTTGGATAGACTATAATGAGAGAAATAACACTTAAGGTTGGTTAATATATTATAAGTTCTAATATATTAATAAGGTTATTTAATTAGTATTGATCAAGAATTAATTTGGAATTAATTAAGTGATCAAAAGGAGACTAATTAAATATATGGGTTGATTGTGTAAATCATTCATTCTTATATATGTGGGCTTGTGATCCAAGATTCCTTATGTTGGACTAAGTCCGTGGGGTGACCCATGGATACTCCATGGAGGTTAAAATCCATGGAGCATAAGGAATGGGTAGAGTTATGAGTTACATGGTGTAACCCTAATAGCCACCATATAAAAGAATCCCATGGCTCAAGAAATCGTGACTAATGTGTGAGTGTGAGGGCTAGACGATTTCAAGGAGTCTTCAGGTTTCTCTCAAGTTATTCCAAGTGTATTTGGTGTTGTGTGAACCATTTGAGGTGTCACACTTGGGGCACTAGGCACTCAAGCTTCATGAAGACATTCTACATCAAAGAGGTATGTATTCTATCTTGTTATATTTATTATTTTGTATGCTAGATTAGGATAATACCTTGGATGTTCATAATTGTATGTATAATAGAGAAAACATAGATCCAAGGTATTTAGGGTTGCATGTACACTGAGGAGTGTTAGAATGCTCATAACCCAACAACAGTTTCATACATACCATCACAAGGTAATGCTTTAAAATAAAGAACATTATTAAAGAAAGCATTAATCGAACCAACTTCATTATCAAATGAAAAGGTGAAACCTTGTTTATACAATGCATGAAAGGAAATAATATTTCTTGCCATTTCTGGCGAATAACAACATTTATTCAAATCTAAACTAAACCCACTACTTAGCGATAAAGTATAAACTCCAATCTTGGTGACAGGTAAAGCTTTCCTATTACCCATGATTAAGTTTATTCTTCCATGCTCCACATTCTCACTTCTTCTTAGTCCCTGCAAATCAGAACAGATATGAATACCACAACCGGTATCAAGGACCCAAGAGTTAGAATGGGGTGAGTTATTAGATAAGATAGTGTAAATACCTGCATGGTTGGGTTTAACTTTCCCATCCTTCACATCTTATTGGTACTTTGGGCAGTTCCGCTTCCAATGTGACTTTTCATGGCAATAGAAGCATTCAGCCTCTTTAGGGTCAGAAGAAGGAGTGACAAAACCTTTCTTGGTTCCACTTGAAGAAGAGCCATCAAGGGTCCTAGCCATGGTACCCTTCGAAGAGCTCTTTCTCTTCTTCCCTCTACCTTTCCCGATTGCCAAAACCGGGGCGGAGTTTGGAGTAGGAGTGTTAACAACTGACTTACCCTTAAGACCTGTTTCTGCGGTCTTGAGGAGTCCCTGAAGTTTGCTGAGTGTGAGCTCTTCCTTATTCATGTGATATGTCATGCGGAATTGATCATAGCACGATGGTAAGGAGTGCAAAATGATATCTATTTCAAGCTCCTCAGGGAAGTTCACATTAAGCTTCAGCAACCGATCCACATACCTTTGCATTTTCTGCATGTGGCTCGTGACGGATTCCCCGTCCTTCATCATGGTTGTTATGATAGAGCATATGATTTCATACCTCTCTTGTCGTGCACTTTGATGGTATCTTTCCATCAGATCTTGGTGCATTTCAAAAGGGTAGAAGTCCTCATAGGACTTTTGGAGTTCTGCTGTCATGGTGGCCAACATGATGCATGCCACTTTTGTAGCATCCCTTTCATGTGCCCGGAAGTCAGCGATCTCCTGGGGAGTTGCAGTGGTCTCATCAATCTCCTTAAGCTCCTTGTCAAGGACATATTCTTTGTCCTCGTAGCGGGTAATCATCCTGATGTTTCTGATCCATTCATTGAAGTTGGATCCATCAAAAGTGACTTTCCCACACAAGTTAATAAGGGTAAAGGAGCCATTAGGATTAGAGCCAGAAGCAGCATTGTTTGAAGACATCTGAAAGAAGAGAACAAGATTAGTTTAGATATTAAGAGAGTCCTTAATAAAACACCCAAATGTAATATTAAGGCTAGGATCCAATCACAATATATTATAACTTAGAAGAGGTATGCCGTAATCCAAGCTATAACATATTTGAAAGGTAGGTGAATGACGATTCACCAATTTCCACCATGAAAAACGAAATATAAATATTAGGTTTTTAATTGGTTCTTAGAAATTCCTAGATTCTTTTGAGATTCAATGAACTTTTCAAAGGCATGTTTCAATCTCGAGTGTGCCCTCCAAGTTTTGTGACTGGGATACCGAGGATCACAAAACGAGGTGTGAAGTAACCATGCAAATCACTTGGTACCCTCAAGGTTTATCACTCAATCGATGTGCCGGTAAACCACGCACGCTCCACCGATGCTATGGTAAACCTTAAGTCACCTTTTACCTACCTTGTTAAGTCCAAGTTAGTGTGCCGGTTAACCACACACGCTCCACCAACGACTTAAACAAAGTGTAAAGTGTAATTTCATGGATTAGCACCTTATTCACATTTTCCTAAAGTAACTAAGATTGGGAATTTAATAAAAGCATTTAGTTACTTTATAATATCCATCATACTTTTAATGAGAATTTATAAGTCCTTGTCTTACCCGTTCGGCTAACGACCCTCCACCGATCAAGGAAGCGGTGGGTGAGAGTGGACACCCATTAAGTTGCCATTTTATAGGCAACAACCTTATACCCCCCTTATAGACCGGCTTCGTGAATGAGGCGTACTAGCGGTAAGACGACTTGTTGTTATACATATATATATATATATATATATATATATATATATATATATATATATATATTAGTAACTTATAATATTATAAAGCATAAGGGTTGAATTTTAACTTTTAAAATTCTAAGGGTTGGAACTAAAGTTTTAATCAAGACTTTACATGTTCCAAAACTTGAGGGCAAGTTTTGTAAACTTCCAAAACTTTTCATTTCTTATAACTTATGAATTAAATGAGTAATAAAAATGAAGACTCTTCATTTTTATAACTCTTGTGTTCTTTTAATGGCTTTAATAAAAGTGGGACTTTTGGTTTTCCATAACTTGAGGACAAGTTATGGACTCCATTAAAACACATTATGATCATGAATTAAACTACCATGAAGGTTACAAACAATTCCTATGATCATCTAATCTTCATAAGTTCAAGAACATGAATATGAACACTTTCAAGAATAAAAAATTACACTTAAAAAAAACTTGTAATTTAACGATTTTTTTTTCAAGCTGTTTACACACACAAAAAAAAAACAACAAACAAACCTAGGCTCTGATACCACTGATGGGTTTGGAGCATTCTAACACTTCCTAAGTGTACATGCAACCCTAATAACCTTGGATCTATGTTTGTCAAATAATCATGCAAAGTTGAATTCCAAGGTTATATTCCTATCTAGCATACATGGGGAACATTTTTAACTTGAATGAAAGATAGAATAACTTACCTTGTTGTTGATTAGGATCCTTGAAACCTTGTGAGCCTAGCACCCCAAGTGTGATGCCTCAAATGCTTCACACAACACCAAATGCAAAGGAGTAAACTTTGAGAGAATCTTACACTTGCAAAATCGGCTCTAGCCCTCTTGTTTCTTAGTGTATCCGATTTTGGTGGAGAATGGGTTTCTTATATAGTGTTGACACATCTAGGGTTACACCATGTAAACCCTAATGTGTCATGACTCTTCATTTCCATGACCCATGGGTTTGTAACTCCCATGGAGCATCCATGGAGCATCCTATGGGTGGAACCCAACTTGATAATCCATGGAGCCTCTTAGCCCACTATATAAGATATGGAAGATTTACATAATCTACCCATATATTTAATTAGTTATCTTTTGATCACTTAATTAATTCTAAATTAATTCTTGATCAAACTAATTAAATAATATTATTAATATATTAGAACTTATAATATATTAATAAACCATAAGTGTTATTTCTCTCATTTTACTTTATCCAATTGCATGGTGCCATGCAACCCAAATGGACCATGCCGGGTCGGGTCAAGTACATACCAGAAATAGTTATGGACTTATACACCTTATCCAACAGTATTCCCGGAAGATCTTCTGGAAACACATTCGGGAAATCGCACGCCACTGGGATGTTGTGAATGCTCGCTTCCTCTTTGGTTTTATCCACCACGTGAGCGAGGAATGCATAGTTTTTCTTTTGTAGACACTTTTGCGCCTTGATACTCAAGATAAGGCGAAGCTTTGCACCAGGTTTATCTCCGTAGATTATTAGGGTTTCGTGGTTAGGAAGATGAAGGCGAACGGCCTTCTCATGACACATAATATCGGCATGATGGGGGCTTAACCAATCCATACCGATGATCACATCAAAACTCCTAATATTTACAGGCATTAAGTTTATTTGGAAGGTGTGATTGTTTAGAGTTAGGGTACACCCCACATAGATATCCTTAGTTGATTCAGTCTTCCCATCAGCCATTTCCACCGTGAAGGCTTCATTAAGCTTTTGGGGTTGTTGTTTTAGTAAGTATTTGAACTTATTACTAACAAAACTTCGCTCCGCTCCGCTATCAAATAAGATGCATGTATATGAGTCATTAAGTAGGAACGTACCGGTGACAACGGCTGGGTCCTGCACTGCTTCACCCTGACCCATTGTCAGTACTCTCCCTGCTGCTCCTGTCCCTTGGTTGTTAGCATTGGGGCAGTTTCGCCTGATATGCCCAGTTTTCCCACATCCGTAACAGGTATAGCTAGCTCCAGCATTGGTGTTGTTGGTATTGTTGCTGTTATTGTTGTTGTTGTTGTTGTTGTTGTTGTTGTTGTTATTTGTCATCTGGTTCTGTGGGAGCTGAGTCCTACAATACTTTGCTGTATGGCCCTTCTGGTTGCACCTTGTGCAACTCATCTCTCTTCACTCCCCGTGATGGTGGAAGTTGCATTTGCCACACTTGGGGAGATTTCCTGAGTACTGCTTGGAAGCATTTGGCGTGGATGAGGTTGGAGCATGTGGTGTGGCAGTAGCTTGTGTTGCAGCATGGAAAGACACCGTTTGTTGCTTCTTAGACGATTCCGAGTTTTGCTTCCCTTTTCGCTTGTTGTTTTTCCCCTTCTTGTTCTGTTCTTCCTTCTTAACCTCTGATTCCACTGTTTTGGCACCCTTCTTATTGCCATGATCATACAGTTTCTTGGCCAGTCTCTTGGCGCTGTCAAACGTCGTAGGGTTTGCCGCAATGACATTCCCTTGGATAGGTGCAGTCAATCCCCAGATAAACCTCTCGATCTTTTTCCCTTCTGAGGTGATCATTCCGGGACACAGAAGAGATAGCTCACTAAACCGGGATATGTATGCGTCGATATTGGAGTTTTGAACCGTGAGGTTCCACAACTCTTGTTCCATCTTCTGAATCTCACCTCTAGGACAATATTCTGCTAACATCATCTCCTTCAACTCTTCCCAGGGCATCGCGTTTGCCACCGGGAGTGTCATGGCCTCTACGTGGCCATTCCACCAGGAGAGGGCTTGGTCAATGAACGTGCAGGCTGCGAATTTGACCTTACACTCATCCGGACACCCGCAGATTTTGAAGACCAGTTCTACTTTCTCGATCCACCGCTTCAGGGCTATGACGCCTCCTGTCCCATTAAAGGTCCGAGGTTTGGCGTTGGCGAAGTCCTTGTAGGTGCATGTTCGAGCGGCTCCGTGGTTCGTCCCTTGATTGGTGCTCCCGGCTCCCTGCCCGTTGCCTTCTCCGTTGTTTCCATTGCGAATCTGTGCAAGTGCTGCAGTGACCGCAGCAGACACTGCTGCCTGGAATGCAACCGAGTTTATCTCAGGTGGGGTCGGTGTTGCGTTGTTTCCACGGTTGGGTCTTTGAGGCATCTTTCTGTCAGGGAATGGAAAGATGTTGAGTGCCTATGGTTTTTGCGAGTTTGTGATCCTATAGACTAGGCGTATAGCGTGTGTATTTAGGTAATTTCATGCATTAACATAAAACAAGAAAGTAAAACACATAGCAGATAACAATGTCATGATAAAACATAAAACATTTTCATTAATACTAATAGTTTTGATACATGAAAATTTGCCAAAGGCATACAGTACATGGAAATATAAAATCTGGCAGCATGACGACTCTATGAGTAGTGTAATCACTTAAACATAGAGTCGATAGTACATAGCATAGATCACATAACATAATAATGACGAAAGATACGGCTGGTCCTAGTAATGGTGGGATACGTCACGGGGTGGTGCTGAGGAAGTGGATGCTCCCTGAAGGCGAGCCACCTGTCGCTCCGCGTCTCGGAGTCGAGTCTCCCACCTCACCTGCCTCATGTGGAACTCTTGGATAACCTCTCGCGTTTCCTGCTCCGCCCGCTCAACCCTAGTCCGCATCTGGTGCATCTGATCGGCGGTGCTCTGAGCCAGATCGCCGGTATTCCTCAATCGTCTCACCAGGACTGGAAGAGCTCGGTCAGCCGGTCCTCCCTCCCTCAAGTCATAGAACTCACATGTCATGCCAAACGGGGGTCGCTGTCCCTGTTGCCTGCTCCATCTCCAAATGTCGATACCCCAGGGAGGTGTAGGGCCACTCGGGCCCATTCGGTGAGCCGGCACCCTCACTGGGTATGGTGGGTTGATGACTTCGGACTCTGTGTCCGAATCACCATCGCTGTCGTCACCAGACTCTTCTTCACCATCGTCTGCCACGGGTTCCGCAGGTCCCTCTTCAGGCTCCTCTTCAGGTTCCTCGTCGGATTCCTCTAGCCATCTGTTATTTCCCTGATTGGGAAAGTAGGGATCTCCAGGGTGGTGGAAACCAGCCATACTGACTACACGAGAGTGCATATATAATTCATATTTTAATTACTCTCCTAGTATTTTTAATTATTTCTGTTTGGGTTCCCTAGAGTTATTGGAGAGTGGGGTAGGCTTGTGGATTCATTTCCCGCTGTGATTACTCCCGAACACATGTTGGTCATATTCGGAATAAATATAGTTGAACATGCTATATTCATCCCTAATATGATTACATAACTGCCCAGGTTTAATCATAGCGTTCAATCTCCTCCAGAAGCTTTTATTAGATGTTGTTAGATTATTATCCTAGTATGCGCACATAAGTGTGAAACTTTTATTTTGTTCAGAGTTATTTAGTCCCATCGTGTTTATAGTTGCATATCATGTATGGTTAGATATGCTAGTTCACTATAAACATTGCTCTGATACCAACCTGTCACACCCCCGAACCAGACGGCGGAAACGTCCGGGGGCTCGTGTGACTAACAATTGAATAATCACCGCAATGAATATACATGAAACATAACACATTCATCACCAACATTACATATTACAACCAACATTGTTCACATCAAGTACATTGTTAAAATACATAAGTTCAAATTGTTCAAAGTACGATAAGTGATGTTACATAAACAAAACCATACACACTTGCATATCTTCCAGCTTAACGATTACCTGAGAATACAAGTTATTTTGAAAAAGTCAACATATATAATGTTGGTGAGTTCATAAGTATATTTGAGTAAAAGTCCTTGTATCTTTCTGTAACATCCCAAATTTCGAGTCCAAAAATTTCATTTTTAATTAATTGATTTATAAAACCTCCATAAGAAAACATAGTAAAGACTTATCATTTCATAAAACTAATATCTCATGTCTGAAAACCAAACCATAAATATAACAATGTCAGAGTACAATCCCAAGAATCTCATAATGCGGAAAACCAACGGGTGTGTGTATGATGTGCAGCTACCGCGCCGGCTCCTTCCCCTTCGCTGAAGAAGTACCTGAAACAAAACTGAAAACTGTAAGCACGAAGCTTAGTGAGTTCCCCCATAGTACCACATACCATACAATCATATAACATACATATACTGTCAGGCATATCTGGGTGCCCGACCTACCCCTTCGGTCCTCTCGACCGGATACTGCCTAACATATCTGGGTGCTGGCCTCCCCTTCGGTCCTCTCGACTGGATACCGCCTAGCATATCTGGGTGCTGGCCTCCTCTTCGGTCCTCTTCGGTCCTCTCGACTGGATACTGGGGACTATTTCACCCCTCTACTACTACCACATAACATATAACACATAATCATATTCTATCTAGCATGACTGGGTATGACTACCCCCTTCGGCCCTATCGACCAAAAATCTTGGGGACTATCTCCCCTACTGCTACTAGCATATAACATTATATCATACTAGCACATAACACATCAGATAGTAGAAAACCTAGATGAATATCACAAAGACAGTCATCTAACATACAACTCCTACTGGTGGGCCGACATTGTGGCCGTAGACCCACCACTACTGGAAGGTAACTCACCTCGCAAGGCTGACTGCTGAAGAGCAGATCGATAGATGTCTGACTGCTGCTCCGGTGATCCTCGGGCTATAAATCCATAAAACACTTAATCAGACACTGATAACTACTCTTAGGGTAAAATGACTATTTTACCCCTGACCAAGTCAAAGTGAAAGTCAACTTCCAGTTGACCTGACTCGTCGAGTTGGGCCGCCAACTCATCGAGTCCCTATCCTTTCATCTGCCCTTCTTCACGTCCCTACTCGTCGAGTTTAGCAACCACTCGACGAGTTCCCCTTCTAAAACATCCTCGAATGAACCTTCATCCGACTCGCCGAGTTGTATGAACAACTCGTCGAGTTCATCCCCATCCTTTGAACAAGTCCGCCCTTGACTCGCCGAGTTGTATGAACAACTCGTCGAGTTCATCTTCGAACGTTGGGAGATTGCCTTGGACTAGCCGAGTCTGTTCATACACTCGCCGAGTCCTATGATCCCCAGGACTATGGCTAAGTCCAATGCATTGGGTCATTCCCCCGGACCCCTCTAAGACCACTCTAACACTCACTGGGTTCCTTCGAACCATAACAGAAAAGGGAAGTCAAGCCATGGACTCGCCGAGTCCCAAGAACGACTCGCCGAGTCGAGAATGACCAAGTCTTATTTCTCGATTTCTGACGTACAACACTTGACCAAAAGATAGATCTAGGCTTCTAGGATCGATCTAGCACGTAAAGTTACAAACTTTATGTGTATGCATGGGACTATGAGCTCGAATGGCCCTAAATGAGACTCTTAAGGTGCATGGGGCTCTCTAAGGCTCCAAAATCAGTCCCTTTCTGCCTTGTAACCCCTCAAAGACTTTGGATCTGAAGTCTTAGCCCCCAACCATGCTTGCACTCATGGTTGGTCACCAAGAATGGCTCCTAAAAGCCCTAAATCACCCCAAAAAGGGATCTAAAACACGAAAGAGCAAGGTATCAGCTTTATACCTCTAAAGAACTGTAGAGGGTGCACAAACTCGAACTCCTCTGGCCTCCTCTTGATTCCTCAAGCCTTTCCCTTCCTTCTTATGGTCCAAAATCACCAAAAACCACCACAAAGGCCTTAAATCTTTACACAAACGATTAGGGTTTGATATGGAGAGTTCTGAGAGCAATAGGGACGAAGGGAGGCTGAATGAGATGTTTAAATAGGGTGCAATCCCTTAAATTAGGGTTTTGTCCAGTCAGGGCCTACTCGTCGAGTCTGGCTGCCGACTCGTCGAGTAGGTCATTAAACTCCCGGGTCGAAGTCGCTCCTACTCGTCGAGTTGACCATCAACTCGCCGAGTTCTAGGAAAAAAATGAATAATACTTGAACGAAATTCATACCAGGAACCGGGTGCTACAAATCTCCCCCACTTATCTTAGACTTCGTCCTCTAAGTCTGCTACTCGGCCCTGAAAAAGCTCTGGATAATGCTCCATCATCTCGTCCACCGGCTCCCACGTCCACTTCGAGCCCTTCCGGTGCTGCCATTGCACCTTCACCAGCTCGACCTTCTTGTTCCTCAGATCCTTCGACTTCCGGTCGAGGATCGCCATGGGCCGCTCAATGTAGTTCAGGCTGCCATCATCCTGTATATCCTCCAGGGGCACCACTGCCGAGTCGTCCACCAGACATTTCCGCAGCTGGGAGACGTGGAAAGTGTCGTGGATCTGACTGAGTTCTGCTGGCAGATCCAGCCGATATGCTACCTTGCCCACCCGGGCCAAAACCCTGAAAGGCCTGATATACCTGGGGCCCAACTTGCCCCGCTTCCTGAATCGGATGACGCCTTTCCAAGGCGACACCTTCAGGAGAACCATATCCCCGACCTGAAACTCCAGGTCTGAACGACGCTTGTCTGCATAGCTTTTCTGCCGACTCTGTGCAGTCTGAAGCCTGCTCCTGACCTGATGAATTCTTTCTGTCGTCTTGAGCACCACTTCGGTGCTCCCCATGACCCTCTGGCCAACCTCACCCCAACATATCGTGGTCCGAAACTTCCTCCCGTATAACATCTCAAAGGGAGGACGATCGATACTCGCGTGATAGCTGTTGTTGTAGGAGAATTCAGCCAATGGGAGGTAAGTATCCCAGCTACCACCGAAATCTAGCACACACGCCCGCAACATATCTTCCAAGGTCTGGATGGTCCGCTCGCTCTGACCATCCGTCTGCGGGTGAAATGCAGTGCTAAAGTGCAGACGAGTACCCAACTCGTCGTGGAACTTCTTCCAGAACCTGGAAGTAAACCGCACATCCCTGTTGGAAATCACGGAGACTGGCACTCCATGCCGAGCCACCACCTCTCGAATGTAAATGTCGGCTAGCTTCTCGGCCGATATACTCTCCTGGATCGGTATAAAATTGGCGCTCTTGGTCAACCGATCCACAATGACCCATATGGAATCCACTCCCCGCGCGGTCCTGGGAAGTTTGGTGATGAAGTCCATGGTAATATCTTCCCATTTCCACATGGGAATATCCAACGGTTGCATCTTGCCGTGTGGCCTCTGGTGCTCGGCCTTGACCTTCCTACAGGTCAAGCACCGCTCCACATACCATGCTACGTCCCGCTTCATGCAGGGCCACCAATAGTCCAGACGAAGATCCCTATACATCTTCGTCGCCTCGGGATGAATAGAAAACATGGATTTGTGCGCCTCCTCCATCAATATCTGACGCACGCCTCCATGATAGGGGACCCACACCCTACGGTGAAGGGTCAATAACCCTCGGCTATCATAGTCGAAGGAGGAAACCTGACCCACAATACGCTCGCTCTTCCGGTGTTCCTCCTTCATCGCCTCATGTTGGGCCTCTCGAATCCGCTCCAACATCGGAGCCACCACGGTCATCCTCATACAGATACCCCTGATCGACGATGCCTTGTGGCTAAGCGCATCGGCCACAACATTGGCCTTCCCCAGATGGTAGAGGATCTCGCAATCATAATCCTTCACCACATCAAGCCGTCGACGCTGCCTCATATTTAGATTCGGCTGGTCCATGAGATACCTCAGGCTCTTATGGTCCGTGTAGATGGTACAACGAACCCCATAGAGGTAATGACGCCAAATCTTGAGGGCAAAAACAACAGCCCCCAGCTCCAAATCATGCATCGGATAATTCACCTCGTGAGGCTTCAGCTGCCTCGAAGCGTAAGCAATAACATGTCCTTTCTGCATCAAAATTGCACCCAAACCCGAGATGGACGCATCGCAGTATACGACAAAATCCTCCATGCCCTCTGGCAGAGCTAAGATTGGCGCCTCGCACAATCTCTGTCTCAATGTCTCAAATGCAGCCTGCTGCTCAGGCCCCCAGCAAAAGACTACGATCTTCTTCGTTAGCCGAGTCAAGGGTACGACTATCTTGGAAAATCCTGGATGAATCTCCGATAATAGCCGGCTAATCCCAGGAAACTCCAAATCTCTAATGGAGACTTCGGAACCTCCCATCTCATCACGACCTCCACCTTGGCCGGATCGACCAGAATCCAGTTCTGGTTGACAAGGTGCCCAAGAAACTGCACCTCGCGCAACCAGAACTCACACTTGGAGAACTTGGCGTACAAGCTCTCCCTCCTCAGAGTATCCAAAACCTCTCGCAGATGCTCCTCATGCTGCTCCTGTGTCTTGGAGTAAACCAAGATGTCATCAATGAAAACTATCACGGACCGATCTAACATTGGCCTGCACACGCGGTTCATGAGATCCATGAACGCGGCAGGAGCATTGGTGAACCCGAAAGGCATCACCACGAACTCATAGTGACCATAACGTGTCCGGAAAGCAGTCTTCTGCACATCCTCCTCTCTGACCCTCATCTGATGGTAACCTAAACGCAGATCAATCTTGGAGAACCAAGATGCTCCCTGTAGCTGGTCAAAGAGGTCATCAATCCTCGGGAGTGGGTAATGGTTCTTCACCGTTACGTTATTCAGCTCCCGGTAATCTATGCACATGCGATGCGACCCGTCCTTCTTCTTGACAAACAGAATCGAGGCTCCCCAAGGTGAACTGCTCGGTCTAATGAATCCCTTGTCTAGCAGCTCCTACAGCTGTGTAGACAACTCCTGCATCTCAGGAGGAGCCAACCGATACGGTGCTTTGGCTATCGGAGCTGCACCAGGGACTAGGTCGATCCTGAACTCCACCTGCCTGTCCGGAGGTATCCTGGGCAACTCCTCGGGGAATATACCCGCAAACTCTCGCACTACAGGCACATCACCCACCGTCGCCCTTCCCGTCTCCCGGGTGTCCATAACATAGGTGACGTATCCTGCGCAACCCTGCTGAAGGTAGCGCCTAGCCCTCGCTGCCGAACATAAAGTTGGTCCTCACTGTGGCCTCTCGCCCTGAATCACCAGCTCTCCCCCACTTGGGGTCCTGATCCGAACCAACTGTTGCGCGCAGTCTATCACTGCCCCATTGGGGCTTAGCCAATCCATACCAATAATAACCTTGTTCCCCCTCAACGGTATGGGAACCAAATCCACTAGATAACGCTCTTCGAACAACCTCAAAACGCAATCCCGGAAGACCTCGGATGCTCGCACAGACCGGTCGTCCGCAATCTCGACCTCTAGAGGGCACTCCAATATGCCCGAGGACTCAGGAAACTTCTTGCTAAGCGCAAGGGAAACAAACGATCGGGTAGCGCCCGAATCGAACAACACCTGAACTGGGATACCGTTCACATGGAACGATCCTAAACATATATATATATATATATATATATATATATATATATACGGAGCATATATCAATATCATGAGCATCATATGAATAAATCAGGGAGAAAGAATCATACCTGTCACTACATCGGGTGCGGCGCGTGCCTCCTCGGCAGTCAACTGGAAGGCCCGACTCCTCACCACTGGAGCGTCTGACTTGCCCTGCCGGACATCCGTAATCCGCAGGGTCGCTGGAGCTGGCGCCTTCATTGGCGCTGCTGCTGTCAACTGGGGGCAATTGGCCCTCTTATGGCCCCTCTGGTTGCAGTGGAAACACAGCAACTCGGATGTCTGAATAGTGGGTGCAGGGGCGGTACAATCCTTGCTGAAATTCCCCAACTTGCCGCACTTATAGCAGCCCGACGATCCCAACCTGCACGCTCCCTCATGTGACTTGCCGCATTTCTTGCAGCGGCCTCGGTCCTGCTGGCCTTTTGGCCCAGTGTCTGATCCCTTGGGCTTCTTCCCCGAAGCCCCAGTCACCTGTCCCTCTGCGGCCATCCTCTTCCGGATGCGCTCCAGGTCAATCTCCCTCTCCCTTGCCCTGGCAATCATGGAATCCAGGGTAGGGCAAGCTGAAAAACTAACATGCTCCTGAATTTCCGCTCGCAGGATGTCATGGTAGCGGGTCCTCCTCATATCCTCGTCTCCCGCATACTGGGGCACCAGTAACGCCCTCTCCCGGAACTTGGCGGTGATCTCTGCCACCGTCTCCGTCGTTTGTCTCATATGCAGGAACTCCCGGGCCAACTGCTGGAGCTCCACCCCAAGCGCGAACTCAGCTCTGAATCGGGTCACAAAATCCGGCCATGTCATAGCCTCAATAGCCGAGGCTCCCAGAGAGTCACGAATCGACTCCCTCCAATCCCTGGCCCGGTCTCTCAAGCATCCTGCTGCATATCGCACCTTCGACCCCTCAGGGCAGAAGCTAGTCAACTGGGCAGACTCAATGTATGCAATCCATCGTCTGGCAGCAATGGGGTCCTTCGCCCCATGGAAATCTGGCGCACCACTGCCCCTGAAGTCCTTAAAGGACAGTGTGCGTGATCCTGACTAGCTAGCCGCCATGTCACTCCTGAACGCCCTGAGGCGATCTTCCATCAGCTCGATGATCCCTTCCTTAATCGACCCAAATATGACCGGGGTGGCATCAAGGATGCCTCTAGTGATCTCGGACGCGATGAACTCGCGTAACCTCTCATCCACTGGTTCGGAACCTGAACCCGAACCCGATCCCTCTCCTGAACTGCCAATTGCTGGCCTAGAGCGTAGTACCACCATTCTGAAAACACATAATGACAACCGTCAGAAATACTGATATATCTAGAGGGATCACATTTACCATAAGTTTCCTGGTCTTGTCTCATCCTTCCTCGATTCGAGTACGGATCCTATGCTTTTGGTAGTACGGGCCCATACTACCTTCCACATCTATCCGTACTTTCCTCGAGAACTGCCTTGACTCCACCAAGTCCCTTCTACTGCTACTGCTCTCTGCTATTCTCTTCCTAGGCTTGCCCTAGGGTAATCACCAACCCAAACTCAGTCCTCAGCTACTGAAGGTATCCTCATAATGCCAATTAGCCACTATCTGAATACCATCAAACGTGACGAGGCTCAGATAATCCTTCGAGTAAAGGACTCGTCCCTATAACGGTTAGACTCAAACAAGAGCTGCGCAATAGGACCAAATCCAGCACTCTGAGCTTATTCGACCCTGATCACGTGCGACTTAACGTATTCACCTGATGGCTAACTCCCATCACTCAGAGTCCCACAAAGCACAAAGCAAGTAGCATTCAGACGAAAGGGAAACCTAACCACATAACCCAATCATACTGCTCTATCCTCTACTCAGGAATCTATACTAGCATGCAATTCATAAGGCTCATACACATATAACAGGCACATAAGGCATCCTCCTAGATCCTTAGTCCTAATCTACCATGCTATTCTACTGAAATGATAATCATAACATAAACTTGTATGGGTACTTTGGGGAAAAAATTACTTGAGCTTGGCCGGTCGCGCACATCACACACCTTGTTCTTTCTTAACACTTTTAACTTAGCTTTTAGAAAACCAATTTCTTTGTAAAAAATATTTTAATCCCTCGGTTTGAGTCCAGACACCCCCGAGGGTGTGTCCGAATCGCTCAAACCAAGGCTCTGATACCAACTTGTAACATCCCAAATTTCGAGTCCAAAAATTTTATTTTTAATTAATTGATTTATAAAACCTCCATAAGAAAACATAGTAAAGACTTATCATTTCATAAAACTAATATCTCATGTCTGAAAACCAAACCATAAATATAACAACGTCAGAGTACAATCCCAAGAATCTCATAATGCGGAAAACCAACGGGTGTGTGTATGATGTGCAGCTACCACGCCGACTCCTTCCCCTTCGCTGAAGAGGTACCTGAAACAAAACCGAAAACTGTAAGCACGAAGCTTAGTGAGTTCCCCCATAGTACTGCATACCATACAATCATATAACATTCATATACTGTCAGCCATATCTGGGTGCCCGACCTACCCCTTCGGTCCTCTCGACCGGATACTGCCTAGCATATCTGGGTGCTGGCCTCCCCTTCGGTCCTCTCGACCGGATACCGTCTAGCATATCTTGGTGCTAGCCTCCCCTTCGGTCCTCTCGACCGGATACTGGGGACTATTTCACCCCTCTACTACTACCACAGAACATATAACTGATGGGTTTTGAGCATTCTAACACTTCCTAAGTGTACATGCAACCCTAATAACCTTGGATCTATGTTTGTCTAATAATCATGCAAAGTTGAATTCCAAGGTTATATTCCTATCTAGCATACATGGGGAACATTTTTAACTTGAATGAAAGATAGAATAACTTACCTTGTTGTTGATTATGATCCTTGAAACCTTGTGAGCCTAGCACCCCAAGTGTGATGCCTCAAATGCTTCACACAACACCAAATGTAAAGGAGTAAACTTTGAGAGAATCTTACACTTGCAAAATCGGCTCTAGCCCTCTTGTTTCTTAGTGTATCCGATTTTGGTGGAGAATGGGTTTCTTATATAGTGTTGACACATCTAGGGTTACACCATGTAAACCCTAATGTGTCATGACTTTTCATTTCCATGACCCATGGGTTTGTAACTCCCATGGAGCATCCATGGAGCATCCTATGGGTGGAACCCAACTTGATAATCCATGGAGCCTCTTAGCCCACTATGTAAGATATGGAAGATTTACATAATCTACCCATATATTAGAACTTATTATATATTAATAAACCATAAGTGTTATTTCTCTCATTTTAGTTTATCCAATTGCATGGTGCCATGCAACCCAAATGGACCATGCCGGGTTGGGTCAAGTACATATGAGAAATAGTTATGGACTTAGACACCTTATCCAACAGTCTCCCACTTGGATAAGTCTAATAACTATAACTGCAATACTTCAGGAACCGATCGGCAATCGTAGCTCTTTCAAGGTCTCTTGGAACTGAGAAGATGATGATACGCCATTTAAGATAAGCGATCATATAATCCTCTGTTCTAGATATCAGCCGGACAAATACATGGAACAGTGTCTTACTTTGTGTCCAGCAATTTGTTTCCCGATTTCCGATTTGTTTGACATAGAACTCAATTGAACACATCAACTTAGTTCTGACCAGGCCCGGTACATAGGTCAAAACAAAATCATCGAGGGGCCCAGATATTAGCTTCTAATCCAAGAAGGAACAGATAAACTTCGACTCATATGTTTGTTCTACTACTCATTGAATTATACACAAGAGCACGTTTTATAACATCGAGTTACCAATGCGTTTTCGTACAATCAATGCATAACCAACTCATAAGTAACAAATCATATATCTAGGTTTGAAGACTTATATGATATTACCGTCTCACGATCACTCGAGATAAATTCCATGAAGTGATTCCAGTGAGCGTGGGTTGAGTCCAATGCTCAGAACTTATGAGCACTCATGAGTGTTGTAGCCATGTCCAACAACTTAGACCTCTGCAACCAATCATGACAGTCTTGATTCATACCTACTTCCGACATATGACCGACTGTGGAGGTTCGAATAATATGATATACCAAACATAATTATTCTGGAAGTCAAAACATGCAAAAGAAATATAGTAAACGATCGACAAGAGATAGCAACACTTTACTCATAAATAAAACACCTTTTATTCATCATCTAATGTCAATTACACTTTACAAATTTCAAGGTTATCTAACTACTAAATCTAATATCATCCTTCAGCCCTATGCTCCGAGCATGCTGGAGATGCTTAACCCGAGTCAGTCCGTTCGTGAGGGGATCTGCTGGATTCTCATCCGATGATACCCTCTTTGCCACGAGGAGTACTTATTCTATTCGATGTCTGATGAAATGGTATTTTCTGTCGATGTGTCTGGATCTCCCGTGATCCCTTGGTTCCTTGGCTTAAGGCAACTGCACTTTCACTATCACAGAAAATTTCCATTGGCTCTTTAATAGCTGGTACAACTCCAAGGTCTCCAATGAAGTTCTTCAGCCATATCGCCTCCTTTGCTGCCTCGCTAGCTGCTATATACTCTGATTCGCAAGTTGAATCAGCCACTGTCTCTTGCTTGGAACTCTTCCAAGAAATTGCTCCTCCATTTAAGGTAAAGACCCAGCCTGACTGAGAGCGGAAATTATCCCTATCAGTCTGAAAGCTAGCATCACTATACCCTACAACTCTCAAGTCTTCACTCCCACCGAGGGTAAGGACCCAGTCCTTAGTCCTCCGTAGGTACTTGAGGATATTCTTTACCGCAGTCCAGTGTGCCTTGCCAGGGTTCCCCTGATACCTGCTAACCATGCTCAAAGCAAAGGCTACATCAGGTCGAGTACACGTCATAGCATACATGATCGATCCTACAGCCGAAGCATAAGGTATTCGACTCATTTCTGCTATCTCAGCCTCAGTACTAGGGCTTTGTGTCTTACTCAATCTGGCATTACTCTGGATGGGTAACTCTCCTTTCTTGGAGTCCTGCATGCCGAATCTCTTGAACACCTTATCCAAGTAAGTACTCTGACTAAGTCCAATTAGTCTTTTACTCCGGTATCTCAAGATCCTTATCCCTAGAATATAGGCAGCTTCTCCTAGGTCCTTCATAGAGAAACACTTCCCAAGCCAGGACTTAACTTCCTGCAGAGTTGGGATGTCATTTCCTATGAGTAGTATGTCATCCACATACAATACCAAAAAGCTAACTATACTCCCACTAGCCTTGACATATACACAAGATTCATCTTCACTCCTAGAAAAGCCAAATTCCTTGGCTTTCTCATCAAAGCAAAGATTTTATCTGTGAGGTGCTTGCTTTAACCCATAAATGGATTCATCCAGACCTATCAGTGTCTCATCACTGATAAGTGTATCACCTTCCGCAGTAATATGGAATCCATAGTAATGCTCAGGTGCATTCCTAACCCTTGTGGAACGCCTCAGAGGTACAGACTTGTCAATTGGCTCAACAGAAGTTTCCTCCTCAAGTTGAGTGCTAGGGTTTGAAGTTCCTTCACCACTTGAACTCTTGAATTTCTTCAAGGTCAACTTGCCTCCCACTGTCTCCTTGGCTTATGAACTCTCTCTCTCGAAAGAACGCCCTCCTAGCTACAAAGACCACATTCTCACTAGGTCTGTAGAAGAGGTAACCAAAGGATTTCTATGGGTAGCCGATGAAAATACACCTCTGACTTCGAGGTTCGAGCTTATCATGAGTCTCGCGTCTCACGAAAGCCTCGCAACCCCAAATCTTAATGTGGTCTAGTTTGGGTACTTTACCAGTCCACATCTCATGAGGAGTTTTGGCAACTTTCTTTGTGGGAACTAGATTAAGGATATGGGCGGCAGTCTCTAAGGCATACCCCCAAAATGAGATTGGTAGCGAAGCTCGACTCATCATGGAACGAAGCATATCCAACAAGGTTCGATTACGCCTCTCAGCTACACCATTCAACTGCGGTGTCCTGGGAGGTGTCAATTGTGAGACAATCCCACATTCCCTAAGATAGTCGAGGAACTCTGAACTAAGATACTCACCACCTCGATCGGATCGAAGCATCTTAATGTTCCTGCCCAATTGATTCTCGACTTCCTGTTTAAACTCTTTAAACCTCTCAAAAGTCTCTGACTTATGCTTGATTAAGTAGACATATCCATATCTACTGTAATCATCAGTAAAAGTCAAATAATAACGATTAGCATCCCTTGTGGCATGTTTGAAGGGCCCACACACATCCGTGTGTATAAGATCCAACAAACCTTCACCCCTCTCCAAGTTATTATCATTAACATAATCAATACACAATACATTATTTCCTAAGTTATCAACCACAGATACAGTTTCATACACACCATCACAAGGTAATGCTTTAAAATAAAGAACATTATTAAAGAAAGCATTAATCGAACCAACTTCATTATCAAATGGAAAGGTGAAACCTTGTTTATACAATGCATGAAAGGAAATAATATTTCTTGCCATTTCTGGCGAATAACAACATTTATTCAAATCTAAACTAAACCCACTACTTAGCGATAAAGTATAAACTCCAATCTTGGTGACAGGTAAAGCTTTCCTGTTCCCCATGATTAAGTTTATTCTTCCATGCTCCACATTCTCACTTCTTCTTAGTCCCTGCAAATCAGAACAGATATGAATACCACAACCGGTATCAAGGACCCAAGAGTTAGAATGGGGTGAGTTATTAGATAAGATAGTGTAAATACCTGCATGGTTGGGTTTAACTTTCCCATCCTTCACATCTTGCTGGTACTTTGGGCAGTTCCGCTTCCAATGTGACTTTTCATGGCAATAGAAGCATTCAGCCTCTTTAGGGTCAGAAGAAGGAGTGACAAAACCTTTCTTGGTTCCACTTGAAGAAGTGCCATCAAGGGTCCTAGCCTTGGTACCCTTCGAAGAGCTCTTCCTCTTCTTCCCTCTACCTTTCCCGATTGCCAAAACTGGGGCGGAGTTTGGAGTAGGAGTGTTAACAACCGACTTACCCTTAAGACCTGTTTCTACGGTCTTGAGGAGTCCCTGAAGTTTGCTGAGTGTGACCTCTTCCTTATTCATGTGATATGTCATGCAGAATTGATCATAGCACGATGGTAAGGAGTGCAAAATGATATCTATTGCAAGCTCCTCAGGGAAGTTCACATTAAGCTTCAGCAACCGATCCACATACCTTTGCATTTTCTGCATGTGGCTCGTGACGGATTCCCCGTCCTTCATCATGGTTGTTATGATAGAGCATATGATTTCATACCTCTCTTGTCGTGCACTTTGATGGTATCTTTCCATCAGATCTTGGTGCATTTCAAAAGGGTAGAAGTCCTCATAGGACTTTTGGAGTTCCGCTGTCATGGTGGCCAACATGATGCATGCCACTTTTGTAGCATGCCTTTCATGTGCCCGGAAGTCAGCGATCTCCTGGGGAGTTGCAGTGGTCTCATCAATCTCCTTAAGCTCCTTGTCAAGGACATATTCTTTGTCCTCGTAGCGGGTAATCATCCTGATGTTTCTGATCCATTCATTGAAGTTGGATCCATCAAAAGTGACTTTCCCACACAAGTTCGTAAGGGTAAAGGAGTCATTAGGATTAGAGCCAGAAGCAGCATTGTTTGAAGACATCTGAAAGAAGAGAACAAGATTAGTTTAGATATTAAGAGTGTCCTTAATAAAACACCCAAATGTAATATTAAGGCTAGGATCCAATCATAATATATTATAACTTAGAAGAGGTATGTCGTAATCCAAGCTATAACATATTTGAAAGGTAGGTGAATGACGATTCACCAATTTCCACCATGAAAAAAGAAATATAAATATTATGTTTTTAATTGGTTCTTAGAAATTCCTAGATTCTTTTGAGATTCAATGAACTTTTCAAAGGCATGTTTCAATCTCGAGTGTGCCCTCCAAGTTTTGTGACTGGGATACCGAGGATCACAAAACGAGGTGTCAAGTAACCATGCAAATCACTTGGTACACTCAATGTTTATTACTCAATCGATGTGCCGGTTAACCACACGAGCTCCACCGACATGATAATAAACTTTAAGTCACCCTTTACCTACCTTGTTAAGTCCAAGTTAGTGTGCCGGTTAACCACACGAGCTCCACTAATGACTTAAACAAAGTGTAAAGTGTAATTTCATGGATTAGCACCTTATTCACATTTTCCTAAAGTAACTAAGATTGGGAATTTAATAAAAGCATTTAGTTACTTTATAATATTCATCATACTTTTAATGAGAATTTATAAGTCCTTGTCCTACCCGTTCGGCTAACGACCCTCCACCGATCAAGGAAGCGGTGGGTGAGAGTGGACACCCATTAAGTTGCCATTTTATAGGCAACAACCTTATACCCCCCTTATAGACCGGCTTCGTGAATGAGGCGTACTAGCGGTAAGACGACTGGACGTTATACATGTATATATTAGTAACTTATAATATTATAAAGTATAAGGGTTGAATTTTAACTTTTAAAATTCTAAGGGTTGGAACTAAAGTTTTAATCAAGACTTTACATGTTCCAAAACTTGAGGGCAAGTTTTGTAAACTTCCAAAACTTTTCATTTCTTATAACTTATGAATTAATTGAGTAATAAAAATGAAGACTCTTCATTTTTATAACTCTTGTGTTCTTTTAATGGCTTTAATAAAAGTGAGACTTTTGGTTTTCCATAACTTGAGGACAAGTTATGGACTCCATTAAAACACATTATGATCATGAATTAAACTACCATGAAGGTTACAAACAATTCCTACGATCATCTAATCTTCATAAGTTCAAGAACATGAATATGAACACTTTCAAGAATCAAAAAATTACACTTAAAAAAACTTGTAATTTTAATAATTGCCATTGTAAATGGATTAGCATAAACATTACACCATCTAAAACAAGCTTTAAAACATCAAAACAGTTTAGGGTAATGTTTCTAGTCCATTTCCAGCAACAAATGTGCAAACTTTCATACGAGCAGAAAACAGAAAAACGATTTTTTTTCAAGCTGTTTGCACACAAAAAAAAACAACAAACAAACCTTGGCTCTGATACCACTGATGGGTTTTGAGCATTCTAACACTTCCTAACTGTACATGCAACCCTAATAACCTTGGATCTATGTTTGTCTAATAATCATGCAAAGTTGAATTCCAAGGTTATATTCCTATCTAGCATACATGGGGAACATTTTTAACTTGAATGAAAGGTAGAATAACTTACCTTGTTGTTGATTAGGATCCTTGAAACCTTGTGAGCCTAGCACCCCAAGTGTGATGCCTCAAATGCTTCACACAACACCAAATGCAAAGGAGTAAACTTTGAAAGAATCTTACACTTGCAAAATCGGCTCTAGCCCTCTTGTTTCTTATGTGTAGCCAATTTTGGTGGAGAATGGGTTTCTTATATAGTGTTGACACATCTAGGGTTACACCATGTAAACCCTAATGTGTCATGACTCTTCATTTCCATGACCCATGGGTTTGTAACTCCCATGGAGCATCCATGGAGCATCCTATGGGTGGAACCCAACTTGATAATCCATGGAGCCTCTTAGCCCACTATATAAGATATGGAAGATTTACATAATCTACCCATATATTTAATTAGTTATCTTTTGATCACTTAATTAATTCTAAATTAATTCTTGATCAAACTAATTAAATAATATTATTAATATATTAGAACTTATAATATATTAATAAACCATAAGTGTTATTTCTCTCATTTTAGTTTATCCAATTGCATGGTGCCATGCAACCCAAATGGACCATGCCGGGTCGGGTCAAGTACATACCAGAAATAGTTATGGACTTAGACACCTTATCCAACAATAACACATAATCATATTCTATCTAGCATGACTGGGTATGACTACCCCCTTCGGCCCTATCGACCGGAAATCTTGGGGACTATCTCCCCTACTGCTACTAGCATATAACATCATATCATACTAGCACATAACACATCAGATAGTAGAAAACCTAGATGAATATCACAAAGACAGTCATCTAACATACAACTCCTACTGGTGGGCCGACATTGTGGCCGTAGACCCACCGCTACTGGAAGGTAACTCACATCGCAAGGCTGACTGCTGAAGAGCAGATCGACAGATGTCTGACTGCTGCTCCGGTGATCCTCGGGCTAGAAATCCATAAAACACTTAATCAAACACTAATAACTACTCTTAGGGTAAAATGACTATTTTACCCCTGACCAAGTCCAAGTGAAAGTCAACTTCCAGTTGACCTGACTCGTCGAGTTGGGCCGCCAACTCATCAAGTCCCTATCCTTTCATCTGCCCTTCTTCACGTCCCTACTCGTCGAGTTTAGCAACGACTCGACGAGTTCTCCTTCTAAAACATCCTCGAATGAACCTTCATCCGACTAGCCGAGTTGTATGAATAACTCGTCGAGTTCATCCCCATCCTTTGAACAAGTCCGCCCTTGACTCGCCGAGTTGTATGAACAACTCGTCGAGTTCATCTTCGAACGTTGATTGCCTTGGACTCGCCAAGTCTGTTCATACACTCACCGAGTCCTATGATCCCCATGACTATGGCTAAGTCCAATGCGTTGGGTCATTCCCCCGGACCCCTCTAAGACCACTTTAACACTCACTGGGTTCCTTCGAACCATAACAGAAAAGGGAAGTCAAGCCATGGGCTCGCCGAGTCCCAAGAACGACTCGCCGAGTCGAGAATGACCAAGTCTTATTTCTCGATTTCTGACGTACAACACTTGACCAAAAGATAGATCTAGGCTTCTAGGATCGATCTAGCACGTAAAGTTACAAACTTTACGTGCATGCATGGGACAATGAGCTCAAATGGCCCTAAATGAGACTCTTAAGGTGCATGGGGCTCTCTAAGGCTCCAAAATCAGTCCCTTTCTGCCTTGTAACCCCTCAAAGACTTTGGATCTGAAGTCTTAGCCCCCAACCATGCTTGCACTCATGGTTGGTCACCAAGAATGGCTCCTAAAAGCCCTAAATCACCTCAAAAAGGGATCTAAAACACGAAAGAGCAAGGTATCAGCTTTATACCTCTAAAGAACTGTAGAGGGTGCACAAACTCGAACTCCTCTGGCATCCTCTTGATTCCTCAAGCCTTTCCCTTCCTTCTTATGGTCCAAAATCACCAAAAACCACCACAAAGGCCTTAGATCTTTACACAAACGATTAGGGTTTGATATGAAGAGTTCTGAGAGCAATAGGGACGAAGGGAGGCTGAATGAGATGTTTAAATAGGGTGCAATCCCTTAAATTAGGGTTTTGTCCAGTCACGGCCTACTCGTCGAGTCTGGCTGCCGACTCGTCGAGTAGGTCATTAAACTCCCGGGTCCAAGTCGCTCCTACTCGTCGAGTTGGCCATCAACTCGCCGAGTTCTAGGAAAAAAAATGAATAATACTTGAACGAAATTCATATCAGGAACCGGGTGCTACAAATCTCCCCCACTTATCTTAGACTTCGTCCTCTAAGTCTGCTACTCGGCCCTGAAAAAGCTCTGGATAATGCTCCATCATCTCGTCCACCGGCTCCCACGTCCACTTCGAGCCCTTCCGGTGCTGCCATTGCACCTTCACCAGCTCGACCTTCTTGTTCCTCAGATCCTTCGACTTCCGATCGAGGATCGCCACGGGCCGCTCAATGTAGTTCAGGCTGCCATCAACCTGTTTATCCTCCAGGGGCACCACTGCCGAGTCGTCCACCAGACATCCCCATCCTTTGAACAAGTCCGCCCTTGACTCGCCGAGTTGTATGAACAACTCGTCGAGTTCATCTTCGAACGTTGGGAGATTGCCTTGGACTAGCCGAGTCTGTTCATACACTCGCCGAGTCCTATGATCCCCAGGACTATGGCTAAGTCCAATGCATTGGGTCATTCCCCCGGACCCCTCTAAGACCACTCTAACACTCACTGGGTTCCTTCGAACCATAACAGAAAAGGGAAGTCAAGCCATGGACTCGCCGAGTCCCAAGAACGACTCGCCGAGTCGAGAATGACCAAGTCTTATTTCTCGATTTCTGACGTACAACACTTGACCAAAAGATAGATCTAGGCTTCTAGGATCGATCTAGCACGTAAAGTTACAAACTTTATGTGTATGCATGGGACTATGAGCTCGAATGGCCCTAAATGAGACTCTTAAGGTGCATGGGGCTCTCTAAGGCTCCAAAATCAGTCCCTTTCTGCCTTGTAACCCCTCAAAGACTTTGGATCTGAAGTCTTAGCCCCCAACCATGCTTGCACTCATGGTTGGTCACCAAGAATGGCTCCTAAAAGCCCTAAATCACCCCAAAAAGGGATCTAAAACACGAAAGAGCAAGGTATCAGCTTTATACCTCTAAAGAACTGTAGAGGGTGCACAAACTCGAACTCCTCTGGCCTCCTCTTGATTCCTCAAGCCTTTCCCTTCCTTCTTATGGTCCAAAATCACCAAAAACCACCACAAAGGCCTTAAATCTTTACACAAACGATTAGGGTTTGATATGGAGAGTTCTGAGAGCAATAGGGACGAAGGGAGGCTGAATGAGATGTTTAAATAGGGTGCAATCCCTTAAATTAGGGTTTTGTCCAGTCAGGGCCTACTCGTCGAGTCTGGCTGCCGACTCGTCGAGTAGGTCATTAAACTCCCGGGTCGAAGTCGCTCCTACTCGTCGAGTTGACCATCAACTCGCCGAGTTCTAGGAAAAAAATGAATAATACTTGAACGAAATTCATACCAGGAACCGGGTGCTACAAATCTCCCCCACTTATCTTAGACTTCGTCCTCTAAGTCTGCTACTCGGCCCTGAAAAAGCTCTGGATAATGCTCCATCATCTCGTCCACCGGCTCCCACGTCCACTTCGAGCCCTTCCGGTGCTGCCATTGCACCTTCACCAGCTCGACCTTCTTGTTCCTCAGATCCTTCGACTTCCGGTCGAGGATCGCCATGGGCCGCTCAATGTAGTTCAGGCTGCCATCATCCTGTATATCCTCCAGGGGCACCACTGCCGAGTCGTCCACCAGACATTTCCGCAGCTGGGAGACGTGGAAAGTGTCGTGGATCTGACTGAGTTCTGCTGGCAGATCCAGCCGATATGCTACCTTGCCCACCCGGGCCAAAACCCTGAAAGGCCCGATATACCTGGGGTCCAGCTTGCCCCGCTTCCTGAATCGGATGATGCCTTTCCAAGGCGACACCTTCAGGAGAACCATATCCCCGACCTGAATGATAATGACTAGGTCGCCCGTCTTGGTGTTTTTCCAAATGTCGGTCTTGCTAAGGATGTTGTCGCCCTAGACTGACCTAGTCTAGCTGTAGCGAACAGCTAAGGCGTGGGGGGTCACCCCGTATAGATCTGTACACAAACTCCCGCTTTCCTACCATGAAACTCTGATTATAACTACAGGCTACGATTGTACACTCGGAGGTGCCAACCGACATGTCTCACTAGATTCTCAACCCCTTTTTGTTCTATGTTTAATGTTTACGTATATGTGGTATGTTTTTTTATTCAAAAGGTACATATAAAAGTATACGGAGTTTAATGATTATGCAAAGGTATAATTACGGCCTATTAACATGTGAAATTTCAATTCCAAGCCCTATTAGCATGTAATTAGACCACGAAGGCCCAATAACATGTACAAGGGTAATTTAGGCCTAATAGGCATCTAAATGGGCCACAAAAGCCCAATAACATGTAATCCAATACTTAGGCCCAAACTAACATGTAAATGGGTCGCAAGACCCAATAAACACATCATGGAAAACATTGGGCTCAATATACACTTAATTGGGCCCTTAGGGTCCAATGGCCAAGTAACGTGTATATTAGGCCCAATAAATAGTTATCGACGTATTCCGTTCGTTTGTATTATTCCGTTGTTCGTTTTAGCTCGGGGTTAAATAGATTGATGATAAAAATCCTCTTTTCGTAAAAACGAAGTTTTTGACCAATAATCCTCCAATATTTAAATTAAAGCCCAAAGTTTTGTAAAAATGACACTTTAGTCCATAATTTATAAAAATTTGCAATTTTGTCCCAAATGTCTAAAAATTTACGGTTTTAGCCCAAAAAGTTATATTTTCACATTTAGAACCCTGTTTTGCAGAAAAGTGCATTTTCAGCCCCTTGTTTGTAAAAGTTTACACTTTCGGCCCAATTTTGGAAAATCTTACATTTTTGGTCCAATTTGAAAATAAATGCTATTTTCACCTCTAAATTTGGTTTATTCACATTTATGACTCAATCTTTGGCCAAATAACATTTTTAACCCCAAAACTTCATTTTTTTCGCAAATTGGGCCCAAAATCATGAGGCCCAAAGTTTTGGCCCATTAAGCCTAAATTTGCATTTTTGGCCCTTTTTAAAGTTTGTTTAACATTAAAACACCTGTTTATACATGTAGGATCTGTTTGGCCCTTATAAAAACATAAATGTCACTTTTAGCCCTTATCTTTTGTTTTCTTGACAATTTTGACCTCTAACAAGGTTTTTGTTGAAATCTTTTGTATCTTAAACATGTTGTCACACCCCCAAACCAGAACGGCGGAAATGTTCGGGGGCGGAGGACGTCATGTACAGTATCATAACAATTGAATAGTAAAGAAAGTAGACACCACCATAATATAAATATATTTGAAAAGTTTACATGATTGTATGTGTTACATGTTTAAATATCAAATACAATATGGTGATCCAAAATATGTTACTAACGCCAGCGCGTTAGTCTTCAAAAAGTAGTTCCTACCTGACTTAGCGTTTTCCTGAGAATACAAGTTATTTCAAAGAAAAAGTGTCAACAACAAAGTTGGTGAGTTCATAAGTAGTGTTTTGATAAAATGTATGTCATTTGAAAGTTCGTGTAGGTTTTCCAGAAAATCCGATATTTTCTAACAAATGTATGTAATGAGTATGAAAGATCGTTGTATAAACTGTGTGTATTTGTACCGGGAAAATCCTATATTTTCCTAAATGAGATGCAGTCTTAAATGTCCAAGACCGTAACCTGTAAGCAAATATGACATGCTCAAAAGATGATGTATAGTCTTATTATAAAACAAAACTACAAGAAGATTTGTATTTGAATGTGAAAAGAACTGTATTTGTTACTTTTCCCCATTAAAACGTAATACCATAATAATTGTCTATCCAATGAGTTTTTATAACCGTACTATCATAGTTTTCCTGTAGCGACGTTCTTCAGGCGTCGAAATGAGATCACACTTGTCACCCCGGGGACTGTAGCTAGCAGTCAGGGCGCGAGATCATTAGTCCCGTATAGAACTATACACACTTGCCACGTTCTCCGGACGGGAGATTCTGGTTATAAACAGGACTTCTAGTGGTACCTTTAAGAGGTATATTGAAGATGAATGCCTCACGAATTCTCAATTAAGTCACGTATTAGAATGTATATGTTTGTTTCTGTAACGATTATCCTTTTTCATAATGATAATAAAGGCATAAAATGATTTGTATGTTCTTGTATGTATAAAGATGTCATAACGAAAGTGGTTACCCTAAATATGATGTAAACGTATAAATAGAGCTTATGATATTTATACTCATATTCCATTCCGTGAGGGTAAAGTAAAGTAAGATGTTTTGTATGTTAGACATGATCCATATGATAGTTATTAAAAACAATCTGAAATGTATAACGAAAGATAGCTGTTTTCAATCAAGATTAACCGTGTGTTTACTTGTATTCTCCCCCGTAAAGTGTTCAAAAGCATTTAAAATCAGTTAAAAGTGTAGAAATGGGGGTATGAACTCACTTGATTGAAGTGGTTGTTTTGAAGTAGTCGAGAGAAGAATCGAGCAAAACTTCGACTAGAGAGAGTTGAAATCTCGGGATTCTCGGGGATCTCGGGAGTGTAGAACTTCCTTCGGGACTCGAGTATGAAAAACCGGGGCTTCGGGAAGGCTTCTCGAGGTAATCATGCAGTGTATCGGCACTTAGATGGAAAGAGATGAGCACCAAACCCGTCACCCTTAAGCTTCTATTTATAGGGGCTGATTTGGGGTCTCACGTCGTGAGTTTAGATTGCTCACGTCGTGAGGCTTAGTCAGCATGATCCTCTTCGACGAGTTGATATGGCTGACACTCTGGAACCCATCAGTCATGAGCTCACGTCGTGAGCATGGTTCCCTCACGTCGTGAGGCTGAGTCAGCCTCGGGTTTTGTGTCCCGAACTTGTAAAATCCGTAACTTTCGCGTACGAGCTCCGATTTTGACGTTCTTTATATATACGCGTAGGTGTGAAAAGGCTCTACAACTCTCGTTTAGACTCCGTCGGCTAATTTTGAATTTATTTTTATTATATTATTTTTAACAGGCCGGGCCTGGAAAAGTCCGTTTAAATTCCATAACTCCTTCATCTGATGTCCATTTTCGTCAGACTTTTTACTGTTGTACTCCTATTGTTGGGGTCTTCAACTTTCATTTAGGTTGTGTCGGCTAAAGACCGCTCGATCTCTATTTCGAGTTTTTAGCTGTCTACTTCTACGTTAGAAACTTCGAAAAATCATAACTTTCTCATACGAAGTCAGATTTGGGCGTTCTTTTTTTGTATGTTTACGGTTTAATGATATCTACGACTTTCATTTAGATACTTAAGGCTAAAAAGTATTTTATCGGAATTTCGTATTTTACGCTTAACAGTGTTTTGTCGGTTTTGTTGCGGATCTTCGATTGGTCATAACTCCTTCGTTATAACTCGGATTTTAATATTATTTATATTTTTGGAAACCTAGTTACGATATCTACCACTTAGTATACTCAATTATGGTTACTGAACAAATTTATTTTTTACCTAATTTTGCTGGTGTTACATTATCCCCCCGTTAGATTGAATTTCGTCCCGAAATTCACATTTTGACTGGGACTTCAATTGTTGAGGAAAGTTGTGTGTACTTCTGTTCCATTTGCTCTTCTTGTTCTCTAGTGAATCTAGATTCTAGCGTGGGTGTTCCTGCGGACCTTTATTCTCCGTCTATTGTTTCGACCGGTAGAGGTCGTGTGGATTTGGGTTTATTTGTCTATGTTCATCTAAATGTTAGTATTGATTACTCGTAATACAGGTCGGCTTTATCTTGAACTTCATAGTTGAATTCATACCTGGTCCGTCTATCATCGCTTTGTGTATACTATTCGCATACATACTTTGTAGTGATAGGTTAACCGTAATCATTCCTAGCCTCCGGGTTTTAACTTGACTCATCGTACGTGTGCTATTCCTAAATAGTCTGTCGGTAATACTTCGGGAAGGTTGCAAAGGATATAGTACTCCTCATATGATTGCCACTAGATTTTGAAACTAGAAACGATTTGGGAGTTGTGTCGGGTTTGTCGTTATAAATCGATAGAGTTTCGTTAGCCAACGGTGAAAGTGAAGGGTCTTTTCATAGCATATGCAATTGGCATGGTGAAGACCAAGCCAATCCATTTCTAGTAGCTATTTGGGAACTTCTTATTGTAATAATTGTGAAGTCGATCAGGACAAGTGTTCATTAGTGGGATAGTGCATTCTACATATGTGTTTTCAGTGCTTTTAGTCTATCTTTGTTATTACTACTATGAAGGTTTTGCTTAATGATTGGGGTGTTGGTTTGAGTAGATTTTTAAATTTGTGACTCACGGAACTCCTCTCCGCTCTTATTATCAAATGGAATGCATGTAAATGAGTTATCGAGGAGAAATGTACCCAGAATAACCGTGGGGTCTGCAATAGCCTCCTCTTGGCCCATTGCGAATACTCGGCCTCCTCCACCAGCATTCCTGTTGTTTGCCTTCGGGCAATCCCTTCGGAAGTGCCCCGGTGCTCCGCACTCGTAACAAGCACGACCTATTCCCACATTTACGGCTGGAGCGGTTGGTTGGGTTGGTTCCTTGCAGAAGCGGACAGTGTGTCCCTTCCGGTTGCACTTGGTGCAATGCATCTCACGGCAGGGTCCGTGGTGATGAAAGTTGCACCTATTGCACTTCGGCAGATTGCCGATGTACGACTTTGTTGGTGCGGGGGTGGTAGGGACAGTAACAGCGTGAGCTGTCACTAACTGTTGCCTCTTGGGGTTCTCTTGCGGGGCTTGCCCCTTTCTCTTGTTCCAGGGTTTCCTTCGATCCTCTACCTCCTTCGGAGGGTCAGCAGTAACTGTGATAGTGCCCTGTTTAACCCCGTGATCGATTAGTCGTTGAGCCAGGCGCTTTGCGCTGTTGAATGTGACTGGGTTGGAAGCCAAAACATGCCCTTGAATCTGGTTGACAACCCCCAGATGTATCTTTCCACTTTCTTCTGCTCCGGGTTGACCATTCCCGGGCATAGGGCTGACAAATCACTGAACCTGGCCGTATAGGCGGCTAGGTCAGAACCAACCATTTTCAAGTTCCATAATTCCTGTTCCAGTTTTTGAATTTCGCCCCTCGGGCAGTATTCTTCTAACAGTAGGACCTTCAAGTCCTCCCAGCTCATGGCGTTGGCGACTGGAAGAGATACGGATTTCACATGACCCTTCCACCATGTGAGGGCTCGGTCTGTGAAGGTACAAGCAGCAAACTTAACCTTGCTTGTTTCTTGGCATGAACAGATTTCAAAGACCGTCTCGGTCTTTTCAAACCATTGCATAAGTGCAATGACTCCTCCAGTGCCGTTGAACATTTTTGGTTTGGCGTTCGAGAATTCTTTGTAGGTGCATTCCCTAACATGACCATGACCAGTGCCATGGTTCTGATGATTGGTACTACTCCCGCTCCCTCCGGCTCCATTAGAGTTTATTTGGGATAGCGCAGCTGCTACTGCTGCGGTGATGGCAGCCTGTACCATAGCGGGATCGTAAGTTGGAGGTGGTGGTAGCGGGGTTGGTGTCGTATTTCGGCGTGCTGACCTACGAGGAGGCATCTAGCTGCCGAAGAAATAACAATGAAGACAATAAGTCTTTGATTGATTGAGAGTCGTGTGTTAATGAGTTAGCCATTTTCAACATTTCATGAATTAGGTTCGACCTAAACAAGGTTCTCGATTTTGATTCATAATAAGAGTTTATAGATAAACTTATGAATTCGAGTGGTATGCAAAGAATTAACACACAAAAGAAGTACTTCCTTATATATTAAACATATATTTGGTTACATTCCGAAGTCAGGAAAATTTTGACCTTTCTAAAGGTCTCCGATTACAAAAGTTAGAGAAAAGTAAGACTTTTAGCCCAGATCCTATTCTATAAGTATAATATATTAATTGAGAAATCATATTATTTAATTGGTATTGATAAAGAATTAATTTGGAATTAATTTAGTGATCAAAAGAGACTAATTAAATTAACGGGGACTGATTATGTAAATCAGTGTTACATATAGTTTGGGCTAATGATCCATAATTGATTAGTAATTTATATGAGAGTTCATGAAGTGTTAGTCCAAATGAGTTATTGGATTAAAAGCCTAAATGAATGAATTAGGGTTTACAATTGACCCTTGGAATTCTACACTATAAATGTAACCCCTAAGCCCTAAAATCGGACACAATGTGTATTCAAAGAAGAAGCTAGCAGATTTTAGGTGCCTCCAAGCTCTCTCTTATTGTCCTCCATTGTTCTTGGTGTTTGTGACACATTTGAGGCATCAAACTTGAGGTGCTAAGCTCTTGTAAGACCAAGTTCTATAAGCTACAACAAAGAGGTAATCATCTTACTTGTTTTTATGTTTCAATTATCAAAGTTGTATGCTAGTTAGGCTTCATGCTTTGGAAAAAATGAAATTACATGTATAACTAGAGAAAACTTAGATCCAAATCATTAGGGTTGTATGTGCACCATAGGGATGTTATAGTGCTCAAAAGCCATCAGTGATATCAGAGCCTATGGTGTTTTTTGTTATATTGATGCATTGTTTGTTTTTCAAAGCTGGAAAAAATGTCATTTTTGGCCACTGACTGCTGGACTCATCGAGTCCCATGAGGGAACTCGACGAATTGGATAATATGTGATGAACTCGTCGAGTCCATGCCATGAACTCGACATGTAGGATCCCCTGTTTTGCAGTTTTTCGAGTTTTTTTTGGCCAGAATTGGATTAAGATCATTACCACAAACTGTTTTGTATCATAAAATTCGTTTTTTCTGACACGGTGATGATTATCCTCATCCACTTAAAAGACAATTATTAAATTTTAAGATAATAAGTTGATTATTTGTATTATTTGATTTGAATTGTCTTGCTATGTGAGTTGAATTAGGTCAAATTAGTAAGAGATAAAATATGTGATTATTTTACTTGTTTAAAATTTGATCTAAATGGATTTGAAGAGTTACAAAACTTTCCATCAAGTTTTGGAATTCAAAAGGTCTTGAAGAGTTACAAAACTTGCCATCAAGTTTTGGAATCCAAAAGGTTTTGAAGAGTTTCAAAAATTTCCCTCAAGTTTTGGAATTTAAAAGGTCTCATTTATGAAACATTAAAATTCTAAAATTCAAGAGTTTTTGAAGAGTTTCAAAACTTGCCCTCAAGTTTTGGAATTTAAAAAGTGTCATTTATGAAACATTAAATTCTAAACCCTAGAATTTTAAAAGGTTAAAATTCAACCCTTATACTATTATAATATTAAAAAATTAATACTTATATATATGTATAAGACAAGTCAGTCTTACAGTTAGTAGACCTCATTCACGAAGTTGGTCTATAAGGGGGTTATAAGGAAATTGCCTATAAAATGCCGATTGAATGGGTGTCCACTCTCACCCACCGCTTCCTTGACTGGTGGATGGTCGTTAGCCGAACGGGTAGGATAGGACATTAATACTCGTTAAAAGTATAATGATAATTATAAAAGTAATTAAATGTTTTTATAAATTCCCACTTTTATTTACTTTAGGAAAAATGTGAAATTGGTGCTATTCCATGAAATTGCACTTTGCACCTTGCCAAGTCGTTAGTGGAGCCTGTGTGGTTAACCGGCACACTAACTTGGACTAGCAAGGGTGGCAAAGGGTAGCTTGATGTTTGTCATAAATCAATGGAGCGTGTGTGGTTAACCGACACATTGATTAGGTGATAAATGATATCAAGAGTACCAAGCACATTTGCATGGTTATTCACACCTTGTTTGTAATCCTCGGTATCCCAGTCACAAACTTGAAGGGCATAATCGAGATTTAAACATGCCATTGAAAAGTTCCATGAATCTCAAAAGAATCTTGGAATTTCAATTCATTTAAAAATTAATCCTAAATTTCGTTTTTTATGGTGGAAATTGGTAAATCGTCATTTACGTACCATCAAATATTTTGCAATTGGATTACGGCATCCCTCTTCCGAATTGTGAAATATTGTGTTGGGTGCTAGCCTTAATATTTCATTTGGGTGTTATATTAAGGATCCTTATCTAATCTAAACTTTGTCTTTATTTTCAGATGTCTACTTCAAACATTGCTTCAAACTCAAACTCTACGGCTCTTTCTCCCTTATGAACTTATGTGGGAGGGTCATTTTTGATGGATCAAATTTTAATCATTGGATTCAAAACATCCGCATGGCCATTCGATACGAGGAAAAAGAGTATGTCCTCGACAAAGAGCTTAAGGAGATTGATGAATCTACTGCCACTCCTGAACAGATAGCTGAGTATAGGGCTCATGAGAAGGACGCGACAAAGGTGTCGTGCATCATGATAGCCACTATGACTCCTGAGCTTCAAAAGTCATATGAGGACTTCTGGCCTTTCGAGATGCACCAAGACTTGATAGAAAGGTACGATCAAAGTGCTCGACAGGAAAGGTATGAAATCATTTCCTCCATGATTACAACAAAAATGAAGGATGGAGAGTCCATCACGGCCCACTTGCATAAGATGCAAATATATGTGGAGCGATTGCTGAAGTTGAATGTCAATTTTGATGAAGAGTTGGCTATCGACATTATCCTACATTCTTTACCTTCTTGTTATGATCAGTTCCGTATGACTTATCATATGAAAAAGGAGGAAGTCACACTAATAAAGCTTCAAGGCCTTCTCAGAACTGCTAAAAGTAGTCTGAAAGGAAAATCTGTTGTACCCACTCCTACTATTGTTGCCCCAGTCCTGGCAATTGGACATGGTAAAGGGAAGAAAAGGAAAGCTCCTTCAAAGAATCACAAGGGAAAGTCTCATGATGGATCCTATTCTAGTGGGTCCAAAGGTGGTTCTGCTGCTCCCTCTTCCAATCCAAAAGAAGTAGAGTGCTTCTACTGTCATGAAAAAGGGCATTGGAAATGAAGCTGTCCCAAATACATGCAGGACATCAAGGATTGGAAGATAAAGCCCACCATCGCATGTATTTATACTATTCTGTCTAATAACTCATCACATGATAATTCTTGGGTCCTGGATACAGGATGTGGTTTTCACATTTGTTCTGATTTGCTGGGTCTAAAAAGAAATAGGGATGTGGAGCATGGGAAGATGAACCTGATCATGGGGAATAGGAAAGTGTCGTCTGTCACCAAGATTGGAGTTTATTCTTTATTGCTTATTAATGGGTTAGAGTTAGATTTGAATAATTGTTTCTACTCGTCAGATATGGCGAAAAACATTATTTCTTTTCATGGTTTGTATAAACAAGGTTTTAAATTTTTATTTAATAATGAAATTGGTTCTATAAATGCTTTTTATAATGGTATTTTTTATTTTGAAGCATTGCCTTGTAATGGTATATATGAAATTGTGATGGTTGTAGACAAATTAGGAAATAATGTGTTGCATATTGATTCGTCCAATGGTTTGGACAAGGCATGCTTGTGGCATTGTCGTCTTGGACATGTCAACAAGAAGCGCATATCCCAACTCCAAAAGGATGGAGTGTTGGAGTCATTTGACTTAAAGTCAGATGACAAGTGCGAATCTTGTTTACTCGGAAAGATGACCAAGTCACCTTTAATTGGTACTTGTGAAAGAAGTGAGGGTTTGTTGGATCTCATACATACCGATGTGTGTGGGCCCTTCAGATCTGCCACAAGGGATGCTAACCGCTTCTATGTGACTTTTACCGATGATTATAGCAGATATGGGTATATCTACTTAATCAAGCATAAGCCAGAAACCTTTGAAAAGTTCAAAGAGTTTAAACAAGAAGTGGAGAATCAGCTGGGTAGGAAAATTAAGATGCTCCGATTCGATCGAGGTGGGGAATATCTTAGTATTGAGTTCCACAACTATCTTAATTAAGGAATGTGGAATTGTTTCACAATTGACGCAACCTAGGACACCGCAGCTTAGTGGTGTGGCTGAGAGGCGCAATCAAACCTTGTTGGAAGTGGTTCATTCCATGATGAGTCGAGCTTTGTTACCTATCTCATTTTGGGGGTATGCCTTTGAGACTGCCACCCATATCCTTAATATAGTCCCAACTAAGAAGGTTGCCAAAACACCTTGTTGGACAATGTTGTCTTCGTTGCAAGGAGAGGGGTTTTCCGCGAAAGAGAACTCATATTCCAAGAGGAAAGTGGGAGGCAAATTGACCTTGAAGAGCTTCAAGAGTTAAGTGATGAAGGAACCTCAAACACTAGCACTCAACCTGAGGAGGAAACTCCTGTTGAACCAGTTGACAAGTCCTTACCTCTAAGACGTTCCAGTTGAGTTAGAATGGCACCTGAGTTTTATGGTTTCCATATTACTACAGATGGTGATACGTTTATCAGTGATAGTACAATGGTAAATTTGGATGAGCCTAATAACTACAAGGAAGCCATGGCGGGCCCCGAGTCCGCAAAATGGAAAGAGGCTATGGACAGCGAGATTCAGTCAATGTATGACAATCAAGTTTGGAACTTGGTTGAAAATGTACCAGGTCGTAAGACGGTCGGGTGCAAGTGGATATTCAAGAAGAAGATCGACATGGATGGGAAAGTACACACATATAAGGCACGATTGGTTGCGAAGGGCTTTACTAAAACTCCTGGAGTTGACTATGACGACACCTTCTCACCAGTAGCGAATATCAAATCTATAAGGGTTATGCTAGCCATAGCTATGTTTCATGATTATGAAATATGGCAGATGGATGTCAAAACCACTTTCCTTAATGGAAAGTTGGCTGAAGATGTTTACATAAGTCAACCTGAGGGTTTTGTCGATGCGAAGTACCCTAATAGAGTGTGTAAGCTTGAGAAATCCATTTATGGATTAAAGCAAGCATCTCGCAGACGGAATCTTTGTTTCGATGAGAAAGTCAAAGAGTTTTGATTTTCGAGAAGCAAGGATGAGTCATGTGTGTATGTCAAGGCTAGTGGGAGTATAGTTAGCTTTCTGGTGTTGTATGTAGATGACATACTTCTCATGGGAAACGACATTCCAACCTTGCAGGAGGTTAAGTCCTGGCTTGGAAAGTGTTTCGCTATGAAGGACCTCGGGGAAGCTGCTTACATTCTTGGGATAAGGATATTGAGAAATAGGAGTAAAAGACTAATAGGACTTAGTCAAAGTACCTACTTAGACAAGGTGTTCAAACGTTTCAGCATGGAGAATTCCAAGAAATGAGAATTTCCCATCCAGAGCAATACCAAACTGAGTAAGACTCAGAGTCCGAGTACCGATGCCGAGATAGAAGAGATGAGCCGAGTACCATATGCTTCTATAGTTGGATCGATCATGTATGTTATGACATGTACTCGCCCTGATGTGGCCTTTTCTTTGAGCATGGTCAGCAGATATCGGGGGAATCCTGGTAGAGCTCACTAGACTGCGGTAAAGAACATTCTTAAGTACCTGCAGAGGACTAAGGACTGGGTCCTTACCCTCGGTGGGAGTGATGACTTGAGAGTGATAGGGTATAGTGATGCTAGTTTTCAGACCGACAGAGATAATTTCCGCTCTCAGTCGGGCTGGGTATTTACCCTAAATGGAGGAGCAGTAACATGGAAAAGTTCCAAACAGGAGACTGTAGTTGATTCAACGTGTGAATTAGAGTACATAGCAGCAAGCGAAGCGTCGAAGGAGGCAATATGGCTGAAGAACTTCATCGGAGACATTGGAGTTGTACCAGGTATAAAGGAGCCTATGGAGATTTTCTGTGACAACGAGGGTGCAGTTGCCTTAACCAAGGAACCGAGGGATTATGGCAGATCCAGGAACGTCGACAGAAAATATCACTTTATAAGACATTGAGTAGAAGAAGGACTCCTCGTAGTAAAGAGGGTATCGTCATAGGAGAACCCAACAGATCCCCTTACGAAGGGATTGGATAGGGTTAAGCACTTGCAGCATGCTAGGAGTATTGGGTTGAAGGACGATATTAGTTTTAGTGATTAGATAGCTATTTAGAAACTTGTAATAGATAAAATGTAATTGGCATTTTATGATTAAATAAAAGGAGTTTCATTTATGAGTACAGTTACTATCTTGTGTCAGTCGTTTACTATTGTTTCATTTTGCATGTTTTGACTTCCAGAATAATAAAATTATTCAAAATTTTCCACATTCGATCATACTTTGGAAGTAGGTTATGAAGTTAGACTTTCATGAATAAGTTTCAAGATTGTCTAAAGTGTTTAGACATAGCAAAAGTTTGCTACAACATTCATGAGTGCTCCTGAAATAAGATTTGAGTATTGGATTAAACCCACTCTCACATGAATCACTTCATGGAATTTATCACGAGTGATTGTGAGACGATAATATCATATAGTCTTCAAAACAAGATATATGAGTTATTGATTACGATTTGTTTGTGCATTGATAGTACGAAAACACATCAGTAATTTGATGTTATAAAACGTGTTGTTGTGTATAATTTAACAAGTAATTAGTACAAGCATATAAGTTGAAGTTTATATGTTCCTTTTATCCTAGGAGGATTAAAAGCGATATTTTGGGCCCCTCGCTGATTTTGTTTTGACTTATGTGTCGGGACCAGTTAGGACTCGATTGATGTGTTCAATTAAGTTCTATGTCAAACAAACCAGAAATTGGGAAACAAACTGTTGGACAATAAGTATGATTATGTTCCATGTATTTGTCCACACGATACCTTGAAGAACAGAGGATTATATGATCCCTTATCTAAAGGACGCGCCAGAATTCGACGGTGGATTTTGAGAGCTACGATTGCTAATCAGATTTTGAAGTTGCATTGACAGTTATAGTTATTAGACTTATCCAAGTGGGAGACTGTTGGATTAGGTGTCTAAGCCCATAACTATAATTGGTATGTACTTGACCCGATAGTTGCATGGTCCATTTGGGTTGCCTTCACCGGAGCAATTTGATAGGATGGATATTTGAGAAAGAGGTTATTTGTGATTTATTAATTTATTATAAGTATAATATATTAATTGACAAATCATAGTATTTAATTAGTATTGATCAAGAATTAATTTGGAGTTAATTTAGTGATCAAAAGAGACTAATTAAATTAACGGGGACTGATTATGTAAATCAGTGATACATATAGTTTGGGCTAATGATCCATGATTGATTAGTAATGAACTAAGCTTATATGAGAGTTCATGAAGTGTTAGGCCAAATGAGTTATTGGATTAAAAGCCTAAGTAAATGAATTAAGGTTTACAAGTGACCCTTGGAATTCTACACTATAAATGTAACCCCTAAGCCCTAAAATCGGACACAATGTGTATTCTAAGAAGAAGCTAGCCGATTTTAGGTGCCTCCAAGCTCTCTCTCATTGTCCTCCATTGTTCTTGGTGTTTGTGACACATTTGAGGCATCACACTTGAGGTGGTAAGCTCTTGTAAGTCCAAGTTCTACAAGCTACAACAAAGAGGTAATCATCTTACTTGTTTTTATATTTCAATTATCAAAGTTTTATGCTAGTTAGGCTTCATGCTTTGGAAAAATGAAATTGCATGTATAACTAGAGAAAACTTAGATCCAAAGCATTAGGGTTGTATGTGCACCATAGGGATGTTATAGTGCTCAAAACCCATCAACTATAATTATACACGACTAGTTGGAGCCTCCCAACTCGTCGAGTTACCCTGAAAATATAAATATATTAAGCTTTAAATTTATACCTGAAGATCAGGATGTTACACATTCTATGTTAGACAGGCCCGTTTGTATGTTGAGCGGTTTGTTATATTGGGTGGGGCCCAATACGTTGGGTGGAGCCTATTATCATTGGATGGGTGGGGCTTGATATATTACGGGTGGGGCCCGTATGGATATGTGGTATTTTTAAGGAACTCACTAAGATTTGTGCTTGCGATTTGTGGTTTAAATATTTTCAGTTTTTTCTTATATTAAAGGAGGAGCACGACACGATTGCATTATGTAACATCTCTAAAATCACAACAAATTTAAAATTTTCAAAACAACTCATTTACTAAAAAGAAGTGTTTACAAAACCATTGTTTCTAAAACATTATTTAAAATCAGAGCCTCCTAAGATCCAATCAACATAAAACCAAGGATGTGTACGGTCACGCCTTCGCCTTGCTACGGTCCTCAGAAGTACCTGAAATAGAACTAAAATTGTAAGCCAACGCTTAGTGAGTTACCCTAAAGTACCACCACATAAACATCACAAACAACATCATGCAAACAAAGCCTTCATCATGACTGGACCGCCTCACTGGGCCTTCAGCCTATCTAGACCGCTCTTCGGGCCTTTCGGCTTAACTGGTCCACCTCGCAAGCCTCCAGTCTATCCGGACTGACCTGGGTATCCTGGCCTTCAACACAAACCATGACCGCCTCAAACCAATATACCATCATATATCAACATATATAACATATACCATAACAATCAATAGCTAGCATATACAAGTAGTCATACAGATCTTGATGGGTTTTTGAGCACTACAACATTCCTATGGTGTACATGCAAACCCTAAAGCTTTGGATCTAGTTTGTCTAATGAACATGCAATAATCATCCAAAGCCATAAACCCTACATCTAGCATGTGATAATCAAATAACATATGAATCAGGGTTTAGATATTACCTTGATTGTTATGTAGCAATAACAATCTCAATTCCTTCTTGTAATTGACTTCTGAAAGCTTAGAGTCACAAGTGTCACTCCTCTAATGGCTCACAAATACCAAGAGCAAAAGAATGAAGAAGGAGAAGAGGAGAGACACTCAAAAATGTCTAGAAACCCTAAGGAAACTCTTAGCCACGTTTTTGGTGCCCTAGGGGTCCTTAAATAGTGATGCTATTAGGGTTATCTAACAAGGAAACCCTAATTTGAGTGCTTAAGCCCTAAGCAGCCCATGAACTCCCTCCTTAGAGGCCTTGGACGATTTCTAATGGGTTTCCCCATAGAATTCGTCCACTCCTCTAATATGGAGTCCATTAGCCCAATATTCAACTATCACACAATTGATAGTTCTAGTCCCCTAAGTTTAATTAATCTATTTTAGCCACAAAATTAATTCTTAATTAATTATTGACTAATATTAATTAAACAATATGATTTCTCCTTTAATATATTATTCTCATAATATATTAATAAATCATAATTAATCTTCTCTCTCCATAATTCATCCTATCAAGTTGCTTTGGTGAAGGCAACCCAAAAGGACCATGCACCATCGGGTCAAGTACATACCAAAATAGTTATGGACTTAGACACTAATCCAACAGTCTCCCAGTTGGATAAGTCTAATAATTATTCTGCGTATGACTTCAGATCCTGATCCGCAATTGTAGCTTTCAAAAGCCGCTGTCAACTATGATCATATCAGAAGCGTGTCCTTTAGATAAGGGATCATATATTCCTCCATTCTTGATATCGTATAGACTCAGACATGGATTTAAATCATTCTCTCTGTCTATATATTGTTTCCCGACTTCCGATTTATGACGATTGACAACAAACTACAATTGAACACATCAACTTAGTCCCGGCTTGGCCAAGCGCTTAGGGTGTCATCACTAAATCATCGAGGGGCCCATAGATATCGCTTTTATCCCACTTTGGGTAAAAGGAACGGATAAACTTCGACTCAATGCTTGCTTGCACTCACTCATGGAATCACACACAACAATACGTTTTATAACACCAAGTTACTGGTGCGTTTACATATTATCAATGTGCAACCGATTTGCAAGATACAACTCACACATCTCGGTTTCAAGAATATAAGATATTATCGTCTCACCAATCACTCATGATAATATCCATGAAGCGATCCAAGTGAGCGCGGGTTTTAATCCAATGCTCAAATCATATTCGTAAGTACTCATGAACGTTGTAGCAAACTTTTGCTATGTCTAATACACTTTAGATAATCTACACACCAATTCATGGCAATCTTCTTTCATACCTACTCCCAAAGTATGAGCGACTGTGGAACGTTCGAATAATCTTATTATTTAGGAAGTCAAAACATGCAAATTGAAACACAAGAATAATACTAATCTTATATGGCCCCAAACTTTTGAGTATAAATAAAACATTTTTATTTAATCACCATATTGATTAGTCATTATTTGTTGTTTCGGGTAATCAACTTCTTACCTGAATTATAACAACAATTGTCCCATGCTCTTAGCATGCACACTATGTTTACTTATGGTCCTTACTCTGTGAAATAGTATAATTGAATAACATTTTCAATCACACTCATTTTACAATTCCCAATCCTTACCACAAGTGTAAGAATACCAAATTCTTGCCACTTATAGAATATGTTAGATTCTAACATTTTATGCAACGGTCCTTTCGTAATGTCACGGCACAAAAGTCACCAAGACTTGGCCAATGAAATTAGAAAATGCTCTATTGGAGATTGTTACAAGACAATTCCATAGATGTGAAGTCTCACATTCAAAGTACATTCCTTTGAACATCCTTATTGCAAAAACAATTTCTAGACATACAGATTCTTAACGTCCAACTCGCAATATGGAAACATTTCCATATTTTCCATATGACAACTCATTTTAAATAGAATCTTATCTATTCATAATAATGTCAATATGGTCCATCCATGACTATACTTCTAACTGTACACAAGTGACTAATCCTTGGCGAACCTTAGATTATCCTTGACAGTTGTTTAACTAATTCAGTCAAATCCAATTCTAGTCCTCTTTCCCTCTTAATGCCCTAGGCATTTGGAAAATTTTAGAACGGTCGAATATTACAACGACATGATACTTTACCAGTCTTTTGCTATAATATTTCTATTTCTATTTGCCATGTTCTCACAATTCGAACTATGAAGAGGGATTCTGTAATCATATTCGAGTATGAGAACGCAACAAATACTTCCATATATATAATTCTCTTACGTTGAATCCTTTCAACATAACATTCATATATCTTTTTGACTAAATTTGATTAAAATTTATCGATCTAAACCTTTAGATTTGAAACGAAGTATAATATTCTCTCCCTTAATTATAGCAAAACAACTTTTCAACCTATGCAACTTTGCAAAGTGAAACTTTTGTTTTCCATAATTAATATTGCTAACTTGAAATAATAATCATACTCCCACTAACATGATGATTATATCCATACCAGCATAACATTTATGCTACCACTAGCATTGACACGTATTTAGAAAACAGTTGGACTTCTAAAAGACAATACTTATTGACTTTCCGAAGTTCATATTTCCAATACGATGTGCTTCGATAAGCCTTTATCTAAGTTTTTTTTTTAAATTCACACACCTTTCCTTAGATAGCTCACATGTGTGTCTAAACTAATTTAGAACTTATATTACTAAGTCCTAAATGTTCAGATTAACTGCCAAATCTCACAAATCGAACTATGAAGAGGGATGTCGTAATCATAATCGAATTTGAGAATGCAATTTACATAATTGCTATCTCCTTAAAATCTCTCTTAGTGAAACGTTTCCTCACAATCATTTTCATGAAGGAGAGAAACCTTATGACACTTAGATTTTATGGTGCATGTGTTCTTATCCATGCAAATTTGTCATAAGCATAATCATTAGATAATGTATGTGACAAATTCCAACTCTTATGGACAGAACTTGTTCATTCTTAATTTCTTGCCATCAAGGGTCCCACCATTGTTTCCAAGTTATTTAGCAGCTCACCTATGCGAGTCAATGTACTTTCATTGATCAAGGTCTTTTCCCTTATGCATTCAATTGAGAACTCGTAGAACTCATATGCATAATCACTCAACTGGATTGGCACAGAAATAAAATTTTGTCAACACGATAGGTTACAATACTCAAGTCGTGTGCTAGTGTTTAATAGGTTTACTTTTCAAGATCTTTAGACTCCCACTGACCTCTTGACATATAACATTCTCTTGTCAAGAAACATTTCTTGACAAACAAATACTCAAGAGTTAATGTGTGTCTTTATCAAGACAAACCTACACACAATTTGGTACTAGCTGGTCTTTGTCTTATCCAAGACATCACAACTTACCAATTTCGAATGTGCAAGAGCAAGAAAACATTTTCCTACTTCACATTTGATGAGTGTGTTAAATTTCTTAAGATGATGTCACTCAAATCACAATTTTGGAGTATGACTCTAAAACTTGATTTTGGAACGAAGTACGATTCATCTTATTTACTTAACCTATTTTGACAATTCCCGACTCCTCTTCTTAGCCATACTAGTACACTAAGATGTCCTTAGAGGATGAATTGTAATATGGTTCTTAAGACGATCATAAAACATGATACAAAAGTACTCTCCCTTCTTCTTAGATTAGAGAAACTTTTTATCTTTCTTGCCTAATTTATTCTTCTTATTCGTTCTGCCATTTATTGAAATCTTTCAATGATTCAGAATCATACTTAACCTTTTAAGTATAATCACGTTTACTAATCTTTTAGCAAATCATGACGAACATTTTATCGTTCTTTGTGGTGGACTTGACTAGTGCACAACATTGTGTACCAGATCTCATTATCCTTCACTTGACTCGCATTCTTATGTGAATAAGGAATTAGTCTCAATTTTCCAAATACGAAGATTCTCATTCGTCACACAATACCAGTTGCATGATTCCAAGTTTCTGTCCAATTGAAACTTGGGTGATGAGAATCTTTCCTCATTTGGTAAATTTCTGTCATTACCACAAATAACATAACTAAGAATTAAATCCATTCACAATATTGCTAACAATAGAACCATTCAAACACCAATTTTCATAAAATCCATCGCAAGGAAACATTAATAAGATAAATCAAAATTTATTTTATTGCGGAAAAATATTGTCCTTACAATGCGATTACAAATGAAAACTATGTAAATATTACTTAGCAATCTATCCTAACTCTAAAGTAGTAGCTTAAACATCTAATCCTTGAATCATGCGATCGAAATCCATTTCTTCGCGATCAGACTCAGCTTGCTCCTTCCTTTAAGCTTTCTTTCCTTTCTTCGATCCTTCAAAACATCGAAATGTAATCTTATCACATCATGTATTAAGAATCTCCAAATAAGAACTTAATAGAGTTAGATAGTGGATTTTACCTGAAGCAGAGTCATACATCTTGACTCTCCCATCTCTTAGATCTCTCAGGTAGTCAGGGCACGTTCGTAACCATTGCCCCTTCTTTTGGCAGTAGAAACACATGGATTCTTACGTAATGGTACACGGGACTATCTCAGACTCAGCCTTTCTCTTGCGTAAAGAAAACTTTTATGGACTTCCAATGTTACCATTGCCCATAGAGGGTTGGGATATTGATTTACCAGACAAATTTGCTGACCAGTGCGCCAAATCATTTCTGATTCAGCAGCAATAAGCAAATAAGTCAAATCAATAAGGGTCATGTCGTGGTCCATCATACAGTACTCTCTTACGAACTTACCATATGATTCGGGAAGTGATTGAAAAACCAAGTCAACAACCAACTTCCTTGAGACATCGACACCCAACATCCTTAACCTGTCAATGTGTGACATCATCTTTAAGATGTGTGCACACACAAACTTTCCATCTTTATGTCTTTTTTCCAATAGGGCTTGAGTGACTTTGAACTTTTCAAATCTTTGAACACGTGGGTCAGGGAGAATTATTGGAGGAGGTAGAGGAAATGAAGCATGATTTCCATTTCCACAATACAATCGTGGAATATCATTTTCACGTGGAAAACTTTTTCCAACAGATTTAGGAAGACCATAGTTGTTAGATTTTGACATCTACAAAACGGGAGAAAATTCAAGTTAGTTGATTGAGTCCTTAACAAAACACCCAAATGAGATATTAAGGCTAGGACCCAACACAATATCCTACAAATTGGAAGAGGGATGTCGTAATCCAACTTGCAGAACATTTGAAGGTAAGTGAATGACGATTCACTAATTTTCCACCATGAAAAACGAAAAAGAATTTAAGTTTTAAATGTATTGAAAACTCCTAGATCTTTTGAGTTTCATCGAACTTTTCAATGGCATGTTTAAATCTCGATATGCCCCTCGATTTGTGACTGGGATGCCGAGGATCACAAAACAGGGTGTGAATAACCATGCAAATATATATGGTGCCCCCAATGTTATAGTCACCTATTCGATGTGCTGGTTAACCACACACGCTCCACCGAACTATGAAAAACATTGAGTCACCCTTTGCCACCTTTGATTAGCATCCAATTAGTGTGCCGGTTAACCACACACGCTCCACTAACGTCTTAGCAAGGGTACACAGTGTAATTTCATGGAATTGCATCAATTCACTTTTACATAAAGTAACTAGGATTGGGAATTTCGTAAAAGCATTTAGTTACTTTATAATTCATTATACTTTTAATGAGGAGAAGGTTTGCCCTATCCTACCCGTTCGACTAACGACCCTCCACTAGCCAAGAGTGCGGTGGGTAAGAATGGATACCCATTCAATCGCCATTTTATAGGCAATTTCCTTAAACACCTCTTATAGATCAGCTTCATGAATGAGGCCTACTAACGGTAAGACTAGCAGTTTAAGTTATACATATATAATATTAGACTTTTAATGTTATATATAGTACTAGGGTGTATTTTACACTTTTAAAAATACTAGGTGGTTTAATTTTACAAATTACACTTTTAATTAAATTAAATATAAACCATATCATTATGGATTTATTAACTCTCTTTTAATTATACCTTTAATTAACTTAATAAAACCATAAGGGTGTAATTTGAACTTTTTCAAAACTAGGGTTTTAGAATTTAAAATTTCAAAAATTAAACTTTTAATCAAAAATTTAAATTCCAAAACTTGAGGGCAAGTTTTGAAACATTTCAAAAACATTAGGGTTTAGAATTTAAATATTTCAAAGTTAAACTTTTAATCAAAAAATTTAAATTCCAAAACTCGAGGACAAATTTTGAAACCTTTCAACACATTTGGGTTTAACTATTTAAATTTCAAAACTAAAACTTTTAAAGTTCAAATTTAAACTATAAACCTAAAGGGTGTAAATTGAAACTTTTCAAACTTACTAGGTCAAATATTTGACTAATAATAATCCTATATTATCCATATTTAACCAAATCCATCAATTTTGATGAGGATAATCATTCCAAACTTAAAAAATCGGATTTTGGCAAGAAAAACGAGTTTTGGCAATTATCCTCAACAAAATCTGGCAGAAAATTCGAAAATCTCGGCACCAGAGCCCTGGACTCGTCGAGTCCACAATGGAACTCGTCGAGTAGGACCTACTCGTCGAGTCCATTCATGGACTCGGTGAGTCTGCCAGTCAGAACCCAAAAAAATTTCGATTTTCAAGCAATAAACGATCAAATATGCATAAACTCATCAACAAACAGCCCTAGTCTCTGATACCACTGATGGGTTTTTGAGCACTACAACATTCCTATGGTGTACATGCAAACCCTAAAGCTTTGGATCTAGTTTGTCTAATGAACATGAAATAATCATCCAAAGCCATAAACCCTAGATCTAGCATGTGATAATCAAATAACATATGAATTAGGGTTTAGATCTTACTTTGATTGTTATATAGCAATAACAATCTCGATTCCTTCTTGCAATTGACTTCTGAAAGCTTAGAGTCACAAGTGTCACTCCTCTAATGGTTCACAAACACCAAGAGCAAAAGAATGAAGAAGGAGAAGAGGAGAGGCACTCAAAAACGTCTAGAAACCCTAAGGAAACTCTTAGCCACGTTTTTGGTGCCCTAGGGGTCCTTAAATAGTGATGCTATTAGGGTTATCTAACAAGGAAACCCTAATTTGACTGCTTAAGCCCTAAGCAGCCCATGGACTCCCTCCTTAGAGGCCTTGGACGATTTCTAATGGGTTTCCCCATAGAATTCGTCCACTCCTCTAATATGGAGTCCATTAGCCCAATATTCAACTATCACACAATTGATAGTTCTAGTCCCCTAAGTTTAATTAATCTCTTTTAGCCACAAAATTAATTCTTAATTAATTATTGACTAATTGTTGGGTATCTTATGTTGCGTCATGGGCTTAGTATTGTATATCCGGATTGGGCTTGTCCATCCGTGATTATTGAGTAGGGTTTAGCTATAAATAGTGCATGCATGTATGCCTTAGAAACTAACGTGATTATTGCTTTGTAACCCTAAACACCTCTACCGTCGAAGTTCTTAATCGAGCTCTTCTGAGGTGTTAAAGTTTAATCATTCGACATCAGTTAAACCATTACTGTGTTCTTCATTACGTCTTTAATTGTGTTTCTGCTTAGAATCTATCGATCCGACCAGAACTTTGTTCTAACAATTGGTATCAGAGCAGGAGACTGTGTGATCAATACACATTCCTTATGTGTTAAGAATTCTTTAGGGTTTCCGCTTTTATCGAATATAAAGAAGCCGTCTTCTTCCTGTCGACGGTAACTCGTGTGTTTGATAAAACCCTAATCTCAAGTTTACAGATCTGATTTTAGCAGTTCTAAGGAAAGGCTCACCATGTCTCACGAAGATTCTCAAACTAATCCCATCAACATCTCCAACAGCATTGGATCTACTACAAGGGTTCCATTCTTTACACTCAAGACTATGAAATATGGGCGCATCACTTTGAAGATTACGTGGTTGGATCTGAAGATAATGGTTATCGCATCTGGGAAGCTATCACGCTTGGGCCGTTTGTTCACTCTGGAACGAACAGGACAGTGAAGACTCAAAAAGAATATAATCAGCTCGTGGCGGACATAGATAAGATGCCACAGATGAAAAGGACAAGGTGCTATGTAATGTGAAGGCCATGAGAATGATCAGATTCGCACTGCAATCTGACACTTTTCGGTTAGTTGGTTCATGAACGACGGCTAAAGAAATCTGGGATAGGTTGAAAGAACTCTACTCAACCGATGAAGATCTAGAACACTCTATTCAAACCTTGCTTCTCTCAGAATTTGGAGTTTTCGAACAGAAACCTGAAGAGAAACTGATACATACCTTCGATCGCTTCAATCATCTCCTTAGCAAGATGATCAATCATGGTATAGAAAGAAAATTGATCGAGCAAAAAGTAACCTTCATGAATGGCTTAAGACCAGAATGGATGGCAGTGGTTTCAACAGTGAAAGCTCACGAACAATTTAAATCTTACTCACTAGCGAAACTGGTGGGCATACTTAAATCCCATGAGAGTGTGGTAACCAAGGAGGCGAAGATAGTTTCGGGTGTGGGATCGTTGGCCCTTGTCTCAAAAGGCAAAAGTGTTGCAGAAGAAGAGGAGGAGTCAGATATGTCTGAGTGTGACCTTACAAGCGAAGAATATGCAATGATGGTCACCAATCCAAAGAAGTTTGCACGAAAGAAGTTCCCTGTCAATAAGAACCGAAACTGGCAAGGAAGTTACAGTTCTGAGAAGGTGAAAGAAGAAACGAAGAATACCTCTCAAAAAGATGATGACAAGAAGGAAATCACGCTTGCAGGAGACTCTGGATTCGACTGCAATTACTGTCATGGCAAGAATCACTTTGCCAAAGATGGCATGCTAAGGAAGATGGCTGAGAAAAGGGATGGTGAAGATGATGAGGCATACTACATGCGAAAGTTGGAAGAAATCAAGAGAAAGAAGGCAACTAACAGTTCAATGAATGCCTTGATTGTGCAGGAAAATGTGGATGAAGATGAGTTCGGTGGCGTTGAAGTCTGGTCAACCGATTCTGAGGATGAAGAAGTGAGAAAGCCCACACATGGAAGAGCTTATGTGGCGAGGGATACTGGTTCGGCTGGAAAATGTTTGATGGTTACAGCTGGAAGACCAACCGAAAGTGAGCATAAGGAGCCGAACCTGACTGAGGACAAGTGCTTTGCAGCCAAGCCCGTGAGTGAGAAGATCAACGACTGTGATCGGCTGATCAAAAAGGTACAATCCATCCTTGAATCAATTAAAGTTCCAGTAATAAATTATGAAGAAGAATTAAATGAATTAAAATTTAAATTTTCTAACTTAAGTGGTAGTCTCATGCAAACTCGCTTAGCGAACTCTAACCTAACTGACCAACTCAGCAGGGTGTCTTCAAAGAGTGAGGAGAGAAGGATGTGGATTGAGCTGAAGGAGACGGAGTTAAATAGGGCTAGGGATGAGATTATTTATTTGCAACGAGACAATTTAAAGTTTTTGAAACAACGGAATGTTTTTTGCTTAATTGCTAAACGCTTATATATAAATATTGCTCAGTTGCACTTAAGTTGTGAAATAGGGAAAAAGATTCATAAGATGATCTTACCCTTCCTTGAATTTAAGGAGGATGAGGTCATCGCTGAATGTGAATCCATAATGTCCTCAGAAGAGACAACCATCACTTATAAAATCAGACTAGACAAGATAGAGACCTTCATTGACTCTAAGGAACATAAGTGTATGCTCAAAAATCTTTTAGATGAAAATGATAGGTTAAAAATTAAGTCCGAGACCATTCAATCATTTGACTCGTCTAATGCCAAATTAATTTCAGAACATAAAATGAATATAGAAAACACGTCTGAATTTGATGAGGAAAGTGAGATGAGCGAAATCTCGGTAGAAGATGTGGTTGATTGCTCTGAATTTATGAAGAGCGAAATCGAGAATGAGAAACCCCTCATATCTGAAAACTCGGTTGAATACGCTCGCCTGTCAAAGGACAAGCCACAGAAACTCAAAGAGAAAGAAATGGTTTATCAAAAGGTTCAAACTGTGCCAAATCAGGTATATGCTGTTACAGGGGTCACTGCAAAACAAACAGCAAAATTGAAAATCTTGGTCGACACAGACAATGCTGAAGGGTGCGACGATTATTTCTGGTCAGCCCCTATTGATAACGCAGACGAAACCATCGGCTTATCGGAGCAAACCTCATGGAGGGTAAAAGGTAGATATGTTGCTGAACCCATCAACAAACCCTCAAGTTTTGACAAACCAAGCACAAGTGGAACAAAAGAGATACCTGAAGAACCAAAGAAAACACCGAATGTTCCTTCCAAGACTACCGAAACTCAAAAGGAGAAGCCAAAATCAAGCTTCAATATTCATAAAGCTCAAAAGCAGTTAGCTGAACAGAAACGCCAAAGAAATCAGAGATACATGAAAAATCTGAATTAGCGAAAACGGTATTGGCAATCTCAAAACCCCAACTACGTTCCTTCCAAGACAGAGTCAATTGTCAAAGAAAATGAAAAGCCAAAAGGAAAAGAAAATTTTAGTCCAAGTTCCTACTATTCCAAATCTCAGAACCGAACGTCTAGTTTCGGTTCCAACACTAGAGCTCAGAACCGAACGTCAAGTTTCGGTCACAACGTCAAGCCTAACAACCGAAAGTCAAGTTTCGGACCTTCCTACTCCCAAAGAAAACCGAATTCAGTGAAGGACATCAAAGGAAAGGGAAAGCTTGATTCAGATTCTGATATCAATAATAAGAAAAAGTCAGCAAACCCTAGGATTCAAAAGAATATTCCAAAACCATCTAACAGCACACCATCTAATACACCACAATTTAAACAAGATAAAAACAAAATCAAGGTGTATACCATCAAAAGAAAAGACCAAACCACTCTAATCAAAAGAACTTATTTGGTTGATATTTCTACTGCTATTCCTTTCTCTGTAAAAGACTCACCAGGGCCTAAGAGACTTTGGGTTCCTAAATCTGCTTGAATTTGGAGGTTATTAGTGACGAGCAGTTCGATGACGAATGGTACATAGACAGTGGCTGCTCGCGTCACATGACAGGAAGGAGGGAAGAGCTGAGGGAGTTTCGGTCCCTTAAGGATGGTGGATGTGTGAAGTATGGAAATAACTCTTATGGCACAATCAAAGGATATGGAATGATAACCAACAGAGACTTCTCGATTCGAAAAGTAGCTTATGTGGAAGGGTTGCAGCACAACCTCATCAGTGTATCACAATTGGTTGTGGGAACTGGTTTGAAGGTTTCATTCGGTGATGAGGGATCAGAAATAATTGAGAAGCAATCCAAAAGAGTTCTGTTGAAGTCTGAACGCAAGGGAGAGATGTATCCTTTATATCTCAACCCAATTCGAGGAAAACCAGCAATATGCCTGCTGTCAAAGGCGAACACTGATGAAAGCTGGTTATGGCATCGACACCTATCGCACCTGAACTTCAAAGACATTAATAAGTTGGTGCTTGGTGATCATGTTCGAGGCCTTCCTCTTCTCAAGTTTGATAAGGAACACCTATGTGCAGCGTGTGAGATGGGCAAACAAAGCAGAAAGAGCCATCCTACACGTATCAATACAAAGATTGTTGAAGCTCTTGAACTTCAGCATATTGACTTATGTGGACCTTCGGCTATCGAAAGCTTCGGTGGTAGTAAGTTCATTCTTGTCATAGTAGATGATTTTTCATGCTTCACCTGGGTTTTCATTCTTAAACAGAAATCAGACGCGACTCCCAAGTTGAAAACATTTATCAAGCAAGTGGAAGTGCAGCTGCGAAAGCTGGTGAGAAATATCAGAAGCGACAATGGGCTTGAATTCAAGAATAAAGATTTTGAGGATTTTCTGGCTGACAAGGGGATAACTTACAACTTCTCGGCCCCCTATACACCACAACAGAATGGGATTGTTGAAAGTCGAAACCGTTCTTTGTGTGAGGCAGCCTGAACCATGCTAAGCTTCGCTTCTCTTCCGCTATACTTCTGGGCTGATGCAGTTGCAACCGCGTGCTATACTCAGAACCGATCCTTACTCAACAAACGATTCTCCATCACTCCGTATGAGATTCCGAACAATCGAAAGCCCAACGTTAAATTTTTCCACGTGTTCGGTTCAAGGTGCTTCATTTTCAATTCCAAAGAAAACCGAAACAAGTTTGACGTCAAAGCTGATGAGGGAATTTTTCTTGGCTATTCACTCACTTCAACGGCATACAGAGTTTTGAACAAACGCTCCAAACGTATTGAAGAGACATACAATGTAACCTTTGATGACAACTACATGAAGAAAGTCCAGCGAAGCGAAAGTGCCTCGGGGGAAATATTTCCTGAATCAGGACAAGTCTCGGTTCCAATTTCCAACCTGTTTGAAGAGTACATAAGGCTATTTGATGAACCAGAGAAGGCTGCACATTCGGAGGCGAAAGCAGCAGACAACAAAATCGACAATCTGAAAAAGATCATTGATGAAGCTGCAAAAGAAATGGAAAATGAACCTCCTAAACCGACTGGTGGTCAACCCTCAACTGACCCTCAAAACAACGGCTCACCGTTCAAGGGGGAGGGTTCATCTACACCAAAAACAACCAATAGTGCAGTCGAGGAGGAGAATCCAACTCACTCCCCAACCCATAAAAGTCCAGTCGAGGGGGAGCATCCAACTCCAACAGATGAGGAGAATTCTGAACCTGACAAGGGATACGCTTCGCCATTTGAGGGGGAGAATGCGAATATAAATGACGAAGGTGATCAATCAGAACTTGAAGAAGAAGTAAATCCAGAGTTTGATCCAACGTATGACCCTAATTACCCTCCTATAATGAAATGGACTAAAGATCATCCCAAAGCACAAATAATTGGTGAATCATCTGAGCGAGTTCTCACACGTTCTCAAATGAAAGCGAAACAAACTGCATTATTCTCTAATGTTGAATTTTGTATGTTTAATTCGTTTGTCTCCAAAGTCGAACCAAAGACGGTTAATGTTGCACTTGATCATGCTGATTGGGTACAAGCTATGCAAGATGAACTCCATGAGTTTGAACGTAATCGAGTTTGGAGGCTGATTCCCACTCCAAAGGATGCTTCAGTGGTCGGCTTAAAATGGGTCTTTAGGAATAAGTTGGACAAAGAGGGCAACGTCATACGCAATAAGGCTCGGTTGGTGGTGAAAGGATACTGCCAAGAAGAAGGGATAGACTATGAGGAGACCTTCGCTCCTGTAGCAAGGTTGGAATCGGTCAGAATCTTTCTGGCATATGCTGCTCATAAAAACTTTGAAGTTTTCCAAATGGATGTGAAATGTGCTTTCTTGAATGGAGAACTAGAAGAAACGGTGTATGCTGAGCAACCACCTGGGTTCGTGAACGAGAAATACCCTGATCACTGTTATGTGTTAGATAAAGCTGTCTATGGTCTGAAGCAAGCACCGAGGTCCTGGTATGAAACTTTAACTCGCTTTCTTAAAATGTCAAAATTCAAGCAAGGTTCGGTTGACCCAACCTTCTTCCGAAAGAAAGAAGGCGAACATCTAATGATAGTTCAGATTTATGTCGATGACATCATCTTTGGCTCCACGAATCCTAGCTTAACGGCTGAATTCAGGAAGTTGATGGAGAGTAAATTTGAAATGAGCGCAATGGGTCCGATTAATTATTTCCTTGGTTTGAATATAAGACAGGGACCAGAAGGTATTTTTATCAACCAGGAGGCCTACACGAAGAACTTGCTGGCAAAGTTCGGTATGACGGGTGATTCGAAAGTGAAGGTTCCTATGGCGTTTGGCACAAAGTTAACACCGTCTTTGGAAAAACCTGCTGTTGACGTAACACTCTATCGTCAAATGATAGGGTCTCTTATGTATCTAACGGCTAGTAGACCAGACATTATGTTTTCTGTTTGTTATTGCGCCAGGTTTCAAGCAAATCCAAGAGAACCTCACATGGTGGCAGTGGAAAATATTTTCCGTTATCTGAAGCGAACCTCTTCTCTCGGTCTTTGGTACCCTGCTAGATCTGGATTTTTTGTTCAAGCCTTTTCTGACGACGATCTTGGAGGATGTGGACTGGACCGAAAGAGCACAACTGGTGGATGCCAAGTCCTTGACGGTAAACTTGTTAGCTGGCAGTCCAAGAAGCAAACCCGTGTGTCTCTTTCAACAGCCGAAGCTGAGTACATAGCTGCAGCATCCTGTACCTCTCAAGTGATATGGATACAAAGCGAACTAAGAGACTACGGACTAAGTATGAAGAAAATACCTCTCTATTGTGACTCAGAAAGCGCGATTAGAATATGTCACAATCCAGTGCAACACTCAAAGACAAAGCATATTGCACTAAGATACCATTTCATCAAGGACCATGTAGAAGATGGGAACGTGGAAGTACATTTCGTTCGGTCATCTGATCAACTGGCTGACATATTCACTAAAGCCTTACCAGAAGCAAGCTTCAACAAAATTTTACAAGGTTTGGGAATGATGGAAGCAGAGTCGGTACCAAATCTTCAAATCTCTCTCTGAAAATTAGACAAGCGAAATAGAGCGAACGCTCGGTCTATTTCGGCTCCGGATTTTTCGGGAACCGAAATGAACCGAACGCTCGGTCTATTTCGGCTCCATAATTTTCGGGAACCGAAATGAACCGAACGCTCGGTCTATTTCGGCTCCGGAAGTTTAGGGAACCGAAATGAACCGAACGCTCGGCTTATTTCGCTTCATTCTTTTACGGTTTGGTTTCGGCTGTATATTTTGTACACTCGTTTTTAAGTCTATTACTTACTCTATTTTAAGAGTTTTTTTTAGAGTGTTTTGTGCTAATTTCTTTTTGTTTATTTTTCTGTTTTTTTATTATTTTTCAGAAATTTCAAAAATCCAAAAATATTTTTCCAAAAGTTTTTTTATTATTTTGTTTCTTAATTATTCTTTTTGTTTTTTGTTTGTTTGTTTGTTTTGTTTGTGTGGTTTGTTTGTTTGCTTGTTCTCTTTACTAGGTCTCAAGTACTTCAGTGCAACATAATTTGGAGCTAAGGCAGGTATGATTCTTTTAATATGAACTAGTTAAGTATCCCTAGAAGCATGCTGCTGCATGTCGACCGAAGCCCCTAAGACTAAGAGCAAGGCCTTAATGAATCGATTTATACCTATCGTTTCTTCCCAATTAGGCTGGTAAATCCACTCATGTCATGAGCTACCTTACTCTTCTCAAATGAGTTAAGAGTTTTCTGCTTTGTCACGTTTATATAGCAGAGGTACTTTCGGTTCCTTAACAACTTCCTTTACATTCTCCATCAACTTTCGGTTCAACACTGTAACCCTTGAGACTCTCAGCTTTTACCACTGAGGTTTATGGTTGCATAAAACCTGTGTTTATGATCTTAGATACGTACACCACGTGCTAAGTGAGACCCAAAATCCAACACCAACAATGAATTGACGGTGAATCTTTATATTTAAGATCTTACTTGTTACCTAACGAAATCTCATTTTAGTTTTGAGTGGTCTTTTATGAAATTGTCTAACACCAAGGCATTTCTTCCCAACAAGATCCAGTTTGTTTTTGTTTTTGAGAGTTTTATAACATCTTTAGTCACACAAATTATATCCAACCTACTTGTTCAACAGACCATATCGGTCTCACAAGTACTTCATCCAACATTCGGTTTTATGTTAAGAATCGATGTTCGGTTGAAGATAAGCCACCCTTAGACTATTATTTAAAAGAAGCCTTTCGGTGTTTCTTTACAAGCACTCGATCGTATTTTCTCGGGAAACCACGCAAGCACTTCAAGTCTCTCTTGACTTTGAAGGAAGAGATTCATGCCCGGAATCATCTGCTTTATGTCTTCTAACAGACATCACTCACATCCTATACACATTTTGCTTTATTTCTTAATTTTTGGCACACTCTTGCACGAAAATACTTTGTGATTTTCCAAAGATCTGGTTGATGTTTCTTATGGCTCGTTTGAAGTTTCTTTTAGGCGCGAAAGCGGTTATTATCACATCTGGAGCGAAGGTGAATTTGAAAAGACGATATGTGGATAAGATTTTGGGCATGTGAATTTGAACGGTTCCTAAACCTACGCTTGCTGACGTCTATCTGGGGAAACCAAGTTGTCACATCGCGCTTTTTCAGGCGACGTTTCAGTGATCGAATCATCATCACGAAGATTCTTTCTCTCTCCTGGCAACGGTATATAAAAGGTTTCTCGCACAAATTGTACCTTCGTACCTTCTTCAAATTCTCTCAAATACACAAGGCGATTTGCAACTGTTCATCTTCTTCCTTACCTCAACAATGGCAGATTCCTCATCTGTTCAAGATCAAACTGCTTCGTCCTCATTGCTCGTGATCAAACCCAATCAGAACATGATCATTCAACTGAACCCCTTTCTGTATGATTCGTACATGCTCCAGGTTGTTGAATGTCTCAAATACTTTCCTCTGGTTATCGCACTCACACAAGTGGAATCTGTCCCAATGTCTCTTCTTTCCCAAGTCTATTCTACTGCAACCTATGACAAGAACAAGGAGAGGATCTACTTTCAAATCTTCTCGCACAAGGCATCAATTTCAAAAGGGTGATTCTGTTCCCTGTTAGAGCTTGCCGTCGATGCCTCTGTTATCTCTCCCGATTTCATCACTACAACCCAACTGTTTACGATGCTTTACGAGATGGGATACACTGATGTTCTTACCACAATGACGAAGATTAAGAAATCGTGTTTGCTGCCACAATGGAATGGATTGCTTACTCTTCTCAACAAGGGTTTAGCGGAGAGGGTTGCTGGGTCAGATGGTACCAGTAAGGGTTTTCTGACCATTCTCTATGGTCTTTACAATGGAATTAATCTCGATTACGGGTCGATCATTTGGTCGCAATTGGTACAAAGTCTCAACACTTCGACGAGACATTCTGAGATTTCTTGTGGACGTTTCTGGACCATCGTCACACGCAGAGCCATTGATACTTTGCAGATTCCAGTCATGAAGGATACATTGGTCTCTTCTGTGGCTACTTTTCATACGAAGAAGATCATCTTCTCCAATGCCACCAAGTTCTCCCACAATGGTTCAATACCTGAGACGATGTATAGGTGTGTGTCAGCCGAAAGTAAAGTGATGGCCGAATACCGAAAGCTTCCTCCTAAAGGACCAAGAGAACTGACTCCTGAACAGCAAGCTGCTTTAGAAGCTGTGGAGAAGCCAGCCAACCGAGGAAAAAGGGCAAATACCAAGAAAGTGACAACCGAAGGTCCTTCGTCTAAAGCTGCCAAGTCTAAAAAGCGAAAGGCTGAAAATGGTGATTCTTCGGCTCCAAAGAAGGTTAAAAAGATGGCAAAGAAATCAAAAAGTCCTTCTCCTTCAAACGACTCAACCGAAGGTCACTGTCAAAACCGAACCGAAGGGTAACGAAGCTTCGGGTTCTGGTAATCAAGATAAAAAGAAGGGACTTGCTGATGATAGTGATGAAGAGGAAACAATTGCCGAAGCCCTAAAATGAAAGAAAAGGGATAAGGAATTGGATGAAACCCTTCGGGTTGCGAAGGAAGCAGAAGAGAGGGAGCGAAAGAACAAAGGAGAGCAAGATGCCTTAAATTGCAAGCAGGCCTTGTTTCCTCTTTGGACTAGAGAAACGCTCATCAAAGAAGCAATAGAGTTTCCGAGCGTGTACTGGCTGGAACCTGTAGCTTCTTTTGATTGTGAGAATTCGAGGGACTCACAGTTTGATATGCCTATAACACGAAAGGAATTTACTTTTCATTGCTTTGATTCGACTGTTCAAGTTCCCTCACCTCACCCTCAGGTTGATCGTGAACTCATCGATTTTTATCTCAAGTTCGGTCAGCCTCAGTACCTGACATAGAGTGCACAGAAGATTATAACTGTCAAGGTGCTGAAACCTTCGCCTGCAGGGAAGTTTATCAATGTTAGTTTCAAAATAACCCGAGGTTCAGCAAACTCGGTTTCGGTTATATCCCTGGCAGATCTTCCAAACTTGAATCCTCATGATTGGATCTTGTTGTTTAACATACTGCTCACCAATGCGAAAAAATATGAGCCGATCCTAGATCATCTAAAGAGGATGTTCGCCTCCTATATCCATGAAGTAGCTGCAATGGATCAGGAGATAGCTAAAGTTTTGAAGAAGAAACCCACTGTAAAGCCAACTGCAAAACCTGGAGATGTGAATAAAATGAAGATGCGTCAAATTGATTCTAAACATCTCACAGTGATGTTCACAAGAGGCGAAGCCAACAGATTTCTTTTCGCTCTTGTTGACAAGCATCTATTCTCAACGGACTGCTTCGAGCACATAATTAGTATCATCCATCGGTGTAAGCAGAACTCTGAGGCAGACAAGAAGAACTTCATGGACATGCTTCGGTGGTATATCACTTTTCGTCATACTCTTTTGGCCATCATCCCGAGTGTGTTCAAGACTGTCAAGAAGTCTTCTATAGGTCAACCGAACTGAGCTTTCGGCTCCATTGACGCAAAGGTGGAGATTGTTGGGTATCTTATGTTGCGTCATGGGCTTAGTATTGTATATCGGGATTGGGCCTGTCCATCCGTGATTATTGAGTAGGGTTTAGCTGTAAATAGTGCATGCATGTATGCCTTAGAAACTAACGTGATTATTGCTTTGTAACCCTAAACACCTCTACAGTCGAAGTTTTTAATCGAGCTCTTCTGAGGTGTTAAAGTTTAATCATTCAACATCAGTTAAACCATTCCTGTGTTCTTCATTACGTCTTTAATTGTTTCTGCTTAGAATCTATCGATCCGACCAGAACTTTGTTCTAACACTAATATTAATTAAACAATATGATTTCTCCTTTAATATATTATTCTCATAATATATTAATAAATCATAATTAATCCTCTATCTCCATAATTCATCCTATCAAGTTGCTTTGGTGAAGGCAACCCAAAAGGACCATGCACCATCGGGTCAAGTACATACCAAAATAGTTATGGACTTAGACACTAATCCAACAGATCTAGCAGATCACCACCGCATAGCAACATCTTATATACCAGGATACATATCTAATAGATCACTACAACATAGCAACATATGGTAAACCATGATATCAATCCAATGGGCCGACCTTGGTGTCTTCGAACCGTAAGTACAGTGAGGAAAACTCACATCACAGTCTGAATGTAGTCTGAATAACTCCCAACTCCAACAACCGGCTCAATCCAAATCCTAAATATCCAAACATTTCCCATTAATAATATTTTCCCCAAAATACCCTTGGTCAAACTTGGTTAACGGTCAAAAGTCAAGTCAACAACTAGATGAGTCAACCCAGCCGAGTCGACCCAGCCGAGTACATTGGTGTACTCTTCTGTATACGGGGCATACTAAGCGGTTGACCAGATTACGGGGTGCTACCCACATAAGCGCAACGTACCACTTGGTACGCCCAATGTACACGCCTGTTCAGCCCTTTCCCCATTAAGAGCTTAATACTTCAAAGTTCCATGTCCAAAGTTAGATCCAAGTCTCAAATAACGTTTTTGACCATAAAGTTTCCAAATTTATGATCTTGCATGGCCAATAAGGTCTTAACATCTAAAACCTCAACTACCTAACCCATTAAGACCTCAAAACACAGGCATGGAAAGAAGGATATGACCAAGACTTCCTTTTTGTGCTTATAGACACCTCAAAGTGACTGAAAGGACAACTTAAATGGATTAGGGTAGCTTATGCTAAAAATACCCAAATGATTGGACCAAAAGGACACAAATTCCATGGCTAATTTAGATCTATGCAAAGAATCATCAAGTTCACAACTTTATACCTCAAATTGGATCTTGAAGGTGAGGTGTTCCTAGATCTAGAAGGTCTTGATCTTTCAAGATGATGCTTCTTTCTTCACCTAGTTTCAAAGGCACCACAAACACACACTTTTGAGCTTAAAGGATCATATACAAGGGTTTAGGGTTGTAAATGATGAAATGAAGGCTAGAGGATGGATAGGGAATGAGGAAGGAGAGATAATGATGCTTATATATGGGCACAACCCTAAAAATTAGGGTTTGGAGTTTCTGCACGCACGTCATGCGTACGTGGTGTACGCCCAACGTACTAGGGTCCGCCCCAGTACGCCTAGCGTACACAACGTACGCTCAACGTACTAACTTCCTTACCGAAATTACCATAATGCTACTATGGGCCATTCTTGCAACCTTTGTCAACTCAATGGTCCAAATGCAACATTCTTTCATACTTAGGGCTGAACTTGAAAATACCTCATCATCGGGATGTTACACATTGCATCCATTGGAGAGTTCCGCACATAATAAATTTTGGCGATACTCTGATAAATGTTTTTGAATCAAATGGTTTTATCTAGATCTTTGAAGTTGTAATTGGAATAAATACTTTTATCTTTAAATGAAAAAATATGGTTTGAAATTTGGGACGTTACACTTAAGGTGTCTAAGGTTCTAACTAAATTGGTATAATGTTGATGAATAAAATTAAAGTCTTTTTTAGGTTGCTCTCATAACCAGGAAATAGATTGGATTGATCAAAAGAGAGAGATAAAATGATTTGTTAATATATTATGTGATTAATATATTAATTAGAAATTGTTTTTTTAATGATTTGTTAATTTATTATATATTTATATGAGTAATAAATCAATAGATGGAATTAGTTAATTATAAATCAAAATTAATCTGTAATTAATTTAGGATTAATTGGAATTAATTACATGTGCAAGGGATGAATTGTAATTGTCAAATAGTTGAACAAAAGAGACAATTATAGAAGAGTCCATGGCATTGGCGGTTTTGGGAGCCTCTTTAAGGTTTCCAGAAGCCTTCTAGTTGCTGATAAGGAAAAGATTTGAAAACATGGTCTTAGCCTTCATCAGCAGACGAGATCTGTTCAATCATAAAGAAAAACACAGACATAGTTTGTCACAATTGTACTGTATAAGTACATGATGTATTAGGCTATAAGAAGACATAGAAAATGAGTGGATTATATTTATATATGTTGTGTGTGATAGTATACCCTTTTGTTTGAGCATTTTGGAAATATTACATTATAATCTTGTTGCTAAACAGAAACCCACAAAATAATATTTTTAAATAATTTGGATATATTTTTTTTAATTATATTTTTATGTAATGAAAGCAACTCACCAATGATCGTAATGTTTCACCAAGAAACCTCGATTGATGACAATCCAAGCTCTCTTCTAATTTGCTACATTGAAAAAACAATACATAAGTTACCTTCATATTTCATCTAAAAAACAAATTTGTTGAATAAATTGAGACAAAAATGTGAAAAGTTGTTGCATAAACAAACATTTAACCCTTTGTACAATTATATTATAAATGTGAAGTGATTCGTACACAACAATTTTTCTCTATATACAACAATTTATGCTTGATATAGTTATAAATGAAAAAATTATTGTGTACGAATTAGCTCCAGATGTGTATGTGTGAATGTAGACATTGGCACATATACATGTGTAAGTATTGGTAATAGCTACTTTCTCATTAATCTCGAATAGTAGAATATTCCATGTCAGCATGTTGTACACATGACAAAGTAGTTATTCGAATTATCAAGAAATTTAAAACATCAAATATACATAATTGCAAAAAGGTAAATATAAACATCGTAATTAACTGTTGGAAAAACAGATCTACATGGTAAGTATATTCCAAAAAGTAAATATAAACATTGTAAAAAAATCATATGACTAATATATGAATAGTCAAACAGATGCAGTTTTCAAAAATCTTTAACAATTGCAATCTCTAAAATATGTGGTTGAAAAATCCTCTTAGCTAGTTGAAAAGTTTGCCTTCTACAAGTGAAATAAATTATTCTGTTAATTAACAGATTAAAAGATACATAAGTAACTGAGAAAAATGTGTTAAAATGAATTTTAGTTTCTAAATTTAGTAATCTATAATTCTATAGGCAACTGATTCATGGATAATTGATACCATAGTATGATTCTTTGTTGTCAAGAAAACACAATATTAGATAAAATGATCTAATCAAGCATTTTGTTACACCCATACGTCATAATATGCATTTATTAAGAATCATGGGAACACCATTAGCCTAGGTTGTTTGATGTCAACACTTAGTTTCCTTATTTCTCTTATGCAATATATGATGAAATTGGACTTCCTAATTACAACTATCATGTAAGGTTAGAGAGATAAATCAAAATATATTAATTTACATTTGTAGCCATGAAAAACAATAAAGAAAATGGGCACGATAAATCGATACCAATTAGTTGAGAGATGAGAGAAGTGAACTTGGGTCAAACTTGTTTTTTGTGCATGTTTTGTAAACCCATAAAATAAAACTGTAAACCCATCTTTCTGGATTAATCTCTGAAGAAAGTAGCAAATCTAAGCTTCTCAAATCCAGAAAAAAAAATAAATAAATAAAAAATAAATAAAAAAAATCAATGGGCATGCAATGGATACAACCCAACACAAAACATTAAAAAAGGGATTCAAGTTGTTAATAAAAAGAGATAACTCTAAACAATACTTGATTTGCGCGTCTTAAGCATAGAATCACGCTTGTTTCCCAATGCAAGATAATCTTATATAGTTATATATACCCTATGAGTTGTACTCTTTTTTCTTCACAACTCACAGTTTTATCCTTCATATCTTGAGTCCTTTTCTTTACAAAGAAAACTGAAAGGGAAAAGGAGACAAACAGGTATTTTCTTTTATTAATTGTTTAGATTTATATGTATATTGGTTATATCCTTTATGTTATTTTCCTCGCATGTATACAATCAATTGTTTTGGTAATCTAAATAGCTCTGGTGGTGTATGACTCTCGAACAAAATTCAATTGATCAAATCCACTAACACTTGCCCTTCTATAAAAAATTGCTTAATATCTATAGACATTTTGATTGTTTATCCTTTCTCTTGTTAACTCTTCATCATAGACTTGGAGTAAATTATATGGAGACAACGAATTGATTTATGTGTTTTACTAATGGATGTTTAATAAGATTACTTTGATTTTGAACCTTATGTTTTAGTATGATAAATTTTTGTATTAAATTGTTCCAGATAACAATTGTGTTTTCATTTTAATTCTTTTACTTTTGTATCTTTTCTATCTTATAGAAAAAAAAAATGAAACGAGTAATTTGGTAGCTTTGTACCAATTCAGCTGAATCTATATGTTGTGTGCATGACTTTACTTTTTAGGCAAGTGGGAAAGCCGAAAACTAGAAATGGGCCATAAATATAACTTTTTTATGTAACAAAAAGTTATCACTACAATGATAAAACGTCATTGATTTGTCACTAATACGATATTAATTTTCACTAATCTGTCACTAGTTTAATGCACTTAAAAACAGTTTGGCCCCCCTAAGATAAACCTTATAGGACGATTTAGTCCTTAGACTTATAAGATATTCTTTAGACAATTGTTCAACTCGACAATAGAATATAATAGTGCTTACCAATCCTAAAAAACAATTTTTTGTTTGAGTATTACTAAATTTATTTGATTGTTCTCTCTCTCTCTCTCTCTCTCTATATATATATATATATATATATATATATATATATATATATATATATATATATATAGGTTCAGATTCATTTGAGACCATGCTAATTTTGTGAGACCGTGAGACGAAATCTAAAAATAATTTTAAAATACAAAATAAAGGGAAAAATCCAAAAAAAAAAAATTTAATTAATATTTTCGGAACTTTAATTACTTAAAAAAAATATAAAAAAAATAAAAAATAATAATAATAAATTACCGTTTTTTTTGAAAAATACGTAAAATATTCTAATAGAATATTACACTGTAAATATTCTAATGTGATTTTTAGAATGTTAGAATATTATACTAGATTTCTAGGATATGTAGAATATTCTATTATTCTACTAGAATATGCAAAAAAAAGTATTTTTTTTGGAAAATATAAATTCCGAAAATAATATTTGAAATTTTTTTTTTTGAAAATTTTTAATTATTTTGTAATTTAAAAATGTTTTTTGTTTTATCTACCAAATAAATGGCTAGGATTGCGTCTCATAGTTTCACAAAATTAGGCGTCTCACATATATATATATATATATATATATATATATATATATATATATATATATATATATATATATATATATATATATATATATATATATATGGGTGGAGTACTAAACCGAAGGTTTGATACAAGATATTTTTATAGATCTTATTAGATGGATCTAGAAACACGTTGAGATTTGAACTTTTCCTTGAATGGTATTATATATTGGATATCCATGGTCAATTGCTATACTAATGGTTTGATATGCAATATTATATACAATTTATTAGCTGGATATGAAATATTTTATAAATCTTATTTGCTGGCCGTTAGTATATATCTAATAAGTTTGACTTTATAATATATAAATAATTATAATTTGGCTTTGGTAGTATTTGAATTATTAGATCGACAAAAACAATATTTAATTTGTTCACAACTTTATATTAAAGTAGATTACATAAATTATATGGGGTATATTGCTTGTTTCGTCCCTATTTCATTCGGATTGTCCCTGCAGTTTAGATTTACTTATGTTTTGATTGCAGTTCAATGAAAATGACTATTTTACATTTAAAATATTTTTTACATTTATATAATTATTATGTTTCTATTAGTTTAAGTGACCTTACCCCATTCCCTCCCCGACTTCTTTAGATAGATAAAGATTGTCGCCTCTTCGTCAGCATCTATATATAAAGAACTTGCTTTTGATCTCTATCAAAATATCTCTGTATCTCTTTTGTTGGTTATCGAAGTGTAAGCTAGTTCTCACATGGTGTAACCTTTTTGCCATTGAATATCTTCCCAACATATTTGTCGCATCTATGTTTCTTTTCTTTCTATTTCTATTATGCATATAATCATCCATGGTGGTGGATGGTTATCGATTGCAGAGGCAGCGTGGTGGATAGTTGCTCGATGATAGATGTTATTAGATGAGAGAGGGGGGGGGGTGGCGGAACACAAGCATTATAGCCGGAGGGGCCGAAACCAAACTTCATATATAAACAATTTTGATTTGAGATCGGTTCTTCATAACATGAAAATTAGCCGTAGCGGTATTTGCATCCAAAACAATTGACGATAATTGTTTGGAATATTATGAATAACTTCCATGTTTTTTTAAAAAACCGTCAATATTTGATTTTATTTTAAGTATTGTACACTAAAAAATATAATTAACTAACAATTAAAAAAATCAAATGATAATTAACAATTGTATTTGTCAAACTTATTATTTTAAATTTATAACTATAATTCTTTTACAACAATTACAATTATACTTTAATGAAAATATAAAGCTAACTAATAATTACTAAATATGAAAAATTAACAGATAACATATATACATCTTTAACAAACCAAACTATCCTAATTTCTAACTAAATTTTCGTAAGATTTATGTTTGCTATAACTTTCTGTTTAGCAATAAAACAATCTATAAAAGTACATAACAATAAAAAAAAAAGAATGGAGTTTTGTTTTAGGCTTTTAATACAACTGTAAACAAATAGCTACCCCCTACAGTCCTAATCTACAATCTTAGTCTTCATATGTCTTTCAACTTTTAAATATAATATCTCGTAGTGAAAGAAAGACAAATAAATTAGAGATAGAAACAAAGACAAACTTACAAGTCCGACGATGAGGAATTTGGAGTGGAGAGGCAAAATAAGAACAAACAGAGGTCATCACAAGTCCAACTATAGATGAAGCACCAGATAACAACGATAACAACAGTCCGAGTAGCAAACGGCAAAGAGGAAGCACCAGCAAACGACAAACAACAGTCAGCGAACAACAGAGAGGAGACTAGAGAGATAAATCCTAATTTTTTACTTTTAGGGTTGACCAACTTTTTTCCAGTGAACATTTCTTTAGAGTTTTTGTTTCCAAATCAGTTGGTATCCTAATATGATTAGTTTCGATTTTTTGAGTAATTTTTGGTGTTTTTGTTAATAACTTATCTAGTTTCCTAATTTATTAATACTTACCTTGTGATTTCTTGTTTAATTATAATGAATGAACGAATGGGCCAGAAGAACACTGTAAATATAAAACCATCCCTAAACATAAACTCTAGGTATGAGAGAGAGAGAGAGAGAGATGTGACAACTAAGATTCTTCTACACAACTACATGATGGAGAGAGCCAAGAATAACATATATTTTTCTAGATACTCATTGAAACCCTAAAACACCTAGTTAATACCAACATAATACAAAATAATAAATGAAAGCTTGTAAAAACCATTATATTCATTTATGATGTCAAGCCTCGTTTTGTTTAAATGAATATATCGTATGACTTTTACACACAAGTTTAATATTTAATCTTGTTAACATCTATTTTTTTAAACATCAAAATACATATCACTATTGATGTTGAACCTTCAAACGTAACAATGTTGGTAACCATCGTCAAACTCTAAGAAATGGATTTGAAATTGGATAGTATTATATATTGGATATGCATGGTCAAAGCTTTGAAATGGTAAATCCTTGAATTTTATATTAAAGTTTATCCTTTAACATGCTGGGATTAGAAAATTCTTATATTCAAGACATGAACATAGAATAGGAGAACCAACTCTTACAATCAATTATTAAAAAAAAAACCAACCACTTTTTCTAACACTATCATATTAGAGGTTATTCTATTAAATTCTGTTAGAAGGGTATTATTGTAATTTAACTTAAGTAGTTAGTTGTTAGATTACTTTCTCATTGATATAAATGTAATATCCTCTGATCAATACAATTAGTTAGTTCATTCATCATTTCTATGAGCTGTAATATGGTATCAGAGGAATGCGCTCATGTTTCCGATGAATTTTCCGATTGACTTTCCGATCGTCAATTTTGTTCTTCCAATCGGTCACTCACAAATTCGCTTTCACTGATTATGTTTTTCATTTCCAGTTTTTCTGATTTGATTCATCAATTCTTGTGATTTCTATTTGATTTACATCTTTTAAATCAAATTTCTTGTTCAATCTGTTCGTCATGGCAACTAATTTGAATAATCCTGGATCCTCTATTTCCCCAATCGATGACAGAATGCATCCTTATTACTTACATCACTCTAATGGTCCTGGATTTGTTCTCGTATCTCAATTGTTAACCGGAGAAAACTACAATTCATGGAGTCAGTCGATGAAGATTGCTTTATCAGTGAAGAATAAAAATGGTTTTATTGATGGTACGCTTCCTAAACCTAGTTCTTCTGATCAATCCAACTATAATGCCTGGACGCGAAACAACAAACTTGTGATTTCTTGGATTTTAAACTCAGTATCTAAGGAAATTTCTGCAAGTGTAATGTTTACTGAAAGTGCTTATGACATATGGAATGATTTGAAAGATCGTTTCCAACAGAGCAATGGACCTAGAATTTTTCAAATCAGAAGAGAACTTGTCAATTTAAGTCAGAATCAAGACTCAATAGGTGTTTATTTCACCAAATTGAAATCTCTAACTGAAGAACTGGTTAACTTTCGTCCACATTGCACCTGCAACAAGTGTGAATGTAATGGAGTTCAAGAAATTGAAAAATACTTTCAGGCTGAGCATATCATGAATTTTCTAATGGGATTGAATGATTCATTCTCCCAAACTAGAGGTCAGATCTTACTCATGGATCCTTTACTTTCTATTAATCGTGTCTTCTCCTTGATTGCACAAAAAGAAAAAACAGAAATCCATTTCAAGTGATTCACAGCAAACAATTGCTTTTCTTGCTAAATCCAGTCAAAGTCAATCTCGAAAATATGTTGGTAACAATAGAAATATCAATAAAGAGAGGCCATATTGTTCTCATTGTAAGTTTCAGGGGCATACCATTGACAAATGCTACAAATTACATGGTTATCCTCATGGTTACAAGCCTAAACCTAAAACTAATTTCACTGCTGCTGATGTCACTAATGATCCAATGGGAACAACTAATGCTAATGATAATCTCAACAATATGTTTAGAGGTTTTTCACAGGAGCAATGTCTGCTCTCTCATCTCACATGATATCTGTTAATCCAAGTGAAGCGACTGTCATAGGTAAACATTACTCTCTTTCAATAAGACATGGGACAAAATCTTCTTTGTGGATTTTGGATTCCGGAGCTTCACAACATGTTTGTCATAACATTAATCTTTTGAGTAATACTCGTAATGTTCATTGATACACAATCACTCTTCCTAACAAGATAACCTTACCTGTGAAATTGATTGGTGATGTTCAACTTGATCCAATTATTACTCTTCAGAATGTGTTATATGTACCTTATTTTGATATAAACCTTATATCAATCAGTGCGTTAACAAGAACACAAAGATTTATTGTGTATTTCACTTGTAATCATGCCTTGATCCAAGATATCAAACTCATGAAGATGATTGGCAAACTCTAAGTGTTATTCTCTAGAACATAATGTTTTTCGGATGCTTTACAACTAAGGTTGGAACCTGCTTTTATAGTTAAACCGGATTTTATAGTTAACCCGCCACCGTATCATCCTTTCCATTGAATGCGTAAACCATATGATACCATAGTTTTCTTTTTTCAACAAAAATGACTTCAACAAAATAGCTAAAACACTACAAATCTCTACTACGAGTCTGTCTCTATTGAACAATCCTTACCTAGCTATATGAGAACATAGTTTTAATTTCTCTTGTAGTACTACCTTAGTTAACATTTATGTAATATTGTCATTTGTTTTTATATTTGTTAGCTTTAGTTATCTTCAATTTCTTGCTTTTCCAATTCAATGATAACTTATATCAATGTATTTTGTATGGGAATGGTACATCGAGTTGTTGTTAATGTCTATCGCATTTTAACTATCACAATGAATGGAGTAATCTTGTTATAGAAAACCTAATTATAAAAAGAAACCTTTTTATCCATATAAAATCCTTCCCAACTTTAATGGCAACAATATACTTTAGCTTCTATTGTTGATAATATCACATACTTTTAATATGGGATTGCCAAGAGATAGATCCCATTACAAAAGTAAAAATGTAACTTGATGTAGATTTCTTATTATCAACCTCCTGTCATATCAATATCTATTTAACCTTCCAAGATTGGATTGGCTCCCTTGTAGCAAAAATATAGTTTCGAACTACACTCCAAGTATCAATGTATCCATTTGAATGCTTCCTAATGTTGCTTTCCCATATTTTATAGATATATACTCACAAGACCTACAACATGAGTAGTAAGGGACTTATTTTCACTTCTTCTTTTTATTTATCGGAAGAACGAAAATTTTTCTTGCTTAAATTGAAGTGATTTTCTAACAGAGTACCAACAAGTTTGGTGTTTTGATGTTGAACCTCTTGATTACACGTCCAACATACTCCAATTGCGATAAAAATAAATAATTTTCATGACCAATATCTGTTATATCGGACCTACGTATGACATCAAAGAAGTTACACAAATCTTTCTTCAAGTTGCTAATCATGGTTGCATCTTGGCCTACTATTCGCATATCATCCATACAGAGCAAAAGGAGGAAAAATTTCCCATCTAAAAAGTACTAAAGGTACAAATAATGGTCTACAATAGTTCTTATTTACTCATGACTTACCTTGAACGAGTCAAACTTCATGTATCATTTCCTTGGGGCTTCTTAAGAACATACTTCATTGGGGCTTCTTAAGAACATAAAGATTTTTATTCAATTTGCAGATGATATAATCTTTTTTTGGGACTTTATTGCTTTCAGACTGCTCCGTGTATAAATGTCCATCCACATCACCATGGATATTACCTTCATATACTCAGATATCATCTTCACTGTGGCCAAAATAATAATCAAAGTCAATTCCTTCATTGTGTTGGAACCCTTTGACAATGGATATTACCATATACTTCATAGTTTTTCCTTTTAATCTTTCTAGAACTAGAAAAACCACTTGTTGTTCAATGCTTTCTTTCATTTGGTATGTCTCACAAACTTATATGTTTGATTCTTCAACAAAGAATTCATTTCTTCTTCAATGTCCTTATGCCAATCGGCTTTGTAAATAAGAAATTTAGCTTCCTGAAAGCCCCCCCCTCTCAAGCCGTCTGGTGTTAAAAATGATGTAGTTTGAAGTCAGAAATCTTGTTGACAAAGCATAAACTGAACGAATCGTCGAGCTTTTATTTGTAACTTTTGGCAATGGATCTGAATTATCATGGGCTAGAAGCTCTCTGCTCAATGCATTCTTAATTTTTCTGATCAACTTCATTATCACATTCTTCAGTAGAAACATAATTATTATTTTTCATATATTCTTTCTAAAAATTTGGAGTTTTGTCGCTCGCTAACTAATTCCTTAACATCATAATATTGGTTTGTGTAGAACAACACAAGTCCAATTTGAACAACATTCTTTAATTCTGGATCCTATAACCTATTCTCAAACTTTTATTCTACATATCCAATAAAGATTCATAAAATAGATTTGAGGTCCAGCTTCTTCCACTACTTATTTGGCACATGTACAAATACTTTGCACCTAAATACTCTCAAGTGAGAATATGAGATATCTTTATAGGCCACAATTCCTCTAGAACTTCAAATTTTCGAAGAATTGAAGTTGACCTATTTATTAGATAACAAGTTGTCAATAAAGCTTCAACCTAGAATGGATTTTGCAGCTTACCCATTATGAGCATGCATCCGACGTTCTGAACAATGACGAGATTCGTTCGTTTTGATGCACTGTTATGTTGTAGGCTTCATGGAACATGTTGTTCATGCCTAATACTATGTTACATGTAGTATACAGAGAACTAATAGGAATATTACCATGTTTCACACCTTTCATTCCTAATACCATGTTGCATGTAGTATATAGAGAACTAATAGGAATATTACTTACCTTCATTGTTTGATCAGAGACATCTCAGCTGCTGTCCTATTTGCCTTTCCACCATTGCATTTAAAACTTTAAAATGACTGAATACCATATATTTCGACCTAAGATAGTAATCCTATACATTTGATGATGCATCATCAATAAATGTCAAAAAATACCTGCTTCCACCAAGAGATTTCTCTTTATTAGGTTTACCCACATTATAATGGACAAGTCTCAACAACTTGGAGAGATTATTTCTTGTGGAACTAAAGGAAACCAGAGTTGATTCCCAAATAGGAAGTGCTCCCATGGATCCAAGGCAACATCTTTGGTAATTAAAATATAATTCTTATTTATCAATCTTCAACCATTTCATGCCCATGTGGCCTAGTCTTATGTGCCATAAGTATAGTAATGTCTCTTCCTCTACAACATTGATGTTTGGTTAAGGCAACTTTACATGAGTTTTGTATGAAGTAAGATAAAGTTTTCCTCTCGTAACGACCATGAAAACTTTTAACAACTTATGGGTGCCATATTTGAGTTGGTTGCCATACCCTTGGAAACCAAGAGTTCTAATTGAGCTAACATTCGTTATTTAATATGCATCATGTCGAATATCTTCTACAACCAATGTCCATCATATTGGTTTTCATATGCACAAAACCAATTCCATCAATGCTACAGAAACACATATTACCCATATTCATAATGCCATGTCACCGAGTTTATAAGTAGCGAATAAATCCTAGTCTAGAGTGACCCGATATAATGCGACAATATTAGTCACACACTCTTCATCATGAGTGCCTATATGTAGACATGCTTTATTTTTTCATGTATCAAGGGCATGTCTTGTGATATGGTGACATTTTTTCACCATTATCTATGCTTTAATACTGGTTCATTTCCTGTTGATCTCATAAAACCCTTTGGTAATCACTTTTTTATTATTATTATTTTTTTTGTAGATATAATATTTGCAATGATTGCACTAGCCCTCAAACCATGTATTTTTATACTTTCATCTCTTTTGTGATCTCCCTCGAACTTGGGATATCCCTCTACCTCTAGTTCTGGCTCCATACCTTAGATTTTTGACATATGGGAAAAGGCTTATATGTACCCGTTTCTTTCCTTCTAGCTTTCCCTTCATTAGGGCGTCTATGACCATCTCCATTGCTACTTTGCTGCCTATTCAACATCACCGAGATGGTCTATGAGATCTTCGAACTAACTCGAATGTTAGGTTATGGATGTAGCACTCTATAACTTGTGGTTCACAAGGTGACTCATTAGTAAGGTCTTGTTGTCTGCCATCTTTGCTTAATACATACTCTCGAGCTTTCCCTAAAGTTCATACACATCTATTTCTTGAGAGACCCGAGGAAAAACACTATGTCCAATGCACTAATTTGAGATTACACCATTCGTCCCTCGTGCACATGTCAGAAAGCGTGTTTAGTTCCTATTTTCAAAAATTAACCCGGACCGTCCCTCGTTTGGTTAAAAGTTGCACGCTTCATCCCTCGTTAGTTTTAATTTGCACGCTTCATCCCTTATGCGACATAAAATGACTATTATGCCCTTTTGTCTTATTTTTAATTTAATTATAATTGATTTTGTATTTAAAAGAAATAAAAAAAATTTCCAATCCCTCGTTAATTATAATTCACTTTTAATTTACTCTTATTTCTTTTTTCTCTATCAGCTCCGTCACATTCTACTACTTCTTTTACCTTCAAGATACCAAGAACCCTAGGAACATCATCATTCATCAGATTCCTCCTTAAATTGTTATAATAAATCAACCTAATCCTAATCGAGTCTATGTAAACCTTGATATCATCGCAATCAGCAATAAAAAAATAAACATATTAACATTATCAGTTAAACCTTTTAATTACTGCCCGTGTAGAACCACTTTATGGTGATAATCAGATAGTTTATCTGTGGAAAAATGTCTATGAACCACTAAGATCTGTCGATGAACGTTCATAGAATCGGGTTTGTTAGCCATTATTTCGAAAATGGTGGTGCTGGATTGGGGTTTATCAGTGGCTGGCTCACTGGAGCTCAAATCTGGAGACGGAGATGGTAGTTCGTCAAAGCTCACAGATCTGGAAATGTGACGTGCACCGTTTGTCTCAGAGGTTAGTTTTTTTGAACCTTCATCGTCTCAGGAACATCTTCGTCTCTCCAGATCCTTGCTGCCTAAGTTTCGAACAAACGCCGCTTAGGTTTTCAAAAACAGCCTATGGCTTTAGATCGAGCTCCATTGTCTGTTTGGTGTTGATTACAGGTTTGTTTTGGTTTTGTTAGGTAGTGGTGAATGGTGGTTTTTAATGGTAGTCGAATGATGGTTGTTCAGGAGGTATTGTCGGTCATAGGTGAAGGTACCCGAGTTTTGAGAGGGGATAGTGAAGAGTGAGAGAGAGAGAGAGAGAGAGAACCGGTGGTAATCGACGGTGGATGGTGGTTTCCGGTGGCGGTGAACAGTGGTTTATGGTGACGGTGGACGGTGGTTCTTGGTGGCGATGAATGGTGGTTACTGGGAGGTTCTTAAAAGAGGAATAGAGAAGAGAAAGAGTTGTAAAAGTATTTCTTTAACTTTTTATAATAAACAAATTAATAAATAATTAATAAACAACAAATAAATAGAAAAAAAATAAAAAATAAATAAATAAGGGCAAAATGGTATTTTTATGTATGGAGGGACTAAGCGTGCAAGAAAAAACAACCCGATGGACGGTCCGAGTTAATTTTTGAAAATAAGGAGTAAATACGCTTTTTGGCATATGCACGAGGGACGATTGGTATAATTTACCCTACATATTAATATTTCTAATTTAATAGTAATTGATAAGATATATAGATTAGTCTCCAACATAAATTTAGAGGGTTGATGTAAAATTATTGATTTATTTTTTTATTTTTTTTTTACATTTTCCATTTTGGTTTTTAACAAGAGCATCTCCAATATTACTCAATTTTTGTCGTTACACTCTATTTATAAAGTGTAAAATATAAAAATGCTCCAAACAAACTCTATTGTACACTCTATAAATAGAGAAATGAGTGATGACACTTTAAATTTGGAGTGTAAAGTATACAATCTCAAATGTAACACTCTATTTTTACAATTTATTTTTAGATTTTTTACACTTTATTTTTAGAGTGTAAAAGGGAATGTAAATTGAGTTGGAGATGAACCATTCTAAACTCTATGTTACACTCTTTTTTTGAAGTGAAAATAGAGTATGCTTGGCGATGCTCTAATTATATACCCATATATCCTTTTTTTTTTTGGCTCTGTCAGCATAAAGTATCGAATAATTAACATTAATATTTTACAAAAAACATATATATTATCACAAAGAAGTTGTTAAAATCTATAAAATGTTACACTCTTCTTTAAGAGTGAAAATAAAATGTGATTGGAGATGCTATAATTATACTCATATATCCTTTTTTTTTGCCCTGTCAGCATAAAGTATCAAATAATTAACATTAACAAATACATTACTTTACGTAAAACATATATATTATCACAAAGAAGTTGCTAAAACCTATCAAATAAGATCAATATCTTATTGTTCTTATTATTTGTATATGATGATTGTTCTTATTATCTGTATAACTTCTGTTGATACGAATTACAATAATTTGATTAAAATATAACTAAAACACAATAGTGCCATGCCAAATTCATTAAAGATATTAAAAAGCAACATCATTTTCAAAATACCTGCCTCCTTCTACCATCTCATCATCTCTCTTGTCTTTCATTCTCAACAGTGAACAATGGTGGACACTTTGGTTAATGTTGCTGCAGAAGGTGTACATAAAAAGGTGGGGTATGTAGCTGCCAACGAACTCGCCCTTGCTTGGGGTTTCAAGAAGAAGTTAGACACTCTTGAACAAACATTGAAAATTATTTGTGCCAAGCTACGTGATATTGAGAATGAAAAAGGTGAAAACCATGGTGTGATAGTATGGTCGACACTCCTAAAACATTTGGTTGGTGAAGCTGATGATATGTTGGATGATCTTCATTATGAAATACTGAGGCACGAGGTGATGACACGGGACCAAACTAGAATGATAGCCTTTAAATCTCTCCCAAGCTTGAAAACGTTTTCAACTCGTAGAGAAATTGGACACAGGATTGAAAACATTACCAACAAATTTTGTGAGATGATTGAACAAGGTAACAAATTAGGACTACAAAATAGACACCCTCGCCTTGTTCTAGATGGTGTCCACCAGGAGACTTATTTGTATCTAGACAAATTGAAAATTGTTGGGAGGCAGAATGATGAACTACATATCATACAACTTTTAACCCAAGCAAGAAAAGAGGAAAAAATTACGATTGTTCCCATTGTGGGAATGGATGGGATTGGGAAGACAACACTGGCTAAGATGGTCTACCATAATCCAAAAATTTGGAGACATTTTGATGTTAGAGTTTGGTTGTGTGTATCAGTTAAGGTTGATGTCAACACCCTTCTCGCAAAAATTTGTGAATCTCTTCCCGGAGATAAATGTAAATCATTAACAAGGGTGAACTTAATCACAAATCTTCGAAAGAAGATGGGATCAAATAGGTATTTGGTAGTCTTGGATGACGTTCACGATGAAGATAGGGCACACTGGGATGATTTTAGGACATGTATGCTAGATGTAAACTCACTGAATGGAAGTTGCTTTCTTGTCACTACACAGAATCTTGAAATCGGAACTAAGGTTTTTAGTGAGGATTTCCATGCTTTGCAAGGTCTTTCTGATGATGATTGTTGGTCTATCTTTAAAGAAAGGGTGTTTATAGCAGAGCAATCATTGTTGCCAGAATTGGAGGAGATAGGGCATGATATTGTGAATAAGTGTCGTGGTTTGCCCCTATTAGTAAACATAATAGGTGGCATGTTGCGAAATTTTAATGACAAAGAGAAGTGGTTGACACTCAAAGATAACAAGGCTTGGGATCTAGAAGAAGAAGGACATATAGTTCAAAACATCTTGAAAATGAGCTTTGATGATCTGCCAAATTGTGTTGTAAAACAATGCTTTACATATTGTTCAGTTCTTGAGAAGGATAGGGTCGCGAACAAGAACGAACTTATCCATCTTTGGATGGCTTTAGGGTTGGTTCGAGCAAATGAGAATGAAAAAAAGGAGGCCGAGGATGTTGGAAATGATATTTTCCATGTTTTGGTTAGCAGATCATTGTTCCAAGATGTTACAGATCAGTATAGTTACTTCACTTATCGTATCCACGAACTCACTTATTTCCGTATGCATGATCTGGTGCATGATCTTTCAGTATCACTTTTGAAACATGAAAGTGCATGTTTGATGCATTCGACAAGGGATGATATTGTATATATTCCCCAGGTGAAGTATCTAGCAGTGTATAATGAACTGAAGAAGCAACGTGAATTCACCAACAAGGTCTCCATGGTGTTAAAAGATTATATGGCCACTAGAACTTTGCATGCATTGTTCTTTGAGGGTGAAGTTGAGAAGAGCATTTCATTTCACCGTTTCAAGTCCCTTCGAATTTTAAAATTTTCTGGATGTAAACTAGAGAAGCTAGACGATTCAATTGGAGAATTGGTGTATCTTAGGTATCTTGATTTATCAAATACCGAAATCAAAGCTCTTCCAGAATCTATTGGTAAACTTTATCATTTGCAAACTCTAAAGTTGTTTGGCTGCTATCTCCTACATTTGCCGGTGGAAATGGAAAATCTGATAAGCCTAAGAGTCTTTGAGTTTCAGAAACTTCTTCACATCCACAAGCTGGGACAATTTACTTCTCTTAGAACATTACCTTTCTTTCGTGTGTATAAACAGAAGGGGTATCAAATTGAAGAGCTAGGTCATCTGAAACACCTTCGAGGAGAGATCCAACTTTTAAATCTAGAAGAAATTAACAGCAAAGAAGATGCTCTTAAGGCAAATTTATCCGAAAAGAAAAATTTATACAAGATTGAATTCGTTTGGAGTTTGGATCGAGGTGTCAACCACAACAACCATGATGTATTGGAAGGCTTGCAACCCCATGGAAATGTGAAAAGCTTAACAATTACAAACTTTTCCGGTGATAATTTTCCACCATGGGTAATGAAGATGGCAATAAATATTGAAGGGAAATGGGCACCGCTTAAAAATCTCGTGGAGATTATGTTATACGGATGTAGAAGCTGTGTATATCTTCCGATCCTTGAATACTTACCACTTCTTCAGGATCTCGTGTTACAGAGCATGGACAACTTGACATGCTTAAGAAGTCGTTCAGATGGGGGCGATAATGTTACCAGATTAATGAATCCTTTGTCTCCATCATTGAGATCACTTAAAGTAGGTTGGATGAAAATGTTAGAAAAGTGGATAGATGGAACACCGAATAGCTCAACAATGATATCGCCTGTTCTTGAGAAGTTGCAAATTCTAAATTGCCCAAGGATTATGCTTCTAGATGAATGTCATCCCCATCCTCTTCTTTCCTTAGAGATACACAACTGTGATAACCTTGTGTCCATTAATAGTATACAAGGCCTCAAATCTCTGGAATCTTTAGAAATCAACAATTGTCGTAGTCTTTCAGGACTACCCCATCTACCCAATGAGGGAAATTCTTTGAAGATTTTGAGAATCATCGGTTGCCATAAATTGACTTACTTACCTCATGAAACATTTTACTGTTTTTCCTTTTTAAGCAAGTTGTCACTTGGTCCCTTCTCGAATGACCTCCTATCTTTCCCAAATCTGCAAGGCATTGAGAAGTTGAGCAACCACCTTCAGTCATTGGAATTGTTTGGTTGGAATCATTGGGCTTCAATACCAAAAGAAATAAAACACCTCACTTCACTCTCTCGGTTTTTCATATTTAATTTTGGAATTCGAGAATTGCCTACTTGGTTAACCAATATGTCATCTATCCGAAATATGAGATTCTATGATTGCCCCCAGTTGGATAAAGCAGCAGTTAAACTGGGAGCGCCATGGGAAGCAGATCATGTCTTGGTAGATGGAAACAGAGTGTAAATAGAGATGTTCGTTACTTGGTTAGTTGCAATGATGATGAACATGGTTTGAGTTCATGTGTTTTACTTCGTCTGTTTTGTGGTGCCATATTTATAAGCATGTGTAATTTATATTATGTGTCACACTTGCGAGAATCACGTGCTACTTTCTATTTAATGGCAAAATTCAAGTCCCGAACCATGGCTCACGATTTTTGGATGGTTTCAAATTAACAATTCAGGCAGCTAAAAAAATTAGTTTCAAGTGTTACCTAGAGGGAATTTAATTTTTAAACGTATTGGGTAAATGCTTAATTTTTATTGAAGAAAATATGAATGAATGGAAAAGGAACTTAATTTATCGAAGGAAATACGAATGAATGGAAAAAAGAACTCTTTAATTTGGTTCAAAGAATTAATATCACAAAACAGTTTATATACTGGGTTGATAAAAAATAAAATTAAAGTTTAATTAAAAAAACAAAAGATATAAGGTTTTTCATTATATTAAGTCAAGATTATATATAACTGATTTTGTATTAAGAACATCCGTGATGAGAGCGCCTATTACAATTTGTCTTATTATCATGGAAGATCATCTCCTCAAAAAAAAAAATTTATTGCTTATTCTTATCGTTTTTCTAATCGACCATTTAATAGCATTGAAACACATAGTTTTTTCACCATTTAATATATATTGAGTGGTCAATATATTTTCATAAGTCACTACAAGAAATAACTTCACTATCGATGACGGTATTAACGGTGACACGGAGCTTTGATGGTGACTCAAGCTTGAGTCGCCGCTCATAGTGTCGCCAGTAATGCTTTAGAGACCGAATCCGCAGTTACACGTTCTGGTAAATCCCAACCGTACGATCGACGTTCTAATCCAATGGATGGGCCTTTTTCACACATACTCAATAACAGAGATAAAATGTCGCTGCTAAAGATCGTGAAAAAAGAAGCAGGATAAATTCCCTCATTTGTTGTCACCACTATTACTTATTGTCGCCGGTAATCACCTCGAGTCGCCGGTAAAGGTCGAGGAAATAATATCCCATCCCGTCTCATTTTCTTTCCTTCCTGCTTGCTGCTTCGGTTTCTTCCCGGTCAGTTCTTCCTTATCGACCTTCAACATCCGACGATCCATAGTACACGGTTTCTCTCTTCCTCCGTCTTCAAACACCGGTCAACCACCACTACTACTGTTTTCCGCCTAACGCCGACAACGGGAGTCGGTTGTACCGTTTATTTTGGAGCTTCACCGGCGACGATTTGCATCCCCTTCATCATTTCTCTATTTCATTCTCTTATAACCTCAATTTCCAACTTATATTAGAGATTAATTTATGAAAAATGTTGATTTTTAGTTTTTGGAGTTTCACCGCTGGTTTTTGACTGTCATCGGCGAAGATTGTTGATTTTATGGTCACCATTGTTGATTTCCTGCCACCACAAGTACCATTCTCCTTTAATTTCGAGATTATTTGAAAAATTGTGTATTTCTTCCTATTATGTAAATGTAGCCATATTTGTGTATATTTTTATTTTTATGTATCAAATGTGGATTGTATGTATGTATGAAATGTGTATTTGTATTTGTATGTATATGTATATGTGTATAATGTATATGCGTATTTGTATGTATATGTATGTATAATGTGTATTTCTATGTATGAAATGTGGATTGTATGTAATGTGTATATTGCAATCCTATAGTGGAAAAAGAAAAAAAAAATAAAGTACGATGCTATTATTGATAATGGTATTTAAAATATATGTGTATTTGTATGTAATATGGATTGTATGTTTGTATAATGTATATCTGTATGAATGAAAACATGACATTATGTATGTATATTTGAATTTGTATGCAATGTTTATTTTTTGTAGGATGTTATTATTGAAAATGCTATTATTGAGAATGCAATTATTGTAGGATGCTATTGTTGAAGTAAAACAAATAAAGTAGGATGCTATTATTGAGAATGTTAGTTTTTGTAATAAAAAAAGAAAAGAAAAAAAGAATGTGTGTTGTAAAAAAACAAATAAAGTGAGATGCTATTAATGAAGGATGCCATTATTAAAAAAACAAATAAAGTAGGATGCTATTTTTGTAAAATGTTACACCCGGTCATTTTAGGCAAAATTTCGTTCTTTAATTAGTAAGTTTAAGTGTGGGATTTAAGTATACGCACAACGCATATAGCCTCTATGTGCTGCGTAGAAGGAAAGTGGATGTCAAGGCCTTAATGAACTACACGGGGCGTAGCTAAGAAGTACGCAAGGCCTACTCGACTAGAGTCTAAACCCAAAATTTAGGGGTTTTAGCCATATTTAAACACCTTAGCCTTCATAAACCTCTTCGATTCTCAGCCTCCATTTTTCCAAACGACTCCTTTGAAAACCTAACCTCATATTAGTGCATTATGAGCTAAAAAGTGTGTTTTGGGTGCTTTTGAAAGAAGAAGTGTAACACCCGGATCCTGGTATGTATTTGCATATTGAATTATTCATTTTTGCAAGGGGACTCGATGAGTTGGAGGCCCAAAATCGTCGAGTATGACGGGAATTGGACGCGAGATTTAAGTCATCTACTCGACGAGTCGAGAGCCTCGACTCGACGAGTAGGGCTGCCGGAGTGAAACCCTAATTTTTAGGGTTTGCACCCTATTTAAACACTTTATCTGCCCTCAACTACAGCCACCATCACCTCCAAACCTCAGTCACGAAACCCTAGCCCATTTTGAGTGTTCTTGAGCCATTGGTGTATGTTCTTGGTGATTTTGAAGCTTGAGAAGGAAGAGAAAGCTTGGGGGGTTCTAAAGGAAGCAAGTAGATCCAGAGTTTGTGCTGCTTTTCCAGCTCATTTGAGGTATAAAGTCTATACCTTGTCTATTTGTTTACTGGATCTCTTCATAGGGCCATTTGGAGCATATTATGGAACCATTCATGGATGCAAGCATGTTTTGGGGTGATGACTTTGGATCCAGAGCCTTTGAGGGACTCCATTGCATAAAGATGCCATCTTTATGGCCATGGGAGTCCCATGCTTCATAAGAACCACTTTTTAGGGATTATTAAGCTAGAAAACCCATGTATGCACCTAAAGTTGGAAACTTTACGTGTCATATCGACCCTAGGAGGTCAGATCTATGTTTTTGATGCATTATGCCCGACTGAAATCGACTGAATAGATTTGGACTTTAGGGGACTCGACGAGTCGTACATACAACTCGACGAGTCGGGTAGTGGTTCCCCAACCTTTTCTGCTACTGAGCAAACTTGTTGAGTCTAGAGGAGGACTCAGCGAGTTGGACGTGTTTATGGACTTGAAGATCAAAAAACTCGACGAGTTCAGGGATGAACTGGGCGAGTTGAGAAAAAATGTCCCAACTGAGATGAAGAAGGACCCGACGAGTTCAAGGATGAACTCGGCGAGTCATGAGCGAAATGTCCCGATTCTGTATGAAGGAGAACTCGACGAGTTCAGGGAGAACTCGGCGAGTTAGGAGTAAAAGGTCGCAACGATGTAGGAAAGAACTCGTCGAGTTGTTGAAAGACTCGACGGGTAGGATCGAAGTTCCAGTGTGGTGTGGGTTATGGAACTCGATGAGTTGGTGGACTAACTCGGCGAGTTGGGTCAACCAGATGTTGACTTTGACCAAAAGTTGACCATGACCAGGGTGTTCACCTTGACTTTGACTATGACCTGAGTTGACCCTTGAAAGGGTTATGAGTATAGAAGGGTAATTAAAGAAGATTGTTATGTGTAGGAGTTTGAGAGGAGTCGATCCCAGCAACGAGGACAGTTCAGCTACTTCACGACATTGAGGTGAGTTACCTTCCAGTAGAAGTGGGTCTACGGCTATAATGCCGACCCACTAGTAGGAGTTGTATGTTAGATAGTTGTCTTTGTGATAATTATCTAGGTTTGTCACTATCTGATATGTTTTATGTGCTAGCATGGTATGATGTTACGTGATAGCAATAATAGGGGGAATAGTCCTCGGTTACTGGTCGATAGGACTGAAGGAGTAGTTTAGTACCCAGCTATGCTAGACAGATTACGATATATGTGTCATGAGGTTATGTGGTAGTGGTAGGGAGTGAAATAGTCCCCAGGTACCGGTCGACAGGACATGAGGGGTTGGCCAGCACACTGCTAGGCGAGGTACCGGTCGACAGGACCGAAGGGGTAGGCTAGCACCCTGATATGCTAGGCGAGGTACCGGTTGACAGGGCCGAAGGGGTAGGCCAGCACCATGATATGCTAGGCAAGTTACTGGTTGAAAAAGACCGAAGGGGTAGCAAGTACCCATATATGTTAGACAGTATGTGTTATGTATGGTATGTGGTATGATGGGGGAACTCACTAAGCTTTGTACTTACGATTTTCAGTTTTTATTTCAGGTCCTTTTTCTTCGAAGGGAAATGAGCCAACACGGTAGCAGCGCATCACACACATGATTTCCGCATTATGAGATTCTTGGGATTTGTACTCTGACATTGTTACTACTCTATGACATGGATTTTGAGACATATGATCTATGGTTTTTATGAAATGAAATAACGTGATGATGTTTTCTCTAAATTGTTTTATGAACCGTTGTATCAAAACTAAATTTTTGGTCTTGAAATTTGGGATGTTACAAGTTGGTATCAGAGCCTTGGTTTGAGGGATTCAGGCACACTCTCGGGTGTGTCTGGACTCAAACTGAGGACTTGGTATGAAAATTTTCAAAGGAAAATCACTTTATAAAAAGAATTTGAAAGGAGCAAAGAGCTTTGAACAGAACCATATGTGTGATGCGTGCAACCGGTCGAGCTCAAGTATGTTTTCCCCAAGATACCCATGCATGTTATGTTATGATATGATATGATTATGAGAACTGCATGCTAGATTAGGGCTAATGATCTTGGGAGGATGCCTCTTATGCCTACAGTATATGTATAAGAACTGTATGCTAGATTAAGGCTAAGGATCTAGGAAGATGCCTGATATGCCTGTTGTATGTGCTTATTGAGCCGCATGATAGTACTGATTAGTCAGTGATATGATAGCCTGGATAGGATATACTTGGTTTCGGTTACTCGATTCCCGAATGTTGCTTGCTTTGTGCTATTAGGAGTCCTAGTTATCTTTAATTAACTAGTAAACGAATACGTTAAGTTACATATTACGAGGACTAAATAATTCCAAAAGGTTAGGTCTAGCCCTATTTCGCAGCTCTCGTTTGAGTCCAACCGTTGTAGGGTAGGACCTCTCATTTGAAGAATTATCTGGTCTTAGTAATATGTAATGGTATTCGCGAGCTAGTTAGGGGAAGATAGCAGGAACTTCTTATGCAGCTGATGGGATGAGATTAGCACGAAGTGCAGTAGTAGTAGAAGGGACTTGGTGAAGTCGAAGCAATCCTTGAGGAAAGTACGAATAGATGTGGAAGGTAGTATGGGCCCGTACTACTGAAAGCAGAGGATCTGTACTCAAGTCAAGGAGAGCTGAGGTAGAAGCAGGGAACTTGTAGAGTGTGTGAGACCTCCCAAGGTTATATATATGACCCTGACGATTATATTTTTTGTTTCAGAATGGTGGTGACACGTCACAGAGCAGGAGGTTCAGGGTCTGGGTCAGGATCAGGTTCAGGTTCGGGTGCAGGATTCGAGCCGGTTGATGACGGACTACGCGAGTTCATCATGTAGATATTACGAGAGGCATCCTTGAGGCAACCCCGGTGATTTTCGGGTCGATCAAGGAAGGGATCATGGAGTTGATGGAGGATTGACTCAGGGTGTTTCAGAGTGACATGGCATCCATCCAGTTAGGGGCGCGCATACTGTCCTTCAAGGACTTCAGGGGATGTGGTGCGCCAGACTTTCATGGGGTGAAGGACCCCATCATGGCTAGAGAGTTTCTTGATATGAGACAGATGATCGAGTCGGTGGCAGAGATTACTGCCAAGTTCAGGGAGAGGGCCTTACTGGTGCCACGGTATGCAGGGGATGAGGAGATGAGGAAGACTCGGTACTACGACATGTTGAGGGCTGACATCCGGAAACATGTCAGCTACTCGACATGCCCGACATTGGATGACATGATTGCGTGGGCGAGGGAGAGGGAGATTGATATAGAGCACCTCAGGAAGAGGAAGACAGGGACTGGACAGGTTACTGGGGTTTTGGGGAAGAAACCCAATGGATCCGACACTAGGTCGAAGGGCCAGCAGGGCTGGAGCCACTGTGGGAAGTGTGGTATAAGACACATGAGGGAGTTTGTAGAATGCGATCGTCATGCTGCTATAAGTGCGGCAAGGTTGGGCACTTTGGTAGGGAATGTACTGCCCCTACCCCCACCATTCAGACATCAGACCTAATTTGCTTTCATTGCAATCAGAAGGGCCATAAAAAGGCGGACTGCCCGAGACTGATACCAGTAGTGCCAGTGGCGGCGCCAGCTCCATTGACCTTGCAGATCATGGATGGCCGACAGGTCAAGACAGATGCTCCAGTAGTGAGGAGCCGAGCCTTCTAGCTAACCGCCGAGGAGGCGCGTGCCGCACCGGATGTGGTGACGGGTATGATTTCTTCTCCCTAACTCTTATTACATGTCAGTTATGATATTTATATTCCATGTTTTATGTGTTTTATTTAGGATCGTTCCATGTGAATGGTATCCCAGGTGTTATTCGACTCGGGGGCTACCCGATCATTTGTTTCTCTTGCACTTAGCAAGAGGTTTTCTAAGTCTTCGAGCATGTTGGATTGCCCTCTAGAGGTCGAGATTGCTGACGACCGATCAGTACGGGCATCCGAGGTTTACAGAGATTGCGTTTTGAGGATGCATGACGAGTGTTACCTCGTGGATTTGGTTCCCATACCTTTGCGTGGGAACAAGATTATTATAGGCATGTATTTGTTGAGCCCTAATGGGGCGGTGATCTACTGTGAGCATCAGATGGTACGTTTCAGGACCTCAAGTGGGGGAGAGTTGGTGATTCAGGGCGAGAGGATCCAGCGTGGACCAACTTTATGCTCAGCAGCGAGGTCTAGGCGCTACATTCAGCAGGGCTGCGTAGGGTATGCTGCCTATGTTATGGATACCCGAGAGGTGGGAAAGGCGGCCGTGAGTGAAGTGCCAGTTGTGTGAGAGTATCCAGATGTATTTCCAGAGGAGTTGCCTGGAATACCTCCGGAGAGACAAGTGGAGTTTAGGATCGACCTAGTCCCTGGTGCGGAACTGATAGCCAAGGCACCATATCGGTTGGCTCCTCCTGAGATGCATGAGTTGTCTACACAGCTGCAGGATCGACCTAGTCCCTGGTGCGGAACTGATAGCCAAGTCTCCATATGAGATTCAGAGTTTCCTTGGATTGGCAGGCTATTACTAGAGATTAATACAGGACTTCTCCAAGATAGCCGTACCCCTGACTCGACTGACGAAGAAGGCTGTTGTCTTTTGCTGGGGGCCTGAGCCGCAGGCAGCGTTTGAGACATTGAGACAGAGGTTGTGAGAGGCGCCAATCCTAGCCCTGCCAGAAGGTGTGGAGGATTTTGTAGTATATTGCGATGCGTCTATTTCGGCTTTGGGCGCAGTGTTGATGTAGAGGGAGCATGTCATCGCCTACGCTTCGAGGCAGCTGAAGCCTCTTGAGGCGAACTACCCGACGCACGATCTGGAGTTGGGGGCGGTTGTTTTTGCCATCAAGATTTGGTAGCATTACCTCTATGGGGTCCGATGTACCATTTACACGGACCACAAGAGTTTGATGTACCTCATGGATTAGCCAAATCTGAATAGGAGGCAACGTCGGTGGCTAGATGTGGTGAAGGATTATGACTGTGAGATCCTCTACCACCCGGGGAAGGCCAACGTTGTGGCTGATGCGCTTAGCTGCAAGGCAGCCCCGATCAGAGACATTTGCTTGAGGATGACGGTGGTGACTCCACTTTTGGAGCGGATCCGACAGGCCCAACAGGAGGCTATTGTAACACCCCAACTCCCTGGTATAACCTTACAGCTTTATTTTCATTTTGGAAGGTCTACTCGACGAGTTGGATGCCCTGAGTTGTCGAGTAGGGACGAGTTTTGCCGCGGGACTTAGGTGACTAACTCGACGAGTTGGAGCTCGAATGAGAAAATCCTAATTTTTAGGGTTTGCACCCTATTTAAAGGACCTTAAGTCCTTTCCTCCAGCCCCTTATCGCCCCCTCGACGGCCATAAGAAACCCTAATCAGTCCATAACTTGTTGTTGAGTATTTGTGAGATTAAAGAGTGATTTTGGTGCATTTTGTGAAGAAGGTTGGAAGGGTAAGGAACTTGGAGCAAAGAGAAGCTTGTGGATCTGACTCTACTGCATCTTGGCATCAGTTAGAAGGTAACAATTCGTTACCTTGACTTCCCTCTAGCTATATCTCTCCATGTCTAGGTTTAGGATCATTCTTGTGAACCAATTCGGGTATTGGTCATGATCTTAAGTTGCAACTTCAGATCCAAACTCACCTTGGACCCTAGAGTCATAAAGTTATCAGCATTGGCCAGCATTGGCCTTCCCTTTAGGTTTAACCTTTCCCTTAGCTTGGTTTTGACATTTAGGACTATGCATGCACGTAAAGTTTCCAACTTTACGTGGAAACCATGCCGTAGGAGGTTGTATCTGCAATATGGAGATTTGGGATGGCTTAAAATTGTCTGAATGAGTAATGGACTGAAGGGACTCGACGATTTGTAAGGTCAACTCGGCGAGTCGGATGAAGATTGCCTAAGGTTGGTTTTTGCATGGATTCGGCGAGTCAGTGAGACGACTCGACGAGTCAGATAGGGTTTTCTCGAATTTTGGACACGCATGAACTCGACGAGTTGCCTGGAAACTCGGCGAGTCGACTAGGGTTTTTATGACTCTGTGAGTTCTGAAGGAACTCGACGAGTCGGTATGTTGTACTCGATGAGTTGGGTCAACATGGACTGTTGACCTTGACCGTTGACTTTGACCTTGACCAAGGGTTGACCAGTTTGACTTCTGGAGGGATTTTGGTAATTTGAGAATTTATGGAAGTGGGTGATTGGTGACTGTAGGTGTTTGAGAGGGAGTTTTATTTAGAGGAGTTTTACATTATCATCCCGAGCTACTTGTGAGGCGAGTTCTCCTCACTATACTAACAGGGTCTACGACATTAAGGCCGGTCCCTCAGGATTGTTATCCTGGTTATCTGTGATTATGTGCGGTTATGATCTGTTAGACTAGAATCCAAGTAGATAGGATGTTGCTATGCTTAGTGATCTGTAGATCTGTTTGACTATCGATAGACTGTATGTGATTTCCTGTTATATGTGCACATGCTTGTTTGGTAGTAGAGGGTATTCCATCCCGATGATGATTGGACCCATGATATGTTGGCATTCCAACATGATGGTTGAGGGTCTTGGGTATTCCAAACCGATGGTTGATTGGACCCATAGTATGTTGGCATTCCAACCCGATGGTTGATGGCCTGGGGTATTCCAACCCGATGGTTGATTGGACCCATAGTATGTTGGCATTCCAACCCGATGGTTGAGGGCCTGGGGTATTCCAACCCGATGGTTGATTGGACCCATAGTATGCTATTTGTTTGATATGATATTGTTGTGGTTGTATGGGTTGGTATTTTGAGGGTAACTCTCTACGCCTATGAGCTTACATTTATCGATTATTGTTACTGGTACTTCTGATGATCGCGAGAAGGCGAAGGCGTGACCGTGCACCTCCTCATGATTTATGATTTAATTTGTGGGAAAACTCTGATATGAAACTATTTTGAAAACATGTTTTAATAATTATCAGTTTTGAATGATTTAAAAAGTTTTAAATTGGCTTGAATATTATGGATGTTACAACTATGAAGGAGGAACACCGGAAGAGTGAGCGTATCGTGGGTCAGGTTTCCTCATTCGATTATGATAGCCGTGTTGGGTTTTATATACTCTAACATTCCTATGGTGCACATACAACCCTAATGCTTTGGATCTAAGTTTTCTCTAATTATACATGTAACATTGGTTGCCAAAGCATGAAACCTAAACTAGCATACAAAGTTTAACATATGAATCATAAAACAAGTTAGAAGCTAACCTCTTGATGTAGCTAGTAACACTTTGGCCTTGTGAGAACTTAGCACCCCAAGTGGTGTGCCTCAAATAAGTCACAAACACCAATAAAAAACTAAATGGATATGAGAGAAGCTAAGGAGACTAGAAATAAGATTCTCTTCTTGGCATGCAAGGTGGTAACCGATTTTAGTGCATATGGTGCCATATTTATATGTGTGGAAATCCAAGAGTCATGTCTAACCCTAATCCACACACATAAGCTTATGATCCATGCATATGATTTGGACTAACACTTCATGGACTAATCCATAAGCTTAACCCATCACAAATCAATCATGGATCATTGGCCCAATCCATATGTATCAATTTAATTAGTCTCTTTTGATCATTAAATTAATTATAAATTAATTCTTGATCAATACTAATTAAATAATATGATTTGTCAATTAATATATTATACTTATAATATATTAATAAATCATAAATAACCTGTTACTCAAATATCCATCTATCAAATTGTTCTGGTGAAGGCAACCCGTAATGGACCATGCTACTATCGGGTCATGTACATACCAATTATAGTTATGAGATTAGACACCTAATCCAATAGTCTCCCACTTGGATAAGTCTAATAACTATAATTTCCAATGCAACTTAAAATCCGATTAGCAATCGTAGCTCTCAAAAAGCCGTTGTCAAACTCTGATGCGTCCATTAGATAAGTGATCATAAAATTCTTTGTTCTACAATATATCTGTGGGGACAAAGACATGGAATAAAGTCATACTCATTGTCAAACAATTTGTTTCCCGATTTCCGATTTGTTTGACATAGAACTTAATTGAACACATCAATTTAGTCTGGACCGGGCTCGACACAAAAGTCAAAATAAAATCATCGAGGGGCCCAAGATATCGCTTTTAAACTTCTTAGGATAAAAGGAACAGATAAACTTCGACTTATATGCTTGTACTAACTACTTGTTGAATCATACACAACAACACGTTTTATAACATCGAGTTACTGATGCGTTTTCGTACTATCAATGTACAACCAACTCATAATCAACAACTCGTATATCTTAGTTTGAAGACTATACGATATTATTATCTCACAATCACTCGTGATAAATTCCATGAAGTGATTCATGTGAGTTTGGGTTTAATCCAATACTCAAATCGTATTTCAAGAGCACTCATGAAAGTTTGTAGCAAACTTTGCTATGTCTAACTCCTTAGACAATCTTACAAAAAAACCCATTCATGGCAGTCTACTTTCATAACCTACTTCCAAAGTATGATCGAATATGGATAGTTTGAATAATTTAATTATTCTGGAAGTCAAAACATGCAAAATGAAACAATAGTAAATAATTGACACAAGATAGTAACTTTACTTATAATTAAAACTCCTTTTATTTAATCATCAAATGTCAATTACATTTTAGCTATTAGAAGTTTCTAAATGTCTATCTAATCATTAAAACTAATATCGTCCTTCAGCCCGATTCTCCTAGCGTGCCTCAAGTGCTTAACCCTACTCAGTCCCTTCGTAAGGGGATTTGTTGGGTTCTCTTCTGACAATACCCCTTTCATTACGAGGAGTCCTTCTTCTATTCAATGTCTTATGAAGTGATATTTTCTGTCGATGTGTCTGGATCTGCCATGATCCCTTGGTTCCTTGGCTAAGGCTACCGCACCCTCGTTGTCACAGAAAATCTCCATTAGCTCCTTTATAGCTGGTACAACTCCAAGGTCTCCAATGAAGTTCTTTAGCCATATTACCTCCTTCGATGCTTTACTTGCTGCTATGTACTCTGATTCACTTGTTGAATCAGCTACAGTCTCCTGTTTGGAACTTTTCCAAGTTATTGCTCCTCCATTCAGGGTAAATACCCAGCCCGACTGAGAGTGGAAATTATCTCTGTTGGTCTGAAAGTTGGCATCACTATACACTGTCACTCTCAAGTCATCACTGCCACCGAGGGTAAGGACATAGTCCTTAGTCCTCCGTAGGTACTTAAGAATTCTCTTTACCACAATCCAGTGAGCTTTACCAGGGTTCCCTTGAAATCTACTAACCATTCTGAAAGAAAAGGCTACATCAGGGCGAGTACATGTTATAGCATACATGATCGAGCCAACTGCAAAGCATATGGTATTCGACTCATTTCTACTATCTCAACATCGGTACTCAGACTCTAAGTCTTACTTAATTTGGTAATGCTCTTGATAGGTAATTCTCATTTCTTGGACTCTTCCATGCTGAAACCTTTCAACACTTTGTCCAAGTAGGTAATTTGACTAAGTCCTATTAGTCTTTTACTCCTGTTTCTCAATATCCTTATCCCTAGAATATAAGCAGCTTCTCCGAGGTCCTTCATAGTGAAACACTTCCCAAGCCAGGACTTAACCTCCTGCAAGGTTGGCATGTCATTTCCTATGAGCAGTATGTCATGCACATACAACACTAGAAAGCTAACTATACTCCCACTAGCTTTGACATATACACATGACTCATCATCTCTTTAAGAAAATCCAAACTCTTTGACTTTCTCATCAAAACAAAGATTCCATCTGCGAGACGCTTGTTTCAATCCATATATGGATTTCTCAAGCTTACACACTCTATTTGGGTACTTTGCACTGACAAAACCCTCTGGCTGATTTATGTAAACATCTTCAGCCAACTTCCCATTAAGGAAAGCGGTTTTGACATCCATTTGCCATATTTCATAATCATGAAATGCAGCAATGGCTAGCATAACCCTTATAGATTTAATCTTAGCCACCGGTAAGAAGGTCTCATCATAGTCAACTCCAGGAGTTTGTGTAAAGCCCTTCGCAACCAATTGTGCCTTATAAGTGTGTACTTTCCCATCCATTTCGGTCTTCTTCTTGAAGATCCATTTGCACCCGATTGTCTTACGGCCCGGTACATTGTCAACCAAGTTCCAAACTTGATTTTCATACACGGACTTAATCTCGCTGTCCATCGCCTCTTTCCATTTTGCAGACTCGGGCCCTGCCATGGCTTCCTTGTAGTTGTTAGGCTCATCTAAATTTACCAGTGTGCTATCACTGATAAATGCATCACCTTCAGTAGTAATAGGGAAACCATAAAACTCAGGTGCCTGTCTAACTCTACTGGAATGCCTCAGAGGTAAGAACTCGTCAATTGGTTCAATAGGAGTTTCCTCGGGTTGATCGCTAGTGTTTGAGGTTCTTAACTCTTGAAGCTCTTCAAGATCAATTTACCTCCCGATGTACTCCCGGAATATGAGCTCTCTCTCGCGAAAGACTCGTCTCCTTGCAATGAAGACAACATTGTCACTCGGTCTATAGAAGAGATATCCAAAGGACTTCTGTGGGTAGGCGATGAAAATACATCGCTCACTACGAGGTTCGAGCTTTTCGTGAGTTTCTTTTCTCACAAAAGCCTCGCAACCACAAACCTTGATATGGTCTAACGAGGGAACCTTCTCTGTCCACATCTCATGAGGTGTTTTGGAAACCTTTTTAGTTGGGACTAGATTAAGGATATGGGCAGCAGTCTCTAAGGGATACCCCCAGAATGAGATAGGTAATGAAGCTCGACTCATCATAGAACGAACCATGTCCAAGAAGGTTCGATTGTGCCTCTCAGCTACACCATTAAGCTGTGGTGTCCTAGGTGGCATCAATTGCGAAACAATTCCACATTCCTTAAGATAGTCGTGGAACTCGATACTAAGATACTCTCCTCCACGATCGGATCGAAGCATCTTTACCTTCCTGCCCAATTGATTCTTCACTTCTTGCTTAAACTCTTTGAACTTTTCAAAGGTTTGTGACTTATGCTTGATTAAGTATACATACCAATATCTACTATAATCATCAGTAAAAGTCACATAGAAGCGGTTATCATCCCTTGTGGCGGTTCTGAAAGGTCGACACACATCTGTGTGTGTGAGATCCAACAAACCCTCAACCCTTGCACAAGAACCAATGAAGGGTGACTTAGTCATCTTTCCAAGCAAACAAGATTCACAAGTTGCATCTGACTTTAAGTCAAATGACTCCAAAACTCCATCCTTTTGGAGTTGGGCTTTGCGCTTCGTGTTAACATGTCCAAGACGACAATGCCATAAGGATGCTTTATCCAAACTATTGAACGAATCGATATGCAACACATTATTTCGTAAGTTATCTACAACCATCGCAATTTCATATATACCATTACAAGGCAATGCTTCAAAATAAAGTACATCATTAAAATAAGCATTAAAACCACTAATTTCATTATTAAAAGAAAGTGTAAAACCTTGTTCATACAAACTGTGAAAGGAAATAATATTCCTCGCCATGTCTGACGAGTAGCAACAATTATTCAAATCTAATTTTAAACCATTATCAAGAAATAAAGAGTAAACTCCAATCTTGGTGACATGCGACTTTTTCCTATTCCCAATGATCAAGTTCATCTTCCCGTGCTCCATATCACTACTTTCTTTTAGACCCTGCAAATCAGAACAAATGTGAAAACCACATCCTGTATCCAGGACCCAAGAATTAGTATGTGATGAGTTATTAGACAGAATAGTGTAAATACCTGCAAAGGTGGGCTTGATCTTCCCATCCTTTATGTCCTGCAAGTATTTGGGGAAGCTTCGCTTCCAGTGCCCCTTTTCATGACAATGGAAGCACTCTGCTTCCTTTGAACTGGAAGAGGGTGTAGCAGTACCAACTTTGGTCCCACTAGAAGAGGATCCATCCCGGGACTTTCCCTTGGGGCTCTTAGAAAGTGCCTTACTCTTCTTTCCCTTCCCATGTCCAATTGCCAAGACAGGGGCAGTTGCAGTAGGAGTAGATACAACAGATTTTCCTTTAAGACTACTTTCAGCAGTCCTTAAAAGGCCTTGAACCTCCTCCTTGTTCATATGATATGTCATATGGAACTGATCATAACAAGGATGTAAAGAGTGTAAAATGATATCTATGGCCAACTCTTCATCAAAGTTGACATTCAACTTCAGCAAATGGTCCACAAACCTTTGCATCTTTTGCAAGTGGACCATGATGGACTCTCCATCCTTCATTTTGGTAGTAATCATGGAGGCTATGATTTCATACCTTTCCTGCCTTGCACTTTGATGGTACCTTTCCATCAAATCTTGATGCATTTCATAAGGCCAAAAATCCTCATAGGACTTCTGAAGTTCAGCAGTCATGATAGCAATCATAATACACGACACTTTGGTTGCGTCCCTCTCATTGGCCTTGTATTCAACAATATGTTCGGGAGTAGCAGTAGATTCATCAATGTCCTTAAGCTCCTTATCAAGGACATATTCCTTGTCCTCGTAACAAATAACCATTCGGATCTTTCGAATCCAATCATTGAAATTCGATCCATCAAAGATGACCCTCCCATATAAGTTCATAAAGGATAAGGAGCCTGAAGGGATTGGGTTAGAAGCATTGTTTGAAGTAGATATTTGAAAAGAAAGACAAAGTTTAGATTAGATAAGGATCATTAATATAACACCCAAAATGAAATATTAAGGCTAGGACCCAACACAATATTTTACAATTCGGAGAGGGGTGCCGTAATCTAATTGTAAAATATTTGAAGGTAGGTAAATGACGATTTACCAATTTTCGTCATGAAAAACGAAAAATAAGATTTAGGTTTTAAATGAAGTGAAATTCCTAGATTCTTTTGAGATTCATTGAACTTTTCAATGGCATGTTTAAATCTCTATTATGCCCTTGAAGTTATTGATTGGGATACCGAGCATCACAAACAAGGTGTGAATAACCATGCAAATTAGCTTGGTACTCTCGATGTTACAAATCACCTAATCAATGTGCCGGTTAACCGCACACGCTCCATTGATCCATGATTAACACCAAGCTACCCTTTGCCACACATTTTCAGTCCCAAATTTGTGTGCCGGTTAACCACACACGCTCCACTAACGACTTAACAAGGTGCAAAGTGCATTTTCATGGAATAGCACCATTTTCACATTTTTCCTAAAGTAACTAAGATTGGGAATTTATAAAAGTTTAGTTACTTTAATAATTTTCATTATACTTATTAATGAGAATTAATGTCCTATCCTACCCGTTCGGCTAACGACCCTCCACCAGTCAAGGAAGCGGTGGGTGAGAGTGGACACCCATTAAACCACCATTTTATAGGTAGTAACCTTATACCCCCTTATAGACCGGCTTCGTGAATGAGGCCTACTAACGGTAAGACTGCCTTGTCGTATACATATATATAAGTATTAAACTTTAATATTATAATAGTATAGGGTTAAATTTTAAACTTTTAAAATTCTTGGGTTTGGAATTAAAGTTCATAAATGTAACTTTTCCAAGTTCCAAAACTTGAGGGCAGGTTTTATAACTTTTCAAAACTTTTGAATTCCATAACTTATGGAATTATGGTTTCATTGATGAGACTTTTCCAATTCCATAACTTGAGGACAAGTTATGAACTTTACAAGACTTTTGGAATTTCATAACTTATGAGAATTAAAGTTTCATGAATGATGACTTTTAACATTCCATAACTTGAGGACAAGTTATGGAAGTGCTCAAGAAACACTTCTAGACCAAATTACCTAATCCAATTATCATATGATGATTATTTACCAATTTGACCTAATTTGATTCATATTACATGATAACTTCAAATTTTACAAATAACTAGTATTTAACAAAATCAAGTAGTTATCTTAGAATTTGATAACCATCATGTTATTGGATGGGGATATACATTACCATATCATTACAATCGAATTTTATGAACCAAAACAGTTTGTGGTAATGTTCCTAATCCAAAACAGGCCAAAAACTTGAAGATTCTGCCATCAGATGCATCAACTCGTCAAGTACCATAACGAACTCGTCGAGTTCAAGGCAAATATCATCCAACTCATCGAGTTCCAAGATGGACTCGACGAGTTGCCCCTGGCAGAAACCCGGAATGCAGATTTTCATCTTTGAAAATTTTACAATTGCATCAATACAATTGAAAACACCCATGTCTCTGATACCACTGTTGGGTTTTATGTACTCTAACATTCCTATGGTGCATATACAACACTAATTCTGTGGATCTAAGTTTTCTCTAATTTTACATGCAACATTGGTTTCCAAAGCATGAAGCTTAAACTATCATAGAAAATTTAACATATGAATCATAAAACAAGTTAAAAGCTAACCTCTTAATGTAGCTAGTAAGACTTTGGCCTTGTGAGAACTTAGCACCCCAAGTGTTGTGCCTCAAACAAGTCATAAACACCAATACACAAATAAATGGATATGAGAGAAGCTAAGGAGACTAGAAATCAGATTCTCTTCTTGGCATGCAAGGTGGTAACCGATTTTAGTGTATATGGTGCCATATTTATATGTGTGGAAATCCAAGAGTCATGTCTAACCCTAATCCACACACATAAGCTTATGATCCATGCATATGATTTGGACTAACACTTCATGGACTAATCCATAAGCTTAACCCATCACAAATCAATCATGGATCATTGGCCTAATCCATATTTATCAATTTAATTAGTCTCTTTTGATCACTAAATTAATTATTGATCAATACTAATTAAATAATATGATTTGTCACTTAATATATTATACTTATAATATATTAATAAACCATAAATAACCTCTTACTCAAATATCCATCTATCAAATTGTTCTGGTGAAGGCAACCCGAAATGGACCATGCTACTATCGGGTCAAGTACATACCGATTATAGTTATGGGCTTAGACAGCTAATCCAACAAGCCGTGGGTTGATGACACCCCATCGTAGGGTGTGGGTTCTATATCATGGAGGTGTGCGCCAAGTTTTGTTGGAGGAGGCACACAAATCCAGGTTTTCTATCCATCCCGGGGCGACGAAGATGTACAAAGATCTTCGTCCTGACTATTGATGGCCCTGCATGAGGCGGGATGTAGCCTGGTACATTGAGAGGTGCTTGACGTGCAGGGAGGTCAAGGCCGAGCACCAGAGGCCTCACGACAAGACGCATCCGTTGGATATCCCTATGTGGAAATGGGAAGATATTACTATGGATTTCGTCACAAAGCTTCCCAGGACCGCACGGGGAGTGGATTCGATTTGGGTCATCATGGATCGATTGACCAAGAGTGCCCATTTCATCCCGATCCAGGAGAGAATTTCGGCCGAGAAGCTGGCCGACATCTACATTAGAGAAGTAGTGGCACGACACGGAGTGCTGGTTTCCGTGATTTCTAACAGACACGTGCGGTTCACTTACAAATTCTTGAAGAAGTTCCATAGTGAGTTGGGTACTCTTCTGCACTTTAGTACTGCTTTTCACCCGCAGACGGATGGTCAAAGCGATCATACCATCCAGATCCTAGAAGACATGCTGTGGGCATGTGTCCTAGACTTTGGTGGTAGCTGGGATACCTACCTTCCCTTGGCAGAGTTTTCCTACAATAAGAGCTACCACACGAGCATTGACCACCCTCCCTTCGATATGTTATAGGACAGGAAGTGTAGAACCCCGATATATTGGCGTGAGGTTAGAAAGAGGGTCATGGGGAGTACCGAAGTGGTACTCAAGACGACGGAGAGGATACAGCAGGTTCGGAGCAGTCTTCAGAATGCTCAGAGTCGACATAAAAGTTATGCCGACAAGAGTCATTCGGACCTGGAGTTTCAAGTGGGAGATATGGTTCTACTGACGGTGTCACCTTGGAAAGGTGTCATCCGGTTCAGGAAGCGGGGAAAGTCGGGCCCAGATACATTGGATCGTTCAGGGTATTGGCCTGGGTGGGCAAGGTGGCGTATAGGCTGGATCTACCAGCCGAGCTTAGTCAGATCCACAGTACCTTTCATGTCTTGCAACTGAGGAAATTCTTGGTAGACGACTCTGAAGTGGTACCTCTAGAGGATATTCAGGTGGATGACAGCCTGAACTACATTGAGCGACCAGTAGCTATCCTCGACAGGAAGTCGAATGATCTGAGGAACAAAAGGGTTGAGCTGGTGAAGGTGCAATGGCAGCACCACAAGGGCTCAGAATGGACTTGGGAGCCGGAGGACGAGATGAGGGAGCACTACCCCGAGCTATTCCCAGATACGGAAGACTTCGAGGACAAAGTCTAAAATAAGTGGGGGAGATTTCTAACACCCGGATCCTGGTATGTATTTATATATTGAATTATTCATTTTTGCAAGGGGACTCGACAAGTTAGAGGCCCAAACTTTTCGAGTAGGACGGGAATTGGACGCGGGATTTAAGTCTTCTACTCGATGAGTCGAGAGCATCGACTCGACGAGTAGGGATGCCAGAGTGAAACCCTAATTTTCATGGTTTGTACCCTATTTAAACACTTTATCTGGCCTCAACTATAGCCACCATCACCTCCAAACCTCAGTCACGAAACCCTAGCCCATTTTGAGTGTTCTTGAGCCATTGTTGTATGTTCTTGGTGATTTTGAAGCTTGAGAAGGTAGAGAAAGCTTGGGGGTTCTAGAGTAAGCAAGTAGATCCACAGTTTGTGCTGCCTTTCTAGCTCATTTGAGGTATATACTCTATACCTTGTCTATGTTTTTTACTAGATCTCTTCATAGGGCGATTTGGAGCATATTATGGAACCATTCATGTGTGCAAGCATGCTTTGGGGTGATGACTTCGGATCCAGAGCATTTGAGGGACTCCATCGGATAAAGATGCCATCTTTATAGCCATGGGAGTCCCATGCTTCATAAGAACCACTTTTTAGGGCTTCTTGATCTAGAAAACGCATGCATGAATGTAAACTTGGAAACTTTACGTGGCATATCGACCCTAGGAGGTCAGATCTATGTTTTGGATGCATTAAGCCCGACTGAAATCGACTGAATAGGTTTCGAATTTGGGGGGTCTCGATGATTCGTTCATACAACTCGGCGAGTCAGGTAGTGGTTCCGCAACCTTTTCTGCTATTGAGCAAACTTGTTGAGTTTAGAGGAGGACTCAGCGAGTTGGACGTGTTTATGGACTTGAAGATCAAAGAACTCGACGAGTTCAGGAATGAACTCAACGAGTTCAGGGTAAATGTCCCAACTGATATGAAGAAGGACTCGACGAGTTCAAGGATAAAATCGGCGAGTCATGAGCAAAATGTCTCGATTCTGTATGAAGGAGAACTCGACGAGTTCAGGGAGAACTCGGCGAGTTAGGAGTAAAAGGTCGCAACGATGTAGGAAATAACTCATCGAGTTCTTGAAAGACTCGACGGGTAGGATTGAAGTTCCAGAGTGTTGTGGGTTATGGAACTCGACGTGTTGGTGAACCAAAAGTTGACCATGACTAGGGTGTTGACCTTGACTTTGACTATGACCTGAGTTAACCCTTGAAAGGGTTATCAGTATAGAAGGGTAATTAAAGAATATTGTTATGTGTAGGAGTTTGAGAGGAGTCGATCCCAGCACCGAGGGCAGTTCACGACATTGAGGTGAGTTACCTTCCGGTAGAAGTGGGTTTACGGCCAAAATGTCGGCCCACTAGTAGGATTTGTATGTTAGATGATTGTCTTTATGATAATTATCTAGGCTTACCACTAGTAGGATTTGTATGTTAGATGATTGTCTTTGTGATAATTATCTAGGCTTACCACTATGTGATATGTTTTATGTGCTAGCATGGTATGATGTTATGTGATAGGAGTTGTAGGGGAATAGTCCCTGGTTACAGGCCGATAGGACTGAATGGGTAGTTTAGTACCCAGCTATGCTAGGCAGATTACTATATATGTGTCATGAGGTTATGTGGTTGTGGTAGGAGGTGAAATAGTCCCCAGGTACAGGTCGACAGGACCGAAGGGGTAGGCCAGCACCCTGATATGCTAGGCGAGATACCGGTCGACAGGACCGAAGGGGTAGGCTAGCACCCTGATATGCTAGGCGAGGTACCGGTCGACAGGGTCGAACGGGTAGGCTAGCACCCTGATATGCTAGGAAAGTTATCGGTTGAAAGAGACCGAAGCGGTAGCTAGTACCCATATATGTTAGACATTATATGTTGTGTATGGTATGTGGTATGATCGGGGAACTCACTAAGCTTTGTGCTTACGGTTTTCAGTTTTTGTTTCAGGTCCTTCTTCTTCGAAGGGAAAGGAGTGAGCATGGTAGCAGCGCATCACACACATAATTTCCGCATTATGAGATTCTTAGGATTTGTACTCTGACATTGTTACTACACTATGACATGGATTTTGCAACATATGATCTATGGTTTTTATGAAATGAAATAAGTTGATGATGTTTTCTCTAAATTGTTTTATGAACCGTTGTACCAAAAACCAAATTTTTGGTCTTGAAATTTGGGATGTTACAAGAAGAAGGTGGTAGTGTTGCTTGGAAAGCTTCAAGCTTTGTGGATCTGGGATTTGCATCTCTTACGCGTTCTGCAGGAGGTATAAAGTTTAGAACTTGATGAATCTCTTGTTAGATCTTGTAAGCATTAATTTAGTGTCCCTTTTGTCCCATATTCTTGGTCTAGTTAGGTATGAGCTACTCTAGATCTTATAAGTAGCCTTTTCAGACGTTTTTGAATGCATGGAGTCATAAAAAGGCTATCCTGGTCCTTTCTTTCTATCCATGCATGAGTTAAGGAGCTTAGGATCTTGTGATAAGTTAAGGTTTTGGATTTAGACACTTTATGTCCATGAAAAGACATAAAGTTGGAAACTTTATGATTTAGAATGATCTTTAAGGTTGGTATGAGTATTGGGTGAAAGGTATTAAGGAAATAAGTGCTTAATGGAGAGTTTGGATTTAGCATGAGTTCACAGGGCGTAATTATGGGTACACGGCCTGTAACCCTGAATTTCCCCATAAGAGCCAAGCAAGACCCTACACAGGGCATACTCAGTCTAATGTGGACCTTTGACTTTTAACCATAGACCGTTGACTTTGACCAAGTTTGACTCTAGGTCATTTAAGGTAATTTGAATAGTAGATTGAGGATGGATCCATTTTATTATATATGTGATATGTTGTGGTAGTATTTGGAGCAATGATCAATTTAGCTATTTTTTGGTTGGTAAGGTGGGTTTTCCTCATTGTACCTGTGGGTTGAAGGCACCAATGCCGACCCAATAGGTTGTATTATGTATCCTGGTGTATACGATGTTATTGTGCTACAGTAAACTATTAGATTGCTAGAATTGTATGGTTACCTGTACTTGCTAATTATTGTTTATTTGTTGCATATGTTGACATATTGGTAGTTGGGTTGACGCGGGAAGCCAACAAACCTTGGATGGTTGGGTTGAGGTGGTACTGATTCGTGCAATAGACCAACAAAATCTAGATGGTTAGGTTGAGGAAATATGCCAACAATCCCTTGACGGTTGGGTTGAGGCCATGGGCCAATAAACTCTATTGCATGTATTGTACTTGTTATTATAGTGTGGAGTATGTTGGGGGAAACTCACTAAACTTTGGCTTATAGTTTGATCATATGGTTTCAAGTACATTAGAGGATAGGGGCAAGACGAATGCTTGATTGTGCACATCATTCTATATGATTTATGATTTTGGGATACTATGATTCATGTTTATGGTTTTAAGAAACTATGTTTTGATGTAACTTATGGATTTTGAATTGGTTTTAAAAATGAAAATTTATGTCATGATTTCGAGATGTTTCAATTTAGTATCAAAGCCTTAATTTGAGAGAATTGGATGAACACTTGTGTGATGCCAAACTCAAATTAAGGATCTGCAAAATGTTTTTAAAATTTAATTCTAAAAGAACTAACAGAAAGGATGAAATATCTACAATCATTCGGAACCAAGGAAAGTGATTCCCCAAGATACCGACATTGTTTTGTGTATTGTTGATATGATAGAATGGCATGCTAGTATGTAGGCTACAAATCTTCAGGAAATGCTTGATAGAATTTCTTAATGTATGATGCTTGATAGCCTAGGAGAATTTTTTGTTATGCTATATGGAACTGACAGTTTCTTAGTGTATGCATCATAGTTGTAAATAACTAAGATTTTGTAGTCTGAGAATTTTTGATTTAGCGTTATTTCATGTTCCATGTTTGGTTGTGGTGTAAGGGTCTAAATGTTGTAATTAGTCGAAGTATGTTTTGTACCCTTCGAACATTTTGTAATCTATTTTACTAGGGCATTGTATTCGAAGCTTAACGCATAGTCCTTAGTATATTTTTTGTACGCTTTCCTCTCCTATAAATAGGAGTGTTTACTAGAGTCATAAGGACGAGTCTTTTATAGAATTGTCATTTGTACTCTGTAAAACTTGAGAGCGTAATAGAGCTGAAACAAGATCATATTTACATCTGTGTTCAAATCTCGCAATCTTACTTTGATCATTAAACTCTGATTCATTACATACTCGATTCATAGCTTCATCAATTGGTATCAGAGCAGGAATCATATCTCTGATCTGATTTTCATGTTTTCAAAAGTTTTTAAATCAATTATTTGGTTTAAGAAATTCCGCACTTTTTGAAAGTGAAAAATTCATTGGATCTAAGTCTGTGATTCGATTCTGCACTTGAATCATTGAATCGAGTGTTCTGCTAGGGATTCTGATTTGAATCATATAGTTTGTTGTGAAATTCTCAAAGTTTCTTCAAAAATTCTCAAGGAATTATTCCGTACATCAATGGCGTCTTTCAATCTTAATTCCATGACTTCATTTTCTCATCTTCTAGGATCATCCACAAAAATTCCTATGCTAATCCCTGAGTATTACGATCAAAGGGCTGATCGTATGCAGGATTATCTCAACGGATTGGATGAAGAACTGTGGAATTGCATTTCTGGCAATCTCAATCCACCAATGAATGTTCAACCAATTGGATCATCTTCTGGAAGTTCCGAAGTTGAGAATCAGTCTGATCGTCTGAAAAAGCTAGAGAAGAGATGCGTGAGAGAACTAAGAGGTGCTTTGCCTCTAGTTGTTTACAACTATGTGAGGATTTGTACAACTGCAAAGGAGATCTGGAACATTCTCAAGGGGAAATTTCAGGGGAGTGAGAAGACAAAAGTGAACTCTGTGAAGCAATGCTTAGTGGAACTGAAGGACATCAGACAAAAAGATGGTGAAACGATTGAAGTTTACTACGATCGTCTTAATGAATTAATCTATCGATGCAATCGATATGGTATCACCAGATCAGCCATGGAGTTCAATTTAATTTTTGTTATGGGTCTTCGTAAGGAGTGGCGTAGTGTGAGCATGATGGTTAAGAATCAACAGAGCTTTGACACGTCAACTTTGAATGACTTGTACGATCAGCCGAAGTCTCATGAAAGCGAAGTGAACGAAATTGCTGAAGAATCGAAGGCAAGTTTGGGAGGTCCACTAGCTTTGGTTTCGAAGATCTCTGAAAGGGAAGCTGAGAAAGATGTTTCGGACGAAGACGAAGGGTTCATCATGAACTCAGATGATGAGGCGATTGCTTTCTATTCAAACAATCGTGTGAAAAAGTTATCTGAGACAAAAGGGAATTTTATGAGTAAAAGTGTTGGGGATGAGAAGAAGAAGGAAGAGAAGAAAGAAACGAAGTTTGTTGAGGGAAAAAAAGAGAAGAAGTTAAAGGGAGATGCTGGGATTGATTGTCATTATTGCAACGGGGCTAATCATTTAGCTAATGATTGCATGCTAAGGAAAAAAGATGAGAAAAAGAATAAGACGAAGGATGAAGCGTACTATATGGAAAAGTTGGAGGAGGTGCGTGCGAAGGCAAAAAATCTTTCATTAGTTGCTCGTGGTGAACAAGAAAAAGATGGAACTTATCAAATTTGGTCATCTGGATCAGATGATGAGGAGACGCGAAATCCAACCCACGGAGCAATGTATGCAAAGATGGAAGAAGATTCAGATGAGAAGGAATACGAAGTTCATGGGAGATGCTTCGTATCAAAAGCTGCTGATAAATCTCCGATGACCACGAAGGTACGTAATATTCTTGAATCTTTCAATATTCCAGTACATGCTTATAATTCTGAATTAGTATCTTTCGATGAAACTGTTACTTATTTTGATTCAATTGTGGTATCTGCTAGCAATGAGGCTAAGAAGCTGTCTATGCAGTTGCTAGAGACACAGAAGAAACTAGATTCGAAAATTACTAAGATAGATTGTTTAGAACTTCAAATAACTAATATCATGGTGGATAGGGATAACTTGTCTAGTGAATCGAAACTGTTATTAGCCCAGAGGAACATTTACTGTAATTCGGCTAAAAGATTGTATGGGAAATTAACTGAACTACATCATTCATGCGAAATCAGTAAAGAACAACATAGAAAATTGCTGCCATTTTTAGCTTATGAAAGAGCTACAGTAGATAATATTTCGTATGACTGTGAAAAAGAAATAGCTGATTTTAACAAAGTTCCAAATGATAAGTATAGATATGGAATAGTCAAAGTAGATGAATGTATTGATTCAACTGAATTGGTTAATATTGTAAATGACACTTTGACTAAGTCTGAACAAATTCACATTTTGAAGAAGACTGAGAATTCAACATCTGATTCTCAATCTAATTTTGCTGATATTGAGGATAATTCTGACAATATTAGTGAAATCAGTGAGATTGAGGATGTTGATTGTTCTCAGTTGTCTATTATAAATGTTGCATCATCATTTAAAGGAAAAGAAAAAGGTAAGGATTTGTTGGTTGAGATTGACACTGATCAACCCTCAACTTCGAAAGTTTGTGATGTGGACTTTGAGGAAGTCAAAGACAGCCAAACAGATGATAGTGATGATGAAGAAGAAACAAACATTGAAAAGGAAAAGGAAACTACAAAAGAAGAGGCAACTCCTCGATTAGTAGTTGATCAAGTGTATGGAGATATACAAAAGTTCGAAAAAGTAATGAATGAAAAAGGTGAACACTATCTTGAAACAAATACAGTGGTTTATCCAAATTTCAAATGTACAGATGATGTCATTTTTCCAAATCAAGTTTTCGTAACTACTGGAAATGTTGAAAATATCAAACCCGAATAAAAGAAATTAGTTGAGGAGGATAATTCAAAAACAACTGATGAAGGCTTTTTCGCAAATCAAAACACAGTTGAAAACAACTTAACAAAGAATTCGTATGTGTTTCAACGACAAAAACCACAAAGCCAATGGGTTGAAAAATCAAAAATTGAAAAAGAGAATACAAAACATGTTGAAAAGGAAAATGAAAAAGTTGTCAAACTAAACTCTAAGGAATTTAAAGATCAAATTGACAAATTTTCGAAGGAAAACAACATTTGAAAACGACAAGCAAGAAAGAAAATATTTTGGCAAAATATTGAGTCTCAAAAATTGTCTGAATAACAATCAACCAAAAATGTTTTTAAAGCTAAAAATTCTTCTTTTTCAACAAAAACTCAACATTCATCTCAATCCATTCATACAAGGTCTGAAGAGAATAAGCAACCAAAGTTTTCGAAAGTTTCTAACACAAACAAATCAAGAGCATTTTCAAATAAATCTAATTCAAATCAACAAGTCTTTCAAAATCAACATTTTAAATCAACTGTTGATACATCATATGCTCATCCCAAAGTTAATTTTGTTCCTCAAAAGCCAAATTTTCCTAATCATACGAAGAAACAAACACTAAAGGCTTCGCATGAAAAAGGCATAACTTCAAGGAAAAATATAGATCACTGGCTCGAAGGACGAGGAAAAGTTTATCAATCCAACAAATACTCAGAAAAACAAATCAACGAAGCTTATGAAAAGTATGTCAATACTTCTTCCAATGGAAGTTCATCATCAAAAGATTCGAACATCTCCATCAAAGCGTGGAGACCAGTCACAAAAGCGAAGACAGTTCAGTCACAAACTCAAAATGCGAAGGGTAAAGTCAGTGAACATCCGAAACCTACAAAATCTTATGTTTCGGTTCCTACAAATGATGATGTGGACATTATTGATAGTCTCAAAACTAAAGTTTGTGACTGGGTCAAAAATTCTTCATTTAATTCCATGTTGAAATCTAATTTCCAAGGACCCAAAAAGTCTTGGGTACCTAAATTTTTCCACTGATTGTAGGTACTATGTGACGAGCAATATGATAACAAGTGCTACATTGATAGTGGTTGCTCTCGTCACATGACTGGGAAGAAGGAAAATTTACAAGATTTTCGAAGTCTCAAAAATTCTGGAGTAGTAAAATTTGGGAACAATAAAAAATGTCAAGTCAAAGGATATGGGAAGATCACAAATGGACAATTCACAGTGAATCGTGTTGCATATGTTGAAGGTCTCCAACATAACTTGATAAGTGTTTCTCAACTTGTTGTGGGCACTGGCAATCAAGTTCTCTTTAACGAAGAAGGAAGTATTATTTCGAAAGTCAACACAAACGAAGTGTTACTAAAATCCAAAAGGAAAGGTGACATGTTCACTTTGGACATCAATCCTATTGTAGGCAAACCTGCTGTATGCCTTCTTTCGAAAGCCACATCTGATCTAAGATGGCTATAGCATCGAAGACTTTCACATCTTAACTTTCGAAACATCAATAAACTGGTGGTACAAGATCTGGTAAGAGGTTTACCTGTACTTAAATTTGATAATGATTCTTTATGTGCAACTTGTGAAGTTGGCAAGCAACATAAACAAGGTCATCCAATAACAATAGATTCGAAAATTGTTACACCTCTGGAGCTTTTACATATTGATTTGTGTGGTCCTTCGACGTTTTCAACTCTCAACAAGAAACGGTACATTTTAGTTATTGTTGATGATTTTTCCAGATTTACGTGGGTTTATTTTCTCAGGCTTAAATCCGAAGTTGCACAAATCATGATTGATTTTATCAAAAAGATGGAAACGACATTAAAGAAGATTGTTCGAAAGATCAAGAGTGATCATGTAACTGAATTTAAGAACAATGTTCTTGATTCATTTTTGGTGGACAAAGGGATTTCGCATAATTTTTCATCTCCATACACACCAGAACAAAATGGTGTTGTAGAACGAAGGAATCGATCACTGTGCGAAGCAGCAAGAACCATGTTGGCATATGCGAATTTACCTCAATATCTTTGGGCTGATGCAATATCCACTACATGTTTTACTCAGAACAGATCTTTCATACACAGGCGTTTTAATATTACACCATACGAAATTCTGAATAATCGTAAACCTAATGTGAAATTATTTGATGTTTTCGGATGTAGGTGCTTTATTATGAATCTCAAGGATCATCTTTCGAAATTTCAAGCAAAAGCTGATGAAGGGATTTTTCTTGGATATTCGTACAATTCTGTAGCATATCGTGTGTTAAATAAGCGAACACGAAAAGTGGAAGAAACTTTCAATCTCACATTTGATGATTACTATGTTAAACAAAATGAGCATAAATTTGCAAATCATCCAATTTTACAAGATACACAAGTTGAAACTGAATCTTTACAAATGGATGATATTGATTATGATTTGATTTTTGGAATTTCAGATCATGCAATCGATGCTGAAATTCATGCTCCTGATAATCACATACCAGAATTTGCGAAGTTTACTAATGAATCAACATCAACTTCTCAAGAAGGCGAAAGTATGCAAAATAATCCAGTGGAGGGGGAGCATTTGGATTCGAATACTTTAAATGACGAAGTGCATTCTTTCGAGGGGGAGAAAGAACGATTGAATGCTAGAATTGAGGGGGAGCATATAGAAAATAGTGCAAATAATAATGATTTTGATGATGTTTGTTCGATTGCAGGTTCTGAGAATGATGATAAATACGAAGATGCTCCTTTGGAATTTGATCCAGCATATCCACCAATGGAAAAATGGACAAGAGATCATACGAAGATGCTCATTTGCATGTTCAATGTTTTCATATCTAAAATTGAACGAAAAACAATTAAGGTTGCAATGGAACACTCAGATTGGGTTGTTGCAATGCAATCTGAATTGTCTGAATTTGAACGAAACAAGGTTTGGAGATTAATTCCTAAACCTGAAAATGTTTCGATTGTCGGGTTAAAATGGATTTTCAAAAATAAAACCGACAAAGATGGAAACATTGTTCGAAACAAAGCCAGACTTGTTGTCAAAGGATATTCACAACAAGAAAGAATCGACTATGAAGAAACTTTTGCCCCTGTCACAAGACTCGAGGCTGTTCGAATATTTCTGGCATATGCAGCTCATAAAGATTTTGATGTTTATCAAATGGACGTGAAGTGTGCATTTTTAAATGGAGAGCTTGAAGAGACTGTTTATGTGGAAAAACCCCCAGGTTTTATTAACGAAGAATATCCAAATCATGTTTATATTTTAGATAAGGCAGTTTATGGTTTAAAACAAGCACCAAGAGCATGGTATGCCACTCTAACTTCGTTTTTGAAACAATCTAAATTTAAACAAGGATCTGTTGATCCCACATTATTTCGAAAGAAAGTTGGGAATCATCTAATGCTTGTTCAAATTTATGTTGATGATATTATTTTTGGCTCAACTAACCCTGCTTTGTCTAAGGAATTCGAAGATTTGATGAAAAGTAAGTTCGAAATGAGCATGATGGGCAAAATCAATAATTTTCTTGGATTGAATATTCGTCAAAACAGAGAAGGAATTTTCATCAATCAAGAAAAATATACGAAGAATCTGCTCGAAAAGTTTGGATTGACGAATAACACGAAGTTACGTGTTCCAATGGCGACAGGCATAAAGTTGACACCGTCGTTAGATAAACCAACCGTTGATATAACTCTTTATCGAAACATGATTGGTTCATTACTTTATCTCACATCAAGTAGACCTGATATCATGTTTTCTGTGTGTAATTGTGCCAGGTATCAGTCTAATCCACGAGAGCCACATCTCACTGCTGTGAAGAACATATTTCGTTATCTTAAAGGAACAATTTCGTTAGGATTGTGATATCCTTCGAAAACTGGATTCTTCGTCCAAGCATATTCGGTTGCAGACTTGGGTGGTTGTAATCTTGATCGAAAAAGTACAAGTGGTGGATGTCAATTTCTTGATGGCAAATTGGTGAGCTGGCAATCGAAAAAGCAAACATGTGTATCAATCTCAACAGCTGAAGCAGAATATGTGGCTGCTGCTGCTTGCACTTCACAAATAATATGGATTCAAAGTCAATTACGTGATTATGCAATTAATATGAAAACGATTCCATTATATTGTGATTCTCAAAGTGCAATACAAATTTGTCATAATCCTGTGCAGCATTCGAAGACTAAACATATAGCTCTTCGTTATCATTTTATCAAGGATCACGTGGAGGATGGGAATATTGAAGTACATTTTTTGAAAACAACTGATCAGTTAGCTGATATTTTCACGAAGGCATTAGATGAAAAATCTTTTGTGCGAATTATAGAAGGACTTGGAATGATCGATGGAAATTATGTTCCATGCGAAAAAGAAGAATGATGGGTGACAAAGCATGAATCAGAGGCGCTGAATAAAAGATAACGCAAAGTCATTCAACATTCAGCGGTTACTGTTCATAGTCAACGCTTCGACCCCTTCGAATTCGCACGTTTGTCACTTATTTTAAGGGTTGATTCAGTGGTTAATGTTCATAGTCAACGCTTCGACCCCTTCGAATTCGTATATTAATCACTTCTCAGGGGATGATAAAATTTCGTGTTTTGCAACAAGTATTATTTCAAATTTTCGAAAAATCAAAAATTCCAAAAAGATTTTCTTTTGTTTTGTATTTCAAATTTTTGAAAAATCAAAAATCCAGAAAGATTTTCTTTTATTTTAAATTTCAAATTTTCGAAAAATCAAAAATCCAAAAAGAGTTTATATTGTTTTGAATTTCAAATTTTCGAAAAATCAAAAATCCAAAAAGATTTTCTTTTGTTTTGTATTTCAAATTTTCGAAAAATCAAAAATCCAAAAAGATTTTCTTTTGTTTTGAATTTCAAATTTTCGAAAAATCAAAAATCCAAAAAGAGTTTATATTGTTTTAAATTTCAAATTTTCGAAAAATCAAAAATCCAAAAAGATTTTCTTTTGTTTTGCATTTCAAATTTTCGAAAAATTCAAAACAACATTAATATTTTTCATTTTTATTTTGTTGCAGAACATCATGAAGATATAAGATGGAATATGCTTGCAGTACTAGGGTCAGGTAAATTTTTTTCGTATGAATTGATCAATATTTTTCGCATTTTGAACTAGTTAACTTGTCCCTAGAAGCATGCTGCTGCATGTTGTCCAAAAGCCTACAATGACTCAGTGTGTGTGTACGAAAGCCTTAATGAAATTCTTCATACGAAAATTTCTTCCCAATCAGGCTTATATACACATTAGTCTCTGAGCTACCTGACTCTTCTCAAAATGAGTTAAGAGTTTCCTGTTTGGTCCAACAATAACATAGGTACTTTTCGTGTCTTAAATCCATCTTTTTCACCCAAAAGTTCTTACACGATCACACACAAAGACATATGTCCGAGAGGTCTCTGATCAAACCAATCGAGACTTAGACATATCAAAAATCTGTGTTTAAGATCTGACATCATGACACCGTGATGAAAGTGAAACCCAATTTTCATAATCTTGTTAAGGAATTGACGGGGAACTATGTTCCAGATTTTACGAAACATTTGTTTCAGTCCCTATTTTCGAAACTCCAAATCATATTCATTTCGAATGAGTGGTCTTGATCAAACATTCGAAACCCACGATGTTTGTTACCCAACAAGATTCAGCACACAAATTTTTTTCTTGAATATGATTTCCGTGTGAGTTTCATTCGAATGTTCTCGTAATGTTAAAATTTATCAAAGCCAACTTGTCACTGACTACACTGGTCAAACAAGTAATTTCTGTTACAATTTCTCAGCTTATGTTTAGGTTGACATTTAACGAACTTTTTTTTCTACCCACGAAGCCTAATAAAAAGAAGCCCTTTGATACTTATCAATAAGTATTCGATTGTAATTCACGGGAACCCACACAAGAAATTGATCATTTCTCTTAATGATTAATGAAGTAATCTTTGCCCGGGATTTAATTTGCTTTTGTGTCAATGGTTTGACATCACATTATCCCATATTTTTCTTATATTTGTTTCTCGTCTATATTCTTTGGAACACTGCACTCACGAAATCCTTGAGGTTCTGAGTAATACCAACTCAGGCTGATGATTTCAAACTTCTGGCATATGACTTCGCTTTTTAACCCAAAAGTGAAAGAGCCTTGCTTCCATACGAAGAGTCATAACGGTTACAAATCATCTTGGGGATAACAATACAGGCTGTCTACATATGACGTATGGTATTCTGTCCGGTTTTCAAGGTGATGTGACAGCTACTTTTTGACGCATGGCTACCTTTCCGCAGTAATGGTCCGATTTTCAAGGTGCCACGTCATATGTCATTAATTACACATCCCGCTTCAAATTCAAAATTCAGCGTTACATATAAAAAGGGGTTCAAGAGTTCATTATTCGTTTACGCGATCAAAACGAAAAAAAATTCCCAAATTTTCTGTTCATCATCATCTTCAAACCCTAACAATGGTGACTTCTGCTCATGTCGATCCTTCCACTGAAGATATTTCATCCGCACCAGTAATGAAGATTCAATCCACAAACTACTATGTGGATGGTGAAGTTTCTCAATACCCGGAGGAATTGAAGATGCTCATCGTGGCTTTGAAGCACTCTGTTTTATCCACGGTGATGTTCAATTCCTTTTCTCTTCCATTATCCTGGCTTTCTCAAGCAGGATCCACTGCAACTTATAACAAAGCATCTGATACTATCACTTTCCATCTAGTGAACGACAAAAAGGTTAGGCTATCCAAGAAACTCTTCTGCCAGATTCTTGCTAATCCGAATTCGCCTCCTTGTGTTGATTTCACATTCCCTCAAATAGTCCACATGTTTAATGAGATGGGATATCAGCCCCCATTGTCAAAGATTAGTGACTTTAAGAAATCTGGTCTTCCTAGACTATGGAATTTCTTGTTTGGAATTTTTCTACGCTGTTTAACCGGAAGAACAGTTGGGTTAGACAAAGGAAGAATGGAGGTGTATGCAATGGTTGCAGGCATATACTATGATCTTCAAGCGGACTATTCTACACAATTATGGAAGGAATTCCAAAAGGGTGTAGAACATACGAATGTTGTTCATGGCATTTCGTGTGCACGATACTGGAGTCTTATTTTGCAATATTTCTACAATAAGGAAGGGATTTTGGTACCAAATGACGAAGAAAGAGTTGTTTTTCAATCATACCATTATCCGAAGGAAGTTGTAGATAATGCTGATGATTTCCCAACTGTGGCTCGAATTCCAGATGCAATGCTCAAACGGGTTGATCCTACGAATTCTGTTTTGGTGGCCTATTTGCAAACAATCGATTCTTCTGTTCAGACTGGGATTCTATTGCCAAGGGAAGAAAAGAAGTCCAAAAAGTCAAAGAAGGTTGATCCTGCTTCATCTGAAAAGAAAACCAAGGATTCGAAATCCTCAAAGTCTCCAAAGAAAAAGCCTGCAACTGTTGAAATATCTGTTGGTGAGACTCAAGTGATTGAGCCCATCATTGAAGAAACTCAAGAGAATGTCATCATTCCTTCGAAAACAGGAATGTTTCGAAGAATTAAAATGAAGTCCACTCACAAACGCAAGTCTCCTACACAGAAAATGGTTCGAAAACCTCAAATCACTCATCAAGGAGTGTTAATTCGCGAAGTACCAGCACCTGTTTCTCCGGTGTCAAAGAAACGAAGGGCTGAGGATATGGAAAAACACTTGTCACAAAGGAAGAAGAAGAAGACTCGAAAACTTGTTCTCTTTACTGAGTCAACAGAAGAAGATGAAAGAATTCCAAAGACTCCAGAGTTCACTCATCTTATAGAAGGTTCCATTCCTGAGAAGACAGTTGTCATACCACCCGAAGTTTCGATTGCCAAATCAGTTTCTGAGGAGGTTCGAACTTCAGGCATCCCTGCACACGTATCTAATACGGATGCAAATGTCGATATGGGTGAAGGAGGTTCGAAGCATTCAGATCAAGGTCATGGTATTTCTACTCCTTTCGAAACTATAGTTTCTATCTCACCATCTCCTATTCCTATTACCTCATCCACAGACTCACCTACCTTTGAACATATTATCAATCAACCATTCACTTCTATTTTCTCTTCTCAATCCACTGACACACCCAAACCACCTTCACCTATTCAAGAAACAATTGAAATGGAGACAGAGACAGATAATGAGGGATTTGGTGGTACATTTGAAGACTTAGAATTTCATGAAGAGGAAGAGGAGTTTCCAGATCATATGCTAATGACCATGAAGCAGTTCAAAATTCTGAATCAGAAATTGAATTCTATAATTCAATCTCAAGAGGATATAGGGGGTGGTTCATCAGTTTCGAGTTTGGAGGTTGATTCATTGTTAAAAATGCTTGAAGCCAGAGTTATTAGCAAATTCTCTGGAATGATTAATGATTCAGAATCTCGAATCTTGGAGAAGGTTGACTACACTGATCAGAATAATGAACTTCGTGTTAAATCGCAACGATCTGATTTTATGGGTGAGGTCAGGAATCTAAAAAGTATAACAAAAGAACGACATGTTCTTTTTGTTCAAGAAGTTAAGAAGGTACGCGAAGATGTCAACATGCAAATTTGTGAACTCCGCGAAGACATGCAGAAAGAAATTGGCAATTTTGAAAAAGATTATGCTTCTTTACATCAGAAAGTTGATATCATCTGTGATGCAGTCACACGATTTGTGAAGTTGTATGAAAATTTGAGTCCACAACTTACTCAAATTTCAAGATTCGAACAAACAAGCTTTTAGGAGATGCTTATGCTGCTTAAGGAGTTGAAGGAGATTTCAGAAAGGCCGGTTTCGTCTCCATTTGATAACTCCTGAATTTTTGTCTAAAAAATTTATCCAGTTCGAAGCCATCCTCAACAAGCAACTTGCACCGCTCTTTCGCATATCAAGTCTTCTTCCCACAACGGCTGCCCCTCCTGTTTTCACAGGGGTGCAAGGGGGAGAAAGGAAGTCAAGTGAAGAAGATGCGAAAGTGGTGGGAAATGTTTTTTCTTCGAAAATCCCAACAACAAAGCCAATAATAGTTTCGGCTGGGATGGTGACTTCAACAGTTGTAACAACATTACCCATTACAAGAACTTTTTCGAAAGGGATTGTAATTGGTAAGCCTTCAGAAACTGATGGGAGTGGTTCACAACAAAAGGAGGTAATAGACAATTCAGCACTGAAAGACAAGGGGAAATCGATTGTTATTGAAAAGTCGAAGGAGGAAAAGAAGGCTGAAGCTGAAGCTGAGATCGAAAAGCTCAGAATCGTTCAAAGTATAATGGCTCAGCGAGCAAGTGATCCAAAGGGAATGGATAAAGGGGATCCAACGAAACACTTTAACTATGAAACAATCGAAGCCAGGGTTGCATTCAATCACATGTATTCGTTTGAAAAGAAACCAAAGCAGAGTTACCTGGTCACGAATATTGATGCAAGCCAGCTGGATTTCCCGGTAAACGAAATGATGTTTATCATGCCACAGTTCAAAGCTGAAGGGAGTTTTAAAGAAAAAGATGAAGGCACACACATGAAAATTCGTTTTCATGCTGTACTTGGAAAAGCCCTTGAGGAAGTATGGTCACTGGTCAAAATAAAGAAAGTGATCAGCATGAAAAATATGTGATTTTCGAAAACACAGTCCAAAATATTAAGTATGTGGTTGCCAGGGCAAATGGAAATATTTGCGAATTCACAATTGCAGATTTTCCATTGATGAACTTGTATGACCTTATACAAGTTGCATTACTTTTGAAAGACAAATCATTCTCTTATCTTCAAAACACAGAACCGGAGGAATTCAAGCTTGGAGTTACTCACATCAAGATTTTTATTGAAAACTATTATGAGTGCTTGGCATTAACTGATGTGGAGTTGGCTACTGCCAAGGGAATGGAAATAAAAGCTCCAATGGCTCCTTCGAAGACTCAGGCTGATTTGAAGAAGTATGCTGATGGTGAAATTTGCCTAAAGCCTTTTGGATTAGTCTTCGCAGGAAAAGACAAAGCTGGAAAAGCGAAAAGGTTTTTATTCCAGGCAAGTGAAGTGGAAAGGTATTCAACGTCTCAATATACGAACTTAATTGTTCGTATGAATCACTACAAGAAGAACAATGAAGGAGATAAGAAAGAGTTGAAGAAAATTATCTCCTGGTACACTGAGATTCGAAGGGTGTTGCTGTACTCCATCACACTTTTTACAAACTGAAGACTTCGACTATGATTACAAAGGGGGAGATTGTAAGGGTCTAAATGTTGTAATTAGTCGAAGTATGTTTTGTACCCTTCGAACATTTTGTAATCTATTTTACTAGGGCATTGTATTCGAAGCTTAACGCATAGTCCTTAGTATATTTTTTGTACGCTTTCCTCTCCTATAAATAGGAGTGTTTACTAGAGTCATAAGGACGAGTCTTTTCTAGAATTGTCATTTGTACTCTGTAAAACTTGAGAGCGTAATAGAGCTGAAACAAGATCATATTTACATCTGTGTTCAAAACTCGCAATCTTACTTTGATCATTAAACTCTGATTCATTACATACTCGATTCATAGCTTCATCATGTGGGGTTAGCGTAGAATCATGTATTCGACTGTCTATTGAATCCAATGGTATTTATGATTAGCATACATGAGCAGCTGCAACGTTAGTGGAAGTTTCAGTAGTGAGTATGGGTTGTAGTTAGCCAACTTAAGAAATGATTAGCCACTATCGAGAGAGTGAGTATAAGATGGATGTGTATCCTAGTATTTGGGATTGTAGCTTGGTGGTTCACGACAATCCTCTGAGACAAATACAGGTAGGTATGGAAGGTAGTATGGGCCAGTACTAATGAAAGCACACGACCCGTACGCGTATCAAGGAAGTCACGAACCCCAAAGATATAGTGACTCTGTTTTAATGTTACAGTATGAGTTATGGTTGTACTGATATATTCTAGTTTGTTTTTCAGTATCGTGATCACTAGAGGTTCTGGACCAGGAGTTGGCGGCCCGAAGAGGCCATGATTGACAGATCAGGAGAATAGGGAAATGATCACTACCTAGGTGACCTTGGTTGTTAGGCAGGAAATCCCTATGGTTTTTTGGTCTATTAAGACAGTCATGATTAAGATGTTTGAGGAGCGCTATGTTGATGTCATGGAGGCAGCTGTTGTCGCAACCACTGTAGCTATTGTTGCTGTCAGACTCCGTAGGAGGGGTCATTACAGTATGGGTACTTCAGCAACACGAAGCCCCCAGAGTTTGATAGGGTCAAGGACCCGATCATTTTTACGATTTGGTTATCAGATGTAGAGGGTTTTTTCTACACTTTCACATGTCCAGAGGACCAGAAGGTCATGTGCGCCTTGAAGGTTCTTCATTTGGCGTCAAAGAACTGGTGGAATCTGGTGACCAGTACTTATTATCCTATGGAAAAAACCGCAGTCACATGGGACTAGTTTACCAAGATATTCTATACTGAGTATGTACCATTTGTAGAGAATGAGAGATTAGCCAGGAGTATCTGCCATTGCGCCAGACGACAGAGTCGGTCACGGAGATCACCAGGATGTTCACAAAGAGAGCCCTTTTCTTCCCCGAGTATGCTGCTGCAGAGCAGGTTCACATGTCAAGTTACTTGAGCTTGCTCAAGATGGATGATATTGCCATATTTATACATATTTTTAGGCAATATTCAAATACATTTTAATTAATAATTTAGTTATATGAATAGATAAATGGTACTTATAAGGTTAAATTATATGTTGCAGCCAAAAGAAGTCATCTTGAAGAAAAAGGACCAAAAGCGACAACATTGGAACCTTGGAGGATTAAAGCTTAAAAGATAAAGATTTTAGCTAAAAAATGACCTCTCGACGTGAGTAGTAAAGGCTCACGACGTGAGTATGGAGATTCTAGAAGATAAACATCCGGATGCAAGAATCCGTGTTGGATACAGATTGTTACTGAATTCACGACGTGAGCTATCTTTCTCATGACATGAGTAGGGTTATTTCGAAAAAATATATAAATCCTTGTTACTCACGATTTGAAGAGGTTGGATGGCTAGAGGGGATTTCCAGAAGTCGATTTTCAGAAGTTTAGAGGATAGAAATATGGTATTTACACCAAGGAACGAGGAGAAGATCATAATTTACTTTCTAGTTTGGTATTTTACTATGCTTTTAACTATGAATTGTGTTTGTTTAACTGTTAGTATGAGTAGCTAAATCTAGCTGCTTCTGTTAGCTAGATGAAGCTGGAACTCATGGTTTGTTTATAATAATTGAGACTTTTCTAGATGGTTAATGTCTTGTGTTTGATTGTTTATACCTAGCATGCTTGAATTGATAATAGATTACTTCAACTCATATTCTGTGTAGTTAGTGACTATTGATCTGCATGAATCTGATTACCTAGTAATTTAGTGAACATTAGATTATTAGAGCTAAGATTGAACCAATCTTAGATAAGTAATTGAAGTATTGAATTTGGCTGTGCTAGAGAACTCATATTATGAATATTATTGTGTTTATTAACTCAATCTTACATAGCTCCAATCTATTCAATAGTTAATTTTGTGTTAAATTATGTGTGACTATGCATAGATCTACATGAATTAATTCGACATTAGTTAATTTGGATTTGAATTGCTAATAATACATTAATTGGTAACCAACGAGAATTGTTATAATTAATAGTTAAACCATTGCGGGAAAGTGGATTAAAACTAACAGAAGCGTTCTTAATATTTGATTGAATTGTGTTTAAGAATTTAAGTTTATCTAAATCTGCAAAATTAGATAAAAATCTTAACTTGCTTAGAATTTAGATTAATTTAATAGTAGATGGATTAATTAATTAAAACCGTTCCCTGATTTCGATACCCGACTTTTGTGCTATACTATTTGCGAAAGGGTACACTGCCTTGGGTCGAATAGCTAGTAGATTAGGAGGTAAAATTAGGTGTAGCTGTTTAGACACATCAAGTTTTTGGCGCCGTTGCTGGGGAGCGGCGTATTTGATTGATTTATTTGCTTTAGATTAATCGATCATTTTTGTGGGGTAAAACCTGCAAAAAGTTAATTTTCAGCTTAATTTTTGTTTTAGTTCTAAACTCACGACGTGAGCCTTAAGCTCTCGACGTGAGTTCAGTAGTTTTTCAATTTACTTCGTTTTCTTTTCTGTTTAGTTTTTCTGCGACAACACGAGGTGGTAATCTTTACCACGTCGTGGTGGGCAGTCATTAGGAAATTTTTATTTAATTTTCGTTAAGTTTTACGTTTTTATTTTTGCTTTATTGCAGTAGTTGATGACCCGAGGTTCCAAAGCACGTTTGGTGCCACCGCTTGAAGATCTGGAGTCAGCCCTTCACAAAACGACGAATAAGAACGTAGGAGAAGACCAAACTCCAAAGAAGTCACCCTTCAAAGACCTTAAACCGGTGTTCGGAAAGAAAAAAAGGGACAAACACAGAAGAATCAAGTAATTCATCGAAAGAAGTAAACACAATTGAGAGTTTGAAAAAGATTCCTAATCCATAAGATCCCGAGTACGAGACTGATCCCGAGTACACAATTGAGAAGAGTGAACCCAACAACGAGCAAGAGAACGAGATGGCGGACATTGCTGATTTGTCCATAGGAGCATACAAGAAGCGAATAAGAGACGATGCTGGTCTTGGTTTGGTGCAACCTATAATTCCCGCTTCTGCTACTTTTGAGTTGAAAGGGCACATTCTTACTGCACTTAAGGATGTCCCATTTTCTGGCAAAGATCATGAGGATGCTTACAAGCACCTAGACGAGGTCAATGATATTGCAGACCATTTCAATGTCCCGAATGTTCCTAGGGCGGCAGTGTTGTTAAGGATGCTTCCCGTCACTTTTAAAGGAGCTGCAAAAGACTGGTTGAAGGCACTTCCACATGGCACAATCACTACATGGGCACAGATGCGCGAGCAATTTTTGGAACAATTTTGCCCACCATCGAAGATATCTAAACTCAAGAAGGTAATAGCCAACTTTGAGCAACAACCAGGGGCATCACTTTATGAGGCATGGGAGCAATATAAAGGGTTGATGAGAAGCTTCCCTCAAAATGACCTCAACGTACAACAAGAAGTGTCTATATTCTATGATAGGGTAAATGTCATAATGAGGAAAATCCTTGATTCTCAAGGACCACTCACTAAGAAAAATCCGGGTGAAGTGAAGGAGTTGATAGCGGAGTTCTCAAAGCATTCTCGTGAGTACCATAATCTGAGACATCATGGAACAAGGGGAATTGGTAGTAGAACATCAGAAGACATGGCTGCTGTGCTAGCAATGCTCAATAATACGGACCGTAGGATTGTTGGATTAGATGTCTAATCCCATAACTATTATTGGTATGTACTTGACCCGAGAGTAGCATGGTCCATTTGGGTTGCATATCATCAGGACAATTTGTTAGGATGGACTTTTGAGAGAAGGTTATTTATGGTTTATTAATATATTATAAGTTATAATATATTAATATGAAATCATATGTTTTAATTAGTATCGATCAAGAATTAATTTGGAATTAATTTAGTGATCAAAAGAGACTAATTAAATCTATGGGGACTAATTATGATAATTAGTTATATTTATATGTGTTGGGCTTATGATCCATGTTGGACCAAGTTTATGTATGGATACATAAAGAGTTGGGCCACATGAACCATGGATCATAAAACCCATGGGTATGGATTATGGGTTATACCCATGACCCTTGGAATCCTACATATAAATAGGTTACTCCATAGCCAAAATCACCACTTCTTTTCTTAGAGAAATATGGAGGTGTTTTGGTGCATGGAATTCTCTCTCAAGAGCCACCTTTGTCCTAGGTGTGTTGTGATTCCATTTGAGGCATTTCATACTATTGGTGCTAAGCTCTTAAGGCCAAATACATCAAGACTTCAAGCCACATAAAAGGTATGTTTCCCTAACTAGTATATTATATGGTTTATGTCAAATGCATGCTAGTTATAGGTTTAATGCCTTGGAAACCATTTGCATGTATAATTAGTGAAAACATAGATCCAAGGTATTTAGGGTTGTATGTGCACCATAGGATGTTGTATTATACCAAAATCCAACAGTGGTATCATAGCCATGGGTTGTTTTATATTATATTTGATGCAAATGTATTTTTTTTTCAAGTTGAAGGAAAAAAAAAACATGAAGTTTGTCAAATTTTATGATAATTACTTGATTTTATGAAAAACTAATTATTTATAAAATTTGAGTCACTTTACTACAAGAGTTGAATTAGGTCAATTTATTAAAAGATAGAATGATATGATTATTTTATTTGTTTTAAAAGTTTGATCTAAATGGTTTTAAGGAGTTACAAATTTTGTCAAAAAATTTTGGAACTCAAAAGTTTTTTTTTTAAAGTTATGATCTTAAGAGTTTTGAAACTTCCATAAGTTATGGATGTGAAATGTCTCATTTATTAACTCTAGGTTATGAATTCCAAGAGTCTTCAAAGGATAATTGTCAAAGTTTCAAGATTTGTATTAGTTTATATGATTATCTAATTTCTTGAAAATTGTTGATGTGAATTATCTTTACTTATGAGTTTAATCTAGATCATAGAAAAATTATTTGATTATTGTGTTAATTGGAATATTTGATCTTAATGGTTTTTATGAACTCCATAACTTGTACTCAAGTTATGGAAACTGAAGAGTTTTTCTTTTTAAAGTGTCATTAAGTCTCATAGGTTATGAAAATAGAAGAGTCACTATTTTTAATGTCATCATTAAATGATTTAATGTCTTCCATAACTTGTCCTCAAGTTATGGAACTTGAATTTTTTTTCATTAAACCTTAATTAAACTCATAAGTTATGAAAAATCCAAGAGTTTTGAAAGGTTTCAAAACTTGTCCTCAAGTTTTGGAATTTGTAAAGTTACCCCCATGTATACTTTAATTCCAAACTAGACCTTAGAATTTTTAAAGTTTAAAATTCAACCCTTATACTATTATTATAATTTTAATTATATAGATATGTATAAGATAAAGTCAATCTTACCATTAGTAGGCCTCATTCACAAAGCCGGTCTATAAGGGGGGTATAAGGTTACTGCCTATAAAATGGCAGTTTAATGGGTGTCCACTCTCACCCACCGCTTACTTGACTGATGGAGGGTCGTTAGCCGAACGGGTAGGATTAAGATTATAATTCTCCCTTCATTAAAAGTATAATTATAAATACTAAGTAACTAAACACTTATAAATTCTCAATCTTAGTTACTTAGGAAAATGTGAAATGGTGCTAACCCATGAAATTACACTTTGCACCTTTGTTAAGTCGTTAGTGGAGCGTGTGTGGTTAACCGGCACACTAACATGGGACTGACAATGTGTGGCGAAGGGTAACTTAAGTTTATCATAGATTGGTGGAGAGTGTGTGGTTAACCGGCACATCAATTAGGTGATAAAGTTGAGGGTACCAAGTCAATTTGCATGGTTATTCACACCTTGTTTGTGATCCTCGGCATCCCAGTCACAAACTTGAGAGGGCACAATCGAGATTCAAACATGCCATTGAAAGTTCAATGTATCTCAAAAGATCTAGGAGTTTCAAATCCAATTAAAACTTAATTATATTTCGTTTTCATGGTGGAAATTGGTAAATCGTCATTTACCTACCTTCAACTATTTTATAGCTTGGATTACGGCATCCCTCTTCCGGTTATAAATAGGTTGTTGAATCGTAGCCTAAATATTTCATATTGGGTGTTATATTAAGGACTTTAAATCAACTAAACTTGAATTTCTCCCATTATAGTTGTCTAGTTCAGACAACTATGGTCTTCCCAAATCTTTAGGAACAAGCTTTCCTATTGAAGATGATATCCCACATGGCAATCAAGGTGAAAGATTAATCCCTTTGTTGTGCATTAATGGGACTGGAAATCATGCTTCACTTCCTCCACCTCCTCCAATTATTCTCCCTATCCCACAAGTTCAAATACCTGAAAAGTTCAAGGTCACTCAATCCCTATTGGCAAGCCGGGAGAGTCGGGTGTCGAAGTCTCGAGGTAGCTGGCTGTTGACTTGGTTCTTTTGTCACACCCTAATGACAGATCAAGACATGACCCTTAATGATCTTACCTATTTGCTTGATGCTGCTAAATTAGCAATGACTTGGGGCACTAGTAAAGCAAAATTTGATTGGAAGATCAACTTCCCAAACTTCCATGGACATTGACAATGGTAACATTAGAAGTCCAGAAAAGCTTTCTCTTCCCAATGGAAAGGGATCGACCATGGTCAAGTCATTTGACCTAATGGTAAAGAGAAAGGATAAGTATGAGATAGTCTCATGTGCCATTTCCAAAGAGTCCATATGTTTCTTTTGCCAAAAGAAGGGGCATTGGCTGCGAAGCTGCCAGATTTACCTGAAAGATCTGGTAAAGTCAAAAGTTTGACTCTACTTCAGGTAAAGTCCATTGTGTAACTCTATTAAGTTCCTACTTGGAGATTCTTATTACATGATGTGACTGGGTCACATATTGATGTCTTAAGAATCAAAGAAAGGAGAGGAAACTTAAAGGAAGTATATGCTGATTCTGATCGCGAAGATGGATTTCGGTCGCATGGTTCGGTGATCAGAATTTTGGGCTGTTACTTAAAGAGTTATGATATATATTGCTTAGGAATATATAACAACAAGGTTTTCATATGGATTGTAAGGATAAGAAGTTTTTTCGCAAAGTTTTAAAATAAAAGAAAAAGGTTTTATTATTATTTATTTTAAGTATCCTTACAATGGCATTTGTGAAAAATTGTTGCTTATATGATTCCATTAAGAGCAATATTGGAAAATGGATTTGATTCTTTCATTTGTGGTAGTGTCTAAATTTGCGAAATAAGGAAAGATTCTCATCACCCAAGTTTCAAATTGGACCGAAACTCAGAATCATGCAAGTTGTATAGTATGATGAATGAGAACTTTTAGCTTTGGAAAAATTAAGACTAATTCCTTATGTGAACAAGGAAAGGACTAAAGGATCGAGTACACATTCTTGTGCACTGGTCAAGTCCACCACAAAAGATCGATAAGACTATTCGTCATGATTTACTAAAGTTTAGTAAATATGGTTATACTTACAAGTTTAAGTATAATTCTGAAACATTTGAAAAGATTCAATGTATGTCAGAACGAATGAGAAGAATCAAATTAGACAGAAAGATAAAAGTTTCTCAAATCTGAAAAGATGGGAGAGTACTTTAGTATCATGTTTTGTGATCATCTTAATGATTAAGAAACTATATCACAATTAGTCCTCTAAGGTCATCTTAGTGCATTCTAATGGCTAAGAAGAGGAGTCTTGAATTGTTGAAGTGGTTAAATCAAGGAGATGAGTCATAATTCGTTCCAAAACAAGTCTTAGAGTCATAGTCCAAGATTGTAACTTGAGTGACACGCCTTAAAGAAGGTTTATAACACTAGTCAAATGTAAGAGTAGATTATGTTCTACTCTTGTATATTTGAAATTGGTAAGTTGTGATGTTTTGGATAAAACAGAGACCAACTAAGGCTAATTGTGTGAAATGTTTGTCTTGATAAAGAATCCGAACTATCTCTTGAATATTTGACAAGAGAGTCTTATATGTCAAGAGGACAGTGGGAGTCCTATAGGTCTTGAAAGTCTCAAGAGCTAATCAAGGATAAAAACCTGAAGTTCATCACTAGCACACGACTTGAGGTTTATAACCTATCGTGTTGACATTTCTGTGCCTATTCCAGTTAAAGTTGGCTTTGCATATGAGTTCTGAAAGTTCTCAATTGGTTGCATAACAACTTGGAAGCAATGGAAGGCCCTTGTACTGCCAGGTGGCAAGAATTTAAGATTGCACAAGTTCAGTCCATATGAGTTTGGATTTGTCATTAACCTTGTCTTGTGATTATGGTTTTGACAAATTCATATGGATGGAACTCATACACCATAAAATCTAAGTGTCATAAGGTTTCTCTCCGATTCATGAAAATGATGGTGAGGAAATACTTTCACTAAGTAGATTTTAAGTAGTCAGCAATTGTGATATTTGCATTCTCAGAGTCGTTAGCGGAGCGTGTGTGGTTAACCGGCACACTAACATGGACTTGTGAGAAATGGCAAAGGTCTAAACAATTGAGACTATGATTACGACATCCCTTTACATAGTTCTTAAATTATTTAGACACACATGTGAGATATCTAAGGAAAAGTGTATGATTTTGATAAAGTTCTATCAAAGCATCTCGTATTAGAAATCTGAACTTTGGTAAGAAAGTCAATAAAGTATTGATTTCTAGAAGTACAGCTGATTTCTGGATACATGTCAAAGCTAGTGGGAGCATAAGTATTATGCTAATAATCATCATGTTAGTGGGAGCATGATTATTAAGTTTAGTATTGCAAGTTAGCAATGTTAATTATAGAAAACAAAAGTTTCAATTCGTGGAGTTGCAGGGGTTGCAAAGTTGTTTTGCTATAATTAAGGGAGAGGAATTTATACTTCATTTCAATTCTAAAAGCTTAGATTGAGGTTTTAATCATCTTTAGTCAAGGATACATATATAAATTTTGTGTTGGAATGGCTCAACATAAGGAAATTCTATATATGGGTCCATTATTTGCGTTCTAAAATTCGATTATGATTACAACATCCCTTTTCATAATCTGAATTATGAGAACTTGGCAAATAGAAATAGAAATATTGTAGCAAAAGACTGGTTTAGTATCATGTCTTTATGTGAGACATCCTGAATCGTGTCCTATATGCTTCGGATATAGGATCGATTGCGTGTGCTATAATATTCATCCTTTCTAAATTTTCCAAATGCTTAGGGCATTAAGAAGGGAAAATTCTAGAATTGGATATGACTAAAATGATTAAGCAATTTTCGAGGACAATCTAAGGTTTACCAAAGATTGGTTGCTCAAGGACAGTTGGAAGTATAATGTTAATTTTGGAAGGACCAGATTGACTTATTCTGTAAGGAGGCAACTCTTATTCAGAAGTGATAGTCAAAATGGAATATGGAAATGTTTCAAAGTTGGAAATTATTCAATCTGTGTAAGATTAGAAAACTTAAGGCAAGAAGGATGTTTCGATGGAGTTGATCTTCATTGGAATACTCTGTAATGTTTGTTGACAAGTTTTTGTGACTTTGTGCATAATCATTACAAGAGGATCAGTGTATATAAGTTTAAAATCTAACAGATTTAAGTAAATGGTAGGGATTTGGAATTCTTACATTTACGTTAAGGTTTTGGGACTGTGAAATGAGAATCATTGGAGTTATGTTCAATCGATCTATTTCACAAAGTAAAGATCATAAACAAACTTAGTGTGTATACTTGGTGTATGGCATAACTAATGTTTGCACAAACATAGTATGCATACTTGGTGTATGGCATGACTATTGTTTAGAAAACATAGTGTACATGCTTGGAGCATGGGAAAACTAGTGTTTTAATTCAAGTATAAAGTTGATAATTTGAAACGGTATACAATGAATAATGTGTAATCATATGGTGATAAATAAAAGGCGTTTTATTTATATTCATAAGTTTTGAGACCATATTGGATTCGATTATTATTGTGTTTCACTTCGCATGTTTTGACTTCTAGAATAACTATGTCGTTCTTCTCGAATTACTAAGTTATTCAAACCATCCACAGTCGATAATACGTTGGAAGTAGGTATTAAGGCAAGACTGTCATGAATCGGGTTTGTAGATGTCCAAGGTAGTGGACATAACAAGAGTTGCTGCAACATTCACGAGTGCTCATAAGTTCTGAGTATTGGATTCAACCCACGCTCATTTGAATCACTTCATGGATTTTATCACGAGTGAATCATGAGACGATAATATCTTATATTCTTCAAACCTAGAGATATGAGTTGTTACTATGAGTTGGTTATACATTGATTGCACGAAAACGCATTGGTAACTCGATGTTATAAAACGTGTCTTTGTGTATGATTCAACAAGTAGTAGAACAAGCCATATGAGTCGAAGTTTATCCATTCCTTTTACCCTTAAAGGGATAAAAGCGATATCTGTGGGCCCCTCGATGATTTAGTGATGACACCCTAAGTGCTTGGCCAAGCCTGGACTGATTTGATTTGTTCAATTAGTCGGTCGTCATAAATTGGAAATCGGGAAACAACAAATGGACAGAGAGAATGATTATAATCCATGTCTCAGTCCATATGATATCTAGAATAGAGGAATATATGATCCCTTATCTAATGGACGTGTCATTGATTTGTTCAGAGTTCGACAGCGGCTTTAAGAGCTACGATTGCTAGTCGGGTTATGAAGTCGTACTTGCAATAATAGTTTTAGACTTATCCAAGTGGGAGACTGTTGGATTAGATGTCTAAGCCCATAACTATTATTGGTATGTACTTGACCCGAGAGTAGCATGGTCCATTTGGGTTGCATATCATCAGGACAATTTGTTAGGATGGACTTTTGAGAGAAGGTTATTTATGGTTTATTAACATATTATAAGTTATAATATATTAATATGAAATCATATGTTTTAATTAGTATCGATCAAGAATTAATTTGGAATTAATTTAGTGATCAAGAGAGACTAATTAAATCTATGGGGACTAATTATGATAATTAGTTATATTTATATGTGTTGGGCTTATGATCCATGTTGGACCAAGTTTATGTATGGATACATAAAGAGTTGGGCCACATGAACCATGGATCATAAAACCCATGGGTATGGATTATGCGTTATACCCATGACCCTTGGAATCCTACATATAAATAGGTTACTCCATAGCCAAAATCACCACTTCTTTTCTTAGAGAAATATGGAGGTGTTTTGGTGCATGGAATTCTCTCTCAAGAGCCACCTTTTTCCTAGGTGTGTTGTGCTTCCATTTGAGGCATTTCATACTATTGGTGCTAAGCTCTTAAGGCCAAATACATCAAGACTTCAAGCCACATAAAAGGTATGTTTCCCTAACTAGTATATTATATGGTTTATGTCAAATGCATGCTAGTTATAGGTTTAATGCCTTGGAAACCATTTGCATGTATAATTAGTGAAAACATAGATCCAAGGTATTTAGGGTTGTATGTGCACCATAGGATGTTGTATTATACCAAAATCCAACAAGGATGACCCAAATGGATCAATCAATTCATGCTATTAGAGTTGGTTGTGAAAGATGCAATGGTCCACACTTGACCAAGGACTGCCACCTAGATGATAACGGGAATAAAAAGGTACAAGTTTGCTACTTGAGTGGATATAAGTATGATGAAGATTGGAGAAAACCAAAGAAGGTGTGGTTGTCGTACGATGAATATAAGAAGAAGAAGAGAAGTATAGGCAGAATGGCCGAGGCTTCTACCAAAAAGAACAACCACCAGCTGAAAAAAAGGTTGACCTTGAGACCATGCTAGCTAGATTCACGGAGGCTTCTGAGAAAAGACATGACGAGACCGATGCGGCAATAAAATATCAAAGAATAATGATGAAGGAACAACAAGTCATGATGAAAGATTAACAGACCATGATGATTGACCAGCAAGCTTTATGAAGAAATCATCAAGCATCGATCCAAAATCTTGAAGCCCAACTTGGTTAGCTAACAACTTTGGTAAATGAACAATTATCTCCAAAAATTCCCAAGAAAAAGCTTCAATCACATGTTATGGTGGTCGATACTGAAGAAGATACCATCTTTGAGTTCCTTGATGCTCTAGAAGTCGATCCAATTCAAACTAGACCAAAAACAAAGAAGTCAAAACGCGAGAAAAATTATGCTGAAACATTGAGATTACGACGTGAGCTTTCCAAGATCACGACGTGGGGAGGGCCTGAACAGAAAATCTCAGCTGATGTTCAAGTTTATCGTTCTCCTTTACCGTTTCCGTATCGAGCTCATATTCATGCACTAGAGCAGGAACACTTGAAGTTTATGTAGCAAGTAAAGGGTATTCCAATAAAAAGTCCTTTCATTGAAACATTGGCAAAAGTTCCTGAATATGTCAAGTTCTTAAAAGACTTGATCAATACTCGTCAACAACTAGAGGAAAACTCCAAGGTAATTCTTAGTGAGCAGAGTTCTAGAGTGATTATGGGAGAGTTACCAAAGAAGATGAGAGATCTTGGACGCCTCACTCTTCCATGTGAGTTTGGAAACAATATGAAGACTTATGCTTTAGCTGATTCTGGAGCTAGCATAAATTTAATTCCTTTCGCGTTCTATAAAAAGCTTAATCTTCCAGATTTAAAGGCTACGAGAATGATAATTCACATGGCTAACTGTTAGGTGAGACATCCTAGAGGCATTGTTGAAGATATTCTGGTGAGAATTGGGAAATTCGTTTTTCCAATTGACTTTGTTGTGATGGACATGAAAGAATATAACAATGTCCCGATTATTCTTGGTCGCCCTCTACTAAATACTGCTCGAGCGTTGGTTGACATTCGAGAGTCCAAGCTTACTTTAAGAGTTGGAGATAAAGAGGCTACTTTTATAGTAGAAGATGGTTTTCAAGGGAATGGTGTTCAAGGTGAAGTTTTCAACATTGATGAACAAGATGAGCTTGAAGAGTTGGACAAACTAATGGAAGAAGAACTCAAGTCAATTCAACAAGTTAAACACACCAAGCCAAGAGCATCTGTTCCACTTGTTTTTGAAGTAATTGCTTATAAAAATCCAACTTCTTGGGTGAGTGAGGAAAGTGATGACTTATCAAGTGATGAGGACGAGGTTACTTCCGAGGTAAAGAGTTCAACTATAGATGAAAAGATGGTTCCCGTAGAGCTAAAGAAAGAGGAAAACGTGGTAAATAAACTTCATGAAAATAAAGGGATTAAGAGGAAGCTCGAAGAAAGCAATATGAAAGCTAAAAAGGAAAACTCTAAGAAGGCGTATGTCAGACGAGTTCAAGCATAGAAAAGAAAACGGAAAGAGCAAAAGATGCAAATGGTGATGGACACTCCCGTAAATTTAACGTGAGGCGGCACGGAGTTTGGCTCATGCCTCCAACAAAAAAGAAGCGCTTCTCGGGAGGCAACCTGAGATTGGTTTGCGATTTCTTTTCATTTTTGCATTTATTTTAATTTTTGCATTTTTAGTTGATGTTTAGGGTAATCTATCATCTCATCATCTTAATAATTTTATAATTGGTGAAAGTCAAGTATGGGGTTTCTAAAAAAATTATGTGATATAATAGATAAAAGTTTTTATGTAAAATGGAACTTTTTATAAAAAAATTTCGACACCACCACGTGGACCAAAATCCCACCTTGTGGTAATTTTTAAATGGCTCGTAATCTTCAGCCCAAACTGGATTCAGGACGTGAGTCTTAAGGCTCATGACGTGAACTTTTGAACTCACGGGACCACAGATTAAAGTATTCAGTAACTCATTTGACCACTTTTTATATGACACTCACGAAGTGAATTCGAGTTTCTAGTCCCCCTCACTTGATTTCGGCCGCATTCTCCATAATCTACTCTTTTGCTTATGTAATTTCCGAATTAAGGTAACAATTCTTACTTAAATACTTTCGTTTGACAGATTTACAAGATTTAGGGGTTAGGGTTTGTGTGAAATAGGTTCAAAATTGCAATTGCCCTTGTATATGTTTGAATTTCGTTTTGCATGTCCCTAATATGTGCTTAGAATTGATATTTGATAAAACCCTAGGTGATAATTGGACTTAATTTGCTTGGAAATTGGTTCGATTTTGAGATTAAACCCGACTGCATTCGCATCGAGTTCACGACGTGAATTCTTGAGCTCACGACGTGAATCCTGGACTTCCAGAAATATACATTTTCTGCTTAATATTTAATGGTTGCTATGTTGTTGGTTTTGCTTCTCTGTTATTTTCTAGCATGCATATGGGTCCTAGAAGGGATACTAATGAAGCTCAAGGTGGAGTTGGCAACTTACATCCATTCTATACTTTTCCAACCAACATATCCTATGAAGTACTTAATCGCTATAACAACAGATTGGGATGGCTCCATAATAGGGAGTTTGTAGTGGCCCCCACCATCAATTGGAACAAGCTTAGGGAAGTGGGACTTCTTGATCGTTTGAACCCGTTTCTTACTAAAACTTTTGTGGGAAACGGGATCACATTCACATGCAAAGGGTGAAGTAACTTGTTCGCGATACAAGAACGGGTTTACAAGGAATTATGTGTTGAATTTTTCTCGATGGTGGTTTTTCAAGATAATGTGGAGGACCCCAATTTCCCTCATGCTTTAGTTTTTCGATTAAGAGGGGAGTATCGGGAGTGCAGATTGATTGAGTTTGCTTGGAGGATGGATTTATATGAGCCCCACGAAGCAATGACCCCGTTATTTTCTGCATTTTTGCGGGTGGCAGCACAGACGTATTCTGGGGGAATGACAGGGCCTGAGTTTTGGAGTCACATTGCCTCAGGAATATTCAATTCGAGTGTATCTCCCGAAAGGAATATAAAATCCCCGATCCATCGTTTGATCCACCGCCTCATTACTTTCTCTATTCATCACAAGAGGCATGGAGACAAGGTTACCAAAATGAATTTGTTCTTTTTATGGACCATTTTGCAACCGGGAGTATGTTGCAATATTCCCTACTTTTTGGTGCGTTACTTGGCCGAGCACGCGGTTAGTTCCCGTCCTGGGAGTTCGATTTGTTGGGGTCATTTTGTCACTCGATTAGCACGTTCATATGGAGTGATCATTCTCGGGATTACATGGACTCTTACTTGTAAAGAAGGGAATGAATTTTCTTTGGGATATCTTGAGACCATGCGGGTAGTTGTCAACATGGGGTCACATTGGAGCATTCCACATAGTGATGATGAAGGGGTTGAGCAACCACAAGAAGAATCCGGACACCAACCGAGGCCGAGAGGGAGAAGAAATGTGAGAGGTAGAGGAGATAGAGGACAGCCGGTTCATCACAATGCACCCTTGGGAAGTGCTTCTTTTGGAGAAGCTAATCCGGGTTATTTTGATCAGTTATCTTTGAGTGTGAATTCGATCGGGGGAATAGTGGAAATTTTGGTTAGGTACTTGAATGTAGAGCAGCCACCTCATTTGGGAAATCGCTATCCGATTTGTCCAATGTGGAGTGAAAATCACAACCGAGGTGGAGATGGAGCCGGGACAAGTGGAGCACGTGACGATGAAGATGATGACTAGTTTATCCTTTTATTTTATTTGTGAGAGAAAACGCAAGAAGGAATATTAGAGATGTGAGAGCATATTGAAGTTTAGCCGGGTATTTAGAGTCGAGAGTCGAGACCCACAACCAAAAATAAGTGTGGGGTTAATCGAGAGAAAAGAAAGTTTTGAGAGAAGAGTCACGAATTAAAGAGTTTAGAAGAGTCTTAATTTGTTAAGACATAATTTTGCACTACACAAATTGAGAGAAGATTTGGCATAATTGTTTTATGTGACGCCGAGTTCTCATGACATGAACATTTACTACTCACGTCGTGAAGCCGTTTTTTTTAATAATTTTCAGACTTTGTTCATACTCGATCTCACGACGTGAACCTTAAACCTCACGTCGTGAATCCATCATTTCAATGATTTTGAAGACTTTTATTGCATAGTTCTTTCGTGGGCAACTATCATTCTTCTCGGAAATTTTCTGAAGCTGCTGATGACCCCTTTTCTCAACCATACAATGTGGTGTATTCATTCCCACATTGGTCTGTTATGCTTTGCAGACGTTCCTACACCACATTTGTTGACGATTGAAGTTTCGATTCCAAATTTTTATCAGCACATTTATATATCTCAATTGTTGAAGATCCAAGTTCCCTTTTTAGAAGAGTCTGTAATCAAGATGTTCAAAGTTATCCACAAGAGAAGAATTCGATCTCGCCATTTCTATCCCAGGGGAGTCTATTCCTTTTTCTCCCTTTTTATTACTTTATGTTATTTATGCATACAATGAGGGCATTGTATGTAATAAGTGTGGGGTAGGGGGTCGAAAAAGTAAATTGCTAGAAAATATTAGTAAATTAAAAAAAAATTAGAAAAAGATTTGAAATAATAATCTAATAATTGAATCTAATAATAATTTGAACTTAAGTTGCTAGTGTTGTGTGGGATGATCCGATGAGAGCTCAAATGTTTAGCTGAGCCAATACATGTTTTTGTATATTTGTGGCTTCCCATTTTTAGTGAAAAGTCATGAGATATGAAAGGTAATCTAGTAGTTTATATGGCATAATATGTTTTGTAGCCTAAACCTGAAATCTATCCGGGAGAGCTTATGTAGTCATTGCACTTAGACTAATACATTTAACCAATAAGGGTTGAAGTTAAGCGCCCTTCCTTAAACATGTAGGTTTTGAGTGAAAAAAAAGTGAGCTATATAAAAAAAGAGAGAGAAATTACCAAAAAACTTGTAAGAATTTTGGAGCTATCAAAGTATGAAGATCAAAAAATCAAAAATTCTGAAGAAATCCAAAAAGTTGAAGATACCAAAAACCAAACAATAAAGGTGGTGAATTCAAAGAAATCAAAGATCAATTATATCAAGGAAAGTGAATAATTCCAAGAGCGCTATTGTGGTATCTAAAAGTTGTAATTTCTAGATCATGTATGCTTGGGTAGCTTAACCAAAAATACCTTGAGGTTAAGAAAGATTTCTGAGGATTGATTCGGAAGGTTACAGAAATGAGTGTCGTATAAACTAAGGGGTGAAGGTTCATAAGGATTGTCAGTATTTAGGATGGGGAGGTTGTTAGGTTTAGACACAAATATGCACATTGAGGTCTTGGTATAGTGGCTGAGTTCAAAATGGATTGTTCTATGTGATGCTAGTGATGAAGGTTTGAATCTAAAAATAATTAGTTTTGCTTGAGGGTAAGCAAAAGATAAGTGTGGGGTATTTGATATTGTCATGTTTATACATATTTTTAGGCAATATTCGAATACATTTTAATTAATATTTTAATTATCTGCATAGATAAATTGTACTTATAAGGTTAAATTATATGTTGTAGCAAAAAGAAGTCATCATGAAGAAAATGGACCAAAAGCGACAAGATTGGAACCTTGGAGGATTAAAGCTTAAAAGATAAAGATTTCAACCAAAAAACGACCTCACAACGTGAGTAGTAAAGGCTCATGACGTGAGTATGGAGATTCTAGAAGATAAATATCCGGAAGCAAGAATCCGTGTCGGATACGGATTGTTACTGAATTCACGATGTGAGCTATCTTTCTCACGACGTAAGTAGGGTTATTTCGCAAAAATATATAAATCCTTGTTAGTCACAATTTGAAGAGGTTGGCTGGCTAGAGGAGATTTCCAGAAGTCGATTTTCAGAAGTTTAGAGGATAGAAATCTGGTATTTACACCAAGGAAGAAGGAGAAGATCATAATTTACTTTCTAGTTTGGTATTTTACTATGCTTTCAACTATGAATTGTGTTTGTTTAACTGTTAGTATGAGTAGCTAAATATAGCTGCTTCTGTTAGCTAGATGAAGCTGGAACTTATGTTTTGTTTATAATAGTTGAGACTTTTCTAGTTGGTTAATGTCTTGTGTTTGATTGTTTATACCTAGCATGCTTGAATTGATACTAGATTACTTCAACTCATATTCTGTGTAGTTAGTGACTATTGATCTGGATGAATTTCATTACCTAGTAATTTAGTGAACATTAGATTATTAGAGCTAAGATTGAACCAATCTTAGATAAGTAATTGAAGTATTGAATTTGGCTGTGCTATAGAACTCATATTATGAACATAATTGTGTTTATTAACTCAATCTTACATAGCTCCAATCTATTCAATAGTTAATTATGTGTGACTATGCATAGATCTACATGAATTAATTCGACATTAGTTAATTTGGATTTGAATTGCTAATAATACATTAATTGGTAACCAACGAGAATTTTTATAATTAATAATTAAATCATTGAGGGAAAGTGGATTCAAACTAACATATGTGTTCTTAATATTTGATTGAATTGTGCTTAAGAATTTAAATTTATCTAAACTTGCAAAATTAGATAAAAATCATAACTTGTTTACAATTTAGATTAATTTAATAGTAGATAGATTAATTAACTAAAACCGTTCCTTGAGTTCGATACCCGACATTTGTGCTATACTATTTGCGAAGGGGTACACTTTCCCGGGTTGAATAGCTAGTAGATTAGGAGGTAAAATTAGGTGTAGCTGTTTAGACACACCAACGGAGATCATTTAGTTTGTGTCTACCCAACGGTACAATTTTCTACCCCAGCTGCAGTCTTTTGCTCGGAAGAGCGAGATTGAGATTGAGACCAATACAGGAGAGAAGAGGCATACCCCAACTCAGTTACATCCAGAAGCAAAGTGGTTTAAACCCACTGATTCGTGATCGGGAGGGCAGAGGGGCCACACTTTTGTCTAGTGCGGGAAGGTATATGAGGGTGTTTGTCGATCAGCGACTGGGTGCCACATTATGGCAGGTGGAGCCATTTTTTGAGGGCGTGTCGTCAACCGCAACAACATGCCCCATCGCTAGAGGTTCACATTTTTTATCATTATGATCAGGTGGTCCATGCAAACGCCTAATATCCTTTAGTTGATTCTAGGCCCGTGTAGGCACTGGGCCCATCAAACGTTAAGATCATGGATGTATGTTAGGGGAGAGCTGAGGCCCTAAAGGCCTAGGGATATGATTTTCCGCTCACAACAGAGTAGGCCAAAGTGGTGCATGATGTCATTATTGATATGTATTTATTTATTTAATATTCAGTTATTTTTATGTATGCTTATGCTTGTATCTCTGATAGGTACCTTCTTAGTGAATTCTTTGCTTTCTCTTTTGCTTTTTGACTTGGGTTCGAGTCGGTCTTTTGTATCCCAGTCCTTCAATAGAGATTTTTTCATGACCATTGGGGAGTTGGAGTGTCCGTTGCAAGTTTCCATCACCAATGAGCACGTGTTGCAGCTTCTAGTGTTTTTCGAGACTATACATGTTGGATTAGTGTCTAAGTCCATAACTATTTTGGTATGTACTTGACCCGATTGTGAGCATGGTCCTTTTGGGTTGGCTTCACAGTGGTGACTAGACATGATGACTGTTGAGGAGAGAGGCTGGTTTATTGTTAAGAATAATAAATTGGGGTATAAATATGATTTGTTAATATGTTATATGAATAATATATTAATTTGGAATCATATTATTAATTAGTATTTAATCAGAAATTAATTAGGAATTAATTTCGGGATTAAAGGAATTAATTAAAAGTATAGGGGCTATTTTGTAATTATTTGATAGTTGAGACTTTGGGCTATTGGATCACCTTTATTAAGGCTTGAACGAAAATCCTAGAAGGATCTAGGAGTTTCCGTCCAAGGGCTTAAGGAAAGGAGTCCATGGACTGGCTTAGGCCCTAAGCTAAGGGATTAGGGTTTCCACCTTCAAACCCTAGCTAGCCTCAAGTATAAATAGCACCCTAAGGCACTAGAATTCGACAAATCCTTGGAAAAAACCCTACTAGGGCCGAATTTTGGAGCTTAGTACCTTTCCTCCTCTCTCTCATATTCATCCTCTCACTCAAGGTGTGTTTGTGAGCCATTAGAGGTACTACACTTGTGGTACTTGCTTTCAAAGCTAAGGAGATTCAAGGAACTAGTTGTTATTACTATATAACAACAAAAGGTATGTATTCTATTCTTCTATGTGGATTTCGAAAATAGTAGTAGCATGACAGGTTTCTTTTTGTGTTCATAAAGTTGTATAACTAATAGTGAAAACATAGATCCAACTCTAGGGGTGCATGCACACATATGATTGTTTGTATAAACCCATCAGTGGTATCAGAGCCATTGGTTTTTGTTTTCAATTAGATTCTATACAAAAGTATGAATTTGACATATTAGGGTTTATAGCTAATAAACCCTAAAGGCATGATTTTCGAAATTAGGGTTCATAAACCCTAAATTTCGAAATTTGGTTAGGGTTTCCCAAATCCTTTCCTTAGCCTCCAAGATTTCGAATTCTAGGGTTATCCAACCCTAGGATTTCGAAATTGCCTCCTTCCCCAAGATAAGATCCTAAATTTTAGGGATTTGGATAATATCATATCTTGTAATTATCTCTTAATTGTTTAAATATGGTAATTAAAGATTTTTTGGATTATCCCATCCCAAATTTTCGAATTTTAGGGGATAAAGGGATTAGGTTAAATTAATTATTTAATTTAATAGATAATCCTCCAAGATTTAATAATTCAAATTAATCGTTTTGTTTTGGATAATTATTAAATCAATTTTTTATTATTTAAGATTTTAAAATTAAAAGGTTTTAATTTTCGAAAATTTTAAATATGATTAAAAACCCTATTGTTTTTGAAAGTTGAATAATTGAAACTAATTGTTTTGAAAAGTTTCAAAACTTGCCATCAAGTTTTGAAATTTAAATTGTTTGATTAAAAGGTTTAATTTTGAAATTTTAAATTCTAAACCCTAGTTTTGAAAAATTCAAATTACACCCTTATGGTTTTATTAAGTTAATTAAAACTGTAATTAAAAGAGAATTAATAAATCCATGAATTAAAAGGTTTAAGATTAATTGAATTATATGTATAATTTATTAATAGTTTAAACCACCTAGTATTTTAAAAGTGTAAAATACACCTCATACTATATATAACATTAAAAGTCAAATATTATATATGTATAACTTAAAATGCTAGTCTTACCGTTAGTAGGCCTCATTCACGAAGCCGATCTGTAAAGGGGGTATAAGGTTATGGCCTATAAAATGGCCGTTTAATGGGTGTCCACTCTCACCCACCGCTTCCTTGATTGGTGGAGGGTCGTTAGCCGAACGGGTAGGATAGGGCAAAACCCTTTCCATTAAAAGTACAATGAATTATAAAGTAACTAAATGTATTTTACAAAATTCCCAATCTTAGTTACTTTAGGCAAAAGTGTATTTGATGCAATTCCATGAAATTACACTTTGTACCCTTGCGAAGACGTTAGTGGAGCGTGTGTGGTTAACCGTCACACTAAATGGGTTCTAAGCATAGGTAGCAAAGGGTGACTCGATGGTTGTCATAGTTCGGAGGAGCGTGTGTGGTTAACCGGCACATCGAATAGGTGACTGTAACATTGGGGGCACCGTGTAAGTTTGCATGGTTATTCACACCCTGTTCTGTGATCCTCAGCATCCCAGTCACAAATCGAGGGGCATATTGAGATTTAAACATGTCATTGAAAAGTTCAATGAATCTCAAAGGATCTAGCAGTTTTCAATACATTTAAAACTTAATCTCTTTCGTTTTTCATGGTGGAAAAATTAGTGAATCGTCATTCACTTACCTTCAAATGTTCTGCAATTTGGGTTACGACATCCCTCTCCCAAGTTGTAGAGTGTTGTGTTGGGTCCTAGCCTTAATATCTCATTTGGATGTTTTATTAAGGACTCAATCAATCAACTAACTTGAATTTTCTCCCGTTTTGTAGATGTCAAAGTATGACAACTCTGGTCTTCCCAAATCCCGTGGAACAAGCGTTCCATATGAAGATGATATTCCACGATTCGATCGAGGAACAAGAAATCATGCTTCACTTCCTCCACCTCCTCCTATTGTTCTCCCTAACCTACAAGTTCAAAGGCTTGAAAAGTTCAAGCTCACTCAAGCCCTGTTGGCGATGAAACATGAAGATGGAAATCCCGTGTGTGCTCACGTCCTAGGGATGAAATCACACATCGATAGTTTGACAATGTTGGGTGCATCTTTTCCAAAGAAGTTGGCTGTAGACTGGGTTCTTCAGTCACTCCCTAAATCATATGATAAGTTCATAAGAGAGTATTATATGATGGATCTTGACGCGACCCTCATTGACCTAACTTACATGCTTATTGCTGCTGAATCAGAAATGATTCGGCAAAGTAATGGAGCATATTTGTCTGGTAATTCAACCAACCATGCTTCCATGGTCGCTCCAGGAGAAGCCACCAGTTTCTGTTGCCAAGAGAAGGGGCATTGGCTACGAAGCTGCCCAGAGGACCTGAAGAATCTAAGAGATGGGAAAATCAAGAAGTATGGCTCTACTTCAGGTAAATTCCACTATCTGACTCCATTAAGTTCCTATTCATTGATTCTTAATACATAATGTGATAAGATTACATTTAAATGTTTTGCAGGATCAAAGAAAAGAGTGGAAGCTTGATGGAAGAGCAAGATGAGTCTGATCACGAAGAAATGGATCACGATCGCATGGATTCGAAGATCAGATTTTGAGCTTAGGAAGTTATGATAGATTTGTTAGGAATATTTGATTACATAGTTTTTCAGTTGATTTGCATTGTAAGGACGTGTTTTCCGCTGCTTTATGAATAAAATAAATTTTTTTTGGGTATATATCTTTGCAATGAAATCATTGTGAAAAATTGATGTTTGTGTATTTCTATAAATGGATGCGCTTCTTAGTTATTTTATTTATGAAAGTGTCAAATTTCTCTAAGTAAGGAAAGATTCCCATCGCCCAAGTTTAAATTGGATAGAAACTTGGAATCATACAACTTGTATCGTGTGATTTATGGAAATCTTAGTACTTAGGAAATTAAGACTAATTCCTTGATCACACAAGTATGTGAGTCAAGTGAAGGGCTAAAGGACTAGAACACAATGTTGTGCACTAGTCAAGTCCACCACAAATAACTAAGACTATTCGTCATAACTTACTAAAAGTCTAGTAAATGTGGTTATACTTACAAGATTAAGTGTAATTCTGAATCATTGAAAAGTTTCAATGCATGGCAGAACGGATAAGAAGAATCAATTAGGCAGAAAGATAAAAGTTTCTCCAATCTAAGAAGAAGGGAGAGTACTTTTGTATCGCGTTTTTTTATCGTCTTAATGATTAAGAACCATATCACAATTGATCCTCTAAGGACATCTTAGTGCACTAGTATGGCTAAAAAGAGGAATTGGAAATTGTTGAAATGGTTAAATCAAAAGAACGAGTCATACTTCGTTCCAAAATCAAGTCTTAGAATCGTACTCCAAGATTGTGAATTGAGTGACACATCTTAAGAAGTTCTAACACACTCATCAAATGCGAAATAGAAGATTCTTTTCTTACTCTTGCACGTTTGAAATTGGTAAATTGTTATGTCTTAGATAAGACAAAGACCAACTAACACCAATTGTGTGTAGTGTTTGTCTTTATAAGAATCCGCACTAACTCTTGAATATTTGTTTGTCAAGAAATGTTTTCTTGACAAGAGAATCTTATATGTCAAGAGGTCAGTAGGAGTCTAAAGATCTTGAAAAGTTTCAAGAAAAAATTAAGAGTAAACCTATTATTAATCACTAGCACACGACTTGAGGTTTGTAACCTATCGTGTTGACGTATTCTTGTTTCTGTGCCAATCCAGTTGAGTTGATTATGCATATGAGTTCTTCGAGTTCTCAATAGGTTTCATAAGGGAAAACACCTTGTTCAATGAAAGTACATTGACTGGCATAGGTGAGGTGCTAAATAACTTGGAAGCAATGGTGGGACCCTTGATGGCAAGAAATTAAGAGTGAACAAGTTCTGTCCATAAGAGTTTGAATATGTCACAAACATTATCTTTCGATTATGGTTATGACAATTCACATGGATAGGAACACATACACTATAAAAATCTAAGTGTCATAAGGTTTCTCTCCTTCATGAAAATGATTGTGAGGAAACGCTTTCACTAAGAAAGATTTTAAGAAGATAGCAAATGTGTAGATTGCATACTCAAATTCGATTGTGATTACGACATCCCTCTTCATAGTTCGAATTGTGAGATTTGGCAATTGGTCCGAACATTTGGACTTAGTAATATATGTTCTAAAATAGTTTAGACACACATGTGAGCTATCTAAGGGAAGGTGTATAAGTTTGAGAAGCTTAGATAAAGACTTATCGAAGCATATCGTGTTAGAAAAGATGAACTTTGGAAGTCAATAAGTATTGTTTTTCTAAAAGTTTAGCTGATTTCTGAATACGTGTCAAAGCTAGTGGGAGCATAAATGTTATGCTGGAATGGATATAATCATCATGTTAGTGGGAGCATGATTATTGTTTAAGTATTGCAAGTTGGTAATATTAATTATAGAAAAACAAAAGTTTCACTTTGCAAAGTTGCAAGGGTTGAAAAGTTGTTTTTGCTATAATTAAGGGAGAGAATGTTATACTTCGTTTCCAATCTAAAAGCTTAGATCGAGAAATTTAATTGAATTTAGTCAAGGGTATATTTATTATTTGCATTTTCAAAGTTCAATTATGACTACGGCATCCCTCTTCATAGTTCGAATTTTGGGAACATGGCAAATAAAAATATTATGACGATATTATAGTAAGAAACTAGTAAAGTATCACGTTTTTCATTATGAATTGGATCCCATATGCTTCGGGTATAGGATCGATTACATATGCTGTAATATTCGACCGTTCTAAAATTTTCCAAATGCCTAGGGCATTTAGAGGGAAAAAGGGAATAGAAACAGATTTGACTAAAATAATTAAACAACTGTCAAGGACAATCTAATGTTCGCCAAGGATTGGTCGCTTGTGGACAGTTAGAAGTATAGTCATGGATAGACCATATTGACATTATTATGAATAGATAACATTCTATTTAGAATGAGTTTTCATATGGAAAATATGGAAATGTTTCCATATTGGGAGTTAGATATCGAGAATCAATGTCTAGATTAGAAACTTTTATGCAAGAAGGATGTTCAAAGGAATGTACTTTGAATATGAGACTTCATGACTATGGAATTGTCTTGTAACAATCTCCAATAGAGCATTTTGTAATTTCATTGGCCGAGTCTTGGTGACTTTTGTGCCGTGACATTACGAAATGAGCGTTGCATAAAATGTTAGAATCTAACATATTCTTGTAGTGGCGAGAATTTTGTATTCTCACACTAATGGATTAGGAATTGTGAAATGAGTGTGATTGAAAAAGTTATTCAATTATACTATTTTACAAAGTAAGGACCATAGGTAAACATATTGTGCATGCTAAGAGCATGTGACAGTTGTAGTTATAATTCAAGTAAGAAGTTGATTACCCAAAACAACAAATAATGAGTAATCAATATGGTGATTAAATAAAATGTTTTATTTATACTCAAAGATTTGAGGCCATATAGGATTAGTATTATTCTTGTGTTTCACTTTGCATGTTTTGACTTCCCGAATAATAAGATTATTCAAATCCTCCACAGTCGCTCATTCTTTGGAAGTAGTAATGAAAGAAGACTGTCATGAATCTGACTGTAGATTGTCTAAAGTGTTTTAGACATAGCAAAAAGTTTGCTACAGGGTTCATGAGTGCTGCTATAAGATTAGAGTATTGGATTAAACCCACGCTCACTTGGATCACTTCATGGATTTTATCACGAGTGATTGGTGAGACGATAATATCTTATATTCTTGAAACCGAGATATGTGAGCTGTATCTTGCGAGTCGGTTACACATTGATAATATGTAAACGCACCAGTAATTGTTATAAAACGTATTGTCGTGTGTGATTCGGTGAGTAAGTTCAAGCGAGCATTGAGTCAAAGTTTATCCGTTCCTTTTACCCAAAGTGGGATAAAAGCGATATTTGTGGGCCCCTCGATGATTTAGTGATGACACTCTAAGCGCTTGGCCAAGCCGGGACTCAGTTGATGTGTTCAATTGTAGTCTGTTGTCAGTCCTCATAAATCGGAAATCGGGAAACAACACATAGACTGAGAGAATGATTATAATCCATGTCTCATGTCTACACGATATCTAGAATGGAGGAATATATGATCCCTTATCTAAAGGACACACTTCTGATAAGATCAGAGTTGACAGTGGCTTTTGAAAGCTACGATTGCTGATCAGGTTCTGAAGTCATACGCAAAATAGTTATTAGAATTATCCAAGTGGGAGACTGTTGGATTAGTGTCTAAGTCCATAACTATTTTGTTATGTACTTGACCCGATTGTGAGCATGGTCCTTTTGGGTTGCCTTCACACTGGAGACTAGACAGGATGATTGTTGAGGAGAGAGGCTGGTTTATTGTTAAGAATAATAAATTGGGGTATAAATATGATTTGTTAATATGTTATATTAATAATATATTAATTTGGAATCATATTATTAATTAGTATTTAATCAGAATTTAATTAGGAATTAATTTCTGGATTAAAGGAATTAATTAAAAGTACAGGGGCTGTTTTGTAATTATTTGATAGTTGAGACTTTGGGCTATTGGATCACCTTTATTAAGGCTTGAACGAAAATCCTAGAAGGATCTAGGAGTTTTCATCCAAGGGCTTAAGGAAAGGAGTCCATGGACTGACTTAGGCCCTAAGCTAAGGGATTAGGGTTTCCACCTTCAAACCCTAGCTAGCCTCAAGTATAAATAGCACCCTAAGGCACTAGAATTCGACAAACCCTTGGAAAAAACCCTACTAGGGCCGAATTTTGGAGCTTAGTACCTTTCCTCCTCTCTCTCATATTCATCCTCTCACTCAAGGTGTGTTTGTGAGCCATTAGAGGTACTACACTTGTGGTACTTGCTTTCAAAGCTAAGGAGATTCAAGGAACTAGTTGTTATTACTAGATAACAACAAAAGGTATGTATTCTATTCTTCTATATGGATTTCGAAAATAGTAGTAGCATGCCAGGTTTCTTTTTGTGTTCATAAAGTTGTATAACTAATAGTAAAAACATAGATCCAACTCTAGGGTTGCATGCACACATAGGATTGTTTGTATAAAACCCATCAATACATTGGAGGTATTTGGGGTGTCTTACCCGATTAACATAATTCCCATCCCTACAAGGGATGTGTGCGTGATAGTAGGGATAGACTGGTTGAGCAAATTTGGCACCATGATTGATTGCGAGAGACAACTGGTGATAGTTCGAACCCCAAGTGGGGGAGAACTAACTATTTATGGCGAGGGTACCAGGTTCAGTTGAACATTTGTGCTGCTGCCAAGGCTCGACAATATCTACAACATGGGTGTTTGGGTTACCTTGCTTATATGGTTGACACTCGGGATATGGGGAGAGTTTCGGTTTCTAATGTGCCCGTGGTTAAGGAGTTTCCATATGTATTTCCATAGAATTTACCCAGTGTGCCTCTCGTGAGGAAGGTGGAGTTCAGCATCGATTTGATCCCAATGCGGCAACAATAGCTACGGCGTCGTATCGCCTTGCACATCCACGGACACATGAGTTGTCTTATCAGCTTGAGGAGCTGCCGGGCAACTACTTTATCAGAACGAGTTGTTCACCCTGGGGAGCACCGATCTTGTTTGTGAAGAAGATGGATGGGTCTGATCGCATGTGCATAGATTACCATGAGTTGAACAAGTTGACAGTAAAGTACCGTTACCCACTCCCCATGATTAATGACCTATTTGATCAGCTTTAGGGTACATATTGGTTCTCCAAGATTGATTTGAGGTCGAGTTACCACCAGATGAGAGTCAGGGAGGAGGGCGTGGAGAAGAAAGTGTTCTGGACTCGTTATGGTCATTATGAGTTCGTGGTGATGTCATTTGCGCTCCCCAATGCACATGCGTCATTCATGGATCTGATGAACCGGGTATGTACGCCGATTCTTGACCAGCCAGTTATTGTTTTTATTGGTGATATTCTGGTCTACTCCAAGACTAGGGAGCAACATGAGGAGCACCTTAAGGAGCTACTTAGAGTACTGAGATAGAAGAGACTTTATGCCAAGCTCTCCAAGTGTGAGTTCGAGTTACGAGAGGTATAGTTTCTGGTACACCTCGTCAATCAGAACGGGATTCTGGTCGATTTGGCTAAGAATGAGGCAATGATGCAGTGGGAGGTCCTGAAGTCCCCATATGAGATTTGGAGTTTCTGGGATTGGAATGTTATTATCAGAGATTTATTCATGATTTCTCCAAGATTGTTGTTCCTTTGACCCGCCTGACGAAGAAGGGTGTGGATTTCCGTTGGGGACAAGAGCATCAGCCCGCATTTGAGACTCTGAGGGGGAAATTATGTAAGACCCTAGTGTTGACCCTCCCTGAGGGTGTTATGGAATTTCTGGGATTTTTTATGCATCGATAATAGGTTTAGGGGCTATTGTTTGTGGATCCAGATAGTTGAACCCTCATGAGTTTACGAATCTGACTCATGATTTGGAGTTGGGGGAAGTGGTTTTTTTCCTCATGATTTGGTGGAATTATCTCTATAGGGTCCATTATACCATTTACATGGATCACAAGAGTTTGAGATATATTATGGATTAGCCGAATCTGAACATGAGATAGTGCAGGTGGCTTGACGTGGTCAAGGATTATTATTGTGAGATTCTCTATCTCCGGGGAAGGCCAATGTGGTTGACGACACCATAAGCCGTAAGGCGGCTGGTAATCCTGCTCGAGGACACTGTTTGAGGATGACCATCTACTCCCCACTTCTTGATTTGATCATGGAGGCTCAGGCCGAGTGATTCAAGAAGGAAATTTTGAAGAAGGAGCAATCATATGAGAGATTGATAGATTTTCTCCTGATAGTCGTGAACTTCTAAGCTAGTGGGGTCGGATACGAGTGCCTTTTTCAGGAGGAGTTTGACAGATAGTGTTGGAGGAGGCTGTTAAAACCGTTGTCGTACACGATTTAAACAAATAAAAATAATAAATAAACTACTTTATGGCACTAACAGGTAGTACAGATAAGCAAGGTCGGATCCTCAGGGACACGTTCTAATGTTTACACCTCTTTGCGTAAGGTGTGGTCTAATTCTTGATTGATGCAATAAACATAAAAAGGGGAGGTTTATTTCTGAAAATTAAACTAATAGAAATCGAAATTTACAAAAGAATAACTAAATTTAAAGTGATGAAAATTCAAATAAAAGAAAGCAATTCCAGTTTCGCGGTGACTCCCCTAATCATATAATTAACCTTCAACACAATATTTGACTATGCACTTGTTTAAACTGGTACTAAGGTTCATTAACAGGCTCTAATGACCTTTATTACAAAAATTCATTTAATCAAAATAAGTTCTCTGAATTAAATCTAACTTTTTACTAAATTAACCAAACAAGCTCTTGACTAATAAAGAAAAGTTGCATTAGACACAGTGTAATTCCCAGTAAAGTTCAATACCTCTCATAAGCTCGAAGGTGTTAAAACTTGTTTGATCATTTCATACTAGAGTTAACCCTAAACTCAGAATTAATCTAATACTTGTCACTTTTTACTAATTAATCTAGGCAATTACGGATATAAACAATTAGATGACTAGAATGATTCACAAACAATTTAAGTGGCCAACAGAAACTGAAATCAAATTCAAACATTCAAATTAACACATAACTTATCAAACTAAACAGTAATCATAGTCAAACATAGTGCCTAATGATTAATCATATGAAAAGGTTACGTCTTGCGAAACTGAAATCTGAGTTTTTAGCCTGACATGGCTAAAAACTGATTACAAACAGTGGAAATAGAATCTAAACGATAAATCTTACTAAACTATGAATTGGAATCGAATCGTCTCCTTTAGATCTGCGTTCTTCACTTGAAAACCTCTAAAAATCGCCTCTGAATCGCCAGGAATCGCCAATTAGGGTTACTGGAAGAGTATGCGGCAGTATTTATACGTCTAGCTGTCAAAACGACGTACCTGCAGTCGCAAAGGGGTATACCTGCGATCGCATGTATCACCAAAAATGTGTCACGGGACTCTTTAATGAAGTACGTTGCTATTTTGAGGCAATTTGACCAACCTACGATCGTAAAGGCACAACCTGCGATCGCAGGTTCTCTTTTTTTCTCATCTGATGAATTTTTTGTCTCGACAAAACCTCGAAGGCAACCTGCGATCCAACCTGTGATCGCAAAGGCATACCTGCGATCACAAGGAGAAAAGATGCGATCGCATGTTACTTGTTTTGGCTCTTTTGATCGTCGTTCCTCCTTCCAAGCAGTTCTTGATCATTTCCGGGCATCCTTCCTTGTTCTAGACTCCAATTAAGCTCCTAAGCATCCACGAACGCATCCCGAACTCGCGCAATCATCCATGTGCTCCAAATGGCCCTGAAAAGTCATAACAAACGTGAGTAGTATGGGCATTCTTCAAAATAATCATGAAACACGAAATATATAAGAATAATCGGGAATTAGTTAGCTTTTTATAATGAAATACATAGGAAATTATGGTAAAAGATGCATATAAAATGCATCTAACAAACCTCCCCAAGCTTAGACCTTACTTGCCCTCGAGTTAGGAAACGATAACTTTGGAAACGGAATTGGGGGCTAAAGGCAATAACGGGACAACCTAGACACACGTTAACTAAAAAAAAACGAAAACCTAAATAATAAGAACTACCAAACCTAAACATAAAACATGCATGCAAAGATAAAGAAAATGAACAATGAACTAAAATAGTATGCAAATGAAAAACGTACAACTAAAATGAAACATGCTTCTTTTTTTTATATTTTATATTTTTTTCTTTTACGATTAGACTTTACATCGATACTGGGCTCCAATCACTAACACCAAAGCAACCATCCTGCTACCTTTCATGTATCACAGACTCCCAAAGTAAGGAAGACCACAAAACGGTGTAACACAATAATCCAACCCTAGTTTTATTTAAACTTTGCACCTTAATTAGCTTTATGAGCGAAAATAACATAGTCCGGATCTCATGTCCTTCAGACAAGATGGCCAAGAATCAGAATCGACGCATCTTTAAGAACCCGCACTACCAAATCAGCTTTCGCCGAAGCAGCAAGGGCCAACCCCCGTAGGAGCCCGAGCTCTATGCTTTCACTTTTTCGAGAGCCACAAGTATCGTATCACACAATTCTTTACTCGCCAGATGTAACTTTGGAACGGCTTCTAACTTGATTGAACTTTGATTTACACTTCGTTTTGAGCTTGATATCTTCAATCTCTTTTTTTTCCTTTTTGGAATTTCTTGAAGTTTCTTCAATTGAGTGCTTGAAATTCTTTGATTTGGGTAGTGGATATTGTTGGGTTATGAGCATTCTAACACTCCTAAGTGTACATGCAACCCTAAATACCTTGGATCTATGTTTTCTATATTATCAATACAATTATGAACATCCAAGGTATTATCCTAATCTAGCATACAAAATAATAAATATAACAAGATAGAATACATACCTCTTTGATGTAGAATGTCTTCATGAAGCTTAAGTGCCTAGTGCCCCAAGTGTGACACCTCAAATGGTTCACACAACACCAAATACACTTGGAATAACTTGAGAGAAACTTGAACACTCCTTGAAATCGTCTAGCCCTCACACTCACACATTAGTGCACGATTTCTTGAGCCATGGGATTCTTTTATATGGTGGCTATTAGGGTTACACCATGTAACTCATAACTTTACCCATTCCTTATGCTCCACGGATTTTAACCTCCATGAAGTATCCATGGGTCACCCCATGGACTTAGTCCAACATAAGGAATCTTGGATCACAAGCCCACATATATAAGAATGAATGATTTACACAATCAACCCATATATTTAATTAGTCTCCTTTTGATCACTTAATTAATTCCAAATTAATTCTTGATCAATACTAATTAAATAACCTTATTAATATATTAGAACTTATAATATATTAACCAACCTTAAGTGTTATTTCTCTCATTATAGTCTATCCAAATGCATGATGCCATGCAACCCAAATGGACCATGCCGGGTCGGGTCAAGTCTTACCAATTATAGTTATGGACTTAGACATTAATCCAACAGTCTCCCACTTGGATAAGTCTAAAACTATTATTGCGTATGACTTCAGGAACCGATCAGCAATCGTAGCTCTCAAAAGCTTCTGTCGAACTCTGACCTTGTCGATGAACTCTGACCTTTGTCAATGACTTGTCCATTAGATAAGGGATCATATATTCCTCCATTCTAGATATCATATGGACTGAGACATGGATTATCAATCATTCTCTCTGTCCATTTGTTGTTTCCCGATTTCCGATTCATGATGACTGACTGATTGAACAAATCAAATCAGTCCTGGCTTGGCCAAGCACTCACATGTATCATCTTTAAATCATCGAGGGGCCCACAGATATCGCTTTTATCCCGAAGGTAAAAGGAATGGATAAACTTCGACTCATATGGCTTGTTCTACTACTTGTTGAATCATACACAAAGGCACGTCTTATAACATCGAGTTACCAATGCGTTTTCGTGCAATCAATGTATAAACAACTCATAGTAACAACTCATATCTCTAGGTTTGAAGAATATAAGATATTATCGTCTCATGATCACTCGTGATAAAATCCATGAAGTGATTCAAATGAGCGCGGGTTGAATCCAATACTCATAACTTATGAGCACTCATGAGTGTTGTAGCACCACTTTGTCCACCAACTTGGACCTCTACAAACCAACCCATGACAGTCTTGATTCATATCTACTTCCAACATATGACCGACTGTGGATGGTTTGAATAACTTAATCATTCAGGAAGAGCGACTTAGTTATTCTCGAAGTCAAAACATGCAAAGTGAAACACAAGAATAAATGAATCAAATATGGTATCAAACCCTATGAATATAAATAAAAACTTTTATTTATCACCATACTGATTACTCATTATTCATTGTTTCGGTTTTATCAACTTTATACTTGAATTTAAAACAATAGTTGTCCCATGCTCCAAGCATGTACACTATGTTTTCTAAGCACTAGTCATGCCATACACCAAGTATGCATACTATGTTTGTCTATGATCTTTACTTTGTAAAATAGATCAATTGAACATCACTCCAATGATCCTCTTTTCACAGTCCCAAATCCTTACTGCAAATGCAAGAATTCCAAATTCATGCCATTTACTGAAATCTGTTAGATTCTAAACTTATATGCATTGATCCTCTTAATGATTATGCACGAAGTCAGAAAGACTTGACAACAATCATTACAGAGCATTCCAAAGGAGATCAGCTCCTTGGAAACATCCTTCTTTCATTAAGTTTCCTAATCTTACACAGATTGAATAATTTCTAACTTTGAAACATTTCCATATTCCATTTTGACTATCACTTCTGAATAAGAGTTGCCTCCTTACAGATTATGTCAATATGGTCCTTCCAAAATTAACATTATACTTCCAACTGTCCTTGAGCAACCAATCTTTGGTAAACCTTAGATTGTCCTCGACAATTGCTTAATCATTTTAGTCATATCCAATTCTAGACCTTTTCCCTTCATAATGCCCCAGGCATTTGGAAAAGTTTAGAAAGGATGAATATAGCACATGTAATCGATCCTATATCTGAAGCATATGGGACACGATTCATGATGTCTCACATAAAGACTAAACCAGTCTTTTGCTATAATATTTCCATTTCAATTTGCCAAGTCCTCAAAATTCATATTATGAAAAGGGATGCCGTAATCATAATCGAATTTTAGAACGCAAATAATGGACCCATATTTAGAATTTCCTTATGTTGAGCCATTCCAACATGAAATTCATATATATATATATATATATATATATATATATATATATATATATATATCCTTGATTAAATACGATTAAAATCTCAATCTAAGCTTTTAGAATTGAAATGAAGTATAATTTCCTCTCCCTTAATTATAGCAAAACAACTTTTTCAACCTCTGCAACCTCACGAATTGAAACTTTTGTTTTCTATAATTAACATTGCTAACTTGCAACCTTTGTCATAATTATCATGCTCCCACTAACATGATGATTATTAGCATAACACTTATGCTCCCACTAGCTTTGACATGTACTCAGAAATCAGCTGACTTTCTTACCAAAGTTCAGATTTCTGATACTAGATTGTTTTGATAAAACTTTATCAAAATCATACACCTCTCTTAGATAGCTCACATGTGTGTCTAAACAATTTTAGAACTATGAAAAGGGATGCCGTAATCATAGTCTCAATTGTTTAGACCTTTGCCACTTCTCACAAGTCCATGTTAGTGTGTCGGTAAACCACTCACGCTCCACTAACGACTTTGAGAATGCAAATATCACAATTGCTATCTAGCTAAAATCTACTTAGTGGAAGTGTTTCCTCACCATCATTTTCATGAATCGGAGAGAAACCTTATGACACTTAGATTTAATTGTGTATGTGTTCTTATCCATGTGAATTTGTCAAAACCATAATCACAAGCAAGGTTAGTGACAAATCCAAACTCATATTGATTAAACTTGTGCAATCTTAAATTCTTGCCATTTGGCAGCTCAGGTGTCTGCCATTGCTTCCAAGTAGTTGTGCAACCAATTGAGAACTCTCAGAACTCCTATGCAAAACCAACTTGAATAGGCACAAAAATTTCAACACGATAGGTTATAAACCTCAAGTCGTGTGCTAGTGAAGGACTTTAGGTTTTATTCTTGATTAAGTCTTGAAACTTTCAAGAGCTTTAAGACTCCCATTGTCCTCTTGACATATAAGACTCCCATGTCAAATATTCAAGAGATAGTGCAGATTCTTTATCAAGACTAACACTTTACACAATTGGCCTAAGTTGGTCTCTGTTTTATCCAAAACATCACAACTTACCAATTTCAAATGTACAAGAGTATATAACCTTTTGCTCTTACATTTGACTAGTGTTAACAAACCCTCTTTAAGATATGTCACTCAAGTTACAATCTTGGAGTATGACTCTAAGAATTGTTTTGGAACGAAGTATGACTCATCTTTTTGATTTAACCATTTCAACAATTCATGACTCCTCTTCTTAGTCATAAGAATGCACTAAGATGACTTTAGAGGACCAATTGTGATATGGTATCTTAATCATTAAGATGATCATAAACATGATACTAAAGTACTCTCCCATCTTTTCAGATTTGATAAACTTTTATCTTTCTGCCATACTTTGATTCTTCTTATTCGTTCTGTCTCACATTGAAACTTCTCCAATGCTACAGACTTATACTTAAACTTATAAGTATAACCATATTTACTGAACTTAAGTAAATCATGACGAATAGCCTTCTTGATCTTTTGTGATGGACTTGACCAGTGCACAAGAATGTGTACTCGATCCCTTAGTCCTTTCCTTATTCACATAAAGAATTAGTCTTAATTTTCCAAGCTGAAAGTTCTCATTCATCATACTATACAACTTGCATGATTCCAAGTTTCGGTCCAATTGAACCTTGGGTGATGAGAATCTTTCCTTATTTGGTAATATTAGACACTACCACAACCGAAAGAATCAAATCCATTTTTCCAATATTGCTATCAATGGAATCTTATAAGCAACAACTTTTCACAAATGCCATTGTAAGGATACTTAAAATAAATAAAATCAAAACCTTTTTCTTTTATTTTAAAACTTTGCGGAAAAACTTATCCTTACAATCCATATGAAAACCTTGTTGTTATCTATTCCTAAGCAATATAAATATCATAACTCTTAAGTAATAGCCCAAAATTCTGATCACCGAACCATGCGATTGAAATCCATCTTCGCGATCAGAGTCAGCATGTACTTAATAGAGTTAGACAATGGACTTTACCTGAAGTAGAGCCAAACTTATTGACTTTAACATCCTTAGGTAAATTTGGCAGCTTCGTAACCAATGCCCCTTCCTTTGGCAATAGTTACCTATGGACCCTTGATAATGGGACTATCTTAGACTTCGCCTCTCTCTTTACCATTGGGTCAACCGAGTTGACTATGGCCGATCCCTTTCCATTGGGAAGAGAGAGCTTTACTGGATATCCAATGTCATCATTGTCAATGTCCATAGCGTTTTAGGAAGTTGATCTTAGCAAATAGATAAGATCATTAAGGGTCTTGTCTTAGTCTGTTTCATAGGATTCCCAAAAGAACTCACTATGTGACTTAGAAAGTAGTTGAGCCTCCAACTTTCTCAAGACTTTGACACCCAACTCTCCCGGCTTGTCAATATGTGACTACATCTCCAAGATGTGATCACACCTAGACCTTGCCTTGCCAATAGGGCTTGAGTGACCTTAAACTTTTTAGGAACTTGTGGGTTAGGCAGAATAATTGGAGGAGGTGAAAGAAGTATGATATCCATGGGACATCATCTTCATTTAGGAAAGCTTGTTTCAAGAGATTTGGGAAGATCATAAATGTCTAGACCAGACATCTTTTTGGGAGATATTCAAGATAGTTGATTTAAAGTCCTTAATATGACACCCAATATGAAATATTAAGGCTAGGACCCAACAAACTATTTTATAACTTAGAAGAGGGATGCCGTAATCCAAGCTATAAAATATTTGAAGGTAGGTGAATGACGATTCACCAATTTCCACCATGAAAAACGAAATAATTTATTAGGTTTTAATTGGATTTGAAAGTCCTAGATCTTTGAGATTCATTGAACTGTTCAAAGGCATGTTTCAATCTCGAGTGTGCCCTTCAGGTTTTGTGACTGGGATGCCGAGGATCACAAAACAAGGTGTGAATAACCATGCAAATATACTTGGTACCCTTAATATTTACCCCTTAATCAGTGTGCCGGTTAACCACACACGCTCCACCGATACTATGATAAATATTAAGTTACCCTTTGCCTACCTTGTTAAGTCCAGGTTAGTGTGCCGGTTAACCACACACGCTCCACTAACGACTTAAGCAAAGTGCACAGTGTAATTTCATGGGTTAGCACCAAATTCACATTTTCCTAAGTAACTAAGATTGGGTATTAATAAGAGTTTAGTTACTTAGTATTTATCATTAATACTTTTAATGAAAGGAGAATTATAGTCCTTGTCCTACCCGTTCGGCTAACGACCCTCCACCAGTCAAGGAAGCGGTGGGTGAGAGTGGACACCCATTAAACTGTCATTTTATAGGCAGTAACCTTATACCCCCCTTATAGACCGGCTTCGTGAATGAGGCCTACTAACGTTAAGACTGACTTTACTCTTATACATATATATAAATATTATTAACTTATAATATTATAAAGTATAAGGGTTGAATTTTAACTTTTAAAATTCTAAGGGCTAACTTGGAATTAAAGTATTCATAAGTGAAAACTTTTCAAAATCCAAAACTTGAGGGCAAGTTTTGAAACTATTCAAAACTAATTAATTCCATAACTTATGAGTTTAAAGTAGTTTTAAATAAAATGAAATAAAATAAAATAAAATAAAAAAAAAACTCTTCAAGTTCCATAACTTGAGGACAAGTTATGGAAGACTTTAAACTAATTAATAAAAAAAATAACTTTTTTTTATTGTAACTTATGGAACTAATTAAGGTTACACTTTTTTTTTAATTTAATGAAGAGACTCTTGAACCTCCATAACTTGAGGACAAGTTATGGACTCATAAAACCATTTAATTAGAACTAGACTCTTCATTTTGTAACCTTTGCCAACTTTTATGAGTTTTATGATTCTTAAATGTGACTTTTCATATAACTTGAGGACAAGTTACAAAAACACACTTTGGAATCAACTCTAAGATTAAAATGGATTGAAAACAACTATTTCACACAACTTTTCTATTAATCTAAGAACCTCATAAGAACAACATAATTCAAATCATCAATCTTCAAGAAATTAGCATGAACATACAAACTAATACAAATCTTGAAATTATGACAATTATCTTAGAAATTGGATTAGCATGCAACCCTAAATACCTTGGATCTATGTTTTCTCTATTATCAATACAATTATGAACATCCAAGGTATTATCTTAATCTAGCATACAAAATAATAAATATAACAAGAAAGAATACATACCTCTTTGATGTAGAATGTCTTCATGAAGCTTGAGTGCCTAGTGCCCCAAGTGTGACACCTCAAATGGTTCACACAACACCAAATACACTTGGAATAACTTGAGAGAAACTTGAACACTCCTTGAAATCGTCTAGCCCTCACACTCACACATTAGTGCACGATTTCTTGAGCCATGAGATTCTTTTATATGGTGGCTATTAGGGTTACACCATGTAACTCATAACTTTACCCATTCCTTATGCTCCATGGATTTTAACCTCCATGGAGTATCCATGGGTCACCCCATGGACTTAGTCCAACATAAGGAATCTTGGATCACAAGCCCACATATATAAGAATGAATGATTTACACAATCAACCCATATATTTAATTAGTCTCCTTTTGATCACTTAATTAATTCCAAATTAATTCTTGATCAATACTAATTAAATAACCTTATTAATATATTAGAACTTATAATATATTAACCAACCTTAAGTGTTATTTCTCTCATTATAGTCTATCCAAATGCATGATGCCATGCAACCCAAATGGACCATGCCGGGTCGGGTCAAGTCTTACAAATTATAGTTATGGACTTAGACATTAATCCAACAGATATAACGTTGTGCCCTTTCTTCAGTTTGACTGTGTGGATCTGATACTTAAGCTCTCTGTTACCGTGAGGGTAACGCGTGTCAACAAATAGGGCCATGTTCTGTGGGTTCAGAGTTGCCAATAAAGATTCTTTTTAAACATCAATAAGCAAATCATCCTAGAGCTGTTATTACCGCCCAAAAAACGTTTCAGTATGCTATTTTTTTATTATATATGGTCGGGGTCTCGAATCACGGTGTCTTGGGTCCCCTGGTTATGACAACTGATTCTACACTTCCAATAACAATCAAGTTGCTTCGGATTTTTTCCATTTTCAACTCTCAATATCCCACTTCATGGAGCTATCGTATGTAAAGAGCGTCATCATCTCGTAAATTTTTTTTTTTTTTGAAAATGCAGAATGCAACAAAATGAAAATATTTTAGAAAACTAGGAAGAAATAAAATGACAAATAAAAGAAAAATGTTTTTGGATTTTTAAACTTTTCTAATTTTTTTGTATATTTTTTTTAAATAACAAAATAAAAACTTTTACAAAAAGATAGGAAATCCCATCCCCAAGCTTGAAATTAAGCATTGTCCTCAATGCTTAGGGAGGAGTGGAAGACGACTACTAGGACGGGGGAGCATAGCGATAGAAGAAATCGTCGCGCAGACCTAAGAGCTCGTCACGATAGTTGGTAACCTGAGTGCTATATTGTTGATAGTCGAGGCGAAGACCAGTCATCGTCTGCTGAAGGGAAGCAATATCCCCACGGAGGTCAAGATAATGCTGGTAAGTGAAGGGAGAGTTGGGGTGAGGGTGAGATGGCTGGGTGGGTGGGGGCTGATCCCGAAAGTCAGTCTGCATAGGATCAGGCTGGCTAAAGGATTTAGGTGTGGCGTCTGCGTAGTCTGGGTGCTGAGTGGATGAAGATGGTCAATCAGACTGTAGACGTTGTGCCCTAGGTGGGCGAGGGGGTGATTGGATGTTCGAAGGAAGCACCCACTCAGTCTCGCTAATGGGGTCAGCGAGAGCTATGACATCAAGTCCAGTGACCTTGAAATACGTGGAGCGACCCCGCATCCAAACACACCCACCTGGGGCAGTACGAAGCATGTGCATAGCCCGGAAGTTCTGCAGGGTCAGACGAAAAGAATCATCGGTAAAGAAGGTGTACTCCGGAGGAGATTGCGGCTCGAGGGAGCGGGCAATGAAAGAAATCAAACCACCACAACGAATTGCACCGCGAGTGCGAAGAGTTATAACTCTATGGAACCGTCTAATGATAATATCACCAAAATGTGGACGGTATGACCCGGTGATCATGCACCACAAAAGAAAAAGCTCGGCTTTGCCGACTTTCGTGGTCTCAATCTGTGCATAAATGATATTGCACAGTATTTTCAATGCAATTTTGAGAACAGGGTGCATGATGCTAGTCTGTACGGATGAGGCTGAATCATAAGACTCCATACCGGTAATGGAGTACCAAAACTCGCATACGTCAAAAGCGGGGGTGGGCTGGGATAAACTAGTGATGGGAGTATGGAAGATAACACATAACTGGTCCACGTGAAGAGTGTGAGGGGTGCTAAAAATGCGAAAAGCTATGTTTCCCTCATGATTTATCTCACTAAGCGTGGCTAAAAACTCTCAGGTCAATAGGGGACAAGTGCCAAAATCTGCAGATAATAGGCGCTCCCAGCCAATATTGGCAAAAAGAGTGCGAACACCATCATAAATATGGAGTTCCTGCATTAAGGGGCGGCTAGGGGCCCAGATCTGTGGCAAAATATCGCGGTCGAGAAGTCGCTGGTAACAGTCGAGTGCGGCCTGTGAACCTAAATCTACAGTGACATTGTCCATCTGGACAGTGTATGACGGGTCTGAGGTGTCAACCTTCTGCGTGAACGGGAAGGTCTTGGGGGCATTTTGTCAGGTAAATTGGGACAAGGTAGGCACAATTTCCAGGTAATAATAATAATAATAATAATAATAATAATAATAATAAAGCAAAAATAAATATTTCTAACTACTCCCAAACGACCGCACAAATATATAACAAAAACAAAAATTCAGTTTCAGAACGAAAATACCTGACTGTGCGCTGAGCAGCAGTATATTTTTCGTGCCGAAATTTTTTTTGATTTTTGAAATTCCATTCGGATGAATCTCTTCTGAATTGCGTCGTGAGCAAACGTTTCTACTTTTCGTGGCCTGCGGATGACTAACGGAACGTAGATCTGAAAAAGAAACTCAAAAAAAAATTCAAATTTCAAATGAGATTTTTGGAGAATTTCAACCGTGAGAACATGATTTCGTTACCGTAAATATGTTGTAGGAGTAAAATAGAAGAGATTGATACCTTTTTTTCTTGATTTGGACGAAAAACGAGCGATTTGGGTGTTTGTTGGTGAATGAACTCGGAAATTAGAGGATTTCAGAGAGTGTTTTTGAAATGTGGTGGTAACAAATGAGGCATGCGATCACTATTTATAGCAAAATACAAACCTACGACCGCAAAGGGATGACCTGCGATCGCAGGTTCTTCAAATATAACCGTTGGCACGATTATCGATGTTTGTAACGGTCAAATGCAGGATTTTTGATACATGCGATCGCAGGTAGGGAACCTGCGATCGCAGGTTTTACGATAATTGCTTCGATCATCTTGTTTTACAGTTAAAAAAACCCAGTGAAAAAAAAATTGATACCTGCGATCGCAAGGGCAGAACCTGCGATCGCAGGTTGCTTTTTTTGTGAAGAACGACCCAAAAAATCCTCGACTGCGTGCTGCGACCCTAATCTGCATAACCTGCGATCGCAAAGACTGGACTCGCGGTCGCAGGTTCCACCAAAACTTTATTTTTCAACTTTTTACAAAATCTCTCTGTTCCTTTTTATTTTAAAAACATGATTCAATAAAAAAAGCATCCTAAGAAGCTAAAAACACACAAAAATTAAAAACAAGTTGTAGAATTAAAATCAAAACAAATGCTCGGGTTGCCTCCCGGTAAGCTGCCTGTTTTTACTGTCGTTGGCTCGACATTGTTACTTGGTTTCCTTAGTTGCGGTAAGTCGGGACCTCGACTACCTCCACTTCTTCATTTGAGACTTGAAACCCTTCGTAAAATGGTTTGAGACGATGACCATTCACCTTAAAGATTTTTCTTGTTTGTTCACTCTTAATTTCTATAGCACCATGATCAAACACGTTAGTAACAACAAAAGGCCCCACCCAGGGAGACCTCAATTTACCAGAAATAAGTTTGAAAAGAGAATGGTATAAGAGTACCTTTTGACCGGTAGTAAATACCTTTCGCGAGATCATCTTATCGTGAAACGCTTTCGTCTTCTCCTTATAGATTGCCTCGTTCTCATAAGCATCATTCCTGATTTCTTCTAACTCTTGAATATCCAATCTTCTTTTCTTACCAGCCTCATCCATGATCATGTTCAAGTTTTTGACAGCCCAATATGCTCGATTCTCTAACTCAACCGGTAATCGACAAGGTTTGCCAAAAACGATTCTATATGGTGACATACCTATAGAAGTTTTGTATGCTGTCCGGTAAGCCCATAACGCATCATTCAATCGAATACTCCAATCTTTCTTGACCGGATTGATGGTTTTCTCTATAATGCCCTTGATCTGTCTGTTTGAAGCTTCAGCCTACCCGTTGGTTTGCGGGTGATATGCTGTGGATACCCGATGTGTAACACCATATTTCTTGAGGATTACTTCGAGGGTGCGGTTGCAGAAATGCGTGCCCCGATCACAAATAGTGGCTTTTGGTGTCCCAAACTTAGCAAATATATCTGTCTTGATAAAATCAACCACAACCTTGGCATCGTCGGTTCGTGTAGCTTTTGCCTCGACCCATTTGGACACGTAATCCACAGCAAGCAAGATGTACACAAACCCGAAAGAAGGCGGAAACAGACCCATGAAATCTATACCCCAAACGTCAAAGATTTCACATATTAAGATTGGGGTAAGTGGTATCTGATTACGAGATGTCAAAGACCTGGTCATTTGACACCTTTCACAGGTTTTGCAAAATAGAAAAGAGTCAGGAAAAATATGAGGCCAATAAAGACCGCTGTCCAAAACCTTGCGTGCGGTTCGTTGTGGACCATAATGCCATCCACAAGCTTCTGAATGGCAGAAATTCAGAATTAATTTGACTTCATCTTGAGGTACACATCTTCTAATCACCTGATCAGCACAGTGTTTCCATAGATACGACTTGTCCCAAACATATCTTTTGGCCTCCTTCTTTATTTTATCTTTCTGGGCTCGGGTAAGATATGAAGGGAGTTCTCTGGAGACCAAGTAGTTTACTATATCAGCAAACCAAGGAGGGTTCTGAACAGCGAATAAATGCTCGTCAGGAAATGTTTCGCGGATCGGTGTCGGGTCTTCAGGTGGGGTGAGGCGGCTCAAATGATCAGCTACCAAATTTTCTCTCCCACTTTTGTCCCTAATCTCTATATCAAATTCCTGTAGCAGCAAAATCCATCTAATCAACCTTGGCTTTGAGTCCTTTTTGGCAAGAAGGTACCGAATGGCTGCGTGATCCGAAAAGATTATGACTTTTGTACCCAACAAATACTATCTGAATTTTTCCAATGCAAAAATAATTGACAGCAACTCTTTTTCAGTGGTGGAGTAATTTTCTTGGGCGCTATCCAAAGTCTTTGATACATACTATATAACGTGGGGGACCTAGTCTTTTTTCTGTCCTAGAACAACTCCAACAGCAGTGTTACTGGCATCGCACATTATCTCGAATGGTAAACTCCAATCTGGGGGCTGAATGATGGGGGCAGAAGTAAGAAGATTTTTTAGCACATCAAAAGCCTTTTTGCAATCTTCATTGAAGTCAAATTCAACGTCTTTCTGCAATAACTGGCACATGGGAACTGATATTTTTGAAAAATCTTTTATAAACCTCCTGTAAAACCCTACATGACCAAGAAAGGAACACACTTCCCGAACATTCTTCAGGTAGGGTAAGCTCTTTATAACATCTATTTTTGCTTTATCGACTTCCAAACCTCTTTTTGAAAAATTATGTCCAAGAATCAGACCTTGGTCAACCATAAAGTGACATTTTTCAAAATTTTAGACCAGGTCTGTTTCTATACATCTTTGTAAAATTTTTGTGAGGTTTTTTAAACAAATATCAAAGGAGTCTCCATAGACGGTAAAATCATCCATGAAGAATTCTATGGTATTTTCGACACACTCAGAAAATATACTAACCATACACCTTTGATAGGTAGCAGGTGCATTGCAGAGTCCGAATGGCATACGCCTACATGCGAATGTCCCGAAAGGGCACGTGAATGTCGTTTTCTCCTGGTCTTCTGGAGCAACTGGAATCTGATGGAAACCTGAAAATCAATCCAAGCAGCAGTAGTGGGATTTTGCAACAAGCCTCTCTAGCATATGATCTATGAATGGGAGAGGAAAATGATCTTTCCGGGTGGCTGCGTTTAATTTTCTGTAGCCAATACACACGCACCATCCGTTCTGAACCCGATTTGGAACCATCTCTCCTTCTTGTTGGGTTTTGAGTATTCTAACACTCCTATGGTGTACATGCAACCCTATAAACTTTGGATATATGTTTTCTCTATTATACATGCAAATATTAACTATTCCAAGGTTTCATCCTAACTAGCATATTATGAAGCACTTATACTACAAAGTTCTAGTTAGATGACATACCTTTTGATGTAGCTTGATGTCTTCAAGCTTTAAGAGCTTAGCCCCAATAGTGTGGAAGCCTCAAATGGAATCACAAATCACCAAAACACCTTGGAAGAACTTGAGAGAATATGTATGCACACTAAAATCGGCTCACTCTTATTTTCACACACTTGTGCCGATTTTGTGAGCCAAGGACCCCTTTATATATTATGGAGGATTAGGGTTACATCCATGTAAACCCTAATACCCATGACCTTTCATTTACATAGGATCCATGGGTTAAAAGCTCCATGGACCATCCATGAAAGCTTAGCCCAACCTAAATGAACTTGGCCCATTCCATATATATAAGAGTCCATATTTAATTAGTTCTTTTTGCTCACTTAATTAATTCTAAATTAATTCTTGATCAGTACTAATTAAATAATATGATTCCATATTAATATATTAGAGCTTATAATATATTAATATAAATCATAAATATACTATTCTCAAAAGACTATCCATATAAATTATGCCGGTGAAGTGCAACCCAAATGGACCATGCCGGGTCGGGTCAAGTACATACCAAATATAGTTATGGACTTAGACATTAATCCAACAGTCTCCCACTTGGATAAGTCTAAAACTATTATTGAGTATGACTTCAAAACCTAACTGGCAATCGTAGCTCTTAAAGCCGCTGTCGAACTCTGACCTTGTCAATGACTTGTCCATTAGATAAGGGATCATATATTCCTCCATTCTAGATATCATATGGACTGAGACATGGATTATAATCATTCTCTCTGTCCATTAGTTGTTTCCCGATTTTCGATTTATGATGACTGACGGATTGAACAAATCAAATCAGTCCTGGCTTGGCCAAGCACTCACATGTGTCATCGCTAAATCATCGAGGGGCCCACAGATATCGCTTTTAACCCGAAGGTAAAAGGAATGGATAAACTTCGACTCATATGGCTTGTTCTACTACTTGTTGAATCATACACAAAGGCACGTTTTATAACATCAAGTTACCAAATGCGTTTTCATGCAATCAATGTATAACCAACTCATAGTAACAACTCATATCTCTAGGTTTGAAGAACATAAGATATTATCGTCTCATGATCACTCGTGATAAAATCCATGAAGTGATTCAAATGAGCGCGGGTTGAATCCAATACTCAGAACTTATGAGTACTCATGAGTGTTGTAGCACCACTTTGTCCACCAACTTGGACCTCTACAAACCAACCCATGACAGTCTTGATTCATATCTACTTCCAACATATGACCGACTGTGGATGGTTTGAATAACTTAATCATTCAGGAAGAGTGACTTAGTTATTCTGGAAGTCAAAACATGCAAAGTGAAACACAAGAATAAATGAATCAAATATGGTATCAAACCCTATGAATATAAATAAACACTTTTATTTATCACCATACTGATTACTCATTATTCTTTGTTTCGGTTTTATCAACTTTATACTTGAATTAAAAACACTAGTTGTCCCATGCTCCAAGCATGTACACTATGTTTTTCTTAAACAATAGCTTTGTCATACACCAAGTATGCACTCTATGTTTGTCTATGATCCTTACTTTGTGAAATAAACCAATTGAACATAATTTCAATGACTCTAATTTCACACTCCCAAATCCTTATCGAAAAATGTGAGAATTTCAAATTCCTATCATTTATCGAAATCTGTTTAGATTTTAAACTTATATGCACTGACCCTCCTGTAATGAATATGTACAAAGTCACAAAGACTTGTCAACAGTCATTATAAGGTATTCCAATGGAGATCAACTCCATGGAAACTAAGTCTCATATTCAAAGTACATTGCTTTGGACATGCTTCTTGCATTAAGTTTTCTAATCTTACACAGATAACTTCCACCTATGGAGACAACTCCATATTCTCATTTTGACTATCACTTCTGAATAAGAGATGTCTCTTTTTAGAATATGTCAATATGGTCCTTCCAAAATTAGCACTATACTTCCAACTGTCCCTGAGCAACCAATCTTTGGTAAACCTCAGATTGTCCTCGACAATTGCTTAATCATTTTAGTCATATCCAATTCTAGACCTTTTCCCTTCTTAATGCCTCTGGGCATTTGGAAAAATTTAGAAATGACAAATATTATAGCAGATGCAATCGATCCTGTACCCAAAGCAAATGGTACACGATTCATGATGTCTCACATAAAGACATGATTCTAGACCAGTCTTTTGCTACAATATTTTTATTTGCCATGTTTTCAAAATTTGACTATGAAGAGGGATGTCGTAATCATAATCGAATTTTAAGAACGCAATATATCGAATTCCCTTAAGTTGAACCAATCCAACATGAAATTCATATATATATATTCTTAAGTAAAGATGATTAAGGTCTCAATCTAAGCCTTTAGAACTGAAATGAAGTATATCCTCTCCCTTAATTATAGCAAAACAACTTTTTCAATCCCTGCAGCCTCACGAATTGAAATTTTTGTTTTCTATAATTAACATTGCTAACTTGCAACACTAACAATAATTATCATGCTCCCACTAACATGATGATTATTAGCATAACACTTATGCTCCCACTAGCTTTGACATGTACTCAGAAATCAGTTGGACTTCTAGAAATCAATACTTTATTGACTTTCTTACCAAAGTTCAGATTTCTGATACGAGATGCTTTGATAAAACTTTATAAAAATCATACACCTTTCCTTAGATAGCATGCATGTGTGTCTAAACAATTTCAGAACTATGAAAAGGGATGCCGTAATCATAGTCTCAATTGTTTAGACCTTTTTCCATCTGCTTCAAATCTACTTGGTGGAAGTGTTTCCTCACCATCATTTTCATGAATCGGAGAGAAACCTTATGACCCTTAGATTTTATGGTGTATGTGTTCTTATCCATGTGAATCGTCAAAATCATAGTCACAAGACAAGGATAATGACAAATCCAAACTCATGTGGACTGAACTTATGCAATCTTAACTTCTTGCCACCTGGAAGTACAAGGCCTGTCATTGCTTCCAAGTTGTTATGCAACCAATTGAGAACTTTCAGAACTCCTATGCAAAGCCAACTTTAACTGGAATGGGCACAGAATATGTCAACACGATAGGTTATAAACCTCAAGTCGTGTGCTAGTGAAGAACCTCAGGTTTTATTCTTGATTAGTTCTTGAAATTCTTTTTAGGATCTTTAAGACTCCCACTATCCTCTTGACATATAAGACTATCTTGCCAAATATTCAAGAGATAGTGCGGATTCTTTATCAAGACAAACACTTCACACAATTGGCCTTAGTTGGTCTTTGTTTTATCCAAAACATCACAACTTACCAATTTCAAATGTACAAGAGTAGGACACTTTTACTCTTACATTTGACAAATGTTTGAAACCTTTCTTTAAGATATGTCACTCAAGTTACAATCTTGGAGTATGACTCTAAGAATTGTTTTGGAACGAAGTATGACTCATCTTCCTGATCTAACCATTTCAACAATTCATGACTCCTCTTCTTAGTCATAAGAATGCACTAAGATGACCTTTAGAGGACTAATTGTGATATGATTTCTAAATCATTAAGATGATCACAAACATGATAATAACCTCTCCCATCTTTTCAGATTTGAGAAACTTTTATCTTTCTGCCTAATTTGATTCTTCACATTCGTTCTGCCATACATTGAGACTTTTCCAATGTTTCAGAATTATACTTAAACTTGTAAGTATAACCATATTTACTAAACTTTAGTAAATCAAATAGTCTTAACGAGCTTTGTGGTGGACATGACCAGTGCATAAGAATGTGTACTCGATCCCTTTAGTCCTTCACTTGACTCACACATCCATGTGAACAAGTAATTAGTCTTGATTTTCCAATGCTTGAAAGTTCTCATTCATCATACTATTCAACTTGCATGATTCCAAGTTTCGGTCCAATTGAAACTTGGGTGATGAGGAACTTTCCTGATTTGGTAAATTTAGACACTACCACAAATGAAAGAATCAAATCCATTTTCCAATATTGTTGTCAGTGGAATCATATAAGCAACAATTTTCCACAAATGCCATTGTAAGGATACTTCAAATAAATAAAATTAAACAATTTTCTTTTATTTTAAAACTTTGCGGAAAAACTTATCCTTACAATCCACATGGAAAATTGTTGTTATCTATTCCTTAGCAGTATATCATAACTTCTTAAGCAACTGCTCAAAATTCTCATGCGATCGAAATCCACCTTCGCGATCAGAATCAGCATATACTTCCTTTAAGATTTCTCTCTATTCTTTGATTCTTAAAACATCAACATGTGACCCAGTCACATCATGTAATGAGGATCTCAGAATAGAACTTAACAGAGTTAGATAATGGGCTCTACCTGATGTAGAGTCAAACTTATTGACTTTAACATCCTTAGGTAAATTTGGCAGCTTTGCAATCAACGCCCCTTCCTTTGGCAAAATAAACATATGGACCCTTTGGTAATGGGACTATCTCAGACTTAGCCTTTCTCTTTACCATTGGGAAGAGAATTCTTTTTCTGGATTTCCAGTGTCACCATTGTCACTGTCCATAAAGTTTTTGGGAAGTTGATCTTCTAATCAAATTTGCTTTACTATCGTTCCAAATCATTGCTGATTCAGCAGCACCAAGCAAATAGATATGATCATTAAGGTTCATGTCATAGTCTGTTTCATATTAGTCCCAAAGGAACTCACTATGTGACTTAGAAAGTGATTGAACATCCAACTTTCTCAAGACTTTGACACCCAACTCTCCCGGCTTGTCAATACGTGACTTCATCTCTAAGATGTGATCACACATAGACCTTGCTTGCCATTAGGGCTTGAGTGACCTTGAACTTGTGGGTTAGGGAGAATAATTGGAGGAGGTGGAGGAAGAGAAGTATGACTTCCATGAGCCAAACTCGGGAAGTCATATTCATTAGGAAAGCTTGGTTTGGGAAGATCATTGTTGTCTAAACCAGACATCAATGATGGGAGAAATTCATGTAAAGTTGATTTAAGTCCTTAATATAACACCCAATATGATATATTAAGGCTAGGACCCAACAAACTATTTTATAACTTGGAAGAGGGATGCCGTAATCCAAGCTATAAAATATTTGAAGGTAGGTGAATGACGATTCACCAATTTCCACCAAGATAAACGAAATGTATTATTAGGTTTTAATTGGTTTTGAAACTCCTAGATTCTTTTGAGATTCATTGAACTTTTCAATGACATGTTTCAATCTCGAGTGTGCCCTTCAGGTTTTGTGACTGGGATGCCGAGGATCACAAAACAAGGTGTGAAGTAACCATGCAAATATACTTGGTACCCTTAATATTTACCCCTCAATCGATGTGCGGGTTAACCACACACGCTCCAACGATACTATGATAAACATTAAGTTACCCTTTGCCTACCTTGTTAAGTCCAGGTTAGTGTGTCGGTTAACCACACACGCTCCACTAACAGCTTAAACAAAGTGCAAAGTGTAATTTCATGGATTAGCACCTTATTCACATTTTCCTAAGTAACTAAGATTGGGAATTTATAAGTGTTTAGTTACTTAGTATTTATCATTATACTTATAATGTAGGGAGAATTATAGTCCTTGTCCTACCTGTTCGGCTAACGACCCTCCACCAGTCATGGAAGCGGTGGGTGAGAGTGGACACCCATTAAACTGCCATTTTATAGGTAGTAACCTTATACCCCCCTTATAGACCGGCTTCGTGAATGAGGCCTACTAATGGTAAGACGACTTGCTCTTATACATATAATATATTAAACTTTTAATCTTATAATAGTATAAGGGTGTATTTTAGACATTTAAAATACTTTGTGGTTTAATCTATTAATTAAATTATACTCTTAATTTAATTAAATTTAAACCATGTCATTATGGAATTTTTAATTCTCTTTTAATTAAACACTTTAATTATCTATTAATAAAGTCCATAAGAGTTAATTGAATTATTCAATAAAAACATCATAATTCCAATTATTAAATTCAAAATTAAAACCATTTAATTAATTGTTTAAGTTATGAACCCAAGAGTTTTAGAATTCAATTCTTTTTTTTATCATAAAAAACTTTTTCCAAATTCCAAAACTTGAGGGCAAGTTTTGTAACTCTTGAAAACTTTTGGATTCCATAACTTATGGAGTTAAATACTTGTTTTATGATGAAACTTTTCATGTTCCATAACTTAAGAACAAGTTATGGAATTCTTTAAAACATTAAGACCAAGTTTTGTAACTCCATAAAAAACTTTGAATCAATTTTTTTAAAAACCTTTTCATATCCATAACTTATGGAGGTTTCAAAAAACGCTTTAGGTCAAACTTTTAAAACTAATAAAATAATCATATCATTTTATCTTTTACTAAATTTGACCTAATTCAACTCATATAGCAAATGATTCAAATTTTACAAATAATTAGTTTTTCACAAAAACAAGTAATTATCTTAAAATTTGACAAACGTCATGGTTTTTATTTCCTTTTTTTTCCAACTTGAAAATAAAACATTTGCATCAATATAACAGAAAACAACCCATGGCTCTAATACCACTGTTGGGTTTTGAGTATTCTAACACTCCTATGGTGTACATCCAACCCTATAAACCTTGGATCTATGTTTTCTCTATTATACATGCAAATATTAACTATTCCAAGGTTTCATCCTAACTATCATATTATGAAGCACCTATACTACAAAGTTCTAGTTAGATGACATACCTTTTGATGTAGCTTGATGTCTTCAAGCTTTAAGAGCTTAGCCCCAATAGTGTGGAAGCCTCAAATGGAATCACAAGTCACCAAAACACCTTGGAAGAACTTGAGAGAATATGTATGCACACTAAAATCGGCCCACTCTTATTTTCACACACTTGTGCCAATTTTGTCAGCCAAGGACCCCTTTATATATTATGGAGGATTAGGGTTACATCCATGTAAACCCTAATAGCCATGACCTTTCATTTACATAGGATCCATGGGTTAAAAGCTTCATGGACCATCCATGAAATCTTAGCCCAACCTAAATGAACTTGGCCCATTCCATATATATAAGAGTCCATATTTAATTAGTTCTTTTTGATTACTTAATTAATTCTAAATTAATTCTTGATCAATACTAATTAAATAATATGATTCCATATTAATATATTAGAGCTTATAATATATTAATATAAATCATAAATATACTATTCTCAAAAGGCTATCCATATAAATTATGTCGGTGAAGTGCAACCCAAATGGACCATGCCGGGTCAGGTCAAGTACATACCAAATATAGTTATGGACTTAGACATTAATCCAACACTTCTTTGTTCTCTACCACTGTCACTCCAGCCTTCTTAGGAACAACTTGAACTGGGCTGACCCACTTGCTGTCAGAAATTGGGTATATCATCCCAGCATCCAGTAACTTCATAACTTCTTTTTAACTACCTCCATCATTGGTGGGTTTAATCTGCGTTGGGCTTCTCGCGATGGCTTATAATCTTCTTCCATCAGAATTTTGTGCATGCATAGAGATGGGCTGAGTCCTTTAATGTCTGCAATAGTCCACCCAATTGCGCTTTTATACTCCTTCAGAATTCTGATCAGCTCTAACTCTTCTTTTTCTGACAGCTTGTTGGATATGATAACTGGTAATGTTTCTTTTCCCCAAGATATGCATATTTCAGGTGTTCTGGAAGTGTCTTTAGATCCAAGATGGGGGCTTACACTACAGAAGGAAAAAGCTTGGAGTTAGAAATTGGTAATTTAAGAGTTTGGGTACCATACCTCAACTTTCTCTGCTGGTCCATATGAGCTGCCATCTCTTGAACTTCTCTATCAACCACATAATTTTCTGATATAACCTGAGCTGCATTAATAGACAAATTTCTGTGGAGCACTAATGCTAGTGACTCACGGTTAGCAATCTCAAAATATTCTGCAGATAATGGTTCAATTACATAGATGAAATTAAGGGCTGAAACATCATCTGGGTAACGCATGGCATCATAAATATTGAAGTTGATAACTTCACCATCAAAATCCATTGAAAGGGTACCATCATAAACATCTATTTTGGTTCTGGCAGTTTTTAAAAATGGTCTCCCCAAAAGAATGGAACCTGAGTTTGGTGAGTCGTCATCTCCCATATCCAAAACATAGAAATCAGCTGGGAATATGAGTTCATTCACTTGAACCAAAACGTCTTCCAGTACACCTTTTGGGTGTACCAGAGAACGATCAGCTAACTGAATGATGACTCCTGTTCTTTTTAAAGGCCCCACCCCGATAGTTTTAAAAAGTGAATATGGTAAAACATTTATAGAAGCTCCTAAGTCCAACATAGCTCTTGGCACTAAAAGGTTCCCCAACTTGCAAGGAACAGTAAATACTCCTTGATCCTTACACTTTGGGGGTAGCTTTTTTTGTAAAACAGCTGAAACATTCTCGCTTACTTTGACTGTTTCGTTTCGTTTCCTTTTAATTTTCTTTTTGAAGTACACAACTCTTTTAAAAATTTAGCATATCGGGGTAGTTGTTTAATTGCATCAAGAAGGGGAATATTTACCTCAACCTTTCTGAAGAAATCCATAATCTCTTTATCTTCCTTTTCTTTTTTTGTGTTTTTTCAGTCTTGAGGTAAAAGGAGGAGGGGTAATTTTTACTTCAGGTTCAGCAGGTCCATCTTTTTTCTGAACCTCTTCAGTTGCCTCAGATTCTTGCTCAACCACGATCTCTTCTTCCTCATCTTCTTGCTGATCTGGTCCTTTGTAGTTTTTACCACTTCTGAGGGTGACAGCACAAGCATTGTGCTTCGGGTTTTTCTCAGTCTGAGATGAGAGTTTTCCTTGGGTTTGTGCTTCTAGTTTGCTCATGGAGTTCGCGAGTTGTGATACCTGCTGTTCCAGATTTTTGATGCTGGACTTTGTTTTATTTTGGAAAGCATGAGTACTGGTAGCAAGACTTTTAACTATGTCTTCCAAAGACATGCTGGAACTACTAGCTTGTGACTGAACAGGTGGTTGCTGAAAATTGCCCTGGTGCTGATTTTGCTGAAAAGATTGCTGAAACCCGGGTGGAGCTTGATATTGGTTTCTTTGCTGAAAATTCTGTTGAGGTCTTGGCTGGAAATTATTATTTTGAGGCCCTCCCCAAGCTTGGTTGTTGCGATGTTGATCAAATGGCCTTTGCTGAAATCCTCCCATAGCTTGCACAGATTCATTATCTTCTTGAAGTATTGGGCACATATCAGTTGGGTGCCCGGTTTTGCAGCAGATCCCGCAAGGTTTGACCTTTGGCTCTACACCTTTTTCTTTTGTCAACAAAAGGACAGCTTTAGTCAATTCTAAAATCTGGGATTCCAGGTGGGCATTGCTCATCTCCTTGACTCCTCTTGGATGGTCTGGGTACCACTCTTCCTCAGTTGCTGAATGTTTTGATTCATTGGCCAGCTTCTCTATTAATGCCCTGATCTCTGTTGGTGTCATGTTTGAAAGTGACCCTCCACTAGATGCATTTATTAGTCGCCTCTCCATAGGTATCAATCCTTCGCAGAAAAACTGATACAACTGATAATCACTAATGCCATGTTGTGGGCATCGGACTAACAACTTCTTGAATCGCTCCTAATAAGTTTGGAGAGCTTCTCTTTTGCCTTGCTTTATACCCAAAATCTCTCTGCGTAGATTTGACACTTTCGCCTTGGGAAAATATTTTTCTAGGAAGAGCTTGGCGAGTTCATTCCAGCTTGTTATTGAGCCAGATGGAAGGTCATATAACTACTCCTTTGCTGCATCTTGAACTGAGAAGGGAAACGCCCTGAGTTTGATCTGGTCTTCAGTAACTCCATGGGGTTTCATTCCAGAGCAGACAACATGGAATTCCTTGAGAAATTTATGAGGATCTTCATTCTCAAGGCCTCAAAATGGGGCTAGCAGATGGATTAAACCGGATTTGAGCTCAAAATTTCGAGCTTCTGGAAAGGTGATACACAAGGGCTCCTGGGTAACCTCTTGTGTTGCCCACTCACGGAGAGTTTTTTCAGCTTCATCTCCGTTTTCGCTCATGATGAATTCTAATTCGGTTTCAGAAGAATCTGTAAGTTCGGGTTTGTCTGAAGATGATGATGAGTATGTTTTGAACGGGCTGTTAACGGGTGAGGTGGGTGGTGCTTTCGGAAAAGGTTGAAATGAGTGTTCAGGTTCGTTCCACAAGGGAGTGCCTTGTGGTATGGGTGAGGTTGAGGTTCCTGTTTGTTGCTTTCGAAGTTTTGCTTCCTTCTTTAGCTTCCTAGCAGTCTTCTCAATCTCTGGATCAAAAATCATATTACCTGTATGTGAAGATCTTAGCATAAAACTATTAGTGTTTTACCGTTTCCCCGGCAACGGCGCCAATTTGTTAAAACCGCTGTCGTACACGATTTAAACAAATAAAAATAATAAATAAACTACTTTATGGCACTAACAGGTAGTACAGATAAGCAGGGTCGGATCCTCAGGGATACGTTCTAATGTTTACACCTCTTTGCGTAAGGTGTGGTCTAATTCTTGATGAATGCAATAAACATAAAAGGGGGAGTTTATTTCTGAATATTAAACTAATAGAAATCGAAATTGACAAAAGAATAACTAAATTTAAAGTGATGAAAATTCAAATAAAATAAAGCAATTCCAGTTTCGCTGTGACTCCCCTAATCATATAATTAACCTTCAACACAATATTTGACTATGCACTTGTTTAAACTGGTACTAAGGTTCATTAACAAGCTCTAATGACCTTTATTACAAAAATTCATTTAATCAAAATAAGTTCTCTGAATTAAATCTAAGTTTTTACTAAATTAACCAAACAAGCTCTTGACTAATAAAGAAAAGTTGCATTAGACAGAGTGTAATTCCCAGTAAAGTTCAATAACTCTCATAAGCTCGGAGGCTTTAAAACTTGTTTGATCATTTCATATTAGAGTTAACCCTAAACTCAGAATTATTCTAACACTTGTCACTTTTTACTAATTAATCTAGACAATTACGGATCTAAACAATTAGATGACTAGAATGATTCACAAACAATTTAAGTGGCCAACAGAAACTGAAATCAAAGTCAAACATTCAAATTAACACAGAACTGATCAAACTAAACAGTAATCATAGTTAAACATAGTGCCTAATGATTAATCATACGAAAAGGTTACGTCTTGCGAAACTGAAATCTGAGTTTTTAGCCTGACATGGCTAAAAACTGATTACAAATAGTGGAAATAGAATCTAAACGATAAATCTTACTAAACTATGAATTGGAATCGAATCTTTTCCTTTAGATCTGCGTTCTTCACTTGAAAACCTCTGAAAATCGCCTCTGAATCGCCAGGAATCGCCAATTAGGGTTACTGGAAGAGTATGGGGCAGTATTTATACGTCTAGCTGTCAAAACGACGTACCTACGATCGCAAAGGGGTATACCTACGATCGCATGTATCACCAAAAATGTGTCATGTGACTCTTTAATGAAGTACGTTGGTATTTTGAGGGAATTTGACCAACCTGCGATCGCAAAGGCACAACCTGCGATCGCAGGTTCTCTTTTTTTCTCATTTGATGAATTTTTTGGCTCGACAAAACCTCGAAGGCAACCTGCGATCCAACCTGCGATCGCAAAGGCATACCTGCGATCTCAAGGAGAAAAGATGCAATCGCATGTTACTTCTTTTGGCTCTTTTGATCGTCGTTCCTCCTTCCAAGCAGTTCTTGATCATTTCCCGACATCCTTCCTTGGTCTAGACTCCAATTAAGCTCCTAAGCATCCACGAACGCATCCCGAACTCGCGCAATCATCCTTGTGCTCCAAATGGCCCTGAAAAGTCATAACAAATGTGAGCAGTACGGGCATTCTTCAAAATAATCATGAAACACGAAATACATAAGAATAATCGGGAATTAGTTAGCTTTTTATAATGAAATACATAGGAAATTGTGCTAAAAGATGCATATAAAATGCATCTAACAGCGGCTCACAAGTACAAGTTCTCGATCCATACTAGAGCCAGTGATACGTGTGGAATGTACTTGTTTTAATCCTACTAACTTAAACACAAAGACAAACACACGAAAGGCAGTGTACCTATCGGTTAGCAGTTTAGTTCAGGTAAGTAGGGTGTCGAACACAGGGAACGGTAAACAATTAAAATTAATACTAGTGTTACCTAAATAAAACAAATATTAAAAGGGGTTTTTCTCTAGTTTTGCAAGACTAGAAACTTAATCAGTTTCTAAACGCTTAAACCGTGGACAATTAACAACTAAGGAGAAACAAAAGACAACTAGATTCAATAAGATAAAAGAGACTTCCATTTAGTATCGATTCACCTATTCATATGGTTGATTTTGTGGCAAGTGCAATGGACTAATATAATAATGGTTATCGATTTCTAATGTGATTAGGTTCGTATTCACTATTACTAATCCTTTAGCAAACAAGTTAATTCAAACAATGATCAGTTGATTAAACTAACAAGTTTCCTAGTGTTCAGTTTGAATCAGGTCAGACTTGTAATATTATTTAACTAAATTTGTTAATTCAATTAACTCATATATGGTTGGTCATCACTTATGCTCACACATTAACTTACTTATTTTGTAGTTAACCATAGGTTCATGTTCACTAACACTAGGAATACAATCTTGTTTTCACAAAACTATATGATTCAAGCAATCAAGAAGATGTTCATACAACTCAACATCCTTGGTTACTAACAGAAAATAATTATCATTAACACATAAGGATCTTTTACCTTGATTAACAAGATAAATAACCAAATCAAATTAATCCAAGACACTCAATCAAACCATATTAATAAGATCCTCTACATCTAAATAGAAGTATGGATTTTAACCCATAACTTCAGCAAAAACAATCATAAATGCGAAATCTAATGTAATAAAGATGATTTCAAACAAAGATTAAGAGAAAAGTGATACTTTTATACCTTTGATCTCTTCAATTCCAAAGTTTCTAGTTGAAATTCGAAAACCACAGCTTCTAAGAATGTTTTTGGCCTCCAAAAGTTGTCCACAGCCTCCAGCATAAGTTAGGGTTTCGAATGAAAACGTTCTATATATAGATTCTGAAAACAAAGCCAACTCGTCGAGTTTTATGGAAAAACTCGTCGAGTTTTTTTTTACTTAAAACGTGTGTACGACAAGGCACTAATTTATCGGGAATTTTCATCTCAATTCGTCGAGTTTTTGGATCAAATTCGTCGAGTTTGTTTGGAATCCACATTTTGTCAAAACACGAAAGTCGTCCGAAATTGTATGTAGTTTTCAGAACATTTTGAATCTTGTCAATCGGAGTTATGGTTCATGAGATACAGCCAAAACACTGACAAGGGGTCAAGCTCTCCAGCAACATCCTTCTTTCTTCAAAATCCAAGATCCATGCTTCCAATAGCCAATTCCGCTTCCTTTTCCTTCCAAGCATGTCTTTGTTGCTGAAATGAGATTTTAAACTAATTAATCATCTTTTGTTCATTAAATGCGATAAAATCAACATAAAGTATTAAGATAATGCATAAATTTTATGACTAAATATGCTCATATCAAAATACCCCACACTTGAGTTTTGCTTGCCCCCAAGCGAAGCTGAATTTTTAGCACACCAATATCATATAAGACAATCCCAATCGAACTCAGCCTTTATGCCAAGACCGCAATGCATGCATTTGTGTCTAAAATGTTTCCTAAGGACCTCCCGTAATTCTAAATACTAACGATCGTCATAAACACCCGCCCACTTCTTTTGAACAATGCTCATTTTATGCATCCCTCCGAATCCATCTCCATAAAACTTTCTTAACCTCAAGTAATATTTGGTTAAACCCTCAAGCATACATATTGTAAAATAACCTAGAAAAGAAAAATAAAATAAAAAATAAATGACTTGATAACTTTTTGGCTTGAATCTTCAATAATTTGCAGCTTTTCTTCAATATATTTCTTCTTTGTCTTCATAGCTTGGTAGATTCTTTCAAACATTTCATCACTCCTTTTTTCTCTTTTTTTAGTGTTTTATTTCAACGCACTTTTTCCACTCAAAACAAAAAACCTAGAAAAACATATGCTTAAGCAAGGGAATTTAACTTCATCCTTTATTGGCTAGAGGCATTAGTCTTGTGTGCAATGACTACATAAGCTGTCCTGGATGCATTTCAAGTACACGATGCTAAACATGTTGTGATCCTTAAACTAAGTGATGTTGTGTTTTTGTCCCATTATTTCACTAGAATAAAGGGGGCCACAAATGCACTATAACGTATATTGGATCAACTAAACATTTAGGTCGTCATAGAATCATCAAACACAATACTAGCATGGAATCCTAATTGCTTTTACCAAAATTTTCTAAATTAGCCCTGGCAATTTTTATGCAAAATATTTTTAAAAATTTATACCTAGGATTCTAATGTAACTAATCTAATCAACCCCCTACCCCACACTTAATTCATGCAATGTCCCCATTGCATGTTATGCATGATAAGGAACATAAAAGTAAAGAGAGAATTGGAATAGACTCCCCTGGGATAGAAGTTGCGAGGATGATATTCTTCTTTTTAAGCTCCATCTTCAGCTGACTTTGGCATGGGAACAGCTCATCCACGCCTTGACGTCTTGTGAGATTGACAGCTCTAAATATACTAGAAAAAGCTTCTTGGAAAACTTCAAAAATGGACTTCAAAAATATAGCCAATGACCGCCTTGAATGGAATCAAATCGAAAACTTGAAAAAAAATTGACTGAGCAACTCGCCGAGTTGTAAGTGAAGACTCGTCGAGTTTGATCGTGACTCGGGCAGAAAAACATGAATTTCCTCTGGAACTCGTCGAGTTCGGATGTGCACTCGATGAGTTTAAGGCTCTGATCAGGTAATTTCTTATTTCTGCTCCAGTTCTAATTTTGTGTTCAAGGAGGTTATTAGGGTAATACACCTCCTTATACTCTTCAGTGGCGAGACTCATTTTTAACCATTATAAACACCGGACTCAAAGTATCACTCAAATCTTCAATTCTTCTCATTAACGACTCGAGCCCCCACTTTAATTCCCTCACACTTTAATTATTCATTCCATTCTCAACCTAACTTCTGTAAAGATCAAAAACAAAAACCAAATAATAAAAAGGAAAACAATCATTAAATTAAAATCCTACATTACCCTAATAAACTAAAAGTTTAAAAAGAAAAAGAAAAGCAAACTCTAATGACGGGTTGCCTCCCGCAAGCTCTTCTTTTTGTGCGAGTCTTGAGCTGGACTCTCAACTTAATAAACTTCCAATAAACTCAATGCCAATCCATCTGTTGCATTGAATATATTTGTGGACCAATTTGTGAAATTTTGCCCTTTGCTTCTAAAATTCGCCAAACGAGCTTGAATTTATAAAACCTAAGAATCTTGATAATGGTTGGGACCAGCTGGATACTAATCAGAAATGGATCGCACTTCAGAACTTTCTTCAAAGTTGGAGTCGTCACCCCATGCTTCGAAACACAATCTGGGAAAATAGAGGGCCACGTCGTGGTAATGTTCAAACCACGGCTTGGTTCCTGCAACTCAGCTTGTTCTTGTTCTTCATCTGACCCTTCTACTAGCGATCTTTCCAGCTCCTCCAAATCTCTTTCTGGATTAAATTCTTCATCTTGTATGTTTAGCTCTTGAAACTCAGATTGCTCTTGTGTGTTGGGCAAGATGTTTTCTAACCATCTTCCCAATTTCATCAAATCTTCATCTGAGTCATACTCCTCATCTTCTTGCTCAAATTCATATACTACTTCCTCAAGAAAAGCATCAAAATCATTGAGATTTGGAAAATACATAATGAAACGATAATAAAACTTAACACTAGCAAATAAAATTAACTATTTAGAACCGTTCCCCGACAACGACGCCAAAAACTTGATACGTGCGAAATGTACTAGTTTTAATCCTACTAACTTAAAAACAAAGACAAACACATGAAAGCCAGTGTACCTATCGATTAGCAGTTTAGTTCAGGTAAGTAGGGTATCGAACACAGGAAATAGTGAACAATTAAAATTAATACTAGTATTACCTAAATAAAACAAGTATTAAAAGGGGTTTTTCTCTAGTTTTGATGAGGAATCCCCTTAGCAGTAGTGTCCATCCCGATGAAAATCCTTAGGCTAGGTTCATTGAATTAGAAGCTTTAGAGACAGAAAGTGAGGATAACGGGAACGGGTAATCGGGTTGAATGATTTGATGAAATCAATAAACTTAATTATTGTGGGTTGAAAATCCTATGTGCTCACCAGGCTCCCAAGCCTGACCCACTCAGTTTCTTGTATTACAGGTAGTGGCACAAAAGCATAGATGTGATAACCGGATGAGAGTTTATGGAGTATAGACCAGTAGATATAAATAAATGTTGTAAGGCCCATCTTATTTCGGTTTATTCTTTTGATCTATATTGACAATGACATCTCGAGGTTTTTATATAATGAAATACATTTCTTCGGAAATGCTTTTATAAAATCTTTATCATATTTTTGGGAACAAATTCCTCAACACTTTCTTTAAAAAGTTACTCTGATTTTAATATAAAGCATAAACAAAATTGGTCTTTTCTGGCCTTGAAAATGGGGATGTCCCATTGGGTTTTGGGTTTATCAAAGACACTGAGGGTATTAGTGAAGGTGGAAGTTTTGGGCTCAAAGTGGAAGTAAATGGCATGGAGAGAATATATGCTAGCTTTGGCAATTACGGTATTTAGTTGGGGTGCATAGACTTTCGAGCATAGGCCTAATCGAAAATTGTAGTTGGGAAACAACAAAGTCGAAAGTGGACCCTAATGTGCACACCCATGCTAAACCTAGGATAATATCAAAACCTTTAACTGGTAAAATAGAAGAAGAAAATGTGAATGGAGTGTTGTCGAGATCCACCACTAGGTAAAGGTAAAGACTTTTGCATTAGATATGTTCATTGTTGCCCATAACAAATAAAAATTAGGGTATGTTTTTGTGAGCCAAGGGAAGCGCCCTTGGAAGTAGAGTCCAAGGGAAATTCCCTTGGAAGAAGGGTCCAGGGGAAACATCCTTGGAAGTGTGGTCCAAGGAGTAGAGCCCCTGGATAGGGTCGAAACTGCCTTATCTATGCCGTTTTGTGACACTTTTGAAACAATTTTTGCAGTACTTAGACAAAGGGAGTTATATCCTGTTTTTTGTCATTTTTTTTGGTACACACAAGATCATAACTTCTCATATTTCTATTCTAGAACAACACTGAATTTTATCCAATTGAGATTTCGAGGGTACCATCACAATAATTTTAGTTAATAGTGTAATCATGATGGTTTTCATAGGTGGAGGGATATAATTGGAGCTCAATTGTACAGGTGAATTCGGGACAGTTCCTAAGAGGTTGGTGTGGACAAATGCTTATACAAACTCAGGGCTTCACATGAGAAGTAAAAAATGGCTAGGATGAAGCCTGGAAAATAAATTTTCCAATCAATTGGGTGTGCAGAGGTTAGGTGGAGGTGGTGGTGGTGGTGGCGGTGGAGGGGGTGTTGGTGGTGGTGGTGGTGGGTGTGGTGGCGACTGATTGAGGAGTTGGATGGTGAGGAGATGGATGAGATGTGTTATGTTGGTGGAGAGGGTATCAAGCCAGGTGTTGGCCGTGATTATGAGGTGAACAAGAGCTTGAAGAGGATTTGGTGGAGGTTGATCATCAACCGACTGTCGTGTTTAAGAGGCATCATAAGCAATAAAAGTAGCAAATGATAGGACTCGTTGAGTGGGTTAATCTAAAGAGTAATGCATGCATAAAATAAACGTGGCTACCCTTCTAAGGGCACTAGCTCTATTATTGACTCTCGAAGAGTGGAACATTTCCTCCTTAAACTATACAATGTGCTTACTATTTCTTGTTGCTTCAATTTAACAAAAGGGTTGGTTTGTTGACAACTCCTTTGGGCTGTTGTTGGTGTTCTTCTGCTGATCTGCTACAACTCCACATTAGTGGTCCCGGACCGGTCTCGGGTTGGTCTCGAAATGGTCCAGTCTTTTTGGGTTCGGTCTTAAAACGATCCATTCTTTTTCGGACCGGTCTCGAACAATCTCGGGTCAGTCCTTTTCCGGCCCGGTCTTTTTCCGGACCGGTCTCGGTATTTTTCGTTCCACTCTCGCGGTCTTTCCGTGTGCAACGACCCAAAAATCAGGGGTAAAAATTTCATTTTTAATATAACCCAAACATAGATACCATTTATTCCAAACACTGTTAATTAAAACATTTATTGGAGTTCATCCCAAAATCATTCATTGCGGAAATCATAGGTGTGTGCACTGCGATCCATCCGAGCCCTTCTTTTCCAAATTGATGATACCTGAAACCAACACTGTAAACCGTAAGCACAAAGCTTAGTGAGTTCCCCAGAGCATACCCCACACATAATCTGCATAACACGTATCATATTAGGTATAAAAACTATCTCTACCACATAAGCCATACCAAACGCATAAGCATGCATATACACATATGAAGATGCCATGGAAACCCTCCAAGGTCTTATTCACATAGTCACATAAATCATATCAACATAACACATAATCAATTAATAGTACACATATACAAACCCTATAAGTCATACATAAAACATATAAATGTGCTATGGAAACCCTCCATGGTCTTACACCGGATGCCATGGGAACCCCCACATGGTCTTAGCCTGGATTGCCATCGGAACCCCCACATGGTCTTATATCCCACTGCCTCAGGAACCCCCGAGGTCTTCCACGCAAGCAAAACAGAGTCAACTAGCACACCATATATCACAGAAATATCTAGCATACCACATATCACATAATTGCTAGCATACCATATAACACATATAACTAATTGCCATGGGAACCCCCACATGGTCTTAGTCTATTGCCTCAGGAACCCCCCGAGGTCTAACATGAAAATTTCATACTAACATAACACATAATCAGCTAGCATATCACATATCATAAAATGGGCCGGCCTTGGTGCCTTGGACCCATTGGTATGTTGAGGAGACTCATCTTGCACTGTCGAAATCCCGCAGACGAAACTCCAACTACTGGACTAACAGGGTAAGCCCCAGTAAGTCCCGACGCACTGCTCCTACTCAACTGCCCGTAATCATCATGTGATTAACCTGTCACGACCTTGAAATACCATAAATGCCCTCCGAGTCAACCCTGGTCAAAGTCAAGGTCCACAATCAAGGTCAACAGCCATGTTGACCTCAACTCGTCGAATATAACCAGCCACTCATCGAGTTCCTTGCATAACTCGTCAACTCGCCAAGTCACTCGATTGACTCGTCGAGTTCCCTAATGTTCAAGGCTTCAACTCTCAACCGCAAACCCCTCGATGAAAACCCTTTGACCGTAAACTCCTTGGCCGTAAACCCTTTGACCGTAAACTCCTTGGCTGTAAATCCTTCCCGACTCGCCGAGTACATTAAGCGACTCGACGAGTTCCCTTAGTCCATCTCATTTGCGGTCATTTCCAGTGGGATCTGGAGTCCCAAACTTCAGATCCAACCTTCCCCAGTGTAGATATCACGTAAAGTTGCAAACTTTATGTGCATGCAAAGCCTCTTAATGTTAGAAGGTCGAAATTATGCTCTCTACAAGGTTTTTGTACATGGAAAGGGTTAAGCTACTTAAAGGAAGCAACTTTATGACTTTGGGGACCTAAAAAGGTCCAGATCTGGAACTATGTCCCTGAGATACGTCCAGATCTAAAATTGGACTCCATTTGCCCCAAAATGGTCATGTACTATAAAGAGGAGAGATCTAAGAATCTAAAGTTCAAGGTAACGACTTTTACCTTAAAATGGTGACCAATACAGTGTAGATGCTGGATCTACTGCTTCCCCTCTCGTTCCTTGTTCTAAATCCCTTATTCAACACTCCAAGTTTGCTAAACCAAGCTCTTACTCTCACTCAAGGGGGTCCACAGCCGAAAACAACTCTCTCTGGGATGATGAGGTGCTAAGGGAGGCCACAAGGGCAGCTAATGATCCTTATATAGGGTGCAAACGCTAAAAACTAGGGTTTCCTCTTACAGCTCCTACTTGCCGAGTCGGGCCTTCCGACTCGTCGAGTAGGTCCCGATCCCGCGTCCCTTATTTAATGCCCCTACCCGACGATTTGGACTCCCAACTCGCCGGGTCCATGCACCAAAACCCTAAAAACTTGTATCCATTAAACAATTTCTGGAATAGGTGTTTCAAATCTCCCCCACTTGAACTAGAATTCGTCCTCGAAGTCTGTTATCGTAAAAGTCTGGGTATTGCTTCCTCTGCAATCTTTCATGATGCACTCATTGCCCTAACAGGGCCAATCCTGACTGACTCACTAAACCTGGCATTCTGTCCTGCTTACTGTACCAGTATTATTCCCTTAGAGTGAGACCTTGAGGGCACTTCAATCACGATGAAGCGTGGGTATCCAACTTTTACCACTAGTGGTGGCCCCATTCCGAACTTAACGAATACCGACACCCAACATCTCGGGGGACACAGCTGTCACTCCGATCATTCCTTGACTACCCCATAAGACAATAGGACTCAACCGTACCAGGCTTTCTCTCCAATCCTGATTATTTCGGTGTTACTAATTGACTGAATTCACCCATCATAACCTAATACCAGTCCCCTACCTTCAGAATATCGGTCTCCCGTTCGGTTGCTGAACCGACTAGCAACCTCACATTCGCCCCACGCGACCTCCGAAGGAGACCTCGCCTAATAGCAATCCCCCCAGCCATGCCGCCACTCCTGGTTCTGTCAATTCTTCTGACACGTCTAATCATCACAACCTGACAACCTATTGTTACTGAATCCATTATAGAAGTGTGTGCCACCTGAATAACGATAGTCTTACATCACTCCCAGTCTCCTTTAACGTGTCGCTCCCTGATTCTGACAAGTCATTGTCCTATTACAGATAGAACCAACCCGAGAAACACCATAGTAGCTAAAACTGCCACCAAACCAACCCTATTCCTTCCCCTGGAATCCTACATTTAATGCCCTAGGCATAAAATGCTCCCCGAATCTCATCTCACTGAAACAATATCATGTACTGCACGCATGTGAACTCTGGTTTAGAATCTTTCCCAAAATGAATCGGTATCCCACTCCTACCTCAAGATCCACGAACCTGCATTTGCGTAATGCACCATAACTCTGTCATCCCTTACTTGACCGATAAGTAATTTTTCCCTCATCCGACCCCCGAGACTACCAGTCTCGCACCCGGTCCAACCACCAGGTTTCCAAGAGATCAAACATCATGACTGTCCAGCCGCAGTCGCACTGTGATACTCACTATCCGACCACATGATCCTGCAACTCAATATCAAACCCTTGGCTCAACAATCTCTACCGGGTCCATCCTAAATTTCCACAACCAACCGGGCTCGCCCCCAGATAACTGATCGAACAATCCTTCTGGTCCTGTTTCTAATTAAGTTGTGGCCTACCCACAACCTTGCGAACTGGCCTCCCTGGCCTAATTCATCTGAATGAATCCGTGAATGCCACAGCTACCCTGCAGTCTTTCAACACTCTCCACACTATATGATTACTAGTGAATGCTACGGCTCCCCCGCAGTCTTACAACACTTCTCATACTATCTGACTACAAGTGAATGCTATGACTCCCCCATAGTCTTACAACACTTGACCATTAGTGAATGCTACGGCTCCCCCGTAGTCTTACAACACTTTCATACCAACCAACCGTTAGTGAATGCTACGGCTCCCCCGTAGTCTTACAACACTTTCATCCTAACACAACCGCAACCCAATGCCTTACCCCTAATCTATCGATTCGAAACGCGTACAGAGTCGAGCACGTACTCCACCGAACACCCGAACTGAACTCCATTCATGACTGGAGCCCCAACCTGTCTCCCCAAATTCTGTTATCAAGCCCCCAAGAAGACGTGATTCACATGACGGGGAGTCTTACCGGACTCCAAACTCGCACAACCCTAAAAAAATAGCCACTTGGGCCGCCATTTTCCTTGATGAGGACGAGAAACCCATCCCGGTCTCATACTTGTCCCTGTCCTGAATACATGCACGATTCTCCCCCACTTAGATTCGACTAATTCTTCACAATACATGAGATTTGAAGGATTCCCGATCATTCTTATTCTTTAATAACCAACTGCTGACAACCTGTTTCTTGTCTGTGCGAGTGTTCTATTACTGGCCCAAATCCCCAAGGACCACGTTACTCCTAAAGATCAGACAAACACTTCCTGAATCCCAGCGAGACTAATAATCTTAGACGCCTTGAAATGATGCCCCACCTATATCTGGAAGTCCAAATAACTGTTGCCCAGACCAAAGCCTCAACAATAAACCACTTCCCCTGGCGTTTCCAAAAGCTGACCCAAGCATAATGGCTGAGTCACCAATCCTATTCGTAGACCTTCCGCATCATGTCCCTTCACTAACCACCCCGTAACTCACGGTATGAAATTGGCATATGACAAATGTTTGAAGGTAAATTCCAAACACAAGCAGGGAAACAAACTCAGAGATACACTTACTAAACCTTGAAACGAAAAACCCCCTTGTGCAGTTTCCCACAAGAATTGGACTGAATCCAGCCCTGCTGCCCTCTCACAAGCTGACTCGAACTCTTGGGTCTCTTTCCAGGACCCTCCAGTATAGGCACCCGATCTGGTCCCATCTTCCCAATGCGCTCCAAATCAATCCCTGCTCTCGAGCTCTAGAAATCATACCATTCAGGGTCTCGCAGTCTGGCACACTCACCAGCTCAATCGCCCACGGCCGAACTGCAGTAGCTGAAACAATCTCTGCCCTAAACCGGGCTACTAACTATCCCCAAGTGCAATAGAACGCATAATCAATCTATGTCGTTCGATACGAAAGATCCACGACGAATTCAAAACCCTGACAGTCCTTCCACTAACTGGCTCAACAACGGAGCCAGGACCAAACCCTGGTCCTCCCTCATGCGTGCTCATCCTCATCTGGCAAGGCAGTTATCCCCACTATCAGACCATAACCAATAATTCCCCTTGCCATCAGCTTCTTAGATTCTCCAAGACTCTCACTGATTCGAGTATGGATCCTGTGCTTTCAGTAGTACGGGCCCATACTACCTTACACACCTATCCATACTTTCCTCAGCAATCCTCCTGAATCCTCTAAGTCACCTATCCCACTGAGGCACAAAATATCCGCCAAACAGCAACACAATATCCACCGAAGCACCTCCTAGGCTCCCCCTAGGTTCCCAACCTCACTAAACCGCCCCACTAACTCACTAGAGCATATCGTAGGCTTTCCTAGGTTCCCAACCTTACTGAACCGCCCCACTAACTCACTGGAGCATATCCTAGGCTTTCCTAGGTTCCTAACCTCGCCCTTCCATCAGCTGTTGAAGAACTCCCCATTATGCCAGCCATCCACCTCTTGGATATCGTCATATCCACTTAGTAGCTGACTCCCATCACTCAAGAGTTCCATAAAGTACAAAGCAAGCAGCATTCATGCAGTAGCACTCCGATCCAAAGAACTATCATAGAACATTCCACCCACATATCACAACTCGCGCTGTCCACATCCATCCATCCTTACTCTCGGCTGCCTTATGCATGCAAATTATACACATAACAGGATCTAATAGACTGTCGAATAATAGACTCTACCCTAGCACCACAACCAAACAAGGAACATGAAATAAGGCCAAATCAATTATTCTAAGGCTATAAGATCCTCACCGTATACAATTTTAAAACATATACTTAGCAGTTACAAATACCAATTATCATTCTCATTCCAGCATGGCATCAAATATTCCCAAGGCTACAAGCACCACATATCAGGCCAACCTATTGCTGACTACTCAGCACTAGCATGCAAGTCTACCAGCTCATACAACATATGCATACATCTCCCCTAGCCCTAACTAGCATGCGATTCACATATTCATATACCAAGTCATAACAGATAACTTATATGGGTATTCTGGGGAAACTTACTTGAGCTCGGTTGATTGCATGCACCACACCCTTTCTTATCTTAGAAAACCTTTTCCTTGAAAACATTTTCTTTTGAAATTTTTTTGAAAACTTTACAAATCCTCACTTTGAGTCCAGACACACCCGACAGTATGTCCGAATCCCTCAAACCAAGGCTTTGATACCAACTTGTAACGACCCAAAAATCAGGTGTAAAAATTTCATTTTTAATATAACCCAAACATAGATACCATTTATTCCAAACACTGTTAATTAAAACATTTATCAGAGTTCATCCCAAAATCATTCATTGCGGAAATCATAGGTGTGTGCAATGCGATCAATCTGAGCCCTTCTTTTGCAAATCGATCATACCTGAAACCAAAACTGTAAACTGTAAGCACAAAGCTTAGTGAGTTCCCCAGAGCATACCCCACACACAATCCGCATAACACGTATCATATTAGCTATAAAAGCTATCTCTACCACATAAGCCATACCAATCGCATAAGCATGCATATACACATTTGAAGATGCCATGGAAACCCTCCAAGGTCTTATTCACATACTCACATAAATCATATCAACATAACACATAATCAATTAATAGTACACATATACATACCCTCCATGGTCTTACACCGGATGTCATATGAACCCCCGCATGGTTTTAGCCTGGAATGCCATTGGAACCCCCACATGGTCTTATATCCCACTGCCTCGGGAACCCCCCCCCCCTGAGGTTTTCCATGCAAGCAACACAGAGTCAACTAGCACACCACATATCACATAAATAACTAGCATACCACATATCACATAATAGTTAGCATACCATATAACACATATAACTAATTTCCATGGGAACCCCCACATGGTCTTAGTCTACTGCCTCGAGAACCCCCCGAGGTCTTCCATGCAAATGTCATACTAACATAACACATAATCAGCTAGCATATCACATATCATAAAATCGGCCGGCCTTGGTGCCTTAGACCCATTGGTATGGTGAGGAGACTCACCTTGCACTATCGAAATCCCGCAGACGAAACTCCAGCTGCTGGACTAACAGGGTAAGACCCAGTAAGTCCCGACGCATTTCTCCCACTCAACTGGCTGTAATCATCATGTGATTAACCTGTCACGACCTTGAAATACCATAAATGCCCTCCGGGTCAAACCTGGTCAACCCTGGTAAAAGTCAAGGTCCACAGTGAAGGTCAACAGTCCATGTTGACCTCAACTCGTCGAGTATAACCAGCCACTCGTCGAGTTCCTTGCATAACTCGTCAACTCACCGAGTCACTCGAGTGACTCATCGAGTTCCCTAATGTTCGAGGCTTCAACTCTCAACCGCAAACCCCTGGCCGAAAACCCTTTGACCGTAAACTCCTTGGCCGTAAACCCTTCCCGACTCGCCGAGTACATTAAGCGACTCGACGAGTTCCCTTAGTCCATCTCATTTTTGGTCCTTTCCAGTGGGATCTGGAGTCCCAAACTTCAGATCCAACCTTCCCCAGTGTAGATATCATGTAAAGTTGCAAACTTTACGTGCATGCATAGCCTCTTCATGCTAGAAGGTCGAAATTATGCTCTCTACAAGGTTTTGGTACATGGAAAGGGTTAAGCTACTTAAAGGAAGCAACTTGACGACTTTGGGGACCTAAAAAGGTCCAGATCTGGAACTATTTCCCTGAGATACGTCCAGATCTAAATTTGGACTCCATTTGCCCCAAAATGGTCATGTACTTGAAAGAGGAGAGATCTATGAATCTACAGTTCAAGGTAACGACTTTTACCTTAAAATGGTGACCAATACAGTGTAGATGCTGGATCTACTGCTTCCCCTCTTGTTCCTTCTTCTAAATCCCTTCTTCAACACTCTAAGTTTGCTAAACCAAGCTCTTACTCTCACTCAAGGGGGTTCACAGCCGAAGACAACTCTCTCTGGGATGATGAGGTGCTAAGGGAGGCCACAAGGGAAGATAATGATCCTTATATAGGGTGCAAACCCTAAATACTAGGGTTTCCTCTTACAGCTCCTACTCGCCGAGTCGGGCCTTCCGACCCGCCGAGTAGGTCCCGATCCCGCGTCCCTGACTTAATGCCCCTACTCGACGAGTTGGACTCCCAACTCGCCGAGTCCATGCACCAAAACCCTAAAAACTTGTATCCATTAAAAAATCCTGGAACAGGTGTTACACCGTGTGCATTTTTTGGTTGGATTTACATGTTTTTTCGGGTCGGTTTCAAAAATTTTCGATTTTTTTGTTTTGGTTACCGGTTTTTTGCATTAACAAATATGTGATTATTACCGAATGATAGATTATAATTTATTAAAAATGATAATTTAAGTTTAATAAAAGAATAAAATTAAATAAGTTACATAATATGTGATAAAAAATTGTGTAACTAACACAAAAAGGGATGATATATTTATAAAGTTTGGCAATCGAATTTTTTTTTCGAGACCGCTCTTGGACCGGTCATAGTCGGTCTCGGAATTGTCTAATCTTTTCTGAGATCGGTCTCGGAATAGTCCGGTCTGTTTTGGACCTTGACGGTCTCGGACCAGTCTTTTCGGTCCGGTCTTTTCATTCTCCGGTCTAATTTTAGATCGGTTCGGTCTCGGTCTTTTTTCGGGTCCGATCCGAGATCTGTCTTTTTGTGCAGGTCTAGAATCTATGATCCATGCATAATGATATTAAACAAGGTAAACGGGGGTTAACGGTGAATCTAATTTATGTCTTATTTGCGTTTTAAACCACGAGACTGTTGATCATTTATTAATCTCTTGTTGTGTTAAATCTTCGATTTGGAACAAATATTGGCCATTGGTAGAATATTGCTACTCTTTCTTTTACAATCTAGGATATTCTTAAGAAAATAATTATCGGAGTCTAATTTCTATTTAAAAAATATGGGCAAGTTTATATTATTATATATATCGTTGAAGAAAATGATTTAATTATTATTAATTATATAACTCTGATAATTTATATTAATTATGGTACATCCATTATGTATAATCAAATACAATATTATTTGTATGAATATGATTCCATGTTTAATAATATATAAATTTCAATAAGACTTGGTCTGTGTGTCCCTTTCCCAATGTGAAAAACTATCACGTATTCCCTATGAGTTTTCTTGTCTAGGCTCACTATTTATCCCTCATATCCAGAATCCTTTCCCTTACATAGAAGAATTTTGAAAGAGAAAAGCAGAGAAGAATTTTGAAAGAGAAAAACAGAAACACAGGTATTTTCTTTTATTTATTGTTTACATGTATGTTATTGCTCGTATGTATAAACTCAATTCTTTTGTTTGTCCGGAAACCCTGGTTTGTGTATGATTCTGATCAAATAAAATTCAATTGATAAAATCTAGTTCACCTTTCATTTATACTCATTAATTAAACCTCAAAACATGGCATGAAATTAGTTGTTGATCATCAATTAAATCTATAAAATGTTTAAGAATCTCTATATACATTTTGATTGTTTACCCATCAAGACTCTCTCTTGTCAAGTATTCATCATGGAAGACATAGAATAAATAATAGTGAGACAATGTATTAACTTATGCGTTTCACTAATGGATGTTTAAAATGGTGTTGATTTTGAAACTTAATGTTTTAAAATGATTTTTTTTAATAAATTGTTCCATATAACAATTGTGTTTTCATTTTAGTTTTTATAGTTCTTTTGATTTTGTAGAAGAAAAAAGCGAACCGAGTAATTTAATTGGCATTTTTATCCCAAGCTGATCACATATATGTTGTATGCATGATTTTACTTTTAGGGGTGTTACTAGTTACAGTCTTAAAAGATGAAAAATATAAGAAAATTTGTGGTATATATAGATCAAAACTGAACAACAACAACAACAACAACAACAACAACAACAACAACAACAACAACAACAACAACAACAACAACAACAATAATAATAATAATAATAATAATAATAATAATACATTTTGTCAATTCAATAGTAAAATATAACATTCCACGTTTAGGATAAGTTACTCCTTAAACTTACAAAATAGTCTTTACACAATTTGTCAACTTAAAAATTTAATATAAGTATTTAACAAACTAATTTAGTTCTTCAACATATAAGTTCTTTGCGTAGTGAGCATGGCATAGATAATTTATGAGAAATAAAATATGCTTTTACTTTTCTTCATAATTATCTTTTTATACATATGAAATGATAATAAGTGTTTCAAAATATTATTAATTTTATCAAGATGTGACATATGTTTTAAAATACGACTCTTTGATTAGGTCAACATTATTGACTAATTAGTAATTATTTAATTATTTTTAAAAATTAGATAGTAGATATCATTATGTAAAATTAGGATATCAATTAGTATCTTTTAAATTAGGATAACATTATATAGTAACATTTATATATAGGGTTTTCAATATGTCTTTTTGATTAAGGATCGAATAAAAAGTATAGAGTTTTTACTCTCTTTTGGAGAATCCTTGTGTCTCGAATAACAGGTCTTATCAATTGGTATGTGAGCACCGATTCTGACAAAATCATTGCTCATCGGAGTACTATTCACACCGGTACTATACACGGTGTTCAATATTCATCGGAAATACTTTTCAAGACAACACTATTTATAGGTTACTGTTCATCATTTTTTATTTTTTGGGTATCAAGATGGTGAATAACACTGATCGAATCACTCGGCTGGAGACGGACTTGGCTAAACTTCGACAGGATCTGAAAGACGACAAGGATGCGAATTCACAAAGGTTCTACCGGGTAATGAAAGCTACCACTGACTTATTAGGTAAGTTAGGAGTTAAGTTAGGAAGCTTGAGTAGCATAGAAGAGGAAAAGAAGGCAATTTCCAAGGGACTCCAACTGGGAACATTAGAGGAATCTAATAAGAAAGACAATGCATTCAAAGAAGAGAAGGGAAAGGGCATGGAAGAAGAAGAGGGAAACAAAGGCAAATATGACAGTAATTGCAAAAGACCGACCTCCAGAAGATCAAGATGGCCATATGCTATGGTGAAGACGCCCACTGTTGGATCCACCACATGGAACCGTACTTTGAGATCGAAGTTATCGAAGACATTGCACAACTTAAGGAAGGAACTGTCTAAGAGTATGTGAATAACTTCGAGAAGATGACAGGTTGGCTGAGGGAATTGCTAGAACAGGTCTTGGAAGGAACGGTCATCAAAAGGTTAGAATCGAAATTCAAATCATCAGTAAGGGTCATGCAACTCAAGGGTCTAACCAACACAATGGTATTAGCGATTATGATCAATGAAAATCAAGCTCATGAGAACGAGACAAAAAATTATAGGGAATTAGGAGACGATCCACAATTTAAGCAATATTCAGTTCCAGAACTGAGATTTCCACCTTGAGGACAAGGTGTTTGTTTGGGAGGGGAATAATGATACGACTCGCCGATAAGGTCAACATTATCGACTAATTAGTAATTATTTAATTATTTATCTAAATTAGGTAGTAGCTATCTTAATTTGAAATTAGGATATCTATTAGTATCTTTTAAATTAGGATACGATTATCTAGTAACAATTATATATAGGGTTTCGATATGTCTTTTTGATTAATGATGGAATAAATATTATAGAGCCTTTACTCTGTTTTAGAGAATCCTTATGTCACGAATAATAGGTCTTATTAGGAAATTGATTATGCATGAATGCACAGATTTGTAATTATTTGACTACAAAAATGAGTAACACCAGATAAAGTAGGAGCTACATACATAATTTTCTAGAGGAATTGGTCGAACATGATTTTGTATGGTCGGGCGTAACTCTTCATGTGAAAAAGATGTTGAAGTACTAGGATAATTAGGAAACTCATTCAAAGATGGAGAAATAGAGGATTGATTGTATGTGGTATCATCAATATTTTCCACATCATAACACACATTTGGGATATATATATATATATATATATATATATATATATATATATATATATATATATATATGTATATATATATATATATATATATGTATATATATATATATATATATATATATATAACTTAAATAATTTAGAAGATAGATGTGGTATCATGAATATTTTCGACATCACAACACTTTCTGGCTTATTGACCAAAAGGGCATCGTACAAAAATGCAAGGATGAGCACGGTCCATGAATTTGTCACATACTATTGGTAAAGAAGAAAGAAAACAAGCACAACAAAATTCTTTAAGGGATGTGAAGTTAGGTTTTTCTATTATATAAAACCTTAAAACGAATGCATTTGATGCTGACTTGTAATTGAGTTTTAATGAGAGATAAAAAGGCTTGAATTAGGGAAAAACATAACTTATATGATTTAGAAGATAGAACCATGTGTGTCTTGTGAAATCATTAATGATGATTATAAAATATTTATAAACATCATGAGTAAGATGTTTATAGGGGCCCAAACGTCAACATTAAACAAGATCAAATGGAGCTTTAGAATTAGAAGTGTTATGAGGTTAATACAAAGATGATTGTTTATCTTTAGCACAAGTTAAGCATTTATCAATATCACTATAATGATAAGTAGAAGAAAGATTCAATAGGTTTTTCAGAGTATCTAAAGAAGCATGACCAAAATGTTTATTCAACAACATAATGTTTGAAGTAGAATTGAATACATGAGTAGATAATAAAAGAAAAAACACATTAAAATTAAATGAAGGATTTGATTGAGATCATGATACTTCAAAATCTACAAATCATTTATTCTTTTTCCAAGAACAACCAGTTCTATACTACTGTTTAATGATGGGTCCAACATGAGACATCTCTCATCAGTAAACAAAACATATGTTTGTAACTATGATTTGAGTTTGATGATAGAGATGAGATTGTAATTGAAGGATGGAACATATAATCCATCATTCAAGATTATTGCATCATGTATTTAAACATCAACATAATGAGAGATGAATAAAGTATGGCTATTAGGTATCAAAATTAAATGTGGTTGTGTGAATTTGGCCATACATAAAAAAGGATGTGAATTAGAACACATATGATTTAATACTCCAGTATCGATGATAAAAGATAAGTATGGTGGAAAAATATTGAAGAATTATACACATTAGCAACAAAATATGTAAGGAAAAAGAATTACCATCAACATGTATTCCACCATGAAGTATAGAAGAATTAGCATGAGTTAGAGCATATGAGTAAATGTTGTTTTGATTGAGAGGTTGAATGAGATGTTGATTTTTTTTCTTGACAAATAGTTGATGATAAATGAGTAGTTGCAATCTGAATAATAGATTTAGGTTCCCTTTTCTTTGATTTTTTGAATTTGAACATAGATGGAAAGCCAATTAACTGGTAACACTGAGACTTAGAATAACTAAACATCTTGTAATGAGATACACACCAATGTTTCTTTAAAGAAATATGTATTTGATCATTAGATACAACCATAACAATTGTATCAATGTTGATAGTGTAAGGAAGATTGATCTCTTGTGGCCTTGCTCCTGTATGATCATGGAGTAAATAGTAGAAACCGTTGGAAGTGGCTTCATCATCAAAATTTGACCTCAAAGAACTTTATAAGTGAAATTTAAACCCATACCAAATTAAATCAAGCATTGATCTTCAAGATATTTATTAATGCCAATACCAACAATACCTGTGTAATCTAGATTGTGTTGAACAATTCAAAGCTCATCCCAGATCTTTATCCATTTTGTTAAGTAAATGGAAAAATAATCAGATCCTTATGAAGAAGAATACAAATGTTGGTGGATTTGATAAATGAGAGCAACGTGGACTGTTTATAGCGATGATTAAGGTTTTTGCATATTGCATGAGCAGTTTGAAGAAATCAAACGCTATCATCGATGTTTCGACAAACAAAATTTAACAACCAACTACTTACAATAGAGATGACTGTGTACCAGCATGCATGTAATAGAGAATTAATTAATGATAGAGAAATGGTTTTATCGTCGAAAGAAAGGTTCTTTTTGGTAGATAGAACGATAATCATCGATAGTTTCCAGGTGGAAAAGTCAATTCTAGTGAAATCATTAGAAACAAGAAGAGTGCTTGGATTGTCAGATGATCCAAGTTCTTAAAAGGTCTTGATGATTAACAATGATAGATTGTGTATAATCATTTTCAAGAGCATACATGATTGATCAAATTGAGATTGAAACAGACAAATGAATATGAAATTGAAGAGAATTTTGAAAGATTAAGGTCAATAATAAAAGAGAATTACAGAAGATCGGATCGAAGTAAATACTTGTACCATGCTAAGGTCGATAACAATTAAGAGAGAGTTTTGACATCATTTTTTAATATTGCATTAGAAATGATCAAACTATAATAATACATATATGGACAGATGAAATAGAGTACAACTACTAACTATATTACCTAACAGAATTAAAGAGAAATTACTAATCTATCCTTTAGTAGTAACTAACTCTAAGTTAGAGTTAGTTATTACTAAGGGGTAGATTAGTAATAACTAACTCTAACTATTTTAGTTTATTGTAACTACCAATGGCGTGATTCTAAATATCATGTAAATAAAGGTTTTTTATGCTATTATTTATCTTATGAGGGGTAATTTTAGATAGTGGCTTTGTTTTTCATATGCTCTTATTATATGCATTATAACTTCATAATTTTATATTTTATACAAATTTGTGGAGTACAAAAGTTATATCGACCATATTTAAAGAATAAATAATAATAACGTCATTAATAATTGTATTTCAATTTCTTTCGCACTAAACATTTCAAAGGTTCCCTTGGCGATGGGACTAGTGATGAAAGAGTGGAATTCCACACATAACGTCAGAGTTCAAATCCTACACATGCAAAATATTATTAGTGCTCTGTGATTGACCTAACTTATAGATTAGTACGAGTTAACTTTGGACGCTCAGATGATGTAGTTTACTATTTTCTTTTTTTGAAAGGTTGTTGAACTTCATATTCATTAGATGCTCAACATCACACTAAAATTGATTTTTATCTATTAAAACACAACTAAATATTCCATCTCATTCAAAATTTTCATTAAACTATGCATTATAGGGCCATTTGTTTTTGAGAATGGGGTTACTTTTGCTTTTATGTTTTTTCCTTTTATTAAAATTTTATCTAAATAAAAAATCATAAGTTATTCTATATAACATATAGCATTACAAATTTTGTTAGCATCTTTAACATATGCACCAGATTTTGTTTTTCGAAAAATAAAATTTGTCCTATGTCGGAAACTCAATGGTTGATTAGTGAAATTCTAAAAAGATGGTTTTGATCGTTTTAATACAAACTAGCTAGCTCCTTTTAATGTTGGCCACATTTATATTATACGAATACTAGTCAGCAAGTTAAGTAAATTAATTCCAATCCGAAATACTGACAGCCTTATCTGTCGATATTCCATCGGAATAGGACGATAATGAACCGGTAAATCATGCCAACGGTATTCCGTCGTTATTTTTCTGATTTTTGTAGGCATTTTGTTGTTTTTCTAATAGCGAGTACATATTAAAAGTTTCATTATTTTGCATTTTCCATGGTAGTTTTTTATTGTATGCGTGTATGTTTTTCTTTCGGCATAAATTATATATCGAAATTTATGTAAGATAATCTAGATTATCTTACATAAAATATATTTAGTATTACAAGGATTTTTTTTAAAAACTATCAAATAAATCAAAGTCCAATTGCTTTTATTATTTGTTCATAACTTATGTTAATAGGGGTGTAAGGATTTACTAAAAGTTCAACTAACACAATTAATGTCATGCCAATTAGTTAATCATATTTAAAAAGAAACACCATTTTATAATACCTACCTCCGACCTTCATCTCACCACCTCTCTTTTCTTTCAGTGTCAACAGTGAAAAATGGTTGGCACTTTAGTGACTGTTGTTGCCGAGCGCATACATAAAAAGGTGGTCTCAATTGCTTCCAAAGAAATCGCCCTTGCTTGGGGCTACAAAAAGAAGTTGGACACTCTTGAACATACGTTGAAAATTATATGTGCCAAGTTACGGGATACTGAAAACGAAAAAGGTAAAAACCATGGTGTGATGGTATGGCTGACACTCCTAAAACATGTATTTGGTGAAGCTGATGATCTGTTGGATGAGGTTCATTACGAAATGCTGAGGCATGAGGTGGTGACACGAGATGTAACGAGAATGATATCCTTTAAATCTCTCCCTAGCTTGAAAACATTTTCAATTCGTAGAGGATTGGGACACAGGATCGAAAACATTACCGACAAATTTTTTGAGATGAATGAACATGCCAACAATTTAGGACTACAAAATAGACACCCTCTTGTCCAGGATGGTCTCTATCAGGAGACTGATTCATATCTAGATGAATTCAAAATTGTTGGAAGGGATAGTGATGAACTACATATCATACAACTTTTAACCGAATCAAGAAAAGAAGAAAAAATTAGGATTCTTCCCATTGTGGGAATGGGCGGGATAGGGAAGACCACACTCGCCGAGTCGGGCCTTCCGACCCGCCGAGTAGATCCCGATCCCGCGTCCCTGACTTAATGCCCCTACTCGACGAGTTGGACTCCCAACTCGCCGAGTCCATGCACCAAAACCCTAAAAACTTGTATCCATTAAAAAATCCTGGAACAGGTGTTACACCGTGTGCATTTTTTGGTTGGATTTACATGCTTTTTCGGGTCGGTTTCAAAAATTTTCGATTTTTTTGATTTGGTTACCGGTTTTTTGCATTAACAAATATGTGATTATTACCGAATGATAGATTATAATTTATTAAAAATGATAATTTAAGTTTAATAAAAGAATAAAATTAAATAAGTTACATAATATGTGATAAAAAATTGTGTAACTAACACAAAAAGGGATGATATATTTATAAAGTTTGGCAATCGAATTTTTTTTTCGAGACCGCTCTTGGACCGGTCATAGTCGGTCTCGGAATTGTCTAATCTTTTCTGAGATCGGTCTCGGAATAGTCCGGTCTGTTTTGGACCTTGACGGTCTCGGACCAGTCTTTTCGGTCCGGTCTTTTCATTCTCCGGTCTAATTTTAGGTCGGTTCGGTCTCGGTCTTTTTTCGGGTCCGATCCGAGATCTGTCTTTTTGTGCAGGTCTAGAATCTATGATCCATGCATAATGATATTAAACAAGGTAAACGGGGGTTAACGGTGAATCTAATTTATGTCTTATTTGCGTTTTAAACCACGAGACTGTTGATCATTTATTAATCTCTTGTTATGTTAAATCTTCGATTTGGAACAAATATTGGCCGTTGGTAGAATATTGCTACTCTTTCTTTTACAATCTAGGATATTCTTAAGAAAATAATTATCGGAGTCTAATTTCTATTTAAAAAATATGGGCAAGTTTATATTATTATATATATCGTTGAAGAAAATGATTTAATTATTATTAATTATATAACTCTGATAATTTATATTAATTATGGTCCATCCTTTATGTATAATCAAATACAATATTATTTGTATGAATATGATTCCATGTTTAATAATATATAAATTTCAATAAGACTTGGTCTGTGTGTCCCTTTCCCAATGTGAAAAACTATCACGTAATCCCTATGAGTTTTCTTGTCTAGGCTCACTATTTATCCCTCATATCCAGAATCCTTTCCCTTACATAGAAGAATTTTGAAAGAGAAAAGCAGAGAAGAATTTTGAAAGAGAAAAACAGAAACACAGGTATTTTCTTTTATTTATTGTTTACATGTATGTTATTGCTCGTATGTATAAACTCAATTCTTTTGTTTGTCCGGAAACCCTGGTTTGTGTATGATTCTGATCAAATAAAATTCAATTGATAAAATCTAGTTCACCTTTCATTTATACTCATTAATTAAACCTCAAAACATGGCATGAAATTAGTTGTTGATCATCAATTAAATCTATAAAATGTTTAAGAATCTCTATATACATTTTGATTGTTTACCCATCAAGACTCTCTCTTGTCAAGTATTCATCATGGAAGACATAGAATAAATAATAGTGAGACAATGTATTAACTTATGCGTTTCACTAATGGATGTTTAAAATGGTTTTGATTTTGAAACTTAATGTTTTAAAATGATTTTTTTTAATAAATTGTTCCATATAACAATTGTGTTTTCATTTTAGTTTTTATAGTTCTTTTGATTTTGTAGAAGAAAAAAGCGAACCGAGTATTTAATTGGCATTTTTATCCCAAGCTGATCACATATATGTTGTATGCATGATTTTACTTTTAGGGGTGTTACTAGTTACAGTCTTAAAAGATGAAAAATATAAGAAAATTTGTGGTATATATAGATCAAAACTGAACAACAACAACAACAACAACAACAACAACAACAATAATAATAATAATAATAATAATAATAATAATACATTTTGTCAACTCAATAGTAAAATATAACATTCCACGTTTAGGATAAGTTACTCCTTAAACTTACAAAATAGTCTTTACACAATTTGTCAACTTAAAAATTTAATATAAGTATTTAACAAACTAATTTAGTTCTTCAACATATAAGTTCTTTGCGTAGTGAGCATGGCATAGATAATTTATGAGAAATAAAATATGCTTTTACTTTTCTTCATAATTATCTTTTTATACATATGAAATGATAATAAGTGTTTCAAAATATTATTAATTTTATCAAGATGTGACATATGTTTTAAAATACGACTCTTTGATTAGGTCAACATTATTGACTAATTAGTAATTATTTAATTATTTTTAAAAATTAGATAGTAGATATCATTATGTAAAATTAGGATATCAATTAGTATCTTTTAAATTAGGATAACATTATCTAGTAACATTTATATATAGGGTTTTCAATATGTCTTTTTGATTAAGGATCGAATAAAAAGTATAGAGTTTTTACTCTCTTTTGGAGAATCCTTGTGTCTCGAATAACAGGTCTTATCAATTGGTATGTGAGCACCGATTCTGACAAAATCATTGCTCATCGGAGTACTATTCACACCGGTACTATACACGGTGTTCAATATTCATCGGAAATACTTTTCAAGACAACACTATTTATAGGTTACTGTTCATCATTTTTTATTTTTTGGGTATCAAGATGGTGAATAACACTGATCGAATCACTCGGCTGGAGACGGACTTGGCTAAACTTCGACAGGATCTGAAAGACGACAAGGATGCGAATTCACAAAGGTTCTACCGGGTAATGAAAGCTACCACTGACTTATTAGGTAAGTTAGGAGTTAAGTTAGGAAGCTTGAGTAGCATAGAAGAGGAAAAGAAGGCAATTTCCAAGGGACTCCAACTGGGAACATTAGAGGAATCTAATAAGAAAGACAATGCATTCAAAGAAGAGAAGGGAAAGGGCATGGAAGAAGAAGAGGGAAACAAAGGCAAATATGACAGTAATTGCAAAAGACCGACCTCCAGAAGATCAAGATGGCCATATGCTATGGTGAAGACGCCCACTGTTGGATCCACCACATGGAACCGTACTTTGAGATCGAAGTTATCGAAGACATTGCACAACTTAAGGAAGGAACTGTCTAAGAGTATGTGAATAACTTCGAGAAGATGACAGGTTGGCTGAGGGAATTGCTAGAACAGGTCTTGGAAGGAACGGTCATCAAAAGGTTAGAATCGAAATTCAAATCATCAGTAAGGGTCATGCAACTCAAGGGTCTAACCAACACAATGGTATTAGCGATTATGATCAATGAAAATCAAGCTCATGAGAACGAGACAAAAAATTATAGGGAATTAGGAGACGATCCACAATTTAAGCAATATTCAGTTCCAGAACTGAGATTTCCACCTTGAGGACAAGGTGTTTGTTTGGGAGGGGAATAATGATACGACTCGCCGATAAGGTCAACATTATCGACTAATTAGTAATTATTTAATTATTTATCTAAATTAGGTAGTAGCTATCTTAATTTGAAATTAGGATATCTATTAGTATCTTTTAAATTAGGATACGATTATCTAGTAACAATTATATATAGGGTTTCGATATGTCTTTTTATTAATGATGGAATAAATATTATAGAGCCTTTACTCTGTTTTAGAGAATCCTTATGTCACGAATAATAGGTCTTATTAGGAAATTGATTATGCATGAATGCACAGATTTGTAATTATTTGACTACAAAAATGAGTAACACCAGATAAAGTAGGAGCTACATACATAATTTTCTAGAGGAATTGGTCGAACATGATTTTGTATGGTCGGGCGTAACTCTTCATGTGAAAAAGATGTTGAAGTACTAGGATAATTAGGAAACTCATTCAAAGATGGAGAAATAGAGGATTGATTGTATGTGGTATCATCAATATTTTCCACATCATAAGACACATTTGGGATATATATATATATATATATATATATATATATATATATATATATATATATATAACTTAAATAATTTAGAAGATAGATGTGGTATCATGAATATTTTCGACATCACAACACTTTCTGGCTTATTGACCAAAAGGGCATCGTACAAAAATGCAAGGATGAGCACGGTCCATGAATTTGTCACATACTATTGGTAAAGAAGAAAGAAAACAAGCACAACAAAATTCTTTAAGGGATGTGAAGTTAGGTTTTTTTATTATATAAAACCTCAAAACGAATGCATTTGATGCTGACTTGTAATTGAGTTTTAATGAGAGATAAAAAGGCTTGAATTAGGGAAAAACATAACTTATATGATTTAGAAGATAGAACCATGTGTGTCTTGTGAAATCATTAATGATGATTATAAAATATTTATAAACATCATAAGTAAGATGTTTATAGGGGCCCAAACATCAACATTAAACAAGATGAAATGGAGCTTTAGAATTAGAAGTGTTATGAGGTTAATACAAAGATGATTGTTTATCTTTAGCACAAGTTAAGCATTTATCAATATCACTATAATGATAAGTAGAAGAAAGATTCAATAGGTTTTTCAGAGTATCTAAAGAAGCATGACCAAAATGTTTATTCAACAACATAATGTTTGAAGTAGAATTGAATACATGAGTAGATAATAAAAGAAAAAACACATTAAAATTAAATGAAGGATTTGATTGAGATCATGATACTTCAAAATCTACAAATCATTTATTCTTTTTCCAAGAACAACAAGTTCTATACTACTGTTTAATGATGGGTCCAACATGAGACATCTCTCATCAGTAAACAAAACATATGTTTGTAACTATGATTTGAGTTTGATGATAGAGATGAGATTGTAATTGAAGGATGGAACATATAATCCATCATTCAAGATTATTGCATCATGTATTTAAACATCAACATAATGAGAGATGAATAAAGTATGGCTATTAGGTATCAAAATTAAATGTGGTTGTGTGAATTTGGCCATACATAAAAAAGGATGTGAATTAGAACACATATGATTTAATACTCCAGTATCGATGATAAAAGATAAGTATGGTGGAAAAATATTGAAGAATTATACACATTAGCAACAAAATGTGTAAGGAAAAAGAATTACCATCAACATGTATTCCACTATGAAGTATAGAAGAATTAGCATGAGTTAGAGCATATGAGTAAATGTTGTTTTGATTGAGAGGTTGAATGAGATGTTGATTTTTTTTCTTGACAAATAGTTGATGATACATGAGTAGTTGCAATCTGAATAATAGATTTAGGTTCCCTTTTCTTTGATTTTTTGAATTTGAACATAGATGGAAAGCCAATTAACTAGTAACACTGAGACTTAGAATAACTAAACATCTTGTAATGAGATACACACCAATGTTTCTTTAAAGAAATATGTATTTGATCATTAGATACAACCATAACAATTGTATCAATGTTGATAGTGTAAGGAAGATTGATCTCTTGTGGCCTTGCTCCTGTATGATCATGGAGTAAATAGTAGAAACCGTTGGAAGTGGCTTCATCATCAAAATTTGACCTCAAAGAACTTTATAAGTGAAATTTAAACCCATACCAAATTAAATCAAGCATTGATCTTCAAGATATTTATTAATGCCAATACCAACAATACCTGTGTAATCTAGATTGTGTTGAACAATTCAAAGCTCATCCCAGATCTTCATCCATTTTGTTAAGTAAATGGAAAAATAATCAGATCCTTATGAAGAAGAATACAAATGTTGGTGGATTTGATAAATGAGAGCAACGTCGGACTGTTTATAGCGATGATTAAGCTTTTTGCATATTGCATGAGCAGTTTGAAGAAATCAAACGCTATCATCGATGTTTCGACAACAAAATTTAACAACCAACTACTTACAATAGAGATGACTGTGTACCAGCATGCATGTAATAGAGAATTAATTAATGATAGAGAAATGGTTTTATCGTCGAAAGAAAGGTTCTTTTTGGTAGATAGAACGATAATCATCGATAGTTTCCAGGTGGAAAAGTCAATTCTAGTGAAATCATTAGAAACAAGAAGAGTGCTTGGATTGTCAGATGATCCAAGTTCTTAAAAGGTCTTGATGATTAACAATGATAGATTGTGTATAATCATTTTCAAGAGCATACATGATTGATCAAATTGAGATTGAAACAGACAAATGAATATGAAATTGAAGAGAATTTTGAAAGATTAAGGTCAGTAATAAAAGAGAATTACAGAAGATCGGATCGAAGTAAATACTTGTACCATGCTAAGGTCGATAACAATTAAGAGAGAGTTTTGACATCATTTTTTAATATTGCATTAGAAATGATCAAGCTATAATAATACATATATGGACAGATGAAATAGAGTACAACTACTAACTATATTACCTAACAGAATTAAAGAGAAATTACTAATCTATCCTTTAGTAGTAACTAACTCTAAGTTAGAGTTAGTTATTACTAAGGGGTAGATTAGTAATAACTAACTCTAACTATTTTAGTTTATTGTAACTACCAATGGCGTGATTCTAAATATCATGTAAATAAAGGTTTTTTATGCTATTATTTATCTTATGAGGGGTAATTTTAGATAGTGGCTTTGTTTTTCATTTGCTCTTATTATATGCATTATAACTTCATAATTTTATATTTTATACAAATTTGTGGAGTACAAAAGTTATATCGACCATATTTAAAGAATAAATAATAATAACGTCATTAATAATTGTATTTCAATTTCTTTTGCACTAAACATTTCAAAGGTTCCCTTGGCGATGGGACTAGTGATGAAAGAGTGGAATTCCACACATAACGTCAGAGTTCAAATCCTACACATGCAAAATATTATTAGTGCTCTGTGATTGACCTAACTTATAGATTAGTACGAGTTAACTTTGGACGCTCAGATGATGTAGTTTACTATTTTCTTTTTTTGAAAGGTTGTTGAACTTCATATTCATTAGATGCTCAACATCACACTAAAATTGATTTTTATCTATTAAAACACAACTAAATATTCCATCTCATTCAAAATTTTCATTAAACTATGCATTATAGGGCCATTTGTTTTTGAGAATGGGGTTACTTTTGCTTTTATGTTTTTTCCTTTTATTAAAATTTTATCTAAATAAAAAATCATAAGTTATTCTATATAACATATAGCATTACAAATTTTGTTAGCATCTTTAACATATGCACCAGATTTTGTTTTTCGAAAAATAAAATTTGTCCTATGTCGGAAACTCAATGGTTGATTAGTGAAATTCTAAAAAGATGGTTTTGATCGTTTTAATACAAACTAGCTAGCTCCTTTTAATGTTGGCCACATTTATATTATACGAATACTAGTCAGCAAGTTAAGTAAATTAATTCCAATCCGAAATACTGACAGCCTTATCTGTCGATATTCCATCGGAATAGGACGATAATGAACCGGTAAATCATGCCAACGGTATTCCGTCGTTATTTTTCTGATTTTTGTAGGCATTTTGTTGTTTTTCTAATAGCGAGTACATATTAAAAGTTTCATTATTTTGCATTTTCCATGGTAGTTTCTTATTGTATGCGTGTATGTTTTTCTTTCGGCATAAATTATATATCGAAATTTATGTAAGATAATCTAGATTATCTTACATAAAATATATTTAGTATTACAAGGATTTTTTTTAAAAACTATCAAATAAATCAAAGTCCAATTGCTTTTATTATTTGTTCATAACTTATGTTAATAGGGGGTGTAAGGATTTACTAAAAGTTCAACTAACACAATTAATGTCATGCCAATTAGTTAATCATATTTAAAAAGAAACACCATTTTATAATACCTACCTCCGACCTTCATCTCACCACCTCTCTTTTCTTTCAGTGTCAACAGTGAAAAATGGTTGGCACTTTAGTGACTGTTGTTGCCGAGCGCATACATAAAAAGGTGGTCTCAATTGCTTCCAAAGAAATCGCCCTTGCTTGGGGCTACAAAAAGAAGTTGGACACTCTTGAACATACGTTGAAAATTATATGTGCCAAGTTACGGGATACTGAAAACGAAAAAGGTAAAAACCATGGTGTGATGGTATGGCTGACACTCCTAAAACATGTATTTGGTGAAGCTGATGATCTGTTGGATGAGGTTCATTACGAAATGCTGAGGCATGAGGTGGTGACACGAGATGAAACGAGAATGATATCCTTTAAATCTCTCCCTAGCTTGAAAACATTTTCAATTCGTAGAGGATTGGGACACAGGATCGAAAACATTACCGACAAATTTTTTGAGATGAATGAACATGCCAACAATTTAGGACTACAAAATAGACACCCTCTTGTCCAGGATGGTCTCTATCAGGAGACTGATTCATATCTAGATGAATTCAAAATTGTTGGAAGGGATAGTGATGAACTACATATCATACAACTTTTAACCGAATCAAGAAAAGAAGAAAAAATTAGGATTCTTCCCATTGTGGGAATGGGCGGGATAGGGAAGACCACACTGGCTAAGTTGGTTTACAATAATCCAAAAATTGAGCAACATTTTGATGCTAGAGTTTGGTTGTGTGTTTCGGTTACAGTTGACGTCGACACAGTTCTTGCAAAGATTTGTAGATTTCTTGGCGGATATAAATGTAATTTACAAACTAGGGTCAACCTAATTACATATCTTCAAGAGAAGTTGGGATCAAAAAGATATTTGGTAGTCTTGGATGGCGTTTGGGATAGAGAGATGACACATTGGGATGATTTCCAGAGTTGTATGCTAAAAGTAAACCCACAGAACGGAAGTTGCTTTCTTGTCACTACACGAAATCTTGAAATTGGAAGTAAGGCTTTTAATGAGGAGTTCCACGCTTTGCAAGGTCTTTCAGATGATGACTGTTGGTCTATCTTTAAAGAGAGAGTGTTTGTAGCAGGACAACCATTGTTGCCAGAATTGGAGGAGATAGGACGTGATATTGTGGACAAGTGTCGTGGTTTGCCCTTGTTAGTAAAGGTAATAGGAGGCATGTTGCGAAACTATAATAACAAAGAGAAATGGTTGTCCATCAGAGATAGCAACGTTTGGGATCCAGAAGAAGGACATATAGTTAAAAAAATCTTGAAACTAAGCTTTGATAATCTGCCTAATTATGTTGTCAAGCAATGCTTCACATATTGTTCCATTTTCAACAACAGCAGGGTCATGAACAACAAAGAACTTATCCAATTGTGGATGGCTTTAGGGTTGGTTCTAGATGATGAGAGTACAAAAAAGGAGATGGAGGACGTTGGAAATGATATTTTCCAAATTTTAGTAAGAAGTTCAATGCTCCAAGATGTTAAAAGGGATGAGTATGATTACTTCACTTATTTTGGCATCCATGAAATTGCTTCTTGTGGTATGCATGATCAGATGCATGATCTTTCAGTATCACTTTCCAAACATGCAAGCTCGTGTCTGATGCTTTCGACAAATAATGATATTGTACATATTCCTCAGGTTAAACATCTTTCTATGTACCAAGAACGGAATGAGCATTGTGAATTCAACACCAAGCTTTCTAGGGTGATAAAAGATTATCTCACAACTAGAAGTTTGCAAACACTGTTCTTTGAGGGTGAAATTGAGAAAGGCATTTCCTTTCAACGTTTCAACTCCATACGAATACTAAAACTCTCTTGCTGTGAAGTAGAGGAGCTAGACGATTCTCTTGGAGAGTTGGTGTATCTTAGGTTTCTTGATTTATCATACACCCGAATCCAATTTCTTCCAAAATCTATTGGTAAACTTTACCATTTGCAAACTCTCAAGTTGTATGGCTGCTATGGTCTCCTAGGATTGCCGGAGGAAATGACAAATTTGATAAGCCTAAGAAACTTAGAGTTTCCAAAAATTGTCAGAGTGCACAAGGTGGGACAACTGACTTCTCTACGAACCTTACCTTTCTTTGGTGTCCATGGATGGAAAGGATATCAAATTGAAGAGTTGGGTAGTCTGAAACACCTTCATGGAGAGATCCAAATTTTCAATCTGGAAGAAATTAGCAGCAAAGAAGATGCTTTGAAGGCTGATTTATCAGGAAAGAAAAATTTATACATGATTGATTTCATTTGGTCTAGGAATGAAGGTTTCAATAGAAATGACTTGGATGTATTGGAAGGCTTGCAACCCCCTGAAAATGTGAAACATTTGACAATTGTAAATTTTTCTAGTGATAATTTTCCAGCATGGGTAATGAAGATGTCAATCAATAATGATGGAAAATGGGCGCCCCTTCGTAATCTCGTGGGGATCAAATTATCTGGATGTAGCAGTTGCCTCTATCTTCCGATCCTTGAGTACTTGCCACTTCTTCAAGATCTTGTGTTACAGAACATGGACAATTTGAAATGCTTAAAAACTTCTTTACACCAAGGCGACAATGTTACAAGATTAATGAAGCCTTTATCTCCATCACTGAGATCTCTCCAACTAAGTGGTATGAAAAGACTAGAAAAATGGATAGATACAACAACGAATAGCTCAACAATGATATCGCCTGTCCTTGAGACGTTGCATATTCATGAGTGCCCAAAGATAATTCTCTTAGACGAATGGCATCCCCATCCTCTTGTTTCCTTACAAATAGATAGTTGTGATAACCTCGTATCCATTAAGAGCATTCAAGGCCTAAAATCTCTGGAATCTTTAGAAATCCACAAATGTCCTAATCTTTTAAGAATACCCGAGTTATCCCACCAAGGAAATTCTTTAAAGATCATGAGAATCATTTGCAGCAGTAAATTGACTTACTTACCTCGTGAAATATTCAACTGTTTTTCCTTCTTAACCAAGTTGTCACTTGGTCCCTTCTCCAATGAGCTCCATTCTTTCCCAAGTCTCCAAGGAATAGAGAAGTTGAGAAACCACCTTCGCTCGTTAGAATTGTCTGGTTGGCATCATTGGGAGTCAATACCAGAAGAAATAAAACACCTAACGTTACTCACTCGGCTTTTCATATATGGTTTTGGAATGCAAGAATTGCCCACCTGGTTAAACAATATGTCATCTATCCGAGATATGAGGTTCTATGATTGCCCCAGGTTGGATAGAGGACTGGTTAAATTGGGAGCACTACGGGGAAGTGGATTATGTCTTCTTAAATGGAATGAGAGTTATATGGATATGTTAGTTGATTAGAGGTTTTAGTTTGCAAAAAGGTTGAACATGGTTTTGAGTTCATGTATTTTACTTTGTCTGTGTGGTTATTTCATCTTTATAAACATATATAATCAATAATATCTGTCACAATTACAGGAATCACTTGCAACATTCTATTTAAAAGATTTATTCAAGTTAACTCACCAATTAAGTTGGAGGGAGTTTAGTTTTGAGTATTAAGTAACAAAGGGGGCTTGCTGGACCACCAGGTAACATCCATAAAAATCCTTATGAGTGAAAATGAATCTTTACTAGTATTAGCATATGCAATGATTTGTAGGGAATGGTATCATTCTCTTATAGCCCCTGTAATAATATGACTTGCCCAGCGAATAGGAACGTAGTGGTTGAAATGCAAAATTTCACACAGAAGGATGCCTCTTATAGGTTTAAGGTTCACTACATGAAATGTCCTTTTTAGCGACCATTTCTTTAGTGACTACTTAAAATATTGTCACTAGTAACATCATTGTCACCATATATTAAGTCATCATTTTCGAACATTAAGATAGCGACACAATAACGATCATTGAATTAAAAAATGCAAAAATTTAGTGATTATTTATAATTTGGACAAAAAATTAGTGAGTATAAAATAATGGCCATTAAATAAAATTGCAAAATTGCAAAATAAATTGTTACAAAAAAATTGTAGTCACTGCATTGGAGGCTAAATGACCAAAAATAATGGTCACTTATTTGAGGCTTAATGACAAAAAATTATGGTCACTGTATTCAAGACTTAGTGACCAAAAATAACGGTCATTGTAATGACCAAAAATAATGGTTATTTGAGACTTAGCGAGAAAAAATAATAGTCAGTAAATACTCTTCTTTTTCTAACCTGCCTTAATGTCAGATAAAAATATTATATATTATAACTACGTAGCAATGGTCATTAAATTTTTAATGATCATAAAATAATGGTCATGAACTATTTATATGTTTATAAGTTGAACAAAAGATAATGGTCACTACAAACTAAATATTACAAATATTGTTATTAACTAAACAACAAAACTGAGAATTATAAACTTAAATTTTGTAAATGGTCACGAGGATAGTTTGGTAATTACCATTTTGATTGAAAGGCATTATGGTAATTTCACATGAAAAACACAATATTAGATATTATTGTGTCATTACATAGATGTTTGATTATTTCATGTTAATAATTTTCAACCATTTGATGATTATTGTATGATCATAAATATAAACTCAGTTACGAAATTATCATTTGTATAATTTTATTACATTTCATTTCATTGCATAACTTATCAAAAAAATGAAAATGACAACAATGCCCTTACTTTGAACCAATGAAAAATCGCATCTCCATTACGCACAATCCTTTCCTCCCTTTCTTCTATTCACAATCTGCATCGACCACCGCCACCATCGTTACCATGCATTTCATCTTCCGCCGATGCTGCTCCAAGGCATGTATGTATACCAACATAAGCTTCTAAGACTTACAATTTATTCTTCTGCTTCGATTTTAGGTATGTTTCTCGACACTCTTCTACTTCGCATGACGATCGTTTTTGCAGAAATAATACATCAACTTCAATTTTTTATTTTTTAATATAAAACATCCAATTGCTGTTCATTTTAGGTGGATTTCAGTATTGTTGTTATAGGTTAATTTCGCTAAACTTAATTCCTTCAATTTTATGAACAACAAGTGTTGTATGAAATTCCACAATGAAATGCTAATAGTACACTGCAATGCGAACCAAACACGCTTGTAGTACACTTGCCAAGACTTGTGTTTCCCATTTTCATGCATACTTTTGATTTCAAACTCTATATGACATTATCTTTTTATCAATCTCTTTTATAAAATACTAAAATGTGCATAAGGATTGTATCATGGAAGGCTGAGTGAATGTGGTACCACATATGGCAGGCCATATCTTCCCTGTGAATTGAGAAGTGGAGCCCTTGGTCCCAATGAGTTTGTTAAAACTTTATACTTATTGCACACTACAACTTACTACATTTGTAAGTTATTCACCAAGTGTTTACAACCCTCACCATATTACACTTATATAAGGCGAAAAATATCATCATACTTCCATTTCGTCCTTTGGAAAAAGCTAGCCATTTATAGCAAAACATTATTCAAATAAAAAACAATTTCATTGGTACAATACTATAAAACCTTAATAAGTAAAAAATGGAAAGTACACATGCCACCGGTTTGTTGGAATCCTATGTCACATAGGACCTTGGAGACCAATCAATCTAGTTTATGGCAAGTTGGTCTAAAGCTAGTTTCCTTATTCTATGTTACAAGTCGGTGTTTAGGATTATATATACATTGTTTTAGATCGAGTTATGATCATTGAGAGACATTGTAAACACCATTACTTTTTAGTGATTTTCACATAATAATCAAAGAGTTATTTTGGTTAATTGTGTTTACATATTCTGAACTTAAATTGGTATCAGAGCTCGAGTGTTGGAAGCTTTGAGATCAAATACTTGCCTGTTGACGAGCTGTTCAACATGTCAGATACAGGGGAAGAAGGAGGAGTTGCTCCGGTAAGGGCAAAAGAAGTAGGATCGACTGTCGTTGCTTGTCCCATGCTCAATTCGACAAACTACACTGTGTGGGCACTAAGAATGAAGGTTGTCTTACGAATTCACGAAGAATGGACTGTAATCGATCCAGGAACATATGAGAATGAAGAAAAGGATTTCCTGGAGATGGGCTTGCTATATCAGGCTATCTCGGAGACTCTAATCATGCAGATTGGAGATGTTGAATCCTCAAAGGCGCCCTGGGATGCGCTTAAAGCTTGTAACGACGTGATTTTTCAAAACAAAATTTTCAATTTTAAAAGTCATAAAACATATGTCTCATCATTGATTCTAAAAAACAACCAACAAGTTTTCAGTACTGTTGAAAAATGTTTTTATATGTGATCATCACTGAAATAAGACGAATTGGTTTTATATTATCTAACAAATATTATCAGTTATTTCAGGTTGCGTGGATTCGTGCTTAATTATGAAATAGAAAAATATGCAAAAGACGAAATACGCAAAGACGGAAAAATAGACGCAATATTTGGTCGTTTGAAAACAAAACAAATCAACACTAAAATTGTCAAGAATTTAAAAACCTCAAGGGTCAAAAATGGAAATTCAATTCACAATTGGATATATATATATATATATATATATATATATATATATATATATATATATAATATAAATATATGTATATATATTATATTGTATATATATGTATGTATATTGTATATTATATATATATATATATATATATATATATATATATATATATATATATATTGGAAAGAAATCTTCACAAAAGCAAAAGTACCAAACATCATGTGTGCTTCCAACCCTTACAATCAATCACTTCATTACTTTACCTTAAACAAACAAGAGTTGCTTGATTCCTTTGCATATATATAGATGCATGTTTACATGAGTTTTTGTGTGTGTTTTGTGTTTCCTTGTAATATATCTCCTATTACTCTCTCATCTCCAGAAGAATAAACACATAGCCAACCTCAAAATACTCTCCAAACACCCTCCAAATACCCTCCTTAAACCTCCTCCAAAAACCCTTTCAAATCACCACAACCATCATCACCTTGCTGATTTTCGACTTCAGAATTTACAAGTTAAGAAAAAATTCACCGAGCCCAACTCAACAAGATAATACGGGAGAGATTTGCAACGCAAATTATTCAGGACCTTACCTACATCCAGGAATTTTCCTCGATTTTTTTGACCACTGCAAACCCCAGAGAGACGCGAGAGAGAATTGGCTATCCAGAGAGATTTACTACGAAAATCTATATTCATAACCACCCAAAGCTCTTTCAACATCACCCTCTTTGTTACCTTATACCACCAAAACTACAACCTTATTCCACCTTCTACCACCCTCCAAATACCCACTTCAACCTCATCAAATCACCTTAAAAAATCTCATACCCACATACAAAAAACATTACCCGTGTATTTTGTATCGTTTTGTAAACAATTCATTGTTACATAAAAAGAACTTATTGTTACTTACCGGATTGAACTTTGAACAAATAGAGACACAGTCTATTAAGATCCAGTCCAATTCTAAACCAGTTCAGTCAATTTATTGACGAACCGACTTTATATATATTTATATATTTATATATTTTATTACAGCTTTACGTCATTTAAATACTGTCATTTATTTCATTTATAGCTTTCAGTCATTTATAGCTTTCCAGTTTATATTTATTCCGCACTTCTTATTTTTTTTTTCGCATCTTATCTCCTTAAATATATATATATATCTGTCACCCAGTAACTGGTATCCGAGCCTTTATTCGTGGTAATCAGATCGTATATTTTCAACAATTGGTATCAGAGCTTGTGTGATTTACCTTGAAATTTTTGTCGAAAACTTTTGGTTAGCGTTTATAAACCTTCCATAAGCTTTTCTTTAAAAATTTCATTTTAATATCACTTGTTCAAAATCCTTAAAAAAAAATTATTAAAAAAATTAAAAAAAAAAAATTTAAAAAAAAAAAATCTTAAACAAAAAAAATTCAGAGCTTGTGTGATTTACCTTGAAATTTTTGTCGAAAACTTTTGGTTAGCGTTTATAAGCCTTCCATAAGCTTTTCTTTAAAAATTTCATTTTAATATCACTTGTTCAAAGTCCTTAAAAAAAATTATTAAAAAAATTAAAAAAAAAAATTTTTAAAAAAAAAATCTTAAACAAAAAAATTCAGAGCTTGTGTGATTTACTTTGAAATTTTTGTCGAACACTTTTGGTTAGCGTTTATAAACCTTCCATAAGTTTTTCTTTAAAAATTTCATTTTAATATCACTTGTTCAAAATCCTTTCAAAAACAAAAATTTTATTATGTCTTCTGCTAATTATTCCAACATGAACTCTGTTTCTATTGCTAACAGCTTGGGATCTGGTTCACGGGCACCCATACTTATTCCTGAAGAGTATAATTCGTGGGTTGGCCGTATGAATCTTCATCTTAACACCATAAGTGAAGATGTCTGGAATTGTGTAGAAGGAACATATGTTACTCCAGAAAATATGGCTACTCTTGCTACAAATCAAGCCACTCTTGCTGAAACCGAAAAAAGGCTGCAACTCCAAGCCAAAAAGGAACTTGTGTCTGGAATTCCCCACAGTATTCTAAGTCAAATGGATGACATAATACTGTTGACTGCAAATCAAATCTGGGAAAATTTAAAAAATCGTTTTTGTGGAAATCAAAGAATTATTGGAAACAAAAGAACATCTGTTTTAAATGAATTCGATAATTTCAAGATGCTTTCATCAGAAACCATCCATGATGCTCATGATAGGTTCAATTTTATCATGGTAAAAATGAACAATTTGGGCATCAAAAAGACACAACACGAGATAAATCTCAAGTTTCTAAACAATCTTTACGAAAGCTGGAAGATGGTTAAACTCATCATTCAGGGAAATCCAGCCATTCATACTGAAACTTTATACAATTTGTATGGAGAACTTCAATCGTATGAATCCTCGATTGACCCACCAACCACTACAGCTTTTGGAGGACCACTTGCTCTCATTTCCACATCTTCTCAAAACCAAACACCTTTTAATGAACAAAACTTCAATCATTTTAATCAGACATCTTTTCAAAACCAACCCTTTTTGAACAATTCTTTTGATCAATCTGATTTAAATGATGAAGCAGACTACCAACAACTGTGTGCTTTGGTAGCAAACACAAACCTCCAGAGATTTATTCCAAATCACGGTCAATCGAATTTTAAACCAAAATTTCAAAACCGACCATCATTTGGACAAACTAATTCTGGATTTCAACCAAGACCTCAACCTGTTCAAAACAACTCAGGTTTTCAACCAAGACCTTATTTTGGACAAAATTTTCAAAGACCTTCCTTCCAAAACAATTCAAACCAAGGTTTTCAAAACCAGGGATTTCAAAACAATCCCAACTCAAGTCATCATAACAATAACCAAAACAACAGTTTTCAAAACCAAAACAGAGGATTCCAAAATCAAGGTTACACTAATCAAAACAATGGCTTTCAAAACAACCAAAATTTTGGATTCCAACAGAACCCTTCCCAATCTTCCCAACAAATCCAAACTCAAGCTCCTGAAAGACTTCCGATTAAAAGTCAAAAGGATGACAGTGATGAAGAAGTGATCATTTGTCACAACTGCAAAGGAACTAATCACTATGCCAGAGAATGCCGAGCCAAAAACAAAACCAAAGTCAAAGACTCAGCATACTACGCTCAAAAAGCCGATGAATTAAAGAAACAGGAAAATCAAGATAAGCAAAGAGCATTGATGGCAATCCATGAACCAAACGTGGAATACTGGCCAACTTCTAAAGACGAAGCTGACAATGAACCAACACAATCAAATTTCTGTTTCGTAGTTGGTGTTGATAGACCTTCAAGAGCTCCAAACGTCATAGAACAGGTATGGTCTATGATCTCTGAACTTGGTCTTTCGAAATCAATTTTTGAGTCCCATATAACCAAGATTGAGAAAAGTCTAGAAGCTGATCTCAAAAAATATCATGACACAATGATCAATTCCGATATCTGCAAATCTGAGTTACAAACCTTGCAACTCAAATTTGGAGAATCAACAAGGACAAAGAACAAATTGGAAAGAGACGTTGAAAGAAAATCAGAAGATTATAATCACGTCTTGGAACAATTAAATCAAACCCTAATTCAGAAAAAGGATTTGGAACAAAAAAATTAGTCAGTCATTTCCTCTGAAACAAAAGATGTTTTAGAAAAGGAAATCCTTCAGTTGAAACAAAACTTTCAAGAATCAACTGAAAAATACAAAACTTTAAATGAAAAACTGACTGATTCTTTAAACCAAACCAATTTTCTTGAATCTGAAAACAAAAGATTGATATGGAATATGAATTCTATCAAAATTGCTAGAAAACTAAGTGATGATGTTTTCACCAAAGCAAACACCTTAGGAACCGGCAAAATTGATACGAATTACAGACCAGGAATTGGAAGAGAATCCTTTGAAAATGAACTAGCTAAACAAGAAAACATGACAATTTGTGAAAACTCTGAATCCACTCTTCCAGATCTTTTCACATCTGCTAATGAGGAAGATTCAGATGACGAAACAGTTATCAACTGTAGCCCAGATGACACTGCTTTCACTGTTTCCAAAAAGTCTATCAAAAGAGTTGTAAAATCTGAAACAAACTCTGCTAGTTCTTCAACAAACCAAATCAAACATACCAATGAAGCAACCATAACCCCACTTAACAAACCAAAGGCTTTTGAAAACAAACCAAAGAAACCTGTTAAACCATACGTCATACCTCAAAAACAGGTTTCCAAACAAAAACCAAAACCTTTTCAAAAACCTTTTGAAAACCGCTTTCAAGAGATCACCTTTAAAAATTCAATGAACTTTCAAAAACGACCAAATCAGAAAGTTTCAAAACATCATCTTCAAAAAGCCTTTCATAACCGCCAATTACATCCCAGATATGAAGAGAACTTTTCAAAAAAAAATTCACATCTAGGATATCATTCACCAAATCACAGATTTTATCAACCAACGAATTTTCAGAAACAAATCACTTTTTGGGAAAATTTGATAAATAAAATCAAACCTCAACCATTCCATCCTTATAAACCAAACTCTTATAGCAATATGAAGTCAAATGCTACAAGAAGTTCGGTAAACAAAAAACCCAAAATAAAAACAACTAACAAACCAGGACCCATTCAGATTTGGGTACCTAAATCTTCTGTCTAAATTGCAGGTATCTAATGCTGGAGAACCCAAGGCTGATACATGGTATATTGATAGTGGCTGCTCCAAGCATATGACAGGAAACCGAAACTACCTTCGTGACTTCAAACCCACCCAAACCAATCAAGACGTTACCTTCGGCAACAACATGACGGCAAAAATCAAGGGTTATGGAAACATAACAAATGGTAACTTCACCATAAAGAAAGTTGCCTATGTCGATGACCTGAAACACAACCTCATCAGTGTTTCTCAACTGTGTGATAACAATCTTGAAGTCCTATTCACCAAACAAAGAAGCTTGATCATGGACGCCAAAACCAAAGAAATCATTGTTGATTCTTACCGTGCCGGAAATATGTATCCACTTGACATGGATCTTATCTATGGTAAACCCGATATATGTCTGCTATCAAAAGCCCCAGCAGATATCAGTTGGTTATGGCACCGCCGCCTTTCCCATCTAAACTTTGGGTACATCAACAAACTGATCGGCGATGATCTTGTTAGAGGACTGCCTCTTCTGAAGCTTGATAATGAAACTCTGTGTGCCGCATGTGAAAAAGGAAAACTTTCCAAATCAACTCACAAAAGCATCTCAGAATCTAGTGTATCCGAACCACTAGAATTGTTGCACATAGACCTTTGTGGCCCTGCCAAAACCCAAACCATACAAGGGAAGAAGTATATTCTTGTTGTCGTTGATGATTTCTTGCGCTTTACTTGGGTCTTTTTCTTAAGACTAAAATCAGAAGCACCTGAAGAGATGATCAACTTCATCAAACAAATCGAACTGAAGCTCAAACGACCTGTTCGAAGAATCTGAAGTGATAATGGTTTAGAGTTCAAAAACAAGACTCTAGATTCATTTCTCAAAGACAAAGGAATTGAACATAACTTCTCAGCCCCATACACTCCACAACAGAACGGCGTTGTCGAAAGAAGGAACATAACTCTATGTGAAGCTGCAAGATCAATGCTTATCTTCGCTGATCTGCCACAATACTTCTGGGCAGAAGCAATAGCCACAGCTTGCTACACTCAAAATCGTTCCTTAATCCATAAACATCTTCATAAAACACTATATGAAGTCATTAACAACCGAAAACCAAACATCAAATTTTTCCATATTTTTGGTTGTCGATGCTTCATAAAGAACAATAAAGACCACCTCTCAAAATTTGAATCAAGGTCGGACAAAGGAATTTTCCTTGGTTACTCATTTTCTTCAGCTGCTTTATCGAGTACTGAACAAACGTACCAGAGTAATTGAAGAAAGTACCAATGTTCATTTCGATGAATTTTATATCAGGAAATTGGATCGTGAACATTTTGGTTCAAAAATGATCGATAATATTTTTCAAAATCCAATTCAACAAACACCTTCTCCTGACAGAGATATTGAAATCGATCTTGATTTACTTTTTGAACAACCCAAAACCGCTTACAATTCTGAACTTCTAACTACTTCTATTGATTCTACAGGAACAACCACTGAAGGAACTCCACAAACAAACCGAAATGATGCAGATCAATTCGAGGGGGAACCACCTACACATACTTCTTCATTGGAACAAACACCAAATCCTCCTTTAAATACCCCATCCCCAAATATCCAAAACAATCCCGATGCATCATTTATGAGGAAACCTTCAAACCTATTCCAAGATGAAACTCCCGGAGAAGAACAATGGGATACTGAAATTCCAATTATTATAGCGGAAGAGAATCGCTTAATAAAATGGACCAGAAACCACCCAACTGACCAAATCATCGGAGATCCAAACTCAGGCATCCAAACTAGAGCCGCAACTTCTAATGATTGTTTATTTGGAGCCTTCTTATCCATGACTGAACCCAAAACCATACATTCTGCTCTCAAAGATCCAGACTGGGTAAAAGCTATGCAAGAAGAGCTAGAAGAATTTGAAAGAAATGACGTATGGAATCTTGTCCCTACCCCACCCGATGTTTCTGTTATAGGTTCAAGATGGGTATTCGGAAACAAAACTGACGATCAAGGAATCGTTTGTCGAAACAAGGCACGTCTCGTAGTCAAAGGATATTCACAACAAGAAGGAATCGACTACGATGAACCATATGCTCCAGTTGCCAGAATTGAAGCAATTCGCATCTTTCTTGCATATGCTGCACATAAGAACTTCAAAGTATTCCAAATGGATGTTAAATGTGCATTCCTACATGGAGAGTTAGATCGCGATGTATACATCCAACAACCACCAGGTTTCGAAGATCCCAAATTTCCTGATCACAGCTTCAAATTGCAGAAAGCTGTCTATGGCTTGAAACAAGCACCCCGAGCCTGGTATGCCACATTGACAACCTTTCTCGAAGAATCAGGTTTTAAAAGAGGTTCAATCGATCAAACCCTCTTTCGTAAAATCTATAATAAACATCTTTTAATCGTACAAATATATGTTGATGACATTATTTTCGGTTCTACTGATGAATCTTTGAGTATTAAGTTTGCAGATCTAATGAAGAGCAAATTTGAAATGAGCATGATTGGGGAGATGACTACTTTTCTCGGACTTCAAATCAAACAGTCAACTGATGGCATTTTCATCAACCAAGAGAATTATGTCAAAAACCTACTCACTCGCTTTTCAATGGACAAATCCAATACCGCAAAAACCCCAATGGCTTTTGGATACAAAATCGATGCAGACTTAAATAGCAAACCTGTTGATCAGAAAAGATATCGTGGAATGATCGGATCACTCTTATACCTCACTGCCAGCAGACCTGACATCATGTTTTCTACATGTGTTTGTGCCAGATACCAAGCAAATCCTATGGAATCCCATGTAGTTGCTGTGAAACGCATCTTCAAATACCTAAAAGGCACTCCCAAACTTGGCCTTTGGTATCCAGCTAAATCCGATTTTCAGCTGAACGCTTTCACCGACTCAGACTATGGAGGATGCAAGTTAGATAGAAAGAGTACATCTGGTAGATGTCAATTCCTAGGAGGTAGACTAGTGAGTTGGACTTCAAAGAAACAGACTTGTGTATCCACATCAACAGCAGAAGCTGAATACGTCGCTGCCGCCAGCTGTTGTTCGCAAGTCATATGGATGCAAACTCAACTGCGAGACTATGGCTTCAAAATTTCACAAATTCCCATATTTTGTGACTCAACCAGTGCAATTGCCATTTCTCACAATCCCGTTCACCATTCCATGACAAAGCACATCGATATTCGATATCATTTCATCAAAGACAACATTCAAAAGGGTCATATCGAATTACACTTCATCAACACCGAATATCAAATTGCTGATGTCTTCACTAAGGCTCTCGATGAAACAAAGTTTCAATACTTCCTAGGCCGTCTAGGAATGTTAAATCCAGATAACATCCATCCTTAAACTTTTACTTTTTGTTTGTACAAAAGTGTGTTTACTTTCATTCAAAAGGAAAATTCAAAAACAATTGAAAATTGCTTTCCTTTCAAAAATACCAAAAACATTCAAATAACCAATATTTCCAAAAACATTCAGAAAAACAAATCATCAAAAAAAAAATTAATAAAAGACTTGCCATAATAAGCTTTTATAGAACCTTGTGATTATTCTTCTCTTGACTTAATTTTCAGATGCTTATGCTCGATGAAGATTTTAAGTCATATTGATTCTCAATTGGAGTGAAGGTTCAAATATCCTACTTTTCATAATGTATATAACTTTATTTCCTTCGATTTTATTTCATTATTGACGATTTTAAACATTTAAGGGACATAAGGTTAGGAGGTTCAGATGAAAACAAAAACCCATGTGAGAATTTGTGCCTCGTCGATCTAAATCATTGTGGAAATCATTTCTTGTGAGCTTAGGTGTGTCACTATTGCTTATAAGGTATACCCAATTATACCTTGTCACGGTCTTATTTTTGCTTAGATATCAAAATGACCAGGGACGATACATTCATTTCTTACATACTAGACAAACTGTCTTTTATGCCACCTATCCCTACCTAGATAAAAGCCAACCAAAAATGAAGACTTGCGATCGCATGATCCATCAAGCAAACAACGACATATCCTTACAAGAAAACCAAAGGAAAAACAAATATCTATCAACATCCAATCCTCAAAGACAAATCAACAAGAAAACAAATGGATTCAATAAAGATACACCAAACAAAACAAAAAAAATATATTCTATATTTGGTATTTTCAAACAAACTTTCAACCAAATGGTTATTTCAAAACAAAAATCATAAAATCCCGCGATTTGTTTTAACCATTTTTCACAAAAGAAGATATCTCAATCACTCAAGTCAAATACTCTTAAAAAGGTCTCAAATGTAGCAAATTCTCAATGCTAAAACAAAATATCTTTTTACAATAAATCGATATTAATCAACAAACAGGATATTATCAAAGAAGAAGCTGCAACAACAATGGATTTCCCGGGATACTGTAGCCTTCATCACTGAAGAATCTTAGTTGCAAACTGCACTATGAAAATTGCTAAACCCCTCTACATGTATTTCCCGATGGAGAGAGAGTGAACTTTAATGGCATGAATGAAGAAACCCGTTGAGTAATGCCGAAACCAGTCTTATGTGATTGATTATCTAATAATGAGACTAAGTGACTTTACAGGAAAAGCATAGCTGAACACCTCCAATATGAGTGTGAGTCGTCAGAGAGAGATATCACTCATTTTTAGTGATCATTAACTTGTTCTGCTGCCAGAACAACCAAACACCCAAGTGAAGTGTGAGCTATACCTATGAGCGTTCATCTGAATCGACCTGTTAGACCACTTGTCGTCATTAATAATGCTATAAAATCTAAGGAAATTTCTTTAGATACATATATGACTACCCTTTGATAACCGAACCCGAGACTTTGATTCGGAAACAAATTTCTGAAAATCTTTTACATAAGATATGTTAAACCAAGTCACAAACTTTCAAAACGATTACAATGGTTTTATATATATCTTCTCATTGACAAAACTTTTATCCCAAATCTTCAAGATTAAAACTGTTAATGTGATTATATCTATCCTTATTTCATCAATGATCACATAGGGGGAAATTGTTGAAAAATGTTTTTATATGTGATCATCACTGAAATAAGACGAATTGGTTTTATATTATCTAACAAATATTATCAGTTATTTCAGGTTGCGTGGATTCGTGCTTAATTATGAAATAGAAAAATATGCAAAAGATGAAATACGCAAAGACGGAAAAATAGACGCAATATTTGGTCGTTTGAAGACAAAACAAATCAACACTAAAATTGTCAAGAATTTAAAACCTCAAGGGTCAAAAATGGAAATTCAATTCACAATTGGATATATATATATATATATATATATATATATATATATTATAAATATATATGTATATATATTATATTGTATATATATATGTATGTATATTGTATATATATATATATATATATATATATATATATATATATATATATATATATATATATATTGGAAAGAAATCTTCACAAAAGCAAAAGTACCAAACATCATGTGTGCTTCCAACCTTTACAATCAATCACTTCATTACTTTTCCTTAAACAAACAAGAGTTGCTTGATTCCTTTGCATATATATAGATGCATGTTTACATGAGTTTTTGTGTGTGTTTTGTGTTTCCTTGTAATATATCTCCTATTACTCTCTCATCTCCAGAAGAATAAACACATAGCCAACCTCAAAATACTCTCCAAACACCCTCCAAATTCCCTCCTTAAACCTCCTCCAAAAACCCTTTCAAATCACCACAACCATCATCACCTTGCTGATTTTCGACTTCAGAATTTGCAAGTTAAGAAAAAATTCACCGAGCACAACTCAACAAGATAATACAGGAGAGATTTGCAACGCAAATTATTCAGGACCTTACCTACATCCAGGAATTTTCCTCGATTTTTTTGACCACTGCAAACCCCAGAGAGACGCGAGAGAGAATTGGCTATCCAGAGAGATTTACTACGAAAATCTATATTCATAACCACCCAAAGCTCTTTCAACATCACCCTCTTTGTTACCTTATACCACCAAAACTACAACCTTATTCCACATTCTACCACCCTCCAAATACCCACTTCAACCTCATCAAATCACCTTAAAAAACCCCATACCCACATACAAAAAACATTACCCGTGTATTTTGTATCGTTTTGTAAACAATTCATTGTTACATAAAAAGAACTTATTGTTACTTACCGGATTGAACTTTGAACAAATAGAGACACAGTCTATTAAGATCCAGTCCAATTCTAAACCAGTTCAGTCAATTTATTGACGAACCGACTTTATATATATTTATATATTTTATTACAGCTTTACGTCATTTAAATACTGTCATTTATTTCATTTATAGCTTTCAGTCATTTATAGCTTTCCAGTTTATATTTATTCCGCACTTCTTATTTTTTTTTCGCATCTTATCTCCTTAAATATATATATCTGTCACCTAGTAACTGGTATCCGAGCCTTTATTCGTGGTAATCAGATCGTATATTTTCAACAAGTACAATTATTCAAATCCAGGTTCCACAATCATAGCTCCATATCAAGAGTGTGTGTACGATCACGCCGGTGCCTTCCCGCGATCCTCTGAGGTACCTGAAACACATAACACATAACACGGTAACCACAAATGCTTAGTGAGTTCCCCAAGATACCACATACAACACATAAGCCACTCGAGGCTATAACTCGGTAAGACCCTCTGGTCAATGTGTCTCAGCGGGACCCTCCAGTCCCGTAGCTCGTTGGACCCTCCGGTCCGGTCTAGCTCGTTGAACCCTCTGGTCCGGTCTAAATCGTTGGACCCTCCGGTCCGGTCTAAATATCACATAGCACACATAAATCACAATACACATAATCTCAAGTAAACACATAACACATAAGACCCTCCGGTCTGCACATGGATACCACTCTAGGTAATGTATAGTGAGAAGACTCACCTCGGGTAACTCGAATGATCTCGAACTCGAAAAACTAATCTAGCCTCCGCCTAATCACATAAAAAAATATCTCTACTTAATAAAAGCTCTCAAAGGCTAGGCTAATCCCTTCCTATACTCTCTCAGAAGGGTAAAATACCATTCTACCCCTCCAATGGTTTGAAAGTCCATTTGTTGACTAAACCCTAAAAGTCAACATAAGTCAACCCTAAGGAGTACGCGGGGCGTACCAGACTCCTACGCTGGGCGTACTCGACCGCTATGCTGATATCAGGCTGATTGAGCCCTACGCCCCGCGTACTGGGATTTACGCTCATCGTACATCCCAGTTTCACCGTTATCTCATTTATGGTCTTAATCAGTTAAGACCTTGGCTCAAAATACAGATCTGGACCCCCTACAGCCTCCTAGTCCATAAAGTTGAAGACTTTACACCTTTGCATGGCTGTAATGGTCATCAACATCCAAAACACACCACTTCCTTCATTAAAGAGCCCATATCTCATGCATGGCTCACTCCTAACGTCCAAGATTGGATTTTTATGGATCTGTAACTCTTTATACACTGAATATGGACAGATCAAGGTCTTATGGAGCTCCTTTACTCATAAAGTGTCCACCTTTGGGACAAAAACCCTAGAAATGGCCCATAATGCACAAATCCAAAAAGGTTAAGAAAGCTTTGAGCTTTTTACCTCCAAGTGATGCTCCAACCTCTGAAAAGCTCAGATCCAAAGCTTGCACCGCAACTCTAGTTTCTTCAAAGGCTCCTTCTTTTCTTCAAAGGCACACAAGAACACTATTAAGCTCAAACACACACACACACACACAAGCTCTAGAACGAGGGCTTGCCACTCTTAGGGTTTCACTCTCTGGAAATGGTGGCTAAAAGTAAGGCCGTAATGTTCCTTTTATAGAGCTCACCCCCACAATTAGGGTTTTAGTCTGAACCTAGTACGCGCAGCGTACACTGTGGTACGCCCAGCGTACTGGGTAGCTTCCGCGTCAAGAACACGCTCATGAGTACGCGCAACGTACCCTCCAGTACGCCCAGCGTACTCAATTGCCATAAAATTATTTCAAGGACTAAATTTGACAACTTAGGGAAAAAGAAAATGATCAAAGGAATATACCTGAAATCCGGGATGTTACAATTCTCCCCCACTAGAATCATACGTCTCCCTCGAAGTCTTGCTCCACAAATAACTTGGGGTACTGCTCCCGCATCTCCGGCTCTAGTTCCCAAGTCAAATCAGACCCCCTCCGATGTTGCCACTGGACCTGAACCAGAGGCACTTCCTTGTTCCTCAGAACCTTCACCTTCCGATCTAGGATCGCGATCGGTCTCTCGATGTAATTCAGGCTCGCATCCACCTGAATGTCCTCTGAAGGTACTACTGCCGTCTCATCAGCCACACACTTCTGCAACTGGGACACGTGGAAGGTGCTATGGATCTGGCTCAACTCCTCAGGTAGCTCCAGCTGATATGCTACCTTGCCAACCCTGGCAATCACCCTAAAAGGTCTAATATATCGAGGCCCCAACTTGCCCCGCTTCCTAAACCGGATCACTCCTTTCCATGGGGAAACTTTTAGAAGCACAAAGTCTCCAACCTGGAACTCAAGCTCGGATCATCCTCTATCCGCGTAATTCTTCTGACGACTTTGCGTCGTCAGCAACCTTTGTCTGACCTGCTGAATCTGCTCGGTCGTCTTCAGCACTATCTCAGTGTTGTCCATAACTTTTTGCCTCACCTCTCCCCAACAGATGGGAGTACGACACCTCTTCCCATAAAGAAGCTCAAAGGGAGGCATACCGATGCTCGAGTGATGGTTGTTGTTATAGGAAAACTCAACCAAAGGTAGGTATAAGTCCCCACTCCCACCGAAATCCATAACGCATGCCCGAAGCATGTCCTCAAGCGTCTGAATCGTCCGGTCACTCTGTCCGTCTGTCTGCGGATGGTAGGCGGTACTAAAATGCAATCGCGTTCCCAACTCCTCATGGAACTTCTTCCAAAATCTGGAAGTAAAACACACATCCCTATCCGACACTATAGATGTCGGTACTCCATGTCGTGCTACCACCTCTCGCACATAAATCTCTGCCAGTTTCTCAGCATAAGAGCTCTCACTAATAGCAAGGAAGTGAGCACTCTTCGTCAACCGATCCACAATCACCCAGATTGCGTCAACTCCACGTGCCGTTCTCGGTAATTTGGTGATAAAGTCCATCGAAATCTGCTCCCACTTCCACTGGGGAATCTCCAAAGGCTGCAATGGACCATGAGGACGCTGGTGCTCAGCCTTGACCCGGCGGTAGGTCAGGCACCTCTCTACTACCCATGCTACATCCCTCTTCATACAGGGCCACCAATAGTCTCCCTCTTGCGGTTCTCTGGTCTCACGGCCTCCGCCTGGGCCTCTCGAATGGTATCCATCACCGGAGTCATCACAGTCATCGTCATGCATAAATCCTGAATCGGGGCACTCTCCGCCTTGCGGCTCAAGGCATCGGCTACCACGTTAGCCTTGCCCGGGTGATACAGAATCTCACAATCATAATCCTTTACCACGTCCAACCATCTACTCTGGCGCATATTCAGGTTAGGCTGATCCATCAAATACTTCAAGCTCTTGTGGTCCGTGTAAATGGTACACCGAACCCCATACAAGTAGTGGCGCCAGATCTTGAGAGCGAATACCACGGCCCCCAACTCTAAATCGTGGATGTGATACCTCGTCTCGTGAGGCTTCAGCTGTCTCGATGCATATGTTATCACGTGCCCCCTCTGCATAAGCACTACACCTAACCCTGATATGGATGCATCAGAGTAAACCACGAAGCCCTCCATCCCCTCAGGAAAAGCTAGCACTGGAGCTTCGCACAATCTCTGGCGAAGAGTCTCAAATGAGGTCTGCTGATCGGGACCCCAAACAAAAGCAACGCCCTTCTGGGTCAACTTGGTGAGAGGAACAACAATCTTGGAGAAATCTATGATAAAACTCCGTTAGTAGCCAGCCAACCCAGAAAACTCCTGACCTCGGTGGGGGATCTTGGCACCTCCCAACTCATAAACGCCTTAATTTTGGCCGGGTCGACCAAAATCCCATTCTGATTAACGAGGTGCCCCAAGAACTGGACCTCTCGTAACCAGAAATCGCACTTAGAGAATATGGCATAAAGCCTTTCCGATCTCAATACTCCGAGAACCTCTCTCAAATGCTCCTCATGCTGCTCTCTAGACCTCGAATACACCAAAATATCGTCAATGAACGCAATCACCGAACGATCCAACATAGGTCTGCATACCCGGTTCATGAGATCTATGAACGCTGTTGGTGCATTGGTGAGCCCGAAAGGCATCACCATGAACTCGTAATGCCCATAACGAGTTCTAAACGCCGTCTTCGGAATATCCTCATCACGAACTCTCATCTGATGATAACCAGACCTCAAATCGATCTTGGAGAACCAAGATGCACCCTGCAACTGATCGAACAGATCGTCGATCCTCGGAAGCGGATAACGGTTCTTGACCGTTAGCTTGTTCAACTCCCAGTAATCACTGCACATTCGGTGCGAGCCATCCTCTTTCTTGACAAAAAGGATCGGTGCTCCCCACGACGAGCTACTCGGCCGGATAAATCGCTTTCCCAACAGCTCCTGAAGCTACGAGAATAACTCCTGCATCTCTAGTGGCGCAAGGCGATAGGGTGCCTTGGCGATAGGTGCCGCCCCAAGAAGTAAATCAATACGAAATTCCACCTGGCTCTCGGGAGGCACACCAGGTAATTCCTCGGGGAACACGTCCGATAACTCACTCACAACCGGAACCTCAACGACACAACTCGGTCTCACTGAAACATCCCGCGTATCCACCACATACGCCACAAAACCCATGCAACTGATGTGCACAAAAGTACCCACTAATTTTAATATTTATAACCTAACAAACTTAGACTAACTATGCACTTATAGGCAGTGTACCTAGTCAGATTACAGTATAGCTTAGGTAAGTCGGGTGTCGATCACAGGGAACGGTGGTGAATTAATTTAAAATATTTGATTATAGGTTACAGGTCACACGAAAAGAATAAAGAAGTAATTTAATAATTCTCAAACGAATAATTAATTAACAACTCTCGATAAACTAACAGGAAAGCAAATCTCTTCAGGTACTTTGGTTTAGATAAATTACACCTTAAAAACATAGACAATTGCATACACAAATTCATTTATTCATGTTCACCGATTCCTAAAATGATTAGATTCGCGTTCACTATAACTAATCCTTTAGCAAACAAGTCAATTCAAACAGTGATCAGTTGGTTAAACTAACCTGCTTCCTAGTGTTCAGTTCGTATCAAGCAAGACTTGTAAATATAGTTAATCAAATTGGTCGTTCAATTAACCTCTTGTTGATGGTCATCAGACAAGGCTTACACATTAACTTACTTATTATCAAGTTAATCCTAGTTTCACGTTCGTTATTCCTAGACTTATAATCTCGATGGTCATCAAAATCATAAGAGACAAGCAATCAAGCAGATGTTCATACAACTCAATTTACTTAATAATTAACAGCAAATAATTATCATTAACACGTAAGGATCTTTTAACAAGCTTGGCAAGATAAATTAAACATAAATAAACAATTCAATATAGCAATTAGTCTAATAATCAAAGCTTCATTCAATCATAAACGCAAAGTAAAAGGTTTTTACACCTAAATCAGAAACTAAACACATAATAGTAACACAATGGAATGCTAAACATGGTCACGTTAACAACCCATATGATTACCAACATGTATCCGCTCTCCAATCCTTCCGATCTCCGCTCCCGTTAGCTTAACGGCCTTCCGGCCGCCTTCTAGACCCTCAAAACGGCTTAACATAAGTTAATTATCGACTGAATTAGGTTGGAAGTCGAATCCCCTTCTGGTTAGCTGATAATCGATATTTATAACCTTTGGAACCGACTTACGAACGCTGGGCGTAACTTGGTTTACGCTGGGCGTAGCAAGAGTTGTATCGCGATTGGGAAGTCTGGATAAACACCCAGTACGCTGGGCGTACCCATAAACTACGCTGGGCGTAACTCTAATTTAGCCATTACGCTTGGCGTACAAGTTCATTACGCGGGGCGTAAATGGCTCCTCCAGCATTTTTTCATTTCTTTTAGCTTCTAAGCCCGATTTCCACTTCAGTCTTTTCTTTTCCGCTCTAACGACAACTAATTGCTGCAAATCATAATTCAAAGCAATATAAGTACCTTTTAGTTCTAAAAGAGAATAATAAAGGCCAAAATATTAAGATATAATGCATAAAAATATATATAAAAATACACATATCAAAATACCCCACACTTAGCCTTTGCTTGCCCCCAAGCAAATTTTACTTTTATTTTACCAATATCGTACTAAACAATCCATTTAAAACTCAGCCATTGTGTCAAGACCTCAACGCATGCATTTTGTGTCTAATATTTTCCTAAAGTACCCCCCCCCATACTTTAAATACTCACAATCTTCATAAACACTTGCCCACTTTTTCCGAACAACGCTCATTTTATGCAACCCTCCGAATCCATCCGCAGAAAACCTCCTAGCCTCAAGGTATTTTTAGTTGAGCAACCTAAGCATACATAATCTAGAATTACAATTTATGATACCACTATGGAGCTCTTTTGGAATTCTTCACTTTCTTGATAATTTGATCTTTGATTTCTTTGAATTCACCACCTTATTTAATTTGATTTCTTGGTATCTTCAACTTTTTGAATTTCTTGGAATTTTGATCTTTTGATCTTCACTTTATTTGCTCCAAAATTCTTCAAACTTTTCTTGCAATTCTCTCTCTCTCTTTTTTTATTATTATTACATGTACCTCGCTTTTTTCACTCAAAACCTACATGCTTAAGCAGAGGCGCTCAACCTCAACCTTTATTGGTTAATGATAATAATTTTCCTGGATACATTTCAGGTTTAGGCTGCTAAACATATTGCATCCCTCAAACCAAGCGGGGTTATGTTTTTGTTCCATGATTTCACTAAAATAAGGGAGGCCACAAATGCACTATAACGTGTATTGGCTCAACTAAACATTTGAGTTCTCATCGGATCATCTCATACAATATTAGCAAAAATTTTAAATTATCACTAGATTTTTCTAAATTAAACTATTATTTCAAGTTTTTAAAGTTTTTAAATTTACCTAATCTAGCAATTTTTAATTTTCCAATTTAAATTCCTTTTTAAATTCCTTTTTCGACCCCCTACCCCACACTTATTTCATACAATGCCCTCATTGTATGCTAAAACGAATTAAGCACATAAAAAGGGAGAAAAAGGAACAGACTCCCCTGGGTAGTTGTGGCGAGATCGAATGGGGCTGCTACAAGTTGCTCCAAACATTGCTGAAAGACTGGAAACTGGAACTGCTACTTCTGAATTTTCAAGAACGCCGACTTCTAAGATGTGGTGCAAAGATTGCAAATAAATGCAATATGTAGTAACCATGACGTGGGAAAGTGTCAACCACGTCGTCTCGTCGAGAGATGTGAAATCTAAACATGGCCACAATGCGAAAATCGTTGGTCACATCGTCATATCAAGAATGGCAGCCTCTTCTCGCGATGAAAACTCCCCCACGACATAGGAAAGTGTCAACCATATCGTGGCAGCCGGGATGATACTTCCCACACTTATGTAAAATCGTGGGTCTTGACCATAATCTTCGAACTCTCACACGGCTCTCTCTAGCAACAGTCGGACCTAGCTGCTGAACTTACTGCCAGCTTTCTAAGGGCGAAAATTCTGCAAAGATCTAAACAACCAAGGAGCATCAACATGGAAAACAAAAGTAAAACAACCTAAATTAAACTAATTACATACCAAATAAAAATACTAATACTAAACTAAAAATAACACAAAAAAAAAATAACTAAATCACTCATCATCTCCGTCATCATGCTGCTGTGTCCCAGATGTACCGACTCCATCAGAGCGTGACTGGAATGGCGGAGGAAAAGGAACCGGGTACTGAAATCCCTGGTGGGCAAAAAATGCGGTTAGCGCATCCCCATACCATTGCTGCCGTCTCTCTACGTGTGCAACACGCTCACCTAGACTCTGAAATCCCTCATCAATGCGTTGAAATCCCTCGTCCACGCGTTGGGCCAGGTAACGTATATCAATCTCTGGTTCAGGTCCCTGCTGCGCTCCTCGAGGAGCAGGTCTACGTCGCTGGGCTCGTCGCGGCTGTGGCTTGACTGCACCCTCCTCGTCGGCCACGTCATCTGGTCGTACCCGTAAGACACCATCCTCGCCCCGCTCAAATACACGCATCGACTCCAACAACTGAAGGCTCATCGGCCTTATATCATGAAACACTATCGATCTCGTAATCTCGCGCGTCAACAACTGATAGGATCGAGCTAATCGTGTGATAAAATGCCCCCCGCAAATCGGGCTATCCTCCCGAAGTCCCCTGGCCCTCCTACCCAAATAAGCAGCTAAAGCAATTGGAAGGTTTAGGTGCCTCCCTGGAGTAACAAGCGCCCATAAGAAATACAAGTCTGTAGAAGGCACTCTCTCACTATTCTTATGGTGCGTGAGAGACATGGAAATCAGACGGTGGAGCAATCTATATGTGGTAGACCGAATCATCCTCCCCCGTGCAGTAGATGGTGTATACACTCCCCCAGTAATCTCTGCCCAGAAAGTGTTTTCATTGTAGTCATCTGTCCGGCCCGTGAGGCAATCAGCAAGGAATGCCGGGAAGTGGACATTCCTCGTCTCGTCTACTGTATATATCCCAACTCGAGTGGCAAGCTCAATCACACTGCACTCCCGACTCACACCACCCAGTCTAAAAGAAAAGGCTGTCCTATCATCGGGTGTCTTCATAGGGTCATAGGAAACTGTAGCATAAAACTCCAGCAAAAATTCCCGATACACAGGCTCCTGGATCCTGAACAATCTTGCCCAACCCTGACATACGAACAAAGGCACGCCACTCGCGTCCGAGTGGGTGTATTGCAAAAAAATTCTGGATCAGCGCATCAAGTCCAGTCTGGGCCGCCAATTCCCAATCAAATGAAGGTGCTATCTTAATCTCCTTAGTAAGCAGAAGACTCAGATTTCTCACATATTTGGCTCGGGTTTCATTGTTTAGAGTTTGCGGGAATTGCAAGAAACGGTGATCGGTCACGTCCTCGGGTGGGTTGGTTCTTTGAGTTCTACGGGCCATAATCTGCAAAAAATACAAACAACACAAAACCAAAACAAAATACCCATAGCATTAACAGATTTAAATGAAAAATATGGGTGCTGGTCTGGGCTGTACGCTGGGCGTAGGTCCAGCATACGCTGGGCGTACGTCCAGGAACGCGTTTCAGTCCCCTGTTTGGTCTAAATTCATAACCCATATAATGCCTTCAGATTACGCACACATGTAGGGTCGAACACATGGGGGGTCGTACACTCGAACTCTATGCGTTCGTTCAAATGCCCAAATCGAAGGTTAATACACGAGTTTAAGGACAAATTAAGTCCCAATCAAGTGAAGTCCGTCTATTTGAGCCATAAACACACATACATTCAACTGAAATCGGTCCTATTTCAAGATATGCAGAAACCCTAGATTTCTAAATAGTTCAATGTAACCAATTTCTAGAAATTAAACATAAAATTAAGCCAAAGGGTAACCAAAGAACATACCTCGGTGTCGATTCTACAAGAAAAGAAGGAAAAACGGAATTTTCGGGGGAAATTCGTCCGTCACAGTGTAGCGTAGGGTTGGAGTAACAAAATGGTGGAAGAACAAAAAGTCAAAGGGTTTAAAAGATTACCTGACGCCGACTTACGCTGGGCGTAATTAAGTGGTACGCGGGGCGTACCTGTTCTGCGCCCTTACGCTAAGCGTATTACACAAGTACGCTGGGCGTAATACCAAATTCAAGAAATACCCAGTCGCGATCATCATTTGAGTACGCTTGGCGTAACTCAATTTACGTTGGGCGTAATTTTACTGCAATATTTTCCTTTTTGCCTATTTTAATTTCCTCTTTATTCCATCTAATTCAATTGGAGACTCTTAATATTTTAATTTCTGCAACAACAGCCACAATCTTCCGACAAGTGACATTTTATCATAAAAATAAATGGGATATCGCAATCACTCGTCTTCGTCGAAATCAAACAACATTTGTTGATAAAATCCCTTGCATGCAAGAAATGGTTTGTGAAAACAATAACTTTCGGGACCTGTTAGGCTATTTCCTTTGTTTTCTTTGCACCATTAACTAAAAGTAGAACAAGAGTTGACCTAACTAGTCAAGAATAGCAAGAGCTCGGTCTTCCACTTAACCACCACAATACGCCTTGCTATACTACGCCTCGTGGATTGAGTTGGACAAATCACCAAAGTAGTAGGCTAAGCAGGTCAAGAATTCCCTAATCGCTTGCAATCTCGAAACCCATGCAAAAGATAAAGCCAATCAATGTGTATGATCACAAATTCCTACAAATAACAACAAAAACCTTCCCGACAAGTGAAATGATATCAACGAAAATAAAACTAAAAATAAAAACTAACTAAAAAAAAAACGAATAATCAAATAAACTAAATTAATTAAACGCCGTTCCCTGGCAACGGCGCCAAAAACTTGATGTGCACAAAAGTACCCACTAATTTTAATATTTATAACCTAACAAACTTAGACTAACTATGCACTTATAGAAAGTGTACCTAGTCAGATTACAGTATAGCTTAGGTAAGTCGGGTGTCGATCACAGGGAACGGTGGTGAATTAATTTAAAATATTTGATTATAGGTTACAGGTCACACGAAAAGAATAAAGAAGTAATTTAATAATTCTCAAACGAATAATTAATTAACAACTCTCGATAAACTAACAGGAAAGCAAATCTCTTCATGTACTTTGGTTTAGATAAATTACACCTTAAAAACATAGACAATTGCATACACAAATTCATTTATTCATGTTCACCGATTCCTAAAATGATTAGATTCGCGTTCACTATAACTAATCCTTTAGCAAACAAGTCAATTCAAACAGTGATCAGTTGGTTAAACTAACCTGCTTCCTAGTGTTCAGTTCGTATCAAGCAAGACTTGTAAATATAGTTAATCAAATTGGTCGTTCAATTAACCTCTTGTTGATGGTCATCAGACAAGGCTTACACATTAACTTACTTATTATCAAGTTAATCCTAGTTTCACGTTCGTTATTCCTAGACTTATAATCTCGATGGTCATCAAAATCATAAGAGACAAGCAATCAAGCAGATGTTCATACAACTCAATTTACTTAATAATTAACAGCAAATAATTATCATTAACACGTAAGGATCTTTTAACAAGCTTGGCAAGATAAATTAAACATAAATAAACAATTCAATATAGCAATTAGTCTAATAATCAAAGCTTCATTCAATCATAAACGCAAAGTAAAAGGTTTTTACACCTAAATCAGAAACTAAACACATAATAGTAACACAATGGAATGCTAAACATGGTCACGTTAACAACCCATATGATTACCAACATGTATCCGCTCTCCAATCCTTCCGATCTCCGCTCCCGTTAGCTTAACGGCCTTCCGGCCGCCTTCTAGACCCTCAAAACGGCTTAACAGAAGTTAATTATCGACTAAATTAGGTTGGAAGTCGAATCCCCTTCTGGTTAGCTGATAATCGATATTTATAACCTTTGGAACCGACTTACGTACGCTGGGCGTAACTTGGTTTACGCTGGGCGTAGCAAGAGTTGTATCGTGATTGGGAAGTCTGGATAAACACCCAGTACGCTGGGCGTACCCATAAACTACGCTGGGCGTAACTCTAATTTAGCCATTACGCTTGGCGTACAAGTTCATTACGCGGGGCGTAAATGGCTCCTCTAGCATTTTTTCATTTCTTTTAGCTTCTAAGCCCGATTTCCACTTCAGTCTTTTCTTTTCCGCTCTAACGACAACTAATTGCTGCAAATCATAATTCAAAGCAATATAAGTACCTTTTAGTTCTAAAAGAGAATAATAAAGGCCAAAATATTAAGATATAATGCATAAAAATATATATAAAAATACACATATCACAACCCTGCTGCAAGCTCTGCCTCGCTCGAGCAGCCGAACAGAATGCTAGCCCAGATCGGGAACCCTCGCCGAATACCGTAAGCACTCCCCCACTAGGGTTTCGGATGGTCACCAACTGACGCTCACAGTCGATCATAGCTCCGAATCGACTCAACCAGTCCATGCCCACGATGACACAGACATCCCCCATAGCGATAGGTACCAAATATATCGGAAACTCGACTCCATATATCTCAAGCACACATCCTCGGATCACATCAGTCGCAAAAACAACATGCTCATTAGCTATGGATACTCTCAAGGGTCGACTCAACGTCTCTCGCTGGATAATGATGTGACAGCTAATTGCTAGCGATACAAAGGAACGACTCGCAACCGAGTCAAACAACACCAAACCAGGTACATAACTCATAAGAAAAGTACCTAAGCACAATACAATAAGCACCATATATATAAACAAAAGAATAAGCAAAAGATCACATACCAGCCACAACGTCGGGTGCTGCGCGGACCTCCTCTGCTGTCAACTGGAAGGCTCTACCGCGAGCCTTCGGTGCCTCAGCCTTCACTAGCCGATCCTCTGAAGCTCGAGTAGAAGAAGGCGCAGATCCCTGAAGTAACTGCGGGCACTCGGCCTTCCGATGGCCAGTCTGGTTGCAAAGAAAGCAAACCGAAAATCCCTTGGGGCAATCCCTCGCGATATGCCCCTCCTTCCCGCACTTGTAACACATACCTGATCTGCAAACTCCATCATGGCTCTTGCCGCACTTCCCACAAGTGCGGCCCTTCTGACCTCCCGATCTCGAATCAGCGTGCTTTGCCCGCTTGGCTGCCGGCTGAGACTGTGTCGGCCGCCTGTCCCTCCTCTGAGACTCCGCCTCCACCCTGGCCTGAGTCTCCAGCTCAATCTCCCTCTTCCGAGCATTTGCCTGGAGATCGGAAAATGTTCGGTACGTCGAGTTCGCCACGAACTCACGAATGTCTCTCCTCAAAATACTCAGATATCGGCTCATACGTGCCTGCTCAGTAGACACGTGCTCAGGGCAAAACAACGCCCTCTCATGAAACATTCGGGTGATCACAGTCACAGACTCAGTTCCCTGCTTGAGGTACAAGAACTCCTGGGCCAACCGTGCCCTCTCCACTAGGGGAACGTACTCGTCTCGAAACACAATGGTGAACCTCTCCCAAGTCACCGCGGTAAGCTCTGCAGTAGTGAAATCAGCTGTCACAAACTTCCACCAATCCTTCGCTCCCAAGTGAAGCTGGTTCAGTGTGAACCCTACCCTCAGATGCTCCGAACAAGAATATGTGTAGAAGCATCCCTCAATATCAGAGATCCATCTCATCGCGGCTATCAGATCCTGAGTCCCATCAAACTCCGTTGGCTTCGTGTTGCTGAACTCTTGATACAGCAACGAGTCACCCCCCTGCGGCCTAGCATCAACAGCAGCATCAGTAAGAATAGCGTACTGCTCATCAAATGTCTCAATCAACGTGGTCTTGATAGACCCAAACATCTCTGGTATCTCAGCTCAAATGGCTGCAGCCACCTCATCATGAATCATCCTGCAAATCTCATCATCACTAACACTGCTGCTCCCTGGAGTGTGGCGCTTACCCACCATGATGCCTCTGAAAGACGACATAAAACAATCAGAGACTCGATCGAGATTACTCACACCCGATCACTCAACCCTACTTGTTCCTTGGTACCCTAAGGACTATTACTTGGGATGCTTACCGATTCGGTGCTTTCAGTAGTACGGGCCCAATACTACTTTCCACACCGTATCCGTATCCACCGCAAGTTCTCCTCCTAGGATCCAAACTCACAAGTACTCTACACTACACAGAATACAGCCTACTCCCTATCAGGCTTCTCATAAGCTACTCTCTGCTACCTATATGCACTCAAAGCAGCTCACAGCAGCAGAACTCCTAGGCTAAGGCATCACAAATCAGGCCACTCTAGTCCTATATATGAATACCTAGCCTACTCTAGCATGCATAGCATATCACATAATATCTCATAACACATAATGTAAGGGTATTTTGGGAAATCACCGTTCGGGCGTTGGCTGATTGTACACACTGCTCTTTTCTGCTCTTTTGAACCTTTTACTCTTTTTAGAAAAATCGTTTCTTTTGAAAAGTTTTCTCAAATCCTCAGTTTGAGTTTAGATATTCCCGAAGGTGTATCCGAATCCCTCAAACCAAGGCTCTGATACCAACTTGAAACGACATGATTTTTCAAAACAAATTTTTCAATTTTAAAACTCATAAAACATATGTCTCATCATTAATTCTCAAAAACAACCAACAAGTTTTCAATACAATTATTCAAATCCAGGATCCACAATCATAGCTCCATATCAAGAGTGTGTATACGATCACACCGGTGCCTTCCCGCGATCCTCTGAGGTACCTGAAACACATAACACATAACACGGTAAGCACAAATGCTTAGTGAGTTCCCCAAGATACCACATACAGCACATAAGCCACTCGAGGCTATAACTCGATAAGACCCTCTGGTCAATGTATTTCAGCAGGACCCTCCACTCCCGTAGCTCGTTGGACCCTCCAGTCCGGTCTAGCTCCTTGGACCCTCTGGTCCGGTCTAAATCGTTGGACCCTCCGTTCCGGTCTAAATATCATATAGCATACATAAATCACAATACACATAATCTCAATTAAACACATAACACATAAGACCCTCCGGTCTGCACATGGATACCACTCTAGGTAATGTATAGTGAGAAGACTCACCAGACTCCTATGTTGGGCGTACTCGACCGCTATGCTGATATCGGGCTGATTGAGTCCTACGCCCCGCGTATTGGGATTTACGCTCAGCGTACGTCCCACTTTCACCGTTATCTCATTTATGGTCTTAATCAGTTAAGACCTTGGCTCAAAATATAGATCTGGACCCCCTACAGCCTCCTAATCCATAAAGTCGAAGACTTTACGCCTTTGCATGGCTGTAATGGTGTAACACCAGTCAAAATAGGTCAACAACAATCACATGTGATTATGCCAATCACGTAATGTGATTTTGTTGAACTAGTAATGTGATAAACTTACTATGTAATTCATGTTAAAGTATGAACTTTCATACATAATTTATGATACAACTCAAAGTATATGTCCATACGATTCCAAAAATATAGAGAACATCTAAATCTGACTTCGCGTGAAGAAGTTATGATAACCCGAACACTATAAATCTCTATAATAAGATGAATTTAAAATAGACTTAGAACTAGCTATTAGAGTCTAAAAGAATGTCATAGTACTCGGAATTAGCTACGCGTGCATATAAAGAACGTCAAAAACGGAGTTCGTATGCAAAAGTTATGACCTTCCGAAGATGCAGCTGTCTAAGGATATGACACGTGGCAAAAACCCTAGCCGCCATGGTTCACGACGTGGTCATTTATTTCACTACGTGAAAAATGTCTGGGACACTAACCAGGGCTAGAAAACACGTGTTAAAGCTACGGGGTGACTCATGGATGTTCACGACATGACCCTGGGTATGCCACGACGTGGAATGGCCCAGAACAGCCTATAAATAACGATCAAGACTCTTTCATTCCTTACACCAAATCTCTTCTTTCTCTCTCGTTTCCGAAGGCCGTTTTCCTTCCCGAGCCTCACTACGACGAGCCTTTGACCGCTTAGATTCTATAGATCACGCTACGAGAGTGAGTTTCACGGCCCCACTTTCTACTATTTCGGGGGAAAACGCATGCTAAATATTGTATATACGTTATTATTATATGGTAGTATATTAGTATCAACATAGATAGTTATAATAACCGGGATATAGTTATTTCGTATCTAAAAATATACAACTATCGTAAAGTTGTTAGCATGTTATTGTTATAGTAGTTTAGTAATGTAGATCTTGAGTTATACTTAGGATTCTATATATATGCTGTGTGCGATATAGTTCCAGAGTTATACTCGGAAGTTCTATATGTTAATTGATAAGTATGTTGTTATTATTGGTTTTATGTCAAGATAAAACCATGTATGTTATATGTTGTTGTTATTGGTTTTATGTCAAGATAAAACCTGGTTTTAATTCTAATTATAGTTGTCGTACTACCGCAAGGTGTGATCCTTGTACTACCGCAAGGTGTAATCCTTGTACTACCGTAATGTGTTATCCTTGTAATAATAATAAGAGGTATAAAACCAAGTCATACAGTCGCAGCTACAGACTCATGGTAGCACAACTTTAGAAGCATTATACTTTGTCGATATACAAGTATGAATGTTAAGTATAAGTTCCCCAAAGACTTATACTCTAAGTATAAGAATCTAGTAGGTATATTACTTGTATATTAAGTAGACCACTATACCTAACCTACTTACTCGTATTGAATTGAAATAGATTTATACGTAGCGGTTTTACTCATATAGAATTAAAATAGATTTATACGTAGCGGTTTTACTCGTATATAATGGAAATAAGATTTATACGTAGCAACTTTGTTTGTATGGAATTACAAACATTTATATTTATAATTTATGAGACTTATAGGTATATACTTATTTGGTAAGTAAACCATTATACCTAGGATATATATACTAAACGTTGGAAAGTGAAAATAATACTTTCAAAACTATACTTTTGAAACTTGGAAAATGTATTATTTTTATATGGAGTCAAAACCTATGGACTCACCAACTTTATGTTGACTTATTTTAAATTGCATGTGTTTTCAGGAAGTTGATAACTATGATACGAGAAATAACGTTACACTGCCCGATGTTTCCGCCGACAGCCGGGGTGTGACAGATTGGTATCAGAGCTATTAACTATAGTGAATTAGTACTTTCTTAGGAAAGCACAACCATAGTTTAGGGCTTACTCTGTTAGGTTTAGGTATATCCCTTAATCTACAAATAAAAAGTATTAGTAATTATACTACTGAAGGACTACTTACGGGAGCGGTGACAAGGACAGACATGTAGATTTGGGTTGCTGGATTTCAGAACGGCTATATGCTAAAATGATCCTACCCACCAACTGTCCTGACTGGCCGATGCCTTATCAGCTAGACCTGAAGTAACAACCAATAATTAATAATACCCGTGAATACAACGAACACAAAGATATAGAGTTATGTATGAACTCAGTCCCGCGATGAGAGCACATGCATATAACCCAAAAATATAAAAAACCCAAACCCTCGATTAGAATTCAATGCAAAGTTTTAGGTCAAACTACTTATTCGAGTTTTATTGTACATGGTACGAACCACAACCAAACGTAGACTGATCACCTATGTTTAATTATGGTTAGGCCGATGCACAACTAAACTTGGATACGGTGGTTGATAGACCAAAACACCTAAAGATTTTAGAAGATTCAAGATAGATATCGGATCAGGATACCATCAACTCGGAGTACAAGAAGACGATGTTCTGAAAACAACATTTAGGACTCGGTATGGTCATTATGAGTTCCTAGTTAAGCCTTTGGATTGACCAACGCTCCAACAATGTTTAAGAACCTCATGAATAGTGTTTGCAAACCGTACTTGGATAAATTCGTGATGGTGTTTATCGATGATATATTGATATATTCACGAACCAAGGAAGAACACGGTCAACACTTGCAAATAATCTTTGAACTACTAAGAAAAGAAAAGTTGTACGCCAAATTCTCCGAATGTGAATGTTGGATTAGAGAAGTACAATTTTTAGGTCATGTAGTTAGCAACGAAGGAATTCATGTTGACCCCTCCAAAGTTGAAGCAATCCAGAATTGGGAAGCTTCGAAGACGCCAATAGAAGTGCGTCAATTCTTAGGGCTTGTTGGCTACTACCATAGATTCATAGAGAATTTCTTCGAGGTAGCCAAGCCGCTTAGAACGCTAACACAGAAAGATATGAAGTTCAACACGAAAGAAAAACAAGAAGTTGCTTTCCAGAAACTAAAACAAATGTTGTGTAGTGCACCAATCCTATCCCTCCCAGATGGGACAGAAGATTTAGTCGTATACTGCGACGCATCAAATCAAGGATTGAAATGTGTGTTGATGCAAAGAGGAAAAGTTATTGCTTACACATCTCGACAAACTTAAGGTGCATGAGAATAATTACACTACCCATAACCTTGAATTAGGAGTTGTAGTTTTTAAACTGTGAATTTAGAGACACACAATTGGCCAGAGAACATATAGGTGATACCTTATGTGCCGAGCCAGAAATAATCCACGAGACAAACTCAAAAGATCGTGCAAATTAAGGATCGAATAAAGGCATCACGTGATCATCAAAAGAGCTATGCTGACGTAATACGTAAGCCTTTAGAAGTCCAAGTTGGAGATAAGGTAATGTTGAAGGTCTCTCCTTGGAAAGCCATAATTCGATTCAGGAAACGAGGCAAACTAAACCCACGGTATATACGACCTTTTTCTAGCAAGAATTGGTTCTATCGCATACCAACTCAAGTTACCTCAAGAGCTACGTAATGTGCACGATGTTTTTCACGTATCAATTCTCAAAAGATGTCTATTCGATGACACTCTTGTTGTACCTCTCGACGAGATACAAGTCAATACCAAACTCAACTTTGTAGAAGAATTTCTCCAAATCATGGATCGATACGCCAAACGATTAAAACAAAGCCATATTCCCATAGTGAAAGTTTGATGGAACTTTTTACGTGGACCTGAACTTACTTGGGAATGTGAATATCAGATGAAACAAAAATACCCCCAACTATTTAACAAAACCCCATCCACAAGATAAATTTCAGGACGAAATTGTGATGGGTTTTCAGCATTCTAACACCCCTATGGTGTACATGCAACCCTAGAAACCTTGGATCTATGTTTGACTATGATACATGCAAATAATTATTTTTCCAAGGTTCTTATCCTATCTAGGATGGCATGGGGAACTTGAATCAAATAAAGTTAGTAGAATTACTTACCTTGTAGTAGTAGTTGATTGCTTGGAGTTTGAGAGCCTAGCACCAATAATGTGGATGCCTCAAATGGAAGTCACAAATCACCACAAACTTGGAAACTTGAGAGAATAGTCACAAACTTATTGAAATCGGCCCTCTTAGTTTACACACATCAACTAGTGCAATTTCAAGAACCAAAGCCTCCTTTATATAGTGTGGTGGATTAGGGTTACATCCATGTAAACCCTAATACCCATGTCTTTTCATTTCCATGAGATCCATGGGTTAAAGCTCCATGGAGTATCCATGGACTTTCCATGCAAGCCTAGCCCATTCCAAATAAGCATTAGTCCACACTATATAAATACAAGAGCCCATATTTAATTAGTCATACTTTTGATCTCTAAATTAATTCTAAATTAATTATAGATCAACACTAATTAAATAATATGATTTTATATTAATATATTAGAACTTATAATATATTAATAAATCATAACTTATACTATTCTCAAAAGATTATCCGTAAATTGTTCGGGTGAAGTGCAACCCAAATGGACCATGCCGGGTCGGGTCAAGTACATACCAAATATAGTTATGGACTTAGACACTATATCCAACAGTATCCCACTTGGATAAGTCTAATAACTATAGTTGCAAGTATGACTTCAGGAACCGATCAGCAATCGTAGCTCTTTAAACTCTGTTGAACTATGAAGCGCCATTTTAGATAAGTGATCATATAATCCTCTGTTCTAGATATCAGCCGGACAAATACATGGAACATGGTCTTGCTTATTTTCCAGCATTTGTTTCCCGATGTCTAATTTGTTTGACATAGAACTTAACTGAACACATCAATTTAGTTCTGACCGGTCCCGATACATAGGTCAAAACAAAATCATCGAGGGGCCCTGATATCGCTTCTAATCCTAGAAGGAACAGATAAACTTCGACTCATATGTTTGCTCTACTACTTGTTGAATTACACACAAAAGCACGGTTTATAACATCGAGTTACCAATGCGTTTTCGTGCAATCAATGCATAACCAACTCATAGGCAACAATCATATCTCTAGGTTTGAAGACTTATATGATATTACCGTCTCACGATCACTTGAGATAAATTCCATGAAGTGATACAAGTGAGCGTGGGTTGAATCCAATACTCAGAACTTATGAGCACTCATGAGTGCTGTAGCCACGCTTTGTCTAACATCTTAGACCTCTACAAGCCAACCCATGACAGTCTTGATTCATATCTACTTCCAACATATGACCGACTGTGGAGAGTTTGAATAATATGATATAAACCATAACATAATTATTCTGGAAGTCAAAACATGCAAAAAGAAATAATAGTAAACGATTGACAAGAGATAGCAACACTTTACTCATAAATAACAACTTTTATTTATCATCAAATGTCAATTACATTTTACAAATTTCAAGATTATCTAACTACTAAAACTAATATCACCCTTCAGCCCTATGCTCCGAGCATGCTGGAGATGCTTATCCCGAGTCAGTCCCTTCGTGAGGGGATGTTCTGGGTTCTCATCCGATGATACCCTCTTTGCCACGAGGATTCCTTCTTCTATTCAATGTCTGATGAAGTGATATTTTCTGTCAATGTGTCTGGATCTCCCATGATCTCTTGGTTCCTTGGCTAAGGCAACCGCACTATTGCTGTCACAGAAAATCTCCATTGGCTCCTTTATAGCTGGTACAACTCCAAGGTCTCCGATGAAGTTCTTTAGCCATATAGCCTCCTTTGCTGCCTCGCTTGCTGCTATATACTCTGATTCACAAGTGGAATCAGCCATTGTCTCCTGCTTGGAACTTTTCCAAGTAATTGCCCCTCCGTTTGGAGTAAAGACCCAGCCCGACTGAGAGCGGAAATTATCCCTGTCAGTCTGAAAGCTAGCATCACTGTACCCTACAACTCTCAAGTCCTCACTGCCACCGAGGGTAAGGACCCAATCCTTAGTCCTCCGTAGGTACTTAAGGATATTCTTTACCGCAGTCCAGTGTGCCTTGCCAGGGTTCTCTTGATACCTGCTAACCATGCTCAAAGCAAAGGCTACATCAGGTCGAGTACACGTCATAGCATACATGATCGATCCTACAGCTAAAGCATAAGGTATTCGACTCATTTCTGCTATCTCAGCCTCAGTACTAGGGATTTGTGTCTTACTCAATCTGGCGTTACTCTGGATGGGTAACTCTCCTTTCTTGGAGTTATGCATGTTGAACCTTTTCAACACTTTGTCCACATAGGTGCTTTGACTAAGTCCAATTAGTCTTTTACCCCTGTTTCTCAAAATCCTTATCCCTACGATATAGGCAGCTTCTCCAAGGTCCTTCATAGCGAAACACTTCCCAAGCCAGGAATTTACTTCCTGCGGGGTTGGGATGTCATTTCCTATGAGTAGTATGTCATCCACATACAGTACCAAAAATCTGACTATACTCCCACTAGCCTTGATATAGACACAAGATTCATCTTCACTCCTTGAAAAGCCAAATTCTTTGACTTTCTCATCAAAGCAAAGATTCCATCGGCGAGGTGCCTGTTTTAATCCATAAATGGATTTCTCAAGCTTACACACTCTACTGGGGTACTCTATACTGACAAAACCCTCTGGCTGAACCATGTAAACATCTTCAGCCAACTTTCCATTAAGGAAAGCGGTTTTGACATCCATTTCCCATATTTCATAATCATGAAATGCAGCAATGGCTAACAGAACCCTAATAGACTTAATCTTGGCCACTGGTGAAAAGGTCTCATCATAATCAACTCCCGGAGTTTGAGAATAACCCTTTGCAACCAGTCATGCCTTATAAGTGTATACATTACCATCCATGTCGGTCTTCTTCTTGAAGATCCATTTTCAACCAAGTTCCAAAATTGATTGTCATACATGGACTGTATCTCGCTATCCATAGCCTCTTTCCATTTAGCAGCCTCAGGGCCTGCCATGGCTTCCGTGTAGCTGTTAGGCTCATCCAGATTTACCAGTGTGTTATCACTGATAAGTGTCTCACCTTCTGCAGTAATATGAAAACCATAATAATGCTCAGGTGCATTCCTAACTCTGGTGGAACGCCTCAGAGGTATAGATTCTTCAGTCGGCTCAACAGGAGTTTCCTCCTCAGGTTGAGGGCTAGGGTTTGAGGTTCCTTCACCACTTGACTCTTGAATTTCCTCAAGGTCAATTTGCCTCCCACTGTCTCCTTGGCTCATGAATTCTCTCTCTCGAAAGAATCCTCTTCTTGCTACAAAGACCACATTATCACTGGGTCTGTAGAAGATGTAACCAAATGATTTATGTGGGTAGCCGATGAAAATACACCTTTCGCTTCGGGGTTCGAGCTTATCGTGAGTCTCGCGTGTCACGAAAGCCTCGCAACCCCAAATCTTGATGTGGTCTAGATTGGGAACTTTTCCAATCCACACCTCGTGAGGTGTTTTGGCAACCTTCTTTGTAGGGACTAGATTAAGGATATGGGCGGCAGTCTCTAAGGCATACCCCCAAAATGAGATTGGTAGCGAAGCTCGACTCATCATGGAACGAACCATGTCCAACAAGGTCCGATTGCGCCTCTCAACTACACCATTCAACTGTGGTGTCCTAGGAGGTGTCAATTGTGAGACAATCCCACATTCCTTAAGATAGTCAAGGAACTCAGTACTAAGATACTCTCCACCACGATCGGATCGAAGCATCTTAATGTTCCTGCCCAACTGATTCTCCACTTCATGCTTAAACTCTTTGAATTTCTCAAAGGTTTCTGACTTATGCTTGATTAGGTAGACATATCCATATCTACTAAAATCATCAGTAAAAGTCACATAGAACCGATTAGCATCTCTTGTGGCGGTTCTGAAGGGTCCACACACATCCGTGTGTATGAGGTCCAACAAACCTTCACCCCTAGCACAAGTGCCAGTAAAAGGTGACTTTGTCATTTTACCAAGCAAACAAGATTCACAACTATCATCTGACTTTAGGTCAAATGACTCCAACACTCCATCCTTTTGGAGTTGGAAGAGTTAATACACAATACATTATTTCCTAGATTATCTACAACAGATACAGTTTCATACACGCCATCACAAGGTAATGCTTTAAAATAAATAACATTATTAAAGAAAGCATAAATACTACCATTATTATTATCAAAATAAAAGGTAAAACCTTGTTTATACAATGCATGAAAGGAAATAACATTTCTTGCCATTTCTGGCGAATAATATCATTTATTCAAATCTAATGTAAACCCACTATTTAGCACTAAAGAATAAACTCCTATCTTGGTGACAGGTGAAGCTTTCCTGTTTCCCATGATCAAGTTTATATTTCCCTGCTCCACATTCTCACTTCTTTTTAGTCCCTGCAAATCACAACATATGTGAATACCACAACCTGTATCAAGGACCCAAGACTTAGAATGAGGTGAGTTATTAGACAATATAGTGTATATACCTGCATGGTTGGGTTTTACTTTCCCATCCTTCAAATCTTGTTGGTACTTTGGGCAGTTTCGCTTCCAGTGCGACTTTTCATGGCAATAGAAGCATTCAGCCTCATTAGGGTTAGCAGAAGGAGTGACAAAACCTTTCTTGGTTTTGCTTGAAGAGGAGCCTTCAAGGGTCTTACCCTTGGTACCCTTAGAAGGGTTCTTTCTCTTCTTCCCTTTGCCATTCCCGATTGCCAAGACATTGGCCGCAGTTGGAGTAGGAGTAGGAGTAGTAACAACCGACTTACCCTTTAGACCACTTTCGGCGGTCTTCAAGAGTCCTTGAAGTTTGCTGAGGGTGACTTCTTCCTTGTTCATGTGATATTTCATGCGAAATTGATCATAACACGATGGCAAGGAGTGCAAAATGATGTCTATTGCTAACTCCTCAGGGAAGTTCACATTCAGCTTCAGTAAACGGTCCACATACCTTTGCATTTTCTGCATGTGGCCCGTGATGGGTTCACCATCCTTCATTCGGGTTGTTATCATGGAGGAGATTACTTCATATCGCTCTTGACGAGCACTTTGATGGTAGCGGTCCATCAAGTCCTGGTGCATCTCAAAAGGATAATAGTCCTCATAGGACTTTTGGAGCTCGGCTGTCATGGTGGCCATCATGATGCATGCCACTTTTGTAGCATCTCTTTCATGTACCTCATATTCAACAAGCTCTTTAGGAGTAGCAGTTGGCTCGGCTACCTTCAGCTCCTTGTCGAGAACATATTCTTTGTTCTCATACCGAGTGACCATCCTGATGTTTCTAATCCAATCTGTAAAGTTGGACCCATCAAAGATGACTCTCCCACAAAGATTCATGAGAGAGAAGGAGCTAGTAGGGTTTGAGCCAGAAGCATTGTTATTTGAAGACATCTGAAAAGAAGAGGGAATAGATTAGATTAGATATAGATATAGTCCTTAAGAAAACACCCAAATGTAATATTAAGGCTAGGACCCAACACAATATTTTATAACTTAGAAGAGGGATGCCGTAATCCAAGCTATAAGATATTTGAAGGTAGGTGAATGACGATTCACCAATTTCCACCATGAAAAACGAAATATTTAATTAGGTTTTAATTGGTTTAGAAACTCCTAGATTCTTTGAGATTCATTGAACTTTCTTCAATGGCATGTTTCAATCTCGAGTGTGCCCTTCAAGTTTTTTGACTGGGATGCCGAGGATCACAAAACAAGGTGTGAAGTAACCATGCAAATTACTTGGTACCCTTAATGTATTACCCCTCAATCGATGTGCCAGTTAACCACACACGCTCCATCGATACTATGATAAACATTAAGTCACCCTTTACCTACCTTGTTAAGTTCAAGTAAGTATGCCGGTTAACCACACACGCTCCACTAACGACTTAAACAAAGTGTAAAGTGTAATTTCATGGATTAGCACCTTATTCACATTTTCCTAAAATAACTAAGATTGGGAATTCAATAAAGTTTAGTTACTTTAGTATTATCATTATACTTTTAATGAGAATTTATAAGTCCTTGTCCTACCCGTTCGGCTAACGACCCTCCACCGATCAAGGAAGCGGTGGGTGAGAATGGACACCCATTAAGTTGCCATTTTATAGGCAACAACCTTATACCCCCCTTATAGACCGTCTTCGTGAATGAGGCGTACTAGCGGTAAGACGACTTGATCTTATACATATATAAATATTATTAAACTTATAATATTATAAAGTATAAGGGTTGAATTTTAACTTTTAAAATTCTAGGGGTTGGAACTAAAGTTTTTATTTATTTATTTATTTTTGCATCAAGTATCAAATAAACAAATCTGGCTCTGATATCACTGATGGGTTTTCAGCATTCTAACACTCCTATGGTGTACATGCAACCCTAGAAACCTTGGATCTATGTTTGACTATGATACATGCAAATAATTATTTCTCCAAGGTTCTTATCCTATCTAGCATGGCATGGGGAACTTGAATCAAATAAAGTTAGTAGAATTACTTACCTTGTAGTAGTAGTTAATTGCTTGGAGTCTAAGAGCCTAGCACCAATAATGTGGATGCCTCAAATGGAAGTCACAAATCACCACAAACTTGGAAACTTGAGAGAATAGTCACAAACTTATTGAAATCGGCCCTCTTAGTTTACACACATCAACTAGTGCAATTTCAAGAACCAAAGCCTCCTTTATATAGTGTGGTGGATTAGGGTTACATCCATGTAAACCCTAATACCCATGTCTTTTCATTTCCATGAGATCCATGGGTTAAAGCTCCATGGAGTATCCATGGACTTTCCATGCAAGCCTAGCCCATTCCAAATAAGCATTAGCCCACACTATATAAATACAAGAGCCCATATTTAATTAGTCATACTTTCGATCTCTAAATTAATTCTAAATTAATTATAGATCAACACTAATTAAAAAATATGATTTTATATTAATATATTAGAACTTATAATATATTAATAAATCATAACTTATACTATTCTCAAAAGATTATCCGTAAATTGTTCGGGTGAAGTGCAACCCAAATGGACCATGCCGGGTCGGGTCAAGTACATACCAAATATAGTTATGGACTTAGACACTATATCCAACAGTCTCCCACTTGGATAAGTCTAATAACTATAGTTGCAAGTATGACTTCACGAACCGATAAACAATCGTAGCTCTTTAAACTCTGTTGAACTATGAAGTGCCATTTTAGATAAGTGATCATATAATCCTCTGTTCTAGATATCAGCCAGACAAATACATGGAACATGGTCTTGCTTATTGTCCAACATTCGTTTCCTGATTTCTGATTTGTTTGACATAGAACGTAACTGAACACATCAATTTAGTTCTGACCGGGCCCGGTACATAGGTCAAAACAAAATCATCGAGGGGCCCTGATATCGCTTCTAATCCTAGAAGGAACAGATAAACTTCGACTCATATGTTTGCTCTACTACTTGTTGAATTACACACAAAAGCACGGTTTATAACATCGAGTTACCAATGCGTTTTCGTGCAATCAATGCATATCCAACTCATAGGCAACAATCATATCTCTAGGTTTGAAGAGTTATATGATATTACTGTCTCACGATCACTCGAGATAAATTCCATGAAGTGATACAAGTGAGCGTGGGTTGAATCCAATACTCAGAACTTATGAGCACTCATGAGTGCTGTAGCCCCACTTTGTCTAACATCTTAGACCTCTACAAGCCAACCCATGACAGTCTTGATTCATATCTACTTCCAACATATGACCGACTGTGGAGAGTTTGAATAATATGATATAAACCATAACATAATTATTCTGGAAGTCAAAACATGCAAAAAGAAATAATAGTAAACGATTGACAAGAGATAGAAACACTTTACACATAAATAACAGCTTCTATTTATCATCAAATGTCAATTACATTTTACAAATTTCAAGATTATCTAACTACTAAAACTAATATCATCCTTCAGCCCTATGATCCGAGCATGCTGGAGATGCTTATCCCGAGTCAGTCCCTTCGTCAGCGGATCTGCTGGGTTCTCATCCGATGATACCCTCTTTGCCACGAGGATTCCTTCTTCTATTCGATGTCTGATGAAGTGATATTTTCTGTCAATGTGTCTGGATCTCCCATGATCTCTTGGTTCCTTGGCTAAGGCAACCGCACTATTGCTGTCACAGAAAATCTCCATTGGCTCCTTTATAGCTGGTACAACTCCAAGGTCTCCGATGAAGTTCTTTAGCCATATAGCCTCCTTTGCTGCCTCGCTTGCTGCTATATACTCTGATTCACAAGTGGAATCAGCCATTGTCTCCTCCTTGGAACTTTTCCAAGTAATTGCCCCTCCGTTTAGAGTAAAGACCCAGCCCGACTGAGAGCGGAAATTATCCCTGTCAGTCTGAAAGCTAGCATCACTGTACCCTACAACTCTCAAGTCCTCACTGCCACCGAGGGTAAGGACCCAGTCCTTAGTCCTCTGTAGGTACTGATGGGTTTTGAGCATTCTAACACTTCCTAAGTGTACATGCAACCCTAATAACCTTGAATCTATGTTTTCTCTATATACATGCAAATTTCTTTTCAAGGTTATTTCCTAACTAGCATGGCATGGGGAGATTACATAGAACATAAAACTAGTATAAATACATACCTTGTTGTTGCTTGGATTCCTTCAAGACTTTGTGAGCCTAGCACCCCAAATGTTGTGCCTCAAATGCTTCACACAACACCACAAGACTTGGAATAACTTGAGAGAATACTTCTAGCACTCAAAATCGGTTATGCCCTCTCTAGTAACACTAGGTCACGATTTTGCTAGCCATAAGGTTCCTTTTATAGTGTTGTCACAATTAGGGTTTACACATGAATGCCCTTAATTGTCATGACTCTTGATTTCTCATGACCCATGGGTTTGTAACTCCCATGGACTATCCATGGAGCTCCATATGGTTATAACCAAACCCATAAACCATGGATCATTAATCCACCATAAAAGAATTGATGATTGTCATAATCAACCCTATATATTTAATTAGTCTCACTTTGATCACCAAATTAATACTAGATTAATACTTGATCAATACTAATTAAATAATACAATTATTAATATATTAGAACTTATAATATATTAATAATCATAAGTACCTTATTCTCTCATCTAGTCTATCCAAGTATTGCAATGCCATGCAACCCAAATGGACCATGCCGGGTCGGGTCAAGTACATACCAAATAAAGTTATGGACTTAGACACTATATCCAACAGTCTCCCACTTGGATATGTCTAATAACTATATTTGCAAATATGACTTCAAAATCCGACTAGCAATCGTAGCTCTTTCAAAGTCTCTCGGAACTGAGATAATGATGATACGCCATTTAAGATAAGTGATCATATAATCCTCTGTTCTCATGATATCAGCCGGACAAACACATGGAACATGGTCTTACTTATTGTCCAGCATTTGTTTCTCGATCTCTGATTTGTTTCGACATAGAACTAAATTGAACACATCAATTAGGTTCTGACCGGGCCCGGTACATAGGTCAAAACCAAATCATCGAGGGGCCCATATATCGCTTCTATTTCTAGAAGGAACAAATAAACTTCGACTGATATGCTTGTACTAACTACTTGTTGAATTATTCACAAAGGCACGTTTTATGACATCGAGTTACCAATGCATTTTCGTGCAATCAATGAATAACCAACTCATAGTCAACAACTCATATCTCTAGGTTTGAAGATTTATATGATATTACCGTCTCACGATCACTCGAGATAAATTCCATGAAGTGATGCAAGTGAGCGTGGGTTGGATCCAATACTCAGCCCTTATGAGTACTCATGAATGTTGTAGCAACCATTGCATTGTCCAAAGCACTTTTAGACAAATCATACAAGCCAAATTCATGACAGTCTTAAATCAATACTTACTTCCAAAGTTTGACTGACTGTGGATGGTTTGAATAATAACATAATTATTCTGGAAGTAAAAACATGCAAAATTGAAACATAGTAAACAATCAACACAAGATAGTAACACCTTACTCATAAATAAATAACAACTTTTATTTATCATCAAATGTCAATTACATTTTACAAGTTTCAGTAATCTAATTATTGAAACTAATATCATCCTTCAGCCCAATGCGCCTCGCATGCTGTAAATGCTTAACCCTGCTTAGTCCCTTCGTGAGGGGATTTGTCGGGTTCTCATCTGATGATACCCTCTTAGCCACGAGGAGTCCTTCTTCTATTAGATGTCTGATGAAATGGTATTTTCTGTCAATGTGCCTAGATCTCCCGTGATCTCTTGGTTCCTTAGCCAAAGCAACCGCACTTTCGCTGTCACAGAAAATTTCCATTGGCTCCTTTATAGCTGGTACAACTCCAAGGTCTCCGATGAAGTTCTTTAGCCATATCGCCTCCTTAGCTGCTTCACTTGCTGCTATGTACTCTGATTCACAAGTAGAATCAGCTACTGTCTCCTACTTGGAACTTTTCCAAGTAATTGCCCCTCCATTTAGGATAAAGACCCAGCCTGACTGAGAGCGGAAATTATCCCTATCAGTCTGGAAGCTAGCAACGCTATATCCTTCCACTCTCAAGTCATCACTGCCTCCGAGGGTAAGGACCCAATCTTTAGTCCTCCGTAGATACTTGAGAATGTTCTTTACCGCTGTCCAGTGTGCTTTGCCAGGGTTCCCTTGATATCTACTGACCATGCTCAAAGCAAAGGCCACATCAGGGCGAGTACAAGTCATAGCATACATGATCGAGCCCACAGCGGAAGCATATGGTATATGACTCATCTCAGCTATCTCAGCCTCTATACTCGGACTCTGAGTCTTACTCAGCTTGGCATTACTCTGGACAGGTAATTCCCCTTTCTTGGATTCTTGCATGCTGAACCTCTTCAGCACCTTATCCAAGTAAGTACTTTGACTAAGTCCAATTAGTCTCTTACTCCTATCTCTCAATATCCTTATCCCTAGGATATAGGCAGCTTCCCCAAGGTCCTTCATAGCGAAACACTTCCCAAGCCAGGACTTAACCTCCTGCAAGGTTGGGACGTCGTTTCCTATGAGAAGTATGTCATCCACATACAACACCAAGAAGCTAACTATGCTCCCACTAGCCCTGACATACACACAAGACTCATCCTCACTCCTAGAAAAGCCAAACTCTTTGACTTTCTCATCAAAGCAAAGATTCCATCTGCGAGATGCTTGTTTCAATCCATAAATGGATTTATCAAGCTTACACACTCTATTAGGGTATCTTGTATCGATAAAACCCTCTGGTTGAGCCATGTAAACATCCTCAGCCAACTTTCCATTAAGGAAAGCGGTTTTGACATCCATTTGCCATATTTCATAATCATGAAATGCAGCTATGGCTAACAATACTCTAATATACTTAATCTTAGCTACTGGTGAGAAGGTCTCATCATAGTCAACTCCTGGAGTTTGAGTAAAGCCCTTCGCAACCAGTCGCGCTTTGTAAGTATGTACCTTCCCATCCATGTCGGTCTTCTTCTTGAAGATCCATTTGCACCCAACTGTCTTACGACCTGGTACATTGTCAACCAAGTTCCAAACTTGATTGTCATACATGGACTGAATCTCGCTGTCCATAGCCTCCTTCCATTCAGCAGACTCAGGGCCTGCCATGGCTTCCCTGTAATTATTAGGTTCATCCAAATCTATTAGTGTACTATCACTAATAAATGTATCACCTTCAGTGGTGATGTGATAACCATAATAAAAATCAGGTGTGTTCCTCACCCTAGTGGAATGTCTTGGAGGTACAGACTCATCTATCGGATGAACAGGAGTTTCCTCCTCAGGTTGGTCGATAGCATTTGAGGTTCCTTCACCACTTGACTCTTGAAGCTCTTCAAGGTCAATTTGCCTCCCACTGTCCGCTTGGCTTATGAATTCTCTCTCACGAAAGACTCCTCTTCTTGCTACAAAAACCACATTATCACTAGGTCTGTAGAAGAGGTAACCAAAGGATCTCTGTGGGTAGCCGATGAAAATACACCTCTCACTTTGAGGTTCAAGCTTATCATGAGTCTCACGCCTCACGAAAGCTTCACAACCCCAAATCTTGATGTGGTCCAAATTGGGAACTTTCCCAGTCCACATCTCGTGAGGTGTTTTGGCAACCTTTTTAGTAGGGACTAGATTAAGGATATGGGCGGCAGTCTCTAAGGCATACCCCCAGAAAGAGATTGGTAACGAAGCTCCACTCATCATGGAACGAACCATATCCAACAAGGTTCGATTGCGCCTCTCAGCTACACCATTCAACTGTGGTGTTCTGGGAGGTGTCAATTGTGAGACAATCCCACATTCCTTAAGATAGTCAAGGAACTCAATGCTAAGATACTCTCCTCCCCGATCGGATCGGAGCATCTTGATGTTCCTGCCCAATTGATTCTCCACTTCCTGCTTAAACTCTTTGAACTTTTCAAAGGTTTCTGACTTATGCTTGATTAAGTAAATATATCCATATCTACTATAATCATCAGTAAAAGTCACATAATAGCGATTAGCATCCCTTGTAGCAACTCTGAAGGGCCCACACACATCCGTGTGTACAAGGTCCAACAAACCTTCACCCCTATCACAAGTACCTGTGAAGGGTGACTTTGTCATTTTTCCAAGTAAACAAGACTCGCAACTATCATCTGACTTGAGGTCAAATGATTCCAAGACTCCAGCCTTATGGAGTTGGCCTATGCGCTTCTTGTTAACATGTCCAAGACGACAATGCCACAAGGATGCTTTATCCAAGCTATCTGAAGAATCAATATACAACACATTATTTCCTAGATTGTCTACAACATTCACGGCTTCATATACACCATCACAAGGTAATGCTTTAAAGTAAAATACATCATTGTAATAAACATTAATAGCACCATTTTTATTATCAAATGAAAATGAAAAACCTTGTTTGTACAAGCCATGAAAAGAAATAATATTTCTCGCCATTTCGGGCGAGTAACAACACTTATTCAAATCTAACATTAACCCATTATTAAGTAATAAAGAATAAACTCCTATCTTGGTAACATGTGATGCTTTCCTGTTGCCCATGACTAAGTTTATCTTCCCGTGCTCTACTTGCTCACTTCTTCTTAGTGCCTGCAAATCAGTACAAATGTGAATACAACAACCTGTATTAAGCACCCAAGAATTAGCATTAGATGAATTATTAGACAATATTGTGTAAATACCTGCATGGATGGGTTTAACCTTCCCATCCTTTACATCTTGCAGATATTTAGGGCAGCTTCGCTTGAAGTGTCCCTTATCCTGGCAATAGAAGCACTGTGCTTCCTTTGGGTTTGAAGAAGGAGTAATGGGACCTTTCTTTGTCCCACTTGAAGAGGAACCATCAAGAGTCTTACCCTTGGTACCCTTCGAAGGGTTTTTCCTCTTCTTACCCTTTCCCTGCCCAATAGCCAGAACAAGGGCTGTTGAAGGAGTAGAAGTAGCAACCGCTTTACCCTTAAGGCCATTTTCAGCTGTCCTTAAGAGTCCTTGAAGTTTGCTAAGTGTGACTTCCTCCTTGTTCATATGATAAGTCATATGAAACTGATCATAACTTGGAGGTAAGGAATGGAGAATGATGTCAATCGCCATTTCCTCAGGAAAGTCAACATTTAGCTTCAGCAACCGGTCAACGAACCTTTGCATCTTCTGCAAGTGACCGGTGATGGGTTCACCATCCTTCATCCTTGCGGTTATCATGGAGGAGATGATTTCATACCTCTCCTGACGCGCGCTCTGATGGTACCCTTCCATCAGATCCAGGTGCATCTCATAGGGGTAGAAATCTTCATAGGATTTTTGAAGTTTAGGAGTCATGGTGGCCATCATGATGCATGCTACTTTAGTAGCATCCTTTTCATGTGCAACAAACTCCACAAACTCTTCAGGAGTAGCAGTGGCTTCATTCACAACCTTAAGCTCCCTATCGAGGACATATTCTTTGTCCTCATAGCGGGTAATCATTCTGATGTTTCTGATCCACTCATTGAAATTGGATCCATCAAAGATGACCTTAGCACACAAGTTCATAAGGGAAAAGGAGCCTGTTGGGTTTGAGCCAGAAACATTGTTGGAAGACATCTGAAAGGAAAGAAAGATAAGTTTCATTAGATTAGGAATCCTTAATAATTCACCCAAATGAAATATTAAGGCTAGGATCCAACAAACTATTTATAGTTGGAAGAGGGATGCCGTAATCCATACTATAAAATATTTGAAGGTAGGTAAATGACGATTTACCAATTCCACCATAAGAACGAAATATTTTATTATTAGGTTTTATTGGTTTTGAAACTCCTAGATCTTTTGAGATACATTGAACTTTTCAATGGCATGTTTGAATCTCGATTGTGCCCTCTCAAGTTTGTGACTGGGATGCCGAGGATCACAAACAAGGTGTGAATAACCATACAAATTGACTTGGTACCCTCAACAATATTCCCTAATCGATGTGCCGGTTAACCACACACGCTCCACCGATCTATAATAAGGTCAAGTTACCCTTTGCCACTCTTACTAGTCCATGTTAGTGTGCCGGTTAACCACACACGCTCCACTAACGACTTGGTAAGGTACAAAGTGTAATTTTATGGGCTAGCACCAATTTTACATTTTCCTAAAGTAACTAAGATTGGGAATTTATAATGTATAGTTACTTTATAATTCATTATACTTTTAACGAGTATTTAAAGTCGTATCCTACCCGTTCGGCTAACGACCCACCACCGATCAAGGAAGCGGTGGGTGAGAGTGGACACCCATTAAGTCACCATTTTATAGGCAACAACCTTATACCCCCCTTATAGACCGGCTTCGTGAATGAGGCCTACTAACGGTAAGAATGACATATTCTTATACATATCTATATAATAAAATTATAATAATAGTATCAGTGTTGATTTTTAAACTTTCTAAAAATCTAAGGTTTAATTTGGAATTCAAGTATTAAAGTGTAAGACTTTTCAAATTCCAAAACTTGAGGGCAAGATTTGAAACTATTCCAAGTCTCTTCAATCTCTTCAATTTGTAACTTATGAGTTTTAATGGTTCATAAAAATGAATACTCTTCATTTTATGAAACCTCTTTAGTTCTTTAATCATAATTAAAAGAAGTGACTTTTGGTTATCCATAACTTGAGGACAAGTTATGGACACCATCATAGCCATTAAGATCATGAATTAAACATACATGGTGATTACATATAATTCCTATGATCTTCTAAAAACTCATAAGAACACAAATTCATGTCAAGCAATTTCAAGAAAATCATATAAACATATACAGTACTTGAAAATTGATAAAAGTCATGTAAAATGGGTTAACATAATCATTATCATTTTGAAAAACATATTTTACAAGTCCAAAACAGATTGGGATAATGATCTTAATCCATTTCCAGCAACAAAACTCGAAAAAACTGCCCAGCACGCTCCTACTCGCCGAGTGCATTATTCTACTCGTCGAGTAGGATGAATTTGTTCATGGACTCGGCGAGTCCTCCCCATGGACTCGGCGAGTCCAGTCGTCAGAGTGCAGAATTTTCGTTTTTTAAGCAGTTTTGCAACAAGTATACAGAAAACAATCCTAGGCTCTGATAACACTGATGGGTTTTGAGCATTCTAACACTTCCTAAGTGTACATGCAACCCTAATAACCTTGAATCTATGTTTTCTCTATATACATGCAAATTTCTTTTCAAGGTTATTTCCTAACTAGCATGGCATGGGGATTACATAGAACATAAAACTAGTAGAAATACATACCTTGTTGTTGCTTGGATTCCTTCAAGACTTTGTGAGCCTAGCACCCCAAATGTTGTGCCTCAAATGCTTCACACAACACCACAAGACTTGGAATAACTTGAGAGAATACTTCTAGCACTCAAAATCAGTTATGCCCTCTCTAGTAACACTAGGTCACGATTTTGCTAGCCATAGGGTTCCTTTTATAGTGTTGTCACAATTAGGGTTTACACATGAATGCCCTTAATTGTCATGACTCTTGATTTCTCATGACCCATGGGTTTGTAACTCCCATGGACTATCCATGGAGCTCCATATGGTTATAACCAAACCCATAAACCATGGATCATTAATCCACCATAAAAGAATTGATGATTGTCATAATCAACCCTATATATTTAATTAGTCTCACTTTGTTCACCAAATTAATACTAGATTAATACTTGATCAATACTAATTAAATAATACTATTATTAATATATTACAACTTATAATATATTAATAATCATAAGTGCCTTATTCTCTCATCTAGTCTATCCAAGTATTGCAATGCCATGCAACCCAAATGGACCATGCCGGGTCGGGTCAAGTACATACCAAATAAAGTTATGGACTTAGACACTATATCCAACAGGTACTTGAGGATATTCTTTACCGCAGTCCAGTGTGCCTTGCCAGGGTTCTCCTGATACCTGCTAACCATGCTCAAAGCAAAGGCTACATCAGGTCGAGTACACGTCATAACATACATGATCGATCCTATAGCTAAAGCATAAGGTATTTGACTCATTTCTGCTATCTCAGCCTCAGTACTAGGGCTTTGTGTCTTACTCAATCTGGCGTTACTTTGGATGGGTAACTCTCCTTTCTTGGAGTTATGCATGTTGAACCTTTTCAACACTTTATCCACATAGGTGCTTTGACTAAGTCCAATTGTCTTTTACCCCTGTTTCTCAAAATCCTTATCCCTAGGATATAGGCAGCTTCTCCAAGGTCCTTCATAGCGAAACACTTCCCAAGCCAGGACTTTACTTCCTGCGGGGTTGGGATGTCATTTCCTATGAGTAGTATGTCATCCACATACAGTACCAAAAATCTGACTATACTCCCACTAGCCTTGATATAGACACAAGATTCATCTTCACTCCTTGAAAAGCCAAATTCTTTGACTTTCTCATCAAAGCAAAGATTCCATCTGCGAGGTGCCTGTTTTAATCCATAAATGGATTTCTCAAGCTTACACACTCTACTGGGGTACTCTGTACTGACAAAACCCTCTGGCTGAACCATGTAAACATCTTCAGCCAACTTTCCATTAAGGAAAGCGGTTTTGACATCCATTTGCCATATTTCATAATCATGAAATGCAGCAATGGCTAACAGAACCCTAATAGACTTAATCTTGGCCACTGGTGAAAAGGTCTCATCATAATCAACTCCCGGAGTTTGAGAATAACCCTTTGCAACCAGTCGTGCCTTATAAGTGTGTACATTACCATCCATGTCGGTCTTCTTCTTGAAGATCCATTTGCACCCAACTATCTTACGATCAGGTACATTTTCAACCAAGTTCCAAAATTGATTGTCATACATGGACTGTATCTCGCTATCCATAGCCTCTTTCCATTTAGCAGCCTCAGGGCCTGCCATGGCTTCCGTGTAGCTGTTAGGCTCATCCAGATTTACCAGTGTGTTATCACTGATAAGTGTCTCACCTTCTGCAGTAATATGAAAACCATAATAATGCTCAGGTGCATTCCTAACTCTGGTGGAACGCCTTAGAGGTATAGATTCTTCAGTCGGCTCAACATGAGTTTCCTCCTCAGGTTGAGGGCTAGGGTTTGAGGTTCCTTCACCACTTGACTCTTGAATTTCCTCAAGGTCAATTTGCCTCCCATTGTCTCCTTGGCTCATGAATTCTCTCTCTCGAAAGAATCCTCTTCTTGCTACAAAGACCACATTATCACTGGGTCTGTAGAAGATGTAACCAAATGATTTCTGTGGGTAGCCGATGAAAATACACCTTTCGCTTCGGGGTTCGAGCTTATCGTGAGTCTCGCGTGTCACGAAAGCCTCGCAACCCCAAATCTTGATGTGGTCTAGATTGGGAACTTTTCCATTCCACACCTCGTGAGGTGTTTTGGCAACCTTCTTTGTAGGGACTAGATTAAGGATATGGGCGGCAGTCTCTAAGGCATACCCCCAAAATGAGATTGGTAGCGAAGCTCAACTCATCATGGAACGAACCATGTCCAACAAGGTCCGATTGCGCCTCTCAGCTACACCATTCAACTGTGGTGTCCTAGGAGGTGTCAATTGTGAGACAATCCCACATTCCTTAAGATAGTCAAGGAACTCAGTACTAAGATACTCTCCACCACGATCGGATCGAAGCATCTTAGTGTTCCTGCCCAACTGATTCTCCACTTCATGCTTAAACTCTTTGAGTTTCTCAAAGGTTTCTGACTTATGCTTGATTAGGTAGACATATCCATATCTACTAAAATCATCAGTAAAAGTCACATAGAACCGATTAGCATCTCTTCTGGCGGTTCTGAAGGGTCCACACACATCCGTGTGTATGAGGTCCAACAAACCTTCACCCCTAGCACAAGTGCCAGTAAAAGGTGACTTTGTCATTTTACCAAGCAAACAAGATTCACAACTATCATCTGACTTTAGGTCAAATGACTCCAAGACTCCATCCTTTTGGAGTTGGCCTATGCGTTTCTTGCTTACATGTCCAAGACGACAATACCATAATGATGCTTTATCTAAGCTAGTGGAAGAGTTAGTACACAATACATTATTTCCTAGATTATCTACAACAGATACAGTTTCATACACGCCATCACAAGGTAATGCTTTAAAATAAAGAACATTATTAAAGAAAGCATAAATACTACCATTATTATTATCAAAATAAAAGGTAAAACCTTGTTTGTACAATGCATGAAAGGAAATAACATTTCTTGCCATTTCTGGCGAATAATATCATTTATTCAAATCTAATGTAAACCCACTATTTACCACTAAGGAATAAACTCCTATCTTGGTGACAGGTGAAGCTTTCCTGTTTCCCATGATCAAGTTTATCTTTCCCTGCTCCACATTCTCACTTCTTTTTAGTCCCTGCAAATCACAACATATGTGAATACCACAACCTGTATCAAGGACCCAAGACTTAGAATGAGGTGAGTTATTAGACAATATAGTGTATATACCTGCATGGTTGGGTTTTACTTTCCCATCCTTCAAATCTTGTTGGTACTTTGGGCAGTTTCGCTTCCAGTGCGACTTTTCATGGCAATAGAAGCATTCAGCCTCATTAGGGTTAGCAGAAGGAGTGACAAAACCTTTCTTGGTTTTGCTTGAAGAGGAGCCTTCAAGGGTCTTACCCTTGGTACCCTTAGAAGGGTTCTTTCTCTTCTTCCCTTTGCCATTCCCGATTGCCAAGACATTGGCCGCATTTGGAGTAGGAGTAGGAGTAGTAACAACCGACTTACCCTTTAGACCACTTTCGGCGGTCTTCAAGAGTCCTTGAAGTTTGCTGAGGGTGACTTCTTCCTTGTTCATGTGATATTTCATGCGAAATTGATCATAACACGATGGCAAGGAGTGCAAAATGATGTCTATTGCTAACTCCTCAGGGATGTTCACATTCAGCTTCAGTAAACGGTCCACATACCTTTGCATTTTCTGCATGTGGCCCGTGATGGGTTCACCATCCTTCATTCGGGTTGTTATCATGGAGGAGATTACTTCATATCGCTCTTGACGAACACTTTGATGGTAGCGGTCCATCAAGTCCTGGTGCATCTCAAAAGGATAATAGTCCTCATAGGACTTTTGGAGCTCGGCTGTCATGGTGGCCATCATGATGCATGCCACTTTTGTAGCATCTCTTTCATGTACCTCATATTCAGCAAGCTCTTTAGGAGTAGCAGTTGGCTCGGGTACCTTCAGCTCCTTGTCGAGAACATATTCTTTGTTCTCATACCGAGTGACCATCCTGATGTTTCTAATCCAATCTGTAAAGTTGGACCCATCAAAGATGACTCTCCCACAAAGATTCATGAGAGAGAAGGAGCTAGTAGGGTTTGAGCCAGAAGCATTGTTATTTGAAGACATCTGAAAAGAAGAGGGAATAGATTAGATTAGATATAAAGATAGTCCTTAACAAAACACCCAAATGTAATATTAAGGCTAGGACCCAACACAATATTTTATAACTTAGAAGAGGGATGCCGTAATCTAAGCTATAAGATATTTGAAGGTAGGTGAATGACGATTCACCAATTTCCACCATGAAAAACGAAATATTTAATTAGGTTTTAATTGGTTTAGAAACTCCTAGATTCTTTGAGATTCATTGAACTTTCTTCAATGGCATGTTTCAATCTCGAGTGTGCCCTTCAAGTTTTGTGTCTGGGATGCCGAGGATCACAAAACAAGGTGTCAAGTAACCATGCAAATTACTTGGTACCCTTAATGTATTACCCCTCAATCGATGTGCCGGTTAACCACACACGCTCCATCGATACTATGATAAACATTAAGTCACCCTTTACCTACCTTGTTAAGTTCAAGTTAGTGTGCCGGTTAACCACACACGCTTCACTAACGACTTAAACAAAGTGTAAAGTGTAATTTCATGGATTAGCACCTTATTCACATTTTCCTAAAATAACTAAGATTGGGAATTCAATAAAGTTTAGTTACTTTAGTATTATCATTATACTTTTAATGAGAATTTATAAGTCCTTGTCCTACCCGTTCGGCTAACGACCCTCCACTGATCAAGGAAGCGGTGGGTGAGAATGGACACCCATTAAGTTGCCATTTTATAGGCAACAACCTTATACCCCCTTATAGACCAGCTTCGTGAATGAGGCGTAGTAGCGGTAAGACGACTTGATCTTATACATATATAAATATTATTAAACTTATAATATTATAAAGTATAAGGGTTGAATTTTAACTTTTAAAATTCTAGGGGTTGGAACTAAAGTTTTTATTTTTCTATTTATTTTTTTTATTTTTTTTGCATCAAGTATCAAATAAACAAACCTGGCTCTGATACCACTGATGGGTTTTCAGCATTCTAACACTCCTATGGTGTACATGCAACCCTAGAAACCTTGGATCTATGTTTGACTATGATACATGCAAATAATTATTTTTCCAAGGTTTTTATCCTATCTAGCATGGCATGGGGAACTTGAATCAAATAAAGTTAGTAGAATTACTTACCTTGTAGTAGTAGTTGATTGCTTGGAGTTTGAGAGCCTAGCACCAATAATGTGGATGCCTCAAATGGAAGTCACAAATCACCACAAACTTGGAAACTTGAGAGAATAGTCACAAACTTCTTGAAATCGGCCCTCTTAGTTTACACACATCAACTAGTGCAATTTCAAGAACCAAAGCCTCCTTTATATAGTGTGTTGGATTAGGGTTACATCCATGTAAACCCTAATACCCATGTCTTTTCATTTCCATGAGATCCATGGGTTAAAGCTCCATGGAGTATCCATGGACTTTCCATGCAAGCCTAGCCCATTCCAAATAAGCATTAGCCCACACTATATAAATACAAGAGCCCATATTTAATTAGTCATACTTTTGATCTCTAAATTAATTATAGATCAACACTAATTAAATAATATGATTTTATATTAATATATTAGCACTTATAATATATTAATAAATCATAACTTATACTATTCTCAAAAGATTATCCGTAAATTGTTTGGGTGAAGTGCAACCCAAATGGACCATGCCGGGTCGGGTCAAGTACATACCAAATATAGTTATGGACTTAGACACTATATCCAACAAATTGTTCTAACGGGGGGAGAATGTAACACCAGTCAAAATAGGTCAACAACAATCACATGTGATTATGTCAATCACGTAATGTGATTTTGTTAAACTAGTAATGTGATAAACTTACTATGTAATTCATGTTAAAGTATGACTTTGCGTGAAGAAGTTATGATAACCCGAACACTATAAATCTCTATAATAAGAGGAATTTAAAATAGACTTAGATTTTGGTATTGGAGTCTAAAAGAGAGTCGTAGTACTTGGAAGTAGCTACGCGTGCATATAAAGAACGTAAAAAACGGAGTTCGTATGCAAAAGTTATGACCTTCCGAAGAAGCAGCTGTCTAAGGACATGACACGTGGCAGAAACCCTAGCCGCCATGGTTCACGACGTGGACATTTATTTCACGACGTGAAACGTGTCCGGGACACTAATCGGGGCTAGAAAACACGTGTTAAAGCTAGGGGTGACTCATGGATGTTCACGACATGACCCTGGGTATGCCACGACGTGGATGTCCCAGAACAGCCTATAAATAGCGATCAAGACTCTTTCATTCCTTACACCAAATCTCTTCTTTCTCTCTCGCTTCCGAAGGCCGTTTTCCTTCCCGAGCCTCACTACGACGAGCCTCTGGCCGCTTAGATTCTACAGATCACGCTACTAGGGTGAGTTTCACGGCCCCACTTTCTAATATTTTGGGGGAAAACGCATGCTAAATATTGTATTTACGTTATTATTATATGATAGTATATTAGTATCCACATAGATAGTTATAATAACCGGGATATAGTTATTTCGTATCTGAAAATATACAACTATCGTAAAGTTGTTAGCATGTTATTGTTATAGTAGTTTACTAATGTAGATCTTGAGTTATACTTAGGATTCTACATATATGTTGTGTGTGATATAGTTCCAGAGTTATACTCGGAAGTTCTATATGTTAATTGATAAGTATGTGGTTATTATTGGTTTTATGTCAAGATAAAACCTAGTTTTAATTCTAATTATAGCTGTTGTAGTACCGCAAGGTGTGATCCTTGTACTACCGCAAGGTGTAATCCTTGTACTACCGCAATGTGTGATCCTTGTAATAATAATAAGAGGTATAAAAATAAGTCATACAGTCGCAGCTACAGACTCATGGTAGCACAACTTTAGAAGCATTATACTTTGTCGATATACAAGTATGAATGTTAAGTATAAGTTCCCCAAAGACTTATACTCTAAGTATAAGAATCTAGTAGGTATGTTACTTGTATATTAAGTAGACCACTATACCTATCCTACTTACTCGTATAGAATTGAAATAGATTTATACGTAGCGGTTTTACTCGTATAGAATTGAAATAGATTTATACGTAGCAGTTTTACTCATATAGAATGGAAATAAGATTTATACATAGCAACTTAGTTTGTATGGAATTACAAACATTTATATTTATAATATATGAGACTTATAGGTATATACTTATTTGTTAAGTAAACTATTATACCTAGGATATATATACTAAACGTTGGAATGTCAAAATAATACTTTCAAAACTATACTTTTGAAACTTGGAAAATGTATTATTTTTATATGGAGTCAAAACCTGTGGACTCACCAACTTTATGTTGACGTATTTTAAATTGCATGTGTTTTCAGGAAGTTGATAACTATGATACGAGAAATGACGTTACACTGCCCGGTGTTTCCGCCGACGGCCGGGGTGTGACAGATTGGTATCAGAGCTATTAACTATAGTGAATTAGTACTTTCTTCGGAAAGCACGACTATAGTTTAGGGCTTACTCTGTTAGGTTTACGTATATCCCTTAACCTACAAATAAAAAGTATTAGTAATTATACTACTGAAGGACTACTTAAGGGAGCGATGACAAGGATAGACATGTCGATTTGGGCTGCTGGATTTCAGAACGGCTATATGCTAAAATGATCCTGCCCACCGACTGTCCTGACTGGCCGGTGCCTTATCAGCTAGACCTGAAGTAACAAACAATTATTAATAATACCCGTGAATACAACGAACACAAAGATATAGAGTTATGTATGAACTCAGTCCCGCGATGAGAGCACATGTATATAAAAATATTGAAAACCCAAACCCTCGATAAGAATTCAACGTAAGGTTTTAGGTCAAACTACTTATTCGAGTTTTATTGTACATGGTACGAACCACAACTAAACCTAGACAAATCACCTATGTTTAATTATGGTCAGGCCGATGCACAACTAAACTTGGATACGGTGGTTGATAGACCAAAACACCTAAAGATTTTAGAAGATTCAAGATAGATCTCGGATCAGGATACCATCAACTCGGAGTACAAGAAGACGATGTTCCGAAAACGACATTTAGGACTCGATATGTTCATTATGAGTTCCTAGTTAAGCCTTTGGATTGACCAACGCTCCAACAATGTTCAAGAACCTCATGAATAGTGTTTGCAAACTGTACTTGGATAAATTCGTGATGGTGTTTATCGATGATATATTGATATATTCACGAACCAAGGAAGAACACGGTCAACACTTGCAAATAATCTTTGAACTACTAAGAAAAGAAAAGTTGTACGCCAAATTCTCCGAATGTGAATGTTGGATTAGAGAAGTACAATTTTTAGGTCATGTAGTTAGCAACGAAGGAATTCATGTTGACCCCTCCAAAGTCGAAACAATCCAGAATTGGGAAGCTCCGAAGACGCCAATAGAAGTGCGTCAATTCTTAGGGTTTGTTGGCTACTACCATAGATTCATAGAGAATTTCTTCGACGTAGGCAAGCCGCTTAGAACGCTAACACAGAAAGATATGAAGTTCAACACGGAAGAAAAACAAGAAGTTGCTTTCCAGAAACTAAAACAAATGTTGTGTAGTGCACCAATCCTATCCCTCCCAGATGGGACAGAAGATTTAGTCGTATACTGCGACGCATCAAATCAAGGATTGAAATGTGTGTTGATGCAAAGAGGAAAAGTTATTGCTTACACATCTCGACAAACTTAAGGTGCATGAGAATAATTACACTACCCATAACCTTGAATTGGGAGTTGTAGTTTTTGAATTGGGAAGTTACAGACACACAATTGGCCAGAGAACATATAAAGGCAGCACGTGATCGTCAAAAGAGTTATGCTGACGTAAGACGTAAGCCTTTAGAAGTCCAAGTTGGAGATAAAGTAATGTTGAAGGTATCTCCTTGGAAAGTCGTAATGCGATTCAGGAAACGAGGCAAACTAAACCCACGGTATATAGGACCTTTTTCTAGCAAGAATTGGTTCTGTCGCATACCAACTCAAGTTACATCAAGAGCTAAGTAATGTGCACGATGTTTTTCACATATCAAATCTCAAAAGATGTCTATTCGATGACACTCTTGTTGTACCTCTCGACGAGATACAAGTCAATACCAAACTTAACTTTGTAGAAGAATTTGTCCAAATCATGGATCGATACGCCAAACGATTAAAACAAAGTCGTATTCCCATAGTGAAAGTTTGATGGAACTCTCTACGAGGACCTAAATTTACTTAGGAATGTGAATATCAGATGAAACAAAAACACCCCCAACTATTTAACAAAACCCCATCCACAAGATAAATTTCAGGACGAAATTGTTCTAACGGGGGGAGAATGTAACACTAGTCAAAATAGGTCAACAACAATCACATGTGATTATCCCAATCACGTAATGTGATTTTGTTAAACTAGTAATGTGATAAAATTACTATGTAATACATTTTAAAATATGAACTTTCATACATAATTTATGATACAACTCAAAGTATACGTCCATACGATTCCAAAAATATAGAGAACATCTAAATCTGACTTCGCGTGAAGAAGTTATGATAACCCAAACACTATAAATCTCTATAATAAGAGGAATTTAAAATAGAATTAGAATTAGCTATTGGAGTCTAAAGTCGTAGTACTCGGAATTAGCTACGCGTGCATATAAATAACGTCAAAAACGAAGTTCGTATGCAAAAGTTATGACCTTCCGAAGATGCAACTGTCTAAGGACATGACACGTGGCAGAAACCCTAGCCGCCATGGTTCACGACGTGGACATTAATTTTACGATGTGAAACGTGCCCGGGACACTAATCGGGGCTAGAAAACACATGTTAAAGCTACGGGGTGACTCATGGATGTTGACGACGAGACCCTGGGTATGCCACGACGTGGAATGGCCCAGAACAGCCTATAAATAGCGATCAAGACTCTTTCATTCCTTACACCAAATCTCTTCTTTCTCTCTCGTTTCCGAGGGCTGTTTTCCTTCCTGAGCCTCACTACGACGAGCCTCTGACCACTTAGATTCTATAGATCTTGCTACTAGGGTGAGTTTCACGACCCCACTTTCTAATATTTCGGTGGAAAATGCATGCTAAATATTATATATACGTTATTATTATATGATAGTATATTAGTATCAACATAGATAGTTATAATAACCGGGATATAGTTATTTCGTATCTGAAAATATACAACTATCGTAAAGTTGTTAGCATGTTATTGTTATAGTAGTTTACTAATGTAGATCTTGAGTTATACTTAGGATTCTATATATATGTTGTGTGCGATATAGTTCCAGAGTTATACTCGGAAGTTCCATATGTTAATTGATCAGTATGTTGTGATTATTGGTTTTGTGTCAAGATAAAACCAGGTATGTTATATGTTGTTGTTATTGGTTTATGTCAAGATAAAACCTGGTTTTAATTCTTATTATAGCTGTTCTACTACCGCAAGGTGTATTCCTTGTACTACCGCAAGGTGTAATCCTTGTACTACCGCAATGTATAATCCTTGTACTACCTCAATGTATGATCCTTGTAATAATAATAAGAGGTATAAAACTAAGTCATACAGTCGCAGCTATAGACTCATGGTAGCACAACTTTAGAAGCATTATACTTTGTCGATATACATGTATGAATGTTAAGTATAAGTTCCCAAAAGACTTATACTCTAAGTATAAGAATCTAGTAGGTATATTACTTGTATATTAAGTAGACCACTATACCTATCCTGCTTACTCATGTAGAATTGAAATAGATTTATACGTAGCGGTTTTACTCGTATAGAATTGAAATAGATTTATACATAGCGGTTTTACTCGTATAGAATGGAAATAAGATTTATACGTAGCAACTTAGTTTGTATGGGATTACAAACATTTATATTTATAATATATGAGACTTATAGGTATATACTTATTTGGTAAGTAAACCATTCTACCTAGGATATATATACTAAACGTTGGAAAGTCAAAATAATACTTTCAAAACTATACTTTTGAAACTTGGAAAATGTATTATTTTTATATGGAGTCAAAACCTGTGGACTCACCAACTTTATGTTGACGTATTTTAAATTGCATGTGTTTTCAGGAAGTTGATAACTATGATACGAGAAATGACGTTACACTGCCCGGTGTTTCTGCCGACGGTCGGGGTGTGACAAATGGTCATCAACATCCAAAACACACCACTTCCTTCACTAAAGAGCCCATATCTCATGCATGGCTCACTCCTAACGTCCAAGATTGCATTTTTATGGATCTGTAACTCTTTATACACTGAATATGGACAGATCAAGGTCTTATGGAGCTCCTTTACTAATAAAGTCTCCACCTATGGGACAAAAACCCTAGAAATGGCCCATAATGCACAAATCCAAAAAGCTTAAGAAAGCTTTGAGCTTTTTACCTCCAAGTGATGCTCCAACCTCTGAAAAGCTCAGATCCAAAGCTTGCATCCCAACTCTAGTTTCTTCAAAGGCTCCTTCTTTTCTTCAAAGGCACACAAGAACACTATTAAGCTCAAACACACACACACAAGCTCTAGAACGAGGGTTTGGCACTCCTAGGGTTTCACTCTTTGGAAATGGTGGCTAAAAGTGAGGCCACAATGTTCCTTTTATAGGGCTCAGCCCCACAATTAGGGTTTTAGTCTGAACCTAGTACGCGCAGCGTACACTATGGTACGCCCAGCGACCTGGGTAGCCTCCACGTCAAGAACAAACTCATGAGTACGCGCAGCGTACCCTCCAATACGCCCAACGTACTCAATTGCCATAAAATTATTTCAAGGACTAAATTTGACAACTTAGGGAAAAAGAAAAGGATCAAAGGAATATACCTGAAATACGGGATGTTACAAACCTCGTCACGTTGGGGTCGATCGGGCCAAGGAGGCAAGGTTGCAACCTCTAACTGCCGAATTTGATCGGCTCAATATGTCGGAGTCAGACTCAATTGATGCATCTGCCGGAACGCTACCAGGGGTTGCTTAAAATTCAGTGGCTTTAGGCGAGGTTATTGACGAATCAAAGTTAGTGAAGAAGTTTCTCAAGAACTTTCCCTGATCAACGTTCATACACATGGCTGCCTATTTGGAACAGGTAATCGATTTGAAAAGTATCAGATTCGAAGATGTAGTCGGTCGATTGAAGGCATACGAGGAAAGAATTAGAGAATACAACGCCGATGGGAATGATCAAACGAGGGTGCTCTTCATGAAATCGTCATCTGGTGGTGGTAGCTCGTTATCTGGTGGTGGTGGCTGGTTGGGGTCTCACGGAGGAGCAAAGGGAAAGTGGAGAGGATTGAGTGGGTCATCCAAATCAAATCAAACAAATGAGTCACATGGGTCGAATAAAACCAAGTCACCCCAAGGACAATGGCCCAACACTAATCGATCCAACAACCAGTCAAATTCTGGTTTTCACCCAAATCGAATTCAGAAATTAAAAAGGATCGATCCAAAGTTATGTCTTTTCGGTGCGATAAATCGGGGCACTTCGTATCTCATTATCCGGACCGAATCCAAAAATTACAAGACAATACTTTTTTCGAATTAGACAATACCTATGTCACCGTATTTGTACATGAGACCGTGTTTTTAAACGAAGAAAAGGTGATACCATCTTGATACGAATCAAAAGATAACGATGTGTGGTTTTTAGATAACGGGGCGAGCAATCATATGGCTAGAAACCGGTCGTTTTTCCCCAAACTCAATGAAGGCATAACCGGGAGGGTTAAATTTGGAGATAATTTGTGTGTAGGAATTAAAGGAATAAGCTCTATCCTCTTCCAAGGAAAGTAGGGGCAACAACGATTGATGAAGTAGATTTATTTCATACCAAATTTAAAGAACAATATTATTAGTCTCAGACAAGCAACTGAAGTCGGGTATGATATTCGGATGAAAGACAACTACTTGACCTTGCACGATGCCGATAATTGCTTATTAATGAAGGTACAAAGAACTCCAAACCGCCTTTATAAAATAAAATAAAAAATTGGAGTTCCAATTTGCCTTCATTCAAGACTATGAGAAGACACATGGCGATGACATGCAAGACTTGGGCACATCGATTTCGAGTCAATGAAAAAGATGTCCAGGAAGGGTCTAGTCAAAGGGTTACCCTAATTTGATCATGGGAATCAACTGTGTGAATCTTGCTTGGTGGGAAAGCAAACAAGAAAGTCATTCCCGAATATGATAACATACAAAGAAAAACGACCATTGGATCTAGTTTACGGTGATTTATGCGGTCCGATCACACCAGAAACCAAGGGTCAAAATCGATATGTCTTCACACTAATTGATGACTTTTCACTATTTATGTGGATTTGTCTCATGAAAGAAAAAAGTGAGGCGTTTACACACTTCCAAATATTCAAAGCTTTGGTGGAGAATGAAATTGGAAAGCCTTTGAAAGTGTTTAGAAGTGATCGTGGAGGAGAGTTTACTTCTCTCGAGTTTAATTATTTTTGTAATCAAAACGTAGTCAAACGTCACCTTACCGCCTCATATTCACCACAACAAAACGGAATTGTGGAATGAGGAAACGGAACACTTATGGACCTGACACGAAGCATAATGAAGGCAACACATGTTCAAAACTACTTAGGGGGAGAAGGATAAATCACTCTACAAATCTAATTAATCGCGTTTACACATGAATCTTTGGTGATACAACTGGATACGAAAAGTTTTATAAAAGAAAACCAAATTTAGAAAATATTCATATATTTAGGTGTCTAACACATGCAAAAGTTGAACTGGTAAATCTCAAGAAGTTGGATGCAAGATCAAGACCACTAGTACATCTTGGTTCCGAACTGGGTACTAAAGCCTATCGACTATTTAACCCAAAACACAAAAAATAATCGTGAGTCGAGGCATTATTTTTTATGAAACCAAAGCGTGGGATTGGGTTAATGAAGCAATAACCGACAATGAAGAATCGGGCACATTCATAGTACCATGGGACTATCTGTAATACGAGGCAAACAACAATCAAGGAAACGATGTAAACAATGATCCAATTGAACCGATTGAATCCGATCACGAGTTTGAAGACGGAGCAGAAGTACAAGATAATGAACAACCAAGTCCGGTCAACAATAATGTTCAAAAAGGAGTTGGAAACCAAATGCCCTCGACACCAAGACTACCTCCAAAATGATTTCATGATTATGATCTTGATCTTGATAATCTCGAAGAACTGCTCCTAATAACCAATGACGAGCCGGTATCGGTTGAAGAGGCGAAGAAAGAACCGGAGTGGGTCAAAGCCATGAATGCGGAAATCAATTCGATAAACAAGAATAATACTTGGACTCTCGTGAACAAGCCTATGGGGGTGAAACCAATCGAACTCAAATGGGTGTTCAAATTGAAGAAAAATGCAGACGGCGCCTTTAATAAATACAAGGTAAGGTTGGCTGCTAAATGTTACGTGCAACAACCCGTTATTGATTTTCAAGAAGTATTTGGTCTGGTAGCTCGAACAAAAACCCTCCAAATAGAAACCATTTAAATGTTAAAATGACATTTTTAAATGGAGAATAAAGAAATGAAACTAGCATAAAGTGTTTACGTATCACAACCGGAAGGATATATAAAGAAAGGTAACTAGCATAAAGTGTATAGCCTTACAAAAGCACTATATGGTCCGAGACAAGCACCTCGAGCATGGAACCCGAACCTTGAAAGGATTTTGAAGAGTATGAAATTTTAAAAGTGCATGAAAGAACCATCGGTGTACCGGAAAAATGAAGGAGCTAACTTGTTGATTTTAGCAATTTATGTTGATAACTTATTTGTCATAGGTACAAGTTTGAGCGTAATTAAAAGATTCAAGATGGAGATGTCAAAGAGTTTCAAGGTGTCGGATCTTGGAAGATTAATTTACTACCTTTGGAATTGAAGTTAAACAAGAAGAATCGGGGATTACTATAAACAATAAGTGTATCCTCAATGCATTCTAAAAAAAGCTGGTTTACATGATTGCAATCCAGCTAACATTCCAACGAAACCAGGAAATAAATTGCTGAAGGCCGAAGATGAACCCAAAATCAACCTTCCATAATATCAAAATGTGGTAGGATGCCTTAGATATCTCTTCCAAAGAAGACCCGATATGGCATATGCGGTCGGAGTTGTTAGTCGATACATGCAATGTCCAAGAGAATAACATGGTGGTGCAATCAAATGTATCTTAAGGTACTTATGAGGAACAACGGGATACATAATCAAGTACGAGAGGATGGGAGAAAACCGACTCATTAGATATAGTGATAGTAGTCACAATGTTGACCGGGATGACGAAAAAAGTACAAACGATCATATTTTCTATTATGGGTCATCACCGATATCATGGTGTTTGCAAAAGCAAGATATCGTTGCTTTATCATCTTGCGAGGCGGAGTTCATGGCGGCCACTGCAACCGCATGTCAAACAATATGGCTTCAAGATTTGTTAGGAGAAATCATGAACAAAGCTGAAACATCCCAAAAATACAGACCAAAAATTTTGTTTTTAATTATTAATAAAACCATAGTTATCCAAATCACATGTCATAATATCTCAAACATCATATCAATGTATATCAAAATATCATAGGATAAACATCCCAGGCTAAATAAATGGTGTGTGCACTGCAATCATCCCGAGCCCTTCCCCTTGCTACCGGAAGTACCTAAAACCAAAACTGAAAACTGTAAGCACGAAGCTTAGTGAGTCTCCCCAAACTACCACATACCATACACATAAGATGCAACTACGAGATATGGGCCCCGACCACACTCATGGAGATACGGGCCCCTCCCACACTCCGCTAACTGGGAGACACGGGCCCCGCCCACACTCTGCTGACTCTGAGATACGGGCCCCGCCCACACTCAGCTACTACGAGATACGGGCCCCGCCCACACTCAGCTACTACGAGATACGGGCCCCGCCCACACTCGGGTACTATGAGATACGGGCCCCGCCCACACTCAGCTGTTATGAGATACGGGCCCCGCCCACACTAAGCTACTAAAACTACATACAAGTATCACACAGACAAGAAGTACAACTAATTCTATCAATCAGGCACATATCCATAATCAAACTAAGCTATGAGATACGGGCCCCGCCCACACTCAGCTAACTAGGAGATACAGGCCCCGAGTCCCTTCACCGACTCGTCGAGTTCTACCTTAAGCTAAAACGGGACAAACCAAATCAACTCGTCGAGTCCCTGTATGGACTCGCCGAGTTCCCTTCTCTGATTGAACCATCTCAATGGATTAAGCTCCTACCCTTCAGATCCAATCTCCAAACTTCATATACCCACTGGTAATACACTTTTAAGGGTAAAGTTTCCAACTTTACCCGCTCTTAGTCCTTCTTAATGGGTTTAGCTCAAACCCTAACTCTCTAGAACGTAGATCTTGGTCCACATGCCATAATACCCTAAACCAAGGTACAATATACTAGATCCGCTCTGTAGTCTTAAGTACTACCTCAGTACTCCCCATGACTCTCTGACCGAACTCAACCCAACAGATTGGGGTCCTACACTTCCTCCCATAGAGCATCTCGAAGGCAGGTCGGTCTATGCTGGCGTGGTAACTGTTGTTAAACGAAAATTCCGCTAACAGAAGATATGTATCCCAACTTCCACCAAAATCCAAAACACATGTGTGTGGCATGTCCTCGAGAGTCTGTATTATTAGGTTTTGAGCATTCTAACACTCCTATGGTGTACATGCAACCCTAAATACCCTGGATCTATGTTTTCTCTATTATACATGCAAATATCAATTTTCCAAAGTATTGTTCTAACTAGAATAATATAAAGTACACATAATATAAATTCTAGTAGAATTACATACCTCTTGTTTGGTGCTTGATTCCATGGAGCTCAAGAGCCTAGTGCCCCAAGTGTGACACCTCAAATGGTTCACACAACATCATATGCACTTGGAATAACTTAGAGAGAAATCATCACTTCATGAAATCGGCTTGCCCTCCACACATAGACATAGTGGCCGATTTTGACAAGAATGATATGTTTATATAGTTAGTCACAATTAGGGTAAACCATAATTATCATGGCTTTCCATTTCCTTGGATCCATGGGTTCAAATACACCATGGAGCATCCATGGAACATCCTATGGGTTTTAGCCCAACTTGATAATCCATGGAGCATTAGCCCACTATATAAGTATGGATGATATACACAATCAACCCATATATTTAATTAGTCTTCTTTTGATCACTTAATTAATTCTATATTAAGTCTTGATCAATACTAATTAAATCATCTTATTAATATATTAGAACTTATAATATATTAATAAACCTTAAGTGTTATTTCTCTCATTTTAGTCTATCCAAATGCATGATGCCATGCAACCCAAATGGACCATGTCGGGTCGGGTCAAGTATATACCAATTATAGTTATGGACTTAGACACTAATCCAACAGTCTCCCACTTGGATAAGTCTAATAACTATTATTGCAAGTACGCCTTCACAACCTGACCAGCAATCGTAGCTCTTAAAAGCTGCTGCCGAACTCTGAACAAATCAATGACGCGTCCATTAGATAAGTGATCATATATTCCTCCATTCTAGATATCATATGGACTGAGACATGGATTATAATCATTCTCTCTTTCCATTTGTTGTTTCCCGATTTCCGATTTATGACGACTGACTAATTGAACAAATCAAATCAATCCAGGCCCGGCCGAGCACTTGCATTTTGTCATCACTAAATCATCGAGGGGCCCACAGATATCGCTTTTATCACTTTGAGGGTAAAAGGAATGGATAAACTTCGACTCATATGCTTGTACTGACTACTTGTTGAATCATACACAAAGGCACGTTTTATAACATCGAGTTACCAATGCGTTTTCGTGCAATCAATGTATAACCAACTCGTAGTCAACAACTCATATCTCTAGGTTTGAAGACTATAAGATATTATCGTCTCACGATTCACTCGTGATAAAATCCATGAAGTGATTCAAATGAGCGTGGGTTGAATCCAATACTCAGAACTTATGAGTACTCATGAATGTTGCAGCAAGCACTTGCTATGTCTAATGCACATTAGACAGATCATACAATCCAAATTCATGACAGTCTTAAATCAATACCTACTTCCAAAGTATGACCGACTGTGGATGGTTTGAATAACTTAGTCAGTCGGGAAGAATGACCTAGTTATTCTGGAAGTCAAAACATGCAAAGTGAAACACAAAAATAATACTAATCCTGTATGGCCCCAACACTTTAAGTGTAAATAAAAACCCTTTTATCTAAGCACCATATTGATTACTCATTATTCATGTTTCGATTAATCAACTTAATACTTGAATTGAAACAATAGTCATGCCATGCTCTAAGCATGCACACTATGTTCGTCCAAACAATAGCTATGCCATACTCCAAGTATGCACACTATGTTTACATGTGGTCCTCTCTTTGTGAAACAGATCGATTGACAATATTTCAATGATGCTCATTTAACAATCCCAAATCCTTTACAATAAATGTAAGAACACCAAATTCTTGTCATTTACCGTAATCTTGTTAGACTCTAAACTTATATGCAATGATCCCCTTGTAATGACTATGCACAAAAGTCACAAAGACTTGGCAACATACATTATAGAGTATTCCAATGGAAATCAATCCCATGGAAATGATCTCAAATTCAAAGTACATTCCTTTGAACATCTTTATTTGCATTAAGTTCTTTAATCTTACACAGATTCAAAGAATAACTTCCACCTATGGAAATAATTCCACATTCCTATTTTTTACCATCACTTTTGAGCAAGAGTTGCCTCTTTTCAAAATATGTCAATATGGTCCTTACTCTATACTTCTAATTGTCCATGAGTAACCAATCTTTGGTAGACCTCAAATTGTCGTCGACAATTGCTTAATCATTTTAGTCATATCCAGTTCTAATCCCTTTTCCCCTCTTAATGCCCTAAGCATTAGGAAGATTTAGAAAGGATAACTATTATAGCTCATGTAATCGATCCTATACCCGAAGCATATTGGACACCATTCATGCTATAAATTTTTATTTGCCATATTCTCACAATTCGAACTATGAAGAGGTATGTCGTAATCATAATCGAAATTTTGAGAACGCCACATATATATAATTTCCTTATGTTGAACCACTCCAACATAACATTCATATATATCCTTGACTAAAGTTGATTAAAATCTCAATCTAAGCTTGTAGAATTGGAATGAAGTATCAAATCCTCTCCTTTAATTATAGGGAAACAACTTTTCAAAGCGAATTGAAACTTTTGTTTTCTATAATTAACATTGCTAACTTGCAACATAATCATCATGCTCCCACTAGCATAATGATTATTATCTTACTATCATAACACTTATGCTCCCACTAGCTTTGACATGTACTCAGAAATCAGCTGGACTTCTAGAAAAAGAATACTTTATTGACTTTCTTACCAAAGTTCAGATTTCTGATACGCAATTGATTTGATAAGACTTTATCAAAATCATACACCTTTCCTTAGATAGCTCACTTGTGTGTCTAAACAATTATGAAGAGGGATGCCGTAATCATAATGTTCAAACCTTTTGTCATTCTCATAATTTATATCTACTTAAAATCTACTTAGTGAAAGAGTTTCCTCACCATCATTTTCATGAATCGGAGAGAAACCTTATGACACTTAGATTTTATGGTGTAAGTGTTCCTATCCATGTGAATTTGTCATAACCATAATCACAAGACAAGGTTAGTGGCAAATCCAAACACATATGGACTGAACTTGTTCAATCTTAATTTCTTGCCACCCGGCAGCACAAGGGCCTACCATTGCTTCCAGGTTTTTATGCAACCATTTGAGAACTCTCAGAACTCATATGCAAAGCCAACTTTAACTGGAATGGGCACAGAAATATGATATGTCAACACGATAAGTTACAAACCTCAAGTCGTGGGCTAGTGATTAACAAATTTCTTGATTAGTTCTTGAACCTATCTTAAGATCTTTTAGACTCTCACTGTCCTCTTGACATATGAGACTCTCTTGCCAAATATTCAAGAGATAGTGCGGATTCTTTTACAAACAGTTCACACAATTGGCCTTAGTTGGTCTTTGTTTTATCAAAAACATCACAACTTACCAATTTCAAATGTACAAGAGTAAGAAAACATTTTACTCTACATTTGACAAGTGTTTTAAACCTTTCTTAAGATTATGTCACTCAAGGCTCAATCTTGGAGTATGACTCTAAGATTTTATTTTGGAATGAAGCATGATTTATCTTTTGATTTAACCATTTCCACAATTTATGATTCCTCTCCTTAGCCAACAAATGCACTAAGGTGTCCTTAGAGGATCAATTGTGATATGGTTCCATAATCACTAAGATAATCATAAAACAAGATACACAAGTACTCTCCCATCTCTTCAGATTGGAGAAACTTTTATCTTTCTGCCCTATTTGATTCTTCTTATTCATTCTGCCATATATTGAAACTTTCCAATGTTTCAGCATTACACTTAAACTTGTAAGCATAATCATATTTACTAAACTTTAGTAAATCATAACGAATAATCTTATCAACCTTTGTGGTGGACCTGACTAGTGCACAACCTAATGTACCCGATCCTTTAGTCCTTCGCTTGACTCACATGCGAATGTGAACAAGGAATTAGTATTAATTTACCAAAGATGAAAAATCTCATCCATCATACAATACAACTTGCATGATTCCTAGTTTCTATCCAACTGAAACTTGGGTGATGAGAATCTTTCCTTATTTGATAAATTATGACACTACCACAAACGAAAGAATCAAATTCATTTTCCAATATTGCTTATCAATGGAAACATATAAACAACAATTTTTCACAAATGCGTTTGTAAGGATACTTAAAATAAATAAAATCAAAACTTTTCTTTTATTTTAAAACTTGCGGAAAAACTTATCCTTACAATGAAAATTCATATGAAAACTTTGTTGTTATCTATTCCTAAGTAATATCTCATAACTCTTATGCAGTGGCTCAAAATTCTGGTCATCGAACCATGCGATCAGAATCAACACACCTTTTCTTTAAGCTTCCTTTGATTCTTCAAAAACATCAAAAATGTAATCACATTACATCATGTATTAAGAATCTCCAAAAGAGACTTAATAGAGTTAGATAACGGACTTTACCTGAAGTAGAGTCAAACTTTTGACTTTACCATCCTTATGAGGTTTCAGGTAAATTCGGCAGCTTCGCAACCAATTCCCCTTTCCTTTGGCAATAGGCACATATGGACTCTTTGGGAATGGTACATGGGACTATCTAAGACTTAGCCTTTCTCTTTACCATTTGGTCAACCGAGTTGACTATGGCCGATCCCTTTCCATTGGGAAGAGAAAGTTTTTCTGGATTTCCAGTGTCACCATTGTCAATGTCCATGAAGTTTTGGGAAGTCGATCTTCTAATCAAATTTGCTTTACCAGTGTTCCAAATCATTGCTGATTCAGCATCACCAAGCAAATAGATAATATCATTAAAGGGTTATGTCGTGATCTGTCATCAGGGAGTGACTAAAGAACCAAGTCAACAGCCAGCTACCTCGAAACTTCGACACCCGACTCTCCCGGCTTGTCAATATGTGACTTAATCTCCAAGACCTAAGCACATATAGACTTTGTCTGCCAATAGGGATTGAATGACTTAGAGCTTATCAAGTCTTGAAACTTTGTGGGATAGGGAGATTTATTGGAGGAGGTGGAGGAAGTAAAGTATGATTTCCAGTCCCACTAATGCACAACAAAGGGATTGATCTTTCACCTTGGTTGCCATTTGGGATATCATCTTCATTAGGAAAGCTTGTTCCTAAAGATTTGGGAAGACCATAGTTGTCTAAACTAGACATCTATAAGGGAGAAATTCAAGTTAGTTGATTTAAAGTCCTTAATATAACACCCAATATGAAATATTAAGGCTAGGATCCAACAACCTATTTATAACTGGAAGAGGGATGCCGTAATCTGAGTTATAAAATAGTTGAAGGTAGATAAATGACGATTTACCAATTTCCACCATGAAAAACGAAATATAATTAAGTTTTAATTGGATTTGAAACTCCTAGATCTTTTGAGATACATTGAACTTTCAATGGCATGTTTGAATCTCGATTGTGCCCTCTCAAGTTTGGACTGGGATGCCGAGGATCACAAACAAGGTGTGAATAACCATGCAAATTGACTTGGTACCCTTAACTTTATCACCTAATCGATGTGACGGTTAGCCACACAGCTCCACCGATCTATAATAAGGTCAAGTTACCCTTTGCCACTCTTACTAGTCCTTATTAGCGTGCCGGTTAACCACACACGCTCCACTAATCGACTTGGTAAGGTACAAAGTGTAATTTCATGGGTTAGCACCTATTTCACATTTTCCTAAGTAACTATGATTGGGAATTTATAAGTGTTTAGTTACTTAGTATTTTTCATTATACTTTTAATGAAGGGAGAATTATAGTCCTTTCCTACCCGTTCGGCTAACGACCCTCCACCAGTCAAGGAAGCGGTGGGTGAGAGTGGACACCCATTAAACTGCCATTTTATAGGCAGTAACCTTATACCCCCCTTATAGATCGGCTTCGTGAATGAGGCCTACTAATGGTAAGATTGACTTTATCTTATACATATCTATATAATTAAAATTATAATAATAGTATAAGGGTGTATTTTAAACATTTAAAATACTTGGTGGTTTAATCTATTAATTAAACTATACTCTTAATTTAATTAAACTTAAACCATGTCTTTATGGAATTATTAACTCTTTTAATTAAACACTTTAGTTAATTTAATGAAGTCCATAAAGTTTGAATTTTAACTTTTAAAATTGTAGAGTTTGGAATTAAAGCATTGATGTGTGTGAGACTTTACAAATTCCAAAACTTGAGGGCAAGTTTTGAAACTATTCAAAACCTTTCATTTCACAACTTATGAGTTTAATGGTTCATTAAAATGAAGACTCTTCATTTTTATGTAACCTCTTATTCTTTAATAACACTTTTAAAGAAGTGACTCTTAAACATCCATAACTTGAAGACAAGTTATGGAGTCATAAATAATTAAATGAAAAAGACTCTTCATTTTTATGTAACCTATGGCACTTTTATGTTTTTTTAAGATTCATAAATATGACTTTTCATATAACTTGAGGACAAGTTACAAAAACATATTTTATGAACTTCTTTTAGATCAATATGGATTGAAAACAACTAACACATAATTTTTTTCATTAATCTAAATCAACTCATAAACAAGGTAACACAAAAAAAAAACTTTTGGTAATCCATAACTTGAGGACAAGTTATGGAGTCCATACAATTTCATTGAGATCAAGAATTATACTAACAAACAATTTGCACATAATTCCTATGATCTACCAAAACTCATAAGCATGAACATTCATAATCAACATTTTTCAAGAATTACATAAACATATATAAACTTGAAACTTCGATTATAGCATTGAAATTGGTTTAACATAATCATTACCACATTAAAAATAGGTTTTATAAGACCAAAACAATCAAAGGTAATGATTCTAGACCAATTCCAGCACCAAAACTCGAAGATATGCTGTTTGGGGGTCCAACTCGTCGAGTGCATGAACCAACTCGGCGAGTTGGATGCATTTTGTCTTGGACTCGTCGAGTCCCTTGATGGACTCGTCGAGTCCCCTGTTCAGACAACACAAAACTTCGATTTTCAAGCAGTATAAGCAAGTATAACAAGAAAACAAGCCTAGTCTCTGATACCACTATTGGGTTTTGAGCATTCTAACACTCCTATGGTGTACATGCAACCCTAAATACCTTGGATCTATGTTTTCTCTATTATACATGCAAATATCAATTTTCCAAAGTATTGTTCTAACTAGCATAATATAAAGTACACATAATATAAATTCTAGTAGAATTACATACCTCTTGTTTGGTGCTTGATTCCATGGAGTTCAAGAGCCTAGTGCCCCAAGTGTGACACCTCAAATGGTTCACACAACATCATATGCACTTGGAATAATTTAGAGAGAAATCATCACTTCATGAAATCGGCTTGCCCTCCACACATAGACATAGTGGCGGATTTTGACAAGAATGATATGTTTATATAGTTAGTCACAATTAGGGTAAACCCTAATTATCATGGCTTTCCATTTCCTTGGATCCATGGGTTCAAATACACCATGGAGCATCCATGGAGCATCCTATGGGTTTTAGCCCAACTTGATAATCCATGGAGCATTAGCCCACTATATAAGTATGGATGATTTACACAATCAACCCATATATTTAATTAGTCTTCTTTTGATCACTTAATTAATTGTAGATTAATTCTTGATCAATACTAATTAAATAATCTTATTAATATATTAGAACTTATAATATATTAATAAACCTTAAGTGTTATTTCTCTCATTTTAGTCTATCCAAATGCATGATGCCATGCAACCCAAATGGATCATGCCGGGTCGGGTCAAGTATATACCAATTATAGTTATGGACTTAGACACTAATCCAACATGTATCGTCCTCTCTCTCTATCCGTCTGTCTGAGGGTGGAAAGCGGTGCTAAAGTGGAGACGAGTACCCGTCTCCTCGTGGAAGCGCTTCCAAAATCTGGAAGTGAAACGGATGTCTCGGTCTGACACCACCGAGATAGGCACTCTATGCCGTGCCACTATCTGATGCACGTATATCTTGGCCAACTTCTCGGCTGATATGCTCTCCTGGATCGGGATAAAATGAGCACTCTTGGTCAACCGATCCATGAAGACCCATATCGAATCTACTCCACGTGCAGTCTTGGGAAGCTTGGTAATGAAATCCATGGTGATATCCTCCTATTTCCACATGGGAATGTCTAACGGCTGCATCTTACTGTGTAGTCTATGTTTCTCAGCCTTGGCTGTAACGCCCGATTCTCAGGTATTGATTTAATATAAGAATTTTCTTGATTTCAAGGGCTACTCGACGAGTTGGTTGCCCTACTCATCGAGTAGCAGCGGGTTGGTCCACATGCTTTAGTGACCTACTCGCCGAGTCCAAGAAGGGAATCGAAGAGTAGGAGCTGGCAGATAAAACCCTAAATTTCGGGGTATTGCACCCTATTTAAAGGATCATTGGCCTCCCCTAGCCTCCCCTTTACTGCTTCTTGTCCATCTCAAACCCTAAATCGAGTGTGTGTGTTCTTTTGGTGTGTTCAAGCTTGGAGGAGGAGTTTTGGAGGAGCAAACACTTGGGGAAAGCAAGCAAGTAGAAGCAAGAACTCGTGGGATTCAAGATCTACATCAGTGAACACTCTCTTGAAGGTATTAGACTGTTTCCTTGGCTCATGTTCATCAAAAACCTCTTTTGGATGGGTTTTATGAAAGGCTTCTTATGTTTGAGCTAAGATCTGAAGTTGTAACTTCAGATCTGGACCCCCTTTGGCCTCTAGATCCATAAAGTTATCAATCTTGACTAGAATGAGCCTTCCCTCAAGTGTAAGACTTCATTGCAAGATTAGTTTTGTCGTTTAAGGGCCTTAAAGCTTTGCATGCACGTAAAGTTTGCAACTTTACGTGATAAGAAGGCCTTGGAAGGTTGGATCTGTAATCTGGAACCTTTGCATGGCTTAAAAAGCATCTGTATGGTTGAAGGATTGAAGGGACTCGGCGAGTCATATGAAGATAGTCATGTTCTCGATGAGTTGGATGAACAACTCGGCGAGTCCGATGAAGATTGCCTTGGGCTCGGCGAGTCAGTCGAATGACTCGGCGAGTCGGCTAGGGTTTTCCCAAACCTTTGGACACGCATGAACTCGGCGAGTTATAGGGGAACTCGACGAGTCAACCAAGGATTTCACGACTTCTCGAGTTCAGGAAGGACTCGACGATTCGGTGAACTACACTCGACGAGTCGGGTCAACATGGACTGTTGACTTTGACTATGGACTTTGACTTTGACCAAGGGTTGACTAGTTGACCTCTGGGGGGGGGCATTTTGGTAATTTGGAAATTTATGGAAAAGGGTTTTATGGTAACTATAGGTGGTGGAGTTCGTGTTGGTGATTCGAGAGTTGAGCCTATCACTTCTGTGCAACATTTGGGAGGTGAGTTATCCTCACTATATCAATAGGGTCTACGGCACCAAGGCCGGCCTTTTATGGTTTACATCCTGGGTTAGGATGGTCGCTATGTTATTGCTATGTTTGATTTCATCCTGCTTTAGGATGGTTGCTATGCTAGAGATCGGTTAGATCGGTATCCTGGTTATAGGATGGTTGCCATGATTAGTGATCTGTTAGATCTGCATGTTTACTTGTTTATATATATATATATATATATATATATATATATATATATATATATATATATATATGTGTGTGTGTGTGTGTGTGTGTGTGTGTGCACATGTTTGCTGTTTGGGGAAAGGGTTGAGGCAGGTCCTGCTGTGTGCAGTAGGCCAAGACACCCTGGGCGGACCGGGTAGACTGCAGGCCCGGCCCGGGAAAATCTAGTCAGGCCGAAGGCCCAGCGAGCGGTCCGGATAGGCTGAAGGCCCCGAGGAGGGCGGTCCAGACGTGCCGAGGCTTATTATGCATGTTGTTTGCTTATATGTTATATGATACGATTATGACTGTATGGCGTTGGTATTTTGGGGGTAACTCACTAAGCCTTCGAGCTTACATTTATTGATTATTGTTTCAGGTACTTCTGATGATCGCGGGAAGTCAATGGATTGATCGTACCGCTCCTCACATTTATGATTTTATGATTTGATTCTGGGATACTCTGACAATATACTATTTTAAAAACAAGTTTTAATAATTATGTGTTTTGAAATGTTTTAAAAAATTTTAAATTGGCTCAAATTTTATGGGTGTGACATTGACCTTCCTACAGGTGAAGCACCGCTCCACGTACCAAGCAAGGTCCCGCTTCATGCAGGGCCACCAGTAATCAGGGAGAAGATCATGGTACATATTCGTCGCCCAAAGATGGATGGAGAACCTCGACTTATGGGTGTCATCCATCAGAACATGTCGTACTCTGCCCCAGTACGGAACCCAGACCCTCCCATGCAGGGTCAACAACCCTCGACTGTCATAATCAAATGACGCCATCTAGCCTACAATCCGTTCACACTTTTTGCGCTCCTCCTTTAGGCCCTCCACCTGTGCCTCTCTAATCCGCTCTAGTAGTGGAGTAATCACTGTCATCCTCAAGCATATATCTCTAATCGGAGCCGCCACCGCCTTGCGGCTCAGGGCATCGGCCACCACCTTGGCCTTGCCCGGGTAGTAAAGGATCTTACAATCATTGTCCTTTACCACATCTAACCACTGACGCTGCCTCATGTTCAGATTCAGCTGATCCATGAGGTACCTCAAACTTTTTTGGTCCGTGTAAATGGTACAACGGACTCCATAGAGGTAATGCCGCCAATTCTTGAGGGCGAAAACCACAACCCCCAGCTCTAAATCATGTGTCGAATAGTTAGCCTCGTGAGGCTTTAGCTGCCTCAACGTGTAGGCTATCACATGACCCCTCTGCATCAAAATTGCGCCCATGCCCGTAATCGATGCATCACAATAAACTACGAAGTCATCAACTCCCTCGGGCAAAGTCATAATAGGTGCCTCGCACAACCGCTGTCTAAGAGTCTCGAACGTTGCCTGCTGCCCAGGCGCCCAGCGGAATGTCACCGACTTCTTGGTCAGTCGGGTCAAAGGAACAGCGATCATAGAGAAATCCTGGATGAATCTCCGATAATAACCTGCTAAACCAAGAAAACTATGAATCTCAGTTGGAGACCTAGGAACCTCCCAGTGCATCACGACCTCTATCTTGGCCGGATCAACCAGAATACCCTTCTGGTTGACGAGATGCCCAAGAAAATGCTCCTCACGCAACCAGAACTCATACTTGGAGAACTTCGCAAAAATTCTCTCCTCCTCAGTCTCTCCAGCACCTCCCTCAGGTGCTCCTCATACCGATCCTGAGACTTGGAATAGACCAAGATATCATCGATGAAAACTATCACAGACCGATCCAACATCGGTCTGCACATGCGGTTCATGAGGTCCATGAACACGGCTGGAGCATTGGTGAGCCCAAAGGGCATCACCATGAACTCATAGTGACCATAGCGAGTCCTAAAAGCCGTCTTTTGTACATCCTCCTCTCTGAATCACATCTGGTGATAACCCGATCGCAGATCAATCTTGGAGAACCTAGATGCACCCGGTAGCTGGTCAAACAAATCATCGATCCTCGGGAGGGGATAACGGTTCTTCATTGTTACCTTATTCAGCTCTCGGTAGTCTATGTACATCCGATGCGAACCATCCTTCTTCTTCACAAAAAGGATCGGTGCTCCCCATAGCTAACTACTCGGCCTGATAAATCCCTTGTCTAGCAGCTCTTGCAGCTACGTAGACAACTCTTGCATCTCATGAGGAGCCAACCGATATGGTGTCTTGGCTATCGGAGCCGCACCAAGGACTAAGTCGATCCTGAACTCAATCTGTCTATCCGGAGGTATCCCAGGAAAATCCTCCGAGAATATAGTCGAGTACTCTCACACGACCGGCACATCATACACTGTCGCCTTACCCTTATCCCGGGTATCCATCACATAAGCGACATAACCTGCGCAACTCTGTTGAAGGTAACGCATCGACATCGCTGCTGAACATAAAATCGGTCCGTGTTGTGGCATCTCGCCCTGAATCACTAACCCTCCCCCATTAGGAGTCCGAACCCTCACTAGCTGCAGCTCAAAATCGATCACTTCCCCATTGGGGATCAACCAATCCATACCCATTATAACCTTATTCCCTCACAGGGGAATAGGAACCAGATCTACTAAGAACTGCTCATCGAATAACTATAGTGTATAACCTCTGTGAACCCTCGCAGACCTAACGATCCTGTCATCTGCTATCTCCACATCAAGTGGGCAATCCAGCTCCCCCGGAGCTCCTACGAATCACTTGCTGAGCGCGAGCGACACAAAAGATCGGGTAGCACCCGAATCAAACAGTAACAAGGCTGATATATCGTTCACTAAGAACGATCCTATAACAAACACATAAACATAAGCAATAATCAATACAAATAAAGAGATAAGGAGAAGGTACATACCCGTAACGACATCAGGAGCTGCATGTGCCTCCTCTGCTGTCAACTAGAAGGCTCTGCTCTTTGCCACTGGCGCCTCTGCCTGGCCCTGACGGCCGTCTGTAATCCTCAATGTAGCAGGGGCGGGTGCCGCCACCTTCCCTACTGCTGCCAAACTTGGACACTAGTACCTCTTGTGGCCCCTCTAATTGCACTGAAATCAAATCAGATCAAATAATGTGGTGGTAGTGGTGGTAGAAGCAGCAGTACAATCCCTGCTCTCATGTCTAGTTCGGCCGCACTTGAAGCAGCCCGAACTACCCGCCCTGCACTTCCCCTCGTGCGACCTAGCGCATTTGCCACAGCGGCCTCGGCCCTGCTGACTCTTCCCTCGGGAATCTCTCTTGGGCTTCTTGCCCGAACCCTCCATATCAGACACATACTCTGGCTTCCTCTTCCTCTCCATCTCTAAATCAATCTCTCTCTCACGAGCCCTAGCAATCATATCCTCCAGCGTCTTGCAGCTGGAGCGGCTCACAAACTGGCGGATATCACTCTGCAACATCTCATGATATCGGGCCTTCTTCATCTCCTTGTCTGCTACATACTGCGGAACGAGAAGGGCCCTCTCCCTAAACTTGACGGTGATCTCCTCCACAGTCTCTGTCGTCTGCTCCAAATCCTGGAAATCCCTCACTAACTGTTGCACCTCAATCACAGGTGCAAACTCGACCCTTAACCTGGTCGAAAAATCACCCCAAGTCATTGCATCCAAAACTGCATCGTCTCCAATGGCTCTCCCAACCTCCTCTCACCAGTCACGTGTCGTGTTCTTCAGAAGACATGACACAAGTCTAACCTTGTCCCCCTCGGGACATCTATTGGTGTGGAATGCGTTGGCGACATCCACCAACCATCTGGTACTCGCAATGGGGTCCCGAGCCCCATGGTTATCGGGAGCTCCACGAGCCCTGAACTCCCTAAAAGTCATCATGCACGACCCCATCATGGTCGCCACCTCAGTGCGGAAAGCGCTCATCTTCTCATCCAGAAGCTCCAAAATACCCTCCCGGACCGAACGAAAGATCACAGGAGTCTGGTCTAGAATAGTACGTGTGATCTCAGACAAGATGAACTCCCTCGTCTGCTCGTCAAGCTGCCTGGTTGCAGTGCCCGAGCCTGATCCCTCACCAGTGCCTGAAGTGCCAACTGGCCTAGTGCGTAGCGTCACCATACTGAAAATACACCATAACAAACATCAGTATACTCATCATATCTCGAGGGATCTAACACACTATAAGTTTCCTGGATTCATCTCAGCCTTCCTTGATTCGAGTACGGATCCTCTGCTTTCAGTAGTACGGACCTATACTACCTTCCACATATATCCGTACTTTCCTCAAAAACTGCCTCGACTCCACCACGTCCCTTCTACCACTACTGTTGATCTCATGCTAAACTCATCCTAGGCTTGCCCTAGGGTAATCACCAACCCACTCTCCACTATCAGCTGCATAAGAAGTTCTTGCTATCTCCCCCTAACTAGCTTGTGAATACTATTATATATCACTAAGACTAGATAATTCTTCGAATGAGAGATCCTACCCTATAATGGTTGGACTCAAACAAGAGTTGCACAATAGAGCTAGACCTAACCTTCTGAAATTATTTAGTCCTCGCAATATGTAATGTAACATATTCATTTACTAGTTAGTAAAAGATAAATAGAACTCCTAAAAGCACAAAGCAAACAGCATTCGAGCATCGAGTAAACATAATCAAACATATCTCTCTCAGGCTATCCCTGACTAATCTGTACTAGCATATGGTTCCTAAAGCTGAGATACATATAATAGGCACATAAGGCATCCTTCCTAGATCCTTAGTCCTAATCTAGCATGCAATTCTCATAAACATATCATAACATAAACCTGTATGGGTAATTTAGGAGTACTTACTTGAACTCAGCTGATTGCATGCACCACACCCTTTTTCTCTTTTCAAAGTTCTTCTCTCATTTCAAATTCTTTTTATAAAATGAATTTCTTTTTGAAAATTTTTCATACCAAGTCCTTAGTTTGAGTTCAAACACACCCGATAGTGTGCCCGAATCCCTCAAACCAAGGCTCTGATACCAACTTGAAACATCCCAAAAATACTGACCAAAAATTTCGTTTTTAATTATTAATAAAACCATACTTATCCAAATCACATGTCATAATATCTCAAACGTCATATCAATGTATATCAAAATATCAAAGTGTAAACATCCCAGGCTGAACAAATGGTGTGTGCACTGCAATCATCTCGAGCCCTTCCCCTTGCTACCGGAAGTAGCTGAAACCAAAACTGAAAACTGTAAGAACGAAGCTTAGTGAGTCTCCCCAAACTACCACATAACATGCAACTAGGAGATACTGGCCCCGCCCACACTCATGGAGATACGGGTCCCGCCCACACTCATGCTAACTGGGAGATACGGTCCCCGCCGACACTCCGCTGACACTAAGATACGGGCCTCGCCCACACTCATGGAGATACGGGCCCCGCCCACACTCATGGAGATACGGGCCCCGCCCACACTCTGCTAACTGGGAGATACGGTCCCCGCCGACACTCCGCTGACACTAAGATACGGGCCTCGCCCACACTCAGCTACTATGAGATATAGATCCCGCCACACTCGGCTACTATGAGATACGGGCCGCGCCCACACTCAGTTGCTATGAGATACGGGCCCTGTAACATCATGTTTCGGATTGTTTTACAATTCCACGCTCGACGGTCATAATCTGAGTATGAGAAGGTTATAAGATTTTGCAAGAGAAAGGTTTAGGCCTTCTTGGATATGGATAAGGTGGATCGTGTGTGAGAAAAGGGTTCGGGTTGTTCTTTAGGACCCAAGATTATCGGCAAAGGTGTTGGTTTCGGCTTTTCATGAATTTTGGACCTGAGCTCGAGTGGGCTCTAGGATATATAAATTGGATAGAAGTGTAGAGCTTCTCGTTACCTTTTCGTGGATATAAAGTTCGTCGAAAATGGACATCAGGTGAGGAAGATATGGAAATTGGAAGTTTTTGTCATAAATGGTCCCTTAAGGTGAAAAGTTGGGATGGAAGGCCATGCATGCGAAATGGAAGCGCGTGGGTACGCCCAGCATAAGGCTGGGTTACGCCCAGCGTATAAGGGAAATGGTCGCGGGTGCTCCTTGGCGTACGCCCAGCGTACGTCCAGAGTCCAGAAACCCTAAATTTAGGGTGTGCCACTATATATAGAACATTATGGTTCAAACCCTAGCCTCCATCTTTGTTCCCTAACCTCAGGGAAACCCTAGAACGTCTCATATCTTCATCCTTGGGTGATTTGGTCTTCAAGAGGTTTATTTTGGTGATATGAGCTTGGAATGTGCAAAAGAGGAAGTTGGCAAGGAAGATCTTGGGAGTTTGGAGCTCATAGATCTGGATCATCATCATCATTTGGAGCTCTTTTGAGGTATAAAGTTCATAGCTTTCCTTAAGCATGCTTAGATCTAGTGTTGTTTGATTTTGGAGTCCTTTGGTCCCAAGATTAGAGCTTTATGATGCAAATTCGACTCCCAGTCTTGGAGTTGCTATTTTTAGTTCTAGATTAGTCCCTAAGGTAGAAAGTTGCCATCTTGATGTCCCATTTGTGTTCATGCATGATATGTAGCCCTTATTATGGATGTATGTTGTTACCTTTTGAGTTTGAGCTTATATGGTGGATTGCAAGTCACCAAGATTACGACTTTAAGGATTAAGAGGATAATAAGGACCTGGATCTGAATTTGTAGCCTCTGGAATGAAGTAATAAGCACTTAATGGAAAAAGGGCTTAACAGGAGGATTACGATGAGCGTACGTGCAGGTACGCCCAGCGTACTCGCCATCGAGTAAGTATGCCTAGCGTACATAGGAGTACGCCCCACGTAACTTGTCTGTGTTGGACTTTGTGTTTTGGGCCATGCTTTGGGTCTCTAGGCTGTTGGGCCATCATTAGTCTGAAGTTATGGGCCAAGGATATATTTGGGCTTGGGGTAAGGCCCATTGGAGGGAGTGGGCCCAGTTTAGCATAGTGGGCCATTAGTGGGCTTGGGGAGTTTATCTAAGGGTGGGCTTGCCTTTTTTATTGAGAATTGGGCCTTGGTGGGCCCAATGGGTTTTAGGTCATTAATAGGCTGGTAAGTGGGCTACATTTAGACCTAAAAGAGTGAGAGTTCGACTTAGTTCCTAATTAGGATAAATGAGGGCCTTGTCATAGAGTTAGAGGTCGGTGTATAGCAGCAGTGTTACTAGAGGTTGTTCATCATACGAGGTGAGTCTTCTCACTATACTTTACCTAGAGTGGTAACTATGTGTGACCAGAGGGTCTTATGTGCTTACATTGAGTATTATGTTATCTTGCCTTACGTTTGATCCTGTACATTATGTCTTTGTGATTTATGCTATGCGGAGCTTTACAGACCGGACCAGAGGGTCCAACGATTCATGAGACGAGAAGGTCCTCACTAGACCAGACCAGAGGGTCCAACGAGCAGTGAGACCGGAAGGGCTTTCATCAAGACCGGACCGGAGGGTCCAACGATTCATGGGACTGGAGGGTCCCACTGAGACACACGGGCTGGAGGGCCTTACAGAGTTATAACCTCGAGTGGCTAGTATGTGTATGTGGTATTTTGGGGAAATCACTAAGCTTAGTGCTTACCCTGTTATGTGTTATGTGTTTCAGTTTTTCTCAGGATCGCGGGTCGGCACCGGCTTGATTGTACACACCAGAGAAGGAATTATGTTTCGAGGATCCTGGATTATTAATTAATTAAATATGGAGTGCGTTTTGTAAATTAAACAAATGAGATTTTATGAAATGTGTTATGAAGATTATATGATTTAAAATGAAAAAAATTGTTTTAAAAATTTACGTCGTTACAAGTTGGTATCAGAGCCTTGGTTTAAGGGATTCGGATGCACCTCCGGGTGTGTTTGAACTCAAACTGAGGAATTGAGAAAAATTTTCAAAGAGATAAATTTTTCTAAAAATGAGAAAGAGTTTAAGAGAAAACGAGTTGGAGCAGTGTGTACAATCAGCCAGAGCCCGAACGGTGATTTCCCAAAATACCCTTACTTTTGTATTATGAGACATTTATGAGAAATGTTATTAGATATTATGCATGTTAGAGATAGGCTAGGTATTTCATATTTTAGGACTAGAGTGGCTTGATTTGTGATGCCTTAGCCTAGGAGTTATTGTTATCTGTGATATGCCTTCGAGTATGTGTTGAGTAAGGGTATCCAACAAGAATCCTTTCAGAGAGGGATTTGAGTAGAGGAGTAATCTATGAGAGATACCTAGATGAGCATTTGTGGAGCCTATTGAGAGAGTAGTTAGATACCCGCGAGGGGTAGAGATGTTGAGTTCGGTGATATCTTTTGAGTATGAGTAGAGCAAGTGGAGTTATCACCTAGAGTGGGTTTTACGTGCTTATTCGATGCCCGAATGTTGCTTGCTTCGTGCTCTGTGGAACTCCCGATGATGGGAGTCAGCTACCAAGTGAATGTGACGATATTCAGGAGGTAGGTGACTGGCATCATAAGGAGTTTCTCAGCAGCTGATGGCGGAGAAGTGTGAGAACCTAGGAAGAGCCTACGAAGTGACCTTAGTCAGATGAGTACGCTGAGAGAGTAGAGTTTCGCTGGGAAGCGAGTACGCGTGTTGGAATTGGTGATTGAGAAGGTTGAGCAGCTACTTAGGGACTCTGGGATGGTCCGTGTAGAGACTATGGGTAGATGTGGCAGGTAGTATGGGCCCGTACTACTGAAAGCAGAGGACCCATACTCGATGTTGGGAGTATTCCGGGGGATCTAAGTAGTAGATCGAGAGGTGACGTCATGGTTCGAGTACCATGATTTGTAGCAGATCGAGAGGTGACGTCATGGTTCGAGTACGATGATTTGTAGCAGATCGAGAGGTGACGTCATGGTTCAAGTACCATGATTTGTAGCATATCGAGAGGTGACGTCATGGTTCGAGTACCATGATTTGTAGCAGATCGAGAGGTTATGTCATGGTTTGAGTACCATGATTTGAGGCTGATTGAGAAGAGAGAATATGGTTCGCGTACCATGATTCGTAGCAGATTAAGAGGAGATAACATGGTTCGGGTACCATGATTCATAGCAGATCGAGAGGTGGTCACATGGTTTGAGTACCATGACACGTGGCGGTTAGTGCTTCTGGTTTTATCGGTTATTCTGTGGCGATTGTCTAGACTGAGAACAGATGTGAAAGAGTATGGGGCCAGAGGGCCATGATGAACGAGTTTTAGTGGAGCACCCCTTGAGAGGGAAATCGAGTTAGATCCGAGAGATTGTTGGTGAGATGCCAGTTGGAGTCGCAAGACTCAGGGATGAATAGGGATGGTGCGTTATGGGAGAATGCGGTCTGAACTGAGCATTCAGCCGATAGTGGAGATGTCACCTTTTGTGACCAGTGGTGTGCTATTTCTATATCCTGTGAGAAGCAGCAGAGATATGGAGGCTTTTGATTTCTAAGCTTGAGAGTAAACCCCGTGGGGTAGCATTGATGGCGATCTTCCACCAGAGAATTTGGGGCAGTATGTCTGCCGCGAGGTAATGATATAGCATGAGCAGGTTTTCAGCGGAGACTGAGATGGTCACGGACCAGGATACACCCTATTTGAGTATAGCAGGGCATGTGTTAGCTGCAGCGACGGACGCTCAAGAGGAGTATGCCGGGGCGGTGGCTCTTAGTGTCTATGATGGGTATCGACTGGGGAAATGAGGTCTCTACTCTTATGATAATCCACGTGATGGAACGTTGGTTGAGGAGTTGAGGAGGAGGAGTATGATAGTTCATTATTTCCAGACTAAGAGTCAAGGTTAATACTGGACAGTTGGGATGTCCGGTGATGGGACGGTATGAGATTTTGAATGACTAGAGGCAGTCATGATGAGAAGTTTCTGAGGATTTCTGCTATGATTCGGGATATTTGGAGTTGCTTGATCTCTACCGGGGAGATCATCGAGCGTTGCATAGCACATACCAAGGGTAGGTGCGATTTTACTGGTGGAAACAGTCTGTGGGATAGATTGTTAGTGCGCCAATTGGCGATGGTTCGAAGCCTAAGTGGGGGAGAACCAGGTATTTTTTTAGGGGATCCGAGATTTGTTCAATAGCGGTTAGAGAATTGGATATAGAAACCTACGGTACGGGTTCATTACACCAGGGTTATTGGTGGTCGAGGCGAGGTGCCGAGCGAGGTAATGCAGGTGGTACGAGTTTGAGAAAGGAGGAGAGTCTCCACGGCAAGTGGCCGTTGGTCGGAGACCTTGTGGTGCTTAATTAGTCTCAAGGTTACAATGGAGAATTCGAAGGGGGTTGGCTCGTAAGGTTAGTGCGGTGGTTGAGAATTTTTGGCGCAACGTATGGGCTGGTATATGAAGTTGGGAAGGGCATAAGTTGTTTAGGCAACCAACTTCCGGGGAGGATGTTCTGAATTTTGGATTATCTTAAGTTTTGAGTTAGGAGATGGCAAGTGGTGTAGCAAGTATCTATGGTTCCAGTGGGAGCCCTTCGGCTAATTGATATCAAGCGAGATTACTTAAGAATGTGATTTGCCGCGAGAAAAGGAGTTTATTTATGGCGGCTGCTGTTAAGAGTAGTGATGCTTATTTGGATAAGTGTGAGCACCTATCCATGTTGGTCCGCGGAGCATGAGTTAGTGGACGCAGTGAGAGGTTGTTGTGATGCTACAGGGAGCCGTAGTACTCACTAGTCAGCGGGAGGTTGTTGTGATGCTACGGGGAGCCGCAGTACTCACTAGTCAGTGGGAGGTTGTTGTGATGCTACGGGGAACCGTAGTACTCACTAGTCAGTGGGAGGTTGTTGTGATGCTACGGGGAGCCGTAGTACTCACTAGTCAGCGGGAGGTTGATGTGATGCTACAGGGAGCCGTAGTACTCACTAGTCAGTGGGAGGTTGTTGTGATGCAACGGGGAGCCGTAGTACTCACTAGTCAGTGGGAGGTTGTTGTGATGCTACGGGGAGCCGTAGTACTCACTAGTCAGCGGGGGGTTGTTGTGATGCTACGGGGAGCCGTAGTATTCACCAGTCAACGAGAGGGTGTTGTGATGAAGTACTCTCTGGTCAGAGAGCGACGCGGAAGGGTTTCAGGCTTGGGTAGCCCTAATATTTGAGTTTTTGGAAGCCTGGTGGTCGAACCAGGGGCGAGACTGGGGTCTGCATATTTGTCGGGAATCTTTATACTCTGAATCGAGTAGTGTTTGTCGCAACCCAAGGGAATTGGAGAAGTGGTATGCGATTGGGTTGCAGGTCGTGGGTCATGGTGTGAGTGTTGTAATGGGACGAATGGTTTCAATTCTATGTCGGACCAGAGGCTTGAGTTGAGTTTGACTCTAGTGGCGTATTGAGTGGGCAAGATGAGATTCCGAAATGTCAGATGGATTTCATTTGAGTGGCAATGATTTCCATCAGATGTTTTTTTTAGACCTGGGAAGGTCGGTTCGTTGATTATGGAGGACCACGAGACATATGGGTCGGATAAGTGATAGACAACAGAGGTCGGAAGTGAGGCGACATCAGATAGACTGCAGTACTCGCTCGAGGTAAGCGAACATTGAGATTGTGTGTGCCATATGATGGGTTGAGATAGCGAATGTGATTCGGAAGACTCTAAAGTCGCTTTATTGAGTGTGCAAGGAGTAGCCTTGGAGGTCCAACTGTGGAATCAGGAATTGATCTAGTACTTAATGATGGAAGGGACTTTTTAGAGGAAGTAGGAGCTTATGATGGTCAGTATCAGAGGGCAGTTTCGATCGGGTTGGTCGATCTTCTGTGTGTGAGGACAGAGTAGAGGGGTTCATTTTTCAAAGGGTTCCGATTGGTTTCAGTTGCCTTGGGGAGATCGTCTGTTGTTGTGATTTTCGGTTACACTTCTCGGGTTGTTGATTTGATCTGAGTATTGGCAAGGAGTGATTTCGAGGTCGAAATCAAATTTAAGTGGGGGAGAATTGTAACATCCTGTTTCGTAATGTTTTACAATTCCAGGCTCGGGGGTCATAATCTGAGTATGAGAAGGTTATGAGATTTTGCAAGAGAAAGGTTTAGGCCTTCTTGGATATGGATAATGTGGATCGTGTGTGAGAAAAGGGTTCGGGTTGTTCTTTAGGACCCAAGATTATCGGCAAAGGTGTTGGTTTGGGCTTTTCATGAATTTTGGACCTGAGCTCGAGTGGGCTCTAGGATATATAAAGTGGATAGAACTGTAGAGCTTCTCGTTACCTTTTCGCGGATATAAAGTTCGTCGAAAACGGACATCAGGTGAGGAAGATATGGAAATTGGAAGTTTTTGGCATAAATGGTCCCTTAAGGAGAAAAATTGGCATGGAAGGCCATGCATGCGAAATGGAAGCGTGTGGGTACGCCCAGCGTAAGGCTGGGTTGCGCCCAGCGTATAAGGGAAATGGCCGCGGTTGCTCCTTGGCGTACGCCCAGCGTATAGGAGGTACGCCCAGCGTACATCCAGAGTCCAGAAACCCTAAATTTAGGGTGTGCCACTATATATAGAACATTATGGTTCAAACCCTAGCCTCCATGTTTGTTCCCTAACCTCACGGAAACCCTAGAACGTCTCATGTCTTCATCCTTGGGTGATTTGGTCTTCAAGAGGTTTATTTTGGTGGTATGCGCTTGGATTGTGCAAAAGAGGAAGTTGGCAAGGAAGAGCTTGGGAGTTTGGAGCTCATATATCTAGATCATCATCATCATTTGGAGCTCTTTTGAGGTATAAAGTTCATAGCTTTCCTTAAGCATGCTTAGATCTAGTGTTGTTTGATTTTGGAGTCCTTTGGTCCCAAGATTAGAGCTTTATGATGCAAATTCGACTCCTAGTCTTGGAGTTGCTATTTTCAGTTCTAGATGAGTCCCTAAGGCAGAAAGTTGCCATCTTGATGTCCCATTTGTGTTCATGCATGATATGTAGCCCTTATTATGGAAGTATGTTGTTACCTTTAGAGTTTGAGCTTATTTGGTGGATTGCAAGTCACCAAGATTATGACTTTAAGGATTAAGAGGATAATAAGGACTTGGATCTGAATTTGTAGCCTCTGGAATGAAGTAATAAGCACTTAATAGAAAAAGGGCTTAACAGGAGGATTACGCTGAGCGTACGTGCAGGTACGCCCAGCGTACTCGCCATCGAGTAAGTACGCCTAACGTGCATAGGAGTACGCCCCGCGTAACTTGTCTGTGTTGGACTTTGTGTTTTGGGCCATGCTTTGGGTCTCTAGGCTGTTGGGCCATCATTAGTCTGAAGTTATGGGCCAAGGATATATTTAGGCTTGGGGTAAGGCCCATTGGAGGGAGTGGGCCCAGTTTAGCAAAGTGGGCCATTAGTGGGCTTGGGGAGTTTATCTAAGGGTGGGCTTGCCTTTTCGATTGAGAATCGGGCCTTGGTGGGCCCAATGGGTTTTAGGTCATTAATGTGCTGGTCAGTGGGCTACATTTAGACCTAAAAGAGTGAGAGTTCGACTTAGTTCCTGATTAGGATAAATGTGGGCCTTGGCACAGAGTTAGAGGCCGGTGTATAGCAGCAGCGTTACTAGAGGTTGTTCATCATACGAGGTGAGTCTTCTCACTATACTTTACCTAGAGTGGTAACTATGTGTGACCAGAGGGTCTTATGTGCTTACATTGAGTATTATGTTATCTTGCCTTACGTTTGATGCTGTGCATTATGTCTTTGTGATTTATGCTATGCGGAGCTTTACAGACCGGACCAAAGGGTCCAACGATTCATGAGACCGAAAGGTCCTCACTAGACCAGACCAGAGGGTCCAACGAGTAGTGAGACCGGAAGGGCTTTCATCTAGACCGGACTGGAGGGTCCAACGATTCATGGGACTGGAGGGTCCCACTGAGACATACGCGCAGGATGGCCCTACAGAGTTATAGCCTCGAGTGGCTAGTATGTGTATGTGGTATTTTGGGGAACTCACTAAGCTTCTTGCTTACCGTGTTATGTGTTATATGTTTCAGGTTTTCTCAGGATCGCGGGACGGCACCGGCTTGATTGTACACACCAAAGAAGGAATTATGTTTCGAGGATCCTGGATTATTAATTAATTAAACATGGAGTGCGTTTTGTAAATTAAACATATGAGATTTTATGAAATGTGTTATGAAGATTATATGATCTAAAATGAAAAAAATTGTTTTAAAAATTTACGTCGTTACAGGCCCCGCCCACACTCTGCTACTAAACATACATACAAGTATCACATAGACAACAAGTATAACTAATTTCATCAATCAGGCACATATCCATAATGAAACTAAGCTATGTGATACGGGCCCCGCCTACACTCAGCTAACTGGGAGATACGGGACCCGTCCACACTCAGCTACTAACATAATCATATTGCGGGCCGGCCTTGGTGTCGTAGACCCGATCCTACTGAAGGAAACTCACCTCACAAGGCTGACTACTGAAAACTCGAGTGAGGAATCTCTAAGTGCTGCTCCGGCGACTCCCCGGCTATCAATTTCATAATAACACTTAATCAAAATCTGATAATCCTTCCTAGGGTAAAATGACATTTCACCCCTGGTCAAAGTCAACGCTTGGGTCAAAGTCAACCTTCTGGTTGACCCAACTCGCCGAGTTGCTCCATCAACTCGTCGAGCCCTAGATCCTGAAATCGCGATCTAACTCGTCGAGTCCCCCCCTGACTCGTCGAGTTTCCAAGCTACTCACAGTTGCGATCTACCGATTTAACTCGCCGAGTCCCTTCACCGACTCCTCGAGTTCTACCTTAAGCTAAAACGGGAAATCAACTCGTCGAGTCCCTCTATGGACTCACCGAGTTCCCTTGTCTGATTGAGCCATCTCAATGGATTAAGCTCCTACCCTTCAGATGCAAGTTCCAAACTTCATCTACCCACCGGGAATACACTTTTAAGGGTAAAGTTTCCAACTTTACCAGCTCTTAGTCCTTCTTAATGGGTTTAGCTCAAACCCTAACTCTCTAGAACATAGATCTTGGTCCACAAGCCATAATACCGTAAACCAAGGCACACTATACTAGATCTAGGCTTTGAACATCGGTTGGACACGTAAAGTTCCTAGCTTTCCTTCCATGCTTGTCCTCTTAGGGCTAAAAAGGCCATATAAATGCTTATAAGATTGCATGGGGCCTCCATGGTCATAAAGTTTGCCCCTTTATGCCATGGAACCCCTCCTAGATCCCAGATCTGAGATATAAGTCATTTGGGACGTCCAAATCCCAAAGACCAAGGTTTTTGAACCAAACCCCTCATAAAATGGAAGTAAATAGATCTAAGAAAAGAATGATCAAGTTAGAGACTTGATTAATAGAAAATGTAGCCAAAGAAGTGTAGTTTCTAGATCTACTCTCTTCCTCTTGAGCCTTCTAACTCCTTCTTCTTCTCCAAGCTTCAAGAACACAAAGATTACTTACAAATGGCTCACACACTCACAAGATGCTCTAGGGTTTCCTGGATTAGGGTTTGGGACAAGGAGGCTGTAAATGAGGCCAATGGGTGGGGATTAAGATCCTTAAATAGGGTGTAAAACCCCGAAATTAGGGTTTCACTCTGCCAGGCCTACTCGCCGAGTCCAGAGCTCTTAACCCATCGGGTAGGTGGCTGAATCCCGCGTCCAAGGCTAAATTCTACTTGACGATTCTGGGGCTTCCAACTTGTCGAGTAGCCTTTCAAACAAGAATAATTTGTAAATAAATGCGTACCAGAGGCAGGGGGTTAGAAAAACGCAAGAGAAGGTGGTTTTAGGAGTTGATAACAAGTCGACTATCGAACTAACAAAGAATCACGTTTTTGAAGGAAGGTGTAAACACATCAACACAAGGTTTCACTTCATTCATAATTATGTTGAAAACGAACAAGTAGATGTGGAGTACATTCCCGGTGAATAACAAAATACAAACATTCTTACAAAACCACTAGCTCGAACCAAGTTTAAGGAAAGGGAGAGCTTGATCGGGATTGAGGAAGTCTTTAGAAGGACTTAGAGATTCGGGGGTGATTGTTTGAATCCTAAGTTACGTAGGACCTTGGAGATCAAGCAATCTAGTATTTGGCAAGTCAGTCTAAAGCTAGTTTCCTTATTCTATGTTACAAGTCGGTATCTTGGATTATATATACATTGTTTTAGATCGAGTTATGATCATTGAGATACATTGTAAACATCGTGCATTTTGAATGATTTTCTCATAATAATCAAGGATCTATTTTGTTTAATTGTGTTTACATATTCTGAACTTGACGGTTAATTTGAATCACCACACAACCCCTCGTATATATTATTACATCATCAAATGTGCCAAAACTTTTTCCAATTGAACCTCTCATTTTGTGTCTATGGTATTAGAGAAGTAGATATTCAATAGAAACATTCTTGATATTGTATTATATGTTGATAAGCTTCTGACATTTTTTGAAACAATCTCACCACAAAGGTTTTGAAGTTACACCAAATTTGCAAAGAAGTCAAACGATCGGTCAACGGTTATGGATAACCTCTTTAGAGCAATTCCACTTTCTCACTTTCTCAGTTAAGTTGTTCTTATTTAGAAATACATGTATAATTTGAAATTTTCACAAATTATTCATTTGTTGTTCTTTCTTCTTTGATGGTTAAATTCAATAAATAGAAATGTATTTCATTCGATTTATTTATTATAAAATCTTATATTTGTTTTTTCCACTTACAACATTGTTCTTTGCAAAATCTAGGACTGTAATCCATATAAAAATAAATTCACTTCTATAACTGGGAAATTTTTACAAGTATAATGTCCAAATAAGCTTCTTTCTTTCTTGAGTGAAGGCTTTATAACTTTACTTTGTCTTCCTCCTTTACTGTGTAATCTTTAGTAACACACGTGTTTAAAAAAAATTGAAAATTCAGTAAATTATGTTTTGTTATTTTCAGAAAAATATTATAGTTCTATTATGACTTACCATTTGACTTTTATTTTCACTTTGACTTTTCCCTTTTAAGTTACTTGTTACCTTATAATGATTCGTTTTTTATGAGATTTACATACATGATATATGGCTGATGATGTGAAGTTATGGATGAGCTCAAGGGATTTTTGAGAGTTTTGACCATGAGTTTCACTTGAATTATGAAAGAAAAGTTTGCATTGATGGAAAGGTATGAAATGTGGCTTTTCATTTTTTCTTTCTTTTTTTTGATAGAAAAGCTTCCACCCAAATTTTTTTTTTAACAAAATCGACGAAAAAACTCGAGAGGCCATGAAAATTAAAGACTAATTTTTTTATTCAGAATTAAGCAAAACATTTTTTGAGCTTGACACTTGCATTAACCTTCATCATAACTCAAAATAAATAATATAGAATCTTTTATAGGTCTCGTTCCCATTTTGGGCTAATCTTGTAGGTTCATGTCGTCAATTACTCCGCTTCATCGTCTCTTCTCAGAAACAAAAAAACTTGTCTTGAAGAAAATCATGTTGTTTGAATAAAGGTAAGAGTTATTCCTTGTGGAAAGTTGTAATTGTTTGGAAGGTTGTGTTATGGTTTTGTTGAGTACGTGATGTATGTATGCATGATAATTGACACTGTGCCATGTGGAAAATAATTTTTCCCTGGCTTTTTATTTTTATCATTTCAGAAAAATTTAAATGTTGTGGGTTCGCTTAAGTTTGAGAACAATTTATATTTATCTTTTGACGATATATATTTTGATAAATGAGTCCTAGTATATCTTAGGGGTGTAAACGAGCCGAACCGAGCCCGAGCTTATTGGAATTCATAATATTCTGCATGATATTCTCTCCTTGTTTACCTCTCAATCACGAGATTTTGTGATTGCTTTTGCCTTGTATATTGTTTCCTTATTAGGAGTTTCTTTTCTTATATTTTGTATTGCCTATTTAGGCTTGTCTTCTTTGTATCATTTGTAGTGAATATACATAGAAAAGCTTCTGAATAAAACCTTTATGGTATCAGAGCAGTGATCTATCACGCTCAATCCAAAACCCAAGAACCAAAGAACCATCGTTGGTACAAGCTACTATGACTAGCAATGACTCAAACAAAGAAAACCCCAAAACCGATCCAATCGATCCTGATCACTACTCCCCCTTCTACCTCCATCCTTCTGATTACCCAAGACAAATGCATGTCAACGATGCATTAACCGACAACAACTATCTTGATTGGGTCCAAGAAATGGAAAATTTCTTGTTTGCTAAAAACAAGAGAGGATTCATCGATGGGACTATCAAGAAGCCTGAAACAAATGATGCCAACTACATGGCATGGATGCGATGTGACGCAATGATCAAGGGATGGCTCACCACGGCCATGGAAAAGGAGATCCGGGGAAGTGTGAAATATGCCAATACTGCATCAGAAATCTAGAAAGACCTTCAAGAAAGGTTTGGAAAAGAAAGTGCACCGCGTGCATACGAATTAAAACAAGCCATCTCGAATACAACGCAAGATGGGATGACCGTATCAGCCTATTACACAAAGTTATGTGGGTTGTAGGATGAGATTCAATCTTTTCTCCCTACTCCCAAATACAAATGTAACGGCTATACTTGTGGCCTTGGAAAATCTCTCAAAGAAATTCGAGAAAAAGAACAACTCTATGAGTTCCTCATGGGACTGGATCGTGAGTTCTCCATCATCAGAACCCAAATCCTCGCAACAAAACCCATTCCTTACTTAGGAAATGCTTACCACCTGGTCGCGGAGGATGGGCAACAAAGAACTATAGTCGGAGGAAAAAGACCGATGAATGAAACGGTGGTTTTTCAAGCCACTGTGAAACGCAATATACCACCCATCAGAACAGGGCAGAGAGATGAGAAGCCCTCCGGTCATTGTGATCATTGTGGAAAAGACGGGCACACTCGCGACAGTTGTTTCAAGCGTGTGGGTTATCCGGAATGGTGGCCTGGAAAGAAAAAACGGGAATAAGGGAAGCCAAAGGCGGCATGCGCCGAGACCGAATCAAATCTTATCTGCAGTCTAACAAAAGAACAATATGAGGAGTTCCAGAAACACTTTGCTGGAGAGAAGAAAACAACACAAAGTGAGGCTTCTCGTTCTGCAAACGTGGCAGGAAAGTACAAACACAATGACGAATGGATTGTCGATTCCGGATGTACAGAACATATCTCTTACAGGTCTGATATCCTTGATGGAATAATCAACTCCACAAATGAGGCACCTGTGACCATTCCTAACAGAGAAACCGTACCAGTTAAAGCAAAGGGTAGTCACACCTTGCCAAATAGGATGAAAGTGCAAGAAGTCTTTCATCTTCCAAAATTTACATTCAACCTTCTGTCTGTTAGTAAGCTTTCAAGGGACCTAAGCTGTGTCGTGACATTTTTTCCTGAATTCTTTGTTATGCAGGGCTTACGTTCGAGGAAATTGATTGGAGCGGGTAGGTGCAAAGATGGTCTATATCAAATGGGTATGCTTGCTAGTAAAAGAAAGGCAATGGTGGTGACTAGTAATATGTGGCACAAGAGACTAGGACACGCTGGAGATGAAAAAATATCTCAAATTAAGTTTTTAAGTTATTTTTCTTTTAAGAACAGCAATGACATTTGTGATTCTTGCATAAAGTCTAAATTGACAATAAATCCCTTTCCTATTAGTACAACTAAAAGTGTTGCTTGTTTTGATTTGATACATTGCGACATATGGGGGAAGTATCGGACCCCCTCGTTTTCTAAGGCAAACTATTTTTTGACAATAGTGATGATTATAGTAGGGCCGTTTGGGTATATCTCCTTAAACACAAGTATGAAGCAAGCACGTGTCTAATGTACTTTCACAAAATGATCAAGACACAATTTGAAAAGAATATTAAAAGGATAAGGTGTGACAATGGTAGGGAGTTTACTTCTAACCAAATGATGAACTTCTATGCGGAACAAGGAATCATCTTAGAAACATCGTGTCCACATACTCCACAACAAAATGGAGTCGTGGAGAGGAAACATAGGCACTTGCTCAAGATGGCACGCACTCTCAAGATTGAAGCCAACCTCCCGAAAAGATTTTGGGGCGAGTGCATCTTAACCGCCATATACATCATAAATAGGTTGCCCTCAAAAGTTATTGGAAATAAAACTCCATATGAACTGCTACATGGCGAAAAATCAAACTATGATCACATGAGGGTCCTAGGGTGCTTGGCATATTATCGAAGCATTGAAAAAAATGGAGACAAATTTGAAGTAAGAGGAAGGCCGGGTATTTTTATGGGATACCCAAGCGGAATGAAAGGATACAAAATTTTCGATCCAAGCAATGGGAAAATCATCACATCAAGAGATGTAAAATTTGCAGAAAAAGTTTTTCCTTTTGCTACAAGTATTAAAGAAAACCAACATGAAGAGAATGATATGTTCACACTCTTGCCTGATGAAGAGAATGAGCCCACCAAGGCTACTGAACCCAATGAAACACAAGTTAAGGGAGTAGGTTTGGAAAGTCCAGACGATTACTTGACAAATGCCGAAAGGGAAGAGCTGGGCCACAATGACCCAATTGGTAACAATAATGGGCATGATCACGATGGGCCTGAAATGCAACCCCATTCACAAGCCACAAATGATCTAGAAGGTTCCGAACCTACTCCACCAAATGTGAATGAGACCCAAAATAGAAACAATGAGGATGTCGCACAAGTCAGGGAAAAGCGAAGTAGTACCAGGCCAGTTCGTTTCAATGAGTATGATGTCGAACTTCCCCCATCTATAGACCATGCACATCCCGATTCCAATTAACGATCCTCAACGGTATGTCCTATTGCTAATTTTGTTTCGTATGAAAAATTTTCGAAACCTCACAAAGCTTTTATTGCGGCTATCTCCTCTAATGATGAGCCAACAAGTTTTAAACAGGCCGTGCATGATCAACATTGGAGGGACGCTATGCAAAAGGAAATAAAAGCCCTTAAAGAGAATGGAACTTGGACCATAGAAGATCTACCCAATGGGAAACGTGTCATAGACTCAAAATGGGTATATAATATAAAATTTAAACCAAACGGTGAAGTTGAAAGATACAAAGCAAGACTCGTTGCCAAAGGATACACGCAAAGGGAAGGAGTCGATTATCACGACACATTTGCACCGGTCGCTAAGTTGGTAACCGTAAGGAGTCTTATTGCCATCGCCGTGAAAAGGGAATGGAACATTCACCAACTAGATGTGAATAATGCCTTCTTGCATGGCGATTTGAATGAAGAGGTATACATGAGAATCCCACAAGGCTACGACAAAGGGGAGGAGCGAAGGTATGCCGGTTGAGAAAATCATTATATGGCTTGAAGAAGGCTTCGAGAAACTGGTACCAAAAGTTTACATTGGCTTTACTCCAACTTAACTACAAACAATCCGATGTTGATCATTCCCTGTTTACTTATAAAGTTGGGAAAATTTTCGGTACTGTCCTCATATACGTTGACGATGTAATCATAACGGGAAACGATGAGAACAAAATTCAAGAAACTAAGAGCTTTCTTGATGACAAATTCAGCATCAAGGATCTTGGCCCATTAAAGTATTTCCTCGGAATAGAAGCGGCACGAACCAAAGACGGCTTGGTGCTAAGCCAACGAAAGTACACCCTCGACATCTTGGAAGATAGTGGAATGTTAGGGTGTAAACCATGCTCCTTTCCAATGGAGCATAATCTGAAACTTGAAAATGGAGAGGAAGACGTTCGAGTGGATGCAAGCAAATACCGAAGATTGATTGGGAGGTTACTATATCTCCAAGCCACTAGACCCGATCTTTCCTACTCCGTAAATGTTCTAAGCCAATTCGTCTCGGAACCTCGACAAAGACATTTTGATGCTGCCATGAGAGTTCTTCGTTACCTAAAAGCCACACCCGGACAAGGTATATTTTTCCCAAAGTAAGGAGGTACAGAATTGGTGGCATACTGTGATGCCGATTGGTTGGGTTGCTCAACTACACTGAGATCGACAACGGGATACCTTCTACTATTGGGGGGAGCTCCCATTTCATGGAAATCAAAGAAACAGTTGGTTGTTTCTCGCTCCTCGGTCGAAGCTGAATACCGTGCCATGGCCACAACCACTAGTGAAATTTTATGGATGTGATGGTTATTAAAGGGCTTTGAAACAGAACAACACAACTCTACGTCTCTCTACTGTGACAACAACGCATCTCGCCATATCGCCAACAATCCCGTTTTCCATGAACGAACAAAACACGTTGAAATGGATTGTCATTTTGTCAAAGAACGAGTTGAATCACGTGAAATCAAACCTCTCTATGTTGACACAAAGACACAAGTAGCCGACTTACTCACGAAAGCATTGGGTGCAAAACAACTCGAGTTTCTACTTGTCAAGATGGGCATGCGAAATCTACATGCTCCATTTTGAGGGGGAGTATTGGAATTCATAATATTATGCATGATATTCTCTCCTTGTTTACCTCTCAATCACGAGATTTTGTGATTGCTTTTGCCTTGTATATTGTTTCCTTATTAGGAGTTTCTTTTCTTATATTTTGTATTGCATATTTAGGCTTGTCTTCTTTGTATCATTTGTAGTGAATATACACAGAAAAGCTTCTGAATAAAACCTTAGGCTTGTCTTCTTTGTATCATTTGTAGTGAATATACACATAAAAGCTTCTGAATAAAACCTTTAGAGCTTGGCCAGGCTCGGCTCGATTCGAGCTTTATAACATCGACCTCAGATCGAGCTCGTGAAGAACTGTTCGGCTAGGGCTCGAGATCGGCTCGTTTTTAGTATGATGAGCCTAAATAAGCTTAGGCTCGGTTTAAGCTCGTTAAGAAGCTCGTTTACTACTACCCTACATCCCTAATTCCTGAAATATTTTTTTATTTTAATATATATAAATAATATTGTGTAAAATAGTGACGACTTTCATTGTTAAGTGACAACATTTAGTTATGAAACGGGTCGTCGAGTGACCAATATATTTTAGTAATTATTTTGTGACAACTTTTATAACTTGGTCACTAATCACTTTTTGTGAGGGACCTATAGTCACAAAAATTGACGACCGAAAGTTTGGTCACTAAATCATATAGTGACGACTCCTATTGTTACTTAGCATTTCGTTTTCATCACTACTTGGTTAAAATCACTACTTGATTCAAACCTTGACACTCTCAAAATATCGTTAATGTTCTACGACAGACCTCCCACATAGTTCTCGGGGCGGGTTGACGTGGGTCGGTCATATAATATCAATTCAAAGGGATCTTTACTACCATATGCATCAACAACCAGCAATCACAAGTTACAACCACACACAACACTTGTATTGAGTCGCTTAGTACTGCATTGATTCTATCAGTAATGTGAAGGTACTCGGTGCGTTATATTATTATGTCTTTTTTTTTCATTTTTTATGGATGTTTGGAGGTGGGGTAATCTTAGATCAACAAATAATTAATGGGGATAAATTAATGTCTTTTCTTCCTTTTATATCTAGGAATATATGGTTTTCAAGGAATCAATGACTCTTTCCACTTCCAAACCACTCCGTTGATGCTGTTGAGTGGTGGCCGAATTGTTGGTAAGAGACTTCTTTCACAATAGATATGCGGGTGAGGGTAGATCTTACGACAACTCTTGTTCTAGCAGATACCAACCCTGAATTTATCATAATGGAAGCATTAACTTGAATAATAAAATTCATGTTTGGAACCAATTTAATTTGTAGTACAATTCCATATCTTCTGCTAAAGATCGAAATGGATGGATGATCTAAAAGTTATCAGAATTAGTCAAAACAGTTTATACTTTTTTGAAACTTTTTATTGTTTTTGTTCTCTTTCCTTCTTCGCTATATGTCGTTATTGAAGAAAAAGCATCATCAAGATAATAGCTCATGTTCTTATTTCTTGTGATATCTTAGCTTCAAAGGTATAAACATATATTGCAATAGTGATTGTCATTTTTATATAGGTTCTAATAAATTTGTTGGTAAAAGACTTTTTCCATTTTCAAATATAATGATTGAATGATTGAGTGTTTCTGCGTCGAATTATCCAAAGTAATTATACCGTGGCGTTAAACTTAGAGATGATCAGTATAAGAAGAAATGGAGTATCCTTGTGTTCTTTAAAAAAAATTATCCAATGATATAAAAAGTTGTACATAAGTGTAGAAAATTAGAGTTAACACTTGAAATACCAATCATGGAACAAAATGAAACCATGAAGACCAACGGTTTTGAAAAGTGATATTTTTCCGAAAAGAATCTTAGAAAAAAACTCATTTATTGAAAAAGTTGTACTTAAGGTAATCGAATATTTACCTTGTTAAAGTAAAAAGGAACCATTGCTGCTTAAATGATGTCTTAAAGTATTAAGACATAAGAGTAGGTCAATTATTGCAGTATGAAGATATATATGGATGTACCTTGTGTTATGGAAATGAGTTTGCGACTTCATTTTAGTGTATTAAAGGGATAACAGTTTGGATGAAGAAAGCTTAGAATGGTTATTGTGTTTAACAATGCCGCAAAACAAGACTAAAGAAGAGGACTCTGTGGTTGTGTGACAATCGTCAAAAGTTGATCAACGATCGTCAATCGCACGTGTGACGAACATCAAAGTAATAAACTTAATGTATAATATTTGACAATTTTTATTGAAAATATAATATTATACATTCCAATATATACGAAAAATAAATCGAAACATCCAAAAACTAAAAATTTAAGCGCACAAAATTTTGTGTTATTACATATAAATAGTAACATAAGTTGAAAGTATACGTCGACATGATCCCGAAAATATAAATAACAAAAAAATCTAACTTCGTATGGGGAAGTTATGATTTTTATATGTTTTACAGTCAACCTCACACATAAATGTACGTCATAAAAAGCTAGAAGAAAATATGTTGAGTTTTAGCCAACGCAATGTAAAAGAGAATTGTATTACTCCTGCATACGAATCTGTATATATAAAGATTGTCGAGAACAAAGTTCGTATGAGAGAGTTATGATTTTCGTAAAATCTTTTAGAGTAAACCCGTCACAAAAATATATATTAAAAATAGAGTGCGAGTTAGCTATTGAGGCCTAAAAGAAACTTGTAGTATTGGTTTATACGAAATCGGGAATATAATGAACATCGAAAATGGAACTCGTATGCGAGAGATGAACTTTTAAAGAGTTCAAAAATACCTTCGGAAACACAAACTTGCTGCCTACGCAATCCCCACGATGCATGGGGGTAGGTCGGACACGTGTTAGCACCAAAAATAATCTTGCTGCATACGCAAACACCACAACGCGACGTGCTTTTGCCACAACGTGGCGTGTTCGAACTCCTCCTATAAATACCAGCTGAAATTCATTCATTTTTCACCAAAAATTATTTCCTCTTGCTCCTGTTTTTTTTTTTTTTGAACAATTTCCCACCCCTTGAGGCTGATTGTTCCGAGTCTTCCAACAATAGCTATCATTGTCAAAGCGCGCTTCAAGGGGATTTTCACGACCATTTTTTATGATCTTTACCTTTCTTTTTTTTGCGGCGGGGCGGGGGGATACATATTAAAATTATATTATTTATTATAAATCGATCGTTATCAATATCAAATAAATATCAATGAATCATTTTTACAAAAACTTAGTTTTACCATTTCGTGACCCTGCTCGTATAATATTAAATATTTCTTATACACAGTCGTTACTCTGCCCTTATAATATAAAATATTTATTATACTCTGACGTTATTTTGCCATATAATATGAAATATTTATGATACATTGCCACTGCTCTGCCAACATAATATCAAACTATATTATGCACTTTGCCCTTTCAATTTTTGAACATTATAATTACAAACATTATTATAATTATAGGACACAAAATTTGGTCTGATAACTTAAATTTATAAAGGTAGGGCTACAACCTTTAAGAATATTTTATTTAACTTTATGGTACCATTAGGTACATTCATCGCCTAAGCGATAAATCTTAGCAAAAACCCTAACCTATAACTGTTAAATCTTAAATGAGCGGGAGACTTATGTATACCTCTATACATGTTGACACCCCCACTTATGGTTGGTAGCCACAACCTTGACGGAAAACTCACACTGGGTGAATACTTTCTGAACAACTACGATGTCTGATCAAGCGTCATGAGGGGGCAATTTTTCGTCAGGAGCTCGGTTATAAGGACTCACCGTAACGATTGAAAAATTCCAAATATATATAAGTTAACATAATACTTATATGGAGTAAAACACTACTTTTGGTATAAAAGTACATTCTAAACGAACACAATTTTGTTCAAGAAAACATAGATAGAGTAAACAGGATTGTTGGCATAAAAGTACATACTTAACAAACATACTTTTTGTCAAGAAAGCACACACACACACACACATACACACACACACACACACACACACACATATATATATATATATATATATATATATATATATATATATATATATATATATATATCGAACATACTTTGGTCAACAAAAAACACTTTTAAAACACACTTTTGATTTAAAAGTACACTTTCAATATACAAACTTTTGATATAAAGGTATACATTCAGTAAACATACTTTTTATATACAGGTACTTTACGAAACAAACTTTCGAACATGTGAAGTCATCAACATCATGCAGAGGTTTTAAAAATCAAATGTATTCTCATGAACTTAAACGTCAGACGTATGCTATCTTTTGGAACAGCCATGGTATCACAGGTGTACCACTTTTGTCTTATTACTTTGCCTATCTGTTAAGGGGCTAATGTACTTTACCTTCCAGTATCTCAAAACTTAGTACGGTGTGTAATATTTATTTTCTAAAAGGGTGATATTTATGTTATATTTTTTGTGTAATTGTTCAATTTAATCAATATTTATGATCCACGATGACGTCGCACAGCCCGATGTTTCTACCGCCGGCCGGGGTGTAACAAATTGGTATCAGAGTTATTAGCTATAGTGAACTAGTATTTTCTTAGGAAATATAGCTCTAGGCTCACTAATCTGATTAAGTTTATCCCTTAAACATAGGAATAACAAGTATTATTATTAATTACACTACTGATAGACTACGTACGAGAGAGGTGTCTAGGATGGACTTTTCACCTTGGGTTGTTAGATTTCAGAAAAGCTATAGTCCGAAATGATCTTGTCCTCGGACTTTTCTATACTGGTTGATCTTTACTTAATATTCTTGAAGCATTGAAGAACAATTTATAAAATACACAAACAAACCTCAGATATAGAGTTATATGTATATAAACTCAAACTCTTAATGAGAACACTTATACTTATATATGTTGCATACAACAAAGCCCATAGGAACACAAAATCAAGAGTTTAGGTCAAATACGATATCTAAGGTTAGCACAATACATGGGGGAGGTTAGCATAATACATGAGCTGAACCACAACTAAACATAGATTGGTCACCTATGTTTAATTTTTTTTAGACCGATACACAACTAAGCTTGGATAATGTAATTGATAGACTAAACGCTTGGAGATTCTAACATGTTTCAAGAAAGATCCCACAGTCAAAATACCAAGGAAAACACTTAAGGAACCACGAGAATACCAGTAATATTTTATGAATACCTATACTTGATAAACATATTGCAGATACTCATAAAAATCGAACACTCATAAACATCAATCGTGTCTGATGTTTATACAGAATAGTAGTTACTTAACCATGCTACACTACATATAAGTGCCTTAGGAAATAAGCACGCTTACAAATGCTTACAAGTTACATCTACTTTGCCTTCCACACTATTCACTAACACAACTAATAATCATCATTTCTAATTTAGATGATGGTCAGGTTATTCCACATCCTTCTATGGAACAGGTTGTTCCACTTTCACCATCTCATTCCCCCATCCCACCGAATATTTTACCACCCACCCATATATCGACAACTGATAAGGAAGATTCTTCTAAGGAATACATCTCGACCTTGAAAATCACACTCACGATTAAACTAGTAAAGGTCTAGGAGCTCATAACCACTGCTACACTAACCTACCTTTCCATCCATCATATCGATCCATTTCTAGAAGTGTACTTCGCATGAACACACCTACGAAACAAACTGAACGGTCTTATCCTCAGACCACTAACATATACTGCAACCACGACCAATACTAAAGATGACACGAGAAATCAACCCAACATTTGGGAATTTAATGACTAATATCCTACAACAGTAGAGAGCCAAGAAAGGGATACCCTCTTTATACGAGGTGTGTGAGTCATCCCACACTCACCAACCCACCACTCTCAAAAATAAGCCAGTGAAGAGAATTGTGCCCCTTTTAGTGGCACATGACGCTCACATTGACCACTACCTCATATCAATGAGTAAAACCGTAAGGACCATCAAGAAAACTGCTAGAGCACAAGTTGGTTGGATGCTTATTATCAAGTTAGACTGGCACTTAGACGATTAGATTCTCCAAATCTTATGACACCTACTACAGGATACTCAGAAGGACATTAATACCCTTAACATCAGAGACTCCAAATTAGCGTATCGAACTTTTCCATTCCATTAAATTTTTGGGATTTAGTTTTGAAGCAATACCAAGATACATACATATATATGTAACACTTGGTTTTGAATCGTTTCATTGTTCGGGCTATGGCCCAGTCATCAGTCATCATAAGGCTTTGGGCCTTGGGGAGGAAAAAATTTGGCCCTTTTTGGATGTGGGTGTTATAGTCTAAGTGATCCGGGCGTTCGTTTGTGTTTCGGAGCCGAATGGCATAATCGTAATTTGATAACTCGGTCCTTTATGAATTTTGGGTTTTCGTTCGTAAAGTTCTTAGGCGGAGGTGAGTTGATAGAAGTGTGGGGCTTCTCGTATCCTTTCTGTGGATATAAATTTCGTTGGAAACGGACTTATATCGAAGAAGTTATGACCTTTAGAAGTTTGGTGGTTTTAAGGTTTAGTCGGGTACGCGGGGCGTACACAGGTGTACGCGCAACGTACTGGTGAAAAGGGCAGTACGCGGGGCGTACCTCGGTGTACGATGGGCGTACTGATCAGGATGGTCGTGGGTGCTCTTCGAAGTACGTTGGGCGTACCATATGTATGTTGGGCGTACTCCAATCAGACCAAAACCTTATTTTAGGGTCTTGGACCCTATTTAAGCTCTGTATCTCATAACCTAACCCTAATATCTTCAGCCTCCATCCCTCAAACCCCTAGAAATCGAACCTTAGCCCCCATTTGAGTGATTCTTGAGTTTCAAAGTAATTTATTTGTGTTTTTGGTGCTTGAGGAAGAAGAAGGAACTTCTTGAAGACTCATTGCTTGACTTGGAGATTTTGGATCTAGACTTTGTTCACCTAGATCTAACTTCTGGAGGTATAAAGTCTCAACCTTGGAAACTCTTTCTTGTAGATCTAGCTAAGTGTCACTTTGTTATGGTTTTGGTCCCTTTGTGGTGGTTCTTGTGAGTAAAAGTTACTCCAGAACCTTTGAGCTTCATATTTGTCCCTTGTTGGGGTTGTGAAGTCTTAAAGTTTGGATCTTGATGAGTATAAACCTTCCATGCATGATTTGGTAATTTTTTTGGTGAAGTTTGGGACTTAGGGTTTTTATTTGGGTCCCATTAAATCATTCTAAGTCATAAAGTCAGGAACTTTATGACTTAAGAAGTCCATTTGAATCAGATCTGGAAGTTTGGGCTAAGGTCTTATGGTATTAAGAAGTTTTTAGACATTTTGGACGGATTTTGACCTTTGGAGTTCATCTTTGGTGTTGGGCTTCATTAAGCCATGAAAAGGCTTAAAGCCTTCAACTTTATGGATCAAGTCACTTATATTTAGCTATTCTTAGGTTTTGGACGTATTGGCTTAATGGATTAAGAGTGTGTTCGGCACGGAGCATTTTAGAGCGTTTGAGAGCTTCTAGCATTTGACAAAACGCTCCGTTTAAAATAGAAAGTCTTGTTTGGCGCTACAAGCTTCCAGCGTTTAGTTTAATCAAAACGCTCCAAATCCAAATGCTACTTCATGAAGCGTTTAACAAAACTCTACAAGCTACAAGCTACCCGCTACATGCTACAAGCTACCCGCTACCAGCTAGTTTTGCCAAACACGCAATAAGAGGTAGAACTGAGAGTTGGTCAAATAGGAGGAGTACCCTGGGTTTACAAGCCTGTAAGCGTAGCGTACAAGCTATTAAGCCAGTACGCTTAGCATACAAGCTGAGTACGCCCCGCGTACTCAGCAGAGTCAAATTTCGGTATTTGGGCTTCAGTTTAGGCCATCTTTTGGGCTTTGTTGTTTTGGGCCCTGGTGGGCCATCAGGTTTTGGGTTGATATTTATTTGTGGAGGCCCACTATGGATTTGGTCCTAATTTGGAAAATTGGGCCTTGGGTACTTTTTGGTATTTGTGCCTTGTGGATTATTAGGTTTGGGCCTGATTCTTGGTCCAAAAGTAGGTGAGGGGTAAATTGGTCATTTACCCTAGTACTGGATTTATGGTTATGGTTTGGAACCCAATTGGTAATTGGGTGTTGTTTTGATATTGACAGTTCGGGAATCTGTCAGCCAGCAGCCAGGGATCGTCTATGTGTTTCGACGGTGTAATGTTAGTTTCCTCACTTGGCTTAGCAGGTCGAAGGCACCAATGCCGGCCCATGGTTTTATGTTAGGATGCTAGATGTATGTTCGACTCTTCGTGTGTTATATGATGATATGTTTACCGGACAAGGTTTGATGCCAGGCGAGGCCTGAGGAGGATATCGCATGTTAATTATCAGTATGTGTCTTATGATTACCGGGCGAAACGCAATGTCGGGCGGGGCTCGATGACTGTATAGGATGCTATAGTATTTGTGATTATTGCATGTGTTAGTAGGTTACATGTTTATATGATTATATGGTTATATGATTATGCGTGAATCGGGCGGGGACCAATGTCAGGAGGGGACTGGTGAATGACATATCTATAATTCGAGCGGGGCTCGATGCCGGGCGGGGCCCGAGGCCTAGTGGGACTCGAGACCGGGCGAGGCACGATGAAGGGCGGGGGGCCCAATATGTGATTTATGTATGTCTGGTATGTGGTATGTTGGGGAACTCACTAAGTTTGTGTTTACTGATTTTAGTTTATGTTTCAGGTACTTCGGTTTTCAAAATGGAAGGGATCGGGATGATTGCATAGCACACACCACATGTTTCCGCATTCTGCGAATTACTCTGATTTAATGATATTTTGCTAAATCTTGATTACCTTGGTTTTATGGAGTTGTTATGTATTAACGATTTATTAATCTAAAAACGGAAATTTTGTGTCATTATTTTGGGACATTTCTATATATATATATATATATATATATATATATATATATATATATATCATTACAAAAACAACTTGTTGCTTTGAACACTGTAAATTTGAATTTCAACTTAGAAATCCTTCGAGATTTCAAAGAACATTTACACTTTCATTACAATATTTATAAACAAACACATTTACATAGTTTTAACAAATTATATAAAAGACTCATACCTTCTTTTTAGACAGACTATAGGCTGAAATCATGCCCCCAAGAAAAATTACTCGAAGCCTCCCAACACCACTACTAGACTCAACCACCGTTAAGGTGTTGATCACGCTACTAATCGTCGAATCTTTGGCCACTTACAAAACCAACAAATACAATACCTCCTAGCAAAATGTAAGGGGGGTATAACATACATAGTAAAAAGGCATGCACCTACAAAGAATTCTTGAACTACAAGCATAGGTCCTTCTATGGATATATATAAGACTAATTGGTTTAACCCGTTGTATTGAAAAGATGGAATGATTATTCCAAATCACTCTTTATGCTAAGGACTGTCTGGTTAAATTCTTCACTTGCACATTTATGGACAAAACCCTTACCTAATGGAATGACCATACAAAGTTTATAGGCATTGACTCAGTTTACACAATTTTCCTTGGAGGAACTAAAGAAAATGCTCGTCGAAGAATACTGCCCATGAATGAGATACAAAAACTGGAGCAAAAGCTCTGGAATCTAACCATGTGTAACATCCCAAAAATCATAGTAAAAATGTTCATTTTTAAAACCATTTAATAATCCATAAACCACACAAAAACATTATATTCATGAACATAGTCAAAATCAGATTATCCCAAAATCATCAATCAACAAATATTCAAGGACACTAGTAGAATATATGCCTCTAATGACATGAAAAAGAGAGTGGCCTTAAAATAGTGTCATCTCTCCAAAAAATTTAAGGATTTAGGTCACGCATTATTGCGTGCCCTTAAATTAGTGTCTCAAGAAAAAAAACACGGAGGTCGCTTTATCTTAAACACGCATCCTCTACGACTGTCGCTTTATAATTTAAATGAAATATGCATCTCTTTTTACAAAAATCGTAGATACTACTGATATTCTAGGGCTTTTTCAAAAGAAATCAAAACACTCACTGATCAGTCAGCTGCGACCTCGCCTCACCTCCCCTGGCCTTGCCGACAACCTCTCCTCCGACGACGTTAGGTTACTTCTCCTCCAGTTGACTTCTCCTTGTTGACGACCTTGGGCTCACCTTACATCGTTAGAGACTACTCAAATTTACGTGCCCTAGGTCCGATTAAGATATTGGAGAAGTCACGTGTTGAGCTTGGTGTTCCTGTTGAAACGATTCACCAAGTAACATAAGACAAAGACGAGAAGAAAGTCGACATAAGGGGAAGAAGCATCTGGTAGCCATGAATATGATGCTAAATTGACATTCAAGGGTTTCTCACCTTTTGAAGCTTCTCAAGTTGAACACAAGGTAAATTTTTAAGAAAACCGGATCTTTGTGTTATTCAAACATATGCTCTTAGTTGGGTTTTCTCCTCATGTATATGCTTGCACTTAGTTGGCTCATCATTTGTGTTATCCTCTTGTCTTGTATAATTCAATTTATAATAAAGATTTTATAAGAACGAACAAATATTTAACGAATCTTTTTAAGTAAATCTAGGGGACCCATGCTTGGGAATCTAAAAGATTTTTTTTTCTAAAAATGGTGAACTTCAAGACCTAATGAGATACTCAAATTCTTATTTTAAACTAAAAGTTTTAGTCTTTTAGATATATCAAATTACTGATGGAAAATTTTGTATGGTTGCTAGTTCCAGCACTCAATGCTTGTAAAAAATATTATGATTTACTATTGATTTTCATTTTTCATAAATGTTTTTGCATCATGTTATTTATAATTATCACAAAAGGAAAACCATAAAGGAAATCACAAGAGAGTTCTAAAAAAACACATGTTTCGATATCTATTTTGTACATCAATAAAAAACATAAAAATAAAAATTAACTTAATATTACAAAAAGAAAACCACAAGTGCAGAAAAGCAATTTTGCAACTATTAATACACTTGTTCTTAGCCCCTGTTTAATGAACTTTAATATGTTAGCCTAATAAGATTTTGGGCTTTATTTTGTATTGGGTTTTATGATTAGGCCTTTTTGCTAGGAAACCCTAATTAGCTTGTCTATATATTATGTCTTTCCTTTTCATTGTATTTGTACTTCTCTTTGATAATAATATGAAACCCTAGCCGTTATATGTATTTCACTTGTTAGTTTACATCGTATCAGAGCTCGGTTGATTATATGTAGTTTTTCGTTTTTTTTTGGGGCGAGTACTGTTCATCGGCACAGTTCATCGGGGGCGATTACTGTTCATCGGAGCTACTGTTCATCGATTACTGTTCATCGTGATTACTGTTCATCGCGATACTGTTCACCGTGATTACTGTTCATCACGGTTACTGTTCATCGCACTATTCATCGGTATTGTTCACGTGCACTGTTCATTGCCACCATTTGCAATTTTGGGGTATGCCTTTTTTGCTCATTTCTGTATTTGGTTTGGTTTGATTTGTTCGTTTGTCGGTTTTGAGGGTTTCATTTTCGTCTAGCTTTGTTAATTTCGAGATCTTGATCGTTTTTTGCTGCTACTCGTATTTACTATTTGACTGATATTGAAATATGGCCCCAAGAGATGATTCTCTTCAGTCCATTAGTATTCAACTTGATGGAAAAAACTATGCCTATTGGAGTTATGTTATGAAAAATTTCTTGCGGGGCAAGACTATGTGGGGGATTGTTACAGGTGACAAGAAGAAACCAACAGACGAGAAGGCCGCTAATTATGCAACCTTACTGGATTCATGGAAGACTGATAACTCCAAGATCATTACTTGGATTAATAATTCTGTCATCCAGTCTATTGGTACTCAGTTGGCGAAGTATGACACGACAAAGGAGGTTTGGGATCACTTGGCTAGGTTGTATACTCAGTCTAACTTTGCAAAGCAGTATCAGTTAGAGTTTGATATTCGAGCCCTCCAACAGAACAATCTCAGTGTTCAGGAATTTTATGCAGCTATGTCGGATTTGTGGGATCAGTTAGCTCTTACCGAACCTGATGTGTTGAAGGCTTTTAAGCCTTATATTGATAGAAGGGAAAAGCAACGTTTGGTTCAGTTCTTGATGGCATTACGTTCAGATTTTGAAGGTCTGCGTGGATCAATCTTGCATCGTACACCTCTTCCCACTGTTGATTCGGTTGTTCACGAGTTGATTGCTGAAGAAACTCGTATCAAGTCCCATGCTGACAAAGCTCCCAAGACAGCCACTCCTGCTGTCTTTGCTGTTTCACAACGACCCCAATCTTCAAACCAAAATCGTCCCAGAGTTGCATTTGATGAGTGTGCTTTCTGTAAGAAGAAGAACCATTGGAAGGCAAATTGTCCTTTGCTGACAAGCAAGGGAAATCAGCAGCAACAACAAACAAGATCACCAGCACACTCTCATTCTTCACAGCAGAACAAGTCTTCTGGACAGTCACGTCCCTCTTTTTCATCTTTTAGGCCACCACAGTACGCTGCTGCTACACCTTCAGTTGAGAATGAAACATATTTCACACCACCATCAGCCTAGGATCCACAGATTGTTGAGCAGTTCAGACAGTTCTTAGCTACCAATCCAACTGCCATGTCAGCTTCCATGTCTCATTCAGGTCTGTCTTCATCCAACACATCAGGTATTCCTTCATCCTTGTGGATATTGGATTCTGGTGCATCTCATCACATGTCACCACATTTTTCATCTTTTGCTTCATTATCTTCTCGTACACCTGTCTCTGTTATGTCTGCTAGTGCTACACCCATGTCAGTAGAGGGTGTTGGTTCTATTGTCACTCCTTATATATCTTTAACAGATGTGTATTACATTCCTACACTTGCTGTGAATCTTGCATCGGTCAGTCAGTTGTGTAAATCTGGTTGTTGGGTCTTCTTTTCTGATTCATTCTGCTGTGTACAGGACATTCGGTCTAGGATGGTGATTGGGATAGGCCGTAGACTTGGGGAGGTTTATGTCTTGGAGCAGCTACATGTTGCTGATGTTGCTGCATCTAGTGTCGATTTGTCGTCTTTTCGTTTAAACCCTTCATCGTCTCCTTTTTATCTTTGGCATTCTCGTTTGGGACATGTTTCAGCGTCTCGTTTACAGTTTTTGGTTTCCACTGGTGTGTTAGGCTCTTTGAAATTTGATGACATTTCTGATTGTTGTGGTTGTAAACTGGGAAAATTTTCTGCTTTACCGTTTAATAAAAGTGTCACTCGTTCTGTTGCTCCCTTTGATATTGTGCATTCTGATGTGTGGGGTCCCTCTCCGATAACCTCCAAGTCAGGAGCTAACTATTATGTTTCATTCATTGATGATTACACTCGTTATACATGGGTTTATTTTATGAAGCGCAGGTCTGACTTTTTCACCATATATAGTGAATTCAGAGAACTTGTCAAGACTCAACACTCTGCTATCATAAAATGTTTTCGGTGTGATCTGGGAGGAGAATTTACCTCCAATGATTTTAAACAATTATTGGCATCTGATGGCACTATACATCAATCATCTTGCACAGACACTCCTCAGCAGAATGGTGTTGCAGAAAGAAAACATCGACATCTCCTAGAAACTGCTAGATCCGTACTACTCTCTGCTCAAGTTCCCAATATGTTTTGGGGAGAAGCTGTTCATACCGCTACTTATGTTATTAATCGCATTCCTACTACATACACTTCGAGGAAGTCTCCTTATGAAATGTTGTTTGGACAACTCCCAGATTATTCTTCATTACGAGTGTTTGGGTGTACATGTTTTGTCTTGAAGCCTCATGTAGAGAGAGATAAGTTGTCTTCAAAATCAGCTCTTTGTGTTTTTCTGGGATATGGTATTGGTCAGAAAGGTTATCGGTGCTATGATCCTTCAAATTAGAAACTGTATGTATCTTGCAATGTCACCTTTTTGGAGCATATTCCATTCTATAGCATTCCTGTTTAGTCACATGATGCAACCCGAGAGGAGCTTCGTACTATTGATCCGTTTAGCATTGACATTGATGATCCACCACTTGCTGCTGATCCACCACATGTGGCTGATCCAGCACCTATCGTTGATCCTCTGCCTGCAAATCATCAAGACCCCCCCTCCATCGAGACCTTATCGTAATAAGAAGTCCACAAACCTTCCTGAATTTGTCTATTCCTCTTACTCACCGGCTTTTGCCTCCTTTATTGCTAATGTACATCGTCTCTCCGAGCCAACATCCTATAAAGAGGCCATTTATGATCCCCTTTGGCAGACCGCTATGGCTAAGGAACTTGCAGCTCTTTATCAGACTCATACATGGGATCTGGTTCCGCTTCCACCTAGAAAACACACGACTGGTTGTCGTTGGGTTTATAAAATCAAAACAAAGTCTGGTGGATCCGTTGAGTGTTATAAAGCCAGACTTGTTGCGAAAGGGTACGCGCAAAAGTATGGTATGGATTATGAGGAGACGTTTTCTCCTGTTGCAAAAATGACGACTGTTCGCACCTTGATTGCAGTTTCTTCCATTCACCAATGGAAGATTTATCAAATGGATGTCAAGAATGCTTTCTTGAATGGTGATCTTCATGAAGAAGTATACATGTCTCCTCCCCCTGGTATTGCTCACCGACCAGGTGAAGTTTGTCGACTTCGGAAGGCTCTATATGGCCTCAAACAAGCCCCTCGTGCTTGGTTTGAGAAATTTTCTACGGTGATTACTTCTCTTGGTTTTCAACCAAGTAACCATGATTCGGCTCTATTTATTCGATGTACGAATGCAGGTCGGATTATTCTTTCCTTATATGTCGATGACATGATTATTATTGGTGATGATCGTGATGGTATAGAGTCCTTAAAGCGTGATTTGGCTCACCGTTTTGCTATGAAAGACTTGGGATTACTTCGTTATTTCTTGGTGATTGAAGTTGCTCAATCTCCAAAGGGTTATCTTTTATCTCAAACAAAGTATATTTCAGATTTGTTTGAACGTGTAAAACTCACGGATAATCGAACAGTTGATACGCCTATAGAGAGTAATGCAAAGTACTCTCTAACTGATGGTGTCCCATTATCAGATCCAAGTCTTTATCGTACCATTGTTGGGAGTTTGGTTTACCTGAATGTCACTAGACCGGATATTGCTCATGCAGTTCATGTGGTTAGCCAGTTTGTCACTGCTCCTACTATTGTTCATTGGGGAGCTATTCTTCGTATTTTGAGATATTTACGTGGTACTCAGTTCCGCACTCTTATGTTTCCTTCTTCATCCTCTCTTAAGTTGCGTGCCTATAGTGATGCAAATTGGGATAGTGATATTTATGATCGTAATTCCACTACTGGGTATTGTGTTTTTCTTGGAGATTCATTGATATCATGGAAAAGCAAGAAACAAGATGTTGTTTCTCGATCTTCTACAGAATCTGAGTATCGAGCTATGGCTATCGCCACTTGTGAGATTGTTTGGTTGAGATGGCTTCTTGCAGATATGGGCGTTCACATCTCTCAGCCTACCCCTTTGTATTGTGATAACGAGAGTGCGATAATGATTGCCAAGAATTCAGTGTTTCATGAGCGCACAAAGCACATTGAGATTGACTGTCATTTCACACGTCATCATCTCCAAAAGGGCACTATCTCCCTTCCTTATGTTCCTTCCTCTTTGCAGATTGCTGATATTCTTACGAAGCCGTTGACTGCTCCTCGATTCCATTTTCTGTCTGACAAACTCTCAATGCTTATTGTTGTTGCATTGTGAGTTTGAAGGGGGATGTTAGCCTAATAAGATTTTGGGCTTTATTTTGTATTGGGTTTTATGATTGGGCCTTTTCGCTAGGAAACCCTAATTAGCTTGTCTATATATTATGTCTTTCCTTTTCATTGTATTTGTACTTCTCTTTGATAATAATATGAAACCCTAGCCGTTATATGTATTTCACTTGTTTGTTTACATAATACTCATCACAAGAACACTCTTTATAGACTAAACTCAGCTACCTTTCTCATCGTATCGTCTCTTTTTGATGTTCATCCCTGCTGCATCATTGCACAAAAAGAGGTAAGTTTTTGAAAAAGAGACTATGAGGGTAAAATGGTCATAATTCTTCATTTAATTCTCTGAATAGAAACTACCGAGCATAAAATAGTCATAAATGAATTATATAACTCTATCATCAACAACTTTGCAAGTAAATTACACCGAAGTTTAATCAATTTTTTTTATAGATTACTCAAATTTTTTTATGCAGACTTGAGCCAGAATAAAATTTACATGCATGATATACATAAAATGGCAGACAAATTACTTGTTTTACTTACAAAATTGAATTTTGACTGTAAGGTTACTATGTAACAGTGCACTCAAAACACTGATTTCAATAAATTGTCAAAAAATAAGACTAAATTGTCTTTTATGTAGATGAATACATATACATTTCCTCAAATTTCTTAAGTATTTTTTTCATACGAATATGGAAAAAAGTTAAGAGAGATCGCAGATGGCAATTCAAAAAGTGTGAATAATCAGACTTATTTGCATACAATACTCCAATAATCCCCAATGCAATTTTTCCAAGTCAAATTTCCTAATAATCCCTCAGAAAAATATCCATATATCACAGAATCTTAATAAATGGAAACCTCTTGTTGGTTTATAATAAAATATTTGGACATCCACATGCAAAAAAACACAAACCCGTGATGCTTCCATGCATTTAGTCTTTAGTTTAGTTGTAGGAGTCAACATGAAACATCAGACATCCACACATAGAAAGATAAAACACACATATATTACAGACGTCATTAGAGAAACATAGTCCATATAAATCAAAAATATAAAACATATGAAACACCATGCATCATTTAAAAATACTGATTTAATTCACCATGTATGCACATGTGTATACTAGAAGTGTGGAATGCAAGTACTCAATATAAAACAAAACTTTCAAATATGTAATCAGAGCACACAAAAATATTAAAAAGTGATGACAGAATACCTCAACTTCAAAAGATTTATATGAAAAGAAAAGTTCCATGAATGGACACATGCACACAATACCTCAACTTCAATAGAAATGTTTCATGAATGGATATTCTCTAAATTACATACATAAATATACAACCAACCATTGCAAATTTTGTTTCAGACCTCCATTGTAGGTTTTGTTAAAGGTTTTTGTTACAAAAATCGACCAGATTAGCAAATCAAACCATTTGTAGTTTTGTTTAAGATTTACATACAGATACACGCAAGAAAATTATAGATTTTGGTTGATAAAGAAACCATTAGTAGAAATACATTGAATGTTTTGTTTCAAATGGAACCAATTAGCAAAAATCGAACCCAAAAATCAATTGAATTAGGATTTACTTACATGTTGGTTAACTGTTAGTCTCGATGTTAGGTTGATGTTATTCTAATTTTGCAATGACCATGTTTCTTTAATGTTCACAACTTGTTTCCATAGTTTATTCGAAATGGGTTTTATACTAGCGAAATTTTCTACGGTTATATATATATATATATATATATATATATATATATATATATATATATATATATATATATATATATATATATATATATATATATATAATAACAAACCCTTTAATGCAACTATATGCAATATACTATAAAACTGATCAGCCATCTGTAAATATAAATACAAGATGCTTCTTTTTGTTTTTACCTTTTAACCTTTTTGCAACATGTAACAAGATACTTCTTTTTCAGGATGAATATAACAAAGTGGTGGTTTCTGCACAGTTGGATCCTCCCTAACTTCCTTAACTGAATGAACTCTAGCTAAGGTAATAACTTCATTTATTTTCACAGATTTGTTGTCTATGCGAAGTTTTTTTGTCCCTGTAGAGTTTTATTTTTGCACAGATTAAGTCCCTATTTCAGTTTTGGTCCCTGTAAAAGATTTGGATTTTGGTCCGTGTACATTTTTCAGTTTTGTTTTCTGTTATAAAAATAAATAAATTACATTTTGGTTCTTATGCTAAAAAGGAACCAATTAGTATGTAATACTAGTTTAATTTTTTTCTTTTATACATGCCTAATCATTGTTGCTTTAAATGGTAAATAATTATGTAGGTTGATAACAAATGTTTAATGGATAAATCATGGATTTCATCTAATAGATGTAAATGCATATGATGAAGGTTTGAATGCTTTTCGAGAGTTTGCACAAAGTAACAATCCAAAGCTAGATGTTATTCCATGCCCTTGTGTAAATTGTATCAATTTGTGTGACCACTTAATTGACAATGTCTGTTATCATTTTTTGCCCACGGCTTAGATGAAAATTATAAGATTTGGTCTTTCCATGGAGAAAAATAACCCAAGATTGATTCTAGATGCCTTAACAATTCCATTCCTCCTGATGCTATTTATACAAAGGATATGCTACATGATGCCTTCAAATATGTAGAGAAAGAACCTGATTCATTTGAAGAATGTGATAAGCCACTTTATGTAGGGTCAAAGTATAATGCACTTAGTGCATTATTGAAATTCCAACATTTGAAGGGTCAGTTACTCATTCTCGTGATACCCCTTCATGGAAGCTTGTTGATAACATGTGGAAAGAATTCAGATAAGAAAAATGAAATCTTAGATTAGCCTTGTCTGCTGATGGTATCAATCCTCACAAGTCATTAAGTTCCAACCGTAGTTGTTGGTCGGTTATCCTAATAACATATAATCTACCCCCTTATTTGTGTATGTCAAGAAATTTCATGATGTTGACTCTGTTGATATCAAGGCCAAACCAACCTAGTAACAATACTGATGTCTACTTGGCACCATTGATAGAAGATCTAAAACTCTTGTGGGAAATTGGTGTTGATACATTTAATTCTTATAAGCAAGAATACTTCAATCTAAGAGTAATGTTAATTTTGACTATAAGTAACTTTCCCGCATATGGTAATCTTTCGGGGTGTGTTACCAGAGGTTATTATGCTTGTCCAATATCTTCGAAGAATACTTGTTCACAATGGTTACCAAAGTCCAAAAAAGTACGCTTTCTTGGGCATAGAAGTTTCCTCCTACTTGAACATCCTTTTCGTATAAGAAAAAAACATTTCAACAATCAACAGGAGCATGATTTTACGCAACAACCATCATCAGTGAAGATATTTATGACTATCTGGCGGGATTTGAGAGTACATGGGGTAAGAAGTTAAATTCATAGAAGATAGGTTCAAAGAAGATAAAGTTAAAGAAGGGAGCGTCAAAGAAGGAAACACCAAAGAAGGAACAGTCAAAGAAGAAAAAAGAAAGTATCGATGAGAGATCTAAATTTTTGCATAAAAAGTCGATTTTTTTTTAAACTTGAATATTGGAAGAAGTTGCCTGTTTGTCATCAGCTAGATCTCATGCACATAGGAAAAAATGTGACCGAGAGTGTTTATGGGACAATGTTGAATTTGCCTCACAAGACGAAGGATGGATTAAAAGCACGACAAGATCTTGAAGTGTTGGGCATTAAGGCTGAATTACAAACTCAGCCAAAAGGGGATCAACATTAGCTTCCTCCTACGTGCTACATATTGAATTCCTCAGAGAAACATCAATTTTATGATACCCTGTCTAACATAAAAGTGTCTCATGGGTATTGCTCCAATTTCAAGAATCTCGTGTCAGATGATGTTTCAAAGATGAATGGTTTGAAGTCTAATGATTTTCATGCACTAACGCAACAACTTATCCCTTTTGCAATCAAATGGGTGTTAGACGTGAAGGTGCGGAGAACAATCCTAAGTTTGTGTCATTTTTTTCAGTGAGTTGTGTAGTAAAGTTGTTGATGTTAGTAAGGTAGGCAAGTTGCAAAGTGACATCGTATTAACCTTATGTTTTTTAGAGAAGCACTTTCATCCTTCATTTTTCAATGTCGTGATTCACTTGATGGTGCATTTAGTTAGAATCCTTAATATTTTTCAAGGAGGCCACAAGTCTTTTGTATTTTTCCTTATATGTTTCATCATTATGATCAAATGTTTTTTTTTTAAAATATCTAATAAAGTTTTCGGCATCACTACACGTGAAACACTTATCAACAAATGATGACTTTTAACTTTTCAACGCAAGGTGTTGTATCAACTTCAGAGTTTTTAAAACCATAACTGAATTTCCTTTGATTTGGTCTAAACTCCGTTGTGTTCTTGAAGTTGTTAAACTGTTTCATAATCAAACTCGGTTGAGAGACTAATTCAATGAATTTTGTGAGCTTATCATCCTTTTCAAAATCATTATTAGCTTGAACCTCTTCATCACTTGATAGTACTTCAATAAATTCTTTTCTTCTAGACATTAGGATTGTGGACTTTTATGTATGAATTTCTTTCATATCTATGATTTTTTACTCTTTACTCTGAGCTTTGTTTTATTTATAGTTCCTCAAATTTCCAAAGATACTTTAAATATTCATGGTCTTGATCTTCTATCCATCCTTTAGAATATCGACATGGTATTCCCATCACTCATCACGGGAATCATAAAACTTGAGGACTAAAACTAAGTTTGAGTTGATGTTCTTAAGCTTTCTCATATCATCTATTAAGTGGTTAAAGAGATTAAACGAACGATCAAGGTTTCATTCTTTAGGGCAAAGAAATATTCATAACTTCTATTTATACTATTATGTTGGTTACCACAAACCCATTTTGTTCCTATATAAGATACTTTTAGAGTGTCTACAATATCCTTAGAAAAATCATAGTTGTCATCCATTTGGTAGACATTGTATGGTATGACATTGTATATGTTAGACTCGACAATGTAATACATGACATGATTAAAACGACACGATTTTTCCATGTATATGTTTTAGAAATTCGTATTTATTCATGTCGATGTGAATTTTAAAACTCATGTTTCATGTCTTACATGTGTCAAATACGAATTTACCTGGTTAACCAAGTGTAGAAACGAATTAAATTTGTGTCGACACACGACACATATAAACACGCGACAGATGACACATATAAAAACATATATACACGTATAAACACGAGACACATGACACATACCCACACACACCCACATAAGTATATACACATATATACAACATAAATTTGTGTTTATCCGTCTATTCGTGTCGTGTCATGTCACGTGTAACACAGATTAATTACGTGTTGTATTTGTGTTTGATATCCAAGACACATTTTACAATTCGTGTCATGTTCGTGTTTGCGAAATTCGTGTCTGATACGTAGACACTCATATACGAAATGCGATGTCGAGTATATGCCTGCTCTTGCTCAATCATCTATATTTTCTCTCATCTTGTCTTCATCATTCTATTTAGTCATGGGAGCACGTTTGGTTCTAGGAGGAGCATCACTTTCAATAACAATTTTCATTGGAATTTATGGCCCATTAGTTAATATGTCTAACATGTTGTAGTCCAACATTTCAAGTACGATTAAGGTTTTGCTGAACCACATTGTGAACTTGTTTTCATCGAACGAAGGGCATTTGTTTAAGGAGTGGGATTGAAAACCAGATGCAGGTTTTGATGAGCTTCATGAATCCATTGATAAACAGATCGATTTAGATAAATCTAATTTCTGCTATGATACTAGTTGTTAGTCCCTTATGATTCAATCACGTAACAACACAAGAACACTAAGAATACTTTGAAACCAAATATTTATTGATGAGAAATAGTTTCCTAAACACAAGAGATAATTTGAGCATAGACCCTGATTATAAACATACTCTTGGATAACATTTACATTGTAATTGATTATATATAACCATTAATTAAAGAAACCCGTATTTTTTTTTTATAAAGAATAGGTTCAACTGTAAACACAATCCCTCACAAACAAGGAGTCCACTTATCTTAGAAAGTTTGTCTTCAGAAGATCCTCATCAGAAAGTATTAGCAATGGTACCATCAATGTAAACATACGCCGAGACCATCCGCGACAACATCAAAATCATTGACACAAACATAGCAGTAACATGTGGTGAAGAAGCATATATGTGTGATATTGCCACACATAGAATATATTTGAACACCAATTTGGCTTTGAGATCATATTTTTCTTTGTGAAGGATACATTGTTGCCACCGTACAATGAATATGTTATGATTCCTACATATTAGTGTTTCCGTTTTTTATTTTGTTTGTTTTTAGTTTTCGCAATAGCCAACTGCTAATGGATGATCTCTCTTCCATTTTTCAATTGTTTAATATTTGTTGACTATATATAAAATATTTATGCATTTATTACCGAACAGTTGGTAATATTTTTTGAATGCTCTTTTTAATCGGTTAAGAGAAATTTTTTGGTAAAAGATGAAATAATACATCTATTATTTGTCGGAAATCTGTAACAAGAATCACAAAAGTTATAACTATAGATATCTACAATGATTCACGAAAACCTGTCAATGGGATATATGTATACTACCAACGGGTATGTTTGACGTAAAATGTCACAAAATGTATTTGTGTATATCAAAAATCCATACATTTTTTTCGAAGGGAGTACTCCGTTGGCAATTAATTGCGTCTTTTATAAATGGCTAACCCGATCCCATGCTTTGCAAGAAGCATGAACGCTCATCATGCAGAAATCAAAAAATGTGGATAAAAAATACAGAGCACTCGGTGCTTTTAAATATTTAATAAATCCCTCCGAAATGTTCCTACACTTCTCTTCAATCGTTGGATTATACTTGAAATACAACAACCTCGATTTCATTATTTAACATATAGCGCTTTCTCCCACGAAAGACTAAAGTGATTATACTATGTCTTATGATGAATTTCGATACCGTGACCAGCAAATTGAACTTATGGTACGTAACAGGATTTGTTCTTATTCTCATGTGTAGATGGGTTGACCAACACAGCAACACAAGAGTTTGTCTTCAATGTTACATGTTCGAGTCTTTGCACCTTTGTTGTTCACCTCTCATATTCTCTTCTTAATTCACACATATCTTATTAAGTACTAATGTTTTTATGTATCATTCCCTCACAAATTGACATGTATTTAGCTTTGGATCTCAATCTCCAACATATACGAAACATGATGAAAGATTCAGACCCTTCAATGAAAATAAACTTTAGGTTCCTCTCCAACATTCTTAAAAGATAACCACTTTATGCAAGATATGAGACTGGGGGAGTAGACTACACATCACTAACTAATCCTTTTGACCTTTTTGCTTGATAAATCGTCTTCTAATTTCCTTATGCATGTTCTAAACAACTAAAGAAACTTTTTACTCTTCTTTTTTCCATTTTTTATTTAACATAAACTTTACCATTCTTTAATTTCAACATCAACTATCTTGTATTTTTTATCGAGTGGTCCCTTATCTTGCTGCAACTTGTAACATAGAAAAGTAATAACCATTCTTTGTCACAGCATGACTAACTTTTATAACCTAGAGTTCTGGTAGAACTAAACTGTAAACTGGATAGTGATCTTAGCCCATTTTGTTGAATGGTTTTTAACATTTTAAACTGAAAAGTCAAAAACTATGGAGACGGTTATACTTATCTACATATAAAAATGACGATTTGGAAAGAAAATAAAAGACCGCGCAAATTGTGAAATAAAAAAAAAATTAACAAGATATTAGTGTACAACATAACATAAGTATTCGTTTTAATTCAACAATTACTTATATATAACTATATATATTATAGCACTCAGTGTACCTTTATTAATTAGAGCTCTCCGATGGGAGGTTGATAAAAAGTCGAATATTTAGAGTAGATCTCAAAACAAGTTTTAATTTGAGAAAGGGTGATGATATTTCCACTTATCAATTTATCCTTCCACTTCATATAAATTTGCATTTACATTTTTACCCTTATTTAAAATTTACAAAAATATGATGAATTATATATAGGGGTTAATACGATTGGCCTCTTACCATAACAAATTTAAACGTTTCTCCCCTATTTATCACTTACACAAGTTAATTAATTTATGTTGTTTCTTTTTATTTATTCCTTACAAAAATTAGTTTGTTTTCTTATTTAATCATCAAACAAGCCCACCAAAGGATTCCATCTTACTCGATTAGTCCTTTAAACGTTTTCATTTGAATATAAAATCTAAAAAAAGATAATTTGTTTCTTTATTTATTAATCAAACAAACCAACTAATTTATTTTCTTAAACATGAGTTTTATTTTTCTTATTTATCATTTAATTATAAAATCTAACAAATGTTATTTTCTTTTCTTATTTATGTATACATATAACAATAATATATAGTGAAAAACAATTCATTCCATACCGATGCATATCACAATACAATATTTAAATTATACATATCAATATATATATATATATATATATATATATATATATATATATATATATATATTACCCACTAAAATGTTGTCTAACAAAAATTTATAAATCACAATAATTTTTTTTAAAAAAAAGTTGAAAATAAAAAAACATTCACTGTACTCCAATTACATATTATCACTTATAAAAAATAAATATGCATTTAAATCAAATAAGTTGTTCTTAGATACTTTATAGCTCATTTAGAAGACACGAGTAAACGAAACATTAGTAAACTTTTGACTAAATCTGATACGTTCTTTGAACCAATAATTCGTCAGACAACAGGTATATATATATATATATATATATATATATATATATATATATATATATATATATATATATATATATATATTACCCACTAAAATGTTGTCTAACAAAAATTTATAAATCACAATAATTTTTTTTTAAAAAAAGTTGACAATAAAAAAACATTCACTGTACTCCAATTACATATTATCACTTATAAAAAATAAATATGCATGTAAATCAAATAAGTTGTTCTTAGATACTTTATAGTTCATTTAGAAGACACGAGTAAACAAAGCATTACTAAACTTTTGACTAAATCTGATACGTTATTTGAACCAATGATTCGTCAGACAACAGGTATATCTCCAGAATTAAAAAAGAAAAATGAAATAAGTTTTAATGTATAAGACCCTTTAAGATTTGAGTTTGTGGAATCACCATAAACACACAATCTTTTATTTACTTGTTTCTTTCCAAATGAATAATAAAGTGTTTAAGAGCAACTTATTTTATTTAAATGCATATTCAACTTTATAAGTGATAATATCTAATTGATGCAGAGTGAATTTTCTTTTAATATTATTATGATTTGATTATTTTAGTTGGGTAACAATTTACTATGATTTAATATGTATTAATTTGAACATTTTATTGTTGTGATATAAACAACTTTGGAATAAAATAATTCCCAATACATAATATATATCATTTAGTGTATGGACAAAGAGATAAATTATTTTTTTGTTAGATTTTACATTCAAATGAAAAAGTTTACATTGGCTGGTCTAATAAGAGATATCACTTATCATTTAGTGGGTTAATTTGATAAATAAATAAAAAAAAAACTATTTTTTTTTGTAAGGAATAAACGATGAGAAAAAACAAAAATTAATTAATTTTTATAAGTAAATAAGGTGGAAAAAGAAAGGGTTATTTAAAAACAAACTAATTTTTGTAAGGAAAAGTTTAAATTTGTTATGGATAAGAGGCAAACGTATAAACCCTCGTACATATCTCATTTTATTTTTGTAAATTTTAATTAAGGGTAAAAATGTAAAGACAATTTTAATTTAAGTGGAAGCATCAAATTAACAAGTGCTAATTATAATTAAACGTTAGTTATTATTTATTAACTAATTAATTTTTTTAATAAATATTAAAATAATATTTCATGTTAATACTTGATATTAATCATTAAACACATAATTATAATATAATATTTTGCCATTTTTTTCAATATATACGTAACAATTTATCATCTTTCGTCTTGTAATATATTATTTTAGGCAAATATTTTTTTGTATATTATTTTCTTTTAAAAATTTACAATTTTTGTCAAAAATAAAAATACAAATTTATATGATAGTGTTTTATAATATATTTCAATTTAGATGATGCTGAATTATAACTTTTTTGTTTTTTTTTTTCAAAATCATCAATGGTTGGAGAGGTTTGAAGTTAATAAGTTTTTGTTTCATAAATTTAGTTGGAAACTTATGTGACAATAAAAACAATGCGGTTAATAAGGGTATTTTTTTCGATACATCATTCTACTACACACCAGTCTTTACCTATTAAAAAAATCATAATTATTGATTAATCATTCCAGTAATAAATTATTTAGGTTACATTGTTTTCCTAAAGTTATTTCTCTCTCCTTTTTAATTCTCTCTCATTTTTAATCTTTTTTTCTCTTTTTTTTTATTATTTTTAATATTATTTTATTACTATTATTATTAAGATATTATTTATTTTAATAATAATTTTCGGTTAACATAGAATATTATTATATGTAATTTTTATTTATTTATTTATTTATTAAACTCAAAGTAATAAATCAAAATCAACATTTTTTTCTTATTGATGAGCCAATATTTTTTATTTTTAATGTTTTAATATAATTATAAATCAATTAATAAGAATATTGTTTATAAAAAACTGTAATTTTTAACTGTTGGAACCTGAAAGTGAACATCTACCAATCATAAGTACATATTCCGAAGGCTGTTGGTTCCGAAGAAGAAGTGATCCGGAACTTGTCCGGAACTGGAAATAAGAAGAAAAGGAGCATGCTGTAGAGGAACACATTCCGGAGCTAAACCTGATGTTCGGAATGTATAGTGATCTGGATCAAGCTGTCATCTCCGGAACAACACTTGTCCGGAATGAAGCTATTTTGTCTCTTATGCATTTATTACTTTTGTCTTGTATTTGATGTAACATTTCATAGGACTTAGTTTAAAGTTGTATTAAGACAATCAGAATGTCAGACTTATATCTTTTGTCCGGCCCTATGTAAACATCTGGGATAATTCACTGTAACATTTTATCCTTTAAGTAGAAGCATTCAATACAAGTCAACAACGGATCTTTCACTTACTTTTGGCATTTACTCTTATCACATTGAAACATTCTTCTTGTTCTTCATTTATTAACTTTACCTTGATCATTATTTACTTGTTCTCAATTAATGTCTTGATCATTTATTGAACTGATCATCTAAGACATGACTGGTCTTTCCAGTCTCGACTTGAACATCCATTATCAAGCAGACATTGATCTCAAGCATTCACTCAAGGTTTGAGTTTTCAAACTTTGTCCCTGCGCAAAGATTTTTGATCTCACATTAACAAAAAACTACATGTTTTAAAAAAACTGCACGATTTAAAAAAACTGAACTTTTTATAAAATATAAAAATGCACTTTTTATTAAAAAAAAACTGCCCATTTTTTTTAAAAAACTTCATGTTTTCAAACAAAATTCCATGTTTTATAAAAAAAAAAAACTGCACTTTTAAATAAAATAATGCACGTTACAAAAAAATCTTAAAATTTTCTGAAATTTTCTCTCTTTTGGAAAATTTTTGAAAAATATCATCATCATTTTGTTTAATCGTCAATTATGGTTCAACGGCAGTGTCAACATAACGCGTGGTGGTCCGGTTAGTCGGTGGTTTGACGACGATGTCTTGGTGGTTTCGGTGGTCCGGCAAAACGACGACGGCATATATATTATTTTTAGTTTTATTTATGATTCTTAGTATACTAAGATGAAAGTTTGAAAATCATATATATATATATATATATATATATATATATATATATATATATATATATATATATAGACTTAAATACATATTATATTCCAACGTAATTGAAATGTAAAAAAAAGAAAAAATTCTTTATTATATATATATATATATATATATATATATATATATATATATATATATATATATATATATTTATAGATATATATATTGAGTTAAATACATATTATATTGTAACGTTATTGAAATGTAAAAAAAAAAAGAAAAAATTATTATTTTATATATATATATATATATATATATATATATATATATATATATATATATATATATATATATATATATGGAAAAGTTATTTGGAAAACAAAAAAACCTTAAAAAAAACCCTAAATATGCATAAAAATACATAAAAAATACTTAGAGATCTCAGAACTTTTTTTTTTGAATTTTTTAATGAAAAAATCGCAGGTATTTTTATAAAAACGCTGAAAAAAAATAAAAAATTGTTTATTTCTTTTCTTCCAAATTTTTTTTTCAGCGAAATTAAAGTAAAAGTAACGATTTTTCTATATAAAAAGTAAAAAAAATATTTGTGGTCTCTAAGTATTTTTTTTATGTATTTTTATAATTTTTGGGGTTTTTTGTTTCCATAGAACCTAAACCTATATATATATATATATATATATATATATATATATATATATATATATATATATATATATATATATATATATATATATATAGAGAGAGAGAGAGAGAGAGAGAGAGCTAGGTTCATTTGTTTAAACTAAGTATTGTGTTATCGTATTCATAAATGTGGGCCAAGAATTTGTTAACCGTATTCTATAATAAATAATGTATTTTTTGTTTTTATTCTTCAATTGATTGTTCAAGAATTTGTTATTCTACAAGAAGTTCAAGAATTTATGGTTCAAGAATATTTTTATTTTTGAGTAAATAATTAAATAAATAAACATATTCTGTCAGAATGTCCGAATTAAAATAGTTATAATTCGTAAAATCGGATTTTTAAAATTAATAGAATCTATGATCCCTTAAAATATGCAATTTCCTTTATTAAATCTATTTTAATTCAATAATATATATTAATCACTTTCTTAAAATAAGTAAAATTGATTGGCCCACAATTATGAATACAATAACACAATAATTACTTTGAATAGAAAACCTAGGCATATATATATATATATATATATATATATATATATATAAACAAAATTTCAAAAATGGTCCCTGTGGTTTGTCAATTTCTGTGGGTAGAGCCCAAAAAAAAGTTTATTAGCAAAAAAGGTTCCTATTTGATGGTTTTGTTGTGGTTTTGGTCTCAACCTCGTTAAGTTTAACAGCATGGCTGTTATCTTTTGGCAAATGATGGATTTACCCCTAGGACCATTTCTGCAGTTTTATCTTTTTACCAAGCTATAAGGATCAATTATGTAATTTTTATTTTTCATTTTATTGAACTATTATATATTAATTATTTTTAATTACTTTTTTCTTTTTAACTTTTTTCTTATTGTATTAGTTTTTATTGGATTATTATATATTAATAAATATTATTTTCAATATATTATATTTGTATATTAATAAATATTACTTTTTTTATTATTATTATTTTTAGTTATTTTTTTTGAATTTCTTCTTTATTGCATTAATTCATTTTTATTGGATTATTATATATTAATAAATATTATTTTGAACATATAATATTTATCTATTGGCAAGTGTTACTTTTTTGGATTATTAAATTCATTTAATTATTTTTTATTTTAATTTTTTTATTTTGTTAATTCTTTTGATTGGATTATTATATATTAATAAATATTATTTTTAATATATTATATTTATATATTACTAAATATTACTTATTATTATTTTTTTTAATTGATTTTTTTTAATTTCTTCTTTATTGTATTAATTCTTTTTTATTGGATTATTATATATTAACAAATATTATTTTTAGTATATAATATTTATCTATTAGTAAGTGTTACTTTATTGGATTATTAATTTCACTTAATTATTTTATTTTTATTTTTTTATTGCATTAGTTCTTTTTATTGGATTATTAATTTAAATTTATTATTTTTATTTATAATAAATAATATTTAGTTAATTTATTTTATTTTATTTTAATTTCTTTCTTTATTGTTTTAAATAAAAATACCAAACACTTCGGGTCAGCTCCTCCATTTGTTGCATTTTACCACCTTGCGTCGTCGTATCATCTCACTGGAAATCATCGATCATCGACTATAGTCGGTCATTCTCGATGAAAACTACACCAATTGACTACCCACACAATGTGAAATAAACCCCATAAATCATACTTCCTCCAGCCGACCATTCATTACAAATACCACCATTGACGACGACAATGTTAGATCGAGGGTTTTCAAACCACCATAACCACTACAGGTGGTGACAAAGTTGTAGAACTCTTTATTCGGTACTCGTTCGGCCGACCGCCGAGTAGCGAATACTCAGATTTGGTAATTCATGTAGAAATATTTTTAGGAAAATTATATATGTCAAAATCATAAGTTTATTGAAATAAATAACAAATTTAGATATATGTGAATACACAAAAACTAAAATACACATGATGATCTCACTTCGTGAATAATTACTGAACTCATATATTTATATATATAGTAATAGGGTTGGAGACGACCTGATAGTGGTTTGTTGTGACTGAGTGATGGTGGTGATGTTGTCCAAAATATGTTATCTTCAAAATATTTAAAATAAATTATAAAATGTGGGGTGGGTATGATTTTTTGGTACTTTTATTTGAAACAATAAAGAAAGAAATTAAAAAAATAAAAACAATTAAAAAATATTATTTATTATAAACAAAAATAATAAGTTTAAATTAATAATCCAATAAAAAGAACTAATGCAATAAAAAAATTAAAAAAAGTTTATTAAATAAAATTCATAATCCAAAGTAACACTTACTAACATATAAATATTATATGTTAAAAATAATATTTGTTAATATATAATAATCCAATAAAAAAGAATTAATGCAATAAAGAAGAAATTAAAAAAAACAATTAAAAAAATTAATAATAAAAAATATAAGATTTAATAATATAAGATATAATATATTAAAAATAATATTTATTAATATATAATAATCCAATCAAAACAATTAACGAAATAAAAAAATTAATTAAATGAATTTAATAATCCAATAAAGTAACACTTACTAATAGATAAATATAATATTATATGTTAAAGAAAATATTTATTAATATATAATAATCCAACAAAAAAGAATTAATGCAATAAAGAAGAAATTAAAAAAAATTAATTAAAAATAATAATAAAAAAAAAGAAAATTTTATTAATATATAAATATAATATATTAAAAATAATATTTATTAATATATTATTATCCAATAAAAAAAATAATACAATCAGAAAAAAGTAATTCAATTATTTAATAATTTAATAAAATGAAAAAGAAAAATTGCATAATTGGTCCTTGTAGTTTGGTAAAAAGATAAAACTGCAGAAATAGTCCCAGGGGTAAATCTGTTATTTTCCAAAAGTTAACAACCATGCTGTTAAACTTAACGAAGTAGAGACCAAAAGCACCACAAGACCATCAACTATGGACCTTTTTTGCTAGTAAACTTTTTTTTTGGACCTTACCCACAAAAATTGATAAATCATAGGGACCATTTTTGCAGTTTTGTCATATATATATATATATATATATATATATATATATATATATATATATATATATATATATATATATGACAAAACTGCAGAAATGGTCCCTGTGATTTATCATATATATATATATATATATATATATATATATATATATATATATATATATATATATATATATATATATATATATATATATATATATATAGTTTAGGTATATTAGATTAGTGTTTAATAGAGTTGTGTGTCCAAAGTAATATCCAGTTGATAAACATGCTTTTAGGATCTAAGACTTGTAGGCATACCAGCACCACACCCAATATACCACCGAGTTCCACATCCCCACCGTCACAAAGCCTTCACTTTCGAGGATTGTGTGCCAACACCCGAGGGCGGCCCAAGCTACACCTAAACACCCATGTGGCCATATCACTGCCCTGATTATGCTTCGAGGATGATGACACCATTACATTTTATCCTTATTGGAATTTGTATTCGAAGTCATAATTTTTTTAAAAAGCAAGGAAATAATATCATACGAAATAAAAATGTTACCACAAGAAGTAAACAATTCTATGCTTTTTTCTTAACAAGATAATACGAATCTTGTTCAAATTTATTCTATATGTCAGGATATATCGATTATAAAAAAAAATGAATTGTCTTTGTTGCTTGCATGCTTGATACCATCTCCCATCAATACAATTTTAAACAATTGTTACTTAAATTTTTGTCATATCAACCGAAACGTTTTATAAATTAACAATGTTGAAAAAGCAATACATCTTTATAGATGACTATAATTTAAGAATAGATTAGTTTGCAGTTTTATATATATATATATATATATATATATATATATATATATATATATATATATATATATATGATTAATTTTCCTTATTTGAAACACCCTAGATTTTCAGATCAAGTTGCACATCACAATAATAACGTGTGGGTTGTAATCATGTAGACTTTTACATAGTTTAGTTAAATAGGTTAATTATATAGAATTACAGTAAGAGAAGGATATAAATTTAACAAACCTCTATACGTATTTGCCTAACCATAGCCAAAAATTTAGAAAATTTCGTAAATACCAAATTAAATCGTAAAAGGCATATATGTCCTACATTTTAATAGGCTGCGATTACATGGCTCATGAACCCAACATGTTAAAACCTTTAAGAAAAAAAAGGTAACCTCTTTGTTAAAATTTTGAAGCTCTATGAGTTTTCTCTATTGATTGAAATAGAATTTCCATCAAATCTAATAATGACGTAAATCATCTACTTTAGTTGTTTTGTAAATAAGTCATATGGTTTTTTGACAACTATATACGAAAGAGTACGATAACAGGCCTTTCAGTGCCATCGAAAGAGCCTAACGCCTTTATCCTACCAACCTCAATCTACACGTCCGAAAGGGACCCTCTAATTCTATCATTCAGAAAAAACCAAGAAAATTCTCATTATTTACCAAATAATGGGATATTTCTATAGATTTTTTCAAAATTTACATATAATATATAAACATATTTTTTACTTATTTATATGTATTTTTACGTATTTATGTAGTTTTTATGTGTGTGTCTATATATATATATATATATATATATATATATATATATATATATATATATATATATATATATAGGCCTAGGTTATTCTATTCTAACTAATTATTGTGTTATTATATGAATGATTGTGGGCCAATCATTTTACTTATTTTAAGAAAGTGGTTATTACATATTATTGAATTAAATATAATTGAAAAATACCATCTAATTTAACTAGAAAGACATTTTAGTCAGTTAATATAGATTTAATAAAGGAAATTTGCATATTTTAAGGAAAATTGCATATTTTAAGGGAAAATAGATTCTATTAATTTTAAAAATCTGATTGTATGGATGATAATTCTCCTAATTCGGAAATTCCTACGGAATATGTTTATCAATATATAGAAAAACAACAAAAATTATTGAACCATACAAGAATACACATTCTGACATAATATATATTTTGATTTAATGAACTTCTTGAAGAATAACAAAATTTTGGATACAAGTTAAAAAAAGTTTCATTACATTCTCAGAAAAGAAAAAAAATTATATACTATTCTATGAGAATGTTACACTTATTAATAACAAAGAAATACAAATATATAAATCATTCTACCAGAATATACTATTATTCTGCTAGAATAATCCATTCTTTTTGGAAGATTGGTGGTCATTGTTCATCTTCATCCCATAGAATGTCCATCTTCAAGATTCTATTATGACATAATCAGAATTCAAGATTCCATTCCAGTAGAATGTTGTAAGTCTCATATGTACCCTTCCCAGCGAAGAAAACAAGAAGTTGTTTACTGTCATTTTCTTTCTTATTCTTAATTTGATACCATGAACACACCAAAGTGTGTGTTTTTACTCCTAAGGGTCGACTAATCCCCCTCCATTTGGCCTACAAAATCACCACAATCAAACCACTCTCCATCACCCATTAGATGTCCCCTCTTCCCTCTATATTTTCCTGTCAAAAATCAAAATCATACACCAATTCCTCCCAATGATTTCTGTTCAAACAATAAAAAAAATAAAAAAAATGTAGCAGCTAATCAAGTAAAATATAACAACTAAAGCATAGAATTATTCCAAGTTTCACTATGACCAAAATCACACTCAAATTCTGTTTCTCTTATTGGTCCTTCCATTGCAGCCATTCTACCTCCTGAACACTCAATAAAAGATTAAACTCAAATAAAATCAACACTCCATTCTAAAATAATATATACAAGGATAAAAACTTTTTGTGAGATATGGATGATCAAGAAACACCCATCAATTCACTGTAAAACATCAACACCAAATATCCATTCCTTCATCAGTTTGTGTCAAAACAAAAAAGAAAAAGGAATTTTCATTGTTCTTCTATTCCTCTCTATCAATTTCTGTCAAAAACAAATCCAAACATCCATCTTTATCCTACATTGATTCCTATCCCAAAAAAAAAAAAAAAAAAAAAAACGAGGCTGCTAAAGCAAACCCCATGCTCATCTGTTTCACTGATATTTCAATGGAGCTATTGCTAGATCAAGAAAAAAAGAGAGAAAAAGAACAGGGGAGCTGCCGTAGCAGCCCCCGTCCATGCACCTTTCAACCACCGAGAGAAAAACCTACCGAAGTGGGTGTTTCCCCGGAGCAAACACGGGAGGCGACAACCCCCTATGATCCCTCGACCTCTTTCCTACCGCGACGATGCTGCTGCCCTACCTCATCCCGTTCTTCCCTTCGGCACGTCGAACCCAGGAGACCACATCGTTGCTTTTTCACGTCTTCGATGCTTCGGCCTCATCGAGCCCTAGAGACGGCGATCCTCCTCCTGATGGGTCGACCAGTTCCTACGGGGGGTTTAGGTTAAAATCCAAACTTTGGATCGTGGTGGTAATTAAAAGGGGAAAAATTAGGTTAAAATCAACTAGCATAATTATAGGAAAGTATTTGGGGAAGTTTTTTTATAAAATTACCTAATTACCCTTATTTATTTATTTAATTATTTATTTATATTTTAAATTTTGATTGGCCCACATTTATGCATACAATAACACATTAATTAGTTTAAACAAATGAACCTAGCTCTGTATATATATATATATATATATATATATATATATATATATATATATATATATATATATATATATATATATATATATACACACACACATATGTAACGCCCCGATTCTCAGGTATTAATATTGTGGCTTTAATGTTCAAGTTTCAAGGTCTACTCGACGAGTTGGATGCCCAGACTCGTCGAGTAGTAGCGGGTTTGGGACACGTGTTTAAGTGACCAACTTGCCGAGTCGGAAGAGTGACTCGACGAGTTGGAGCTGGAGGGTGAAACCCTAATTTCCGGGGTTTTGCACCCTATTTAAAGAATCATGAGCCTCCTTCAGCCTCTTTACAGCCCTTGAGAGCTCAGCAAAACCCTAATACGTGTGTGTGCTCTATTGTGTGTTTTAAGCTTTGGAAGAGGATTCTTGGGGAGAAGAGCTTGGGGAAACAAGTGGATTGAAGCAAGGAACTCGTGGGAATCAAGATCTACTTCAGTTGGCATCTTTTGGGAAGGTATTAAGCTGTTATCTTAACCCCCATTTCATTCTAGATCTCTTTTGGGTGGATTTTAGGGCTTTTCTAGTATAATAAGAAGCCATTCATGGGTATAAGCTAAGATCTGAAGTTGTAACTTCAGATCTGGACCTTTCTTGGACTCTAAGTCCATAAAGTTTCAGCTTTGGCAAGCATGAACCTTCCCTCTAGTGTGAGACTTCTTTGCAAGCTTGGTTTTTGTCATTTTAAGGCTTTAGAGCTTTGCATGCACGTAAACTTTGCAACTTTACGTGATAAACATGCCTTAGAAGCTTGGATATGCAATTTGGAGCCGTTGCATGGCTTAAAAAGTACCCATATGGATGAAGGTCTGAAGGGACTCGACGAGTTGCATAGTCAACTCAGTGAGCCACATGAAGATGGTCATGTACTCGATGAGTTAGATGAACAACTCGTTGAGTCCAATGAAGATTGCCTTGGATTCGGCGAGTCAGTCGAATGACTCGTCGAGTCGGGTAGGGTTTCTCTCAACCTTTGGACACGTATGAACTCGACGAGTTATAGGGGAACTCGACGAGTCAACCTAGGATTTCACGACTTCTCAGGTCCAGGAAGAACTCGGTGAGTCGGTGAACTGCACTCGACAATGTAATGCCCGTGTTTCTAGGCTAGGCATTAATATTGACATGATAGTCTAGGTTAACCTTTGTGACTCATTTTGAAGAAATAAAAAGGAATTATGTGAATATTATGTGTTTTATGTGTTTTATGCTTAATTATTATGGTTTAATTAATTAAGAATAAAAATGAGTGTCGAAAATAAATATTAGATAAAGCCGATATTTATTAAGAAAGTTGTAGTGGTCTTGACAAGGATTACAGATATATAAAGAATGCCGATATCCGAGTTACAACGAAGAAGTTATGACCTGTCGAAGTTTCGCGACAAACCGACACGGTGCCGAATGTCGTAAAAAGTGAGTTTTTGATAAACTACTTTTTAGCCTTGGTGATCTAAACGAAACTCGTAGTGTTCGTTAAACCGAGAGTAGGTATAAAAAGAACACCCAAATCTGACTTCGTATGAGGAAGTTATGATTTTTCGAAGTTTCAGCTTAGCAGTAGACAGCTAAAAACTCGAATTTTAGATCGAGTGATTTTTAGCCGACACAACCTATACGAGAATCGAAGGTCTCATCAATAGTAGCACAATGGTAAAAAGTCTGAGGAAAACGGACGTCGGATGAAGAAGTTATGAATTTTTAACGGATTTCCTCTCCCGGTCTGTTAAAAATAATAATATAAAAATTAAATTCAAAATTAGCCGATGAAGTCTAAACGAAAGTTGTAGAGCATAATTTTCTCTACGCGTGCATATAAAGAACGTCAAAAACGGAGCCCGTATGAGAAAGTTATGGATTTTACAAGATTGGGCACAATTTTCGAGAATTTTCGTATGAATAGTGCCAGCCACGTCACCCTCGCTCCGAGCTGGCCACGTATCCGAAGTAGCTGCGTGGCACATCCGAGAAGCGACGCGTGTCGCACAGGTGGCCGAAGTCGATGATGCGTCCGATGACTCCTCGCATCCGAGGTGCTGGACCAGTCCGAAGCCGATGCGTGTTACGCCGGTGTCCGAACCTCGCACCCTCCACCTGACCCTCACATCTGCTGCCGCGTGCAGCCTTCTCAACTGCAGATCTTCGGACTCGCACCCTATAAAAGGGGGGGCTGCAAGACTTGCCGGGTAATATTGATTTTTGCCCATTTTTCACCCGTTATTCCATATTTTGGCTAATTCCACTTCCCCCGAAGCCCCGGTATTATTTTTAACACCCGAAACACGCCCCGAAGTGCCCGAAGACCTGGAAAATTTATCTTTTCGGTTTCGAAGCCGACCCTCGCAGAGCCCGGTTTCTCAATAAAACTCCCGGTTTTATTAGAAACGATCGTTTTAGGAAACGAATTGCTGCCCGATTTTCATTAAATCAGGTGAGTGTATAGTCACTTTCATCTTACACATAGATATGAAGTATTTTATATAAAATACGTGCTATGTGTATATATGTTGTTTGTTTATTTGAGATGGGTGTTGAATGAATGTTTTATACATGTTTAAAATGATTTAAAATGTATATATATTTTATCTTCAAATATGTTGGGTAAAACATGGGTAGATAAAGTATGAGGGATAAAAGTAAAGTATAGATGTACGTTAGTAGCTATGAATTTAGTACAGTATAGATGTACGTTGGTAGCTATGGATTTAGTACGTTGGCAGCTATGGATTTAGTGCCTGTTGTGTAAACCTTGGCGACGATATGACTTCGTGCCTATTTGACATAAATTGCTAAGGAAAGCAGTGTTGTCACCGCGTTGGTTGTTTTATTTGACATAAATTGCTGAGGAAAGCAATGTTGTCACCATTTTGATTGTTTTATGTCAGGTGGTCTTATTTGACATAAATTGTTGAAGAAAGCAATGTTGTCACCTTATTGGTTGTTTATTTGACATAAATTGCTAAGGAAAAACAATGTTGTTACCCCGGTGTTTGCCTTATTTGACATAAATTGCGGAGGAAAGCAATGTTGTCACCCTATTGGTTGTCTTATTTGACATAAATTGCTGAAGAAAGCAATGTTGTCACCTTATTGGTTGTTTTATGTTAGGTTGTCTTGTTTGACATAAATTGCTGAGGAAAGCAGTGTTGTCACCCCTAATGAAAGTCCTTAGGCTAGGTCCCTTGTGATAGTTGTTTTAGGGACGTAAAGTGAGGATAACGGGAATGGGTAATTAGGGTTGTTTTTGGTTGATGAAATTAATAAATTATTTGTTGATTGATAAACTTAAAGAGTTTATTATTTATTGTGGGTTGAAAACCCTATATGCTCACCAGGCTTCCAAGCCTAACCCACTCAGCTTTTTATATTACAGGTAGTGGACCCCAAGCATAGTCGGATGATGATGATGAGTGATTTTTGGATTATAGGCTAGTAGTTATAAATAACTGTTGTAAGGCTTATAATGTCTTGTTTATGCTTTTGATCTGTATCGGAACATGACATGCCGAGGTTTTGATATAAAAGAAATTCATATATTTCTTAAAGAAAGGTTTTGACAAACTTTTATCATGTTTTGTTTTGGGGACCAATTCCGCAACATCTTTTAAAAAGATTTCTCTGATTTTATTTTAAAAAGCATAAATTAAATCGATCTTTTCTGGCCGTGAAATTGGGGATGTCACAGTTGGTATCAGAACATTAGTTTAAGCGAACTAGGAATTTGTAGGATTTCTAGACTTAAACTTAGAATGTTAAGTGATGATTATGAGATGAGTGTCTACCATATTTTAGACACGAGCACTAGTTTATTTTAGGGAGATGCCTAAAATGCTTTTATGTGCTAAATGTTATATGTTTGCCATATATGCCATTATTTGTTCGGATCTATGGTCTGTTGCCGACCGAATCTGGAAACTTTATGTGTTTAGGATTCTAAGCGTATGACTACGATATTAGAACTAGCATGTAAACGTTTCAAAGTGATAAGGAGATTTGTACGTCTATCGTAAATAAAGCTTTCCTATCTTAAATTCTCGCCCAGTACACCGAACGTCTGTTTGGGTGTACAAAACATTATGGTGAAGAATCGTAGAGAATTGAGTAGATGGAGGAAATGAAAAGCTTATGATAGTGAATGATACCTATCAGAAGATATCGTAAGAGTGGTATCTTGCCTTTAGAATAGGTCTGATAAAATAACATAATGTTTAGAGGGGTACGGTACGTCTGAAGTACACCTTTGATTTGCAGGATGATGGAATGGTTGGTGTAATTTTTGAAGTTGTCCCATCGTCTGTAATTTCCATCACCAACCAAGTTGAAGTAGAATTGATGATTGAAGATACGCATGGAAGAAGACCTAGTAGAGTCTAGGAAAATTTTATGATTAATTGGACATATTCGTATGTGTTAAATTGTTTTGTGATTTTAAGACTTGGGGACTGTGAGACAGTACTTGGGACGAGTATGAGTAGGTGTGAATAGTAGTAGAGATCTATACTACTGGAAGCACATGACTCACACTTGGATCATGGAAAGTCACAAGGTTACCAAGGAACTAGTAATTGATTCCGACTTATTCTAGTCTGTCGTTACCATCGTTTCGGTAATGACTAAGAAGATGATTGTTATTCCGACCCTAGTGGTCATATCAAATTGAGTCCGACTACGATGAGTTTGTTACGTGGTTCAGAGAACCAAGTTCGAGGTAGTATTTGCCTTAAAGATATGGAGGCACTATCTTTACGGTACTAAGTGCAAACTTTTCACTGATCATAAGAGTCTTCAATATCTCTTTAATCAGAAGGAATTGAACATGAGGCAACAGCGCTGGCTAGAGTTACTCAAGGACTACGACTGTGAGATACTTTACCACCCTGGTAAAGCAAATGTTGTTGCTAATGCTCTCAGTCGGAAGGTAAATCTTGAGAAGAAAAGGCCAAGAGCGTTGAGAATTGAAGTTGTCTCGACGATTGTGGAAAGTATAAAGAAAGCTCAGGAAGAAGCTTTAGAGAAAAATGACCGAAAGGAAGAACGTTTGGGTAAAACGTTGGTGCTTGATACAAACGGTTAAGGACTGAAGGTATTCAAAGAGAGGAATTGGGTACCAAGTTGTGTTTGAATACAACTTGCTATCTGCAAACTGATGGTCAAAGCAAACGAACAATTCAAACATTGGAGGATATGCTGAGAGCATGTACCCTAATATTCCAAGGTAACTGGGGTGAACACTTACCTTTAGTAGAATTTTCCTATAATAATAGTTTCCACTCAAGCATCAAGATGACACCTTATCACGCTTTGTATGGGGAAAAGTGTCGAATGCCGTCATGTTGGCTGGAAGCTGGGGAAAAGCAGTTTATGGGACTTGAAATAGTCCATCAGACTGCTAAAAAGTTGAAAGTGATTAGGGAAAGGATGTTAGCTGCTCAAGAGAGCCATGCTGACAATAAAAGACAACCGATATCATTCGAAGTTGGAGATTCGGTTTTACTTAAAGTCTCGTCGTGGAAGGGACTTATAAGATTTGGTAAAAGGGGAAGTTGAGTCCAAAGGTTTATTGGACCATTTAAAGTTCTTATGAGGATCGGGAATCAAGCTTACAAACTAGAATTACCGGAAGAACTAGAGGGTATTCATAACACCTTTCATGTGTGATATTTGAGAAAGTTCACGGGAGGAGTTCCCGACATAATTCCCATTTCTGAATTAAGGTTGGATGAGAACAAGAGGTTAATTGAAGAACCTGAGGCAACCGTTGACCGTAAGACTAAAAAGTTGTGACGCAAGATGGTCGATTTAGTGCTTGTGCGTTGGAAACATACGAATGGGCCAAATCTCACTTGGGGAAACGGAGAGTGACATGGTGAGTCGCTACCCGTATTTGTTTGCTGATGTGTGATTCCGGGGACGGAATCATTCTAAGGGGGAGAGAATTGTAATTCCCGTGTTTCTAGGCTTGGCATTAATATTGACATGACAGTCTAGGTTAACCTTTGTGACTCATTTTGAAGAAATGAAAAGGAATTATGTGAATATTATGTGTTTTATGTGTTTTATGCTTAATTATTAGGGTTTAATTAATTAAGAATAAAAATGAGCGTCGAAAATAAATATTAGATAAAGTCGATATTTATTAAGAAAGTTGTAGTGGTCGTGACAAGGATTACGGATATATAAAGAATGCCGAAATCCGAGTTATAACGAAGAAGTTATGACCTGTCGAAGTTTCGCGACAAACCGGCACGGTGCCGAATGTCGTAAAAAGTGAGTTTTTGATAAACTACTTTTTAGCCATGGTGATCTAAACAAAACTCGTAGTGTTCGTTAAACCGAGAGTAGGTATAAAAAGAACACCCAAATCTGACTTCGTATCAGGAAGTTATGATTTTTCGAAGTTTCAGCTTAGCAGTAGACCGCTAAAAAATCGAATTTTAGATCGAGTGATTTTTAGCCGACACAACCTATACGAGAATCGAAGGTCTCGTCAAAAGTAGCACAACGGTAAAAAGTCTGACGAAAACGGACGTCGGATGAAGAAGTTATGAATTTTTAACGGATTTCCTGTCCCGGTCTGTTAAAAATAATAATATAAAAATTAAATTCAAAATTAGCCGACGAAGTCTAAATGGAAGGTGTAGAGCATAATTTTCTCTACGCGTGCATATCAAGAACGTCAAAAATGGAGCCCGTATGAGAATGTTATGGATTTTACAAGATTGTGCATAATTTTCGAGAATTTTCGCATGAATAGTGCCAGCCACATCACCCTCGCTCCGAGCTGGCCACGTATCCGAAGCAGCTACGTGGCACGTCCGAGAAGCGACGCGTCTCGCATAGGTGGCCGAATTCGATGACGCGTCCGATGACTCCTCGCATCCGAGGTGTTGGACCAGTCCGAAGCCGACGCGTGTTGCGCCGGTGTCCGAACCTCACACCCTCCACCTGGCCCTCGCATCTGCTGCCGCGTGCAGCCTTCACAACCGCAGATCTTCGGACTCGCACCCTATAAAAGGGGGGGCTGCGAGACTTGCCGGGTAATATTGATTTTTGCCCAATTTTCACCATTTATTCCATATTTTGGCTAATTCCACTTCCCCCGAAGCCCCGGTATTATTTTTCACACCCGAAACACGCCCCGAAGTGCCCGAAGACCCGGAAAATTTATCTTTTCGGGTTCGAAGCCCGACCCTCGTAGAGCCCGGTTTCTCAATAAAACTCCCGGTTTTATTAGAAACGATCGTTTTAGGAAACGAATTGCTGCCCGATTTTCATTAAATCAGGTGAGTGTATAGTCACTTTCATCTTACACATAGATATGAAGTATTTTATATAAAATACGTGCTATGTGTATATATGTTGTTTGTTTATTTGAGATGAGTGTTGAATGAATGTTTTATACATGTTTAAAATGATTTAAAATGTATATATATTTTATCTTCAAATATGTTGGGTAAAACATGGGTAGATAAAGTATGAGGGATAAAAGTAAAGTATAGATGTACGTTAGTAGCTATGAATTTAGTACAGTATAGATGTACGTTGGTAGCTATGGATTTAGTACGTTGGCAGCTATGGACTTAGTGCCTGTTGTGTAAACCTTGGCGACGATGTGACTTCGTGCCTATTTGACATAAATTGCTAAGGAAAGCAGTGTTGTCACCGCGTTGGTTGTTTTATTTGACATAAATTGCTGAGGAAAGCAATGTTGTCACCATTTTGATTGTTTTATGTCACGTGGTCTTATTTGACATAAATTGCTGAAGAAAGCAATGTTGTCACCTTATTGGTTGTTTATTTGACATAAATTGCTAAGGAAAAACAATGTTGTCACCCCGGTGTTTGCCTTATTTGACATAAATTGCGGAGGAAAGCAATGTTGTCACCCTATTGGTTGTCTTATTTGACATAAATTGCTGAAGAAAGCAATGTTGTCACCTTATTGGTTGTTTTATGTTAGGTTGTCTTGTTTGACATAAATTGCTGAGGAAAACAGTGTTGTCACCCCAAATGAAAATCCTTAGGCTAGGTCCCTTGTGATAGTTGTTTTAGGGACGTAAAGTGAGGATAACGGGAATGGGTAATTATGGTTGTTTTTGGTTGATGAAATTAATAAATTATTTGTTGATTGATAAACTTAAAGAGTTTATTATTTATTGTGGGTTGAAAACCCTATATGCTCACCAGGCTTCCAAGCCTAACCCACTCAACTTTTTATATTATAGGTAGTGGACCCCGAGCATAGTCGGATGATGATGATGAGTGATTTTTGGATTATAGGCTAGTAGTTATAAATAACTGTTGTAAGGCTTATAATGTCTTGTTTATGCTTTTGATCTATATCGGAACATGACATCCCGAGGTTTTGATATAAAAGGAATTCATATATTTCTTAAAGAAAGGTTTTGACAAACTTTTATCATGTTTTGTTTTGGGGACCAATTCCGCAACATCTTTTAAAAAGATTTCTCTGATTTTATTTTAAAAAGCATAAATTAAATCGGTCTTTTCTGGCCGTGAAATTGGGGATGTCACAGACGAGTTGGGTCAACATGGACTGTTGACTTTGACTGTGGACGTGGACTTTGACCAAGGGTTGACCAGTTGACCTCTGTGGTATTTTGGTGATTTGGAAATTTATGAAAAGGGATTTGTGGTAATTTTAGGTGGAGGAGTTCGTGTTGGTGATCTGAGGGTTGAGCTTACCACTTCAGTGTGACACTTGAGAGGTGAGTTCTCCTCACTATATCAACAGGGTCTATGGCACCAAGGCCAGCCCTTTACGATTGCATTATGGTTTTAGGATGTTGTTATGCTATGAGGTCTGTAAGATCAGTATGATTATCTGTACAAATGTTAGTGACCTGGTTAGGTCAGTATCCTGGTTATAGGGTGTTGCTATGCTATGTGATCTGTTAGATCGGTTGACCGTTATGTATGCTAGCGTATGATATGTTTGTGCATATGTTTGTTTGATTGGGGGTTTGGGTTTAGGCGGTCCTGCTTTGTGATGAAGGCCAACATACCCAGGGCGGTCCGGCTAGACTACAGACCCAGGAGGGTATGATAGTCAGACCGAAGGCCCGGCGAGTGGTCCGGATAGGCTGAAGGCCCTGCGAGGCGGTCCAGACGTGCCGAAGGCTTGGAGAGCGGTCAAGATAGACTGTAGGCCTGCGAGGCTATCCAATCAGGCTGAAGGCCCATTATGCATGTTGTTCTGTGTTTGCTTATATAATTATATGATATGGTTATGAGGTTGGTATTTTGGGGGTAGCTCACTAAGCTTTCGGGATTACAGTTTCAGTTGTTGTTTTAGGTACTTCTGGTGATCGTGGGAAGGCGAAGGCATGATCGTACCACTCCTCCTGCTATTATGATTTTTATGATTTGATACTGGGATACTCTAATAATTAGTATTTTGAAAACGAACTATGTAATGTTAAATGGTTTTAAGTGTTTTGAAAAAGTTTAAAATTGGCTTGAATTTTATGGGTGTTACAAGTTGGTATCAGAGCCTTGGTTTGAGTGAATTGGAGGAACATTCGTGTGAATCCAGTCTCAAACTAAGGGAAAATGTTTTCAAAATAATTTTCGAATGGTTTTCAAATAATAAAGGAGGATGCAAGTGTACGATCAGCCGGAGCCAGTAAGTAGACCCCAAAATACCATACAAGTTATTTGATATTATGTGATATGTTAGAACAGCATGCTAGTAATAATATAGGGATCCTCAGGAATCGTATGATAGAATTTCCTGATCTTTGATGCCTTATCTTATGTAGAGTACCTCATTGATTGTTTGTGACTCTTTCGCATGTGAACTAACTATTGGGTGAATACTCTAAGTCACATGCTACATGGGTTAAGTGGTCTTAGGGTAAGGGATTTGGTCCTGCTGCGCAGCTCTTGTCTGAGTCCAACCGTTGTGGGATTAAATCTTTTAGTCTAAGATTGTTTAAGCCGTACGGTATGTGATTGTATTCATGCAATAGTTAACTGGCACCAATGGAGGGTCGTGTGGCAGTTGGTGGATGGGTGGGTAGTGAGAGGCCGGGAGGCCAGTTATGAGATATATATCATTCCTCTAGGAGTGAGGACTTAGCGCTCGCTATGTATATGTTTATTGTAGGGTGTTATGGTGATACTTGAGACAAATATGGGTAGGTGTGGAAGGTAGTATGGGCCCGTACTATTGAAATCACAGGACCCATACGCGTGTCAAGGAAGTCACAACCCCTAGGGTTCGGTCGGGAGTAGGTTCCCCGTCATGTATGCGGATTATCTGATATCTTCCTGGTATATGTTCAGTATGGTGATGGCAAATCGATTTGAGGCGGGATCCGGATCAGGATCGGGAGCGAGTGGCCATGATAGGCCAGTATTGTCCATCGATCAGATACGGGAGATGATTTCCGTTGAGGTTTCTCAGATTTTGCGAGAAAAATTGTTCGGTGTCGTGGACCGGGTCACCGCCAGGGTGATCGCCAAGTTCGAGGAGCAAGTTGCAGCGTTGCAATCTGTGAGAGATGTTGCTACCGGGATGACTACTGGGGGAGTGCCAGTGGTGGGTCACAACTAGGAAAGAGGAGGAGGGACTCTTCAGCAAAGGAAGAAGAGTTGGAGACAACTAACCTAAGTACTGGAAGTCAGGAGGGTCAGGAGGTGTGTGGCAAGTGTGGGGGAACCCACGGATTTGCTTGTCACAAATTCAGGTGCTACAAGTGCGGGGAGAGAGGGCACGTGCAACGGGATTGCAAGAAGAATCAGATATGCTTTCACTGTCACCAGCCAGGTCATTTCAGGTCTAGCTGTCCTGCGTTGAGGACGGAAGGAATTCAGATTCCAACGATCATCGTTCCTCAGGAGGTCAAGGTCGAGCTTCAAGAAGTCCCTAGTATGTAATTGGAAAACCCCATTCTATAATAATATTGTGGTCAAGTCGTCCGTGATCGGTATTTATTTTGTCTTGGAATATTGTTGAGTATGGATAAGCAGTAATTTTGGGTTAGTTGCATGTTCTGTCTGATTTATGTGTTGCAGAGTTTCATGAGTTGTTAGGCCATTGGAGGTGTCAGGAGAAATTTATTATCCAAGGATTGTAGGTGATTAGAGTTCAGGGATTCATTAGAGGATGGGTAGTAGAGTGGTTGATTAGAATTTTATCACCTATGGCAAGGGTTGTGCCCTTTCAGTTTTTCTAGCTAGAAGGAGTGAGCAGGCTTGTGACCCCAAGCTCGGGCTGTATTCCAGCTCGAGGTCAGTTGGTTGTAGGGATTGGCGATATTATTTCAGCGCAGGTGGGTCGAGGTGGCATAAGTATTTTGTGAGGTCCGGTTTGCCTTGGATCTCTTATATCAGGTGGTAAGGATTGATTGTGCTAGCTATTGTAATTTTGGGATTATAGACTATGTCTTGGGAATATTTTGTAGCCCGGTTTAGGGAAGAGGTTGCTTCAGCTACTGCAGTTCAGCTATGAACGTTTGAGCAGGAAACTTGTTTGGAACACCTTTGGAAAAGGGGCTAGTATGTGGGAGGTCTGCGGTTAGGGTCCCACAGAAGGGTTATTCGGCATTGTCAGGGATCAGTGGTTTTGGTAGCCGTTCGTGATTGACGGACGAAAGCACCAAGGGAAGTAGCTCGTCTCCGAGGTATTAGTTGGAGTATCTATCTTTTGGTCTTCAGGACTTGAGTGTGGGGTCATTCAAAAATTTGTGACTGTCGGTTTCACTGGGATTCAAGAAGTGTTCATCTGGTTCTTAAGGTGTGTGGCCAATCGGGATTGGCTAGTAATGGAGCGCTAGTTAGAAGAGTTGGTTATTATCGGATCGATCGTTGGACAGTGAAAAGGATTGGGAATTCTCCAATTTTCATGTATTGTGAAGACTTGGTCAAATCTAAGTGGGGGAGAATCGCCCCGAGATACAGAAGCACGAGCGGTGTCGAAAATGGGTTAAGTTTTGTATCGTGGTCAGGAAGAAAGGCGGCCCAAGTGGCTGTTTAGTTTGAGGGTTGTGTGAGTTGGGAGTTTGGTAAACTTCCCAGCATGTGTATCACGTCTTCTCGGTGCTTGATAGCAGAATTTGGGGAATTAGTTTGGGGTTCCAGGCATGAATTGAGTTCAGTTCGGATGTTCAGTCGGATGTGTGATAGACTCTGGGGGTAAGTGGATTGATAGATTGAGGGTAAGGTATCAGACTGCGTTGTGTTAGAACGCAAGTGTTCTAAGACTGCGGGGGTGGCCGTAACATTCACAAGCGATCAGATAGTATGGAAAGTGTTGCAAGACTGCGGGGGTAACCGTAGCATTCACTAGCGGTCAGATGGTGTGGGAAGTGTTGTGAGGCTGCGAGATGATTTGTAGTATTCACGGATTATTACAGACGATCAGGTCAGGGTGGGCCTATTTGCAAGATTGTGGGTAGACCATAGCATAATCGGAATCAGGAAAACGGTAGGTCATTGGAGACCGGACATGATGTAATACTATAGTATTCTGGTAGCATTTACTTTTCGTATATGATTCGATGGCGTCAGGTTGTCAGGCTGCTATGATCAATGGATCGGAAGGATTGATGGAGGCATGAGTGGCGATATAGTTAGGGCGGTTATTGCTAGACGAAGTTCCTCCTGGAATCGCGTGGGGCGACTATGAGATTACCATTGGCTCAGCAACCGGTCAGGACTTCGGTATTCTAGATAAGTTGGGACCGGGGAGGTCTCAGTGGACTTCGGAAGAAACCAGAAGACAGCCTACTGTTTCAGTCAGTTTCTGTGATCAGGGCGACATTAACTACTTGGGTTTTCCGGTGTGCAAAAAGTATCTGTAAGCGTTTGTAGATCTATGTGCGGGTATTGAGTATGCTGCTATGCTAGAGCAATCAGTAGGTCTGTCCCCAAGTATTGAACATGCTGATGGAGTATGCTGAAGACTCTGTATGGGTTTTGTTAGTTATGTGATCAGGTTCTGAGAATATATGTGTCATGGAGTAGCAACTTGTTCTGCAAGTGGACAGTGTAGGGTGAGGTTTTAGCACTGTGACGTTTGTTGGTGTTGGGAAGGACATTGTTTAGGCCCTTTCGGGCAATGGAGGAGGTGAGTGCCTCCAAGATGGAGTGCTGGGCATCTAAAGCGACGACAGCGGTGTCGATAGGTTATCGGAAGCATTCCAGTCATGAGCTGAGGGCCGGAGAGGGCATACCAGGCTCATGCTGTGGGCTCAGAGGCAATCCAGACCTATGCTAAGGACCATGTAATGACATTCTAGTCATAGACTGTGGGCATAAAGATTGTGTTGGTTATGTCGCTGGTAGGGACGTGTTCGGATTGGATGTATTTTTGAGATTAGGGGGATTTTCACTCGGTTATGACGAATCAGAGGATGGTGGATGAGACACAAGGATAGATCCTTAGATCTCAAGTTATGAGTAGACCCGAGTCATGTCATAGAGGTATTCCAATCTAGGGTATTCCATCCTGAGGATGACCGGACCCTATGATTGATTGGACCTGATATGTTTGGTATTCCAACCCGGGGGTTGATTGGGCCAAACATGTGTGGGGATACGAGGGTATTCCATCCTAGGGATGTCTGCACCCGTTGTAGGCATGCCTGGTATTCCAGCCCGAGGCTGATTGGGCCAGGTATGAGTGTTCGTACTTGTTAGCTGGTTGATTATGTATGATATTTTGGGAGCTGAAGGACACTTTATCCTGTCGGCACAAAGGGTTCGCTTCAGGAAGAGGGAAAGTTTGGTTTCTGATACTTTGGATCATCAGGATTTTGCCAGGTTGGCAAAGTGGCAAGTAGAATAAAGCTTTGGAAAAGGGTCGGTTGGATTTCGCATCGCCTTTCACGTTTCTCAATTGTGGAAGTGCATGCCGGATGAGGAGGCAGTAGTATCATTGGATGACATTCAGGTTGATGAACGGCTGAATTATGTTGAGAGGCATGTGGCCATACTGGAGAGGAAGACGAAAGTTCTGCGGAACAAGGAGATACCTTTGGTAAAGGTATAGTAGGAACATCGGAGGGGTTCCCAGTGGACTTGGGAGCCGGAGGCTGAGATACGGGAGCACTATCCGGAGTTGTTCATCGCAGCGGACTTCGAGGACGAAGTCTAGTTCAAGTGGGGGAGAATTGTAACGCTCCGATTCTCAGGTATTAATATTGTGGCTTTAATGTTCAAGTTTCAAGGTCTACTCGACGAGTTGGATGCCCAAACTCGTCGAGTAGTAGCGGGTTTGGGACACGTTTTAAGTGACCAACTCGCCGAGTCGGAAGAGTGACTCGACGAGTTGGAGCTGGAGGGTGAAACCCTAATTTCCGAGGTTTTGCACCCTATTTAAAGAATCATAAGCCTCCTTCAGCCTCTTTACAGCCCCTTGAGAGCTCAGCAAAACCCTAATACGTGTGTGTGTGCTCCATTGTGTGTTTTAAGCTTTGGAAGAGGATTATAAACATAAAAATTGCTACTTTTTTTTGACTTTATAAACATAAAAATTGCTACTTTTTTTTATAAAATCGCTGAAAAAATGATTTTTTTTTTATAAAAAAATTATTTTTTATTTTTTATTTTTTTGACGATTTTATAACAAAAGTATCGATTTTTATGTTTTACAGTAAAAAAAGATTGATATCTCAAAGTATTTTTCTTATATATTTTTACGGTGTTTAGGTTTTTTAGGTTTATGTATTTCCTATTGATCATTCCAGTTGTATATATATATATATATATATATATATATATATATATATATATATATATATATATTTATTTTTCATATTTTTTCACCAATTTTTATGTTTAACTATCAGAAAAAGATTATATATCTCAAAGTATATTTTTTATATATTTTTAGGGAGTTAAAATTTTTAGGTTTCTGCATTTTCTATTCATCATTCCAATATATATATATATATATATATATATATATATATATATATATATATATATATATATATATATATATATATATAAAGTAAATACTTTAAATTTGTCATTTTGCTCTAAATTGAATTTCTGAAAAACCTTTCTTAGATCATAGCTTCAAACTTTTGGCAGTATTAATGATTAATTTATGCATAATTGATTTGTATAAAAATCGTTATAACTTATACCTCTTATAATTGAAGATATGAATAATATGTTTTATAATGTTATATAAGATATATATATATATATATATATATATATATATATATATATATATATATATATATATATATATATATATATATATATATAACATTATAAAACATATTATTCATATCTTCAATTATAAGAGGTATAAGTTATAACGATTTTTATACAAATCAATTATGCATAAATTAATCATTAATACTGCCAAAAGTTTGAAGCTATGATCTAAGAAAGGTTTTTCAGAAATTCAATTTAGAGCAAAATGACAAATTTAAAGTATTTACTTTATATATATATATATATATATATATATATATATATATATATATATATATATATATATATATATATATATATATATATATATATATATATATATATAGGCCTAGGTTATTCTATTCAAACTAATTATTGTGTTATTATATATATATATATATATATATATATATATATATATATATATATATATATATATATATATATATATATATATATATAGGCCTAGGTTATTCTATTCAAAATAATTATTATGTTATTGTATGCATAAATGTGGGCCAATCATTTTATTTATTTTAAGAAAGTGATTAATAAATATTATTATATATATATATATATATATATATATATATATATATATTAAAGTTGTGAAAAGTTTTAACAGTAAAGTGGCACATTTTTTGTCAATTTTGGTCCTCCAACTTACAACATTGACCCTTCATCTTTATGCTTTTGTTCACAAACAACCCTTTCACTTTGGTTTGAATTTTTCATAACCCTCGCCTTTTATTACATATTATTAGTATTTTGTCTTTCGGCAGAAATGGTCCCTCATCATTATTATTATTATTGTTAGACAAAATTACACGATTGGTCCCTGTGGTTTACCAGATTTAACATTCTCTTTTTGGTTTTAAATTAATGTTTTATTTATTAGTAAATACCCACCCAATACGGTTATTTGGTTTTTTAGGTTTATGTAATTCCTATTGATCATTCCAGTTATATATATATATATATATATATATATATATATATATATATATATATATAAAAAAATATTTATTTTTCATATTTTTTCACCAATTTTTATGTTTAACTTTCACAAAAAGATTATATATCTCAAAGTATATTTTTTATATATTTTTAGGGAGTTAAAGTTTTTTAGGTTTCTACATTTTCTATTCATCATTCCAATATATATATATATATATATATATATATATATATATATATATATATATATATATATATATATATATATATATATATATATATAAATAAAGTAAATACTTTAAATTTGTCATTTTGCTCTAAATTGAATTTCTGAAAAACCTTTCTTAGATCATAGCTTCAAACTTTTGGCCAGTATTAATGATTAATTTATGCATAATTGATTTGTATAAAAATCGTTATAACTTATACCTCTTATAATTGAAGATATGAATAATATGTTTTATAATGTTATATAAGATATATATATATATATATATATATATATATATATATTATATTATATATATATATATATATATATATATATATATATATATATATATATATATATATATATATATAGGCCTAGGTTATTCTATTCAAAGTAATTATTGTGTTGTTGTATGCATATATATATATATATATATATATATATATATATATTAAAGTTGTGAAAAGTTTTAATAGTAAAGTGACACATTTTTTTGTCAATTTTGGTCCTTCAACTTACAACATTGACCCTTCATCTTTATGTTTTTGTTCACAAACAACCCTTTCACTTTGGTTTGAATTTTTCATAACCCTCGCCTTTTATTACATATTATTAGTATTTTGTCTTTTGGCAGAAATGGTCCCTCATCATTATTATTATTATTGTTAGACAAAATTACACGATTGGTCCCTGTGGTTTACCAGATTTAACATTCTCTTTTTGGTTTTAAATTAATGTTTTATTTATTAGTAAATACTCACCCAATACCATAAACCCACCCACGATCTGCCATCACCACCACCGCCAAAATTACACAAATGGTCCATATGGTTTACCCATGGTGACAAATTCAGTCCCTACTACCTGAAAAGACCAAATTACCCTCACATTAACGGACAAAAAACAACCAACATGCTACTTTACTTTACAAAGCAATACCTTTCGACCCCGGCAACGCCGGGGAATCTTTGCTATTTTAATTAAATATAATTAAAAAAATACCATCTAATTTAACTAGAAATGTATTTTAGTCAGTTAACATAGATTTAATAAAGGAAATTTGCATATTTTAAGGGATCAAAGATTCTATTAATTTTAAAAATCCGATTTTACAAATTATAAGGTTTTTAGTTCGGACATTCTGAAAGAATATGTTTGAGTATGTTCGAAAATAACAAATTTTTTTGTAGAATAACAAGATTCTCGAACCATCAATTGAAGAATTAAAACAAAAAATTACATTAATTCTTATAGAATACATGTAACAATTGCTAAGAATTACATTTATTTTTAAAGAATAAAACTAAAAAAAACTTTCAAATCTGGAAAAAAGAACACCAAAATCTAATAAAAACACTAATACATTCTAAAAGAATAATGTTGCTAAGAGGCGTCGTTCAAATTGTGTGGTCCGTTCTTCAAGAATCAGCTTCTGTAAAAACAAATACAATGAATAAATTAGTGAGAAAATATCCATAGTCCATTCCAACATAATTGGAATTCGTGATTCTATTCTGATAGAATTGGAATTCATTTACCAATAATTATATTAATTCGGGGAATTCTATCAGAATATGTTCATGATTATCATAAAAAACATTCTTTTCTGATAAAATGCTATAAACGAAGAAATACCATTCAGTTGAAGCATTTTAGCGAGCACTTGGTGTGCATGAAAACAACTTTCAATTCAGTTGAAGCATTCATCTGTCAAATAAGCAACCAAAACAACCATGATTTGTGTTCAACCAATCAAACCCAAAAACTCATCTAAACAACCAAAACATATGATTATCCAGCCAACAACAACCCTTTGTTTCTTCTTCTGCTTGCCCATTGATTTCACAGCCTCAATCCAAACACCCATCTGATTTCGGTTCTTCTTCCCTGCCTCCACCGAACCATTGATGCATTTTGTTGAATGTTTTATGTGCGTGATTATACCTGAGAAAGCTGGATTGGAAAATTGGGTTTGTCATCAGTGGTTTATGTGAGTTTTGAATTATCATTCGAAATCAATTGCAGATCGAAATCAATTATGAGTCAATTTCAACTACGGAAAGTTTCATCAACAAGATCAATTATATGTAACATTGATAATTTGGAAAAAGAAAAGTACCAGGAGCCAATTTTCGATTTGGCTTTGACGCTCCCTTGCCGATAAAACGAAAAGATAAACCCTAACCTGTCCTTTGACTTTCGAATTGATATCAGTATTGGTCTCTAGTCGGATTCTTGTCTTCCTCGTTCGTCATTCCCTTTTGTTTTGATCGAAGAGGGTAGCTGTGGTATCGTCGACAACGATGGCTATGAGGAAGGAATATGGTGGTGGTCGTCTGGTAAATTTGGTGGGTCGATGTTTCTATACGGTGGAATCGGTGGAACGAGGGGTTTGTTCAATTTAGGGTTTTCAAAATCGGTTTTTAGATAAAGAGGGGAACGAGATTTAAACTGGAGAGATACCATGATTATAGAGATTATTTTTGGAAGTTATTAAACAAATGACTAACTTACCCTTATTTATTTATTTTATTATTTAATTTTGATTGGCCCACATTGATGCATACAATAACACAATACTTACTAAAAACACCTGAACCTATCTCTCTCTCTCTCTCTCTCTCTATATATATATATATATATATATATATATATATATATATATATATATATATATATATATTATGTATTTGAAATGTATTAGCGCATTTTTTTAATATCTATATATAATTTTAAGTATTTTAGATACTTTTTATGTGTATTTATGTGCTATTTTTTATGTATTACATATTTAGATGTATTTTTATGTATTTACGTATTTTTTACTTTAAGTGGTATTCACCATTTAATTCAATTCCCACTGCTTGTTCGAGTATGTCTAAATAGTTTTCTTGCACACTCACATATTTTAAGCTTTTTCCAATCGCTTATCTTGAAATTAAACATCGAACTAAGAAAAAAAATTATGCACGTACGAAAACATTAAAGTCAAAATAGTAATTTGACCAACATTGCTTGGAAGTTAACTTGCATTTAGTCTACTTTTCTTTTTCTTATGTCACTTCCTTACTTCTAAAAAAAATGATATTTTAACATTTTATTTTTGAAAGTGGTTGAAACAGGTATGTTTAACACACTGAATATCTATCAATTTGCAGGTTAGTTGTATCAAGTAAATTTATTGGAAAGTTAGCATAAGCAGAATTAGGTCGGTCCTATAAAAAAATACATATCGACAAGACATGGAAAGCAAAAGAACATAGGAGAATCCACATTGCATGTTAAGGATTAGGAGTTAAAGTGTCACTTTTTTCATTTGCATATATTGAATTACAGAATCAGATTTCACTTCTCCTTTAAGTCTTCAAATTAAAAAATAACTATTGTGTTTGTTTGTTTTCTTCAAGTGGCTTCCTCATTCATTGTGATCATAAAAAAATAATAATTTATATACATACGAAAACTTCACCACTCTCATGTGGAACCCCTAGTTTTCTTATTTGGATGATATATATATATATATATATATATATATATATATATATATATATTAATTTGATGGTTAATTTGAAGATAAGAAAATAAGAAAAGTTTAAATATATGGGCATGTAGGAAACCATCCAAACATACTTGAAGAAGCCATGAGAATTGAATTAAATGGTGAAGACCACTTGAACTAAAGAATACATAAATACATAAAAACTAATACAGCTATACAACTAATATATATATATATATATATATATATATATATATATATATATATATATATATATATATATATATATATATATATATATATATATATATATATATATATATATATATATATATATATATATAGGGGAAGTCTCATGCGAAAATCGAAATTATTTGTGAAAACGCGAAAACAATTAAAACCTATGAGATTGTGTCACCTCAACCTTATATTCTGGACAAGAATCCATCCAAACTTTGAACTACATGATGATAATTGATGATACATGAGAAATTGGTTCATATTAGCAAAGCATGTTTTTCGACATTTTTATTACCAAAACTTGAATTTAAAAGTGGTTAAGGAAGTGAAAAAAAAGTGAGAAACAGTTATTAAAATCATCTTTAAATCTATATTACCATAACACCCTACAATGTAAACTCATTATCTTTAATTGATTGCTAATAAATTTAATTTCTAAAGTACATGTGTTTGATTTTTATAAGATAAAACATGTTTTCGCATTAGCCTACTTATATATATATATATATATATATATATATATATATATATATATATATATAAACACAAAAAAATACATAAATACGTACAAATACATATAAATACGTTTATATATTACATACATTTGAGGAAATCAGCAAAAATGACTCATTATTTTGGGAAAAAGGACGATTTGGTCTCATTACTTGCTGAATAGGTCAAAAGGGCCAAAGTGTATAATGGGCTTTTCGATTCCAAAAGTTAAATAATTGAGACTTTTCTGTTAAAAAAAGTAGGATTTTATAGAAAATTTTCCCAAAATAATGGGACTTTACTGTAGAAAATCCTATTAAATAATGTCTTTTTTCAAATTAAATACATATGTTGATATATTTATTAATAATCAAATTATAATAATAAGTAATCAATTAGTGGTGACTTGCTATTAGGTGTGAGCCTATAAGATCATATGTTATTAGCAATAGCATTCTATAGTGACTCTTGAGCATACAAGATCTTTCAATCACCCACTTGTATAAGACTCATCATAGATTGACATAGACAGTGGTGAACATCTAGAAACATTTCAATGCACCCAATAACACACTAAGAAGAATGTCATTCATCAACAACCAATACCTAAAAGATCGAAGCTTCAATTGATGTATAAGATATGTTTATCAGTTATCCCTTCGTTACAGGCATCTTGTTGAACATGAGACTTGGATTGCAATCAATATTATTTTTTGTTCAGCTTTGGGTATCATGATAAATGCCTAACTCTTAACACATAAGAGGAACATATCTCGTCGTAAATACATAGGCCTCTTGCATAGTTCACACCTTACCTGAAAATGATTTTTGTAACTATCTGGTTGAGCATAAAGGCTTTACCATATCAAGGCACAACACTCCCTACACATAAGTCCCATTATGTAATATCAGGTGTTAAGGATATAAAGATAGCACCTATTAATCACGTATCGCTCATAACTTCGATCTATGGGGTGATCTTGATGTGGGTCCGTTTAGTACTCATTCTCTGACAAGTATCTATGATACTTGGTCACAACCACTTTCCTGCTTTCATCTAATGAGAGTCAACCAATCCAATTCATATTAGTCTTACTTTATAATTATTCCCACAATCATGATCGACTATGAACTTCTAGAATAATTAAGATTATTCATGAATAAAACATGTTAATATAGAACACAAAAGGTATTGATGTGATTATCATATTCCAATATATCAAAACAATATAATAGTTGTTGTCTTAAAGTTCCAATATCGAAATATTAAATCGAAATCTAATCTTATTTCTAGAATAATGAAGTCCCATAGATGAAGTGTGACCATTCATACTTATCTCAAAAGAAAGACTTTATTAATGGGTATGACAAAATTTAATTTATGTCAATTTTGAGAATACTATCATCCTTATATTTGACTTTACTTTAGGTACAGTTAAATATCTTGCAGAATATGATTGGTGTTCTGATGTGATATAGAGTCTCTTAGCTTGCTTAAGTACACTCTATTAGTTATAAATATTTCTAGGTTATCCTTGAATAGAAGGATTCAACGTAGTTTTCAATGATCTTGTTTATCCAATCACATTTGATTTCAACTTCTGAAGTAGCAGTGTATTCTTATTTAATAGATTGTGCAATTTATGTTTTCCTTGGACCTTATTCCAACAAAACTTAATCTTCATTCCATAATGAATTCATAATCCAATTATTATTCACAACTATATCTATTTGTTTTGAAGTTAGCATCTTATATAGCTCTTTACATAAAGATCTTATTCAAAAAGTGATTATCTCATATACATTCTCTTAGTTCTTTTACGTACTCTTAGGATGTTCTCATAGTCATCTAGTTAGTTACCCATGTATCTAATTGGTATGTTATGTTATGTTCATAGCTTAATCATATATCCAGTCTTGTGCATGATGTGGCATAAATTATAAATTCATTTGCCAAGAAAATTGAATATAAATAATTTTATCTACCTTAAATCTATGTGTTAGGTCAACTTGAGGTTAGCTCACATGGTGCTATGTAACAATTCCAAGAATCCTCCAAATGAATCTTCAATCTTGATCTATTTCAAGATATTGTCAGTATATGCAAAAGATTTAAAACTTTTAATATTTTTCTTTATCTATCTATATAGATTTTACATTCCGAGAATTTATCTTGTCATTCCTAAGTCTTTCATTTTAAAAACACTTTTCGAGTCAAGGTGGAAGGACCTTGCATAGTCGGAATGTAATTTCAAACGTTCAAGTATGTCTCGTTCATACAAGATTAGGAATATCACTATCCTCCCACTAGTTCTTAGTAAACACACATGTTCTCTTTATTTTGATATAAAAACGTACCTTCTGTTTTCATATTAAATGATGATTCCAACCTTGAAATGTGTGCTTTATATCCATAAATGGATCTTAAGCATTACACATTTTGTTAGGATAACATGGATTAAGAAAGACTAAAGGCTAAGCTATATAGATATCTTTTAGTAGATGTCTATTAAGGAAAGCGGTTTTTCTTGAAATCTATTTGGCATATCTCATATTAAGAATATGTAGTCATGGTAAATAATATCCTTGTTGATCTAATCATGTCTAGTTGTGAAAATTTTTGATCATAGTCAATTTCATAAGTGTAATAAGGACCATACTCAATAACATAAGTATGAGAAAATTCTTTTATAACCAGTATTGTTAAATGTGTACAGATTTCCATGTATGTATTATTTCTCTAAAAGAATCTCTTATTTCCTTTAGCCTTTCTCTAGAGAGGAAGTTTAATCAAGCCCATATTTGATTACTAGACATGTATTACATCTCAATGTTCATGACTCTAAGTCATTTATCTGATTCAAGATCACATATAGTGTGACACCCTCAGCCGATGGCGAAACTGCCGGGGTGAGCGACGTTAATCGAATATCACAGTCATAGCATACATTAAACAGTATATAAGACAACATATGGTTTGAACATCATAACTCATATAGTGTATCTTACATTATTACAAATATCATTACAGATCTTCAAGGAGGCAAGTAATGGTGTCAAAACATAATTTATAACAAAAGTACTAATCGAAGGATCCATAATACACATGTGAACTCCTGCCCCATAGTTTCTTGAGAATACATGTATTCAGGTACGCAAATAAAATATTGTTGGTAAGTTCTACAAGATTTGACTCCGCGAACCTATATGACCAAAAGTGAATTTTGTGTAAAAGTTTGAGTATAAAATGAGGTTACTTTTATCCTTTTGAAAACATAAAAATAATTGCTGTTCACCTTTGAATTTCCGTACAAGTTACGGTATTTTTTATATAAAAAAACTTATTATCAATAAGTTTAGAAACATTATGTTGTCGTTTCGTAATAATTATTAAGTGTTATTTTACTTAATTTGGAAGGCGACACCTAATTGGTAGAACAAATCCTTCCCACGACTTACAGTCACTACTAGAAAACAACCCTTTAATGACACGAAAGCAATGACACACAATGATTTACGATACGCAAAAACGTGTGCCCTAAAAATAATGTCATCTCTTATAAAATATTAAGGATAGACGACATGCATTTGTGTGTGCCCTAAAATTTGTGTCAGAAAAGAAAAAAAAAGAAATACGGAGGACGCCTATCATAAAATGTGTGTCATGTAAGTGTGTCGCTTTATATTTTTTTAATGAAACACGTGTTTTAAGCGGGAAATGAAATCCCCAAAAATTAAAACCCCGCCTATTCTATGTGAAAAATTTAAACCCCCTCCTCTTCCAATTAACAAGAAAGAAGCCTAAGGTCTTCCTCTTCCTCTCGCTCTCTCTCTCTAACCTAAAACCCAACCCGCGATTTCATAGAGATTGTTATTACGATTTAAGAAGAAAAGAAGAAGACATGTAATGATAATATCATTGACACAATTCGCAAGTTTAGAATCTCTTCTAACAAAAAATCAGGTGGTTCCCGGAGAAGTTGTAGTGACACAGTTTCAGAGATTGGGTCTCTATCTAGGATTCAGTCCAGATCCGTGTCACCTTCCAAAGAATCCAAACTTGTGGCAAGATATCAAAGTTTTCAAGAAAGACCTCAAGCTCAACCACTCCCTCTTCCAGTTCTTTAACCTTCCTGTATGACTCGTACCGAGTCTGGACTTAGTGTATCCGGAAAACCACATAATATTTCTTTTGTTTTTCCTTTTCCATTTTTCATTTAACTCGGTGATATTTATGTTTTTTTCAGGAACTTTCTTTACTGAGCTGGTTAAGCCATCCAAATATTGTGCAGTATTTGTGACATCCCCTAATTTCTCGTCCAGAAAAGTCCGATTTAATTTATGCTTTTTAAAATAAAATCAGAGAAATCTTTTTAAAAGATGTTGCGGAATTGGTCCCCAAAACAAAACATGATAAAAGTTTATCAAAACCTTTCTATAAGAAATGTATAGCTTCATTTCATATCAAAACCTCAGGATGTGATGTTCCGATACAGATCAAAAGCATAAACAAGACATTATAAGCCTTACAACAGTTATTTACAACTACTGGCCTATAATCAAAAATCTCTCATCGTCCTCCGACTATGCTCGGGGTCCACTACCTTTAACATAAAAAGCTGAGTGGGCCAGACTTGGGAGCCTGGTGAGCATATAGGATTTTCAACCCACAATAATAATAAACTTATTAAGTTCACCAATCAACAATAACCCTGATTACCCATTCCCGTTGTCCTCACTTTACGTCCCTAAACACCTATCACAAGGGACCTAGCCTAAGGAATATCATCGGGATGGACACTACTGCTAAGGGGACTCCTCAGCCATACATGTCCTAAAGGCAACCATGAGAGGGATGGAGTACGCCAATGAACATTTAGTTCATCAACACCTATAAGTTGCGAACCTGCTAGTGTGCCACTGGACTGTCTAGAAAGGTCCGTGGTAGTCATATATACTCCGCTAGACGACAACAACAACAACAACAACAATAACAACATCGAGGCCTCTCACCATTTTAACACACATCGACTATTTCATCTACCCATGTTCTACCCAAAATATTTGTAGATAAAATACATATACAGTTTAAAACTTGTATAAATCATCTGTTCAACAGTCACCTCAAATAACCACTTAATATAATTACACATAGCACATATTTTATAGAAAATACTTCATATCTAGGTGTAAGATGAAAGTGACAACACACTCACATGATTTGATGATAATCGGGCAGCACTTCGTTTCCTAAAACGATCGTTTCTAATAAAACCAGGAGTTTTATTGAGAAACCGGGCTCTGCGAGGGTCGGGCTTCAAAACCGAAAAGATAAATTTTCTGGGTCTACGAGCACTTCGGGGCGTGTTCCGGGTGTTATAATTGATATCGGGGCTTTGGGGAATGTCAAAATGGTAAAAATATTGAAAAAGGGGTGAAAGATGGCAATTTCTTAAAAGTATCCGAGAAGGCTCGCAGCCTTCTATTTATAGGGGGAGGCTTCGGATGGTGAGTCAGCAGCGAGGACACGCAGCAGCAGCAAAGTGAAAGCGCGCAGGTGGCTTGCACGTGGGTTGCGCATGCGAGGGTCTCCCTGGAGGCTCCTGATTGGACCGAGGTCTAGTCCGAGGAGGGGGTTCGTGGCGCCTGGTGCGAAGGTCGGACACGCGAACAAGGACACGCGTCGGATTCTTAGTGGACCACTTCGGATGGCTCTCCGGTTCGGACACGCTTTTGATGACACAGTAATTTCGGACACGTGGCACAATTTGAGTGAGGGTGAGGTGGCCGAAGTCCACCTTGCGAAATTTCTCGGTTTTGGCAAATTTTCTCGATTTTCGTGCCAAAACTTCTAAAATCCATAACTTTCGCATACAAGCTCCGTTTTTGACGTTCTTTATATGCACGCGTAGGTAAAATTACGCTCTACCACTTTTGTTTAGACTTTGTCGGCTAATTTTGACTTTAATTTTTATATTATTATTTTTTTAACAGACCGGGACAGGATATCCGTTAAAAATTCATAACTTCTTCATCCGACATCCGTTTTCGTCTGTCTTTTTACTGTTGTGCTACTATTGACAAGACCTTCGATTCTCGTTTAGGTCATTTCGGCTAAAAATCACTCGATCTAAAATTCGAGTTTTTAGCTGTCTACTGCTAAGCTGAAACTTCGAAAAATCATAACTTCCTCATACGAAGTTAGATTTGGGCGTGTAAATTCGGAAGCAAGAAGTTGGAGGGTGCAAAGTGTAAATTTAGGAAAGGGACTCGACGAGTAGGTCCGTCTACTCGCCGAGTCGGAGCGGGATTCTATCAGGGTTTAAGTGGCCAACTCGCCGAGTCGGAGACTTGGACTCGACGAGTTGGTGCTGTAGGAAGAAACCCTAATCCCGAGGGTTGCACCCTATTTAAAGGACTTTATGTCCTTCTCCCAGCCTCCTAATCCCCCTGAGAGTTCCAGAAACCCTAATTTTTCGTGTGAGGCTTCATTATTGAGGAGATTGGAGCTTGGAAGAGGAAATTGGTGAAAAGAGCTTGAGGAATTAAAGGCTAACATCAAGGGGCTTGTGTGGATCTGGGATCTACATCTGTTTGGGCACATTTCAGAGGTAAAAAGCCATAATCTTATGTTGATTTCCTTTTTGGTTCATCCTTGGTGGTTGATGTGGAATTCCATAGCTTGTTTGTGAGCTATTTCAAGTTAGAGGCTTAGACTTGAGGTTGCTACTTCAGATCTAGACTTGTGTTGGATCAGAAAGTCATAAAGCATCAGTCTTTGAGTTGTTGGTGAAGCCCCTTTGTCATAAACCCTAGCCCTAGAGTGTTTTGGACTTATATCTCCTTGGTTTCACGTAAAGCTTGCAACTTTATGTGAGGGTTAGGCTGTAGAAGAGTGGATCTATGGATTGGAGCCTCTGCATGGCTCGAAAAGCCTCTGGATGGATTGAGAACTGAAGGGACTCGGCGAGTCACATGGGTGTACTCGACGAGTCGTATGAACATGTGCATGGACTCGGCGAGTGGAAGAACAACTCGGCGAGTCTGTTGAAGATTGTCTTGGACTCGACGAGTCTGGTCGCAGAACCCCAATCTTTTCTGGTTAAACCTTGAAGCAGTGAGTCGGGAGGTGACTCGGTGAGTTGAGCAGGATGGGACTCGGAGATCGTTGGACTCGACGAGTCTTGGGGTGACTCGGCGAGTAGAGTCGTGTTATGGGAGTTTCTGAGTATAGGGACTCGACGAGTCGACGGGTCGACTCGGCGAGTAGAGTCAGTCAGGGAGGTTGACTTTGACTGAGGACTTTGACTTTGACCAAGAGTTGACCAGTTTGTCTACCAAGGGTATTTTGGTGATTTTGGTATTTATGGAATTGGTTCTTTGGTAGTGTTCGGTGGTGGAGTTCGTGTTGGTGGTCGGAGCAGCTGATCTTATCCTTTCAGTCGGCAATTTCAGGTGAGTTATCCTCACTATATCGACAGGGTCTACGGCACCAAGGCCGACCCTTTATCGGATGGAAATCCGGGTATTGTTGTTATGTTATTGCTTTGCTAGATCTGCATCCTGGTATTTAGGTTGGTGTTATGTTAGTGACCTGGTTAAGGTCGGTACCCGGTATATAGGGTAATGTTATGCTAGTGACCGGTTAGGTCGGAATCCTGGTAAGGATGTTGATATACTATGTGATCTGTTAGACTGTTTGTCTGGTTGAGGATTTGTTATGTGATTAATTGTTTTATGTGCACATGGTTGTTTGACAGGGTTGGGTTGAGGTGGGTCCTGCTTTGTGCTGTAGACCAACATACCCAGGGCGGACCGGATATTCCGAAGGCCCAGCTGTCACACCCCCGGCCGAGGCGGCGGAAAACGCCGAGCTGTGTGACTAAGTTCATGGATCACAGACAAATTGAATATACAGCACAAGTACAACAATAAACAAAATAGCATTCATGTTCCATCTTGATATTTGAATACAAGGTTTTACAAATAATAATAATACATGAATTGCCTTAACAAGTAGGCATATGATACAACAACAAATAAACTTGGTCACCTGTAATCCAATCTGTCTTGAATGTCTGTTTAGTGTTTTCCTGAGAATACATGTAGTTTTAAAAGTCAACACAAAGGTTGGTGAGTGTCACAGGTTTTCTGCTAACGCAGTAATACTTTTAATAAGTCTAAAAAGTATTATCTGTGTATGTATAACGGTAGTTAAAAACAATATTTGCAAAGAGTCTTTAAAAGCCAAGAATGTATTTTGATATGAATAAATTCATGCTTTTAACATGTACTTGTAATAACTCCTTGAAAGTCAAAATGAATGTTTTGTATAAGTAATTTTCATACTTAAAATGCACTTGTAATGACTTCTTAAAAGTCAAAATGAATGCTTTGTGTAAGTAATTTCCGTACTTAAAAATGTACTTGTAATGACTTTTTAAAAGTAAAAATGAATGCTTTGTGTAAGTAATTTCCATACTTAAAAATGTACTTGTAATGACTTCTTAAAAGTCAAAATGAATGCTTTGTATAAGTAATTTCCATACTTAAAAAAAATATACTTGAAGGGAACCAAACCTATGGTTGAAGTAAGAGAGAGATAAATCCGTGTTAATGTTTTTAGTGAGTTCTATAATCGAGCTATGGACGAAAAGTACCCCTCCCTACGACGCTTCATTGGACGTCATAGTAACGATCGTAGACACATATCACCTGCTTCGATTGATCAGTCGATGGTTGTAGCTTGCAACCGCAGGTGGGGTTGTCGACCCCATATAGATCTATACATATGTACCTCGCTCCGAAGATTAACGAGTATAGCAGTGTGGGGCAGACTAAGTTATTAAACTCAGCTAATGAATAGTAGCGTCTCACTCAAAAACCATTAACGAAAAGTTTGTGAATAACTCTCAGCCCTAACTTAATTATAGTTAAGTACCGGGCATAATGAATTTCATAGTATAACATTTGTAAAAGCCGAGTATGGTTGACGTCTTTATAAAAGTATAAATTACTCGCTTTGATAGAGATATGTATTTCAACATAACGATCTTGTATAAGTGTGTAAAGCCTGTTGTATAAAAGTATTCATGGGTGTAGTCTTTGAAACTTTTAAATATTGTAAACCGGTAGTATGCATATCATATAAGACTAAAAATAAATGTTTCAAATTAATGGACATGTGTACATGTATAAACTTTATGCATATAAACATATAAATATACATGCATAGTAATATCTTGAACCATTGAAATACTACACAATTTCATAACGTATTTGTTATAATATAAAAATCATAAAACTTTGTATCGTGTAGTATTTGTTGTGTGAAATGGTTATTTCACGATAAAATAATCATAACATGTATACGAAAAGTTTTTACTAGTTTATTTTTAACAATATGGTAAATTGTTAAATAATAATATTTTTATAAACTATGTTTATTGTATTTTCGTATAAAAGATGATATATTTGTATAAACAAAACATATAGGCACATGTATTCCCCCCCGAAATAATTAAAATATTGAAAAAGGGCCGTAAGCACTCACCCTTGAAGCGTGAGTTCCAATCGTTCGAAGTTGGCTCCTTTTGAGAAACTTGTCGTGAAATTTGTTACGTGACATTTCTCGTTCTTAAAACGAACCACCGAGTATATTTGTATTTCCTAATAAACCAAATGGTAGTTTTGGTATTAATTATTAAGTATATTGTGGTCTTTCTTAAAATGAATAAACTCTAGGGGTTTGATTTTGCCAAAATCATACTTCAGGGACTGATATTGAGAATTATTCTCAAGACAGGGGTTAAACATGTGTATTTGAAACTGTTGTAGGGTTTTAGGACTTAATTTATTAGATTTTTCTGGGGAAGGGGCCATTTCTGTTTAATTTAAATACAAGTTTTATTTAGCTTTCACCTTTGACTGGGTCAAAATCAAAACCCATTTGTTTTATCGGGGTCCATGACCGATCCACACAAGTGGATCCATTTACAAAAAGGATCAGGGCTCTTACCCTGTTTCTTTGGTTTGATCGGGTAAAGGAACAAAAGGCGATCGATCGACCATTTCGCGAAGGCAACGCAATTCAGGTCCGGTGGCTGCTGATCTTTCGTCGAGACCTCTAGTGGTTCTCTCGGTTCCAGAACCACAAGGTTGTGGTCGGAGTTAATAGTGGAAGCAGAAGGCAAGCGGCAGCAGCAAGCGGCGCTGGGTGACAGTGGGTGGCATGCTGCTCCCTTCCTTGCGTCCATCAGTCAGCAGGTGAAAGAAAAGGGAGGGCGGCGATTGGCAGCCTCCTGCTCCATCGGATTCCTCTTTATTCGAAAGTGCACAACGAGAGGCGGGCCCTTCGTGGGGTTTTCTTATTCATCGTCACCTTCGTCTGCAAATCGGAAGGGGAATCATAAATCGGAACAATAGCAGTCGGTAGTTAGGGGTACACTTCCGGTGCTTGTCTGCTTCGAAGAAGAAGAGAGAAAGAGGGGAGCGACAGCAGGGCAGTCGCCAACTATTTTGTCGACTAGGGCTGCTGCTTCCTTGGTTCACAAATCAAGGGTGTGCTTTTGGCTTGCTAATGTTCGATTCTTACAGGTTTTCCTCTCTTTTCTTTTTATTTTGATTATTTTTTTTATGGAAATCTGTGGAGGGAAAGAATGTTTAGGTCGATGTTTCACAGTGATCGATAGGGCTGTTGGGTTTGATTTTTGATAGGAAATTTTGAGGGAAAATAGCAATCGTTTGAGGTTTTTGGTAATCTCTTTACACTCTCTTTTTTGTTGTTTGGCAGTTAACACGAAAGGTGATTGAAATAGGTAGAGAAATCATCGATTAAAGGAGTGTTTGGATGGTTTGTATTTGAGTGTTCATGTTAATATTAGTACAGGGAAGTGAAGGAGAAGCAGAACAGCAACAAAACCTTTAGAGTGTTACTGTGAAATCCGTGGGAAAGAAGAAAGAAGAAAGATCGAAAGAGGGTTGTTGCCCCCTTGGATGAGTCCTGGCAGCAATTGAAGGACAACAAAAGAAACAGACCCTTGGTGTATGATTTTGTATAAGGTGAAAGTTAGAAGCATCTTGTACAATAGTTGAGTAGTGTGCAAGTTTCATCCCTATTTGGCTGTAAATTTAAGTAAAATAGTTAATTTAAGAGTAAATTCATTTTAGTATTATGTATTTGTTTCATTATGAAATGTGTGAATAGTTTGTAATTAATGAATTTTCATATATATCTTGTTTGGTTTGGATTTAGAAGCATTGTAATACCGTAATTATTTGTGCATTTGGATGAGTATTAATTTATTTTTACTTGTTATATACACTAGCATATGTATTTGAAAAAAATGGTATATGATTTATATAAATATTTATATATTCAGTGTTGTTATATAATTTTAATTTTATAACATATATGAATGGCATGATTATCTCATATTGTATATTTTATCAAAACTCTAGTACATACGTTTTGCATTTGACCATAAAACATATCTCATACTTGTATATACGTACATATATCTAGTACATATATCTAGTCGTTCACGATTTTATAAGTATTAGACTATTCCACATCAACCGGATTTGGATGTATATATATTATTTTGGATTACATAACTAATAATAGAAATCATGTCGAAATAAATACTTTAATGTTTCGTGATTCAAATCCTGAAAAACGTTTGATTTGTCAACTTTTATAATTACTTTTACCTAAAATATTTCAAAAATCAAATTAAATATTATGCTATAGCCTGAGTCCAAAATGCTTTCGGAATCTCTATTTGACGTGCGCAAGTCCTTTAATGGTTAGAAACGGTTTTTGATAGTTTTTAAGAAAATCAATATTTTACTGGTTTTCGATTCTTAAAACGGTCATATCTTTCGCATACGAACTCCATTTTGGACGTTCTTTATATTTTCGGAAACAGGGAAACGAGTTCTACGAGACTAGAGTGTTTTTTTCTCACAACGGCTTAATATGATATTTCAGTTTTTTAGGCGCACTCCTAAGGTTGTCGTTTGAGCTGTTTGATTTATTTGCCAAATTAAACATTTGGAAGTAAGATACCATCTGGTATCTTATAATAGTTGGAATAACTCATTTATTTTATATTAGATGCACTAAAACTCAATGAGTCAATTTATCAAGAGACTTACTATGAACTTAACCGTTCATAATCTTTGACCTAAATTCCGGAATGTCACATTACCTCCCCGTTAAGGGAATTTCGTCCCGAAATTATTTTGTTCTAGAATATTTTCTTCCACTATCGTTTTGTTCTACTAGTATTTCATTCCAGTAGTGGAGAGAGCACCGCTGAAAAATTGCGGATGCTTTTGTGTCATTTGATTCTCACGTTTCCAAGTACACTTCTGCTCTCTACTAGAGTTCCATCGGGAATTTACTATAGGTATTTGGATTTGTTTGAGACTTGTGATTTCTTGATCCATGATCTCCACCGGTTCCTTCACGAAGTGAAGTTTAGTGTTGACCTGAATCTCATCGAGAGGAAAGACAAGGTTCTCATTAGTGAGACACTTTTGAAATTATATACGTGGGAGGTGTTGTGAACTTTGTTGAGTTCTTGATGTAATTTGAGTTTGTAAGCCATCGAACCAACCCTTATCAGGATTTCAAAAGGTTCGATGTAACGGGGGTTTAGTTTACCTTGTTTTCCCATGAATTATTGAAGTCTATCACCCAAGCACGGGGGCATGTATTCTAAAGTTTGTATCGTTCTTTCACTTTGGTTATCCGTTTGAGGATGGTAGGTTATACTCATATCGAGTTTGGTTCCTAAGAACCTTTACAGTGATTGCCCAAACCTGGAAGTGAATCTACTATCTTGGTCTAGGGTCCAAATTTTATTCATGAAATATCGTGTTCCGTCTTCCTTGAGGTCGAACTGTTTGTCCATTTCTCGAAGGTTTTTTTTTCTTCCACGATATTCTCTGGTTTGAGTGCTCTTAACTGAGCATCACGAATTTGGGTGGTTAGATTGGAGTGGGTGGTTAGGGTTAGAGCCTTTACACGAAGAGGCTTTGCTTGCTTTTTCCTGCTTAATGCATCTGCCACAACATTTGCTTACTAGGATGAATACGAGCTTAGCATTCGTAATCATTTAGCAAATTGACATATTTTCGTTATCTCATATTGAGCTCTTTCTAATCTATGATGTGTTAAAGGGTTTTATGGTCGGTGAGCATGACACACTTTGTTCTGTAGAGGTAGCGTCTCCAAATCTTTAAGCCACACACCACAACTCCTAACTCTAAGTCATGGGTAGTGTAGTTGGTCTTGTTTGGCTTGAGTTATCTGGATGCATATGCAATAACTTTATTGTTTATGTATCAGCACACATCCCAACCCTTGGTGAGAGGCGTCGCGGAATACTACAAAGTCTTTTGTTCCCTCTGGAAGAGATACAATTGGTGCACTGCACAATAATTGATTCAATTTCTAGAAGGCAGATTCTTGTCTGTCTCCCCAATCGAATTTCTTGTCCTTCTAGCTTTTTGCGGTGAAAGGCTTGGCTATTTTTGAGAAATTCTCGATGAATCTCCTATAATAGTCTGCAAGCCCTATGAATTGGTGTACTTCATTTGGAGTCAATAGTCAGTTCGAATGGCATAACCAGAAACTTGTAGTGACAGTACCGAGTCCTGAATGCCGTCTTTGGAATGTCTGCTTCTTACACTCTGAGTTGGTAGTAGTCGGATCTTAGATCGATCTTTGAGTCGTAACGAGATCCTTGTTGTTGGTCGAACAGGTCATCGATCCTCGGGAGTGGATATCGGTTCTTGATAGCGAGTTTGTCCAACTCTCGATAGTCAATGCATATTTTGAACGATCCATCATTCTTTTTGACAAACAATACCGGAGCTCCTCACGGAGAGAAGCTTGGCCGGATAAAGCTTTTGTCAAGAAGTTTATGGAGTTGGCTGGATAGTTCTTGCATTTCCGATAGAGCCAGACGATAAGGAGATCGTGCCACCGGTGCTGCACCCGAGATTAGGTCAATTCGGAATTTGACATGTCTGACTGGGGGTACTCCAGGTATATCCTCTGAAAATATACCTGGGTAATCACACACTAGCGGTATGTCTACGATTTCCTTACCCTTGTCTCGCATATCCACCACGTGGGCTAAGAAAGCGAAGCATCTCTTCTATAAACACCTTCTTGCCTTTATGCAAGAGATGGTTCTTAGATTCTTTCCTAATTTGTCTCTGTAAATCACAAGAGCTTCGTTGTTGGGTATACGGAGTCGGACAACTTTTTGTAACATAAAATCTTTGTTTGATGAAGTGATAACCAATCCATTCCGATGATCAGATCGAAACTTCCAATGGTCGTAGGTATTAGGTTGACGTGAAAGAAGTGGTTATTCGGGGCCTTTCTGCAAAACTTAAAGGTGTGACCTCTCAAGTTACAGATGTTGCAGATCACACAATTTCCGACATGGTGGAAATTGCACTTAGTATAGTGAGGTAAAGTCCTACAGTAGGGCTTTGATTGAGTGGGTGTGTTTATGATTATAGTGTACACAACCATAGATTTTGGATTGGGTTTGCGATGCTTGAAGTTCTCCTTTGACTTGTCATGGAACTTCCTTTTTGTACTCCCAACGTAGTTCTTTTAAGTTTGTGGGGTCATGGTACCCTGACTGATACACTGCTCAATCAATTGATAGGCCAACTGCTTGGCATTATCAAAGATAGTGGGTTTGGATGTAGTAACAAGACCTTGAACTAGTGAAGCTAATCCCCAGATGTACCTTTCGGTATTTTTGTATTCCGGGTTCACCATTCCCAGGAAAAGGTTTGTGAGGTTGTTAAATCGGGAGGTGTAAGTAGTCACCTAGGATCCTTTCATGGTAAAGTTCCAAATTAGAGAGTGTTTGATTCTAGAATTCCTATAGATTTCCTAATCATAGAGAGTGAATTGAAATCCTACCAATTTCAAATGATAGAAAAAGAAGTTTGGAGACTATTGATGGATCGATTGGGAACAATGGGTTTCTCTGCTACGATCGTAGCGGAGCCATTGGTTCTTTGTTCTTCTTTGGGTTTAGGCGAACTATGAAAATCTGAACGTTATTCCAGATTTTTTTAATATTTTAAAAATGTATACGTTGTTGTTTTCGGGTTCATATAAGGTTTCTAAAGTACTAGGTTTCTGCAGCGAATCTTGAGAACATCTTTTAATCTCTAACACTTTCAACCATTGTAGTCTGTCAAACTCCTTGCTCAACGTTGGTTGTTCACCGGCCCGACCATAAATAACATAGGCGTACGTTCCAGGTTTATTTATGGTATGGCTTATGTACGATACTAACCTTAATTGAGGCGTTTGACCTAAAGGGTTGAGTTGATAGTTTTAGTTGGAGGCATGTTAGAATTTTATTAAGTGTTCTCATCGCGGGTCAGAGTATATATAACTCTTATATGTTATTGTTGGTGGGGTTTGCAGTATTATTAATTTTTGTTTTGTACTTCCCGACTACCGAGCACAAATGTGGGCCAGACATGAAGTACCGTAAGTAGTCGAGAAGCAGTGTTATTAATATTAATAATACTTTTATTAGAAGCTAGTTGCTATAGTTGTATTCCTCTTTCAAGGATACGAGTTCTCTATAGCCAATTTAGCTCTGATACTAATCTGTCACACCCCCAGCCGAGGCGGCGGAAAATGCCGGGCTGTGTGACTAAGTTCATGGATCACAGGTAAATTGAATATACAACACAAGTACAACAATAAACAAAATAGCATTCATGTTCCATCTTGATATTTGAATACAAGGTTTTACAAATAATAATAATACATGAATTGCCTTAACAAGTAGGCATATGATACAACAGCAAATAAACTTGGTCACCTGTAATCCAATCTGTCTTGAATGTCTGTTTGGTGTTTTCCTGAGAATACATGTAGTTTTAAAAGTCAACACAAAGGTTGGTGAGTGTCACAGGTTTTCTGCTAACGCAGTAATACTTTTAATAAGTCTAAAAAGTATTATCTGTGTATGTATAACGATAGTTAAAAACAGTATTTCCAAAGAGTCTTTAAAAGCCAAGAATGTATTTTGATATGAATAAATTCATGCTTTTAACATGTACTTGTAATAACTCCTTGAAAGTCAAAATGAATGTTTTGTATAAGTAATTTTCATACTTAAAATGCACTTGTAATGACTTCTTAAAAGTCAAAATGAATGCTTTGTGTAAGTAATTTCCGTACTTAAAAATGTACTTGTAATGTCTTCTTAAAAGTCAAAATGAATGCTTTGTGTAAGTAATTTCCATACTTAAAAATGTACTTGTAATGACTTCTTAAAAGTCAAAATGAATGCTTTGTATAAGTAATTTCCATACTTAAAAAAATATACTTGAAGGGAACCAAACCTATGGTTGAAGTAAGAGAGAGATAAATCCGTGTTAATGTTTTTAGTGAGTTCTATAATCGAGCTATGGACAAAAAGTACCCCTCCCTACGACGCTTCATTGGACGCCGTAGTAACGATCGTAGACACATATCACCTGCTTCGATTGATCAGTCGATGGTTGTGGCTAGCAACGACAGGTGGGGTTGTCGACCCCATATAGATCTATACATATGTACCTCGCTCGAAGATTAACGATTATAACAGTGTGGGGAAGACTAAGTTATTAAACTCAGCTAATGAATAGTAGCGTCTCACTCAAAAACCATTAACGAAAAGTTTGTGAATAACTCTCAGCCCTAATTTAATTATAGTTAAGTACCGGGCATAATGAATTTCATAGTATAACATTTGTAAAAGCTGAGTATGGTTGACATCTTTATAAAAGTATAAATTACTCGCTTTTATAGAGATATGTATTTCAACATAACGATCTTGTATAAGTGTGTAAAGCCTTTTGTATAAAAGTATTCATGGGTGTAGTCTTTGAAACTTTTAAATATTGTAAACCGGTAGTATGCATATCATATAAGACTAAAAATAAATGTTTCAAATTAATGGACATGTGTACATGTATAAACTTTATGCATATAAACATATAAATATACATGCATAGTAATATCTTGAACCATTGAAATACTACACAATTTCATAACGTATTTGTTATAATATAAAAATCATAAAACTTTGTATCGTGTAGTATTTGTTGTGTGAAATGGTTATTTCACGATAAAATAATCATAACATGTATACGAAAAGTTTTTACTAGTTTATTTTTAACAATATGGTAAATTGTTAAATAATAATATTTTTATAAACTATGTTTATTGTATTTTCGTATAAAAGATGATATATTTGTATAAACAAAACATATAGGCACATGTATTCCCCCCCCCCCCCCCCCCGAAATAATTAAAATATTGAAAAGGGGCCGTAAGCACTCACCCTTGAAGCGTGAGTTCCAATCGTTCGAACTTGGCTCCTTTTGAGAAACTTGTCGTGAAATTTGTTACGTGACATTTTTCGTTCTTAAAACGAACCACCGAGTATATTTGTATTTCCTAATAAACCAAATGGTAGTTTTGGTATTAATTATTAAGTATATTGTGGTCTTTCTTAAAATGAATAAACTCTAGGGTTTGATTTTGCCAAAATCATACTTCAGGGACTGATATTGAGAATTATTCTCAAGACAGGGGTTAAACATGTGTATTTGAAACTGTTGTAGGGTTTTAGGACTTAATTTATTAGATTTTTCTGGGGAAGGGGCCATTTCTGTTTAATTTAAATACAAGTTTTATTTAGCTTTCACCTTTGACTGGGTCAAAATCAAAACCCATTTGTTTTATCGGGGTCCATGACCGATCCACACAAGTGGATCCATTTACAAAAAGGATAAGGGGTCTTACCCTGTTTCTTTGGTTTGATCGGGTAAAGGAACAAAAGGCGATCGATCGACCATATCGCGAAGGCAACGCAATTCAGGTCCGGTGGCTACTGATCTTTCGTCGAGACCTCTAGTGGTTCTCTCGGTTCCAGAACCACAAGGTTGTGGTCGGATTTAATAGCGGAAGCAGAAGGCAAGCGGCAGCAGCAAGCGGCGCTGGGTGACAGTGGGTGGCATGCTGCTCCCTTCCTTGCGTCCATCAGTCAGCCGGTGAAGGAAAAGGGAGGGCGGCGATTGGCAACCTCCTGCTCCATCGGATTCCTCTTTATTCGAAAGTGCACAACGAGAGGCGGGCCCTTCGTGGGTTTTTCTTATTCATCGTCACCTTCGTCTGCAAATCGGAAGGGGAATCATAAATCGGAACAATAGCAGTCGGCAGTTAGTGGTACACTTCCGGTGCTTGTCTGCTTTGAAGAAGAAGAGAGAAAGAGGGGAGCGACAGCAGGGCAGTCGCCAACTCTTTTGTCGACTAGGGATGAAGACTCTGTATGTGATAGTGGATCGATATGAGGAGAATGAGTAAATATGTCACCATGCAATAGTAATCGATATGGTCTGGCCCCAAGTATTGATCATGATGATGGAGATGGCTGGAGGCCGTACGTGGGCCTTGTTAGTTATGTGATCGGATTCAGAGTATATGGGAGTTAGAGAATAACGGTTGCTCTACATGGATAGTGTAGAGCGGAGTTTAGCTCTGTGGCACTTATAGGTGTGGTAAGGGTTGTTGAGTAGACTTCCTGGAAAGGGAAGGTATTTAGCTCCGGAAGGAGCGTGGGTCCTCTGAGGGGAAGGCAGCAGAGTAAATGGATGATCGAAAGTGCTTGGTAGCAAGCACTGGGATTGTACCAGATATATGGAAGCACATACGGGTTGGATGCCCGTTGAGGTTGTGGCAATGTTGGATGATGCGCATGCATGTTTTGGGTCTCCTTGGAAGAGGAGAAGGAAAGGGATTCCCGATTGGAGATTGGGACAGAGGAAGGTGAGACAGCAGGTTAACAGACTCGAGAGTAGTCTGGACCGGTGCTGAGGACTGCATAAGGATATTACAGTCGGAGGTCAAGGACCTAGAGATCGTGATAGGGAGGTGTGAGTGGATTGCACTCCGTTGTGTCGAACCGAAGGGTTCGAGGGTGACGCAAGGACAAGGTCCTTGGTTCCGAGTATGGTTGTAGGCTTGAGTTGTGTATGAGGAGGTATTTCAATCTGGGGTATTCCATCATGAGGATGACCGGACCCTATGATTGATTGGACCTGGTGTGTTGGTATTCCAGCTCGAGGCTGATTAGGCCAGGTACGAGTGGTTACGCGATATGATTGGTTGATGGGTTACGGGAGTTGAGGGATGTAGTATCCTGTCAGCGCGTAAGGGATTGAACTAGAGGGTGGAACCGGATTTGTTCCGGGTAGCGAGTTATCAGGGTTATCGCCAACTTTGGGCGAAGGAAGATGGATTAGTGTCTCAACAGAGTTCAGTGGGTGATTGTGGTAGCTAGTGCTAGCAGGACGCGTAGGTACGTCCCTGATATGAAGGGATAGTGTCATCGGGTGATACGTGGGTGATACGTGGTGCTATTGAGTTGAAAGGCCAATGGTCGGCTTGGAGTAGTGGCAAGGATGCCACGCGAGAAGAAGTCGTTAGAAGAGAGATGCGGTAATAGGGTTTACAAGAACCTGAGTTAAATGAGAAATCGGAGTCTGCAGTACAAGGGGTTTGTTCTGAAGCGTATACTGCAGTAGGCTTCGAGGACGAAGCCTAATTTAAGTGGGGGAGAATTGTAACATCCCAAGTTCGGAAGCAAGAAGTTGGAGGGTGCAAAGTGTAAATTTAGGAAAGGGACTCGACGAGTAGGTCCGTCTACTCGCCGAGTCGGAGCGGGATTCTATCAGGGTTTAAGTGGCCAACTCGCCGAGTCGGAGACTTGGACTCGACGAGTTGGTGCTGTAGGAAGAAAACCCTAATCCCAAGGGTTGCACCTTATTTAAAGGACTTTATGTCCTTCTCCCAGCCTCCTAATCCCCCTGAGAGTTCCAGAAACCCTAATTTTTCGTGTGAGGCTTCATTATTGAGGAGATTGGAGCTTGGAAGAGGAAATTGGTGAAAAGAGCTTGAGGAATTAAAGGCTAACATCAAGGGGCTTGTGTGGATCTGGGATCTACATCTGTTTGGGCACATTTCAGAGGTAAAAAGCCATAATCTTATGCTGATTTCCTTTTTGGTTCATCTTTGGTGGTTGATGTGGAGTTCCATAGCTTGTTTGTGAGCTATTTCAAGTTAGAAGCTTAGATCTGAGGTTGCTACTTCAGATCTAGACTTGTGTTGGTCCAGAAAGTCTTAAATATATAGGTGGGAGTGTGCGGCTGGGATGGGTGTGCGGTCAGCTGTGTGCAGCTGGCTGGCCGCACACTCGGGTGTGCGGCCGCACACACCTTGTTTTGGTGTGTTTGGCTCATTTGCAAGGTGTTACACTCACAAAACTCATCCCACGACTCCTACCCTGATTATACTATATTTTAAACACTCTAATTGACTCTAAACAGTGCTAAAAAATAGCAAAAACGAGTCTAACCTTCATTGATTTGAATAAGTGTATAAGATAAAACTTCTGGATTGTCACATCATACCCCCATATTTTCATAGTTTTTACTGTTTTAAGGGGGGGGGGGGGGGAATACAAGTCTAACACAAAGATTTTGTGTTATAAACAAATGTTTTGAAATATCTTATCAAAATGGATTCAAATAGTTTTTCAATGATTGTTTCAAAATGACATCAAGTCACCAAAATGTATTTCAAAATATTAAAATTCTTTTAAATGTTTTTATAAACTTATATATCTCCCAGAAATCATACTTGTATAAATATATTTATATAAATAAGATTTAAAAGGCTTAGGACTGATAACCCACTTTGGTTCCTTTTCCTTGTTTGGATGTGGGATTATAAGCATCAGTTATTTGTCCGAGTGTCATTTAAATTTTAGTTATATATATTTGTATATGTATACAAGTATAAAAGTTAGTTCATTAAGTTTCAATTACCCTTTGTAACATGTTGAGCAAGGGGTTGCATTCATGAATACTCGATATCAATTCAGATAGTACATATAAATTATAATAGGTATAATTTATGATTCACAGAACATTAATTCACAATTCAAGTATACTAAAGTACATTGTTTTTCAAGAACAAAGGTTTGATTCAAAACTAATCAAGGATATACATCTTTCAGATACATGTTAAGAATACTAATTCAAGAACATACTATCAACAATTTATTTCAGAATGATTGGGTTTTCATAACTATTATACATGTATCGTTTATATGCTTTTTATGAGTCATTTGATACAGGTTGTTTAATTCATTTAAACAAAATAGTAAAGTTCTGACAATATAACCAGAATCTCCAGTCGGGGATCGAAACAATGTGTATATAGATCTATATTGGGATTGATGACCCCGCACTCAGACCGCTATCTACAGTCAGACATACAAGCCTACGAGTGACAATTGTTATAAATAGCTTTCAACGCAGTCATAGCGTTGGGTCAGGCCATCTAGTCAGTATGGTTATAATAACTCATATAAAAGATATTAACAATACGTTAGTTATAATTAACTAAACATAAGTACATTTTCAAAGTACTAGTTTACAAGATACATATTACAATATTACATTACAGTTTACAATAATAGTTTATGAAACCAGGTACACTCTCAGATACAAGTTTACAAAATGAATACAAATACAAAACACTAGTTTACAAACATAACGGTTTTATATTATTAAAACTACTTTTCATATACAACAAAAAATATAGGATTTTCTGGAATAGTTTACATATTCAAGAAACAAAAAACATTCTTTCAAACATAAATACTTATGCACTCACTCAACTTTATGTTGATACTCTCTTTTCAAATTACTTGTATTCTCAAGGAACCAGGAGACAGGTACTCCCCGTGCTTTTGAGAAGATGGAGCTATTTATGTCTTGTCTTCTTCTTTTGTATAACTTTTTGGTTTCAGTATACAATGATGAAAAACATGTAAATACTTATACGTTTAAAATACAGTGGTTGTTTGTACTCTAATTACTATAATGCATGTGTTGTGATACTACAAATGAAGTCCTCCACCCCCGGACGTTTCTGCCGTCTGGTTTGGGGTGTGACAGATTGGTATCAGAGCATTGTTTATAGTGAACTCAGTATATCAATCCATAAAAGATATACACCCTATAAATACATTTAGGGCTAAGAGCTCTGACTACAAGTATAGTTTTTAAAAATTTAAGTATTTTTACAAGAAGTATACTAACACTCATACCTACAAGTACAATATCTCAGTCATAAGAACTTAAAAGTATTTAGATGTTGGATATTAAAGTCAAACCTGAGCAGTTATGTAATCATATCTGGGATTAATACAGCCTGATCAACTATATTGATTTGAGATATGATCAACATCTGTTTGGGAGTGATAGTGGTGTTGCGACATGTCTAAAACATACCAATTATACATATTCAGAAGAACTCTAGAATAGAACATCAAGATTTAAAATACTATAGGGGTATTTTAGGCACTATATACTAATAACAAACATGTGAAAACAATAGAAAATTTGAGGGTAGAACTATAAATATTAAGGGTATATTACAGTTATATATAATTAAAGTTATATAAACTTAGAATATGTAATCTAGCTTCATTTCCTGTTCCTTGATTGGTTGTGGATTTAGAGCCGTGTCATTTAATCGAAGGTCAGTTATATCCAAGTTATATATAATTAGTATACGCTTTATAGTTATAGTAATACCTAGAACAAATCATAAAGACTACATTACTTGATAACTATAGGTATCTCTCGTAGGAACTTGTATCCTTAATCTATCGTTACTAACTATATTCTATATCTCTTATCCCTATTCTCGCTTAGATAACAATGGATGGATTTCATCTACCTAGAGACCCTTATTTTCCTAATCAAGGACAAGATGCAGAGCTAGAATAAAATCACGAAATTCCGTTAGAAGATGATTTTGCAGAAAATTTTCCTAAAAACAAGGATTTCGGATCAGAAGCCTATAATCCACCACCAGTTGCCCAAAATACTAACCCTCGTCCGACTTTTCAAGACTCGACGCCTCTGTGGTCGGAAAGCTTGGAAACATGGAGTCAAGAGCAGGGTCAACCTATGCCATACAACGGAGACAGAAGCTTCTACAACCTAAGCGAAGGAGGCTCAGCAGATAGAGTCCTGTCAATTCTAGTCCGCAGGGTTGCTCGAAATGAAATACAAGGTAGGACAGCCATCAACCGAATCATGGAAGTTGATGCCAATGTGGGAGTTAATATAGTCTGCATTCGTCGTCTTGAAGATGCTCACGAGAGAGCTATGAGTGAAAATGAGTCTCTGTTGCAAGAATTAGCTGTAACTCGAGCTGAAGTCATAGAACTTCGAGCACGCGTGACTGTGTATGAAAGACATATGCTTGCTATGGAGCGTTTGCTGGCTAAGTTGAGGTTTCGTCCAAGTGATACCCGTCGCCAGTAGGAGATGCTCTACTCGTTCTCTGTTCACTATTTTGGTTATAGTTAAGTCTGTGGATATGTTCTAGTGTTATTTTTCATGTTTTTCAGTACGACCGCGAAAATTTCATTTTCGATAGGTCAGTATGAGGTCGATATTTTTCTTAGAATTTGGTATATTATAGACCTATGTAGGGTCAAGTTTTCCAGACTTTATGTATTCAGTATACCAATTTAATCGACATGCATTTTCATACTCTTTGAAAAAATAACCACTCAATTTCATATCATTCTGTTACAAGTTGTACTTGTCATAGACTTCTATTTCCAATACATTACAAGATTCATGTTGAACTTAATGTTTTAGTTCAAAGATATTGTCACACCCGAAAACCGGAACGGCGGAATCGTTCAGGGGTGGAGGACGTCATGTTTAGTATCACGAGATATGTATATGGTAAGCAAGTAATGAACAACTATTTCATTTCGAAAGAAAGTGTTTACAATGTGTGTGTTCACAAAACATAGAATTCATACACAAATAACAAAACAAGACTTGAAGCTATAATGCTCCATCTTCTGAAACCCCAGCACGAGCACCTGTCTAATAGTCTCCTGAGAATACAAGTTATTTGAAAGAGTTGATCAGCAATTAACCTGGTGAGTTCATAAGTTTTTAGTGATATGAGTAAGTTGTAAAGTGTTGTTGAAAATGTACATGTAAAATGGTGTTGAAAATGTGGTTGAAACATGTAGTTGTAAAATGTTGTAAGTTCTAAGTTCTGTTTTGAAAAGTTCGCCTGTTCCTCTAGAAAATCATATATTTCCTACTTTGATGGAAGTTATATAAGACTCAGAGTAAACAAACAATCGATTATGCTCATCTGCCCCAAGCTCACAACCAAACGAGGAACAGAAATTAAGGCGGATAACACACATCCCATTGGTTGTTAGATCATCATCATATATAACCCTGGTGTAGTCACTTGTTACTCATGGAGTTAATTGTAATGGTTCCTTTATATCTAATGAAAAGTTCTTTAAGAAAACCTATTTTTCTTATAGTAAAATGGTGACCACAGTGACTACTTTTATAATAGCTTAGTTTATACTGCTATATATAATCTAATATCGGATAGAAACTTAATTGAGTAAATCTGCCCTAAGCCCACAACCAAACAAGGAACAGGAAGTAAGGCGGAAAGCACACATCTAACTACCTATTGGGTATTAGTTTTATATATAAACATGATGTATAAACTAAGGTATTATAGAGTTACTCACCTAAGGTCCTTTAAATTGAACTGGTTTAATAAAATGGATTAAACCCTTTACTGGGAAGTTTCTAGTTTTGAATACCAAAAGTACTGATTTTGGAAAGTATGTTTTGTACTAGAAAAACTGTGCTTTGACTCTATGTCCTATAACCTGACCCATACCTGGTACCCTTATGATGACTTAATTTATACTAAGCATACATATATATAGAATCGGATAGAAAATAGATTGGGTGAATTCGTTCCAAGCCCACAACCAAACAAGGAACAGGAAGTGAAGCGGAGAGCACACATCCTATTACCTGTCGGACCCTATTGGTATATATATATATCCTGTGATGTACACATTAAGGAATCATAAGACTAGCATTATGGTCCTTTCTTTTAAACGTAGCCTTCTACCAAGGCATCTTCTGTTACGTGCTAGACTTGACTGTTCCGTTTGTCGATTGTAAAAATGTATGTTTTCCCTAGTTTATAACTATCTTAACTCGAAAATAGTTTGAGTTTGACTTTCAAGTGGTACTGTCACTTTATGAAAGTAATGGGAAATGTAAGTACACAGTTGTCGTATATAATGACATGCGGATGTACTAATGACCTAAAAACATGTTTGTTTTAATATGGTCATAATGTGAAGGCTAGAACCCCTACTAAACGTTCTCCCTGTCAAGAGATTAAGGGAACCAAACACGACCTCTGCAAATTGTTGCAAGCCGTGTAATTCACATTAAGGTTATATGATCATGTATACCCAATATAACTATCACCTTTTGTTTAAAACAATGAGTTAGTGATCAATTGGTATAATTAGATCCTGTGTGTGTTCTCATGCTATAGCAACCTAACTTGTTTGTTTTGTACTGTATATTGTACCTTCTGTTTGTTTCTCGTAATTATGTGTTCTCTCTGTATGGTATTGTTTGTTTCTCTTCACTGTGTGTTTGACTCATGTAAGAACTGACTCTTTGTGTGCTTCATTGTACTAGAAGTAATGAATAGCATTCTCCTAAACTATACCTATTATAGTTTACTAATGTTCTACTTGGACTGTTACTGAAAAGACTCATTTATCTACTAAGTTATGTTTGTACTTTAAAAACGGAGTTTTGTATAACTATAAAGTAACATAACTTTAAAAGAGTTTTTGAAATGTTTTGACAACTTATAAATGACATAAGTAACATTTTGAAAGATGTTTATAACAAACATTTACACAATTATCATTGTGTTCAACTTGTATCCCCCCCCCCCTTGAAACAGTTAAAACAGTTAAAAGATTCATTACGGGGTATGAACTCACCTGATGTGGGTGATTCAAACGGGTATGCGTGTAAGGATGAGAAGTTCCACGAATGAAGTCCCGAGACACAATAGGTCCTAAATGACACATAAGGACACATATTGACATAATCATAGTGTTTATAAACAACTATATGAAAGGAAACACCTTCCGGGACTAGGAAACACTTTGAACAAGTGTTGGAATCACATGTGATTCAACAAAGGAAGGTGAAATAGAACTAACATTTGTTTATGGCCTTGGCTTTACAGCCCAAGGGAGTTTACGGCCGTAAACTCATGGTAAAACATGGGTAAGAGTGAGTTTGAAGGCTAGGGATGCTTTAGGGACTTTTGTTCTATACTTGCATGAGAAAGACCCACCCATATGAGGCCCTTGATGCGTTTACGGCCAAGCATGGAGCTTACGGCCGTAATCTCATAGACTTTATGAAATGAGGGTGGTTTAAGGTCATACAATCATCAAGGAAGAGTTTGCTGGATATAGTGTCTATATCCATAACTTTATTTGGTATGTACTTGACCCGACCCGGCATGGTCCATTTGGGTTGCATGGCATTGCAATACTTGGATAGACTAGATGAGAGAATAAGACACTTATGATTATTAATATATTATAAGTTCTAATATATTAATAATAGTATTATTTAATTAGTATTGATCAAGTATTAATCTAGTATTAATTTGGTGATCAAAGTGAGACTAATTAAATATATAGGGTTGATTATGACAATCATTAATTCTTTTATGGTGGATTAATGATCCATGGTTTATGGGTTTGGTTATAACCATATGGAGCTCCATGGATAGTCCATGGGAGTTACAAACCCATGGGTCATAAGAAATCAAGAGTCATGACAATTAAGGGCATTCATGTGTAAACCCTAATTGTGACAACACTATAAAAGGAACCCTATGGCTAGCAAAATCGTGACCTAGTGTTACTAGAGAGGGCATAACCGATTTTGAGTGCTAGAAGTGTTCTCTCAAGTTATTCCAAGTCTTGTGGTGTTGTGTGAAGCATTTGAGGCACAACATTTGGGGTGCTAGGCTCACAAAGTCTTGAAGGAATCCAAGCAACAACAAGGTATGTATTTCTACTAGTTTTTATGTTTTATGTAATCCCCATGCCATGCAAGTTAGGAAATAACCTTGAAAAAGAAATTTGCATGTATATAGAGAAAACATAGATTCAAGGTTATTAGAGTTGCATGTACACTTAGGAAGTGTTAGAATGCTCAAAACCCATCAGTGGTATCAGAGACTAGGATTGTTTTCTGTATACTTGATGCAAAACTGCTTAAAAACTGAAAATTCTGCACTCTGACGACTGGACTCGCCGAGTCCATGGGGAGGACTCGCCGATTCCATGAACAAATTCATCCTACTCGACGAGTAGAATAATGCACTCGACGAGTAGGAGCGTGCTGGGCAGTTTTTTCGAGTTTTGTTGCTGGAAATGGATTAAGATCATTATCCCAATCTGTTTTGGACTTGTAAAATCTATTTTTCAAAATGATAATGATTATGTTAACCCATTTTACATGACTTTTATCAATTTTCAAGTATTCTATATGTTTATATGATTTTCTTGAAATTGCTTGACATGAATTTGTGTTCATATGAGTTTAGAAGATCATAGGAATTATGTGTAACCTCCATGTGTGTTTAATTCATGATCTTAATGGCTATGATGGTGTCCATAACTTTTCCTCAAGTTATGGATAACCAAAAGTCACTTCTTTTAATTATGATTAAAGAACTAAAGAGGTTTCATAAAATGAAGAGTCTTCATTTTTATGAACCATTAAAACTCATAAGTTACAAATTGAAGAGACTTGGAATAGTTTCAAATCTTGCCCTCAAGTTTTGGAATTTGAAAAGTCTTACACTTTAATACTTTAATTCCAAATTAAACCTCAGATTTTTAAAAAGTTTAAAAATCAACACTTATACTATTATTATAATTTTATTATTAGGCCTCATTCACGAAGCCGGTCTATAAGGGGGGTATAAGGTTGTTGCCTATAAAATGGTGACTTAATGGGTGTCCACTCTCACCCACCGCTTCCTTGATCGGTGGAGGGTCGTTAGCCGAACGGGTAGGATACGACTTTAAATACTTGTTAAAAGTATAATGAATTATAAAGTAACTATACATTATAAATTCCCAATCTTAGTTACTTTAGGAAAATGTGAAATTGGTGCTAGCCCATAAAATTACACTTTGTACCTTACCAAGTCGTTAGTGGAGCGTGTGTGGTTAACCGGCACACTAACATGGACTAGTAAGAGTCACAAAGGGTAACTTGACTTTATTATGGATCGGTGGAGCGTGTGTGGTTAACCGGCACATCGATTAGGTAATATTGTTGAGGGTACCAAGTCAATTTGTATGGTTATTCACACCTTGTTTGTGATCCTCGGCATCCCAGTCACAAACTTGAGAGGGCACAATCGAGATTCAAACATGCCATTGAAAAGTTCAATGTATCTCAAAAGATCTAGGAGTTTCAAAACCAATAAAACCTAATAATAAAATATTTCGTTCTTATGGTGGAAATTGGTAAATCGTCATTTACCTACCTTCAAATATTTTATAGTATGGATTACGGCATCCCTCTTCCAACTATAAATAGTTTGTTGGATCCTAGCCTTAATATTTCAATTGGGTGAATTATTAAGGATTCCTAATCTAATGAAACTTGTCTTTCTTTCCTTTCAGATGTCTTCCAACAATGCTTCTGGCTCAAACCCAACAGGCTCCTTTTCCCTTATGAACTTGTGTGGTAAGGTCATCTTTGATGGATCCAATTTCAATGAGTGGATCAGAAACATCAGAATGATTACCCGCTATGAGGACAAAGAATATGTCCTCGATAAGGAGCTTAAGGTTTAGAATGAAGCCACTGCTACTCCTGAAGAGTTTGCGGAGTTTGTTGCACATGAAAAGGATGCTACTAAAGTAGCATGCATCATGATGGCCACCATGACTCCTGAACTTCAAAAATCCTATGAAGATTTCTACCCCTATGAGATGCACCTGGATCTGATGGAAAGGTACCATCAGAGCGCGCGTCAGGAGAGGTATGAAATCATCTCCTCCATGATAACCGCAAGGATGAAGGATGGTGAACCCATCACCGGTCACTTGCAGAAGATGCAAAGGTTCGTTGACCGGTTGCTGAAGCTAAATGTTGACTTTCCTGAGGAAATGGCGATTGACATCATTCTCCATTCCTTACCTCCAAGTTATGATCAGTTTCGTATGACTTATCATATGAACAAGGAGGAAGTCACACTTAGCAAACTTCAAGGACTCTTAAGGACAGCTGAAAATGGCCTTAAGGGTAAAGCGGTTGCTACTTCTACTCCTTCAACAGCCCCTGTTCTGGCTATTGGGCAGGGAAAGGGTAAGAAGAGGAAAAACCCATCGAAGGGTACCAAGGGTAAGACTCTTGATGGTTCCTCTTCAAGTGGGACAAAGAAAGGTCCCATTACTTCTTCTTCAAACCCAAAGGAAGCACAGTGCTTCTATTGCCAGGATAAGGGACACTTCAAGCGAAGCTGCCCTAAATATCTGCAAGATGTAAAGGATGGGAAGGTTAAACCCACCCATGCAGGTATTTACACAATATTGTCTAATAACTCATCTAATTCTAATTCTTGGGTGCTTGATACAGGTTGTGGTATTCACATCTATACTGATTTGCAGGCACTAAGAAGAAGTGAGCAAGTGGAGCACGGGAAGATAAACTTAGTCATGGGCAACAGGAAAGCATCACCTGTTACCAAGATAGGAGTTTATTCTTTATTGCTTAATAATGGGTTAATGTTAGATTTGAATAAGTGTTGTTACTCGCCCGAAATGGCGAGAAATATTATTTCTTTTCATGGCTTGTACAAACAAGGTTTTTCATTTTCATTTGATAATAAAAATGGTGCTATTAATGTTTATTACAATGATGTATTTTACTTTAAAGCATTACCTTGTGATGGTGTATATGAAGCTGTGAATGTTGTAGACAATCTAGGAAATAATGTGTTGTATATTGATTCTTCAGATAGCTTGGATAAAGCATCCTTGTGGCATTGTCGTCTTGGACATGTTAACAAGAAGCGCATAGGCCAACTCCAAAAGGCTGGAGTCTTGGAATCATTTGACCTCAAGTCAGATGATAGTTGCGAGTCTTGTTTACTTGGAAAAATGACAAAGTCACCCTTCACAGGTACTTGTGATAGGGGTGAAGGTTTGTTGGACCTTGTACACACGGATGTGTGTGGGCCCTTCAGAGTTGCTACAAGGGATGCTTATCGCTATTATGTGACTTTTACTGATGATTATAGTAGATATGGATATATTTACTTAATCAAGCATAAGTCAGAAACCTTTGAAAAGTTCAAAGAGTTTAAGCAGGAAGTGGAGAATCAATTGGGCAGGAACATCAAGATGCTCCGATCCGATCGGGGAGGAGAGTATCTTAGCATTGAGTTCCTTGACTATCTTAAGGAATGTGGGATTATCTCACAATTGACACCTCCCAGAACACCACAGTTGAATGGTGTAGCTGAGAGGCGCAATCGAACCTTGTTGGATATGGTTCGTTCCATGATGAGTCGAGCTTTGTTACCAATCTCTTTCTGGGGGTATGCCTTAGAGACTGCCGCCCATATCCTTAATCTAGTCCCTACTAAAAAGGTTGCCAAAACACCTCACGAGATGTGGACTGGGAAAGTTCCCAATTTGGACCACATCAAAATTTGGGGTTGTGAAGCTTTCGTGAGGCATGAGACTCATGATAAGCTTGAACCTCGAAGTGAGAGGTGTATTTTCATCGGCTACCCACAAAGATCCTTTGGTTACCTCTTCTACAGACCCAGTGATAATGTGGTCTTTGTAGCAAGAAGAGCAGTCTTTCGTGAGAGAGAATTCATAAGCCAAGGGGACAGTGGGAGGCAAATTGACCTTGAAGAGCTTCAAGAGTCAAGTGGTGAAGGAACCTCAAATGCTATCGACCAACCTGAGGAGGAAACTCCTGTTGATCCGATAGATGAGTCTGTACCTCCAAGACGTTCCACTAGGGTGAGGAACACACCTGATTTTTATTATGGTTATCACATCACCACTGAAGGTGATACATTTATTAGTGATAGTACACTAATAGATTTGGATGAACCTAATAATTACAGGGAAGCCATGGAAGGCCCTGAGTCTGCTAAATGGAAGGAGGCTATGGACAGCGAGATTCAGTCCATGTATGACAATCAAGTTTGGAACTTGGTTGACAATGTACCAGGTCGTAAGACAATTGGGTGCAAATGGATCTTCAAGAAGAAGACCGACATGGATGGGAAGGTACATACTTACAAAGCGCGACTGGTTGCGAAGGGCTTTACTCAAACTCCAGGAGTTGACTATGATGAGACCTTCTCACCAGTAGCTAAGATTAAGTCTATTAGAGTATTGTTAGCCATAGCTGCATTTCATGATTATGAAATATGGCAAATGGATGTCAAAACCGCTTTCCTTAATGGAAAGTTGGCTGAGGATGTTTACATGGCTCAACCAGAGGGTTTTATCGATACAAGATACCCTAATAGAGTGTGTAAGCTTGATAAATCCATTTATGGATTGAAACAAGCATCTCGCATATGGAATCTTTGCTTTGATGAGAAAGTCAAAGAATTTGGCTTTTCTAGGAGTGAGGATGAGTCTTGTGTGTATGTCAGGGCTAGTGGGAGCATAGTTAGCTTCTTGGTGTTGTATGTGGATGACATACTTCTCATAGGAAACGACGTCCCAACCTTACAGGAGGTTAAGTCCTGGCTTGGGAAGTGTTTCGCTATGAAGGACCTTGGAGAAGCTGCCTATATCCTAGGGATAAGGATATTGAGAGATAGGAGTAAGAGACTAATTGGACTTAGTCAAAGTACTTACTTGGATAAGGTGCTGAAGAGGTTCAGCATGCAAGAATCCAAGAAAGGGGAATGACCCGTCCAGAGTAATGCCAAGCTGAGTAAGACTCAGAGTCCGAGTACAGAGGCTGAGATAGCTGAGATGAGTCATATACCATATGCTTCCGCTGTGGGCTCGATCATGTATGCTATGACTTGTACTCGCCCTGATGTGGCCTTTGCTTTGAGCATGGTCAGTAGATATCAAGGGAACCCTGGCAAGGCACACTGGACAGTGGTAAAGAACATTCTCAAGTATCTGCGGAGGACTAAGGATTGGGTCCTTACCCTCGGAGGCAGTGATGACTTGAGAATGGAAGGATATAGCGATGCTAGCTTCCAGACTGATAGGGATAATTTCCGCTCTCAGTCAGGCTGGGTCTTTATCCTAAATGGAGGGGCAATTACTTGGAAAAGTTCCAAGCAGGAGACAGTAGCTGATTCTACTTGTGCATCAGAGTACATAGCAGCAAGTGAAGCAGCTAAGGAGGCGATATGGCTAAAGAACTTCATCGGAGACCTTGGAGTTGTACCAGCTATAAAGGAGCCAATGGAAATTTTCTGTGACAGCGAAAGTGCGGTTGCTTTGGCTAAGGAACCAAGAAATCACGGGAGATCTAGGCACATTGATAGAAAATACCATTTCATCAGACATCGAATAGAAGAAGGACTCCTCGTGGCTAAGAGGGTATCATCAGATGAGAACCCGGCAGATCCCCTCACGAAGGGACTAAGCAGGGTTAAGCATTTACAGCATGCGAGGCGCATTGGGCTGAAGGATGATACTAGTTTCAATAATTAGATTCCTGAAACTTGTAAAATGTAATTGACATTTGATGATAAATAAAAGTTGTTAATTATTTATGAGTAAGGTGTTACTATCTTGTGTTGATTATTTACTATGTTTCAATTTTGCATGTTTTTACTTCCAGAATAATTATGTTATTCTTCAAACCATCCACAGTCAGTCAAACATTGGAAGTAAGTATTGATTTAAGACTGTCATGAATTTGGCTTGTATGATTTGTCTAAAAGTGCTTTGGACAATGCAATTGTTGCTACAACATTCATGAGTACTCATAAGGGCTGAGTATTGGATCCAACCCACGCTCACTTGCATCACTTCATGGAATTTAGCTCGAGTGATCGTGAGACGGTAATATCATATAAATCTTCAAACCTAGAGATATGAGTTGTTGACTATGAGTTGGTTATTCATTGATTGCACGAAAACGGATTGGTAACTCGATGTCATAAAGCGTGCCTTTGTGAATAATTCAACAAGTAGTTAGTACAAGCATATCAGTCGAAGTTTATCTGTTCCTTCTAGAAATAGAAGCGATATCTGGGCCCCTCGATGATTTGGTTTTGACTTATGTACCGGGCCCGGTCAGAACCTAATTGATGTGTTCAATTTAGTTCTATGTCGAAACAAATCAGAGATCGAGAAACAAATGCTGGACAATAAGTAAGACCATGTTCCATGTGTTTGTCCGGCTGATATCATGAGAACAGAGGATTATATGATCACTTATCTTAAATGGCATATCATCATCATCTCAGTTCCGAGAGACTTTGAAAGAGCTACGATTGCTAGTCGGATTTTGAAGTCATATTTGCAAATATAGTTATTAGACTTATCCAAGTGGGAGACTGTTGGATATAGTGTCTAAATCCATAACTTTATTTGGTATGTACTTGACCCGACCCGGCATGGTCCATTTGGATTGCATGGCATTGCAATACTTGGATAGACTAGATGAGAGAATAAGGCACTTATGATTATTTATATATTATAAGTTCTAATATATTAATAATAGTATTATTTAATTAGTATTGATCAAGTATTAATCTAGTATTAATTTGGTGATCAAAGTGAGACTAATTAAATATATAGGGTTGATTATGACAATCATTAATTCTTTTATGGTGGATTAATGATCCATGGTTTATGGGTTTGGTTATAACCATATGGAGCTCCATGGATAGTCCATGGGAGTTACAAACCCATGGGTCATGAGAAATCAAGAGTCATGACAATTAATGGCATTCATGTGTAAACCCTAATTGTGACAACACTATAAAAGGAACCCTATGGCTAGCAAAATCGTGACCTAGTGTTACTAGAGAGGGCATAACCGATTTTGAGTGCTAGAAGTGTTCTCTCAAGTTATTCCAAGTCTTGTGGTGTTGTGTGAAGCATTTGAGGCACAACATTTGGGGTGCTAGGCTCACAAAGTCTTGAAGGAATCCAAGCAACAACAAGGTATGTATTTCTACTAGTTTTTATGTTTTATGTAATCCCCATGCCATGCTAGTTAGGAAATAACCTTGAAAAAGAAATTTGCATGTATATAGAGAAAACATAGATTCAAGGTTATTAGGGTTGCATGTACACTTAGGAAGTGTTAGAATGCTCAAAACCCATCAGAGTTCTGGGTCACTTGCCTTGCATCTTATAGGGTTTATGGACCATACATGCTTCAACATTGAGTTTACGGCCTAGGAAGATTTTGGGCCGTAAACTCATGATGTTCTTGGGAAAAGCATGTTTCAAGGGCATGATTCAAGGCTTACTAGAAGATATGAAGTGCAGGAAGGAGTACTTACAATCTTGAAGCTTGAAATGGTCGGTTTTGGCCAAGAACACTAGTGTGTGTTCTTGGTGTTTCTTAAAGATCTAGAAAAGAGTGATTTCTTATGGATGAAATCATGGAAGGAGGATAGATTAAGAGATGTATCAACAAATCTAGGAAGAATACTTACTTATGTGAAGATCTTGGAAGAAAGTCTTGATGATACTTGAGAGGATTTGAAGGAAAATCGGCCAAGGAATGAAATAATGACTAGAAATGGCCAAGTCTCACCTATATACACTTGAGTTTACGGCCACATGAGTTTACGGCCGTAAACTCATGGTCTTGTGGCCATGAACTTATTTAGATGAGGTTAAGGTTTGCTTTGCTACACTGTGGTTCTAGCAGGTACTTTCTGACACTTAATCCTTAAGTGTATTTGGCTCAAAACTCCTTAGAATGACCTTTAACTGGGCTAGAACTTAGAACTAATGAGTGTGACACTCAGTTGAGTTGATTGACTAGGCTTTAAAATCAAAATTTTTTCCGGGTTGTCACATCATCCCCCTGTTAGATGGAATTTCGTCCCGAAATTAGCTTTCTTAGCATTACTAGTGGGGTTGCGCTCCTCTGATTGGCAGAATACCCACTCGTAGACCTAGCAACTTGCCCTGGTGTTCATGATAGGATTCGTACTTGGTCCATCTACCATTACCTTGTGTATACAAGTCGTATATAATTAGGGTTAGTAAGACGGTCGGATGTGCGACTCTGCCCCAGGTCCACAACCAAACAAGGAACATGAGAAAGGGCGGAAACACACATACTAAATCTGCGTAATCATAATCATATACCACCCTCGCGTATACACTGAATAGTGATAGGTGGGCCGTATTCGTCCTTAGCCTCTGTGCTCGAACTTGGTCTGTTGGACAAATGGTATTTCGTGACGGTCTGCGGACATCTGACGATAAGGCTTCGGAGGACAAAGTACTCTTCGCATTAGTACTTCGGGGTTTAGAATATGAAAGATAAAATTGAGGTTTAGGTCGGACTTTCGATACAAATGACGAAAGTTTCGAGAACTTGCCGATCGAGGCAATAGAAACATATGAACTCAGTATGGTGAGGACCACGCCAACTCATGAAGATTGAAAGTAACGGACTCTTTATTGAACAAAGTTTTGGTCAAATGAAAGAAACGTCTGCTATACGATAATGTATCCCTTATATGCTCGATACTGTACTCCTAGTATGTTCGACAATGTACTCTTTGTAAATGTTCCCGTGTTTCCTGTTTTCTCTTTGATGTTAACACCCCTACGTATCGTACCACTATGTGCGCATACTGAAACATCCCAAAAATACAGTCCAAAAATTTCGTTTTTAAACCATTAATAAAGCCATAAATATCTTCTTCATATAAAATCATAAGTCATGTATCACAGTCACATGTCAAAATATATCAGAGTATAAACATCCCAGGTTAAACAAATGGTGTGTACACTGCAATCTTCCCGAGCTCCTCTTTTAAAAAACCGAGTACCTGAAACCAAAACTGAAAACCGTAAGCACGAAGCTTAGTGAGTCTCCCCAATCTACCACATACCATCTACACATAGCATGCAACTAGGAGATACGGGCCCCGCCCACACTCTACTATCTAGGAGATATGGGCCTCGCCCAACTCCGCTATCTGGGAGATACGGGCCTCGCCCAAACTCCACTATCTACGAGATACGGGCCTCGCCCACACTCCACTATCTAGGACATACGGGCCTCGCCCTCACTCCACTATCTCTGAGGTACGGGCCTCGCCCACGCTCAGCTACTCCGAGATACGGGCCTCGCCTACACTCGACTACTAAACCCAACATACAAGTATCACACAGACAACATGTAAAGTTAATCTACTGTTCATACATCATAATCAACTACTACTATGAAATACGGGCCCCGCCCACAGTCGACTAATAAGAGATACGGGCCCCGCCCATAGTCGACTAATAAGAGATACGGGCCCCGCCCACACTCAACTACTATGAGATACGGGCCCTGCCCACACTCACTAGTCATGAAAATGCATACAAGCTCTAAACGAACAACATATATCACTAGCATATAAATATATACCATATCAGCTATCTATGAGATACGGGCCTCGCCCACACTCAGCTACTATGAGATTCGGGCCCCGCCCACACTCACATTCCTAACAACATATACAAGCATCACACAGACAACAAGTATAGCAATCCAATAATCTAACTCATATCTGTACTCAGATAATAATGAGATACGGGCCCCGCCCACACTCAACTACAAATGCATCACATATACGGGCTGCCCTTGGTGCCTTAGACCCGTTCCTACTGGAAGAGGACTCACCTCACACTGCTGAAGTCTCGTAGACAAAATCCCACACTGCTGAAGTCCCGCAGACTCAACCCCAGCTGCTGGATGACAGATTCCCGAACTGTCAACACCAAAATAACACCCAATTAATAATTGGGTTCTATCACATATCCATAATTCCATGCTTGGGGTAAAAGACTACTTTACCCTTCACTTATCTTGACTCAGTCCCAAGGCCCAATCCAAAGGCCCAAAGTCCAACTATGGCTCAAAGCCCAACCTTTGGCCCAATTTTCCAAATTGGGCCCAAACCTCTACATGTACTTCTCTTAAGGCCCAATTGTTCAGTCCGGTCCAACATGTCTCATTCTAGGGGCCCAATATCATACAACCATCTAGGCCCAAACTATGGCCCATCTATGGCCCAATTTTCCAAATTGGACCCAATCCTTCATATCGGCCTTACCCTAAAGCCCAACTAATTACTCTAGTCCATTTGATTATTCTTGGATGGCCCAACACAAAGCCCAAGTGAAATTAGGGTTTCACATAAAATGATGATTAGGGTTAAGTGTTTCTAATTAACCCATTAAGGAGTTAATCCATTAAGTCCTTTACTCTACTAGATCAATGATATGGAGAAATTGGGCTTAATACACAATCCAATCTCAAAAGCCCAAAAGTGGGTCCAATAAGTCTAAGGCCCAATTACTCACAATTAGGGTTTTCACCCAAACGTGGCCCAATAAGCCCAAAACTAATCCTTAAGCTCATTAGGGTTTTGGCTAGGTCCATTAGGGTTTTGCTTGTGGGGCACCACCCACTACCACCTCGGGTAGTGGTGGTCAATGACGGCTCACGGCGGCGGCCACCACCTTACGGTGGTGGTTATCATTATTTTTATTATTAACCAAAGCTAATTATAATTACAATGTTTAATCCAAACATAAACACAAACACGCTAACTAACACACACACACACAGCCACACCATGGTGGTCGGCGGTGGCGCTTGGTGGCAGCCACCACCTCACGGTGGTGGCGGTGGCCTTTCTTGCTTTTCCGGCTAGACTAACACACACAAACAAGATTACATGCACATACACACCCGCTATGAGGTCGCAAAGCAACTCCAGCCACCCCTTGGTGGCCCACGACGGCGACAACAATGTTATAGGATGGCAGAGGCGTGGCCACAACTGCTTCACGAAGGCAGCCACCACCTCACGGTGGTAGCGGTGATTTCCTTTTGCTCCCAATCACGCAGCGACACACCAGCAAGCAGCACCCACAAATCGGCGATACATATCTTCAAAGGAAATAGCGGCAGCGACATCGGTGGCGAAGGGAGGTCGGAGAAAACGGCGACGCACGTAGACCAATCAGTCACGCCATTGACTGCTCTTGCACGGGGATAGAGGCTGCCACGCTCGGTGGCTCGACCCATCTGAAAAATGCAACAATGGTGACGACGATTGGAAAGCTCGCACCCGACGGTTGGAGTCGCTTCCTCAAACCACGATAGTAGCACCGACAGTCGAGCTTGTCATCGTCGGCAACGGAGGCGGTGGCTGGAACAGGGCTTCTACGGTGATGACGGCGTCGGCTAACCGAATGATCGGAACGATGAAAGAAGGGAGGGGGCGGCTGACTCCACACATGGCGGCTGAACTCTCCCATTAGGGTTAGGGTTCACATAAGGGTTATATACCCGGTGCCCCTCTAAACTTCTTTCCATAATGACATAATCGACCCCTCCTTCCCTCTTTTCTCTCAAAATGAGCCCATAATTTACCCATTTAACCCTGGCTTTGGAAATCTCTTTCAATTTAAATCCAACATATTCCAAACAGCCCCTGACTTCAAGAATCTCTTCATAATAGGTCCTGAAATTACCATTCAGACGCCCAAGCCTTCAAATCTTTTCAAATTAAGTCCCAATAATTACCACGGAGCCCTTGCCTTCATAACTATTTACGAAACTAACCCAAAACTTACATTTTAACCCCCACCTTCTATAATTATGACCTTTAACTCCTCAAAATTAACGCCTTGCTCAATTATTATTCATTTTAGGGATTCGATACATTTATTTATTTATTTTATAAACGGGGTGTTACACATACATACAAACGAAAGTGCTCTAATAACCGGTGGGGATACCTTATATCATAATCCTCCTTGGTACCACTACAATCGCCTGCCATATACAAGTTATGAATATTTAAGATGAACCAGGCTGTCGACTGAGTAACTCTGCCTCAAATCCTCAACCAATTAAGGAATGGGGACCTAAGCGGAGTCACTCACTCTAAGTCTGCAACATCTTAGTTGTGCACAACCCTGATGTATATGGTAAGCCATAATAGCTTCTCTAAAGGATCTTTTAGTTCTCTTGAATACTGTGACCTATTTCAAATGTGAGTTGTTATAATTACTTTTAAGTGTTGTCCCCAAATTTTAATCTTATACCAATATAAATTTTTTTGAAAAGTAATTACTATTTCGAAAACGTACCGCTACTCGTCGACGACTCCGGGGTAGATTCTCCTGTGGTGATCATTAGAATGCATCCATCCGCGCCTGAGTTCCTTATTATTGGGAAGTCCCTCTGATAGTGTCCCGTCTCACCACAACCATAACATGCTTGGTTTTCTTCAGCTCCGGGGACTTGGGTATCGGTTGAGCCGGTGCCCTGCAGAAACGGACTGTGTGTCCCTTTCTATGGCAGTTCAGACACTGCATTTCCCGACATACTCCGATGTGGTGAAAGTTGCACTTTCCACACTTCGGGAGGGTTCCAACATATCGACTGGCAGGTGCTAGAGCAGTAGGCGTCGTAGCGGCGTATATAGTACTCGCTCGTTGCTTTTGCGGGGTGTCTTGTGTTGTTCGCTTCTTCTTCCTCTTGTTCCCCGACTTCTGATTATAGTCCTCTTTCCTCGATGGCTCGGGAATTGGGACTTTTACACCATGGCGGACTCCATGGTCGATGAGTCGATGAGCCAGGCGTTTAGCACTATCGAACGTGGCTGGGTTAGAAGACAACACATTTCCTTGGGTCGGAGCAGTCAGACCCCAAATGTATCTTTCTACCTTCTTGCTCTCTGGGGTAACCATCCCGGGGCATAGAGCTGCTAGTGAGATCCCCAAATGTAGGTCACTATGTCTGAGCCGACCATAGTGAGATCCCACAGCTCTTGTTCCAGCTTTTGAATTTCGCCCTAACGGGCAGTATTCCTTCCGCATTAACTCTTTTTGGTTTCCCCAACCTAATGAGTTAGCCATTGATAGAGTCAGTGACTTAACATGGCTGTTCCACCATGTTAGGGCCTTGCTCTCTTCTGGGCTCAAACAGATTTCGAAGATCGACTCTGTTTTCTCGAACCATTGCAAGAGGGCAATGACTCCTTCAGTCCCCTTAAAGGACAATGGCTGGCATTTGGTGAAGTCCTTGTAGGAGAACTCTCTCGAGCGCACGGGGACCTCACCTCGAGTAGAATCAGTAGGCGTTTCACCTCCGCTGGTACTGATGGAGTGATATTGAGCCATGGCTGTTGCCACAGCCGCAGCCACTGCAGCGTTTATAGCTGCCATATCGATTTGCGAAGGAGGCGGCGTCGGAGTTATCGAAGTAGTGTGTCTACTAGATCTGCGAGGAGGCATTTTTGCTAAAAGAATACAAAGATGAGATAGAATAAGTCTGAAGCAATGGACACAAGCCGAAAGCTGAAAAGACAAGGTTATCCTAGTTCTGGATGTATCGGGTCCTGACTTCCACAGGGTTCTAGAAACAATTCATAAAAGAGTCTATACCTAATAAACTCTATGAATTTGGAATAACTATCCTCGAATGAATATCTGTTTCCTGAATAACTGTTACCAGTTGCATGTATGAAAATAATCCTTAACATAAAATGTGAGCAGTGTTTCCACTCGCTCATTTAAAATACAAGATTATTATTTATTAGTGTGACGTGTAAGACGTTTTTGGTTACTTCGGATGATCTCTCTTTGAAAACTTCTCATGAACTTGTTCTTGTTCCTCCTGGACTCTTCTATCGTTTACTATGAGGAAGTGGTTACATCTATCTGGGCTTGTCGTGCGAGAATGAAAGTGACTAAAGAATCTATGAGCTTTAAGGTAACTTTATGGGGTGATCCTTACGGAGTCCTCCTATAATTGTACAAGGTACACACGTTTGTATATAATTGAAGATTAAATAGACCTTCGAATAAGTGATCCTACTCCAAAACTACACCCTTAAGAGGAATGGATAGCGAAGCGTAGACCACAGATTCTAAGTCTATAAGATCTTGATTATATATAAAACTTTAGGAATATGCCTTGCAAGATTATAGACCTATCCGTAAGGGTATTTTAGGTTATCACATAAGTCATATATATGGACTAAAATACTCCTATAGTATTTTAACATAATGTACTTGGTATGTTCTAAACTCGTTATCGCGTTATTCGTATCATAGAATACTCCTATAGTATTCTAACTCTAAATGTATTTATTCTGGTGTTCTCTTGACTGATGTTCAGGTAAGTTTTAACACTGTTGCAACACCACATCATTCCCAAACACATGTCGGTCACATCTCGAATGAATATAGTTGATCATGCTATATTGATCCTAGCTATGATTACATAACTGTTCAGGTTGATGACAGTGCCCAACCTTTAAATACTTTAGTTCTGTTCTCCTCGTGACACTAGTTCTATTATGTACATATATAAGCAAGTAGGTATATTTTTATAACCTATAGTTATATTCTAGAAATATATCATTATCCAGAGCACTTAAGCCCCATTGTATTTATAGTTGTATATCTTTTATCGGTTGATATACTTGGTTCACTATAAACAATGCTCTGATACCAATCTGTCACACCCCAAAACCGGAACGGCGGAATCGTTCAGGGGTGGAGGACGTCATGTTTAGTATCACGAGATATGTATATGGTAAGCAAGTAATGAACAACTATTTCATTTTGAAAGAAAGTGTTTACAATGTGTGTGTTCACAAAACATAGAATTCATACACAAATAACAAAACAAGACTTGAAGCTATAATGCTCCATCTTCTGAAACCCCAGCATGAGCACCTATCTAATAGTCTCCTGAGAATACAATTTATTTGAAAGAGTTGATCAGCAATTAAGCTGGTGAGTTCATAAGTTTTTAGTGATATGAGTAAGTTGTAAAGTGTTGTTGAAAATGTAGATGTAAAATGGTGTTTAAAATGTAGTTGAAACATGTAGTTGTGAAATGTTGTAAGTTTTAAATTCTGTTTTGAAAAGTTCGCCTGTTCCTCTAGAAAATCCTATATTTCCTACTTTGATGGAAGTTCAAGTAAAATGACACTACAACCCTTTCTATGGGTACTAATTGGGTACACGTTATATAAGACTCAGACTAAACAAGCAATCGATTGTGCGTATCTGCCCTAAGCTCACAACCAAACGAGGAACATAAATTAAGGCGGATAGCACACATGCCATTGGTTGTTAGATCATCGTGATATATAACCGTGGTTAGTCACTTGTTACTCATGGAGTTAATTGTAATGGTTCCTTTATATCTAATGAAAAGTTCTTTAATAAAACCTATTTTTCTTATAGTATAATGGTGACCACAGTGACTACTTTTATAATAGCTTAGTTTATACTGCTATATATAATCTAATATCGGATAGAAAGTTAATTGAGTGAATCTGCCCTAAGCCCACAACCAAACAAGGAACAGGAAGTAAGGCGGAAAGCACACATCCAACTACCTATTGGGTATTAGTTTTATATATAAACATGATGTATAAACTAAGGTATTATAGAGTTACTCACCTAAGGTCCTTTAAATTGAACTGGTTTAATAAAATGGATTAAACCCTTTACTGGGAAGTTTCTAGTTTTGAATACCAAAAGTACTGATTTTGGAAAGTATGTTTTGTACTAGAAAAACTATGCTTTGACTTTATGTCCTATAACCTAACCCATACCTGGTACCCTTATGATGACTTAATGTATACTAAGCATACATATATATATATATATATATATATATATATATATATATATATATATAGAGATATATATATATATATATATATATATATATATATATATATATATATATATATATATATATATATATAGAATCGGATAGAAAATAGATTGGGTGAATTCGTTCCAAGCCCACAACCAAACAAGGAACAGGAAGTGAAGCGGAGAGCACACATCCTATTACCTGTCGGACCCTATTGGTGTGTATATATATATATATATATATATATATATATATATATATATATATATATATATATATATATATATATATATATATATATCCTGTGATGTATACATTAAGGAATCATAAGACTAGCATTATGTTCCTTTCTTTTAAACGTAGCCTTCTACCAAGGCATCTTCTGTTACGTGCTAGACTCGACTGTTCCGTTTGTCGATTGTAAAAATGTATGTTTTCCCTAGTTTATAACTATCTTAACTCGAAAATAGTTTGAGTTTGACTTTCAAGTGGTACTGTCACTTTATGAAAGTAATGGGAAATGTAAGTACACAATTGTCGTTTATAATGACATGCAGATGTACTAATGACCTAAAAACATGTTTGTTTTAATATGGTCATAATGTGAAGGCTAGAACCCCTACTAAACGTTCTCCCTGTCAAGAGATTAAGGGAACCAAACGCGACCTCTGCAAATTCTTGCAAGCCGTGTAATTCACATTAAGGTTATATGATCATGTATACCCAATAAAACTATTGTCACACCCCAAAACCGGAACGGGAGAAACGTTCGGGGGTGGAGGACGTCATGTTCAGTATCACAACAATGCAAAGTAGTAAACAAGCAACAACATCATCCATTGCATTAATAATATAATTTCATACAAGTGTGTTCTGTTAAGTTATATAGACACCAAAAATTTACATCAAAATAAAAGATGAGTCTTGAACGAGCTCCATCTTCTCAGAACCTGGCACCGGTACTTGTCCACTGGTGACCTGAGAATACAAGTTATTTTGAAAGTATGATCAGCTTTAAAGCTGGTGAGATCATAAGTATATTAGTGTCTGTATTTGTATGAAAGTGTTTGTATGTGACAACCGTCAAAATTCGAGTCGGTTCTAGATTTGAATAAAATTAGTTGCACATATAGGCACGACACATAATAGACTTAGTAACTAGAAGCTAAGTTATAACCTACTAGAAACTTGGAAACAAGTAGGATCGGATGATAGTGTACTTAGATTTCACATTGATATGTGAATTCTACTACTACTTAACTGTAGTGACTATCCATATTTGGGTCACTCTTTAACTCAAACACCTTTTCATGAATCATATACACACATTATGCACTTGACCTAGCAGTAGAAATTAGGTTGGAGCCTCATAAAAACTTAAGTCAGAGTTGAAAACTAGGACTAGTATACTTGATTTCCTCAATTTCGTTTGAATCTCGAAACCACTACATAGAATGCCAATAAACCGATAAAATAAGTTACAAATATTATTTATAACTATAAAAGAGTTATAATACCATAAGATAAATTGAAGTCTCAAAGATTCTATTGATTTTGATATCTAAAGATTTATTAATTCTCAAAACCCTAAAAACCCTAAAAACCCTAAAAACCCTAAAACCTAAATTTTATAAAATTTGACATCAAGAATTCTATAAAAATAGTTATGAAACTCATAATATTATCCTAAAACAATTAAATTCAGGGAAATATAATCAAGGAAAATAAAATTTAACTCATTAACATTTACCCTTAATTTATAAATCAAAAATCAAGGTGTTATGAATAAAAACTTGATTTTAGTGCACATTTTATATAAAAACTGAGATATTTTATAAAAGAACTTAAATTTTATAAAAGAAAATGAATGAGAAAGGGGTATTATACTAAAAAAATTCGGATCCCTCTCTCCCCATATCTCTCTCTCACACTCTCATTCTCCAACACACACACATCTCTCTTCTTTCTCTCTCTAGAAAACTCTCTCTACCTTCTCTCTAATTTTTCTCTCCAAACACCACTCCATTCTCTCTTCCTCCCTCTAAGAACCATGAAATTTTCCAGAAAACAAACCCAAGAACACTCCTCAAACTCAAAATCTTCATCATCTTGTGGTATTCTTGAAGGTAAAATCGATTTCTACTTCACTTTTCCTTCAAGTTTTGCTCTTTTTCTTACACTTTCTCCTTCTTCATCTTCTGTTCATGATCTTAGTGCAAAAATCGATTTTAAGGATTAAAACATCAAACTCAAGTTAAGAGTTTTTGAGAAACAAAATTTTGTTCATAAATGCATGTATACATTTTGATAAGTTTTAATCTTTTGATCTCTGGAAACATGACTAAAATATGAGTTTATCATGATATATTTAAAATACTTCAAAAGATTTACTCAAGGAAATGATGAAAACTCACTTTTCTAACCAATCATCATGCATGCAATCTGCCAGATTTCTTTACCTGACTTTAAACTGCCATATCTCACTCATTTCTTAACCAAAATTCATGATTCTTTTTCTGAAATATAATATTTTGCGTTAGCTTTCAAACCCATCTGACCGCATTGGAAAATTCCAATATTTCGATTTTTACCAATTTTTACAAAACTGTTGCTCAAACAACACTTTCCTTATGAACATTTGTTTTGTGTTGCATGTTCAAAGGACTTATTCATCACTAAAAGTCATTCAAAAATTATTTTGAACTCTTAATATCATGTATTAATAGGTACAAAAAGATCTTGATTCAAAAGTCTTTGTAACATGTTGCAAAAATTGTCATAGTAACATCAATAATCTTTACATAAATCACAAGAACCAAGTTTTCTCTATAATTTATTGAGCCTTTAGGCATGGTTTTCAACATCAAAAATAAGAAAACAATTTTTCATTGTTATTAAATTGTATGAAGATGCATTCTGGAAATTTTCAGCTCAATATATATTTTCTTTAATTTTATATGAAAATAATAAGAAAATAGAGTGTTAAATCATATAAAATACTTACACTAGTAAATAAGTTCTGGAAAAATTCTTGGATGATCCTTTAAGTTAGCAAAACATTCCCCATGAAGTTTCAATGACTTTTGTTACTGTTTAGTATGGTTTTTAATTTTCTTTTTATTTAGCTCTAATAAATCATAAAACCACTTTAGGGAATGTGAAAATATTATTTCTTATTTTTCGCAGCTTGTACCCTGTATTTAAGACTCAAAAAAGAATTGTGGGAATTTTTCAAAATGCATATCTATTTTTCCATGATTTTTGTCTTTATAATGGATTAAAAACAGGAAAAATAGTTTTACTCATCCAAAATCAATAAAAATTTACCAAAAACTCTTATAATATGTTAGGATGATAAATAAAAATTTTGAAGATTTTTATCTTCTGTATGCTATTTTTCTTCTGTTTCCCAAGATTTAATACACTTAAATGTACAAAAATCATAAAAATTGTGTTAAACTTTTTGAAAACACATATTAATAATTTTCCCAGATTATGTACACTGTAAAACAGTTACACAAAAATTATAAGAATTTTTCATGATAATTTACTATTTTTCCATGATTTTATGATTATTCAAGGAATTAAATGGTGAAAAATAGTTAGACAAATCAAAAATTCAAGAAAATTTATCTTAAGGTCTTTGACTTTAATTAAAACTGAAATACAAAGTTTGGGAAATTTAGAACTAAATTGATTTAGTTTTTGAACATTTAATCATTAGAACACTTCTTAAAATGTTAAATATTAACATTTCAATAATGATAATTTTCCACTTAAATTGTTATATAACAATTGATTCATTGAAATTTAATTTTCAAAGAAAATTTTTTGTAACTTATCATTATTAAATTTTGACACAATATTGGCATAATTCTATTGTAGTAGTAAGTATACTAGTGTTAGATTTCGATTAGAGACTCACTAGCGAGTAGCATTATTGTAGGAATCGGGAGTGGTACACGTGGTACGTAGTTCAAGGCACCAATAGCATCATCTCAATATATTGTGAGTATTCACGACTCCCCTATTTTCGGTTTCTTTTAAATGTTTTGGGGGTGGGAAAGCATGTCTTAAACTATCTATGTTCATTGTATTTTATTTGACTCGTATAAACTTGGTTGCTATATTTAGCATATTGTGAGTATTCATAGCCCATATTTTACGTTTTTAATGTTTTGGGGTGGAAAGCATGCTACAATTTCTATGAACATTATTTTATGAACTTGTGCTATGAACTATATGATATGAACTTTGTTGTATGAACCTTGTATTATGAACTTGTACTATGAATTTGGTGTTATGAACTTGTACGATTAAGTCCCCAGAGAACCGATACAACCTATTAACTCATATTCGAGCCAATGGTCTTATGGATAACGCTATTTGGGGTCGACAGCCCCCACTCGCCCGGAACCGCGAGTGCATATTTCCATGAACTGACATCATGGGAACCATGGACATGATGGAATGGGGGCAGGAACGGTCATTAGGCTTGGGTTGTGAACTCATGAATGGAAACTTGATGCATATACGAATCTTATATCGTATTTTAGTAACGAAACTTGTATACTCATTTTATCAACGAAACTTATATACTCATTTTAGCAATGAAACTTGTTTACTCGTTTTAGTAACGAACTTTATTTCCCATGAGAATATGAACATTGCATCTCATTTGAGCAACATACTTCATCTCTCATGATGACAACGAACTTTGTTTATGGAAACTTATTTACTTATTTTGGCAATATATTTTTATTCGTGGAAACTTTTATCAAAATTTTTATTTCGATTTATGAAACCAATATTATTTTTAAATATGTGAGTACTCACCAACTATTTTTGTAGTTGACGCTCGTTTTACATGCTTTTTCAGGAATCATCTAGTAAGAGGCACGTAGAGACACAACACTTGTAGGAGCATTTGCATGTGTTGACTTTTAAATACATTGTAATCTCTTTTAAAAAGTTGTTCAAACTCATTGTAAATTTGTAATGATTTTTAATACTATGGTTGGTGTTGTCTTTTAACTTTTGCTGTGAGACCCTTTGTACTACCACGCCCCGTATTTCCGCTTTAGCGGGGTGTGATAGAAATGGTATCAGAGCCGAAGGTTATAGAGAATACCGGTTTTCCTTTGGAGAACCACAACTATAGCCAAAAATTTTCTAAACGTTTTTTTTTTAAATACTGAACATACTACTGGTATAACTAATTCGAGTACACATTATTGGACTTTAATTAAGTATAGCCTGGCCAATTATGCTTAATTAAGGAAAGTTAATGTGAGGGTGGAATGGTTATAGTAGAATTATGTTCAAAACAATTTTCAACTTAAACTTTTGAAAAACAAAATTTTTTTGGTGTGCGTACGGGCATTGCATATTATAGGCATTCATCTAGATACACTTAGAAACTAAGTGCACTTTTATAACAATGCCTTTATTCAGAAATACTCTTATCCCTTATCGAGTGCTAGGTTAACCACTTAGGTTATATCACTTGCCACTCTAGGAGCAATGCACTTAGTACTGAGAATGAGTATTCCTCGGTAGATTTTGACTTTAGATGTAAGGTTAGCAGCTAGATACACACTACTAATAATCTTAGGTCGAAACCTATATCAATTATTCCTCGATACCACTTCATCGTCTTCTTACTAGAGTTACAACTAGGAAAAAGCGTTTCGATACCGACACGAATGATAATTGGAGCATCGCGTAAGGAGGTAGATGAGTCGCCACTAAGTAATCACTTGGATACCATTGACAGGCATTCCGGATTCGACTCACGAGGAGACACGGAGGTTTAACCCATACGTGAGACCTTATTACTACGCTATGATTTAGCTCTACGTTGTTTCCACCTTGAGCTTAAAACATAACATAGGATGCCCCTTTGACCTCTATAAAAGGTCGTAAACTGCATTGACGCCATAAAACGTTTTTCAAACAATTCTTCTTGTCCTTTATCTTGGGGAAAAAGACATCGGTACTCGCCTTATACTCGCCTTGTGCTCGCCTTAGTATTTAGGTACGATCAGCTACACTAACATACTTATTCCTTACTTCTTAATCTTCCATCGAAAAGTTATTTTGCTTCATCGGTTTTATTTATCATCAATAAAATATTTTATAACCACTTCATTCAACTTAGTAGACATTTCCTAACAGTGTAATCCATATTCTCGCTAAAAATCTTTTGGCAACTTGCTTTAACTTAACACCTTTCTTCAAAACTCAATTTAACCAATATTGGTTTTAACATTGCTATTTCAAATCCATTTCAATGGATAGATGTGCTTTTAAGGGCATATAAACCATTTTCAACCTTGCTTACCATTTTGACATGTTTTCGAAAAACATAGAAACATTTTCTTTTATAAAAGTGTTTAAACGCTATGCTAGAAAACTTAAACATATGACATTGAAGTTCATATTATATGAATAAGTTTCATCGGATCTTTCGAACCAGTTTTGTTTTGGCTCTTTTGGCCACTTTCTCATTTAGGCATTGTACTTTACTTAAATGTGTTTTCTTGAAACCCAACATGATATTTTTACAACCTTTCACTTCAGAATTTTTTTACAAGACATCACTAATGCCTACATTTTAAAACTTACCATATTTGTATATTTTATTACAAATTATTTATATAATCTATAAAGTTTCTAGATGTTTACTGCATTGCAAAACATAGTGTTCAATGTTAAATTTCTAGTGATTCACTCTCAACAATGTATAATTACTCTTCTAAATATATTGATTCTTTACCTTATCCGTTTTAACTACGGTTGAACTTCAGTCTAAAAGGTCAAAGTTGTCAGATTTTTCAATTACAAGTTTTTGTGTTTCTTCTTATTCACAAATGGAGTTTAACTTAATAGATAACTCATAAATATTTAGGAAACACTTTAAAACTCCCACATGTCTATTTAATCATCAACATACATCAAATATTTAAGTTTGAAATATATCTCAACCTGGTTTTAAATCTACCTATATGTATTGTTCTTATAATTTTAACAATAACAATCATTGCCGCCGCTAGTTTCCTTTTTCTTTCCCCCGAACTTGATTTCTCGCTCTCTTTTTGATTTTAGATCTCGCACGCCCATAATAGTAACATAATACATTGTCTAACTTTGTTTCTATCTATTTTGCTTCTCCTAGTATCATGTTCGTATACATAAAGACTAGAAGTCTACCCTTTCGTTTTAAGCGATTAATACGTATATAGTCGTAAGGCACACTTTTGATTTAGTCAACTTTAATATATTCAATTACGCCTTTTATCATATACATCTTGTTTTTATTTTGAAATCTACAATAAACAAGTAATCCTTATTTGCATTTGCTCTTTCATTCCAAATTCGGAAATTTGATTTAAAATGTAAGTTTCATTGTATTTTTCCTTATAATTAATACACAAGATGAATACTCTTATGCTTATAATTTTTCTATATCCGGAACATATATGTGAATGATATATTTCCTTATGTTTCTTCTTTTCTTTAAATACATCAAAAGTTTTGAATTTTACGATTATCTATTTTCTAAATGATTGTTTTGTAGAAACACTAAACTATGAATGCACTATTTTCAAAGATTAACATTTTTACAGCTTTCTTAAAATAGTATTTTACTTTGCAGTTTTCAGTGAGTTCCTAAACACTCAAACTTGTTTTCATGAGTATTCTGACTCCTCGTAAACTTGAATTTGTCCTGACTTAGACAATTGGACAATTTCTCAAAAGTTTAATACAAATATTTCTATACAAATTCCTTTAATGACGACTTAAACCTTTAACCTTAATTAATCTCTATATTATTTTAGTACTTTGTTGGATCGCCACACATGTATCTTCACTATCTTGGAATTAGTACACATTTTCATAATAGTGAGATTAATTATCATTTCTAAACACACATTTTGATAACAGTGAGATTTTTATCACTTCTAAGCACTTAAAATGCTATCTACACAATGTGATTTAATTTCTCATAAACTTTCATCGCCTCCATTTGCAAAAATGACTCTCTAAATATATTTATTTTTCGAATAAGGTTTTATTACTGTAAGAGTAACTGTGGTAGTAAATATTGCTTCGGAAATCCTCGATCGTTTCGTAACTTATTTTATAGACGACACTTAAATAGCCTTTACATTCGAGAGGTACCAAAACTTCGTTGCTTACCCGTAGTGCGTATCTTTAGGAACTTACCCTCGATCGCTTCTTTTTCATTCGTGCTACCCCTTCTTATATTTCAGATTATATATATTTTCCATATTTAGTAGCCAACCCGGAAGTGAATAAATTGTTCTTAATTCATTCTTTATTAGATGGCGAATTTACACTTAGTGCTAATTTAGAACGCGACTTAAGGATCAATGCGGATTTAACGCTCAGTGCAGTTAGTGCTTCAGCAAAACTTATAGCTCTCTTAATTCAGATAATATCTAACTAGATGATCTTTTCCGACTAGGTCGCCATGTTTGGATCATGATTTCCATGATCCTAATTTCTCACAATCTAAATTGTAGAACTCAAATTATGGAAACATTAATTTGACTATAGCTAAAGAATTGGGTTCTTCCTTTGAGGAAAAAAACCTGGAATAATCAAAGAACACCGCAAGTCACCACCTCTCCAGCTATATAATTGTATTCGACTGAGTTCTAATAGCATACGTCAAGAATTGAATTTCGGGGCGAAATTCTTTCAACTGGGGGAGAATGTGACAACCGTCAAAATTCGAGTCGGTTCTAGATTTGAATAAACTTAGTTGCACATATAGGCACGACACATAATAGACTTAGTAACTAGAAGCTAAGTTATAACCTACTAGAAACTTGGAAACAAGTAGGATCGGATGATAGTGTACTTAGATTTCACATTGATATGTGAATTCTACTACTACTTAATTGTAGTGACTATCCATATTTGGGTCACTCTTTGACTCAAACACCTTTTCATGAATCATATACACACATTATGCACTTAACCTAGCAGTAGAAATTAGGTTGGAGCCTCATAGAAACTTAAGTCAGAGTTGAAAACTAGGACTAGTATACTTGATTTCCTCAATTTCGTTTGAATCTCGAAACCACTACATAGAATGCCAATAAACCGATAAAATAAGTTACAAATATTATTTATAACTATAAAAGAGTTATAATACCATAAGATAAATTGAAGTCTCAAAGATTCTATTGATTTTGATATCTAAAGATTTATTAATTCTCAAAACCCTAAAAACCCTAAAACCTAAATTTTATAAAATTTGACATCAAGAATTCTATAAAAATAGTTATGAAACTCATAATATTATCCTAAAACAATTAAATTCAGGGAAATATAATCAAGGAAAATAAAATTTAACTCATTAACATTTACCCTTAATTTATAAATCAAAAATCAAGGTTTTATGAATAAAAACATGATTTTAGTGCACATTTTATATAAAAACTGAGATATTTTATAAAAGAACTTAAATTTTATAAAAGAAAATGAATGAGAAAGGGGTATTATACTAAAAAAATTCGGATCCCTCTCTCCCCATATCTCTCTCTCACACTCTCATTCTCCAACACACACACATCTCTCTTCTTTCTCTCTCTAGAAAACTCTCTCTACCTTCTCTCTAATTTTTCTCTCCAAACACCACTCCATTCTCTCTTCCTCCCTCTAAGAACCATGAAATTTTCCAGAAAACAAACCCAAGAACACTCCTCAAACTCAAAATCTTCATCATCTTGTGGTATTCTTGAAGGTAAAATCGATTTCTACTTCACTTTTCCTTCAAGTTTTGCTCTTTTTCTTACACTTTCTCCTTCTTCATCTTCTTCAAACTTGTTTTATTTTTGTTAAAATGGTTTTTAGAACATGATGGATGTGTTTTAACACCATGCATGTATGATAAACAAGGTTGCATGTTCATGATCTTAGTGCAAAAATCGATTTTAAGGATTAAAACATCAAACTCAAGTTAAGAGTTTTTGAGAAACAAAATTTTGTTCATAAATGCATGTATACATTTTGATAAGTTTTAATCTTTTGATCTCTGGAAACATGACTAAAATATGAGTTTATCATGATATATTTAAAATACTTCAAAAGATTTACTCAAGGAAATGATGAAAACTCACTTTTCTAACCAATCATCATGCATGCAATCTGCCAGATTTCTTTACCTGACTTTAAACTGCCATATCTCACTCATTTCTTAACCAAAATTTGTGATTATTTTTCTGAAATATAATATTTTGAGTTAGCTTTCAAACCCATCTGACCGCACTGGAAAATTCCAATATTTCGATTTCTACCAATTTTTACAAAACTTTTGCTCAAACAACACTTTCCTTATGAACATTTGTTTTGTGTTGCATGTTCAAAGGACTTATTCATCACTAAAAGTCATTCAAAAATTATTTTGAACTCTTAATATCATGTATTAATAGGTACAAAAAGATCTTGATTCAAAAGTCTTTGTAACATGTTGCAAAAATTGTCATAGTAACATCAATAATCTTTACATAAATCACAAGAACCAAGTTTTCTCTATAATTTATTGAGCCTTTAGGCATGGTTTTCAACATCAAAAATAAGAAAACAATTTTTCATTGTTATTAAATTGTATGAAGATGCATTCTGGAAATTTTCAGCTCAATATATATTTTCTTTATTTTTATATGAAAATAATAAGAAAATAGAGTGTTAAATCATATAAAATACTTACACTAGTAAATAAGTTCTGGAAATATTCTTGGATGATCCTTTAAGTTAGTAAACATTCCCCATGAAGTTTCAATGACTTTTGTTACTGTTTAGTATGGTTTTTAATTTTCTTTTTATTTAGCTCTAATAAATTATAAAACCACTTTAGGGAATGTGAAAATATTATTTCTTATTTTTCGCAGCTTGTACCCTGTATTTAAGACTCAGAAAAATATTTTGGGAATTTTTCAAAATGTATATCTATTTTTCCATGATTTTTGTCTTTATAATGGATTAAAAACAGGAAAAATAGTTTTACTCATCCAAAATTAATAAAAATTTACCAAAAACTCTTATAATATGTTAGGATGATAAAATTTTTTTTGATGATTTTTATCTTCTGTATGCTATTTTTCTTCTATTTTCCCAAGATTTAATACACTTAAATGTACAAAAACCATAAAAATTGTGTTAAACTTTTTGAAAACACATATTAATAATTTTCCCAGATTATGTACACTGTAAAACAGTTACACAAAAATTATAAGAATTTTTCATGATAATTTACTATTTTTCCATGATTTTATGATTATTCAAGGAATTAAATGGTGAAATATAGTTAGACAAATCAAAAATTCAAGAAAATTTATCTTAAGGTCTTTGACTTCAATTAAAACTGAAATACAAAGTTTGGGAAATTTAGAACTAAATTGATTTAGTTTTTGAATATTTAATCATTAGAACACTTCTTAAAATGTTAAATAATAACATTTCAATAATGATAATTTTCCACTTAAATTGTTATATAACAATTGATTCATTGAAATTTAATTTTCATAGAAAATTTTTTGTAACTTATCATTATTAAATTTTGACACAATATTGGCATAATTCTATTGTAGTAGTAAGTATACTAGTGTTAGATTTCGATTAGAGACTCACTAGCGAATACCATTATTGTAGGAACCGGGAGTGGTACACGTGGAACGTAGTTCAAGGTACCAATAGCATCATCTCAATGTATTGTGAGTATTCACGACTCCCCTATTTTCCGTTTCTTTTAAATGTTTTGGGGGTGGGAAAGCATGTCTTAAACTATCTATGTTCATTGTATTTATTTGACTCGTATAAACTTGGTTGCTATATTTAGCATATTGTGAGTATTCATAGCCCATATTTTACGTTTTTAATGTTTTGGGGTGGAAAGCATGCTACAATTTCTATGAACATTATTTTATGAACTTGTGCTATGAACTATATGATATGAACTTTGTTGTATGAACCTTGTATTATGAACTTGTACTATGAATTTGGTGTTATGAACTTGTACGATTAAGTCCCCGGAGAACCGATACAACCTATTAACTCATATTCGAGCCGATGGTCTTATGGATAGCGCTATTTGGGGTCGACAGCCCCCACTCGCCCGGAACCGCGAGTGCATATTTCCATGAACTGACATCATGGGAACCATGGACATGATGGAATGGGGGCAGGAACGGTCATTAGGCTTGGGTTGTGAACTCATGAATGGAAACTTGATGCATATACAAATCTTATATCGTATTTTAGTAACGAAACTTGTATACTCATTTTATCAACGAAACTTATATACTCATTTTAGCAATGAAACTTGTTTACTCGTTTTAGTAACGAACTTTATTTCCCATGAGAATATGAACATTGCATCTCATTTGAGCAACATACTTTATCTCTCATGATGACAACGAACTTTGTTTATGCAAACTTATTTACTTATTTTGGCAATATATTTTTATTCGTGGAAACTTTTATCAAAATTTTTATTTCGATTTATGAAACCAATATTATTTTTAAATATGTGAGTACTCACCAACTATTTTTGTAGTTGACGCTCGTTTTACATGCTTTTTCAGGAATCATCTAGTAAGAGGCATGTAGAGACACAACACTTGTAGGAGCATTTGCATGTGTTGACTTTTAAATACATTGTAATCTCTTTTAAAAAGTTGTTCAAACTCATTTTAAATTTGTAATGATTTTTAATACTATGGTTGGTGTTGTCTTTTAACTTTTGCTATGAGACCCTTTGTACTGCCACGCCCCGTATTTTCGCTTTAGCGGGGTGTGACAGAAATGGTATCAGAGCCGAAGGTTATAGAGAATACCGGTTTTCCATTGGAGAACCACAACTATAGCCAAAAATTTTCTAAACATTTTTTTTTAAATACTGAACATACTACTGGTATAACTAATTCGAGTACGCATTATTGGACTTTAATTAAGTATAGCCTGGCCAATTATGCTTAATTAAGGAAAGTTAATGTGAGGGTGGAATGGTTATAGTAGAATTATGTTCAAAACAATTTTCAACTTAAACTTTTGAAAAACAAAATTTTTTTGGTGTGCGTACGGGCATTGCATATTATAGGCATTCATCTAGATACACTTAGAAACTAAGTGCACTTTTATAACAATGCCTTTATTCAGAAATACTCTTATCCCTTATCAAGTGCTAGGTTAACCACTTAGGTTATATCACTTGCCACTCTAGGAGCAATGCACTTAGTACTGAGAATGAGTATTCCTCGGTAGATTTTGACTTTAGATGTAAGGTTAGCAGCTAGATACACACTACTAATAATCTTAGGTCGAAACCTATATCAATTATTCCTCGATACCACTTCATCGTCTTCTTACTAGAGTTACAACTAGGAAAAAGCGTTTCGATACCGACACGAATGATAATTGGAGCATCGCGTAAGGAGGTAGATGAGTCGCCACTAAGTAATCACTTGGATACCATTGACAGGCATTCCGGATTCGACTCACGAGGAGACACGGAGGTTTAACCCATACGTGAGACCTTATTACTACGCTATGATTTAGCTCTACGTTGTTTCCACCTTGAGCTTAAAACATAACATAGGATGCCCCTTTGACCTCTATAAAAGGTCGTAAACTGCATTGACGCCATAAAACGTTTTTCAAACAATTCTTCTTGTCCTTTATCTTGGGGAAAAAGACATCGGTACTCGCCTTATACTCGCCTTGTACTCGCCTTAGTATTTAGGTACGATCAGCTACACTAACATACTTATTCCTTACTTCTTAATCTTCCATCGAAAAGTTATTTTGCTTCATCGGTTTTATTTATCATCAATAAAATATTTTATAACCACTTCATTCAACTTAGTAGACATTTCCTAACAGTGTAATCCATATTCTCGCTAAAAATCTTTTGACAACTTGCTTTAACTTAACACCTTTCTTCAAAACTCAATTTAACCAATATTGGTTTTAACATTGCTATTTCAAATCCATTTCAATGGATATATGTGCTTTTAAGGGCATATAAACCATTTTCAACCTTGCTTACCATTTTGACATGTTTTCGAAAAACATAGAAACATTTTCTTTTATAAAAGTGTTTAAACGCTATGCTAGAAAACTTAAACATATGACATTGAAGTTCATATTATATGAATAAGTTTCATCGGATCTTTCGAACCAGTTTTGTTTTGGCTCTTTTGGCCACTTTCTCATTTAGGCATTGTACTTTACTTAAATGTGTTTTCTTGAAACCCAACATGGTATTTTTACAACCATTCACTTCAGAATTTTTTTACAAGACATCACTAATGCCTACATTTTAAAACTTACCATATTTGTATATTTTATTACAAATTATTTATATAATCTATAAAGTTTCTAGATGTTTACTGCATTGCAAAACATAGTGTTCAATTTTAAATTTCTAGTGATTCACTCTCAACAATGTATAATTACTCTTCTAAATATATTGATTCTTTACCTTATCCGTTTTAAATACGGTTGAACTTCAGTCTAAAAGGTCAAAGTTGTCAGATTTTTCAATTACAAGTTTTAGTGTTTCTTCTTATTCACAAATGGAGTTTAACTTAATAGATAACTCATAAATATTTAGGAAACACTTTAAAACTCCCACATGTCTATTTAATCATCAACATACATCAAATATTTAAGTTTGAAATATATCTCAACCTGGTTTTAAATCTACCTATATGTATTGTTCTTATAATTTTAACAATAACAATCATTGCCGCCGCTAGTTTCCTTTTTCTTTCCCCCGAACTTGATTTCTCGCTCTCTTTTTGATTTTAGATCTCGCACGCCCATAATAGTAACATAATACATTGTCTAACTTAGTTTCTGTCTATTTTGCTTCTCCTAGTATTATGTTCGTATACATAAAGACTAGAAGTCTACCCTTTCGTTTTGAGCGATTAATACGTATATAGTCGTAAGGCATACTTTTGATTTAGTCAACTTTAATATATTCAATTACGCCTTTTATCATATACATCTTGTTTTTATTTTGAAATCTACAGTAAACAAGTAATCCTTATTTGCATTTGCTCTTTCATTCCAAATTCGGAAATTTGATTTAAAATGTAAGTTTCATTGTATTTTTCCTTATAATTAATACACAAGATGAATACTCTTATGCTTATAATTTTTCTATATCCGGAACATATATGTGAAGGATATAATTCCTTATGTTTCTTCTTTTCTTTAAATACATCAAAATTTTTGAATTTTACGATTATCTATTTTCTAAATGATTGTTTTTGTAGAAACACTAAACTATGAATGCACTATTTTCAAAGATCAGCTTTAAAGCTGGTGAGATCATAAGTATATTAGTGTCTGTATTTGTATGAAAGTGTAGATCAGCTTTAAAGCTGGTGAGATCATAAGTATATTAGTGTCTGTATTTGTATGAAAGTGCTTGTAAGTCTGTAATGTATAAGTTTTGTAAAAGTTTGTAATTGTTTGAACTCTCCTAGAAAACCCTATGTTTCCTACTAAAAGTAGCCTTCTACCAAGGCATCTAGTATTTGTGTGTGTGTCTCTTGTAAGAGTGTGTGTTTTCCCAAATTTGACTATTATTAACCAAAAATATAGTTCTTACATTATTGTTTATTGTGTGAATATCACAAAGTAAATGTAAAGGGAAAATGAAATAGTACTGTAGTGTTGTATTAAGTAACTACTGCTGTACTAATTACTTTAAACTATTCGTTATTTAAAGTACCATGTGATCGGCCTGTATCCTGCTACCGACTCTATAGTAAAACGACGATGTAAGACGTCGTAAGAAATGACGTTTGGCACCCGTAGACTTGCAAGTCCCACTGTAGCGAGCAGCAAGGTGTAGGATAGTCAATCCAGTATAGATTTATACACAAACTCATACGCTCCCCAATTAAGGAGATTCTGGATACAAAACGGGTCATGACAGGTAGTGCCATGTCCCCCGTTAAGTGGCCCACATAACTGTATGTAATGTATATGTATATGTATATGTATGTGCTAGTTGTATTGTGTGTTCTTTCTCTGTCTAGCTTGTATGTTTTGTTTCTCATCAATGTGTATTATGTTTGTTTCTCATCACTATGTATTATGTTTGTTTCTCATCACTATGTACTATGTTTGTTTCTCATCACTATGTATTACTCATGAATGAACTGACTCATTGTATGTTTCATTGTTCTAGTAATAGTATCTTCCTAAACTATACCTATTATAGTTTACTAGTAATGTTGTTTGTGTATATGAGCATGTGTGTATACCTTTGCTACCCAAAGGTATTGAACGGACTAATGGAACTTTTATGTCTCTATATGTATACATGATATATAACTAATATTTAGATGACATTCAGACGAATAACCGATGCCCTAAGGCCACATCCCAACGAGGAAAAGGAAATAAAGCGAGCTAGCCGTCCTAAGTCCTTTAAACATTACTTATATAACTATTGATATATAGGCATGCATTTGACAATGTTAAAGTATAAAAGAAGTTTTGTGAAACCTTTGAAAAGTTTAATAACTAAGAAATGATGACTTGATGTCAGTTTGTAAAAGGATTTGAAAGCAGTTTGTTAAAAGCATTTGGTATGTAAAAGAGTTTGTAAGGCAGTTTGAAGTAAAACAGTTTGGTAACACAGTTTGAAAAGTAAGAAATCCACTTGTTTGGTAGTTATTAATCACATGTGATTGATATAATAACTATAATTGTTCAACTTGTATTCCCCCCCATAAAAGCATTTAAAAACATTTAAAAGGTTAATTAAGGGGTATGAACTCACCTGTAGTGAGTGGTTTGGATGAAGGGACTGTATAGGATGCTAAGTGTCAAGTGAAGACTTGTACACACTCAATGATCCTAGTTAACATATAATATCACATATATGTATCCAATTAGTCGTTAAACAACTAATTAACAAAGTTAAGACATCCTAGGACATGTAAAACACCTTATATAAGTGCTATAAGTCCGAAGGATTGCATCTAAGTGTTGTAGGATATTGCTATTGAGTTTAGGGTTCGAGGGAACCCCTTATTTGAGTTTACGGTTTTAAGACCATAACTCATTGAGTTTACGGTCCTGAACCCATGAGTTTACGGCCGTAAACTCATGCTTCTTTGACCATAACTCATTTGAGTTTACGGTTTTAAGCATTTCTACTTGAAGTATAAGCCTATGGAAGTGATTAGGGCACCATTTCACTCCTAAATGGAGTTTACGGTCCTTGGACCATTTGCCTTTGGGTTTACGGCCGTAAACCCAAATGGTTTATGGTATTTTGATGTTTTCAAGTGCTAAGCTCATCAAGGAAGGGATCTAGGTTAGTTTCCAAGGCTTAGAAGGGACTAGGGCACACTTTGGCACCCTTTTTAGGGTTTACGGTCCAAGAATATCTTGGACCGTAAACACCTTTGATCTTGACTTTCTTGGGTGTTTTCTTGATGTTTAGAAGTGTAACAAGCCTTATGATACTCTAGGATAGAAGTACTTACAAGATAGAAGCTTGAAAAGGTGCTAAAAGTCCAAGAACACTAGTGTGTGTTCTTGGTGTTCTTGGTGAAACTTGAAGATCTACACATTTTGGAATGATTTCACGGATGGAAGTGTGTAAGATTGCTAGATTAAGCTAGATATCAACTTTTTAGGGTAAGAAACACTTACATGTTGAAGATCTTGAAGAAATGTTGGATGATACTTGAGAGAGAATTGAGATTTGGATCTTGAATTTGTGAAAAATGGTAAAATATGACTAAGTGTCATATTTATACCCCCTTTTAGGGTTTATGGCCGTAAACACCTTTGTTTAGGCCGTAAACTCCGAACTCTTGGAGTTTTGGAATATTATTGTTGCACAATAAACCCTAGGGCATCCTCTCTCCTGGTATCTCCTGAAGTACAAACTTAAAAACACTCAAACTTACTCCAAAAACCTTGAAAGTTTGCAGAAACTGTTCTGACTTCTATTGAAGTGAATGGTTGTACAGAATAGAAATTTCAGGTTGTCACATCATCCCCCCGTTAGAAGGAATTTCATCCCGAAATTAGAAATTAGGTAAAGGAGTAGGCATGAATAATCGAGACAAGAAGTGGGGATACTTCCTATTCGATTGATTCTCGCATTCCCAAGTGAATTCAGCCCTCGATTGGCATTCCAGCGATCCTTCACTAATGGGAAGCGGCTCTGAATCGTTCGCCTGACCTTTCGGTCCATGGTCACTACAGTTCTTCCACGAAGGTGAGGCTCTCGTTGGACCCGATCTCGTCGAGTGGGATTACAAGAGTCTCGTCGGACAGATACTTTTTCAAGTTCGAGACGTGGAGGGTAAAATGTACGTTACTGAGTTCACGAGTAGGTTGAATTTGTAAGTTACAGGGCCGATTCTGGTAAGAATCTCGGAGGTCCTGACTATCTTGGATTTTATCTTTCCACGCTTTCCGAAGCGTATCAAGCCTTCCCAGAGTGAGACTTCCAAAAGAATTTGGTCTCTCACTTGGAATTCCAAAGGTTTCTTCTTCTTGTTTCTCTTCCCAGTCAAGGGCCGCTCCCTTCTGGGTCAAAGTTGTAAGAGGTTTCGTAATTTGCGAGGAGTCCTAGATGAACTACGACAGTAGGTCAGCGAGACCTCGAATTTGGCAAATTTCCGTCGGCGTCTTCGGTGCTGACAAATTCTCAACGGTTTTGATTAATTGAAAGGGTCCTCAAGAATTCCCACATTACTAATAGTGTGTCTTAGGAATTTGACTCTTCAATTCCAAAACTCGTATTTAGAGAACTTCGTATAAAGCTTCTATGATCGTATTGTTTCTATGGTTTGTTGTAGATGCTCTTTATGATTTATTTCTTACTACGAGAGTAGATAAGTAAGTCATTTACAAAGACAATGACGAACTGATCCAAGTAAGAATGGCGTACCCTATTCATTAAGTTCATGAATACTACGGCGCATCGGTCCTATCCGAGGGGTATCACTACGGACTCGTAGCGTCCGCATCGAGTTTGGAAGATTGTCCTCGGGACATCCTTCTCTAATACTCGCAACTGGTGATATTCGGACCTCAGGTCCATTTCTGAAAGGTACATCATTTCTTGCGGTTGGTCAACTAACTCATCTATGCGAGGCAGAGGTAATGATTTCTAATGGAAATCTTGTCGAGGTCTCCGATAGTTGATGCTCCTACGAAACAATCCGTCTATCTTCCTGAAGAATAAGACTGGAGTTCTCCAGGGTGAGGAGCTTGGTCTTTGAATTCCATTGTTGAGTAGTCGTTAAGCTGTCCGGATGGTTCTTGCATCTCCGTATGTGTTAGACTGTAGGGCGATCTGCTTACAAGGGTGGTATTGGGTTCTAAGTTTGTTAGCATGACGATGCGATTACTCGTAGTCCTGGGCAGTCTCCGTCCTTAAGTTTATTAGAATTCATACATGGTTTATCAATCACAGTCTCGTGTATACGAGTCGTATATAATTAAGATTGAAAAGGTAGTCGAATAAATTATTCTTCTTTAAGCTCACATCCCAACGAGGAAAAGAAGTTAAAGGGGAATCATCAATTCTAAACCTGTAGAACCTTGATTATATACCACCCTTGTGTATACATTCTTCATCGATAGATTAACCGTAAGAGTCCTTGTATTGAACTTGATGTACTGCACGAGTGGTACCTCGGGGAGGTTTGCTGAGGCTTCTTTGGAAAGGATAAGAAACATGAGGTACTCTATGCATGAGTACTTCGGAGTTTTGAAATGACGGCTTTGCTAGAAAGACGTTTATGGAGAAAAAGGTGTACGTACGAGTTGGTATTGTGAGGATCGAATTGACTCAAGTTGTATGATAATATCGGGAACACTTGGAAATAAAGACATTAGACTTGATCATAAAGGCGTTACAGACAAAACCCAACAGTGCAACTTTTAACAGAGTTACAGTACTATAGATTTACTACAAGACTATTGCTGCGAACTAGGTATACTACAAAAGACAAGTATACGCAGAACGAGGGTCCCTTAACTGATGGGATCTCGCAAAAGATAAGACTCGAGTTGCACTAGTTTTAAACAGTTTATGAGTCTGTTACAACGAACGCCTTAGATACTTTAACGTGGGTCCGGAGTAGATTCTTCTGCGGCAGTAATCCTTAGCATCTTCCCGTCTGCGTCGGAGTCCTTTGTTATTGGGCAATCCTTTTTGAGGTGTGCTATCTCGCCACATGGGCGACATATCTGGCTTGTACTAGCATTGGTGGTGGAAGTGAGGTGTCGAGTCAGAGTTATATGGACACGGGTGTTTTCCTTGTTCATCCACTTTGAAACTTTCCTTTTATAGGGTCCAGTTTTACCACCACTTTTGTGTGCAGGGCTGGTCTCGATGGCAGGGACTTGTGAAATGGGTCGTGCCGGTGCTGAAATGGCAGGAGTTGCCACTTGTTGCTGTTGCATGGCAAGTCTTTGGGATCGCTTGCGCTCCCTTCGGGCTTGGTGATTTCGTTTCTTCTTCTCGGTTTTACGACTTTGCAAGTCTTTGACTGTTATCATTTGCTGGCTTCCCGGATCGATGCAACGATCGGAATTATCAACTTCCTCGCCAGCCTTGCTCGTGTGGTTAGCGTTGAGGTTTGCAACGGCAGCGGCCACGGCAGCTGATACTGCGGCTTGGAAAGTAGCAGCGTCGATAGGAAAGATAAGGGTTTCGTTGTTCGGCTGACTATTCCTGGATGACGACATGATACTGTCACACGAAAGATAAGGGGTTCGTGAGTGATTATGGTTGACCCTAGATGTATTTTGATCGTTCATGTAAGGAGTAGAAGTATGTTATCGAAGGTTTGACCTACATCCCTATGATGCAGTCCTAGTACAGAGTAGAAGTAAGTTCGTAGAATGGTCTCATCACGTTTGTCGTTCAAACCGGGGGTATCATTGGTTGGTGAATAGCATGATCCAACCTTTGAAAGAGAATTGGGAATGATACCTAAGATAAATTACCCTAGTCCAATAACTTGACTAGATGGGGTTTCAGATAGACTCCAACGATAGTATGATGAAAGTATTTGGACAAAGGGTGGCACAGAAATTAGCCGACTGTCAATATCATTGATGTTTATGATGTAATATGTTCGGGAAAATTGACCTTGTAGAAGGTCTTACATCATATCCGGAGTAGAAAGGTTTTGGCCGCATAAAGGCCTAACTAAAAGTACCTACAGTACAAGATAGTTTCATAGAAAAATGCCACATAGGACATAGACAGGAAAAACGATTCCCTTTTAACAGGGAAATAAAGTAAGGCATCTACTATTGGTGACAGTCATCCCTCTGGTGAACCCTTAGTTCAGCGAGTTGACATTCCATATCAAGCAGGTGCCTTTCGTACACCCTCTGGCATACTCGGAGTTCTATGACTTCGGCTCGTGATTCAGCCAGTGCTTGCAACAGGATTTCATGGTCTCTCTCTGATCTCTCACGAGCATCTTGCAGGCGAATGGTGCGGATCGTATGCATTCTCGCATTGGTGACAACTTCCATGATTTGATGGAGGGCTGTCCTGCCTTGAATCTCATTTCGGGCCACTCTGCGGACCAGGATTGGCAAGACTCTGTCTGTTGAGCCCCCCTCGCTTAGGTCATAAAAGCTTTGGTCTCCATTAAATGGCATGGGCTGATCCTGCCCTTGGCTCCATGTTTCCAAGCTTTCCACCCACGGAGGCGTCGGGCCTTGAAAAGCCGGACGAGGGTTGGGATTTGGATCAAGAGCCATCGGGGGTAGGTTCTCCACTTCAGGTTCGGAGTCAGAATCATCAACAAATCCTTCAGGTTGGTGACCATCCATAGGGATTGGGTGATCATTCTCTGGCTCCTCTCCAAGCCATCCAGCATTGCCGTGGTTAGGGTAGTACGGGTCGCCGTGGGGATAGACGTACTAATTAGATAATTATAAGATGATCTTTATTAGTTACTTCAATACTTGTTTAGTGCATACCAGTTATATGTATTCAGGACAGGATTGACCTTCGAATAAGTGACCCTAACTCTAAGCCCACAACTAAACGAGGACAGGAAATAAAGCAAAGATTCACAGATTCTAAGTCTATGACATCCTAGATACATATAATCTTAGTGTATCCACTTTGCAACTATTGACCTATTGATAAAGACCTTTAGTTCTCAGATAAGTAATTATAGTAACAAAAAATACTCCTATAGTATTTTTAAGTTTAATGTTCTGTTCTACTGTTCTCATTGTCGTAGCGTTGGTAAGTTTTTAGACTTGTTGCAACCTCACAACCACACTTAGGCACATGCTAGTTAATCCTCGGATAATATAGTTGATCAGGCTATATCTTCCCGGTTTTGACTATATGTCTCTAAGTCTACTTATGCTGTCCAACAATCGTAATACTTTTGTTCTGTCCTAGTGACACTGATTTTAGTATGAATGCAGGTATGTTTACTTGGTTAAATATTTTATCATTTTAAAAGTATAAACTCTTTATCAGAGTATTTTAATCCCGCTGTATTTATACTTCGTATATCTTTTATGGGTTGATACACTCGATTCACTATAAACAATGCTCTGATACCAATCTGTCACACCCCAAAACCGGAACGGCAGAAACGTTCGGGAGTGGAGGACGTCATGTTCAGTATCACAACAATGCAAAGTAGTAAACAAGCAACAACATCATCCATTGCATTAATAATATAATTTCATACAAGTGTGTTCTGTCAAGTTATATAGACACCAAAAATATACATCAAAATAAAAGATGAGTCTTGAACGAGCTCCATCTTCTCAGAACCTGGCACCGGTACCTGTCTACTGGTGACCTGAGAATACAAGTTATTTTGAAAGTATAGATCAGCTTTAAAGCTGGTGAGATCATAAGTATATTAGTGTCTGTATTTATATGAAAGTGCTTGTAAGTCTGTAATGTATAAGTTTTGTAAAAGTTTGTAATTGTTTAAACTCTCCTAGAAAACCCTATGTTTCCTACTAAAAGTAGCCTTCTACCAAGGCATCTAGTATCTGTGTGTGTGTGTCTCTTGTAAGAGTGTGTATTTTCCCAAATTTGACTATTATTAACTAAAAATATTGTTCTTACATTATTGTTTATTGTGTGAATATAACAAAGTAAATGTAAAGGGAAAATGAAATAGTACTGTAGTGTTGTATTAAGTAACTACTGCTGTACTAATTACTTTAAACTATTCGTTATTTAAAGTACCATGTGATCGGCCTGTATCCTGCTACCGACTCTATAGTAAAACGACGATGTAAGACGTCGTAAGAAATGACGTTTGGCACCCGTAGACTTGCAAGTCCCACTGTAGCGAGCAACAAGGTGTAGGATAGTCAATCCAGTATAGATCTATACACAAACTCATACGCTCCCCAATTAAGGAGATTCTGGATACAAAACGGGTCATGACAGGTAGTGCCATGTCTCCCGTTAAGTTTCTCATATAACTGTATGTAATGTATATGTATATGTATATGTATGTGCTAGATGTATTGTGTGTTCTTTCTCTGTCTAGCTTGTATGTTTTGTTTCTCATCACTGTGTATTATGTTTGTTTCTCATCACTATGTATTATGTTTGTTTCTCATCACTATGTATTATGTTTGTTTCTCATCACTATGTATTACTCATGAATGAACTGACTCATTGTATGTTTCATTGTTCTAGTAATAGTATCTTCCTAAACTATACCTATTATAGTTTACTAGTAATGTTGTTTGTGTATATGAGCATGTGTGTATACCTTTGTTATCCAAAGGTATTGAACGGACTAATGGAACTTTTATGTCTCTATATGTATACATGATATATAACTAATATATAGACGACATTCGGACGAATAACCGATGCCCTAAGGCCACATCCCAACGAGGAAAAGGAAATACAGCGAGCTGGCCGTCCTAAGTCCTTTAAACATTACTTATATAACTATACATATATAGGCATGCATTTGACAATGTTAAAGTATAAAAGAAGTTTTGTGAAACCTTTGAAAAGTTTAATAACTAAGAAATGATGACTTGATGTCAGTTTGTAAAACGATTTGAAAGCAGTTTGTTAAAAGCATTTGGTATGTAAAAGAGTTTGTAAGACAGTTTGAAGTAAAACAGTTTGGTAACACAGTTTGAAAAGTAAGAAATCCACTTGTTTGGTAGTTATTAATCACATGTGATTGATATAATAACTATAATTGTTCAACTTGTATCCCCCCCATAAAAGCATTTAAAAACATTTAAAAGGTTAATTAAGGGGTATGAACTCACCTGTAGTTAGTGGTTTGGATGAACGGACTGTATAGGATGCTAAGTGTCAAGTGAAGACTTGTACACACTCAATGATCCTAGTTAACATATAATATCACATATATGTATCCAATTAGTCTTTAAAAAACTAATTAACAAAGTTAAGACATCCTAGGACATGTAAAACACCTTATATAACTGCTATAAGTCCTAAGGATTGCATCTAAGCGTTGTAGGATATTGCTATTGAGTTTAGGGTTCGAGGGAACCCCTTATTTGAGTTTACGGTTTTAACACCATAACTCATTGAGTTTACGGTCGTAAACCCATGAATTTACGGCCGTAAACTCATGCTTCTTTGACCATGTGTTGTTTTGAAGCTCTACAAGTCCTTAGAAGCATTTCTACTTGAAGTATAAGCCTATGGAAGTGATTAGGGCACCATTTCACTCCAAAATGGAGTTTACGGTCCTTGGACCATTTGCCTTTGGGTTTACGGCCGTAAACCCAAATGGTTTATGGTATTTTGATGTTTTCAAGTGCTAAGCTCATCAAGGAAGGGATCTAGGTTAGTTTCCAAGGCTTAGAAGGGACTAGGGCACACTTTGGCACCCTTTTTAGGGTTTACGAACCAAGAACATCTTGGACCGTAAACACCTTTGATCTTGAATTTCTTGGGTGTTTTCTTGATGTTTAGAAGTGTAACAAGACTTATGATACTCTAGGATAGAAGTACTTACTAGATAGAAGCTTCAAAAGGTGCTAAAAGTCCAAGAACACTAGTGTGTGTTCTTGGTGTTCTTGGTGAAACTTGAAGATCTACACATTTTGGAATGATTTCACGGATGGAAGTGTGTAAGATCACTAGATTAAGCTAGATATCAACTTTTTAGGGTAAGAAACACTTACATGTTGAAGATCTTGAAGAAATGTTGGATGATACTTGAGAGAGAATTGAGATTTGGATCTTGAATTTGTGAAAAATGGTAAAATATGACTAAGTGTCATATTTATACCCCCTTTTAGGGTTTACGGCCGTAAAGACCTTTGTTTAGGCCGTAAACTCCAAACTCTTGGAGTTTTCGAATATTATTGTTGCACAATAAACCCTAAGGCATCCTCTCTCCTGGTATCTCCAAAAAGCTTGAAAGTTTGCATAAACTGTTCTGACTTCTATTGAAGTGAATGGTTGTACAGAATAGAAATTTCGGGTTGTCACAAATATCACCTTTTGTTTAAAACAATGAGTTAGTGATCAATTGGTATAATTAGATCATGTGTGTGTTCTCATTCTATAGCAACCTAACTTGTTTGTTTTGTACTGTATATTGTACGTTCTGTTTGTTTATCGTAATTGTGTGTTCTCTCTGTATGGTATTGTTTGTTTCTCTTCACTGTGTGTTTGACTCATGTAAGAACTGACTCTTTGTGTGCTTCATTGTACTAGAAGTAATGAATAGCATTCTCCTAAACTATACCTATTATAGTTTACTAATGTACTACTTGGACTGTTACTAAAAAGACTCATTTATCTACTAAGTTATGTTTGTACTTTAAAAACGGAGTTTTGTATAACTATAAAGTAACATAACTTTAAAAGAGTTTTTGAAATGTTTTGACAACTTATAAATGACATAAGTAACATTTTGAAAGATGTTTATAACAAACATTTACACAATTATCATTGTGTTCAACTTGTATCCCCCCTTAAAACAGTTAAAAGATTCATTACGGGGTATGAACTCACCTGATGTGGGTGATTAAAACGGGTATGCGTGTAAGGATGAGAAGTTCCACGAATGAAGTCCCGAGACACAATAGTTCCTAAATGACACATAAGGACACATATTGACATAATCATAGTGTTTATAAACAACTATATGAAAGGAAACACCTTCCGGGACTAGGAAACACTTTGACCAAGTGTTGGAATCACATGTGATTCAACAAAGGAAGGTGAAATTGTTGGATATAGTGTCTAAGTCCATAACTTTATTTGGTATGTACTTGACCCGACCCGGCATGGTCCATTTGGGTTGCATGGCATTGCAATACTTGGATAGACTAAATGAGAGAATAAGGCACTTATGATATTTAATATATTATAAGTTCTAATATATTAATAATAGTATTATTTAATTAGTATTGATCAAGTATTAATCTAGTATTAATTTGGTGATCAAAGTGAGACTAATTAAATATATAGGGTTGATTATGACAATCATCAATTCTTTTATGGTGGATTAATGATCCATGGTTTATGGGTTTGGTTATAACCATATGGAGCTCCATGGATAGTCCATGGGAGTTACAAACCCATGGGTCATGAGAAATCAAGAGTCATGCCAATTAAGGGCATTCATGTGTAAACCCTAATTGTGACAACACTATAAAAGGAACCCTATGGCTAGCAAAATCGTGACCTAGAGTTACTAGAGAGGGCATAACCGATTTTGAGTGCTAGAAGTATTCTCTCAAGTTATTCCAAGTCTTGTGGTGTTGCGTGAAGCATTTGAGGCACAACATTTGGGGTGCTAGGCTCACAAAGTCTTGAAGGAATCCAAGCAACAACAAGGTATGTATTTCTACTAGTTTTTATGTTTTATGTAATCCCCATGCCATGCTAGTTAGGAAATAACCTTGAAAAAGAAATTTGCATGTATATAGAGAAAACATAGATTCAAGGTTATTAGGGTTGCATGTACACTTAGGAAGTGTTAGAATGCTCAAAACCCATCAGAAATAGCACTAACATGTGTTTACGGCCATGGATTTACGACCCAAGGGAGTTTACGGCCGTAAAATCATGGCCAAACATGGCTAAGAGTGAGTTTGAAGGCTAGGGATGCTTTAGGGACTTTTGTTCTATACTTGCATGAGAAAGACCCACCCATATGAGGCCCTTGATGAGTTTACGGCCAAGCATGGAGCTTAGGGCCGTAATCTCATAGACTTTATGAAATGAGGGTGGTTTAAGGTCATACAATCATCAAGGAAGAGTTCTGGGTCACTTGCCTTGCATCTTATAGGGTTTATGGACCATACATGCTTTAACATTGAGTTTACGGCCAAGGAAGATCTTGGGCCATAAACTCATGATGTTCTTGGGAAAAGCATGTTTCAAGGGCATGATTCAAGGCTTACTAGAAGATATGAAGTGTAGGAAGGAGTACTTACAATCTTGAAGCTTGAAATGGTCGGTTTTTGGTGTTCTTGGTGTTTCTTGAAGATCTAGAAAAGAGTGATTTCTTATGGATGAAATCATGGAAGGAGGCTAGATTAAGAGATGTATCAACAAATCTAGGAAGAATACTTACTTATGTGAAGATCTTGGAAGAAAGTCTTGATGATACTTGAGAGGATTTGAAGGAAAATCGGCCAAGGAATGAAATAATGACTAGAAATGGCCAAGTCTCACCTATATACACTTGAGTTTACGGCCACATGAGTTTACGACCGTAAACTCATGGTCTTGTGGCCGTGAACTCATTTAGATGAGGTTAAGGTTTGCTTTGCTACACTGTGGTTCTAGCAGGTACTTTCTGACACTTAATCCTTAAGTGTATTTGGCTCAAAACTCCTTAGAATAACCTTTAACCGGGCTAGAACTTAGAACTAATGAGTGTGACACTCAGTTGAGTTGATTGACTGGGCTTTAAAATCAAAAAATTTTCCGGGTTGTCACAGATATCAAAATTCATATTCACTCTTGATATCTTATCATCTTTGTATCTTTTAACTTTTATAGAGAAAGATGCCTCCTCGTAGAAATCCAAGACGTAACACTGTTAATGAAGCACCGACGCCACCTCCACCACCACCTCCTCAGTTCGACGCTGCTATGTTCCAAGCGACGGTCACGACGGCTGTAGCGGCTGCCATGTCTCATATGAATACTCCTAGTACTAGTGGGTCGGGAGCTGGTGCACATCCTTCTAACCATGGAGAGAGTCATGGGCATTCGCGAGAGTGCACTTATAAAGATTTTTCGAATGCCAAACCCAGGACCTTTAATGGGACTGGAGGAGTTATGGAATTAAGACAGTGGATTGAGAAGACAGAAGCAATTTTCGAAATCTGCTCCTGTCCAGAGAGAGCAGTAAAGTCAAATTCGCTGCTTGTACCTTTTCAGATAGAGCTTTAACATGGTGGAATGGCCATGTTAAGTCACTGACTATGGTAGTGGCTAACTTGATAAGCTGGGAAAACTTAAAAGCTATGCTAATGCGGGAATACTGTCTAAGAGGGGAAATTAAGAAACTCGAGCAAGAACTATGGGGTCTTACAGTGGTTGGTTCTGATATATCAACCTATACTAATAGATTCTGTGATCTGTCAATTCTTTGCCCGGATATGGTTGCTCTGGAGAGCAAAAAGATTGAGAGATATATTTGGCGACTGTCGCCCCAAATTCAGTCAAGTGTTTTAGCTTCGAGGCCTGTTACCTTTGTCAGTGCCAAAGAGCTGGCACAATCTCTTATTGACCACGGAGTCCATCAAAACTCAGTGGTTGCTGCACCAGAACAACCAAAAGGGAAACAACAATAACAACAACAACACCAAGAAGAAGGGTTGGAACAAGAGGAAGAGCAAGTCTTCACAGGAATCCTCAAAGAAGCAACAACTAGTTGCAGTCAATGCTGCTACTGTACCTGCTGCTGTTCCTGTTAACCCTGCACCAGCTAAGCCTTATGCTGGTAATCTCCCTAAGTGCAACAAGTGCAATTTTCACCATAATGGAAATTGCCGGGAAATGCAGTGTCGTAACTGCAACAGAACAGGGCATACTGCCCAATTCTGTAGATCACCACCCCAACCGCTTAACCAATTACCTTCCGTTGGAGTAGGTCAAGCATGCTACCAATGTGGTGATGTGGGGCATTTCAAGAGAGATTGTTCAAAAGCTGGAAATGCCGGTGGAGTTGGGAGAATTTTGGCTTTGGGTCATGATGAAGCGGTAGCAGACCCTGCAGTGGTCACGGGTACGTTTCTTCTCAACAACACTTATGCATGCATTCTATTTGATTGTGGTGCTAAGAAGAGATTTGTGAGCCATAATTTCAGACATTTTCTAAATCAAAACTCCCAACCTCTAAAAGAAACAATCACAGTCGAAATGGCTAACGAGAAATCTGAATCCACCAACGATATATTCATAGGATGTACTCTTACCTTGAATAAATTTTCGTTCCAAATAGACCTTATGCCTGTCTCTATCAAAAGTTTCGACGTCATAATAGGTATGGATTGGTTGTTCCCTAACCATGTTCACATCCTATGCTATGAAAGAGCCATTCTCCTGAACTTGCCAACTAACGAAACTTTTATTATTTACGACGACAAACCCGAAACAAACCTTCAGATCATTTCTTGCATCAAGGCACATAAGTACCTTCGCAAAGAGTAATGTTCTTTCTTAGCTCACGTGGTAGACAAAAAGCAAGAAGTGAAAGACATCGCGAGTATTCCTGAAGTCTGCAACTTTCCCGATATTTTTCCCGATGATCTTCTAGGAGTGGCTCCCGAACGACAAGTCGGATTCATAATCGACTTAATCCCTCGGGCTACCCCTGTAGCCAAATCCCCCTATCGTCTTACACCTTCTAAAATGCAAGAATTATCCAGCCAACTTAATGAACTCTTTAACAAAGGTTTCATAAGACCAAGCTTCTCACCCTGGGGAGCACTGGTTTTGTTCGTGAAGAAGAAGGATGGATCATTCCGTATGTGCATAGACTATCGCAACCTGAATAAACTTACCATTAAGAATCGATACCCTCTGCCTCGCATTGACGATCTATTCGACCAACATCATGGTGCGAGCTACTTCTCAAAAATAGACTTAGGATCCGGGTATCACCAGTTACGGACTTTTGAGGATGGCATTCCCAAAACCGCGTTCAGAACTTGTTATGGTCATTACGAGTTTGTAGTGATGCCATTCGGATTGACGAATGCACCTGCTGTATTCATGGATCTAATGAACAGAGTGTGTTGTCCATTCCTGGACAAATTCGTCATAGTCTTCATTGACGACATCCTTATCTACTCAAGAAGTGAAGAGGAACATGGCCAACATCTTCGTCAAGTATTGCAAACTCTTAGATCGGAGAAACTCTATCCGAAGTTTTCAAAGTGTGAATTTTGGATCAGGAAGGTTGATTTCCTAGGTCACGTGGTCAGTTCAGAAGCAATACACATCGACCCTTCCAAAATAAAGGCAATTGAAAACTGGCAGCACCCAAAACACCTACAGAAATCCGTCAATTCTTAGGTCTTGCTGTCTATTATCGCAGATTCATCCAAAATTTCTCCCGAATAGCTAAGCCTCTTACCACCCTGATCCAAAAGGGTCTAACTTTTAGCTGAGGAGAAAAGCAAGAAACAGCGTTCCAAACACTAAAGTGAGCTTTATGTAGTGCACCGATCCTGTCTCTTCCTGAAGGGACATAGGATTTCGTAGTGTACTGTGATGCTTCTAATCAAGGGCTTGGATGTGTTCTTATGCAAAGAGGAAAAGTTATATCCTATTCCTCAAGACAGCTAAAGCCATATGAAGTCAACTATACTGTAAGTCCCCAAAATGCTTGTGTATCAATCAGATTCGTTTGATGGTGCGGAATCCCAATCAAATGGATGATGTCAGATCAAAATAGAAGAGAAGGAGAAGAAGAAGATGATGAATCTTGTATGTATTGATATGAGTGAAGATCCGGATACAAGATTCACACACACTAACACACACTCTCTTTTCTCTCACTATAGAACACCTTCAAATGCACACACTTAAGCTCCTCTATTCTATGGCAATTATGCACTCCTCACCCTATATATAGTAGACATGGGCTGTGAATGGGTTTACAGCCGTAAACCTGTTTACGGCCGTAAACACTGACCGTAAACACATATATGGCCGTAAACACTGAGCTGTTTACAGTCTTAGACATAAAAATACATTTTCCTAGAAAAGCAAAGTATAAACCATAATTTTGACCCAACAATCTCCCCCTTGGTTTATAGCTTTATTTTCTATTTGACCCAACAAGCTCCCCCTAAAAAGTAGCTGGCTTTTCTTGTTCATCTTCATTGGGAGCTTTGGCTTCAGCTTTAGTCTTCGATATCTTCATGACTTCAAGATGAACATATGAATCTTCAATGAATGACTTCATCTTAAACAGTTGGGCTTTTCTGCAGAATTTGACATTGAACGCACGTTGGGTGAGCAGGCTTCTTGATAAGTTTCTTGAAAGATAGCGCTTTCAGCTTGAGAATCTTCAGAGAGAATAGAGAACAAAACTTCTGCATTACTTCAGCAGGTACAAGATAGCATCAAATTGATTGAGGAGGCTTCAATGCAATCCATCACCTAATCTTCAAGTGCAGCTTCACCTTGCTTCTGGGTTGAAAGATTGAATGACGAAAGAATAATCTTCATTTCTTGCTCATTCGAATGAGAATTCTTCGATGATCATGGATGAAGCCTTGGCTCAGAAATCTTCGACACAAACTCCATGAGTTTCATCTTCACCTGAATTCACTTTTTAAGACAAAACAAAACTAAAAGAATATTTAGCACACAATATTTTTTGGATTTTTCATATTTTCTGAAAAAAAAATAAAACATAAACAAAAATATTTTTTTTTTTGATTTTCTTGAACAAGAAATAAAACAGAATATAACACTATTTTTTAATTCTCCCCCTAAATTTGTGCATAGAGGAAAACTATGAACAAATTTAACAAAAAGACAAAAATATTTGGGATCAAAGTTGTCAAACAATCAAATATCGTTTATCAGCACACGCCTGCATGTCTGGATCTGGTCAATCACCGGTATTGTTGTCCACTTAAACACAAAGTATGTTGACAAATTGGACAGATTATAAGTGACAAGACATTGTGATATATATTCCTAAATGAACATTTAGCTGACGACGACCAAGGATATTGTTGTCCACTTAAATTAAGCAGCAAGATCTACAGACAACCTATTGAATGGTTCAATTTTAGATGTACTAGAACATGTTTCCCACTTCCTGATATACCCCGGTAATCAAGAACTTCCAAAGAACTCCTTAGTTTAGGTGAGTATTCAATCATTAAGAAAGAAGTCAGATATAGAAGTGCATATGTTGTATCCCAGGTCGGATGTCTTCCAATCACACAGAGGGAACAACATATGACCAACATAGATAGAGGGATTGAGAGGTAGAAAGCTGCATATGTTGTGTCCCAGGTCGGATCTTCCGATCACGCAGAGGGGACAATCCAGGTCGGATATGTTCCATATGTTGCAATCCAGGTCATAGATAAGGAGGTGTGTAGAATTAGAGTCGCATATGTTGCAATCCAGGTCGGATATGTTCCAATCACGCAAAGGAAGCAACATATGACTGACAGATCAAAAAGCAAGAAAATAATTTCCTACAGACCTACTTTATCAGAACCCCCTAGTTACCCTATCAATACCGGAATTAAGGACATGAGTCCATACATCAAGGAAGAGTTAAGCCACAGTTCTAGATAATTAACTTTTAGTGTATCTCACAGGTTCCCATGTTTATCTCACTGCTCAATCTACCCGAGTGTCGTATGGTCAGTCCAAATGAAACTATCTAAGTCTATATTGTCTAGTCCTTTCATGGTTAATCAATGTCTAGTCCATTTGAATCCTTTGTGCCTACCAGCACAATGAATACAGAGTCTAGACAATTCGGCTTTAGTGCATTACACGAATTGCATATTGCCCTTTAGCACTAGACTTCATAACACTTCCCAAAACAACCTACTAAAGAAAGACATATAAGGAAATAAAAAAAATTGTCTTGAAAATGAATCAGAGTAAGATAAACGCAGGAGTATAGAGAAGAAAACGCAAACTGTAATTCACCGATTGAATTTGCATCCGGAAGGTCTGAGAACAGCACGCATAATCTCAAAACAGATCTGAAAATTCTTCATGTCATTAAGCACTAACCCCGTTTGTGATCTCTTCCTTTCCTCTTTTCACGAAAAAGGACACATACTCTCAAACAAAGGTCTGAATGTTGTACAGTTGAGAGATGTCCCCTATAATGTGCGTGGAACAGCCACCACCAACAAACCGAAGTCTGATGATATGCCTGTTGGATTAATGTCTAAGTCCATAACTATAATTGTAAGACTTGACCCGACCCGGCATGGTCCATTTGGGTTGCATGGCATCATGCATTTGGATAGACTATAATGAGAGAAATAACACTTAAGGTTTGTTAATATATTATAAGTTATAATATATTAATAAGATTATTTAATTAGTATTGATCAAGAATTAATCTAGTATTAATCAAGTGATCAAAAGAAGACTAATTAAATATATGGGTTGATTGTGTAAATCATCCATACTTATATAGTGGGCTAATGCTCCATGGGTTGTCAAGTTGGGCTAAAACCCATAAGATGCTCCATGGATGCTCCATGGTGTATTTGTACCCATGGATCATGGAAATGAAAGCCCATGACAATTAGGGTTTACATGGTGTAACCCTAACTATATAATGATCTTATTCTTGGAGAAAATCGACCACTATTGGTGATAGAAAGGGCTAGCCGATTTGATGAAGTGTTCCAATTCTCTCAAGTTATTCCAAGTGTATTTGGTGTTGTGTGAACCATTTGAGGTGTCACACTTGGGGCACTAGGCACTCAAGCTTCATGAAGTCATTCTACATCAAAGAGGTATGTAATTCTAACTTGATATATTCATATGAATCAATGTTATTATGCTAGTTAGGATGAATACCTTGGAAATTCATATTTTCATGTATAATAGAGAAAACATAGATCCAAGGTATTTAGGGTTGCATGTACACTTAGGAGTGTTAGAATGCTCAAAACCCAACAGTGGTATCAGAGCCTAGGCTTGTTTTCAATTATACTTGATGCAAAGTGCTGAAAAATGCTGAAAAAGTCGATTTTCGGGCTGTCAGGGCACTGGACTCGCCGAGTCCATGAAGAAAATCATCCTACTCGTCGAGTAGGTTCATACACTCGACGAGTAGGAGCCCCACACAACATATCTTCGAGTTTTTTTGGCTAGAAATGGACTAGGAACATTACCATTAGCTGTTTTTGAACCTATACACATGTTTTTGATGTAGTAATGTTCATTCTAATCCAATTTCAAAGATAATTGTCAATAGATTCATGTTTTATATTAGTTTAATGGTTAGTCTAATTACATGAAAAAGTTTGATTAAATTATCTTGTTCTTATGAGTTGCTTAGATTAATAGAAAAAATATTAGAAATTGTTGTTTTCAATTCATTTTAATCTAAGAGATGATTCTAAAATGTGTTTATGTAACTTGTCCTCAAGTTACATGAAAAGTCACATTAAAGTTTCTTAAAACTCATAAAAGTTGGCAAAGGTTACAAAATGAAGAGTCTTGTCTTCATTGAATGGTTTTATGACTCCATAACTTGTCCTCAAGTTATGGAGGTTCAAGAGTCACTTCATTAAGTAATAAAATGTGTAACCTTAATTAGTTCCATAAGTTACAAAAATAAAGAAAAGTTACATTCTTTTATTAGTTTAAAGTCTTCCATAACTTGTCCTCAAGTTATGGAACTTGAAGACTTTTTTAATTAAAACTACTTTAAACACATAAGTTATGGAATTAATTAGTTTTGAATATTTTCAAAACTTACCCTCAAGTTTTGGAATATGTAAAGTTTACCTCAAGAATACTTTAATTCCAAGTTAAGCCCTTAGAGTTTTAAAAGTTAAAAATCAACCCTTATACTTTATAATATATATATATATATATATATATATATATGTATATATATATATATATATATATATATATATATAAATATATATATATATATATATATATATATATATATATATATATAAGAGCAAGTCAGTCTTACCATTAGTAGGCCTCATTCACGAAGCCGGTCTATAAGGGGGGTATAAGGTTGTTGCCTATAAAATGGCAGCTTAATGGGTGTCCACTCTCACCCACCGCTTCTTTGACTGGTGGATGGTCGTTAGCCGAACAGGTAGGAAAAGGACTATATTTCTCCCTTCATTAAAAGTATTAATGATAAATACTAAGTAACTAAACACTTATTAATTCCCAATCTTAGTTACTTAGGAAAAATGTGAATAAGGTGCTAATCCATGAAATTACACTTTGCACTTTGTTTAAACCGTTAGTGGAGCGTGTGTCGTTAACCGACACTCTAACCTGGGTTTAACAAGGTAGGCAAGGGGTAACTTAATATTTATCATAATATCGGTGGAGCGTGTGTGGTTAACCGACACATCGATTGAGGGGTAAATATTAAGGGTACCTAGTATATTTGCACGGTTATTCACACCTTGTTTTGTAATCCTCGGCATCCCAGTCACAAAACCTGAAGGGCACACTCGAGATTGAAACATGTCATTGTACAGTTTAATGAATCTCAAAAGATCTAGGAGTTTCAAAGCCAAGTAAAACCTAATTAAATTATTTCGTTTTAATGGTGGAAATTGGTGAATCGTCATTCACCTACCTTCAAATATTTTATAGCTTGGATTACCGCATCCATCTTCCAAGTTATAAAATAGTTTGCTGGGTCCTAGCCTTAATATTTCATATTGGGTGTTATATTAAGGACTTTAAATCAACTATCTTGAATATCTCCCAAAAGATGTCTAGCTCAGACATCTATGATTTTCCCAAATCTCTTGGAACTTCACTTCCTCCACCTCCTCCAATTGTTCTCCCTAACCCACAAGTTCAAGGTCACTCAAGCCCTAATGGCAAGCAAGGTCTATGTGTGATCGCATCTTGGAGATGAAGTCACATATTGACAAGCTGGGAGAGTTGGGTGTCAAAGTCTTAAGAAAGTTGGATGCTCAATCACTTTCTAAGTTACATAGTAAGTTCCTTATGGACTACCATGTAAAGGACTATGACATGACCCTTAATGATCTTATCTATTTGCTTTGGGGTGCTTAATCAACAATGATTTGGAGCACTGGCAGAGAAAATCTGATTAGTAGATCAACTCCCAAGCCTTCAATGGACATTGACAATGGTAACATTGGATACCCAGATAAAGCATTCTCTTCCCAATGGAAAGGGATTGGCCATAGTCAACCCGGTTGACCAAATGGTAAAGAGAAAGGCTAAGTCTAAGATAGTCCCATTACCAAAGAGTCCATATGTTTATCTTGCCAAAGGAAGGGGCATTGATTGCGAAGCTGCCTATTTACCTGAAAGATCATAAGGTTGATCAAGTCAAGAAGTTTGACTCTTCTTCAGGTAAAAGTCCACTATCTAACTCTGTTAAAGTTTCTATTATGAGATTCTCATTACATGATGTGACTGGGTCACATATTGATTCTTTAAGAATCAAAGAAAAGTGAAGAAACTTAAAGGAAGTACATGCTGATTCTGATCGCGAAGATGGATTTCGATCGCATGGTTCGGTGATCAGAATTTTTGAAGCTGTTACTTAGGAGTTATGATATATTGCTTAGGAATAGATAACAACAAGTTTTTCATATGCATTTGCACTGTAAGGATAAGTTTTTTCCGCAAAGGTTTGAAATAAAATAAAAGGTTTTAATTTTATATTTATTTTAAATATCCTTACAAGTGGCATTTGTGAAAAATGGTTGTTTATATGATTTCATTGATAGCAATATTTGAAAAAAAAATGGACTTGATTCTTTCGTTTGTGGTAGTGTCTAAATTTACCAAATAAGGAAAGTCTCTCATCACCCAAGTTCTCAATTGGACCGAAACTTGGAATCATGCAAGTTGTATAGTATGATGAATGAGAACTTTCAGCTTTCGAAAATTAAGACTAATTCCTTGTTCACATGTATATGTGAGTCAAGTAAAGGACTAAAAGGATCGAGTACACATTCTTGTGCACTGGTCATGTCCACCACAAAGCTTGTTAAGACTATTCATCATGATTTACTAAAGTTTAGTAAATATGGTTATACTTACAAGTTTAAGTATAATTCTGAAACATTGGAAAAGTCTCAATGTATGGCAGAATGAATGAGAAGAATCAAATTAGGCAGAAAGATAAAAGTTTCTCAAATCTGAAAAGATGGGAGAGTACTTTAGTATCATGTTTTGTGATCATCTTAATGATTAAAGAACCACATCACAATTCGTCTTCTAAGGACATCTTAGTGCATTCTTACGACTAAGAAGAGGAGTCATGAATTGTTGAAATGGTTAAATCGAGAAGATGAGTCATACTTCGTTTCAAAACAAGTCTTAGAGTCATACTCCAAGACTGTAAGTTGAGTGACATATCTTAAAGAAAGGTTCATAACACTTGTCAAATGTAAGAGTAAAAGTGTCCTACTCTTGTACATTTGAAATTGGTAAGTTGTGATGTTTTGGGTTAAACAAAGACCAACTTAGGCCAAGTGTGTGAAGTGTTTGTCTTGATAAAGAAGCTGCACTATCTCTTGAATATTTGGCAAGATAGTCTTATATGTCAAGAGGACAGTGGGAGTCTTAGAGATTCTGAAAGCTTCAAGGTCTAATTAAGAATAATAACCTGTAGTTTAACACTAGCACACGACGTGAGGTTTATAACCTATCGTGTTGACATATTTCTATTTCTGTGCCCATTCCTGTTAAAGTTGGGTTTGCATATGAGTTCTTAGAGTTCTCAATTGGTTGCATAACAACTTGGAAGCAATGGCAGGCCCTTGTGCTGCCAGGTGGCAAGAGGTTAAGATTGCACAAGTTCAATCCATATGAGTTAGGATTTGTCACTAACCTAGTCTTGTGATTATGGTTTGACAAATTCACATGGACAAGAACACATACACCATAAAATCTAAGGCTCATAAGGTTTCTCTCCGATTCATGAAAATGACGGTGAGGAAACACTCCCATTAAGTAGATTTGAAGCAGATGGCAAAAGGTCTAAATAATTGAGACTATGATTATGGCATCCCTTTTCATAGTTCTGAATTGTTTAGACACACATGCATGCTATCTAAGGAAAGGTGTATGTTTTTTTTGATAAAGTCTTCTCAAGGCAATCTCGTCTCAGAAATCTGAACTTTGGTAAGAAAGTCAATAAAGTATTGATTTCTAGAAGTTCAGCTGATTTCTGAGTACATGTCAAAGCTAGTGGGAGCATAAGTGTTATGCTAATGATCATCATGTTAGTGGGAGCATGATAATTATGATAAGTATTGCAAGTTAGCAATGTTAATTATAGAAAACAAAAGTTTCAATTCGTGAAGTTGCAGGGGTTGAAAAAGTTGTTTTACTATACTTAAGGGAGAGGATATACTTCATTTCAGTTCTAAAGGCTTAGATTGAGAACTTAATCATCTTTAGTCAAGAATATATATATGAATTCAATGTTGGATTGGTTCAACTTAAGGAAATTCCATATATTGCGTTCTCAAAATTCGATTATGATTACGGCATCCCTCTTCATAGTCAAATTTAGAGAACATGGCACATAAATTTCTTTGTAGCAAAAGACTGGTCTAGAATCATGTCTTTATGTGAGACATCATGAATCGTGTCCTATTTGCTTTGGGTACAGGATCGATTGCATGTGCTATAATATTTATCCTTTCTAAAATTTTCAAAATGCCTGGGGCCTTAAGAAGGGAAAAGGTTTAGAATTGGATATGACTAAAATGATTAAGCAATTGTCGAGGACAATCTAAGGTTTACCAAAGATTGGTTGCTCAGGGATAGTTGGAAGTATAGTGCTAATTTTGGAAGGACCATATTGACATATTCTGAAAAGAGGCATCTCTCGTTCAGAAGTGATAGTCAAAATGGGAATATGGAGTTGTCTCCATAGATGGAAGCAATCTGTGTAAGATTAGAAAACTTAATGCAAGAAGCATGTTCAAAGCAATATACCTTGAATATGAGACTTAGTTTCCATGGAGTTGAACTCCATTGGAATACCTTATAATGACTGTTGACAAGTCTTTGTAACTTTGTACACTTTCATTACAAGAGGTCAGTGCATATAAGTTTAAAATCTAAACAAATTTCGATAAATGATAGGAATTTGGAATTCTTACATTTTTTGATAAGGATTTGGGAGTGTGAAAAGAGAATCATTGAAATTCTCACATTTTTCGATAAGGATTTGGGAGTGTGAAATTAGAATCATTGAAATTATGTTCAATTGGTTTATTTCACAAAGTAAGGATCATAGACAAACATAGAGTGCATACTTGGTGTATGGCAAAGCTATTGTTTAAGAAAAACATAGTGTACATGCTTGGAGCATGGGACAACTAGTGTTTTTAATTCAAGTATAAAGTTGATAAAATCGAAACAATGAATAATGAGTAATCAGTATGGTGATAAATAAAAGTGTTTATTTATATTCATAGGGTTTGATACCATATTTGATTCATTTATTCTTGTGTTTCTCTTTGCATGTTTTGACTTCCAGAATAACTAAGTCGCTCTTCCTGAATGATTAAGTTATTCAAACCATCCACAGTCGGTCATATGTTGGAAGTAGATATGAATCAAGACTGTCATGAGTTGGCTTGTAGAGGTCCAAGTTGGTGGACAAAGTGGTGCTACAACACTCATGAGTGCTCATAAGTTCTGAGTATTGGATTCAACCCACGCTCATTTGAATCACTTCATGGATTTTATCACGAGTGATCATGAGACGATAATATCTTATATTCTTCAAACCTAGAGATATGAGTTGTTACTATGAGTTGGTTGTACATTGATTGCACGAAAACGCATTGGTAACTCGATGTTATAAAACGTGCCTTTGTGTATGATTCAACAAGTAGTAGAACAAGCCATATGAGTCGAAGTTTATCCATTCCTTTTACCTTCGGGATAAAAGCGATATCTGTCGGCCCCTCAATGATTTAGCGATGACACATGTGAGTGCTTGGCCAAGCCAGGACTGATTTGATTTGTTCAATCAGTCAGTCATCATAAATCGGAAATCGGGAAACAACAAATGGACAGAGAGAATGATTGATAATCCATCTCGTAGTCCATATGATATCTAGAATGGAGGAATATATGATCACTTATCTAATGGACAAGTCATTGCCAAAGGTCAGAGATCAACGGCAAGGTCAGAGTTCGACGGAAGCCTTTGAGAGCTACGATTGCCAGTCGGTTCTTGAAGTCATACGCAATAATAGTTTTAGACTTATCCAAGTGGGAGACTGCTGGATTAATGTCTAAGTCCATAACTATAATTGGTAAGACTTGACCCGACCCGACATGGTCCATTTAGGTTGCATGGCATCATGCATTTGGATAGACTATAATGAGAGAAATAACACTCAAGGTTTGTTAATATATTATAAGTTATAATATATTAATAAGATTATTTAATTAGTATTGATTAAGAATTAATCTAGTATTAATTAAATGATCAAAAGAAGACTAATTAAATATATGGGTTGATTGTGTAAATCATCCATACTTATATAGTGGGCTAATGCTCCATGGATTGTCAAGTTGGGCTAAAAACCACAGTTCTAGATAATTAACTTTTAGTGTATCTCGCAGGTTCCCATGTTTATCTCACTGCTCAATCTACCCGAGCGTCGTATGGTCAGTCCAAATGAAACTATCTAAGTCTATATTGTCTAGTCCTTTCATGGTCAATCAATGTCTATTCCTTTTGAATCCTTTGTACCTACCAGCACAATGAATACAGAGTCTAGACAATTCGGCTTTAGTGCAATACACGAATTGCATATTGCCCTTTAGCACTAGACTTTATAAAACTTCCCAAAACAACCTACTAAAGAAAGACATATAAGGAAATAAAAAAAATTGTCTTGAAAATGAATCAGAGTAAGATAAACTCAGGAGTATAGAGAAGAAAACGCAAACTGTAATTCACCGATTGAATTTGCATCCGGAAGGTCTGACAACAGCACGCATAATCTCAAAACAGATCTGAAAATTCTTCATGTCATTAAGCACTAACCCCGTTTGTGATCTCTTCCTTTCCTCTTTTCACGAAAAAGGACACATACTCTCAAACAAAGATCTGAATGTTGTACAGTTGAGAGATGTCCCCTATCATGTGTGTGGAACAGCCACCACCAACAAACCGAAGTCTGATGATATGCCTGTTGGATTAATGTCTAAGTCCATAACTATAATTGTAAGACTTGACCCGACCCGGCATGGTCCATTTGGGTTGCATGGCATCATGCATTTGGATAGACTATAATGAGAGAAATAACACTTAAGGTTTGTTAATATATTATAAGTTATAATATATTAATAAGATTATTTAATTAGTATTGATCAAGAATTAATCTAGTATTAATCAAGTGATCAAAAGAAGACTAATTAAATATATGGGTTGATTGTGTAAATCATCCATACTTATATAGTGGGCTAATGCTCCATGGGTTGTCAAGTTGGGCTAAAACCCATAAGATGCTCCATGGACGCTCCATGGTGTATTTGTACCCATGGATCATGGAAATGAAAGCCCATGACAATTAGGGTTTACATGGTGTAACCCTAACTATATAATGATCTTATTCTTGGAGAAAATCGGCCACTATGGGTGATAGAAAGGGCTAGCCGATTTGATGAAGTGTTCCAATTCTCTCAAGTTATTCCAAGTGTATTTGGTGTTGTGTGAACCATTTGAGGTGTCACACTTGGGGCACTAGGCACTCAAGCTTCATGAAGTCATTCTACATCAAAGAGGTATGTAATTCTAACTTGATATATTCATATGAATCAATGTTATTATGCTAGTTAGGATGAATACCTTGGAAAGTTAATATTTGCGTGTATAATAGAAAAAACATAGATCCACGGTATTTAGGGTTGCATGTACACTTAGGAGTGTTAGAATGCTCAAAACCCAACAATACCTCCATAGCTGCTCCGACACAGAGCATGATTAGTTGGTCTTTGGAACCCAGTCCATTTTGAAACTGGGTCGACCTTTGTCATCTTTGCAAGGTACACTCTGCCATGACATGTCCAGTTTATTACAAGTAGAAGATGAAGAAATATTAGAATCGTTAGAAGATTTGGGAGAGTGAGCCTTTGGAACCCATTTGTAGTTGGGTTTAACCCATTTCTTTTTCGATCTGATGGGTGGCTCAGTACTTGCTTTTGATGTTGATGTCGACCGTTGAGATGACTTTGACCTAACCGGTCTTTGTTTCACTGGAGGATCTCTTGGATTGGGCTTCTTGGCCGACATTCCCTTCTTGCCATTAGGATTCAGATTCTTGGCCTTGTAGGTTTGATTCTTGGCCTTCTGCACGTTCCAGTCACCCTGGTCTAAACGTGACCTTGAGGGGTTTCTTTTGGAGTATCTCCCTCTTGGCTCGTTCTGCCACCCTTGTGCATAGTAGGGAACGTATGCACGATTAGGACAATTTCTGGCAATGTGTCCAGGTGTTCCACAGTGAAAACATGTCTTTTTCTTCACTGTGAAGTTGTTTCTTCCTGCCCCTTATGGCGTATCCTTGCCTTGTCTCTTATTTTTCCCACAAGCACAATTACAACAGGCACTCTGTTTCACTGGAATTGGTGGCCTGTATTTCTCAACAGCAGGTTGATCAGAAGCAGCTGAGTTCGAAGCAACAGATTCAGAGCTCAAAGAGATGTTGGTTTGTTCAATGGTTTTCTCCTTGTTCTCATCTTCTGCTACTTTACCTGCACATGAAGTAGAAGCATTAGAATTTTCAACCTGAATACCTCCTGAAACAAAACCAGCTGGTTTGCCATAAACCATGAATGGTTCGTTGGCAATCTCCTCTTTGGATAAAGGGTGATACTGATAATTGTGATTGAAAGGAGGAGGCGCTTTATCGTATCCTAAACCCTTTTGCTGGTTATGTTTAAATTGCATGCAATGGTCTATCATGTTCGGAACTACTTCGCTTGACACATCAAATTTTCTAAAATCAAAATCTGCAGTTTCAAATTTGCTTTTTAATGTATCAAGCTCAGTAGTTAATTTAGCAAGTTGTCTCTTAACATAGTCATAATTTTCACATTTATTGTTATAATCTTCTTGAAGCCTCCTAAAATCTTTGGGTTTTGCTTCTAATTCAGCCTTTAGGGGTTTCTGTCCTTTCCTAAGTTGATATCCTTCGTATTTTAGGTCCTCGACTTCCCTTTTTAGAAAATCACTATGTTCACGAAGAAGTTTAATTGTATCTTCATAAGATGGAGTACATGAAACTTCATTGACCGGGATGGTTGCGGAATTCATTGTTTTTCCACACTTCAAAGCGTCAAGTTCTTCAATTACAGCAGCAAGACTAAGACGATTGAGATCTTTTGTCTTCTTGATTTCGGAAGTGAATTTAGCAGCTTTTTGTTTATCTCAGATTTAATCAAGAAGATCCCAGCTATATTCATCTCAGTAGTAAGTGTAGTAAATCGCTGCAACTGAGCTTCCAGGGTTTCTCCAGGGATATAGTTAATCATGTTGAAATTCTGTCTTAACATATCCTGACTCTCTTTCATGTCTTCGTAGACCTCAAAAGCCATTAAAAGCATAACTAGAAGCCCAAATCAAACTTAAAAGTCAAACCTTTTGACTACAAACCTCAAAAGTCAACCTTAAAAGTCAAATTTAAAAAGTCAAACTTGAAAAGTCAAACTTAAAAGTCAAACCGAAAAGCTAAATTTGAAAATTTAAAAGTTAAACGAAAAAGTCAAAGTTTAAAGTCAAAGGTCAAACTTGAAAGTCAAAGACAAAATTTAAGGTCAAAAGCTAAAAATAAAAGTCAAAAATTAATAACTAAATTTTTTGGGTTGAAAAAGGATTTTAAAAATAAAATTTTGAATTTTTGGGTTAAAAGTGTCAATTTGGCGAAATTTGGATCGAAGAAAGTCGCCTTTTGAATTAGATTTCGAAGGAATGAACCAAGGTGTCCGCTAGTCGGGTTGGTAAAGCAATATGTTGATCCACGTTTCAAATTTGAAAAAGTGCTTATCCGACGAGACTCTCGTCATTCCATTAGAAGAAATCGAAATCAACGAGAATCTCCTGTTCATCGAGGAACCAGTCGAAATCATGGACAGAGAGGTGAAGCGTACTAAGCAAAGTCGCATTCCGATTGTGAAAGTTCGATGGAACGCGAGACGCGGACCGGAATTCACATGGGAACGTGAGGACCAAATGAAGCAGAAGTACCCTCACCTGTTCTCGCATTCTCAAATCTAGCTTTCAAAAGAATTTCGGGACGAAATTCCCTCTAACGGGGGGATGATGTCACAACTAGGAATTTTGACACCTTGTAACAACAACAATGATAACATTTTGTAAACCAAAATTGTGAAAGCATGTATGATGCTTATTCAATAACAACAAAACTTCCATCAAACACTTTATACAAGCACTACAACTAATCAACAAAGATTTGGAAACCCTAGAAATCCCGGGTTAAGTCTATTTTGGACTAGGAATTTTCTTATTGGGCCTAATGGACCAAAAAGTTTCCAATTTGATTATTTTGGGCTTAGAACTCTTAAATGGGCTCTAATTGGACCCATATACATGAAACTTAATATTTTGGACCTTATAAGCCCAAAATGAACTAGGTTATCTTTAATGGGCCCTATTGGGCCATAACAAATCTAATTAGCCCTAATGGACCATAAAAATCATTCCTTGATTTATTTTGGGCCGTGAACCCTCTCACAAGACCAATTGGGCCAAAAATCATCTAATTGGATCATAATATGGGCTTAAGCATAAAAAGGCCCAATCTCTCTTCTTTCTTCTCCCTCTCTCGGCCCAAACCACAAAACATGGGAGGAACAGTTGACTTTAGGATTGCCACCTCATTAATACACCACATACTTCCATGCATGGACCAACATGCAACCATGATGGTCACCTCAACTCTCTCTCTTCTTCTTCTTGATTCTCGGCCGAGAGGAGACACACACACACACTCACAAAATTCATTTCAACTCTTTCCAAATCCTCTCAAGAACACTTGCACTCATTCTTCAAAAATTTCGAGATTTAGAGCTTTTCAAGGAGTTTCTTCCACAAAAATCATCATTCAAGGTAAGTTGGTGGTTAAATCCATGATCTAACTACTTCATTTCACCAAAAATCTCCTCCTAATCTATTCAAACTCGTGATCTTGCATCTTAGAGCACATCTAAGCCAAAGATCCTCCAAGAATCTTGCTAGGCCGAGAATAACATCAAACTTCTCCCATTCTTCTTCAAAACCGAACTCACAAACTCAAGGTGAGCTTCATACCCCTCTTTTTCGGTTTTTATAATGTTTTATGGGGGATAATACAAGAAAATGTGTATATCTATGTGTATGTGTATGCTATGTATGATCTTATGCATGTATGTGTGATTTTATGTGTTTTTGTGATGAATATGTAACCAAAAGGGAAGAAATCTCGAGATTTATGCCATAAGAAGGAAAACAAACATGATCTAAGTTATATTACACTAAACAAGTCAAGAATAATAACTTATAAGATTGTGATAAACATCTTTCAACATAAAACCCATTTTTGGACTTAAATTGTCAAATAAACAAAAGTTGGGTTAAGAATTGTCATTTACGGATTTCTTAAGGGTCAAAGGAGTCAAAACAGTTACAACTAATGTTTTTATGAATATTATGCTCTTCAAAGGACTTGAAATGTAAATATTAGCTTAATGGGCTAATTTTTGGGCTTTTCGGCCCAACAAGCCCAAAGTTGCGAAAATCATGAATTTAAAAGGGCTGAAATGGTAATTTCTTCAAAACAGGGGATAAAAGCTAAACAAAACTATTTCAAGGGTTAAAAATGTTTTTCTTTTCCAAAAAGGATCAAATATGTAAAGTTTTTGGATTTTGGGCCAAAATTGTAAAAGATGCAAAAATTTGGGTTTTAAAACGAAAAACACTTTTTCTGGAAGGACTGAAACTGCCAAAGAATAAACTTTGAGCTAAAAACATCATTTGAACAAGTCTATGACTCAAAAGTGCCAAGAAAAGAGTTTAAGGGCAAAAATGTCTTTTTTTTTATAAGGGACTAAAATTGTCGTTTTTATTAAACAAGGGCTGAAAAGGTCAAACCAATATTCTTAAGTCTATCATTTTATTTCTAGAGTATTGAGTCAAAAAGACTAAACTACGACTTACAAAAATTGAAAGATGAATACACGTATAACTCCAAATATCGTTGTAAACAAATCGATCGGTCTCGAGTCAATACAAAAATAACAAATCGTTCAATCCAACCCTCCAACAATTATACAATACCTAAGACAAGTAAACATTCCAAATCCTTGGGCTTGAAAGTCTCAAATCATGCTTGTCGGACCTTGCAAATCCATTAACATGATCTTTGGGCCCAAGGGATAATGATTTTATGTTATTGGGCCTTCTATGACCCAATTCCATATAAAGGGACCTTCAATGACTTTTAAGTGCTGTTGGGCCCTAGTGGTCCATTAGTAATGCTAGTAAGGTAAAAGTAATCAAATACAAGAGAGGCCAACGTGTCCTTCGCATACCCAATAGCCTAAATTAACTCACGAAAGTAGCAGGACTTCGTACTCCTCTCCTCTTCGTTTGCTAGGCTTATGAGTAATCAAAGTAAACAGATTCGGGTTGTTAATCAATAGTAATTAAGGTTATTTGGATTAAGTGAGTAATAACGGGCGACACCTCTAAGGATCGTTCGTAGTCTGTAGTTATAACTAGTCATTATCAATGCATGGTTATAACGACTCACAACCATTAATTAATCCAACCCCCCCCCCCCCCCCCCCCGAGTAATCAAGGAAGAGTAATCAAAAATCATTCGTTGTGGCGGTATAGCAATTTGTAAACAAGTATATCGCGTGTTATCGGAAAAAATCAGGTTTTTCGAGGAAATCAACACCACTCGCTTGTAATTTCTATAACTATAATACAAAACTCCCTTTTATATACACGTTTTGAAATCATTCATGCATCAACTTATGGATCTTCACACTTTGACAAACTATTGCCTTTTCAGAAAGTATCGGATTTTCTGGGTTTTACAAACTACACAAATCATTTTTATTCATAACATTGCTTATGAACTCACCAACATTTCATATGTTGACGTTTTCCAAAATAACTTGTATTCTCAGGTAACAGGTAAGCGGAAGGGTAATATCAAGTAATGTTAGGATGTTATGTATTTTTTTGAAAACTCTCAAACAATTTTTGTTATGAATGTGTAATATTTAAAACAATGTACTGGATGTAAACAATATCAGTTGTAATGTATTGATGCATGGTGATGTTTATGTTATGATTCATGTATATTCATTGTAATGATATTCAATTTAAGTCACGCGAGCCCTCGGACGTTTTCGCCGTCTGGTTTCGGGGGTGTGACAGGTTGGTATCAGAGCTCTGTTTATAGTGAACTGGCATATCTAACCACACATTGATATGCAAATATAAACCAAAGAGGGACTAAAACAACTCTGAACAAAGAAAATAAAACACAACGATAAAAACATCTTTACTTGTGTGATATAGGGAAAAAGAACATGTTACCAAATCAAACAAGATAACACTGACATCTCGGTTAAGTCGGGACTATGCATGGTTGTAGTAAGGGGTGAATGTAGCGTGATCAACTACATTTCTTCGGGAAAAACCTCGATGGTCAGTAAACCTAAAAACATACCCTTGTTACCAAGAAGAGAACATCAACTCAAATTACATAGTAACTAAAACATATTAGAAATACTGAATAGTACATTTATGTACTCGCGCAGACAGTATGACCGGCTTCCATCACCCCGGAGATCCGTATTTCCCTAATCAGGGAAATAACGGATGGCTGGAAGAGGAACCGGAAGAAGACCCTGAGGAAGGGTCTGAAGAGGAACCTGAGGAGGAAGTCGAGGGTGGACCTGCCGAGCCAGTGGAGGTCCTGGAAGAAGAAGAAGTCGGAGAGGACTTCGAGGAAGAACCTAGCGATGATGATGATTCGGACACAGAGTCCGAAGTCATCAACCCCCCTTACCCAACTAGGGTGCCCGCTCACCGGATGCGCCCGACAGGCCCTACACCCCCCTGGGGTATCGATCTTTGGAGATGGAGCAGACATCAGGGAAAACGACCTCCATTCGGCATGTCACGCGAGTTCTACGACTTGAGGGAGGGAGGACCAGCTGATCGTGTACTTCCGGTCATGGTGAGACGACTGCGGAACACTGCCAACCTGGCGCAGGGCACCACTGATCAGATGCACCAGATGCGGACTAGAGTTTAGCGTGCAGAACAGGAGACACGAGAGGTTATCCGAGAGTTCCACATGAGGCAGGTGAGATGGGAGAGTCGCCTCCGAGATGCGGAACGACAGGTGGCTCACCTTCAGGGAGCGTCCACTTCTTCAGCACCACCCCCTGGCGCATCCCACCATGACTAGGATTAGTCTTATCTATCTTTAGTATCATGCTTAGGTGATCTATGCTATGTACCATCGACTCTATGTTTAAGTGATTACACTACTCATAGAGTCGTTACGCTGCCGAACTTGCACCACTTATGTATGCTCTTTCGAGCAAATTTTCATATAACAAATTGCAGTTATTATTAATGGAAGATTTTAAGTGTTTTATTGTGCTGTTGTGATCTGCTATGTGTTATGTATCCATGATGGTATGCTAACTTGTGAAACCACTTAAGTTCATGCAACACACTTTGTTTATAGGACCACAATCTCACAAAAATCATAGGCACTCAACATCTTTCCATTCCATGACAGAAAGATGCCTCGACGACCAACTCGTGGAAACCCTGGACTAACCCCACCCGAAGTCAACTCAGCTGCATTCCAAGCAGCTGTATCTGCTGCAGTTACTGCAGCCATGGCGCAAATCCAGCAAGGGAATAATGGCAGAGTCAATGGACAAGGGGCTGGGAGTTCGAACAACGGAACAAATCACGGACCTACCAGAACATGCTCCTACAAGGACTTCACCAACGCCAAGCCACGAACCTTTAATGGCACGGGTGGAATGATAACCCTAAAGAGATGGATGGAAAAAGTGGAATCGGTATTTGAGATATGTGAATGCCCTGAGGAGGTGAAAGTGAAGTTCGCCGCATGCACATTCGTTGACCAAGCTCTCACCTGGTGGAAAGGACATGTAGAGGCCATGACTTTCCCCGTAGCCAACGCTATGCCATGGGCGGAACTGAAAGAAATGCTGATGGCTGAGTACTGCCCTCGTGGCGAAATTCAGAAAATGGAGCAGGAGTTGTGGAATCTCACCGTCCGAAATTCCGACATAGATGCATACATATCAAGGTTTAACGAGCTGTCATTGTTGTGCCCTGGCATGATGACTTCAGAAGGAAAGAAAATCGAGCGATTCATCTAGGGATTAACCTCCCCAATTCAAGGAAACGTAATAGCTGCAAATCCTGAAACGTTCGACAGTGCCAAGAGATTGGCTAAGAAACTGTACGACCACAACAACAAGAAGGGCGAGAAGCCAGTGGAAATTGAAGGCAAGAAGGAGAGTGACAACAAGAAAGGAAAGAACAACAAGAGAAAAGGGCGACAAGGCTCGGAGTCTACAAAGAAGCAACAAACAGTGACAGTCAACGCTGCAACCACCCAAGTACCCTCCACACCACATGCTCCAGCCTCAGCTAATCCAAGCACTCCTAGGCAGTATTCTGGAAATCTCCCAAAGTGCAACAAGTGCAGTTTCCATCATAATGGTGAATGCAAGGAAATGCATTGCACCAGTTGCAATCGGAAGGGTCACACGGCAAGGTATTGCAGGACGTATCCTCCCCAGAACCAACAACAAGGATACAACAACAACAATAACCGCAGCAACAACAACAACAACACCAACAATAGCGGAAATAACACAGGATCAAGCCCCACCTGCTATGGATGTGGAAAGACTGGGCATATCCGTCGAAACTGCCCCAACATCAACAACCATGGGAACGGAGGAAGAGGAAGGGGGCTAGCTATGGGTCAGGGAGAAGCAATGCAGGATCCCGCTGTTGTTACCGGTACGTTCCTCCTAAACCATACTTATGCATGCATCCTATTTGATACCGGGGCAGAACGAAGTTTTGTGTGTAATAAATTCAAGCATTTGTTAAAACAACAACCCCAGAAGCTTAATGAAACCTTTACGGTAGAAATGGCTAATGGGAAAACAGAATTCACTGGGGAAATCTACATCGGATGTACCCTGGCCTTGAACCATCACATCTTTCAAATAAACTTAATGCCTGTTTACATTAGGAGTTTTGATGTCATTATCGGCATGGACTGGTTAGGCCCCCACCATGCTGAAATTATGTGTCACGAGAAGGCCGTTCGCCTTCATCTCCCAAATCACGAAACCCTAATTATATACGGAGACAAACCCAGCACGAACCTTCGTCTTATCTCGTGCATTAAGGCACAGAAATATCTACGAAAGAAGGATTTGACGTTTCTAGCCCATATAGTGGATAAGTCCAAAGAAGAGATCAATATTCGAAACATCCCTGTGGCTTGCGATTTCCCGGATGTCTTTCCGGAGGATCTTCCGGGGATACCCCCAGAAAGACAAGTCGAGTTCCGAATTGATCTAGTGCCAGGAGCTACTCCCATCGCCAAATCGCCCTACAGATTGGCTCCTGCGGAGATGCAAGAGTTGTCCAGTCAACTCAGCGAACTTTTGGACAAAGGATTTATCCGACCCAGCTTCTCACCTTGGGGAGCTCCGGTTCTCTTTGTTAAAAAGAAAGACGGTACCTTTAGGATGTGTATTGACTACAGAGAACTTAACAAGCTCACTATCAAAAACCGCTATCCACTTCCACGAATCGACGATCTATTTAACCAACTCCAAGGAGCTAGTTACTTCTCTAAGATAGATCTGCGATCTGGATACCACCAACTCAAAGTCCGGGAGGAGGATATTCCTAAAACCGCCTTCCGAACTTGTTATGGAGATTATGAATTTGTCGTAATGCCCTTCGGTCTAACGAATGCCCCTGCCACATTCATGGACCTAATGAATCGAATCTGTCGACCATTCCTCGATAACTTTGTCATCGTTTTTATCGACGATATCCTCGTCTACTCCCGAAGTGAAGAAGAACACGGCCGACATCTCCAACAAATCCTGGAAACCCTGCGAACCGAAAGGTTATACGCAAAACTCTCTAAGTGTGAGTTTTGGCTCCGTAGTGTGAACTTTCTGGGTCATGTTGTTAGTCAGGAAGGGATACATGTGGATCCTTCTAAGGTCAAAGCCATTGAAGGATGGGCCATCCCAACAACACCCACCGAAATCCGTCAATTCCTAGGTCTCGCAGGCTACTACAGGAGGTTTATTCAGAACTTCTCCAAAACGGCCAAGCCACTCACCTTGCTTACACAAAAGGGCATACCCTTCGAATGGACGGACAAGCAAGAAGCTGCATTCCGAACTCTGAAACAAGCGCTCTGCAGTGCGTCGGTGCTCTCACTACCAGAAGGAACAGAAGACTTTATAGTTTACTGTGATGTGTCAAATCAGGGTTTAGGCTGTGTACTCATGCAGCGTGGAAAGGTGATAGCTTACGCGTCCCGGCAACTAAAGACGCATGAGGTAAATTACACCACTCATGATCTGGAACTGGGAGCAGTGGTCTTCGCCCTGAAGATTTGGAGGCACTACCTTTATGGTACCAAGTGCACCATCTTCACCGACCACAAGAGTCTCCAACACATTTTGAACCAAAAGGAGTTGAACATGAGGCAACGAAGATGGGTCGAACTGCTGAACGACTATGAGTGTGAAATCAAGTACCACCCAGGCAAGGCTAACGTGGTAGCTGATGCCTTGAGCCGAAAGGAATACTCGAATCGTCGTTTGAAGACTCTCTCCATAAACATTCGATCCCACCTAACCTCTCAAATCAGGGCAGCCCAGTTCGATGCCATGAAGACAGAAAACAAAACAAGCAAAGCATTGCGCGGAATGGAGAAGTACTTTGAAGTGAAGGAAGACGGAACATATTACTTCATGAACTGCATTTGGGTCCCTAAACTTGGGGGATTCAGAGAAGTAGTCATGAACGAAGCCCACAAGACGCGATACTCCATCCATCCGGGTTCAGATAAAATGTACTTGGATGTTAAGCAACATTATTGGTGGCCTAACATGAAGGTGGAAATTGCCACTTACGTTAGCAAATGCCTCACATGTGCTAAAGTAAAGGTGGAATATCAGAAGCCCTCGGGATTACTACAGCAACCAGTAATTCCCGAGTGGAAATGGGAAAGGATTACTATGGACTTTGTGACCAAGCTACCCAAGACGACTGATGGTTTGGATGCCATATGGGTAATAGTTGATAGATTAACAAAATCCGCTCATTTCCTGCCAATAAAAGAATCATACAAGATGGAGAGCCTAACAAGAATTTATATCAAGGAAATCGTGAGACTCCATGGAGTGCCCATATCTATCATCTCAGATAGAGATAGTAGGTTTACTTCATGCTTTTGGCAATCACTTCAGAAAGCTATGGGAACACAACTTGACATGAGCACTGCCTACCACCCACAAACGGATGGTCAAAGCGAACGAACCATTCAAACCCTTGAAGACATGCTTCGCACGTGTGTGATAGACTTTGGAAAGTCGTGGGATACCCACTTGCCTTTGATCGAATTCTCATACAACAACAGTTATCACTCGAGCATCAAAGTCCCTCCTTTCGAGGCCTTATATGGGCGTAAATGTAGATCACCGTTGTGTTGGGCAGAGGTAGGGGACACTCAGTTAGCAAAAGGACAAACATCAGAAAATGCATTAACGGGACCGGAAATCATACGCGAGACGACCGAAAAGATAATTCAGATCAGGGCCCGACTGCAATCATCACGAGACAGACAAAAGAGCTACGCCGATAAGCGGCGGAAGCCCTTGGAATTTAGAGTCGGGGATAGGGTATTATTAAAAGTCTCTCCTTGGAAAGGGGCGATTCGTTTCGGGAAACGGGGAAAGCTAAACCCTCGATACATTGGACCCTTCGAGATTCTTGCCCGAATCGGCCCAGTAGCTTATAGGTTGCAGCTACCCGCTGAGCTCAGCAGTATACACCCCGTGTTCCACGTTTCAAATTTGAAAAAGTGCTTATCCGACGAGACTCTCGTCATTCCATTAGAAGAAATCGAAATCAACGAGAATCTCCTGTTCATCGAGGAACCAGTCGAAATCATGGACAGAGAGGTGAAGCATACTAAGCAAAGTCGCATTCCGATTGTGAAAGTTCGATGGAACGCGAGACGCGGACCGGAATTCACATGGGAACGTGAGGACCAAATGAAGCAGAAGTACCCTCACCTGTTCTCGCATTCTCAAATCTAGCTTTCAAAAGAATTTCAGGACGAAATTCCCTCTAACGGGGGGATGATGTCACAACTAGGAATTTTGACACCTTGTAACAACAACAATGATAACATTTGTAAACCAAAATTATGAAAGCATGTATGATGCTTATTCAATAACAACAAAACTTCCATTAAACACTTTATACAAGCACTACAACTAATCAACAAAGATTTGGAAACCCTAGAAATCCCGGGTTAAGTCTATTTTGGACTAGGAATTTTCTTATTGGGCCTAATGGACCAAAAAGTTTCCAATTTGATTATTTTGGGCTTAGAACTCTTAAATGGGCTCTAATTGGACCCATATACATGAAACTTAATATTTTGGACCTTATAAGCCCAAAATGAACTAGGTTATCTTTAATGGGCCCTATTGGGCCATAACAAATCTAATTAGCCCTAATGGACCATAAAAATCATTCCTTGATTTATTTTGGGCCGTGAACCCTCTCACAAGACCAATTGGGCCAAAAATCATCTAATTGGATCATAATATGGGCTTAAGCATAAAAAGGCCCAATCTCTCTTCTTTCTTCTCCCTCTCTCGGCCCAAACCACAAAACATGGGAGGAACAGTTGACTTTAGGATTGCCACCTCATTAATACACCACATACTTCCATGCATGGACCAACATGCAACCATGATGGTCACCTCAACTCTCTCTCTTCTTCTTCTTGATTCTCGGCCGAGAGGAGACACACACACACTCACAAAATTCATTTCAACTCTTTCCAAATCCTCTCAAGAACACTTGCACTCATTCTTCAAAAATTTCGAGATTTAGAGCTTTTCAAGGAGTTTCTTCCACAAAAATCATCATTCAAGGTAATTTGGTTCTTAAATCCATGATCTAACTACTTCATTTCACCAAAAATCTCCTCCTAATCTATTCAAACTCGTGATCTTGCATCTTAGAGCACATTTAAGCCAAAGATCCTCCAAGAAGCTTGCTAGGCCGAGAATAACATCAAACTTCTCCCATTCTTCTTCAAAACCGAACTCACAAACTCAAGGTGAGCTTCATACCCCTCTTTTTTGGTTTTTATAATGTTTTATGGGGGAGAATACAAGAAAATGTGTGGATCTATTTGTATGTGTATGCTATGTATGATCTTATGCATGTATGTGTGATTTTATGTGTTTTTGTGATGAATATGTAACCAAAAGGGAAGAAATCTCGAGATCTATGCCATAAGAAGGAAAACAAGCATGATCTAAGTTATATTACACTAAAAAAGTCAAGAATAATAACTTATAAGATTATGATAAACATCTTTCAACATAAAACCCATTTTTGGACTTAAATTGTCAAATAAACAAAAGTTGGGTTAAGAATTGTCATTTACGGATTTCTTAAGGGTCAAAGGAGTCAAAACAGTTACAACTAATGTTTTTATGAATATTATGCTCTTCAAAGGACTTGAAATGTAAATATTAGCTTAATGGGCTAATTTTTGGGCTTTTCGGCCCAACAAGCCCAAAGTTGCGAAAATCATGAATTTAAAAGGGCTGAAATGGTAATTTCTTCAAAACAGGGGATAAAAAGCTAAACAAAACTATTTCAAGGGTTAAAAATGTTTTTCTTTTCCAAAAAGGATCAAAAATGTAAAGTTTTTGGATTTTGGGCCAAAATTGTAAAAGTTGCAAAAGTTTGGGTTTTAAACCGAAAAACACTTTTTATGGAAGGACTGAAACTGCCAAAGAATAAACTTTGAGCTAAACACATCATTTGAACAAGTCTATGACTCAAAAGTGCCAAGAAAAGAGTTTAAGGGCAAAAATGTCTTTTTTTTATAAGGGACTAAAATTGTCGTTTTTATTAAAGAAGGGCTGAAAAGGTCAAACCAATATTCTTATGTCTATCATTTTATTTCTAGAGTATTGAGTCAAAAATACTAAACTACGACTTACAAAAATTGAAAGATGAATACACGTATAACTCCAAATATCGTTGTAAACAAATCGATCGGTCTCGAGTCGATAAAAAAATAACAAATCGTTCAATCCAACCCTCCAACAATTATACAATACCTAAGACAAGTAAACATTCCAAAACCTTGGGCTTGAAAGTCTCAAATCATGCTTGTCGGACCTTGCAAATCCATTAACATGATCTTTGGGCCCAAGGGATAATGATTTTATGTTATTGGGCCTTCTATGACCCAATTCCATATAAAGGGACCTTCACATACCCAACAACCTAATGGTCCATTAGTAATGCTAGTAAGGTAAAAGTAATGCTAGTAAGGTAAAAGTAATCAAATACGAGATAGGCCAACGTGTTTTTCGCATACCCAACAACCTAAATTAACTCACGAAAGTAGCAGGACTTTGTACTCCTCTCCTCTTCGTTTGCTAGGCTTATGAGTAATCAAAGTAAACAGATTCGGGTTGTTAATCAATAGTAATCAAGGTTGTTTGGATTAAGTGAGTAATAACGGGCGACACCTCTAAGGATCGTTCGTAGTCTGTAGTTATAACTAGTCATTTTCAATGCATGGTTATAACGACTCACAACCATTAATTAATCCAACACCCCCCCCCCCCCGAGTAATCAAGGAAGAGTAATCAAAAATCATTAGTTGTGGCGGTATAGCAATTTGTAAACAAGTATATCGCGTGTTATCGGAAAACATCGGGTTTTTCGAGGAAATCAACACCACTCGCTTGTAATTTCTATAACTATAATACAAAACTCCCTTTCATATACACGTTTTGAAATCATTCATGCATCAACTTATGGATCTTCACACTTTGACAAACTATTGCCTTTTCAGAAAATATCGGATTTTCTGGGTTTTACAAACTACACAAATCATTTTTATTCATAACATTGCTTATGAACTCACCAACATTTCATATGTTGACGTTTTCCAAAATAACTTGTATTCTCAGGTAACAGGTAAGCGGAAGGGTAATATCAAGTAATGTTAGGATGTTATGTATTTTTTTGAAAACTCTCAAAATTTTATGTTATGAATGTGTAGTATTTAAAACAATGTACTGGATGTAAACAATATCAGTTGTAATGTATTGATGCATGGTGACGTTTATGTTATGATTCATGTAGATTCATTGTAATGATATTCAATTTAAGTCATGCGAGCCCTCGGACGTTTCCGCCGTCTGGTTTTGGGGGTGTGACATGTCCACACAGATCAGAGAGGCTCAACTCGAGGCCTTAAAACCTGAAAATGTGGCAGTTGAAACCTTGTGAGGAATGGATAAAAACTTCAGAGTCAGGGATGTTGGAGTCTATTGTTTCATGACCCGGATCTGGACACCAAAGTTCGGTGGTTACAGAGACGTGGTTATGAATGAAGCACACAAAACCCAATACTTCATTCATCCAGTTTCAGACAAGATGTACCTGGACCTCAAGAAACTATACTGGTGGCCAAACATGAAGGCCAAAATTGCTACCTTTGTTGGAAAGTGCCTTACTTGTGCCAAAGTCAAGGTAGAATACCAACAACCTTCAGGCTTATTGCAACAACCTTAGATCCCTGAATGGAAGTGGGAGCGGATTACATTGGATTTCATAACCAAGTTAGCCAAGACATCGGGTGGTTATGATACTATTTGGGTAATTGTCGATAGATTAACCAAATCCGCACACTTCATACCAATCAAAGAGACCGACAAGCTGGAGAAGCTAACAAGAACTTACCTCAAAGAAATCGTTAGGCTGCATGGTATGCCAATATGTATTATTTCTGACCGAGATAGTAGATTCACTTCTCGTTTTTGGCAGTCTTTACAAAAATATTTGGGAACTAGGCTGCACATGAGTATAGCCTACCATCCACAAACTGACAGACAAAGTGAGAGAACGATTCAAACTCTAGAAGATATGTTGCGAGCTTGCGTAATAGACTTTCGAAAAGCATGGGATACTCATTTACCCCTTGTCGAACTCTCGTACAATAACAGTTATCACACTAGGATAAAGGCTGCTCCTCTCGAAGCTCTCTATGGCCGCAAGTGAAGATCACCTCTGTGTTGGGCTGAAGTGGGTGACACGCAGCTAGCTAGAAGTCAAGTTCCTGACGATACTCTCACTGGTCCGGAAATCATTCGTGAAACTATGGAGAAAATTGTACAAACCCTGGAGCGACTTAAAGCTTCCAGAGATAGACAGAAAAGCTACACTGACAAAAGAAGAAAACCTTTAGAATTCTAGGTTGGTGACCGTGTCATGTTGAAGGTCTCACCCTGGAAGGGCATGATATGCTTTGGAAAGCGTGACAAGCTGAATCCAAGGTACATAGGACCATTTTAGATTCTTGCTAGAATCGGTCCAGTAGCTTACAAACTCCGACTACCTCAAGAACTAAGTAACATACATCCTGTTTTCCACGTCTCGAACTTGAAAAAGTGTATGTCCGGTGAGACTCTTGTAATTCCACTTGACTAAATCGAGATCGACGAGTGCCTCAACTTTGTGGAAGAACCAGTAGAGATCATGGACCGAGAGGTCAAACAAACGAAGCAAAGTTGTATTCCTATAGTGAAGGTTTGCTGGAATGCCAAGCGAGGACCTGAATTCACGTGGGAGCGCGAGGATCAAATAAAACTGAAATATCCTCATCTTTTTACTTAGTTATTTGTAAATTGCTTAATTTCTTTAACTCTAATTTCGGGACGAAATTCTCTGTAACGAGGGGATAATGTAACATCCCGTTATTTTCTGTTTGTAAAGTCAACTCTAGTCAACCAAAGTCAAACAAAGGTCAACTAAAGTCCTTTTTATTGTTTAGGTTTTGATTTAGTTTATAATAATAACTGTGACATCCCCTAATTTCTCGGCCAGAAAAGACCGATTTAATTTATGCTTTTTAAAATAAAATCAGAGTAATCCTTTTAAAAGATGTTGCGGAATTTGTTCCCAAAACAAAACATGATAAAAATTTATCAAAACCTTTCTTTAAGAAATATATATTTTCATTTCATATGAAAACCTCGGGATGTCATGTTCCGATACAGATCAAAAGCAAAAACAAGACATTATAAGCCTTACAACAGTTATTTACAACTACTGGCCTATAATCCAAAAATCACTCATTATCATCTGACTATGCTCGGGGTCCACTACCTGTAATATAAAAAGCTGAGTGGGTGAGGCTTGGAAGCCTGGTGAGCATATAGGGTTTTCAACCCACAATAAATAAATTTATTATGCTTAAACATCAACCAATCAACCAAATTACTCCAACCCCATTATCTTATTTATTTCTTAAGGATTTACCCTAAGAATAAACTATCACTCATTCCTAAGGATTCACCCTAAGGAATAGGCACAAAGTGACATCGTCGCCGGGGTTTATACAACAGACACTAAGTCCATAGCTGCCAGGGTTTATACAACATGTGCTAAGTCCATAGCTCTTATTTATCGACAGTATTATTCACGGGAATCCCCCCTGCAATACATGTCAATGGGTTTTTAGAGTATAACTGATGAACATATACTTCACACAGATGTTCCACAGATCATCTAGAATAGTCCATGGTTGTCATCCATACTCTGCTGAATGACGGGGGCCAACGTTTGGGTAAGTGATTCTCTCATAATTCACCACTCACCCTCAACTCATGATCTATATCACTGATCATCTCATTTATCCAACTCATCTTTCATCACACACCCACTATTTCATCTACCCACGTTTTACCCAACAATTTTGTAGATAAAAATACATATACAGTTTAAATTATTTAAAAACCTGTATAAATCATTCCTTCAACATCCATCTCAAATAAACAAACAATATATATTCACACAGCACACATTTTATATAAAATACTTCATATCTATGTGTAAGGTGAAAGTAACTACACACTCACTTGATTTAATGATAATCGGGCAGCACTTCGTTTCCTAAAACGATCGTTTCTAATAAAACCGAGAGTTTTATTGAGAAACCGGGCTCTGCGAGGGTTGGGCTTGAAAACCGAAAAGATAAAATTTTCCGGGTCTTCGGGTACTTCAGGGCGTGTTCCGGGTGTTAGAAATAATCCCGGGGCTTCGGGGGAAGTCAAAATAATAAAAATATTGAAAAAGGGGTGAAAATGGCAAAAATCTAATTTTACCCGGGTAATCTCGCAAGCCTTGTATTTATAGGCGAGGTCCGAAGGTCGGCCAAGAAGGGTGAGTCAGTAGCGAAGGTACGTGGAAGCAGGAGGCGAAGGCACGCAGATGGCTCGAACGTGCGAGGGTCCAGCTGCTGGCCTCTGATTGGACCGAGGTCTAGGTCCGAGGGGTGCAAGGTAGCGCGCCATGCGAAGCTTGGTCACGTAAGAAAGGGCACGCGTCGGACTCCTACTGGACCACACTTCGGATGCGAGGGAATGCGACACGCCTCGCCAGCTGGCCTTGGTGACTCCGCAGTTTTGGACACGTGGCGCGCATGGAGCGAAGGTGACGTGGCGAAGCATGACTATGCGAATTTTCTCGATTTTTGTCCAAAAACTTCTAAAATCCATAACTTTCGCATACGAGCTCCATTTTTGACGTTCTTTATATGCACGCGTAGGTAAAATTACGCTCTACAACGTTCGTTTAGACTTCGTTGGCTAATTTTGATTTAATTTTTATATTATTATTTTTAAGAGAGTGGGACTGGAAATCCGTTAAAAATTTATAACTTCTTCATCCGACATCCATTTTCGTCTGTCTTTCTACCGTTGTACTACTATTTACGAGACCTTCAATTCTCGTTTAGGTTGTGTCGGCTAAAAATCACTCGATCTAAAATTCGAGTTTTTTAGTTGTCTACTTCTAAGCTGAAACTTAGAAAAATCATAACTTCCTCATACGAAGTCAGATTTGGGCGTTCTTTTTATGCATACTCTCGGTTTAACGAACACTACGACTTTCGTTTCGATTACTAAGGCTAAAAAGTAGTTTATCAAAAACTCACTTTTTACGACATTCGGCACCATACCGGTTTTGTCGTGAAACTTCAACAGGTCATAACTTCTTCGTTATAACTCGGATTTCGATATTCTTTATATACCCGGAATCCTTGTCACGACCACTACAACTTCCTTAATAGATATCGGCTTTATCTAATATTTTTTTTCGACGCTCATTTTTATTCTTAATTAATTAAATCCTACTAATTAAGCATAAAACACATAATTCACATAATATTCACATAATTCCTTTTCATTTCTTCATAATGAGTTACAAAGGTTAACCTAGACTATCACATCAATATTAATGCCTAGCCTAGAAACACGGGCGTTACAATTCTCTCCCCCTTAGGATGATTCTGTCCCCGAAATCACAAATTAGCAAACAAATGCGGGTAGCGACTCATCATGTCACTCTCCGTTTCCCAGGTGAGATTTGGCCCATTTGTATGTTTCCAACGCACAAGCACTAAATCGACCATCTTGCGTTGCAACTTCTTAGTCTTACGGTCAACGATTGCCTCAGGTTCTTCAATTAACCTCTTGTTTTCATCCAACCTTAATTCAGAAATGGGAATTATGTCGGGCACATCTCCCGTGAACTTTCTCAAATAACACACATGAAAGGTATTATGAATACCCTTTAGTTCTTCCGATAATTCTAGCTTGTAAGCTTGATTTCCGATCCTCTAAAGAACTATAACTTTCAGCGTAACTTTGATTTTCCTATTTTACCTTTTACTTTTTCTAATGTCATTCTAATTTTAGGTCTCTGATCATGTCTCTATTGACCTAAAGATCACGGTGAGAGGACTGAGTCAGCCCTAAAGGAGCAGGAGAAGATGTGGAGGGCCACTAATGAGGATCTATTGAAGAGGGTGGATCTGCTAAGCAATGAGAAGGTTGAGAAGAAGGAGGAGCATACGGCTGAGATGGATGAGGTTATTGTTGAAACGAAGGCTAGTGTTGTTTTGGCTATCTGGGAGGCTAAGCTCAAGATAGCAGAAGATGTGGAGAATGCATGATCCTGGAATGTAGTTGGGTGGTGTGAAGACCTAGCTAAGTTGACTGGAAAGCCCTTTGATGTTGGTCAGGGTCCTACAGAGAAGAAGAAGGGAAAAGAAGGAGAGACAAAGATCTCCCCATCTAGGGATGATCAAACCAAAGTGTAGGTTTTATGTTTAAAAACAATTTTAAATATTCTTGTTTGTAGACAATATTTCACTCTTTTGGGGTTGGTGGGCAACCCCATTTTATTTTATGCACTTTGGTTGTTGATGTTTATACTATTTGCGTCGTTGATATGATTGTAGTAGTACGATCTCTAAGGATCTTCAGGTTGTTAGTTTCCTTAATAACCAGCAATAGTTGATTTTCTAGTAAGGATCATTATGCTAGCAGGATCCTAAATAGTTCGGGTTTTACAAGAACTCTTAAGATCCAATTAACCTGAAATAGTTAGTTATCAATTTTAGACCTTAAAATATTTAACATCCTCACATGGGGGAGGGGGGGGGGGTAAACCCTACATCATTACTTAGGAAAAATAACTTCAAAGATAGATAGAACCTGGTGATCTTAAGGTTTCTCCATCTTATGATTTAGAAGAAGTCTTGAGTTATGATACCATATGATCTTTGAGGTTTGTGTAGATAAGGATCCATGTTAAGAGATCTTTAAAGATCCTTACTTTGGTTTTCAACTAAGAGAAATATTACATGGAAAATAACCGAGGAAGATCTCTTCTAGGGAAGATCCCACTTTAAATAACAACTGGGTAAAATCCCTCTATAACGGGGGAAAATACCACTTCAAATAATGACTGGGGAAAATGCCACTTCAAATAATAATTGGGGGAAACACCATAATAACTGGGGAAAATCCCAAAATAAGTGGGGAGAATCCCAAAATAACTAGGGAGAATCCCAACTCTTAACATAACAAGATAATGTTATAAACCTTAGAATTTTGCAGTGGAGGATCCCAATTTAGGATAACATGATAATGTTATAAACCTCACATTCTTACTTTAGGATATTAAGATATGTTAAGAAATAAGAGGGTTGCCAAGTCATTAAAGCATGAAATGATCTTGTTATTCACATCCCATAGTTAGATATCGTGTGTCCAAGGGAGGTGTAGAAACTTATCTCGTGTGAAAGAGGCCATTAACTATTTAAAACTTAAATGGGATTAAGTACCCTTATTCGTAGAAGAAATGACCAGTCTCTATTCGTGGTTATTAGGGACCTTAGATTCCTACATGTTGGAAACATTAGCTTGGGGTAGGCGTGCACTTGGCTAACATCCCTCTGTCTTTGAAAAATTAAATAAAAGAATAAGATAAATTTAACGGGTAGAGAGTGAGTACCTTGAGTTTGTTGAAAATTGATTAATACAACTTACATGAATTATGATTTTACATGTATAGCATTCCAGGATCTTGGCAAGACATTTCCTTCAAGGGTAGCTACCCAATATGCCGATTTTCTGCTTCTGAATCGATGAGATATGGTCCTTCCCACTTAGGTGCCAATTTACCTGCATGGGGATCGTTGGTATTTTAGAATGTCATCCTCAGGACCAAGTAACCTATTTGGAATCTTCTTAATTTATTCTTATTATTGTGTGCTTTAGTGATCCTTTGTTGGTGAGCAGTAATGCGATCCTATCACAATACTTGATATCATCGATAGTGTCAAGATCCTGGGCAAGGATCCTATCATTTTTCTCTTGATCATTTAGTTCGTATCTTGCCATTGGGATTGCCACTACAGTTGGGATTACGACTTTTGTTCCAAATGCCAGGGAGTATGGAGTTTGGCCGGTGACTGTTTTTGAAGTGGTTCTATCTACCCATAGGACAAAAGGAAGTTCTATTGCCCATCTACCTTTCTTCTCGTCTAACCATTTCTTGAAATTGTTGACTATGATTTTCTTGTTGGATTCAGCTTGAGCATTAGCTTAAGGATGAACACGAGTGGAGATTATCATTTTAATTCCCCAGCTCATGCAACAGTATCTAGTCCTTTTGCTTATGAATTATGATCCATTGTCGCAAATGATCTCAGCAGGGATCCCGAACCTAGTCAGTATATTATGTTTGATAAATGAGACTACTTCTTTGTCTCATATTTAAACAAAGATTGTAGCTTTTATCCATTCCAAGAAATAGTCTATTATTACTAACATGAAGACCTTTCCACCAGGGGCTTTTGGTAACTTGCCAACTATATCCATTCCCTATTTCATGAATGACCAAAGGGAAATTATAGGATGTAATGGTTCTGCAAGTTGATGAAGGGTGTTGCTATGTTTTTGCCAAGCATCACATCTTTATGCGTATAGGAAGGAATCTTTCATCATTGATAGCCAGTAGCACCCCATCCTTAACACTTTGGAGCATAAGGATCTTCCCCCAGCATGATTGCTACAATCTCCTTCGTGTATGTCCTTTAGTACTTTGGTAGCTTCATGACTTTCCAATCATCTCAAGTATGGACCAGCCTTGGATTTCATTTATAGCTTCCATTGGAATAACATGAAGCATGAGACCTTCATCTGTAATGCTTTATCGCTTTTCTCTTCTCTTTGAACCGTGCCATTCTGTGGATATTCCACAATGGGCTTGATCCAGGATCTTCAGTTTGATGGAGGATATTGGATGTCGGGATCCTGATGACTAGGATCTTGAGGAAGTGATTGGGGATCAAGATCTTAGATTGTTGTTATGTTGGTTGTTTGATTATGGTAATTAGGATTGTCTTGTTTGTTGGAGGGATATTCTATCGTTGGTATTTGGATGTGGATTTTTGGGATCCTGATTTCTCGTGGGATTCGAAGCGAAGATTCTAGGTTGGCCATTACATCTTCCTCGATGTCACACCCCAAAACCAAGAACGGCAGAAACGTTCAGGGGTGGAGGACGCCATGTAAAGTATCATAACAGTGAAAAGTAGTAAACACGCAACAACATCATCCATTGCATTAAAAGTAAAGTTTTAATACATGAGTGTTCTTTCATAGTAATAAGACACCAAAATATGTAATCAAAATAAAAGACGAGTCTTGTCTGTGCTCCGTCTTCTCAAAACCTGGTCATCGTACCTGTCTACTGGTGACCTGAGAATACAAGTTATTTTGAAAGCGTAGATCAGCATAAAGCTGGTGAATTCATAAGTATTTTAGTGTCATTGATTTGAAAAGCTGTTATGAAAGACTTGTAAATGTTTAATGAAACATTTAGTATCATTTTAAAAAGCCTAGAAAATCCCATATTTCCTACTAGAAAAAAAAAGTAGTCTTCTACCAAGACTCGAATGCTTTGAAGGTTTGCATTTCTGTATCAATGAACGTTTTTCCCATGTGCAACTATTATTATAAATATATAGTCTACCTCATCGTTTATGTGAATGTGTCACAAAATAAAAGTAATATGGAAAATTATATAATCATTGAAATCTTATCCTTTTGCCTTAGGATAATCACGGCGTGGAAACTCGCCGAACAGTACAACCGAGAACATCCGTCGATGAACAGGTCCCGCTGTAGCTAGCAGCCAGGTGTAGGATGGTCAGTACCGTATAGTATATATAGTATATCTATCTGTATAGTATATAGTATTTCTCTCTGTATAACAAGTAATAGTATCTCTTCATATAGTATTTAGTATATTTGTATAGACTCATGAATGAACTGACTCTTGTGTACTTCCTTGTACTAGGAATAATATTTTGTACCTCCTAAACTATACGTATAATAGTTTACTGGAATGTAGATTGAATGTCCAAGTAGGTTTATACACCCTTGCTACACAAGAGTGTTGGAACTGAAGAAAGAATGAAAGCTCTCATATCAATACATATATGTATGAAACATAAGTGTATAGATATGGTTTTTAACAATAAGTTGAAAGATGTTTTGTAATACATTTAAGAGTTTTGAACAATAAGTAATAATGACTTGATGTCAGTTTATAAAACGATTCAAAAGTAGTTCATTTGATAACAAAGAATAAAATAACTGAAAACCATTGTATTTAACCCATTTTGAAGTATGTGAAATCAGTTAGTTGAAAACACAGTTATAAATCACATATGATTGATTCTATAACTTCCTGTTTTCTACTTGTATTCCCCCCATGAAAGCATTTAAAATCATTTAAAAGGATTGATTAAGGGGTATGAACTCACCTGTAGTGAGTGGTTTGGATGAACGGATGATGTAGGATGCTAAGTGTCAAGTGAAGACTTGTACACACACAATGATCCTAGTTAACATATAATAACACATATATGTATCCAATTAGTCATAAAAAATCTAATTAACCAAATTTAAGACATCCTAAGACATGTAAAACACTTGATTTAAGTGCTATAAGTCCTAAGGATTGCATCTAAGGGTGGTAGGACCTTGTAATTAAGTTTAGGGTTCAAGGGTAAACTCCTTTGGAGTTTACGGTTTTGTGACCAACTCTTATTGAGTTTACGGTCGTAAACCCATGAGTTTACGGCTGTAAACTCATGGTACTTTTACCATGTTGAGTTTTGAAGCTTAAAAGGTCATAAGAAGCATTCCTACTTCATATCTAAGCCTTTGGAAGTGATTAGGGCACCATTTCACTCGTTTGTGGAGTTTACGGTCCTTGGACCACTTCTCCTTGGGTTTACGGCCGTAAACCCGAATGATTTATGGTCTTTTTAATGTTTCAAGTCCTAAGCACTTTAAGGATATGATCTAGACTAGTATCCAAGGCATGGTAAGGGACTAGGGCACATTTTGGCCCCTTTATTAGGGTTTACGGTCCAAGAACATCTTGGACCGTAAACACCTTTGATCTTGTGTTTCTTGGGTGTTTTCTTGATGATTAGAAACGTAGAAAGTCTTGTAATACACTAGGGCAAGAGTACTTATTAGGTAGAAGTTTGAAAAGGTGCTAAAAGTCCAAGAACACTAGTGTGTGTTCTTGGTGTTCTTGGTGAAACTTGAAGATCTACACTTTTGGAATGATTTCACGGATGGAATCATGTAAGATCACTAGATGAAGTAAGATATCAACCTTTTAGGGATAGAAACACTTACAAAGTTGAAGATCAAGAAGAAATGTTGGATGATACTTGAGAGGATTTGAGTTTGGATCTTGAAAATGTGAAAAAGTGGTAAATAATGACTAAGTGTCATATTTATACCCCCTTTTAGGGTTTACGGCCGTAAACACCTTTGTTTAGGCCGTAAACTCCAAACTCTTGGAGTTTTGGGACATTATTGTTGCACAATAAACCCTAGGGCATCCTCTCTCTTGTTATCTCCTGAAGTACTAACTTCTAAACACTCAAACTTACTCCAGAAAGCTTGAAAGTTAGCAGAAACTGTTCTGACTTCTATTGAAGTGAATGGTTGTACAGAATATAAATTTCGGGTTGTCGCATCATCCCCCCGTTAGAAGGAATTTCCTCCCGAAATTAGAGTTTAAGCAAATAAGTAGTTACAAATAACTAAGTAAAAAGACGAGGATATTTCAGTTTCATCTGATCCTCTCGCTCCCAAGTGAATTCAGGTCCTCGCTTGGCGTTCCAGCAAACCTTCACTATCGGGATACGGCTTTGTTTCGTTTGCTTGACCTCCCGGTCCATGATCTCTACTGGTTCTTCCACGAAGTTGAGGCTCTCGTTGATCTCGATCTCGTCGAGTGGGATTACAAAAGTCTCGTCGGACAGACACTTTTTCAAGTTCGAGACGTGGAAAGTAGAATGTACGTTACTGAGTTCGCGTGGTAAGTTAAGTTTGTAAGCTACATGACCGATTCTAGCAAGAATCTCGAAAGGCCCTATGTATCTTGGACTTAGCTTTCCACGCTTTCCAAAGCGTATCAAGCCTTTCCAGGGTGAGACCTTCAATAGAACACGGTCGCCCACCTGGAATTCCAATGGTTTCCTTCGTTTATCAGCGTATCTTTTCTGTCGGTCTCTAGAGGCTTTCAATCGTTCACGAATCTGAACGATCTTCTCTGTTTTGTTTCCCGTATGATTTCTGGACCTGTGAGAGTGCTGTCAGGAACTCGTCCTTTATCTAACCGGGTATCACCCACCTCAGCCCAGCACATAGTGGATATGCACTTTCGGCCATAGAGGGCCTCGAATGGGGCAGCCTTTATGCTCGTGTGATAACTGTTGTTGTAGGAAAATTCGACAAGGGGTAAATGAGTATCCCATGCCTTCCCAAAGTCGATCACACAGGCTCGCAACATATCTTCCAAGGTTTGGATAGTTCTCTCACTTTGTCCGTCGGTCTGTGGATGGTAGGCTGTACTCATGTCTAGCCTAGTTCCTAGGGAACTTTGTAGCGACTGCCATAACCTCGAAGTGAATCTACTATCTCTGTCCGAGATAATGGATATGAGAACACCGTACAGTCGTACAATCTCCCGAATGTAGGTTCTTGTAAGCTTCTCCATCTTGTCTGTTTCTTTGATAGGCAGGAAGTGTGTGGACTTGGTCAATCTGTCGACGATGACCCATATGGTATCAAGTCCACCCGTTGTCTTGGGCAACTTGGTTATGAAGTCCATAGTGATCCGCTCCCACTTCCATTCCGGTATCTCTGGTTGTTGTAGAAGACCGGAGGGTTTCTGCTATTCGACCTTGACCTTGGCGCAAGTAAGGCATTTACTTACGAAGGTAGCAATCTCTGCTTTCATGTTAGGCCACCAGTATAGCTTTTTAAGATCCAGATACATCTTATCTGAACCTGGGTGGACGGAATAACGAGTGTTGTGTGCCTCGGTCATGACCAAGTCTCTAAAGCCACCGTGTTTCGGTGTCCAGATCCGATCCATGAGGTATAAGGCTCCGCCACCCTTGACTTCCGAATTCTTATCCATCCCTCTTAGGGTTTCACTCGCCACATTTTCAGGTTTCAAAGCGTCGAGCTGAGCCTCCTTAATTTGCATGGACAAGTGTGAATGGATAGTCATAGTTAATGATTTGACTCTATGACCAGAGTATTCTTTCTGACTTAGGGCGTCGGCTACTACGTTGGCTTTACCCGGTTGATAACGAATTTCACATTCGTAATCACTGAGTAGCTCGACCCACCGTCGTTGTCTCATGTTGAGCTCCTTCTGGTCGAATATATGTTGTAGGCTTTTGTGGTCTGTAAAGATAGTACTTTTTGTACCATACAGGTAGTGTCTCCAGATCCTCAGAGCAAACACAACTGCTCCTAGTTCAAGATCGTGGGTGGTGTAGTTAACCTCGTGTGTCTTCAACTGTCTCGAGGAATATGCGATGACCTTACCTCGTTGCATCAGAACACAGCCGAGCACTTGATTTGAAGCATCACAATAGACAACGAAGTCTTCTATCCCTTCGGGGAGGGATAGTATTGGTGCGGTGCACAAGGCTCGCTTGAGCGTTTGGAACGCTCTCTCGTGCTTCTCTTCCTAGTCAAAGGCCATGCCCTTCTGGGTCAGTGTTGTAAGAGGGTTCGCAATTCGGGAGAAGTTCTGAATGAACCTGCGATAGTAGCTAGCGAGACCTAGAAATTGACGAATTTCTGTAGGTGTCTTCGGTGCTGACCAGTTCTCAATGGCCTTGATTTTGGAGGGGTCCACGTGAATTCCCTCTTCACTAACTACGTGGCCCAAGAATTCGACTCTTCGAATCCAAAATTCGCACTTAGAGAACTTCGCATACAGCTTTTCCGATCGTAATGTTTCTAAGACTCTTCATAGGTGTTGACTATGTTCCTCCTTACTTCGAGAGTAGATGAGTATGTCATCGATGAAGACAATGACGAACTGATCCAAGTAAGGACGGCACACCCTATTCATTAAATCCATGAATACTGCGGGCGCGTTTGTTAATCCGAACGACATCACTACAAACTCGTAGTGTCCATAACGAGTTCGGAAGGCTGTCTTGGGAACATCCTCCTCTAACACTCATAGTTGGTGGTACCCGGATCGTAGATCTATCTTCGAGAAGTAGTTGGCTCCTTGAAGTTGATCAAATAAATCGTCAATGCGGGGTAAGGGATAACGATTCTTAATGGTAAGCTTTTTGAGTTCCTTGTAGTCGATGCACATACGAAACGATCCGTCTTTCTTCTTGACGAATAAGACGGGTGCTCCCCATGGTGAGAAGCTTGGCCTAATGAATCCCTTCTTGAGAAGTTCGTTAAGCTGACTGGAAAGTTCCTGCATCTCCGCCGGTGCCAGACGATATGGAGATTTGGCTACTGGAGTAGCCCCTGGCACTAAGTCGATTCTGAACTCGACTTGGTGTTGAGGTGGTAATCCCGGTAGTTCTTCTGGAAAGATGTCAGGAAAGTCGCGTACTTCTGAGATGTTCTGAATGTCCTTCACTTCTTGACTCGTATCGACGATGTGTGCGAGGAATGCATGATATTCCTTTCACAAGCACTTTTGAGCTTGGATACACGAAATGATGCGAAGGCTCGTACTAGGTTTGTCGCCGTAGATAACTAGGGTTTCACTGTTAGGGAGGTTAAGACGAACTGCTTTCTCAAAGCACATGATGTCGGCGCGACGATGACTTAACCAATCCATGCCGATTATGACGTCGAAACTTTTAATTGGGACCGGCATGAGGTCTATTTTGAAAGTATGACCATCTAAAGTTAGAGTACAACCTACGTATATGCAGTTAGTACTTTCCGTTTTCCCATTTGCCATTTCTACAGTGAATGATTCATCTAGTGCACGTGGTTTTTGTTTAAGCAAGTGTGCAAATTTCTGGTTTACGAAGCTTTTCTCCGCTCCACTGTTGAAAAGTATGCATGCATAAGAGTTATCAAGGAGAAACGTACCAGTGACCACTGTGGGGTCAGCAACCGCTTCCTCGTGGCCTATGGCCAGAACTCTTCCTACTCCGCCAGCTATCCCTGCCTTAGGGCAGTTCCTCTTATAGTGGCCCACTTCGCCACAACCGTAGCAAGCTTGGATTACACCGGTGTTAGGAACTTGAGCGTTCGGCCTTGCTGGAGTCTTGTAGAAACGGGCAGTATGCCCCCTTCTGTTGCAGTTAGTGCACTGCATTTCCCGGCAAGGTCCGTTGTGATGGAAGGTGCATTTGTTGCACTTCGGAAGATTACCGGCATAAGGCTTCGCTGGTAAGGGATTAGCAGGGACAACAGGAGTTACCGTGGCAGCATTGATTGTAACTAGTTGTTGTCTCTTTGAGGATTCTTGTGAAGTCCCGCTTTTCCTCTTGTTCCACCCCTTTTTCTTCTTCTTGTTGTTGTTTCCTTTTTGTTGCTCGGGTGTAGAAATTGTTGGGTTCTGGTAGTTTCTGTGATCTATAAGAGATTGTGCCAGCTCTTTAGCGCTGTCAAAAGTAACAGGCCTTGACGCTAACACACTTGACTGGATCTGGGGCGACAGTCCCCAAATCTATCTCTCTATTTTCTTGCTCTCTAGAGTAACCATATCAGGGCAAAGAATTTCCAGATCACAGAATCCATTAGTATAGGCTGATATGTCAGAACCAACCATTACAAGACCCCAGAGTTCCTGCTCGAGTTTTTGAATTTCCCCTCGTGGACAGTACTCTCTCATCAGCATGGCTTTCAAGTTCTCCCAGCTTATCGAATTTGCCACTATCAGAGTCATTGACTTAACGTGGCCATTCCACCAAGTTAAAGCCCTGTTAGAAAAGGTACAAGTAGAAAACCTGACCTTATTGTTCTCTGGGCAGACGCAGATTTCAAAGACTGCTTCTGTCTTTTCTATCCACTGCCTTAAGATCATAACCCCTCCAGTTTCATTCAAATTTCTGGGTTTGGCATTTGTAAAATCCTTGTAGGTGCATTCCCGGGGGTGCCCATGACTCTCGCCATGGTTGGAAGGAGGTGCACCTATTCCCGATCCACTAGGGACATGAGTATTGATGTGTGACATGGCAGCCGCTACGGCCACCGTGACAGCTGCTTGGAACATAGCAGCGTCGAACTGAGGAGGTGGTGGAGGTGGTGGTATCGGTGTTTCATTATTATTGTTATGCCTTGGATTTCTGCGAGGAGGCATCTTTTAACTTCAAGTTTAAAAGATAGAAACAATGATAAGAGTCCAATAGTATAAAGAATGAAAGTGTCTTGTGAACTAAGTCGCCATAGTTCGATATCAAATGAGAGTATGAATTTCTAAATAGATTAGATAACTGCCGAAATTACTGGTATATAAGATGTAAATGAGTTCGGGAAAATGACCTAACTATAGGTCTTACATAACACCATAAGTAAAATGTCGGCAGTTTTGAAATCTAAGAAAGTACTTGAGAGACAGGAATATTTTACAGAAAAGTGCTACTTAGAGCTCAGTTAGGAAAGGCTATTCCTTATATCAAAAGAAAAGATGTACTAGACATCTTCTACCGACGATGGGAATTCCTGGGGAGAATCCTCATATCCGCCAGTTGACGTACCACCTCTTGGAGATGTCGCTCGTGAGCCCTCTGACGAACTCGAAGTTCTATGACTTCGGTCCGAGATGCAGCTAACTGTTGCCGCAGAGTCTCATTGGTTCTTCTCGTCCCTTCGAAAGCGTCTTCCAGATGTCGAATGTGGATGGTCTTAACGCCCGAGTTGGCATCAATTTCCATGACTCGGTCGATGGCTGCTCGACCTTGCTCGACATTTCGAGCAATCCTACGGATCATAATAGGCAGAGCTCGATCTGCAGAGCCACATCCGCTAAGGTCGTAGAAGCTTCGGTCCCCATAGTGGGGTAAGGGTTGACCCTGTTCGTCGCTCCAGCGATTCAAGTTTTTTGCCCACCAGGGTGTGGGACCTTGAAACGCGGGTTGGGGGTTGAGATTCGGGACCTGACCCACTTGGGGTAGGTTGTTGACTTCAGGCTCTGAGTCAAAACTATCAGAAAAGCCTTCAGCATGGTGATCATTCAAAGGGATTGGGTGATCATCTTCTGGTTCTTCCTCTAGCCATCCAGCATCGCCTTGGTTTGGGAAGTACTGGTCGCCGTGGGGATGGAATCCAGCCATAATATCTACGCGAGAAAAGGGATATAAGAAATAACTAAATAGACGTACTAATTAGATAATTATAAGATGATCTTTATCAGTTACTCCAATACTTGTTTAGTGCATACCAGTTATATGTACTCAGGACATGATAGACCTTCGAATAAGTGACCCCAACTCTAAGCCCACAACCAAACAAGGAACAAGACGTAAAGCAAAGATCACAGATTCTAAGTCTATGACGTCCTAGGTACATATAATCTTAGTGTATCCACTTAGCAACTATTGACCTACTGATAAAGACCTTTTTAGTTCGCAGATAAGTAATCATAGTAACACCAAATACTCCCATAGTATTTCATTATGGTAGTGTTGGTAAGTTTTTAGACTTGTTGCCATATCACAACCATTCTTGGGCATATGCTAATCACTCCTCGGACCAGCATAGTTGATCAGGCTATGCCACTCCCTGGACTGACTATACATCCCCGAGCTTACCTGTGATATTCAACAATCGTAATACTTTTGTTTTTGTCATTGTGACACTGATTTTTAGTATGAATGCAGGAATGTATACTTAGTTAAATATTTTATTATTTAAAAGTATAAACTCTTGGTCAGAGTATTTTAATCCCATTGTATTTATAGTCTGTATATCTTTTATGGGTTGATATACTCAGTTCACTTTAAACAATGCTCTGATACCAATCTGTTACACCCCAAAACCAAGAACGGCGGAAACGTTGAGGGGTGGAGGACGTCATGTAAAGTATCATAACAGTGAAAAGTAGCAAACAAGCAACAACATCATCCATTGCATTAAAAGTAAAGTTTTAATACATGCGTGTTCTTTCATAGTAATAAGACACCAAAATATTTAATCAAAATAAAAGATGAGTCTTGTCTGTGCTCCGTCTTCTCAAAACCTGGTCATCGTACCTGTCTACTGGTGACCTGAGAATACAAGTTATTTTGAAAGCGTAGATCAGCATAAAGCTGGTGAATTTATAAGTATTTTAGTGTCATTGATTTGAAAAGCTGTTATGAAAGACTTGTAAATGTTTAATGAAACATTTAGTATAAGTGTGAAAACCCTAGAAAATCCAATATTTCCTACTAGAACAAAAAAGTAGTCTTCTACCAAGACTCGAATGCTTTGAAGGTTTGCATTTCTGTATCAATGAAGGTTTTTCCCATGTGCAACTCTTATTATAAATATATAGTCTACCTCATCGTTTATGTGAATGTGTCACAAAATAAAAGTAACAGGGAAAATTATATAATCATTGAAATCATATCTTTTTGCCTTAGGATAATCACGGCGTGGAAACTCGCCGAACAGTACAACCGAGAACATCCATCGATGAACAGGTCCCGCTGTAGCTAGCAGCCAGGTGTAGGATGACCAATCCCGTATAGTATATATTATCTCTCGATGTATAGTATATAGTATTTCTCTCTGTAGAACAAGTAATAGCATCTCTTCATATAGTATTTAGTATATTTGTATAGACTCATGAATGAACTGACTCTTGTGTACTTCCTTGTACTAGGAATAATATTTTGTACCTCCTAAACTATACCTATAATAGTTTACTGGAATGTAGATTGAATGTCCAAGTAGGTTTATACACCCTTCCTACACAAGAGTGTTGGAATTGAAGAAAGAATGAAAGCTCTCATATCAATACATATATGTATGAAACATAAGTGTATAGATATGGTTTTTAACAATAAGTTGAAAGATGTTTTGTAATACATTTAAGAGTTTTGAACAATAAGTAATAATGACTTGATGTCAGTTTATAAAACGATTCAAAAGTAGTTCATTTGATAACAAAGAATAAAATAACTGAAAACCATTGTATTTAACCCATTTTGAAGTATGTGAAATCAGTTGGTTGAAAACACAGTTATAAATCACATATGATTGATTCTATAACTTCCTGTTTTCTACTTGTATTCCCCCCATGAAAGCATTTAAAATCATTTAAAAGGATTGATTAAGGGGTATGAACTCACCTGTAGTGAGTGGTTTGGATGAACAGATGATGTAGGATGCTAAGTGTCAAGTGAAGACTTGTACACACACAATGATCCTAGTTAACATATAATAACACATATATGAATCCAATTAGTCATAAAACAACTAATTAACCAAATTTAAGACATCCTAAGACATGTAAAACACTTGATTTAAATGTTGTAAGTCCTAAGGATTGCATCTAAGGGTGGTAGGACCTTGTAATTGAGTTTAGGGTTCAAGGGTAAACTCCTTTGGAGTTTACGGTTTTGTGACCAACTCTTATTGATTTTACGGTCGTAAACCCATGAGTTTACGGCCGTAAACTCATGGTACTTTTACCATGTTGAGTTTTGAAGCTTAAAAGGTCATAAGAAGCATTCCTACTTCATATCTAAGCCTTTGGAAGTGATTAGGGCACCATTTCACTCCTTTGTGGAGTTTACGGTCCTTGGACCACTTCTCCTTGGGTTTACGGCCGTAAACCCAAATGGTTTATGGTCTTTTTAATGTTTCAAGTCCTAAGCACTTTAAGGATATGATCTGGACTAGTATCCAAGGCTTGGTAAGGGACTAGGGCACATTTTGGCCCCTTTATTAGGGTTTACGGTCCAAGAACATCTTGGACCGTAAACACCTTTGATCTTGTCTTCTTGGGTGTTTCATTGATGATTAGAAACGTAACAAGTCTTATAATTCACTAGGGTAAGAGTACTTACTAGGTAGAAGCTTGAAAAAGTGCTAAAAGTCTAAGAACACTACTGTGTGTTCTTGGTGTTCTTGGTGAAACTTGAAGATCTACACTTTTGGAATGATTTCACGGATGGAATCATGTAAGATCACTAGATTAAGTAAGATATCAACCTTTTAGGGATAGAAACACTTACAAAGTTGAAGATCAAGAAGAAATGTTGGATGATACTTGAGAGGATTTGAGTTTGGATCTTGAAAATGTGAAAAAGTGGTAAATAATGACTAAGTGTCATATTTATACCCCCTTTTAGGGTTTACGGCCGTAAAAACCTTTGTTTAGGCCGTAAACTCCAAACTCTTGGAGTTTTGGGACATTATTGTTGCATAATAAACCCTAGGGCATCCTCTCTCCTGTTATCTCCTGAAGTACTAACTTCTAAACACTCAAACTTACTCTAGAAAGCTTGAAAGTTAGCAGAAACTGTTCTGACTTCTATTGAAGTGAATGGTTGTACAGAATAGAAATTTCGGGTTGTCACACTCGATGTTTTCTTCTCTGGGAACTTGACTTAGGATAAAAGCTTCAAATTCAGAGGCTAGTTTTTTGAGGATCTAGAGGTATAGTGCTAGTCTTTTACCTTTTATTTCATAGGATCCCTTAAAATGGTTATTTAATAATAAGGAATCAACGAATACCTGAAGATCCTTAATATGAAGATCCTTGACCAACTTTAATCTCATGATCAGTGCATCCTATTCAACCTGGTTGCTGGTTTCGTCCAATTCACACCTGACTGTATAGGGTATGATTTCCCGATGTGGCCTATTTAGTATGATCCCTAGGAATTTTTCTCCAAAGTTGGAAGCTCGATCATTGAAGGGTGTCCATCTTACCATGCTTTCTTCTTTTTGTAGTTCCTTGCTTTCCAATTCTGCTTTAGGTTGTAGATCATCACTAAAATCAGCCATAAAGTCTGCTAGCGCTTGTAATTTTATTGCATATCTTGGTTCACATTTGAAGTCATATGTGCTTAGCTTCACAAACCACTTAGCGTTCCTACCTGACATCTCTGAATTTTGTATAACATTCTTAATAGGGTAATTAGTTCTTACATGTATAGTATGTGTTTCAAAATAGTGTCTTAATTTTGTGGAAGTAGTTACTAATGCAAGTATTAGTTTTTGAAGATGGGAGTACCTGGTCTCAAGATCCAACAGACTTTTACTTACGTAGTAGATGGGATGTTTGTCCATGTTAAGATCCTTCGCTATAACTACTCTTACAACATTTGAGGATACTAAAAGGTATAATAGGAGCGATTTCCATCTAGTGGTTTCACCAACAAGGGTGTTGAGCTTAAAATAATTTTTAAGTCCTAAAATGCAGCTTCATGCTCTTTAGTCCATTCATACATTTTGTTCTTCTTCAAGATGTCATATAAAGGTTTACACCTTTCTAAAGATCTTGAGATGAACCTATTCACGGCTGCCACTCTTCTTGTTAGTCTTTGAATATCCTTTGTCGAGGATGGGGATCTTAACTAAATGATGACCTTTATTTGCTCCAGACTTGCTTCTATTCATCTTTTAGTCACCAGGTATCCAAGGAACTTGACTGATCTCATTCCAAAATAGCATTTGGAAGGATTCGACTTCATGTTGTATTCGTCTAGTATGTTGAAGGCTCCTTCCAGATCCTTGACCTAATCTTCAACTTTCTTTGACTTGACCACCATGTCATCGATGAAGACTTCCATGGTGCCCCTAGTTTATCCTTGAACATCCGGTTAACTATCCTTTGGTATGTTACACCTGCATATTTAAGACCAAAGGGCATAACAATATAACAATATATACATGTTGGGGTTATGAATGCGGTATCCTCCTGGTCAGATGGTTCCATTTGAATTTGTTGGAACCCTGTCGATGCATTCATGAATGTTAATAGTTCATGGCCAGCTGTAGCATCTATCATGTAATCTATGTGTGGCATGGTAAAAGGATCCTTAGGGCAAGCCTTGTTAAAATCCATATAGTCCACACATAGTCTGCATTTACCATTCTTCTTTTGTACGACGACCACGTTAGCTAGCCATATTGGGAACTTGACCTGCTTGATCATCCTTGTTTTAAGAAGTTTTTCTACTTCTTCATGGATGATCTGTTTCCTTTCGGGTGCAAACTTCTTTCCTTTTTGATATATAGGTCTGAAAGAAGGATCAATGTTATGTTTGTGAGTTATAATATTTTTTTCGTTAGCTATCATGTCTTCATGCTTCCAAGCATAGGTTTTCCTTATTTCTTTTAGGAACTTTATTATATCTTCTTCTATGTTTTCTGGAAGTGAGGATCCAATGAGTATTTTCTTATCGTGATCCTTAAGTTCAAGGGGTACTTCTTTTGTATCTTGTTCTCCGGATTCTAGTACATCTTGTACCCTTTGCTTTAATTGATATGTTTGTCATGGGACTGTGGAAGTTGTCATCTAGATCTTGTAGCAGTCCTTGGATACTTGTTGGTTATCTGTAATCTTCACTGTCCTCCACGAGATCCCCATCTTCACACATTAATGGTATGTTGATGGGACTGCTATCATGTCGTGGATCCATGGTCATCCTAATATAACATTGTAGTTGGATAATATCTCAATTACGCAAAACTGTTGCATAGATTTTATCCCCTCTATGTAGATAGGCAGCTTTATTTCGCTGACTATATGCTTTGTTTTGCCACTAAATCCTATTAGCACTAAGGATCTTTTGACTATTTCGGTCTCTGGTATGTTCATTCTCTTTAAAGCATCCAGGATTATAATATTGAATGAGGATCCTTCGTCGACAAAATCCTTCTGACAAAATGGTTGGCGATGTAAAGAGTGATCACCAATCCATCATGGTGGGGATCCTGGACGTCCGCTCTATCTGCTTTGTCAAAGGTGATCTCCTTCTCGTTTGTGATTGATGTGTTCTTTTGAGGCCTTTCTTCTTTCCCTATTTTTGACATTTTGGCATGCCTTTTTTTTAAGAATAAATGTCAGATCCTCAGGAGATAACACTGATTACCTTGGCATCCGCGGGGAGATCCTGGTTTCTCTAGGATCCTATGAGGATCTTTCTCCTTTTCTTTGGATCTTTCTTTTCTTCTTCCAAGGATCTCTTTATGGTATTTGTTGGTGATTAGCTAACTAGTCTCATTCCTGAGGGTTATGTAATCTTCCGTAACGGGACCAAAGTCCTTGTGGTGGATTTTTCACTTTTTGTCGACAAGATCCTACATAGCAATTATTAAACCTTAAACATCCACAAAAAAGATATAGTCAGTGATCTTGGGAAATTCTTCTTCCTCCCCTTCATTTTTAAAGGACATTAGCCCTATGATGATTAGGCTTGGAATATGGTTTGGACTTATAGGATCTTTGGACCGATGAGTCGGCCTTCCTATTAGGTTTATCACATGAGTTTGGTGGGTTGCTCCTCTTTTGGATCTCGTTGTATTCTTCGAGCCTTATGAACCTTAGTGCTTTGTTTCCCACTTTGTTCGTTCTTTTGCATGTAGTCATTACAAACTCTTTGTAGAAAGGAGATTCCTTATTTAGCCCCATTTGGAAGGCTTCTATGACTGTTTTCATATCGATGTTGGAGATAATCAGGACTTCCCTACCGAACCTATTCACAAAATCCCAAAGGGATTCTTTTTGAATGTTTTGCTAGAAGAAAATTGATTGTTAAAAATATCAACTTAGTGAGAAAATGAAGTAATATAGTAAGGAGGAACGTTAAGAAGCTATTTTAAGGCTGATCCTGTGAAGGTTGAACCAAAACCCTTGCATAGTCAAGCTTCCTTCAAATGTGTGGGAATCGGGATGATCTTCATTCTTTCCCTGTACTGTGTCACATGTTCTTCAGGATCCTTGGTTCCATCATAAGGATTCATGCTGGGAGTTTGGAAGCACTTTGGGGCTTCAGTATCAACTATCACATGAGATCTTATGGCTCGTGGGGGATAATTATGGTATTGGTTGGAGCACTCGCGACACACTTGAGATCATCTGCCTCAACTGTTGAGGTTCCTTGGTCATGACTGGGCTCATTCCTGCATCAAGGTCCATAGAGTTTGTATTAAAAGTATTATTATTCACAAACTTACCAGAATCCTTCTTGTTGGAATGACAAAAATTTCGCTGGAATCCTGGATCACATGGGCTCGCTCGTTTGGAGTTTCACCCCAAGTGGGAGGAGGTTTTGGTGCTAAGTATCCTATCTCCCGACGGTTTCCTGAGGATCCTATGTAGTCAAAGTTCAGGATCTTGGGTTGCAAGATCGAGGGTGTTGCTTCTTGGGGATTATGTATATCCATCCTCAATATCTCTATTTCCTTTAACACTGTCATGTTTTCCTCCTGGTCCTGAGTAACTTGTCGTTCCAGTCTCTTCATCATGGAAAAGAGCTCGTTGTTGGAAATCACTATAGGAGGATCCTAAAATCCTTAGGTAGTGACTGGAGATGTGTTTTTCTTCGGTGCCTCAGAAGTCTTCTTTGGAGCTCCACATGGAGTTGGTGGAAGGTTTTTAGAGGAAATGGGAGAAATAGAGGAAGAGGATAAGGTCGGTTAGGTAGACATGATTCTCGATCGATTGTGAAACCACAACTCCATGGTGGGAGCCAAATTGTTTTTGGTCAAAAAGTGATCAGGTATTATTCAAGCAAATTATATTATAGGTTGTGGGGCTTAAGGTAATGCAAATATCAAATAATGATCAAAGTAAGACAAGTGAGTTACAAGGAAAGCCCTTGCTCCTTTATAGGATCTGCAGGCTCCAGCATAGAACCTTCGGAGGTGATAATGATCACCTGCCTTGTTGTTTTTAATCATTTGAATGTGAGATTACGGAAAAGATGAAGATAATATGAGTACAATGTAGTAGTAGAGCTAATTGTGTGTAGTGTGTGTGTGTGTATTACATGTGTATTTATAGTCTAGACTAAGTAACAATAAGTCTAATATTTCCGGGATCGTATTGAATGAGCATGTGCACGTTGTTTGACTTGGTATTCCCGAGTCTTAACCCTGGTTGAAACGTTTCTTCATTGAGAATGAATCTCATGTTGACCATTTTCTACAAATGTGAGAAAAAGAAATAACAATATGACCGTTAAGAGTGATCGGAGATAAAAATAACAATCGTCAGGATCCTGAGAATGGTTCGGGATCCTGAAAGATCTTAAAAATACGGGATCCTGAATTGGGTTGAGGATCTTGGCCCTAACAACGCTTAGCAATTAACTGAGCCGATATAAATCTCGAGTGGTACATTCCATCCAATCCCCCTAGGCTATAAGGCATCACAGAAATCAGGCAATTCTAGCATATACTTCTTGAAGGTATCCTTAGCCCTACTTTAGCATCCAATTTACATAACATGCATACTAGTCGTAATACATTGGTGTGGGTATTTTTGGAATCACTTACTTAGGCTCGGCTGATTGTACACATTATACCCCTTTGTATTCATAAAATCTTTTTAGGAAACTCGTTTTTTCTTTAGAAAATATTATCAATTCCTCATTTTGACTTATGCCACACCCAAGAGTGTGCTTGGATCCTTTAAACTAGGGCTTTGATACCAACTTGTAACATCTAAAAACTAGTGATAATTTTTTTCATTTTAAAATCGTCAGTTCCATAAAGCAAGTGTCTTAAAACTAATCACAATATAGTGTATCAAAATCATCAGAGTAAGATAGTCATAAATGCATAATCATGAGGGGTGATGTTGTGCAATCACGTCGGGCCCTTCCCTTTCGAATTGGAAGTACCTGACAATGTTAAACCATAAGCACAAAGCTCAATGAGTTTACCAAAGTACCACGTACCATACATACAATTGCAATTAGCTACCCTATGGTATTTTCTTGGAATGCCATAGGCTACCCCCTGGGTCTTACAACCAGTGTCATAGGCTAATTCCATGGTCTTTCATGTAATTACCATGAGCTACCCCCATGGTCTTTCATGCAATTGTCATGGGCTACCCCATGGTCTTTCATACAAGTGCTATGGGCTACCCCCAGGGTCTTCCATCCAAGTATCACAAAGACAACTATCATTCTACATAACACAATCCAGTGGGACGGAATTGGTGCCTTCGACCCACAAGAATAGTGAGAAACTCACCTATAAAACAATAAACAACTACTACCACTCTCGCTGATGAAAAAATAGATGATATGCACCACCTATACTGCCACACAAGGTAAAATCTTAGCTCTCCTTCCAAAACAAGAAGTTTGACCAAAAAACAACTCAAGCAAAAAGTCAACATTCAAAGTCAACGGCCAAAGACAACGGTCAAAGTTGACATTAGTTGATTTTCCATGTTAAGGCCATCCTTGAGCACGTCGCGTCCCACAAATGAAAAAATAGACGCCAAATCCCCAGTTGCCACGCTATTTTAACCTAGGGCCACGCCATGGGCACTGGGTTCAAAACAGCTTAATGGGTTAAACCATTTCCTTCAATTTCAAGAGCTCCAAAGCTCATATCTGGTCTTTTTTATGGTCTAGGTTGATGAAGTTTCAAACTTTATCCCTTAAGACTCCTCAAGAGATCAAGATCTCAAACCCTAGGTCCAAAAAGGAAAAACATGACCTAGACTTGATCATTAAGCATTTAATCTCAAAAATTCCAAGTCCACCAACTCTAGAAAAGTTTCCAACAACAAAAGTAACCTAAGAGTTGGTGCTTTATAGACATGCATGTCCAATTCATGTCTTGAACTCATATTAGGTCAAGATGTGGATTTTGACCAAAATCCCATGCATGGTTCAACCAATCCAACATACGTCACATCCAAACCATTAATTTCTCCAAATAACCGAGAGATTAATAAAGTTGAAACCTTTATGGGATCTCACCATCCCAAATAACAAGAACAAGAAGAAAATGGACACAACTCAAGATCTAGCAACCTAACAACACAAAGGTGGAATCTTAGACACTTATAAAGGTCTAGAAACGTTCTAGGAAGAGGAATTGGAACTTGATTGATGATCCTTGGCTTACCCCTTCTTTCTGTTTCCTTTAAAATCTCCCCAAAACACCAAAGTAAGCTTCAATAATTGAGGAAAAGGAATTAGGGAGTAACATCCCAAAAACAGTGATAAATTTTTCACTTTATAAATCATTAATACCATACATCAGGTGTCTCAAAATCAACAACGATACAATCTATCAAAAATCATCAGAGTAAAACAAGTCATGAATGATGAATGATAAGGGGGGGCGTGTGTGATCACGATGGGCCCTTCCCTTTCATACCGGAAGTACCCGAAACCATAAAAATAAAACTGTATTCACAAAGCTTAGTGAGTTCCCCAAAGCACCACATACCGCACATACAGTTGGGCCCAACCATGGGGTGTATTCTAACCCAACATACAATCATAGGCCCAACCTTGGGGCCTATCCCTGGGGTGTGTTTCAACCCAGATTGTAATAATGGTCCTAACCTTGAGGTTTCTTTCAAACCAAGTATACAATTATGGGCCCAACCCTGAGGTTTATTTGTAACATCCCCTAATTTCTCGGCCAGAAAAGACCGATTTAATTTATGCATTTTAAAATAAAATCAGAGAAATCTTTTTAAAAGATGTTGCGAAATTGGTCCCCAAAACAAAACATGATAAAAGTTTATCAAAACCTTTCTTTAAGAAATGTATAGCTTCATTTCATATCAAAACCTCGGGATGTCATGCTCCGATACAGATCAAAAGTATAAACAAGACATTATAAGCCTTACAACAGTTATTTACAACTACTGGCCTATAATCAAAATTCTCTCATCCTCCTCCGACTATGCTCGGGGTCCACTACCTGTAACATAAAAAGCTGAGAGGGTCAGGCTTGGGAGCTTGGTGAGCATATAGGGTTTTCAACCCACAATAATAATAAACTTATTAAGTTCACCAATCAACAATAACCCTGATTACCCATTCCCGTTGTCCTCACTTTATGTCCCTAAACACCTATCACAAGGGACCTAGCCTAAGGAATATCATCAGGATGGATACTACTACTAAGGGGACTCCTCAGTCATACATGTCCTTTAGGCAACGATGAGGGGGATGGAGTACGCCAATGAACATTTAGTTCATCAACACCTACATGTTGCGAACCTGCTAGTATAAATCATCTGCTCGACTATTTCATCTACCCGTGTTCTACCCAACATATTTGTAGATAAAATACATATACAGTTTAAAACTTGTATAAATCATCTGTTCAACAGTCACCTCAAATAACCACTTAATATAATTACACATAGCACGTATTTTATAGAAAATACTTCATATCTAAGTGTAATATGAAAGTGACTACACACTCACATTATTTGATAATAATCGGGCAGCACTTCGTTTCCTAAAACGATCGTTTCTAATAAAACCGAGAGTTTTATTGAGAAACCGGGCTCTGCGAGGGTCGGGCTTCAAAACTGAAAAGATAAATTTTCCTAGTCTTCGAGCACTTCGGGGCGTGTTCCGGGTGTTGTAATTGATATCGGGGCTTTGGGGAATGTCAAAATGGTAAAAATATTGAAAAAGGGGTGAAAGATGGCAATTTCTTAAAAGTATCCGAGAAGGCTCGCAGCCTTCTATTTATAGGGGGAGGCTTCGGATGGTGAGTCAGCAGCGAGGACACGCGGCAGTAGCAGAGCGAAGGCGCGTAGGTTGCTCGCACGTGGGTTGCGCATGCGAGGGTCTTGCTGGAGGCTCCTGATTGGACCGAGGTCTAGTCCGAGGAGGGGGTTCGTGGCGCCTAGTGCAAAGGTCGGACACGCGAACAAGGACACGCGTCGGATTCTTAGTGGACCACTTCGGATGGCTCTACGGTTCGGACACGCTTCTGATGACACGACAATTTCATACACGTGGCACAATTTGAGCGAGGGTGAGGTGGCCGAAGTCCACCTTACGATTTTCGTGCCAAAACTTCTAAAATCCATAACTTTCGCATACGAGCTCCGTTTTTGACGTTCTTTATATGCATGTGTATGTAAAATTATGCACTACCACTTTCGTTTAGACTTCGTCGACTAATTTTGACTTTAATATTTATATTATTATTTTTTAACAGATCGGGACAAGAAATCCGTTAAAAATTCATAACTTCTTCATCCGACGTCCGTTTTCGTCTGTCTTTTTACCGTTGTACTACTATTGACGAGACCTTCGATTCTTGTTTAGGTCGTGTCGGCTAAAAATCAATCGATCTAAAATTCGAGTTTTTAGCTGTCTACTGCTAAGCTGAAACTTTGAAAAATCATAACTTCCTCATACGAAGTCAGATTTGTGCGTTCTTTTTATACATACTCTCGGTTTAACGACCACTACGACTTTCGTTTAGATCACTAAGGCTAAAAAGTAGTTTATGAAGAACTCACTTTTTACGACATTCGGTACCGTGCCGGTTTTGTCACGAAAGTTCGACAGGTCATAAATTCTTCGTTATAACTCGGATTTTGGTAATATTTATATATCTGTAATCCTTGTCACGACCACTACAACTTTCTTAATAGATAACGGCTTTATCTGATATTTATTTTCGACGCTCATTTTTATTCTTAATTATTTAACTCCTAGTAATTAAGCATAAAACACATAAAACACATAATATTCACATAATTCCTTTTCATTTCTTCAAAATGAGTTACAAAGGTTAATCTAGACTATCACATCAATACTAATGTCTAGCCTAGAAACACGGGCATTACATTATTTCAAGCCACAGACACAAACATGCAAGATTCACAAAGACAGCTAGCATCCAACATACCACAATCTAGTGAGTTGCCATTGGTGGCTTCGACCCATAAGCATAGTGAAAAGACTCTCCTCTCATTCACTACTCAACTGCTACTGCTTTCACTGCCAAAAATATTGATGCTACAAACCAAAAAGATAGAGAAAACTACTGAGGCAAAGAATATAGACTTGCTTGCTGAATCTTAGCTCACATCTTGTTCCTTCTTACTTTAAGAACATCCAAGAACACAAAAACGGTCTTTAAAAATGGAGGAAAGAGATTAGGATTTCTTCAGATCTTTAGGAACTTAATGGAGGCTGAGGGTGAGCAAACCCTAGCCTCATCATTCCTTTAAATAAGGAGCAAGCCAGGAAAAATAGGGCCATCAGCCAGTTGCCACGTCGTGTCCATATACTGCCACATCGTGGCAGCTTAAATGAAACAAGCATTCTAAATTGCCTCGCTACGTCGTGGTGGTTCCTCCACCATGTCGTGGCAACCCTGAAATTCCAAAAATTGAGAATATAATGTATATCTTGATGTAGGTGTTACAACTCTCCCCCACTTGAATTAAATTCCATCCTCGAAGTCCGTCCCTACAAATAACTCGGCATAATGTTATCTCATCTCACCCTTAGGCTCCCACGTACCCTCAAAACCCCTTCGGTGGTGTGACTGTGTCACACCCCCATATCTGAACGGCGGAACATTCGGGGGCGGAGGACGTCATGTAGAGTATCATAACAAATGTAAAATAGTAATCAAAGCAACAACAACCATTATATTGATAATAAAGTGTTTACATTTAATACATAAAGTAGATACTGTGATTTCAAAAGTAGATGACCAAAACAAAGACTTGAAGCTACTATGCTCCATCTTCTTTACACTTGTACGAGTACCTCCTTATTAGTTTCCTGAGAATACAAGTGATTTGGAAAGTGTATCAACATTTAAGTTGGTGAGTTCATAAGTATTTGATTTAGAAGGTAAGTTTATTGTTTCTTGAAAATGTTTGTATGATATTACAGAAAATCCTATATTTTCTTAATAGCTTGAAGTGTAGCCCTTAGCCTTGATAACATAATATATTTGATTCTTTCGTTTAAAGGTGATATATGATACTTTGAATTTGTATATGAAAAGTGACCAATGTTGTTTCCTACCATGATTAATTAGTGCATATAATTTATATAAAATCAAAGATCGAACTGACAGTCGAATGAGTTGATCTGCCCTAAGCCCACAACCAAACAAGGAACAGGAAATGAGGCGGAAACCACACATTCCACTATCCATCGAATCTTCATTTTATATAACCCAAACATAGCCACTAAGTGATCACATCAATATGAAAATACTTGTATATGTCTCCTGAAAATCCGATATTTTCAAATGAAAAGAGTTATGATTTGTTGTGTTGAAAATGAATGTATTAGATCCAGAAAATCCCATATTTTCCCTAATAGAAGAGTTATGATTCGTTGTGTTGAAAATGATTGTATTAGATCCAGAAAATCCCATATTTTCCCTAATAGATGAGTTATGATTCGTTGTGTTGAAATTGAATGTATTAGATCCAGAAAATCCCATATTTTCCCTAATAGATGAGAGGCAGTCTTAAATGACCAAGACCGTGATATGTAAGTAACTATGACATACTTAGCTTTATAACTTGGTAGTTTTATTATTAAGTAAAACTAGTTAAAGTTGCATTTACTGAATTCTGAATGTGCTGATAATACCCTATCATGATTACTTAGTCCTTACAAGTTATATATGCCTAAGATTGGAACCAATAGTCGATTGGGTGATTCTGCCCTAAATCCACAACCAAACAAGGAACATGAAATGAAGCTGAAATCATACATCCCACTGTTTATCGAATGAAAACCATATATAACCCTGATGTAAATACGAAGTGATCATATAGTTATTATTCCCCGAACTAGATTGAGTTGAGTATTACTACGTGTATGATTCATTGTTTCCGCATTGCGAGTTCCTATAACCATGCTAATATGACGGATATCCTTACTTCAAATGACATTTATAACCCCTGAACTTTCGTTCCAACTGTAGCTAACAGTCAGGGCATGTGATTGTCTGTCCCGTATAGATCTATACACAAACTCGCGCTCTCCCTCCAAAAGACTCTGGCTATAAGTGATGGACTTTCGTTTAATACTAAACAAAGCCGCTGTCTCACAGATGATTCGCTAACAATAAGTTCACTAGTAATATATGAAAAACCTTTTAGTAAATAAAAATAACAATTTTCATTTATAACTTTGTACGACAGAAAGAGTGGATTGATTTGTAAAGTATAATCAATATAATTTATATGATTTTGTATGAAAAGATTATCCTTTCGACGGTGTTAATAACAACATAATGATGAGTTATATTTACTTGTAACTACATGGTGTTATAGTTGAAATGGTTAGCCTTGATATAATGTAGTAAGCAAACGTATAAATAAAATGTATTTCATTTATAAAACATATTGTATCCCATAAGGGTAAATTTGTGTTGTGAGGTGTTTTGCATGTTAACTGTGACAACCCAAAATTTTCATTTGTATAATTTCCACAGTCAAACATTTCTAAAATTAGTCAAAAACATTTCAGTACATTTTTGGCCGGATTTAAGCCTGTTTGGTGTTTTATTTTATTTTTCATCAAACAAATTAATAAAAGGAAGTGACGTTATTAATTTAGTGTAACGAACAAAACAACCCGACACCTTAACAAGGTGTTTACGGCCAAACAAGTGGTGTTTGGGCCGTAAACACCATTTTCCCAAGACTCATGCATATAGCATGAGTTTACACATCTTTTACTCATTTCCCACTTCCCACCTCAAGAACACAAACTTTTCTCTCAAGTATCATAATTTCATCTCTTCAAATCCGCCAAAATGTAAGTGTTTCTTCCCAAGATTCTTTCATAAAACACTTAATCTAGTGTTTATACATCTTTTCATCCTTGGATTTTCGATTTTTGCTTAGATCTTCAAGTGATCTTCAAAACACCAAGAACACACACTAGTGTTCTTGGGTCCTAAACACCTCTACAAGCTTCCTATAAGTAAGTATACTCTTCCTAACTAGTTATTGGCTTAGTGTGCTTACAAATCCATAGAATGAACACCAAAAACCCCCAAGAACATGGGTTTACGGTTTGGAAATCTCCCGAAACCGTAAGCACCCCTAAAAGGGGTTTTGATGCCCCAAACTCCTTCCTATGCTTTGTTAATGAACTAGGGACTTGCATGAATGATCTAAGAACCACAAAACACGAAAAGGATGAAGTGGCAAGGGTTTACGGCTGTAAACTCTAGGGTTTACGACCGTAAACTCCCAAGGAGTGGTCCAAGGACCGTAAACTCCAAGGGAGTACCATTTCGGGTCCTAACCACTTCCTAAGCCTTTGATTCAACCCTAGGACCCTTCTTTGTGAAGCATGAAGCCTTAAATCACACAAATACACCATTACCATGAGTTTACGGTCGTAAACTCATGGGGAAATGGTCAAGAAACTGTAACAGCCTTAGGGACTACCAATTGAGGTGTAAACTCCATAGTGAGGTCATACACTCCTTAGAAGCAACCTTTAGCACTCCTAGCACTTAAAACCAAGTGTTTTCATGCATTGGAGTGTCATTAAATACTTAATAAGTGATTAATTAACTAATTAGACACACTTATGCATCACTACATGTTACATAGGATCCGTGTGTGTGATCAAGACCTCACTTCACACCTAGCATCCTACCCGGCACTTCCATCCAAACTACTCACTGCAGGTGAGTTCATACCCCTTGAAGGACTTAGAACTGATAGCTCGCCTTACTTCCTGTTCTTGTTTGATTGTGGATTTAGGGTATATTGTTATCTGTCCGACTGTCGTTGAATTCTTAGTTATATATTATATATATTTGTGTAGGATATAAAAGTCTTTACTTCAGTTCAGTACCTTTGTGTATCAAAGGCACACAACCAACATTACAATTTAACTATAATAGGTATAGTTAAGGATTTCTACTCATTGCTACTATTACATTGGAACCTACCAGAGTCAGTATAGTCCTGAGTCAATAGATGTTAAATACTATACAAAGAGAATACTATATACTATACAAGAGAACACTGTATATATTATACCAGAAAATACATTATACAATGTACAAGAGAACGTACTAAAACAGAATGTGACATACTACTTCTCGATACGACACTTCATTGTGCTATCACCGTGTAACCAGAGTCTCCTGGAGGAAGAGCGGGCATTATGTGTATAGATCTATACGGGACAGACACTCCCACATCCCGACTGCTAGCTACAGTCCGAGCCGACTAGGCCAATAGGTGATAAAATGTCACCATACTACGTGTGACCTGGAGGGTCATCAGGGATTCGATCGTCAATCAGCATGGTTACATACGAGTTCACATTCCGACCTTTAATTAATACATTAAGAATTAAAGGCAAACAGACTCCCCGAGGTGTATTGTACATTTAGTACCACCTGGAGTCTGCATTTTTATTACATCAGCCGGCAGTGATACTGCTGGGGTAAAACATTATTTTCCCAAGTTCTTTACATGAACAAGATTTAAAACTATATTTTCATACTGATAGTCTAACTGGGAAAACTTTTGCATTTTCAAAGGATCAAACATGTAACTAACCTGGTCTTGGTAGAAGACCACTTTTACTGGAAAACATAGGGTTTTCTAGGGATTATACTATTTTTCAAACAATCGAAATCAATCATTATACTACATTGTTGTGAACATTTTTATACAAGCAATGACACTAAATACTTATGAACTCACCAACTTTATGCTGATACTCGCTTTCAAAATAACTTGTATTCTCAGGTCATCAGTAGACAGGTACAGATGCAGCTTTTGAGAAGATGGAGCACATACAAGACTCTATTTTTATTTTGATTATACTTTTGGTGTCTAACAAACTGTACAGAACACGCTTGTATTACAATTATTATATTAATGCAATGGATGTTGTTGCTTGTCTTTACTATTATGCATCGTTATGATACTGTACATGACGTCCTCCACCCAAAACGTATTCCGCCGTCTTCGGTTTTGGGGTGTGACATTAACAATTTCATAAAATAGTTATAAAAGCAACATGAAAGGTATAGGAAAAGATTGATGTTTTCACTCAGGATTAAACGGGTGTTTACTTGTATTCCCGCCCCTATAAAACATATTAAAAAGTTTAGAAAAGTGTAGGGTATGAACTCACTTGGTTGAAGAGGCGGGTTGAAGAAGATAAGGCAATAATCGAGCAGAACTTCGACAGGAGGAAGCGGATTTCTCTGGATTCTCGGGAATCTCGAGAGCGTAAAACTTCCTTTGGGACTTGGATATGAAAACTGGGACTTCAGGATATTTCTTGCACGCAAAACGAGGTAAAAACGCAAGAGAATGAGAGAAAATGAGCAAAGAAACTCGGAACTCTCGCACCCCTTTTATAGGGGCTGGAACCCTCGCGTACGAGGGGCGTACCAGCTAGATTACACGGCGCGTTCGCATGCGTCATGGCTTACCGCATCCTTGGACGAAGCATTGGATGGGACCTGGAGCGACGTGGACAAACCGAGGCCTAGCACCCGAGTACGATGGGCGTAAATCGTCTTGGTTTGTGTGCCTCAAACTTGTAAAATCCGTAACCTTCGCATACGAGCTCCATTTTTGACGTTCTTTATATGCACGCGTAGGTGAGAATGTACTCTACAACTTTCATTTAGACTCTGTCGGCTAGTTTTGAATTTATTTTTAATTATTTATTTTTAACAGGCCGGGACAGGAAAAGTCCGTTAAAAATCCATAACTTCTTCATCCGACGTCCGTTTTCGTCAGACTTTTTACCATTGTAATACCATTGATGAGATATTCGATTCTCGTTTAGGTCACGTTGGCAAAAAGTCGCTCCATCTCTATTTTGAGTTTTTAGCTGTCTACTGCTATGTCCGAAACTTCGAAAAATCATAACTTCCTCATACGAAGTCAGATTTGGGCGTTCTTTTTATGTATGCTCACGGTTTAGGGATATCTACGACTTTTATTTAGATACCTAAGGCTAATAAGTATTTTATTGAAATTTCGCGTTTTAGGCTTAACAGTGTTTTACCGTTATTGTTACGGATCTTCGATTGGTCATAACTTCTTCGTTATAACTCGGATTTTAGTGTTCTTTATATTTTTGGAAACCTAGTTACGATCTCTATCGTTTTATTTATCCCAATTGAGGTTATTGAACAATTTATTTTTGACCTAATATTTGCTGGTGTTACATTATCCCCCCGTTAGAGAGAATTTTGTCCCGAAATTCGCATTTTGAATGGGTGGTCGATGGTTGAGGAAAGGTGAGCGTACTTCTGTTCCATTTGAATCTTCTTGTTCTCTACTGAATCCAACTCTTAGCGTGGGTGTTCCAGCGGATCTTCATTATCCTGTCTATTGTTTTGATCGGTAGAGGTCGTGTGGATTTGGGTTTAATTGTATATGTTCATCTAAATGTTAGTATTGATTACTCGTAATACAAGTCATCTTTGTCTTGAATTTCATGGCTGAATTCATACCCGGTCCGTCTATCATCGCCTTGTGTATACAAGTGGCATACACACTTTGTAGTGATAGGTTAACCGTATTCATTCCTAGCCTCTGCGTTTGAACTTGACTCGTCGTACATGTGCTATTCCTAAATAGTCCATCGATAATACTACGGGAAGGTTGCAAAGGATATAGTACTCCTCACATGAGTGCTACGGGATTTTGAAACTAGAAACGGTTTGGGAGTTGTGTCGGGATTGTCGTTACAGATCGAAAGGTTTTCGTTAGTGAACGGTGAAAACGAAGGGTATTTCTATGGCACATGGAATTGGTATGGTGAAGACCAAGCCAATCCATTTCTAGTAGCTATTTGGGAACTTCTTATCGTAACAAGTGCGAAACAGATCGGGAAAAGTGTTCGGACGAGGAAGTAATTTATAATTACTTTTTATCTGGTACTTGTTTTATTTAAAAGTTAAGTTGTATATTTATATTTTACTGGAAAAAGCATACCGTTGTTCACAAGGGTTCTAGAGTAGTCTCTCCTGCGGTGATCACTAGGATTCTTCCATCTTCGCCAGAGTTCCTTGTTATTGGACAATCCCTCTGGAAGTGTCCAGTTTCGCCACAACTGTAACAGCCAGGAATCTGCGAGATAGGTTGTGCCAGTACTCTACAGAAACGAGTAGTGTGTCCCTTCCTATTGCAGTTCTTGCAATACATCCTCCGACATGCTCCAGCGTGATGAAAGTTACACTTATTGCATTTCGGAAGGTTCCCAGCATATCGACTAGTAGGTGCTGGATTGGGAGATGTTGTGGCAGCATGAACACCGACTATCTGTTGTCCTTTCGAGGTCTCTTGTGTTGGTTGTTCCCTTTCCTTACTCCCCGACTTTCGCTTATAGTCGTCCATTTTTGCTAGCTCAGGAGTGGGGGTCATCACTACTTGGCGGACTCCATGGTCGATGAGTCTCTGGGCCAAGCATTTAGCACTATCGAAAGTAGTTGGGTTTGAAGCTAATACATGTCCTTAAATCTGAGGGGATAGTCCCCAGATGTACCTCTCTACTTTATTATTCTTCGGGGTGACCATCCCGGGGCATAGTGCCGCTAGATCACCGAATCTATCAGTATAAGCCACTATATCAGAGCCTGTCATAGTAAGGTTCCACAGTTCTTGCTCTAGCTTCTGTATCTCGCCCCTTCGGCAGTACTCTTCTATCATCATTGCTTTTAGGCTTTCCCAACCTATTAAACTTGCCACTGTGAGTGTCAGTGACTTGACATGGCCATTCCACCATGTAAGGGCCATGTCTGAGAAGGTACAGGCAGCAAACTTAACTTTGCTTCCTTCCGAGCATGTGCATATCTCGAATACATATTTTTCTTTCTCGAACCATTGCATCAGAGTAATGACTCCCCCGCTTCCACTAAAGGATTTGGGTTTGCAGTTCATGAAGTCTTTGTATGTACACTCCCTAGGGTGTCCGTGGATATTTCCGAAGTTAAAATTGTTAGTACCACTCCCCGCCCCACTGGCACCATTCACTTGAATTTGAGTCATGACAGCCGCTACAGCGGCAGTTATGACAGCCTGGATCGCAACAGGATCCAATTGTGGTGGAGGCGGTGGTGGATTTGTTGACATGTTGTTATTACGCCTGTTATATCTATGAGGAGGCATCCTTCTGTTAGAAGATGAAAGGCTGGTAAGATATCGGAAATGGTTATAAATCGAATGTCGTAAGAACTTGGCTATCTTAGCTTTGAATGCATCATGATTCGGAAGTGTTTTGCAAACAATTCATAACAGAGGTTTATATTTAAAATAAACTTATGAATTTTTGATATTGAATATCCTCAATTGAAATTCCGTGATTCGATTTACTGTTATTTGTCATGTCGGAAAAAGCATTAAACTTAACATGTAGTGTGAGTAGTGTAATCACTAACTCACTAGGTTATATTAGTTATTAGTATGACGCATCAGGTCCTTGATGATTTCTCTATTTATTTGATCCTCGTCTGTTCCCTTCTCCGGATTCTCGTTATGAGTCACTTTTTGATCTTCCTTGACTCCTCTGTTGACTGATGTAGTGGAGTGGTTATATCTAACTATGTTGTCGTGCGAGAATGGGGATGTCTAAAGAATATTAATAGTTTTTAAGGTGATCCTCATTAGGTCCTCCTATAATTATGCAGCGTACACCAGTTGTATATAATTGAGATTAAATAGACTTTCGATTAAGTGAGCCTACTCTAAAACCAGAACCAAACAAGGAACAGGTAGTAGAGCGAAGATCACTACTTCTAAGTCTATGGAATTTTAATTATATATAAACTTGGAGCATACACTCCGCAATTATAGACCTGCCAACAAGGGTCTTTTAGTTTTCAAATAAGTTATCTTATTGTACTTAAAATACTCCTATAGCTATCTCCTGGTATATACTGGTCGGCTCTCGGACAAATATAGTTGATCAGGCTATATTCATCCCAGTCCCGATTACATGTCCCAAGGCATACCTGTAGTGCACAACTCATCTATAATACTTCTATGTTGGTTTTTATTATGATACTGACCCTGTTATGTAATGTATGCATGTATACTTTTGTAAAAATTCTATTGTAAAAAGTATAACTCTTAATCATAGTGTTTTTGCCCAGTTGTGTTTATAGTTGTATATCAAAAATGGTTTTGATATACTTAGCTCACTATAAACAATGCTCTGATACCAATCTGTCACACCCCCAAACCTGAACGGTGGAAACATTCGGGGGTGGAGGACGTCATGTACAGTATCATAAAAAATGTAAAATAGTAATCAAAGCAACAACAACCATTGTATTGATAATAAAGTGTTTACATTGAATACATAAAGTAGATAGTGTGATTTCAAAAGTAGTTGACCAAAACAAAGACTTGAAGCTACTATGCTCCATCTTCTTTACACTTGTACGAGTACCTCCTTATTAGTTTCCTGAGAATACAAGTGATTTGGAAAGTGTATCAACATTTAAGTTGGTGAGTTCATAAGTATTTGATTTAGAAGGTAAGTTTATTGTTTCTTGAAAATGTTCGTATGATATTACTGAAAATCCTATATTTTATTGATAGCTTGAAGTGTAGCCCTTAGCCTTGATAACAAAATATATTTGATTCTTTCGTTTAAAGAGTGATATATGATACTTTGAATTTGTATATGAAAAGTGACCAATGTTGTTTCCTACCATGATTACTTAGTGCATATAAGTTATATAAAATCAAAGATCGAACTGACAGTCGAATGAGTAGATCTGCCCTAAGCCCACAACCAAACAAGGAACAGGAAATGAGGCGGAAACCACACTTTCCACTATCCATCGAATCTTCATTTTATATAACCCAAACATACCCACTAAGTGATCACATCAATATGAAAATACTTGTATATGTCTCCTGAAAATCCGATATTTTCAAATGAAAAGAGTTATGATTTGTTGTGTTGAAAATGAATGTATTAGATCCAGAAAATCCCATATTTTCCCTAATAGATGAGTTATGATTCGTTGTGTTCAAAATGAATGTATTAGATCCAGAAAATCCCATATTTTCCCTAATAGATGAGTTATGATTCGTTGTGTTGAAATTGAATGTATCAGATCCAGAAAATCCCATATTTTCCCTAATAGACGAGAGGCAGTCTTAAATGACCAAGACCGTGATATGTAAGTAACTATGACATACTTAGCTTTATCACTTGGTAGTTTTATTATTAAGTAAAACTAGTTAAAGTTGCATTTACTGAATTCTGAATGTGCTGATAATACCTTATCATGATTACTTAGTCCTTACAAGTTATATATGCCTAAGACGGGAACCAACAGTCGATGGGGTGATTCTGCCCTAAAACCACAACCAAACAAGGAACAGGAAATGAAGCTGAAATCATACATCCCACTGTTTATCGAATGAAAACCATATATAACCCTGATGTGAATACGAAGTGATCATATAGTTATTATTCCCCGAACTTGATTGAGTTGAGTATTACTACGTGTATGATTCATTGTTTCCGTGTTGCGAGTTCCTATAACCATGCTAATATGACAGATATCCTTACTGCAAATGACATTTGTAACCCCTGAACTTTCATTCCAACTGTAGCTAACAGTCAGGGCATGGGATTGTCTGTCCCGTATAGATCTATACACAAACTCATGCTCTCCTTCCAGGAGACTCTGGCTATAAGTGATGGACTTTCGTTTAATGCTAAACAAAGCCGCTGTCTCACAGATGATTCGCTAACAATAAGTTCACTAGTAATATATGAAAAACCTTTTAGTAAATAAAAATAACAATTTTCATTTATAACTTTGTACGACAGAAAGAGTGGATTGATTTGTAAAGTATAATCAATATAATTTATATGATTTTGTATGAAAAGATTATCCTTTCGACGGTGTTAATAACAACATAATGATGAGTTATATTTACTTGTAACTACATGGTGTTATAGTTGAAATGGTTAGCCTTGATATAATGTAGTAAGCAAACGTATAAATAAAATGTATTTCATTTATAAAACATATTGTATCCCATAAGGGTAAATTTGTGTTGTGAGGTGTTTTGCATGTTAACAATTTCATAAAATAGTTATAAAAGCAACATGAAAGGTATAGCAAAAGATTGATCTTTTCACTCGGGATTAACCAGGTGTTTACTTGTATTCCCCCCCTATAAAATATATTAAAAAGTTTAGAAAAGTGTAGGGGTATGAACTCACTTGGTTGAAGAGGCGGGTTGAAGAAGATAAGGCAATAATCGAGCAGAACTTCGACAGGAGGAAGCGGATTTCTCTGGATTCTCGGGCATCTCGAGAGCGTAAAACTTCCTTTGGGACTTGGATATGAAAACTGGGACTTCGGGATATTTCTTGCACGCAAAACGAGGTAAAAACGCAAGAGAATGAGAGAAAATGAGCAAAGAAACTCGGAACTCTCGCACCCCTTTTATAGGGGCTGGAACCCTCGCGTACGAGGGGCGTACCAGCTAGATTACACGGCGCGTTCGCATGCGTCATGGCTTACCGCATCCTTGGACGAAGCATTGGATGGGACCTGGAGCGACGTGGACAAACCGAGGCCTAGCACCCGAGTACGATGGGCGTACGAGGGTACGCTGGGCGTAAATCGTCTTGGTTTGTGTGCCTCAAACTTGTAAAATCCGTAACCTTCGCATACGAGCTCCATTTTTGACGTTCTTTATATGAACGCGTAGGTGAGAATGTACTCTACAACTTTCATTTAGACTCTGTCGGCTAGTTTTGAATTTATTTTGAATTATTTATTTTTAACAGGCCGGGACAGGAAAAGTCCGTTAAAAATCCATAACTTCTTCATCCGACGTCCGTTTTCGTCGGACTTTTTACCATTGTAATACCATTGATGAGATATTCGATTCTCGTTTAGGTCACGTTGGCAAAAAGTCACTCCATCTCTATTTTGAGTTTTTAGCTGTCTACTGCTATGTCCGAAACTTCGAAAAATCATAACTTCCTCATACGAAGTCAGATTTGGGCGTTCTTTTTATGTATGCTCACGGTTTAGGGATATCTACGACTTTTATTTAGATACCTAAGGCTAATAAGTATTTTATTGAAATTTCGCGTTTTAGGCTTAACAGTGTTTTACCGTTATTGTTACGGATCTTCGATTGGTCATAACTTCTTCGTTATAACTCGGATTTTAGTGTTCTTTATATTTTTGGAAACCTAGTTACGATCTCTATCGTTTTAATTATCCCAATTGAGGTTATTGAACAATTTATTTTTGACCTAATATTTGCTGGTGTTACATTATCCCCCCGTTAGAGAGAATTTCGTCCCGAAATTCGCATTTTGAATGGGTGGTCGATGGTTGAGGAAAGGTGAGCGTACTTCTGTTCCATTTGAATCTTCTTGTTCTCTACTGAATCCAACTCTTAGCGTGGGTGTTCCAGCGGATCTTCATTATCCTGTCTATTGTTTTGATCGGTAGAGGTCGTGTGGATTTGGGTTTAATTGTATATGTTCATCTAAATGTTAGTATTGATTACTCGTAATACAAGTCATCTTTGTCTTGAATTTCATGGCTGAATTCATACCCGGTCCGTCTATCATCGCCTTGTGTATACAAGTGGCATACACACTTTGTAGTGATAGGTTAACCGTATTCATTCCTAGCCTCTGCGTTTGAACTTAACTCGTCGTACGTGTGCTATTCCTAAATAGTCCGTCGATAATACTGCGGGAAGGTTGCAAAGGATATAGTACTCCTCACATGAGTGCTACGGGATTTTGTAACTAGAAACGGTTTGGGAGTTGTGTCGGGATTGTCGTTACAGATCGAAAGGTTTTCGTTAGTGAACGGTGAAAACGAAGGGTATTTCTATGGCACATGGAATTGGTATGGTGAAGACCAAGCCAATCCATTTCTAGTAGCTATTTGGGAACTTCTTATCGTAACAAGTGCGAAACAGATCGGGAAAAGTGTTCGGACGAGGAAGTAATTTATAATTACTTTTTATCTGGTACTTGTTTTATTTAAAAGTTAAGTTGTATATTTATATTTTACTGGAAAAAGCATACCGTTGTTCACAAGGGTTCTAGAGTAGTCTCTCCTGCGGTGATCACTAGGATTCTTCCATCTTCGCCAGAGTTCCTTGTTATTGGACAATCCCTCTGGAAGTGTCCAGACTGCAACTTCACCAGGTTCACCACTTTGTTCCACATAGTCTTTGTCTTCTTGTCCAGAATCACAATCGGTCTATCTATGTAGTTCAGACGCTCATCAACCTAAATTTCATCTAAATCAATCATCATAGAATTCTCGGATAAACACTTGCGTAATTGAGACATGGAAAGTGTTGTGGATCTGACTGAGCTCATCAGGTAAATCCATCCGGTATGCAACCTTGCCTACCAAGGCGATAATCCTAAAGGGACCAATATACCGGGGGCCTAGCATGCCCCGCTTCCAGAACCGAATGACACCCTTCCAAGGTAACACCTTCAAAATCCAAAAATCTCCCATCTGGAACTTGAGGTCTGATCGACGCCAGTCAATATAAATCTTCTATCGACTATATGTGATTTGCAACCTATCGCACACTATGTTGTATTAAGTCAATGGTCTTAAGTACTACCTTGGTACTCCCCATGACTCGATATTCGACCTCGCCCCAAAAAGTGGGGTCCTATACCTCCTTCCGTACAACTTCTTAAAAGGTGGTCGATTAATACTAGCATGATAGTTGTTTTTGTATGGGAACTCGGCCAATGGAAGATATCTATCCTAACTCCTGCCAAAATGCAGCACATTAGCCTTGAGCATATCTTCAATTGTCTGAATCATCCGCTCACAATGTCCATTAGTCTAAGTACCCAAATCCTCATGAAACTTCGTCCAAAACCTGCATGCTAAGCGAACATCTCCATCCAAAACTACCAAAACTGGCACCCCGTGCCAAACCACCACCTCCGGGATGTGAATGTCGGCCAGTTTCACAGCATATATACTCTTAGTGATCTGTATGAAATGAGCACTCTTCGTCAATCTATCAATGATGATCCAGATAGATTCAACCCCACGTGCTGTCCTCGGAAACTTTTTGATGAAGTCCATGGTGATCTCTTTCCATTTCCACATAGGAACGTGTAACGGTTGTATCTTTCCGTGCGGTCTCTGATGTTCGGCCTTGAATTTCCGGCAAGTCAAGCACCACTCCACAAACCATTCTATCTTCCTCTTGATACAGGGCAGCAAATAACTCAACCTCAGATCCCTATACATATTCGGGACCCCTGGGTCGATCAAAAAAATTCGACTTATGAGCCTCCTCTAGTACTATCTTTCTAACCCCACCCGTAGTCGGGACCCAAACCCTTCCACACCAAGTCAACAAGCCCCAAATATCATTGACAAAAAATGGAATATGTCTCCTAATTCACTATTCCTTCCAATTTTCCTTCTTCAATCCTTCCACCTGAACCTTCTTCATCAAATCAAAAAGACGAGAAACAATAACCATCCTCAGACATACATCTCCATTTGGTGCACTCACCGACTTATGGCTTAAGGTAGCAGCCACAAAATTAGCCTTCCTAGGGTAATACAAAATCTCACAATCATAATCCTTCACCACATCCAACCACCTACGCTGCGTCATATTTAGATTCGACTGCTCCGTCAGATAACTCAAGCTCTTGTGGTTAGCGTAAATAGTGCACCTAATTCCATACAAATAATGTTTCTATATCTTGTGGGGAAAACCTACCACCCCCAACTCTAAATCATACGTACGGTAATTCCCCTCATGAAGCTTTATCTGCCTCGAAATTTAGGCAATCACATGACCTTTCTGCATGAGTACAACCCCTAATCCCGAGATAGACACATCACAATAAAGTAAAAAATCATTAATGCCTTCGAGAAGGGTCAGAATTGGGGCCTCACTAAAAAATCATTCATACCTCCTGGAGATGTGTAGACAACTCATGCATCTCTGGCGATGCTAATCGATATGGTGCTTTGGATATTGGGGCCGCACCGGGAACTAAATCAATCTGTAACTCAAAATGCCTCTCAGTAGGAACTCTGGGCAAATTCTTAGGAAATACATCAGGAAAATACTGGACGATAGGAACATCACTCATATTTGCCATGCCCCCAACTCGAGTATCTGCCACATTGGCGAAAAATCCAGAACAACCATACTAAAGATATCTCCTAGCTCTCTCGACTGAATAGAGAGTCGGTCCGCGTTGAGCACCCTTGCCCAGAATAATTAGTTCTTCACCACCTGGGGTTCAAAGTCCCATTAACTAGTGCTGACAATTAATTATGGTCCCATTGGGACCCAACCAATCCATCTGTAGGGTTTCAAAGTACTCCATGGATTAAGGCAATGGGCCTCCTTGATGAAGTGTAGGTTAAAAGCCCAAGACTTGTCTTTTCCCTATACATAGTCATGTATTATTCATAATTAGGGTTAAGAGTGAGGCAAAATGTAGGCGCCACATTGTGAGGTTTCTTATGTAGAGTTAGATTCTTTAGTCTATTTTGAAAGTGTAATTCATTCCTCATGTTTTTAATAAATCGAGTGATCATTCGAGATATCTTCTTTATTGTGTTTGTTCTTAATTTCCGCATCTTGTTCATCAAATCACAATTAGGGTTTCAATCCTAACAATTGGTATCAGAGCAGGAGATTGTGTAATAAATACGCATCTCTTCTGTTTAAGAGCTTTTAGGGTTTCCGTTAATATTGGATCTAGCGTAACGATCATCACTGTGTTCATGACGTTGTTTAGCAATTTGAATATTACCCTAAACTGCTTTAGTTTTAAACGTCTGATTCTTAACAGGTTTTAAAGATCTCATCATCATGCAGCACGATGATTCTCATATCAACTCCATAAATCTCACAAGCAGTATTGGATCGACAACAAGGATCCCGATTCTCTTTCCCAATGAGTATGAAGTTTGGGCACTCTACTTCGAAGATTACGTTCTCGGTCTAGAGCATAATGGTTATTTAATTTGGGAAGTCGTCACTCTAGGTGCATTTGTTCATACTGAAACCAAAAGAGTTATTAAAACTCAAAAGGAATACAACCAGCTGCTTCTTGATGTAAAAGACGTTCCTCAGGATCAGAAAGAAAAGCTAATCAGCAATGTTAAAGCAATGAGGATCATTCGATTCGCCTTGCCAGCTGATACCTTTCATCTGGTTAGTTCGTGTGACACTGCAAAAGCTATGTGGGATAGGCTTAAGGAACTTTACTCTACTGATGCAGATCTCGAGCATTCTACTCAAACACTTTTGCTTATAGAGTTTGGTGCCTTTGCACAAAACCCTGAAGAAAACTTGAGTTCAACTTTCAATAGATATAATCATCTTCTGAGTAAGATGATGAAACATGGTATTAGACGAGAAGTAATTGAAGAGAAGGTTATGCTCATGAAAGGGCTTAGACCTGAGTGGATGGCAGTGGTTTCTACCGTAAAGGTGCATGAGCAGTTTAAAAACTATACCTTAGCCAAGCTTGTTGGAATTCTGAAGGCATACAAAAGTGAGGTGACAAAAGAAACGAAAGTTGCTTCTGGAATGGGATCTCTGGCTCTCGTTACGAAGGGCAAGACAGTTGTAGAGGATGGGTCTGAGTCTGATCATTTTAAATGCGAGCTTACAAATGAAGAGTATGCTTTAATGGTTTCAAATCCTAAGCGGTTCACAAGGAAGAAGTTCCCCTCAAACAAGAACTGAAAATGGTAGGGCAGCTACAATTCTGAAAAAGTGAAAGAGGAAAATAAAACTGGTTCTTAAGAGGAGGAAGAAAAGAAGGAGAAGAAGCTCGTGGGAGACTCAGGCTATGACTGTAGTTATTGTCATGGTAAAAATCATTTGGCCAAGGAATGCATGCTAAGAAGATTAAATGAGAAGAAGGAAGGAGAAGATGATGAGGCATACTACATGCAAAAGCTAGAGGAGATCAATAAGAAAAAGAATGTTGATAACTTTATGCCTACTTTAATTGTGCAGGAAAATGTTGCTGAAAACGAGTTTCGAGGAGTTGACGTCTAGTCAACAGACTCTCAAGATGACGAAGTTCGTAGGCCCACTCATGGTAGGGCGTTCGTTGCGAAAGAAGAAAGTTCGCTCTGAGCTGCAACGGATAATGATAATTTCAAAGCTTCCATTTCTGCGAGGATGATACCGCTTTTAGAATCTCTTGCAATTGAAAATAATCTTATGGATCAACTTGCAGCTCAAACCACAACTGTCAAGGTTCATCAAGCAAAACTTGCTCCAGCCGACAAAGAGATCAAAGATCTTCAATCTGAGCGAGCAGTGGCCAAAAACTGTGTTGGGGATGTTAATTCTCTCCTCTCCAATATCCTTGACTCTCATGATCCAATACTCACTATTTCCATTCGAAGGCATCTGGCTGACAAGTTTCGTCCTCCAATAGCAATGCTGAGTAGGATTGAGGGTGTTTCGGAGACTCCCGTCATTCTGAAACAAGGGGAGAACCTCCAAAGAAGTCTTCAGCCATGCCAACGACTTCTGTCACGCCAACTACATTAGTCATGCCAATTGTTAAAAGCGAATCTGAGCCTAAAGGCAAAGAAAAGTTTTTCTCTGATGATCCTATCATTGATAATAGTGAAGACGAGGAGCTTGATGAAGAAGAACTTAAAAAGCGAAAGGCTCATGAAGCTGAGTTGGATGAAAATCAGAGAATCATTCGAGAAGTTGAAGCCAAGGAGAAAGCAGAAATAGAAGCTCATGTCACTCTTGAAAGCACGAAACTCTTATTTCCAAAGTGGACGCTCAAACGAATTCAGAGTGAAGCTGTAGACTTGCCAAGTCAATATTGGTTAGAACCAGTTGTGTCATTCGAACTTCAGAACACACAAGATTCGCAACTGGATCTTCCAATTACTCCCAAGGCCTACAAATTTCGCTCGTTTGTGAAAGTTGTGAACGTGCCATCTACTGACAGCGGGGCTGACCATCTTCTTTTCTCGTTCTATCTCAAGTACATGAAGCCACAGTATGAAACGTGGAGTGCGAGCAAGATAACGGCTATGAAGGTCACTGGACCAATTGAGACTGACAGTTTTCCAAATGCAAAATTCAAAGTTGTCAGAGGTTCTGTGAGTCAAGTTCATGAATTCACTCTTGTAGACTTGCCATGTCTCAACCCATACGACTGGATCATGCTCTACAACTTGTTGCTGAGAGATGAACAAATGTACGAGCCTGCTATCCAACATCTCAAGTTGATGATAACTTCCTACATTCAAGAGATTGGAAATATTGATGTGGAAGTAGCTTCTGTACTGCGAAGGAAACCCTCTATTCTTCCTATAGAATCTCCTGAAGGTTTTGAGAAGTGGAAGATTGGAAAGATTCACTAAGAGGGATGGTATGTGGAGTTTCAGGCCAGGGAACGAAGTAATACAGACTTTCGAAAGACCTGATTCTCCCTCCCAGATAAACATCTATACAACACTTCCTGCCTTGAGTTCATTTTGGATCTGGTCACCAAATTCAAGGGCAACAACAAAGGGGATATCAATTGCTTCTCAGACATGATTCAATGGTAAATTCAGGTTCGCAACACCTTTTTGAGTGTTATTCCTAAGGTCTACGAAGTGCAGAAGCGAACTTAACCTTGAAGAACTCTCGCTCAATTAACGCAAAAGGGGAGATTGTTGAGTATATTGTGTTGCGTCATTGGGCCTTATGCATAGTTTTAGTTTCTAAATGGGTTGGGTCTGTCCTCCCTTATTTATTATCTAGGGTTAGAGTATTTAATATGCATGCATGCATCGTGTTTTGGAAACTCTGATGTTATCTTGTAACCCTAATCACGCCTCTACAATAGCAATTCTTCATCGAGTTCTTTTGAGGCGTGGTCTTTTAATCATTCAGCATATTTTGAGTCATTGTCGCGTTCTTGCTTTAATCTAGTTGAGTCTAATCGATCATTCAAGGATATTTAATCCTAAGAATTGGTATCAGAGCCGGTCGGTGAAGATCTATTGATTTTTCAAGTATCGGTTCTTGATTTGGTGATTTTCTGCACAAGTTATTGAAGATTATTGGTGTTTTGGCGGTTTGGAATTAAGATTTTTTTTCTACTGTTAATGATGATTAATGGTGTTCTTCTACTGTTCATCTGGTATATCTTTTAATCTGTTTCGTTTTACTGTTCATTGGGTTGATCTGATTGTTTGATGTTAATGGATTTATTTCCTTTGATTTAATCCATTTATTCAATTCCGTTTATTCAAGTTTGTTCACTGTTCATTCATGAGCCCATCATCGCTGCACTGTTCATACTATAAGCCCATTGGTTTCTTTCACTGTTCAATGATTTTCTCTTACATCGCCATATGAAATCACAAAGTTCTAATCCGCAAGAGTTCATCCCTTGTTCGTTCATTCTTATGTGATTAAGTGGTCTTTGTTTTAATCGATTCGAAATTGTTTGTGTTTTTCCATAACTTTCGATTACATAAAGCTTTAAATCGGATTTATCCTCATAATAATAGAATTCACTTTATAGTGTGTTTTCTGTTTGATCAATCGTGATATACGATCTTGTGGTTAAATAACCTTTTTGTTTCAATCACCTTAAATTTTTAATCGTATGTGCTCTCACGATTTTTGAAAATAGCGATTCGGCAGTAGAACATGATTCCTAGTTGGTAAAGTCTTGATCGGAATGAGCAGATGTTCTTGTAAGTCAAACCTTAAAAGTAAAAATTGAATTTGTGAATCCTTTAGTACGAACTGTTTCACATGCGAATGGTTGGAGCTTGACAACCTGCGAATGAAATCGGGACTCAATTGGGATGAACAATGGCCTAAAGCAAAAAGTCAAAATTGACGGAGAATCGGGGTGAACTACAAACGAAAGATCTGACCTGCGAACGTTCGCATTGGGTGTGTAATCTGTTGATTCGGAGCGAAAGGTCTAGGATTCGGAATTGAAATCGGGCTCGCACTCGTTCTTCTTCCCTGTTTGCTCGACAACGAACCTGTGACTGGATTTGGTGTAAAGGGAGATTCGCATCGGGTTTATAATCGCTTGATTCATTGCGAGAGGTCAAGGATTGAGGGTGCCTTGATTCGCAGCGAACCCGTTCTGGGTTTCGTAGCAAGACCAATATCGTTTGTAATGGTGCATCGGACATTTAACTGGATTCATGTTTGTAAAGGCGTGTTCGTAACGAATGGTTTGCAGCTTTGAATTTGGAGGTTTCTCATTTTGGTTGAGTCGTCGTTCGTTCTTCTTATCAGATGTTAAATGGGGATGAAGATAACTCAAGTTATATTGTTGGTCCCTGCTGATTCAAAAATTTGACACTTTTGGTCCCTGTTGTTTTCACAGCTTGGCAGTTTTGGACCATTTCCAGAATTTGTTACAAATGAAGGGGAATGTGGTGCAGAATTATAAATTTTGTCCCCTGAATTTCAGCAAAGTGACAATTTCAGCCCATTTTTCGAAAAGTTTATAAATTTGAGGGCTGGTGAACATTTTTGGATTTTTTAACGCACATATTTTTTTTCGTGAACAGAAAATTAAGGATTTCATCAAGTCTTGGCGGTTCGAAAAGTCGTTTTTCGTGATAACATCAAATTTTTCGAGTGTTTCGGATTTTATACTTCATCGTTTATATCATTTTGTCACGGGGGAGCATAGTAATTTTTTATCCGTTCAAGATCATTCTCATGACCATTTGAAGGCTTTATGATCACGTTTTTTATTATAAATCGGGGGAGAATTTGATATGGCCATTCGAAATTGTATTTGTGACTTTTCAAATTTTAAGATTTTTGATAAACCTTGTGGTAGAATTATGAAGGTAGCTTTTACAGTAGCAGTTCTTCGTCAAGCTCTTATAAAGCTTTTACAGAGAAGTAGCCTTTACAGTAGCAGTTCTTCGTCGAGCTCTTCTAAGGCCTTGTTATATCTCCGACTTCTAGTATTTTCTCGATCAAGTGGCGTTATGAATCTTAAAATTTGGGTTGTTGCATGATATTTTTTGGTGGCTTATATCATTAGCTTATTTGATGATCGTTATGACTTGGAGTGGGAGTTCTTCAAAGGCAAGAAGTGATTTGGTTTCTTAATTCTGAAATGGGTTTTTATGGCGGGTTTGGCTTTATTGAAGAATCTTTGGGATTACATTAGAAAATTAAGTTTAAAAACAATACTTTAGTGCTTGGTTTATATATATCCTAGAACCCGTTTTTGAAGACTATTGAAGAATCAATATTCGTGGATTGCTTCGAATATTCCTCGTTGCGAGATCTTTTCTTATTTGCTAGATGCTTGTTTTGGAAGTTGAAGCCTTGTCATCCATTCCATACTTTGAGGGGGAGATTGTTGGGTTTCAAAGTACTCCATGGATTATGGCAATGGGCCCCCTTGATGAAGTGTAGGTTAAAAGGTCAAGACTTGTCTTTTCCATATAAATAGTCATGTATTATTCATCATTAGGGTTAAGAGTGAGGAAAAATGCAGTCGCCACGTTGTGAGGCTTCTTATGTAGAGTTAGATTCTTTATTCTATTCTGAATGTGTAATTTATTCCTCATGTTTTGAATAAATAGAGTGATCATTCGACATATCTTCTTTATTGTCTTAGTTTTTAATTTCCGCATCTTGTTCATCAAATCAAAATTAGGGATTTAAACCCAACACCATCCCTATAATAACCTTTGTCCTGCACAGAGGAATCGGAACCAAATCAATAGAATATCTCTCCCTGAACAAGTTCATAACACACCCTGTATGAACCCTCGAAGCACTCACTGAACTATCATCAACAATCTCTACCTCCAATGGATAATGCAAAATCCCATGAGCATCGCAAAACTACTTGCTAAGCGCAAGAAATATAAAGGATCATGTAGCACCCAGATGGAAGAGAACATGAGCAGTCATACCATTGACTAACAAAGTCCCTTAACATGATTAAATAAAATATGAGCATAAAGAAAGGAAATAATAAGAGATAAGGTAAGGACATATACTTGCAACCACATTAGGTATTGCTCTTGCCTCCTCAGGCGTTAGCTGAAATGCCATGCTATTCACTACAAGTGTCTCCGATTTGACTTGGAGGCCATCAGTGATCCTTAGGGTTGTCGGCGCAGCCGCCGCCACTACCCCTCCCATCAGCCTCAGATAATCGGCCTTTTTATGGTCTGTCTGGTTGTAGTGGCAGAAAATTAGTGCACCTCGGGGGCAGTCCCTACTCATGTGCCTAGTCTGACAACATCTGAAACAACCCAACCCGACTGCTCTACCGCTCAGCTTGCCATACTTGAGGCAACGGCTCCGACCCTGCTGACCTTTAGTGTGTGAATCGAAATTCATGGGCATCTTTGTGTGGCCCACTGTTTTCTACACTTGCTCCGGCAACCGCTTCATCAGAAGCTCCAGCACAATTTCACATTCCCGGGCTATTACAAACATGTCATTCAGGGTCTTGCACCCGAAAATCTCACAAACTCTTTGATATCATCCCTCAACATATCATGATATCTCGTCTTGTTCATCACCTCATCTGCAACATACTACGGAACAACCAGAGCCCTCTCATGGAACTTGGCGGTGATCTTCGCCACAGTCTTAGTAGTCTAGCGAAGGTCCTAAAACTTCCTCGCCAGCTGTTGCACCTCAATCGCCGATGCAAATTCCTCGTGGAATATCGTAAAAAATTCCTCACAAGTCATGGTCACCACAGCCGCAGAGGCTAATGCACGACCGACCTCATCCCACCAATCACGACCTCCGTCTCTTAGAAGGTAGTAGGCAAACCCCACCTTCGACCCATCAGGACAGAAGATCATGCGCTGAGCATTCTCCATGTCATCAATCCATTTGCAGCTAGCAAAGGGATCCTTAGCCCCAAATAACTCTATAGCTCCACATGCGTTGAAATCTCAAAATGAGGGAATCCGTGCTCCTAAATATCTCGTGGCGATATCTTCCTGAAAGGCCTCGAGGAGCTCATCCAAGAGCTCCATAATCCCCTCCTTGATGGTACTGAAAATCACAAGGGTGACATCCATGATACCACGAGTAATCTCTGAAGTGATAAAATCCCGTAGGAGCTCATCCATCGGTTCGACATCGGAGCCAGAACCAAATCCAGAAGCTCCTCTTCGAGTGGTCACCATACTCAACTGAAATACCAACATATAAACGATCAGTATAAACTCAAGGGAACTTCCACTTTATAGGCCCCTTAGAATCTTTGAGATTGTCCTTGACTCGGGTAAAAATCTTGTGCTTTCAGTAATACTTTCCTCAAGAACCATCATGGATTAGTGTCTAAATCCATGACTATTTGATGTGCACAGATTATACCTATCTAATTTTAAATTTATAACCTAACAAACTTATAATAACTATGCACCTATAGGCAGTGTACCTAGTCAGATTATAGTATAGCTTGGGTAAGTCGGGTGTCGATCACAGGGAATGATATTTAATTAATAAAATAATTACTAAAAGCTAAACTAAGAAAAACAACTAAAATTGGGGGTTTTATCTGATTTTACATGTTCAGAAAAACTTAAGAACTAAAATAAAAACGATTGTAATCAATATACTAAAACACTTTCGTTTAGTTTCGAATCCACCTTTTTCCTATGGTTAGTTCTTATTTATGGATTAATGAAGTTGGTTACCAAGTTATTGTAATTAGCAATTCAAGTCCAAATTTACTAATATTTTCACCAATTCATGAACTATATTGTATGGTCATACATAAGCAAAACACAAAATTTGTTATTCATTATAGATGGGCTATGTAAGATGTATCTAAAAAAACACAATTATGGTCACAATTATGTTCTCTAGCACAACTAAATTTGTTGCTTTTATTACTTATCTAAGATTTGGTCGATCCTAGCTCTAGGAATTTAATGGTCACTAAATCACTAGGTAATCAAGTTCGTGTAATTTAATGGTCACTAAGATACACTACACTTGAAATTAAGCAAAAAAGTTACAAACTTTAACATGCTAGGTAATGATAATCAAACACATGCATAAACCAAATTCATATAATCCATAAAGTAAGAAACTAACTCATAGTTTTAGGTTTCAACTAACTAAACGAAAGCAAGGGTTTTTAGCCCATAATCATAGCTGGAAAACACATAAACATATGGGAAACTAGACTAATCATGATTAAACTAGGAAAACCGAATGTGTAGATGCAAATCCTTGCTCCAATCTCTTTATCCTTTGATCTCTACTTGAATTCTGCCCTCAAAGGGGTCTTGGAAGGGTATTTTTTTGCTAATGGTCGCAGCCTTCAACCCTCTCTCCTCTGGAATCGACCTAATGTCCAAGATATATATAGCTACCAAAAATCTCGACACCACGACGTGTTAAAGGCACCACGTCGTGGTCCTCGTGTTTATCCCATATTCCCCACGCCAGTGTCAAGAATCGCGAAGATTCCATTCACCACGTCGTGGTGGTTGAAAATCCGACTTTTCTCAAAACATGAAAGTCATCCGAAATTGTGTGTAGTTTTCAGATCATTTTGAATCACCTTAATCGGAATTACGAGTCATGACATATGGTCAAAATAATGACGAGGGGTCAAGCTGTCTAGCAACATCTTTCTTGTGTCTTCTTCTTGTCTAAGGTCGTATTTTCCTGCTTCTAGCTTCCATATTGCTCCAGAGAATGTCTTTATGCTACATAACAGATATTAAGCATAATAAGTACATTTTGTTCTATAATAAGCATAATTCTAGCTAAAAGTATTAAGATATGATGTAAAATATATGTCTAGATATGCACATATCACTATTATTGGTTTGTACTTGACCCAAGAGTAGCATGGTCCATTTGGGTTGCATATCATCAGGACTATTTGATATCATGGTCCATGATTAGTATTGATCAATAATTAATTTGGAATTAATTCTGTGATCAAAAAGAGACTAATTAAATATAAGGGGTTGATTTGGTAAATCATTCATTCTTATAAAGTGGGCTTATGAGCCATAGTTCTGCATGCTGGGCTAAACCCATGTGGTAACCCATGGATACTCCATTGATTTTTTACCCCATGGAGCATGAGGGATATGGAAAGTCATTAGGGTTTACATGGTGTAACCCTAGTTTGCCACAGTATATAAGAACCCCTCTAGCTCATGAAATCGGCACTTAAGTGGAATAGTGGAGGGCTAGCATATTTGTGTGTGAAAGGAATCTCTTATCAAGTTATCCTTTGTTCTAGGTTTGTTGTGATTCCATTTGAGGCATTCATACTATTGGTGCTAAGCTCTTAAAGGCTAAAGGTTCAAGGTTTCCAACAAGCTACAATAAAACGTATGTTATCTAGCTTGTTTTATTACCCAAGTATCAAGTTTTGTATGCTAGTTAGGGTAATACCTTGGAAAGTTCAAGTTTGCATGTATAATACAGAGAACATAGATCCAAGGTATTTAGGGTTGCATGTACACCTTAGGAGTGTAAGAATGCTCAAAACCCTTCAGTGGTATCAGAGCCTAGGCTTGTTTTCAATTATACATGATGCTACATGTTTTTCCAAAGTTGAAATTCTGCCATTTTTGCATCTGACTGCTCACCACGATGTGGCAGTCTTTACCACGACGTGGTGATGCACCTGTGTGGAGAATTTCGGGTTTTTGCTTGCTATTGGATGAGGATCATTACCCTAAACTGCTTTTTGAACCTAGAAATCTGTTTTCCAAGAGGGTAATGTTCTTGCTTGTCCAATTTAAAGATAATTGTCAAAGTTTCAAGTTTTATATTAAGTTCATATGATTCTTGAAAATTATTGATATGAATTATGCATGCTTTGAAAATTGTTGATATGAACTATGCATGCTTATGGTTTTTGTTAGATCATAGAAATTATTTGACATGCTTGTTAGTTTAATTGATGATCTTAAATCGCCTTTGATGAATTCCATAACTTGTCCTCCAATTATGGAAAATGAAAAGTTTTTCTTTAAAAGAGTCATTAAACTCATAGGTTAAGGAAAAATGAAGTGTTCTTTTCATAAATGGTTTTATGAACTCCATAACTTGTCCTCAAGTTATGGATTTCCAAGAGCCCTTTCATTTAAACCTATACTAAACTCATAAGTTATGGATTCCAAAAGTTTTTTGAATAGTTCAAAAATTGCCCTCAAATTTTGGAATTTGTAAATGTAAAAGTCTAACTTTTGAAACATTTAATTCCAAACCTTAGAATTTTAAAGTTTAAAATTATACCCTTATACTATTATAATATTATATGTTTAATATATATATATATATATATATATATATATATATATATATGTGTGTGTGTGTGTGTGAGTGTGTGTATAAGATCAAAGGCAGTCTTACCATTAGTAGGCCTCATTCACGAAGCCGATCTATAAGGGGGGTATAAGGTTACTGCTTATAAAATGGTAGATTAATGGGTGTCCACTCTCACCCACCGCTTCCTTGACTGGTGGAGGGTCGTTAGCCGAACGGGTAAGACAGGACATTAATTCTCCATTCATTAAAAGTATAATGATAAATATAAAGTAACTAAACTTTATTAAATTCCCAATCTTAGTTACTTTAGGAAAATGTGAATTCGGTGCTAACCCATGAAATTGCACTTTTCACCTTGTTAAGTCATTAGTGGAGCGTGTGTGGTTAACCGGCACACTAATCTAGGACTGGCAATGTGTGGTAAAGGGTAGCTTAATGTTAATCATAGATCAATTGAGCGTGTGTGGTTAACCGGCACATTGATGAGGTGGTTGTAACATTAAGTGTACCAAGTTAATTTGCATGGTTATTCACTCCTTGTTTGTGATCCTCGGCATCCCAGTCACAAACTTGAAGGGCACAATCAAGATTTAAACATGTCATTGAATAGTTCAATGAATCTCAAAAGATCTAGGAGTTTCAATTCATTTAGAACCTAATGTTGAATTTCGTTTTTCATGGTGGAAATTGGTAAATCGTCATTTACCTACCTTCAAATATTTTGTATCTTGGATTACGGCATCCCTCTTCCAAGTTATAAAATATTGTATATTGGGTGTTATATTAATGACTTAAATCAACTAAACTTGAATTTCTCCCTCATAAATGTCTAGTTATGACAACTATGGTCTTCCTTATCCTTTTGGATAAAGCTATCCTAATGAAGATGATATCCCAAATGGCGATCATGGTGAAAGATTAATCCCTTTGTTGTGCATTAATGGGACTGGAAATCATACTTCACCTCCTCCACCTCCTCCAATTGTTCTCCCTAACCTAGAAGTTCTTGAATAGTTCAAGGTCACTCAATCCCTATTGGAAAGCAGTGTCTATATGTACTCACATCTTGGAGATGAAGTCTCATATTGACAAGTTGGGAGAGTTGGGTATCGAAGTCTCAAGGAAGTTGGTTGTTGACTAGGTTCTTCAGTCACTTCCTAAGTCATATAGCGAGTTCTTTAAAGGACTACTATGTGACAGACCATGAGATGACCCTTATCGATCTTACCTATTTGCTTGTCGCTGCTGAATCAAAAATGATTTGGAGCACTGGTAAAGCAAATTTGATTGGAAGATCTACTTCCCAAACTTCCATGGAATGGTAAGATTAGAAATCCAGAAAAGCTTTATCTTTCCAATGGAAAGGGATCATCCATGGTCAAGTCATCTAACCCAATGGTAAAGAGAAAGGCTAAGTCTGAGATAGTCACGTGTACCATTCCTAAAGAGTCCATGTGTTTCTATTGCCAAAAGAAGGGGCATTGGTTGTGAAGCTGCCTTATTTACCTAAAAGTTCACTAGGATGGTAAAAGTCGAAAATTTGACTATGATTTAGTTAAAGTCCACTATCTAACTCTATTAATTTCCTAATTGGAGATTCTTGTTACATGATGTGACTAGGTCACATTTTGATGTTTTTTAGAATCGAAACAGGAGAGGAAGCTTAGAAGAAGAGTATATTCAATCTGATCGCGAAGATGGATTTCGATCGCATGATTCGAAGATCTGAATTTTGAGTTGCTGCTTAAGAGCTATGATAGATTGCTTAGGAATAGATAACAACATAGTTTTCATATGTATTTGCATTGTAAGGATAAGTTTTTCTGTAATTTTAGAATAAATGAAAATTTTTTATTTTATTTATTTTAAGTATCCTTACAATGCGATTTGTGAAAATTGTTGTTTGTATGATTCCATTGATAGAAATATTGAAAAAATGGATTTGATTCTTTCATTTGTGTTAGTGTCATAATTTACCAAATAAGGAAAGATTTTCATCACCCAAGTTTCAGTTGGATAGAAACTTGGAATCATGCAACTTGTATTGTATGATGAATGAGAATTTTCATCTTTGGGAAATTAAAACTAATTCCTTGTTCGCATGTATATGTGAGTCAAGTGAAGGACTAGGAGATCGGGTACACTTGTTTGTGCGCTGATCAGGTCCACCACAAAGAACGATAAGGCTATTCGTCATGATTTACTAAAGTTTAGTGAATATGGTTATCCTATAAGGACATCTTAGTGCAATTTTTTGACTAAGAAGAGGAATCGTGAATTGTTTAAATGGTTAAAACAAGAAGATGAGTCATACTTTATTCCCAAAACAAGTCTTAAAGTCATACTCCAAGATTGTAACCTTGAGTGACATAATCTTAAGAAAGGTTTAAAACACTCATCAAATATAGAGTAAAATGTTTTCTACTCTTGTACATTTGAAATTGGTAAGTTGTGATGTTTTGGATAAAAACAAAGACCAACTAAGGTCAATTGTCTGAAGTGTTTTTCTTGATAAGAATCCGCACTAACTCTTGAATATTTCATTTGTCAAGTAATGGTTCATGACAAGAGAATCTTATGTGTCAAGAGGTCACTGGGAGTCTTAAAGATCTTGAAAGTTTCAAGAACTAATCAAGAGTAAACCTATTGTTAAACACTAGCCACGACTTGAGGTTTGTGACCTATCGTGTTGACATATTCTTGTTTATGTGTCCATTCCAGTTAAAGTTGACTATGCATATGAGTTCTGAAAGTTCTCAATTGGTTGCATAACAACCTGGAAGCAATGGTAGGCCCTTGTGCTGCTAGGTAGCAAGAAATTAAGAATGAACAAGTTCAGTCCATATGAGTTTGGATTTGTCACTAACCTTGTCTTGTGATTATGGTTTTGAAAAATTCCCATGGATAGGAACACATACACCATAAAATCTAAGTGTCATAAGGTTTCTCTTCGATTCATGAAAATGATGGTGAGGAAATGTAACGCCCGTAGATCCGGGCTAGTGAATTTAGAGACGATGAGCATCAAAAATAAGTTTTTGATGGAAGATTATTTAGAATGATTAATATTAACCAAGTTTTAGTATATGTTACAAGGGTTCCATACATATAAAGAATGCCGAAATCCGAGTTATAACGAAGAAATTATGGTCCGTCGAAGTTTTACGGCAAAACCGGCACGGCACCGGGAGACGTAAATAGTGAATTTACGGTAGAAGACTTTTTAGCCTTAGTGATATAAACAAAATTTATAGTATACGTTAAACCGAGAACATACAAAAAAAGAACGCCCAAATCTGACTTCGTATAAGGAAGTTATGAATTTTCTAAGATTTGGCATAACAGTGCACGACCCGAAACTCGTTTAGTTCGAGCGGTTTTTGGCCTACGCGACCTAAATGAGAGTTGAAGATCTCATTAATAGGAACTCAACGGTAAAAAGACAGACGAAAACGGAGTCCGTATGTAGATGTTATGAATTTTACGCAGACATTTAACACTATAATCTCCTCCTACTGTTAAATTTAAGATCGGTCGAGAATTAGCCGACAGAGTCTAAATGAAAGTTTTAGATCTTGTTTTTACCTACGCGTGGATATAAAGAATGTCAAGAGTAGAGCTCGTATGTTAAAGATATGGAAAAAACTTGGTCCCTACTCTTCGAGCGCGATAAATTCGATACAGTTTTGTAAATCTGAGATAGAATGAGAATTAGCTGACGACGTCTAAATAAAAGTTGTAGTACTCATAAATACCAACGCGTGGATATAAATAACGTCAAAAATGGAGTTCGTATGAACGAGTTACAAATTATAATAGCATATTTATGTATTAAAATAAAGTATAAATCATATATACGTACACACACACACATGTATATATATATATATATATATATATATATATATATATATATATATATATACAAATGTATATATCATTAGAAAGGTATCGACGATGCGGTAATTATAAGACTAGTGTTGAGTACTTTCGACATTAGTTTAGTACAAATATCGTTAAATCTATTTAAAATTGTATTATGAAGGGGTGTTTAGTCGTTTATATAACTATAAGGTCATTAAGTAATTATGGAGGGTAGTTTTTTTAAATTCAATTACTATAAATAAGAGGCTTGGGCTCTCATCATTCTTCCACCATTCTCTTGATTCAAGAGTCTTTCTCTTATTATCCCCCGAGCATTTCGGTCCCTCGTGATTCGACTTTTCTTTCTGTAGTTTTAGTATAGTAAGGTGAGCGCTAAAGTGTCGCACGAATCTTTCTTAGAAAGATTCAGCGACGAAGTTTTGCCCCTGCAGAGCCCGACTCCTAGCTAAAACCCCCTTGTAAGTAAGTTATGCTTACCTGTTTTAATATAGCTTATATTTAAAATTAGTATTGTTATTATGAACTTATAATAAATATATGAGCTATTATTATGACTTATATAAGTGTCGTTATAATATCTTTTTAACTACTCGCAGTACGGGGAATCTGGTTTAAAGGGCCGCATAGGGTTGCTGGATTTCAGAAGTGCTATATACCAAAATGGTCCTGCCCTCCGGTGTTTTATGTCTGGCCCCTGTCTGTATATAGTGGTTGGAAAGTATTGTTGAAACGCTTATATAATAATAATAATAATAATAATAATAATAATAATAATAATAATAATAATAATAATAAGACTAATAATTAGTCACGGTAAATATTAGACTAAAATCTAGTGGTAATAATACTAGGTGTCGTCGAAGGAAAATATTTTAAAGTAAACGAAGCGTTGTCTGAGTACCGAGTCACCACCTTATCAAGTGAGTGCATAGTTACTTTCATCTTACACATAGATATGAAGTACTTTATATAAATTACATGCTATGTGTGCATAATGTCTGAATACTTGTTGTCTATGCCGGAAGAATGATTTTATACATGTTTTAAAATGATTTAAATTGTATATGTATTTTATATCTACAAATATGTTGGGTATGATATGGGTAGATGAATAATGAGAGATAAAAGATGATGTGAGTAAACATTGGCAGCTGTAGACTTAGTGCCTAATAAATAACATCGGCAGCTATGGACTTAGTGTATATTGGACAAACACTGGTAGCTATGGACTTAGTACCTATTAGGTAAACACGGGTGACTATGGACTTAGTAACTGTTAGGTGTTGGTAGCTATGGACTTAGTACCTGGTAGCTATGGACTTAGTGCCTGTTAGATAAACGTTGGTAGCTATGGACTTAGTACCTACACTGGTAGCTATGGATTTAGTACCTGATGAACGAACTTTAGGAGTTATGGATTTATTGCATTGGCAGCTATGGAATTAGTGCATGTCTTATAAACCCTGGAAGTAAGGGACTTCGAAATGAACGAATGCAGAATAGATGACTCTTAGGGTAGACCCTTAAGAGTAAGGAAGAAAATAGGGATGGGTAATTGGGTTGATTTTTTGATGTTTAAACATAATAATTATATTATTGTGGGTTGAAAACCCTATGTACTCACCAGGTTTCCCAACCTAACCCACTCAGTTTATTTGTATCACATGTGTCGATACGAAGCTACATTACACTGAGAGATTAAAGAGATGTAGATCACAAGTGTAAATAAATGTAAGTTCTGTTTATGCTTATGTTTCTGTATTGACGATGACATCCCAAATGTTTTAAAATGAATAAAATACATTTCTTAGGAAATGCTTTTATAACGTATTTATCATGTTTTTCTGGGAAAAAATTCCGCAACATTTTTATTAAAAGAAGTACTCTGATTTCTATAAAGCATAAACAAAATCGGTCTTTTCTGGCCGTAAAAATGGGGATGTCACAGTTGGTATCAGAGCATTAGTTTAAGCGAACTAGGAATAAGGATTTATTTCTAGACTTAAACTTAGAATGCTAAGCGATGATTGTGAGGAGTGTGTCTAATATATTTTAGGTAGTACACCTAAATAGACGCAAGCACTAGCTTATTTAGGGAATATGCATTAAATGCTTTTATGTGCTAAATGATTTGTGATGCTTTATGCTATCGTTTGATCTGATCTATGGTCCGTTGCCGACCAGATCTGTAAATTTTATGTGCTCAGGTTTCTAAACGTTTAATTACGATATTAGAACTGGCATGTAACTTTTTGGAGTAATAAGGAGGAATACACATCTAAATCTTCCTCTATCTATATTCTCGTCTCGATACACCGAACGCTTGCTTCGGTGTATAGAATTTTATGATAAGGACTCATAGCAGACTGAGCAAATGGAGGAAATTAGAAGGCTTACGATATTGAATTATATCTATCAGAAGATATTTTAAGTGTGATATCTTGCCTTTAGATTGCATCTAATAAATAATACCTCTAGTACCGGAGAAGTGCACTTTCAATTAGCAGAAAGAAAGATTTTTGGTATAATCCATGAAGTTATCCCATCGTATGGAATTTCCACCACCAACCGAGTTGAAACAGAATTGATGATTGAAGATACACATGGAGGAAGTCCTAGTAGAGTCTAGGTGAAATTTGATTATTGTTTGGACACATTTTTATGTGTTAAAATTGTTTTTGTGATAGCAACTTGGAAAGCTGCGAGACAATACTTGGGACAAGTATGAGTAGGTGTGAATGGTAATAGAGGCCTATACTACCGGAAGCACAAGACTCGCACTTGGATCAGTGAAAGTCACAAGGTTACCAAAGAGCTAGTAATTGATATCGTTTTATTCAAGTATGTCGTTACCATCGTTTCGGTAATGAATAAAAAGATGATTGTTATTCCGACCCTAGTGGTCATATCAAATTGAGCCCGACTACGCTGAGTACGTTACGTGGTTCAGAGAATCAAGTTCGATGTAGCATCTGACTTAAGACGAAAGATTGAAATAAAAAGTGATCAGTAGAGCTATCGCGAAAAGTTGCTTGTTGCTAGAAATGCTACCTTTTAAGAGGAGATTAGAACATGAACGAAAGTATAGTCTGTTCTGGAATACTCTAAGAGATCTGACTCTAAGCGTTGCAACATACGATGATAGGTCATTAGAATATGACACATCATTCCATTGTAGTAATAATAAAAAAACTTATCTTAAGTTCGTATCCAGTGAGGATCGAGATTGTGACTTGAAGGTCATAATTTGGAGTCTAACGTCAGATAGGGAGCAAGTGCAAGATCGAGCACCGCCTGCAGTCGAGAAGTCCAAGAACTAGATAGTCATTCGAAGGAACATAGAAGTTACGATTATTACCTAGGATAAAGAGATAACGTACGGAGTCATTATACAGCCCTGTTTCGTTGATGAATCCGGGACGTAATCATCCTAAGGGGGAGATAATTGTAACGCCCGCAGATCCGGGCTAGTCAATTTAGAGACGATGAGCATCAAAAATGAGTTTTTGATGGAAGATTATTTAGAATGATTAATCTTAACCAATTTGTAGTATATGTTACAAGGGTTCCGTACATATAAAGAATGCCGAAATCCGAGTTATAACGAAGAAGTTATGGTCTGTCGAAGTTTTACGGCAAAACCAGCACGGCACCAGGAGACGTAAATAGTAAATTTACGGTATAAGACTTTTTAGCCTTAGTGATATAAACAAAATTTGTAGTATACGTTAACACGAGAACATACAAAAAAAGAACGTCCAAATCTGACTTCGTATAAGGAAGTTATGAATTTTCTAAGATTTGGCAGAGTAGTGCACGACCCGAAACTCGAATTTTAGTTCGAGCGGTTTTTGGCCTGCGCGACCTAAATGAGAGTTGAAGATCTCATTAATAGGAACTCAACGGTAAATAGACAGACGAAAATGGATTTCGTATGTAGATGTTATGAATTTTACGCGGACATTTAAGAGTATAATCTCCTCCTACTGTTAAACTTAAGATCGGTCGAGAATTAGCCAACTGAGTCTAAATGAAAGTTTTAGATCTTGTTTTTACCTACGCATGGATATAAAGAATGTCAAGAGGAGAGCTAGTTTGTTAACGATATGGACGAAACTTGGTCCCTACTCTTCGAGCGCGATAAATTCGATACAGTATTGTAAATCTGAGATAGAATGAGAATTAGCTGACGGCGTCTAAATGAAAGTTGTAGTACTCGTAAATACCAACGTGTGGATATAAATAACGTCAAAAATGGAGTTCGTATGAACGAGTTACAAATTATAATAGCATATTTATGTATTAAAATAAAGTATAAATCATATATACGTATATATATATATATATATATATATATATATATATATATATATATATATATATATATATATATATATATATATATATATACAAATCTATATATCATTAGAAAGGTATCGACGATGCGGTTATTATAAGACTAGTGTTGAGTACTTTCGACATTAGTTTAGTACAAATATCATTAAATCTATTTAAAATAGTATTATGAAGGGGTGTTTAGTCGTTTATATAAATATAAGGTCATTAAGTAATTATGGAGGGTAGTTTTTGTAAATCCAATTACTATAAATAAGAGGCTTGGGCTCTGATCATTCTTCCACCATTCTCTTGATTCAAGAGTCTTTCTCTTCTTATCCCCCGAGCTTTTCGGTCCCTCGTGATTCGACTTCTCTTTCTGTAGTTTTAGTATAGTAAGGTGAGCGCTGAAGCGCTGCACGAATCTTTCTTAGAAAGATTCGACGACGAAGTTTTGCCCTTGTAGAGCCCGACTCCTAGCTAAAACCCCCTTCTAAGTAAGTTATGCTTACCTATTTTTATATAGCTTATATTTAAAATTACTATTGTTATTATTAACTTATAATAAATATTTGAGCTATTATTATGACTTATATAAGTGTCATTATAATACCTTTTTAACTACTCGCGGTACGGGGAATCTGGTTTAAAGGGCCGCATAGGGTTGCTGGATTTCAGAAGTGCTATATGCCAAAATGGTCCTGCCCTCCGGTCTTTTATGTCTGGCCCCTCTCTGTACATAGTGGTTGGAAAGTATTGTTGAAACGCTTATATAATAATAAAAATAATAAGACTAATAATTAGTCACGGTAAATATTTGACTAAAATCTATTGGTAATAATACTAGGTTTCGTCGAAGGAGAATATTTTAAAGTAAACGAACTGCTGTCCGAGTACCGATTCACCACCTTATCAAGTGAGTGCATAGTTACTTTCATTTTACACATAGATATGAAGTATTTTATATAAATTACGTGCTATGTGTGCATACTATCTGAATACTTGTTGTCTATGTTGGAAGAATGATTTTATACATGTTTAAAATGATTTAAACTGTATATGTATTTTATATCTACAAATATGTTGGGTATGATATGGGTAGATGAATAATGAGAGATAAAAGATGATGTGACTAAACATTGGCAGCTATAGACTTAGTGCCTAATAAATAACATCGGCAACTATGGACTTAGTGTCTATTGGACAAACACTGGTAGCTATGGACTTAGTACCTATTAGGTAAACATGGGCGGCTATGGACTTAGTACCTGTTAGGTGTTGGTAGCTATGGACTTAATACCTGGTAGCTATGGACTTAGTGCCTGTTAGATAAACGTTGGTAGCTATGGACTTAGTACCTACACTGGTTGCTATGGATTTAGTACCTGATGAATGAACTTTAGGAGTTATGGATTTATTGCATTGGCAGCTATGGAATTAGTGTCTGTCTTATAAACCCTGGAAGTAAGGGACTTCGAAATGAACGAATGCAGGATAGATGACTCTTAGGGTAGACCCTTAAGAGTAAGGAACATAATGGGGATGGGTAATTGGGTTGATTGTTTGATGTTTAAACATAATAATTATATTATTGTGGGTTGAAAACCCTATGTACTCACCATGTTTCCCAACCTGACCCACTCAGTTTATTTGTATCACATGTGTCGATACGAAGCTACATTACACTGAGAGATTAAAGAGATGTAGATCACTAGTGTAAATAAATGTAAGTTCTATTTATGCTTATGTTTTTGTATTGACGATGACATCCCAAATGTTTTAAAATGAATAAAATATATTTCTTAGGAAATGCTTTGACAACGTATTTATCATGTTTTTCTGAGAACAAATTCCGCAACATTTTTATTAAAAGAAGTACTCTGATTTCTATAAAGCATTAACAAAATCGGTCTTTTCTGGCCGTAAAAATGGTGATGTCACAGTTGGTATCAGAGCATTAGTTTAATCGAACTAGGAATAAGGATTTATTTCTACACTTAAACTTAGAATGCTAAGTGATGATTGTGAGGAGTGTGTCTAATATATTTTAGGTAGTACACCTAAATAGACGCAAGCACTAGCTTATTTAGGGAAAATGCGTAACATGCTTTTATGTGCAAAATGATTTGTGATGCTTTACGCTATCGTTTGATCGGATCTATTGTCTGTTGCCGACCAGATCTGTAAATTTTATGTGCTTAGGTTTCTAAACGTTTAATTACGATATTAGAACTGGCATGTAACTTTTTGGAGTAATAAGGAGGAATACGCATCTAAATCTTCCTCTATCTATATTCTCGTCTAGATACACCGGACGCTTGCTTCGGTGTATAGAATTTTATGGTAAGGACTCATAGCAGACTGAGCAAATGGAGCAAAATTAGAAGGCTTATGATATTGAATGATACCTATCGGAAGATATTTTAAGAGTGATATCGTGCCTTTAGATTGCATCTAATAAATAATACGTCTAGTACCAGAGAAGTGCACTTTCGATTAGCAGAAAGAAAGATTTTTGGTATAATCCATGAAGTTATCCCATCGTATGGAATTTCCACCACCAACCGAGTTGAAACAGAATTGATGATTGAAGATACACATGGAGGAAGTCCTAGTAGATTCTAAGTGAAATTTTATGATTGTTTGGACACATTTTTATGTGTTAAAATTGTTTTTGTGATAGCAACTTGGAAAGCTGTGAGACAATACTTGGGACAAGTATGAGTAGGTGTGAATGGTAGTAGAGGCCTATACTACCGGAAGCACAAGACTCGCACTTGGATCAGTGAAAGTCACAAGGTTACCAATGAGCTAGTAATTGATTTCGTTTTATTCAAGTATGTCGTTACCATCGTTTCGGTAATGAATAAAAAGATGATTGTTATTCCGACCCTAGTGGTCATATCAAATTGAGTCCCACTACGTTGAGTATATTATGTGGTTCAGAGAATCAAGTTCGATGTAGCATCTGACTTAAGACGGAAGATTGAAATAAAAAGGGATCAGTAGAGGTATCGCGAAAAGTTGCTTGTTGCTAGAAATGCTACCTTTTAAGATGAGATTAGAACATGAACGAAAGTATAGTCTGTTCTGGAAGACTGTAAGAGATCTGACTCTAAGCGTTGCAACATACGATGATAGGTCATTAGAATATGACACATCGTTCCATTGTAGTAATAATCAAAAAAAACTTATCTTAAGTTCGTATCCAGTAAGGATCGAGAATGTGACTTGAAGGTCATAATTTGGAGTCTAACGTCAGATAGGGAGCAAGTGCAAGATCGAGCACCGCCTGCAGTCGAGAAGTCCAAGAATTAGATACTCATTCGAAGGAACATAGAAGTTACGATTATTACCTAGGATAAAGAGATAATGTACGGAATCATTATAAAACCCTGTTTCGTTGATGATTCCGGGACGTAATCATCCTAAGGGGGAGATAATTGTAACGGCAAAACCGGCACGGCACCGGGAGACGTAAATTGTGAATTTACGGTATAAGACTTTTTAGCCTTAGTGATATAAACAAAATTTGTAGTATACGTTAACACGAGAACATACAAAAAAAGAACGTCCAAATCTGACTTCGTATAAGGAAGCTATGAATTTTCTAAGATTTGGCATAGTAGTGCACGACCCGAAACTCGAATTTTAGTTCGAGCGGTTTTTGGCCTACGCGACCTAAATGAGAGTTGAAGATCTCATTAATAGGATCTCAACGGTAAAAAGACAGACGAAAACGGAGTCCGTATGTAGATGTTATGAATTTTACGTGGACATTTAACAATATAATCTCCTCCTACTGTTAAATTTAAGATCGGTCGAGAATTAGCCGACGGAGTCTAAATGAAAGTTTTAGATCTTGTTTTTTACCTACGAATGGATATAAAGAATGTCGAGAGGAGAACTCGTATGTTAAAGATATGGACGAAACTTAGTCCCTACTCTTCGAGCGCGATAAATTCGATACAGTTTTGTAAATCTGAGATAGAATGAGAATTAGCTGACGACGTCTAAATTAAACTTGTAGTACTCGTAAATACCAACGCGTTGATATAAATAACGTCAAAAATGGAGTTCGTATGAACGAGTTACAAATTATAATAGTATATTTATGTATTAAAATAAAGTATAAATTATATATACGTACACATATATATATATATACAAATGTATATATCATCAGAAAGGTATCGACGATGCGGTTATTATAAGACTAGTGTTGAGTACTTTCAACATTAGTTTAGTAAAAATATCGTTAATCTATTTAAAATGGTATTATGAAGGGGTGTTTAGTCGTTTATATAACTATAAGGTCATTAAGTAATTATGGAGGGTAGTTTTTGTAAATTCAATTACTATAAATAAGAGGCTTGGGCTCTGATCATTCTTCCACCATTCTCTTGATTCAAGAGTCTTTCTCTTCTTATCCCCCGAGCATTTCGGTCCCTCGTGATTCGACTTCTCTTTCTGTAGTTTTACTATAGTAAGGTGAGCGCTGAAGCGCTGCACGAATCTTTCTTAGAAAGATTCGGCGACGAAGTTCTGCCCCTGCAGAGCCCGACTCCTAGCTAAAACCCCCTTGTAAGTAAGTTATGCTTACCTGTTTTAATATAGCTTATATTTAAAATTAGTATTGTTATTATGAACTTATAATAAATATTTGAGCTATTATTATGACTTATATAAGTGTCGTTATAATATCTTTTAAATAACTCGCGGTACGGGGAATCTGGTTTAAAGGGCCGCATTGGGTTGCTGGATTTCAGAAGTGCTATATGCCAAAATGGTCCTGCCCTCCGGTGTTTTATGTCTGGCCCCTGTCTGTACATAGTGGTTGGAAAGTATTGTTGAAATGCTTATATAATAATAATAATAATAAGACAAATAATTAGTCACGATAAATATTAGACTAAAATCTAGTGGTAATAATACTAGGTTTCGTCGAAGGAGAATATTTTAAAGTAAACGAAGCGTTGTCCGAGTACCGAGTCACCACCTTATCAAGTGAGTGCATAGTTACTTTCATCTTACACATAGATATGAAGTATTTTATATAAATTACGTGTTATGTGTGCATACTATCTGAATACTTGTTGTCTATGCTAGAAGAATGATTTTATACATGTTTTAAAATGATTTAAACTGTATATGTATTTTATATCTACAAATATGTTGGGTATGATATGAGTAGATGAATAATGAGAGATAAAAGATGATGTGAGTAAACATTGGCAGCTGTAGACTTAGTGCCTAATAAATAACACGGACAGCTATGGACTTAGTGTCTACTGGACAAACACTGGTAGCTATGGACTTAGTACCTATTAGGTAAGCACGAGTGGCTATGGACTTAGTACGTGTTAGGTGTTGGTAGCTATGGACTTAGTACCTGGTAGCTATGGACTTAGTGCCTGTTAGATAAACGTTGGTAGCGATGGACTTAGTACCTACACTGGTAGCTATGGATTTAGTACCTGATGAATGAACTTTAGGAGTTATGGATTTATTGCATTGGCAGCTATGGAATTAGTGCCTGTCTTATATACCCTTGAAGTAAGGGACTTCGAAATGAACGAATGCAGGATAGATGACTCTTAGGGTAGACCCTTAAGAGTAAGGAAGATAATGGAGATGGGTAATTGGGTTGATTTTTTTATGTTTAAACATAATAATTATATTATTGTGGGTTGAAAACCCTATGTACTCACCAGGTTTCCCAACCTGACCCACTCAGTTTATTTGTATCACATGTGTCGATACGAAGCTACATTACACTGAGAGATTAAAGAGATGTAGATCACTAGTGTAAATAAATGTAAGTTCTGTTTATGCTTATGTTTCTGTATTGACGATGACATCCCAAATGTTTTAAAATGAATAAAATACATTTCTTAGGAAATGCTTTGATAACATATTTATCATGTTTTTTTGGGAAGAAATTCTGCAACATTTTTATTAAAAGAAGTACTCTGATTTGTATAAAGCATAAACAAAATCGGTCTTTTCTGGCCGTAAAAATGGGGATGTCACAGTTGGTATCAGAGCATTAGTTTAAGCGAACTAGGAATAATGATTTATTTCTAGACTTAAACATAGAATGCTAAGCGATGATTGTGAGGAGTGTGTCTAATATATTTTAGGTAGTACACCTAAATAGACGCAAGCACTAGCTTATTTAGGGAAAATGCATAACATGCTTTTATGTGCTAAATGATTTGTGATGCCTTATGCTATCGTTTGATCGGATCTACGGTCTGCTACCGACCAGATCTGTAAATTTTATGTGCTTAGGTTTCTAAACGTTTAATTACGATATTAGAACTGGCATGTAACTTTTTGGAGTAATAAGGAGGAATACACATCTAAATCTTCCTCTATCCATATTCTCGTCTCGATACACCGAACGCTTGCTTCGGTGTATCGAATTTTATGATAAGGACTCATAGCACACTGAGCAAACGGAGGAAATTAGAAGGCTTACGATATTGAATGATACCTATCGGAAGATATTTTAATAGTGATATCTTGCCTTTAGATCGCATCTAATAAATAATACGTCTAGTACCGGAGAAGTGCACTTTCGATTAGCAGAAAAAAAGATTTTTGGTATAATCCATGAAGTTATCCCATCGTATGGAATTTCCACCACCAACCGAGTTGAAACAGAATTGATGATTGAAGATACACATGGAGGAAGTCCTAGTAGAGTCTAGGGGAAATTTTATGATTGTTTGGACACATTTTTATGTGTTAAAATTGTTTTTGTGATAGCAACTTGGAAAGCTGCGAGACAAAACTTGGGACAAGTATGAGTAGGTGTGAATGGTAGTAGAGGCCTATACTACCGGAAGCACAAGACTCGCACTTGGATCAGTGAAAGTCACAAGATTACCAATGAGCTAGTAATTGATTTCATTTTATTCAAGTATGTCGTTACCATCGGTTCGGTAATGAATAAGAAGATGATTGTTATTACGACCCTAGTGGTCATATCAAATTGAGTCCGACTACGCTGAGTATGTTATGTGGTTCAGAGAATCAAGTTCGATGTAGCATTTGACTTAAGACGAAAGATTGAAATAAAAAGTGATCAGTAGAGCTATCGCGAAAAGTTGCTTGTTGCTAGAAATGCTACCTTTTAAGAGGAGATTAGAACATGAACGAAAGTATAGTCTGTTCTGGAATACTCTAAGAGATCTGACTCTAAGCGTTGCAACATACAATGATAGGTCATTAGAATATGACACATCGTTCCATTGTAGTAATAATAAAAAAAACTTATCTTAAGTTCGTATCCAGTGAGGATCGAGATTGTGACTTGAAGGTCGTAATTTGGAGTCTAACGTCAGATAGGGAGCAAGTGCAAGATCGAGCACCGCCTGCAGTCGAGAAGTCCAAGAATTAGATACTCATTCGAACGAACATAGAAGTTACGATTATTACCTAGGATAAAGAGATAATGTACGGAATCATTATAAAACCCTGTTTCGTTGATGATTCTGGGACGTAATCATCCTAAGGGGGAGATAATTGTAACGCCCGCAGATTCGGGCTAGTCAATTTAGAGACGATGAGCATCAAAAATGAGTTTTTGATGGAAGATTATTTAGAATGATTAATCTTAACCAAGTTGTAGTATATGTTACAAGGGTTCCGTGCATATAAAGAATGCCGAAATCCGAGTTATAACGAAGAAGTTATGGAGCACATCCGGAAAAGGAAGGCAGCGGAGGGGCTGACGACGGGGGCTTCGGGGAAGAAGCTCAAGGGATCCGATGGTAGGCCGAAAGGCCAGTTAGGGCGGGACCGCTGTGGGAAATGCGGTCGGTCACACGAGGGAGCTTGTCGCACTGGGCTGGGTTCAGGCTGCTATAAGTGTGGCAAGGTTAGGCATTTTGGCAGAGATTGTATTGCCCCTACTCCTGTGATTCAGATATCAGACCTGATTTGCTTTCATTGCAATCAAAAGGGCCAGAAAAAGGCCAATTGCCCTAGATTGACAGCAGCAGCGGAGCCGGCAGTGGCGCCGACTCCAGCGACAGCACGGGTTGTGGATGGCCGGAAGGCCAAGTTGGAGGCTCTAGTGGTTCGGAGCCGAGCATTTCAGCTGACAGCCGAGGAGGCACGCGCTGCACCCGATGTGGTGACGGGTATGATTTCTTATTTTTTTTTATGCTTTTGTGTTATGTCGCTGTGATTTTGATATATTATGTGCCTTGCTTAGGATCGTTCCATGTGAACGGTATCCCAGTTCAGGTGTTGTTTGATTCGGGTGCCACTCGATTATTTGTCTCTCTTGCGCTTAGCAAGAAGTTTCCGGAGTCTTCGGGCATGTTGGATTGCCCTCTAGAGGTCGAGATTGCGGACGACCGGTCGGTACGAGCGTCAGAGGTCTACCGGGATTGTGTTTTGAGGCTGTTCGAGGAACGTTACCTGGTGGACTTGGTTCCCATACCTTTGCGGGGGAACAAGGTTATTATTGGTATGGATTGGCTGAGCCCCAATGGGGCAGTGATTGACTGCGCGCAGCAGTCAGTACGGATTAGGACCCCTAGTGGGGGAGAGCTGGTGGTTCGGGGCGAAAGGCCACAGCGAGGACCAGCTTTATGTTCGGCAGCGAGGGCTAGGCACTACCTCCAGCAGGGTTGCGCAGGTTATGTCGCCTATGTTATGGATACCCGGGAGGCGGGTAGGGCGATGGTGGGCGATGTGCCCGTGGTACGAGAGTTTATGGATATATTCCCCAAGGAGTTGCCTGGAATACCTCCGGAGGGACAGGTGGAGTTCAGGATCGACCTAGTCCCTGGTACGGCTCCGATAGCCAAGGCACCGTATCGGTTGGCTCCTCCTGAGATGCAGGAGTTGTCTACACAGCTGCAGGAGCTGTTAGACAAGGGATTCATTAGACCGAATTGTTCTCCCTGGGGAGCCCCGATTCTGTTTGTGAAGAAGAAGGACGGGTCGCATCGGATGTGTATAAATTATCGGGAGATGAATAAGGTAACGGTGAAGAATCGTTACCCACTCCCAAGGATTGACGACCTCTTTGACCAGCTACAGGGAGCGTCTTGGTTCTCCAAGATTGACCTGCGTTCAGGGTATCACCAGATGAGGGTTAGAGAGGAGGATCTGCAGAAGACTGCCTTTCGGACCCGTTATGGTCACTATGAGTTTGTGGTGATGCCTTTCGGGCTCACCAACGCTCCTGCCGCGTTCATGGATCTCATGAACCATGTGTGCAGGCCGATGCTGTATCGGTCTGTGATAGTTTTCATCGATGACATCTTGGTCTATTCCAAGACGCAGGAGGAGCACGAGGAGCATCTGCGAGAGGTTCTAGAGACTTTGAGAAGGGAGAACTTATATGCTAAGTTCTCCAAGTGTGAGTTCTGGTTGCGCGAGGTGCAGTTTCTTGGGCACCTTGTCAACCAGAACGGGATTTCGGTAGATCCGGCCAAAGTGGAGGCCGTGATGAGATAGGAGGTTCCGAGGTCTCCATCTGAGATTCGGAGTTTCCTAGGATTAGCCGGCTACTATCGGAGATTCATCCAAGATTTCTCCAAGATAGTCGTACCCCTGACCAGGCTAACGAGGAAGGTCGTGGTCTTTCGTTGGGGGCCTGAGCAGCAGGCTGCATTCGAGACATTGAGGCAGAGATTGGGCGAGGCGCCAATTCTAGCCCTGCCAGAGGGCATGGAGGATTTCGTCGTGTACTGTGATGCGTCCATCTCGGGTTTGGGCGCAGTATTGATGCAGAGAGGTCATGTCATTGCTTAACCTTCGAGGCAGCTGAAGGCTCACGAGGAGAACTACCCGACGCATGATTTGGAGCTGGGGGCTGTTGTGTTCGCCCTCAAGATTTGGCGTCATTACCTCTATGGGGTTCGTTGTACGATTTAAACAGACCACAAGAACCTGAGGTATCTCATGGTCCAGCCAAATCTGAATATGAGGCAGCGTCGGTGGCTTGATGTGGTAAAGGATTATGACTGTGAGATCCTCTACCACCCGGGAAAGGCCAATGTGGTGGCCGACGCGCTTAGCCACAAGGCAGCGCCGATCAGGGATATCTGTCTGAGGATGACAGTGGTGACTCCGCTTTTGGAGCGGGTTCGGGAGGCCCAACAGGAGGCCATGAAGGAGGAACATCGGAAGAGCGAGCGGATTGTGGGACAGGTTTCCTCATTCGATTATGATAGCCGAGGATTATTGACACTACACCGTAGGGTGTGGGTACCGTACCACGAGGGTGTGCGCCAGGTTCTGATGGAGGAGGCGCACAAATCTCGATTCTCCATTCATCCCGGTGCGATGAAGATGTATACGGATCTTCGCCTGGACTATTGGTGGCCCTGCATGAAGCGGGATGTAGCATGGTACGTGGAGCGGTGCTTGACCTGCAGGAATGTCAAGGCCGAGCACCAGACGCCACACGGAAAGATGCAGTCGTTGGATATTCCGCTGTGGAAATGGGAGGACATTACGATGGATTTTATCACAAAGTTTCCCAGGACCGCATGAGGGGTGGATTCGATTTGGGTCATCGTCGATCGATTGACCAAGAGCGCTCATTTTATTCTGATTCAGGAGCGCATCTCGGACGAGAAGCTGGCCGACATCTATATCAGAGAGGTGGTGGCGCGGCACGGGGTGCCAGTGTAGGTGATTTCAGACAGAGATGTTCGGTTCACTTCCAGGTTTTGGAAGAAGTTTCATGACGAGCTGGGTACTCGTCTGCATTTTAGCACCGCCTTCCACCCGCAGACCGATGGTCAGAGTGAGCGAACCATCCAGACTTTGGAGGACATGTTGCGGGCGTGTGTCTTAGACTTCGGAGGTAGTTGGGATACTTACCTTCCGTTGGCTGAATTCTCGTACAACAATAGTTATCACGCGAGTATCGATCGTCCTCCCTTCGAGATGTTGTATGGGAGGAAGTGGAGGACCCCGATATGTTCGAGCGAGGTTGGCCAGAGGGTAATGGGAAGCACCAAAGTAGTGCTCAAGACGACAGATAGGATTCAGCAGGTCCGGAGCAGGCTTCAGACCGCTCAGAGTCGGCCGAAAAGTTCTGCCGATAAGCGCCAATCAGACCTGGAGTTCCAGGTCGGGGATATGGTTCTCCTGAAGGTGTCGCCATGGAAGGGCGTCATCCGATTCAGGAAACGGTGCAAGTTGGGCCCCAGGTACATTGGACCATTCAGGGTCCTAGCCAGAGTGGGCAAGGTGGCGTATAGGTTGGATCTGCCAGCCGAACTCAGCCAGATCCACAGCATTTTCCACGTCTCCCAGTTGCGGAAGTGCTTGGTGGACGAGTCAGCAGTGGTACCCTTAGAGGATATTCAGGTCGATGACAACCTGAATTATATTAAGCGTCCAGTGGCGATCCTCGACCGGAAGTCGAAGGATCTGAGGAATAAGAAGGTCGAGCTGGTGAAGGTGCAATGGCAGCATCGGAAAGGCTCGGAATGGACGTGGGAGCCGGTAGACGAGATGATGGAGCATTATCCAGAACTCTTCCAGGATCGAACAACAGACTTCGATGATGAAGTCTAAAATAAGCGGGGGAGATTTGTAGCACCTGGTTCCTGGTATGTATTTTATTCTAGTATCGTGCATTTTGGCCTTGGACTTGGCGAGTTGAGGTCCAACTCGTCGAGTCGGAGCGTATTGGACACATAAGTTTAATGACCTACTCGACGAGTCCGCGTCCGGACTCGGCGAGTAGGTGTTGTCCGGACAAAAACCCTAGATGAGGGTTTGCACCCTATTTAAACCACTTATTCAGCCTCCTTTTCGTCCCAATGCTTCCAGAACTCCCCATAAGCAAACCCTAGCTGTTTTTTTGAAGAACTAAAGCATTTTTGGTGGATCTTGCTAGTTGTGACCATAAGGAGGAAGGGAAAACCTTGAGGAAACAAGTGAAGACCAGGGGAAACCGAGTGGTGCATCTTCCATGGTTCATTGGAGGTATAAAGCTGTAACCTTGCTCTTTCTTTTGATAGATCCCTTTTTGGGGAGATTTAGGGCTTTTATAAGCCATTTTTGGTAACCAACCATGATTGCAAACATGGTTGGGGGTTGAGGATTCGGAATCAAGTCTTTAAGGGAGTCATAAGGCAGTTAGGGGTTGCTTTTGCACCCATTTAACGTCCCATGCATCATAAGAGCTTATTTTATGTCCTTTTTGGCTCAAAGTCCCATGCATGCACGTAAAGTTTGTAACTTTATGTGCTAGAACGATTGAAGGAGCTTAGATCTATCTTTTGGTCAAGAGTTGTACGCTGGAAATCGAGAAATGAGACTTGGACATGCTCGACTCGACGAGTCGTTCTTTGGACTCGGCGAGTCCGAGGCAGAACTCCCCTTTGCTGTTAGGGTTTGAAGGAACCCATTTGGGCGCTAGTAGGGTTTTTAGAGGGTCCAAGGGAGTGACCCAACATATTGGACCTAGCCTTAAACCTGGAGTTCATGGGACTCGACGAGTGCAAGAACAGACTCGGCGAGTCCAAGGCAATCTTCTTATGTTTGAAGATGAACTCGACGAGTTGTTCATACAACTCGGCGAGTCAAGGTCAGGACTTGTTCATCAGTTGAAGGTGAACTCGACAAGTTGTTCATACGACTCGGGGAGTCGGATGAAGGTTCATTGATGTTCGTAAAGAAGGGGAACTCGTCGAGTCATTGCCAAACTCGACGAGTCGAGTCGTGGATAAGGACGAGTAAAGGAAAGGGACTCGACGAGTTGACGGCCCAACTCGGTGAGTCGGGTCAACTGGAAGTTGACTTTGACTTGGACTTGGTTGGGGGTAAGATAGTTAATTTACCCTAAGAGTAGATATCAGATTCTGACTGAGTGTTTTGTGGGGATTGTAGCCGGAGGATTTCCGAAGCAGCAGCAGATAGAGGTTTCCCGCATAGATTATCAGCAGCTACTCGTACGAGGTGAGTTACCTTCCAGTAGGGGTGGGTCTAAGGACACAATGCCGGCCCACCAGAGAGGGGTATTTAGAAGATGATTGTCTTTTTGATAATTATCTTGGTCTGGTTATGTGCTTTGGTCATGAGTTTTATCTGTATGATATGTTACGTGTATAATAGGGATTATTTTCCCTGACAGCGGTCCTTAGGACCGAAGGGTAGGTTAGTACCTGGATATTCCTGACTGTATGTTTATATCTTGTTGTTGTGTGCTAGTGGTAGGGGTCGAATAGTCCCCAATTACCGGTTGAAAGATACCGATGACAGTTACCGGTTGAAAGATACCGATGATGGTTACCGGTTGAAAGATACCGATGATGATTATCGGTTGAAACATACCGATGATGATTACGGGTTGAAAGATACCGATGATATTGTATGGTATGTGGTATGATGGGGGAACTCACTAAGCTTTGTGCTTACGGTTTCAGTTTTGGTTTCAGGTACCTGGCTCCCAAGCCTGACCCACTCAGTTTCTTTGTATTACAGGTAGTGGCACAAGGGCATAAGTTGGATGACATTGTCAAGATATTTTTGGATTATAGACCTGTTGTTATATGTAATTGTTGCAAGGTCTATTTTGTATTGTTTATGCTTTTGGTCTGTATCGGAACATGACATCCCGAGATTTTGTTATATAATGAAAAATACATTTCTTTATGAAATGCTTTGATAATTTCTTATCATATTTTGTTTTGGGAACAAATTCCGCAACTCTTTTAATCAAAGGATTACTCTGATTTTATTTAAAAGCATAAATGAAACCGGTCTTTTCTGGCCGTGATTTTGGGGATGTCACAGTTGGTATCAGAGCATTAGTTTAAGCGAACTAGGAATTTGTAGGATTTCTAGACTTAAACTTAGAATGCTAAGCGATGATTTTGAGATACGAGCACTAGTTTATTTTAGGAAAATTGCCTAAAATGCTTTTATGTGCTAAATGCTATATGTTTGCCATATATGACATTATTTGTTCGGATCTATGGTCTGTTGCCGACCGGATCTGGAAACCTTATGTGTTTAGGATTCTAAGCGTGCGACTACGGGATTAGAACTAGCATGTAAACATTTCAGAGTGATTTGGATAATTATCTATCGTGAAGGAGGATCTAAATTCACCATGTTCGGTGTATAGATCAACGATGGCAAGAACAAGAAGTGGCGCCGGAAACGTGAACGAAAACATGAATCAACCACCTGTAATCGAGCAAATACATGTTGTAGCAGCAGAACCAGAGCCGGTAACAATGGCTGGTGTGCAATTGAGGATTCAGACGATGTTGGATCGTCAGATGGAGGAAAGTAGACGTCTGCTTCAAGAAAATCGTGAAGAACTTTCAATCCAGGTTGAAGAGCCCGAAGTGAATGGAGGGCCGTCGGAAGATGGAAACTTCAGCGGTACCGTTGGTCAAGCCAACCCACCAATTGTTAGACAAAACCATCGTGATGGAGGAAATGATGGGAAATGATGTAAATACAAGGATTTTATGGCATCTAAGCCACCGTGTCTATCCGGAAGCCTGACGCCGGTGCAAGTTATGGATTGGATCTCTGAAATGCAGACAATGTTTGAAAGTTGTGAATGCAGCAACAGGCAGAAGACCGCTCTTGCGATCCCTTTGTTGAAATCTGGCGTGTTGAGTTGGTGGAAGCTGTTAGCTGACTCTATGCCCAAGGGAGAAGCGAGCAAAATATCTTAGGAAGACTTTGTGGAACAACTGAAACTGCAATACTGCTCCGAGCAGGACCTTCTGGAAATCAATAATGAGTTTCAAAATTTGAAAAAGGGAAAAATGAGCGTTACTGAATACGCTGCTAGTTTCACAGAGAAGATGAAGCCCATCCCATACCTAGTTCCAACAGAACTCTCAAAGGTCAATAAGTTTGCCCTCGGACTACCAGCGGACAATGGTCCAATGGTTAAGCAAGCAACCACATTGAAAGCCGCCATCTGGGCTGCTAAGAATGTTGAGACTAAGATCAGGGAGAAGGGTCTGGAGAGATCAGAGGTTGGTGAAGAGGAAGATGGATGGGCCTTTAGGGTCCAACAAGAAAAAGAAATTCTCAAAGTCTAGTTCGAGAGGAGGAGGAGGCCAAGCGAAGTGGTGCGACAAATGCAAGAAGAAGCATCATGAGAAATGTGATGGGGAAGTCACATGCTTCAAATGTGGAAAGTCAGGGCACTATGCCAACAAATGCACCCTCACCAAGAAAGTTTGTTATGGGTGTGGGGAGGAGGGGCACATCTCGAGGGATTGTCCGAAAAAGAAGGAAGCAGCAAAACCCAACATTCCACCAAAGCCGAAGGCGAGAGCCTTCCAGATGACACTGGAAGCTGCTAAAGAAGAAGTTGATGTCGCTTCAGGTACCTTTCTCGTAAACAATTTGCCTGCCCAAATTTTATTTGATTCTGGAGCCAACTACTCCTTTATTTCGCATGAATTTGGTAGAAAACTAGCTTTGCCTGTCGATAAACTAGATAACGCTTTATTAGTCGAAGTTGCTAGTGGCGATTTTGTACCTGTTAGCCATCGTATGAAAAACATCTTAATCGACCTGAATGGGAATAAGTTCCACGAGGAATTGTTGCCTATCGAACTAAATGGTTTCGACATCGTGCTGGGAATGGATTGGCTTAGCGCCAATGATGCCGAAATATTGTGCCGAAAGAAGATAGTAAAAGTAAACCCGCCAGGGAAAGAGTCATTTATGGTGTATGGGGACAAACGCAGGGTAAACTCTGGAATCATTTCTCTAATGAAAGGCAGAAAGTGTTTGGCCAAAGAATGTACATCATATTTGGCATTCGTGATTGACGCAAAGAAGGAGAAAAAGGAGATGAAGAGCATTCCTATCGTGTGTGACTATCCGGAAGTTTTTCCTGAAGATCTTCCTGGATTACCGCCTGATCGACAAGTAGAATTCCGTATTGACTTGTTACCAGGAACCACACCAATAGCAAAAGCACCTTACCGATTAGCACCAACCGAGATGAAAGAGCATATGACACAACTTCAGTTGTTATTGGACAAAGGTTTCATTAGACCTAGTTCATCACCCTGGGGAGCCCCGGTGTTATTTGTAAAGAAAAAGGACGGGAGTATGAGAATGTGCATCGATTACAGAGAGCTGAACAAGGCAACGATAAAGAATAGATATATGTTGCCAAGGATTGATGACCTATTCGATCAACTACAAGGTTCAAGTTATTTTTCAAAGATCGACCTAAGGTCAGGATATCATCAGCTGAAGGCGAGAGAGCAGGATATCGAGAAGACTGCATTCAGAACACGATATGGACACTACGAGTTTTTGGTTATGTCTTTTTGGAATAACCAATGCTCCAGCAGCATTCATGCATTTAATGAACAGAGTTTGTAATCCGTTCCTTGATAAATTTGTGATAGTGTTCATAGATGACATTCTGGTTTATTCGAAAAGCCAAGAGGAGCATGGCAGACAATTGCGCGAAGTGTTAGAAGTCTTGAAGAAGGAGAAGCTGTATGCTAAGTTCACCAAATATAATTTTCGGATCCGAGAAGTCCAATTCTTGGGTCACGTGGTCAACCATGAAGGAATAATGGTTGATCCAGCAAAGATCGAAGCTGTGATGAAGTGGGAACAACCAAAAAGTCCCACGGAGGTCCGAAGCTTTTTGGGATTAGCCGGATATTACCGAAGGTTTATCCAAGGCTTTTCTTCGATCGCTACTCCATTAACAGCTTTGACTCACAAAGGAGCTACTTATGCTTGGAGTGATAAACACCAAGAAGCATTCGAGTTGCTAAAGAAGAAGCTATGTGAAGCACCGATTCTTTCTCTACCCGATTGAGTTGAAGACTTCGCTGTCTATAGCGATGCGTCCGGTGTTGGATTGGGTTGTGTGTTGACTCAAAGAGAAAAGGTGATAGCATATGCGTCTCGACAGCTGAAAGATCATGAAAAGAACTACCCCACTCATGATTTGGAGTTGGCAGCGGTAGTATTTACTCTGAAAATATGGAGGCATTACCTCTATGGCTCGAAGTGCAAACTTTTCACTGGTCATAAGAGTGTCCAATATCTCTTTAATCAGAAAGAATTGAATATGAGGCAAAGACGCTGGCTAGAGTTACTTAAGGACTACGACTGTGAGATACTTTACCACCCCGGTAAAGCCAATGTTGTTGTTGATGCTCTCAGTCGGAAAGTCAATCTTGAAAGAAAAAGGCCAAGAGCGTTGAGAATAGAAGTTGTCTCGACAATTGTGGAGAGTATAAAGAGTGCTCAAGAGGAAGCTTCAAAAAAGAATGACCGAAAGGAGGAACGTTTGGGAAAAACTGTAACGACCAAAAATTTCAACCAAATTAAAACATTTTAATTCATTCAAAAACCATTAAGTTCATACATCTCGTTTTCAAAATAGTTTAAACATCAGAGTATCCCCCAGAACTATATCACATAAATCATAAAACATGAGGAGCGGTACGATCACGCCTTCACCTTGCCACGATCTCCTGAAGTACCTGAAACAATACACTGAAACTGTAAGCCCGAAAGCTTAGTGAGTTACCCCCAAAATACCAACCACAAATGAACATACTCGTAACATATCACAAATAGAACAGCCATGCACATCGGGTCTACTGTGTGACTGGTCCGCCCGCACCGGGCCTTCAGTCCACCTGGTCCACCCTCCGAGTCTAGCCATGTACATCGATTCTACAGTGTGATTGGTCCGCCCGCACCAGGCCTTCAATCCACCTGGTCCACTCTCTGAGTCTACAGTATGACTGGTCCGCCCACACTGGGCCTTTAGTCGGCCTGGTCCACTCTTCGTGCCTCGGCACGTCTGGTCCGCCCTCTTGGGGCCTTCAGCCTATCCGGAACACTCACTGGGCCTTCGGAATATCCGATCCGCCCTGGGTATGTTGGCCTACAGCAGAAAGCAGGACCCGCCTCAACCCAACTCCCGTCAAACAACCATGTGCACATAAAACAATTAATCACCTAAAAAATCATTAACCAGACAAACAGTCTAACAGATCACATAGGATATCAACATCCTAACCAGGATTCCGACCAATCCGGTCACTAGCAGAACATTACCCTATATACCGGGTACCGACCTTAACCAGGTCACTAACATAACACTACCCTATATACCGGGATGCAAATCTAGCAAAGCAATAACATAACAACAATACCCGGGTTTCCATTTGATAAAGGGCTGGCCTTGGTGCCGTAGACGCTGTCGATATAGTGAGGATAACTCACCTGCAATTGCCGACTGAAGAGATACGACCAAGCTGCTCCGACCACCGCCACGAACTTCACCACATCACACTACCAAAGAACCAATACCGAAATTACCAAAATACCCTTGGAAGTCAAATTGGTCAACTCTTGGTCAAAGTCAAAGTCCTCAGTCAAAGTCAACCTTCCTGGTTGACTCTACTCGCCGAGTCAACCCGTCGACTCGTCGAGTTCTCATACTCAAAAAACTCCCATAACACGACTCAACTCGCCGAGTCGCCCCAAGACTCGTCGAGTTCAACGATCTCGGAATCCCATCCTGACCAACTCACTGAGTCGCCAACCGACTCACTGAACCAAAGCTTTAACCACAAGAGGTTGGGTTCTGCGACCAGACTCGCCGAGTCCAAGAACAGACTCGCCGAGTCCAAGGCGTTCTTCAACAGACTCGTCGAGTTGTTCTTCCAACTCGCCGAGTCCATGCACATGTTCATACAACTCGTCGAGTACACCCATGTGACTCGCCGAGTCTCTTCAGTTCTCAATCCATACAGAGGCTTTTCGAGCCATGCAGGGGCTCCAATCCATAGATCCACTCTTCTACAGCCTAACCCTCACATAAAGTTGCAAACTTTACGTGAAATCAAGGAGATATAAGCCCAAAACACTCTAGGGCTAGGGTTTATGACAAAGGGGCTTCACCAATAACTCTTTGAAAGGAGCTTTATGCCATTAAGGATTATCACAAGCCTAGATCTGAAGTAGCAACCTCAGATCTAAGCCTCTAACTCGAAATAGCTCACAGTCATACCAAAAATGCCCCAAATCTCAAATGATAATAGATCTAGATACAAAAGAGCCCAAGCAACAGATTAATACCTCCAATATATGCTCCAACTGAAGTAGATCCCGGATCTACACCACTCCTTTGCAGCAAGTCTCTTGATCTTCAAGCCCCTTTCCATGATTTTCTCCTCCAAGGCTCTATTCTCTCTATTAATGGAGACTCACTCGAATCTAGGGTTTTCTGAAACTCTCTAGGGGAATACGAGGCTGGGAGAAGGACATAAAGTCCTTTAATTAGGGTGCAACCCTCATGATTAGGGTTTTCTCATTTCAGCACCAACTCGTCGAGTACGTCTTCCGACTCGGCGAGTTGGCCACTTAACCCGCGATCAGTCCCGCTCCGACTCGACGAGTAGCATACCTACTCGTCGAGTAGCTTCCTCAATTTACACTTAGCACCCTCCAACTTCTTGCTTCCGAACTTGGGATGTTACAATTCTCCCCCACTTAAATTAGGCTTCGTCCTCGAAGCCTGCGGCAACACAAACTTCCGGATGATTCTCCCACAATGCATCCATTGATCTTAAAACGACCCAGATTCCTTCAAACACAGTTATCGAATCCCTAAAATCCATCTCTTCCCTTACACGATCCTGATCAACTGCTCCAAGCCGGCCACCGACTTCTTTTCTCTGATGACAACACTCATCAAGTAAGTGTCACCTGAAGACACTACCTCACTTCCGTCTTACGCATTCATTCGCCACCTGCGAAAACTAGATACCATTCTGAACCACCGGGTCTTGACCCAGTATTAACTCGCTATCTTTCGCCCAACTGGTGCTACCTCTATTAACTTGCACCGATGGAAACTCGTCCCGTTTCCTCCCTGGATTAAATCCCTTATCGCGCTGACATGATGGAACATTTCACAGCTTCCGAGCAACCCTCCCCAACACCCATCTATAATGTTCATACACATCGTACCTGGACCAATCAGCGTCGGGCTGGAAGACCAGGCATGCCTACGATGGTCCAGCCATCCTTAGGATGGAACACCACTACATCCTTAGCTCATGACCACAACCATAATTCGGAATCCAAGGATCTACCCTTGCATCACTTCCGAGCTCCCCTAACCCCGCGTCAGTGTTAACCGCTCCACAAACTCAACGGGCATCCAACCTGTATGTGCTTCTATACATCTGGTACAATCCCAGTGCTTACTACCAAGCACTTTCGATCATCCATTTACTCCACTGCCTTCCTTTAAGAGGACCCCCACTCCTTCCGGAGCTACATACCTTTTCTTTCCAGGAAGTCTACTCAACAACCCTTACCACACCTATAAGTGCCACTGAGCTAAACTCCACTCTACACTATCCATGTAGAGCAACTGCTATTCTCGAACTCCCATATACTCCGAATCCGATCACGTAACTAACAAGGCCCACGCACGGCCTCCAGCCAACTCCATCGTCATGATCAATACTTGGGGCTAGACCATATCGATTACTATTGCATGGCGACATATTCACTCATTCTCTGCATACAGATCTACTAACACATCCAGAGTCTTCAGCATGACTGGACCACCTTACCAGGCCTTCAGCCTATCTGGACCACTCTCAGAACCTTCAGCATGTCTGGACCGCCCTCCTGGGCCTTCAGCCTGTCTGGACCGTTCCCCGAGCCTTCGGTCTGACTGGTACGCCTTCCGGCCTTCAGTCTATCCGGACCGCTCAAAACTGTCGTACGTCACCCTGAACCATCCTTCCCGGGAATCTCTCCCATGCAGTCTGTTCTAGCCCTCTTGGGGTTCCGAACTCCAATTCCATTCCCGGAATCCTTTCCATGGCCTAACCCAGGCCTCACATCGACCAACTACCTCACCTGAAACCATGGTCTGTTCCCTGCCCCACTTGTCTATCACTTGCTCCAATCATGCCGCACTCTCGGCTAACAACACTGATAAATCTAAGCAGCTAACCAACCCTGGATACTTGCTGTTTTACAGGAGAATTTTCCAATTCTCCCCACTTAGTGTACCAACTACTAACTTCCGCTGACAAACCGGCATAACTCGATCGACCTTACTTGATGAAGTTCCCCCTCTTTTCCGGAACTAAATCCCTCCGGAGTGAGAAATCTCCGCAGAACACTCTCCTGACATCGCACATCCCGAACTCCAAGGAAGTTCGAATCCCAACTGAATACTTCTTGCATCGCAGTCGCTATTCCTAGCAACGAGATCGTATATCCAATCTTCCGGTCACCTATCCTCTTGGACGCTAAACGACTACAACCCCTAACTACTAAGATCCTCAATCATACCATGATTCATGCGAAAAAAACGAACAGATTTACAATACCACATAATCAACAAGATAACAGGATATCAAAATGGAAACATACCCGCAGCTGCATCCGGCTCTGCCCTGACCTCCTCTGCTGTAAGCTGGAAAGCGCGTCCCTGAGCCCTCGGAGGCTCCGCTCCTCCCTGACCCCCACCTGTAATCCTCAAAGTGGCCGGTGCTGGATCCTGCACCGGTCTTGCAGCAAGTTGTGGACAGTTGACCCTCAAGTGTCCAACCTGATGGCAATGATAATAAATCCTCATATCCTACACTGGGGCCGACTGACGGCAATCCCTCGCATAATGCCCCTCTCTCCCGCACTTGCGACACGCACCACCGGATCTGCAAACTCCGGCATGACCCTTCCCACACTTCTCACAAGCGTGGCTGCTCTGACCTCCAACCCTAGAGTCAACGGTTTTGGACCGTTTCGGCGCCGGCTGTGACTACACCGGGGCCTGCCTCTGCTCTCGCAACTGCAACTCAATCTCCAACTCGTGCCGCCTGGCGGCCTCCTGCAACTCCAACAAGGTATCACATCTCTATGTGGACACAAACTGTCGGATATCCCTCTTAAGCATACTCGGATATCGGGACATCTGAGCCTGCTCCGAAGCAAACTACGGGCAAAACAGCGCCCTCTCAGTAAACATCCTGGTAATCTCCCTCACCGACTCTGAATCCTGCTTCAGCTCCAGGAACTCCTGAGCCAACCTCTCTATCTCAACCTGCGGAACATAACGAGTACTGAACATCTCCCGGAACTGATCTCAAGTAACCGCAGCCCGTTGCACATCAGAATAAGATCCCGTAGTCAACCTCCACCAATCCTTCGCCCCGAGCCTCAAAAGGTTCAGAGCACACCTCACCCTCTGATCAGCAGGGCATAAACACGTGAAGAAACAACCCTCCACGTCTGACAACCATCTCATAGCAATGATAGGATCCTGAACACCATCAAAGGTAGGGGCTTCGTATTATCGAAGTCCCGATACTGAAAACCTCGACCGGTTCCTCCCCCTGCCACTGCTACAGCCGCTGTAGCTGCCGTGACAGCCGTCTCCGCAAGAGCTGCATAGCGCTCATCAAAGTACTCAACCATGGCGGTCTTGATCGACCCAAACATCTCTGGCAACTCAGCCCAGAACATGGCAGCAACCTCATCATGCAGGATCTCACGAATCCTGGCGTCCAACTCGTCCGTACTCATCAAAGTACTCAACCATGGCGGTCTTGATCGTACTCCTGATCCCGATCCTGAACCGGATCCTGCCCCGACACGTCTCGTAATCGCCATACTGCAATACACCAACGAGACCCTTAGACACATCACATATCCACCCGGGGAACTATCTCATAACTAATACCCTAGAGAGTTGTGACTTCCTTGATACGCGTATGGGTCCTGTGCTTTCAGTAGTACGGGCCCATACTACCTTCCATACCTACCCATATTTGTCTCAAGTATCACCACAACACTCTAACTATAAACACACACACGGCGAGCGCTCAACCCTCACTCCTAGAGGAAAGTTAAATATCTCATATAAGGAAAACCCTAGGCTAGTAGGCATCACATAATCAGGCAATTCTATCATGCAATTCCTGAAATTCCTAGCCTAGTACTAGCATGCTGTTCTAACATATCACATAATCAAATAACTTGTATGGTATTTTGGGGTCTACTTACTGGCTCTGGCTGATCGTACCCTCTGCATCCTCCTTTACTTATTACGAAAACCTTTTGAAAACCATTTTGAAAATCCCTCGATGATTTGAGACTGGATTCACACGAATGTTCCTCCAATTCGCTCAAACCAAGGCTCTGATACCAACTTGTAACGACCAAAAATTTCAACCAAACTAAAATATTTTAATTCATTCAAAAACCATTAAGTTCATACATCTCGTTTTCAAAATAGTTTAAACATCAGAGTATCCCCCAGAACCATATCACATAAATCATAAAACATGAGGAGCGGTACGATCACGCCTTCGCCTTGCCACGATCTCCTGAAGTACCTGAAACAATACATTGAAACTGTAAGCCCGAAAGCTTAGTGAGTTACCCCCAAAATACCAACTACACATGAACATACTCGTAACATATCACAAATAGAACAACCATGCACATCGGGTATACTGTGTGACTAGTCCGACCGCACCGGGCCTTCAGTCCACCTGGTCCACCCTCCGAGTCTAGCCATGTACATCGAGTCTACAGTGTGATTGGTCCGCCCGCACCGGGCCTTCAATCCACCTGGTCCACTCTCTGAGTCTACAGTATGACTGGTTCGCCCGCACCGGGCCTTCTGTCGGCCTGGTCCACTCTCCGAGCCTCGGCACGTCTGGTCCGCCCTCTTGGGGCCTTCAGCCTATCCGGACCGCTCGTTGGGCCTTCGGAATATCCGGTCCGCCCTGGGTATGTTGACCTACAGTACAAAGCAGGACCCGCCTCAACCCAAACCCCGTCAAACAACCATGTGCACATAAAACAATTAATCACATAACAAATCCTTAACCAGACAAACAGTCTAACAGATCACATAGCATATCAACATCCTAACCAGGATTCCGACCTATCCGGTCACTAGCATAACATTACCCTATATATCGGGTACCGGCCTTAACCAGGTCACTAACATAACACTACCCTATATACCGGGATGCAAATCTAGCAAAGCAATAACATAGCAACAATACCCAGTTTTCCATCCGATAAAGGGTCGGCCTTGGTGTCGTAGACCCTGTCGATATAGTGAGGATAACTCACCTGCAATTGCCGACTGAAGAGATACGACCAAGTTGCTCCGACCACCGCCACGAACTTCACCACATCACACTACCAAAGAACCAATACCGAAATTACCAAAATACCCTTGGAAGTCAAACTGGTCAACTCTTAGTCAAAGTCAAAGTCCTCAGTCAAAGTCAACCTTCCTGGTTGACTCTACTCGCCGAGTCAACCCGTCGACTCGTCGAGTTCTCATACTCAAAAAACTCCCATAACACGACTCAACTCGCCGAGTCGCCCCAAGACTCGTCGAGTTCAACGATCTCGGAATCCCATCCTGACCAACTCACTGAGTCGCCAACCGACTCACTGAACCAAAGCTTTAACCACAAGAGGTTGGGTTCTGTGACCAGACTCGCCGAGTCCAAGAACAGACTCGCCGAGTCCAAGGCAATCTTCAACAGACTCGCCGAGTTTTTCTTCCAACTCGCCGAGTCCATGCACATGTTCATACAACTCCTTGAGTACACCCATGTGACTCGCCGAGTCTCTTTAGTTCTCAATCCATACAGAGGCTTTTCGAGCCATGCAGGGAATCCAATCCATAGATCCACTCTTCTACAGCCTAACCCTCAAATAAAGTTGCAAACTTTACGTGAAACCAAGGAGATATAAGCCCAAAACACTCTAGGGCTAGGGTTTATGACAAGGGGCTTCACCAATAACTCATAGACAGGAGCTTTATGACATTAAGGATCATCACAAGCCTAGATCTGAAGTAGCAACCTCAGATCTAAGCCTCTAACTTGAAATAGATCACAATCATACCAAAAATGCCCCAAATCTCAAATGATAATAGATCTAGATACAAAATAGCCCAAGCAACAGATTAATACCTCCAATATATGCTCCAACTGAAGTACATCCCGGATCTACACCACTCCTTTGCAGCAAGTCTCTTGATCTTCAAGCCCCTTTCCAAGATTTTCTCCTCCAAGGCACTATTCTCTCTATTAATGGAGACTCACTCGAATCTAGGGTTTTCTGAAACTCTCTAGGGGAATAGGAGGCTGGGAGAAGGACATAAAGTCCTTTAAATAGGTGCAACCCTCGGGATTAGGGTTTTCTCATTCCAGCACCAACTCGTCGAGTACGTCTTCCGACTCGGCGAGTTGGCCACTTAACCCGCGATCAATCCCGCTCCGACTCGACGAGTAGCATACCTACTCGCCGTGTAGCTTCCTCAATTTACACTTAGCACCCTCCAACTTCTTACTTCCGAACTTGGGATGTTACAAAAACATTAGTGTTTGGTAGAAACGCTCATGGACTGAAGGTATTCCAAGATCGTATTTGGGTACCTAAGTCAGGAGGACTTAGAGATCTTCTGATGGAAGAAGCTCACAAAACCATGTAGTCAATTCTTCCCGGTACCACTAAAATGTATAGGGACCTGAAACCCTATTACTGGTGGCCGACGATGAAGCTCGGCATTGAGAAGTATGTGGCGGAGTGTGTGACCTTTGCGAGAGTCAAGGTACAACATCAGAAACCATACGAGAGTTTAGAACCTTTACCTGTGCCTATGGGTAAGTGGGAAGACATCACTATGGATTTTGTCACTAAACTGCCCAGAACAAAGAATGGTCACGACATGATTTGGGTGGTCGTTGATCGCTTCACAAAGAGTGCGCATTTCATAGCACCCAATGAGAAATGGTCTATGGATAAGCTCGTGAATTCTTACGTGAAGGAAATAGTGAGGCTTCACGGTGTTTCGTTAACGATTGTATCAGATCGTGACAGTCGTTTCACCTCAAGGTTTTGGAGAAGTCTACAAGAGGAATTGGGTACCAAGTTGTGTTTGAGTACAGCTTAACATCCACAGACTGATGGTCAGAGCGAAAGAACGATACAAACACTTGAAGATATGCTTGTACCCTAGAATTCCAAGGTAACTGGGATGAACATTTACCTTTGGTAGAATTTTCCTACAATAATAGTTTCCACTCGAGCATAAGGATGACACCTTATGAAGCTTTGTACGGATAAAAGTGTAATACGCCGTGTTGTTGGCTTGAGGCTGGGGAAAAGCGGTTTATGGGACCGGAGATAGTCCATTAAACTGCTGAAAAGTTGAAAATAATTAAGGAGAGAATGTTAGCAGCTCAGGATCGTCAAAAGAGCTATGCTGACAAGAAAAGAAGACCGATGACTTTTGAAGTTGGAGATTCGGTTTTGCTTAAAGTATCGCCGTGGAAGGGACTTATATGCTTTGGAAAAAGGGGAAAGTTAAGTCCAAGGTTTATTGGACCGTTTAAAGTACTTCAGAAGATTGGGAACCAAGCTTACAAGCTCGAACTACCAGAAGAACTGAGTGGAATTCATAACACTTTTCATGTGTGTTATTTGAGGAAGTTCACGGGAGAAGTTCCCGACATGATTCCACTTTCGGAGTTGAGAATTGATGAGAACAAAAGGTTAATTGAAGAACCGGAGGCAATCGTTGACCGAAAGACTAAGAAGTTACGACGTAAGATGGTCAAATTAGTGCTTGTCCGTTGGAAACATGTGAATGGGCCAAATCTCACCTGGGAGACGGAGAGTGACATGATGAGTCGTTATCCGCATTTGTTTGTTGATGTGTGATTCCGGGGACGGAATCATTCTAAGGTGGGGAGAGTTGTAACGCCAGTGTTTCTCGGCTAGGCATTAATGTTGTTGTAATAGTCTAGGTAAACCTTTGTAAACTCATTTTGAAATAATAAGAATGTGTTATTTGAGTATATTATGTGTTTTATGCTTAATTATGTGGCTTAATTAAATAAAGAATAAAAATAAGCATAAAAATAAAATTTTAGATAAACTTGATATCTATGAAGGAAGTTGTAGTGGTCGTGGCAAGGTTTCCGAATATATAAAGAATGCTTAAATCCGAGTTATAACGAAGAAGTTATGACCTGTCGAAGTTTCGCGACGGAACCGGCACGATGCTGAAGGGCGTTAAATATGAATTTAAGATAGCGCGATATATAGCCTTAATGATCTAAACGGAAGTTGTAGAATATGTTAAACCGAGAGCGTGCATAAAAAGAACGTCAAAATCTGACTTCGTATGAGGAAGTTATGATTTCTCTAAGATTCGACTTAGCAGTATGCAGCCCGAAATCTCGAAATTGAGATCGAGTGATAATTGGCAAAAACAATCTAAACGAGAATCGAAGATCTCATCGTTAGTAGTCCAACGGTAAAAAGACAGACGAAAACGGACGTCGGATGAAGAAGTTATGATTTTATAACGAAGTTTTCCTGTCCCGGCCTACTAAAAATAATATAATAAAAATAATTTCAAAATTAGCCGACGGAGTCTAAATGAAAGTTGTAGAGCATAATCTCACCTACGCGTGGATATAAAGAACGTAGAAAACGGAGCTCGTATGCAAAAGTTATGAATTTTTGAAGATAGTGGCACGCATACCAAAGCTTATCCGAAGAGTACGCCCAGCGTACTTGATGTACGCCCCGCGTACTGCTTGTAGAGGGAGTACGCCCAGCGTAAATCGAGTTTCTGCACCCTATAAATAAAATGCGAGGGTAGCCGATTCCTTTGCTCATTTTCTCTTCTCTCTCTCCCGTTTTGCATCGATTTTCGTGCAAGAGATACCCCGAAGCCCCGGTATCATTCCCGAGCCCCGAAGCAAGTCCCAAAGCCCCAAGGATCCCAAGAAGTAAAGTTTCTGAGCCAAAACTTTGTCCGCGAGAAGCCCGGTTTTCAAGAAAAACATCCCGGTTTTATCGGAAAAGTTTATTTTAAGAGACGAGTTGCTGTCCAATCATTCTTTTAACAAGTGAGTGTATATTCGTTTTCTTCTAACACATAGATATGAAGTATTCTTTATAAAAATACGTGCTATGTGTTGACATATTATTTGTTTATTTGAACTAGTTGTTGAATGGATGTTTTGTACAGGTTTTAAGCTGTATATAAATGTATATATTTTATCTACTGATATGTTGGGTAGAACATGGGTAGACAGTTGGTGTGTGAAGAAATAAAATGATAAGAGGCCTCGATGTCGTTGTTGATCTAGTCATCTAGCGGAGTATGGATGACGACCACAGACTCATTCTAGACAGTCTAGTGGAACACTAGCAAGCTCATAACCTGTAGGTGTTGTAAACGATGTGTTCACCGGTGTACTCTATCCCCCTCATGGTTGCCTTTAGGACATCTATTGCTAAGGAAGCCCCTTTGCAGTAATGTCCGTCCCGATGAAAATCCTAGATTAGGTCCCTTGTAATAGTTGTTGTTTTAGGGACATAAAGTGAGGATAACGGGAATGGGTAATCGGGTTATTGTTGGTTTGTGAAATTAAATATAATTATTTATTGTGGGTTGAAAACCCTATATGCTCACCAGGCTCCCAAGCCTGACCCACTCAGTTTCTTTGTATTACAGGTAGTGGCGCAAGGGCATAAGTTGGATGACATTGTCAAGATATTTTTGGATTATAGACCTGTTGTTATATGTAATTGTTGCAAGGTCTATTTTGTATTGTTTATGCTTTTGGTCTGTATCGGAACATGACATCCCGAGATTTTGTTATATAATGAAAAATACATTTCTTTATGAAATGCATTGATGAATTCTTATCATATTTTGTTTTGGGAACAAATTCTGCAACTCTTTTAATCGAAGGATTACTCTGATTTTATTTAAAAGCATAAATGAAACCGGTCTTTTCTGGCCGTGATTTTGGGGATGTCAAACTTGTGTTACGTGTTTAGGGACGTAAAGTGAGGACAACGGGAATGGGTAATCAGGGTTATTCTTGATTGGTGAACTTAATAAGTTATTATTATTGTGGGTTGAAAACCCTATACGCTCACCAGGCTCCCAAGCCTGACCCACTCAGCTTTTTATTTTACAGGTAGTGGACCTCGAGCATAGTCAGAGGATGATGAAAGATTTTTGGATTATAGGCCAGTAGTTGTAAATAACTGTTGTAAGCCTTATAAGGTCTTGTTTATGCTTTTGATCTGTATCGGAACATGACATCCCGAGGTTTTGATATGAAATGAAACTACACATTTTATAAAGAAAGGTTTTGATAATCTTTTATCATGTTTTGTTTTGGGGACCAATTCCGCAACATCTTTTAAAAAGATTTCTCTGATTTTATTTTAAAAAGCATATATTAAATCGGTCTTTTCTGGCCGAGAAATTAGGGGATGTCACAGTTGGTATCAAAGCATTAGTTTAAGCGAACTAAGAAATTATAGGATTTCTAGACTTAAAGTTAGAATGCTAAGTGATGATTGTGAGATGATTGTCTACCATATTTTAGACACGAGCACTAGTTTATTTTAGGAAAGGTGCCTAAAATGCTTTTATGTGCTAAATGCTATATGTTTGCCATATATGCCATTATTTGTTCGGATCTATGGTCTGTTACCGACCGGATCTGGAAACCTTATGTGTGTAGGATTCTAAGCGTATGATTACGATATTAGAACTAACATGTAAACGTTTCGGAGTGATAAGGGAATTGAAATATCTAACAAGGATAAAGACCTAAATTCGCCTTATTCGGTATATAGATTGTAATGGCAAGAACTCGAAGTGGAACCGTAAATGCAAACAGAAACCAACAACCTCAACCCGAAGTGGTGGAACAGGTGCCTATAGTAGGAGCTGCACCAGAACCCATCACCATGGCTGGAGTACGAACTATGATTCAAACCATGGTGGCTGAACAAAGGGAGGAATTGAGGAAAATGTTGCTGAACAACAGGGATGAACCGTCAGTTCCTGTTGAACAACGTGAATTAAATGACGATCGATCTGAAGAAGGGAACAACAGTAGATCGGTTGGTCATAGTGAACCGCTTGTGGTTGGGAGAAATAACCACGAGGATAGAGTGGAGAGAAATGGGTGCGAGTATAAGGACTTTATGACTTGCAAGCCATCGACCTTCACTGGAAAAGAAGATCATGTCGGAGTAATGGACTGGATCTCGGAAATGGAATTGGCTTTCATGACTTGTGATTGCCAAGGCAAGTTACAAACCACATTTCCAGTACGTCAGTTCAGGGGTAGTGCTGCTCGTTGGTGGAACACTCTGGGGAAAACCCTAAGCCCTAATGATCCACTGCAACTGACTTGGGCAGAGTTCTTGGTGCTCTTCAAGCGCAAGTACTGCTCGGCCCAAAACGTACTTGAGTTAGAAAATCAATTTCTAACATTGAAGACGGGGAGTATGACCGTTGACGAATATACGAATAACTTCACAGACAAAATGGAGTTTGTTGTGCGTATTGTCCCAGATGAACTGGCAAAAATTAACAGGTACGCAAAGGCACTTCCATGGGAGTATGTGGTGCCAGTACGTCAGGCACATACTTTGGAGGCAGCTATCTGGGCTGCCAATTCTGTTGAAGATATGATAAAGGGGAGAGCCGCCAGCAAGGTTGAAGTTGGCAAAAAGAGAAAGTCTGAAGGAACTTCAGGTTCCAATAAAACGAACAAATTCTCGAAGTCTGATTCGACAAAATTCGGAGGAGGAGCCGAAGCCAAGTGGTGTGACAAGTGCAAGAAGAAACATGCTGGGAAATGCAGCGTGGGAATCACTTGTTACAAGTATGGAAAGCCAGTGCATTATGCCAATGAATGCACCTTCACTAATAACGTCTGTCATGGGTGCCATGAAGAAGGGCATAATTTGAGGGATTGCCCGAAGAAGAAAGACGCAGCAAAACCCAATCTTCCACCAAAGCCGAAGGCGAGAGCCTTTCAGATGACACTCGAAGCTGCGAAAGAAGAAGCCGATGTCGCTTCAGGTACCTTTCTCGTAAACGAATTGCCTGCCCAAATTTTGTTTGATTCTGAAGACAATTGCTCCTTTATTTTGCATGAATTTGGTAGAAAACTAGCTTTGCCTGTTGATAGACTAGTTAATGCTTTATTAGTCGAAATTGCTAGTGGTAAGTTTGTACCTGTTAGCCATCGTATGAAAAACATCCTCATTGACTTGAATGGGAATAAGTTCCATGAGGAATTATTGCCTATCGAGTTAAATGGTTTCGACATATTTTTAGGACTGGATTGGCTTAGCGCCAATGAAGCCGAAATATTGTGTAGGAAGAAGATAGTAAAAGTAAACCCGCTAGGGAAGGAGTCGTTTATGGTGTATGGAGACAAACGCAGAGTAAATTCTGGAATCATTTCCCTAATAAAAGCCAGAAAGTGTTTGGCCAAGGGGTGTACATCATATCTAGCGTTCGTGATCGATGCTAAGAAGGAAAGGAAGGAGGTGCAGGATATCCCGGTGGTGTGTGACTACCCGGAAGTCTTTCCCGAAGATCTTCCCGGATTGCCCCCTGATCGACAAGTAGAATTTCGTATCGACTTGTTACCAGGAACGACGCCGATAGCAAAAGAACCGTATCGATTGGCACCAACCGAGATGAAAGAACTTATGACACAACTTCAGGAGTTATTGGACAAAGGTTTCATTTGACCTAGTTCATTGCCCTGGGGAGCCCCTGTGTTATTTGTAAAGAAGAAAGACGGGAGCATGAGAATGTGCATCGATTACAGAGATTTAAATAAAGCGACCATAAAGAACAAGTACCCATTGTCGAGGATCGATGACATGTTCAACCAGTTGCAAGGTTCGAGCTATTTATTGAAGATCGATCTTAGGTCCGGATACCATGAACTAAAGGTGAGGGAGCATGATATCGAAAAGACTGTGTTTAGAACAAGATATGGACACTATGAATTTTTGGTTATGTCTTTCGGACTAACCAATGCCCCAACAGCTTTCATGGATTTGATGAACAGGGTTTGTAAACCATACCTTGATAAATCCGTGATAGTATTCATAGACGATATCTTGATTTATTCGAAAAGCAAGCAGGAGCATGACAAGCATCTGCGCGAAGTGCTAGAAGTTCTGAAAAAAGAGAAGTTGTATGCAAAGTTCTCCAAATGTGAATTTTGGATTCAAGAAGTCTAATATTTAGGTCATGTGGTTAACCAAGATGGAATAATGGTTGACCCAGCAAAGATTGAAGCTGTGATGAAGTGGGAACAACCAAAAAGTCCTACGGAGATTTGAAGATTTTTAGGATTAGCCGGATATTATCGCCCATTTATCCAACCCTTTTCTTCGATCGCTACCCCATTAACAGCTTTGACCCACAGAGGAGCTACTTATGTTTGGAATGAAAAGCATAAGGAAGCCTTTGAAAAGTTAAAGAAGAGATTGTGTGAAGCACCAATTCTTTCATTACCTGAAGGAGTTGATGACTTCGTAGTTTATAGTGATGCCTCTGGAGTTAGGTTAGGATGTGTTTTGACCCAAAGGGATAAAGTAATAGCGTATGCATCGAGGCAATTGAAAGAGCATGAAAAGAACTACCCCATTCATGATCTGGAGTTGGCCGCGGTAGTATTCGCCTTAAAGATATGGAGGAACTATCTTTACGGTACTACATGCAAACTTTTCGCTGATCATAAGAGTCTTCAATATCTCTTTAATCAGAAAGAATTGAACATGAGGCAGCGGCGCTGGCTAGAACTATTCAAGGACTACGACTGTGACATACTTTACCACCTTGGTAAAGCAAATGTTGTTGCTGATGCTCTCAGTCGGAAGGTAAATCTTGAAAAGAAGAGGCCAAGAGCGTTGAGAATTGAAGTCGTCTCGACAATCGTGGAAAGTATAAAGAAAGATCAGGAGGAAGCTTTGGAGAAAAATGACCGGAAGGAGTAACGTTTGGGAAAAACATTGGTGTTTGATATAAACGGTCAAGGATTGAAGGTATTCAAAGATACGATTTGGCTACCTAAGACGGGAGGAGTAAGAGATCTTCTGATGGAAGAAGCTCACAAGACCATGTACTCGATTCATCCCGGCAGTACGAAAATGTATAGGGATCTAAAACCCTATTACTGGTGGCCGACGATGAAGCTCGATGTTGCTAAGTATGTGGCCGAGTGTGTAACTAGTGCTAGGATTAAGGCACAACATCAGAAACCGTACGGGAGTTTAGAACCTTTACCTGTACCCATGGGTAAATGGGAGGACATTACCATGGATTTTGTGACTAAACTGCCCAAAACAAGGAACGGTCACGACATGATTTGGGTGGTTGTCGATCGCTTCACTAAGAGTGCGCATTTCATAGCAGCCAACGAGAAATGGTCTATGGATAAACTTGCAAATTCTTACGTGAAGGAAATTGTGAGGCTTCACGGTGTTCCGTTAACGATTGCATCCGATCGTGACATCCGTTTTACCTCAAGGTTTTGGAAGAGTCTACAAGTGGAATTGGGTACCAAGTTGTGTTTGAGTACAGCTTACCATCCGCAAACTGATGGTCAAAGCGAACGAACAATTCAAACGTTGGAGGATATGTTGAGAGCATGTACCCTAGAATTCCAAGGTAACTGGGACGAACACTTACCTCTAGTAGAATTTTCCTATAAGAATAGTTTCCACTCAAGCATCAAGATGGAACCTTATCACACCTTGTATGGAGAAAAGTGTCGAACGCCATCATGTTGGCTGGAAGCTGGGGAAAAGCAGTTTATGGGACCTGAAATAGTCCATCAGACTGCTGAAAAGTTGAAAGTGATAAGGGAAAGGATGTTAGCAGCTCAATATCAACAAAAGAGTTATGCTGACAAGAAAAGACAACCGATATCCTTCGAAGTTGGAGATTCGGTTTTACTTAAAGTCTCGCCGTGGAAGGGACTTATAAGATTTGGTAAAAGGGAAAGTTGAGTCCAAGGTTTATTGGACCATTTAAAGTTCTTCAGAGGATCGAAAATCAAGCTTACAAGCTAGAATTACCGGAAGAACTGGAGGGTATTAATAACACCTTTCATGTGTGTTATTTAAGAAAGTTCACGGGAGATGTGCCCGACATAATTCCGATTTCTGAGTTAAGGTTGGATGAAAACAAGAGGTTGATCGAAGAACCTGAGGCAATCGTTGACCGTAAGACTATGAAGTTGCGACGTAAGATGGTTGATTTAGTGCTTGTGCGTTGGAAACATACGAATGGGCCAAAACTCACCTGGGAAACGGAGAGTGACATGATGAGTCACTACCCGCAGTTGTTTGTTGATGTGTGATTCCGGGGACGGAATCATCCTAAGGGGAGAGAATTGTAACGCTCGTGTTTCTAGCCTAGGCATTAATATTGATGTGATAGTCTAGGTTAACCTTTGTAACTCATTTTGAAGAAATGAAAAGGAATTATGTGAATATTATGTGTTTTATGTATTTTATGCTTAATTACTAGGAGTTAATTAATTAAGAATAAAAATGAGCGTCGAAAATAAATTTTAGATAAAGCCGATATGTATGAAGAAAGTTGTAGTGGTCTTGACAAGGATTACGGATATATAAAGAATACCGAAATCCGAGTTATAACGAAGAAGTTATGACTTGTCGAAGTTTCATGACAAAACCGGCACGGTGCCGAATGTCGTAAAAAGTGAGTTTTTGATAAACTAACTTTTAGCCTTAGTGATCTAAACGAAACTCGTAGTGTTCGTTAAACCGAGAGTAGGTATAAAAAGAAAAAACAAATCTGACTTTGTATGAGGAAGTTATGATTTTTCGAAGTTTCAGCTTAGTAGTAGACAGCTAAAAACTCGAATTTTAGGTCGAGTGATTTTTAGCCGACACGACCTAAACGAGAATCGAAGGTCTCGTCAATAGTAGCACAACGGTAAAAAGACAGACGAAAACGGACGTCGGATGAAGAAGTTATGAATTTTTAATGAATTTCCTGTCCCGGTCTGTTAAAAATAATAATATAAAAATTAAATTCAAAATTAGCCGATGAAGTCTAAACGAAAGTTGTAGAGCGTAATTTTACCTACGCGTGCATATAAATAACGTCAAAAACGGAGCTCGTATGCAAAAGTTATGGATTTTAGAAGTTTTGGCGCGAAAATCGAGAAAAATTGCCAAAACCGAGGAATTTCGCATAGGTGGACTTCGGCCACCTCACCCTCGCTTAGAACATGCCACGTGTCCAAAATTTTGCTGAGTCATCCGGATTTCTTAGTCATCCGAAGTGGTCCAGTGAGAATGCGACGCGTGCCCCTTCCCTCGTGCATCCGAGCTTCGCAGAGTGCCACGAGCCGCCCCTCCTCGGACCCGGACTTCGGTCCAATCAGAAGCCTCCACCAGACCCCTCGCATGCGCAACCCACGTGACCCCTTCTTGCATCTGCTGTCGCGTGGCTTCTCTCCTAGCCGTCCGATCAGAAGGCTCGCACCTATAAATAGGAGGGTGCGAGACCTCGCGGGGAATATTTGAAAATTTGACACTTTTAGCCCCTCTTTCCATATTTCTTTCATTTTAACTTCCCCCAAAGCCCCGGTATCAATTATAACCCCCAGAATAATCCCCGAAGTGCTCGAGAAGCCCGGAAAATTTATCTTTTCGGTTTCGAAGCTCGACCCTAGCAGACCCCGGTTTCTGAATAAAACTCCCGGTTTTATTAGAAACGAACGTTTTAGGAAACGGAGTGCTGCCCGATTATCATCAAAACATGTGAGTGTCTAGTTACTTTCACTTTACACATAGATATGAAGTATTTACCTTAAAATACGTGTTATGTGTAAATATATTAATTGTTTATTTGAGGTGACTGTTGAATAGATGTTTTATACAAGTTTTAAACTGTATATATATTTTATCTACAAATATGTTGGGTAGAACATGGGTAGACTAAATAGTCGATGGGTGTTAAAATGACGAGAGGCATCGATGTTGTTGTTGTTGTTGTTGTTGTAGTCGTCTACCGGAGTATAGATGACGATCACGGACCTTTCCAGACACTCCAGTGGTACACTAGCAAGTTCGCAACTTGTAGGTGTTAATGAACTAAATGTTCATTGGCGTACTCCAATCCCCCTCATGGTTGCCTTTAGGACATGTATGGCTGAGGAGTCCCCTTAGCAGTAGTGTCCATCCCGATGATATTCCTGAGGCTAGGTCCCTTGTGTTAGGTGTTTAGGGACGTAAAGTGAGGACAACGGGAATGGGTAATCAGGGTTATTCTTGATTGGTGAACTTAATAAGTTATTATTATTGTGGGTTGAAAACCCTATATGCTCACCAGGCTGCCAATCCTGACCCACTCAGCTTTATATGTTACAGGTAGTGGACCCCGAGCATTGTCGGAGGATGATGAAAGATTTTTGGATTATAGGCCAGTAGTTGTAAATAACTGTTGTAAGGCTTATAATGTCTTGTTTATGCTTTTGATCTGTATCGGAACATGACATCCCGAGGTTTTGATATGAAATCAAAACTATACATTTCTTAAATAAAGGTTTTGATAATCTTTTATCATGTTTTGTTTTGGGGACCAATTCCGCAACATATTTTAAAAAGATTTCTCTGATTTTATTTTAAAAAGCATAAATTAAATCGGTCTTTTCTGGCCGAGAAATTAGGGGATGTCACACTCGTGATTCGACTTCTCTTTCTGTAGTTTTAGTATAGTAAGGTGAGCGCTGAAACGCTGCACGAATCTTTCTTAGAAAGATTCAGCGACGAAGTTCTGCCCCTGCAGAGCCCGACTCCTAGCTAAAACCCCCTTGTAAGTAAGTTATGCTTACCTATTTTAATATAGCTTATACTTAAAATTAGTATTGTTATTATGAAGTTATAATAAATATTTGAGCTATTATTATGACTTATATAAGTGTCGTTATAATATCTTTTTAACTACTCGCGGTACGGGGAATCTGGTTTAAAAGGCCGCATAGGGTTGTTGGATTTCAGAAGTGTTGTATGCCAAAATGGTCCTGCCCTCCGGTGTTTTATGTATGGCCCCTGTCTGTACATAGTGGTTGAAACGTATTGTTGAAACGCTTATATAATAATAATAATTGTAATAATAATAATAATAATAATAATAATAATAATAATAATAATAATAATAATAAGACTAATAAATAGTCACGGTAAATATTAGACTAAAATCTAGTGGTAATAATACTAGGTTCTGTCGAAGGAAAATATTTTAAAGTAAACGAAGCGTTGTCCGAGTACCGAGTCACCACCTTATCAAGTGAGTGCATAGTTACTTTCATCTTACACATAGACATGAAGTATTTTATATAAATTACGTGCTATGTGTGCATTCTATCTGAATACTTGTTGTCTATGTTGGAAGAATGATTTTATACATGTTTTAAAATGATTTAAACTGTATATGTATTTTATATCTACAAATATGTTGGGTATGACATGGGTAGATGAATAATGAGAGATAAAAGATGATGTGAGTAAACATTGGCAGCTGTAGACTTAGTGCCTAATAAATAACATCGACAGCTGTGGACTTAGTGCCTATTGGACAAACACTGGTAGCTATAGACTTAGTACCTATTACGTAAACACGGGTGGCTATGGACTTAGTACCTGTTAGGTGTTGGTAGCTATGGACTTAGTACCTGGTACCTATGGACTTAGTGCTTGTTAGATAAACATTGGTAGCTATGCGCTTAGTACTTACACTGGTAGCTATGGATTTAGTACCTGATGAATGAACTTTAGCAGTTATGGATTTATTGCATTGGCAGCTATGGAATTAGTGCCTGTCTTATAAACCCTCGAAGTAAGGGACTTCGAAATGAACGAATGCAGGATAGATGACTCTTAGGGTAGACCCTTAAGAGTAAGGAAGATAATAGGGATGGGTAATTGGGTTGATTGTTTGATGTTTAAACATAATAATTTTATTATTGTGGGTTGAAAACCCTATGTACTCACCAGGTTTCCCAACCAGACCCACTCAGTTTATTTGTATCACAAGTGTCGATACGAAGCTACATTACACTGAGAGATTAAGGAGATGTAGATCACTAGTGTAAATAAATGTAAGTTTTGTTTATGCTTATGTTTCTGTATTGATGATGACATCCCAAATGTTTTAAAATGAATAAAATACATTTCTTAGGAAATGCTTTGATAACGTATTTATCATGTTTTTCTGGGAACAAATTCTGCAACATTTTTATTAAAAGAAGTACTCTGATTTCTATAAAGCATAAACAAAATCGGCCTTTTTTGGCCGTAAAAATGGGGATGTCACAGGAAATGCCTTCACTGAGTAGATTTTAAATAGTTAGCAATTGTGACACTTGCATTTCTCAAATTCGATTATGATTACGGCATCCCTCTTCATAGTTCGAATTGTGAGAAATGGAAAAGGTCTAAACAATTGAGACTATGATTACGGCATACCTCTTCATAGTTCTAAAATTGTTTAGACACACATATGAGCTATCTAAGGGAAGGTGTATGAGTTTAAGAAGCCTAGATAAAGTGTTATCGAAGCATCTTGTATCAGAAATCTGAACTTTGGAAAGAAAGTCAACGAATATTGATTTCTAGAAGTCCAGCTGATTTCTAGATACATGTCAAAGCTAGTGGGAGCATAAGTGTTATGCTAATAATTATCATGTTAGTGGGAGCATGATTATTATGTTAAGTGTTGCAAGTTAGCAATGTTAAATATAGAAAACCAAAGTTTCAAATTTGCTAAGTTCTCGGGTTTGAAAAGTTGTTTTGCTATAATTAAGGGAGAGGAATTCATACTTCATTTCAATTCTCGTATTAGAAATCTGAACATTGGAAAGAAAGTCAACAATTATTGATTTCTAGAAGTCCAACTAATTTCTGGATACATGTCAAAGCTACTGGGAGCATAAGTGTTATGCTAATAATTATCATGTTAGTGGGAGCATGATTAGTATGTTAAGTGTTGCAAGTTAGCAATGTTAATTATAGAAAACCAAAGTTTCAAATTTGCTAAGTTGTCGGGTTTGAAAAGTTGTTTTGTTATAATTAAGGGAGAGGAATTCATACTTCATTTCAATTCTAAAAGCTTAGATTGATCAATTTTAGTCAAATATATGTAACAACCCGAAATTTCTAACTCGTACAATTCTTCATTTTTATCAAAGATAGCCTCATTTTGCTATTTTGTAATAAAGTTTTGGGTCTATATGGGTACTTGAGGCGTAGTATAAACTTGATATGAGTTTTAGGAGGGGTAGGAATGTGTGTAGCATCACAAAAATCGAGCCAAACACACACAGCAAGGTGTGTGCGGCCAGCCAGCCGCACACAGCCGACCGCACACCCCTTCTTCAGCGGCACACTCGTTTGGTAGCACTCACATACCTATAAGAAAGAGTCTTGGCCTTCATTTCACCCTTTTACACCCTCTTAGTCAAGAACCCGTTTTCTCTCAAGTGGATCCCGATTTTTCACCTATATCTTCAAGTGGTAAATGTTTCTAGCCTTTGATTTATAGATTCCTTACTCCATATAGTGTGAATCACTGATTTCCTCCATGAAATCCGCTCATTCTAGTGAATCTTCAAGTGTGCTTCAAGAACACCAAGAACACCTACTAAGTTCTTGGGCTCCAAACACCCCCATACGCTTCTACACTGTAAGTACCCTACTCCTAAATGTGTTTAGATATATTAGAGCCTTGGTAAAGACCCAAAACTCGATCTGAAAGCAGTGTGCGACCGCACACCTTCATGTGGCCGTACACCCCTTATTTTGGTGCTTTAAGGCCTCAAACTCAAGTAGTATTCTAGCACAAGATCAAGGGAACTTAGGGGAAACAAGATACGAACTTAGAAACACGTTTTGGACCATATTTGGTACGAGTGTGCGACCGCACAAATCATGGCCGCACACGCCTAGCCGCACACGCCATATGCAACCGCACACACACTTTTAAGGGCCCAAAATAGCAATAAACTTCCATTTCGACTAAGCAATGGTCAAAACACCTTCCCTAGAACATCCCTAAGGCTTGGAAATGCGTTTTGGCACACTTCATAGGGAGTGTGCGGCCGCACACACACCCTGACCGCACACTCTGGCCGCGCACACACTAAACCTTTGGTTTTGTGGCCTTGCACTTCAATATAGGACCATACACCCCTTATGTGCAACCATATGTGTTGGTAACGCTTAGTTCTAAGTGTTTTTATGTCCCTAAGGCATGTCCCTATCGCCATTAGTGGTTATATGCATTAAGTGTATTCATATATGTGTAACTATATGTTAATAGGATTCGTTGTGCTCAAGACTCCAATTGATACCCAACAATCCGATATCGATCTTTCATTCGAGTTACTCACTACAGGTGAGTTCATACCCCCTTAATTAACCTTTTAAATGTTTTTAAATGCTTTTATGGGGGGGGGGGGGAATACAAGTTGAACCAAGATAGTTATTATATAAATCACATGTGATTATCAACTATCAAACTATGAATTTACTATCCTTCTAGCTGTTTTACCAAGCATACTACTTCAAAATGATTTCTCGAATACTTTTACACGTTAAACTCTTTATCAAACTTGTTTTCTAAACTACATCTTTCCTTTCAAATTCTGTTATGACTATGTTTCAAGCAAAGGTTTTCATGTACTTCAAACTATGTTCCAAATAAGGGATTTCTTATACTTTAAACTGTTTCTATCAAACAAACTGCTTTTAAATCGTTTTATAAATTGACATCAACTCATCAAGTCTTGTTATTAAACTTTTCAAATGTTTTACAAAACTTCTTTTAAACTTTTATATTATCAATTGCATGCCTCTATATGTATAGTTATATAAGTAATGTTTAAAGGACTTAGGACTGCTAACCCACCATATTTCCTGTTCCTTGTTTGGTTGTGGACTTAGGGTATTCTGTTATTTGTCCGAAGGTCGTCTAAATATTAGTTATATATCATGTATACATATATAGACATATAAGTTCTATCAGTCAGTTCAGTACCTTTGGGTAGCAAAGGCATCCTTCCATTTGTTCATATACATATATTACTAGTAACTATTATGGGTATAGTTAGGAGTCCACATTCATTCATTCAGATTTTTCGAGGCGTATCGTTAATTCGATACCACCTGGAGTCCACGTCCATTCATTTATACTTTTAGAGGCGTATCGTTCATTCGATACCACCTGGAGTCCACCTTCATTCATTTAGACTTGTCGAGGCATATTGTTCATTCGATAGTACCTGGAGTCTATGTTTCATTCATTTTATAACCAGCAGTGTCACTACTGAGGTAAAAATATTATTTTCCCTATTGCAGTTACTTTGTGAATTTTATCACATACACGTTTATGCATATCTATATTTAGATAATAGTAGTTATACTAATGGAAAAACCTTCATTTTAATAGAAGTGCAAACCTTCAAAACAGTCGGGTCTTGGTAGAAGATTACCTTTTATACTAGTAGGAAATATGGGATTTTCTAGGGTTTTTCATGCTCGTACCAAGTTTTCATAAACCAATTGCGAATCTTTTCTTTACAGTTTTACTAAGCAATGACACTAAAATACTTATGTTCCCACCAGCTTTAAAGCTGATACTCGCTTTCAAAATAACTTGTATTCTCAGGTCACCAGTAGACAGGTACGATGACCAGGTCTTGAGAAGACGGAGCGGTCAAGACTCGTCTTTTATTTTGATTTCTTATTATCATGTCGTATATTATGAAAGAACACACATGTATTAAAATTTTACTATTAATGCAATGGATGATGTTGTTGCTTGTTTACTACTTTACCCTGTTGTGATACTTTACATGACGTCCTCCTCCCCAGAACGTTTCCGCGTAGATAATATGGTTGGATTCCATCCCCACGACAACTTGTACTTCCCTAACCAAGGTAATGGAGGAGGGTTTGAAGCATAGCCCGAAAATGATCATCCAATCCCTGTGGGTGATCACCAGGATGAAGGCTTTGCAGATGGTTCTGACTCCGAGCCTGAAGTTGAGAACCTACCCCCGATGGCTCCCAATCCAAATCCTAACCCTCGTCCGGCTTTTCAAGGCCCGACGCCTCCTTGGGTAGAATGTTTGGAGACGTGGAGCCAAGAACAGAATCAGCCCATACCATTCGACGGAGACCAAAGCTTTTATGACCTGAGCGAGGGAGGCTCAGCAGACAGAGTCTTGCCAATCCTGGTCCGCAGAGTGGCCCGGAACAAGATTCGGGGCAGAATAGCTCTCCATCAAATCACGGAAGTTGACGCTAATGCGAGAATGCATACCCTCCGCACCATTCGTCTGGAAGATGCTCGCGAGAGATCTAGGGGGAGACCATGAGACCCTACTGCAGGCACTAGCTGAAACTCGAGCCGAAGTCATAGAGCTCCGAGTACGCCAGAGGGTGTACGAAAGGCACCTGCTAGATATGGAACGTCAACTGGCTGAACTAAGGGTTCACCAGAGGGATGACCGTCACCATTAATAGATGCCTTATCTTTCCTTCCTTGTTATAAGGAATCGTCTTCCTGTCTATGCCCTAGGTAGCAATTTTCTATGTAACTACCCCAATGCCACGAGTACATTTAGTTAAGTCTTCATGCTGTCAAAACTTTTCTACTCCAGATATGATGTAAGACCTACTACAAGGTCAATTTTCCCAAACTTATTACATCATAATTATTAACGATATGGACAGTCGGCTAATTTCTGTGTCAACCTTTGTTCAAAAACATTCATCCTACTATCGTTAGAACTCTATCTGAACGCACTCTAGTCAAGTTATTGAGCTATGGTAATTTAGCTCAGAGATCACTTCCAATTCTTGTTGAAGGTTGGATAACAATCATCTTGTAACCATTCTATGAACTTACTTTTACTCTTTGCTAGGACTGCATCATAGGGATGTACGTCAAACCCTCGAAAACTTACTCCTACTCGTTACATGAATGGTAGAAATACGTCTAGGTTCAACCGTGGTCGCTCACGAACTCATTTTCTTTTGTATAACAGAATCATGTCGTCAACCAGAGATAACCAGCCGAGCGACGAAACCCCTATCCTTCATATCGACGTCGCTACATTCCAAGCCGCGGTAACAGCCGCAGTGACAGTTGTCCTTGCAAACCTCAGCGCTAGCAACACAAACAAAGCCGACAAGGGAGTTGACAATTCCGATCGTTGTATCGATCCGGGAAACCAACAAATGATAACAGTCACAGGCTTGCAAAGCCGTAAAACCAAGAATAGGAAACGAAAGCGTCAAGCCCAAAAGGAGCGCAAGCGATCCCAAATACTTGCCACTCAACAACAACAAGTGGCGACCCCGACCAACCCAACACCAATCAGACCCTATAAGGGAACACTCCCTAAGTGTGAAAGGTGTACCTTTCACCATCAAAGAGTTTGTCGGGAGTTGCAATGACTCAACTGCAACCGAATGGGGCACACCACTAGTGCCTGCAGAGCACCGACACGAACCACCTCCCAAGCCACTAACATCGGGATCAGCCCAGCTTGCTATGGTTGTGGTGAAACCGGACACTACAAAAGGAATTTCCCAAAGGGGAAGAGCAACGCAAGCACTCGTGTCTACATAACTCCGACCCGACACTTCACTTCCACCACCGATGTTGGTGCTAGCCAGATATGTCACCTATGCAGTGAGATAGGACACCTCGAAAAGGATTGTCCAATAACGAAGAACTCTGGCGCAGACGGGAAGATACTAAGGATCACAGCCGCAGGAGAGACTACTCCGGACCCACGTTGAAATACTAGGGCATTTCGTTATAATAGACTTGTAAGCTGTTAAACACCGGGGAAACTCGAGTCTTGTCTTTTGCGAGACCCCGCCAGTTAAGGGGCTCTCGTGCTGCGTATACTTGCTTTTGTAGTATACCTTATTCGCAGCAGTAGTCTTGTAGTAAACTTAAGTATTGAAACTCTGTTAAAAGTTGCACCGTTGTGTTTAGTTTGTAATACCTTTATGAACTAAGTCTAATGCCTTTTATTCCGAGTAGTCCGACATTTTCACATAACTTGAGCAAATCCCGCCCTCGCAATACCAGTCTCACGCGTAAATTCTTTTCTCCAAAAATCGCCTTTCTAGCGAAGCCGTCATTTCAGAATTCTGAGGTACTCATGTGGAGAGTATCTTATGCTTCGTGTCCTTCCCGAAGACACCTCAACAAACTTCCTTGGAGTACCACTCGTACAGTATGTCAAGTTCAACCCGAAGACCCATACGGTTGATCTATCACTGGAGAAGGTATACGCAAGGGTGGTATATAATCAAGATTCTACAGGCTTAGAATTAATGATTCCGCTTTGACTTCTTTTCCTTGTTTGGATGTGAGCTTAAAGAAGAATCATTTATTCGACTGCCTTTTCAGTCTTAATTATACACGACTCGTATACACGAACCCTTAATTGATGAACCAAATATGACTTCTGATATGAACCTTAGGACGGAGACTGCCCGAAACTACGAGTGATCGTACTGCCATGTGGATAAACTTAGAATCCATTCAAATGCCTTCTCACCGATCGAGATAATAGATTCATATAGAACAGGAAACTCCCAGGATTCACCTCCGCAACGTCAAATCGAACTTAGGATCGACTTAGTTCTAGGGGCTACCCTAGTAGCCAAACCGCCCTATCGTCTAGCACCTGTATTGAGGAAAGAACTGTCCGATCAACTTAACGAACTGCTCAGCAAGAGCTTTATAAGACCAAGCTTCTCACCCTGGGGAACTCCGGTCTGGTTCGTCAAAAAGAAAGACTGATCACTTTCGATTATGCATCAAGTACAGGAAACTCAACAAGCTAACCATAAAAAATCAGTACCCTTTGCCTATCAATAGACGAACTATTTGATTGACTGTAAAAAGGCGATCTTCTTTTCAAAAGTCGATCCCAGATCCGAGTATCGCCGACTACGAGTGCTAGGGGAGGATGTTCCGAAGACAGCCTTCCGAACTCGTTATGGGCACCACGAATTCGTAGTGATGCCGTTCGGATTAACAAACGCACCCGTAGTATTCATAGATTTAATGGATAAGGTGTGTCGTCATTAATTAGATCAGTTCATCATCGTCTCCATCGGTGATATACTTATCTACTCTCGTAGTAAGGAGGAGCATAGTCAACATCATCAATAGATCTTGGAAACACTTCGATCAGAGGAACTTTATGAGAAACTCTCTTAAACACGAGTTTGGATTCGAAGAGTCAAATTCATGTGTCACATTGTTAGTAAAGAGGGAATTCAAGTAGACACTTCCAAATCCAGGACTCAGTTGCATTTTGATGAAACGAGGTAAGATCATTACCTAAGCCTCCCATCACTTAGAAACCCTCAAAACCAGCTATGAAATTCACAATCTAGAGTAAGAGGGCATCATTAGAGAAGATCGTTCGGATTAGTGGACGATTAAAAACCTCTAGTGACCGACAGAAAAGTTACGCAGAGCTTCTCGAGATTCTCGCTAGAATCGGCCCTGTAGCTTACAAACTTAACTTATCCCGCGAACTCAGTAACGTACATCTTACCTTCCACGTCTCGAACTTGAAGAAGAGTGCCTATCCGACAAGACTCTTGTATTTTCACTCGACGAGATCGAGATCAACAAGAGCCTCAACTTCGTGGAAGAACCAGTAGAAATCATGGACCGAGAGGGCAAACGAACCAAGCAAAGCCGTATCCTAATTGTGAAGGTTCGCTGGAACGCCAAGCGAGGACCAGAATTCACTTGGGAGCACGAGCATCAGTTTAAGCTGAAATGCCCTCATCTTTTTACTTAGTTATTTGTAAAAACTTAGTTGCTTGAACTCTAATTTCGGGACGAAATTCCCTCTAACAGGGGGATGATGTAACAACCCGAAATTTCTAACTCGTTCAATTCTTCATTTTTATCAAAGATAGCCTCATTTTGCTATTTTGTAATAAAGTTTTGGGTCTATATGGGTACTTGAGGTGTAGTATAATCTTGATATGAGTTTTAGGAGGGGTAGGAACGTGTGTAGCATCACAAAAATCGAGCCAAACACACCCAGCAAGGTGTGTGCGGCCGCACACCCGAGTGTGCGGCCAGCCAGCCGCACAAAACCCACCGCACACCCCTTCTTCGGCAGCACACTCGTTTGGCAGCACTCACATACCTATAAGAAAGAGTCTTGGCCTTCATTTCACCCTTTTACACCCTCTTAGTCAAGAACCCATTTTCTCTCAAGTGGATCCCGATTTTTCACCTAGATCTTCAAGTGGTAAGTGTTTCTCGCCTTTGATTTATAGATTCCTTACTCCATCTAGTGTGAATCACTGATTTCCTCCATGAAATCAGCTCATTCTAGTGAATCTTGAAGTGTTCTTCAAGAACACCAAGAACACCTACTAAGTTCTTGGGCTCCAAACACCCCCATACGCTTCTACACTGTAAGTACCCTACTCCTACATGTGTTTAGATATATTAGAGCCTTGTTAAAAGCCCCAAAACCTGATCTGAAAGGAGTGTGTGGCCGCACACCTTCATGTGGCCGTACACCCCTTATTTTGGTGCTTTAAGGCCTCAAACTCAAGTAGTATTCTAGCACATGATCAAGGGCACTTAGGGGAAATAAGATACGACCGCACACTTTGGCCGCGCACACACTAAACCTTTGGTTTTGTGGCCTTGCACTTCAATATAGGACCATACACCCCTTATGTGCAACCATATGTGTTGGTAACACTTAGTTCTAAGTGTTTTTATATCCCTAAGGCATGTCCCTATCGCCATTAGTGGTTATATGCATTAAGTGTATTCATATATGTGTAACTATATGTTAATAGGATTCGTTGTGCTCAAGACTCCAATTGATACCCAACAATCCGATATCGATCTTTCATTCGAGTTACTCACTACAGGTGAGTTCATACCCCCTTAATAAACCTCTTAAATGTTTTTAAATGCTTTTATGGGGGGGATACAAGTTGAACCAGGATAGTTATTATATAAATCACATGTGATTATCAACTATCAAACTATGAATTTACTATCCTTCTAGCTGTTTTACCAAGCATACTACTTCAAAATGATTTCTCGAATACTTTTACACGTTAAACTCTTTATCAAACTTGTTTTCTAAACTACATCTTTCCTTTCAAATTCTGTTATGACTATGTTTCAAGCAAAGGTTTTCATGTACTTCAAACTATGTTCCAAATAAGGGATTTCTTATACTTTAAACTGTTTCTATCAAACAAACTGCTTTTAAATCGTTTTATAAATTGACATCAAGTCATCAAGTCTTATTATTAAACTTTTCAAATGTTTTACAAAACTTCTTTTAAACTTTTATATTATCAATTGCATGCCTCTATATGTATAGTTATATAAGTAATGTTTAAAGGACTTAGGACTGCTAACCTGCCTTATTTCATGTTCCTTGTTTGGTTGTGGACTTAGGGTATTCTGTTATTTGTTCGAAGGTCGTCTAAATATTAGTTATATATCATGTATACATATATAGACATATAAGTTCTATCAGTCAGTTCAGTACCTTTTGGGTAGCAAAGGCATCCTTCCATTTGTTCATATACATATATTACTAGTTTCTATTATGGGTATAGTTAGGAGTCCACATTCATTCATTTAGACTTTTCGAGGCGTATCGTTCATTCGATACCACCTGGAGTCCACGTCCATTCATTTAGAATTTTCGAGGCGTATCGTTCATTCGATACCACCTGGAGTCCACGTTCATTCATTTAGACTTGTCGAGGTGTATTGTTCATTCGATACTACCTGGAGTCTATGTTTCATTCATTTTATAACCAGCAGTGTCACTGCTGAGGTAAAAATATTATTTTCCCTATTGCAGTTACTTTGTGAATTTTATCACATACACGTTTATGCATATCTATATTTAGATAATAGTAGTTATACTAAGGGAAAAACCTTCATTTTTATAGAAGTGCAAACCTTCAAAACAGTCGGGTCTTGGTAGAAGATTACCTTTTATACTAGTAGGAAATATGGGATTTTCTAGGGTTTTTCATGCTCGTACCAAGTTTTCATAAACCAATTGCGAATCTTTTCTTTACAGTTTTACTAAGCAATGACACTAAAATACTTATGTTCTCACCAGCTTTAAAGCTGATACTCGCTTTCAAAATAACTTGTATTCTCAGGTCACCAGTAGACAGGTACGATGACCAGGTCTTGAGAAGACGGAGCGGTCAAGACTCGTCTTTTATTTTGATTTCTTATTATCATGTCGTATATTATGAAAGAACACACACGTATTAAAATTTTACTATTAATGCAATGGATGATGTTGTTGCTTGTTTACTACTTTACCCTGTTGTGATACTTTACATGACGTGCTCCGCCCCAGAACGTTTCCGCCATTCTTGGTTTTGGGGTGTGACAATATATATGCATGTTATGTTGGAATGGTTCAACACAAGGAAATTCTATATATAGAAATGTTAATTGCGATCTCAAAATTTGATTATGATTACGGTATCCCTTTTCATAATTCGAATTGTGAGAACATGGCAAATATAAAAATTTATAGCAAAAGACTGATTAAGTAGCTTGTCTTTAGGTTAGACATTATGAATCGTGTCCTATATGCTTCGGGTATAGGGTCGATTGCATATGCTATAATATTTTCGTGTTCTAATTTTACAAATGCCTAGGGCATTAAGAGGGAAAAAGGAATAGAACCGGATTTGACTAAAGTGGTTAAACAACTGTTAAGAACAATCTAAGGTTCGCCAAAGATTGGTCACTTAAGGACAGTTGGAAGTATAATAATGGAAGGACCATATTGACATTATTATGAATAGGCAGGAGTCTATTAATAATGAATTTTCGTATGGCAAATATGGAATGTTTCCATATTGGGAGTTGAAGAATAGATGAGAAAGTTACAAGGATGTTCAAAGGAATGTACTTTGAATTTGAGACTTCATTTCCATGGAATGGTCCTGTAACAATCTCCAAATGAATATTTTGTAATATCATTGGTCAAGTCTCTGTGACTTTTGGTACCTAGACATTACAAAAGAATCATTGCATGATAGTTTAGAATGTAACACTTTCTAGCAGTGACAAGAATTTGGAATTCTTACATTTGCAATAAGGATTTAAAATTGTGAAATGAGCATCATTGAAATGTTTTTCAATTGATCTATTTCACAAAGTAAGGACCATAGACAAACATAGTGTGCATGCTTGGAGCATGGCATAACTATTGTTTAGACAAACATAGTGTGCATGCTTGGAGCATGGCATGACTATGGTTTTAATTCAAGTATTAAGTTGATTATTCGAAACATTATACAATCAATGATGAGAAATCAATATGGCTCAAAAATTTTGGGGCCATATAGGATTAGTATTATTCTTGTGTTTCACTTTGCATGTTTTGACTTCCCGAATAACTAGGTTATTCAAACCATCTACAGTCGATCATACTTTGGAAGTAGGTATTGAGGGAAGGTTGTCATGAATGGGTCTGTATAAGTGTGTTTTGGTCATAGCACAAGTTTGCTACAGTGTTCATGAGTGCACCTGCAATAAGATTCGAGTATTTGGATTCAACCCACGCTCATTTGAATCACTTCATGGATTTTATCACGAGTGATCATGAGACGATAATATCTTATATTCTTCAAACGAAGACGTGTGAGTTGTAGTTGCGAGTCAGTTGCACATTGACATATGTAAACGCACCAGTAACTTGGTTGTTATAAAACATATCGTTGTGTGTAATTTGATGAGTGAGTACAAGTGAGCATTTGGGTCGAAGTTTATCCGTTCCTTTTACCCCATGTGGATAAAAGCGAAATCTGTGGGCCCCTCGATGATTTAGTGATGACATCAGGCCTGGACTGATTTGATTTGTTCAATTAGTTGGTCGTCATAAATCGGAAATCGGGAAACAACAGATAGACAGAGAGAATGATTATAATCCATGTCTCAGACCAAATGATATGTAGAATGGAGGAATATATGATCCCTTACTAATGGACACATCATTGACTAGGTCAGAGTTCGACGGCGGCTTTTAAGAGCTACGATTGCTAGTCGAGTTGGAGTCATGCTGGAAATGATAGATATTAGACTTATGCAAGTGGGAGACTATTGGATTAGTGTCTAAGTCCATAACTATTATTGGTATGTACATGACCCGAGAGTAGCATGGTCCATTTGGGTTGCATATCATCAGGACAATTTGATAGGATGGACTTTTGAGAAGAAGTTATTTATGGTTTATTAATATATTATAAGTTCTAATATATTAATATGAAATCATATTGTTTAATTAGTATTGATCAAAAATTAATTTGGAATTAATTCTGTGATCAAAAAGTGACTAATTAAATATAAGGGGTTGATTTGGTAAATCATTCATTCTTATAAAGTGGGCTTAAGATCCATAGTTCTTAATGTTGGGCTAAACCCATGTGGTAACCCATGGATACTCCATAGAGGTTTTAACCCATGGAGCATGAGGGATATGGAAAGTCATTAAGGTTTACATGGTGTAACCCTAGTTTGCCACACTATATAAGAACCCCTCTAGCTCATGAAATCGGCACTTAAGTGGAATACTAGAGGGATAGGCGATTTGTGTGTGCAAGGAATCTGTTCTCAAGTTATCCTTTGTTCTTGGTGTGTTGTGATTCCATTTGAGGCATTCATAATATTGGTTCTAAGCTCTTAAAGGCTAAAGGCTAAAGGTTCAAGGTTTCCAATAAGCTACAAGAAAAGGTATGTTATCTAACTTGTTTTATTACCCAAGTATCAAATTGTGTATGCTAGTTAGGGTAATACCTTGGAAAGTTCAAGTTTGCATGTATAATAGAGAAAACATAGATCCAATGTATTTAGGGTTTCATGTACACCTTAAGAGTGTTAGAATGCTCAAAACCCTTCACTTGTAACATCCCAAAAACAGTGATACAAATTTTCATTTCATAAATCATTAATACCATACATATGGTGTCTCAAAATCAACCACCATATAGTATATAAAAAATCAGTAGAGTAAAAATAGTCATAGATGCGGAGTCACGAGGGGGATGATGTGCGATCACTCTAGGCCATTCCCTTTCGTACCGGAAGTACCTAAAACTGTAAACATAAAAATGTAACAACAAATTTTAGTGACTTCCCCAAAGCACTACATACCGTACATACAATTGGGCCCAACCTTAGGGTATATTCCAACCCAACATACAATCAAGGGCCCAACCCTGGTTATGTTTCAACCCTCACATGCAACAATGGGCCCAACTCCGGGATTTCTTTCAACCCAACTTTACAATTATGGGCCCAGCCCTGGGGTTTATTTCAAGCCAAACAAACAAAATTCAAGAGTCACAAAGATAGCTAGCATCGTACATAACACAATCTAGTGGGTTGGCATTGGTGTCTTAAACCCATAAGCATAGTGAAAAGACTCACCTCTCGGTCGCTACTCAACTGCTACTGCTCACACTACTAGAAGTACCAATGTTATGGAAAAAAAGGTCCAAAAGAGAGTTATGGTGAAGAATAGAGATTTGCTTGTTGATTCTTAGCTCACTTTTTCTTCCTTCTTCATTCAAGAACTTCCAAGAACACTAAAATAGCTTTAACAATGGAGGAAAGAGATTAGGGTTTCTTTAAATCATGAGGAGGCTGATGGAGGCTGAGGGTGAGCAAATCCTAGCCTCCTCATTCCTTTAAATAGGGAGCAAACCCGGAAAATTGGCTTTTCCATACTCTAGCTGCCACACCGTGGCTAAATACTGCAACTCTGTGGCGGCTTAAATGAAACATGATTTCCAACTTTCCTCGCCACGTTGTGGTGGTGCCTCCATCACGTCGTGGCAATCCTGAAATGCCAAAAATTGAAAATATAAAGTACCTCAAGATTCGAGCATTAAATATGGTTTCTTCATGGCTAAAGAGGATGGTGGAGGCTAAGGATGCGCAAACCCTAGCTTCCTCATTCCTTTAAATATGTTGCAAAACCCGAAAAAATTAGCGTTTAAGACATCAGTGGCAGCTGCGTCGTGGCAGGTCAAAAGGAACACACGACTAGAAATACATAGTCATGCTGTCGCGATGATTCCCCATACCATGACAACTCTAAAAAGCCAAACTTCAATAAAATAAAATGTACCTTTAGATTCAAATGTAATATATATATATATATATATATATATATATATATATATATATATATATATATATAGTTTATTCAAATTCAGACAGTGCATTCTGTAGCATCAGGGATTTTTCAGGTATTATTAATCATTTTAAAATTGAAGAATGTAATGGTTTGGTTTGGGCTTTGAACTTTGCGCCTTATTAGTGGACTGAGGAAGTGACGTACGCGGGGCGTACCCAGGCATGTACGCCCAACGTACTCGTGAGAATGAACCGCGGAGGGCAAGTGCATACGCCCAGCGTACCAGGAGTACGCCCCGCGTACGCATGTAGCTCATTAAAACCTAAAATTTAGGGCTTACTCCCTATATAAAAACATAACTCCTGTTTGTTCAGCCTCCCTTCACTCTTACCCAGCCACCACGAAAACCCGAGCTCCCTTTTGTGTGCCTTTGTGTTCTAGAAGCCATTTAAGAGTACTTTTGGTGTTGTTTTAGTGAGAAAAGAAGAAAGGAGCTTGAAGAAGAAGCAAGGATCCACCAAGAGCTTGTAGATCCAGAGGTTTGACACCATTTCTGACTCCTTTGAGGTATCAAGCTCCATACTTGACAATTGTATGCTTAGATTTGTCTATTTGGGGTTTTTTTATGTCCTTTTTGACCCCATTGTTGGGAGTGTTTGAGTATTGTGGTTCCAGAGCATAAGAACTGTCCTTTTGGGCTTTTAGAGGCACTAAGAACCATAAAAATCGGACATTGATGGTTAAGCCACAACCATGCAAGTGTTATTGGGTCTTAAAGTTTGTTAAAAGGACCAAAATCATGTTTTGACCCCAACCTTGCATGCAATCACATAAAGTTTGTGACTTTATGGTCTAGGAGGTCTTAAAGGACCTGGAAATGCATTTTGGGCGTAAAGACTTAACTGATTAAGTCATGGATGAAGTCCAAAAGAAGTTGGCCAGTACGCTGGGCGTACTCCCTGGTACGCCGCGCGTACTGGGTCAACTCCCCGATCTGGTCAAGGCCAGCATACGCTAGGCGTACATGCCAAGTACGCCGCGCGTACGCATGCAAAATGAGTGTTTTGGGCTTTGGGCCTTAAGGAAATGGGCCTGGACTTTTGGGCCCAGTGGCCCACTAGGAAGTATAATTCTGGACTTGGAATATGAATTTAGGGTATTGGGCCTATTGGGCCACAATTGGACCCCTTGGAACCATTATATTAGGACTTAAACTTTTGGGCCCATTTGGGGGTTAAGGCCCAATTCAGAAATTCGGCAATTAGTGGGCCCTTAGGGAGCCCTTATTAGGCCATATGAGGGCTGGACTTCATGAGCTAGAATTTGGAACTTATGTATGTTCCAATTGGACCGAGGGGTAAAATGGTCATTTTACCCTGAGCAGTGTTGTGGACTCTGATTGCGTATTATTATTATTATGATAGCTGGGAGTCATCGGAGCATCTGTTAGAGGTTACTTACCGTGACATTCGACACTCAGCTTTACGAGGTGAGTTACCTTCCAGTAGCGGTGGGTCTACGGCCACAATGCCGGCCCACCAGTAGGAGTTGTATGTTAGATGGTTGTCTTTGTGATATTCATCTAGGTTTGCTGCTATTTGATATGTTTATGTGCTAGCATGATATGTTATGTGTGATAGCGGTAGTAGGGGGAGTATAGTCCCCAAGTTCGGTCGTCAAGACCGAAGGGTAGGTCGGGCACCCCAGAATTGTCTTACAGTATGTTTATGCTATGATATTATATGTTAGTAGTAGTAGGAGGTGAAATAATCCTCGGATGTCGGTTGTAAGGACCGACGGGTAAGTCAAGCACCCCAGAATGGCTTGACCTGGGTAAGTCAAGCACCCCACAATTGCCTGACAGTATGTTATTGTATGGTGTGTGGTATGATGGGGGAACTCACTAAGCTTCATACTTACAGTTTTCAGTTGTGTTTCAGGTACCTCTTATGCGAAGGGAAAGGAGCCGGCGCGGTAGCGGCACATCACACTCACTCATGATTTTCGCATTGATTTTATGAGATTGTACTCTGATTATTATTATTATTACCCGATGATATGTTTTTGAAACACGACGTAATGGTTTTATGAATTGATATAATATTAGAAATGTTTGGCAAATGATTTCATATGATTACTTAATTAAAAATGAAATTTCCAACCTCGAAAATTGGGATGTTAGACATTCAGTTTAAGAAAACAAAATTTATATCAAAAATACTTTATCACTTCATATATCTTTATCAATTCAATACACTTTATAAATTCACGACTTAGTGTTTATAATTTTAAGAGCGTGATACTATCCATTTAACCGTATTTAATAATTATTATCATATTAAATTATTATAAAAAAAAGTTACCTCAAAGTAGTTTAATAGTATTTTTTTATTAGTCTAAAATATTTACCTTAGTAATTTCTTTTACCATACAGTAAAACATTTATTCATTGTGAGTAACAATGTGATGATGTGTACTTTTTTTAACTTCGATAAATCTATGTATTCATATTTTATTACAATTATTAAAGAAATGATAATTTATCATTTTTAAACAAAAGGGTAAAATAATGGTTTGTTCAAATTCAGATAGTGCATTATGTCTAAAAAAATAACATTTATATCAAGAATACTTTATCAGTTCAAATATAATTATCAATTCTATACAATTTATAAATTCAAGACTTAATAAAAAAAAGAAACAAAGCATTAGAGTCTATAGTTTTAAAAGAGCAAGGTACTATCCATTTAATCGTATTTAATAGTGATTACCAAATTAAATTATAAAAAAATGAAAAGGTAACCTCAAACTTATATAATAACATATTTTATTAGACTAAAACAATTACTTTATTAATTTGTTTTACCAGACAGTAAAACATTCATTCATTGTGAGGCACAATCTGTATATTTTTAATTTTATTTTTAATTTATTTTAAATTTCAAAATTATTTAATATGATGATGTATTTTTTTAATTTATTACGGTTAGTAAATAAATGTTCATTCTGCGTATTTATATTTTATAACAATTATTAAAGAAATATTATTATTTTGAAACAAAAGGATAAAATAGTTGCTTAATCAAATTCAGACAATGCATTAATTCGGAAAGAACAACATTTATATCATTATCAGTTCATATATCATTATCAATTTTGCACACTTTATAAATTCAAGACTTAACAGGAGAAAAAAAAGCAAGGCCTTATTGTTTATAGTTTTAAGAGCATGATACTATCCATTTAGTGGTATTTAATAGATATTACCAAGTTATATCATAAAAAAAACTAAAAAGGTCACCTCAAAGTTATTTAATTGTATTTTTTATTAGACTAAAATAAATAATTTATTAATTTCTTTTAGTAGACTGTAAAATTGTCAAATACCATTACTAGTGTTTAATTATTACAACTGAGAATTAAAAATTAAAAAAAAAACAAAAAAAAAACCAAGTACTGATAGATTTTTTTTTTATAGAAATTATAGTTAGAATGGTAAAAGTATTTATCAAAAATAATTTTGTATTGTACCGTATTCACCTTAATATTCCGTTTTACAAGTGGCTTTAGAAAAAAAAAAATAGAACAATGAAATGATTTAAATATCAGTAACGCAGCCTTTAACCATCCCAATTCAACATGTAATGCGTTACGTTTTTGCCATATTTTCAAAGAGAAGCCTCCCTAATGCTTCTCTCACTTTTCGCTCAAAGGAGGTGACAAGAAATCTTTTTGCAAAATCAAAAGAGTGATATTTCAAGAAAAAAGATTATCCATAGATATATTATACCACTTTACACGACACATAACATGTCAAAGGACAATGGAGGTTGATGCCAAACCGCAACCTTTAGCCTTCTTTAAGTCAATAGATCTGCATTTTTGGTAGAAATTATGGGTATATAAGTTTCATATTGGTTTGTTAGGTACTTTTAAATAAATGTATTTTATACGTTGATATCATGTGTCAAAAATCATGTGTCAAAAAATAAACCTAGCGCTTGTGAAATGTAGAATTGCATGAAAAAGTAACAATATATAATACTAGAATACAATTTTAGTGATTTGGCGGCGAATCTATATCGAAGTCATGAATATATACTTATGTATTGTGTTACGAAAGTTTGACCTATAAAGCGTAGTTTCTTGGATTTGCCAAGCCTGTTTTATTGGGTAGTTAATCAATACAGAACAAGACTATCTACATATATACACATCTTGAATACGTAAGCACAAATCTAACTAGCACTCTAACTAACAGATATGATTAAATTACAAAAATACCATCAGGTAGTTAAGTAGTTAGATTGATATAACCAACAAATAATAAGAAATATGTTTGAGCCTCCGTTAATCATAATACTTTAGTTGATATCTAGTTTAATAAAAATATTTTTATATTAATCATCGCGGCTGTGATGAACAGATTCATTCCGCAGGTTGCCTTACTTCTAACATCAATGTTTCTTATAAGCCACCAGAATCCAGGTAGGTCTTAATTAGTTTTTGTTCCTTCCATGAGACGGAGAAGACCCACCACGAACCACCACCATATGATACATTTCGATTTTGAATCCTCCGAGAAGGTATAGTAACATGTACAAATTACAGAATTCGTCCCTGTAGTTTACGAAATTTGCACGTTTGGTCCCTATTTGCTTTTTTTCACTCAGGCAGTCCCTAGATTTTGATTTTATTGCGCTTTTGATCCCTTGTTGTAACAGCTAAAAAATACCGATACAAAATTTTCATTTTTAATTAAGAGTTACATTCATAATTCATCTCCAAAATCCATTACAAATAAACATGTCAAGTTATCAGAGTAACAACATAAGTAACTACGGAAAATGGTGGGGAGTGAATGTTGCGCCATCAACCCCTTCCCTTTAGTACCAGAAGTACCTGAAACCACAATACAAACTTTAAGCAAAAGCTTAGTGAGTTTCCCAAATACCACATACCATATAATCGCAAAATACCACACAACATACATATAATTTCCATGGGCTACCCCTATGATCTTTTCCCTGAAATGCCACGGGCTACCCCCATGGCCTGATATCTAAGTGCCATGGGCTACCCCATGCTCTACCATGACATGGGCTACCCTCATGGTCTTCCATACAAGTGTAACGGGCTACCCCCGAGGTCTTTCAGAGAAGCAAACACATAGTCAACTAGTATTCCATATAAGTGTCATGGGCTACCCCGGGGCGTAATCCTTGAATGTGCAGCGTACTAGCTTGCCATGTAGTACGCGGTGCGTACACCTTGGTACGATCAGCGTACTGCCCAGCTCAACCCATACAGTCGTTCGGCGTTTTACCCATGCAGACATTGACTCCCAATACCAGATATCGGTTGGAAAAATGGTCTTAGGGCATAAAGTTGGCAACTTTATGCCTTGACATGGCTTATGGAAGCCCAACATCCATTTTAGTCCATCAAAGCTTGGTTAAAGGTCCTAGACTCATGCATGGTTTCATATCCATCAAATAGATTACATTTTTATGCTTTTAGCATGCCAAAGGGACTAAGATCTAGCATTTCTAACCTCTGGAGTTGCCCAAACTTGCAAAAGAGGATCCATGTACCAAAATGAACTCATAACCAAACCCTAACTTAATCTAGCAAAAGGTTCAACAAGTGTCACACCCCGGCCGTCGGCGGAAACACCGGGCAGTGTAACGTCATTTCTCGTATCATAGTTATCAACTTCCTGAAATCACATGCAATTTAAAAATACGTCAACATAAAGTTGGTGAGTTCACAGGTTTTGACTCCATAAAATAATACATTTTCAAAGTTCAAAAGTATAGTTTTGAAAGTATCATTTCGACTCTCCAACGTTTAGTAGATATATCCTAGGTATAAAATTTTACTTACCAAATAAGTAGTTTACCTATAAGTCTCATATACTATGAGTATAAGTGTTTGTAATTCCATACAAACGAAAGTTGCTACGTATAAATCTTATTTCAATTCTATACGAGTAAAACCGCTACGTATAAATCTATTTCAATTCTATACGAGTATGTGTGTTAGGTATAATTATCTACTTAATATACAAGTAGTACCTAGGGTATAAGTTGGGGGAAACTTATACTTAACATTAATACTTGTATACAACAAAGTATAATGTTTCTAACAAGTTGCTACCATGAGTCTGTAACCGCTGCTTGACAACAAAACCTCTGACAAAACACACTCATGATTTACCATGAGAAACAATACACTCATGATTTACCATGAGAAACAATACCGCATACTTCATCGACGCCTGGACAATAACAAATAAAAGGAACGTATCGTCACTCGCTTGTCTTGGGTTGTAATTAACAACCACGAGTAGGGTCGTCAACCCGTATCTTATTCATACACGACTTCCTCGCTCACATGGGATTAACGGTTACAGGCCAGAGGACTTCCACTAAGATCCCCAATCTTATTTCATGAATGAGGTAGCTCATGTAGACTTTGACGGCGTTCTATAGTCCTAACAACAAAAGCATTTTCATGTCTAAAACCCTAAGTTACTAGACTATGCTTTTAAACAGTACTCCTAACTTCATAACATATAGGCAGTATAACAGCTATAACTTGAAGTAAAACCACGTTTTATCTTGACATAAAACCAATAACAACAACAACATATAACATACCAAGTTTTATCTTGTCATAAAAGTAACAATACCAACATACTTTATAAATTAACATATAGAACTTCCGAATATAATTTCGGAACTATATCGCACACAACATATATATAGAATCCTAAGTATAACTCAAGATCTACATTAGTATACTACTATAACAATAGCATGCTAACAACTTTACGATAGTTGTATACTTTCAGATACGAAATAACTATATCCCAGTTATTATAACTATCTACGTTGATACTAATATACTATCATATAGACATAATAATAACGTATATATAATATTTAGCATGCGTTTTCCCCCGAAATATTAGAAAGTGGGGCCGTGAAAATCACCTTAATAGCGTGATTTTATGTAATCTAAGCAGAAACGGTCAGCGTACGAGGTCATCGGGGTCGGGATGCAAGAGGGCTTCAGCAAAGGAGAGAGGAGAAAGGGAAATGGTGTAAGGAAGTGTCAAGGTCGGACCTGCTATTTATAGGAAGGATTTTGGACCCTCACGACGTGAGAAACTCATTGTTCACGTCATGAGTTTCGAGCTTATCTCTTCGTAGACTTGCCATCCGCTTCCTAGCTTCCGGTGGTGGCAAAATGACTCCTCACGTCGTGAAATCTTAATGTTCACGTCGTGAGTTTGGATCTTATCACTTCGTAGCCTCGTCAAGCACATTCTAGATCCGAAATTTGGCAAAATGACTCCTCACCTCATGAAAATCTCAATGTTCACGTCGTGAGTTCGGTCAAATTAGGGTTTCTGATAGCTGAATCTTCGGAAGGTCGTAAATTTCGCATACGAACTCCGTTTTTGACGTTCTTTATATCCACGCGTAGGTATTCACGAGTACTGCAACTCTCTTTTAGACTTCAATAGATAATTATAAGTCTATTTTTAATTCCTCTTATTATAGAGATTTATAGTGTTCGGTTTATCATAACTTCTTCATGCGAAGTTAGATTTAGATGTTCTCTATATTTTTGGAATCGTATGGACATATACTTTGATTTCTATCATAAATTATGTATGAATGTTCATACTTTAACATGAATTAAATAGTAAGATTATCAAATTACTAGGTTAATAAAATCACATTACATGATTGGCATAATCACGTGTGATTGTTATTGACCTTTTTTGACTGGTGTTACATTCTCCCCCTATTAGAATAATTTCGTCCCGAAATTTATCTTGTGGATGGGGTTTTGTTAAATAGTTGGGGGTATTTTAGTTTCATTTGATCTTCAAATTCCCAAGTAAATTCAGGTCCTCGTAAAGATTTCCATCGAACATTCAATATGGGAATACATCTATGTTTTAATCGTTTGGTTTCTCGATCCCTGATTTCGACAGGTTCTTCTACAAAGTTGAGTTTGGTATTGAATTGTATCTCGTCGAGAGGTACAATAAGTGTGTCATCGGAAAGACATCTTTTTGAGATTTGATACGTTAAAAACATCGTGCACATTACTTAGCTCTTGAGGCAACTTGAGTTAGTATGGGACAGGACCAATTCTTGCTAGAATTTCAAAATGTCCTATATACTGTGGGTTTATTTTGCCTCGTTTTCCGAATCGAATTATGCCTTTCCAAGGAGAGACCTTCAACATTACTTTATCTCCAACTTGGAATTCTAAAGGCTTACGTCTTACGTCAGCATAGCCCTTTTGACCATCACGTGCAACCTTTAATCGATCCTTAATTATCACGATCTTTTCAGTTGTTTTGTGGATTATTTCTGGTCCAATATGTAAGGTATGGCCTGTACGTTCTCTGGCCATCTGCGTGTCTCCAACTTCTGCCCAACATATTGGGGAACGACATTTTCATCCATAAAGAGCCTCAAACGGTGCAGCCTTGATGCTGGTGTGATGACTATTGTTGTAGGAAAACTCAATTAACGGTAAATGAGTATCCCACGCATTTCCAAAGTCTATCACACAGGCTCGGAGCATATCTTCTAAAGTCTGAATGGTTCTCTCACTCTGACCATCTGTTTATGGATGGTAAGTTGTACTCATATCTAGACGTGTTCCTAAGGATTTTTGTAGAGATTGCCAAAATCGTGAAGTGAATCTACTATCTCGGTCAGAAATAATAGAATTTGGAACTCCATGCAATCTGACAATTTCGTTAAGATAAACTCTAGTCAGCTTCTCCATCTTGTCATTCTCCTTAATTGGTAAGAAATGAGCGGACTTAGTCAATCTATCGACTATTACCCAAATAGTGTCGAACCCACTAGGAGTTTTAGGTAACTTAATGATGAAGTCCATTGATATCAGCTCCCATTTCCATTCTGGTATTTCTAGTTTTTGAAGTAAACCTGAAGGCTTTTGATGTTTTGCCTTTACTCTAGAACAAGTCAAACATTTGCTCACATAAGTAGCAATTTCTGCCTTCATGTTTGGCCACCAATAATTTACTTTTAAATCTAAGTACATTTTGTCAGAACCTGGATGCACGGAATATATGGACTTGTGGGCTTCTTCTAAGACCAAGTCCCTGACTCCACCGAACTTAGGCGTCCAAATTTGGTTCATAAAGTGTCGCGTTCCGTCATCTTTTTGTATAAGATGCTTTTCCATTCCTCGCAAAGCTTCGTTCTTGATGTTTTCTTCTTTTAGAGCCTGAAGTTGAGCTTCTCTAATTTGTGCGGTAAGGTTAGAATGGATAGTTATACTTAATGCTCGTACCCGACGGGGTTAATATATTCTTTCTAGCTCAAGATATCTGCTACCACGTTTGCCTTTCCGGGATGATAACGAATCTCACATTCGTAATCATTCAACAATTCGACCCATCTTCATTGTCTCATATTAAGATCTTTTGTTTGAAGATGTGCTGGAGACTATTGTGGTCGGTAAAAATAGTACACTTAGTACCGTATAAGTAATGTCTCCAGATTTTTAGTGCAAAAACTACAGCTCCCAATTCAAGATCATGGGTAGTGTAATTATTCTCATGTACCTTAAGTTCTCGTGATGCGTAGGCGATAACTTTTCCTCTTTGCATCAATACACATCCCAATCCTTGATTTGATGCATCGCAATATACGACGAAATCATCTGTCCCATCTGGAAGGGATAGGATTGGTGCACTACACAACATTTGCTTTAGTTTCTGAAAAGCAGATTCTTGTTTGTCTTCCCAGTTGAACTTCATATCCTTATGGGTTAGTTTTGTAAGTGGCTTGGCTATTTTGGAGAAATTCTCTATGAATCTTTGGTAATAGCCATTAAGTCCTAAGAATTGACGCACTTCTATTGGCGTCTTCGGTGCTTCCCAATTCTTGATTGCTTCAACTTTGGAGGGTTCGACATGAATCCCTTTTGTTGGGAACCACATGCCCTAAAAATTGTACTTCTCTATCCCAAAATTCACATTCGGAGAATTTGGCGTACAACTTTTCTTTTCTTAGTAGTTCCAAGATTATTTGTAAGTGTTGACCGTGTTCTTCCTTGGTTCGTTAATATATCAGTATATCATCGATAACTACTATCACGAATTTATCTAAGTACGGTTTGCAAACACTATTTATGAGGTCCATAAATATTGTTGGAGCGATGGTCAATCCAAAGGCTTAACTAGGAACTTAGATTGACCATACCGAGTCCTAAATGTTGTCTTCGGAACATCGTCTTCTTGTACTCCGAGTTGATGGTATCCTAATCCGAGATCTATCTTTAATCTTCTAGAATCTTTAGGTGTTTTAGTCTATCAAACATCGTATCCAAGTTTAGTTGTGCATCGGTCTGACCAAAATTAAACATAGGTGATCAGTCTATGTTTAGTTGTGGTTCGTACCATGTACAATAAAACGCGACTAAGTAGTTTGACCTAAAACCTTGCGTTGAATTCTTATCGAGGGTTTGGGTTTTCTACATTTTTGGGTTATACATGTGTTCTCATCGCGGGAATGAGTTCATACATAACTCTATATCTTTGTGTTCGTTGTATTCATGGGTATTATTAATTATTGTTTGTTACTTCAGGTCTAGCTGATAAGGCACCGACCAGTCAGGACAGTCGGTGGGCAGGATCATTTTAGCATATAGCCGTTCTGAAATCCAGCAACCCAATCGACATGTCTATCCTTGTCACCGCTCCCGTAAGTAGTCCTTCAGTAGTATAATTTACTAATACTTTTTATTTGTAGGTTAAGGGATATACCTAAACCTAATAGAGTAATCCCTAAACTATAGTCGTGCTTTCCTAAGAAAGTACTAATTCACTATAGTTAATAGCTCTGATACCAATCTGTCACACCCCGGCCGTCGGCGGAAACACCGGGCAGTGTAATGTCATTTCTCGTATCATAGTTATCAACTTCCTGAAAACACATGCAATTTAAAAATACGTCAACATAAAGTTGGTGAGTTCACAGGTTTTGACTCCATAAAATAATACATTTTCCAAGTTCAAAAGTATAGTTTTGAAAGTATCATTTTGACTCTCCAACGTTTAGTAGATATATCCTAAGTATAAAATTTTACTTACCAAATAAGTAGTTTACCTATAAGTCTCATATACTATGAGTATAAGTGTTTGTAATTCCATACAAACGAAAGTTGCTACGTATAAATCTTATTTCAATTCTATACGAGTAAAACCGCTACGTATAAATCTATTTCAATTCTATACGAGTATGTGTGTTAGGTATAATTATCTACTTAATATACAAGTAGTACCTAGGGTATAAGTTGGGGGAAACTTATACTTAACATTAATACTTGTATACGACAAAGTATAATGTTTCTAACAAGTTGCTACCATGAGTCTGTAACCGCTGCTTGACAAAAAAACCTCTGACAAAACACACTCATGATTTACCATGAGCAAAAATACACTCATGATTTACCATGAGAAATAATACAATCATGATTTACCATGAGAAACAATAATGCGCGCTTCATCGACGCCTGGACAACAACAAATAAAAGGAACGTATCGTCACTCGCTTGTCTTGGGATGTAATTAACAACCACGAGTGGGGTCGTCAACCCGTATCTTATTCATACACGACTTCCTCGCTCACACAGGATTAACGGTTATATGTCAGAGAACTTCCACTAAGATCCCCAATCTTATTTGATGAATGAGGTAGCTGATGTAGACTTTGACGGCGTTCTATAGTCCTAACAACAAAAGCATTTTCATGTCTAAAACCCTAAGTTACTAGACTATGCTTTTAAACAGTACTCATAACTTCGTAACATTTAGGCAGTATAACAGCTATAACTTGAAGTAAAACCAGGTTTTATCTTGACATAAAACCAATAACAACAACAACATATAACATACCAAGTTTTATCTTGTCATAAAACTAACAATAACAACATACTTTATAAATTAACATATAGAACTTCCGAATATAACTTCGGAACTATATCGCACACAACATATATATAGAACCCTAAGTATAAGTCAAGATCTACATTAGTATACTACTATAACAATAACATGCTAACAACTTTACGATAATTATATACTTTCAGATACGAAATAACTATATCCCGGTTATTATAACTATCTACGTTGATACTAATATACTATCATATAGACATAATAATAGCGTATATATAATATTTAGCATGCGTTTTCCCCCGAAATATTAGAAAGTGGGGCCGTGAAACTCACCTTAATAGCGTGATTTTATGTAATCTAAGCAGAAACGGTCAGCGTACGAGGTCATCTGGGCTCGGGATGCAAGAGGTCTTCAGCAAAGGAGATAGGAGAAAGGGAAATGGTGTAAGGAAGTGTCAAGGTCGGACCTGCTATTTATAGGAAGGATTTTGGACCCTCACGACGTGAGAAACTCATTGTTCACGTCGTGAGTTTCGAGCTTATCTCTTCGTAGACTTGCCGCCCGTTTCCTAGCTTCCAAAGGTGGCAAAATGACTCCTAACGTCGTGAAATCTTAATGTTTACGTCGTGAGTTTGGATCTTATCACTTCGTAGCCTCGTCACGGACCTTCTAGATCCGAAATGTGGCAAAATGACTCCTCACGTCATGAAATCTCAATGTTCACGTCGTGATTTCAGTAAAATTAGGGTTTCTGATAGCTGAATCTTCGGAAGGTCGTAACTTTCGCATACGAACTCCGTTATTGACGTTCTTTATATCAACGCGTAGGTATTCACGAGTACTACAACTCCCTTTTAGACTCTAATAGCTATTTATAAGTCTATTTTTAATTCCCCTTATTATAGAGATTTATAGTGTTCGGTTTATCATAACTTCTTCACGCGAAGTTAGATTTAGATGTTCTCTATATTTTTGGAATTGTATGGACATATACTTTGATTTCTATCATAAATTATGTATGAATGTTCATACATTAACATGAATTAAATAGTAAGTTAATCAAATTACGAGTTTAATAAAATCACATTACATGATTGGCATAATCACATGTGATTGTCATTGACCTATTTCGATTGGTGTTACATTCTCCCCCCGTTAGAATAATTTTGTCCCGAAATTTATCTTATGGATGGGGTTTTGTTAAATAGTTGGGGGTATTCTAGTTTCATCTGATCTTCACATTCCCAAGTAAATTCAGGTACTCGTAAAGATTTCCATCGAACTTTCAATATGGGAATACATCTATGTTTTAATCGTTTGGTTTCTCGATCCCTGATTTCCATAGGTTCTTCTACAAAGTTGAGTTTGGTATTGACTTGTATCTCCTCGAGAGGTACAATAAAAGTGTCATCGGAAAGACATCTTTTTGAGATTTGATACGTGAAAAACATCGTGCACATTACTTAGCTCTTGAGGCAACTTCAGTTGGTATGCGACAGGACCAATTCTTGCTAGAATTTCAAAAGGTCCTATATACTGTGGGTTTAGTTTGCCTCGTTTTCCGAATAGAATTACGCCTTTCCAAGGAGAGACCTTCAACATTACTTTATCTCCAACTTGGAATTCTAAAGGCTTACGTCTTACGTCAGCATAGCTCTTTTGACGATCACGTGCAACCTTTAATCGATCCTTAATCTGCACGATCTTTTCATTTGTTTCGTGGATTATTTATGGTCCAGTACGTAAGGTATCTCCTATACGTTCTCTGGCCATCTGCGTGTCTCCAACTTCTGCCCAACATATTGGGGAACGACATTTTCGTCCATAAAGAGCCTCAAACGGTGCAGCCTTGATGCTGGTGTGATGACTATTGTTGTAGGAAAACTTAATTAACGGTAAATGAGTATCCCAAGCATTTCCAAAGTTAAACAATATAAATTATTAAATAAACTTAAAATAAGAGCCACCCAAAATGTACAACCCAAACTCCTTATCGCCTTTGCTCTCCTTTCAGTTCATCCGCCGTTGAAGACCACCACCATCTGTAATTGAAGATAACAACCAGTCGCCACCGAAAGATTCATCAGAAAAAACAAGAAACCATCAGCACCACCACTATTTCTTGTCTCTTATATCACCTGAAACCCCTCTTTATCCTTCGTCTATTTTCTCGTCAGTCGACTCCGCCGAACTGTCTGTCCACCGGTCAAAACGACTGTCATTACTCTGTCTCTCTCTCTCTCTCTCTATCTCTCTCTCTCTCCCTCTCTCTACTTCTCTCTTCTGTTACCGTGTCTCGTAAGCCCTTTCTCTACGTCTTTTCTCTCTTATCTTGCTAGCAAACACCCTGTAATGTTCAAACTACTCCTGTAACGGGAGAGTTTATCACCAAAAAAAAAAGATCGAGTAGATTGGGTTGAAATTGATTTCAACCTACATTTGTCCCCACCACAAATCCTCATACAACTCTTCTGTTGGTTTTTGAGCATTCTAACACTCATATGGTGTACATGCAACCCTAGAAACCTTGGATCTATGTTTTACTAAGATACATGCAAAATTGATTTTCCAAGGTTCTTATTATATCTAGCATAGCATGGGGAACTTTTGTACATAAATGCTAGAAGAAGAACATACCTTTTGTTGTTTGGATTCCTTGAGAACCTTGTGAGCTTAGCACCTCAAGTGTGATTCCTCAAATGTCTCACACAACAACAAATACACTTGGAATAACCTTGAGAGAAATAGAACACTTTTAAAATCGGCTATGCCCTCTTGTTCTCACACTAGTGCCGATTATGGTTGCTTACATATTCCTTTTATAGTGTGTCATAGGTAGGGTTACACCATGTAACCCCTAGCTTGACATGGCTCTTCATTTCCATGATCCATGGGTTCAAAGACACCATGGAGCATCCATGGAGTATCCTATGGGTTTTAGCCCAACTTGATAATCCATGGAGCATTAGCCCACTATACAAGTAATGGGTGATTTACACAATCAACCCATATATTTAATTAGTCTTCTTTTGATCACTTAATTAATTTCACATTAATTCTTGATCAATACTAATTAAATAATATTATTAATGTATTAGAACTTATAATATATTAATAAACCTTAAGTGTTATTTCTCTCATTTTATTCTATCCAAATGCATGATGCCATGAAACCTAAATGGACCATGCCAACCGGGTCAAGTACATCCCAGGAATAGTTATGAACTTAGACACCTAATCCAACAGTCTCCCACTTGGATAAGTCTAATAACTATATCTGCAAGAATAACTTCAGGAACCGATCAGCAATCGTAGCTCTTTCAAGGTCTCGCGGAACTAAGATGATGATGATACTCCATTTAAGATAAGTGATCATATAATCCTCTGTTCTAGATATCAGCCAGACAAATACATGGAACAATGTCTTACTTCTTGTACAGCAGTTTGTTTCCCGATTTCCGATTTGTTTGACATAGAACTTATTTGAACACATCAACTTAGTTCTGACCGGGCCCAGTACATTGGTCAACACAAAATCATCGAGGAGCCCAGATTTCTCTTCTAATCCAAGAAGGAACAGATAAACTTCGACTCATATGCTTGTTCTACTACTTGTTGAATCATACACAAAGGCACGTTTTATAACATCGAGTTACCAATGCGTTTTCATACAATCAATGTATAACCAACTTATAGGAAACAAGTCATATCTCTAGGTTTGAAGACTTATATGATATTACCGTTTCGCGATCACTCGAGATAAATTCCATGAAGTGATACCAGAGAGCGTGGGTTGAATCCAATACGCAGAACTTATGAGCACTCATGAATGTTGCAACAATCCTTGCTATGTCCCATACCTTGGACATCTACAATCCAGCTTCATGACCGTCTTGATTCATATCTACTTCCAACATATGACCGACTGTGGATGATTTGAATAACTTAGTCATTCAGGAAGAGCGACTTAGTTATTCTGGAAGTCAAAACATGCAAAGTGAAACACAAGAATAATCGAATCAAATATGGTCTCAGAACTTTTGAATATAAATAAAACATCTTTTATTTAACACCATATTGATTACCCATCATTCATTGCATACTGTTTCAAATTATCAACTTTATACTTGAATTTAAAAACAATAGTTGTCCCATGCTCCAAGCATGTACACTATGTTTTTCTAAACACTAGTCATGCCATACACCAAGTATGCACACTATGTTTTTCCAAACATTAGTTATGCCATACACCAAGTATGCACACTAAGTTTGTCTATGATCTTTACTTTGTGAAATAGATCGATTGAAGATAATTCCAATGATACTCATTTCACAATCCCAAATCCTTACCGCAAATGTAAGAATTCCAAATTCCTGTCATTTACCTAAATCTGTTAGATTCTAAACTTATATGCATTGGTCCTCTTGTAATGATTATGCACAAAGTCACAAAGACTTGTCAATAGACATTACCGAGTGTTCCAATGGAGATCAACTCCATGGAACAGAAATCTCATATTCAAAGTTCATTGCCTTTGATCATTCTTCTTGCATTAAGTTTCCTAATCTTACACAGATTTAATGAATAACTTCCACCTATGGGAATATTTCCATATTCCCCTTTTGACTATTACTCCTGAACAAGAGTTGCCTATTTTCCAGAATATGTCAATATGGTCCTTCCAAAATTAACACTATACTTCCAATTGTCCCTGAGCAACCAATCTCTGGTAAACCTCAGATTTTCCTCAACAATTGCTTAATAAAATTATTCATATCTAGTTCTAGTACTTTTTCCGTCTTAATGCTCTGTGTCACACCCCAAAACCGGAACGGCGGAAACGTTCTGGGGTGGAGGACGTCATGTCAAGTATCACAACACATGCAGTATAGTAATCAAAGTACAACAACCATTGTGTTGATAGTAATAGGTTTACATAGGTTACACTTAGCAACAACATCAAAAGTGGATGTACAGAATAACATAAAATGCACCTCGGTACAAAGTTGTCTTCACAAAAGCTCCCTGAGTGTACCTGTCTACTAACGACCTGAGAATACAAGTTATTTTGAAAGAAAGTATCAGCATTTTAACTTTGGTGAGTTCATAAATATTTTAATGACTTTGATATAAATACATGTTTTTCCTCAAAAATAATCTCATTAGATGATGGTGATAAAAGTTTATAGCGTATTTGAATTCCTTCCCGAAAATCCTATATTTTCTATTAAAAGTAGTCTTCTACCAAGGCTAGACTGTTTTGAGTTTAAAGAAATGAGTTTATCTAATACGAGCAGTCTTCTACCAAGACTCGACTGTTTTGTGTTTAAAGAGCATTTTTTCCTAATGTTACTATCATTATCAAAATATAGTTTTACATTAATGAGTATGTGGGAAAGCCACAATTACATGTAATAGGGAAGATAATGATTAACTTCAGCAATGACATTGCTGCTTATAAGGTAATAAAAACGCAGACTCCGGATAGTATTAGATGGACAATACACCCCGAGGAGTCTAAAGTAGTAAGATAAAGACTCCAGGTAGTATTAAATGACAATACACCTCGGGGAGTCTAAAACAACCTTTAATCCTAAGTAGGTTAATTTAAGGTTTAAAATGTGGCCTAGTGTATAACTAGGAAAATATATTATGATGGTTTTATATGTAGAAAATACCGTGATAATATTAACTTAAGGCCATGAATTATACGGTAAATGTAAAGATACTCGTAACCATACTGATTGACGGATGTAAACACGACGACCTACTGGCGTCGAAATGAATGTGACATTTGTCACCCTTTGGCTTGGTCGGCCGGGACTGTAGCTAGCAGTCAGGATGTGGGATGGTCTGTCCCATATAGATCTATACACATAATGCCCGCTCTCCCTCCAGGAGACTCTGGTTACCAACTTGACAACGGTGAAATCCGCGTCATGAGGATGTATCTAGTGTTTTGATTTCTATATACCTTTCTTTTTACTAAAAGTACAAGTTTTTATGAATATAGATATGACTAAGTTCTCCTTCATGAAAGTTATGGTTGGTTTCTAAACTATACCTATTATAGTTTACTTGAGAGGTTATCTAGGTACCTTTACTACCCAAAGGTATTGAAATGGAGTAAGAGTTTTAATATGTATCCAGATATATATAATATATAACTAGGACTTCAACGACACTCGGACAAATAACCGGATGCTCTAAGTCCACAACCAAACAAGGAACATGAAATAAAGCGGGCTATCAGTCCTAAGTCCTTCAAACCCTACTTATATAACTATATCTATATAGACATGAATCTATCAAGAATATAAGTTTAAAAGACTTTGATAAAAGCTTAGTAATTTAAAAAGAGATTTTAGTGTTTTAAAAGAGATTTGAAAACGAGAATTGAAAACCTTTAGCTGAATAAAACAGTTTAACATGCAAAAATCTATTTGCTTGACAGTTATTAATCACATGTGATTGATATAATAACTTAGCAGTTCAACTTGTATTCCCCCCCCCCGCCCCATAAAAGCATTTAAAATCATTTCAAAGGTTGATTAAGGGGTATGAACTCACCTGTAGTGGGTGATTCGGATGAATGGATGGTATAGGATGCTAAGTGTCAAGTGAGGGCTTGAGCACACACACGGATCCTATTTAATATGTGATGATACATATATGTATCCAATTAGTCATTTAAAACCAATTTATGAAGTAAAGACACCCTAATACATATGTAACACTTTGATTCAAGTGCTACGGGTGCTAAAGGGTTGCATCTAAAGGGAGTATGGCCTCACATTGGAGTTTACTTCCCATTTGGCAACAAAACATGAGTTTACGGTTTTTGGCCATTTCCCCCATGAGTTTACGGCCGTAAACTCATGGTAATTTGCATCATTGGGTGTTTTAAGGTCTTATACCCGTCAAGGAAGTGTTCTAGGGTTGTATCAAAGGCTTAGAAAGGGACTAGGGCTCGAAATGACCCGTCTTTGGAGTTTACGGTCCTTGGACCACTCCTTTGGAGTTTACGGTCGTAAACCCATGAGTTTACGGCCGTAAACTCATGGTCACTCCAACCATTTCGTGATTTGGGGTCTCTAGTTCATGCATGCAAGGTTCTAGTCCAATATCCAAGCCCTAGAAGGTGTTGGTGGCACTCAAACACCACTTGATGGTGTTTACGGTTCAAGGATATCCCTTGACCGTAAACACATGTGTTCTTGGGGATTTTTGATGTTTTCCAATGGTTTAGCAAGTATACTAAGCAAACAACTAGATAGGAGGAGTGTACTTACTTATAGGAAGCTTGTACGAGTGTTTAAGGGCCAAGAACACTAGTGTGTGTTCTTGGTGTTCTTGGTGTTCTTGAAGAACACTTGAAGATCTATGAAAAAAGACAAGATTTCATGGATGAAATCATGTATAAACACTAGATAAAGTGTTATATCAATAAATCTAGGGAAGAAACACTTACATTTTTGGAAGATCGGAAGAAATGTGATATGATACTTGAGAGAGAATTGTGGGTGTTCTTGAGCTAGGAAGTGAAAAATGAGCCAAAAATGACTAAGTGTCATATTTATACTCTTTAGAGTTTACGGCCGTAAACTCCATGTTTGGGGCCGTAAACTCCAAACTCTTGGAGTTTTGAGGATTAAGTGATGCACGACAACCTTTAAAGTATACTTCCTTTTATTTGTTCGTTTGACGAATATAAAATAAAAACACCCAAACGGACTGAAAACCGGCCAAAAACGTATTGAAATGAATTTGGCTACTATTTGTAGTGCTTGACTGTAGAGTTTATACGAATGAAAATTTCGGGTTGTCACATCATCCCCCCGTTAGAGCGAATTTCGTCCCGAAATTAGAGTTCAAGCAACTAAGTTATTACAAAATAACTAAGTGAAAGATGGGGATATTTAAGTTTCATTTGATCCTCGCGCTCCCAAGTGAACTCCGGTCCTCGCTTGGCGTTCCAGCGAACCTTCACGATTGGGATACGGATTTGTTTTGTTCGCTTGACCTCTCGGTCCGTGATCTCTACAGGTTCTTCCACGAAGTTGAGCCTCTCATTGATTTCAATCTCGTCGAGTGGGATTACAAGAGCCTCGCCGGACAAGCACTTTTTCAACTGTGAGACGTGGGTAGGCTCGGGTGGAATTTGTGGAATCCCTAAAGTAGACGGATGTTGGACCAATTCTTTATCAAGAACTTCTGACAATCCTAAGTTCTTGAGAAGATAGAACGTTTCAGTACCTACAACATAATGTACTTTCATGGTGAGATCATCACTTGGCGTGATCGCCATTCTGAAGTTCCAAAAGTTCTCTCTTACTGAGGGTGTAGTCCTTTTGATTGGTCCTTAGGAAGCTCAGGTCTTCTTCGGATTCATATTTCCTACTGGTTGGCTTTCGGAGGTTTTCTGGATCATTGGAGATGCTGACTATATGCTGGAATCTATTGGTTACGCAACATCTATTGGTTATGTGGCATCTATCTCAGCCCAGTGCAAAATGGACCTGCACTTCTGACTCCTGAGGTGTTTCTAACGGAATTTCTCAAAGTCAGTATGATAGAGGGTTTTACCAGACGATGCTTAGAAAATTTTTAAATTTTCATCATCGTCTACTAGATGCTTTCACAGTATGATCCCTAATCGGAAAGAATCAGTCTCTTACTCGCTTCGCTTGTTTCATGGATAGCAGTCTCTGATCAGGGCTAATTTCGCCCTTAGAGATTTTTCGAAATGATTGACTATTTCAAGAGGTGGTTCTACTATCTCTTTAGAGATAGTATTCCTTGGGACACTTAGGAGTCCAACAAACCTCTAAGACATGCTCCATTCTCCATTGTGTATGCTCTCTCCAGTTGGTAGGAAGCGCGTGTTTTTGTATAACCCATTGACTAACACCTAGACTGGTGTCGAGTCCACTTTCTCTTTATGACCTGGGTTATAAAGCTTAACGCAACTTACCATTTGCTATACTCAAGTATTCTTGGTCGCGGAGGTAATCAGGTGGTTCTTAGCATCTTAGTATTAACTTTGGTGAATGCAGACTATTATCTGTAGGACGACGGTGACTTTTCTCGCATGAGCAGTCACTATCTCAACTTTTACCGTCCTAGGCACTTCTCGTCTGTATCTGGATGAACGAAGTGCTTGAGTAGTGCGAGCATTCCTTGCAACTACCCTTCCGATGTTATCGAGTTTTCTCTATCTAGATTTAATCTAAATATTATAGGATTCTGCCACTCAGAATCTCTGATTTCCTCATCCATGCTTCTCAGAGCTTAACCTGCCACAGCTTTTCAGGTATCTTGGCCCACTACTGAGATGCTTAATTTGTGGAATCAGGCGTGAATGGATGGTCGTAGCCAATGTTTTTGACCCTGACGACTCGAGTTACTTTTCTTAACTGAGGGTGTCGGCTACTATGTTGGCTTAACCGGGATGACAACAAATTTCGAATTTGTAGTCATTTTAGTAGCACAACCCACAACTGTTTCTTTGACTTCAGCCCCTTCCCTAAGGGTATATGATGAAGGCTTTATTTTAAGGTTCATGGTAGACCTCATACTCGGCTCAATCAATATTACTCGGTGTATGCAAGTCATATATAATTGAGATTGACAGGATGTTCAGATGTGTAGCCCCACCCCAAACCCACAACCAAACAAGGAACAGGGAGTAGGGAGGAAGTACACATCTTAAATTTTATTGATCTAAATTGTATACCACTCTAATGTATATACCCAGTAGTAGTAAATTAATCCCATGAGTTCTTTTCTCTTGATTCAGAAACCATCTCGTGCGGTGCAAATGGCCTTTCTGGAGGATCTACTGAGTAACCTCGGGCGGTTATTGTCTTCCGGAATATCTGCGGTGCCCTTCGCTTCTGGTTTTAATGTTTAATGGAGTTGGTTCACAGCGCGTGGTACCTCTCTCCTGGGTACTTCTGAAGGTTGGATGATAAAGACGATCGATGGTTCACATTAGATTTTTCCTTATTAGGTTCAAAAGAACCTTTATTTGACGCTTAGGATAAGGTGAAAGTTCTTTTTACACAACATTAGGAATTTTCGCATGGTCGAACTAAGTCGAGCCATGACTGATGGTGGTGTCGAAATTTACCATCGACACGATACGTAATGGAGATTGATAGGACCACGTGTTGAACAGAGCACACAAGTTCATAGCGTTTCGGGTTCGTCCATAGTATTACTATCGCGAATACTTGGACCGATATGATTTAACGCTGAACGTTAGGGGTCCTGATGTTTTGGAATAATGTACTTTTCATGAATAAATTCCTCACGAGGCCTCTCTATAATTGTCTAGTATACACTAGTCATGTATAATTAAGATTAAATAGACTGTTGACTGAGCGACTCTGCCCTAAATCCACAACCAGACAAGGAACAAGAAATAAGGCCGCATCACTCACTCGAGGTCTATCAATCCTAATTATAAATGGCCTTAACGTATATACTAAGCCATCATAGCTTTACCTGATGGTTTTTTAAGTTTTATAACAGTGCTGTGACTTTTGCCTTAACGAGGGAGTAATTACAATTAGAATTGATTATTTAAAGTTTTCGATTAGTTACTTAAGGTTGAGAAGCGTACCAAAATTCTACCGGGTTCCTTGATGTTTCCCCCTAGGCATTAGGGTTAAACTCCTCCTGCGTCTTTGTCATTTCTTTGAGTTGGGCAGTCCCCCTTGAAGTGTCCAATTTCACCACATAGGTGGCATATTGGACTGGTCCCTACATTGGTGGTTGATGTAATGAACTCAGCCGGGGTCATGCAGTTGCGAGCGGTATGCCCCTTCATGTTGCACCTAACACAAAAGGGTTCTCGACAGACTCCATAATGATGGTAGTCACACTTGCTGCAGTGGGGGAGGTTCCCTAGGTATGGTCTTCTCGGTGTCGAGACAGCCGGGTTGACAAGGGTATTGATTACCTCTGCTTGTTGCTCTCCGGAAGGCCCTTGAGTCAAGGTACTTCCCTCCTCGTTCCCAAACTTCCTTTTCAGTGGATTTGGTTGGAGTTCTTGGGTGGCTGTGCACATGGGTGTTGGTTGCTGCTGTCGCTAGCTATGATCGGGATTCCCGATAGTGCTCCCGCTAACATTGGCGTTGTTAGCATTCAGGTGAGCCATGACAGCTGCTACGGCTGCTGAAATTGCAGCTTGGAACGTAGCTTCATCGATCTGAAGAGTCGGTGTCTTGCTAGCGGGTTGGTTACGCTTCTTCGGAGGGATGGTTTTCCCTACACGATGAGGAACACAAGTTGATGAGAAACGATGGTTACCCCTAGACGTATCCTTCTTTACTATCATTGGCATAAATTTTCCCGTGCTTTTGAGTTATGGTTCTCTAAGTGTCGACCTACATCCCTATGATGCAGTCCTGGTAATAGGGTAGAAGTAAGTGTATCGGAAAGCCATAAATCAGATGTCGTTCCAACTAAGTTATCTTTATACTGGAGAGGTTCACTCTCCGGCTTTGAAAAGATTTGAAAGAATTCCGGAACGAGGATCACACAAGAAAAGGCTCATGAAAGTTTAGAGCTAAACACTCTCAATCGAGATTTTGCGATCCGATTTATTTATCTTAGTCGCAACAGGAAAGACGATTTGCCTAACCCATAGTGTGAGTAGTGTAATCACTATCTCACCAAATTGTATTATTTTATGGTTTATTAGCGTGACGTTTTAAGGAGGTAGAAACACTTCTCGGGTTCCATGGATTGGCTCCCACTGTCCACCTTTTATCCTTGGTTGAAACAAGCGTTGGTTTTTTTTTTCGGGTACTTATATAGGGTTCTCTTTTCCTGTAGACATATTGAATTCCTGCTCCGCCTTACTTCCGATTCTGACTCTAATCGCCATTACTTCGTAATGGGTGACTGGAATCTTGGAAGTTCAGGCGAATTTCCCACCAATGTTCCTAAAAGGGTATAGGCACAGGGCGATTTCAATAGTCTCATCACTGTTCAATTATTTCCTACTTGGGAATCTCCTCAATGAACCTCTTACGGGTCTTTATCAACTCCTCTGTCGATTACTGAAGTGGATAAGGTTCTCTAAAGGGGTTTATGCGAAAATGGGAATGTCTAAAGAATCTTACGAGATTATTCAAACATTTTACTGGGTGATCCATATCGAGTCTTGCTACAATTACATAGTGTACACAAATCATATATAACTTAGATCTAATAGGCCTTCGAAAATGTGATACTACCCTATATCCATATCCAAACAAGGAAAAGGAAGTAGAGCGAAACCACACATTCTCAGCCTATGAGATCCTAACTATATATAACCTTGGGAGCATACACTCTGTAATTATAGACCGATCCGTAAGGATCTTTTTAGTTTTCACGCAAGGTTATCTATGGTTCCTAAAATACCCCTATAGTATTTTAATTACATGCTTGATTCTAAAACTTCTGAACATGCTTTTGGGTTTATTGTTAGTCTTTTAGTATCATAAAATACTCCTATAGTATTTTAAACTTTATGTTTGGCTCTAGAATTCCTGTATGGTAAGTTTCAGATTCATTGCAACACCACCATCACTTTCAAACACACGTTAGTCGCATCTCGAATAAATATAGTTGATCAGGGTATATTTATTCCAGCTTACGATTACATAACTGCTCAGGTTTGACGGTAATGCTCAACATCCAAAGACTTTTATTCTTATTCTTCTTGTGATACTTGTTCGAGTTTTTATATTCTGGATGTTCTTATACTTTTGTAAAATATGGTAATATTTTAAAGTATAATTCTTGGTCAGATTGTTTTTATCCCATTGTATTTATAGGTTGTATATCTTTTATGATTTGATATACTGAGCTCACTATAAACAATGCTCTGATACCAATCTGTCACACCCCAAAACGGAACGGCGGAAACGTTCTGGGGTGGAGGACGTCATGTCAAGTATCACAACACATGCAGTATAGTAATCAAAGTAAAACAACCATTGCATTGATAGTAATAGTTTTACATAGGTTACATTTAGCAACAACATCAAAAGTAGATATAGAGAATAACATAAAATGCAGCTCGATACAAGGTTGTCTTCACAAAAGCTCCCTGAGTGTACCTGTCTACTGACGGCCTGAGAGTACAAGTTATTTTGAAAGAGAGTATCAGCATTTTAATGCTGGTGAGTTCATAAGTATTTTAATGACATTGATATAAATACATGTTTTTCCTCAAAAATAATCTCATTAGATGATGGTGATAAAAGTTTATAGCGTATTTGAATTCCTTCCCGAAAATCCTATATTTTCTATTAAAAGTAGTCTTCTACCAAGGCTAGACTGTTTTGAGTTTAAAGAAATGAGTTTATCTAATAAGAGCAGTCTTCTACCAAGACTCAACTGTTTTGTGTTTAAAGAGCATTTTTTCCTAATGTTACTATCATTATCAAAATATAGTTTTACATTAATGAGTATGTGGGAAAGTCACAATTAAATGTAATAGGGAAGATAATGCTTTACTTCAGCAATGACATTGCTGCTTATAAGGTAATAAAAATGCAGACTCCGGATAGTATTAGATGGACAATACACCCCGAGGAGTCTAAAGTAGTAAGATAAAGACTCCAGGTAGTATTAAATGACAATACACCTCGGGGAGTCTAAAACAACCTTTAATCCGAAGTAGGTTAATTTAAGGTTTAAAATAGACCTGCCAATGAGGCGGGTTTGGAGCAAATCACCCTTGATCCAAACCCGTTTAAAAAAATAAAAACATGACCCGCCTCGCTCCAATAACCCTCAGGGTCTTTAATAGTCGAATTCATACCCGTATCCACCGAATCAACGAATACCCGACCCATTAACCCGGCCCTTTTATAATATTAAATTTTCATAATTTTTATATGTTCCACAAAGTAATATTTCTGAAAAAGATAAAATGTCTACTTAAACAAGATGTACATTAATTAATATTCAAAGTCCAATACAATAAATATCACATTTTACTAAGACATCGAGTTGTATATTTTGTTGCCATATATATATATATATATATATATATATATATATATATGTATATATATATATATATATATATATATATATATATATATATATATATATATATATATATATATATATTAAATGGGGTGGGTCATAATTGGAGCGGATCAACAATGATCCATACCCGACCCATTTACTAACAGGGTAAACGGGTAAACGAATCAAAAATTAAAATCCAAACCCGTAAAATTCTTAAGGGTTTGGAGCGAATCAGGGTCAAAACCCGCCCCATTGACAGGTCTAGTTTAAAATGTGGCCTAGTGTATAACTAGGAAAATATATTATGATGGTTTTATATGTAGAAAAATACCGTGATAATACTTACCTTAAGGCCATGAATTATAAGGTAAATCTAAAGATACTCGTAACCATACTAATTGACGGATGTAAACACGACGACCTGCTGGCGTCGAAATGAATGTGACATTTGTCACCCCTTGGCTTGGTCGGCTGGGACTGTAGCTAGCAGTCAGGATGTGGGATGGTCTGTCCCGTATAGATCTATACACACAATGCCCGCTCTCCCTCCAGGAGACTCTGGTTACCAACTTGACAACGGTGAAATCCGCGTCATGAGGATGTATCTAGTGTTTTGATTTCTATATACCTTTCTTTTTACTAAAAGTACAAGTTTTTATGAATATAGATATGACTAAGTTATGCTTCATGAAAGTTATGGTTGGTTTCTAAACTATACCTATTATAGTTTACTTGAGAGGTTATCTAGGCACCTTTACTACCCAAAGGTATTGAACTGGAGTAAGAGTTTTAATATCTATCCAGATATATATAATATATAAATAGGACTTCAACGACACTCGGACAAATAACCGGATGCTCTAAGTCCACAACCAAACAAGGAACAGGAAATAAAGCGGGCTATCAGTCCTAAGTCCTTTAAACCCTACTTATATAACTATATCTATATAGACATGAATCTATCAAGAATATAAGTTTAAAAGACTTTGATAATAGCTTAGTAATTTAAAAAGAGATTTTAGTGTTTTAAACGAGATTTGAAAACGAGAATTGAAAACCTTTAGCTGAATAAAACAGTTTAACATGCAAAAATCTATTTGCTTGACAGTTATTAATCACATGTGATTGATATAATAACTTAGCAGTTCAACTTGTATTCCCCCCATAAAAGCATTTAAAATCATTTCAAAGGTTGATTAAGGGGTATGAAGTCACCTGTAGTGGGTGATTCGGATGAATGGATGGTATAGGATGCTAAGTGTCAAGTGAGGGCTTGAGCCCACACACGGATCCTATTTAACATGTGATGATAAATATATGTATCCAATTAGTCATTTAATAACCAATTCATCAAGTAAAGACACCCTAATACATAGGTAACACTTTGATTCAAGTGCTAGGGGTGCTAAAGGGTTGCATCTAAAGGGAATATGGCCTCACATTGGAGTTTACATCCCATTTCGCAACAAAACATGAGTTTACGGTTTTTGGCCATTTCCCCCATGCGTTTGCAGCTGTAAACTCATGGTAGTTTGCATCATTCGGTGTTTTAAGGTCTTATACCCCTCAAGGAAGTGTTCTAGGGTTGTATCAAAGGCTTAGGAAGGGACTAGGGCTCGAAATGACCCTTCTTTGGAGTTTACGATCCTTGGACCACTCCTTTGGAGTTTACGGTCGTAAACCCATGAGTTTACGGCCGTAAACTCATGGTCACTCCAACTATTTCGTGATTTGGGGTTTCTAGTTCATGCATGCAAGGTTCTAGTCCAATATCCAAGCCCTAGAAGGTGTTGGTGGCACTCAAACACAACTTGATGGTGTTTATGGTTCAAGGATATCCCCTGACCATAAACACATGTGTTCTTGGGGATTTTTAATGTTTTCCAATGGTTTAGGAAGTACACTAAGCAAACAACTAGATAGGAGGAGTGTACTTACTTATAGGAAGCTTGTAAGAGTCTTTAAGGGCCAAGAACACTAGTGTGTGTTCTTGGTGTTCCGCGTGTTCTTGAAGAACACTTGAAGATCTATGAAAAAAGAGAAGATTTCATGGATGAAATCATGTATAAACACCAGATAAAGTGTTATATCAACAAATCTAGGGAAGAAACACTTACATTTTTGGAAGATCGGAAGAAATGTGATATGATACTTGAGAGAGAATTGTGGGTGTTCTTGAGCTAGGAAGTAAAAAATGAGCCAAAAATGACTAAGTGTCATATTTATACTCTTTAGAGTTTACGGCCGTAAAATCCATGTTTGGGGCCGTAAACTCCAAACTCTTGGAGTTTTGAGGCTTAAGTGATGCACGACAACCTTTAAAGTATACTTCCTTTTGTTTGTTCGTTTGACGAATATAAAATAAAAACACCCAAACTGACTGAAAACCGGCAAAAAACGTATTGAAATGAATTTGGCTACTATTTGTAGTGCTTGACTGTAGAGTTTATACGAATGAAAATTTCTGGTTGTCACACTCTGGGCAATTGGAAAAATTTAGAACAGATGAATATTATAGCATCTGCAATCGATCCTATATCTGAAGCATATGGGACACGATTCATAAAGACATGATACTAGACCAGTCTTTTGCTATAATATTTCTATTTTTATTTGCCAAGTTCTCATAATTCAGATTATGAAAAGGGGTGTCGTAATCATAATCGATTTTTAGAACGCAAATAATTGACCCATATATAGAATTTCCTTGTGTTGAGCCATTCCAACATGAAATTCATATATATATATATATATATATATATCCTTGACTAAAGATGATTAAAACCTTAATCTAAGATTTTAGAATTGAAGTGAAGTATAACTTCCTCTCCCTTAATTATAGCAAAACAACTTTTTCCCAATTGAAACCTTTTGTTTTCTATAATTAACATTGCTAACTTGCAACAGTTATTATAATTATCATGCTCCCACTTGCATGATGATTATTAGCATAACACTTATGCTCCCACTAGCTTTGACATGTACTCATAAATCAGCTGGGCTTCTAGAAATCAATACTTTATTGACCTTCTTACCAAAGTTCATATTTCTGATACGAGATGCTTTGATAAAACTTTATCAAAATCATACACCTTTCCTTAGATAGCACACATGTGTGTCTAAACAATTTCAGAACTATGAAAAGGGATGCTGTAATCATAGTCTCAATTGTTTATACCTTTTCCATTTCTCACAAGTCTATGTTAGTGTGCCGGTTAAACACACACGCTCCACTAACGACTTTGAGAATGCAAATATCACAAGTGCTATGTACTTAAAATCTAGTTAGTGAAAGTGTATCCTCACCATCATTTTCATGAGTCGGAGAGAAACCTTATGACACTTAGATTTTATGGTGTATGTGTTCCTATCCATGTGAATTTATCAAAACCATAATCACCAGACAAGGTTAGTGACAAATCCAAACTCATATGGATTGAACTTGTGCAGTCTTAACTTCTTCCCACCTGGCAGCACAAGGGCCTGCCATTGCTTCCAAGTTGTTATGCAACCAATTGAGAACTCTCAGAACTCATATGCAAAGCCAACTTTAATTGGAATGGACATAGAACCAGGAATATGTCAACACGATAGGTTATAAACCTCACGTGGTGTGTGACAACCCGAAATTTTTTTGCTTTAAAAGCTCAGTCAGTCAACTCAACTGAGTGTCATCCAACTTTTCATCCTAGATCTTCATATATGTAAGTATTCTATCCTTTGATTAGTTGATACACCTTCTTAACTAGCTTCATCCATTGATTTCATCCGTGGAAATCATCTTTTCTTAGATCTTGAAGAAACACCAAGAACACACACTAGTGTTCTTGGCCAAAATCAACCATTTCAAGCCTCTATATCGTAAGTACTCTTCCCTACACTTGATATCTAGTTAAGACTCATGCTTAGAGCCTTGCAAACATCAAAAACACAAGAACAAAAGGAGTTTACGGCCAAGCCATCTCCCATGGCCGTAAACCCCTAAAAGGGTGCCATTTTGCCCTAAACCCTCCTAGATGCAAAGCTTGTGACCTAGAACCCTTCCTTGATGGAAATAGGACCTTAAACTACTCTCAATTGCATAATGACCATGATCTTACGGCTGTAAACTCCTTGCTTGGCCGTAAACTCATCAAAAGCCTCCATTGAGTTGGTCCTTCTCATCCTTATGTAGAGCAAAAGTCCCACAAGCTTCCCTACCCTTCAAACCCACACTTATGCATGTTTGACCATGAGTTTACGGCTATAAACTCCCTTTGCCATAAAGCCATGGTAGTAAACTCATCGTAGTGCCATTCCGCTTTCCTTTGATGAATCACATGTGATTCCAACACTTGGTCAATGTGTTTCCTAGTCTCGTGAGGTGTTTCCTTGCATTTGGTTGCTTCCAAAAACTATATTTATGTCAGTATATGCCAATATATGTCATTTAGGACTTGTTAAGTCTCGGTACTTCATTCTTGGAACTTTTCATCCTTACACGCGTATCCGTTGAATCACCCACATCAGGTGAGTTCATACCCCGTAATCAATCTTTTAAACTGTTTTAAATGTTTTAAGGGGGGGAATACAAGTTGAACACAATGATAATTGTGTAATTCTTTGTTATAAACATCTTTCAAAAGATTGCTTATGTCTTTTATAAGAGATCAAAAACACTTCAAAAACTCTTTTAAATTTATGTTACTTTATAGTTTTACAAAAACTCCGTTTTTAAAGTACAAGCATAACTTAGTAGATAAATGAGTCTTTTCAATAACAGTTCAAGTAAAACATTAGTAAACTATAATAGGTATAGTTTAGGAAGATACTATTCATTACTTCTAGTATAATGAAGTATACAAAGAGTCAGTGCATACATGAGTCAAAGCATACTATTATGAGAAACTAAGAGAACATACTATGATGAGAAACTAAGAGAGCATACTATGATGATAAACAAACAGAACATACTACATACTAGACAGAGAGAACATACAATACAGCTAGTACATACAATACATATACAAACATACTATAACATAAATGTGAATCACTGTTTCGAGGCATGGCATCACCTATCATGGCTCGATTTGCAGCCAGAATCTCCTAGAGGGAGAACGTGAATTTAGGTATAGACATATACTGGATTGACTATCCTACCACTTCCTGTTCGCTACAGTGGGATTTGCAAGTCTACGGGTGCCAAATGTCATTTATTTCGACGTCTTTTATCGTCGTGTTATTAGTCGATAGTATGGTGCAATCATATCACATTATACCTTAAATAACAATTGGTTTAAGGTAGAAAGTACAAGAGTAGTTACTATAATACAACACTATAGTACTTTATTATTTCCTCATTTCATTCACATTGTGATCTTCTCACAATAAACGGTAATGCAAAAACTATATTTTTGGTTAATGATAGTCTCACTTAGGAAAATATACACTCATGCAAGAAACAAACACACATAACATTAGATGCCTTGGTAGAAGGCTACGTTTAATAGAAGGGACCATAATGCTAACCTTATGATTCCTTAATGTATACATCAAAGGATATATATATATATATATATATATATATATATATATATATATATATATATATATATATATATATATATATATATATCAATAGGATCCGACAGGTAAAAGGATGTGTGCTCTCCGCTTCATTTCATGTTCCTTGTTTGGTTGTGGGCTTGGAACGAATTCACCCAGTCTATTTTCTATTCGATTCTAGATATATATATATATATATATATATATATATATATATATATATATATATATATATATATATATATATATATATATGCTTAGTATACATTAAGTCATCATAAGGGTACCAAGTATGGGTCAAGTCATAGGATATAGAGTCAATGAACAATTTTCTAGTACAAAACATACTTTCCAAATCAGAACTTTTGGTATACAAAACTAGAAACTTACCAGTTAAAGGTTTAATCCATTTTATTAAACCAGTATAAACTTAAAGGACCTTAGGTGATTAACTCTATAATACCTTAGTTTATATATCATGGTTATATATCATTAATACCGAATAGGTTGTTAGATGTGTGCTTTCCGCCTTACTTCCTGTTCCTTGTTTGGTTGTGGGCTTAGGGCAGATTCACCCAATTAACTATCTAATCGATATTAGATCATATATAGCTTGTATAAACTAAGTGATTATAGAACTAATCACAGTGGTCACCATTTTATTATAAGAAATAAGGGTTTTCTTAAAGAATCTTTTCATTAAATACAAAAGAACCATTACAATTAACTACATGAGTAACAAGTGAATATGCCAGGGTTATATACAACAATGATCTAACAAACAATGGGATGTGTGCTATCCGCCTTACTTCCTGTTCCTTGTTTGGTTGTGGGCGTAGGGCAGATGCGCACATTCGATTGTTTTCTTACTCTGAGTTTTATATAACTTGTATTCATTTAGTACTCATAGAAAGGATTGTAGAATCATTTTTACGTATCTTTCATCAAAGTAGGAAATATAGGATTTTCTAAGAGGAACATGTGAACTTTTCTAAACAGAACTTACAACTTTCTTGCTGATCAACAACTTTCTACAACTTACTTACATCAATAAAATCTTATGAACTCACCAGCTTAATTGCTGATCAACTCTTTCAAATAACTTGTATTCTCGGGAGACTAGTAGACAGGTACTCGCGCTGGGAATTCAGAAGATCGAGCATAATAGCTTTAAGTCTTGTTTTGTTATTTGCATATGTATTCTATGTTTTGTGAACACACACATTGTAAACACTTTCTTTCTAATGAAATGGTTGCTCATTACTTTGATTACTATGATGCATGTCTTGTGACACTAAACATGACGTCCTCCACCCCCGAACGTTTCCGCCATTCCGGTTTTGGGGTGTGACAGATTGGTATCAGAGCATTGTTGATAGTGAACTAAGTATATCAACGGATAAAAGATATACAACTATAAATACAATGGGGCTTAAGTGCTCTGGATAATGATATATTTTAAGAGTATAACGATAAGTTATAAAAATATACCTACTTGCTTATACATGTACATACTAGACCAAGTATCACAAGAAGAACATAACTAAAGTATTTAAATGTTGAACACTGTCGTCAAACCTGAACAATTATGTAATCATAGCTTGCATCAATATAGCCTGATCAACTATATTCATTCGAGATGTGACCGCCATGTGTTTAGGATCGATGTGGTGTTGCAACAGTCTTAAAACTTACCTAAACACCAGTGAAGAGAATACTAGATCAAGAGCATTAGAGTTAGAATACTATAGGAGTAATCTATGATACTATAACACGATAACAAGTTTAAAACATACCAAGTAGATTACATTAAAATACTATAGGAGTATTTTAGGCACCATATAAATAACTTGTGTGATAACTTAAAAGACCCTTACGGATAGGTCTATAATCTTGCAATGTATACTCCTAAAGTTTTATATATAATTGAGATCGCATAGGCTTAGAATTTGTGATCTACACTTAACTACCCATTCCTCTTATGGTTGTGGTTTTGGAGTAGGATCATTTATTCGAAGGTCTATCTCATCTTAGATTATATACAACTTGTAAACATTGTACCATTATAGGAGGACTCTATAAGGATCACCCCCCCTAATGTTTCACATAAATCTCATAGATCTTTAGTCACTTCCATTCTCGCACGACAAACCCAGATAGATGTAACCATTTCTTCATAGTTGACAACAGAAGAGTCCAGGAGGAACAAGAGCAAGTTCATGAGAAGTTTTCAAAGAAGGATCAGCTGAAGTAACCAAAACGTCTTACACGTCACATTAATAAATAATAATCTTGTTAACTTAATAAGCGAGTGGAGACACTGCTCACATTATATGTTAGGATTATTTTCTTACATGCAGCTGGTAACAGTTATTCAGGCAACAAATATTCATTCGAGTATAGCCATTCCAAATTCATAGAGTTTATTAGGTATACCCTAAACTAGAATCTTATGAACTCACCAGCTTAATTGTTGATCAACTCTTTCAAATAACTTGTATTCTTAGGAGACTAGTAGACAGGTACTCGCGCTGGGAATTCAGAAGATGGAGCATAATAGCTTCAAGTCTTGTTTTGTTATTTGCATATGTATTCTATGTTTTGTGAACACACACATTGTAAACACTTTCTTTCTAATCAAATGGTTTCTCATTACTTTGATTACTATGATGCATGTCTTGTGATACTAAGCATGACGTCCTCCACCCCCGAACGTTTCCGCCGTTCCGGTTTTGGGTGTGACATCGTGTACTAGTGATAAACTACAAGTTTTTATTCTTGATTAGATCTTGAAATTCTTTCAGAATCTTTTAGACTCCCACTGTCCTCTTGACATATAAGACTTACTTGCCAAATATTCAAGAGATAATGCGGATTCTTTATCAACACAAACACTTCACACAATTGGCTGTCACACCCCAAAACCGAGAACGGCGGAATACGTTCTGTGGTGGAGGATGTCATGTACAGTATCATAACAATGCATAATAGTAAAGACAAGCAACAACATCCATTGCATTAAGATGATAATTATAATACAAGCGTGTTCTGTATAGTTTTAAGACACCAAAAGTATAATCAAAATAAAAGATGAGTCTTGTATGTGCTCCATCTTCTCAAAAGCTTCATCTGTACCTGTCTACTGATGACCTGAGAATAAAAGTTATTTTGAAAGCGAGTATCAGGATAAAGCTGGTGAGTTCATAAGTATTTAGTGTCGTTGCTTGTATAAAAATGTTTACAACCATGTAGTATAATAGTTGATATCAATGTTTGAAATAGTATGCTCCCTAGAAAATCCTATATTTTCCAGTAAAAGTAGTCTTCTACCAAGACCCGGTTGGTTGCATGTTTGATCCTTTGAAAATGTAAAAGTTTTCCCAGTGAAACTATCAGTATGAAAATATAGTTTTAGGCTTCATTCATATAAAGTAATTGGGAAAATAATGCTTTAGCCCAGCAGTGTCACTGCCGGCTTAATGTAATGAAAATGCAGACTCCAGGTAGTATTAAATGTACAATACACCTCGGGGAATCCGTTTTGCCTTTAATTCTTAAAGTGTTAATTAAAGGTCTGAATGTAAACTCGTATGTAACCATGCTGATTGACGATCGAATAACTGATGACCCTTCGAGTCATATGTAGTGATGTGACATTTTGTCACCTCTTGGCCTTTCGGCTGGGACTGTAGCTAGCAGTCGGGATGTGGGAGTGTCTGTCCCGTATAGATCTATACACACAATGCCCGCTCTCCCTCCAGGAGACTCTGGTTACACGGTGATACCACTGTGAAGTGTCGTATCGAGAAGTAGTATGTCACAATCCAATTATAGTATATTCTCTTGTATGTTGTATAATGTATTTTCTTGTATATTGTATAGAGTGTTCCTCTTGTATAGTATATAGTATTCTCTTTGTATAGTATTTAGCATGTATTGACTCATAACTGTACTGACTCTGGTAGGTGTCATGGTAATAGTAGTAATGAGTAGTAATCCTTAACTATACCTATTATAGTTAAATAGTAATCTTGGTTGCATGCCTTTGTTACACAAAGGTACTGAACTGAAGTGAAGACTTTTATATCCAACACAAACATATATGATATATAACTAAGAATTCAATGACAGTCGGACAAATAACAGAATACCCTAAGTCCACAACCAAACAAGGAACACGAAATAAGGTGAGCTATCAGTCCCAAGTCCTTCAAGTCTTACTTATATAAATATATTAGTGTACATATGGTTTTGAAGATAAAACAAGTTTAAAAGAGTTTGAAAACAGTTTTAGCATTTAAAGAATATGATAAAAGGTTTGAAACACTTGAAAACCCAAAGTTTGGTGGAAATCTTAAAGTAGTAACAAATCATGTAGTCTGTTTTAGTTATTAATCACATGTGATTGATATCATAACTATAACAGTTCAACTTGTATTCCCCCCCCCCCCATAAAAGTATTCAAAATCGTTTAAAAGGCAGATTTAGGGGTATGAACTCACCTGTAGTGAGTGGAGTGGATGGCAGTGCCGGGTAGGATGCTAGGTGTCAAGTGAGGACTTGAACACACACACAGATCCTATGTAACATGTAGTGATACATAAATGTATCTAATTAGTTATTTAATCACTAATTAAGTATGTAAAGACACACTAACTCAATGAGAACACTTTGTTTCAAGTGCTAGGAGTGCTAAAGGTTGCATCTAAGGAGAGTATGGCCTCACCTTGGAGTTTACTCCTCAAATGGGAACCCTATATGTGTTTACGGTTGTTGGACCATTTCCCCCATGAGTTTACAGCCGTAAACTCATGGTAATGGTGCATTTGTGTGTTTCAAGGTCCTATATCTCACAAGGAAGGGTTCCAAGTTCGAATCAAAGGCTTAGGAAGTGGTTAGGGCACAAAAGGACCCCTCATTGGAGTTTACGGTCCTTGGACCATCCTTGAGAGTTTACGGTCGTAAACACTTGGGTTTACGGTCGTAAACCCATGCGTTTACGGCCGTAAACTCATGTATGCCTCAACCTTTTCGTGTTTTGGTGTTTCTAGCTCATGCATGCAAGTTTCTAGCCCTTTATCCAAGCATTTGAAGGTGTTAGGGGCATCAAAACACCATTTGGGGGTGTTTACGGTTTTGGGAGATCCCTAAATCGTAAACACATATGTTCTTGGGGATTTTGATGATTTTCCAAAGGATTAACAAGTATACTAAGTAAGTAACTAGATAGGAAGGGTACACTTACTTATATGAAGCTTGTAAGAGTGGTTAGAGACCAAAAACACTAGTGTGTGTTCTTGGTGTTTTGAAGAACACTTGAAGATCTAAGTATAAACCAAGAATCCATGGATGAAATGACGTATAAACACTAGATTAAGTGTTGTGTGAACGAATCTAGGAAGGAAACACTTACATTTTGGCGGATTTGAAGAAATGAACTTATGATACTTGAGAGAAAAGGCTTGGTGTTCTTGAGGTGGGAAGTGGAAAATGAGGAAAAGGTGTGTAAACTCATGCTATATGCATGAGTTCTTGGGAAAAATGGTGTTTACGGCCCAAACACCTCTTGTTTGGCCGTAAACACCTAGCTAAGGTGTTGATTGTTTTGCTTGCTACACACCACTAATAACGACACTTCCTTTTATTTAATCGTTTGACGAAAAATAAAATAAAACACCCAAACGGACTTAAATCCGGCCAAAAATGTACTGAAATGTTTTTAACTAATATTTGAATTGTTTGACTGTGGAAATTATACAAATGAAAATTTTGGGTTGTCACATTGGCCTTAGTTGGTCTTTGTTTTATCCAAAACATCACAACTTACCAATTTCAAATGTACAAGAGTAGGTCACATTTTACTCTTACATTTGAAAAGTGTTAATAAACCTTCTTCAAGATGTGTCACTCAAAGACTTGTTTTGGAACGAAGTATGACTCATCTTCTTGATTGAACCATTTCAACAATTCACGATTCCTCTTCTTAGTCATAAGAATGCACTAAGATGTCCTTAGAGAACCAATTGTGATATGGTTTCTTAATCATTAAGATGATCACAAAACATGATACTAAGGTACTCTCCCATCTTTTCAGATATGAGAAACTTTTATCCTTCTGCCTAATTTGGTTCTCCTCATTCGTTCTGCCATACATCGAAACTTTTCCAATGTTTCAGAATTATACTTAAACTTGTAAGTATAACCATATTTACTAGGCTTTAGTAAATCATGACGAATAGTCTTATCGACCTTTTGTGGTGGACTTGATCAGTGCACCAGAATGTGTACTCGATCCCTTAGTCCTTCACTTGACTCACATATACATTTGAACAAGGAATTAATCTTAATTTTCCAAAGATGAAAATTCTCATTCATCATACTATACAACATTCATGATTTCCAAGTTTCTATCCAACTGAAACCTTGGGTGATGAGAATATTTCCTTATTTGGTAAATTTAGACACTACCACAAATGAAAGAATCAAATTCATATTTCCATTAATGCTAGAAATATACAAACATCAATTTTCCATAAGTGCCATTGCAAGGACATATAAAATAAAACAAAATTTTATTTATTTATCAAATGCGGAAAAACTTTCCTTACAATGCAACTTTAAATGGAAACTATGCTATTACATATTTCCTATAAATCTATCATAACTCTCTAAGCAGTAGCTCAAGAATCTGATCTTCGTACCATGCGATTGAAATCCATCTTCGCGATTAGATTCAACATACTCTTTTTCTAAGTTCCCTTCCCTTTGCTTGATCCTGCCATACATTAAAAATGTATTAAGAATCTTCAAATAGGAACATAAGAGAGTTAGATAGTGGACTTACCTGAAGCAGAGTCAAGCTTTTTGACTAGACCTTCCCTCAGATCTTTTAGGTAGTTAAGGCAGCTTCGCAACGAATGCCCTTTCCTTTGGCAACAGAAACATATGGACCCTTTGGGAATGGTGCACTGGACTATCTCAGACTTGCCTTTCTCTTTACCATTTGGTCAACCGAGTTGACTATCGCCAATCCCTTCCCACTGGGAAGAGAAAGCTTTTCTGGATATCCAATGTTACCATTTTCAAAGTCCATGGAAGTTTGGAAAGTTGATCTTCTAATCAAATTTTCTCTACTAGTGCTCCAAATCATTGCTGATTCAGCAGCACAAAGCAAATAGATAAGATCATTAAGGGTCATGTCATAGTCTTTTACATAGTAGTCCATAAAGAACTCACTATGTGTCTTAGGAAGTGATTAGTCAACATCCAACTTCCTCAAGACTTTGACACCCAACTCTCCCGGCTTGTCAATATGTGACTTCATCTCCAAGATGTGAGCACACATAGACCTTGATTGCCAATAGGGCTTGAGTAACCTTGAACTTGTGGGTTAGGGAGAATAATTAGAGGAGGTGGAGGGAGTGAAGAATGATTTTCGGGACATCATCTTCATTAGGAAAGCTTGTTCCAAGAGTTTTGGGAAGATCATAACTGTCTGAACCATACATCTTTTGGGAGATATTCAAGATAGTTGATTTAAAGTCCTCAATATAAGACCCAATATGAAATATTAAGGCTAGGACCCAACACAATATTTTATAACTTGGAAGAGGGATGCCATAATCCAAGCTATAGAATATTTGAAGGTAGGCGAATGACGATTCACCAATTTCCACCATGAAAAACGAAATAAATTATTAGGTTTTAATTGGATTTGAAACTCCTAGATATTTTGAGATTCATTGAACTTTTCAATGGCATGTTTCAATCTCGAGTGTGCCCTTCAGGTTTTGTGACTGGGATGCCAAGGATTACAAAACAAGGTGTGAATAACCATGCAAATATACTTGGTACCCTTAATATTTACCCCTCAATCGATGTGCCGGTTAACCACACGCGCTCCATCGATACTATGATAAACATTAAGTTACCCTTTGCCTACCTTGTTAAATCAAGGTTAGTGTGCCGGTTAACCACACACACTTCACTAACGACTTAATGAAAGTGCAAAGTGCAATTTCATGGGTTAGCACCTTATTCACATTTTCCTAAAGTAACTCAGATTGGGAATTTTATAAAATATTTAGTTACTTTATATTCCATCATACTTTTAATGAGGATTTAAAGTCCATGTCTTACCCGTTCGGCTAATGACCCTCCACCGATCAAGGAAGCGGTGGGTGAGAGTGGACACCCATTAAGCTGCCATTTTATAGGCAACAACTTTATACCCCCTTATAGACCGGCTTCGTGAATGAGGCCTACTAATGGTAAAAACGACTTATTCTTATACATATATATAAATATTATTAACTTATAATAATATAAAGTATAAGGGTTGAATTTTAACTTTTAAAATTCTAGGGGTTGGAACTAAAGTTTTTAAAGTGACTTTACATGTTCCAAAACTTGAGGGCAAGTTTTGTAAATTTCAAAACTTTTCATCTTTCATAACTTATGAGTTAAATGGTTTAGTAAAATGAGAGAATTTTCATTTTATGTAACCTATGTGTTTCTTTAATGGACTTTAAAAGAATGACTTTGGTAATCCATAACGTGAGGACAAATTATGGATTCCATTAAAACACATAATGATCAAGAATTAAACTAACAAGCAAGTTACAAATAATTCCTATGATCTTCTAAACTCATAAGTTCATGAACATGCATATCAACAATTTCAAGAATCAAAAAATTAACCATATAAAACTTGAAATTTTGATAATAGCTATTGAAAATGGATTAGCATAACCATTACACCATCTAAAACAAGTTTTATAAGACCAAAATAGTTTAGGGTAATGTTTCTAGTCCATTTCCAGCAGCAGAAGTCGAAAAATTGCATTCTGGGGCTCCTACTCATCGAGTGCATGAACCTACTCGACGGGTAGGATGAGTTTACTCATGGACTCGTCGAGTACCCTGATGGACTCAGTGAGTTCATGCTGCAGAGTGCAGAAAAGCTGAGTTTTTTTTTTTCACAATTTTGCATCAAGTATCAAACAAACAAGCCTAGGCTCTGATACCACTGTTGGTTTTTGAGCATTCTAGCACTCCTATGGTGTACATGCAACCCTAGAAACCTTGGATCTATGTTTTACTAAGATACATGCAAAAATTATTTTCCAAGGTTCTTATTCTATCTAGCATAGCATGGGGAACTTTTGTACATAAATGCTTGAAGAAGAACATACCTTTTGTGGTTTGGATTCCTTGAGAACCTTGTGAGCCTAGCACCTCAAGTGTGATGGATCAAATGTCTCACACAACACCAAATACACTTGGAATAACCGTATGAGAAATAGCACACTTCTAAAATCGGCTATGCCCTCTTGTTCTCACACTAGTGCCGATTTTGGTTGCTCACATATTCCTGTTATAATGTGTCATAGGTAGGGTTATACCGTGTAAACCCTAACTTGACATGGCTCTTCATTTTCATGATCCATGGGTTCAAAGACACCATGGATCATCCATGGAGTATCCTATGGGTTTTAGCCCAACTTGATAATCCATGGAGCATTAGCCCACTATACAAGTAATGGGTGATTTACACAATCAACCCATATATTTAATTAGTCTTCTTTTGATCACTTAATTAATTTCACATTAATTCTTGATCAATACTAATTAAATAATATTATTAGTATATTAAAACTTATAATATATTAATAAACCTTAAGTGTTATTTCTCTCATTTTAGTCTATCCAAATGCATGATGCCATGCAACCCAAATGGACCATGCCAACCGGGTCAAGTACATCCCAGAAATTGTTATGAACTTAGACACCTAATCCAACATTTTCTTCGACACCTTTCCTAAAATCTCGACCACCACAACTACTTGTTTAACATGGATCAGAGCAACGACCACCATTTTTGGGTCCAAATTGATTTTTGATTTCTAGTTTTGATTATGACTACATGGGGTTTGTTTTTTATTTTGGTTCAATTTAGTTTAATTTGGTGGTGGTTGGTGGTGATTGGCAAAGATGAATTATGGTGGTTTTCGAAGGTGGAGGGTTGAACGAGGGTATTTTCGAAGATGAATGGAGGTGACTTTGTTGGTTGTCGGAGGGTAGTGTGTGTGGTACTTATTCACATGGTTAGGTGACATTCTGCTTCATCTTCTCCAGTAGTGGTCGCCAACGAAGGTAATTGGGAGAGTGTTTACGAAGAGTAGAGATAAATACATGTGTTTCCGATAGTGGTAAGTGTCTTTTGGTGTTGGTAGGTGGTTGTCGACGGAAGTGGTTGGTTTCTAATGATAGTGGGTAGAGTGTTTGGTTTACTATGATGAGAGAGGGAAAGAGAGAGATAGAGATCGAGAGTGAGTTTGTTTGTGTGTGTGTATGTGTGTGTGTGTGAGATGAATCTGGTTTAGAACGGGGGTGTGGGGATGTGGTGGGTATATTTAATTTTTTGATAAATTAAATAACAATAAACAAAGAATAAGGATAAATAAAAAAGAAAAATATTAAGGGCAATATAATATTTTTATGTCTAAAAAGGATCAAAAATGAAACATAAGCAAACTATAGGAACAGTCTGAGTGCAAAACAAAAGTTACGGACTAAACGTAAAATTTTTGCAAACCATAGGTACGATTTAAGTAATTTCTTCTAATAATGTTATTTTTTTATCAGTATTCACATATACAAGTTATTTAATATATTTTTTTAGAGATACTTAAAATATAGTATTCCGTTATTGTGTAGAAAGAACAACTAGAATTCAGAGAGCTTGAATGGTACGAAGCTACCAAAGTTCCTCAGCTCCAAACAATTGATCAATGCGACCTCATATTAATGTAACAAAGAGGGTCCTTGTCATCATCTATATAGAACTTTGCATCCAACATTCTCCCCCCTTTAAGTATGGAATGGGTGACAAGGCTTCATCTTCCAAAACAAGCATCTAGCAAATAAGAAGAGAACTCGTGACAAGGAATCATCAAAGCGATCTACGAATCTCGATTCTTCAATAATCAAATCAGTTGAGGAATTGTTATCTTGTTTTCATCTATTGATTCATTTCTTTTTAATTCAAAATTTTCTGCAATTGAAAACTGTTGTCCTTCGAACGATCTTTGAGATTTATCAATTATGCAATCGAGAATCAATCAATTGAAACTTATTTCATTAGTATTCATGCTTTTCATTTCTTATGATCAAATTCTTGGCGAATATGAATGTTAATACATTGATGAAATATGCAAATATCATCAATTTCATCAATAAAAACCTCAATGTTGCTTCCAGAGTATTATGATCAATGTGTTGATCGAATAAAAGATTACCTAAATGGAATAGATGAAGATCTATGTCATCCAATCAGAGATGGTCCATTTCGTGCAAATACAGTTGAAGATGTTGGTACTGCTACTCATGATGATATTTTTACTGTAACACAATTGAAGAAAGAAGCGAATGATAAGAGATGTATTCGGGAACTGCAAGGATATTTACCTCTAGGTTTTTACAATTACATACGTGGCTGTAAATCACCACAGGAGATCTAGAACACATTGAAGGAGAAGCTTCAAGGCAACGAACGAATGAAAAAGGAGTTCAGTGACTCAATGCTTATATGAATTGCTTGAAGGAGAAGCCTACTATGATCGATTCAATGAATTAATCTACAAATTATCAAGGTACAATGTTGTTTGATTGGTTCTTGTTAAAGCAAGGATCTGCACGGACAAGGTATGAGAACTAAAATCTTGAATTAACTTAAGATCAGTGTCTGATAATAATAAGGATCCAATCAAGTCCGGTAAACCAGTCTTGTCTCGGAATAAAATTAAAGTTCAAGAAAGTGCTCAAAGTGAATAAATAATAAGTATGAATAGCGTAAAGATATTCAAGAACAATAAGAATGTTAGAGAGAATGATTGACTGAATAATTCTTGATATTGATGAGAAAGGTGTATGTTCCACACACGATACAAAGGTGACTACTCCTGAAATAGTCAAAGGAGTGACTATATGAAAAATATGATAAATTGCATGGACTAAGAGACATCTGAAGATCAACAGACTGACACAACTGTTGTTGTTGATTTTGTCTCTTGTACTATACTAACAGACAAAAGGAACAATGCAAAATAGTACTTGTAACAATAAGCGCACATTACAGACTGAAAATAACTTCAGCAAAAGATGCATCTCAGACTGATCTTCACTTCAGAATGGACCCCACTTCGGAACACTCTCGCCTCATACATGTTTCATCTCGGATTGTTAAAGGATCACTTTTAATGTATCAAAAATCTCCCCCTAAGCAACCTTAGCAATCAATCAACTCATCACTTAGCTTCATCCAACACAAATAGATAAGCACTTTGGAGCCAGCTTCAGACTTCGATGTACCATTTGAGATGCTTAATGAATTTCTTATTGAAATGTTCTGAAGAATCACTCTTCAAAGCATTTGAAATCAACTTCTGAAGAATTTTGGTGGGAATGAGGTGTTCGTGAAGAACTCGGAAGAAGTCCTTCCGATCAGTATTTTTTTGAGATTGACATAACCATGTTCTGGTTCTTTAATCGGTCCTTCTGTAAAAATTTAGGCTTCAGGAAGCTCAGTGGTGATTTTCGCTAAGATATTTTCCATTCCGAAAATATGATCAAACTCCACATCGGATCTACACAATCCAACAATGTAGTACTTAAGAAAGCTGATTGCAGCATTGTAAGCTCCAATACTCGATTCATTTGTTTCATGATCTCGGAAATTAGGAGATATATTTTGAGAATGTCATTTGGATTCATCGAGGGAAAGTCTACATCTGAAATGGTGGTGGTGGATTGTTTATTATGAGATATGAAATATCTGTGCAAAAGACAGTCAAGATCAAGTTTTCTTTGAACCTTATTACGATATCCAACAATATTGGTAATTCTTTTATGAGACCACACTTTCTTTTGGGGTAGTGTGTTGGTGGAATAGAAGGTTCTTAATCTCTCACACTTAGTTCGGATGATGGTTTGTGGGTCATATTATGGACGCGGAGATGCAAACTTGATGTTGAAGCGTCCATGAAGAGAGATTGGTAATTCAAGTTGGTTTTCATCAATTGTTGGAAGATCAAAGTACATGAAGGGCACAAAATCTATGTCGTGTAAGATTCCTTCTCGGAACATATGAGAAATGCCCAACATCGGATTAGGATTATCTTTGAGTGCTTGAATCCGGATGCCTTCTTCAAGTGCTTGTTGTATTTGTTCTTTGCACCAGCCCTTGGACTTTTAAAACGACTTCAATGGTCTGTATGAGCTTGTAGTTATCTTGTTTCCTTTCTCTTTTGATTGTTTAGCTTGAGAAGAGATGGAGAGATGATTTGATGACCAGATTGGCTAATGTACTGCTCGGATGGAGGAGGGATCAGAGGCTCTTCAGGGATCTCATTAGGTTTCCTGGTGCGAGAACCTTCATCTATTTGGACAATCCTCGGAGTAGGAATTGGAGGATGCATTGGCTGAGTGGCTCGAAAGGCATCGATTGTCAACTTTGTTTTGATCTTAGCCATGTCTTGACTACTTTTGAAGAATTCAGATAAACATGATGGCCAAGAAAATTAGGACAATTTCATCTTCTCTACTTCTGAATGGACTTTGGTAGATTATTCCTGTTGGGTTTTACATACTATAATGTCACACCCTCGAACCAGACGACGGAAACGTCTGAGGGCTCGTGTGACTATAAATTGAAATATCATCACAATGAATATACATGAAACATAACACATTCATCACCAAACATTACATATTACAGCTGGTATTGTTCACATCAAGTACATTGTCATAGGTTACATAAATCCAAAGTATTAATAATACGATGAGTGATGTTAATCCATACACACTTGAAAATCCTCCTGCTTAACAATTACCTGAGAATACAAGTTATTTTGAAAACGGTCAACATATATAATGTTGGTGAGTTCATAAGCATGTTTGAATAAAAGTCTTTGTATCTTTTGTAAAAACCCAGAAAATCCGATATTTTCTGTAAAAAGTCGGAAAAATGATGTGAAAATCGAGTATAAATGCATGTGTGAATTTCATAGTAGCAACATATAGGAATGCAGTTTAAATTTCTTTGTATTCTTTCTGTTATAAGTAAGTGGTAATTGAATAATAGTATTTCCCCAGAAAATACGATATTTTCTGATTTATAAAAATGTCACAATCTTTGCACTGTAGAAATGTTTTGTATCATTATGACTTACGAGTTTTTAATTTTCCGTAATGTCTTAATGGGAATGGATCTCTATATGAGTCGTTATAAGCATACATGATAGTGACTAATTTGCCTGTCTTGGCAGTTTTCCAAATGTCGGATTTTCGTTCAAGGTTTTGTCACCCTAGACTGGCCTTGTCTAACTGTAGCGAATAGCTCAGGCGTGGGGGAGTCACCCCTGTATAGATCTATATATAAACTCTCGCTCTCCCTCCAGGACACTCAGATTATAACTACAAGCTACGGCCTTACACTCAGTGGTGTCAACCGACACGTCTCACTAGATCCCATTTGTCTCCACATGAATTTGTATAATGTTATATGTATTTAGAAGTTCGACCACTAGATAATGTATGAAATGACAAGATAAGGCCCAACAAACATGAAGAAAAGGCAACCATGGCCCATTAGACGTGTAAGTTATTTCCAAACTAAATTAGCATGTAAATGGACCACTAAGGCTCAATAACATGTAAATGTTAAATTAGGCCCATTTAGCATGTAATTGGGTCACTGAGGCCCAACAGAGATGTGATGAATACATTGGGCCCAATAAACATGTAATTGGATCACGAAGGCCTAATAAACATGTATAGAAAATACTAGGCCCAATAATCACACCATTGTTGTATTTCGTTTAATCGAATTATTTATCTGTAACGTTATAAAAAGTCGAATGTTTTGTTATAATGATACTTTTAGTTTGATACATCAAAATTCTATAATTTGAACCCGTATTTATTAAAAAAAATTACACTTTAGGTCCCTTGAGAACTAATTTGAACATTTAAGGGCTTATTTTACATAAAATGTCATTTTGGTCTATTTTAAATTAAAAATAACATTTTAGTCCATAAATTTATAAAAACTATATTTTCGCCCCAAATGTTTAGTGATTGACGAGTTTGGCCCAAAAATGCATATAATGACTTTTTTAGTCTATTTTTGCAGAAAATGACAATTTCAGCCCTTATTTGTATAAAATGACATTTTCGGCCCAATTTTTATAAAATTTACATTTTTGGTACTAATCTTGAGATAGTGTCATTTTCAGCCCCTAATCTCGTTTATTCTCATTTTTTGCTCAAGTTTTGATTAAATAACATTTTAATCCCTGAAGATTGATGTTTTTCGTAATTTGCGCCCAATAGGCCGTGAGGCCCACATTAAGGCCCAAATGCCAAATTTTACACTTTTTACCCATAGAAAAATATGGTTGTTATAAAAACTTATTTTTAAGCTAATAATACCCTTTTAATCCCTATAAAACCATAGGTGTCACCCTTTACCCCAAACTTTTGTTTATTTGCCAAAATTGATCCCTACACAAGATTTTGTTTGGTTTTTCACAACTTAGGCATTTCTAAAACTTTTAACTTTATAGTATAGTGTCTAGAGTGTTTTTGTTTGTGATTCACACTTATTTTTTTTTATAGATTTATAGATCCATCGAGTTTTTCACCCAAACACAAACAAAAGCCAAGAAAATCACACATAAGATTCATAAACACATAGATCTACACATAAATACTTGTATTCTCCCCCAAAAACAAGTGAAAACCGAAAACAAGGGGGTATGAACTCAGATTTGCTAGTTGTTCTCGGTTTTGAAGAAGAAATGGAAGAGGTTTCGGCTCTAGCATGCCTTCCTTGGATAGATCTCGAGCTTACGGGGGGTTTTGTAAGAGTATGATCACAAAAATGCTTAGAAAGAGTGATCTTAACATAAGAATGAAGTTATACCACTTGGATATGTAAGGACTTACATAGGAAAGATGAATTTTGGTGAAGATCTTCTTGAAACACTTAGAAATCTCAAAAATTTGGATGGAAGGAAGGAGGATGTTCTTGAGTGTTTGAGAGAATTTGCTTGAAAGATTTTTGAGAGAGTGAGGGTGGTATGACGTGTTTCGACCGAGAAGAAGAAGAGAGAGGAGAGAGGGAGTGAGGTGATGTGCATGGAGATCCACCATGCAATAAGCAGGTGGCTAACTCTCATTAATCCTCTAATTTCCCCTTTTCTTGTTTTACTCCATGGGCCGAGAATGGGCTTGTGGGATGAAGAAAATGGTGTTGAGCCCGAACTCTTGGCTTGATCGACTTTTATAGGCCCAATATAAATTTTTGGCCCATTGGGCTCATTAGATGGTTCACGGCCCCATATGATACAAAGGAATGAGTCTGTGGTCCATTAGGGCTAATTAATTCTCTTATGGCCCAATAAGGCCCATTAGGGTTAGAATGAATCATTCTAGACCCAGATGGTCCAAAATGTTATAGATTTATGAATTGGGTTCATTTAGAATCCAAATAGGGCTTCTAAGCCCAATGTAGTTGAATAGAATGCTTATTGGTCCATTAGGCCCAATAAGGAAATCCTAGTCCATAATGAACTTGAACCAGGGTCTCTAGGGTTTTCAATTCCCTAATTGACCTTTTGGATACTTTGTGTAGAGTTTTGAACTTCACTTGTAAATCTTGATTAAGTTTGTGGCCATAGAATGAACATAGTGTATGATATCAAGTTAAAGTTACAAGTATTATCATAGATGACGTTTACATGATCACAGAATTTTGTGCCAAAAATGGCAGTTGTGATATCATCCCCCCGTTAGAGGGAATTTCCTCCCGAAATTCTTTCGAAAACTAGAATTATGAAAGAGAAAATAAGTGAGGGTACTTCTGCTTCATTTGATCTTCGCGTTACCATGTGAATTCGGGTCCATGTTTGGTGTTCCATCGAACCTTCACAATCGGAATGCAGATTTGCTTTGTACGCTTTACTTCCCTATCCAATATCTCAACTGGTTCTTCGACGAACAATAGATTCTCGTTGATCTAGATCTCTTCTATAGGAATGACAAGAGTTTCATGTGATAGGAACTTTTTCAGATTTGAAATGTGAAACACGGGGTGTACGTTGTTGAGCTCAGCAGGTAGCTGCAGCTTGTAAGCCACTGGACCGATCCGGGCAATAATCTCGAACGGTCCAATGTATCGCGGGTTCAGTTTTCCCCGTTTCCCAAAGTGAATAATTTCTTTCCAAGGAGAGACCTTTAATAACACGCGATCCCCGACTTGAAATTCTAATGTCTTTCGCCGCTTATCAGCATAGCTCTTCTGTCGGTCTCGCAATGCTTGAAGTCGAGCTTTGATTTGGATTATCTTTTCGGTTGTTTCACGGATGATTTCGGGTGCTGTAAGAGCACTGGCTAGCGATTTCCCTTTTGACCATAGAGAGCCTCGAAAGGAGCAACCTTGATGCTCGTGTGATAGCTGTTGTTATAGGAGAATTCCATCAGAGGCAAGTGGGCATGCCATGATTTGCCAAAGTCAATCACGCAAGCTCGGAGCATATCCTCGAGTGTCTGGATGGTAAGCTCGCTCTGACCATCTGTATGTGGGAGATAGGCAGTGCTCATATCTAGTTGTGTTCCCATTTCCTTCTGAAGAGATTGCCAGAATCTTGAAGTGAACCTACTATCTCGATCCGAGATAATAGACACTGGCACTCCATGGAGTCTCACGATCTCCTTGATGTAGATTTGGGTCAGCTTTTCCATCTTGTAGAATTCTTTTATTGGTAGGAAATGAGCGGATTTTGTTAATCTATCGACGATTACCCAGATAGCATCCAATCCGTCTCTTGTCTTTGGCAATTTGGTCAAGAAGTCCATAGTAATCCTTTCCCATTTCCACTCGGGTATCACTGGTTGTTGCAATAATCCCGAGGGCTTTTGGTATTCCACTTTCACTTTGGCGCAAGTAAGACACTTGCCCACGAAAGTGGCTATCTCTGCCTTCATATTAGCCCACCAATAATGTTGCATGATATCCAGATACATTTTGTCTAACCCCAGATGAATAGAATACCACGTCTTGTGGGCTTCATGCATGACTACTTCTCTGAATCCCCGAATCTTAGGAACCTAGATTCTATTCATGAAGTAGTGAGTTCCGTCTTCTTTAACTTCAAGTTCCTTATCCATTCCACGCAGTGATTCACAAATGATATTCTCTGGCTTCAATGTGTCCAATTGGACTTCCTTGATCTGTGAGGCTAGATGATATTGGATGGTGAGTGATAGAGTCTTCACGCGACGACTTGAATACTCCTTTCGGCTTAGGGCATCAGCTACCACATTAGCCTTGCCTGGATGCTATTTGATCTCACACTCATAGTCATTTAACAGTTCAACCCATATCCGCTGCCTCATGTTCAGTTCCTTTTGATTTAGAATGTGCTGGCGGATTTTTTGGTCTGTAAAGATGGTGCACTTGGTACCATATAGGTAGTGCCTCCAAATTTTCAAGGCGAAGACCACCGCCCCCAGTTCGAGATCATGCGTGGTATAATTTACTTCATGTGTTTTTAGTTTTCTGGATGCATATGCAATTACCTTCCCACGTTGCATAAGGACACAACCTAAACCTTGATTCGAAGCATCACAGTAGACTACGAAGTCTTCGGTTCCCTCCGGTAAGGATAGCACTGGAGCACTACAGAGGGCTTGCTTCAAGGTTTGGAAGGTAATCTCTTGCTTCTCGGTCCAGTTGAAAGGTACGACCTTTTGTGTCAATAAGGTGAGGGGTTTGGCTATCCTGGAGAAGTTCTGAATGAACCTTCGGTAGTAGCCTGCAAGACCCAAGAATTGGAGAATTTCTGTTGGTGTTGTCGGAATTGCCCAGCCTTCGATGGCCTTGACCTTGGAGGGATCTATATGTATTCGTTCCTTGCTGACAACATGTCCCAAGAAATTTACACTGCGAAGCCAAAACTCACACTTGGAGAGTTTATCATACAACTTTTCAGCCCGAAGGGTCTCTAAGATCTGTCAGAGGTGTTGGCCAAGCTCTTCCTTGCTTCGAGAGTATACGAGAATATCATCGATGAAAACGATCACAAAATTGTCAAAGAATGGGCGGCAGGCTCGATTCACGAGGTCCATAAATGCAACGGGGGCATTCGTTAGACCGAAGGGCATCACAAAGAATTCGTAATGTCCGTAGCGAGTTCGGAAAGCAGTCTTAGGAATGTCGTCACCTAGGACTTTGAGTTGATGATAACCGGATCTCAAATCTATCTTTGAAAATTAACTAGCCCCTTGAAGCTGGTCAAATAGATCATCGATTCGTGGAAGTGGATACCGGTTTTTTATGGTGAGCTTATTTAATTCCCTATAGTCAATGCACATCCTGAAGGATCCGTCTTTCTTTTTAACGAAAAGAACCGGAGCTCCCCATGGAGAGAGGCTTGGTCTTATGAATCCTTTATCTAGGAGTTCACTTAGTTGGCCTGATAATTCTTGCATTTCAGCAGGAGCCAACCTATAGGCTGATTTGGCGATTGGAGTGGCTCTAGGCACTAGGTCGATTCGGAATTCGACTTGTCTTTCTGGGGGTATTCCCGGAAGATCTTCTGGAATCACATCCGGGAAGTCACATGCCACTGGAATGCTTTGAATGTTCACTTCCTCTTTGGTCTTATCCACCACATGAGCAAGGAATACGTAGTTCTTTTTATGTAGACACTTTTGTGCCTTGATACACGAGATAAGGCGAAGGTTTGTGACAGATTTATCTCCGTATATTATTAGGGTTTCATGTTTTGGAAGATGAAGGCGAACGGCCTTCTCGTGACACATAATATCGGCATGATGGGGGCTTAACCAATCTATGCCAATTATAACATCAAAACTCCTAATATTTACAGGCATCAAATTTATTTGGAAGGAATGGTTGTTTAGTGTTAACGTGCATCCTATATAGATATCTTTAGTTGTTTCAGTTTTCCCATTAGCCATTTCCACCGTGAAGGCTTCGTTGAGCTTCTGGGGTTGTTGATTTAGCAAGTATTTGAAGTTATTACTAACGAAACTTTGCTCCCCCCACTATCGAATAAGATGCATTCATATGTGTTGTTAAGTAGGAACATACCGGTGATAACGGCTGGGTCCTGCACTGCTTCACCCTAACCCATTGTCAGCACTCTTCCTGCTGCTCCTGCCCCTTGATTGTTTGCGTTGGGGCAATTTCCCCTAAAATATCCGGTTTTCCCACATCCGTAACAAGTATGACTGGCCCCAACATTGGTATTATTGTTGTTGTTATTGTTGTTTGGCATCTGGTTTTGTTAAAGTTGAGCCCTACAATACTTTGCGGTATGGCCTTTCCAGTTGCACCCTTGATGGTGAAAGTTTCATTTGTTACATTTGGGGAGATTTCCTGAGTACTGCTTTGGAGCATTAGGCGTGGATGAGGCTGGAGCATGTGGTGTGGTGGTAGCTTGAGTTGCAGCATGAACAGTCACCGTTTGTTGTTTCTTAGATGATTCCGAGTTTTGCTTTCCCTTGCGCTTCTTGTTTTTCCCTTTCTTGTTCTCACCTTCCTTCTTAACTGTCACACCCCAAAACCAGAACGGCGGAAACGTTCTGGGGCGGAGGACGTCATGTTTAGTATCACAAGACATGCATCATAGTAAGCAAAGTAATAAACAACCATTTCATTAGAAAGAAAGTGTTTCCAAAGATGTGATTCACATAATATAGAGTACATAGCAAATAACAAAAAGACATGAAGCTATACTGCTCCATCTTCTGAATCCCAGTGCGCGAACCTGTCTACTGGTCTCCTGAGAATACAAGTTATTTTGAAAGCGTATATCAGCATTTAAGTTGGTGATTTCATAAGATTTTAGTGATGTAGTAAGTAGTAAGAAAGTTTGTAGAAATTTGTAGTAAGTTGTAGTAAGTTCTTGTTTAGAAAAGTTTGCCTGTTCCTCCAGAAAATCCTATATTTCCTGCTTTGATGAAAGATAAGTAAAAATGACTCTACAGTCCTTTCTATGAGTATTATATGGATACAAGTTATATAAAACTCAGAGTAAACAAACAATCGGTTGTGTGTATCTTCCCTAAGCCCACAAACAAACAAGGAACAGGAAATGAGGCGAAAGACACACATCCCATTGTTTGTTAGATCATCGTTGTACATAACCCCTGCGTATTCACTCGTTACTCACTGAGTTAACTGTAATAGTTCCTTTATATTCGATGAAAAGATTCTTTAAGCAAACCCTTATTTCTTATAATAAAATGATAACCAAAGTAGTTCCTTCTATAATCACTTAGTTTATACGAGTTATATATAATCTAATATCGAACAGATAGTTAATTGTGTGAATCTGCCCTAAACCCACAACCAAACAAGGAACAGGGAATGAGGCGGAAGGCACACATCGAACTACCTATCGGATATTAATTATATATAACCCTGGTGTATAAACTAAGGTATTATAGAATTAACCACCTAAGGTCCTTTATGTTTTATTGGTTTAATAAAATGAATTAAACCCTTTACTGGTTAAGTTTCTAGTTTTGTATTCCAAAAGTTCTTCATTTGAAAAGTATGTTTTGTACTAGAAAACGGTGCATTGAATTAGTGTCCTATGACCTGACCCATACATGGTACCCCTTATGATTACTTGGTGTATAATTATCTCGTGTATACAAGTCGTATATAATTAGGATTAGTTAGACAGTCGTATGTGCGACTCTGCCCCAGGTCCACAACCAAACAAGGAACAAGAGATAGGGCGGAAACACACATACTAGATCTGCGTAATCATAATCATATACTACTCTCGCGTATACACTTAATAGTGATAGGTGGGTTGTAATCGTCCTTAGCCTCTGTGCTTGAACTTGGTTTGCTGGACGAGTGGTATTTCGGAAAGGTCTGCGGACATATGACGACAAGGCTTCGGAATACAAAGTACTCTTCGCATGAGTACTTCGGGGTTTAGAATACGAAAGAAAAAACTGAGTTTTAGGTCGTACTGTCGTTACGAATGAAGAAGGTTTCGTGAACTTGACGATCGAGGCGATAGAAACATATGAACTTAGTATGGTGAAGACCACGCCAACTCATGTCGAATGATAGAAACAGACTCTTTTCTGAACAAAGTTTGGCCGATTTGAAAGAAATGTATGTTATACGATGATGTACTTCCCTAGTGTGCTCGAAAGTGTACTCTTTGTAAATGTTCTAGTGCTTTCTGTTTTCCACTTGTTGTTACCACTTCTACGTATCGTACCGCGATGTGCGCGTACATACCGCGAAAGTGATTTGTTATCTAGTATCGATACTTAAACTACGATCCTCCTTGGTACCACTACGATCGCCTTGATTATACAATTTATGAATAATTAAGATGAATTGGACGGTCGACTGAGTAACTCTGCCTCAAATCCACAACCAAACAAGGAACATGAATTAAGGCGGAATCACTCACTCTAAGTTTGCAAAATCTTAGCTATGCCCAACCCTTAATGTACATACTAAGCCATCATAGCTTCTTAGAACGGATCTCTTAGTTCTTTTGAATACTTTGACTTACTTCATTAAGTGAGTTATTATAATTACTTTTAAGTGTTATACCGATGTTTTAATCTTATATAAATATAAATTAATTTTCAAAGGAATTACTATTTCGAAAACGTACCACTACTCGATGGCGACTCCGTGGTCGATTCTCCTGCGGTGATCATCAGAATTCGTCCATCCGCTCCTGAGTTCTTTGTTATCGGGCAGTCCTCCTGGTAGTGTCCAGTCTCACCACAGCCATAGCAGGCTTGGTTTTCTTCAACTCCGGGGACTTGGCAGATCAGTTGAGCCGATGCCCTGCAGAAATGGACTGTGTGTCCCTTTCTGTGGCAGTTCAGGCACTATATTTCCCGACATACTCCGGTGTGGTGATAGTTGCACTTTCCACACTTCGGGAGGGTTCAGCATATCGAATGGCAAGTGCTGGAGTAGCAGGTGTTGTGGCGGCATACATAGTACTCGTTTGCTCCTCCTGCGGGGTGTCCTGTGTTGTTCGCTTCTTCTTCATCTTGTTCCCCGACTTCTGGCTATTGTCCTCTTCCCTCGATGGCTCGGGAATGGGGACTTCCATACCATGGCAGACTCTGTGGTCGATGAGTTGCTGAGCCAGGCATTTAGCACTATCGAATGTGGCTGGGTTAGAAGACAACACATCTCCTTGGATCGGGGCAGATAGACCCCAGATCTATCTTTTTATCTTCTTGCTCTCTGGGGTTACCATCCTGGGGAATAGAGCTGCTAGGTCGTTGAACCGGTCAGTGTAGGCCACTATGTCTGAGCCGACCATCGTGAGTTCCCACAGTTCTTGTTCCAGCTTTTGAACTTTGCCCAACGGGCAGTATTCTTCCAGCATAAACTCTTTTAGGTTCTCCCAACCTATTGAGTTAGCCACTGATAGGGTCAGTGACTTTACATGGCCGCTCCACCATGTCAGGGCTTTGTTAGAGAAGGTGCAGGCAACAAACTTCACTTTCCTCCTTTCAGGGCACGAACAGATTTCGAGGACCGAATCTGTTTTCTCGAACCATCGCATCAGAGCGATGACTCCACCATTTCCATCGAAGGAATTGGGTTTGCAGTTCATGAAGTCCTTATACGAACACTCCCTTGGGTGTTCGTGAGTAACTCCGGGGTTGGTTAAGTGGGTACCGCTACCAGATCCGAGGGTACCACTTGCACCGAAGTGAGCTAGAACAGTTGCCACTGCGGAGGATATCCCTGCTTGAAGAGCAGCGTGATCGAATTGCAGAGGTAGAGCTGGAGTTATCGGAGTAGGGTGTCTGTTTGATCTGTAGGGAGGCATCTTTGCTTAAAGAATACAAAGATGAGATGGAATAAGTCTAAAGCAATGGACACAAGCCGAAAGCTGAAAAGACAAGGTTATCCTAGTTCTTGGTGTATCGGGTCCTAACTTCCACATGGTTCTGGAAACAATTCATAAAAGATTCTATACCTAATAAACTTTATGAATTTGGAATGGCTATACTCGAATGAATATCTGTTCCCTGAATAACTGTTACCAGCTGCGTGTAAGAAAATAATCCTAACACATAATGTGAGCAGTGTCTCCACTCGCTCAATAAGTTAAACAAGATTATTATTTATTAATGTGACGCATAAGACGTTTTGGGTACTTCGGTTGATCCTTCTTTAAAAGCTCCTCATGAACCTGCTCTCGTTTCCTCCTGACTCTTCTGTTGTCTACTATGAGGAAGTGGTTACATCTACCTGGTTTTGTCGTACGAGAATGGAAGTGACTAAAGAATCTATGAGATTAAGTGAAACATTATGGGGTGATCCTTACAGAGTCCTTCTATAATTGCACAATGTATACAAGTTGTATATAACTTAAGACTAAATAGACCTTCGAATAAGTGATCCTACTCCAAAACCACAACCAAACAAGGAACAGGTAGTGAAGCGTAGATCACAAATTCTAAGTCTATAAATTTTCAATTATATATAACCTTGGAAGTATACATTGTAAAATTATAGACCTATCCGTAAGGGTCTTTTAAGTTATCACGTAAGTTATTTATATGGTGCCTAAAATACTCCTATAGTATTTTAATGTAATCTACTTGGTATGTTTTAATCTTGTTATCGCGTTATAGTATCATAGAATACTCCTATAGTATTCTAACTCTAATGTACTTGATCTAGTATTCTCTTGACTTAGTATTAGGTAAGTTTTAAGACCGTTGCAACACCACATCACTCCCAAACACATGTCGGTCACATCTCGAATGATTATAGTTGATCATGCTATATTGATCCTAGGTATGATTACATAACTCTCCAGGTTTGACCATACCTTTAACTTCTTCTGTTCTGTTCTTCTTGTGATACTTGTTCTAGTATGTATATATGTATAAGCAAGTATGTATACTTTTATAAGGTATCATAATATATTTAAAATATATTCTTATCCAGAGCACTTCAGCCCCATTGTATTTATAGTTGTATATCTTTTATCGGTTGATATACTTAGTTCACTATAAACAATGCTCTGATACCAATCTGTCACACCCCAAAACCGGAACGGCGGAAACGTTTTTGGGGCGGAGGACGTCATGTTTAGTATCACAAGACATGCATCATAGTAAGCAAAGTAATAAACAACCATTTCATTAGAAAGAAAGTGTTTACAAAGTATGTGATTCACATAATATAGAATATATAGCAAATAACAAAAAGACATGAAGCTATACTGCTCCATCGTCTGAATCCCAGTGCGCGAACCAGTCTACTGGTCTCCTGAGAATACAAGTTATTTTGAAAGCGTAGATCAGCATTTAAGCTGCTGAGTTCATAAGATTTTAGTTATGTAGTAAGTAGTAAGAAAGTTTGTAGAAAGTTGTAGTAAGTTGTAGTAAGTTCTTGTTTAGAAAAGTTTGTTTGTTCCTCCAGAAAATCCTATATTTCCTACTTTGATGAAAGATAAGTAAAAATGACTCTACAGTCCTTTTTATGAGTATTAAATGGATACAAGTTATATAAAAGTCAGAGTAAACAAACAATCGGTTATGTGTATCTGCCCTAAGCCCACAACCAAACAAGGAACTGGAAATGAGGCGGAAGACACACATCCCATTGTTTGTTAGATCATCGTTGTAGATAACCCCTGCGTATTCACTCGGTACTCATGGAGTTAACTGTAATAGTTCATTTATAATTGATGAAAAGATCCTTTAAGAAAACCCTGATTTCTTATAATAAAATGATAGCCACAGTAGTTCCTTCTATAATCACTTAGTTTATACTAGTTATATATAATCTAATATCGAACAGATAGTTAATTGTGTGAATCTGACCTAAACCCACAACCAAACAAGGAACAGGGAATGAGGCGGAAGGCCCACATCCAACTACCTATCGGATATTAATTATATATAACCCTGGTGTATAAACTAAGGTGTTATAGAATTAACCACCTAAGGTCCTTTAAGTTTTACTGTTTTAATAAAACGGATTAAACCCTTTACTGGTTAAGTTTCTAGTTTTGTATTCCAAAAGTTCTTCATTTGAAAAGTATGTTTTGTACTAGAAAACGGTGCATTGAATTAGTGTCCTATGACCTGACCCATACATGGTACCCATTATGATTACTTGGTGTGTACGGAGCATATATATAGCTAAGCTCGGATAGATAGTAGCCTGGGTGTATCTTCTCTAAGCCCACAACCAAACATGGAACAGGAAATGAAGCGGAGAGCACACATCCTACTACCTGTTGGACCCGATTAATATATATCCCTGAATGCATACACTAAGGAATCATAAAGTTAGAATTATAGATCCCTTTCTACTGAATGTACTAGACTCGATTGTTCTGTGTGTTGTTTGTAAAATTTAAGTTTTCCCTAGTTTATAACTATCTTGACTCGAAAATAGTTTGCATTAACTTTCAAGTGGAACTGTCACAAAATGAAAGTAATGGGAAATTATAAGTACACAGTTGTCTTTTGAATTGACATCCTGTAGTACTAATTACCTTAAAACATGTTTGTTTTATTAATGTCATAATGTGAAGGCTAGTACCCATACTATACGCTCTCCCTATCAAGAGATTCTGGGAACCAAACGCGACTGCAGCAAACAATTGCTAGCCGTGTAATTCACATTAAAGTTATATGATCATGTATACCCAATTTAACTATCACCTTTTGTTAAGAACAATGAGTTAGTGATTCATTGGTATAATTAGATCTTGTAGTTGTTTTATGCTATAGCATCTTAGTATGTTCGTTCTGTTATAGTATCTTAGTATGTTCTCTTTGAAGTATTGTATCTACCTCCCTGTTTCTCTTTATGTTATCGTGTATTGTATCTACCTCCCTGATTCTCTTTATAGTATGTTCTAGCATCTACTATGAACTCAACCTCTAAACTATACCCCTTCTAGTTTACTAGTATTTTACTTGAACTGTTATTGAAAAGACTCATTTTACTACTAAGTTATGCTTGTACTTTAAAAAAGGAGTTTGGTTAAACTTTAAAGTAACATAACTTTAAAAGAGTTTTTGAAATGTTTTGATCACTTATGAAAGACATAAGAAACCTTTTGAAAGATGGTTATAACAAAAAATTACACTATTATCATTGTGTTCAACTTGTATTCCCGCCCTTTAAAAGTATTTAAAACAGTTTAAAAGATTGATTACGGGGTATGAACTCACCTTATGTGGGTGATTCAAACGAATATGCGTGTAACGATGAGAAGTTCCACGAATGAAGTCCCGAGACACAAACGAGTCCTAAATGACATATAATGCATGTATTGGCATGAATATAGTCTTCAATAGCAAACACATGGAAGGAAACACCTTTAGGGACTAGGAAACACTTGGACCAAGTGTTCGAATTACATGTGATTCATCAAAGGGGAGTGTACGGCCACTAAGTGGATTTTACGGTCAAGGTGTTTACGACCCTATGTGTTTACGGCCCTATGTGTTTACGGTCGTAAAAATACATGAAGTTTTGTGCCAAAGGGGTGTTTACGGTCTATGGGTTTACGGCCAAGGGAGTTTACGGTCGTAAACTCCTGGAGATCATCCTCAAATCATTTGTTCCAGGTGTTTAGACTACTGATTCTACTAGATAGCAAGTCTATTGAAGGAATACTCACCTTTGGAAGGGTTTGGGGAGTTCACAGCCACCAAGAACAAGTGTGTGTTCTTGGTGTTCTTGGTGAAAGATGAAGATCTAGCAAAATGTTGATTTCAATGGATGAAATCAAAGGGTGATTCATGAGTAAAAAGGATAATCAACAACTAGAGGGAAGAATCACTTACTTTTTGAAGATCGGGGATGAAAATCTCGAGGATACTTGAGAGAGAATTCAAGTGTTCTTGAGATGGAAATGTGAGAATGAAGGAAAAGTGAAGGGAAATGAGTCTTATAGGGGAGTTTACGGCCAACCTTGAGTTTACGGCCGTAAACTCATGTGTCTTGGCCGTGAACTCCTTTTTGGTGGTGCTAAGGCTTGAATGTTGCACAATGTCTCTAGCAGGGACATTCTAACACTCATTCCTCAAGTGTACTAGGCTTACAACCCAACAGAATGACCCTTAACAAGGCTAGAAGGCAAAAATATTTTCCGGTTGTCACATTAACCTCCGCTTCTACTGTTTTGGCACCCTTTTTGTTTCCATGATCATACAATTTCTTAGCCAACCTCTTGGCGCTGTCTAACATCTCAGGGTTTGTCGCAATGACATTTCCTTGGATAGGTGCAGTCAATCCCCAGATAAATCTCTCAATCTTTTTCCCTTCTGAGGTAATCATTCCGGGACACAAGAGAGATAGTTCACTAAACTTGGTTATGTATGGATCGATGTAGGAGTTTTGAACCATGAGGTTCCACAATTCTTGTTCCATCTTCTGAATTTCGCCTCTTCGACAGTATTCGGCCAGCATCATTTCTTTGAGCTCTTCCAATGGTAACCCGTTCGCCACTGGAAGTGTCATTGCCTCTATATGGCCATTCCACCAGGAGAGAGCTTGATCAGTGAATGTGCAGGCCACAAACTTGACCTTGCATCCATCTGGGCACCCGCAGATTTCAAAAACGGATTCCACTTTCTCAATCCATCGCTTCAAGGCTATTACGCCTCATGTTCCATTAAAGGTTCGAGGTTTGGTGTTGGTGAAATCCTTGTAGGTGCAGGTTCGCGTGGTTCCGTGGTTTGTCCCTTGATTCGTGCTCCCGACTCCCTGCCCGTTGCCTTTTCCGTTGTTTCCATTGCGAATCTACGCAAGTGCTGCAGTGACCGCAGCGGACACTGCTGCTTGGAATGCAATCGAGTTTATCTCCGGCGGGGTTGGTGTTGCGTTGTTTCCACGAATGGGTCTTTAAGGCATCTTTCTGTCAAAGAACGGAAAGATGTTGAGTGCATATTTGTATTCCGAAATACTCCCATAGTATTTTAATTGTTTTGAATTCCTGCGAAGTTTTGGATATGAGGTATGTTTCTTGGTCAATTTCCTGCCATAATTACCCCCAAACACATGCCGGTCATATGTTGAATAAATATAGTTGATCAGGCTATATTTACCCCCAATATAACCACATAACTGCCCGGGTTTAATCACAGCGTTCCATTTCCTCTAGAGACCAACCTGTCACACCCCCGAACCAGACGGTGAAAACGTCTGAGGGCTCGTGTGACTATAAATTGAAATATCATCACAATGAATATACATGAAACATAACACATTCATCACCAAACATTACATATTACAGCTGGTATTGTTCACATCAAGTACATTGTCATAGGTTACATAAATCCAAAGTATTAATTGTACGATGAGTGATGTTACACAAAATAAATCCATACACACTTGATAATCCTCCTGTTAACGATTACCTGAGAATACAAGTTATTTTGAAAACGTTCAACATATATAATGTTGGTGAGTTCATAAGCATGTTTGAATAAAAGTCTTTGTATCTTTTGTAAAACCCAGAAAATCCGATATTTTCTGTAAAAAGTCTGAAAAATGATGTGAAAATCGAGTATAAATGCATGTGTGAATTTCATAGTAGTAACATATAGGAATGCAGTTTAAATTTCTTTGTATTCTTTCTGTTACAAGTAAGTGGTAATTGAATAATAGTATTTCCCCAGAAAATCTGATATTTTCTTATTTATAAAAATGTCACGATCTTTGCACTGTAGAAATGTTTTGTATCATTACGACTTACGAGTTTTAAATTTTCCGTAATGTCTTAATGGGAATGGATCTCTATATGAGTCGTTATAACCATACATGATAGTGACTGATTTGCCTGTCTTGGCATTTTTCTAAATGCCGGATTTTCGTTCAAGGTTTTGTCACCCTAGACTGGCCTAGTCTATCTGTAGCGAACAACTCAGGTGTAGGGGAGTCACCCCCGTATAGATCTATACAGAAACTCTCGCTCTCCCTCCAGGAGACTCTGATTATAACTACAAGCTACGGCCATACACTCAGTGGTGTCAACCGACACGTCTCACTAGATCCCATTTGGCTCCACATGAATTTGTATAATGTTATATGTATTTAGAAGTTGGAACACTAGATAATGATTGAAATAACAAGATAAGGCCCAAAAAACATGAAGAAAAGGCAACCATGACCCATTAGACGTGTAAGTTATTTCAAGACTAAATTAGCATGTAAATAGGCCACTAAGGCGCAATAACATGTAAATGCTAAATTAGGCCCATTTAACATGTAATTGGGTCACTGAGGCCCAACATACATGTGATTAATACATTGGGCCCAATAAACATGTAGTTGGATCACGAAGACCCAATAAACATGTATACAAAATACTAGGCCCATTAATCGCACCATTGTTGTATTTCGTTTAATCGAATTATTTATCCGTAACGTTATAAAAAGTTGAATGTTTTGTTATAATGATATTTTTAGTTTGATACATCAAAATTCTATAATTTGAACCCGCATTTATTAAAAATTACACTTTAGGTCCCTTGAGAACTAATTTGAACAATTAAGGGCTTATTATATATATATATATATATATATATATATATATATATATATATATATATATATATATATATATATATATATATATATATATATATTAAATCCAAAGGATCTTAGTAACAGTAAATTTTTTGATTTTCGGTTTTTGCCACAAATGTTTGGTGCATTTGATATTTTTTGTCCCTAAAATCAAAACTTTTACATTTTTATGTTTTGATTAAGTTTTTATGACTTTAGGTTTTTGCCACAAATCTTTAGTGACTTTGGCACTTTTAGTCTTTGCAGTCAAAAGTTTTACATTTTGGTGTTTTTGCCACAAAGCTTTAATGAATTTGGCACTTTTCGTCCTTGTAGTCAAAACTTTTAGATTTTGATTAAAAAACACAAAAAACCTCTTTTAGAATTTTGCCACTATATTTACCCAACTTTGTCAACTTTAAAAAGCGGCGGAGCCGCGTGTCCTTTTCTAGTTTTACATAAAATGTTATTTTTGTCTATTTTAAATTAAAAAAAAACATTTTAGTCCATAAATTTATAAAAATCTATATTTTCGCCCCAAATGTTTAGTGATTGACGGGTTTGGCCCAAAAATGCATATAATTACATTTTTAGTCCATTTTTGTAGAAAATTACAATTTCGGCCCTTATTTGCATAAAATGACATTTTCGGCCCAGTTTTTTATAAAATTAACATTTTTGGTCCAAATCTTGAGATAGTGTCGTTTTCAGCCCCTAATCTCGTTTATTCTCATTTTTGGCTCAAGTTTTGATTAAATAACATTTTAATCCCCAAAGATTGATGTTTTTTTTGCAATTTGGGCCCAATAGGCCGTGAGGCCCACATTAAGGCCCAAATGCCAAATTTTACACTTTTAACCCTTAGAAAAATATGGTTGTTATAAAAACTCATTTTTAAGCTAGTAATACCCTTTTAGTCTCTATAAAACTGTAGGTGTCACCCTTTACCCCAAACTTTTGTTTATTTGCCAAAAATGATCCCTACACAAGATTTTGTTTGGTTTTTCACAACTTAGGCATTTCTAAAACTTTTAACTTTGTAGTATAGTGTCTAGAGTGTTTTTGTTTGTGATTCACAGTTATTTTTGTTATAGTTTTATAGATCCATCGAGTTTTTCACCCAAACACAAACAAAAGCCAAGAAAATCACACGTAACATGCATAAACACATAGATCTACACATAAATACTTGTATTCTCCCCCAAAAACAAGTGAAAACCGAAAACAATGGGGTATGAACTCACCTTTGCTTGTTGTTCTCGGTTTTGAAGAAGAAATGGATGAGGTTACGGCTCTAGCAAGCCTTCCTTGGATAGATCTAGAGCTTATGGGGGTTTTCTAAGAGTATGATCACATAAATGCTTAGAAAGAGTGATCTTAACATAAGAATGAAGTTATACAACTTGGATATGTAAGAACTTACCAAGGAAAGATGATTATTGGTGAAGATCTTATTGAAACACTTAGAAATCTCGAAAATTTGGATGGAAGGAAGGAAGATGTTCTTGATTGTTTGAGAGAATTTGCTTGAAAGATTTTTCAGAGAGTAAGGGTGGTGTGAGGTGTTTTGGCCGAGAAGAAGAAGAGAGAGGAGAGAGGGAGTGAGGTGATGTGCACGGAGATCCACCATGCAATAAGGAGGTGGCTAACTCTCGTTAATCCTCTAATTTCCCCATTTTTTGTTTTACTCCTTGGGTCGAGAATGGGCTTGTGGGATGAAGAAAATGGTGTTGAGCCCAAACTCTTGGCTTGATCGACTTTTATAGGCCCAATATATTTTTTCGGCCCATTGGGCTCATTAGATGGTTCACGGCCCAATATGATACAGAGGAATGAGTCTATGGTCCATTAGGGCTAATTAATTCTCTTATGGCCCATAAGGGTCATTAGGGTTAGAATGAATCATTCTAGACCAAATGGTCCAAAATGTTGTAGATTTATTAATTGGGTCTATTTAGAATCCAAATAGGGTTTCTAAGCCCAATGTAGTTGAATTGAATGCTTATTGGTCCATTAGGCCCAATAAGGAAATCCTAGTCCATAATGAACTTGAACCAGGGTCTCTAGGGTTTTCAATTCCCCAATTGACCTTTTGGATACTTTGTGTAGAGTTTTGAACTTCAGTTGTAAATCTTGATTAAGTTTGTGGCCATAGAATGAACATAGTGTATGATATCAAGTTAAAGTTACAAGTATTATCATAGATGACGTTTACATGATCATAGAATTTCCTGGCAAAAATGCCAGTTGTGACATATAACACTCCTATGGTGCACATACAACCCAAGATGCTTTCGATCTATGTTTTCTCTAAATATACATTAAATTTCATTCTTCCAAATCATACACCCTAGCTAGCATTCAATTGGAGATATATAACATAAAAACAGGTTAGATGAATACCTCTTAGTGTTGCTTTTAAATCTTGGCCTTTAAAAGCTTTAGCACCTCAAATGTGATGCTCCAATGTGTTACAAACACCAAATGCAAGAGGAGGCTTATGAGAGAGAGGCTAGAAAACACCAAATTGGTTATGGTTCACCTTTAGAATGCACTAGTCGATTTTGTGGGGTTAAGGGGTTACTTTTTTAGTGTGGAAATCCTAGGGTTTCCTCCATGCAAACCCTAATTCACCATGACCCTTCATATTTATTAGGCCCTTTGGGCTAAACCTTCATGGACTATCATATAGGTTTAGCCCATCCCTAATACACATGGATCATTAGCCCAAACTATAACTATTATTGATTTACTCAATTATTCCCCGTAAATTTAATCAGTTTCTTTTGATCACTAAATTAATTCCAAATTAATTCTTGATCAATAATAATTCAATAATATGATTTCTTAATTAATATATTATTCATATAATATATTAATAAATCACAAACAACCTCTTTCTCAAAAGTCCATCCTATCAAATTGCTTCGGTGAAGGCAACCGAAAAGGACCATGCTACTATCGGGTCAAGTACATACCAATTATAGTTATGGGCTTAGACACCTAATCCAACAGTCTCCCACTTGGATAAGTCTAATAACTATAACTGCCAATGCACTTTCAAAATCCGATTAGCAATCGTAGCGCTTAAAAGCCGCTGTCGAACTCTAACCAAGTTAGTGTCGCGTCCGTTAGATAAGGGATCATATAATCCTCTGTTCTACAAGATATCGTGTGCACAAAGACATGGAATAAAGACATACTCATTGTCCAGCTGTTTGTTTCCCGATTTCTGATTCGTTTGACATAGAAGTTAATTGAATACATCAATTTAGTCCTGACCGGTCCCGACACATAAGTTAAAACAACATCGTCGAGGGGCCCAAGATATCACTTTTGATCCTCTTAGGATAAAAGGAACAGATAAACTTCGAATTATATGCTTTTACTTGTTGGATTAGGTATCTAAGCCCATAACTATAATTGGTATGTACTTGACCCGAGAATACATGGTCCATTTGGTTTGCCTTCACCAGAGCAATTTGATAGGATGGACTTTTAAGAAGAGGTTATTTATGATTTATTAATATATTATAAGTTCTAGTATATTAATATAAAATCATATTATTTAATTAGTATTGATGAATAATTAATTTGGAATTAATTTAGTGATCAAAAGAGACTAATTAAATTAACAGGGACTGATTATGTAAATAAGTGATATACATATTGTTTGGGCTATTGATCCATGACGGGCTAAGTTTATGGAAGTATCCATGAAGAGTTAGCCCACATGAAATATGGATCATAACCCAAGTGTATGGATTAGGGTTTACCCATGACTCTTGGATTCTTACACTATATATATGACACCCCTTTGGACTAAAATAGGTTGAACATGTATTCTTGGAGAAGCATAGCCGAATTTTAGTGCTCCATATTCTATCTTACAAAAGTCCTCTATTTATTCATTACGTTGGTGAACCATTTGAGGCATCACATTTGAGGTGCTAAGTTCTTGAAGGCCAAAATCACAAGCTACAACAAAGAGGTAATTCTATAACTCACTTTTATGTTGTTTATGTCAATTGTATGCTAGTTGTAGGCTTCATGCTTTGGAAAAAATATTCCATGTATAATTAGGGAAAACATAGATCCAAAGCAATTAGGGTTGTATGTGCACCATAGGATGTTGTAGTATACAAAACCCAACAGTGGTATCAGAGCTATGGGTTGTTTTCTATTATATTTGATGCATGACTTATTTTTTAAAACTGAAAAACTGTTCTGATAGCACCTACTCGATGAGTACATGATTGGACTTGATGAGTAGGTTGTTTTTTTGCCTTGAACTCGACGAGTCCATAATTGGGCTCGACGAGTTGGATGATCAGACAGCAATTTTTCGGGTTTTTTGGCCTGTTTTGGATTAGGATCATCACCACAAAATGTTTTAGTTCATAAAATTTGATTTTGTTGGTATGGTAATGATTATACTCAAGCCATAGTTCAAAGACTTGAAAATTTCAAGGTCACTAAAGCCCTATTGGCTAGCAAACACCAAGATGGAAGGTCGGTGTGTGCACATGTCTTGGAGATGAAGTCACACATTGAGAGGCTGGGAATGTTAGGTATCATTGTTTCAAGGAAGTTGGCTGTTGACTTGGTTCTTTAGTCACTCCCTGAGTCGTATAATGAGTTCATTAAGGACTACTATATGAGAGATCACGACATGACCCTTTTCGATCTTACCTATTTGCTTATTGCTACTTAATCAACAATGATTTGGCGCACTGGTAAATAAAATTTGATTAGAAGATCTACTCCCCAAACTTCCATGGACATTGACAATGGTAACATTGGAAGTCCAAAAAAGCTTTCTCTTCCCAATGGAAAGGGATCGGCCATGGTCAAGTGATTTGACCAAATGGTAAAGAGAAAGGCTAAGTCTGAGATAGTCTCGTGTACCATTCCCACAGAGTCCATACGTTTCTATTGGCAAGAGAAAAGGGCATTAGTTGTGAAGCTACCATATTTTCCTGAAAGATCACAAGGATGGTAAAGTCAAAATGTTTGACTCTACTTCAGGTAAGCCCGCTATCTAACTCTATTAAGTTCTTATTTAAAGATTCTTAATACATGATGTAATGTAATTACACTTTGATTCTTTGAAGGATCAAAGGAATGAAAGGAAACTTAAAGGAAGAGTAGGTTGATTATGATCGTGAAGAGATGGATTTCGATCGCATGATTCAATGATCAGAATTTTGACATGCTGCTTAAGAGTTATGATAGAGTTCTTAGGAATAGATAACAAAAGAGTTTTCATACGTATTTGCATTATAAGGAAAAGTTTTCCACCATTTTAATAAATAAATTTTGATTTTATTTTATTTTAAATTTCCTTACAATGACATTTGTGAAAATTGTTGTTTATATGTTTCCATTGATATCAATATTGGAAATGGATTTGATTCTTTCGTTTGTGGTAGTGTCAAGATTTACCAAATAAGGAAAGAATCTCATCACCCAAGTTTCAGTTGGATAGAAACTTGGAATCATGCAACTTGTATTGTGTGATGAATGAGAACTTCATCTTTGGGAAATAAAGACCAATTCCTAGTTCATATGTATATGTGAGTCAAGTGAAGGACTAGGGCATCAGGTACACTTGGTTTTGCGCTGATCAGGTCTACCACAAAGAACGATAAGACTGTTCGTTATGATTTACTAAAGTTTAGTAAATATGGTTATACTTACAAGATTAAGTGTAATTCTGAATCATTGAACAAGTTTCAATATATGGTAGAACGAATAAGAAGAATCAAATTAGGCAGAAAGATATAATTTTCTCTAATCTGAGAAGAAGGGAGAGTACTTGAGTATCGTGTTTTCTGATTATCTTAGTGATTATGAGATCATATCACAATTAATCCTCCAATGACACCTTAGTGCATTTGCATGGATAAGAAGAGGAATCGTGAATTGTTGAAATGGTTAAATCAAGAAGATAAATCATACTTCGTTCCAAAATCAGGTCTTAGAGTCATACTCCAAGATTGTAACTTGAGTGACATGATCTTAAGAAAGGTTTATAGCACTCATCAAATGTAGAGTAAAATGTTTCTTACTCTTGTACATTTGAAATTGGTAAGTTGTGATGTTTTGGATAAAACAAAGACCAACTAAGGCCAATTGTGTGAAGTGTTTGTCTTGATAAGAAACCACACTAACTCTTGAATATTTGTTTGTCAAGTAATCTTCCTTGACAAAGTGAATCTTATATGTCAAGAGGTCAGTGTGAGTCTTAATGATCGTGAATAGTTTCAAGAACTAATCAAGAGTAAACCTAATGTTAATCTTTACCACACGACTTGAGGTTGGTAACCTATCGTGTAGACATATTCTTGTTTCTGTTCCCATTCCAGTTAAAGTTGACTATGCATGTGAGGTGTATGAGTGCTCAATTGTTTTCATAACAACTTAGAGGCAATGGTAGGCACTTGTGCTGCCAGGTGGCAAGAAATTAAGATTGAACAAGTTCAGTCCATATGAGTTTGGATTTGTCACTAACCTTGTCTTGTGATTATGGTTATGACAAATTCACATGGATAGGAACACATACACCATAAAATCTAAGTGTCATAAGGTTTCTATCCAAATCATGAAAATGATTATGAGGAAACGCTTTCACTAAGTAGATTTTAAATAGTTAGCAATTGTGATATTTGCATTCTCAAATTCGATTATGATTACGGCATCCCTCTTCATAGTTCGAATTGTGAGAAATGGCAAAAGGTCTAAACATTTGAGACTTATTGTTGTAAGTTCTAAAAAACTTTAGACACACATGTGAGCTATCTATGGAAAGGTGTGTGAGTTTGAGGAGCCTAGATAAAGTTTTATTGAAGTATCTTGTATCATAAATTTGAACTTTGGTAAGAAAGTCAACAAGTATTGATTTCTAGAAGTCCAGCTGATTTCTGGGTACATGTCAAAGCTAGTGGTAACATAAGTGTTATGCTAGTAAGATAATAATTATTATGCTAGTGGGAGCATAATTATTATGGTAAGTGTTGCAAGTTAGCAATGTTAATTATAGAAAACAAAAGTTTCGATTTGCAAAGTTGCAGACGTTGAAAAGTTGTTTTGCTATAATTAAGGGAAAGGAATTCATACTTCATTTCGAATCTAAAAGATTAGATTGAGATTTTAATCGAATTTAGTCATGGACATATGTGAAAATTATGTTGAAATGATTCAACATAAGGAAATTCTATATGTGGGAATATTATAGCGAAAGACTGGTAAAGTATCATGTCTTTATGTGAGACATTATGAATTGTATCCCATATGCTTCGGGTATAGGATCGATTGTATACGCTATAATATTAATCTATTCTAATTTTCCAAATGCCTAGGGCATTAAGAGGGAAAAGGAACTAGAACGAGATATGACTAAAATGCTTAAACAATTGTCGAGGACAATCTGAGGTTTACCAAAGATTGGTTGCTTATGGACTGTTGGAAGTACAGTATAATTTTTGGAAGGTCCATATTGAAAAGTTCTGAGAAGAGGTAACTCTTGTTCAGAAGTGCTAGTCATATGGAATTATGGAAATGTTCCATAAGTGGAAGTTAATCATAAAATCTGTGAAAGATTAGAAACCTTAATGCAAGAAGGATGTTCAAAGGAATGTACTTTGAATATGAGACTTCGCTTCCATGGAATTGGTTCAGTAATAAGATTCGAGTATTGGACATAGCATAAGTTTGATGAAGTGTTCATGAGTACTCCTGGATTAAGATTCGAGTATTGGATTAAACCCACACTCATCAGAATCACTTCATCTATTTTATCACAAGGGATTATGAGACGATAAAATATTATATTCTTAAAATAGAGACGTGTGAGTTGTAGCTTACAAATCGGTTGCACATTGATGATGTGTAAACGCACCAGTAACTTGGTGTTATAAAACATATTCTTGTGTGTGATTTGATGAGTAAGTACAAGAAAGCATTTGAGACAAAGTTTATCCATTCCTTTTACCCAATGTGGGATAAAAGTGATATTTGTGGGCCACTCGATGATTTAGTGATGACACCCTAAGCGCTTGGCCAAGCCTGGACTGATTTGATTTGTTCAATTAGTCAGTTGTCATAAATCAAAAAATCGGGAAACAATAGATGGACAAAGAGAATGATTATAATTCATGTCTCAGTCCATATGATATCTTGTAGAATGGAGGAATATATGATCCCTTATCTAATGGACTCGTCATTGACTAGGTCAGAGTTCGACAACGGCTTTTAAGAGCTACGATTTCTAGTCGGGTTGTGGAGTCGTACTTGAATTAGTAGTTATTAGACTTATCCAAGTGGGAGACTGTTGGATTAAGTGTCTAAGCCCATAACTATAATTGGTATGTACCTGACCCGAGAGTAGCATGGTCCATTTGGGTTGCCTTCACCAGAGCAATTTGATAGGATGGACTTTTGAGAAGAGGTTATTTATGACTTATTAATATATTATAAGTTCTAATATATTAATATGAGATCATATTATTTAATTAGTATTGATCAAGAATTAGTTTGGAATTAATTTAGTGATCAGAAGAGACTAATTAAATTAACGGTGACTGATTATGTAAATCAGTGATATATATATATTGTTTGGGCTATTGATCCATGATGGGCTAAGTTTATGTAAGTATCCATGAAGAGTTAGCCCACATGAAATATGGATCATAACCCATGTGTAGGGATTAGGGTTTACCCATGACTCTTGCATTCCTACACTATATATATGACACCCCTTTGGCCTAAAATTGGTTGAACATGTATTCTTGGAGAAGCATAGCCGAATTTTAGTGCTCCCTATTCTCTCTCTCTCTCTCAAAAGTCCTCTATTTATTCATGGTGTTTGTGAACCATTTGAGGTATCAGATTTGAGGTGCTAAGTTCTTGAAGGCCAAAACCACAATCTACAACAAAGAAGTAATTCTATAACTCAATTATATGTTGTTTATGTCAATTGTATGCTAGTTGTAGGCTTCATGCTTTGGAAAAAATATTGCATGTATAATTAGAGAAAACATAGATCCAAAGAAATTAGGGTTGTTTATGTCAATTGTATGCTATATGATACTATCATCTCACAATCACTCGTGATAAATTCAATGAAGTGATTCATGTGAGCATGGGTTTAATCCAATTCTCAAATCTTATTTCAAGAGCACTCATGAATGTTGTAGAAAATTTTTGCTATGTCTAGACACCTTAGACAATCTACAAGCCAATTCATGACAGTCTAGCCTCATAGCCTACTTCCAAAGTATGATCGACTCTGGATAGTTTGAATAATCTTATTATTCTGGAAGTCAAAACATGCAAAAGTGAAACAATAGTAAACAATTGACACAAGATAGTAATTTTACTTATAAATAAAACTCCTTTTATTCAATCATCAAATGTCAATTACATTTTTATCTATTACAAGTTTCTAAACAACTGTCTACTCACTAAAACTAATATCGTCCTTCAGCCCAATACTCCTAGCATGCTGCAAGTGACTAACCCTACTCAGCCCCTTCGCAAGGGGATCTTCTGGGTTATCCTATGACGATACCCTCTTTACTACGAGGCGTCCCTCTTCTACTTGATGTATTATGAAGTGGTATTTTCTATCGATATGCCTAGATCTTCCATGATCCCTCAGTTCCTTGGTTAAGGCGACCGCTCGTTCGTTATCGCAGAAAATCTTCATAGGCTCCTTTATAGATGGTACAACTCCAAGGTCTCTGATGAAGTTTTTCAACCATATCGCCTCCTTTGATGCTTCGCTCGCTACTATGTACTCTAATTCGCACGTTGAATCAGCTACAATCTCCTCCTTGGTACTTTTCCAAGTTACTGCTCCTCCATTTAGGGTAAATACCAAGCCCGACTGAGAGCGGAAATTACCTCCATCGGTCTGAAAACTGGCATCACTATACCCTGTTAATCTCAAGTCATCACTCCTACCGAGGGTAAGGACCCATTCCTTAGTCCTTTGCAGGTACTTAAGAATGCTCTTTACTACAGTCCACTAAGCTTTACCAGGGTTCGCTTGATATCGACTAACCATGCTCAAAGCAAAAGCCACATCAGGGAGAGTACACGTCATAGCGTACATGATTGAGCCAACAACGGAGGCATATGGCACTTGACTCATATCCGCTAACTTTTCATTAGTTCTCGGACTCTGAGCCTTGCTCAGTTTGGTATTGCTATGGATGGCCAATTCACTTTTCTTGGAATTCTCCATTTTGGAACGTTTCAACACCTTATCCAAGTAGGTACTTTGACTAAGTCCTATTAGCCTTTTACTACTATTTCTCAATATCCTTATCCCTAGAATGTAAGCATCTTCCCCAAGGTCCTTCATAGTGAAACACTTCCCAAGCCAGGACTCATCCTGCAAGGTTGGGATGTCGTTTCCTATGAGCAATATGTCATCCACATACAATACCAGAAAGCTAACTATACTCCCACTAGCTTTGACATATACGCAGGACTCATCTTCACTTCTCGAAAATCCAAACTCTTTGACTTGTTTCAATCCATAGATGGATTTCTCATGCTTACACACTCTATTAGGATACTTGGCATCGACAAAACCCTCTAGCTGATTCATGTAAAAACCTTCAGCCAACTTCCCGTTAAGGAAAGAGGTTTTGACATCCATTTGCCATATTTCATAATTATGAAGTGCAGATATGGCTAGCATAACCCTTATAGACTTGATTTTGGCCACTGGTGAGAAGGTCTCGTCATAGTCACTCCATGAGTTTGAGTAAAGCCCTTCACAACCAGTCACGCCTTATAAGTGTGTACTTTCCCATCCATGGTGATCTTTTTCTTGAAGATCCATTTGCACCCGACTTTCTTACGACCTGGTACATTGTTAACCAAGTTCCAAACTTGATTGTCATATATGGACTGAATCTTGCTGTCCATCGCCTTTTTCCATTTCGCAGACTCTGGGCCTGCCATGGCTTCCTTGTAGTTGTTAGGTTCATCCAAATTTACCAGTGTACTATAACTAATAAATGTATCACCTTCAGTAGTAATATGAAAACCATACAACTCAGGTGTCGTTCTAATTCTACTGGAACGCCTCAGAGGTATGGTCTCGTTAATTGGTTCAACATGAGTTTCCTCCTTAGGTTGAGCACTATTGTTTGAGGTTCCTTCATCACTTAACTATTGAAGCTCTTCAAGATCAATTTGCCTCCCACTGTCCTCTTGGCATATGAGTTCTCTCGCTCTCTCCCTCTCTCAGAAAATCCCTCTCCTTGCAACGAAGACAACATTGTTACTCGGTCTATAGAAGAGATACCCAAAGGAGTTCTGTGGGTAGCCGATGAAAATACATCGCTCACTACGAGGTTCGAGCTTGTCGTGAGTCTCTTGTGTTACGAAAGCCTCGCAACCTCAAACCTTGATGTGCGCTAATGAGGGAACCTTCCCCGTCCATATCTCGTGAGGTGTTTAGGCAACCTTCTTAGTTGGGACTAGATTAAGGATATGGGCGGTAGTCTCTAAGATATACCGCCAGAATGAGATAGGTAATGAAGCTCGACTCATCATGGAACGAACCATGTCTAACAAGGTTCGATTCCGCCTCTCAGCCACACCATTCAACTGCAGTGTCCAAGTTGGCGTCAATTGTGAAACAATTCCACATTCCTTAATATAGTCATGAAACTCGATACTAAGGTACTCACCACCTCGATCAGATCGGAGCATCTTTATCTTCTTGCCCAATTGATTCTCAACTTCTTTCTTAAACTCTTTGCACTTTTCAAAGGTTTCTGACTTATGATTAATTAAGTAGATATACCCATATCTACTATAATCATCGGTAAAAGTCACATAGAAGCGGTTAGCATCCCTTGTGGCGGATCTGAAGGGTCCACACACATCGGAGTGTATGAGATCCAACAATCCCTCACCTCTTTCATAAGAACAAGTGAACGGTGACTTGGTCATCTTTTCAAGCAAACAAGATTCACATGTGTCATCCGACTTTATGTCAAATGACTTCAACACTCCATCCTTTTAGAGTTGGGCTATGCGCTTCTTGTTGACATGTCCAAGACAACAATGCCACAGCCATGCTTCGTCCAAACCATTGGACGAATCGATATGCAACACATTATTTCCTAAGTTATCTACAACCATCACAGTTTGATATACACCATTACAAAGCAATGCTTCAAAATAAAAAAAATACCATTATAAAAAGCATTTATAGAACCAATTTCATTATTAAATGAAAATCTAAAACCTTGTTCATATAAACCATGAAAAGAAATAATGTTCCTCGACATATTAGACGAGTAGCAACAATTATTCAACTCTAAATTTAACCCACTACTAAGCAATAAAGAATAAAATCCAATCTTGGTGACAGGCGACACTTTCCTATTCCCCATGATCAAGTTCATTTTCCCATGCTCCACATCCTTACTTCTTTTTAAACCCTACAAATCAAAACAAATGTGAAAACCACATCCTGTATCAAGGACCCAAGAATTAGCATGTGATGAGTTATTAGATAGAATAGTGTAAATACCTACGAAGGTGGGCTTTATCTTCCCATCCTTAATGTCCTGCAAGTATTTGGGACAACTTCGTTTCCAGTGCCCTTTTTCATGACAATGGAAGCGCTCTGCTTCCTTTGGATTGGAAGAGGGTTTAGCAGAACCACTTTTGGTCCCACTAGAAGAGGATCCATCGTGGGACTTTCCCTTGTGGCTCTTAGAAGGAGCCTTCCTCTTCTTTCCTTTCCTATATCCAATTTCCATAATAGGGGAAGTAGAAGTAGGAGTGGGTACAACAAACTTGCCTTTCAAATTACTTTCAACAGTTCTAAGTAGGCCTTGAAGCTTGCTCAGAGTGACTTCATCCTTGTTCATATGATAAGTCATTCTGAACTGATCATAACAATGAGGCATCGAGTGTAGGAAAATATCAATATCCAACTCTTCATCGAAGTTGACATTCAACTTCAGCAAGCGGTCCACAAACCTTTGCATCTTTTGCAAGTGGGCCATGATAGACTCTCCATCCTTCATTTTTGTTGTAATCATGGAGGCAATAATTTCATACCTTTGCTGTCGAGCACTTTGATGGTACCTTTCCATCAAGTCTTGATGCATCTCATAGGGCTAAAAGTCCTCATAGGAATTTTGAAGCTCAACAGTCATGGTAGCAATCATGATGCACGAAACCTTTGTCGTGTCCCTATCATGAACCTGTATTCCTCGATTTGCTTGGGAGTAGCAGTTTGTTCATCAATCTCCTTTAGTACTTTATCAAGGACATATTCTTTGTCCTCGTAGCAAAGGCCCATATGAATGTTCTGGATCCAATCATTGAAGTTTGACCCATCGAAGATAATTCTCCCAACCAAGTTCATGAGGGAGAACGAGCCAGAAGGGTTAGAGCCTGAAGCATTGTTTGGGGTAGACATCTGAAAAGGAAAAGTTTAGATTAGATAAGAATCCTTCATATAGCACCCAAACGAAATATTAAGGGTAGGACCCAACACAATATTCTACAATTCGGAAAAGGGATGCCATAATCCAATTGCAAAATATTTGAAGGTAGGTAAATGACGATTTACCAATTTCCACCATTAAAAACGAAAAAGACATTAAGTTTTAAATGAATTGAAATTCCTAGATTCTTTAGAGTTTCATTGAACTTTTCAATGGCATGTTTAAATCTCGATTATGCCCTTCAATTTTGTGACTAGGAAACCAAGGATCACAAACAAGGTGTGAATAACCATACAAATTGCTTGGTACTCTTGATGTCACTTATCACGTAATCAATGTGCCGGTAAACCACACACGCTCCATTGATCTATGATAAACATCCAGCTACCCTTTTCCACCCTTGTTAGTCCCAAATTAGTGTGTCGGTTAACCACGCACGTGTTGGAACCTGAAAGTGAACCTCTAGCAATCCTAAATCCTTTTGTCAATTTTGAAGTCAGCTATAGTTCCGAAGTGAAGTCAGCTGCGTAATCTGTTAGTGTCCGAACCTGATGGTAAGTTAGTGATATGAAGAAAGAAAATGAAGGCATTCTGGAATGAACCTTGTGTCCGGAACATTTACTCTTCCGGAATCCGTATTTGGTCTTTATGCATTAAATGTATTTGTCTTTTGTTTGATTTAACTAGTCATAGGACTTAACTTTATTTGTCAACTCGGATATTCAGAGTGTCAGATGTAACTCTTTTATCGAGTCCTTTGTTTGTAATCAGTTAGTAACATGTTTCATGTACTCCTACTTATAGGATAATTCAATGTTAAGTCAGTTGACGGATTTGTTCAAACTTTTTAGCAATATCTCATTTACTTCACTCTCTCTTCAAGATTCCCTTTGTTCTTCATTTATTAACTTTACTTTGATCTTTATTCTTATTCTTCATTTATGTCTTGAACATTTGTTGAATACATTAACTCAAACTTGACTGGTCTATCCAGATATGACTGGAATATTCATTAGTAAGAAGACATTGATCTTAAAGTGTTATCTCAAGGCTTGAGTTTTTCAAACCTTGTCCCTGCGTACCATATAAATTTGTTCTCTCAATTGGTGTCAGAGCTTAAGTGGTTGTCCTTTCAATCTATAAGATCAGATTATAGTTGGTTTGAAATTACCTTGGTATTTCAACCATTTCTATGTTAAGGATAATAGTTCTTCTATATACCACTTTTGCTTGAAGATATCTTAACTTCAATGGCTGCTTCTAATCCTCAACAAATGATTTCAATGCAAATCGCAAATAGTTTGGATGGCCCTACATGTGCTCCACTGTTATTTGTGGAAGAATATGATCACTGGAAAGTTAGAATGGAAAGATTTTTACTAGCTAAAGAGAAAGGTGAAGAGATTTGGACATCCTTCAAAGAAGGTCCTCATGTTCCTGTAAGAACGGTTGTAAGAGATGCTGCTGCTCAGCTTATAGGTCAAGATGATACTCGTCCAACTCCTCTAACTGTAGATGATATTGAGAAGTTGCATGCTGATCATGTTGCTTTCTCAGAAATGGTGTTTGGTATTCCTCCTTCACTCTTTGAGCACATTAAGTTGTGTAAATCAGCAAAAGAGATTTGGGAAACTCTCCAAGACCTGATTGAAGGTTCGTAAAATATGAAAGACAAGCGTCTCACCTCAGTTGTCAATGATTTTGACACCTTCACTACCACTCCTGGTGAATCGATGGCCTCAGCCTCTAACCGTTATCGAATCATAGTCAACAACATGACTGCTCATGGGATTGTCCGAACTCCGTTGGAGTACAATCTCAAGTTCATAAATAGTCTCGGTAAAGGATGGGGAAATGTGAAATCTTTTCTCCAAAGTAATGGTTCTTTGAAAAAGTTCAAGCTTTATCAACTTTTTGATGAACTTCAAGGACATGAATCGAATGTTACTCAAACTATAAGGGAACTCTCCGGAGGTCTTCTTGCTCTTGTCAGTTCCTTTGAACCAACCATTCCGAACACATCCACTTCGGACCTTTTCAAACCTGTTGTTTCATCCGTTCAGTCCTCATTACCTGTTTTACCCACACAGAACTATCCAATAGATGATTCTGAAGCCATGGACTCTGAACTCCGTTTTCAATAGGAGTTTGCTCTACTCTCCATGAAATACAAACTTCCTTTGAATCCCTCTTACAAGCCATACCAAAATCGGTTTCATGCTCCTCACCAAAACAATCCTCAACCATACTCAGCTCCGGAACCACAACCAACTCCAGAAAATCCTCCCGCATACAGACCAAACATTACAAAGCCAAACTGTACTCTGGAACCACCACAGAATCCAAAATCTGACAAGCCGAAAATTGTGTGTCACAAGTATGGACATGTAAACCACTTTGCAAAAGATTGTCTGGCTAAAGCTCCACAAAAACCAAAGATCAACGACTCTGCATACTATGCCCGAAGAGTTCAAGAGATGGATGAGAGTGAAAAAGCTTTCATAACTACTGTATCAAGGGATGTCGAAGGATATTGGTCATCTGGAGATGATGATGACATGGTGAATGGAAGAAACATGTTCTTGATGGCAAGACAATCTATTGAATGTGATGAAGGATATTGATCCTCCGGGTCTGAAGATGAAGATGATGTTGCTGAACCACACTACTGCTACATGGCCACCAACGATCCACCTGGTCGAAGCATCGTTCAGTAGGTAAAATCTATGATTACTGATAATAATTTTGATCTGTCTCTTTGTCAACCTTATCTAACCCTGATCCAAACAGATATGAGCACCATTTATAAAGCCTATGATTTTGTCATAGAAAGCAGTGAGAAGAAGGAGTGTGAATTAAATCGTCTTAGGTTACGTTTTGAGGATAAAAAATTGAAAATCGAGTCTTTAGAGCATGAGCTTGTAAAATCTAAAGATGAATGTATCATTTTGAAAGACAAATGTGAAATCACATATTTTGAAAGAAATGTCTTGATTTTTTATAACAAATGTCTCAATGCTAAAATAGATGCTTTGCATAATTCTATTGACATACTTGAATCGAATCAACAGATGACTCATAATTTTCGTAATCCATGTTCAAAAGCTCCTGGTCTCGGAAGCGAGTTTCCGAAACCAATTGCTAGTCCCTTGAAGGAATTACAAAATTTGACATTCATGGGAGAGGTTCCGAACATCAAACATTCGGATACCCCTGTTTCTCCCTTGTCACCCCTTCTTGAGACCACATACCACTCTGCGTCCCTAATTCCTGAGTTTCAACCAATTGTTGTCATGTATCCCGATTCCACGCCTCTTCCGTCTCTGATAAACCTGGACCTGAATCGGACCACGGAATTCCATTACAGTGTTTCAAATTACATAGATCACATTCCAAAACATTATCCTCCAAACAACTGTGTTGTTGAAGAAATTATTCTGATGACAACTGAAACTGTTACCTCTAAGTCTGTATGGGCATCCTTAGATGATAAAGTTGAAACCTCAAGTTGTGTCTCCTCTGATTCTTGCGAATTAGACTCTTTAGTAATCTCAAAAACAAATTTGGTTCCCATTGACCCCAAGTTTAGCAATCCATCTGCAGGACAAACTTCAAAATCTTTGTCTCACCACAAGGAAAAACCAATGTTAAATAGGAAGGATATTATTGATCCTAAAGTGGAAGCTCGAAATGCACACAGAAAGGAAGTTAAGACTTGACAAAATTCAAGGTTCCTTGAGAACTCCAAAAAGAGTGTATCTCGGAATTCTCATTCATCAACCTATAGTCAAAAGTCCTTCACACCCTCTAAGATCCTCAAGACACCTTCTAATTCTCCAATTCCTGTAGAACCAAAGAAAGTAGTCAGTACCACTCAGCCTAAATCTTGTGAGAATACCATATATGTCCGAAACACCTCTCCTTGGACTGTTTGATCTGCTTTTATTGCTAAATCTGATGGCACAATTTTTAAAACCAAATTTTCAAAAGCAAATGTGTCATCAAGCAAATCAAAAATTGCTAAGAAATTTTTTTTATCAAAATCCTTAAAGAAACATCTTGTGTGGAAAGCCAAATCTCACATTGATGAAACAACAGTGCGGAGGTCACAGCTGTTCCCATCTCTACGGAAGTTAATGGTCCGAAGAAAGCTATTACTAATCCTCAAGTCATTGAATATGACTACTGGATAGATGAAAAGACATTAGCCTTTTGTTTGTTTCCTATGAACTCAAAAAACATTCCCAGGAAACACAAAGTTGTTCCAAAGTCACAATCAAAGTCTACAGCCCGTTCCTATGTCACTAAATCTAAATCGGAGCCTAAAAGCTCCACCACTCACTAATTTTACAGGCACTTTGTGCTTCGGAGCAAGAAACAATATGGTATATTGATAGTGCTTGCTCCATGCACATGATGGGGCAGAAAGACTTTCTGCGGGATCTCAAGCTTTCTCCAAACGCTGGTTATGTGGCGTATGGAAACAACTCCAATTCTAAAATTCGTAGTTATGGAATTCTCACCAATGGAAGGTTCTCTATCTCAAATGTAGCTTATGTAGCTGACGTGAAACATAATTTGATAAGTGTAGCTCAGCTCACTGACTCAAATCGACGTGTCAAGTTTTTCAAGAAGCACAACTATGTAATGACAGAAGACCGAAAACAGTGCTTAATCAAGTCAAATAGCAATAAGAACATGTACCCACTTGACATCAACATGATTATTGGCAAACCGCAACTCTGCCTTCTCACCAAAGTTGTTCCTAACGTCAGTTGGTTATGGCACCGAAGGCTCACTCATCTGAACTTTCGGTACATGAATGATCTCGTATCTGGTGAAATGGTGAGAGGTCTACCTCTTCTCAAATTTGAAAATGATCATTTATGTGCTGCATGTGAGTGCGGAAAGCAATCGAAGAAAGGTCATCCTGTTATCATCGAAAAATCAATCTCGGAACCATTAGAGCTTCTACACATTGATCTTTGTGGACCATCCACTGTAGAGAGTCTTCATCATAAGAAATACATTCTTGTGATTGTTGACAACTTTACAATGTTCACTTGGGTTTTCTTCCTTAGACTAAAGTCCGAAATAGCCTCTGAACTCATCAACTTCATTAAAGGAATTGAAGTCCTCATCAAACTCTCTGTTAGGTGTATCCGAAGTGATAATGGTTCGGAATTCACCAATGGAACCATTGAGAAATTCCTCACCGAGAAAGGAATTGATCACAACTTCTCAGCACCGTACACTCCACAACAGAACGGTATAGTTGAAAGACGCAATACAACTCTTGTTGAAGCTGCTCGATCCATGCTTAACTTCGCAAACCTACCACTCTACCTCTGGGCTGAAGCCGTATCAACTGCATGCTTCACTCAAAATCGGAGTATCATCAACCGACACCTCAACATGACACCGTATGAAGCAATGAATGGTCGGAAGCCAATGATCTTGTTTCTTCATGTTTTCAGATGCAGATGCTTCATCAAGAACAACCGTGATTAGCTTACCAAGTTCCAACCTAAAGCTGATGAAGCCATCTTTCTTGGATACTCTTCTAAATCAAAGGCTTACAGAGTTCTTGAACGGAGAACTCGTGTTCTGGAAGAAAGCGTTGATGTTACATTCGATGACAATTTCGTTCGGAATTCTGGCCCAACCCATGTTACAACTAACATTATGGAGTCCGATGGTCCAGCGCCAGGATTTCCGAACCAGCAAACAATCTTTCAAGTCGACTTTGAAACTCTCTTTGGACCTTCCGAAACAGCCCTTGATTCGGAATTTCGAACAAGGCAAATCTCAACTCCGGAAGATCCTGTTTCTCAAAATGTCTCCGGTCCAATCCCAAGCGTTCCTCCATTTGATTTCGAACTGTTTCAACCTTCTCAGGTTGAGGGGGAGAATGGTCAACCCTCTCTTGAATCAAATGTGGATGGTTTCCAAGATGCAACGGCTAATTTTGATGACTCCAATCCTATGAACATTGCTGATAACAAAAATTTCTTTGAGTTCCCTTCTGATGATGATGTCAACCTCTCCGGTTGAGAAGTTTAGGGGGAGTATCACCCTCAGATTTAAACCATTCAGGGGGAGCAACTCAATCCTATTGTTGATATTGGATCGTCGGCTGCACAAGAACTTCCAAGGTTACATGTATGGACCAAGGATTATCCTTCGAACCAAGTAATAGGAAACCCAAACGTTGGTGTATAAACTCGTTCTGCCACAAGTGTTCAAAATGAATTCATTTTTCGGCATTTATCTCCATGGTTGAACCCAAATCCATCAAGGAAGCATTAGAACATGCTGACTGGATTACTGCCATGCAAGAAGAATTGGCAGAATTTGATAGAAATGAAGTTTGGTCTCTCGTCCCTCCCCTTCAAAATCAAACCATTGTCGGTACTAGATGGGTATTTCACAACAAGTTAGATGATGCAGGAGTTATCATTCGAAACAAAGCAAGATTGGTGGCTAAAGGATTTACACAGATTGAAGGCCTTGATTATGATGAGACCTTTACTCCTGTTGCACGTCTTGAAGCCATCATAATCTTTCTTGCTTATGCTGCTCACAAAGGCTTCAAAGTTTACCAAATGGATGTTAAGAGTGCTTTTCTTAATGGTGAAATTGACACTGAAGTATATCTTCAACAGCCTCTCGGTTTTGTTAATCTTTCATATCCAAACTACTGCTACAAGCTCCGGAAAGCTGTCTACGGCCTAAAGCAAACTCCTTGCGCATTGGTACGAGACCCTCACAGATTTTCTCAAGCGTTCAGGTTTCCAACGAGGAATTTTAGATCCCACTCTATTCTGAAGGTCAAATGGAAAGCATCTCATGCTGGTCCAAATTTACGTCGACGACATCATTTTTGGATCTACGGATTCATTAATTGTTGCTGACTTTGCTAAACTAATGATCAATCGATTCCAAATGAGCATGAATAGGGAGTTAAGCTTCTTTCTTGGTCTTCAAGTCAAACAGACTAACAGAGGAATTTTCATTCACTAAGAGAAGTACATTTCGGAACTCCTGAAAAAGTAGTCAATGGACCCCTGTCCCTCAGCCAAGGTACCAATGGGTTTCAGACACAAGATCTTTGCCAACCCTTCAGGTGTAGCAGTTGATGAAAAGAAGTACAGAGGAATGATTGGATCTCTGCTCTATCTCACAGCAAGTCGTTGAGACATCATGTTCGCAAAATGTTTGTGTGCCAGATTTCAAGTCAACAAAAAGATGTCTCATCTCCTAGATGTCAAGCAAATTTTCCGATACCTCAAAGGTACTAACAGTCTCGGAATCTGGTACCCAGCAAATGAGAGCTTCATACTTCAAGCATATTCAGATTCAAACTATGGTGGTATTCAACTGGATAGGAAAAGCACATCAGGCGGCTGTCAATTTTTAGGTGGGCGATTGGTTAGTTGTTCATCCATGAAGAAGAACTGCATTGCTCCCTCTACAGCCGAATCAGAATACATTGCTGCTGCCAGTTGTACCTCTCAAGTTCTATGGATGAAGTCTCAACTTTTGGATTATGGTTACCGCTTTCAACGCATTCCTATCTATTGTGATTCTCAAAGTGCCATTGCGACTTCACATAATCCAATTCAGCACTCCATGACGAAGCACGTCGATATTCGGTACCATTTCATAAAATATCATGTTTTAAATGCCAATATTGAACTTATTTTTGTTCCATCTGATGATGAAATTGCTGATGTCTTTACCAAGGCATTAGACGAAACCAAATCAATGGTTTTCTTAACAAAATGGGTATGATGATGCCTGATCCTCAATTCTTTCCAAAAATATGTACTCTTTGATGGCGACATCATACAATATAAGGTGATTCCGGATCAAAGTGTTTTTATTCTTCGGAATCAGTACCTCTTGGAACAATCAGGATCATTTTATGTGTTTTTTAATCTAACCTCCCATCTCAGTGTTAATATGTACAGTCTCAAAGCTTTTTGATGTCCAAGGACCAATATAGTTACAATGGTCATAATTTTGTCTCGGAACATACTTCATAATGGCTTCCCGGAATTCCACTCCGGAAAGGTATTGCATTCTACTTTGGAATTTTCAAAATTTCACTCCGGAAATCTTTCAAACCTTGTTCCAGAATGTCTTGCAAATCTTTTTCCGAAAATTCTTTCAGTTTTCTCTCCGGAATTCAAAAATTATCCCTTTGGAATTTTGCTCTGGATTCATCTCTCAAAATTTACTCTGGAATGACTCAAAAGATTTCTGCACCGAAATTCAAATATTTTTGACTCCAGAATCTCAAAGTTTGACTCCGGATTGATCTCATTCTGGATCCGTTTTCTTCAAATTCCATCATCTGAAACTCATCTCTTTATCCTCCGGATCTCCAACTGTCCGGAATCGATCATTCGGAAGTCCAAATGTTTTGAAGGTGATACTTTTTCAAATGGTCATTTCTAAAAGATGCTTATCAAGTTCCTTGAAATCCGTGCCACGTTTGCATGTCCTTTAAAGCAAACATCCCATCGCCATTTGACGGTTTCCATTCCTCACTTCATTCCATAGAAACATTTTATTGTCTGGTCAACTCACCCTCAAAACGACAACATATTAAATGCGACCCATTTTAATTTCGGATCCTCATCATTACACTCTCTAATCCGACCCACTTCCATCACCTATATAAACCTTCCTAAAGCCTCTCTTACCTCTTTACGCGCTCAAACTCTCCAAAACATCAAAATTCTCTGTGCTCATCGTGTTCTTAAAGCTCTCATAACAGTTCTTCAATGGCGTCCCAATCTTCAAATTAGCAACCACCTGCCACTGCTTCATCACCAAATAAGACTGCCACCAAGAAGAAATCATCTAAAGGTTCATCCTCTTCTCAATCACCTGAGCCGTTTCTTAGGGATACGACTCAACTTTTCTCGATGAATCCTCTGGATTTCGATGAACCCATTAGAGTGATGATTGAGTTCATCGCAAATCATCCCATATCCATCCCTCTTACCAAAATCCTAGACCCCCCTCTACCACTCAGTCTCTTACACACCGCTTTCACGAGAATCAAAATCTAAAATGGTGTTCTCGAAACCAAAATCACGAGTGATAGGATCGTGCCCATTAACAAATCGACATTTCTTACGGCCATTGCTGTGATAGAAAACCCAAAGGGTTTTAAGGTACAAGAACCCACTACAGAAGAATTTCAACTGCTCTTGAACCAAATTGGGTACAACCAAGATTACAAGGCCAAGGACTTCTAGAAATCAATCATTTCCATACTATGGACTGTGCTGATGCACTTCATCATTCGTGGGCTATCCGGAAAGCACGGTGGTATAGACACCCTAAGAAAGGACTGGTTGTATGTGGTGTACAACATCTACTCCGGATGCAACAATGATGTGGATCTTCTGGAGGTGCTATGGCAAGACTTCTGGAAATTCGCAATCAAAAGGAAGAGCAACGAAATTTCAAGCCCTAGGTTTTGGGCTCTGACGATTCAAGAACTCTACAAGGAACGATCTGAACCCATTCTGATCTAAACCATTCTGAAGGAGGTATATCTAACCTTCAAAACTGTTAAGCGTTATAAAATTCTGGACCAATCTTCTTTTGGTCCTGTTAGACGACTTCCGGACCATATGTTCGCCCTAATTCCTTCCGGGTCCATTTATTTGAAAAACCACTTAGAGACTTAGGTTGTGTTTGACCCAAGAAAACCTGCCCCAGTCTCTGTTGAGCCCACTCCGGAAGAGGCCAATCCTTCTGTGTCCGGAGCTAAAATTAAAAAGTCTGCCAAAAGGAAGACTTCTCCTTCAAAGCCAAAGCCTAAAAAGAAAACCAAAGTCAGTTCCTCCTCTCAACAGGAAGGAGCTCATGACATTCAGGCTAATTCTGGCCTTCCGAACACCCCACCTACCCACTCATCTGAAGTACTCCTTGATGTTTCAAAAACACAGGCACACACTCACGGGGAGTCTGCACATAATCCACCCTCACCTTCTCAAAAAGATGATGTTGGTGTTAAACAATGTTCCTTGCCCCCCTTGGAACAAACTGACGTGTCACATTTGCTATTCCTACTTCTTCCACACGCACACACTCCGGAACCCATATTCCGGACCCTAAGCATTCCGAGGCTGGAGTTGTCCCTCCAACCTCAGGTGCCTCAACTGGTCTGATACCTGGTAAGGGTACAGGACGACCATGTGCAAATGATCCTTTGTGGGAAGATTTTGTGAACATGGCACACTCTAGGCATCCGGAACTTACAAGATCCTAAGTTGAAGCCACTCTCATCTCCATGCGAAACTGGGCCATTCAAAGAAACCTTCCTTATGTTGCTCCTTCAGATGAGTTTGCTGATCTTGAGTTCACATCCGGAGAAAATCCAAAGCCTCCTCCTCATGCTTTCACTCCTTCATCTTCGGATGATGAAATTTCCGAAGAGGTGCTACTGACCACAGATGCTGCACACGTTGCTGATACTAATGTGTTTTCCTCGGTTCAACCTCACTCTAAGCCATCTTCGTCCAAGCCTGCTTTTGATTTCGGATCCTCCTCCTCCACTCAAGATGAATCCGAATCAACTCAAAAACTTCATTATGATGCAACTACCAACAAACCTGGTCCTTTACTCACTCCAATCAATCCGGCATCTCCGAAACACAATCCTCAACCTTCTAGCTCAGACAATGGATCCTCAACAGGAAACCACATTGATCCATTATCCCTTTTGGACACTCAAACCAACGTGTCTGATACCATGAAGAAGGTAGAATCCATTGAAACCTCTTTAACAAAGCTTATGTCCAAGCTAGATGAGAAAGTCTCCGGACTTGATTTGAAACTTGACGCAATTCTTTAAGCTATGTCTGCAGCCAACAATTCCGTACCTTCCGTAGCTGAACGAGAAGCTCAACTAGATCAACTGATCTCCCTTCGACTTAAACATTCGATCGAAGAAGTTGAAGCAAAATATGATGCATCCGTAGAGCATTATCTCGATACAATCACCACAATGCTCAAAGTACATGACGACTCGGTTGCTGCTACCAGTGATTTCATCAAGCAGACCCGTGTTCGTCATGAGAAGCAGATGCAGAGGCTGGAGAAGGAAATTAAGAAGAAGGACGAAATGAACTTGATCATCCATCAAGTCTTCATCAAATTGCTCCGATCCACTTGGAACATTGTTAATGTTCCGAATCGCAAGTTTGATGAGATGCTTGCTATCCTTGGACATTTATTTGATCATCTCGCCTCCCAAGCGCCAACTAATGAACCTTATGATACTCTCACTCTTCGAATCAACACCGGTCTTCAAAAGGTGTTTGACAAATTTTCTGATCTGAAGGATTCTTTGATTCTTGCATCGGTTTCTAAGGCCACCGAGGAAAGAGGGGGAGAAGGTCCAAGTCAGCCATGGAAGTTTGCCTCAGAATTTCAACTCCGAGATGAAGACATCAATTCCGGTGATGAAGTCCAAGTTCTTTATGGAGTTCTAGGAATCAATGATGATGATGATGACAGTGAAGAATAGGAATATGTCACTAATGGAGTTCTTGCTCTTGAAGCCCCAAAGAAAATTTTTCCAAAGGTGATGACCGAAGAAGAAAAGAGGATCTGGTCTGTAGTCTCTTGACCCTCCTCTTTACCTGATGTTCTTCGAAGGGCAATCATAATGGCTAAGGAAAAGTCCTTTATGACTGCTCAAGCCTTCCGAGCCACTCCTACAATGTTACCTCCAATTCTGGATCCTAAAATTGCTCCAATATATGAAGGTTCCCCACTCCGGGTTCCTGATGACATTCCGGAAGAACCTCTTCTGACGCCCACTCCAAAATTTGTTATTGATGAGAACATGGCGCATGTCATCTCTGCCCTAACAAAAGACAAAGGCAAGAAACCAATCGTAGCAGAACATCAAGCTTTGTACTCTGGACCTCCACCAAAGCAAAAACTTTGATGGTCTCAGGAGGAAATTAACAAAGCTTTAGAGGACATCATCCAGATGCAAGTGCTCAAAGACAATCCTGATCCGATGCGTGACATTTCTCCTCTCTACCATGAAGGTATTCTTAAGGATGTGGATTTAGTACCTGTTATATACTATGACATTCCTGCCGATGATTTCGAAAAGCTTGATCTTCCTCTCTCTCCCTTCAGCAAATTTTACATCAAATTTGCTCCTCTCCATCCCAATGACAATCCGGAGGTCACCATCCGGACAGAGCAAGAAAGGTTAAAAACTTTCTATGCCAAGAATGCACTTCCCCTACAGGAAGTATGGATGAGGAAGAAGATTACACAGATTTCTGGGTACGGAAGGAAGATCTTAACGAAATTTGAACTCAAGTGTCCATTGTTCCGACATCACATCATCCGGAACAAACCGGCTTACCGCACCATCTCCGATTCTGACTTCCCGACAATGAATCCGAATGATATTCTCACTTTAGCTGCTCACTTTCGAGGATTCCAAAAAGATGATATCAACATGGGTGCTTACCATGCTGCTATGAGCTTCCTCAAAGATTATGTCTCGAAATTTTGTCGATACGACTATGAGTTGGCTCATCTATTCGGAACTGAAGATTTTGTTGCCAAGATTGAATATATGCTTCCGGAAGCTGAACTACTAGTTGAAGGTCCTATTGATGATCTGGTTCTAGGGTTCGTGTACAAGTCGAAAAGGACAGACAAAAAGGACTTTTTCTGAGTCCTTGACAAACACCTAGTTCCAACAAAAGCTCTTCAAAAATTCATCAGTCGTGCGTCCAAGTCTGAAGCTCCGGAACAAGTGAAAGAAAAGTTTGTGAGTCAGCTAACCTGGTACATCGAAGTTCGAGAATGGTTGCTCCGAGCCTACACATTCATCAAGGAAGAAGCGATCTAAGCTGACTTGATTAATAAGTTCACTTAGGGGAGATTGTTGGAAGCTGAAAGTGAACCTCTAGCAATCCTAAATCCTTTTTTCAATTCCGAATTCAACTGTAATTCCAAAGTGAAGTCTGCTCCGGAATCTGTTAGTGTCCGGACCTGATGTTAAGTTAGTGACATGAAGAAAGAAAGTGAAGGAATTTCGGAATGAACCTTGTGTCCGGGACATTTACTGTTTCGGAATCCGTATTTGGTCTTTATGTATTAAATGTATTTGTCTTTTGTTTGATTTAACTAGTCATAGGACTTAGCTTTATTTGCCAACATGGATATTCAGAGTGTCAGATGTAACTCTTTTATCCAGTCCTTTGTTTGTAATCGGTTAGTACCATGTTTCATGTACTCCTATTTATAGGAGCATTCAATGTCAAATCAATTGACGGATTTGTTCAAACTTTTTAGCAATATCTCATTTACTTCACTCTCTCTTCAACATTCCCTTTGTTCTTCATTTATTAACTTTACTTTGATCTTTATTCTCATTCTTCATTTATGGCTTGAACATTTTTTGAATACATTAACTCAGACCTGACTGGTCTATCCAGACTTGACTGGAATATTCATTAGTAAGCAGACATTGATTTTAAAGTGTTATCTCAAGGCTTGAGTTTTTCAAACCTTTTCCCTGTGCATCAGATCAATTTGTTCTCTCAACACGCTCCACTAACGACTTGGCAAGGTGCAAAGTGCAATTTCATGGAATAGCACCATTTTCACATTTTTCCTAAAGTAACTAAGATTGGGAATTTATAAAAGTTTAGTTACTTTATAATATCATTATACTTATTAATGAGGATTAATGTCCCATCCTACCCGTTCGGATAACGACCCTCCACTAGTCAAGGGTGAGGTGGGTGAGAGTGGACACCCATTCAGTCGCCATTTTATAGGCAATTTCCTTATACCCCCCTTATAGACCAATTTCGTAAATGAGGCCTACTAACAGTAAGACTGACTTGTCTTATACATATATATAAGTATTAATCTTTTAATATTATAATAGTATAAGGGTTGAATTTTAAACTTTTAAAATCTAGGGTTTAGAATTAAAGTTTCATAAATGAGACTTTTCAAGTTCCAAAACTTGAGGGCAAGTTTTGTAACTCTTCAAAACCTTTTGAGTTCCATTACTTATGGAGTTAATGTTTCATGAATGAGACTTTTCATATTTCATAACTTGAGGGCAAGTTATGAAACTCTTCAAGAAACATTTAGATCAAAATTTTAAACTAATACAATTATCATATAATTTATCATTTACCAATTTGACCTAATTTAACTTATATAGCAAGACAATTCAAATCAAACAATACAAATAATCAAATTATCGTATAGTCAAATCATTATCTTAAAATTTGATAATTGTCTTTTAATTGGATAAGGATAATCACTACCATATCAGGAAAAACCAATTTTATGATACAAAACAGTTTGTGGTAATGATCCTAATCCAATTCTGGCCAAAAACTCAAAAAACTGCCATCTGACAATCCAACTTGTCGAGTTCATCATCAAATCATCCAACTCGTCGAGTCCATTCATAGGACTCGTCGAGTCCAGTAGTCAGAGTCCAAAATTTCAATTTTTTTCAGGTTTGAAAATAACACAATTGCATCAATATAATAGAGAACACCCTTGGCTCTGATACCACTGTTGGGTTTCAGGTACAATAACACAACTATGGTGCACATACAACCCTAGATGCTTTGGATCTAAGTTTTCTCTAATTATACATGCAATTTCATTTTTCCAAAGCATACACCCTAACTAGCATGCAATTGGAGATATACAACATAAAAACACGTTAGATGAATACCTCTTAGTGTTGCTTGTAGTTCTTGGCCTTTAAAAGCTTTAGCACCTCAAATGTGATGCATCTAATGTGTTACAAACACCAAATGCAAGAGGAGGCTTATGAGAGAGAGGCTAGAAAACAGCAAATCGATTATCGTTCACCTATAGAATGCACTAGCCGATTTTGGGGGGGTTAAGGGGTTACTTTTATAGTGTGGGAATCCTAGGGTCTCTTCCATGCAGACCCTAACTCACCATGACCCTTCATATTTCTTAGGCCCTTTGGGTTAAACCTTCATGGACTATCATATACGTTTAGCCCATCCCTAATCAACATGGATCATTAGCCCAAACTATAAGTATTACTGATCTACTCAATCAGTCCCCGTAAATTTAATCAGTCTCTTTTGATCATTAAATTAATTCCAAATTAATTCTTGATCAATACTAATTAAATAATATGATTTCTCAATTACTATATTATTCATATAATATATTAATAAATCACAAACAACCTCTTTCTCAAAAGTTCATCCTATCAAATTGCTCCGGTGAAGGCAACCCAAAAGGACCATGCTACTATCGGGTCAAGTACATACCAATTATAGTTATGGGCTTAGACACCTAATCCAAAAGTTCCATGACATCTTGAAGTCCCAAAATCACATCTTCAACTAAATCTTCTTTATCAACATCTTCTTCTTCAAGGGTTTCTACTTCCACGATTTCTTCATCGATAGATTCACCTCGGAGCGCGTAGTCCGAGATCGGTTTCCATTGCACTTGCGCTTGTACTCCCACTCTTGCATGGGATGACCTAGCCTCTGATGCAAGTACTAAATCAGACTTCAACTCGCTTTAACGTTCAAACACCCATTAAGCTCATGTTGATTTGCTTGGAAAGAGAATCATAAGCCTCATCATTTGGAGCTTGAGCTTTGAAATGAGCGATGGTTTCATCCATAATAGTGAGCATTTCATTGATTTTTTGGTTCGGAACATCCACAATATGTTGAGTTGAACGGATGACTTTTATGAGCACCTCCTGCACGACCATGTTCATGGCTTCTTTGTGACGAATTTCCTTTTCCAGCCTTTAAATATGCTTCTCATGATGAACATGAGTTTGCTTAATAAGTTCATTGGTATGAGTAATCATATCGTCATGGATTTTAAGCATGATGGAGGTAGTCGAGATGTGATGTTCGAGGCTGTCATTATATCGTTGCTCAACTTCTTCTATAGTATGCTTGTTACGAAGAGAAATAAGATGATCTAACTGATTGGGTCTATCAAGTTCCAAGAGAGTAACAGCTTTGACCTCGGAAAGAGACTTGAAAAGAAGTTCGAGTTTTGAGTCAGCCTTGCGACCTTCTTAGTAACATTGTCAACATTGGAGTTAGCAGAGGCAACATTGTCTCGGAGTTCCAACAAGACAAACATATCTAAAATATTTTCATCGGAGGATATCGTGTCCGCGGTGGAACTCTCAGATTTCTAGTGATCATCATTCCCATCATCATTCAATTCTTTAGGTTTGGAATCATCAATTGGATCGCCTTGAGTTTGGTTACCTTAATCACCTCCCAAGGTGGCTTCAGGAGGAGGAGAGGAGTGCTTGTTTCCTTCAGGCTTTTCTTCTTCTTCAGATTCCTCAGAGGACGAGGATAGACAAAAATCAAAACATGGTTTTGAGGAAGAAGGTTTCTACAACAGATTGAAGGCAGTGAGAACAGGAATGACACCGACAACGGTTTTATCATCTTCAAACATGATCTCATCAGAGAGATCATCTTCGGCATCAGGCTTGGCAACTTCTGCACTAACAAACATTGGAGGAGGATCATCTGAAATGTTTGTGGAATCAGGAACATCTCCTTTAGCCGCCACTTCATTCCAAGGAGGATCATCCACTGTGTTGTCAGGAGTGGGAAATTCTACACTCGTAGTCTTCTTCAAAGAGTTGAGAAACGGTCGAAGCTCTTGATCTGTCTCCTTTTTTGATGGAAAAGTGAAGGAGAGGCGACTTCGCACAACTCATTGATACATGTAAATGATCATGTATTCAACTTGGTCTGGGGTGAGCTCAGTATGCCCGGTGTGAGTTCTGCTTACCAAATCAATCCAAGTGTTGTTAAGAATACCCAATCGTCCTTTACCTGTGGTAGGTATCGAATCGGTTGTGGCTTCCGAGGTGGGAGCTACTACTCCATTCCCCATAAACTTAGAATCAGAGGCATGGACCCCTGATTGTGCTTGTGTTGAAATGAGAGGGATATCCAATAGGACTCATGAGTGTATCCCATGGGGCTCCAAGGGACTTTGTTCAATACCAATACCATATTTTTGAGAAGATGGGGGTAGATCATGAGAAGACTCGCCGTGTATCTGTGCAAGTTATCTTCAAACTCTGAAGGGTATTTCGGAAGAGTGGTTGAGTGGGGTAGGCTGAGACCAGAGTCAGGTCGAATGCTGATTTATGAATCCCTTTAAGAGGATTCTGCAAATTTAGTTCTCTTTTTGGCTTGGACTTCATAATGGGATGCCTTTCGCTTGGCAATCTATTTGATGCATCCTCTAGAGGTGGTTGATTTGTTCTGATCCGATATTGGGGCAGCGTGTGTTTGGTCGAACACAACCGAGATCTCAAGATGTTGTTTGAGATGTGGTGAGTCGGAAGGAACAGTTGACAACGTGTTATGAGGTAAACTTCTAATAGGTCCAAAAGCATATTGAATCGGTAACCTATAAGTCTTAATAGATTTGAAAGAGCGGTATACCTCTCGGATGTCTGAATTAAGTGGAATGGCTTCATGTCTCTCAGAGTATAGTTGTTGTAGTTTCAGAGCCAAAAATCGCGGACTTGGGATCTCATTCGGTTTCCTCTTGACAGGAAACTTCCTGGAATATTACCACAACACTTTCGGTAGATCAACAACATTGGCTTTTCCGGTGAATATGTTGTATACCACATAAAGCTAGTCTTTGCACATGGTGTCTGTACCACCATGTTTACCAAATAAACCTCTAAGAATGAGGTGCATCAAGAGAGTCTAAAGGCCAGGAATGGAAAATTTCTTGAACTCCTTAGCCTTAAACTCGCCATTATAGCCTAATTGGGTTAAAAACGACTGAAACTATTCAGATGACGGTTCCTGCACTCGAGAACGTTTGCAGTTTTCTATAATTGCAATTGCTCTAAGAAAGGTAGCCTGGTGAACTGGTACAATACTGTCGTCAATCATCTTTACTTCAAGAACACCATCTTCAGTCTTCACTCTTTCAAAGGCTTTGTGAAGAAGTCTAAGAAGGAAATTAGGGTTAGGGATTTTGGTAAGAGGAACTACGATTGGATGATGAAATATAAACTCGATCATGATTCTCAATGATTCATCATAGTCTATGGGATAAACTGAAAACAGTTAGGTAGTTTCTCAGAGAATGAGTTTGGTTAAGAAAGATAAAGATGACCCTTTTGAAGATTTCTTCTTTGTTGCATGTTTTAAAGGTTTGGACGTCATTTCAGAAGGTTTCAAAGCAATTGCAGAAAATTTGGAAAAGCTTGAGGAACCGAGTACAAAAGAAAAGCTCTAAGAAGACGATAGCCAAAGTTAAAAGTGGGAACAGTTAGGATTCAAAATCCTTATATATGTTGGAAGTTCCGGGTGGGGTCGGAGACTAGAATGATAGCATCTGAAAACCGAAACGGGTTGCATTTAATGCACATGCCAAAAAGGCTGCCTATGTTATAGTTATGAACAAAATGATGGGACGTTTGTTTTTTGAAACCATCGATTCAGATCATAAAACAATCAATACTTTATTGGAACGTGTGCCAAAGATGTGTTTATTGAGAATTAAGAGGATAATTATAAATAAAATTACCATTAAGATATTTATGAAAAAAGTTTCGGAATCTTTACTAAAATGATAACCTTAAAATTCATTTATTTAATGAGTCTCGAAATAATCAGATTCCAAGATGGAATGTCATAAGATACTTCGAAAAGAATTAAAACACATTATTAGTACATGATATATATTTGGAGATGGCACAATCTCTAAATGAATATCAGAGGTAAAAATGAATGTGACACCCAAATTTTTGCAAAAATTTTAAACTTTTAAACACGCATCTTAAATTAAATTAAAACAACTGAAATAGTCATAACATGATCCATCAACTTAATAATCATATAAAATAAGTGCGGAAGTAATAATAATAATAATAAGGTCCCAACAAAAATAACTAGTAGCGATGTCCCGGTGCTCCATGTCAAGCCTTAGCCTCTTTAATCTTAACACCTGTAAAGTTATAAGGGAAAACGTAAGCACAAAGCTTAGTGAATTCAAACACAGACATTGTACTAACATTCATATTTACTAACCCTAATCCCTTTTCCATTTATAATTATATGATTAGGGCAAAGAACGAATCAATGCCTATAATACAAGAAGGACTTGTAGGTTTGAACCGCACCGGGAAGATCCCGTATCATTTGGCCCTAATCACCGCACCTCATGATGAGTATTACGTTGGTGATATTACCTACCCACACCACCGGTAAATCCGTATCCTTTGGTGGTGTCCCCATATCCATAATTAGTTACATACAGTGCACATGTACGAATTAAAACAATGGTTATATAGCATGCCTTTATAATAAATTCAAATAATCACACACGAGCTAACTAGCAAACGCAAACATCAATACAACGGTGTGAGAGAACTCACCTTGAGTGAGTAGTAAGGATAGCTAACAATCAAATAATGCTACCAAGCTTGAGCAAACTTCAAAACCTCACCTAAGAAGGACTAAAGGTTAGAGAGGAGAAGTAATGAAGCTATGAGTTGAGAAAAGAGTAATCACAGCAAGGTCTCTAAAACAGACCCGCTGTTCAAAACGGATTTACTCCAAAATATAAAACAGAAACATAGCATTAACAAAATTTTATAGGAACATATGATTCTTCAGGATTCCAGAACTATAAATAACTCCTTCTAACTCCAAAACATGAATTAAATATGAATTTTACAAAATGGTGTATCACCTCCCAAACTCCGGATATAAAATTCACATTGTGAGTAGAATTCGTGTATCACCTCGCCAATTCTACCCAAACTCCGGATATAAAATTCAAAATGGTGTATCACCTCGCCAATTCTACCCAACTTGTGAGTAGAATTCGTCCAAACCAAAATTCAGAGAAGTAAAGGACATCAAAATGAAAGTCTCAGAGTTGGAATTGAATGAAAATCATCTCCCAAACTCCGGATATAAAATTCACATTGTGGACAATCACAGCACTAGCAAAAGCTGGTGACTGCCCACTGATCTGGAGTGTGGATCCATTCTAACCAATTTATAATTGGAAATAACACCCCATCTGCTCCAGATCTTAAATTCATAATATAAGGAACATACCGTTGAGACGCTCGTCAACCTGTATGTCCTCTAGTGGTATCACAGTGGTCTCATCAACAAGGCATTTTCGTAACTGATACACGTGAAACGTATTATGAATTAGACTAAGCTCTTCAGGCAGCTCTAAACGGTATGCCACCTTTCCCACACGGGTTATGACCTTGTAGGGTCCAATGAATCGGGGTCCGAGCTTTCCCCGTTTTCGAAATCGAATCACACCTTTCCAGGGGGAGACTTTGAGCAACACATAATCTCCCACCTAGAACTCAAGATCGGAGCATCTTTTGTCGGCATAATTTTTCTGACGGCTCCTCGCTGTAACCAAATGATCCCGAATCACGTGGATTTTCTCTGTAGTCCGAAGCACGATATCGGTACTCCCAAGTACCCTCTGCCAAACCTCACCCCAACAAACGGGCGCCACGAATCATATCTAACAAAGACGACACCATCGTCATCCGGAGACACTTAGATCGAATCGGTTCGGCAGATTGTTTACGACAGAGAGCATCAGCTACAACATTAGATTTACCGGGGTGGTAGTGAATTTCACAATCATAATCTTTTACCACATCCAACCATCTGATCTGCCTCATGTTCAAATCCCGCTACTCGAACAAGTATTTCAGACTCTTATGGTCAGTGTATATGATACACTTCACTCCATAGAGATAGTGTCTCCAAATCTTAAGAGCGAAAACAACAGCCCCAAGCTCCAAATCATGAGTGGGGTAGTTTCGTTCGTGGGGTTTCAGCTGTCGGGAGGCATAGGCTATCACCCTGTCCCGTTGCATTAACACGACACCAAGACCCTGAAGCGATGCATCACAGTAAACCACCATATCCTCAACCCTATCAGGTAAGGCCAAAATCGGAGCATCACACAATCGCTTCCTCAGCTCATCAAACACAAATTGTTGCTCCGGGCCCCAAACGAATTTCACTGATTTCTTGGTCAATCGGGTGAGTGGCAAGGCGATTTTAGAGAAATTTTCAATGAACCTACGGTAATAATCGGCTAAACCCAAGAAACTTCGAATTTCAGAAGGTGTTTTTGGAATCTCCCATTGTTTAACCGCATCAACCTTGGCTTGATCGACCTTAATACCATGTTTGTTTACCACATGCCCCAAGAACTGAACTTCTTCTAACCAAAATTCACATTTTGAGAATTTAGCATAAAGCCTTTCTCTTTCTAGAGTTTCCAGAATCTCCCGAAGGTGTTGCTCATGCTCCTCTTTGGTCTTAGAATAGACCAAGATGTCATCAATGAACACTATGACCGAACGGTTAAGCATCAGGCTACACACCCGGTTCATGAGATCCATAAACGCTGCGGGTGCATTGGTGAGCCCAAAAGGCATCACCACGAACTCAAAATGCCCATAACGAGTACGGAATGCTGTTTTCTCAATGTCTTCTTCACGAACCCGCATCTGATGGTAACCGCAACGTAAATCAATCTTGGAGAACCAAGACGCTCCCTGAAGCTGATCGAAAAGATCGTCAATACGTGGAAATGGGTACCTATTCTTTATCGTGCGCTTGTTTAGCTCCCTATAATCAATACACATTCGCTGGGATCCATTTTTCTTCTTCACAAAGAGAATAGGAGCACCCCATGGCGAGCAGCTTGGCCGTATAAACCCTTTATCACTTAGTTCCTGAAGTTGATCTTGGAGCTCTTTCATCTCAGGTGGTGCCAAGCGGTAAGGAGATTTAGCTACCGGAGTCGCACCCAACACCAAATCAATGCGAAACTCCACTTGCCGAATAGGTGGCAAACCAGGAAGTTCCTCCGGAAAGACATCACTAAAGTCGAAAACGATAGGAACGTCGTCTAGTGCTATAGCAGAAGAGCAAGAAGCGATGGCCACGCGGGGAATGTCCCCCTGAATGATAAGTTCTCCACCTCTAGGGTTTTGAACACGAACTTGCTTCTTACGACAGTGGATTTCCACATCACACGCATCAAGCCAATCCATTCCTACGATAACGTAGAGCTCTCGCATCACAATAGGGATAAGATCAATGGGGAATTCAACTCCAGAAAACTCGAGAGTGCAACCCCGATAAACATCGGTGACATAAATAGTGCGGTTGTCGGCAACTTCGACAACCATTGGGTGAGCCAATTTTCCGATACTACGCCCCAAACGATTAATAAACATGCGAGATACAAAAGAATGGGTAGCACCGCTATCAAATATAACAACATCGAGCTCGGAATCTAGCAAATAAGTGGCTGCCACTGTCGCTGTAATCACCGGCTCCTCCGCAGTCATTTGGTGAGCACGACCTCGTGTCACCATAGTGGGTCCCTTAGAGGACGATGCAATTGCAGGATTTGTACCCCCGTCTCCTTTACCAGTCTTCAACTTCGGGCATTCGGGCTTCTTGTGTCCCGTCTCGTTGCAGTGATAGCAGACGGGAACTGCAGAAGTAATATGAGGTGCTGCACTTGCAGGGGGATCCCTACAATTCTTCCAATGATGCCCTGGCTTTTTGCAGTTGTAGCATATCAACGGATTTTTCTCGCCCTGAAGACGTCCTATACTCATACCTTGACTTACTACCCTGCTTTCGCTTTTTCTGGGCATCTCTGGATGTCTTGGAAGAGGTGTCATTGGCCTTCCTCTTGGACTGGGTCTGCAACTCGATTTCCCTCCTCCTCGCTGCATTCATGGTCGCGGATAAGGTCGAGAACTCCTTCATGCTAACGAATTCCTGAATCTCGGTACGTAGGATGGCCATGTACCGGCTGACCAACCAGGCCTCGTTCCCAGCAAACGAGGGGAAAAAAGATAGCATCTCCAAGAACTTGGCGTTCAGGTTGCTAACAGACTCGGTAGTCTGCTGTAAGGCCATGAACTCTTGCTGTATCCGCTGCTGCTCCACCTTAGGCACATATTGTGCCTCGAACCTCTCCACAAATTGGGCCCAAGACATGGCCCTCACTTCTTCTTCGCTTAATAGAGCGGTGATGGTGTTCCACCATGTCTTTCCCCTTTTCCGCAGCTGATTCATGGCGATCACAACTTTGTACTGGTACGGACACCCAACAGTCATGAACGCGCCCTCAACATCTGACACCCAGTGCTTAGCAACAACTGGGCCGGATTCACCGTTCCAAAGAGGAGGGCTACACTTGCTGAACTTGTCGAAGTAGTATGTCGAATCCCGAACGGGCGGAGCCGGTAACGCTCCCCTGGGAATAGCTGCGAGGCGCTCATCCAGAAGAGCACCGACTTGGTTGATTATGTCATTGTTCACACCCGGGATTAGTTCGTTGAAGGCATTATTGAATTCCTCAGCGACAATATCCCTAACTTGCTCTATTTGGAGCTGATTAAGTCGAGCAGGCGGAGCCATTGGTATCCGCAGAAGAAGGAAAATCTTAGAAACAATTCAGCCTAGATATTTCTAGGAAGACAAAACACTCAGCTTGCCGAAAATTTTTCAACCTTGCCCCGACCCGAAACCGGCACCGATGTTTCAAATAGTAGGGGCCCTTCTACTACCTTCCACACAAGTTCCAATTTCGCATTCGCGTCTAGTTTCAAAATTTCCAGTTCGCTCTAGCCGTTAATTTTACAACTCTCTCACATGTTAACACTAAATAAGTGTGTAATCTAACATTTTAAGACTAGTAGAATCCAATTCATAGTCAACAATTTAACATAAACATTTAACATAAGAAATAAGGCTTACTTGGCTGGCTGACTGGCATACCGCGACATCTTCCACTACTAGTCTTCAGAAGGTTTGAAAAATATTTTAAAAAGAAAATAAACTCTTATAGAGCCTCAAATTTGAGTCTAGAACATCCACAAGAATGCCTAGTTCCCTCAAACTGTGGCTCTGATACCAACTTGTGACACCCAAATTTTTGCAAAAATTTTAAACTTTTAAACACGCATCTTAAATTAAATTAAAACAACTGAAATAGTCATAACATAATCCATCAACTTAATAATCATATAAAATAAGTGCGGAAGTAATAATAATAATAATAAGGTCCCAACAAAAATAACTAGTAGCGATGTCCCGGTGCTCCATGTCAAGCCTTAGCCTCTTTAATCTTAACACCTGTAAAGTTATAAGGGAAAACGTAAGCACAAAGCTTAGTGAATTCAAACACAGACATTGTACTAACATTCATATTTACTAACCCTAATCCCTTTTCCATTTATAATTATATGATAAGGGCAAAGAACGAATCAATGCCTATAATACAAGAAGGACTTGTAGGTTTGAACCGCACCGGGAAGATCCCGTATCATTTGGCCCTAATCACCGCACCTCATGATGAGTATTACGTTGGTGATATTACCTACCCACCGCACCGGTAAATCCGTATCCTTTGGTGGTGTCCCCATATCCATAATTAGTTACATACAGTGCACATGTACGAATTAAAACAATGGTTATATAGCATGCCTTTATAATAAATTCAAATAATCACACACGATCTAACTAGCAAACGCAAACATCAATACAACGGTGTGAGAGAACTCACCTTGAGTGAGTAGTAAGGATAGCTAACAATCAAATAACGCTACCAAGCTTGAGCAAACTTCAAAACCTCACCTAAGAAGGACTAAAGGTTAGAAAGGAGAAGTAATGAAGCTATGAGTTGAGAAAAGAGTAATCACAGCAAGGTCTCTAAAACAGACCCGCTGTTCAAAACGGATTTACTCCAAAATATAAAACAGAAACATAGCGTTAACAAAATTTTATAGGAAAATATGATTCTTCAGGATTCCAGAACTATAAATAAATCCTTCTAACTCCAAAGGATGAATTAAATATGAATTTTACAAAATGGTGTATCACTTTTGTCTCCAACAATACAGTCAAGTGATGTTCGCCAATTCTACCCAACTTGTGACTATAATTCGTCCAAACCAAAATTCAGAGAAGTAAAGGACATACAAATGAAAGTCTCAGAGTTGGAATTGAATGAAAAGCATCTCCCAAACTCCGGATATAAAATTCACATTGTGGACAATCACAGCACTAGCAAAAGCTGGTGACTGCCCACTGATCTGGAGTGTGGATCCATTCTAACCAATTTATAATTGGAAATAACACCACATCTACTCCAGATCTTAAATTCATAATATAAGGAACATATAGAAACTTGGAATCACTCTGGATCCTTTTCCAGGCCTTAGAAATGATGAAAACAAAATGACATATCAGAACAGACTCGGATCAGACCTAACAGCAAAGATGCTATTCTTTCCCATAGATAAAGTCCTTATCAGTGAGGTTGGCCTGCTTAAGAAAGTTAGCCAACGCAATTTGTGAACTTTTGGAACTGGTTTGGGGTCCGTTTGAGTTCTAGAGCTCAAGATATGAATTTTACAAAATGACTACAGATCTGATGGAAAACAGAATCGTAGCCACCCGTGATTCCTTTTTGGCTTATCCATCCTTCTCCCTTTGAAACACATTTTAAGATGTGTTCATCATCCCAATTTAGTCCCCATGATCATGGTGGTACTAAAAAGGGTTAGGTATCATTAGGATTTCATTTTGCCACAAGATTGTAATAATAATCAACATGAAAATGAACATAAAGCACATAAAATCACTATTCTCCCTTTTAGGGTTTCCATGATCTTTTGCCACATGTAATCCCCTAGATCCATCATCCACCATATATGGGGTGAAGATAGGATCTTGAGATGATGTATAACATACAATTACAAATCAAATAGGAAGGAGAAGAAGTGAAGATGAAATCATAAAACTAGAACAAGGTTATGAATCAAGTTGTAAGAAATGATAAGGAGGTTCATACCAATACGAATCAAGGCTGGAAATGAACAAGAATTAAGCTCCAAACAACAGCCCCTTGGCTGCTCTTGATCCCAAAGAGAGAGAGGACGATTTGAGAGAGAGATGGAGGGTTTAGAGTGTTTTTCTTGTGTGTGTTCCAAATGACTCAATTAACACATTAAGTATTATTTACTAGATGGACTTGCAAATAGGCCCATAGCCCATGGACTTCAATAAAAGGAGTTTACAAGATGATCCAAAGAGTCCAATAAGATAAGAAAATCAGACATTGGTTAAATAAATTAACCCAAGGTTACAAGAATAATTAAATTAAAATAACTAAACGTACCGAGAAAAACCGGGGCGTTACAATGAATGAAGATCTTAGAGGACAAGTTTTTGAAAAAGACTTTAAGTTCTGCGAACTGAAGGAACAGAGCTCGGAAGGAGATAAGCGATGAAATCACAATTACCATTTCGGATATGAATCTTGAGGTGTATTTCATAGAGATCGTTCCGAAGTAAAATACTCCGAGATGAAAATATATGAAGATATCTGATGTAACTATATCAAACTAAACTTCAAATGAGGAGGAAAGTTGAAAAACATAGGACTAGAAGAAAATGTTAGACAAAAAGACATATAATGATCCTTTATTTTCCAAGAAGAAACAATTCCAAGGAGAAAAAGTTTTATTTCAAAATTATTAACCCCAGGAACTTATACATATTGATTTATGTGGACCTTCGAAAATTAAGTACATTGGTGGAAAGAAGTATATCTTGGTCATAGTTGATGATTTTTCACAATTCACTTGGGTATACTTTCTTCGACAAAAGTCTAAAAGTGCACAAGTCATGATCAACTTCATGAAATGTATTGAAGTAAGCTTGAAGAAAACAGTTTGATGGATCGGAAGTGATAACGGAACAGAATTCAAGAATCAATTTCTTGATTTATTCTAGATCAATCATGGAATATCTCACAATCTTTCATGACCATTTACACCGCATCATAATAGAGTTGTTGAAAGGAGAAATTGTTCCTTGTATGAAGCAGCTAGAACCATGCTAACATATGCGAATCTACCTCAATACTATTGGGCAGTAGCGATTTCTACTACTTGTTTCACACAAAATTGATTTTTTATACATCGAAGATTCAATATCAAACCTTATTAAAACATTAACAGAAGGAAACCTAATGTTAATTTTTCAAAGTGTTTGGTTGTAGACGCTTTATCATGAATTTAAAAGATCATCTTTCCAAATTTCAAGTTAGAGCCAGTGAAGGAATATTTCCTAAATATTCTCAAAACTCTATGTATGTCCCAAATTTGCTTGATGTATCAATCAGATCAAATTTATGGTGCGGAATCCCAATCAATTAGATGATGAAAGATCAAAATAGAGAAGAAGAAGAAGATGATGATGATGATGAATCTTGTATGATTTGATGATTACAATGAAGTTCCTTACAAGATTCACACACACACTTGCACCTTCTCTACTTTCTCTCTCTAGAACACCTTAGACTACACACGCTTAAGCTCCTTTGGAGCCTCGCCGTGTACAATCCTCACCCTTTACAACTATATATAATGACCGCAAATGGGTTCACGGCCGTGAACATGTTCACGACCGTGAACACCTTACAACCGTGAACACCCAAACAATCTCCCCCTTGGTTTATAGCTTTCTTTTCTAATTGACCCAACAAACTCCCCCTAAAAATGTAGCTGGCTTTTCTTGTCAATCTTCATTTGGAGCTTGGCTTCAGCTTTAATCTTTAAATTCTTCACAGCTTCAAGATGAACATATGAATCTTCTATGTGAATGACTTCATCTTGAGCAGTTGGGCATGTCTTCAAAATTTGACTTTGAACGCACGATGGGTGTGGAGGCTTCTTGTAGAGATTCTTGAAAAATGGCGCTTTCAGCTTGAGAATATTCAGAGAGAACAACAGAGAGAGATAATCTTCTGGATCACTTCAGCAGGTTCAAAGATAGCAGCAAATTGATTGAGGAGGCTTCAATGCAATCTGTCACATAATCTTCAAGTACAGCTTCACCTTGCTTCTGGGGTTGGAAGATTGTATGTTGAAAGAATAATCTTCATTTCTTGTTCCTTCGAATGAGAATTCTTTGATGATTACAGATGAAGCTTTGGCTCGAAAATCTCGATACAGTCTCCATGACTCTCATCTACATCTGAATTCACTTTTCAAGACAAAACAAAACTAAAAGAAAACTTAGCACACAATTTTTTTTTTGATTTTTGATTTTTCTGAACATTAAAGCAGAAACAACACTATTTTTGGATTTTTTTTTAATTTTCTTATTTTTGTTTGAATTTTGAATTTTTTGATTTTTGTTTGATTTTTGGAAATTTTTTAGTTCTCCCCTTTAAATTTGCGCATAGAGGAAAACTATGAACATATATAACAAAAAAATAATAATAACTAGATTTAAAGTATTTTGGGATCAAAGTTTTGAGACAGTTTTAACTTTGTTTATCAGTACCTTCACATTCATGAATAGATCTAGTCAATTGTCGGTATTGTGGTCCACTTAAACACGAAGGATATCGACAAATTTTTCTAAATATACCACTTACCTGACGACGACCACGGTTATTGTTGTCCACTTAAATTAAGCAGCGAGATCTACAGACAACCTCTAAATTGTTCAATTTTCGTTGCATTAGAACATGTTCCCCAGTTCCCGATATACCCTGATTATCAAGAACTTCCAAAGAACTCCTTACTTTAGGTAAATAGACAATTATTAAGGAGGAAGTCAGATTTAAAAATAGGTGAATATGTTGTGTCCCGGGTCGGATCTCTTTCAATCACGTAGAGGGGACAACATATGACTAACAGAGATAGAGAGATTGAGAGGTAGAATGTTGCATATGTTGTGTCCTAGGTCGGATCTTCCGATCACGCAGAGGGAACAACATATGGCTAACAGATAGAAAGAGTTTCATATATAACGAGATGCATAGAAATAAAGTTGCATATGTTGCATTCCATGTCGGATCTCTTCCAATCACACAGAGGAAGCAACATATGACTGACAGATAGAAAGCAAAAAAATTATTTCCTACAGACCTACTTTATCAGAACCCCTCAGTCGCCCTATCAGAACCAGAATTAAGGACATAAGTCCATACATCAAGGAAAATTTAAGCCACAGTTCTAGATGCGTATTAATTTAGTGTATCCCATGGGTTCCCATGTTTATCTCACTGCCCGCGTTTATCTCACTGCTCCATCTACCCGAGCGTCGCATGGTCAGTCCAAACAATCCTATCTAAATACATACTGTCAAATCCTTCGTGGCTACCAGCACATTGAACACAGAGTCTAGACAATTCAGATTCAGTCCCTTACACATGTTTAGACTTCCCATTATCACTTTCTTGATATCATTTCCCAAACAATACCTACTAACCAAAGATTATAAGAAAATAAAAGATCATCTTCAAAACAAAACAGTTTAAGATAAACTCGGGAGTATCGAGAAGAAAACTCAAACTGTAAGTCACCGATTGAATTTGCATCCAGAAGGTCTGAGAACAGCACGCATAATCTCAGAACAGATCCGAAAATTCTTCACATCGTAAAGCACGAAACCCCATGTGTGATCCTCTCCGTTCTTCCTTTCCCGCAAAGGACACATACTCTCAAATAAGGTTCTGAGTGTTCTATAGTTGAGAGATGCCTCCTATCATGTGCCTGGAACAGCCACTATCAACAAACCGAAGTCTGATGATATGCCTCCATAGTTGCTCCGACACAGAGCGGGATTAGCTGGTCTTTGGAACCCAGTCCATTTTGAAACTGGGTTGACCTATGTCATTTGTGCAGGGAACTCTCTCCCATGACATATCCTTCTTATCACAAACAAAAGATGAAAAAACGTTAGAAGCATTAGGAGACTTGGGAGATTGAACCATTGGTACCCATTTGTTGTTGGGTTTAACCCATTTCTTGTTCGATCTGATAGGTGCCTTATCGCTTGCTTTTGAACTTGAAGTCGATCGCCGAGATGACTTTGACCTAACCGGTCTTGGTTTCACTAGAGCATCTCTTGGATTGGAGTTCTTGGCTGGCATTCCCTTCTTGAGCTTGGGATTTGGATTCTTGGCCTTGTGTGCGTTCCAGTCACCATTGCTTGAACGTGGCCTCGAAATATTTCTTTTGAAGTATCTCCCTCTTGGCGCGTTCTGCCAGCCTTGTGTGTAGTAGGGAACGTATGCGCGATTTGGAAAGTTTCGGGCAATGTGTCCAGGTGTTCCACAGTGAAAACATGTTTGTTTCTTCACTTGGAAGTTTTTTCTTCCTGTCCCTGGTAGCACACCCTTGACTTGTCTCCTATTGTTCCCACAAGCACATTTGCAGCAGACACTCTGATTTGCTTGTTTTGGTGGCCTGTATTTACCAACAACAGGTGTATTGGAGGTGACTGAATTAGAAGCAACGGATTTAGAGTTCAAGGAGTTATTTGTTTGACAATCAACATCATCAACAGAATTAGAAGTAGTTTTGTTCTCCTTCTCCTCATCTTCTACTACTTTACCTGCACAGGAAGTAGAATCATTAGTATCTTTCATCTCAACACCCTCAATTAGCCATGATTGTTCAGTCTTGACTGGATCTGGGATAGGGGGTTGGCCATACTGAGCAGGAATTTCTTTCTCATTGGTCTCAAGGGGTGGGGTTATAGTTGTCATTGAAGTGAGGTGGCACAGTGTGATACCCTAAACCCTTAGTTTTAGTGGCTTTAAATTTTAATTGCTTCTCAATCATCGAGGTAACTACCTCACTTCACATATCATATTTTCTGAAATTAAAATCTGCATTTTCAAATTTGTTTTTCAATGTGTCAAGCTCGGCCGTCACTGTGACAACCCGGAAAAAATTTTGATTTTAAAAGCCTAGTCAATCAACTCAACTGAGTGTCAAACTCATTAATACTGAGTTCTAGCCCGGTTAAAGGTCATTCTAAGGAGTTTTGAGCCTATTACACTTAAGGATTAAGTGTCAAAAAGTACCTGCTAGAAACAGAGTGTAGCAAAGTAAACCTAAACCTCATCAAAATGAGTTCACGGCCACAAGACCATGAGTTTACGGACGTAAACTCATGTGGCCGTAAACTCAAGTGCATATATAAGGCATTTGGTCATTTCTAGTCATTTCTTCCTTCCTTGGCCAATCTTCCATCAAATCCTCTCAAGTATCATCAAGTCTTCCTTCCAAGATCTTCACATAAGTAAGTATTCTTCCTAGATTTGTTGATACATCACTTAATCTAGTATCCTTCCATGATTTCATCCATAGAAATCACTCTTTTCTTAGATCTTCAAGTTTCACCAAGAACACACACTAGTGTTCTTGGCCAATATCAACCATTTCAAGCTTCTAGATCGTAACTACACTTCCCTATACTTCATATCTAGTTAGTATCCATGCTTAGAGGCTTGAAAACATCAAGAACACAAGATCAAATGGAGTTTACGGCCGTAAACTCCCAAGGCCGTAAACCCCTTTTTGGTGGCCATTAGGGCCATAAACCCTCTAGGATGCAAGGCAAGTGACCCAGAACCCTTCCTTGATGTTTGAAGGACCTTAAACTTCACTCAAATCCATTATGACCATGAGTTTACGACCGTAAACTCCTTTGGGCCGTAAACTCATCAAAAGCCTCATTTGAGGTGGTCTTCCTCATACATGTATAGAACAAAAGTCCCTAAAGTTTCCCTAGCCTTCAAACCAACACTTCGCCATGTGTGACCATGAGTTTACGGCCGTAAACTCCCTTGGGCCGTAAACTCATGACCGTAAACACATGTTAGTACCATTTCACTTTCCTTTGATGAATCACATGTGATTCCAACACTTGATCAAGGTGTTTCCTAGTCCCGGAAGGTGTTTCCTTTCATATAGTGGTTTATGAACACTATATTCATGTCAATATGTGTCCTTATATGTCAATTAGGACCTATTGTGTCTCGGGACTTCATTCGTGGAACTTCTCATCCTTACACACATACCCGTTTGAATCACCCACATCAGGTGAGTTCATACCCCGTAATGAATCTTTTAACTGTTTTAACTGTTTAAGGGGGGGGGGGATGCAAGTTGAACACGATGATAATTGTGTAAATGTTTGTTATAAACATCTTTCAAAATGTTACTTATGTCATTTATAAGTTGTCAAAACATTTCAAAAACTCTTTTAAAAGTTATGTTAATTTATAGTTATACAAAACTCTGTTTTTAAAGTACAAGAATAACTTAGTAGATAAACGAGTCTTTTTAGTAACAGTCCAAGTAGAACATTAGTAAACTACAATAGGTATAGTTTAGGAGAATGCCATTCATTACTTCTAGTACAATGAAGCGCCCAAAGAGTCAGTTCATACATAAGTCAAACACACAGTGAAGAGAGTCAAACAATACCATACAGAGAGAACACACAATATACTGTACAAAACAAAGAAGTTAGGTTGCTATAGCATGAGAACACATACATGATCTAATTATACCAATGAATCACTAACTCGTTGTTTTAAACAAAAGGTGATAGATATATTGGGTATACATGATCATATACATTAATGTGAATTACACGGCTTACAACAATTTGCAGAGGTCGCGTTTGGTTCCCTTAATCTCTTGACAAGGTGAGCGTTTAGTAGGGGTTCTACCCTGCACATTATAACCGTAATAAAACAAATATGTTTTTAGGTTATTAGTGCATCCGCATGTCATTATAAACGACAACTGTGTACTTACATTTCCCATCATTTTCATAAAGTAACAGTACCACTTGAAAATCAAAATCAAACTATTTTCGAGTCAAGATAGTTATAAACTAGGGAAAATATACATTTTTACAAACGACAAATGGTACAGTCGAGTCTAGCACATAACAGAAGATGCCTTGGTAGAAGGCTACGATTAAAATAAAGGACCATAATGCTAGTCTTATGATTCCTTAATGTATACATCACAGGATATATATATACCAATAGGTCCGACAGGTAATAGGATGTGTGCTCTCCGCTTCATTTCCTGTTCCTTATTTGGTTGTGGGCTTGGAACGAATTCACCCAATCTATTTTCTACCCGATTCTATATATATCTATGTTTAGTATACATCAAGTCATCATAAGGGTACCAGGTATGGGTCAGGTTATAGGACACAGAGTCAAAGCACAGTTTTTCTAGTACAAAACACACTTTCCAAAATCAGTAGTTTTGGTATACAAAACTAGAAACTTCCCAGTAAAGGGTTTAATCCATTTTATTAAACCAGTACAATTTAAAAGACCTTAGGCGAGTAACTCTATAATACCTTAGTTTATACACCATTTTTATATATAAAACTAATACCCAATAGGTAGTTGGATGTGTGCTTTCCGCCTTACTTCATGTTCCTCGTTTGGTTGCGGGCTCAGGGCAGATTCGCTCAATTAACTTTCTATCCGATATTAGATTGTGTATAGCAGTATAAGTTAAGCTATTATAAAAGTAGTCACTGTGGTCACCATTTTATTATAAGAAATAAGGGTTTTCTTAAAGAACTTCTTCATTAGATATAAAAGAACCATTACAATTAACTCCATGAGTAAGAAGTGAATACACCAGGGTTATATATGACGATGATCTAACTACCAATGGAATGTGTGCTATACGCATTAGTTTTTGTTCCTTGTTTGGTTGTGAGCTTAGGGCAGATGCGCACAATCGATTGTTTGTTTACTCTGAGTCTTATATAACTTGTACCCACTTAGTACCCATAGAAAGGGTTGTAGTGTCATTTTACTCAAACCTCCATCAAGGTAGGAAATATAAGATTTGCTAGAGGAACAGGCGAACTTTTCAAAACAGAACTTACAACTTACAACACTTTACAACTTACTCATATCAGTAAAATCTTATGAACTCACCAGCTTAATTGTTGATCAACTCTTTCAAATAACTTGTATTCTCAGGAGACTATTAGACAGGTGCTCGTGCTGGGAATTCAGAAGATAGAGCATTATGGCTTCAAGACTTGTTTTTATTATTTGTTTATGAATTCTATGTTTTGTGAACACACACATTGTAAATACTTTCTTTCGAAATGAAATGGTTGTTCATTACTTGCTTACCATATACATATCTCGTGATACTAAACATGACGTCCTCCACCCCCGAATGATTCCGCCGTTCCGGTTTTGGGGTGTGACAGATTGGTATCAGAGCATTGTTTATAGTGAACTAAGTATATCAACCGATAAAAGATATACAACTATCAATACAATGGGGCTTAAGTGCTCTGGATAATGATATATTTTTCGAATATAACTATAGGTTATAAAAATATACCTATTTGCTTATGCATGTACATAATAGAACTAGTGTCATGAGGAGAACAGAACTAAAAGTATTTAAAGGTTGGGCACCGTCGTCAACCTGAACAGTTATGTAATGATAGCTAGGATCAATATAGCCTGATCAACTATATTCATTCGAGATGTGACCGACATGTGTTTGGGAATGATGTGGTGTTGCAACAGTGTTAAAACTTACATGAACACCAGAACAAGTACATCCAGAGTTAGAATACTATAGGAGTATTTTAGTCCATATAAATAACTTAAGTGATAACCTAAAAAGACCCTTACGGATAAGTCTATAATCTTGCAAGGCATATTCCTAAAGTTTTATATATAATTAAGATCTTATAGACTTAGAATTTGTGGCCTATGCTTCGCTATCCATTCCTCTTAAGGGTGTAGTGTTGGAGTAGGATCACTTATTCGAAGGTGTATTTAATCTTCAATTATATACAAACTTATGTACCATGTACAATTATAGGAGGACTCCGTAAGGATCACCCCATAAAGTTACCTTAAAGCTCATAGATTCTTTAGTCACTTTCATTCTCGCACGACAAACCCAGATAGATGTAACCACTTCCTCATAGTGGACAATAGAAGAGTCCAGGAGGAACAAGAACAAGTTCACGAGAAGTTTTCAAAGACGGATCAACCGAAATAACCAAAACGTCTTACACGTCACACTAATAAATAATAATCTGGTTAATTTAATGAGCGAGTGGAAACACTGCTCACATTATTTGTTAAGATTATTTTCTTACATGCAGCTGGTAACAGTTATTCAGGAAACATATATTCATTCGAGGATAGTTATTTCAAATTCATAGAGTTTATTAGGTATAGACTCTTTTATGAATTGTTTCTAGAACCCTGTGGAACTCAGGACCCGATACATCTAGAACTAGGATAACCTTGTCTTTTCAGCTTTCGGCTTGTGTCCATTGCTTTAGACTTATTCTGTCTCATCTTTGTGTTCTTTTAGCAAAGATGCCTCCTCGCAGATCTATCAGACGCACTACTCCGATAACCCCAATACCGCCTTCTTCACAAATCGATATGGCAGCTATAAACGCTGCAGTGGCTGTGGCTGTGGCAACAACCATGGCTCAATATCACCCCATCAGTATCAGCGGAGGTGAAACGCATACTGATTCTACTCAAGGTGAGGTCCTCGTGCGCTCGAGAGTGTTCTCCTATAAGGACTTCACCAATTGCCAGCCATTGTCCTTTAATGGGACTGAAGGAGTCATTGCCCTTATGCAATGGTTCGAGAAAACAGATTCGATCTTCGAAATCTGTTTATGCCCAGAAGGAAGCAAAGTGAAGTTTGCTGCCTGCACCTTCACTGGCAAGGCCCTAACATGGTGGAACAGCCATGTTAAGTTACTGACTCTATCAGAGGCTAACTCAATAGGTTGGGAAAACCTAAAAGAGTTAATGCGGGAGGAATACTGCCCGTTAGGCGAAATTCAAAAGCTGGAACAAGAGTTTTGGGATCTCACTATGGTCGGCTCAGACATAGTGACCTACACTGACCGGTTCAGCGAACTAGCGACTCTATGCCCTGGGATGGTTACCCCGGAGAACAAGAAGATAGAAAGATACATTTGGGGTCTGACTGCTCCGACCCAAGGAAATGTGTCGTCTTCTAACCCAGCCACGTTCGATAGTGCTAAACGCCTGGCTCAGCGACTCATCGACCGTGGAGTCCGCCATGGTGTAAAAGTCCCTATTCCCGAGCCGCAGAGGGAAGAGGACTATAATCAGAAGTCGGGGAACAAGAGGAAGAAGAAGCGAACAACACAAGACACCCCGCAAGAGCAACGAGCGAGTACTATGTACGCCGCTACGACGCCTACTGCTCCAGCACCTGCCAGTTGATATGCTCGAAACCTTCCGAAGTGTGGAAAGTGCAACTTTCACCACACCGCAGTATGATGGGAAATGCAGTGTCTGAACTGCCACAGAAAGGGACACACAGTCCTTTTCTGCAGGTCACCGGCTCAACCGATCTCCCAAGTCCTCGGAGCTGAAGAAAACCAAGCCTACTATGGCTGTGGTGAGACTGGACATTTTCAGAGGGACTTCCCGATAATAAGGAACTCAGGCGTAGATGGACGCATTCTGATGATCACCGCAGGAGAATCTACCCCGGAGTTGTCGACGAGTAGCGGTACATTTTTCGAAATAGTAATTACTTTTAAAAATTAATTTATATTCATATAAGATTAAAATTTGGGGATAACACTTAAAAGTAACTATAACAACTCACAGGTTGAAATAGGTCACATTATTCAAGAGAACTAAAAGATCCCTTAGAGAAGCTATTATGGCTTACCATATACATCAGGGTTGTGCACAATTAAGATGTTCCAGACTTAGAGTGAGTGACTCCGCTTAGGTCCCCATTCCTTAATTGGTTGAGGATTTGAGGCAGGGTTACTCAGTCGACTGCCTTGTTCATCTTAAATATTCATAACTTGTATATGGTAGGCGATTGTAGTGGTACCAAAGAGGATTATGATATAAAGTATCCCCACCAGTTAGTAGAGCACTTTTGTTTGTATGTATGCGCACATAGCGGTATGATACGTAGGAGTGTTAACTTCAAAGAGAAAACAGGAAACACAGGAACATTTACAAGAGTACATTGTCGAACATACTAGGAGTACAGTATCGAGCATACAAGGGATACATCGTCGTATATCAGAAGTTTCTTTCATTTGACCAAAACTTTGTTCAGTAAAGAGTCCGTTGTTTTCATTCATCATGAGTTGGCGTGGTCCTCACCATACTGAGTTCATATGTTTCTATCGCCTCGATCGGCAAGTTCTCGAAACTTTTGCATTCGTATCGAAGGTTCGACCTAAACCTAAATTTTATCTTTCGTATTCTAAACCCCCGAAGTACTCGTGCGAAGAGTACTTTGCCCTCCGAAGCCTTATCGTCAGATGTCCGCAGACCGTCACGAACTACCACTCGTCCAGCAGACCAAGTTTTAGCACAGAGGCTAAGGACGAATAAAGCCCACCTATCACTGTTTAGTGTATACGCGAGCGTGGTATATGATTATGATTACGTAGATTTAGTATGTGTGTTTCTGCCCTATCTCTTGTTCCTTGTTTGGTTGTGGACCTGGGGCAGAGTCACACATCCGACCGTCTTACTAACCCTAATTATATACGACTTGTATACACGAGGTAATGATAGATGGACCAAGTACGAATCCTATCATCAACAGAAAGGAAAGGTTTCCAGGTCTACGAATAGGTATTCTGCCAATCAGAGGAGCGCAACCCCAGTAGTAATGCTAACAAAGCTAATTTCGGGACGAAATTCCATCTAACGGGGGGATGATGTGACAACCCGGAAAAATTTTTGATTTTAAAAGCCCAGTCAATCAACTCAACTGAGTGTCAAACTCATTAATACTGAGTTCTAGCCTTGTTAAAGGTCATTCTAAGGAGTTTTGAGCCTATTACACTTAAGGATTAAGTGTCAGAAAGTACCTCCTAGAAACACAGTGTAGCAAAGCAAACCTAAACCTCTTCAAAATGAGTTCATGGCCACAAGACCATGAGTTTACGGCCGTAAACTCATGTGGCCATAAACTCAAGTGCATATATAAGGAATTTGGTCATTTCTAGTCATTTCTTCCTTCCTTGCCCAATTTTCCTTCAAATCCTCTCAAGTATCATCAAGTCTTCCTTCCAAGATCTTCACATAAGTAAGTATTCTTCCTAGATTTGTTGATACATCACTTAATCTAGTATCCTTCCATGATTTCATCCATAGAAATCACTCTTTTCTTAGATCTTCAAGTTTCACCAACAACTCCAAGAACACACACTAGTGTTCTTGGCCAATATCAACCATTTCCAGCTTCTAGATCGTAAGTACACTTTCCTATACTTCATATCTAGTTAGTATCCATGCAAAACATCAAGAACACAAGATCAAATGGAGTTTACGGCCGTAAACTCCCAAGGCCGTAAACCCCTTTTTGGTGGCCATTAGGGCCACAAACCCTATAGCATGCAAGGCAAGTGACCCATAACCCTTCGTTGATGTTTGAAGGACCTTAAACTTCACTCAAATCCATTATTACCATGAGTTTACGGCCGTAAACCCCTTTGCGCCGTAAACTCATCAAAAGCCTCATTTGAGATGGTCTTCCTCATACATGTGTAGAACAAAAGTCCCTAAAGTTTCCCTAGCCTTCAAACCAACACTTAGCCATGTTTGACCATGATTTTACGGCCGTAAATTCCCTTGGGCCGTAAACTCATGACCGTAAACACATGTTAGTGCCATTTCACTTTCCTTTGATGAATCACATGTGATTCCAACACTTGATCAAGGTGTTTCCTAGTCCCGGAAGGTGTTTCCTTTCATATAGTGGTTTATGAACATTATATTCATGTCAATATGTGTCCTTATATGTCAATTAGGACCTATTGTGTCTCGGGACTTCATTCGTGGAACTTCTCATCCTTACACACATACCCGTTTGAATCATCCACATCAGGTGAGTTCGTACCCCGTAATGAATCTTTTAACTGTTTTAACTGTTTAAGGGGGGGGGGATGCAAGTTGAACACAATGATAATTGTGTAAATGTTTGTTATAAACATCTTTCAAAATGTTACTTATGTCATTTATAAGTTGTCAAAACATTTCAAAAACTCTTTTAAAAGTTATGTTACTTTATAGTTATACAAAACTCTGTTTTTAAAGTACAAGCATAACTTAGTAGATAAACGAGTCTTTTCAGTAACAGTCCAAGTAGAACATTAGTAAACTATAATAGGTATAGTTTAGGAGAATGCCATTCATTACTTCTAGTACAATGAAGCGCCCAAAGAGTCAGTTCATACATAAGTCAAACACACAGTGAAGAGAATCAAACAATACCATACATAGAGAACACACAATATACAGTAAAAAACAAAGAAGTTAGGTTGCTATAGCATGAGAACACATACAGGATCTAATTATACCAATGAATCACCAACTCATTGTTTTAAACAAAAGGTGATAGTTATATTGGGTATACATGATCATATACTTTAATGTGAATTACACGGCTTGCAAGAATTTGCAGAGGTCGCTTTTGGTTCCCTTAATCTCTTGACAAGGAGAGCGTTTCGTAGGGGTTCTAGCCTTCACATTATAACCGTAATAAAACAAATATGTTTTTAGGTTATTAGTGCATTCGCATGTCATTATAAACGACAACTGTGTACTTACATTTCCCATCACTTTCATAAAGTGACAGTACCACTTGAAAGTCAAACTCAAACTATTTTCGAGTCAAGATAGTTATAAACTAGGGAAAATATACATTTTTACAAACGACAAACGGAACAGTCGAGTCTAGCACATAACAGAAGATACCCTAGTAGAAGGCTACGATTAAAAGAAACGACCATAATGCTAGTCTTATGATTCCTTAATGTATACATCACAGGATATATATATACCAATAGGGTCCGACAGGTAATAGGATGTGTGCTCTCCGCTTCATTTCCTGTTCCTTATTTGGTTGTGGGCTTGGAACGAATTCACCCAATCTATTTTCTACCCGATTCTATATATATCTATGTTTAGTATACATCAAGTCATCATAAGGGTACCAGGTATGGGTCAGGTTATAGGACACAGAGTCAAAGCACAGTTTTTCTAGTACAAAACACACTTTCCAAAATAAGTATTTTTGGTATACAAAACTAGAAACTTCCCAGTAAAGGGTTTAATCCATTTTATTAAACGAGTACAATTTAAAAGACCTTAGGCGAGTAACTCTATAATACCTTCGTTTATACACCATGTTTATATATAAAACTAATACCCAATAGGTAGTTGGATGTGTGCTTTGACTTTCTATCCGATATTAGATTATGTATAGCAGTATAAACTAAGCTATAATAAAAGTAGTCACTGTGGTCACCATTTTATTATAAGAAATAAGGGTTTTCTTAAAGAACTTCTTCATTAGATATAAAAGAACCATTACAATTAACTCCATGAGTAACAAGTGAATACACCAGGGTTATATATGACGATGATCTAATAACCAATGGAATGTGTGTTATCTGCCTTAGTTTCTGTTCCTTGTTTGGTTGTGAGCTTAGGGCAGATGCGCACAATCGATTGTTTGTTTACTCTGAGTCTTATATAACTTGTACCCACTTAGTACCCATAGAAAGGGTTGTAGTGTCATTTTACTCAAACCTCCATCAAGGTAGGAAATATAAGATTTGCTAGAGGAACAGGCGAACTTTTCAAAACAGAACTTACAACTTACAACACTTTACAACTTACTCATATCAGTAAAATCTTATGAACTCACCAGCTTAATTGTTGATCAACTCTTTCAAATAACTTGTATTCTCAGGAGACTATTAGACAGGTGCTCGTGCTGGGAATTTAGAAGATGGAGCATTATGGCTTCAAGTCTTGTTTTGATTACATGTTTATGAATTCTATGTTTTGTGAACACACATATTGTAAACACTTTCTTTCGAAATGAAATGGTTGTTCATTACTTGCTTACCATAGACATATCTAGTGATACTAAACATGACGTCCTCCACCCCCGAACGATTCTGCCGTTCCGGTTTTAGGGTGTGATAGTCACAGAGGCAAGTTGTTTCTTAATGTAATCATAATTCCCACACTTGTTACTGTACTCCTCCTGTAATTTCCTAAAGTCCTTAATCTTGGCATTTAGTAGTTCTTTTAATGGTTTCTGGCCTTTCTTAAGGGTGTACTTCTCATATTTAAGGTCCTCGTTCTCCCTTTTTATCAATTCAATTTGCTCACGTAAAAAGTTAATAGTTTTAATGCAAGTTTGAGAACATGAAACTTCATTGATGGGAATGTTTGAGGAACTCATTGTTTACCAAAAATTCCCTTTGACTAAAAACTCAAAAGTCAACCTTAAAAGTCAAATGTAAAAATCAAACTTAAAAGTCAAACTGAAAAGCTAAATTTGAAAATTTGAAAGTTAAACGAGAAAGTCAAAGTTTAAAGTCTAAGGTCAAAATTGAAAGTCAAAGTCAAAATTTTTAAGTCAAAAGTCAAAAATAAAAGTCAAAAAATAAAAGTCAAAGCTTTTGGTTGAAAATGAAATTTGAGAATTTGAAAAATTGATTTTGGGCAAAAAGTGTTAAAATTGCGAAATTAGGTTGAAGTAGCGAAGCCTTTTGAATTAAATCCAGAAAGAGAACAACATCTAGCAAGCTAGATGAGTTGGTAAGACGGTGGGAGGAAAGTATAGGAGACCCGGGTTCGAATCCGGGCAACCCCAAAATTTTTTGACTATTGCTGCTGGCAGCAAACTCAAGTACCGAACACGCTGCTGGGCCGAGAACGCGACTGACCGGGAACGCGAAGCGCAAACGTGCGAGACCGCAAACGAGCAAGGACCGAACACGTGTGAGGCTGGCCGTGAACCCTTCTTCGGACCAGCCGTGAACCTTTATTCGGATCGCGAAAAAACAGCGTTTTTCACCTCTTTTTGCTCCAAAACTCGATCAAAAACCCGTTTTTATGAAAAACTCAAAGAACAAACCCTCAATATTTCAAAAAAACTATCCAAAAACGAAAACTCCTTCAAGAAAAAGATCAAAACCGCTCCAGATCTTGCCAAAATGAACGATACAATCCAAGATCCGATACCAACTGTAAGTCACAAATTTGCTTGATGTATCAATCAGATCCAATTAATTATGCGGAATCCCAATCAATTCGATGATGCAAGATGAAAATAGAGAAGAAGGAGAAGAAGAATAAGATGAATCTTGTATGATTTGATGATTAGAATGAAGTTCCTTACAAGATTCACACACACACTTGCACCTTCTTTACTTTCTCTCTCTAGAACACCTTAAAGTGCACACACTTAAGCTCCTTTATAGCCTTGTCGTGTACACTCCTTACCCTTACAACTATATGTAGTGACCACAAATGGGTTCATAGCCGTGAACATGTTCACGGCCGTGACCACCTTACAACCGTGAACACCCAAACTTTTAACGCAAACAGACGTAAACACCATGTTGTTTATGGTCCTAGACTGAAAAATACAATTGCCTAGATAAGTAAAGTATAAACCATATTTTCGACCCAACACTCTATCTCATAAAGGTTGATGAACAAAACAATATGAAGGATCAAAGTAATATTTAATATGACATTCGATGATTATTCTATTAAAAGAGTGGAAACTACTTTTCCTTAGAATCCAATTCTTTTTAACTCAAAAGAGATTTTATCAAATGCTTAACTTTGATATTGATTATAATTTGATTTTTGTTATTTATGACAGGTCAATCAATGTTGAATTGAGTATTGAAGATAGTCAAGTTCCTGAAGCTTCACACATTCGGTTGACTCAATAATCATAGATGAAAGAATTGATGAATGTGTAACTTCAACACCAAATGATATTGTCGAGGGGGAGGAACCTTCGACACAAGTATTAGTTGAGAGGGGGGAACTGACATTTGCTACTCATGGTGAGAGGTAGCGATCGATGTCGAATGCTGATTTTGAGGGGGAACAACATACTGAAGATACACATTTATAGGGGAGCAAAGTCAAACTTCTGTCGAAGTTGGACAACCATTACATGTCGAAGATGACAATGGAGCTTTAGGAGATATACATTTTGTTAATGATATTAATCATACTCTTTCTGTTGTAGAAGAATTTTATGATGCATATGATATCTTTAAGGATGTTGATCTTTATTTTGATCCATCTAATCCTCCAATGGAAAATGGAAACATGATCATCAAAAAGAACAAGTGATCGGTAATCTCAAGTCGGGTGTTTCACACGTGCACAAATTAGAGCACAAAATGAAATCCTTAATGTTCACCAAGAGTTTTTTATGCTTAATGTTATTATTTCAAAAATCGAACCGAAGATTTTTAAGATTGCATTGGAAAATCCAGATTGGGTTGCTGCAATGCAAGCTCAAATGGATGAGTTTGATAGAAATACAGTTTGGAGATTGGTTCCTAAACCAAGAAGTGTTTCTATGGTTGCTCTTAAATGAGATTTTAAAAGCAATGTAGGTAAGGAAGGTAATGTTGTTCACAATAAGACATGACTTGTTGTTAAAGGTTATTGTCAACAAGAAGGTATTAGTGATGATTAAACCTTTGCTCCTGCGACAAGACTTTAATTTATTCAGATTTTTCTTGCATATGAAAATCACAAGAACTTTGATGTTCACCAAATGGATGTTAAGTGTACTTTTCTTAATGGTGTGCTCGAAGAAATTATGTATATTCAAAAACCGTCTGGGTTTGTCAATGATAAATTTACTAATCACTGTTACATTCATAATAAGGTTGTTTATGGCTTAAAACAAGCACCAAGGGCCTAGTATGCAACTTTAATCAATTTTTTGAATTTCTACAAATTTAAGAGAGGATCAGTTGATACTACACTATTTCGCAAGAAACTAGGGGATATTATTTTTCATTCTGCTGACCTTGCTTTCTCAAAGGAATTTGAGGACTTGATTTCCTATTAGTTTCAAATGAGCATGATGGGCAAAACTAACTATTTCTTGGGGTTGAATATTCTCCAAAGAAAAGAAGGCATATTTATCAATCAAGAATCTTACACGACGAATTTGCTTGAGCGATTTGGCATGACCAACTACTTCGATGTGGAAGTACCTATGGCAGGTAGAAATCGCTTGAGTCCATGTATGGATAAACCTGTTGTTGATATAAAGACAATGAATCATGACTGGTTCATTGTTATATGTAACTACATGTCAACATAATATCATGTTTTTTGTATGTAATTATGCCAGGTAAGAGAACCACATCTCACTACTCTAAAGAATATTTTTTGATGTCTACATCGAACCGCTATGCTTGGAATTTGGTATCCTATGAAAAAAGTATTTTTCATTCAAGCCTATTCCGATGCTGATTTGGGTGGTTGTCAACTTGATAGAAAAAGTACAACTGGTGGTTGTCAATTTCTTAACGGGAAACTGGTGAGTTTGCAATCAAATACGCAAATAAGTGTGTTAATATCTACTGAAGAGGCAGAGTATGTTGTTGTTGTTGCTGCATGCACTTTGCAAGCTATATAGATACAAAGTCAATTGCATGACTATGCAATCAACATGAAGAAAATTCCTTAATTGTCTGATTCTTCGAGTGCAATTCACATATATCATAAACAAGTTCAACAGTCAATATAAAACATATTGGTTTTAGATACCATTTCTTCAAAGATCATGTCGAAGATGGAAATATTGAAGCTTATTTTGTCAATACCACATATCAACTTGCAGATATTTCTACCAAACCAGTTGAGGAAATATCATTCTTAAGAATCTTAAATGGATTGGGAATTATGGAATCATGTTATGTACCAAAATCAAGCTAAAGATTGTAGTATTGATAATAATGTTGATTTTTCTTCATGCATATTTCGATATGCATGCAACTTCGCAATGTTCGCTGAATAATTCAGAAGTTATTGTTCATGTTCAGAACTTCACAGAGCTTCGCATTTGCAATTTGCACTGAATCATTCAGAGTTACTAGCTTACAATCAAAGTATTTGTACAATTCTAATTTTATTCTTAATTTTTTTATTCTTGTTGAAAAATAAAAAATACAAAAAAAATATTCTTCTTTTTATGTATTTCAAAAATCAAAAATTCCAAAAAAAATTTCTTTATTTCTGTCTTTTAAAAAATATTTTTCTTTTTCATTTGATTTTGGACATCATGGAATTGATGGAAGCACAAACCATAATTTTTGGTTAACCCTTGACATTTTGAGTTTACACCAACTTAGAATTTTGGTTATTTGAAAATTGTTTCAATGATCAATTTTGTTTTAACCATGAATTTGTGAGAGACTCGATTGTCTATCTTGTTACCTAATCTTCTTGTACTATGCACATTTTTTGACGCATTACCTAAAAGACCCTAACTTCCATATATAACATTATTATCACTCCAAGTTACTCCAAAACATGCTACATGCATATTTATAAATAATACTTTACATTGATAATTTGAATACAAAAGATTGGATACAAACCGACTAAGTTTTAGTATATTACATAACTACCCAGGATATTAAAGCTTTTATACAAACATAAACCCAAGTACAAAAGTAATAGTATAAACTATTCTAAATCTTCCCACAGTATATGACTATACTGGATGCTTATTGCCTGCAGTTGTTAACACTGAGAGGGTTAAGCGGTGACACTTAGTGAGTTCAATAATAGATACAATATAACGTTATACCATATATATATATATATATATATATATATATATATATATATATATATATATATACCAATATGAGAGAAACAAAGGGAACAAAGAACAACAAAGGCAGATGAGTATCATATGACATGCTTTCCATATCAATGAATAATCTGATTCAAAGATTTATAATCAATGAGACATAACAATTTCAATGCTTGATATACATTAATAAAACATTTTCCCATATGGAATGGAAAAATAACCAATTTCTGAATAAACATTTTGGTAGATTTCAGGCTTTCAGCCCTATCTAACCTTCTGCTAATGCCATAAGGGTATAAGTCATTCTCTTGCAAGACATGCTCTCCACGGCCAAAGGCTACATACCAATACCACTGTGAATCTAAGTCCTTTCACTGATCACATGGCCAAAGGTACAGCTTTGCTATCAAGATAGCAGAAATAATAACACAAGATGATAACACGGAAAATCACATACCACATATAACACCTAACATACAATTGTTCCTATATATTGAACTCACCATGAAATAATCAGGGGTTAAATTATTAATTTGGGCAGCACTTCGACTCTAAAAATGACTTTCTGTGACGAAACCGGGGATCTTAGTTGAAAACCGGCCTTACGCGGGCAGAGTTTCGACTTGAAAATATGATTTCTCAGGAACTTCGGAGTGTCAGTACTTGCTACGGGTGTTGGGGATGATACCGGGACTTCGGGGGGTTAAAAGTGGGCTAAAGAAGGTTTTTATAGTGAAAGGAAATAGATTTTGTAAACAAAATACGGGCAGCCTCGCATCCCTTATATAGGGTCCGAAGCAGCTTACTACGCGGGGCGTAGTCGCCCATTACGCGGGGCGTACGAGACACACGTCCGATTCTCGAAAGGAAGGGCACGTGGCTCGGACGTGTCCGCTACGTGGCTATCATGTGAAGACCGGCGATGTGGCCAATCCGAGGCCCTTTAATGCGAACGTTGGGCCTAGGCCTTTATGCGGGGCGTACCTCCTCGGATAAGTCTCGAGAATTTTTATTTAAAAAGTTCAAAAATTCATATATTTTGCATACGAGCTCCGTTTTTGATGTTCTTTATATCCACGCGTAGGTGAATTTATGCTCTACAACTTTCGTTTAGACTCTATCGGCTAGTTTTGAGTTTATTTTTAATATTATATTTTTAACGGGGCTGGGACAGGAAAAGTCCGTTAAAAATTCATAACTTCTTCATCCGACGTCTGTTTTCGTCTGTCTTTTTACCGTTGTACTACTATTGTCGAGACCTTCTATTCTCGTTTAGGTTGAATTGGCTAAAAATCAATCGATCTTTATTTTGAGTTTTTTGGTTGTCTACTGTTATTCCGAAACTTAGAAAAAAAATCATAACTTCCTCATACGAAATCAGATTTGGACGTTCTTTTTATGAAAATTCTCGGTTTAATGAATACTACGACTTTCATTTAGATTATAAATAATAAAAAATGTATTTTATCGAAAACTCACTTTTTACGTCTTATGGCTTCATGCCGGTTCTGTCGCGAAAATTTAAGAAGTCATAACTTCTTCGTTATAACTCAGATTTCGATGACGTTTTCGCCTAAATGTTTCTAACGAAATTATCTACAACTTTCAATAATAAAATTTTACTTATTTCAAATTTTATATTTTTGTTAAATTTCAATATTTGACTTTTGATTGGAATCTCATAAGACTTCCAATATTTTCCGAGTGATTCTAAACATAGTTTTACTTCATTTCTAGTAAACACTATCTGTTAGAAATCAACGCTCAAATTCATATAATATTTCATTATATTTTCACTTTTAAAATTACATAACACGATAACTGAACATGTATGTTAGAAATACCTCTTCCTTTTGAGGATTTCGTCCCCGAAATCATAACGATTTAAACAAATGGTGATATTTCATTCTTATCTTATTCTTATTTTCCCAAGTAGAATTTGGGCCTCGATGGTATTTCCACTTGACAAGCACCAATTCCACTTCTTTATTACGTAGATCAATCGTTCTCTCGTTTATCATATTTTCGGGCACTTCTACATATCTTAATTTATTATCCAGTTTCACCTCGGATAACGGGACAGTTTCATCATATATCATTAAACATTTACGCAGATAACTCACATGAAATACATCATGAATACCTGCCAAATCTTCCGGCAATTCCAAGCGGTATGCTTGTTTACCAGTTCTCTGGATGATTTTGAAAGGTCCAACAAATCTAGGACTCAATCTTCCTTTCTTCCCAAATCGCATAATGCCTTTCCATGGGGATACCTTCAGCATTACGAATTCACTCACCTGGAATTTTATAGGTCATCTTCTATTTTCTGCATAGGACTTATGTCGATCCTGGGCTTCTATCTTGTCAACGATGTCTTGAATCATTTCAGGATCACCAAGGACTTTCTGTCCTACAACACGCCAACATAATGAAATATAACATTTACACTCATATAGTGCTTCATATACCTTCAATATATTTTCTATTATTTGGATTGTTCTCTCCGTCTGACCATATGTTTGGAGATAACAAGTTGTGTTGATAGTGACACGAGATCTCAATTCACATTGCATACTTGTCCAGAATAAGAATTATAGCTACTATCACGATCGAAAATAATCTATAGTGGCACACCATGTCTCGCAACAGTTTCATCCAAGTATACTTGTGCGTGTTTCTACATTGGATCTATCCGGGGTTGTCTAGGCAAATCATCGGGAAAAGCGTCAGGATATTCGGGAATATCATTTACAGTTTTCTTCTCCTCTTTTGAGGTATCAACTATATACGCTAGATAAGTATAATACCCCTTCGATATAAGTTTACGGGTTTCTAGGAAAGAGATTATTTTTAAGATTTTAAGTCTTTGTTTTCCGTAGACATAAATAGGATTCTTCCCTTTGATAGGGATGTGTACTATCTTTTCGAATCACAGGAGTTCAGTGAGGTTCTTTGACGACCAATTCATGCCGAGAATAATTTCAAAGTTAGGCAAGGAGATAGGAATCAAGTTAGCAAGAAAACTATAACCTTCAATTTCTATAACACAATCTCTATAGATTTTATCAACAAGTAATGATACACTTCCCATGGTATCTACATGAAATGATTGGGCGAATGAATAACAAGCAATTTGGAAGGAATACGCGAATTCATGAGGCACACAAGAATTTGACGCACCAGAATCAAATACAATGTGAGTAGGTCTAGAATTAACGGGAAATGTACCAATCACAACATTCAGGTCCTCACGTGCCATCTCTGTGGTAATCTGGAATGCACGGTCTTTAGCTTTTGGCACCTCCTCCTTTTTAGTTGAAGTACCCATCGGTTGTTGAACGGAAACTTGACTTCCTGCCGTTTGGCTAATAAGAGTAGGGCAGAAACGTTTCCTATGGCTAGTAACATCACAAGCATAGCATGCAACATTCTTCCTCGGGCAAACGGGCTTTACATGACCCGTTTCTCCGTATCCATAGCAAATCACCGATCCTTTTCTGTTCTTCATTGACCTTGGTGATTCTTCCCACATTTCCGACATGATGATAACTGAAGAGGAAAAGATTGTGACCGACCGCGGTCATAAAAAGTATTATGAGATAATACTTGTCTGCTAATATCAGATCAAGCCAATGAAATAGAATAAATAGAAACAGTTCTATCGACACATGCATGTTTCGGAACAGAAAGAGTAGCACCATGTATTTCTAAGTCATGATCACGCTTTCGGGCATACTCAACAACTTTGCCAAATGATAGAATATTTCGATTAATTATGAATTCACGGATTTCATACCATAATCCTTCCATGAATAACTAAATTTTCATCATCTTCATAACAGGTAACATCTCTAGCTAATGCTTTCTCAATCCTTTAATGAAGATCGTTATATTTCTATCGACTACTTTGACCATCTCCTTCTTCAATCTTTTGACTGAAATTTCGTCACTACACAAGACATGGTTCTCTGAGCCAATTAACTCACTTCACAGATTTATATTAATCGGACTCGATTCTTTATGACCAATAAGGTCTTAACGAAAATCATCTTCTTAGTCATCACCGAAACGAAGGTAATGACATACTCGAACAAAAACGGAATCGATTTTCTAGCTTCTTGGTGACCTTGTCACTTTCCCTTATCCAAGTGTGAGTCCAATGCTTCCAATAGTATAGGCCTCTAATACTATTCACACCTACTCATACTCGTCCCAAGTATTGTCTCGCAGTTCCCAATTCACCATTCAAAGGTTTTCACAGAACAACTTTTCACACCTGAGTGTGTTCAAACAAGTACATACAACAATGTCTCCTATACTCAACTAGATTTCCTATACCCTCCTTCTAAGATTCTTCTCATGCTTATGCTCGATCTAGCATATCCTAATACTTTTTCATAGGTCGATAGAAATTTTACTTTCAATTCTTCATATAAATTCTTTCTCGGGTAGTGTCTACTTTGCAAGACACACTATGCCAGAATTTACTCTAGTAGTGTGCAAAAAAACGGTCTCTAACTATCTGCATCATCTTATAACTCATTCAAGTCACCATGCACATTTGTTTATTTCATTATCCTTCCATGACATCGTCATTGCTGTATATGAGTAAGTCTTCTTCTCATGAGTGTATCTTTTAAGTCTACTTCATAGGAGTCTATCCTAGGAAGTCCGCATTATAGCTGCATCTCAGCAAGCTCTACTAGCTTCAACTTGGTTTTCTGTCATTTCTAGCTACAACATCTCTTCTCATACAATACTATGGGTGTATTTCTTCTTCAACTAAACATTCTACTTTACTTAGACCAGTAAGTTACTTAGCCTTTTACCACTAAATGACTTAATTCACCATCCTAATCATGTATGTTAAAGTCGGCTTAACACACAATGGAACTTCCATATGGATGTGATAGAAGTCAATCGTCACTCGGTCTTATTAAATACTAAGTCCGAATATCCTGTATAGGGTAACTACTTGAACTACATACTACATCAAAATGGTTAGGCAAAGCCTTGGCCTATTGAGTCTGAAAACTTCATTAGCCTTTCCTTTGATCTTCTTTTAATTCTTCTAAATCTTGCACAACATCAATTGCAATACTTCTGAAGTATTGATCACCATCTTCGGTTGTTTCTACTCCATAAGCAATTATTGTTTCAATCTGGACAGCTGTGGAACAACTTCATCGATTACGTAAAAACATTCATCTTGTCCAAATGTACTTCGAATACACAACATTCTTCCAACGGTGTTATTATTTCACTAAACATATTTTGAATGTAGAATACCACTCTATAGGTATTATTACACTATTTACGATATCAATTGATTAATATTATTTTATGATATCCTTCGATCGTTTATCTATAAAATTATCGATGTCGACTATCATAAGTCTTTTTATCACTTCGAAAAGTTTCATATCAGTTCTAATACATAAATTTTTAAATCTGGCATACATAAAATTTCCTCTTCCATACTATGGTCGGCAACAGACGTTAAACTTTCTCAAGTAATACGAATATAGGTAAGCGACCTAAGGCATGCTATATTTATTTATCATTTAGCACATATTAGAATATAAGGCATATCTCCTCTAATATTCTAATCCTTGTCCATTTAGGTATTCAACCTAAAGTATACTTGATACACATCGTATCATCATCACTTAACAATCCATGTTTAAGTCTAGATATTCTCAAAATTCCTAGTTCACTTAAACTAATTCTCTGGTAATTTTGAAGTAACTTAATATTTTTGAATACTAGGGTTTATCACTACCCAATACCCCACTTAAATCTTTCCTATGGTTTGTATTCATGTACTTACAATGAATCCGTTCATATATTGAACTTCCAAGGGGTTAAGTCTAAATACCAATCTGTGGTATTTAGTTCACTTAAACTATTGCTCTGATACCGTGATTGAAAGACCCTAACTTTCATATATAACATTATTATCACTCCAAGTTACTCCAAAACATGTTACATGCATATTTATAACAATACTTTACATTGATAATTTGATTACAAAAGATTGGGTACAAACCGACTAAGTTTTAGTATATTACATAACTAGCCAGGATATTAAAGCTTTTATACAAACGTAAACCCAAGTACAAAAGTAATAGTATAAACTATTCTAAATCTTCCAACAATATATGACTATACTGGATGCTTATTACCTTCAATTGTCAAACACTGAAAGGGGTAAGTGGTGACGCTTAGTGAGTTCAATAATAGATACAATATAACGTTATGCCATATACATATACCAATATGATGGAAACAAGGGGAACAAAGAACAACAAAGGCAGATGAGTATCATATGACATGCTTTCCATATCAACGAATAATCAGATTCAAAGATTTATAATCAATGAGACATAACAATTTCAATGCTTGATATACATCAATAAAACTTTTGCCTATATGGAATGGAAAAATAACCAATTTCTGAATAAACATTTTGGTAGATTTTAGGCTTTCAGCCCTATCTAACCTTCTGCCAATGCCATAGGAGTAGAAGTCATTCTATTCCGACACATGCTCTACACGGGCAGAGGCTACATACCAATACCACAAAGGCATATGTTAAATCATGTGACATGCTTTCCATATCAATCAATGACTTGATTCAAAGATATACAGTCAATGAGACATAACAATTTCAATACTTGATATACATCAATAAAACTTTTGCCCAAATGGCATGTAAAAATAACCAATTTCTGAATAAACATTTTGGTAGATTTCAGGCTTTCACCCTATCTAACCTTCTTCCAATGCCATAGGGGTAGAAGTCATTCTCTTGCGAGAAATGCTTTACCCGCCCAGAGGCTACATACCAGTACCACTGTGAATCTAAGTCTTTTCACTGATCATATGGCCAAAGGTACAGCTTTGTAATCAAAATAGCAGAAATAATAACACAAGATGATAATACGGAAAAGCACATAGCACATATAACACATAACATACAATTGTTCATATATATTGAACTCACCGTGAAATAACCGGAGGTTAAAGTATAAATTTGGGCAGAACTTCGACTCTAAAAATGACTTTCTGTGTTGAAACCGGGGATTTTAGTTGAAAACCGGCCTTACGCGGGCAGAGTTTCGACTTGAAAATATGATTTTCTCAGGAACATCGAAGCTTCAGGACTTGCTTCGTAAGGAAGGGCACGTGGGGCGTAGTCTCGCGGTACGCGGGGCGTACGAGACACGCGTCCGATTCTCGGCAGGAAGGGCACGTGGCTCGGACGTGTCCGCTACATGGCTACCATGCGAAGACTGGCGACGTGGCCAATCTGAGGCCCTGCCATGCGAACGTTGGGCATAAGCCTCTACGCGGGGCGTACCTACTCGGATAAGTCTCAAATTTTTATTTATTTTTATTTAAAAACTTCAAAAGTTCATATCTTTTGCATACGAGCTCCGTTTTTGACGTTCTTTATATCCACGCGTAGGTGCAATTATGCTCTACGACTTTCGTTTAGACTCCGTCGGCTACTTTTGATTTATTTATAATATTATATTTTTAACGGTTCGGGACAGGAAAAGTCCGTTAAAAATTCATAACTTCTTCATCCGATGTCTGCTTTCATCTGTCTTTTTACCGTTGTACTACTATTGTCGAGATCTTCGATTTTTGTTTAGGTTGCATCAGCTAAAAATCACTCGATCTTTATTTCGAGTTTTTTAGCTGTCTATTGTTATTCCAAAACATAGAAAAAAAATCATAACTTGGTACGACGTCAGATTTGGACGTTCTTTTTATGAAAATTCTCGGTTTAATGAATACTACGACTTTCATTTAGATTATAAGTTATAAAATAAGTAGTTTATCGAAAACTCACTTTTTACGTCTTATGGCGTCATGCCGGTTCTGTCACGAAACTTTAAGAAGTCATAACTTCTTTGTTATTACTCAGATTTCGATGACGTTTTAGCCTAAATGTTTCTAACGAAATTATCTACAACTTTCAATAATAAAATTTTACTTATTTCAAATTTTATATTTTCGTTAAATTTCAATATTTGACTTATGATTAGAATCTCATAAAACGTACAATATTTTCCGAGTGATTCTAAACATAGTTTTACTTCAATTCTAGTAAAAACTATCTGTTAGAACTCAACGCTCAATTTCATATAATATTTCATTATATTTTCACTTTTAAAATTATTTAACACAATAACTGAACGTATAAGTTACATTAACCATAAGATTTTTGGTCAAAATCAATTAGAATCGAGGTGTGCCCAAACTTTCTGTTTATAATTTTCAAATAATTATCAGGATGATGAAATTGAAACCCACCAATCAATACACTTTAAGGAATTGGCAATGGACAATTCATTGTTCGAGATTTTACAAAGGAATTAACGGAAGCAACTTCTTATAGTTTCACTATGCCTTCGCATGATGTTCAAAATATGGATGAGCGTAGGACGGAACCGGTACCGAACCGTACCGTTCCTGATTTCCCGAAAACCGAATTTTATTGAAGGTCAATCCCGAGTACTGAACCGGATTAACATCACCGGTACCGATACCTAGAATGGTACCAGTTTTCGGTACTAGTACCGGTACTAGTGGTACTAAATCCTGAATTTCATGTATTTGGAGTATCGAGTACAGTACCATACTTTCAAATTCGGTACGGTTCGATACCCGTACGGGATCGGGATTTGGGACAAACTGATCATCCCTAGTTCAAAATCACATTATCATTATGATGCATGGTCTTTTACTGGAATTGGCCAATACCAAGTCATTACTACCTAAGAAGATCCAGGTTTTGTTTTCATGAAATGAGATTTCTTTTTGAACATTTTTTTATCCTTTTTATTACTTCCAATCAAATCCATGATTACTTGAAGTTAATTACAATGATCAATCATTGTTTTTCGTACATTGTTTTGTTCTTATGTTAAATTGCAAAGATGTTAAATTGCAAAGATGTTTGAGTAAAAGAGGCCCTTTGATACTTCTCTATAAGTATTCGATTTTAATTCACAGGAAACCACACAAGCACTTTGATATCTCTCTTGATATCTAGGGAAGAGGTTTTTCCCCGGATCTTACTACCTTTATATTGAAGTAATCATCAATATCATGAGCTATCCAAAGTTTTCTTCAAATTGATTCTACGTTTTTCTTTGGAACATAATTGCACTAGAATCCTCGAGGTTACATGTAATACCATCTTGTACCAAGATTCTACAAAGTCTGGTTCATGATTCCATGTATTCTACGCATAACTGGATGAAATGTAACCTTATCAATGATAAATATCAAAGATTGTTTCATGTTTTATAGTCAGTTGCTAATATTTTCAGTTATGGGAACAATATGTGACGACATTGGAGTAGGTGCTAGACTATTGTTTCTTTCTCTTTGATCGAGGGAAAACACTTTTGACTTTTACATGTGTTGGATAATGATGATGTCTCTTTAGTTTTTTCACTTTACATGTGGTAATTTTTATTGGTTAATGGTTCAAATTCAGATTTGATGCTACTTATAAAAAGGCTTTTAACTATTCTTATGAAGTTTTCTAACCTCCGTCTTTCTCTCAGGAACACTAACTTTAAATCGTTCAAGTTTTCTACAAAAATCTTTACGTAAATCCTCATCATGTATCATGTCGATCAGTTTAACACTACCGATGAAGAAAGGTCGATTCCTCAAATGTAGATCCAGTCTAATAGCATCTGATTTAATCTTGATCTTGCTCCCTATCCTGAAGAATTAAAGAAGCTTGTTCAATGTTTCAATGATGATGTTCTTCATTATGCATTAACTACTTCCTTTTCTATTCCGATGAAGTGTTTATCCTTAGCTTGTTCAACTACTATGTACATCAAGGATTGTGAACTGATTACGTATCAGATGGAAACAAAAGGCAAGAAGAATATCACGAAGATACAATTTACTCAGATTATGAAGCTTCAATATGAAGGTCCGTTTGAAACTCTAACGCCTGATCACGTTCTTTCTATGTTAAATGAAATAAGGCATTACCTCCTATTACTCTTATCAATGCTTTTCGCAAATCTAATTTACCTTTTATATGGTGGTTTTTTGGATTAGGTGTCTAAGCCATTAACTAAATTACTATAAACTTAAATTATTAGCAAAGTCCTTTTTGGTTGCCCTCAATCCTAATAAGAGACTGGAATGCCACTGGGAGAGAAAGAGAGAGATCGATTTATTAATTTATTATATGACTAATATAATAAATAAAAATCAAAACAAATAATTTATTAATATGTTTTGAGAAAAATATATTAATTCTAACCTATATTCTTTAATTATAAATTAATTAGAAATTAACTGGAATTAATTTTGGGATTAATTGGAATAATTAAAATTGGAAGGACTAAAGGTGAAAATGGTCAACAGATTGGGCATTGACCAATTCTAGAACCTCCCTAGGGGTTGGGCGAATTCTATGGGGGTTTTGGTAGGTTTCTAGAGCTTATCTTGGGCTCTAAGGAAACATGGGGGAAAGCAAAAGAGATAAGGCTTATCCAAGGAAACATACCTTATCCAAGTCCCTCTAGAACCTATATAAAGGGTCCTTATGCGTCATATTTTCGACACACAATATTCCTATTAAAAATTCTGAAAATCCTCTCCCCTCTACTCTCTCTTCAATAGCCTCCAACTTCTAGTGATTGGGTGTGAGCCATCAGTGGCACGAGATTTCTGGTGCTAGATTTCTGAAGTTGTACAAAGAAGGAAATACGTTTATTTACAATAAAAAAAATAAAAAGTATGTTTTCTAATAACCCTTCTCCAATTTCGAAAATTGCAATCTACTTTAGGATTCTTGAATTCAAATTTTTGTTTGCATATCGTACTGAGAACATAGATCCTTTAGGGTGTATGCGAATTTAAGGTTTTATATTTTCCCCCCAAAAATATGATTTTTGTTATCTATTGTAACGCCCGTAGATCCGGGCTAGTCAATTTAGAGACGATAAGCATCAAAACTGACTTTTTGATGGAAGATTATTTAGAAGGATTAATCTTAACTAAGTTGTAGTATATGTTACAGGGATTCCGTACATATAAAGAATGCCGAAATCCGAGTTATAATGAAGAAGTTATGACCTGTCGAAGTTTCGCGATAGAACCGGCACGACGCTGAATGACGTAAAATATGAATTTAAGATAGAGCGACATCTAGCCTTAGTGATCTAAACGAAAGTCGTAGAATACGTTAAACCGAGAGCATGCATAAAAAGAACGTCCAAATCTGACTTCGTATTAGGAAGTTATGATTTTTCGAAGTTTCGACTTAGCAGTATACAGCCCAAATCTAGAAATTGAGATCGAGTGATATTTGGCCAAAACAATCTAAACGAGAATCATATATCTCGTCGTTAGTAGTCCAACAGTAAAAAGACAGACGAAAACGGACTTCGGATGAAGAAGTTATGATTTTATTACGGATTTTTCCTGTCCCGGCCTACTAAAAATAATATAATAAAAATAAACTCAGAATTAGCCGACAGAGTCTAAATGAAAGTTGTAGAGCATAGTCTCACCTACACGTGGATATAAAGAACGTTGAAAACGGAGCTCGTATGCGAAAGTTATGAATTTTTGAAGTTCGAGGCACGCATACCAAAGGTTATCCGAAGAGTACGCCCCACGTACTCGATGTACGCTCCGCGTACTGCTTGTAGAGGGAGTACGACCAGTGTAATCGCAGGGATCAGCCCCTATAAATAGATGTCGTGGGCTGCCGAGTTTTAGTGCTCAAATTCTTCTCTCTCACTCGTTAATGCCTCGTTTTGCGTGCAACTTATACCCCGAAGCCCCGGTATCATTCCCGAGACCCGAAGCAAGTCCCGAAGTCCCGAGGATTCCAAGAAGTAAAGTTTTCGAGCCGAAACTCTGCCCGCGAGAAGCCCGGTCTTCAAGAAAGCATCCCGGTTTCACCGAAGAATACTACTCTTAGAGCCGTAGTGCTGCCCGATCATCTTCTGATCAGGTGAGTGTGTAGTCACTTTCTTCCAACACATAGATATGAAGTATTCTTTATAAAATATGTAATATGTGTTTATATATTATTTGTTTATTTGAACTAGTTGTTGAATGGATGTTTTGTACAGTTTTAAGCTGTATATAAATGTATTTATTTTATCTACTAATATGTTCGGTAGAACATGGGTAGACAGTTGGTGTGTGATGAAATAAAAATGGATGACAAGTATCGATGTTTAAGATGATTTAATCATCTAGCAAAGTATAGAAAATGACCACAGACTATTCTAGATAGTCCAGTGGAACGTTAGCAGACTCGTAACCTATAGGTATTTTTGAACTAAGTGTTCATTAGGTATTTTTGAATTGAGTGTTCATTAGGTGTTTTTGAACTATGTGTTCATCCGATTGTTCTTCTTTTTGACACTATTACGGGTCGGGGTACGGGAGCGTACGGTAGTACTTTATTAGTATTTTCCCTATACTTTTTATTTTGAAGAGCTTTGGAGTGTTCGTTTCTTTTATGAAGTGATCGGACGAGCTTCATGTGTCAGCGTTTCCGTTCACGATGTCGGATAGGGTGAGTCTGGGGGTAAAATACCCCACGATATTCAGATCACTTCTAGGAAAAGTTCGATGCTGGATAGGGTGAGTCTGGGGCTAAAATACCTCACGATATTCAGACCACTGCTAGGCAAAGTTCGATGCTGGATAGGGTGAGTCTCGGGGTAAAATACCTCACGATATTCGGACCACGGCTAGGCATTGTTATCTAGATAACTACCCCTGACTTAATTGTCTTGTGGTTCTTTCTTTTACGAACGAAGATTCGTTGTGAAACTTATTCCATTCCCCTCATTTGATGTCTTTATCGATCCTCGTATGCTGCTAGGAAATTTCCAAAGCAACTTCGTCAGTTTGTTGTTTATATCGATCCTTTAGGCTAGATCTTGTAAGATCATTGTATAGGATCAGTACGTGGGGATCGACGTTCGTTAGTGCTTGTAGTACAAATCTCGGGTAGCGATGGACTTCGTGCCTATTCCTTAGGTCAATCCTTAGGAATGAAGGATAGATGATTCTTAGGGTAGATCCTTAAGATTAAAGAAGATAATGGGGATGGGTAATTGGGTTGATTGTTTGATGATTAAATATAATAATAATATTATTGTGGGTTGAAAACCCTATGTACTCACCAGGTTTCCCAACCTGACCCACTCAGTTTTCCTTGTATTACAGGAAGTGGCTAAAGAGCATAAGTTGGTTGACATGACGAGAGATAATGGATTATAGGCCAGTAGTTATAAATAACTGTTGTAACGTCTATTTAGATCTGTTTATGCTTTTGGTCTGTATCGGAACATGACATCCCGAGATTTCTTTATATAATGAAAATACATTTCTTTAAGAAATTCTTTTGATAAATTCTTATCATATTTCATTTTGGGAACAAATTCCGCAATAGTTTTCTTTTAATGATTACTCTGATTTTAAAATAAAGCATAAACAAACCGGTCTTTTCTGGCCGTGAAATGGGGATGTTACAGTTGGTATCAGAGCATTAGTTTAAGCGAACTAGGAATTTGTAGGAAATTTCTATACTTAAACTTAGAATGCTAAGGGATGATTGTGAGATGAGTGTCTGCTATACTTTAGACACGAGCACTAGTTTATTTTAGGAAAGATGCCCAAAATGTTTTATGTGCTAAATGTTTTATGTTATAGCTATAAAGATGCCTTATATCCTATTATTTGTTCAGATCTATGGTCTGTTGCCGACCGGATCTGGAGATTTTATGTGTTCAGATTTCTAAACGTTTGATTACGGTATTAGAACTGGCATATAACTTTTCAGTGTGACAAGGAGATTTATACGTCTATCGTAAATAAAAGCTTTCATATCTTAAAATTTTCGCCTAAGTACACCGAGCATCTACTTGGGTGTACAAAACTGTATGGTGAAGACTCGTAGAGAATTCAGTAGATGGAGGAAATGAAAAGGCTTATGATAGTGAATGACACCTATCGGAAGATACCGTAAGAGTGGTATCTTGCCTTTAGAATATGTCTAATAAAATAACAGTACATTTAGAGGAGTACGGTACATCTGAAGTACACTTTCGATTGGCAGAATGATGGAACGATTGGTGTAATTCTTGAATTTGTCCTATCATCTGGTATTTCCATCACCAATCGAGTTGAAGTAGAATTGATGATTGAAGATACGCATGGAAGAAGTCCTAGTAGAGTCTAGGAAAATTTTTATGATTAATTGAACGCATTCGTATGTGTTAAATTGTTTTGTGATTTTAGGACTTGGGGACTGCGAGAAAATACTTGGGACGAGTATGAGTAGGTGTGAATAGTAGTAGAGATCTATACTACTGGAAGCACAGGACTCACGCTTGGATCAGGGAAGGTCGCAAGGTTACCAAGAAGCTAGTAATTGATTCCATTTTATTCAAGTATGTCATTACAATTGTTTCGGTAATCACTATTAAGATGATTGTTATTCCGACCCTAGTGGTCATATCGAATTGAGTCCGACTACAATGAGTTTGTTACGTGGTTCGGAGAACCAAGCTCGATGTAACATCTGACTTAATTCAGAAGGGTGAAATCAATACGACCAATTGTATCGCGCTCGTTGTTAAAGAAGTCAGTAGCTAGAAATGCTACATGTTAAAATGTGGTTATATCGCATTAGAATATGAAGGAAGGTGTATTCCATTTTGGAATTTGACTCTAAGAGACTTGAGTCTAAGCGTTGCATCATACGATGAGAGATCATTAGAGCATGACCCATCGGTCTATTACAGTAGATAAAGGAAAGTACTTATCCTAAGAAGAAGAAGGAGTCCTCAATAAGGATTTATTTTGTAACTCGTAGGTTACGATTGAAAGTCCAACATAGTACGAAGAGCAGGTGCAAGATTGAGCATCGCCTGCGGTCAAGAGGTCCAAGAGTTAGATACTCATTCAAAGAAAATTAGAAGTTATGATTATTACCTAGGTGAAAACATATATATGGAATCATTATACAAGTCCTATTTTCGTTGATGATTTCGGGACGTAATCATCCTAAGGGGGAGATAATTGTAACGCCCGTAGATCCGGGCTAATCAATTTAGAGACGATAAGCATCAAAAATGACTTTTTGATGTAAGATTATTTAGAAGGATTAATCTTAACTAAGTTGTAGTATATGTTACAAGGATTCCGTACATATAAAGAACGCCGAAATCCGAGTTATAACGAAGAAGTTATGATCTGTCGAAGTTTCGCGACAGAACCGGCACGACGCTCAATGACGTAAAATATGAATGTAAGATAGAGCGATATCTAGCCTTAGTGATCTAAACGAACGTCGTAGAATCCGTTAAACCGAGAGCGTGCATAAAAAGAACGTCCAAATCTGACATCGTATAAGGAAGTTATGATTTTTCGAAGTTTCGACTTAGCAGTATACAGCCCAAATCTCGAAATTGAGATCGAGTGATATTTAGCCAAAACAATCTAAACGAGAATCAAAGATCTCGTCGTTAGTAGTCCAACGCTAAAAAGACAGACTAAAACGGATGTCGGATGAAGAAGTTATGATTTTATAACGGAGTTTTCCTGTCACGGCCTACTAAAAATAATATAATAAAAATAAAGTCAAAACTATCCGACGGAGTCTAAATGAAAGTTGTAGAACATAGTCTCCCTATGCGTGGATATAAAGAACGTCGAAAACGGAGCTCGTATGCGAAAGTTATGAATTTTTGAAGTTCGAGGCACGCATACCAAAGCTTATCCGAAGAGTACGTCCAACGTACTCGATGTACGCCCAGCGTACTGATTGTAGAGGGAGTACGCATAGAGTACTCTTAAGTTACGCCTAGCGTAATCGCAGGGATCAGCCCATATAAATAGACGTCGTGGGCTGCCGAGTTTTAGTGCTCAAGTTCTTCTCTCTCACTTGTTAATGCCTCGTTTTGCGTGAGACTTATACCCCGAAGCCCTGGTGTCATTCCCGAGACCCGAAGCGTCCCGAAGTCCCAAGGATCCTTAGAAGTAAAGTTTCGGAACCGAAACACTGCCCGCGAGAAGCCCAGTTTTCAAGAAAGCATCCCGGTTTCACCGAAGAATACTACTCTTAGAGTCGTAGTGCTGCCCGATCATCTTCTGATCAGGTGAGTGTGTAGTCAGTTTCTTCTAACACATAGATATGAAGTATTCTTTATAAAATACGTACTACGTGTTTATATATTATTTGTTTATTTGAACTAGTTGTTGAATGGATGTTTTGTACAGGTTTTAAGTTGTATATAAATGTATATATTTTATCTACTAATATGTTGGGTAGAACAAGGGTAGACAGTTGGTGTGTGATGAAATTAAAATTGATGACATGTATCGATGTTTAAGATGATTTAATCATCTAGAAGAGTATAGAAAACAACCACAGACTATTCTAGATAGTCCAGTGGAACGTTAGCAGACTCGTAACGTGTAGGTATTTTTGAACTAAGTGTTCATTAGGTATTTTTGAATTGAGTGTTCATTAGGTGTTTTTGAACTATGTGTTCATCCGATAGTTCTTCTTTTTTATACTATTACGTGTCGGGGTACGGGAGGGTACGGTAGTACTTTATTAGTATTTTGCCTATACTTTTTATTTTGAAGAGGTTTGGAGTCTTCGTTTCTTTTATGAAGTGATCGGACGAGCTTCATGTGTCAGCGTTTCCGTTCACGATGCCGGATAGGGTGAGTCTGGGGGTAAAATACCTCACGATATTCAGATCACTGCTAGGCAAAGTTCGATGCTGGATAGGGTGAGTCTGGGGGTAAAATACCTCATAATATTCAGACCACTGCTAGGCAAAGTTCGATGCTGGATAAGGTGAGTCTGGGGGTAAAATACCTCACGATATTCGGACCACGGCTAGGCATTGTTATCTAGATATCTACCCCTGAATTAATTGTCTTGTGGTTCGTTCTTTTACGAACGAACGTTCGTGGTGAAACTTATTCCATTCCCCTCATTTGATGTCTTTATCGATCCTCGTTTGTTGCTAGGAAATTTCCAAAGCAGATTCGTCAGTTTGTTGTTTATATCGATCCTTTAGGCTAGATCTTGTAAGATCAGTACGTGGGGATCGACGCTCATTAGTGCTTGTAGTACAAATCTCGGGCAGCGATGGACTTCGTGCCTATTCCTTAGGTCAATCCTTGGGAATGAAGGATAGATGATTCTTAGGGTAGATCCTTAAGATTAAAGAAGATAATGGGGATGGGTAATTGGGTTGATTGTTTGATGATTAAATATAATAATTATATTATTGTGGGTTGAAAACCCTATGTAATCACCAGGTTCCCAACCTGACCCACTCAGTTTTCCTTGTATTACAGGAAGTGGCTCAATAGCATAAGTTGGTTGACATGACGAGAGATAATGGATTATAGGCCAGTAGTTATAAATAACTGTTGTAAGGTCTATTTTGATATGTTTATGCTTTTGGTCTGTATCGGAACATGACATCTCGAGAATTTGTTATATAATGAAAATACATTTCTTTAAGAAATGCTTTTGATAAATTCTTATCATATTTCGTATTGGGAACAAATTCCGCAATAGTTTTCTTTTAATGATTACTCTGATTTTAAAATAAAGCATAAACAAACCGGTCTTTTCTGGCCGTGAAAATGGGGATGCCACGTGTATAAAACTCATCAGTGGTATCATAGCGTATGTTCCCTACGAACTTGCACAAAGTTGAATAAGGTCAAAAACCCTTTTGATGGTTTTCGATTTGGGCAAGGATGTTAGAAATCCTAACCTCCTTCTTTAATTTTTGAAATTGCTAGGCTTTTGGTAGGGTTTCTTTCTTTTTAATAATTATTAGTTTTAAATGCCTTAAAATCGGAGTATTATTTATTTGGTAAATCCCAAAACCTAATTTCGAAATTAGAGGGTATTAGCTTTGGATTAAAATTTATTTTATTAATTGATTAATAGTAAATAAACTATTTAATCCTTATTGGTTTAATTTAAATTGAATTAATTTTATTAATTTCAAAATTTGTAAATTAAACCTAGTATTTTTTAAAAAGGTTTTAAAATACACCCTATATATAATATTAAAAGTTAATTACCATATGTATAAGACTAAGTCATTTGGATCTCTACTATGCCTCATTCACGAAGGCGAACTATAAGGGGGTATAAGGAAACTGCCTATAAAATGATAGTTGAATGAGTGTCCACTCTCACCCACCGCTTCCTTGTCTGGTGGAATGTCGTTAACAAAATGGATCTGATAGGCATTAACTTCTTTAAAAGTATAATTCTATTAAAGTAACTAAAACATCTTTTATAAAACCGACTCTTAGTTCTTCAGGAAAATGTCAAAACTATGTGAATCCATAAAATTGCACATTATACTTTATCGTAGTTAGTGGAGCATGTGTGGTTAATTGGCACACTAATAGTGACTATAAAGAGTAATAATGGGCATCTAAAAAATTATCATTGATTAATGGTGCGTGTGTGGTTAATCGGAACACTAAAATGAGATGATAAATAACATCGAGAGTGGCAAGCACATTTGTATGGTTATTAACATCTAGTTTGTGACCATCGGCATAAGCTGAGATTAAACATGTCATTGATAGACTCAATGAATCTCCGAAGATCTAGGAATTTCATAGTTCACAATTGGTGAATTGCTTTTACCTACCTTCATAAATTCACAATAAGATTACGATGTCCCTCTCATAGTTATGATTTTTATTTTAGATCCTAGCTTTAATCATTTACTATGGGTTAAAATATTAAGGATAAATGTCATCCAACAAAAACTATTCTTTTTCTCTATAGATTGTTGAGTATTTGAGATATTGAAACTGATTTGGCATCTTTGGTTATTTATGGAAAATATTTTATGTTCCCTATAAATAATCATTAGGCTAGCTTTTGATGTAAGCTTTTTCCTGATTAAGGTTTATTTTTGTACGTTCATATCAAAATCAATATATACAAAACCTTTGACAGATGAGTTGCATATGACGGTGATTGATTCATGATTGTTCATGGTATTCCGCATTCGTCATCACGGATTTATTCGTAACAAGTGGTATCAGAGCGGGTTCTGGTAGATCTCAACGATTATTACAAGAACCGATCTTGTTTATGGCGATATTTTTTTTCGTGAATCTCACCTTGTTCTTCAAGTTTTGTAAGTTTATTGAAAACAAAAAGTCTAATACCTCGTTTTATTGCAAAATCTTGTTCAGATCTGTTATCTTCTACTCATTCTTTCATCTAATTTGTTCTTGATTCGTGTTTTGGAAGAGAAATACAAGAAGAATATCGTGTTTTTTTTCTCATATTCGTGTTCAGATCTACTTTATCTCTCTAAAAATTGTCTCAGATCTGTTTTCTCTCTCTAGAAATCTTATCAGATCTACTTTCTCTCTCTTCATGTTCAGCTTCTTGTTAAAGATCCAATGGATCGTTTATTCTTTGACTCCATTTTAGAACTTGGATTAAAGGTTACTAAACCAATCTATGCTATCAACAAAGTGACTATGTTTCATATTCTTGGTGAATATACATTGAGACAATAAACAACATATTTTGGAGAGGAAAAAAGTTGAGAAGAGGTTGTTGTTCTTGTAATGCCCGTGTTCCCAGGCTAGGCATTAATATTGACATGATAGTCTAGGTTAACCTTTGTGACTCATTTTGGAGAAATGAAAAGGGATTATGTGAAAATTATGTGTTTTATGCTTAATTATTAGGGTTTAATTAATTAAGAATAAAAATGAGTGTTAAAATTAAATTTTAGATAAAGCCAATGTCTATTGAGAAAGTTGTAGTGGTCGGGACAAGGATTACAGATATATAAAGAATGCCGAAATCCGAGTTATAACGAAGAAGTTATGACATGTCGAAGTTTCGCGATAAACCGGCACGGTGCCGAATGTCGTAAAAAGTGAGTTTTTGATAAACTACTTTTTAGCCTTAGTGATCTAAACGAAACTCGTAGTATTCGTTAAACCGAGAAGTTCGATAAAAAGAACGCCTAAATCTGACTTCGTATGAGGAAGTTATGATTTTTCGAAGTTTCAGCTTAGCAGTAGACATCTAAAAACTCGAATTTTAGATCGAGTGATTTTTAGCCGACACAACCTAAACGAGAATCGAAGGTCTCGTAAATAGTAGCACAACGGTAAAAAGTCTGACAAAAACGGACGTCGGATGAAGAAGTTATGAATTTTTAACGGATTTCCTGTCCCAGTCTGTTAAAAATAATAATATAAAAATTAAACTCAAAATTAGCCGACGAAGTCTAAATGAAAGTTGTAGAGCGTAATTTTACCTACGCGTGCATATAAAGAACGTCAAAAACGGAACTCGTATGCGAAAGTTATAGATTTTAGAAGTTTTGGCGCGAAAATCGAGAAATTATTTCAAAATCCGAGAAAATTCGCATAGGCCACGTGATCCTCGCATGCTTGGCTCGTGCCCGACTCGCGTGTCGCATGCTGATTCGACCGAGGGTGTGGTCCAATAGGCTTCCGACGCGCATCGCTGCTGATGCCCCGTGTCCGAGGTGCTGGCCAAATCCGAAGCCGGCACGTAGCCTCCTCGCATCCGAGCCTCGCCGAAGCTGCCACCTGGTCCGAGCCTCGCAGACGCGTGCCATTCCCTCCTCGGTTCGGATCCGAGCCTTCGGTCCTCCTCCCCTATAAATAGCAGCCGTGCGAGACTTCCCGGGTAGAATCCGAAATTTGCCACTTTTCACCCATTTTTCATCCTTTTTATCATTTTGACTTCCCCCAAAGCCCCGGTATCATTTCTAAAGCCCGAAATAAGTTCCGAAGTTCCCAAAGACCCGGAAAATTTATCTTTTCGGTTTTGAAGCCCGACCTTTCGCAGAGCCCGGTTTCTCAATAAAACTCCCGGTTTTATTAGAAACGATCGTTTTAGGAAACGAATTGCTGCCCGATTTTCATTAAATCAGGTGAGTGTGTAGTCACTTTCATCTTACACATAAATATGAAGTATTTTATATAAAATACGTGATGTGTGTATATATGTTGTTTGTTTATTCGAGATGGGTGTTGAATGAATGTTTTATACATGTTTAAAATGATTTAAAATGTATATATATTTTATCTTCGAATATGTTGGGTAAAACATGGGTAGATAAAGTATGAGGGATAGAAGTACAATATAGATGTACGTTGGTAGCTATGAATTTAGTACAGTATAGATGTACGTTGGTAGCTACGGATTTAGTATGTTGGCAGCTATGCACTTAGTGCCAGTTGTATAAACCTTGGCGACGATGTGACTTCGTGCCTATTTGACATAAATTGTTGAAGGAAAACAATGTTGTCACCCCGATGTTTGTTTTATTTGACATAAATTGCTAAGGAAAAGTGGTGTTGTCACCACGTTGGTTGTTTTATTTGACATAAATTGCTGAGGAAAGCAATGTTGTCACCATACCGATTGTATAAATTACTGAGGGAAAAGCAATGTTGTCACCCCGGTGTTTGCCTTATTTGACAAAAATTGCTGAAGAAAAGCAGTGTTGTCACCTACATTGCTGAGGAACCCCCGAAGCAAAGTTGTCACCCCTAATGAAAATCCTTAGGCTAGGTCCCTTGTGATAGTTGTTTTAGGGACGTAAGGTGAGGATAACGGGAATGGGTAATTAGGGTTGTTTTTGGTTGATGAAATTGATAACTTATTTGTTGATTGAAAAACTTAAAGAGTTTATTATTTATTGTGGGTTGAAAACCCTTTATGCTCACCAGGCTTCCAAGTCTGACCCACTCAGCTTTTTATATTACAGGTAGTGGACCCCGAGCATAGTCGGATGATGATGATGAGTGATTTTTGGATTATAGACCAGTAGTTATAAATAACTGTTGTAAGGCTTATAATGTCTTGTTTATGCTTTTGATCTGTATCGGAACATGACATCCTGAGGTTTTGATATAAAAGGAAATTATATATTTTTTAAAGAAAGGTTTTGACAAACTTGTATCATATTTTGTTTTGCGGACAAATTCCGCAACATCTTTTATAAAGACTTCTCTGATTTGATTTTAAAAAGCATAAATTAAATCGGTCTTTTCTTGCCGAGAAATTAAGGGATGTCACAGTTGGTATCAGAGCATTAGTTTAAGCGAATTAGGAATTTGTAGGATTTCTAGACTTAAACTTAGAATACTAAGTGATGATTGTGAGATTAGTGTCTACCATATTTTAGACACGAGCACTAGTTTATTTTAGGAAAGATGCCTAAAATACCCTTATGTGCTAAATGTTATATGTTTGCCATATATGCCATTATTTGTTCGGATCTATGGTCTGTTGCCGACCGGATCTGGAAACCTTATGTGTGTAGGATTCTAAGCGTATGATTACGAGATTAGAACTAACATGTTAACGTTTCGGAGTGATAAGGGAATTGACATGTCTAACAAGGATAAAGACTTAAATTCTCCTTATTCGGTATATAGATTATAATGGCAAGAATCCGAAGTGGAGCTGGAAATATAAATAGAAATCAGCAACCTAAACCCCAAGTGGTGGAACAGGTGCCTATAGTAGGAGCTGCACCAGAACCCATCACCATGGCTGGAGTACGAACTATGATTCAGACCATGTCGGCTGAACAAAGAGAGGAATTGAGGCAAATGTTGCTGAACCACAGGGATGAACCTTCAGTTCCTGTTGAACAACGTGAATTGAATGACGATTGATCTGAAGAAGGAAACAACAGCAGATCGATTGGTCATAGTGAACCGCTTGTGGTTGGGAGAAATAACCACGAGGATAGAGTGGAGAGAAATGGGTGCAAGTATAAGGACTTTATGACTTACAAGCCATCGACTTTCACTGGAAAAGAAGATGCTGTCGGAGTAATGGACTGGATCTCGGAAATGGAATTGGCTTTCATGACTTGTGATTGCCAAGGCAAGTTACAAACCACTTTTGCAGTACGTCAGTTCAGGGGTAGTGCTGCTCGTTGGTGGAATACATTTGGGAAAACCCTAAGCCCTAATGAGCCACTGCAAATGACTTGGGCAGAGTTCTTGGTGCACTTTAAGCGCAAGTACTGCTCAGCCCAAAACGTGCTTGAGTTAGAAAACCAATTTCTAACACTGAAGAAGGGGAGCATAACTGTTGATGAATATACGAATAACTTCACAGACAAAATGGAGTTTTCTTTGCGTATTGTCCCAGATGAGCTGGCGAAAATTGACAGGTACGCAAAGGGACTTCCATGGGAGTATGCGGTGCCAGTACGTCAGGCACTTACTTTGGAGGCAGTTATCTGGGCTGCCAAGTCTGTTGAAGATATGATTAAGGGGAGAGCCGCCAGCAAGATTGAAGTTGGCGAGAAAAGAAAGTTTGAAAAGACTTCAGGTTCCAACGAGAAAAGAAAGTGCTCGAAGGCTGGAGGAGGAAAAGGCGAAGCAAAATGGTGCGAGAAGTGCAAAAAGAAGCACTTCGGGAAATATAGCGAAGAGGTGACCTGCTACAAGTGTGGAAAGACTGGGCATTATGCCAACGAGTGTCCGTCCAACAAGAGGATGTGCTATCGATGTAACGAGGAAGGGCACATTTCGAAAGACTGCCCAAAGAAGAAAGAGGCAGCAATGCCTAATGTTCCACCAAAACCAAAACCAAAGGCATTCCAAATGATCCTTAATGAAGCAGATGGAAATACAAAGGATCAGGAGTAAGGACCTTATATTCCCAAAGCTAAGATATAAAGTAGTAATGCAGTTAGTAACTTGTGGTGTAGCCTATTAGAGGCGTAGTATAGGGTAAACTCGAACCTTTGTGTAATTATTTTAAGAAATAATATAAACCCTGGTTTTGTCATCTGATGAATTGAATGACTATGTGAAATTCTTGTATGGTGACTTGGAGAACTGCGAGACAATATTTGGGACGAGTAGGAGTAGGTATGAATGGTAGTAGAGGCCTATACTACCGGAAGCACAGGACTCGTACTTGGATCAAGGAAAGTCACAAGGTTACCAAGAAGCTAGAAATTGATTTCGTTATTGCTCGAGTATTTCATTACCTTCGTTTCGGTAATGACTAAGAAGATGATTGTTATTCTAACCCTAGAGGTCATATCAAATTGAGTCCGACTACGATAAGTTTGTTACGTGGTTCAGAGAACCAAGTTCGATGTAGTAGTTGACTTAAGCCGAATTGAAATAAAGGATCTTAGCAGCTCAAGATCGTCAAAAGAGCTATCAACTGATATCATTCGAAGTTGGAGATTCGGTTTTACTTAAAGTCTCGCCATGGAAGGGACTTATAAGATTTGGTAGAAGGGGAAAGTTGAGTCCATGATTTATTGGACCATTTAAAGTTCTTCAGAGAATCGGGAATCAAGCTTACAAGCTAGAATTACCGGAAGAACTGGAGGGTATTCATAACACCTTTTATGTGTGTTATTTGGAGAAGTTCACGGGAGATGTGCCCGACATAATTCCCATTATAGAATTAAGGTTGGATGAAAACAAGAGGTTAATTGAAGAACCTGAGGCAATCGTTGACCGTAAGACTAAGGAGTTGTGACGCTAGATAGTCGATTTAGTGCTTATGTATTGGAAACATACGAATTGGCCAAATCTCACCTGGGGAAAAACGGAGAGTGACATGATGAGTCGCTACCTGTATTTGTTTGTTGATGTGTGATTCCGGGGACGGAATCATTCTAAGGGGGAGAGAATTGTAATGCCCGTGTTCCCAGGCTAGGCATTAATATTGACATGATAGTCTAGGTTAACCTTTGTGACTCATTTTGGAGAAATGAAAAGGAATTATGTGAAAATTATGTGTTTTATGCTTAATTATTAGGGTTTAATTAATTAAGAATAAAAATGAGCGTCCAAATTAAATTTTAGATAAAGCCGATGTCTATTAAGAAATTTGTAGTGGTCGAGACAAGGATTACGGATATATAAAGAATGCCGAAATCCGAGTTATAACGAAGAAGTTATGACATGTCGAAGTTTCGCGATAAACCGGCACGGTGCCGAATGTCGTAGAAAGTGAGTTTTTGATAAACTACTTTTTAGCCTTAGTGATCTAAACGAAACTCGTAGTATTCGTTAAACCGAGAAGTTCGATAAAAAGAACACCCAAATCTGACTTCGTATGAGGAAGTTATGATTTTTCGAAGTTTCAGCTTAGCAGTAGACAGCTAAAAACTCGAATTTTGGATCGAGTGATTTTTAGCCGACACAACCTAAACAAGAATCGAAGGTCTCGTAAATAGTAGCACAACGGTAAAAAGTCTGACAAAAACGGACGCCGGATGAATAAGTTATGAAATTTTAACAGATTTCCTGTCCCGGTCTGTTAAAAATAAGAATATAAAAATTAATATCAAAATTAGCCGATGAAGTCTAAATGAAAGTTGTAGAGCATAATTTTACCTACGCGTGTTATGGATTTTAGAAGTTTTGGCGCGAAAATCGAGAAATTATTTCAAAATCCGAGAAAATTCACATAGGCCACGTGATCCTCGCATGCTTGGCTCGTGCCCAACTCGCGTGTCGCATGCTGATTCGACTGAGGGTGCGGTCCAATAGGCTTTCGACGCGCATCGCTGCTGATGCCCCGTGTCCGAGGTGTTGGCCCAATCCGAAGCCGGCACGTAGCCTCCTCGCATCCGAGCCTCGCCGAAGCTGCCACCTGGTCCGAGCCTCGCAGACACGTGCCATTCCCTCCTTGGTTCGGATCCGAGCCTTCGGTCCTCCTCCCCTATAAATTGCAGCCATGCGAGACTTCCCGGGTAGAATCCGAAATTTGCCAATTTTCACCCATTTTTCATCCTTTTTATCATTTTGACTTCCCCCGAAGCCCCGGTATCATTTCTAAAGCCCGAAATACGTTCCGAAGTTCCCGAAGACCCGGAAAATTTATCTTTTCGGTTTTGAAGCCCGACCTTCCGCAGAGCCCGGTTTCTCAATAAAACTCCCAGTTTTATTAGAAACGATCGTTTTAGGAAACGAATTGCTGCCCGATTTTCATTAAATCAGGTGAGTGTGTAGTCACTTTCATCTTACACATAGATATGAAGTATTTTATATAAAATACGTGCTGTGCGTATATATGTTGTTTGTTTATTCGAGATGGGTGTTGAATGAATGTTTTATACATGTTTAAAATGATTTAAAATGTATATATATTTTATCTTCGAATATGTTGGGTAAAACATGGGTAGATAAAGTATGAGGGATAGAAGTACATTATAGATGTACGTTGGTAGCTATGAATTTAGTACATTATAGATGTACGTTGGTAGCTACAGATTTAATATGTTGGCAGCTATGGACTTAGTGCCAGTTGTATAAACCTTGGCGAGAATTTGACTTCGTGCCTATTTGACATAAATTGTTGAAGGAAAATAATATTGTCACCCCGATGTTTGTTTTATTTGACATAAATTGCTAAGGAAAAGCAGTGTTGTCACCACGTTGGTTGTTTTATTTGACATAAATTGTTGAGGAAAGCAATGTTGTCACCATACTGATTGTTTTATGTCAGGTGGTCTTATTTGACATAAATTGCTGAAGAAAGCAATGTTATCACCTATTATTGGTTGTTTTATTTTATATAAATTGCTGAGGGAAAAGCAATGTTGTCACCCCGGTGTTTGCCTTATTTGACAAAAATTGCTGAAGAAAAGCAGTGTTGTCACCTACATTGCTGAGGAACCCCCGAAGCAAAGTTGTCACCCCTAATGAAAATCCTTAGGCTAGGTCCCTTGTGATAGTTGTTTTAGGGACGTATGGTGAGGATAACGGGAATGGGTAATTAGGGTTGTTTTTGGTTGATGAAATTGATAACTTATTTGTTGATTGATAAACTTAAAGAGTTTATTATTTATTGTGGGTTGAAAACTTTATATGCTCACCAGGCTTCCAAGCCTGACCCACTCAGCTTTTTATATTACAGGTAGTGGACCCCGAGCATAGTCGGATGATGATGATGAGTGATTTTTGGATTATAGGCCAGTAGTTATAAATAACTGTTGTAAGCCTTATAATGTCTTGTTTATGCTTTTGATCTGTATCGGAACATGACATCCCGAGGTTTTGATATAAAAGGAAATTATATATTTCTTAAAGAAAGGTTTTGACAAACTTGTATCATATTTTGTTTTGGGGACCAATTCCACAACATCTTTTATAAAGACTTCTCTGATTTGATTTTAAAAAGCATAAATGAAATCGGTCTTTTCTGGCCGAGAAATTAAGGAATATCACAGTTCTTGATGTTCTTTGTGTTCTTGGTGAAGTTCAGAATGTTCTTCATGTTTCTAAAGAAAAAGTGACTCCAGATGTTCTTTTTGAGGGAGAGTCAAGTGGTTCAAGTTTTTCAGAAGTGTTACATTCCGAATCTGGTACTTCAGAAGATGAATCTAAAAGAAATTCTTCTGAAATCGTGAAAGTGAAGTCTTGTTCAATTGGAACTCAAATAGATGATTTTTTATGTTCTGATGATGTTTTTGAAGGAATGATTCCTTACAGAAAGCCAACAATTCAAGATGTTCAGATTTACCAAACTCCAAAAGTTTGTGTACCAAGGCTTGTGATGTTCAGACTCTAAAATGTAATGAACATGTTCAGATCCGAAAATCATAGTTTAAGCCTCATAATCTTCAAAGAAAGAGGAAGAACAAGAACAAGAGTAAAATAAAGAAGGTTTTGATGCCTAAGGTACAAGTAAATAATGCATGTGAAAAGGTTCAGAGAGCTGAAGTCAAGAATGTTCAAAGAAAATTCAGTTCTCATTTTTCTTCAGATGAATATGTTAGAAGTTGGAGAAAAGAGAAAATAGTATTTGGTTGGCTTAACGAAGTTTTTGGAAATTTTTGTTTTCGAACTAAAAAGCGGGTATTATTTTCAGAAGATGATCGATTCTCTTCAAATAAATGGGAGTGCAAGAAACCAAATTCAATCTTGAATCTTAAATGGGTATGAAAGGTCTCATAAAAGTTTTTTTTTTAAAAAAAAATCGAAAAAGGTGACAAAATCTGCTGAAATCTGATGAAAATTCAGTCAAAGATATGAAATTGTATTGAAGAAATCAATTTTTATTGATTTTTAATGGTTAGTAATGACAAAAAGGTGAAATGTTTCAAAAGTGGGTGAAAAATGACATTTTCTGCAAAAAGAGGGCTGCCATATGACACATTTTAGCAAAAGGGGTGTAAGTTGTCAATGTACTGTAACTGGAGGTTCAGATTCGGAACTATTGAAAAATGGGGGTTATATTCGGAATTTATTGAAACTTTGGTCATAATTTGTTAATTTCGGCATAGATGGCATAATCTGCTATTTCTTTCAATTAGGAGGGATTATTTCCGAGGATTTGTTCAATAGCTTAAGTTCGTTCCTGTGAAACGGAGTTGACGAACAAAATCAGATTCGGAAGTCACAATCTCCGAATTGACGGACAAATTCGCAACCCAAAATCAAGACTTGGAATCGGAGACTCGTATTCGAAAATTGTTCTCCGAATCGCTCCGAGCGCTCGGAGGCGTTCGGAGTTCTAGGAGTCGGAATTTCAAAGTGTTGGAATCGGAACTACACAATACAAACTTGGAATCTCGCAATCGGAAATTAATTCTAGCTCGGAACATATGAAATCGGAGTACGAAGGTTCGGAATTTAAAAACCAAAATCGCCAATTGAAAACTGCATTCGGAATTGGGACTCGTATTCAAAATCAATCTCCTAATCGCTCCTAACGCTCGGAGTCGTTCGTAGTTCTGGGTTCGGAGTTTATGCGTTCGGAGTTTACTGTTGATTGGAGCCAATAATCACATACGAATCTTTGTTATTCTAAATTCGCAGTTGTCGATTCGAAATTGAAATTATTCTAAATTCGCGATTGTCGTTCGGAGTTTACTGGCATCGGTAGTTTGAAATAGAAATTAACTGGATCGGAGATAATTTGTTTTGACTTTTTGAGTCAACAGCGTGTTGTAACTGATTCAGTTGAAGAAGACGCTTCAGTTTTCAATTCATTCCTTTTGTCTTTACACAAATGACAGTTTCTACCCCAGTTCTAAAAATTCTTTACAAATTAAATGGATTTTTACCATTTTAACCCCTTCTTACTAAAATATTTTCACTTCTTATCCTTTTCTTTGGTCTTATTCTTTTCAAACCCTTCTAAATAATTGCTTCTTATTCTATTCTTTTTGTCTAATATTTAAAAACCGAAAAATACAAATTAATTTTTGTTATCTTTCCGGTTTTAATTTTTGAGAATCGTGAATATTCAAAAAGGATTTATTTCATCAAATATGACGGGTTTTGGAGATCTATTTTGGCAACCTCGCTCCTTATGATAGAGCAGGTTATACGACTTACTCTATGAGATAGCGAAGATTGTTGGTGATTCTTCTTAACTTTTCGGATTCTCTCCATGGTATTTGTTGAAGATTCAAGGGGGAGTGATGATTATTCCAAGGGGGAGTTCATATTTGGAAGATAATATTTGTTTCTCTTGCTTTGAAGACCCCGTGTACTGATGAGTCTTAGAATTTAGGGGGTGAAATGCCAAGAAGATCGAAAATCGTGATCTTCGTCAGTTTCGACATCTAGGGGGAGATTGTTGAGTATTTGAGATATTGAAACAGATTTGACATCTTTGGTTATTTAGGGAAGCCTTTTTAGGGTTTTATATTTATGGTAAATATTTTATGTTCCATATAAATAATCATTAGGTTAGCTTTTGATGTAAGCTTTTTCCTGATTAAGTTTTTTCTTTGTACGTTCATATCAAAATCAATATACACAAAACCTTTGACAGATTACTTGCATATGATGGTGATTGATTTATTATTTTTTTGATATTCCGCATTCGTCATCTCGGATTTATTCGTAACATAGATGTCTACTCCTGTTGACGCTTGTGCTCCATCGTCATCTACCCACCACTTCGGTTTTTCATTACTCTCCATCATGTCCAAAGTAACCTTTGATGGCTCCAACTATAATGATTGGATGTGCAACATAAGGACGCCTCTTCGATTCATGGGCCAAGAGTATGTCCTTGAAGAAAAACTCATTGAAGCTGATGAAAACACTGCTACTCCTGAATAACTAGCTTCTTACAGAAAAGACTAAGATGATGCAACAATATCATGGTCGCCATAATGAATCCTGAATTACAAAGGTTCTATGAGGACTACTTGCCATTTGAGATGAACAATGACATTGTGGAAAAGTACCACAAGAGAACTCGTCAAGAGAACTTTGAAGTGGTCAAGTCGCTCCTGGTTTGCAAGATGGAAGAGGGAGAGTGTGTCTGCAACCATGTGCAGAGAATGCAAGGATACACGGAGTGTCTCGTTAAGCTCAATGTGCATTTTGAAGAGGAGTTAGCCATTAACATGGTCTTAAACTCCTTGCCAAGTTGTTATGATCAGTTGATATTAGCTTATCATTTGAACAACACGGAAACCAAATTGGCCCAACTCCACAACTTGCTACAGACTGTTGAGTCGAGATTAAAGGGGAATAATTCGGACCCTCCTACTAATGCTCCCGTTCTTTCCAATGTAAAGGGAAAAGGGCAGAAAAGGAAGGTTGCTCCCAAAGCTAACTGGAAGAACAAGGCCCATGTAGGGTCATCTAGCAATGGGCCAAAGGCGAAGCCGAACTAAGACATTCCAGCTGTTAGTGACCCCAAATAGGACACTTGTTTCTATTGGAATGACAAGGGCCATTGGAAGAGAAGTTGCCCCAAATACTTAGAAAACAACAAGGATGGTAAAGTGAAGTCATCGTTGATAGGTATATACACTATTCAAACTAATAACTTACTATCTACTCATTCTTGGGTCCTTGATACAGGATGTAGTTTTCACATTTGTTCTGATTTGCAGGGGCTAAAAGAAAGTGAGGAGGTGGGGAATGGGAAGACGAATCTGCTCCTAGGAAATAGGCAATCTTCTCTTGTTACCAAGATTGGGACTTATCAACTTGTGCTTAGTAGTGATGTTAGGATTAGTTTAAATGATTATTGCTACCCGTCTGAAATGATACAATTTTTTTTTCATTTTATGCATTGTTTAAACAAGGTTTTCGCTTCCCTTTTGATGATTTGAATGGTTCAATTCTAGTTTATAAAAATGGTGTTTTTTTTGAAGATTTACCTTGTAATGATGTCTATGAAACTATGACTTGTGTTGATAGCTTAGGCAATAGTGTATTTCATATTGATTCGTCTAATGGATTAGACAAGGAATGCTTGTGGCATTTTCCTCTTGGACACACCAACAAGAAACGCATCGCCCAACTCCAAATGATGGAGTCTTGGAAACATTTGACCTAAGGCCAAATGAGTGCGAATCTTTTCTTTTGGGAAAGATGACAAAATCACCTTTAACTGGATCTTGTGAAAGAGGTGAAGGGTTGTTGGATCTTATACACATAGATATGTGTGGGCGCTTCAGATCCACCAAAAGAGATGATAATCGATTTTATGTAACGTTTACATATGATTATAGTAGATATGGTTATATCTAGTTTAGCAAACATAAATCAGAAACCTTTGAAAAGTTCAAAGAGTTTAAACATGGAGTCGAGAATCATTTAGGAATGAAGATAAAGATGCAATGATATGATAGAGGAGGAGAGTATCTTAGTATTGAGTTCCACGACTACTTCAAGGAATGTGAAATTGTTTAACAATTGAGTCGTCCTCGTAAACCACCAATTAATGGTGTACCTAAGAGGCGCAATCGAACCTTATTGGACATGGTTTGTTTCATGATGAGTCGAGCCACTCTTCCTATTTCCTTCTAGGGTATGCCTTAGAGATAGTCGCCCATATCCTCAATCTTGCCCCTACTAAAAATGTCGCCAGAACACCTCACGAGATGTGGACATGGAAAGTTCCCTCGTTAGCACATATCAAAGTCAAGGGTTGTGAAGCTTTCGTTAGACGAGGGACTCATGAAAAACTAGAAGACAGAAGTGAGAGATGTATTTTTATTGTCTACCGACAAAAGTCCTTTGGATATTTGTTCTACAGACCTAGTGAAAACGTGGTCATTGTAGCATGAAGATGAGTCTTTCACGAGAGAGAGCTCATATGCATAAAGGACAGTGGCAACACAATTGACCTTGAAGAGATTCTAGAATCAACCAATGAAGGAACCTTAGAAGATATTAGCACTCAACAAGAGGAAGAAATTCCATTTTAGTAGGTTGACAATTCATTACCTCTTTGCCGTTCCTGAGTTCTGTGGTTTCCATATAACTTCAGATGGTGATACGTTTATTAGTGATCAAACACTAAAAAATTTGGATGATGCAACTAACTATAAGGAAACAATGGTAGGCCCTGAGGTATCCAAATGGAAAGAGGCAATAGACAGCGAGATCAAATCCATGTATGATAACCAAGCTTGGAATTTCGTTGATCAACAACCTGGTCAAAAGGCAGTTGGTTGAAGATGGATCTTCCAGAAGAAGACTGACATGGATGGAAATGTGCACACTTTCAAGGGACGACTAGTTGCGAAGGTCTTTAGTGAAACCCAAGGGGTTGACTATAATGAGACCTTGTCACGAGTGGCTATGATAAAATCTATTAGGATAATGCTTGCCATAACTGCCTTTCATGATTATGAGATTTGGGAGATGGATGTCAAAAGCACTTTCCTTAATGGGAAGTTGGCTGAAGATGTTTATGTTGGATTAGGTGTCTAAGCCCATAACTATAATTCGTATGTAATTGAACCGATAGTAGCATGGTCCTTTTGGGTTGCCTTCACCGGAGCAATTTGATAGAATGGATTTTTGAGAAGAGGTTATTTATGATTTATTAATATATTACAAGTATAATATATTAATTGAGATATCATATTATTTAATTAGTATTGATCAACAATTAATTTGGAATTAAATTAGTGATCAAAAGAGACTAATTAATTTTATGGGGACTGATTAAGTAAATCAATAATACTTATAGTTCGGGCTAATGATCCATGGTTGATTAGGATGGGCTAAACCCCTATGATGGTACATAAAGGTTTAACCCAAAGGGCCTAAGAAATATGAAGGGTCATGGTTAATTAGGGTTTGCATGGATGTAACCCTAGGCTTTCCCACACTATAAAAGCATCCCCTTAACCCCTAAAATCGGTCAATGCATTCTTGTGAAGAACCATAACCAATTTTTGTGCTATCTAGCCACTTCTTATAAGCCTCCTCTTGCATTTGGTGTTTGTGACACATTAGAGGCATCACATTTATGGTGCTAAAGATTTTGAAGGCCAAGAACTACAAGCCACACTAAGAGATATTCTTCTAATTTGGTTTTATGTTGTACATCTCCAATTGTATGCTAGTTAGTGTGTATGCTTTGGAAAAATGAAATTGCATGTATAATTAGAGAAAACTTAGATCCAAAGCATCTAGGGTTGCATGTGTATCATATGAGTGTTATAGTGCTCAAAACCCAACAGTGGTATCAGAGCCAAGGATTGTTTTCAATTATATTGATGCTATTATGTTATTTTCAAAGCTGAAAATTTTCATTTCTGGCCTCTGACTGATGAACTCGACGGGTCCAATGATCTGACTCGACGAGTTTACTCATAAAAGGGCAACTCGACGAGTCCAGTTCATGCACTCGTCGAGTAGAATATTCTGTTTGCAGATATTTTAGCCTTTTGGCCAGAACTGGATTAGGATCATTACCACAAACTGTTTTGTATCATAAAATTCGTTTTTGTTGAAATGGTAATGATTATCCTCATCCAATTAAAGGACAATTGTCAAATTTTAAGATAATAAGATGATTATTTGTATTATTTGATATGAATTGTCCTGCTATATGAGTTAGATTAGATCAACTTGATTAATAACAAATTATATGATAATTGAATAAGTTATAAGTGATCTAAATTGTTCTTGAAGAGAGTTTCATAATTTGTCTTCAAGTTATGAAATAGGAAAAGTTTCATTCATGAACATTAAAACTCATAAGTTATGGAACTCAAAAGTTTTGAATAGTTACAAAATTTGCCCTCAAGTTTTGGAATTTGTAAAGCCTCGCTTATGAAACATTTAATTCCAAACCTTAGGATTTTAAAAGTTAAAAATTCAACCGTTATAATATTATAATATTTGTCACACCCCAAAACCGGAATGGCAGAATACGTTCTGGGGTGGAGGACGTCATGTACAATATCATAACAATGCATAATAGTAAAGACAAGCATCAACATCCATTGCATTAATATAATAATTGTAATACAAGCGTATTATGTATAGTTTGTAAGACACCAAAAATATAATCAAAATAAAAGAGGAGTCTTGTATGTGCTCCATCTTCTCAAAAGCTGCATCTGTACCTGTCTACTGATGACCTGAGAATACAAGTTATTTTGAAAAGAGTTTATCAGCATGTAGTATAATAGTTGATATCAATGTTTGACAATAGTGTCTTTGCTTGTATAAAAATGTTTACAACAATGTAGTATAATAGTTGATATCAATGTTTGACAATAGTATACTCCCTAGAAAATCCTATATTTTTCCAGTAAAAGTAGTCTTCTACCAAGACCCGTTTGTTTGCATGTTTGATCCTTTGAAAATGTAAAAGTTTTCCCCAGTGAAACTATCAGTAAGAAAATATAGTTTTAGACTTTATTCATGTAAAGTAATTGGGAAAATAAGGTTTTACCCCAGCAGTGGCACTGGCGGCTAAATGAAATAAAATGCAGACTCCAGGTAGTATTAAATGTACAATACACCTCGGGGAGCCTGTTTGGGCTTTAATTATTAATGTGTAATTAAAGGTTTGAATGTGAACTCGTATGTAACCATGCTGATTGACGATCGAATAACTGATGACCCTCCGAGTCATATGTAGTGATGTGACATTTTGTCACCCCTTGGCCTTTCGGCTGGGACTGTAGCTAGCAGTCGGGATGCGGGAGTGTCTGTCCCGTATAGATCTATATACACAATGCCCGCTCTCCCTCCAGGAGACTCTGGTTACACGATGATACCACTGTGAAGTGTTGTATCGAGAAGTTGTATGTTACATTCTAATTATAGTATATTCTCTTGTATATTGTATAATGTATTTTCTGGTATAATGTATAGAGTGTTCCCTTGTATAGTATATAGTATTCTCTTTGTATAGTATTTAGCATGTATTGACTCATAACTATACTGACTCTGGTAGGCGTCATTGTAATAGTAGTAATGAGTAATAATCCTTAACTATACCTATTATAGTTAAATAGTAATGTTGGTTGCATGCCTTTGATACACAAGGTACTGAACTGAAGTGAAGACTTTTATATCCAACACCAATATATATGATATATAACTAAGAATTCAACGACAATCGGACAAATAACAGAATACCCTAAGTCCACAACCAAACAAGGAACAGGAAATAAGGTGAGCTATCAGTCCTAAGTCCTTCAAGTCTTACTTATATAAATATATTAGTATAGATATGGGTTTGAAAATAAAGCCAGTTTAAAAGAGTATGAAAACAGTTTTGGCATTTAAAGAGTTTGATAAAAGGTTTGAAACACTTGAAAATCCAAAGTTTGATGGTAATTTGAAAGTAGAAGCAAATCTTGTAGTCTGTTCTAGTTATTAATCACATATGATTAAAGCAATAACTAGAAATATTCAACTTGTATTCCCCCCATAAAAGCATTTAAAATCATTTAAAAGGTTAATTAAGGGGTATGAACTCACCTGCAGTGAGTGGAGTGGATGGAAGTGTCGGGTAGGATGCTAGGTGTCAAGTGAGGACTTGAACACACACACGGATCCTATGTAACATGTAGTGATGCATCAATGCATCTAATTAGTTGTTTAATGACTAATTAATCAAGTAAAGACCTACTAAGACATAGAAACACTTTGTTTTAAGTGCTAGGAGTGCTAAAGGGTTGTATCTAAGGAGAGTATGGCCTTACCTTGGAGTTTACTCCTCAAATGGTAACCCTATATGTGTTTACGGTTTCTGGACCATTTCCCCCATGAGTTTACGGCCGTAAACTCATGGTAATGGTGCATTTGTGTGTTTTAAGGTCTTATACTTCACAAGAGAGTGTTCTAAGTTTGAATCAAAGGCTTAGGAAGAGGTTAGGGCTCGAAATGGACCTTCTTTGGAGTTTATGGTCCTTGGACCACCTTTGAGAGTTTAGGGTCGTAAACCCTTGAGTTTACGGTCGTAAACCCATGAGTTTACGGCCGTAAACTCATGGTTCCTCAACCATTTCATGTTTTGGTGTTTCTAGTTCATGCATGCAAGGTTCTAGTCTTTTATCCAAGCTATAGAAGGTGTTAGGGCACATAAACACCACTTGGTGGTGTTTACGGTTCAAGGATCTCCCTTGACCGTAAACACATATGTTCTTGAGGATTTTGATGTTCTTCCCATGGATTAACTAGTATACTAAGCAAATAACTAGCTAGGAGGAGTATACTTACTTATATGAAGCTTGTAGAGTGTTTTGGACCCAAAAACACTAGTGTGTGTTCTTGGTGTTCTTGGTGTTTTGAAGAACACTTGAAGATCTAAGTAAAAATCAAGAATCCATGGTTGAAATGATGTATAAACACTAGATTAAGTGTTATATGAACGAATCTAGGAAGGAAACACTTACATTTTGGCGGATTTGAAGAAATGAACTTATGATACTTGAGAGAAAAAGTTGGTGTTCTTGAGGTGGGAAGTGTAAAATGAGGGAAATAGTGGGTAAACTCATGCTATATGCATGAGTTCTTGGGAAAATGGTGTTTACGGCCCAAACTCCTCTTGTTTGGCCGTAAACACCTAGCTAAGGTGTTGTTGTTTTTGTTTGTTACACATCACTCATAACGACACTTCCTTTTATTTATTCGGTTGATGAATTTAAAAATAAAACACCCAAACAGACTTAAAACCGGCCAAAATGTACTGGAATGTATTTGACTAATTATTTGAAGTGTTTAACTGTAGAGATTATACAAATGAAAATTTTGGGTCGTCACATCATCCCCCCGTTAGAGGGAATTTCGTCCCGAAATTAGAGTTCAAGCAACTAAGTTATTACGAAATAACTAAGTAAAAATATGAGGATATTTAAGTTTCATTTGATCCTCGCTCTCCCATGTGAGTTCAGGTCCTCGCTTGGCGTTCCAGCGAACCTTCACTATCGGGATACGACTTTGTTTCATTCGTTTGACCTCTCGGTCCATAATCTCTACAGGTTCTTCCCCGAAGTTGAGGTTCTCGTTGATCTCGATCTCGTCGAGTGGGATTACAAGACTCTTGTCGGATAGGCACTTTTTCAAGTTCGAAACGTGGAAGGTAGGGTGTACGTTACTAAGCTCGTGGGGAAGATTGAGTTGTTACGCTACGGGGCTGATTCTAGCGAGAATCTCAAATGGCCCTATGTATCTTGGGTTCAGCTTTCCACGCTTTCCGAAGCGTATCAAGCCTTTCTAGGGTGAGACTTTCAAAAGGACTCGGTCTCCCACCTGGAATTCCAAAGGTTTCCTTCGTTTGTCTGCGTAGCTTTTCTGTCGGTCTCTAGAGGCTTTTAATTGTTCACGAATCTGAACGATCTTCTCTGTCGTTTCCCGAATGATTTCCGGACCCGTGAGAGTGCTGTCAGGAACTCGTCCTTTAGCTAACTGAGTGTCACCCACCTCAGCCCAGCACAGAGGGGATCTGCACTTCCGGCCGTAGAGGGCTTCGAATGGAGCAGCTTTGATGCTCGTGTGATAACTGTTGTTTTACGAGAATTCGACAAGTGGTAAGTGGGTATCCCACGCCTTCCCAAAGTCGATCACACAGGCTCGCAACATGTCCTCCAAGGTTTGGATAGTCCTCTTACTTTGTCCGTCGGTCTGTGGATGGTCGGCTGTACTCATGTCCAGCCTCGTTCCTAGGGAGCTTTGTAATGACTGCCAGAATCTCGAAGTGAATCTACTATCTCTATTTGAGATAATAGATATAGGAACACCATGCAGCCGTGCGATCTCCCTAATGTATGTTCTGGTGAGCTTCTCCATCCTGTCGGTTTCTTTGATGGGTAGGAAGTGTGCGGACTTAGTCAATCTGTCGACGATGACCCAAATGGTATCAAGTCCACCCGTTGTCTTGGGTAACTTGGTTATGAAGTCCATAGTGATCTGCTCCCACTTCCACTCAGGTATCTCCGGTTGTTGGAGTAGACCTGACGGTTTCTGGTATTCAACCTTGACATTCGCGCAAGTAAGGCATTTACTTACGAAGGTAGCAATCTCTGCTTTCATGTTAGGCCACCAGTATGACTTCTTGAGATCCAGATACATCTTATCTGAACCTGGGTGGACGGAATATCGAGTATTGTGCGCTTCCTTCATGACCAAGTCTCTGAAGCCACCGTGCTTCGGTGTCCAGATCCGATCCAGGAGATATAAGGCTCCGTCACCCTTGGCTTCCAGGTTCTTATCCATTCCTCGCAGGGATTCTCCCGCTACATTTTCAGGTTTCAAAGCTTCGAGCTGAGCCTCCTTAATTTGTCCGGATAGATGCGAATGGATAGTCATTGTTAGTAACTTGACTCTTCGGCCAGAATATTCTTTCCGACTTAGGGCGTCTGCTACTACGTTGGCTTTACCCGGATGATAACGAATTTCGAATTCGTAGTCATTGAGTAGCTCGACCCACCATCGTTGTCTCATGTTGAGCTCTTTCTGGTTGAAGATGTGTTGGAGGCTTTTGTGGTCGGTATAGATGGTGCTCTTCGTATCATATAGATAGTGTCTCCAGATTTTTAGGGCGAACACAACCGCTCCTAATTCGAGGTCGTGCGTGGTGTAGTTGACCTCGTGTGTCTTCAGCTGTCTTGAGGCGTAGGCGATGACCTTACCTCATTGCATCAGAACACAACCGAGCCCTTGGTTGGATGCATCGCAGTATACCACGAAGTCTTCTATCCCTTCGGGGAAGGACAGTATCGGTGCGGTGCATAAGGCTCGCTTCAGAGTTTGGAATGCCTTCTCTTGTTTCTCTTCAGAGTCAAAGGCCACACCTTTCTGGGTCAATGTAGTCAGGGATTTTGCGATTCGAGAGAAGTTTTGAATGAACCTGCGGTAGTAGCCAGCGAGGCCTAGAAATTGACGAATTTATGTAGGCGTCTTTGGTGCTGACCAGTTCTCAATGGCTTTAATTTTGGAAGGGTCCACATGGATTCCTTATTCGCTCACCACATGCCCTAAGAATTCGAATCTTTGGATCCAAAATTCGCACTTAGAGAACTTCGCGTATAGCCTCTCCGATCGTAAGGTTTCCAGGACTTGTCGTAGATGATTGCTATGCTCTTCCTTACTTCGAGAGTAGATAAGTATGTCATCAATGAAGACGATGACGAACTGATCCAAGTAAGGACGGCATACCCTATTCATCAAGTCCATGAATACTGCAGGCGCATTGGTCAGTCCGAATGGCATTATTACGAACTCGTAGTGTCCATAACGAGTTCGGAAGGCTGTCTTCGGAACATCCTCCTCAAGCACTTGCAACTGGTGATACCCGGACCTCAGATCAATCTTGGAAAAGTAACTCGCCCCTTGCAGTTGGTCAAATAAATCGTCTATGCGAGGAAGAGGGTAACGATTTTTGATCGTAAGTTTGTTGAGTTCCCTGTAATCGATGCACATACGGAACGATCCGTCTTTCTTCTTCACGAACAAGACTGGTGCTCCCCAGGGTGAGAAGCTTGGTCTTATAAAGCCCTTGCTGAGCAGCTCGTTAAGTTGACCGGACAGTTCTTGATCTCAGCAGGCGCTAGACGATAGGGCGATTTGGCTACGGGGGTGGCTCCAAGGATTAAGTCGATTTGGAACTCGACTTGACGTTAGGGAGGTAATCCCGGTAGCTCTTCTGGAAAGACGTCGGGGAAGTCACGTACCACGGGGAAGTCTTTCAGGTCTTTTGTTTTCTGGCTGGTGTCGACGATGTGTGCAAGGAACATGCGATATTCCTTACGCAAATATTTCTGGGCTTGAATACTTGAGATGATACGAAGGCTCGTACTGGGTTTGTCTCCGTAGATCAACAAGGTTTCGTTATTTGGTAGGTTTAGACGGATTGCTTTGTCGAAACACAGAATATCGGTACGATGGAGACTCAACCAGTCCATGCCCACTATGACATCGAAGCTCTTGATTGCTACTGGAATGAGGTCGATTGGAAACGAATGGTTATCTAGTGTGAGGGTACAACCTATGTAGATTTCATTAGAACTCTCTGTCTTTCCATTAGCCATTTCTACGACGAAGGTTTCTTTTAGTGGTTGCGGTGATTGTTTAATTAAGTGTTTAAAGTTTTGGTTTACGAAACTCCTCTCTGCCCCACTATCAAATAGGATACAAGCATAAGAGTTATCGAGAAGGAACGTACCCGTGACTACTGTGGGATCTGCTACTGCTTCATTGTGGCCAATAGCAAGTAGTCTGCCTGCTCCTCCCGCATTCCTAGCGTTTGGACAGTTTCATTTGAAATGTCCTACCTCACCACAGCCGTAGCAGGCCTGGCTTACTCCCGAACTGGGGACCTGGGAAATGGGTTTGGGTGGTGTTCAGCAAAACCGGGCGGTATGGCCCTTCCGGTCACAGTTAGTACAGTGCATTTCCCGGCAGGGGCCGTTGTGATGGAAAGAGCACTTGGTGCACTTGGGTAGACTCCTTGCATATGTTTTGGCTGGTACAGGGGCAGCAGGAGTAGTGGCAGCATGGACAGCCACCGTTTGTTGGTTCTTTAAAGAGGATTGGGCTGATTTCCCCTTCTTTCGGTCCCACCGCTTCCTTTTATTGTTGGATGTCTTGGTCGGTGCAGTGGCAACCGTTGTGGTTACTGATGGAGTGTAAGGAACTTCATGATCAATTAACCTTTGGGCCAATTCCTTGGCACTGCCAAAGGTTGTAGGGTGTGATGCTAGGACGTTCCCTCGATACGGGGCACTAAACCCCAAATGTATCTTTCAATTTTCTTGCCTTCGGTGGGGACCATGTTAGGACACAGAGTCACCAGGTCGCAGAACCTGGCTGTATAAGCCACTATGTCGGTCCCCTTCATCTTGAGGTTCCAGAGTTCCTCCTCGAGTTTCTGGATTTTGCCCCTAGGGCAGTACTCCCTTGTCAGAAGGTCTTTCAGTGTGTCCCAGCCCATGGCGTTGGCTGTTACCAAAGAGAGTGATTTTACATGGCCATTCCACCATGTCAGGGCCCTTTCAGTGAAGGTGCAAGCAGCGAACTTTATCTTGCTTTCTTCGGGGCACGATCACATCTCGAAGATGGCTTCAGTTCTTTCGATCCATTGGGACAGTGCAATGATCCCTCCGGTCCCATTGAAGAATGTTGGTTTGCAGTTCATGAAATCCTTATAGGTACACCCCTGTGTACGTGGGTGGATTTCACCATGTCTAGAGTTGGTGCCCGTTCCAGCTCCACTTGCGTCACTAGAATTTATTTGGGCCATAGCTGCGGTCACAGCTGCAGTCACAGCTGCTTGAAACATCACCGCATCGAACTGCGAAGGAGGTGGTGGTGGTGGAGTTTGACTTGCAGGCATGTTTCTGGTCAGACGCTTGCGAGGCGGCATCTTTTACTGCAAGTTTATAGAAACGATGATAACCGTAAGAATCAACTGTAAGTACAATGAGAGTGTTTCATGGACTAAATCGCCATAGTCCAACTGTTAGGTAGTGACATAACAATAGAGTAGGGAAACACAAGAGTAAGAATTTTCCAATAGATTAGATATCTGCCAATATTACTGGTGTAAAATGAGTTCAGGAAAGTTGACCTAACAGTAGGTCTGACATCAAACCATCAGGGGAAAATGTTGGCAGTTTAAAAGTCTAGCTAGAGTACTTTTAAAAGTTAGGAATATTTTACAGACAAGTGCTCTCTAGAGCATAGGAAAGAAAGGCTATTCCTTAATTCAAAAGTAAAGACGAGTTGACATCTTCTACCGGCGACGGGTGTCTCTCGGACGAACCCTTAGGTCTGCCAGATGACGTACAACTTCCTCAAGATGTCACTCATGCGCTCTCTGACGCACTCGGAGTTCCATGACTTCGGCCCGGGATGCAGCTAATTGTTGCTACAGAGCCTCATTGGTCCTCCTAGTCCTATCCACAGTCACTTCAAGTTGGCGAATGCGGACCGTGTTAAGGTTAGAGTTGGCATCAATCTCTACTACTCTACCGATGGCTGCATGACCTTGCTCGACGTTCCGAGCACTCCTACGGACCATGATGGGTTGGACCCGGTCAGCTGAACTTCCCTCGCCTATGTTGTAGAAGCTTCGGTCTCCATTGAAAGGTAACGGCTGGCCCTGCACATCACTCCATTGGTTCGAGGTTGTTACCCACATGAGAGTGGGACCTTGAAATGCCGGACGGGGGTTGGGGTTTGGAGCTACTAGGGGTAGGTTGTTGACTTCTGGTTCGGAGTCGGAGCCATCTGAAAAGCCTTATGCGAGGTGATTATCCAAAGGGATTGGGTGATCATCTTCCGGCTCATCATCAAGCCATCCTCCAATGCCTTGGTTTGGATAGTATGGATCGCCAGGGAGATGAAAGCCGACCATGCTATCTACGCGAGAATGAGGAAAGAATAGTTAATAGACGTACTAATCTAAGATACTTATAAGATGATCGTTATTAGTTGATTCAATACTTGCATAGTGCATACCAATTACATGCAACCGAAACAGGATAGGCCTTCGAATAAGTGACCCTAACTCTAAATCCACAACCAAACAAGGAACAGGAAGTAAAGCAAAGATCACAGATTCTAAGTCTATAGCGCCTTAGTCACATGTAACCTTGGTGTACCCACTTAGCAACTATTGTCCTACTAGTAACGACCTTTTTAGTTCTCACATATGTAATTCATAGTAATGCAGAATACTCCTATAGTATTCTTATTCTAATGCTCTTGTAGTAGTGTGGGTAAGTTTTTAGACTTGTGGTAACACCACAATCGTTCTTAGGCACATGCTAGTTACTCCTCAGAAAATATAGTTGATCAGGCTATATCCCCTCAGGTTTGACCATATGTCTCTAAGCCTAATTGTGCTGTTCAACAATCGTAATACTTTTGTTATGTTCTAGTATGATACTGACCTTGGTACGAATAGGTGTATATATATATATATATATATATATATATATATATATATATATATATATATATATATATATATATACTTAGTTAAATATTTTATTATTTAAAAGTACATATTCTTGGTCAGAGTGTTTTAATCCCGATGTGTTTATAGTTCGTATATCTTTTATGGGTTGATATACTTGATTCACTATAAACAGTGCTCTGATACCAATCTGTCACACCCCAAAACCGGAACGGCGGAATACGTTCTGGGGTGGAGGACGTCATGTACAGTATCATAACAATGCATAATAGTAAAGACAAGCATCAACATCCATTGCATTAATATAATAATTATAATACAAGTGTATTCTGTATAATTTGTAAGACACCAAAAATATAATCAAAATAAAAGAGGAGTCTTGTATGTGCTCCATCTTCTCAAAAGCTGCATCTGTACCTGTCTACTGATGACCTGAGAATACAAGTTATTTTGAAAAGAGTTTATCAGCATAAAGCTGGTGAGTTCATAAGTATTTAGTGTCTTTGCTTGTATAAAAATGTTTACAACAATGTAGTATAATAGTTGATATAAATGTTTGACAATAGTATACTCCCTAGAAAATCCTATATTTTTCCAGTAAAAGTAGTCTTCTACCAAGACCCGTTTGTTTGCATGTTTGATCCTTTGAAAATGTAAAAGTTTTCCCTAGTGAAACTATCAGTAAGAAAATATAGTTTTAGACTTTATTCATGTAAAGTAATTGGGAAAATAAGGTTTTACCCCAGCAGTGGCACTGGAGGCTAAATGAAATAAAATGCAGACTCCAGGTAGTATTAAATGTACAATACACCTCGGGGAGCCTGTTTGGGCTTTAATTATTAATGTGTAATTAAAGGTTTGAATGTGAACTCGTATGTAACCATGCTGATTGACGATCGAATAACTGATGACCCTCCGAGTCATATGTAGTGATGTGACATTTTGTCAACCCTTGGCCTTTCGGCTGGGACTGTAGCTAGCAGTCGGGATGCGGGAGTGTCTGTCCCGTATAGATCTATACACATAATGCCCGCTCTCCCTCCAGGAGACTCTGGTTACATGGTGATACCACTGTGAAGTGTCGTATCGAGAAGTAGTATGTTACATTCTAATTATAGTATATTCTGTTGTATATTGTATAATGTATTTTCTGGTATAATGCATAGAGTGTTCCCTTGTATAGTATATAGTATTCTCTTTGTATAGTATTTAGCATGTATTGACTCATAATTGTATTGACTTTGGTAGGCGTCATTGTAATAGTAGTAATGAGTAATAATCCTTAACTATACCTATTATAGTTAAATAGTAATGTTGGTTGCATGCCTTTGATACAGAAGGTACTGAACTGAAGTGAAGTCTTTTATATCCAACACCAATATATATATGATATATAACTAAGAATTCAACGACAATCGGACAAATAATAGAATACCCTAAGTCCACAACCAAACAAGGAACAGGAAATAAGGTGAGCTATCAGTCCTAAGTCCTTCAAGTCTTACTTATATAAATATATTAGTATAGATATGGGTTTGAAAATAAAGCAAGTTTAAAAGAGTTTGAAAACAGTTTTGGCATTTAAAGAGTTTGATAAAAGGTTTGAAACACTTGAAAATCCAAAGTTTGATGGTAATTTGAAAGTAGAAACAAATCTTGTAGTCTGTTCTAGTTATTAATCGCATATGATTAAAGCAATAACTAGAAATATTCAACTTGTATTCCCCCCCATAAAACCATTTAAAATCATTTAAAAGGTTAATTAAGGGGTATGAACTCACCTGCAGTGAGTGGAATGGATGGAAGTGCCGGGTAGGATGCTAGGTGTCAAGTGAGGACTTGAACACACACACGGATCCTATGTAACATGTAGTGATGCATAAATGCATCTAATTAGTTGTTTAATAACTAATTAATCAAGTAAAGACCTCCTAAGAAATAGAAACACTTTGTTTTAAGTGCTAGGAGTGCTAAAGGGTTGTATCTAAGGAGAGTATGGCCTCACCTTGGAGTTTACTCCTCAAATGGTAACCCTATATGTGTTTACGGTTTCTGGACCATTTCCCCCATGAGTTTACGGCCGTAAACTCATGGTAATGGTGCATTTGTGTGTTTTAAGGTCTTATACTTCACAAGAGAGTGTTCTAAGTTTGAATCAAACGCTTAGGAAGGGGTTAGGGCTCGAAATGGACCTTCTTTGGAGTTTACGGTCCTTGGACCACCTTTCAGAGTTTACGGTCGTAAACCCATGAGTTTACGGCCGTAAACTCATGGTTCCTCAACCATTTCGTGTTTTGGTGTTTCTAGTTCATGCATGCAAGGTTCTAGTCTTTTATCCAAGCTATAGAAGGTGTTAGGGCACATAAACACCACTTGGTGGTGTTTACGGTTCAAGGATCTCCCTTGACAGTAAACACATATGTTCTTGAGGATTTTGATGTTCTTCCCGTGGATTAACAAGTATACTAAGCAAATAACTAGCTAGGAGGAGTATACTTACTTATATGAAGCTTGTAAGAGTGTTTACGACCCAAAAACACTAGTGTGTATTCTTGGTGTTCTTGGTGTTTTGAAGAACACTTGAAGATCTAAGTAAAAATCAAGAATCCATGGATGAAATGATGTATAAACACTAGATTAAGTGTTATATGAACGAATCTAGGAAGGAAACACTTACATTTTGGCGGATTTGAAGAAATGAACTTATGATACTTGAGAGAAAAAGTTGGTGTTCTTGAGGTGGGAAGTGTAAAATGAGGGAAATAGTGGGTAAACTCATGCTATATGCATGAGTTCTTGGGAAAATGGTGTTTACAGCCCAAACTCCTCTTGTTTGGCCGTAAACACCTAGCTAAGGTGTTGTTGTTTTTGTTTGTTACACATCACTCATAACGACACTTCCTTTTATTTATTCGTTTGACGAATTTAAAAATAAAACACCCAAATGGACTTAAAACCGGCCAAAATGTACTGGAATGTATTTGACTAATTATTTGAAGTGTTTAACTGTAGAGATTATACAAATGAAAATTTCGGGTTGTCACAATATTAAAATTTAATACTTATATATATATATATATATATATACATATATATATATATACATATATATATATATATATATATATATATATATATATATATATATATATATATATAAGACAAGTCAGTCTTACCGTTAGTAGACCTCATTCACGAAGCCGGTCTATAAAGTGGGGGGGGGGGGGGTATAAGGATACTGTCTATAAAATGGTGATCTAATGGGTGTCCAGTCTCACCCACCGCTTCCTTGACTGGTGGAGGGTCGTTAGCCTAACATGTAGGATAGGACATTAATCTTCATTAATAAGTATAATTAAATTATAAAGTAACTAAAATTTTATAAATTCTCAATCTTAGTTACTTTAGGAAAAATGTGAAATTGGTGCTATTCCATGAAATTGCACTTTGCGCCTTGCCAGGTTGTTAGTGGAGCGTGTGTGGTTAACCGACACACTAATTTAGGACTGACAAGGGTGGCAAAGGGTAGCTTGATGTTTGTCATAAATCAATGGAGCGTGTGTGGTTAACCGACACATTGATTAGGTGATAAGTGACATCAAGAGTACCATTCTTAATAATCCATTTCGTTTTTCATGGTGGAAATTCGTAAATCATCATTTACCTTCCTTCAAATATTTTGCAATTGGATTATGGCATCCCTCTTCCAAATTGTAGAATATTGTTTTGGGTGCTAGCCTTAATATTTCATTTGGGTGTTATATTAATGATTCTTATCTAATCTAAACTTTTTCTTTTTCCTTTTCAGATGTCAATCCCAAACAATGCTTCAGGTTCCAACCCTTCTAGCTTGTTCTCCCTCATGAATATAGTTGGGAGAACTATCTTCGATGGGTCAAACTTTAACGATTGGATTCGAAACATTCATATGGCCCTTCTCTACGAGGACAAAGAATATGTCCTCGATAAAGAGCTGAAGGAGATTAATGAACAAATTGCTACTCCCGAGCAAATCGAGGAATACAGGGTTCATGAGAGGAACGCGACAAATGTGTCGTGCATTATGATTGCTACTATGACTGCTGAGCTTCAAAAGTCCTATGAGGACTTCTGTCCCTTCGAGATGCACCAAGATTTGATGGAACGGTACCATCAAAGTGCTCGGCAGGAAAGGTACGAGATCATTACCTCCATGATCACAACTAAAAAGAAGGATGGAGAGTCCATCATGGCCCACTTGAAAAAGATGCAAAGGTTTGTGGACCGCTTGCTGAAGTTGAATGTGAACTTCGATGAAGAGTTGGCTATTGATATCATCCTACATTCTTTTTTTTCCCATTATGATCAGTTTCTTATGATTTATCATATGAACAAGGAGGAAGTCACTATGAGCAAGTTTCAAAGCCTACTATGGACTGCAGAAAGTAATTTGAAAGGCAAGTCTGTTGTACCCACTCCTACTGCTGCTGCCCCTGTCTTGGCAATTGGACATGGGAAGGGAAAGAAGAGGAAGGCTCCTTCTAAGAGCCACAAGGGAAAGTCCCATGATAGATCCTCTTCTAGTTGAACCAAAGGTGGTCCTGCTAAACCCTATACCAATCCAAAGGAAGCAGAGTGCTTCCATTGTCACGAAAAAGGGCACTGGAAACGAAGCTGCCCGAAATACTTGCAGGATATTAAGGATGAGAAGATAAAGCCCACCTTCGCAGGTACTTACACTATTCTGTCTAATAACTCATCACACGCTAATTCTTGGGTCCTTGATACAGGTTGTAGAATTCACATTTGTTCTGGTTTACAGGGACTAAAAGGAAGTATGGATGTGGAGCACGAGAAAATAAACTTAATCATGGGGAACAGGTGTCACACCCCCAAACCGGAACGGCGGAAACGTTCGGGGGTGGATGATGTCATGTGTAGTATCACAACAATTGCATCATAGTACGCATAGTAAACACAACCATTACATTGAATACATATGTGAAAAGGTATTTACAACTGTTTGATTCTTGTTTTTATACATCAAAAGCATAATAAAAAAAAGACGTGACTCTATACGCTCCGTCTTCTTAAAACTCCAGAAGGTACCTGTCTACCAATTTCCTGAGAATACAAGCAGTTTTGAAAGCGTATCAGCATAAAGCTGATGAGTTCATAAGCGCTGTTTTTGTAATGAAAACCTGTTGAGGACTTTGTAAAATGTTCGCATGTTTTCAAGAAAATCCAATATTTTCTTTAGTAAAAGTGTGATAATATCAGTTCTATCTATAACTACTTAGTTCATGCTGGCCATGTATAAACGAATATCGAACAGACAGTTGACTATGTGGATCTTCCCTAAATCCACAACCAAACAAGGAAGAGGAAATGAGGCGGAAACCACACATTCCACAGTCTACCGAATATTCTCCATACGTGGCCCTGATGCCTAAACTAAGTAATTATAGAATTAACTATGAATGCTTGTTACTGTATCCTATTCGAATATAGGAAAAACATTAGTTTGTATGCCTGGTTACTAATAATCGTAATATGTGTGTATTCTTATATAAAACCTTTGTATAGTATGTTCTGTTTGAAAACTCTGGCTACCACTAGTATGCAAAGTATGTTCTGTTTGAAAACCCTGACTGCTACTAGTATGTATAGTAGTTTCGTTACTTAAAATAAAAATAATGAAGAATGAAATCCTGTGAACAAATGGTTAGTTTATACTATTGTGAGTCGTATAACCATGCTTGATATGACCTAGTGACCTTTACGACGTTCTTCAAGTGTCGGTTAAATGACATTTGTCATCTCAGGCATGCCTGCCTAACTATAGCTAGCAGTTCAAGTGTTGGATTGTCAGTCCCGAATATATCTATTCACAAGAGTCACGCTCTCCCTCCAGGAGACTCTGGTTATATTATGATAGGATTTAATTCAGTACCCCTAAGGGTACAGTTTTGAAGTAGAGTCTCACAGTTTTGTATAATCTAGTTTCTATAGTGTTCTCTTGTATTTGAATCTGTTGTACACCGTATAAGGTAATAATTATACTTAAATAATTATTAAATGTTGTACTATTGTAGTAGTGTATATCATAAACTAAATCTGTCATAGTTTATATGTTTACTGATGTATGTAATCTGAATCGGTAAGAGCTGTGTATTGAATTCCCCAAACTATACCCATTATAGTTTGCTTAAAATGTTATGTACTTGCTTTGTAAATCGTTCTGAAAACTATGCAATTAGGTTTCCAAGATAAAAGTGTCCCTTATGCTGAACATAGTGCAAAAGGGATAAAATATCTAAATATTTTATAAAACATGGAAATCGTTTGAGTGTATCAATTGCATAACTTTTAAACTTGTTAAAATCATTTATGTTTGGCTTGTATCCCCCCCTGAAAACATTAAAAATCATAAAAGCGTAGGGGTATGAACTCATTGTTAGTTGTGCACAAGTGTCAAGTCAACGAACTGGAATGAAGACCCTCGAGTTGTAGTGTGGCACTTAACGGAATCCTAATAACAATTAAATACATATATGTATCTAAATTAGCGATTTCGTTAGATAAAGTGTTAGAAAAACACTTGCTTTCGGTTAAGGAATGCTACCGGGACTTGATTGAATCGAGGAAAGTGGGTTTTCAGTCTAATGTGCCACTTAGGAAATGTGTACGGACATGAATGGGAGTTTACGGCTGTGAACAGATGTACGACCGTAAACTGGTGTACGGTCGTGAACTGTCTCTTGAAGGGTGTACGGCCTTTGAAGGTTTGAAGTGTGTATGTTTGTAAACTGGTATGCGGTAAATGAAGATTTGCATATTTGAAGGGTGTACGGCCATACACTCAAGAACGAGGATGCTGGATTCGACGAGAAACGTGTTCTAGATGCTCCGAAATGACTCCCAATCACGATTCTTGATGATTTTTGGAAGGTTAAGAGTGTTTTAGGAGTGTACGGTCACGAGTTTAGAGAGACAAGGAGTGAGTATTCGGCTAGAAAAGTGTAAATGAGGGGTAGGGTCTCGTATTTATGGGGGTTTTTGAGGTCGGTGGTGGGGTCCACCAGACGCTGGCCGTAAACGAGTGTACGGCCGTACACGGGTTTACAGCCGTAAACTCTGTTAGGCCGAAAACCGATGTTTTGATCGTATAATAAAAACGGAAAAAGTTTTGGGTTGTCACATCATCCCCCCATTAGAGGTAATTTCATCCCGAAATTCAAACAATGAATACAAATCATGGACTCGGAAATAGTTGAGGGTATTTCTGTTTCATTGAATCCTCGCGCTCCCAAGTGAATTCAGGTCCCCGCTTGGCATTCCAGCGGACCTTCACTATCGGTATGCGACTTCCCGATCCATGATTTCTACGGGTTCCTCTACGTAGTGTAAGCTATCGTCTAGTTCGATCTCATCGAGGGGTATCACAAGTGTCTCATCGAACAGACACTTCTTTAGGTTTGACACGTGGAAGATAGGGTGTACGTTGCTAAGTTCTCGTGGTAGGCGAAGTTTGTATGATACGGGACCGATCCTAGCGAGGATCTCGAATGGTCCTATGTATATCGGATTCAACTTTCCACGCTTTCCGAAGCGTATCATGCCTTTCCAGGGTGAGACCTTCAAAAGAACACTGTCACCAACCTGGAACTCCAAGGGTTTTCGTCTCTTATCGGCGTAGCTCTTTTGTCTATCTCTAGAAGCTTTTAGTCGTTCTCGGATTTGTACGATCTTTTCGGTAGTCTCTCGGATGATTTCTGGGCCTGTGAGAGTACTATCGGGGACTTGACCCTTGATTAGCTGCATGTCGCCCACCTCAGCCTAGCACAAACGGGATCTGCACTTACGGCCATAGAGGGCTTCGAACGGCGCAAGCTTGATGCTGGTATGGTAGCTATTGTTGTAGGAAATATCGACTAACGGAAAATGAGTGTCCCACGACATGCCAAAGTTAATGACGTAGGCTCTCAACATATCTTCCAATGTTTGAATGGTTGTCTCACTCTGCCCATATGTCTGTGAATGGTAAGCTGTGCTCATATCCAGCTTAGTTCCAAGAGCCTTCTGTAGTGACTGCCAAAATCTCGAGGTAAACCTGCTATATCGATCTGAGATAATAGATACAGGCACACCATGAAGGCGAACTATCTCCCGAATGTAGATTTGTGTCAGTGTCTCCATTTTAAGGTTTTCTTTGATTGGCAAGAATTGGGCGGATTTAGTTAGTTTATCGACAATTACCCAAATGGCGTCGTGCCTACTCGGAGACTTGGGCAACTTAGTGATGAAATCCATAGTAATTCTTTCCCACTTCCACTCAGGTATTTCTGGCTGCTGAAGTAGACCTGAGGGCTTTTGATATTCCACCTTCACCTTGGCGCAAGTCAAGCACTTGCCCACGAAGGCAGCGATCTCTGCTTTCGTGTTCGGCCACCAATAGAGTTGTTTGAGATTCAGATACATCTTATCTGAACCTGGGTGAATGGAGTATCTAGTCTTGTGAGCTTCGTTCATGACAACCTCCCTGTAACCACCGTACTTTGGGGTCTAGATCCGGTCCATGAAATAGTAAACTGCGTCTCCCTTGACCTCTAAGTTCTTTTCCATTCCTCTCAAGGCTTCATCCTACATGTTCTTTGGTTTTAAGGCTTCCAACTGATCCTCTTTGATTTGAGCGGATAAATGGGAATGGATGGCCATTGTCAGTGCCTTCACTCTACGACCTGAATACTCCTTTCGGCTGAGGGCATCCGCTACCACATTGGCCTTGCCGGGATAATAGCGTATTTCGCACTCATAATCACTGAGTAGCTCTACCCATCGCCGCTGTCTCATGTTTAACTCTTTCTGACCGAAAATATGATGTAGGCTCTTATGGTCGGTGAAGACAGTGCACTTGGTTCCATAGAGATAATGTCTCCATATCTTTAACGCAAAGACCACTGCTCCCAACTCTAGATCGTGAGTTGTGTAATTAACTTCGTGTGTTTTCAGCTGTCTCGAGGCATAAGCAATAACCTTTCCTCGCTGCATAAGCACACAGCCTAGGCCCTGATTGGATGCATCACAGTAGACAACGAAATCCTCCGTTCCTTCGGGAAGAGACAAGATAGGTGCGCTGGATAGGGCCTGCTTCAATGTTTGAAATGCAGTATCTTGCTTTTCTCCCCAACTAAAGGTTACACCTTTCTGTGTCAGAGTGGTGAAAGGCTTAACAATTCTGGAGAAATTCTGGATAAATCTGCGATAGTAGCCAGCGAGACCCAAGAATTGATGGATTTCTGTGGGTGTCTTCGGTGCTGACCAATTCTCAATCACTTTGATCTTGGAAGGGTCCACATGTATTCCTTCCTCACTAACCACGTGACCAAGGAAGGTTACTTTTCGGATCCAGAATTCGTACTTAGAGAATTTCACATATAGTTTCTCCGCCCTTAGCGTTTCTAGCACTAGCCTCAAGTGCTGTCTATGATCTTCCTCGCTTCGGGAATAGACAAGTATATCATCGATGAACACTATCACGAACTTATCTAGGAAAGGGCGGCACACCCGATTCATCAGATCCATGAATACCGCCGGTGCGTTGGTTAGACCAAAGGGCATTACTACAAACTCATAGTGTCCATAACGAGTTCATAATGTTGTCTTGGGAACATCACCCTCGTAGACTCGCAATTGATGGTACCCTGATCTTAGGTCTATTTTCGAGAAGTAACTGGCTCCCTGAAGTTGATCGAAGAGGTCGTCGATTCTGGGTAAGGGATAACGGTTCTTGATGGTAAGCTTGTTCAGCTCTCGATAATCAATACACATCCGAAAGGATCCATTCTTATTTTTCACGAATAAGATCGGGGCTCCCCATGGTGAGGAACTTGGTCTTATGAATCCTTTGCTGAGCAGCTCATTGAGCTGCCTGGATAACTCTTGCATTTCTGCCGGCGCTAGAAGGTATGGAGATTTAACTACGGGCGTAGCTCCGAGGATTAAGTCGATACGGAACTCGACTTGGCACTCGGGAGGGATTCCTGGAAAATCCTCGGGGAAGACATCAGGACAGTTGCAGACTTCGGGGATGCTCTCGAGGTCCTTAACTTCCTGCTTTTCATTAACGACATGAGCTAGGAATGCATGGTACTCATTTCGCAGATATTTATGGGCTTGGATGCATGAAATGATACGAAGGTTTGAGCTGAGTTTATCGCTATAAACTATGAGAGTTTCGCCCGAGGGCAGATTGAGACGGATGGCTTTTTTGTATCAAAGGATATCAGCACGATTGGGGCTCAGCCAATCCATGTCGATGATAACGTCGAAGCTCTTTATGGAAACTGGCATAAGGTCGATGGGGAAGGAATTATCGTTTAAGGTAAGGGCACAACCTATGAATATGTCGTTAGTGCTCTCTTTCTTTCCGTTAGCCATCTCGACGGTAAATGTTTTGGTCAAAGGTTTAGATTTACATTTGAGTAGATGTTTAAATGCATGACTAACAAAAATTCTCTCTGCACCAGAATCGAAAAGAATGCATGCATAAGAGTTGTCGAGGAGGAACGTACCCGTAACAACGGTGGGATCAGCAACTGCCTCTTCCTGGCCCATCGCTAACACTCTCCCTGTGTTGCCAGCTGTTGTTTCCTTGGGGCAATTTCTCTTGAAATGCCCAACCTCCCCACAACCATAACAGGCTTGACCAGCGCCCGTTCCAGGAGCCTGATTGGTTGGTTGGACTGGTGCCTTGTAGAATCGAGCTGTGTGTCCCTTCTTACCACAACTGTTGCACAACAACTCCCGACACTGCCCATGATGATGGAAGTTGCACTTCTCAAACTTCAGAAGGGTACCAGCATACCTATTGGCAGGTGCTTGGGTGGTTGGAACAGCAGCAGGAGTAGTAGCAGCGTGGACTGCCACTGTTTGTTGTTTGTTGGAGTGCTCCTGCAAAGACTGCCCCTTTCGTTTGTTACATAACTTTTTTTCCCACCACTTGCCTTTGGTGGTTCGGGAGTGGCTGTCACTTCATCCAGACCAACCCCGTGATCTATTAGGGTCTGCGTCAGGCACTTGGCGCTATCAAATGTAGAAGGCTTAGCAGTCAAGACATTCCCTTGAGTTGGGGGCGTCAATCCCCAAATGTAACTTTCTATCTTTTTTCTCTCCGGGGTGACCATTCTTGGACATAGAAGAGCCAGATCACAAAATCTAGCTGTGTAGGCGGCAATGTCGGAACCCTTCATCTTCAGGTTCTAGAGCTCGTGCTCTAACTTCTGCATCTCGCCCCTTGGGCAGTATTCAGCCAGCATGAGTTCTTTTAAGCTTTCCCAACCCATGTCATTCGCTACCGGCAGGGTTATGGATTTGTCTCGACCATTCCACCAGGTCAGTGCTCTGTCGGTGAAGGTACAGGTAGCGAACTTCACTTTGTTTGTCTCGGAACAAGCGCAGATCTCGAAGATGGATTCAATCTTCTTGAACCATCTGGTTAAGGCAATTACAACTCCATTGCCGTCGAAGGATTTGGGTTTCGCGTTCATGAAATCCTTATAGGAACACTCCTTTTGATGTCCCTGACCGTCGAGATTCTGGGTATGAGTGCCACCTCCAGATCCGCTAGCCCCACTGGGGTTTATTTGCACCATTACTGCAGTCACGGCGGCTGTAACTGCTGCCTGGAACATCGCAGGATCGAACTGAGGAGGTGGTGGCGGCGGAGGGTCGTTGTTCTTCTTGCCGGGTCTCTTTCTAGGAGGCATCTTTTTCTAGAAAAGTAATAAGGAAGAAGAGGATGGTAAGTCCCCTAGATCTTAAATTAAGAGATATGAAACATGATATATCTCATCCTGATAGATAAAGTGTTCTACTAAGCGATAAACAGAGAATGATTACTGTGACACCAGTCAAATTTTGGTCAAAATTAAATTGATCAATAATCGTAATTGGGATGAACCAAGTGGTAGAGTTTGTAACAAGGTTTCCAAAAACATAAAGAACACTGAAATCCGAGTTATAACGAAAAAGTTATGACCAATCGAAAATCCGCGATAAAACCGGCAAAACACTATTCAGTGTAAAAAGTGAATTTTCGATAAAAGGCTTTTTAGCTTTAACAATCTAAATGAAAGTTGTAGAATATGTTAAACCGAGAACGTTCATAAAAAGAACGTAAAAATATGACTTCGTATGAGAAAGTTATGATTTTTCGAAGTTTCGGTTTAGCAGTAGATAGCTAAAAATTCAAAATATAAATCGATCGATATTTAGCCGACGCAACTTAAACGAGAATCGAAGATCTCGTCAAAAGTAGCACAACGGTAAAAAGACAGACGAAAACGGACGTCAGATAAAGAAGTTATGAATTTTTAACGGATTCCCGTCCCGGTCAGTTTAAAATAATAATATTAAAAATAAATTCGAAATTAGCCGACGAAGTCTAAACGAAAGTCGTAGAGTATGATTCTACCTACGCGTGCATATAAAGAACGCCAAAAACGGAGCTCGTATGCGAAAGTTATGATTTTCGCAAGTTTTGGCACAAAAATAAAGAAAAATAGGAAAACCGGGCAATTTTGCATGTGCCACGTCACCCTCGCACGTGGCAGCTGCTGAGTGGACCGAAGCATTGCGTGCCACGTCACCCTCGCACGGTCCAGTCATCCTCGGACAGCATCGCAGGAGACACCCCGGAGATGCCCCGGAGACACCCCTCGGACACCCTCCTTCGCACGTGTCAGTCACCCATTGGACCGAAGGAAGGTCCAATCCGAGCCTCCCACCTTGCGAGCCTGCGGTCCGAACCTTCGGACTATATATAGCATGCGAGGGTTCCGAACTAGTTTACACTTTTCACCCCTAAATTCATTCTCTTTCACATCTTCCACTCCCATAAGCTCATATACAACCCCTAAAGCCCCGATATCAAGTCTCGAACCCTAAGCAAGCCTCGAAGCCCCGAGATTCCCGAGAAGTAACTTCTCTCCTGTAGAAACTCTGCCCAAATTGAGCCGGTTTCTCGTTAAATAAACTCTTTACGGGAAACGAAACGCTGCTCGAATCACCGCTTATCAAAGTGAGTTCATACCCCTATAATATACCTTTTTAAATGGTTTTATATGCTTTTTAGGGGGGGAATACAAGTTTAACACAATATTAAATTGTGTTAATAACTGTATGTGATAATAATCACACAAAGAATTTCCGTATGCTTTTAAGAACTACCAAATACTCTCAAAATAACGTGAAGCCATGTTAAATCTATATAGTCATGTAAAAACTCCGTTATATTCTTTGAAAAATGTTTTATAAGCTCTTTCAAAGTATAAATGCCAAAATCATGTTTATATATGTATAAATATATAAATAAGATTTGAAGGGCTTAGGACTAATGAATTATCCTATATCCTTTTCCTTGTTTGGATGTGGAATTAGGGTTGTTTTATTCGTCTGAAGGTCGTTTCCTTCTTAATATATATATATATATATATATATATATATATATATATATATATATATATATATATATATATATATACATAAGTCTAAAAGGTTACTCCTTTTAGTATCATTACCTTTGTATCAGGTTGAGCAAAGGTGATATTCCATGAGAATTCATGCTAATCAGATAGAACATATAAATTATAATAGGTATAATTTATGATTCAAAACTAAATATACAAGTATGATTCATGACTGTATACTTTCCAAGGAAATTATCAAATACATGTTTGGAAAACTAAGAATATACTGTCAATCATTATTTTAGAATGATTGGGTTTTCAAAACTAATATACATGTAACGCTTAATATGCTTTTTATGAGATTCTATATTCAGGTTGTTTAATTCATTTTAGACAACATAGGAAGTCCTGACATTATAACCAAAATCTCCAGACGGGGATCGAAACAAGTGTGTGTAGATCTATATCGGGAATTGACAACCCCGCACTCAGGCTGCTAGCTACAGTTAGATGAGTGACAATTGTTATCACCAGTTTAAACGCCCACAAAGCGTTTGTTTCAGGCCATCCGTCATAGTATGGTTATAATAAAAACTACTCCTTAAAAAGGTATTAACAATACGTTAGGGTATAAACAAATAAACGAAAGTACACCTTCAAAGTACCAGTTTATAGAATACAAAATACAATGGTTTAATACAGTTTCCATTAACACCTGGTGGAGCCAGGCACACTCTCAGTTTCAAGTTTTCATAAAGGAATACAAATACAAAACAGTAATACAAAGAGAACGGTTTATGGGATTAAACCACTTATTCAATGGAACTTAGTCACTCAATCTCGGTAACTAGTATAACATAAAAGACATTTAGTGGTTAATTCTATAATTCCTTAGTTGCTACATCATAGTTATACATAAGTAATTTCCAATTGATAGTAAAGTGTGTGACTTCCGCCTTACTTCCTGTTCCTTGTTTGGTTGTGGGCTTAGGGCAGATACACCCAGTTGACTGTCAATTCGATATTATGATATGTATAATCAGTATAAACTAGGTAATTACAGAGGGAAACTATTGAGGTTATCAGTTAATCACCTCAGGAGATATAGGATTTCCTGGAGAAACCAGTGAACTTATTCAAAGAACTTAGGGTATACTTAACAGAACTAAAATACTTATGAACTCACCAGCTTAAATGCTGATCTACTCTTTTCAAATAACTTGTATTCTCAGGAATCCAGTAGACTGGTACACTCCCAAAGCTTTTGAGAAGATTACCTAGTACCGTACCGCGACTCTTGTCTTCTGCTGTACCTACTTTAGTGTTTGAATATGTAATATTTAAAACACTTATGTAAAACTTATACTTATTAATGCAATGGTTGTTTGTACTTTGATTACTATGTTACATGTGTTGTGATACTTACCTAAAGTCCTCCGCCCCCGAACGTTTCCGCCGTTCTGGTTTGGGGGTGCGACAGATTGGTATCAGAGCAGTGATTATAGTGAACTCAGTATATCAGTCATAAAAGATATACAACTATAAACCCATTGGGATAAAAACACTCTGACCAAGAGTTATACTTTAAAAATATATTAATATTTTATAAAAGTATAAGTACATGCAGAGTATATATACCAGAATGAGTATCACAAGGAGAACAAAACTAAAGTATTTGGAAGTTGGACATTGCAGTTAAACCTAGACAGTGACGTAATCATATCTAGGATCAATATAGCCTGATCAACTATATTCATCCGAGGTATGACCAACACATGTTTGGGGGAGTGATTGTAGTGTTGCAACTGGTCTAAAACTTACCTAAGTACCAGAAGAATTCTAGAACCAAACATAAAGACTAAAATACTATGGGAGTATTTTAGGATGCTATAACAAGAAAACTGAAGACTTGTTAAGTTCTTGTATCTAGAAGTCCAAGAATCAAACTCATAACTAAAATAACATGGAGGTATGTTACATACCTTTGAGGAAATGTTAAAAAGATCTTTTCTGATAAATCTATAATTACTAAGTGGATACGTTAAGGTTATATATAGCCGAGATTTTATAGACTTAGAATAGGTGATTTTCACTCTACTTCCTTTTCCTTGTTTGGATGTGGTTTTAGGGTAGGATTACTTATTCAAAGGTCTATTTGATCTGGATTATATATAATCGGTACACACCATGTGATTATAGAAGGACCAGGAAGGATCACCTTCGTAAGAATTTTAATTTTCTCATAGATTCTTTAGACATTCCCATTCTCGTATACACCTGTTAGATAAACATAGTTACTCCAACAATAAATAGAAGAGTCAAGGAGGATCCAACAGAATTTCATTAGGAGAATCCCAAGAAAGAAACATAGGAGAAGTAAACAAACTATAGAAATCATTTAGTGCCCTTACCCTATTAAGGACACCGATGAGAGATTCGCATGAACTTCCGAGATTTAAAGTCTTCATTACGAAGTAATGGGGACCAGTGTCAGAATCGGAAGTGAGACAGCCCGGGAATTCAATATACCTACAGAAGAGAAGGACACCCTATAGATACCAGGAGGAAACAAATCATTATCACCCAGAATAGAACAAAGGAAAACCACGCATGATTCATGTGAAGTGTTCGAACACCTGTTCATCTAAGTAATAACTAGTAAATCAATTCAACCTAGTGAGTCAGTGATTTCATTACTCACATTAGGTTTTGAGTTTATCCTCTTTTCTAGTCACAGCTAATAACAATAACAAAGATCACGGAATCTTAATTGATAATGATTACTTCACAAATTCATTAGTCTATTTTATGTAGACACTGTTATGAATTATTTTCGAATATTTTCGAAAAATGGGAAACGATATCCACCAAACGAAGGTAACTTAGTTCGGATGATACTCTATTCATAACCACTCTAGAAACTTATTTTTGTTCTTTACGAGGACTGCATCATAGGGATGCAGGTCGAATCATTAAGAACAATATAATGAAACGAAAGATTTATACATAAATACAAATGGTTAGAATACATCTAAAGACAACTATCGTCGCTCATGAGCTCATTTTCTTATCATGTAACAGAATCATGCCTTCAAGGATATGTAACCAACCCACCAGCGAAACACCAATACTTCAGATAGATGCGGCCACATTTCAAGCTGCGGTCACAGCAGCTGTAACAGCTGTCATGGCACACCTTAATGCTAACAATGCAAATGTTAGTAGTAATGCTATCGGTAACCCCGATCGTGGTGATGGCCAAGTACAGCAACGAGCACCTACTTGTAAGAACACCTTGGACCTTAAGCCTAAAATCCTTAAACGAAAGTTCAAAAACAAGAAAGGGAGTTGTTCAACTCAAGAACCTAACAGAGGGCAACGAACTGAGGCAGTCAATACCCCTATTAGCCCTATTATTCTAGCACCGACTAAGTCGTATTTAGGAAACCTCCCACACTGCAGCAAGTGCAACTACCATCATCATGGAGTTTGCCGAAAGTCGCATTGCGATAGACGTAACCTGAGGAGGCATACCGTCCGCTTCTGTAGAACTCCGGTTGAGTTCATCACTTCAACTACCAATGTTGGAACCATTCCCATATGTCACCTTTGTGGTGAAATAGGACATTACAAGAGGGATTGTCCAACAGAGAAGAATGACGGGGGAGCAGGAGGATTTTGACCCCAATACATGGGGAAGCATCAAAGAATCCTGCTATATTTTGGTACGCTTCCAAACCCCGATAACTAGCTACAATTATGATTACTCTTCCGTTCAAATTAAATCACAGTAATTATATAAAATTTGAAACCCTAACAGGTAAGCTATAATGACTTAGTGTATACATAGGGGTCATTTATAATTAAGATTTGTAGACTTAGAGTGAGTAATCCCGCCACATTTCTTGTTCCTTGTTTGGTTGCGGATTTAGGGTAGGGTTGCTCAGTCAAAGGTCTTACCAATCTTAATTATACATGACTTGTATACACCAAGCGATTATAGAGAGACCTAGTAAGGATCGTTTCATGAAAGTTCATAATTTCAAATTAACAAAACCCTCGTATTGGTAGTACCCGCCAATTTTGAATCAAAAAGGGGTTTGTAGTAATAATAACAGAATAAAACCAGAAGTGCTGAAAACTTAGGTACATAGGATATCATCCTAGTAATCATTCGTCCCAGAACGACTTAATATCTATTTCGTCGAGAAAATTCTGACATCCTCATTCGACATGGTTTTGATAGGTTTTGAGCATTCTAACACTTCCTAAGTGTACATGCAACCCTAATAACCTTGAATCTATGTTTTCTCTATATACATGCAAATTTCTTTTTCAAGGTTATTTCCTAACTAGCATGGCATGGGGATTACATAGAACATAAAACTAGTAGAAATACATACCTTGTTGTTGCTTGGATTCCTTCAAGACTTTGTGAGCCTAGCACCCCAAATGTTGTGCCTCAAATGCTTCACACAACACCACAAGACTTGGAATAACTTGAGAGAATACTTCTAGCACTCAAAATCGGTTATGCCCTCTCTAGTAACACTAGGTCCACTAGGTCATCATTTTGCTAGCCATAGGGTTCCTTTTACAGTGTTGTCACAATTAGGGTTTACACATGAATGCCCTTAATTGCCATTACTCTTGATTTCTCATGACCCATGGGTTTGTAACTCCCATGGACTATCCATGGAGCTCCATATGGTTATAACCAAACCCATAAACCATGGATCATTAATCCACCATAAAAGAATTGATGATTTTCATAATCAACCCTATATATTTAATTAGTCTCACTTTGATCACCAAATTAATACTAGATTAATACTTGATCAATACTAATTAAATAATACTATTATTAATATATTAGAACTTATAATATATTAATAATCATAAGTGCCTTATTCTCTCATTTAGTCTATCCAAGTATTGCAATGCCATGCAACCCAAATGGACCATGCTGGGTCGGGTCAAGTACATACCAAATAAAGTTATGGACTTAGACACTATATCCAACAGTCTCCCACTTGGATAAGTCTAATAACTATATTTGCAAATGTGACTTCAAAATCCGACTAGCAATCGTAGCTCTTTCAAAGTCTCTCGGAACTGAGATGATGATGATACGCCATTTAAGATAAGTGATCATATAATCCTCTGTTCTCATGATATCAGCCGGACAAACACATGGAACATGGTCTTACTTATTGTCCATCATTTGTTTCTCGATCTCTGATTTGTTTCGACATAGACCTAAATTGAACACATCAATTAGGTTCTGACCGGGCCCGATACATAAGTCAAAACCAAATCATCGAGGGGCCCAGATATCGCTTCTATTTCTAGAAGGAACAGATAAACTTCGACTGATATGCTTGTACTAACTACTTGTTGAATTACTCACAAAGGCATGTTTTATGACATCGAGTTACCAATGCGTTTTCGTGCAATCAATGAATAACCAACTCATAGTCAACAACTCATATCTCTAGGTTTGAAGATTTATATGATATTACCGTCTCACGATCACTCGAGATAAATTCCATGAAGTGATGCAAGTGAGCGTGGGTTGGATCCAATACTCAGCCCTTGTGAGTACTCATGAATGTTGTAGCAACCATTGCATTGTCCAAAGCACTTTTAGACAAATCATACAAGCCAAATTCATGACAGTCTTAAATCAATACTTACTTCCAAAGTTTGACTGACTGTGGATGGTTTGAATAATAACATAATTATTCTGCAAGTAAAAACATGCAAAATTGAAACATAGTAAACAATCAACACAAGATAGTAACACCTTACTCATAAATAAATAACAACTTTTATTTATCATCAAATGTCAATTACATTTTACAAGTTTCAGGAATCTAATTATTGAAACTAATATCATCCTTCAGCCCAATGTGCCTCGCATGCTGTAAATGCTTAACCCTGCTCAGTCCCTTCGTGAGGGGATCTGTCGGGTTCTCATCTGATGATACCCTCTTAGCCACGAGGAGTCCTTCTTCTATTCGATGTCTGATGAAATGGTATTTTCTGTCAATGTGCCTAGATCTCCCGTGATATCTCGGTTCCTTAGCCAAAGCAACCGCACTTTCGCTGTCACAGAAAATTTCCATTGGCTCCTTTATAGATGGTACAACTCCAAGGTCTCCGATGAAGTTCTTTAGCCATATCGCCTCCTTAGCTGCTTCACTTGCTGCTATGTACTCTGATTCACAAGTAGAATCAGCTACTGTCTCCTGCTTGGAACTTTTCCAAGTAATTGCCCCTCCATTTAGGATAAAGACCCAGCCTGACTGAGAGCGGAAATTATCCCTATCAGTCTGGAAGCTAGCATCGCTATATCCTTCCACTCTCAAGTTATCACTGCCTCTGAGGGTAAGGACCCAATCCTTAGTCCTCCGCAGATACTTGAGAATGTTCTTTACCGCTGTCCAGTGTGCCTTGCCAGGGTTCCCTTGATATCTACTAACCATGCTCAAAGCAAAGGCCACATCAGGGCGAGTACAAGTCATAGCATACATGATCGAGCCCACAGTGGAAGCATATGGTATATGACTCATTTCAGCTATCTCAGCCTCTGTACTCGGACTCTGAGTTTTACTCAGCTTGGCATTACTCTGGATTGGTAATTCTCCTTTCTTGGAATCTTGCATACTGAACCTCTTCAGTACCTTATCCAAGTAAGTACTTTGACTAAGTCCAATTAGTCTCTTACTCCTATCTCTCAATATCCTTATCCCTAGGATATAGGCAGCTTCCCCAAGGTCCTTCATAGCGAAACACTTCCCAAGCCAGGACTTAACCTCCTGCAAGGTTGGGACGTCATTTCCTATGAGAAGTATGTCATCCACATACAACACCAAGAAGCTAACTATGCTCCCACTAGCCCTGACATACACACAAGACTCATCCTCACTCCTAGAAAAGCCAAACTCTTTGACTTTCTCATCAAAGCAAAGATTCCATCTGCGAGATGCTTGTTTCAATCCATAAATGGATTTATCAAGCTTACACACTCTATTAGGGTATCTTGTATCGACAAAACCCTCTGGTTGAGCCATGTAAACATCCTCAGCCAACTTTCCATTAAGGAAAGCGGTTTTGACATCCATTTGCCATATTTCATAATCATGAAATGCAGCTATGGCTAACAATACTCTAATAGACTTAATCTTAGCTACCGGTGAGAAGGTCTCATCATAGTCAACTCCCGGAGTTTGAGTAAAGCCCTTCGCAACCAGTCGTGCTTTGTAAGTATGTACCTTCCCATCCATGTCGGTCTTCTTCTTGAAGATCCATTTGCACCAAACTGTCTTACGACCTGGTACATTGTCAACCAAGTTCCAAACTTGATTGTCATACATGGACTGAATCTCGCTGTCCATAGCCTCCTTCCATTTAGCAGACTCGGGGCCTGCCATTGCTTCCCTGTAATTATTAGGTTCATCCAAATCTATTAGTCTACTATCACTAATAAATGTATCACCTTCAGTGGTGATGTGATAACCATAATAAAAATCAGGTGTGTTCCTCACCCTAGTGGAACGTCTTGGAGGTACAGACTCATCTATCGGATCAACATGAGTTTCCTCCTCAGGTTGGTCGATAGCATTTGAGGTTCCTTCACCACTTGACTCTTGAAGCTCTTCAAGGTCAATTTGCCTCCCACTGTCCCCTTGGCTTATGAATTCTCTCTCACGAAAGACTCCTCTTCTTGCTACAAAAACCACATTATCACTGGGTCTGTAGAAGAGGTAACCAAAGGATCTCTATGGGTAGCCGATGAAAATACACCTCTCACTTCGAGGTTTAAGCTTATCATGAGTCTCACGCCTCACGAAAGCTTCACAACCCCAAATTTTGATGTGGTCCAAATTGGGAACTTTCCCAGTCCACATCTCATGAGGTGTTTTGGCAACCTTTTTAGTAGGGACTAGATTAAGGATATGGGCGGCAGTCTCTAAGGCATACCCCCAGAAATAGATTGGTAACGAAGCTCGACTCATCATGGAACGAACCATATCCAACAAGGTTCGATTGCGCCTCTCAGCTACACCATTCAACTGTGGTGTTCTGGGAGGTGTCAATTGTGAGACAATCCCACATTCCTTAAGATAGTCAAGGAACTCAATGCTAAGATACTCTCCTCCCCGATCGGATCGGAGCATCTTGATGTTCCTGCCCAATTGATTCTCCACTTCCTGCTTAAACTCTTTGAACTTTTCAAAGGTTTTTGATTTATGCTTGATTAAGTAAATATATCCATATCTACTGTAATCATCAGTGAAAGTCACATAATAGCGATTAACATCCCTTGTAGCAACTCTGAAGGGCCCACACACATCCGTGTGTACAAGGTCCACAAACCTTCACCCCTATCACAAGTACCTGTGAAGGTTGACTTTGTCATTTTTCCAAGTAAACAAGACTCGCAACTATCATCTGACTTGAGGTCAAATGATTCCAAGACTCCAGCCTTTTGGAGTTGGCCTATGCGCTTCTTGTTAACATGTCCAAGACGACAATGCCACAAGGATGCTTTATCCAAGCTATCTGAAGAATCAATATACAACACATTATTTCCTAGATTGTCTACAACATTCACGGCTTCATATACACCATCACAAGGTAATGCTTTAAAGTAAAATACATCATTGTAATAAACATTAATAGCACCATTTTTATTATCAAATGAAAATGAAAAACCTTGTTTGTACAAGCCATGAAAAGAAATAATATTTCTCGCCATTTCGGGCGAGTAACAACACTTATTCAAATCTAACATTAACCCATTATTAAGCAATAAAGAATAAACTCCTATCTTGGTAACAGGTGATGCTTTCCTGTTGCCCATGACTAAGTTTATCTTCCCGTGCTCCACTTGTTCACTTCTTCTTAGTACCTGCAAATCAGTACAGATGTGAATACCACAACCTGTATCAAGCACCCAAGAATTAGCATTAGATGAGTTATTAGACAATATTGTGTAAATACCTGCATGGGTGGGTTTAACCTTCCCATCCTTTAGATCTTGCAGATATTTGGGGCAGCTTCGCTTGAAGTGTCCCTTATCCTGGCAATAGAAGCACTGTGCTTCCTTTGGGTTTGAAGAAGGAGTAATGGGACCTTTCTTTGTCCCACTTGAAGAGGAACCATCAAGAGTCTTACCCTTGGTACCCTTCGAAGGGATTTTCCTCTTCTTACCCTTTCCCTGCCCAATAGCCAGAACAGGGGCTGTTGAAGGAGTAGAAGTAGCAACCGCTTTACCTTTAAGGCCATTTTCAGCTGTCCTTAAGAGTCCTTGGAGTTTGCTAAGTGTGACTTCCTCCTTGTTCATTTGATAAGTCATACGAAAATGATCATAACTTGGAGGTAAGGAATGGAGAATGATGTCAATCGCCATTTCCTCAGGAAAGTCAACATTTAGCTTCAGCAACCGGTCAACGAACCTTTGCATCTTCTGCAAGTGACCGGTGATGGGTTCACCATTCTTCATCCTTGCGGTTATCATGGAGGAGATGATTTCATACCTCTCCTGACGCGCGCTCTGATGGTACCTTTCCATCAGATCCAGGTGCATCTCATAGGGGTAGAAATCTTCATAGGATTTTTGAAGTTCAGGAGTCATGGTGACCATCATGATGCATGCTACTTTAGTAGCATCCTTTTCATGTGCAACAAACTCCGCAAACTCTTCAGGAGTAGCAGTGGCTTCACTCACAACCTTAAGCTCCCTATCGAGGACATATTCTTTGTCCTCATAGCGGGTAATCATTCTGATGTTTCTGATCCACTCATTGAAATTGGATCCATCAAAGATGACCTTACCACACAATTTCATAAGGGAAAAGGAGCCTGTTAGGTTTGAGCCAGAAGCATTGTTGTAAGACATCTGAAAGGAAAGAAAGACAAGTTTCAATAGATTAGGAATCCTTAATAATTCACCCAAATGAAATATTAAGGCTAGGATCCAACAAACTATTTATAGTTGGAAGAGGGATGCCGTAATCCATACTATCAAATATTTGAAGGTAGGTAAATGACGATTTACCAATTTCCACCATAAGAACGAAATATTTTATTATTAGGTTTTATTGGTTTTGAAACTCCTAGATCTTTTGAGATACATTGAAGTTTTCAATGGCATGTTTGAATCTCGATTGTGCCCTCTCAAGTTTGTGACTGGGATGCCGAGGATCACAAACAAGGTGTGAATAACCATACAAATTGACTTGGTACCCTCAACAATATTACCTAATCGATGTGCCGGTTAACCACACACGCTCCACCGATCTATAATAAGGTCAAGTTACCCTTTGCCACTCTTACTAGTCCATGTTAGTGTGTTGGTTAACCACACACGCTCCACTAACGACTTGGTAAGGTACAAAGTGTAATTTTATGGGCTAGCACCAATTTCACATTTTCCTAAAGTAACTAAGATTGGGAATTTATAATGTATAGTTACTTTATAATTCATTATACTTTTAACGAGTATTTAAAGTCGTATCCTACCCGTTCGGCTAACGACCCTCCATCGATCAAGGAAGCGGTGGGTGAGAGTGGACACCCATTAAGTCACCATTTTATAGGCAACAACCTTATACCCCCCTTATACACCGGCTTCGTGAATGAGGCCTACTAACGGTAACAATGACATATTCTTATACATATCTATATAATAAAATTATAATAATAGTATAAGTGTTGATTTTTAAACTTTTTAAAAATCTAAGGTTTAATTTGGAATTAAAGTATTAAAGTGTAAGACTTTTCAAATTCCAAAACTTGAGGGCAAGATTTGAAACTATTCCAAGTCTCTTCAATTTGTAACTTATGAGTTTTAATGGTTCATAAAAATGAAGACTCTTCATTTTATGAACCTCTTTAGTTCTTTAATCACAATTAAAAGAAGTGACTTTTGGTTATCCATAACTTGAGGACAAGTTATGGACACCATCATAGCCATTAAGATCATGAATTAAACACACATGGTGGTTACACATAATTCCTATGATCTTCTAAAAACTCATAAGAACACAAATTCATGTCAAGCAATTTCAAGAAATCATATAAACATATATAATACTTGAAAATTGATAAAAGTCATGTAAAATGGGTTAACATAATCATTATCATTTTGAAAAACAGATTTTACAAGTCCAAAACAGATTGGGATAATGATCTTAATCCATTTCCAGCAACAAAACTCAAAAAAACTGCCCAGCACGCTCCTACTCGCCGAGTGCATTATCCTACTCGCCGAGTAGGATGAATTTGTTCATGGACTCGGCGAGTCCTCCCCATGGACTCGGCGAGTCCAGTCGTCAGAGTGCAGAATTTTCGATTTTTAAGCAGTTTTGCATCAAGTATACAGAAAACAATCCTAGTCTCTGATACCACTGATAGGTTTTTGAGGATTCTAACACTTCCTAAGTGTACATGCAACCCTAATAACCTTGAATCTATGTTTTCTCTATATACATGCAAATTTCTTTTTCAAGGTTATTTCCTAACTAGCATGGCATGGGGATTACATAGAACATAAAACTAGTAGAAATACATACCTTGTTGTTGCTTGGATTCCTTCAAGACTTTGTGAGCCTAGCACCCCAAATGTTGTGCCTCAAATGCTTCACACAACACCACAAGACTTGGAATAACTTGAGAGAATACTTCTAGCACTCAAAATCGGTTATGCCCTATCTAGTAACACTAGGTCCACTAGGTCATGATTTTGCTAGCCATAGGGTTCCTTTTACAGTGTTGTCACAATTAGGGTTTACACATGAATGCCCTTAATTGCCATGACTCTTGATTTCTCATGACCCATGGGTTTGTAACTCCCATGGACTATCCATGGAGCTCCATATGGTTATAACCAAACCCATAAACCATGGATCATTAATCCACCATAAAAGAATTGATGATTGTCATAATCAACCCTATATATTTAATTAGTCTCACTTTGATCACCAAATTAATACTAGATTAATACTTGATCAATACTAATTAAATAATACTATTATTAATATATTAGAACTTATAATATATTAATAATCATAAGTGCCTTATTCTCTCATTTAGTCTATCCAAGTATTGCAATGCCATGCAACCCAAATGGACCATGCCGGGTCGGGTCAAGTACATACCAAATAAAGTTATGGACTTAGACACTATATCCAACAGGTTTGGCCTGGCCCTTGCCATGTGAAAATTCTTATGTTGTATAAGAGAACTTTTTCCTTAATCAGACGTAAGATGAAATTCTTTCAATCCATAACACAAAACCCTTAGGTTGTCTCTTGTTTCAAAACATCAGAAGTACCCTTGCGAAGAGTACCACGCCATTCTAGTGTACTTAGTAGACAGGAAACTTCAAACGAAAAGCACCGAAGTAGTCTTAGAAGTCAGTAACTACCGAAGTACCTCAATAGATCTCATAGGAAAATCATTGTATCACAGGTCAAGTTCAAGAATAGAGACTAAGAACTCATTAAGTTAATCTATCGCTGCTAAGTGTATACACGAGGGTGGTATATAAGTTAGACTTAACAAGATTAAGGATGTGTGACTCCGCCCTATCTCCTGTTCCTTGTTTGGTTGTGGACCTGGGGCAGAGTCACCCATCCGAACGTTTTGTGAAATATAAATTATATACAACTTGTATACACGAGGTTATGGTGGATGAGCCAAGTATGAGTCTGATCATGAACTTCAGAGCAAAAGCCTGCATCATATATTCTACCAGGTAGAATTCAACATGAGACCACGACAGTGGGTCGAGCTACTAAATGACAACGAATTTGAAATTCGTTATCATCTCGACAAAGCCAATATAGTAGCTAACACCCTAAGTCGGAAAGAGTACCCATGTCATAGTGTCACTCACGGAATATGATAACCCTTTCAAATCTCTCCACACAAAGTAAGGAGGTTCAACAGGAAGCCTTGAAACCTGAAAATGTGGCAAGTAGAGAAGATAACTAGAACGTATGAGTACACGGTATGCCAATACCTGTTATCTCCATGGAGATAATATAATCATCTCTCAGTTTAGGCCGTCACTCAAAAACCTCTAGGAACCAGAATAGTCATGATTCTATGTGATCGACTATGGTAAAGAATGGGATACCCATTTAACAATTAGTCGGGTCCTTTAACACGCTCGCATTCAAGTTGCTCCATTCAAAACCTTCTGTGGTCACAAGTGCAGATTCTCTCTGCACTGGACTAAAGTAGGTAATACGCAACTAGCTAGAGATCCAATTTCCACACAACATCCTCGCTGATCTGGAATTCATCCGAGAAACTACCAAAAACAAAATACGAATCGGGAAGCGCCATAAAACTTCTAGAATTAACCAGAGAAGCTACGGCTCCGATAAATGAAAACCCTTGGAATTCCAGGATTGATGACCTTGTCATATAAAGGTCTCACTCAGGAAGGACAAGATGCGCTTGAGAAAGCGTGAAATACAAAACTCAAAGTACATAGGACCATTTAAGGTTCTTACCAGAATCGGTCTTATACTTTTAAAACTTAAACTACCACCAAAAACTTAATAACATTCATCCCATCTTTCACATATCTAATCTAAAGAGGTGTCTATCCGATAAGACACTTGTTATTTCACTCAATGAAATCAAGTTAAATAAAAGTCTACACTCTGCAGTAGAACCAATGAAAACCATGGATAGGGAAATCTAAAGAACCATGCTAAGTCTCATCCCGTTAGTGAAGGTTCGCCGGATAAATAACCATGGACCTGAATTCATTTGGGAAAGGAAAGATTAGACCTAATCCATGAGTCTCACTTTAGACTTAATTTCGGGACGAAATTCCCTCTAACGGGGGGATAATGTGACACCAGTCAAATTTTGGTCAAAAATAAATTGATCAATAATCGTAATTCTGATTAACCAAGTGGTAGAGTTTGTAACAAGGTTTCCAAAAACATAAAGAACACTGAAATCCGAGTTATAACGAAGAAGTTATGACCAATCGAAAATCCGCGACAAAATCGGCAAAACACTGTTCAGTGTAAAAAGTGAATTTTCAATAAAAGTATTTTTAGCCTTAACAATCTAAATGACAGTTATAGAATATGTTAAACCGAGAACGTTCATAAAAAGAACGTAAAAATCTGACTTCGTATGAGAAAGTTATGATTTTTCGAAGTTTCGGTTTAGCAGTAGACATCTAGTAATTCGAAATATAAATCGATCGATATTTAGCCGACGCAACTTAAACGAGAATCGAAGATCTCGTCAAAAGTAGCACAACGGTAAAAAGACAGACGAAAACGGACGTCGGATGAAGAAGTTATGAATTTTTAATGGATTCCCGTCCCGGTCTGTTTAAAATAATAATATTAAAAATAAATTCGAAATTAGCCGACGAAGTCTAAACGAAAGTCGTAGAGTATCATTTTACCTACGCGTGCATATAAAGAACGCCAAAAACGGAGCTCGTATGCGAAAGTTATGATTTTCGCAAGTTTTGGCACAAAAATATAGAAAAATAGGAAAACCGGGCAATTTCGCATGTGCCACGTCACCCTCGCACGTGGCAACTGCTGAGTGGACCGAAGCATTACGTGGCACCTCCTGATTCGACCAACTCCGCGGTCCAGTCATCCTCGGACAGCATCGCAGGAGACACCCCGGAGATGCCCCGGAGATACCCCTCGGACACCCTCATTCGCACGTGTCAGTCACCCATTGGACCGAAGGAAGGTCCAATCCGAGCCTCCCACCTTGCGAGCCTGCGGTCCGAAGCAAGCCTCCCTTCGCCACCTATCCGACGCGTGTCAACCTCGCATGGCTTCGGGTCCGAACCTTCGGACTATATATAACATGCGAGGGTTCCGAACTAGTTTACACTTTTCACCCCTAAATTCATTCTCTTTCACATCTTCCACTCCCATAAGCTCATATACAACCCCTAAAGCCCCGGTATCAAGTCCCGAACCCTATGCAAGCCTCGAAGCCCCGATATTTCCGAGAAGTAACCTCTCTCCTGTCGAAACTCTGCCCAAATTGAGCCGGTTTCTCGATAAATAAACTCTTTACGGGAAACGAAACGCTGCCCGAATCACCGCTTATCAAGGTGAGTTCATACCCCTATAATATACCTTTTTAAATGGTTTTATATGCTTTTTAGGGGGGGGAATACAAGTTTAACACAATATTAAATTGTGTTAATAACTGTATGTGATAATAATCACACAAAGAATTTCCGTATGCTTTTAAGAACTACCAAATACTCTCAAAATAACGTGAAGCCATGTTAAATCTTTATAGTCATGTAAAAACTCCGTTAAATTCTTTGAAAAATGTTTTATAAGCTATTTCAAAGTATAAATGCCAAAATCATGTTTATATATGTATAAATATATAAATAAGATTTGAAGGGCTTAGGAGTAATGAATTATCCTATATCCTTTTCCTTGTTTGGATGTGGAATTAGGGTTGTATTATTTGTCCGAAGGTCGTTTCCTTCTTAATTATATATATATTATACATATATGAGTCTAAAAGGTTACTCCTTTTAGTATCATTACCTTTGTATCAGGTTGAGCAAAGGTGATATTCCATGAGAATTCATGCTAATCAGATAGAACATAGAAATTATAGTAGGTATAATTTATGATTCAAGACTGTATACTTTCCAAGGAAATTATCAAATACATGTTTGGAAAACTAAGAATATACCGTCAATCATTATTTCAGAATGATTGGGTTTTCAAAACTAATATACATGTAACGCTTAATATGCTTTTTATGAGATTCTATATTCAGGTTGTTTAATTCATTTTAGACAACATAGGAAGTCCTGACATTATAACCAAAATCTCCAGCCGGGGATCGAAACAAGTGTGTGTAGATCTATATCGGGAATTGACAACCCCGCACTCAGGCTGCTAGCTACAGTTAGATGAGTGACAATTGTTATCACCAATTTAAACGCCCACAAAGCGTTTGTTTCAGGCCATCCGTCATAGTATGGTTATAATAAAAACTACTCATTAAAAAGGTATTAACAATACGTTAGTGTATAAACAAATAAACGAAAGTACACCTTCAAAGTACCAGTTTATAGAATACAAAATACAATGGTTTAATATAGTTTCCATTAACACCTGGTGGAGCCAGGCTCTCTCTCAGTTTCAAGTTTTCATAAAGGAATACAAATAGAAAACAGTAATACAAAGAGAACAGTTTATGGGATTAAACCACTTATTCAATGGAACTTAGTCACTCAATCTCGGTAAACTAGTATAACATAAAAGACCTTTAGTGGTTAATTCTATAATTCCTTAGTTGCTACATCATAGTTATACATAAGTAATGTCCGATTGACAGTAAAGTGTGTGACTTCCGCCTTACTTCCTGTTCCTTGTTTGGTTGTGGCCTTAAAGCAGATACACCCAGTTGACTGTCAATTCGATATTATGATATGTATAATCAGTATAAACTAGGTAATTACAGGGGGAAACTATTGAGGTTATCAGTTAATCACCTCAGGAGATATAGGACTTCCTGGAGAAACCAGTGAACTTATTCAAAGAACTTAGGGTATACTTAACGGAACTAAAATACTTATGAACTCACCAGCTTAAATGTTGATCTACTCTTTTCAAATAACTTGTATTCTCAGGAATCCAGTAGACAGGTACACTCCCGAAGCTTTTGAGAAGATTACCTAGTACCGTACCGCAACTCTTGTCTTCTGCTGTACCTACTTTAGTGTTTGAATATGTAATGTTTAAAACACTTATGTAAAACTTATACTTATTAATGCAATGGTTGTTTGTACTTTGATTACTATGTTACATGTGTTATGATACTTACCTAAAGTCCTCCACCCCCGAACGTTTCCACCGTTCTGGTTTGGGGGTGCGACAGTTACTAATGCAAGTAAACTATCGCTTGGAAGAAATAAGTAGCAACACTTGGAATGAATCTCTATACTGTATTCGGATCTAGCTAAAATACACCTATAGTATTTTAAGTTGTATGCTCTGTTATATCGATATCTTGATGTATATAGCTTGGTAAGTTTTAGACTTGCTGCAACACCATGATCACTCCCAGACACATGTTGGTCATGTCTCAAATAAATATAGTTGATCAGGCTATATTGATCCCAGACATGATTACATAACTATCCAGGTTTAACCGCAGTGTCCAACATCCAAATACTTTTGTTTTGTTCTACTCACGATATTGTTTCTGGTACTTATGTATACTTGTATACTTCTTATAAAATACTTTATTTTATAAGTATACTTTTAGTTCAGAGCACTTCGGCCCCTTAGTCTTTATAGTTGTATAGCATGTAAGGTTCGGTATACTTAGTTCACTATAAACAAGAGCTCTGATACCACTCTGTCACACCCCCAAACCGGAACGGCGTAAACGTTCGGGGGTGGATGAGGTCATATGTAGTATCACAATAATTGCATCATAGTAAGCATAGTAAACACAACCATTATATTGAATACATATATGAAAAGGTATTTACAACTTTTTGATTCTTGTTTTTGTACATCAAAAGCTTAAAAAAAATACGTGAATCTATACGCTCCGTCTTCTCAAAACTCCAGAAGGTACCTGTCTACTGATTTCCTGAGAATACAAGATGTTTTGAAAGAGTATCAGCATAAAGATGGTGAGTTCATAAGCGGTGTTTTTGGAATGAAAACCTGTTGAGGACTTTGTAAAATGTTCGCATGTTTCCAAGAAAATCCAATATTTTCCTTAGTAAAAGTGTGATAATATCAGTTCTATCTATAACTACTTAGTTCATGCTGGCCATGTATAAACCAATATCGAACAGACAATTGACTATGTGGATCTGCCCTAAGTCCACAACCAAACAAGGAATAGGAAATGAGGCGGAAACTACACATTCCATAGTCTACCGAATATTCTCCACACGTGGCCCTAATGCCTAAACTAAGTAATTGTAGAATTAACTATGAATGCTTGTTACTGTATCATGTTGTAAAATAGGAACAACATTATTTTGTATGCCTGGTTACTAATAATCGTAATATGTGTGTATTCTTATACAAAACCTTTGTATAGTATGTTCTGTTTGAAAACCCTGGCTACCACCAGTATGCAAAGTATGTTCTGTTCGAAAACCCTGACTGCTACTAGTATGTATAGTAGTTTCGTTACTTAAAATAAAACTAATGAAGAATGAAATCATGTGAACAAATGGTTATTTTATACTATTGTGAGTCATATAACCATGCTTGATATGACCTAGTGACCTTTATGACGTTCTTCAAGTGTCGGTTAAATGACATTTGTCACCCCAGGCATGCCTGCCTAACTGTAGCTAGCAGTTCAGGTGTGGGATTGTCAGTCCCGAATAGATCTATTCACAAATCTCACGCTCTCCCTCCAGGAGACTCTGGTTATAGTATGATAGGATTTAATTGAGTACACCTAAGGGTACAGTTTTGAAGTAGAGTCTCACAGTTTTGTATAATCTAGTTTCTGTAGTGTTCTCTTGTATTTGAATCCGTTGTACACTGTATAAGGTAATAATTATACTTAAATAATTATTAAATGTTTTACTATTGTAATAATGTATATCATAAACTAAATCTGTCATAGTTTATATGTTTACTCATGTATGTAATCTAAATCGGTAAGAGCTGTGTATTGAATTCCCCAAACTATACCCATTGTAGTTTGCTTGAAATGTTATGTACTTGGTTTGTAAATCGTTCTGAAAACTATGCAATTAGGTTTCCAAGATGAAAGTGTCCCTTATGCTCAACATAGTACAAAAGGGATAAAATATCTAAATATTTTATAAAACATGGAAATCGTTTGACTGTATCAATTGCATAACTTTTAAACTTGTTAAAATCATTTATGTTTGGCTTGTATGAACTCACTGTTAGTTGTGCACAAGTGTCGAGTCAACGAACTGGAATGAAGACCCTCGAGTTGTAGTATGGCACTTAACAGAATCCTAATAACAATTAAATAGATATATGAATCTAAATTAGCGATTTCGTTAGATAAAGTGTTAGAAAAACACTTGCTTTCTGTTAGGGAATGTTACCGGGACTTGATTGAATGGAGGAAAGTGAGTTTTCAGTCTAATGCGCCACTTAGGAAGTGTGTACGGCCATGAATGTGGGTTTACGGCTGTGAACATATGTACGGCCTTAAACTGGTGTACGGCCGTGAACTGTCTCTTGAAGGGTGTACGGCCTTAGAAGCTTTGTAGTGTGTACGGCCGTAAACTGGTGTCCGGTTAATGAAGATTTGCAGATTTGAAGGGTGTACGGCCGTACACTCAAGAACGAGGATGCTAGATTCGACGAGAAACGTGTTCTAGATGCTCCGAAATTACTCCCAATGATGATTCTTGATGATTTTCGGAAGGTTAAGAGTTTTTTAGGAGTGTACGGTCACGAGTTTAGAGAGAGAAGGAGTGAGTATTCGGCCAGAAAAGTGTAAATGAGGGGTAGGGTATCGTATTTATTGGGGTTTTCGAGGTCGGTGGTGGGGTCCACGAGACGCTGGCCGTAAACGAGTGTATGGCCGTACACGGGTTTACGACCGTAAACTCAGTTAGGCCGAAAACCGACGTTTTGATCGAAGGAAAATTTCGAAATTTCATGAAGTGTTTGTTCCGACACATATAAAAATTTAATAATATAAAACTAGATGATTTTTCTAAACCCAGTAGTTTGACGGAAACTTAATAAATTTTAAATTTTATTCATGGAAATCGTATAACAGAAACGGAAAAAGTTTTGGGTTGTCACAACAGGAAAGTGTCACCTTTCACCAAGATTGGAGTTTACTCTTTATTCCTTAGTAGCGGGTTAAATTTAGAGTTGAATAATTTTTGTTACTCGTCGGATATGACGAGAAATATTATTTCCTTTCATGGTTTATATAAACAAGGTTTTAGATTTTCATTTGATAATGAAATTGGTTTTATTAATGCTTTCTATAATGGTGTATTTTATTTTAAAGCATTTCCTTGTAATGGTATATATGAAACTATGATGGTTGTAGATAACTTAGGAAATAATGTGTTGAATATTGATTCGTCCAATGGTTTGGACAAGGCATGCTTGTGGCATTGTCGTCTTGGACATGTCAACAAGAAGCGCATAACCCAACTCCAAAAGGATGGACTCTTGGAGTCATTCGACTTAAAGTCGGATGACACTTGCGAATCTTGTTTGCTTGGAAAGATGACCAAGTTACCCTTCACTGGTACTTGTGAAAGGGGTGAAGGTCTGTTGGATCTCATACACACTAATGTGTGTGGACCCTTCAGAACCGCCACAAGGGATGCTAACCGCTTCTATGTGACTTTTACCGATGATTATAGTAGATATGGCTATGTCTACTTAATCAAGCGTAAGTCAGAAACCTTTGAAAAGTTCAAAGAGTTTAAATAAGAAGTGGAGAATCAGCTGGTCAGGAAAGTAAAGATGCTCCGATCCGATCGGGGTGGTGAGTATCTTAGTATCGAGTTCCTTGACTATCTTAAGGAATGTGGAATTGTTTCACAATTGATGCCACCTAGGACACCACAGCTTCATGGTGTGGTTGAGAGGTGCAATCGAACCTTGTTGGACATGGTTCGTTCAATGATGAGTCGAGCTTCATTACGTATCTCATTCTGGGGGTATGCCATAGAGATTGCCGCCCATATCCTTAAGCTAGTCCCAACTAAGAAGGTTTCCAAAACACCTCATGAGATGTGGACATGGACGGTTCCCTCGTTAGCACACATCAAGGTTTGGGGTTGCGAGGCTTTCGTGAGACACGAGAGTCATGACAAGCTCGAACCTCGAAGTGAGTGGTGTATTTTCATCAGCTACCCACATAAATCCTTTGGTTATCTCTTGTACAGACCGAGTGACAATGTTGTCTTCGTTGCGAGGAAAGGAGTCTTTCATGAGAGAGAGCTCATAGGCCAATGAGACAGTGGGAGGCAAATTTACCTTGAAGAACCTCAAAAGTCAAGCGGTGAAGGAACCTCAAACACTAGCAATCAACCTGAGGAGGAAACTCCTGTTGATCCAGTTGACGAGTCCGTACCTCTGAGGCATTCCAGTAGAGTTAGTGTTCCACCTGTGTTATATGGTTTCCATATAACATCTGAGGGTGATACATTTATCAGTGATAACATATTGGTAAATTTGAATGAACCTAACAATTACAAGGAAGGCATGGTAGGCCCCGAGTCTGCTCAATAGAAAGAGGCTATGGACAGCGAGATTCAGTCCATGCATGACAATCAAGTTTGGAATTTTATTGACAATGTACCAGGTCGTAAGACAGTCAGGTGCAAATGGATCTTCAAGAAGAAGACCGACATGGATGGAAAGGTACACACTTATAAGGCGCGACTGGTTGCGAAGGGCTTTACTCAAACTCGGAGAGTTGACTATGACGAAACCTTCTCACCAGCAGCGAAGACTAAGTCTATCAGGGTTATGCTAGCCATAGCTACATTTCATGATTATGAAATATGGAAAATGGATGTCAAAACCGCTTTACTTAATGGAAAGTCGGCTGAGGATGTTTAAATTAGTCAGCATGAGGGTTTTGTCGATGCAAAGTACCCCAATAGAGTGTGTAATCTTGAGAAATCCATTTATGGATTGAAATACGCATCTCGCAGAAGGAATCTTTGTTTCGATGAGAAATTCAAAGAGTTTGGATTTTCGAGAAGCGAGGATGAGTCCTTTTTATATGTCAAGGCTAGTGGGAGCATAGTTAGCTTTCTGGTGTTGTATGTGGATGACATACTTCTCATAGGAAATGACATTTCAACCTTGCAGGAGGTTAAGTCCTGGCTTGGGAAGTGTTTCGCTATGAAGGACCTCAGACAGGAGTAAGAGACTAATTGGACTTAGTCAAAGTACCTACTTGGAAAAGGTGTTGAAAAGATTCAACATGATGGATTCCATGAAAAGTGACTTACCGATCCATAGCAATGCCAAACTGAGTAAAACTCAGAGTCCGAGTACAGAGGCTGAGATAGCTGAGATGAGTCGAGTATCATATGCTTCCGTTGTTGGCTCGATCATGTATGCTATGACTTGTACTCGACCTGATGTGGCCATTGCTTTGAGCATGGTCAACAGGTATCAAGGGAATCCTGGTAAGGATTACTGGACTGCGGTAAAGAACATTCTCAAATACATGTGGAGGACTAAGGACTGGGTCCTTACCCTCGGTGGGAGCGATGACTTGAGAGTGGTGGGGTATAGTGACACCAGCTTTCAGAGTGACAGAGATAATTTCCGCTCTCAGTCAGGCTGGGTATTTACCCTGAATGTAGGAACAATAACTTGGAAAAGATCCAAGCAGGAGACAGTAGCTGACTCAACGTGCGAATCAGAGTACATAGCAGCAAGCGAGGCGGCGAAAGAGGCAATATGGCTGAAGAACTTTATTGGAGACCTTGGAGTTGTCCCAACCGCAGGCACATCGACAGTTGCATTACCCAAGGAACCAAGGCATCATGCCAGACGCAGGCACATCGACAGAAAATATCACTTCATAAGACATCGGATAGAAGATGGACTCCTCGTAGCAAAGATGGTATCGTCATAGGAGAACCCAGCAGATCCCCTCACGAAGGGACTGAGTAGGGTTAAGCACTTACAACATGCGAGGTGCATCGGGCTGAAGGACCATTAATTTTAATAACTAGATAGTTTTGAAACTTGTAATAGTTGAAATGTAATTGACATTTGATGATTAAATAAAAGGTGTTTTTTATTTATAAGCAATGTTACTATCTTGTGTCAATCATTTACTATTGTTTCATTTGGCATGTTTTGACTTCCAGAATAATTAAATTATTCAAACCATCCACATTCGATCATACGTTGGAAATAGATATTGAGGCAAGACTGTCATGAATTTAGCTTGTAGAGTGTCTGAAGTTTATTAGACATAGCAATGTTTGCTACAACATTCATGAGTGCTCATAAGGTCTGAGTATTAGATTAAACCCACACTCACTTGTATCACTTCATGGAATTTATCTCGAGTGATCGTGAGACGATAATATCATATAAGTCTTCAAACCAAGATAAATGAGTTGTTGACTATGACTTGGTTGTACATTGATAGTGCGAAACCGCATTAGTAACTTGATGTTATAAAACGCACTATTATGTATGATTTAACAAGTAGTTAGTACAAGCATATAGTGTCGAAGTTTATCTGTTCCTTTTAGTCCTTGGAGGATTAAAAGCGATATCTTGGGCCCCTCGATGATTTTGTTTTGACTTATGTGCCAGGCCCGTTCAAAACTCAATTGATGTGTTCGATTAAGTTCTATGTCAAACAAATCGGAAATCGGGAAACAAACTGCTGGACAATAAGTATGGCGCTGTTCCATATGTTTGTCCGGCTGATATCTTGAGAACAGAGGATTATATAATCACTTATCCAAAATGGCGTGTCACAGTTCGACAAAGGCTTTTAAGAGCTACGGTGTTTTAGGTCGTACTTACAGTTATAGTTATTAGACTTATCCAAGTGGGAGACAGTTGGATTTAGTGTCTAAGCCCATAACTAGAATTGGTATCTACTTAACCCGAGAGTAGCATGGTCCATTTGGGTTGCATTTTACCAGAACAATTTGTAAGGATGGACTTTTGAGAAGAGGTTATTTATGATTTATTAATATATTATAAGTTCTAATATATTAATATGAAATCGTATTATTTAATTAGTATTGGTCAAGTATTAATTCTTGAATTAATTTAGTGATCAAAAGAGACTAATTAAATATAAGGGGTTGATTTGGTAAATCAATGATTCTTATAGTGTGGGCCTATGGTTATTTAGGTTGGGCTAAACCAACATGCTAGTCCATGGATAGTCCATGGAGGTTTAAACCCATGGAGCCTAAGTAAGATGAAAGGTCATGCACATTAGGGTTTACATGGATGTAACCCTAATCCTTGCCACACTATATAAGAAGCCCCTCAGCACATGAAATCGGCCACTAGTGATCTTTGGAAGAGCATAGCCGATTTTGTGTGCAAGTAATCTTCTCTCAAGTCCTCCATTGTTGGTGGTGTTTTGTGAAGCATTTGAGGCATCACATTTGGGGTGTTAGGCTCTTAAAGGTCCAAGTTAACAAGATACAAGAAAAAGTATGTCATCTAACTAGTTTTTTGTTATACAAGTACCCATATTTTGTATACTAGTTAGGATAATGCTTTGGAAACTCAAATTGCATGTATAATTAGAGAAAACATAGATCCTAAGCATTTAGGGTTGTATGTGCACCTTAAGGCTGTTAGAGTGCTCAAAACCCATCATGTTATAGTGCTCAAAACCCAACAGTTTACATGAGTCAGCCAGAGGGTTTTGTTGATGCAAAGTTTCCCAATAGAGTGTGTAAGGTTGAGAAATTCATCTATGGATAGTAACAAGCATCTCGCAGTTGGAATCTTTGCTTCCATAAAAAAAAGTCAAATTTTTTTTTCTAGGAGTGAGGAATCCTATGTGTATGTCAAAACTAGTGGGAGTATAGTAACTTTTCTAGTATTGTTTGTTGATGACATAGTACACATGGGAAATGTCATTCCAACCTTGCAAGACGTAAAATATTGGCTTGGAAAGTGTTTCGATATGAAGGATCTAGAAGTGCCTATCTATATTCTCAGGATACGAATTTTGAGAGATAGAAAGAACATCCTAACTAGACTTAGTCAAAGTACATACTTGGAAAAAATACTAATATGGTTTTCTATGGAAAATTCCAAGAAAGGAGAGCTATTTATTCAGAGCAATGCCAAGTTGCGTAAAACTCAAAGCCCAAGTACGAATGAAGAGATAGATGACATGAGTCGAGTTACTTATGCTTTGGCTGTAGGATCAATCATGTACGCTATGACATGTACTCGCCCTTTTGTGTCATATTCTTTATGTATGGTCGTTCGCTATAAGGGAAATCCTGGCAGAGCTCATTGGACAGTAGTGTTGGATTAATGTCTAAGTCCATAACTATAATTGGTAAGACTTGACCCGACCCGGCATGATCCATTTGGGTTGCATGGCATCATGCATTTGGATAGACTATAATGAGAGAAATAACACTTAAGGTTTCTTAATATATTATAAGTTATAATATATTAATAAGATTATTTAATTAGTATTGATCCAGAGTTAATCTAGAATTAATTAAGTGATCAAAAGAAGACTAATTAAATATATGGGTTGATTTTGTAAATCACCTATACTTGTATAGTGGGCTAATGCTCCATGGATTGTCAAGTTGGGCTAAAACCCATAAGATGCTCCATGGTATGTTTGAACCCATGGATCCAAGGAAATGGAAAGCCATGACAATTAGGGTTTACCCTAATTGTCACTAACTATATAATGATCTTATTCTTGGAGAAAATCGGCGACTATGTGTGATAGAAAGGGCTAGCCGATTTAATGAAGTGTTCCAATTCTCTCAAGTTATTCCAAGTGTATTTGGTGTTGTGTGAACCATTTGAGGTGTCACACTTGGGGCACTAGGCACTCAAGCTTCATGAAGTCATTCTACATCAAAGAGGTATGTATTCTAACTTGTTATATTTCATATGAATCAAAGTTTTGTATGCTAGTTAGTATAATACCTTGGATATTCATATTTGCATGTATAATAGAGAAAACATAGATCCAAGGTATTTAGGGTTGCATGTACACTTAGGAGTGTTAGAATGGTCAAAACCCAACAGTGGTATCAGAGCCTAGGCTTGTTTTCAATTATACTTGATGCAAAGTGCTGAAAAATGCTGAAAAAGTCGATTTTCGGGCTGTCAAGGCACTGGACTCGCCGAGTCCACTGATGAACTCGCCGAGTCCATGAACAAAATCATCCTACTCGTCGAGTAGGTTCATACACTCGACGAGTAGGAGCCCCTGACAGCATAACTTCGAGTTTTTTTGGCTAGAAATGGACTAGGAACATTACCATAAGTTGTTTTTGAACCTATAAACCTGTTTTTGATGTGGTAATGTTCATTCTAATCCAATTTTAAAGATAATTGTCAATAGATTCATGTTTTGTATTTTGGTTTAATGGTTAGTCTAATTACATGAAAAAAATTTGATTAAATTATCTTGTTCTTATGAGTTGCTTAGATTAATAGAAAAATTATTAGAAATTTTTGTTTTCAATCCATTTTAATCTAAGAGATGATTCTAAAATGTGTTTGTGTAACTTGTCCTCAAGTTACATGAAAAGTCACATTAAAGTTTCTTAAAACTCATAAAAGTTGGCAAAGGTTACAAAATGAAGAGTCTTGTCTTCATTGAATGGTTTTATGACTCCATAACTTGTCCTCAAGTTATGGAGGTTCAAGAGTCACTTCATTAAGTAATAAAACGTGTAACCTTAATTAGTTCCATAAGTTATAAAAAATAAAGAAAAGTTACATTCTTTTATTAGTTTAAAGTCTTCCATAACTTGTCTACAAGTTATGGAACTTGAAGAGTTTTTTAATTAAAACTACTTTAAACACATACGTTATGGAATTAATTAGTTTTGAATATTTACAAAACTTGCCCTCAAGTTTTGGAATATGTAAACTTTCCCTCAAGAATACTTTAATTCCAAGTTAAGCCCTTAGAGTTTTAAAAGTTAAAATTCAACCCTTATACTTTATAATATTATAAGTTAATAATATATATATATATATATATATATATATATATATATATATATATATATATATATATATGTATAAGAGCAAGTCAGTCTCACCATTAGTAGGCCTCATTCACGAAGTCGGTCTATAAGGGGGGTATAAGGCTACTGCCTATAAAATGGCAGTTTAATGGGTGTCCACTCTCACCCACCGCTTCCTTGACTGGTGGAGGGTCGTTAGTCGAACGGGTAGGACAAGGACTATAATTATCCCTTCATTAAAAGTATTAATGATAAATACTAAGTAACTAAACACTTATAAATTCCCAATCTTAGTTACTTAGGAAAATGTGAATAAGGTGCTAATCCATGAAATTACACTTTGCACTTTGCTTAACTCGGTTAGTGGAGCGTGTGTGGTTAACCGGCACTCTAACCTGGGTTTAACAAGGTAGGCAAAGGGTAACTTAATATTTATCATAGTATCGGTGGAGCGTGTGCGGTTAACCGGCACATCGATTGAGGGGTAAATATTAAGGGTACCAAGTATATTTGCATGGTTATTCACAGCTTGTTTTGTGATCCTCGGCATCCCAGTCACAAAACCTGAAGGTCACACTCGAGATTGAAACATGTCATTGGACAGTTCAATGAATCTCAAAAGATCTAGGAGTTTTAAATCCAAGTAAAACCTAATTAAATAATTTCGTTTTCATGGTGGAAATTGGTGAATCGTCATTCGCCTACCTTCAAATATTCTATAGCTTGTATTACGGCATCCCTCTTCCAAGTTATAAAAGTATTGTGTTGGGTCGTAGCCTTAATATCTCATATTGGGTGTTATATTAAGGACTTTAAATCAACTATCTTGAATATCTCCCAAAAGATGTCTAGTTCAGACATCTATGATCTTCCCAAATCTCATGGAACTTCACTTCCTCCACCTCCTCCAATTGTTCTCCCTAACCCACAAGTTCAAGGTCACTCAAGCCCTATTGGCAAGCAAGGTCTATGTGTGATCACATCTTGAAGATGAAGTCACATATTGACAAGCCGGGAAAGTTGGGTGTCAAAGTCTTAAGAAAGTTGGATGCTCAATCACTTTCTAAGTCACATAGTAAGTTACTTATAGACTACCATGTAAAGGACTATGACATTACCCTTAATGATCTTATCTATTTGCTTTGGGGTGCTTAATCAGCAATGATTTGGAGCACTGGCAGAGCAAATCTGATTAGTAGATCAACTCCCAAGCCTTCAATGGACATTGACAATGGTAACATTGGATACCCAGTAAAAGCTTTCTCTTCCCAATGGAAAGGGATTTCCCATAGTCAACTCGGTTGACCAAATGGTAAAGAGAAAGGCAAGTCTGTGATAGTCCAGTACACCATTCCCAAAGAGTCCATATGTTTCTCTTACCAAAAGGAAGGGGCATTGATTGCGAAGCTGCCTATTCACCTGAAAGATCATAAGGTTGATCAAGTCAAGAAGTTTGACTCTTCTTCAGGTAAAAGTCCACTATCTAACTCTGTTAAGTTTCTATTATGAGATTCTCATTACATGATGTGACTAGGTCACATGTTGATGCTTTAAGAATCAAAGAAAGTGAAGAAACTTAAAGGAAGTATATGCTGATTCTGATTGCGAAGATGGATTTCGATCGCATGGTTCGGTGATCATAATTTTTGAAGTTGTTACTTAGGAGTTATGATATATTTCTTAGGAATAGATAACAACAAGTTTTTCATATGCATTTGTACTGTAAGGATAAGTTTTTTCCGCAAAGGTTTGAAATAAAATAAAAGGTTTTAATTTTATATTTATTTTAAATATCCTTACAAGTGGCATTTGTGAAAAATGGTTGTTTATATGATTTCATTGATAGCAATATTTGGAAAAAAATGGACTTGATTCTTTCGTTTGTGGTAGTGTCTAAATTTACCAAATAAGGAAAGACTCTCATCACCCAAGTTCTCAATTGGACCGAAACTTGGAATCATGCAAGTTGTATAGTATGATGAATGAGAACTTTTAGCTTTGGAAAATTAAGACTAATTCCTTGTTCACATGTATATGTGAGTCAAGTAAAGGACTAAAGGGATCGAGTACACATTCTTGTGCACTGGTCATGTCCACCACAAAGCTCGTTAAGACTATTCGTCATGATTTACTAAAGTTTAGTAAATATGGTTATACTTACAAGTTTAAGTATAATTCTGAAACATTGGAAAAAGTCTCAATGTATGGCAGAACGAATGAGAAGAATCAAATTAGGCAGAAAGATAAAAGTTTCTCAAATCTGAAAAGATGGGAGAGTACTTTAGTATCATGTTTTGTTATCATCTTAATGATTAAAGAACCACATCACAATTGGTCTTCTAAGGACAACTTAGTACATTCTTATGACTAAGAAGAGGAGTCATGAATTGTTGAAATGGTTAAATCAAGAAGATGAGTCATACTTCGTTTCAAAACAAGTCTTAGAGTCATACTCCAAGACTGTAAGTTTAGTGACATATCTTAAAGAAAGGTTCAAAACACTTGTCAAATGTAAGAGTAAAAGTGTCCTACTCTTGTACATTTGAAATTGGTAAGTTGGGATGTTTTGGGTTAAACAAAGACCAACTTAGGCCAAGTGTGTGAAGTGTTTGTCTTGATGAAGAAGCTGCACTATCTCTTGAATATTTGGCAAGATAGTCTTATATGTGAAGAGGACAGTGGGAGTCTTAGAGATTTTGAAAGCTTCAAGGTCTAATCAAGAATAATAACCTGTAGTTTAACACTAGCACACGACGTGAGGCTTATAACCTGTCGTGTTGACATATTTCTATTTTTGTGCCCATTCCAGTTAAAGTTGGCTTTGCATATGAGTTCTTAGAGTTCTCAATTGGTTGCATAACAACTTGGAAGAAATGGCAGGCCCTTGAGCTGCCAGGTGGCAAGAAATTCAGATTGAGTTCAGTCCATATGAGTTTGGATTTGTCATTAACTGTGTCTTGTAATTATGGTTTTGACAGATTCACATGGATTAGAACACATACACCATAAATGATGGGTTTTGAGCATTCTAACACTTCCTAAGTGTACATGCAACCCTAATAACCTTGAATCTATGTTTTCTCTATATACATGCAAATTTCTTTTCAAGGTTATTTCCTAACTAGCATGGCATGGGGATTACATAGAACATAAAACTAGTAGAAATACATACCTTGTTGTTGCTTGGATTCCTTCAAGACTTTGTGAGCCTAGCACCCCAAATGTTGTGCCTCAAATGCTTCACACAACACCACAAGACTTGGAATAACTTGAGAGAATACTTCTAGCACTCAAAATCGGTTATGCCCTCTCTAGTAACACTAGGTCATGATTTTGCTAGCCATAGGGTTCCTTTTATAGTGTTGTCACAATTAGGGTTTACACATGAATGCCCTTAATTGTCATGACTCTTGATTTCTCATGACCCATGGGTTTGTAACTCCCATGGACTATCCATGGAGCTCCATATGGTTATAACCAAACCCATAAACCATGGATCATTAATCCACCATAAAAGAATTGATGATTGTCATAATCAACCCTATATATTTAATTAGTCTCACTTTGATCACCAAATTAATACTAGATTAATACTTGATCAATACTAATTAAATAATACTATTATTAATATATTAGAACTTATAATATATTAATAATCATAAGTGCCTTATTCTCTCATCTAGTCTATCCAAGTATTGCAATGCCATGCAACCCAAATGGACCATGCCGGGTCAGGTCAAGTACATACCAAATAAAGTTATGGACTTAGACACTATATCCAACAGTCTCCCACTTGGATAAGTCTAATAACTATATTGGCAAATATGACTTCAAAATCCGACTAGCAATGGTAGCTCTTTCAAAGTCTCTCGGAACTGAGATGATGATGATACGCCATTTAAGATAAGTGATCATATAATCCTCTGTTCTCATGATATCAGCCGGACAAACACATGGAACATGGTCTTACTTATTGTCCAGCATTTGTTTCTCGATCTCTGATTTGTTTCGACATAGAACTAAATTGAACACATCAATTAGGTTCTGACCGGGCCCGATACATAGGTCAAAACCAAATCATCGAGGGGCCCAGATATCGCTTCTATTTCTAGAAGGAACAGATAAACTTCGACTGATATGCTTGTACTAACTACTTGTTGAATTATTCACAAAGGCACGTTTTATGACATCGAGTTACCAATGCGTTTTCGTGCAATCAATGAATAACCAACTCATAGTCAACAACTCATATCTCTAGGTTTGAAGATTTATATGATATTACCGTCTCATGATCACTCGAGATAAATTCCATGAAGTGATGCAAGTGAGCGTGGGTTGGATGCAATACTCAGCCTTTATGAGTACTCATGAATGTTGTAGCAACCATTGCATTGTCCAAAGCACTTTTAGACAAATCATACAAGCCAAATTCATGACAGTCTTAAATCAATACTTGACTGACTGTGGATGGTTTGAATAATAACATAATTATTCTGGAAGTAAAAACATGCAAAATTGAAACATAGTAAACAATCAACACAAGATAGTAACACCTTACTCATAAATAAATAACAACTTTTATTTATCATCAAATGTCAATTACATTTTACAAGTTTCAGGAATCTAATTATTGAAACTAATATCATCCTTCAGCCCAATGCGCCTCGCATGCTGTAAATGCTTAACCCTGCTTAGTCCCTTCGTGAGGGGATCTGTCGGGTTCTCATCTGATGATACCCTCTTAGCCACGAGGAGTCCTTCTTCTATTCGATGTCTGATGAAATGGTATTTTCTGTCAATGTGCCTAGATCTCCCGTGATCTCTTGGTTCCTTAGCCAAAGCAACCGCACTTTCGCTGTCACAGAAAATTTCCATTGGCTCCTTTATAGCTGGTACAACTCCAAGGTCTCCGATGAAGTTCTTTAGCCATATCGCCTCCTTAGCTGCTTCACTTGCTGCTATGTACTCTGATTCACAAGTAGAATCAGCTACTGTCTCCTGCTTGGAACTTTTCCAAGTAATTGCCCCTCCATTTAGGATAAAGACCCAGCCTGACTGAGAGCGGAAATTATCCCTATCAGTCTGGAAGCTAGCATCGCTATATCCTTCCACTCTCAAGTCATCACTGCCTCCGAGGGTAAGGACCCAGTCCTTAGTCCTCCGTAGATACTTGAGAATGTTCTTTACCGCTGTCCAGTGTGCCTTGCCAGGGTTCCCTTGATATCTACTGACCATGCTCAAAGCAAAGGCCACATCAGGGCGAGTACAAGTCATAGCATACATGATCGAACCCACAGCGGAAGCATATGGTATATGACTCATCTCAGCTATCTCAGCCTCTGTACTCGGACTCTGAGTCTTACTCAGCTTGGCATTACTCTGGACGGGTAATTCCCCTTTCTTGGATTCTTGCATGCTGAACCTCTTCAGCACCTTATCCAAGTAAGTACTTTGACTAAGTCCAATTAGTCTCTTACTCCAATCTCTCAATATCCTTATCCCTAGGATATAGGCAGCTTCCCCAAGCTCCTTCATAGCGAAACACTTCCCAAGCCAGGACTTAACCTCCTGCAAGGTTGGGACGTCGTTTCCTATGAGAAGTATGTCATCCACATACAACACCAAGAAGCTAACTATGCTCCCACTAGCCCTGACATACACACAAGACTCATCCTCACTCCTAGAAAAGCCAAACTCTTTGACTTTCTCATCAAAGCAAAGATTCCATCTGCGAGATGCTTGTTTCACTCCATAAATGGATTTATCAAGCTTACACACTCTATTAGGGTATCTTGTATCGACAAAACCCTCTGGTTGAGCCATGTAAACATCCTCAGCCAACTTTCCATTAAGGAAAGCGGTTTTGACATCCATTTGCCATATTTCATAATCATGAAATGCAGCTATGGCTAACAATACTCTAATAGACTTAATCTTAGCTACCGGTGAGAAGGTCTCATCATAGTCAACTCCCGGAGTTTGAGTAAAGCCCTTCGCAACCAGTCGTGCTTTGTAAGTATGTACCTTCCCATCCATGTCGGTCTTCTTCTTGAAGATCCATTTGCACCAAACTGTCTTACGACCTGGTACATTGTCAACCAAGTTCCAAACTTGATTGTCATACATGGACTGAATCTCGCTGTCCATAGCCTCCTTCCATTCAGCAGACTCAGGGCCTGCCATGGCTTCCCTGTAATTATTAGGTTCATCCAAATCTATTAGTGTACTATCACTAATAAATGTATCACCTTCAGTGGTGATGTGATAACCATAATAAAAATCAGGTGTGTTCCTCACCCTAGTGGAACGTCTTGGAGGTACAGACTCATCTATCGGATCAACCGGAGTTTCCTCCTCAGGTTGGTCGATAGCATTTGAGGTTCCTTCACCACTTGACTCTTAAAGCTCTTCAAGGTCAATTTGCCTCCCACTGTCCGCTTGGCTTATGAATTCTCTCTCACGAAAGACTCCTCTTCTTGCTACAAAAACCACATTATCACTGGGTCTGTAGAAGAGGTAACCAAAGGATCTCTGTGGGTAGCCGATGAAAATACACCTCTCACTTCGAGGTTCAAGCTTATCATGAGTCTCACGCCTCACGAAAGCTTCACAACCCCAAATCTTGATCTGGTCCAAATTGGGAACTTTCCCAGTCCACATCTCGTGAGGTGTTTTGGCAACCTTTTTAGTAGGGACTAGATTAAGGATATGGGCGGCAGTCTCTAAGGCATACCCCCAGAAAGAGATTGGTAACAAAGCTCGACTCATCATGGAACGAACCATATCCAACAAGGTTCGATTGCGCCTCTCAGCTACACCATTCAACTGTGGTGTTTTGGGAGGTGTCAATTGTGAGACAATCCCACATTCCTTAAGATAGTCAAGGAACTCAATGCTAAGATACTCTCCTCCCCGATCGGATCGGAGCATCTTGATGTTCCTGCCCAATTGATTCTCCACTTCCTGCTTAAACTCTTTGAACTTTTCAAAGGTTTCTGACTAATGCTTGATTAAGTAAATATATCCATATCTACTGTAATCATCAGTAAAAGTCACATAATAGCGATTAGCATCCCTTGTAGCAACTCTGAAGGGCCCACACACATCCGTGTGTACAAGGTCCAACAAACCTTCACCCCTATCACAAGTACCTGTGAAGGGTGACTTTGTCATTTTTCCAAGTAAACAAGACTCGCAACTATCATCTGACTTGAGGTCAAATGATTCCAAGACTCCAGCCTTTTGGAGTTGGCCTATGCGCTTCTTGTTAACATGTCCAAGATGACAATGCCACAAGGATGCTTTATCCAAGCTATCTGAAGAATCAATATACAACACATTATTTCCTAGATTGTCTACAACATTCACGGCTTCATATACACCATCACAAGGTAATGCTTTAAAGTAAAATACATCATTGTAATAAACATCAATAACACCATTTTTATTATCAAATGAAAATGAAAAACCTTGTTTGTACAAGCCATGAAAAGAAATAATATTTCTCGCCATTTCGGGCGAGTAACAACACTTATTCAAATCTAACATTAACCCATTATTAAGCAATAAAGAATAAACTCCTATCTTGGTAACAGGTGATGCTTTCCTGTTGCCCATGACTAAGTTTATCTTCCCATGGGTGGGTTTAACCTTCCCATCCTTTAGATCTTGCAGATATTTGAGGCAGCTTCGCTTGAAGTGTCCCTTATCTTGGCAATAGAAGCACTGTGCTTCCTTTGGGTTTGAAGAAGGAGTAATGGGACCTTTCTTTGTCCCACTTGAAGAGGAACCATCAAGAGTCTTACCCTTGGTACCCTTCGAAGGGTTTTTCCTCTTCTTACCCTTTCCCTGCCCAATAGCCAGAACAGGGGCTGTTGAAGGAGTAGAAGTAGCAACCGCTTTACCCTTAAGGCCATTTTCAGCTGTCCTTAAGAGTCCTTGAAGTTTGCTAAGTGTGACTTCCTCCTTGTTCATATGATAAGTCATACGAAACTGATCATAACTTGGAGGTAAGCAATGGAGAATGATGTCAATCGGCATTTCCTCAGGAAAGTCAACATTTAGCTTCAGCAACCGGTCAACGAACCTTTGCATCTTCTGCAAGTGACCGGTGATGGGTTCACCATCCTTCATCCTTGTGGTTATCATGGAGGAGATGATTTCATACCTCTCCTGACGCGCGCTCTGATGGTACCTTTCCATCAGATCCAGGTGCATCTCATAGGGGTAGAAATCTTCATAGGATTTTTGAAGTTCAGGAGTCATGGTGGCCATCATGATGCATGCTACTTTAATAGCATCCTTTTCATGTGCAACAAACTCTGCAAACTCTTCAGGAGTAGCAGTGGCTTCATTCACAACCTTAAGCTCCCTATCAAGGACATATTATTTGTCCTCATAGCGGGTAATCATTCTGATGTTTCTGATCCACTCATTGAAATTGGATCCATCAAAGATGACCTTACCACACAAGTTCATAAGGGAAAAGGAGCCTGTTAGGTTTGAGCCAGAAGCATTGTTGGAAGACATCTGAAAGGAAAGAAAGACAAGTTTCATTAGATTAGGAATCCTTAATAATTCACCCAAATGAAATATTAAGGCTAGGATCCAACAAACTATCTATAGTTGGAAGAGGGATGTCGTAATCCATACTATAAAATATTTGAAGGTAGGTAAATGACGATTTACCAATTTCCACCATAAGAACGAAATATTTTATTATTAGGTTTTATTGGTTTTGAAACTCCTAGATCTTTTGAGATACATTGAACTTTTCAATGGCATGTTTGAATCTCGATTGTGCCCTCTCAAGTTTGTGACTGGGATGTCGAGGATCACAAACAAGGTGTGAATAACCATACAAATTGACTTGGTACCCTCAACAATATTACCTAATCGATGTGTCGGTTAACCACACACGCTCCACCGATCTATAATAAGGTCAAGTTACCCTTTGCCACTCTTACTAGTCCATGTTCGTGTGCCGGTTAACCACACACGCTCCACTAACGACTTGGTAAGGTACAAAGTGTAATTTTATGGGCTAGCACCAATTTCACATTTTCCTAAAGTAACTAAGATTGGGAATTTATAATGTATAGCTACTTTATAATTCATTATACTTTTAACGAGTATTTAAAGTCGTATCCTACCCGTTCGGCTAACGACCCTCCACCGATCAAGGAAGCGGTGGGTGAGAGTGGACACCCATTAAGTCACCATTTTATAGGCAACAAACTTATACCCCCCTTATACACCGGCTTCGTGAATGAGGCCTACTAACGGTAACAATGACATATTCTTATACATATCTATATAATAAAATTATAATAATAGTATAAGTGTTGATTTTTAAACTTTTTAAAAATCTAAGGTTTAATTTGGAATTAAAGTATTAAAGTGTAAGACTTTTCAAATTCCAAAACTTGAGGGCAAGATTTGAAACTATTCCAAGTCTCTTCAATCTCTTCAATTTGTAACTTATGAGTTTTAATGATTCATAAAAATGAAGACTCTTCATTTTATGAAACCTCTTTAGTTCTTTAATCATAATTAAAAGAAGTGACTTTTGGCTATCCATAACTTGAGGACAAGTTATGGACACCATCATAGCCATTAAGATCATGAATTAAACATACATGGAGGTTACATATAATTCCTATGATCTTCTAAAAACTCATAAGAACACAAATTCATGTCAAGCAATTTCAAGAAAATCATATAAACATATACAATACTTGAAAATTGATAAAAGTCATGTAAAATGGGTTAACATAATCATTATCATTTTGAAAAACAGATTTTACAAGTCCAAAACAGATTGGGATAATGATCTTAATCCATTTCCAGCAACAAAACTCGAAAAAACTGCCCAGCACGCTCCTAATCGCCGAGTGCATTATTCTACTCGTCGAGTAGGATGAATTTGTTCATGGACTCGGCGAGTCCTCCCCATGGACTCGGCGAGTCCAGTCGTCAGAGTGCAGAATTTTCGATTTGTAAGCAGTTTTGCAACAAGTATACAGAAAACAATCCTAGGCTCTGATACCATTGATGGGTTTTGAGCATTCTAACACTTCCTAAGTGTACATGCAACCCTAATAACCTTGAATCTATGTTTTCTCTATATACATGCAAATTTCTTTTCAAGGTCATTTCCTAACTAGCATGGCATGGGGATTACATAGAACATAAAACTAGTAGAAATACATACCTTGTTGTTGCTTGGATTCCTTCAAGACTTTGTGAGCCTAGCACCCCAAATGTTGTCCCTCAAATGCTTCACACAACACCACAAGACTTGGAATAACTTGAGAGAATACTTCTAGCACTCAAAATCGGTTATGCCCTCTCTAGTAACACTAGGTCACGATTTTGCTAGCCATAGGGTTCCTTTTATAGTGTTGTCACAATTAGGGTTTACATATGAATGCCCTTAATTGTCATGACTCTTGATTTTTCATGACCCATGGGTTTGTAACTCCCATGGACTATCCATGGAGCTCCATATGGTTATAACCAAACCCATAAACCATGGATCATTAATAAATGTAACTGACTCTTGGTGATTAAATAATAGAGATTATTTACAAGTGTCGTGACTGCCTTTCTCAATTATTTATTCTTGTGTTTCGTTTTGCATGTTTTACTTCCTGGATAATTTTAATATTCAACTTCCATAGTCGCTCATACTTTGGGAAGTAAGTAGAAAAGTAAGACTGTCATGAATTGGATTGTATATTGTCTAAGGGAGTTAAAGATAGCAATTGTATTGCTACAACATCGAAGAGTACTTAGAAATGGAGATTTAAGTATTGGATAAACGCATGATCAGAGAATTACTTCATAGATTATATCATGAGTAATTATGAGACAATAATATCTTATATTCTTAAAATGGAGATATATGAGTTGGAATTTACAAATCCATTGTGCATTGGTGTTGCGTAACGCATCGGTAACATGATGTTATAAAACACAACATCATGTATGATTTGGTGAGGAAAGGATAAAAGCATATAATTCAATGTTTATTTGTTCCCTTTTCCATAACGGGAAAAGCGATCTATGTGGGTCCTACGGTGATTTAATGTTGATTTATAGTGTTGGGCCCAACCAGGACTCAATTGATGTGTTCAATTTAAAGTCTTATGTCGTCATCACAAATCAGGAAACCGGGAAACAAAAGTTGGACAATGAGATTGATTCTAATCCATGTCTCATGTCTATATGATATCTAGTAGAATGGTCGCTTATCTAAGAACCAATGTGTTTTTAGCTCAGAGTTTCGTAGTTGCTTCGGAAAGCAAACCTTGTTGTTTAATTTGGAAGTTGTAATTTATTTATAGAATTATCCAAGTGGGAGACTGTTGCATTAGGTTTCTAAACCGTGAAATACATTATTATAGACTTAAATTATTAGCAAAGTCCTTTTCGGTTGCCCTCAAACCTAGTAAGAGACTGAAATGCTATTTGGAGAGAGAGACTGATTTATTAATTATTATATGATTAATAAATTAATTAAAAATCAAAATAAATAATTTATTAATATGTTTTGAGAAAAATATGTTAATTCAAAATTATATTTTTTTAATTATAAATTAATAAGAAATTAATTGGAATTAATTTTGGATTAATTGGAATAATTAAAAGTGGATGGAATAAAGGTGACAATGTTCAAAAGAATGAGCATTGACCAATTATAGAGCCTCACTAGAGGTTGGACGAATTCTAAGGGGGTCTGGAAGGTTTCTAAGGCTTATCTTGGGCTCTAAGGAAACTTTGGGGGAAAGCAAAAAGGATTACGTTTATCCAGGGAAACCTACCTTATCCAAGCCCCTCTAGTCACCTATATAAAGGGACCTTATGCATTATCTTTTTGGCACACATTAATCCTCTATAGAATTCCAAAAATCATGTACCATCTCCTTTCTCTTCAAAGCCTCCAACTTCTAGTTTTTGGGTGTGGGCCATCAGAGGCACGAGATTTCTGGTGCTGGCTTTCTGAAGTTCTACAAAGAAGGAATTCAAGTTTATTTACAATAATAAACTAAAAGGTATGTTTTTAATAACCCTGCTCCAATTTCGAAAATAGCAATCTACTTTAGGATTCTTGAATTAATAATGTTTTTTGCATATCATAGTGAGAACATTGATCCTTTATGGTGTATGCGAATTTAGGTTTCTATATTTTCCGCAAAAAATATGATTTTTGTTATCTATAAAACCCATAAGTTTCTTCTTTAGGGTGTTGATTCGCTGTTTACCTGGAAGAAGTTATAGACAAGATAAGAAAAAACTCTAGTTCTATTATCTTTTAGCAAGAATGTACTATCATATGAAGGTGTATTATGCATCTTTGCTATGGGAAGAATTTACTACTTATGTTATTCATGCGAGGAAGGCAATTGAGATCGCAAGTCTACGGTTTTAGAGTGTAGTTCTTATTGCAACCTATCAACAAACATACATTCAAGTTCTAGAAGAGTGGAAGTGGGTGTATTTTTTTCATCTCAATATGCCTAAAAGTTTGGTTGATGATCCTAAAGCCATTCTAGTTATTAGAAGAAGCCTGATGCGATTCTAGAGCTAGTCCGATTATCAAATTTTGTTTAGGTTCGATATCATGAAATGATCAATACTACTATTATTTTTCTTCGCAATCTACTAATCACTCGTTTGAACAATGGAATGATAGTCATCAGAATATGGAAGATGACGAAGATGAAGGATTTAGTTTTAGGGAGTGAACTTTTGATCCATAGGAGTAAGTTATTGTTGATAAAGCTTTGATGCCAGGGAAGCAATACAATTTCCTTAACTCGATGATGAATATGATTCTACAGTTCATAAATTTTTTTACTGGGAATATTTCTTCGTCATTCAACAAGGAGGAAGTTGGGTCTTTGTTGCATTCCCATGAGTCGAAAGTTAAAAGTTTGGTGCAAAGAGTAGTGACTAAACTTCATGAAAAGATGGATAACAATTTGAAGACTGTTCAGTTTGATCTCACTCAAGTTTGCAATGTTGCAAGGAACGACATGAAATCATTGGAAATAATTTATCTGAGTTTAAGAAGTCTATTGAACTCAAGATCAAAGAATTTTGTGATTTGCTCAATTAGGGAGTGAAGAAGATTGATGGTCAGTTCCTTGGCGTTCAAAAGAATGTTGATTGTTTGTTAGCTGCTACTTGCACTTTGGTGGAAGATGTACGCACATTTAATTTTGATTATATAGAATCGCTTGTGAAGAAGAAAGATGATGATGACACCTTCTTCAAAGGTATTGAGTCTTCAATCAATACTTTCAAGGAACAAGTCTCGAAGGTTGCAGTGGATTCAAGCTCTTCGCTATCTGATGAACTTGTCACCAAAGCTGTGTCTTGAATTGAAGGTTCATTCAAATCCCAGCTTGCAACAACTTTAGATCTTGTTCTTTGCCTACCCACAAATCCTCCACGTGCTACACAAGTGTCACAAGGGGATAGAGTGGTGGATTGTCAAAGCTTGGAGGTGATAACAAAGGAAAAGTGGTTGGTTTTGCAAGGGTTAACAATCAATGAAGGAGGAAAATCTTCGATAGTCAAGCATGTTGGTACTGAAAGTAAAGATAAAGGGAAGAGATTTGAACCAACAGAGGAAGAGAAGAAGAAATTAAGAGCATTAAAGCTGAGAAACATAGGAAACTAAACAATTTCTTAATACACAGAGTAAATGATCCAGCTGGTTTGAACAAGGGTTATGTAAATGAGGTGTGGAATTAAGAAACAATTGAGTCTGTACTGTTTGGAGAAGCAAAATCATTTGAGAAGATTCCAAAGGAGAGTTTTAACTGAGAAATCTCCTATGACTCAATTGGATTTCCCCTTCAATCCATCAATGTTCACTTTTACACAGTTCAAACTTGCTGATAATTTTCATAAAGACGAAAATTTCAAATTTTTTAAGATGAGGTCTCATGTTGTTTTGGGACTGAATAAAAAACAAGTCTGGTCCTTAAAGAAGATTATTAACCTGCTCTCAATATCGAAGGATATTGTATTCGAAGACAGATTATAGAACTATCTATATAATGTGATAAGAGCGGATACTAGTGCATTGTGAGTTTACTATTGTAGACTTCCCAATGATGAAATTAAACGATATAATGACATTGTATGTAACATCCCAATTTTCAGGTACAAAAATTTCTTTTTAATTAACCAACACATAAAAACATTCATAAGAAAATACTGTGAAAACACATCATCTCATAAAACAATGTATCATGTCTGAAAACCCAAGCCATAGAATAATAACATATCAGAGTACAATCCCAGAAAACTCCATGCGGAAATCATATGTGTGTGTGATGCGATGCTACGCCGCCGGCTCCTTCCCCTTAGACGAAGAGGTACCTAAAACCAAAACCGAAACCGTAAGCACAAAGCTTAGTGAGTTCCCCCATCATACCACATACCATACAATATCATCAGTATCTCTCAACCGGTAATCATCATCGGTATCTTTCAACCGGTAACCAACATCGGTATCTTTCAACTAGTAATCATCATCGGTATCTTTCAACCGGTAACCATCATCAGTATCTTTCAACCGGTAACCATCATCAGTATCTTTCAACTGGTAATCGTCATCGGTATCTTTCGACCGGTAACCATCATCGGTATCTTTCAACCGGTAACCATCATCGGTATCTTTCAACCGGTAACTGTCATCGGTATCTTTCAACCGGTAACTGTCATCGGTATCTTTGAACCGGTAACTGGGGACTATTCCACCCCCTACCATTAGCATACAACAGCTAGGTACAATCATACAGTCAGGCATATCCGGGTACTGACCTACCCCACGGCCCTAAGGGCCGCTGTCAGGGATCCTAATCCCTACTATACACGTAACATATCATGCAAATAATACTCATGACCAAAGCACATAGCCAAACCAAGATAATTATCACAAAGACAATCATCTTACAAATACTCCTCTTTGGTGGGCCAGCATCGTGGCCTTAGACCCACCCTACTGGAAGGTAACTCACCTCAATGTCGTGCAGTGTTTGAATTATCCTCGGCGCACAAGTCGACTCCCTTCGACTCCTCGATCCCTACACGACGACCTTCAAGTCAACACACAGCCAGTACAACCCTAAACAGGGTCAGTCCAAGTCTAGTCAAAGTCTTCAAGTTGACCCGACTCGCCGAGTTGGGCCGTCAACTCGTCGAGTCCCTCACCCTTTACTCGTCCTTATCCATGACCCGACTCGTCGAGTTGGGCCGTCAACTCGACGAGTTCCTCCCTCACATGAACATCGCATGAAACTCATCCGACTCGCCGAGTTGATGAACAACTAGTCGAGTTCACCTTCATCTGATGAACAAGTTCTGTACTCGACTCGCCGAGTTGATGAACAACTCGTCGAGTTCATCTTCATCCTTACGAAGATTGCCTTGGACTCGCCGAGTCTGTTCTAGCACTCGTCGAGTCCCATGAACTCCATGTCTAAAATCACGTCCAATACATTGGGTAACTCTTCCTGTCCGATTACAACCCTTCTAACACTCAACTGGATTCCTTTGACTCTCAACAGATATGGGGCTCAAAGCCTCGGACTCGTCGAGTCCAAGAACGGACTCGCTGAGTCAGTCATGTCCACACTCTAAATCCTTGAATTCTAATGTACAACCTTTGATCAAAAGATAGATCCAAGCTTTTATAATCGATCTAGCACGTAAAGTTACAAACTTTACGTGCTTGCATGGGACTTTGAGCTCAAAAAGACATAAAACAAGCTCTTAAGATGCAAGGGGCCTTTCATGGGTGCAAAAGCAGTCCCCAACTGCCTTGTGACTCCTTTAATGACGTGATTCAGAAGCTCTAACCCCCAACCATGTTTGCAATCATGGTTGGCCATCAAAAGTGGCTTATAAAAGCCCTAAATCTCCCCAAAAAGGGATCTAACAAATGAAAGAGCAAGGTTACAGCTTTTTACCTTCAATGAACTGTAGAAGGTGCACAAACTCGGGTTTCCTTGGTCTTTACTTGCTTCCTCAAGCCTTTCTCCTTCCTTCTTAAGACCACAAGCACCAAAATCCACCAACAAGGCTTAGATTGCTTCAATAACGGCTAGGGTTTCAATGAGAGGTGTTCTGGGAGCATAAGGGACGTTGTGGCCGTCATAACATTGTTTAAATAGGGTGCAAACCCTCGGATTAGGGTTTTTGTCTAGTCAGAGTCTACTCGTCGAGTACGGGACCCGACTCGACGAGTCCATCACTTAAATCCCGCGCCTCATCCCGCTTCTACGCGGCGAGTTGGTCCTTCAACTCGCCGAGTCCAAGGCCAAAAATGCAAAAATACTTAAATAAAAATACATTCCAAGAACCAGGTGCTACAAATCTCCCCCACTTATTTTAGACTTCGTCGTCGAAGTCTGCTGCTCGATCCTGGAACAGCTCTGGGTAATGCTCCATCATCTCATCCACTGGCTCCCAAGTCCATTCCGAGCCCTTCCGGTGCTGCCATTGCACCTTTACCAGCTCAACCCTCTTATTCCTCAGATCCTTCGACTTCCGGTCAAGGATTGCTACAGGTCGCTCAATGTAATTCAGGCTGTCATCGACCTGAATATCCTCTAAGGGTACTACTGCTGAGTCGTCCACCAGGCACTTCCGCAGCTGAGAGACGTGGAAAGTGATGTGGATCTGACTGAGTTCGGCTGGCAGATCCAACCTATAAGCCATCTTGCCCACCCGGGCTATAACCCTGAAGGGTCCAATATACCTGGGACCCAACTTGCCCCGCTACCTGAATCGGATGACGCCCTTCCATGGCGACACCTTCAGGAGAACCATATCCCCGACCTGAAACTCCAGGTCCGATCGGCGCTTGTCGGCATAACTTTTCTGCCGACTCTGAGCGGTCTGAAGCCTGCTCCTGACCTGCTGGATCCGTTTGGTCGTCTTGAGCACTACATCAGTGCTCCCCATGACCCTCTGGCCAACCTCGCCCCAACATATCGGGGTCCTGCACTTCCTCTCGTACAACATCTCGAAGGGAGGTCGATCGATACTTGCATGATAGCTATTATTATACGAGAACTCCGCCAACGGAAGGTAGGTATCCCAGCTACCTCCGAAGTCTAAAACACATGCCCGCAACATATCCTCTAGCGTCTGGATGGTCCGCTCGCTCTGACCATCCGTCTGCGGGTGAAAAGCGGTGCTGAAATGCAAACGAGTACCCAGCTCGTCATGAAACTTCTTCCAAAACCTGGAAGTGCACCGTACATCCCTGTCGGAAATCATTGAAATCGACACCCCGTGCCGCGACACCACCTCCCTGATATAGATGTCGGCCAACTTCTCGGACGAGATACTCTCCGGAATCGGAATAAAATGAGCGCTCTTGGTCAATCGATCGACGATGACCCAAATCGAATCCACCCCTCGCGCGGTCCTGGGAAGCTTTGTGATAAAATCCATCGTAATATCTTCCCATTTCCACAGCGAGATATCTAACAGCTGCATCTTGCCGTGTGGCCTCTGGTGCTCTGCCTTGACCTTCCTGCAGGTCAAGCACCGCTCCACGTACCATGCTACGTCTCGCTTCATGCAGGGCCACCAATAATCGGGACGAAGATCTCTATACATCTTCGTCGCTCCGGGATGGATATAAAATATGGATTTGTGTGCCTCCTCCATCAGGATATGGAGCACGCCTCCATGATAAGGGACCCACACCCTATGGTGAAGAGTCAATAACCCTCGGCTATCATAGTTGAAGGAGGAAACCTGCCCCACAATCCGCTCGCTCTTCCGATGTTCCTCCTTCATGGCCTCCTGTTGGGCCTCCCGAATCCGCTCAAACAGCGGAGTCACCATTGTCATCCTCAGACAGATATCCCTGATCGGAGCTGCCTTGCGGCTAAGCGCGTCGACCACCACGTTGGCCTTCCCCGGGTGGTAGATGATCTCACAATCATAATCTTTTACCACATCAAGCCACCGACGCTGCCTCATGTTCAGATTTGGCTGGTCCATGAGATACCTCAGGCTCTTGTGGTCCGTGTAAATCGTACAACGAACCCCATAGAGGTAATGACACCAAATCTTGAGGGCGAACACAACAGCCCCCAGCTCCAAATCGTGCGTCGGGTAGTTTGCCTCGTGAGGCTTCAGCTGCCTCGAAGCGTAAGCAATAACATGTCCTCTCTGCATCAATACTGCGCCCAAGCCCGAGATGGACACATCACAGTACACGACGAGATCCTCCATGCCCTCTGGCAGGGCTAAGATTGGCGCCTCGCACAATCTCTGCCTCAATGTCTTGAATGCAGCCTGCTGCTCAGGCCCCCAACGAAAAACAACGACCTTCCTTGTTAGCCTGGTCAGGGGTACGGCTATCTTCTAGAAATCCTGGATGAATCTCCGATAGTAGCCGGCTAATCCTAGGAAACTCCGAATCTCAGATGGAGACCTCGGAACCTCCGACCTCATCACGGCCTCCACTTTGGCCGGATCTACCGAAAACCCATTCTGGTTGACAAGGTGCCCAAGAAACTGCACCTCGCGCAACCAGAACTTGCACTTGGAGAACTTGTCATACAAGCTCTCCCTCCTCAAAGTCTCCAGAACCTCTCGCATATGCTCCTCATGCTGCTCTCGCGTCTTGGAGTAAACCAAGATATCATCGATAAACACTATCACAGACCGGTCTAACATCGGTCTACACACGCGGTTCATGAGATCCATGAACGCGGTAGGAGCGTTAGTGAGCCCGAAAGGAATCACCACGAACTCATAGTGGCCATAACGCGTCCGAAACGCCATCTTCTGTACATCCTCCTCTCTGACCCTCATCTGATGATACCCTGAACGCAAATCAATCTTGGAGAACCAAGACGCTCCTTGTAGCTGATCAAAGAGGTCATCAATCCTCGGGAGTGGGTAACGGTTCTTCACCGTTACCTTATTCAGCTCCCTATAGTTTATACACATCCGATGCGACCCGTCCTTTTTCTTCACGAACAGAATCGGGGCTCCCCAGGGAGAACTACTCGGTCTAATGAATCCCTTGTCTAACAGCTCCTGCAGCTGTGTAGACAACTCCTGCATCTCGGGAGGAGCCAACCGATACGGTGCCTTGGCTATCGGAGCCGCACCAGGGACTAGGTCGATCCTGAATTCCACCTATCGCTCCGGAGGTATCCCAGGCAGCTCCTCGGGGAATACGTCCGCGAACTCTCGCACCACGGGCACATCGCCCACCGTCGCCCTACCCGCCTCCCGGGTATCCATAACATAGGCGACATAACCTGCACAAACCTGCTGGAGGTAACGCCTAGCTCTCGCTGCTTAACATAAAGATGGTCCTCGCAGTGGCCTCTCGCCCTGAATTACCAGCTCTCCCCCACGTGGGGTCCTGATCCGCACCAACTGCTGTGCACAGTCAATCACTTCCCCATTGGGGCTCAGCCAATCCATACCGATAATAACCTTGTTCCCCCGCAAAGGTATGAGAACTAGATCTACCAGATAACGCTCCTCGAACAACCTCAAAACACAATCCCGGTTGACCTCTAACGCTCGTACCGACCGGTCATCCGCAATATCGACCTCTAGAGGGCAATCCAACATGCCCGAAGATTCCGGAAACTTCTTGCCAAGCGCAAGAGAGACAAACGATCGAGTAGCACCCGAATCAAACAATACCTGAACTGGAATACCGTTCACATGGAACGATCCTAACCAGAGCGCATACATAACATATCAACATCACAGCAGCATATCATACAAGCATAAACAAGAAGTCATACCCGTCACCACATCAGGTGCAGCGCGTGCCTCCTCGGTTGTCAACTGAAATGCTCGGCTCCGCACCACTGGAGCCTCTGTCTTGGCCTTCCGGCCATCTGCAACCCGCGCTGTCGCTGAGACTGACACCACTGCTGGCGCCGCTGCTGACGCTGCTGGCAATCTTGGGCAGTTGGCCTTTTTATGGCCCCTCTGATTGCAATGGAAGTAAATCAGGTCTGCCATCTGTACCGCAGGAGTAGGGGCGATACAATCTCTGCTAAAATGCCCAACCTTGCCGCACTTATAGCAGCCTGAACCCGGCCCAGTGCGGCAAGCTCCCTCGTGTGACCGACCGCATTTCCCACAACAGTCTCGCCCAGACTGGCCTTTCGGCCTACCATCGGATCACTTGGGCTTCTTCCCCGAAGCCCCCGTCGTCAGCCCCTCCACTGCCTTCCTTTTCCGGATGTGCTCCAGATCAATCTCCCTCTCCCTAGCCCTGGCAATCATGGAATCCAGGGTAGGGCAAGCTGAGAAACTGACATGCTCCCGGATGTCAGCTCGTAACATATCATGGTAGCGGGTCCTCCTCATGTCCTCATCACCCGCATACTGGGGCACCAACAATGCCCTCTCCCAGAACTTGGCGGTGATCTCCGCCATAGTCTCCGTAGTCTGTCTCATGTCCAAGAAATCTCTGGCCAACTGCTGAAGCTCCACCGCAGGTGCGAACTCAGCCCTGAACCGGGTCACAAAATCTTACCAGGTCATAGCCTCAACAGTCGAGGCTCCCAGAGAGTCACCAACCGACTCCCACCAATCTTTGGCCCTGTCTCTCAAACACCCTGCTGCATATCTCACCTTCGACCCCTCGGGGCAGAAGCTAGTCAGCTGTGCAGACTCAATGTCTGCAATCCATCGTCTGGCAGCAATGGGGTCCTTTGCCCCATGGAAATCCGGCGCACCGCTCCCTCGGAAGTCCTTGAAGGACAGTGTGCGCGTACCCATCTGGCTAGATGCCATATCACTCCTGAATGCCCGGAGGCGATCCTCCATCAGCTCAACAATCCCTTCCTTGATCGACCCGAAAATGACCGGGGTCGACTCAACAATGCCTCTCGTGATCTCAGACGCGATGAACTCGCGCAGCCCGTCATCAACCTGCTCAGATCCTGCACCCGAGCCCGATCCTGATCCTGATCCGGAACCTCCTGCTCCATGTCGCGTGGTCACCATGTTGGAAATACACGCATAAATTTCAGGATCATACATACTCTCGAGAGGTCTAACACACTCTCCAAGGTTCCCGGTTCTGTCTCAACCTTCCTTGATCCGAGTACGGGTCCTCTGCTTTCAGTAGTACGGGCCCATACTACCTTCCACATCTACCCGTACTTTCATCAATGATTGCTTCGACTTCACCAAGTCCCTTTTACCGATACCCTTTCCACTAACCTCATCCTAGGCTTTCCCAGGGCACTCTCCGACCTACCCTCCGCCATCAGCTGCACTAGGAGTCCCCACCACTTCCCCCTAACTAACTTGCGGATATTGTTACATATCTGTTCCTTAGCTAGTTGAAGGTGGCCAGAACCCCCATAGCACAAAGCAAGCAGCATTCGAGCATTGGGTAACCAAATCAGGCATAACCTACACAGGCCATCCTACTACTGACTAAACAGTCCTAGCATACAGCTCATACAACAGGCATATAAGGCATCCTTCGTAGATCCTTAGCCCTAACTAGCATGCAATTCTCAGAATCATATATTAGGCACACAAGGCATCCTCCTAGATCCTTAGTCCTATTCTAGCATGCAGTTTTCTGAATCAAAACCATATAGCATAACATATCAAGTATGGGTATCTTGGGGAAAACTTACTTGAGCCCGGCCGGTCGCATGCATCACACACTTCGTCTTTCGTAAAATCCTTTCATTTAGATTTTAGAAAACCATTGTCCTTGTAAAAACCTTTTAGCCCCTCAGTTTGAGTCCAGACACCCCCGAGGGTGTGTCCGAATCCCTCAAACCAGGGCTCTGATACCAACTTGTAACATCCCAATTTTCAGGTCCAAAAATTTCTTTTTAATTAACCAACACATAAAAACATTCATAAGAAAATACTATGAAAACACATCATCTCATAAAACAGTGTATCATGTCTGAAAACCCAAGCCATAGAATAATAACATATCAGAGTACAATCCCAGAAAACTCCATGCGAAAATCATATGTGTGTGTGATGCGATGCTACGCCGCCGGCTCCTTCCCCTTAGACGAAGAGGTACCTGAAACCAAAACCGAAACCGTAAGCACAAAGCTTAGTGAGTTCCCCCATCATACCACATACCATACAATATCATCGGTATCTCTCAACCGGTAATCATCATCGGTATCTTTCAACCGGTAACCAACATCGGTATCTTTCAACCAGTAATCGTCATCAGTATCTTTCAACCGGTAACCATCATCGGTATCTTTCAACCGGTAATCGTCATCGGTATCTTTCAACCGGTAACCATCATCGATATCTTTCAACCGGTAACCATCATCGGTATCTTTCAACCGGTAACCATCATCGGTATCTTTCAACCGGTAACTGTCAACGGTATCTTTCAACCGGTAACTGGGGACTATTCCACCCCCTACCACTAGCATACACCAGCAAGGTACAATCATACAGTTAGGCATATCCGGGTACTGACCTACCCCACAGCCCTAAGGGCCGCTGTCAGGGATCCTAATCCCTACTATACACGTAACATATCATGCAGATAATACTCGTGACCAAAGCACATAACCAAACCAAGATAATTATCACAAAGACAATCATCTTACAAATACTCCTCTTTGGTGGGCCGGCATTGTGGCCTTAGACCCACCCCTACTGGAAGGTAACTCACCTCAATGTCGTGCAGTGTTTGAATTATCCTCGGCGTACAAGTCGACTCCCTTCGACTCCTCGATCCCTACATAACGACCTTCAAGTCAACACACAGCCAGTACAACCCTAAACAGGGTCAGTCCAAGTCTAGTCAAAGTCAACTTCAAGTTGACCCGACTCGCCGAGTTGGGCCGTCAACTCGTCGAGTCCTTCACCCTTTACTCGTCCTTATCCATGACCCGACTCGTCGAGTTGGGCCGTGAACTCGACGACTAACCATCATCGGTATCTTTCACCTCCCTCACATGAACATTGCATGAAACTCATCCGACTCGCCGAGTTGTGTGAACAACTCGTCGAGTTCACCTTCATCTGATGAACAAGTTCTGTCCTCGACTCGCCGAGTTGATGAACAACTCGTCGAGTTCATCTTCATCCTTAAGAAGATTGCCTTGGACTCGCCGAGTCTGTTCTAGCACTCGTCGAGTCCCATGAACTCCAGGTCTAAAATCACGTCCAATACATTGGGTAACTCTTCCTGTCCGATTATAACCCTTCTAACACTCAACTGGGTTCCTTTGACTCTCAACAGATATGGGGCTCAAAGCCTCGGACTCGTCGAGTCCAAGAACGGAATCGCCGAGTCAGTCATGTCCATACTCTAAATCCTTGAATTCTGATGTACAACCTTTGATCAAAAGATAGATCCAAGCTTCTATAATCGATCTAGCACGTAAAGTTACAAACTTTACGTGCTTGCATGGGACTTTGAGCTCAAAAAGACATAAAACAAGCTCTTAAGATGCATGGGGCCTTTCATGGGTGCAAAAGCAGTCCCCAACTGCCATGTGACTCCTATAATGACGTGATTCAGAAGCTCTAACCCCCAACCATGTTTGCAATCATGGTTGGCCATCAAAAGTGGCTTATAAAAGCCCTAAATCTCCCCAAAAAGGGATCTAACAAATGAAAGAGCAAGGTTACAACTTTTTACCTTCAATGAACTGTAGAAGGTGCACAAACTCGGGTTCCCTTGGTCTTTACTTGCTTCCTCAAGCCTTTCTCCTTCCTTCTTAAGACCACAAGCACCAAAATCCACCAACAAGGCTTAGATTGCTTCAATAACGGCTAGGGTTTCAATGAGAGGTGTTCTGGGAGCATAAGGGACGTTGTGGCCGTCATAACATTGTTTAAATAGGGTGCAAACCCTCAGATTAGGGTTTTTGTCCAGTCAGAGTCTACTCGTCGAGTCCGGGACCCGACTCAACGAGTCCATCACTTAAATCCTGCGCCTCATCCCGCTTCTACTCGGCGAGTTGGTCCTTCAACTCGCCGAGTCCAAGGCCAAAAATGCAAAAATACTTAAATAAAAATACATTCCAAGAACCAGGTGCTACATTGTAAACATTAACATTTATCAAATGTTATTTTACTATTTGTAAGGTCAAATAATATAAACAGTTCTTTTCACTGTAGGTTTGAAGAAAAACATGCTTCCACCCTTCCCGTCTCGATCCTTTTTTGGATACCTGAACACTCTTCTGCCGGTCACCCTACATATCTCTCTGTTAAACCGCTAATCTTTCACAACAAGAAATCCTCTTTCTCATTATTTTTATTTCAAATTTGATATCAAGAAATCCTCTCCATACTCTCTGTCAGTCGACATCGAGAGCCCTTCTGCCGACCATCCTTGCAATCGGTGCTGGACTTCGAAGGCCACAAAAGGAGCAACTGGCAAGACGATGGTAGAAATAGAGCTCCTAAAAGAGACAAAGAGCAACATAAAGGTAACAAATCCTCATTTTATTTCATTCTTCAAAGATGTATTGAATCAACCATCATCTTCATCTTGCACAAATCTCCCTCATTATCCCTCACGACCTCTACACACGTACACACCCACCCCATAGGTGTTGGCACTGTCTTCAAGGTAATCTTCATATCTCCCTCTTACGCTCTTTCCTCTTTCGTTATCGGTGAGATAACCCATCGCCATCACCCACTCTTCCCCCTCTACTCATTTGCTTATCACAACCACACCTCACCGTTGATACTAGTAACCACTACCATCGTAAAACCGTAAACTCAACCAACATCATCATCCCATCTCTACCCTTTCTGCTACCACAATCCCATCAGACATCCCTACAATGCTACCAACAAGTTGTACCACTCTTTGGATTACGAAACAAAATCCAAGCGATCTCCAACCCTACATTTCCGAAAAATGCCATTTAGCCCACCTTCCTGTGTGAATCCTTCCCCACTTCTGTTTTTCACCGGAGACTACTAAATAAAACCCGAATAAAAAATCTATAAATTCTTTGTATGTTCATTCAAATTGCGTGCTAGATTTATGTTTTAATCCTACATATATTTTGAATTCTTACAACTTCGACCGTTCATTTCTCACTATATAAGGTTAGGTCTAGAAACAAATGATAACGTGTCTATTAATTGGTTGCAAGTATGAAACTTTTTAGGTTTATTTTTCAATGCTAGATCTTATTGTTTTAAGGGTTCTTTCAAAAAATGGGGGAAATTGATGGATGTTATGAAGATAGTTGATATGTATTATGGTTTTATATGTTTATTCTCTATTTTGCTAGAGATTTCAATATTTCACATCGCTATATGTATTGGATTTTTCTCCAGTAATTATGGTTTTGTATTCTTATTTATATCTATTGGATTTTTATCTAGTAAATATGGTTTAGTATTTCACATCGTTATATGTTTATATAACATTTAAAACATGGTGACATATTTCTCTGATCATCAAGGATGAGGTCTATATTTTTGTGTTGAAATTTTGTTTACCTGTTAAATACATTAGACATTCCTGGTTTATTACAGGATGTATCTGAGAGAAAGGTTAGATTTACATCAATTGTTTACTAAATGAATTATTGGATAGAATTGTGTGCACATTGACTCAAATGGGATCTTCACTTGATACTTTGAATAAATTTTTGGTCTATTTTTTAAGCTTTGAAAATATGTTACTTGATAAAGACATATCAATATTCTCCTCCAATACTTGATCAAATGGAATGTTATATATACAGAAGAAAGTTACAATTTTAACGAACCAGTAGAGATGCAAATAACATGTCAGAGAATATTACCACATGAGGTATGAATGTATGATCATTTTAAATACACTTTGTGTATATTATTATTACTTAGAAGAAGTTATTGAAAGAGGAGAGGAGACAGTTAGAGGACAAAACTATAAGTTAAGGCTTCAGGTAACTTATTTTGTTGAAATTCAAGAAACTCATTTATGTAAAATTTCAATTTAAGCTTATTTTTCTCCAATGGTTTTCTTATAAATTGTATCTACTACAGTCCACTTTTTTCTTATAAATTGTATCTACCAGAGTCCACTTTTTTTCATATTTTCTCCAATGTTTTTCTTATAATAGTTTTTCATTTTTAAAATTTTCTAACGAATGTGATAATATGTGAAAAAGAAATATGGTTTGACGGTAAATTATATTTAAGTATAGTTATTTAAAATATATAACGTTGACATGATAACGAATAAGATTAATTTGTACTTTGTTGAAAAAAAAGTTGAATAATTGTACAAAATATAGTAAAACTATTTTAGTTGTTTTTTGAAAATCCAAATCAAAATATGAAATATCTCTCTCTCTCTCTCTCATTAATCATGGCATTTAATATTTAATAGTTAGTGCTCTATGGATCCAAATTTACTCTCATAGACGACAAATTAGTTACATGCATGATTAAATTTTGCAACTCAAAGTCTCACTATTTCAATTTTTATTATGCATGTAGAAAAGGTTCTTGAAGCTGCTGAAGTTGTGATATGGGTTTTCATGTTGCTGATCTTCATGGAGGGTGATAACTCATAGCAAAAGAGTGCCACATGAAAGAAAGAAATAGCAACGTACTTATATTGATTTATAATCATAACGTCCTATTTAATGTTATAATATTTTTATTTAGGGTTGAAAATTGATATATAATAATAGAACTATGATGCTTACAATAAACAAATAAAATGAAAGTGTCTTGCTATTTCATGTGTATATAAACTCCATTTTTTTGTCACTTAAAACATCTTACTTTCATTTATTTATTTTCTAACATTGTAAAAGGAAATTGCAGTCAAGAGTACTCCATGCATTTCATTTAAGATGTAGTGTTGTTTAGGTTTAGTGAATTGTAAACATTTTAGCACGATCTCGAACTGAGCATTGAATATTACTTCTTTTTTTTTCTATATTATTATCAATAAATGCATAGCTTTTTGCTTGGCAATTCAAAAAATATAAGATAACTCAAATACGTATATTATCAACTTTCAGCCAACATTGTAGAAAAACCCTAACACATTGTGCGGAACTTAAACTTTATACAACAAAATTTAATTCTTTAAACTCCCGCCGCAACGCACGGCCATCAACCTCGTTGGCTTACATGATCAAAAGGATAGATGATAAGCATCGATTTTTATTTAGCACATTTGGGTTTGTTAGAAATTGAGATAAAAAAGGCATATAATAAGCATGAGAAGAATCCAAATGCTACTATTGATAATTTGGATTTGGAGCAATATGATGATGGGGAAATTGTCTTGAAACCTTTGGGAGTAGTTTTTGAAGGAAAGAATATTAAGGGAAAACAAAAGAAATATTTCTTTTACATAGATGGGAAGCATATGTACTCAACAACAAATCTGTCTAGTCTTTTATTTAGAATCACTACTGCAAGAAGAATTATGTTGTGGATAGACAAGAGATTCGTAAGAATGTATGCTGGTACTTGGAAATAAGGAAGACGTTGATGGAAGTGGTAAAGACAATACAAAATGTTTGAAGACTTGAATACTCTTCGCAAAGGGGAGAATGTAAAGTTCATAAATGGCCAAGATATTCATATGAGAAGTCTTGTTTTGTAATGTCATAAGGTAGTGTAGTTGTCCAAATCAATGTTTACGTAATTTTGATATATCTATGTATTTCTAGGAGCTTTTATATATTGGTTTAGTGTCAAAGCCTCCCTAGTACATTTTATATCTATTTATAGCACTATAAATAATGTATGTAGTTGCATAATTCATTTGTAACTTTTCATTCTCATATTTTAATACTTATACCTTTGCAACATTCCATATAATATGAGTTGAATGAGATTTATTTACTTCTCATGTTTATATATCTTTGTTAAATTGATAATTCATCGAATTCTTGATTCTTCAATCCCACATAACAATAAACGAATATATGAGATTTTGAACATGGAAGTTACGGTTCTGATGATGTTTAATGGTGTGGGTGTCATTTTTTGGTGCGGTTGTATACCCACATCGTTATATGGGGGTGTTCAAAATCATTTTAACAACCCCATTAAATGGTTTATGTGCACTAGTGAACACTACTAAAGTAACAATGTTATGTAAATGAAATTATGCAATACATAATGTTCACTACTAAAGTTACAATGTTATGTAAATGAAATTATGCAATACATAAAACGTTTGTTTCCTTTCCAAAAAAAAAATTGTGCAATACATAAGGAAAATGAAATTGATTCCTACATAACAATTAGTATTATGTGATTAGAAAAAAAAATGAAAAAATAGAAAGAATAGTTACCCGAAGTTGCACATTATTAAATTCATTCCACAATCTAGTTATTTTGGTATACTTGTCCTAACATTAAAAAGCCGAAAATCTAAAATGATGTTTCAGGTTCAATTCTTAATATAACCTTCGTTTATGATATATTTATGTTATTCTGGTTGTGGATCGGATAATGAGCAATACAAACAAATGGTGTTTCCCCTTTTCTTACATTTTATGATACACTCTTATCCGTGGGTGTAACTAAGTAGTGAAAAACCTAATGTCACCAGATAAAAAATTTGTCAAATTAAACTTTTCTTCAAGATGATATATATTAATTAACAATCAAAGATTTCATACAAGTAAAAACGACATTCATTTTTATAAGCATATTGCCTTATATAACCTCTTTGGTAATTAGCATGTGACCTCATGCATGACAATAAAGACAACTATGGGGTTATTTTTATTACATCGGATTTTGTCCATAAGAATCCCACAAAATCAAACAATAATTAAAACGAAATAAAACCGGATGTATTAACAAATCCTAAAATTCTAGAGTACTTTTTAGCACGTTCATGACTAAAGTTTGTATGATATTAAACAAAAAGTATAAACTTAAACCTTTAAAATGATATTAAATATTTGTAATGATGAAATTTTAGGAACCAAGTGTACCATTTACGTAATCACATGCAACGCAGTATATACGTATCGATTGCTTTCTTTTTTGTCTGAATGTGTTGTCATTACAACTTTGCACGTCACATATGCACTAAGATATTCAAACTGTCCCACGTTTGATGACCCAAGTTTCCTGGTCAACCAACCACAAGAACCACTATTGAGTATATATTGACTCGACCAATTTAAATAACAGTGTACAACATTTGATGTTTTTTCAATCTTATCCTAAACTAAAGTGGCCTTTTTCTCTTTGTTGAATAAACAAGTCTTATGCATATTAACCGCCTTCTTTTGACTTTTGTTACCAAACCAAACCACCCTAATTAAATACCATATGATCTTATTGGTTTCTTGTATTTTGGTCTTGATTTAAAGTTTAGGCTTAAAACTTGTCGCTATAGGTGCCGGTAACGACATGTCGTCGCCATAGCTATAGAACCATTCCTTCGTCGACATTGATTTCGTCGCTACAAGTCCCTTTCAGAGATGACATATCGTCGTTATAGTTTAGTCGCCATATACTTTAAAAAATAAAAAGAATAACAAAAGAATGTGCACCGATGACAAGTCGTTGCTGTAGCCAATATAGATCATTTAAAAATTTATCCTCTTTTTTTCCCAGTTTTTTCATATAAAAACATTTAAAAATAGTAAATGTAATCGTTAAAATATCATGCAAACCCAATTTAATTTTGATACAAGCCAAATTCAATTCAAATACAAATATCATATAAATGGTTCTTAAAACAATATCTAAATGCTATCACTTACGTAAGCTTATTGATTGACAAGATTGTTTGGAAGTCATACTTGTGAGGGGTCAAAATAAAATTGAAACGATGAAAGGGGTTGCTAGAAGTTACGGTTTTGAGACAACATCATTTGTTGCATTTGTTGAGTAAACTGTTGCTCATTAGTTTAGTCAAGTATTGAGCAGATGCATTGATGTTTTGAGCATTTATTAAAGTACTCGAAACGAAATAATATGATTTATTTTGCACTTTCTTTCTAACACCCCAAGTATGACTACGCTTACTCCAAGTGCACATTTGAGGCATTTTATCTCATTGATTGACTGAACACCATCCGCCTCATACTATAATGACAATCTGCTTACCATATAAGCAATGTACTGTAAATAGTAATACATGAAATGTACTCTAAGTTCAATATAATAGTTTACACAAAATAACATCATACTAAAACATACAAATGCAAAGTTTTACTTACCCAATCTTTTTTTCCCCCGTGATGACACCATTCACTCCCTTCTTTATAGTGAATCTTCTTCAACCCCTAGATATGTTTTGCCTTTCCAGTTTTGTTTTTTACTAAAAGGAGCCTGAAAAAAAGTATTACTAAGATTTCATAGAACTATTAATAAATACAAAAATAATCATAAAATACCTTACTTCCTTGTTACATTTTTTAGTGTGATTCAATCCCATGAGAACTTGTATATGGTTCTAATGATCTATTTTCTGAATTTTCGTATTATTTCGTATACTTCTTCATGGTGAACAACTTGGCAATTACTTTCACGTGCACTTCTACAAAATGTCTAGCCGGGGAATGTTTCATTGCCCTCTTCACATCCTCATAACCTCTATCTCATCAAAATTTTCTTTTTTGTTTTTCTTTTCCTCCTCTTGTAAGTAGTGATGAGTTTATTAGTTACAACAATATGCACAATGAGGAAAACTACTTAACAATTAAGAAGGACACATGCAACCTAAAATGATGTATGTCTTACACTTTAAAGGAAACATACTTTGAGTAACAAAAACTAACATGAACCCTAGAAATTTCAAAATTAAGAAATTCAGGTTAAGAGTTTGCATACCTTTTGATTTGTTGTAGCAAACAAATCAATTCAATCATTCCTTTGAAGAGATTGGAAAGATGGCACCAAAAGGATGATGCCTCTAATGGCTCACACCCAAGAAGGGCACGTTCAACCTTAAAGAATCTATGTCTTACACTCAAAAGGCAACCTAATTTGAATAAAAAACTTACATGAACCCTAGAAATTTTGAAATTAAGAAATTAAGGTCAAGGGATTACATATCTTTGATTTTTTGTATCAAAGAAATCACTTCAATCATTCCTTCGAGCAGATTGGAAAGCTAGCAACAAAAGAATGATATCTATAATGGCTTACACCCAAACCCAAGATATGCTCCTTGGAAAGAGTAACCACAGATTTAAGTATAGTTTAGGTAACTTAGGAAAAAACAAGATTTGAATGATTAAATAATAGATGTAATCGCAGTTCAAATCATTTCCTTTCCGACTACTAGGAGGCTTCTAGAAACCCTAGAGGGTCTCCTAAAACCGTCCAACCTTAGATGGTTTTAGAATTACATTTTTTTTTCAACTATTGAACAATTACAATTCACCCCTTTCACTTTTACTTAATTTCAATTAATTATGAATTAATAATAGATTAATTATGATTAATAATTAATCAATCGTAATTTATTTCATATTAATTTATTAATCATGTAAATTAACATATAAATTATTTAATAATTGATCTGATATTTATTTATAAATCATATAATAACTTAACAAATCAACTACATATTTTTAAATTAATATATTAATTATATAATATATTAACAAATCATTTCCTCAAAATTTCAATTAGTTTATTAATCATATAATAGTCTAATAAGTTATCCTCTCTCCACAAATATCATTCTAACCAAGTTCTAGTTATGTGGGCAAACCAAAAAGGACTTTGCTTCTAATTACATGTTTTTACCAATTTAGTTATGAGCTTAGACACCTTAATCCAATAGTCTCCCACTTGGATAAGTATATAAATACAATTTCAACTATAACCTTGAACTAGACATCAAATAGTGCTTTCTAAAGCCATTGCCGAACTCTAATTCAAATCAAGCGTGGGCTCTAAAATAAATGATCAACTTCTTTCGTTCTTCAAGATATCGTATGAATAGATTCATGGATTAAATGATCAACCTCATGTTCATTTATTTGTTTACTGATTTCCGGATTTGTGATAAAATTCAGACTACAAAATTGAACACATCAGGTTAGACCAGACGAGGCTTAGTTCTTATAGATCAACTGAAATCACTGAGGGGTCCACATATATCGCTTTTCCTGTCATGGAAAAAGGAACGAATAAACGTTGGCTATATAATCATTCATTTTACTCACCAAAGCATACATGAAATTAGCTTTATAACACCAATTACGAGATGTGTTGGAGTAAACCAATGCTTAACTGATTTGGAAAATATGACTTATATATCTCTGTTTGAAGAATAAAAGATATCACCGTCTTAGAATTCATAATTAAATCGAAGGTAATCTCTAAGTGTGGGTATCCAATAATTAAAATCCCAATTTCCAAGTACTCATGAACATTGTTGCAATCAGTATGCAATGTCCAATTCCTATGGATAATCTACAACAGATTCATAATAGTATGAGTTCACTACTTACTTCGAAAAGTATGAGCGACTATGGAATTTTTGGATAATATTTAAATCACGCAGGGAAGTAAAACATGCAAAGTGAAACACAATAATAAATTAATTAACTATGGTATCATATCCACTGATTTTAAACAAATCCCTATTTTTTTAATCACCATACAAATTTATTCATTGTATAACGTTTTGAGTAATCAACTCACCACTTGAATTAAATAAAAGCATTGATACCATGTTATAAACATGCATACTATGCCTCTTGACGGTCCTTCCTTTGCAAACATATCAAATTGGACATTACTCTAATGATGCTCATTTCACAATTCCAGACTTTTATCACTATCCAAGATGTAGTGGAATTTCATCTTTACATGCATTGTCTTTTTGTGATGTCAAGATTCTATAGTCACGGAGATTGAGGCTTCGATATTATAGAAAGTTCCACTAGAACGTGTTACTAGAAACTATTCCATGGTTTTGAAGTCTCAAATTCAAGGTAAAATCCTAGAACACTTATCTTGCATTAATATTTCCAACTCACATTTAGATTTTACAAACATCTCCCATTATGGAAACATTTCTATATACCTTATGACCAACAATTCCGACGAAGAGTCATCTCAATCCAAAATGTCACTATGGTCCTTTAAAAAAATATCAGACCTCCAACTGTCCAGAAGCAACCGGTATTTGGTAAACCTCAAAATGTTATTGACAGTTGTTTAACAACTTTAGTTACATGAAATTCTTATACTTTTAACACAATGCTAAAGCCATTTAAAAATTAGAATGTGTGAATTTTATAGCATATGTAATCAATCCTATATTGAAAGCATGTGGGGCCCCACTCATTATTACAAGGGTCTAATATCTGTTTAATTTCTTGCTATAATATTTCCATATATAGAATCTCCAATGTTGAAACATTTCAACATGTTGTTCATATATGTATTTGACTAAGTTCTATTAAATTATACAATCTAAACCGTTAGACATGAAATGAAGTATGGGTGCCCTCTCCCTTAGGTCCACAATAGCGAAATAGTTCCTGAACTTCGCTATTTTAAAAAACAGAGACATTGATTCCTACGAACAATATTGTCAACATGCAATTCCAACATAACAATTATGCTACCACTAGCTTTGACATGTAATCAGAAATCAATTGGGCTTCTAGAAATCAATACCCTTTTGACTTTCTTATAGAAGTGCATATTTATGTTACGTGATGCTTCGATAAGTCTCTAACTTGACTTCTAAAGATTATAGACCTTAGTTGGATAATGTGTATGTGTGTGTGTGTGTTTAAACCTTTATGACTGATATATATATATATATATATATATATATATATATATATATATATATATATATTGAAAGTTCAAACAACTCCTTGCCATTTCTCACAATTTGAAATATGAGGAGGGATGTTGTAATCGTATTGTGAATTTAAGAATGCAATTAACACAACCAATGTTCATATTGATTTTTATTAGATCTGTAAAATCTATCGGTGAAACTATTTTCTCATAATCATTTTCATGATTTAGAGAGAAGCCTTTTCCACCTATATTTTCAAGGTGCATACGTTTGTATCTTTGTGAGTTTAACATTTCCAACCTAGAGTCACAAGAAAAGGTTCATGACAAATCAAATTCAAATTCAGTTATCCTTTATGGACTGAAGTGTGCTATTTTTTAATTTCTTGCATTCTGGTAGCTTAAGTGCCTACCAGTGCTTCCATGTTGTTATCAGCTCACCTATATTGACCAGTGTACTTTCAATGACAAACGTGCCTTGCTTTTGTAGCTAAATGAAGAACATAGAACTTATAAGAATTGCCAACTCAACTAGAAGTGCACAGAAATAAGAATATGTCGATTAAACACAACAAGTTTTCAACCTCAGGTCGTGTGCTAGTGTGCTAGTGATAAATAAAAGGAGCATTGTCGGTTGACTCATCGAAGATCGAGATCAACATGACTCCCATTGACTTCTTAACATATTAGTTTTTTCTCAAGGAACATTCCTTGACGAGCTAAAACAATTATTCAAAAGTTCGTCTACATTCTCAACAAGAAAAACACTTCATAGAATATGATTCAATTTATCTTCTATTTTTCAAAAACATCACAACTCGAATTCTAAATGTGCTAGAGCAAGGAAAGCATTCTTTACTCTATATATTACGAGGTGTTAACATCCTTCTTATTTTACAATGAGCTTCAAGACACAATTTATAGATACTAGAGCACAACTCCAAAATTTGATTGTGAACAAAATATGACTCATGTTATGATCGAACCATTTCCAAGAATGTTCGATTCCTCTTCTTAGTTATACAATTGCACTAAGATGATCTTGCAGGATTAATTGTGCTATAATTTCATTATTACTAAGATGATCATAAAACATGATACTAAAGTAGTCTCCATTCTTTTCAGATGGGAGAATCTTTTATCTTTCTGCCTAATAGATTCTTCCATTCGTTCTGCTAGTCACAGACTTTTCAAAAGTATTACAACTCTGTCTAATCTTATAAATAAACTCATATTTACTGAAGCATCAGTAAATCATGACGAATGTAGTTATCGTCCCTTGTGGTCGACCTGAAGAGTCCATATCAACGTGTACTAGATCCATTCGTATTTTACATGCCTCACATAAACATGTGAACAATGATATAAGTCATATTTTTCCAATGAACAAGATTCTCATAGATTATACAATTTGAATTGTACGACTCCAAATATATGTCCAGTTAGTGATGAGATTTCTCTTCACTTGGCCAATTACAAGAGTATCACAAGGAATATCATAAGAATCAAATCATAATTAATAATGCTATTATTATAAACATAACTGTCATACCCCCCGCCCACAGTGGAAACGTCAGGTTGTGCGGAGTTAGAATGTTGGAGCACAGATATTGAACATACATTGAACATACATTAAACAATACAAATCAATATAAAAGATAAACATCACTTCTATTATGGATAAAAATATTATATCAGAATGTATTTCTTGAAATACCAGAAATTCTAATACAAAAAGTTCTTTGACAGTTAGGCATAATTATAACGATAACAAGTTTTCGGTAGCTTCGTCAATCAACCACTACTTTCGGGAGTGGAATCTTCTATCTCTTTGTTTCATAGGAGTACATGTGGTTTTGAAAACATCAACATAATGTTGATGAGTTGACAGGTTTGATTATTATAATTTGAAAATCTCTTTTATACGTAACTTTGTTAAGTTGTATAAATATTTTGATTATTTAATTTGAGAATAGTGTTCTACTATTTATAGGTATTATCGCTGCGGTGATTCTCACTCACCCTATGTACTATTAGTGTATCGCTGGTCTTAAGTGTGCATTTATGGAAGGAGGGTATCCTTATCTATAGAGTATACTAGTGGAGAGTATACTTTCATACTTATTGTTGGTTAATCGGATACCGTTTAGCGTTAACCTATATAACGATGTATTATGACTTAAATGGAATCTCAATGTTATATTATATAAATATAATTAATATATAATTATATTTAAATAGATTTTCTTAGTAAATCCTACTGGCAGAGTGGTGCTATAACCATTATTCGAGTTGAGTGACAACAAAAACACAATACAATTATCCATTTAAATCGGGCATAATGAGGGCATAATATCCGATTAAATCAAGCGTAGTGACGAAATAATATACTACTATTTTATCTTTAGATCAAGCGTAGTGATGGCATAATTTTCTACTATTATCCGTCTGAATCGGGTGAACCAATAACATAATATACTAATGTTATCTGTTTGACTATAGTGTAGCGACAACATAATATACTACTATTTTCCATTTATATCGAGCGTAGTGATGACATAATATACTACTATTATCCGTTTAGATCGAGCGTAGAGACTGCACAATATACTACTATTATCCATTTAAATCAAGTGTAGCGACAACATACTAATATCCGTTTAGATCATGCATAACGACGATGTAGTGTAAATATTATCTATGAAAATTTGGCAGAGTAACGACTAGGTATAATGTTATCCGAGAGATTTGGCCAGATTAACGGCTGGGTAGTAAGTTACCCTAAAGATTTAGCCAATATAACGACCAGATATAATGTTATTCATGAAAATTTGGCAGAGTATATACTAGGCATAATATTATATCCTAAAGGTTTAAGCAGAGGAAAGATAGGGTATAATATCCATTATATTATTTGAGTAGACTAGCGATATAAAATATAATGCATAAAAATATCAACTCTTATAGCGCAATGATAATAACGGTATAATAATTATTATAAATAATTATTCTGCATCCCCTTATTTTTGATAAAAAGTCGAAAAAGGGGTCGTAAAACTCATAATTGATGCGTGCCTTACTAGACTCTACGACCGCGATTGGTGGCGTTGGGGGCTTCGGATCAACCGGACTAGAGGGAATAACAAAAATAACTATTATATATATATATATATATATATATATATATATATATATATATATATATATATATATATATATAAAAGAAATAGTGAGCAGAAAGAAATCAGTCAAAAGATTGATTTGTGAATGAATAACAACTGAAGGGGACTTGTTGGGGTATTTATAGTCAAATATCATAGGTGGCATGCCATGCTTGTCGATGTGGCCCATTCTCATGATGACATGCGTCTTATTCTCCCTGGTCTGCGATGCCTCCTTCTAGAAGCTTGCGCGTGCCGCGTGCCGCGCGCTGCGTGCCATTATTCACGCCGTAAATGATGATTTTTGTAAATTACATAAATTCTGAATATGAGCTCCGTTTTCGACATTCGTTATATCTACACGTAGCTATTGACTCGTACTCCAACTTTCCTTTAGGTTGCATTGCGTAATTCTGACTTTATTTTTAGCCCTTATTTTTATACGTTTAAATGGTTTTGCGAAAATCATATCTCTCGCACTGATTTTGATTTTGGCGTTCTTTTCTCAAAATTCTTACTTCATGGAGTACTATGATTATCCTTTTTGTGAATTTAGCTAAAAGTCAACCATTTTATTCGTAACTTTTTGACGTTGTAAATTTTTTGTGCGCGATTGATTTCTATATCTTATAAAAATCATATCTAATTCATACGGAATCGGATTTCTACAAAATTTATATTTCTGAGATCGGGCGATGTTTATTCCAAATATGTTACAAATAACATTACGAAACCTTGTATTTTTGTGTTTGATTGATAAATATTACTTAGAACCTCTATCATACATGGCATTTTGTCACTTTTAGCGGTTAACGACTGGTGACAATTTTTGCATTTGTTACATTCCCCCATGTTTGAGGAATTTCGTCCCTGAAATTCAACTTGTAGTGCTCGACGCGGAGGCACGATTAAGAGAATCCTAGTGGATTAAGATTTTTAGATTTTGCTCATAATCACTATGAAACATCCTTATATTTTAGTTCTATATAGAGTAACTTTACTCCCTAGGGTTCTTCTTTGCAATGAAGTTTTGGTATCAATTTGGATTACGTTGTGAGAGATAGTGATGGTATCTTTAAGAAAGTATTTTCTAACACTTATAGTGGTAGTGATAGTGATCCCTCTGATAAGTACATTATGATACATAGTGGTAGTGATAGTGATCCCTCAGAAAAGTTCTTTCTAATACATAGTGGTAGTGATGTCGATCGTTCAGAGAAGTACTTTCTAATATTTAGTGGTACTGATAGTGATCCCTTGACAAATACTTTCTGGTACATAATGGTAGTGATAGTCATCGCTTAAACAAGTAGTTTCTGATACATAGTGGTAGTGATAACAATCCTTCAGACAAGTATTTTTTCATACATAGTGGTAGTGATAGTGATACCTCATACAAGTACTTTCTGATACAAAGTGGTAGTGATAGTGATCCCTTAGACAAGTACTTTATGATATATATTGATAGTGATAGCGATCCTTCAGAGAAGTTCTTCTGAAACATAATGGTAGTAATAGTGATACTTACACTTGAAAGATATCGAATCCCTATTATATTTCAAAGGGTTTTCGAAATAATTCATTATAGAATTTTGGAGGGATTCAAGTATTACGACGAGAATTTAAACAAGGATTACTTTTTCCTTGGATTATTATTCGTAGAGGGAGAGAGAGTTCTACTTAATGTTATCTAATAATCAGGCGAATACTGTTACATGTTGCTAAAATTAATAGTTTTTTGACTTTACGATTCCTCCCTACTACGGTTAGAATCATATAAGAGTTGTGCAATAGACCTAACTCACACTCTCTAAAACTATTTAATTCTAGAATCATGTAACTCATGTATCCTCCAAAAAATAATAACATGTGTTTCTTAACTGTTACAAATTTTATGTTTAACCGAGTGCTTAATTCTAGTGTTCATATACCTATATCATCATTTAATGTGGGCATATAAATTTCTAGGAATGGATCGTGGGCAGCGTGTCGCGCGCTAATGAAAAATGGTCTTCCCGAGCGTTACCTCCTTGATTTGCCAATTTAGGGCACACTCTTTTAATGTGGCGAGTTTCTCCACATTTATAGAATTTACAATTTCTATCAATAACAGTTCCTTGGTTTGGGGTGCAGGTCGGGCTTATACAAAACCTAATGGTGTCGCCCTTCCCATCGTAATTGTTGCAAATTTGTTCTCTACATGCACATACATGGTGGTAGTTTCACTCATTGCATAACGGAAGATCTCCTGCATATTGTCTTAGTGGAGTGTATGATGGGATGGTTGCTAGGTAAACTTCCTTAAGTTTTGTTTTATCCTTACTGGTTGCTCTGAGTCATCATCAGACTTCCTCTTGCTGTTTCCAGACATTGGAAGGTCAAATTTCTGGACCACAGTGCCCTTGTAAATTTGCTAATTGGTCATGTTAAAGTCCAGCCTCTTGGCTCTATTGTATGTACTTAGTCTAGATATATTGACCAACCCTCGAATAGGTTGAACTAATCCCCATATGTAACTTTATATCTTTTGGTACTCTAGGGTGACAAGGCTGGGGCAGAAAATAATGTTATCATTGAAGCAGTTGGTATAAGTTTCAATGTCTGAATCTTGCATGGAAAGATTCCAGAGCTCTTGATCTAGCTTTTTTAGTTCCTTTCCGAGGCAGTACTTATACATCAATAGCTGCTTTAGATCATCCCAAGAGATGACATTAGCTGTTCTAATTCCCATGGTTTTTGCATGGCTGTTCCACCATGACAATGTTGCATCTTCGAAGGTGTTTGGTTTACTATGCATCAAACACAATTAAGCTATGTAGCGGAAAAATAAAACTATGATATACCTAAGTGTACATGCACCCTAGGATCTATGGCTTCATACTAATGAAAACTACCCTAATAAAACATAAAAACCTAAGGAAGAAAATCATACCTCTTATGTAGCCCTTGATCTGCATGTTTAAGATCTTGTCCTCCACAAAGTTGCTTCGATGAGAGTACCCAAACCATAATCCCTCTAATGGTATCACACCCAATGATACCAAAGAGTGGAATAAAAATAACTAGGAGAAGGGTCAATTTCATAAACCCTAGGAGGGTTAGAAATCGTCCCTATGAGGATTGGAAGAAGGGTTAGCGAAACTTCAATCCAAGGTGCAAGGAATAATGAAATTCCTAAGGGCCTATTTATAGCCATGGATGCCTTCCTAGGTCTTGTACTCCTTCCCATGTGGGACAAGGAGCCTAGAACAAAATTCACTCCCTTTCCCATGTAGAATGGAGTGATTTTCATCCACGCCTAATTCCATAAGGGTTCTGCAATATTCCTGATCAACCAACTATTGATTAATTGAATATTCAACCCTTTAATTATTTAAACTGTTAATTAATTCGCAAAATATATTTGCAATGAGTTTCTAATTATTTATTAACCATAATAACTGATAAACCAATTTCTCCTTTATTTATTCTACTCAATTTGGGTCTTGAGGGAAACCGAAAAGGACCCTGTTATTATTAGAAATATTACCAATAGTTTATGACCTTGGACACTTTTCCAACAGTCTCCCAGGTGGACGAGTCACCAACTATACGAGGACCAATAATTCTCCAAAAATCAACAGAGAGTTAGCCATCCAATTGATGAATTTTGAGCATAACGACATTCCTATGTGTTCATGCAACCCTAATTGTTTTGGATCTAAGTTTTTCCCTAGCTATACATGCAAATAGAAGTTCCAAAGCATTAACCCTAATACTAGCATACAATTTCAGAAATTTAATATGAAACTAGGGTTTGATGAATACCTTTCTTCTTATCTCATAATAACAAGTAATCTAATGATGATCTCGACTCTCGAAAGCTTGAGTGCCTCAATCGTTGCACCTCTAATGGAGTCACAAACACCAAAAAAAGATGAGAGAGAGAGAGAGAGAGAGCAGAATTTCGGCAAGGGTTACAACTTGTGAAGCAGTCGCCGAAATTGAGAGGTCTAGGGGTTCTTAAATAATTGTGGCTACTAGGGTTTCAAGGGAAAACCGTAATTCCTGACTTAGGCTCCAATCAGCCCATGGACTTCCCTTCCGGAAGGCCTTGGACGATTTCTATAGGGCCTCCTATTGATTTCGTCCAACCCTTTCAAAGGGAGTCCATCAGCCCAATACTGCAACTATCAGTGATTTGCAATATCAGTCCCCGCACTTTTAAATACTAATTAAATAATATGATTTCTAATTAATATCTTATTCTTATAATATATTAATAAATCATTAAATAACCTCTCTCTCCAAAGTCATCATGTTAAGTTGCTATGGCAAAGGCAACCCAAAAGGATCATGCTACTATCAGATCAAGTACATACCAATTATAGTTATGGGATTAGACACCTAATCCAACAGTCTCCCACTTGGATAAGACTAATAACTATAACTGCAAGTATGCCTTCAGAATCTGACTAGCAATCGTAGCTTTCAAAAGCCGTTGTCGAACTCTGACCTAATCAATGATGCGTCCTTTAGATAATGGATCATATAATCCTATGTTCTACAAGATATCGTGTGGTCAAAGACATGGAACATAATCATTCTCATTGTCCAACAGTTTGTTTGCTCATTTCAGATTTGTCTGACATAGATCTTAATTGAACACATCAATTTAGTCCTAACTGGGCCCGACACATAAGTCAACACAAAATAATCGAGGGGCCCAACATATTGCTTTTCACGTTTAGACAAAAAGAACAGATAAACTTTGACTTATATGCTTGTGCTATTTACTCATCAAGTTGCACACAACAATACGTTTTATAACATCAGGTTACTAATGTGTTTACATATTATCAATGCACAACCAACTCGTAAACAACAAATCATATATGTCGGTTTAAAGATTATACGATATTATCGTCTCACAATCACTCGTGATAAATTCCATGAAGTGATTCAAATGAGCGTGGGTTTAATCCAAAAATCAAATCCTATTTCAGGAGTACTCATGAACGTTACACCAAACCTTTTCTATGTATAAGCACATAGACAATCTACAAGACAGTTCATGACAACCTTACTTCATAACTTACTTCCAAAGTGTGAACTACTATGGATAGTTTAAATAATCCAATTATTCTGGAAGTAAAACACGTAAAGTGAAACACAAGATAAATAATTGACAAAAGATAGTAAAATTTACTAATAAATAAATCTTCCATTAATTAATCATCAAATGTCAATTACATTTATATTGTTACAATTTTCTAACTACCTATCTAATCGCTAAAACTAATATCATCCTTCAGGCCAATGCTCATCGCATGCTGAACATGCTTAGTCCTACTATGACCCTTTGTGAGGGGATCCGTAGGATTTTCTTCTGACAATACCCTCTTGAGCACAAGGAGTACTTCTTCTACACGATGTCTGATGAAATGATATTTTATGTCGATATGTCGGGATCTTCCATGACCCCTCAGTTCCTTTGTTAAGGCAACAACTCCTTCGTTATCACAGAAAATCTCCATAGGCTCCCTTGTGGATGGTACAACTCCAAGGTCTCCAATGAAGTTCTTCAACCATATAGCCTCCTTTGATGCTTCGCTCGCAACTATGTACCCTGATTCACACATTGAATCAGCCATGGTCTCATGCTTGGAACTTTTCCAAGTCACTACTCCTCCATTTAGGGTAAACACCCAGCCCGACTCCAAGTTCTTCAACCATATAGCCTCCTTTGATGCTTCGCTCGCAACTATGTACCCTGATTCACACATTGAATCAGCCATGGTCTCATGCTTGGAACTTTTCCAAGTCACTACTCCTCCATTTAGGGTAAACACCCAGCCCGACTGAGAGCGGAAGTTATCTCTATCGGTCTGAAAGTTGGCGTCGCTATACCCTGTCAATCTCAAGTCAACACTGCCTCCAAGTATAAGGACCCAATCTTACTCAGGGTGAGTACATTTCATAGCGTACATGATCGAGCGAATGGCGGAAGCATATGGTACTCGACTCATTTCCGCTATCTCGACATCGGTACTCGGACTTTGAGTCTTACTCAGTTTGGTATTACTCTGGATGGATAAATCTGTTTCTTCGAATTCTCCATGCTAAAACGTTTCATCACCTTGTCCAAGTAAGTACTTTGACTAAGTCCAATTAGTCTCTTACTCCTATTTCTCATGATCCTTATCCCCAGAATGTAAGCAGCCTCCCCTAGATTCTTCATAGCGAAACATTTCCCGAGCCAGGAGTTCACCTCCTGCAAGGTTGGAACGTCGTTTCCTATGAGCATTATGTTATCGACATACAATACTAGAATGCTAACTATACTCCCACTAGCATTGACATACAAACAGGACTCATCCTCACTTGTAGAGAAACCAAACTCTTTCACTTTCTCGTTGAAGCAAAGATTCCATCTGCGAGACGCTTGCTTCAATCCATAAATGGATTTTTCAAGCTTGCAAACTCTATTGGGATATTTAGCGTCCACAAAACCCTCTGGCTGAAACATGTAAACATCTTCAGCCAGCTTCACATTAAGGAAATCGGTCTTGACATCCATCTTTCAGATTACATAATAATGAAACACAGTGATGGCTAACATAACCCTAATAGACTTGATCTTGGCCACTGGTGAGAAGGTCTCATCATAGTCAACCCCCAGGGTTTGAGTAAAGCCCTTCGCAACCAGCCGTGCCTTGAACGTGTGCACCTTTCCATCCATGTCAGTCTTCTTCTTGAAGATCCACTTGCACTTGTCTTTCGAGCTGGTACATTGTCAACCAAGTTCCAAACTTGATTTCCATACATGGACTTGATCTTGCTGTCCATTGCCTCTTTCCATTAGGCAGACTCTGGGCCCACCATGGCTTCCTTTTAGTTAGTAGGATCATCTAAATTTACCAGTGTACTATCACTGATAAACGTATCACCGTACGTAGTAATATGAAAGCCATAAAACTCTGGCGCCATTGTAACTCGTGTGGAGCGTCTAAGAGTTAACGACTCGTCAATTGGTTCAACAGGAATCTCTTCCTCAAGTTGAGTGCTAGCGTTAGAGGTTCCTTCATCGATTGACTCTTGAATCTTTTCAAGATCAATTTGCCTCCCACTGTCCTATTGGGATATGAGTTCCCTCAAGCAGAAAACCACTCTTTTCGCTACGAAGACCACATTGTCACTAGGTCTGTAGAAAAGATATCCAAAGGAATTCTGTGGGTAGCCAATGAAAATACGCCGCTCACTTCGAGGTTCAAGCTTGTCGTGAGTCTCTTGTCTTACGAAAGCTTCACAACCCTAAACCTTGATATGTGCTAACGAGGAAACCTTCCCTGTCCACATCCCGTGAGGTGTTTTGGCAACCTTCTTTATCCGGATTAGATTAAGGATATGGGTGGCAGTCTCAAAGGCATACCCCTATAACGATATCGGAAGCGAACCTCGACTCATCATGGAACAAAACATGTCTAACAAGGTTCGATTGCGCCTCTTAGCCACACCATTCAGCTGGGGTGTCCTTGGTGGCGTCAATTGTGATACAATTCTACATTCCTTAAGAGAATCGTGGAACTCAATACTAAGATACTCACCACCCCTATCGAATCTGAGCATCTTGATCTGCCTGCCTAATTGATTCTCCACTTCTTGATTAAACTCTTTGAACTTTTCAAAAGTTTATGACTTATGCTTGATTAAGTAGATATATCCATATCTGCTATAATCATCGGTAATTGTAACATAGAAGCGGTTTGCATCCTTTGTGGTGGATCTGAAGGGCCCACACACATATGTCTGTATGAGATCCAACAATCCCTCACCTCTTTCATAAGTACCAGTGAAAGGTGATGTAGTCATCTTTCCAAGAAAACAAGACCCGCACGTGTCATCTGACTTTAGGTCAAATGAATACAACACTCCATACTTTTGGAGTTGGGCTACGTGCTTCTTGTTGACATGTCCAAGACGATAATGCCACAAGCATGACTTGCCTAAACCATTAAACGAATAGATATGCAACACATTATTTCCTAAGTTATCTATAACCATCACAGTTTCATATACACAATTACAAGGCAATGCTTCAAAATAAAATAAACCATTATAATAAGCATTTATAGAACCAATTTAATTATTAAACGAAAATCTAAAGCCTTGTCTGTACAAACCATGAAATGAAATAATATTCCTCGTCATCTTTGACGAGTAGGAACATTCATTTAAATCTAACCCTAACCAACTATTAAGCATTAAAGAGTAAACTCCGATCTTGGTAATAGGAGAAAAATTCCTATTGCCTATAACCAAGTTCATCTTCCCATGCTCCACATCCATACTTCTTTTTAGCCCCTGCAAATAAGAACAAATGTGAAAACCACATCTTGTATCAAGGACCCAAGAACTAGCATGTTATGAGTTATTAGATAGAATAGTATAGCTACCTGCGAAGGAGGGCTTTATATTCCCATCCTTGATGTCCTGCAAGTATTTCGGGCTAATTTTCTTCCAATGCCCCTTATCATGGAAGTAGAAGCACGTTGCTTCTTTAGGATCGGAGGAGGGAGTGGCAGAACCGGTTTTTGCTTTGGATCCATTAGAAGAAGATCCATCATGGGACTTTCCCTTCTAGTTCTTCGAGGGAGCTTTCCTCTTCTTCCCTTTACCTTGTCCAATTGCCAGGATAGAAGTAGCGGAAGGAGTGGGAGTGGATTCGATACTTTTCCCCTTTAATCCACTTTCAACAATTCTTAGCTGGCCCTGAAGCTTACTCAATGTGACTTCCTCATTGCTCATATGATAAGTCAACTTGAACTGATCATAGCAAGGAGGTAGAGAGTGTAGGAGTATGTCAATAGATAACTCTTCGTTGAAGTTCACATTCAACTTCAAGAGACAATCCAAATATCTTTGCATTCTTTGCAAGTGGCTCGTGATGGACTCTCCATCCCTCATTTTGGTGGTGATGAACGAGGTGACTATCTTATACCTTTCTTGACGTGCTCTTTGATGGTACTTTTCCATCGAGTCCTTGCACATCTCGTAGGGCCGGTAGTCCTCGTAGAACCGCTGCAGCTCAGGAGTCATGGTGGCTACCATAATATAGGACACCTTAGTAGCATCCTTGTAGTGAACCTTGTACTCAACTATTTATTCAGGAGTAGCTTTTGATTCATCGATCTCGTTCAACGGTTTATCGAGGACATATTCTTTGTCCTCGTAGAGCAAGGTCATACGAATGTTTCGGATCCAATCATTGAAGTTGGAACCATCAAACGTAATCCTCGCATAAATGTTCAGGAGTGAGAAGGAGTTGTTTGAGTTGGTGTTGGAGGTTGAGCCAGAAGCGTTGTTTGGTCCAGACATCTAAAAAAGAAGAAAGAAAATGTTTTTATTAGATAAGGAATCCTTAATATAACACCCAAATGAAATATTAAGGCTAGGACCGAACACAATAATTCATAATTCAGAAGAAGGATGCCGTAATCCAATTGTAAATTATTTGAAGGTAGGTAAATGACGATTTACCAATTCCACCACGAAAAAAGAAATAAAGGATTAGGTTTTAAATAAAATGAAATTCCTAGATTCTTTTGAGATTCATTGAACTTTTCAATGACATGTTTAATCTCGATTATGCCCTTCAAGTTTATGACTGGGATACCGAGGATCACAAACAAGGTGTGAATAACCATGTAAATTAGCTTGGTACTCATGATGTCATTTACTACCCAATCAATGTGCCGATTAACCACACACGCTCCATTGATCTATGATAATTTACAAGCTACCCATTCCCACCCTTGTTAGTCCAAGTTAGTGTGCCGATTAACCACACACGCTCCACTAACGACTTGACAAGGTGTAATGTGCAATTTCATGGATTAGCATCAAATTCACATTTTCCTAAAGTAACTAAGACTGGGAATTTATAAAACATTTAGTCACTTTATAATTTTCATTATACTTATTAATGAGAGAATTAATGTCCTATCCTACCCGTTCGGCTAACGACCCTCCTCCAATCAAGGAAGCGGTGGGTGAGAGTGGACACCTATTCAACCACCATTTTATAGGCAGATTCTTTATACCCCCTTATAGATCGGCTTCGTGAATGAGGCCTACTAACGGTAAGACTGACTCATCTTATACATATATATAAGTATTAATCTTTTAATATTATAATTGTATAAGGGTTTTATTTTAAACTTTAAAAAACTAGGGTTTTAGAATTTTAATATTTCAAAATTAAACCTTTAAATTCCAAAACTTGAAGGTGCAATTTGAAAGTTTCCAAAATTTATTCAAATCAAATTTTAAATAATTAATTAATCAGATAATTAGCCATTATCTTAAAATTTGAGCAAATCAATGTGTTTGGATAAGGAAATTAGATTACCAATTAACAAAATCAATTTGCAGTGATAAGAACGGTTTATGGTAATTATCCTAATCCAAAATAGATCAAAAATTCGAAAAATCTGCTAGCAGACGAGTCAACTTGTCGAGTCATGGCACTGACTCGTCGAGTTCATCCAACTCGTCGAGTTCCCCATGGGAATCGTCGAGTTCATCAGGCAGAATGCGATTCTACTTTGGTTTTTGATATGGAGAGGTCACTATTCATCAAATATAACAAAAAAACATCCTAGGCTCTGATACCACTGATGGATTTTTAGCATAACAACTTTCCTATGTGTTCATGCAACCCTAATTGCTTTAGATCTAAGTTTTTCTCTAGTTATACATGCAAATAGAAGTTCCAAAGCAATCACCTTAATACTAGCATACAATTTCAAAAATTCAATATGAAACTAGGGTTTGATGAATACCTTTCTTCTTATCTCGTAATAACGAGTAATCCAATGATGATCTCGACTCTCTAAAGCTTGAGTGCCTCACGTGTTGCACCTCTAATGGAGTCACAAACACCAAAAACAAAGGATGACTGAGAGAGAAAGAGAGAGAGCAGAATTTTGGCTAGGGTTACACCTTGTGAAGCAGTCGCCGAAATTGAGAGGTCTAGGGGTCTTTAAATACTTGTGGCTGCTAGGGTTTTTAGGGAAAACCCTCATTCCTGACTTAGGCTCAAAGTAGCCCATGGAACTCCCTTCTGGAAGGCCTTGGACAATTTCTATAGGGCCTCCTATAGATTTTGTCCAACCCTTTCAAAGGGAGTCCATCAGCCCAATACTGCAACTATTAGTGATTTGAAGTATCAGTCCCCGCACTGTTAATCAGTTCCTTTAATCCTAAAATTAATGCCAAATTAATTTCCGATTAAATACTAATTAAATAATATGATTTCTAATTAATATATTATTCTTATAATATATTAATAAATCATTAAATAACCTCTCTCTCTCCAAAGTCATCCTGCCAAGTTGCTATGGTGAAGGGAACCGAAAAGGACCATGCTACTATCAGATCAAGTACATACCAACTATAGTTATGGGCTTAGACCCCTAATCCAACACCAATGCAACTACAAAACTCTTGATCTTATCAAGATTCAGCCCTTAGATAAGTGATCAACTATCCTTTCATTCTAGATGTCTGTATGAATTCGAGACATGGATAATGGTTAATCTCATAATTCAAGATTATGTTTCTCGATATAGATTTGTGGCGACTACATCTGACTACTAAATCTAACAAATCAATTTCAGTTAGGGCTCGGCCAAGCAATTTAGATGTTTGCACAAAATCATCAACGGGACCGTAGATATCGCTTCTCTTGTTAAGGCAGAAGAAAAAAATAAGCATTGAGTACATAGTTTTTTTCTACTTCATCATGTCACCCATGGATATATCCTTTATAACTACCGGTTATGGATAGTGTTAGCATTAGAGTAAACCAATACATAGCAGAATCATAGAGGAAAACCCCACATGTATCTAGGTTCCATGAATAGAAGATATTATCGTACTATAATTACTCGTGACTATATCCATCAAGTAATCTCTAAGCGTGGGTTAGTCAAATGCTTAATCCTCTATTAGGTACTCAGGAGTGTTAGCGCAGTCTCTATGCAATTTCCAATCACTATGGACAATCAACTAATACTCATGACAGTCTTAAATCACTACTTACTTCCAAGAGTATGACCGACTTTGGAGGTTTGAGTAAATTAATACTCGGGAGGTGTGTTCCGAACATGGAAAAGGACAACACAATGATAAGTTAATTGAAATGACTATTCACTATAATATATTAAGATCACTTCTTACTAATCACCAAAAAGAATTAACACTTATACTGCTTAAGTTCTCAAGTTTAAAACAAACTAAACTAAGATTGTTTAATCCCATTCATTTGTAAATAAAATGCCTTTAGATTTTGTTTGATTGTCAAACTTGGTCAGCGCCATTAGCTTAGGGAATGGATCGACAAGATTATCTTCCGATATGAATTATTGACTATGATGTCTTTAAATTCGAACAACTATCTAACATAATGGTACTTACTGGGTATGTATCATGTGAGCTTGTGTGACTTGCTATCCATACTTGAGGTAAGTCCACCCTTATAGTCACAAGAAATTTCAAAAGTACCATTAATGATTGAATCTCAACAAATATGTCACTAATGAATCTCTTTTAGTCACATTTTCTTCTTTTAAATTTAAGCAACTGCAATGTACTCTGAGTTTGTTGTTACATCCACTATGGTGTATTACTTGGTAGACTTCCAAGCTAATACATGACCATTCAGTAAAAGCACGAATTGCGAATGGGAACAAAATCACATTTGTTAGTGTGGAACTTAGCATTAGTGTAATGTTTACAATGATATCTTCCATATGGTCAAGATCCTTTCCTTTTTCCTCCTAGGACACTTAAGAAAGTCATTTATCTTGATTCGTTTATGCTTGCCAAATTGATTTGATTCAACTTGTCATGCTCAAGTTATACGAGTCATCAGATCCGGTACATGTCATGGCATATATGATTGTTCCCATAGCAAAAGAATGTGGGAGACAACTCAAAACCTCTTGTTTAAAAGTAGAACTAGGACATTAGCATAATTCAATGTCATGCCATATTTATCAAGCATGAACCTTTCCATGTTCTACATGTTGAGTTTAATCAAAAGTCCATGTATTTTGATTTACTCGAAAGAATTGCTTTGATCTATCTCCGTAGATTCTTATTATGCATGTGTGTTGTATCTCCCATGTGTATCATAGAGAAATGATTTCCGTACAAAATCAAGCTTTTAAACATGCTAAGTTAGAACATATATTCCTATGAACCGTACATTATCAATGTACAACACAAGGGTTATAACAATGCTACTACTAGCGTTGAGATATATATGGTTCATCTATTTTTCTCGAAACTCAAACTCCTTGACCTTTCTCATTGAAACCAAGATTCCAATTACTCCCACTAGCTTTGAAATAAGTATGGCTCATCTTCATTTCTCGAAATTCAAACTCCTTGAACTTTCTCAATGACTAATGAACCGACTTGTGAGATGCTTATTTCAGTCCATAAAGGAACTTATCAAGCTTACACATCCTTCACAACCTATCTTGGTTTGATTATGTGTATGTTCCTATCCATGATTGTCTCCTCTTAGAGATCCACTTAGGCCTAATGGTTAAGGCCAAGTGCTTGATCTACCAAGTTTCGATATCCATGGATTGAATCTCGCTTTTCACGTCTTCCTTGCATTTTGTAGCGTTTAAGGCCTACCATACATTCCGATAGTTGGTAACTCTAATTTCTATCTACCAGTGACGCATATATCAAAGTAATATAAACACTTATATAACTAGGTGTACGACGTCCTCTATTAGATGTATAAGGAAAAAGGTGGAGATATGTTGGTTTCCTTAATAACTCTTTCAATCCCAAATTCAATGGTAGGTCCAACTTTAGGTTCTTTGTTGGTTGACTCTTGCATCTTATCAAGATCAATATGGCTCCCACTAGTAACATATACTTTGTTCATAGAAGGTTTGTTAAAAAAATGTACAAAATGCTTGATGGGTTCTCCAAAGAGGTAACACATATTTGTTCTAAGTCCTTTATTGTCGAGTGATTCATTACGAGCGTAAGCCTCATAATCGTATAGTTCCATGTGTGCAAGGGAGGAGTGAATCTCACTTGACATATCATAGAGTCTTACATGGACTTTATTAATTGGTACAAGACCAACAAATTCTTTTAACAATATGCACGGTACAATCCATGAATTCTTAGTAAACATGGTGAGACTCATCTAGTACAAAATCAATCATTGATTTGTATCTTTCTCCAACTAACACTTCCTAGTGGCAATGTTCTGGGTGGATATAGATCGTGAAACTTTTTCACAATTCTGTAGATGATCGATAAAGTTTTGGACTGAGATGCTCACTATGAGTGTCTCATCATATTGCCTAGTTGATTCTTAGCTTCGCTTTATGAGAGTTTCGAACACGTGAAAGGTTCCAGACCTATGTTAAGACGAAGTTAGTATCACCATGTATCATGCTAAATCTGAACGGTCTATTAGAGTAAATTAATTCCAACATATATTCTCATCACCTAGTGATGTTTCATCATCTATCTTGATAAACAAGATTTGTATTTATCATAAGACTTGTGGCCAAATGATATCCAAAATACGATCAAACTAGATATTTCGTAATGCATTTCTAATTTATGTATCCCAAACAATGATTCCACAAACACATTTTATCCAAAACCTTTGGATGTATTTGAATCAGTACGTATTGTGGTCAATCTGAGCGATCCATTAGGTAAACTAATGTCAACAAATTTTTGCACCACAATAATACACCTTATTCAAACATTTGAATCAACTTTGATCTATTCCTACTTGTAACAACCCAAAAATGGTGATAACCTTTTCATTTTTAAAATTCATCAGTCCCAAACATCACATGTCTCAAAATCATCCAAAATACAAATGACCCAAAATCTCATAGTAAAAGAAATCATAATTGTGGAAACATGAAGGAGGAGAGAATGGTGTGCCATCATGCTGGGCCCTTCCCTTTTGTACCGGAAGTACCTGAAAAAAAAAACAAAACTTGTAAGAACAAAGCTTAGTGAGCTTCCCTAACATACCACATACACCATACACATGAATATAAAAACATGTGGCTGTGTCAGATATGTATCAACCCACAGGTCTGTATCAACCCCATGTAATAGAAAATAGTTGTGTCAGGTCTATATCAAACCCCGAGTCCATATCGACCCCAAGTCGATAATGACTCCAAGCCCAGATTGGCTCCAGGCATATCTCATACAATTACATCAGTAATACTCACATAATTGATGTCACACCCCCAAGCCAAGGCTGGTGGAAACGTCTGGGGGTGGAGGACTTCATGTATAATATCATAACAACGAGTATAATAGTGATCAAAGTAAATACAACCATTATAAATATAATCGAGAAAGTTACATGGTTTCATGAGTTACATGTTTCAAAATCGACTACAATATAATGATAAAATCTTTTCTCTGACGCCGTAGCGTTCCATCCTCAAAAGCTGGTAGTTACCTGTTTTTATTGATTACCTGAGAATACAAGTAATTTTGAAAGAGTGTCAACAATTAAGTTGGTGAGTGCATAAGCTTTTGTATGTAGAATTGAAAACCTTTTTTTTTAAATGTAGTGTATGTTCAAGAAAAATCCAATATTTTTCCTTATAAAATGAGCTGTAGTCTTAAGACCTAAAGACCGAAATGTACAAGTATATTTTCCATACTTGTGATAGTATATGCAGTTTTAAATAAATAAAACCCATTTGAATGTAAGAATTCCCGTAAACTATATGTGTCGTTGTTTCCCTATGTGAGTTATTAATATAACCATGGAATAGACATAGTAAGCATGTTACGACGTACTTCGGACGTCGGAATGTTTTGACAATTGTCACCCCATATCTGCCGGTCTAGGTGTTGCATGCAGCTAAGGTGTGGGATTGTCAGTCCCAGTATAGATCTATACACAAGTATCACGCTCTCCCTACAGGAGACTATGGTTATAATACAAGACTTTAACTAGTACTCTAAAGAATACAATGAAGTAATGTATCATAAATTTTATTCAATGAAGTTACGTGTAGTGTGACATGAAAAACCTTTTTGTAGTATGAATGAAACCTTCCTTAGTATGTTTGTAGTGTTAATGTACCATAAACTATACCTATTATAGTTTATCATATATGTTTGTAATGATGAAAAACCCTTATGTGAATGATAATTTCTGTTTCATGGAAGTAAACTACAAGAAATACAATCAACATGTAGTTATTTACTGCTATACACTTTGCTCAACATACTACAAAGTGTTAATGAACTTATAAACTATTTTACTAGTTATAGTCTTTCTGTCACTGTTTTTAGAAAAATCATAATAAAATGACTGTAAGTTGAAAACTGAATGCGTAAACTCTGAGAGTGTAGCAAATGTGTCTAGTTTGTTCAAAATTTTTATTATGATTTTTAGTGGTCTCTAACCAGTGTAAAAACGTCCATCTTCACAGACTGGTCCGAAATCATTTCTGAAATGATAGGAAATTTTGTAAAAATCGCCATAAATTGTACAAAAATCATATTAACGTGTTCAAGTAGTCATTTGAAAGGTATAAACCTCAACTGTTTGCATATGGAACAGCTTTGAAAAATATTAAGCTTAATATGGTCAAAACAGTTCGTAAATAGGCTATAACTTTTCTGTTGAAAGCTGTTGGTTGAGTTAGAGAATGTTTTGGTGTTGTAACTTGTATTCTCCCACTTAAAACTTGAACAAAACATAAAAATATAGGGGTATGAACTCACCTTGAGTGATTCCATGAGGTGGAAGGTTGAAGAAGGGGAGCTTCAAGTCAAGAACAAGTGAAGGATGCTTGAGGATTTGAAGATCCTAAGAACAAATATGATGATATTTGTGTAAATGATCCATGATTTGTATGAAGAAGTGTAGAATATTTAGGAGTAGAATGAAGAAATTACCAAGAGCGAAGGAAAGCTAGAGGCCTGCTAGGGATTTTGAGAGATCGAGAGATCGAGAGAGAGATAGAGAGAGAGAGAGTGAGTGAGAGAGAGAGAGAGAGAGAGTGGTGAAATTCCCACATTAAAATCCATCAAAAACAGGCTTAAAATGCGAAAGTGGTGGAAAACCGGGAAGGAAGATGCGAACCTGCGAGGGCTCATGATGGTCCGAGAGGGTTCGTGGTCTGAGAAAGTAGTGGTTGCGAAGGTGGGTTTGTAATGGGGGAGGGCTTCACAGATGAAGAGGTTCGCAGGTGGAAAGGAGTTCGGTGTGAGGGAGGTTATGTGAGGGGCTCGCAGGCGTGGATGCCGGGCAAGAATGCGAACTTGCTCGGTTCGCTGCGAGAGGAGTCCTATGTGAATCTTTTCGATAAGACGCGAAAGGATCCGAGAGGCTAGGGTTCGTGCGAGATTTCCCGGCTAAGCTGTGAACACTGAATAAGAAGCTAACATGTTTAGTGCCTGTGAAGGCCAAGCGAACGTTCGCAGGAGAACAGTAACCTGCGAACCTCCAGGCCCCTTTTGGACCTCCTTTTTCCGTTTTAAGCTGTTTTTGACCAAGGGAAGGTTCGGGATGGCATGGATGTTCATATACATGTTGGAAAATGTGATTTTTATTACCAAGAGGTCTGAGAGAGTTTATGAGAGATTTTTGGGAGAGATTTGGGAGAGATAGAGATTGAGTGGGAGAGATTGAGAGAGACTTCGTTTATAGCCTTCGTTAGTGTTTGGCCCCATAATGCAAGGTTTGTAAACCCCATTATGCCTTGTTATGAGCTTTTTAAGCCCCCGAAGGGTACATAATAGTGCTTTATAGAGTCGTTACATCACTCACCCTGGTTAGGGTTTAGAATTTTATGAACATATGAAACTTCCGAGTGATACTTTGTATTAAGATGGAGAGTTGTACATTAGTAAACATAGAGTAAGCCCTAACATACAATCACTAGTTGAGTCTACCGGTCTAACTCGTTGACTTTGTTTGACTTTAACTTGACCAGAAATTAACGGTTGTCACATCATTCCCTCGTTAGAGGGAATTTCGTCCCGAAATTAGCGTTTCGAGTGGGACTTCAAGGGTTGGGAAAAAGATGTGGGTATTTTTGTTTCATCTGAACTTTGCGTTCCCAGGTGAATTTGGGTCCTCGCTTAGCATTCCATCGGACCTTCACAATGGGAATGCGACTTTGTTTCGTTGTTTTGATCTCTCGATCCATGATTTCTACATGTTCTTCCATGAAGTGGAGACTCTCGTTCATTTCAATTTCGTCAAGAGGGATGAAGAGAGTCTCATCGGAAAAACACTTCTTTATGTTGGACACATGAAAGGTAGGATGTATGTTATTTAGTTCTTGCGGTAATCGAAGCTTGTATGCTACCGGGCCAATCTTGGTGAGGATCTCGAACGGCCCGATATACCTTGGATTTAGTTTCCCACGTTTTCCAAAACGTATCAATCCCTTCCAGGGTGAGACCTTTAACAACACCCGGTCTCCAACATGGAATTCCAAGGGATTCCGTCTATTATCTGCATAACTCTTCTGTCTGTCTCTAGAAGCCTTTAACCGTTCTCAGATTTGGACAATCTTCTCGGTCGTTTCTCTTATGATTTCTGGGCCAATGAGAGTGCTGTTAGGGACTTGGGCCTTAGCTAGTTGCGTGTCACCCACTTCAGTCCAGCACAGCGGTGATCTGCACTTGCGGCCATAGAGGGCTTCAAATAGAGCAACCTTGATGCTGGTGTGATAGTTGTTATTGTGTGAGAATTCGATAAGTGGTAAATGGGTATCCCAAGCTTTACCAAAATCTATTACACAAGATCTTAACATGTTTTCTAGCGTTTGAATAGTTATCTCACTCTGCCCGTCGGTTTGTGGGTGGTAGGCTGTACTCATGTCCAACCTAGTTCCTAGAGATTTTTGAAGTGACTGCCAGAACCATGAGGTAAATCGACTATCCCTGTTGGAGATAATAGATATTGGTACGCCATACAATCGTACGATTTCCTTAATGTATGTTCTGGTTAGTTTTTCCATATTGTCAGTTTCCTTTTGATTGAGAATGTGCTGAAGGCTTTTATGATCGGTGAAGATAGTACATTTCGTTCCGTAGAGGTACTGCCTCCAGATCTTTAGGGCGAATACTACCGCCCCCATTTCGTGGTCATGTGTGGCATAATTGACCTCGTGCATTTTTAGCTGCCTTGAGGCATAGTCACTGACCTTTCCTTGTTGCATTAACACACATCCAAGACCCTGGTTCGACGCGTCACAGTAGACCACAAAGTCCTCAGTTCCTTCTGGCAGAGATAAAACCGTGGCGCTGCACAGGGTCTGCTTTAGTGTTTGGAACACTGTTTCTTGCTTTTGTCCCCAGTTGAAAGTTACACCCTTCTTAGTCAGGGTGGTAAGTGGTTTGGCGATCTTAGAGAAGTTTTGGATGAACCTCCGATAGTAGCTAGCGAGGCCTTAGAATTGACGGATTTATGAGGCGTCCTTGGTGCTGAACAGTTCTCGATCGCCTTGATTTTGGAGGGATCTACGTGTATTCCTTCCTTGCTAACCACATGCCCGAGGAAGTCCACTTCTCGGATCCAAAATTCACACTTTGAGAATTTTGCATATAATTTCTCCGCCCTTAACGTCTCCAATACTTGTTGTAGGTGTTGGTTGTGCTCTTCCTTACTCCTTGAATAGACCAGAATGTCGTCTATGAAGAAAATCACGAACTTGTCTAAGTAAGGCCGGCCCACCCGGTTCATTAGATCCATGAACACCGCGGGTTCGTTTGTTAATCCGAAGGGCATCACTACAAACTCGTAGTGACCGTACCGGGTTCTAAATGTCGTTTTAGGAACATCCTCCTCCTCGAGCAATAGTTGATGGTATCCCGACCTCAGATCGATTTTTGAAAAGTAAGTTGCTCCTTGGAGTTGGTCGAATAGGTCGTCGATTCGGGGTAGAGGGTATCGGTTTTTGATGGTAAGCTTATTCAGTTTGCGGTAGTCGATGCACATGCAAAATGATCAATCCTTCTTTTTCACGAACAGGACCCGTGCTCCCCAAGGCGACAAGCTCGGTCTAATAAATCCTTTCCTTAACAGTTCGTTCAGTCGCTTGGATAATTCCTGCATCTCGACTGGCACTAGGCGGTATGGCGCTTTGGCTACGGGGGTAGCTCTAGGAATTAGGTCGATTCATAATTCGACTTGTCGTGCGGGTGGAACTCCGAGAATGTCTTCTGGGAATACGTCGGGGAAATTACAGACCTCCGGAATGTCCTTGATGTCCTTCACCTCTTGTTTCTTATCCACTACGTGGGCTAAGAATGCGTGGTACTCCTTGCGGAGATACTTTTGGGCTTTGACGCAAGAGATCATTTGTAAGCTCGTACTAGGTTTGTCACCATAAATGACGAGAGTTTTGCCACTTGGAAAATTAAGGCGAACGGCCCTTTCGTAACACAGAATGTTGGCACGATTAGAACTTAACTAATCCATGCCAATGATGATGTCGAAGCTTTTTATTGAAACAAGGATTATATCGATTTTGAATGAATGGTTGTCTAGAGTGAAGGTACACCATGTTTATATATCGTTAGTGCTCTCTACCTTTCCATTTGCCATTTCTACGACGTATGTATCTTTTAGTGATAGGGGATTTTGTTTTAGTAATTGTTTGAATTGGTGGCTAACGAAACTCCTCTCCGCTCCACTATCGAATAATATGCATGCATGAGAGTTATTGAGGAGAAACGTACCGGCAACCACCGTGGGATCTTCCATTGCCTCCCTGTTCCCTAACACCAAGACCGTACCAACACCGCTATCATTTGTTTTTCTTGCTTTTGGGCAGTCTATTTTGTAGTGCCCAGTCTCCCCACAGCCATAGCACGCTCGGCTTCCCACGACGTTGGCGGCCGGGGTGGCTTGGTGGGCTGCCGCCTTGCAGAAGCGGGCTGTATGCCCTTTTTTGTTGCCGTTGTTGCAGTGAATCTCCCGACAAGGGCCAGTGTGGTGAAAGTTTTGGGTTATGAGCATTCTAACACTCCTAAGTGTACATGCAACCCTAAATACCTTGGATCTATGTTTTCTCTATTATACATACAATTATGAACATCCAAGGTATTATCCTAATCTAGCATACAAAATAATAAATATAACAAGATAGAGTACATACCTCTTTGATGTAGAATGTCTTCATGAAGCTTGAGTGCCTAGTGCCCCAAGTGTGACACCTCAAATGGTTCACACAACACCAAATACACTTGGAATAACTTGAGAGAAACTTGAACACTCCCTGAAATTGTCTAGCCCTCACACTCACACATTAGTGCACGATTTCTTGAGCCATGGGATTCTTTTATATGGTGGCTATTAGGGTTACACCATGTAACTCATAACTTTACCCATTCCTTATGCTCCATGGATTTTAACCTCCATGGAGTATCCATGGGTCACCCCATGGACTTAGTCCAACATAAGGAATCTTGGATCACAAGCCCACATATATAAGAATGAATGATTTACACAATCAACCCATATATTTAATTAGTCTCCTTTTGATCACTTAATTAATTCCAAATTAATTCTTGATCAATACTAATTAAATAACCTTATTAATATATTAGAACTTATAATATATTAACTAACCTTAAGTGTTATTTCTCTCATTATAGTCTATCCAAATGCATGATGCCATGCAACCCAAATGGACCATGCCGGGTCGGGTCAAGTCTTACCAATTATAGTTATGGACTTAGACATTAATCCAACAGTCTCCCACTTGGATAAGTCTAAAACTATTATTGCGTATGACTTTAGGAACCGATCAGCAATCGTAGCTCTCAAAAGCTTCTGTCGAACTCTGACCTTGTCGATGAAGTCTGACCTTTGTCAATGACTTGTCCATTAGATAAGGGATCATATATTCTTCCATTCTAGATATCATATGGACTGAGACATGGATTATCAATCATTCTCTCTGTCCATTTGTTGTTTCCCGATTTCCGATTCATGATGACTGACTGATTGAACAAATCAAATCAGTCCTGGCTTGGCCAAGCACTCACATGTATCATCTTTAAATCATCGAGGGGCCCACATATATCGCTTTTATCCCGAAGGTAAAAGGAATGGATAAACTTCGACTCATATGGCTTGTTCTACTACTTGTTGAATCATACACAAAGGCACGTTTTATAACATCGAGTTACCAATGCGTTTTCGTGCAATCAATGTATAACCAACTCATAGTAACAACTCATATCTCTAGGTTTGAAGAATATAAGATATTATCGTCTCATGATCACTCGTGATAAAATCCATGAAGTGATTCAAATGAGCGCGGGTTGAATCCAATACTCAGAACTTATGAGCACTCATGAGTGTTGTAGCACCACTTTTGTCCACCAACTTGGACCTCTACAAACCAACCCATGACAGTCTTGATTCATATCTACTTCTAACATATGACCGACTGTGGATGGTTTGAATAACTTAATCATTCAGGAAGAGCGACTTAGTTATTCTGGAAGTCAAAACATGCAAAGTGAAACACAAGAATAAATGAATCAAATATGGTATCAAACCCTATGAATATAAATAAACACTTTTATTTATCACCATACTGATTACTCATTATTCATTGTTTCGGTTTTATCAACTTTATACTTGAATTTAAAACAATAGTTCTCCCATGCTCCAAGCATGTACACTATGTTTTCTAAACACTAGTCATGCCATACACCAAGTATGCATACTATGTTTGTCTATTATCTTTACTTTGTAAAATAGATCAATTGAACATCACTCCAATGATCCTCTTTTCACAGTCCCAAATCCTTACTGCAAATGCAAGAATTCCAAATTCATGCCATTTACTGAAATCTGTTAGATTCTAAACTTATATGCATTGATCCTCTTAATGATTATGCACAAAGTCAGAAAGACTTGACAACAATCATTACAGAGCATTCCAAAGGAGATCGGCTCCTTGGAAACATCCTTCTTTCGTTAAGTTTCCTAATCTTACACAGATTGAATAATTTCTAACTTTGAAACATTTCCATATTCCATTTTGACTATCACTTCTGAACAAGAGTTGCCTCCTTACAGATTATGTCAATATGGTCCTTCCAGAATTAACATTATACTTCCAACTGTCCTTGAGCAACCAATCTTTGGTAAACCTTAGATTGTCCTCGACAATTGCTTAATCATTTTAGTCATATCCAATTCTAGACCTTTTCCCTTCATAATGCCCCAGGCATTTGGAAAATTTTAGAAAGGATGAATATAGCACATGTAATCGATCCTATATCCGAAGCATATGGGACACGATTCATGATGTCTCACATAAAGACTAAACCAGTCTTTTGCTATAATATTTCCATTTCAATTTGCCAACTTCTCAAAATTCAGATGATGAAAAGGGATGCCGTAATCATAATCGAATTTTAGAACGCAAATAATGGACCCATATATAGAATTTCCTTATGTTGAGCCATTCCAACATGAAATTCATATATATATCCTTGATTAAATACGATTAAAATCTCAATCTAAGCTTTTTAGAATTGAAATGAAGTATAATTTCCTCTCCCTTAATTATAGCAAAACAACTTTTTCAACCCCTGCAACCTCACAAATTGAAACTTTTGTTTTCTATAATTAACATTGCTAACTTGCAACCTTTGTCATAATTATCATGCTCCCACTAACATGATGATTATTAGCATAACACTTATGCTCCCACTAGCTTTGACATGTACTCAGAAATCAGCTGACTTTCTTACCAAAGTTCAGATTTCTGATACTAGATTGTTTTGATAAAACTTTATCAAAATCATACACCTCTCTTAGATAGCTCACATGTGTGTCTAAACAATTTTAGAACTATGAAAAGGGATGTCGTAATCATAGTCTCAATTGTTTAGACCTTTGCCACTTCTCACAAGTCCATGTTAGTGTGCCGGTAAACCACACACGCTCCACTAACGACTTTGAGAAGGCAAATATCACAATTGTTATCTAGCTAAAATCTACTTAGTGAAAGTGTTTCCTCACCATCATTTTCATGAATCGGAGAGAAACCTTATGACACTTAGATTTAATATTGTATGTGTTCTTATCCATGTGAATTTCTCAAAACCATAATCATAAGACAAGGTTAGTGACAAATCCAAACTCATATTGATTAAACTTGTGCAATCTTAAATTCTTGCCATTTGGCAGCTCAGGTGCCTGCCATTGCTTCCAAGTAGTTGTGCAACCAATTGAGAACTCTCAGAACTCCTATGCAAAGCCAACTTGAATAGGCACAAAAATTTCAACACGATAGGTTATAAACCTCAAGTCGTGTGCTAGTGAAGGACTTTAGGTTTTATTCTTGATTAAGTCTTGAAACTTTCAAGAGCTTTAAGACTCCCACTGTCCTCTTGACATATAAGACTCCCTTGTCAAATATTCAAGAGATAGTGCGGATTCTTTATCAAGACTAACACTTTACACAATTGGCCTAAGTTGGTCTCTGTTTTATCCAAAACATCACAACTTACCAATTTCAAATGTACAAGAGTAGATAACCTTTTACTCTTACATTTGACTAGTGTTAACAAACCCTCTTTAAGATATGTCACTCAAGTTACAATCTTGGAGTATGACTCTAAGAATTGTTTTGGAACGAAGTATGACTCATCTTTTTGATTTAACCATTTCAACAATTCATGACTCCTCTTCTTGACTTTAGAGGACCAATTGTGATATGGTATCTTAATCATTAAGATGATCATAAACATGATACTAAAGTACTCTCCCATCTTTTCAGATTTGAGAAACTTTTATCTTTCTGCCATACTTTGATTCTTCTTATTCGTTCTATCTCACATTGAAACTTCTCCAATGCTACAGACTTATACTTAAACTTATAAGTATAACCATATTTACTGAACTTAAGTAAATCATGACGAATAGTCTTCTTGATCTTTTGTGGTGGACTTGACCAGTGCACAAGAATGTGTACTCGATCCCTTAGTCCTTTCCTTATTCACATAAGGAATTACTCTTAATTTTCCAAGCTGAAAGTTCTCATTCATCATACTATACAATTTGCATGATTCCAAGTTTCGGTCTAATTGAACCTTGGGTGATGAGAATCTTTCCTTATTTGGTAATATTAGACACTACCACAACCGAAAGAATCAAATCCATTTTTCCAATATTGCTATCAATGGAATCTTATAAGCAACAAATTTTCACAAATGCCATTATAAGGATACTTAAAATAAATAAAATCAAAACCTTTTTCTTTTATTTTAAAACTTTGCGGAAAAACTTATCCTTACAATCCATATGAAAACCTTGTTGTTATCTATTCATATGCAATATAAATATCATAACTCTTAAGTAATAGCCCAAAATTTTGATCGCCGAACCATGCGATTGAAATCCATCTTCGCGATCAGAATCAACATGTACTTAATAGAGTTAGACAATGGTCTTTACCTGAAGTAGAGCAAAACTTATTGACTTTAACATCCTTAGGTAAATTTGGCAGCTTCGTAACCAATGCCCCTTCCTTTGGCAATAGTTACCTATGGACCCTTGATAATGGGACTATCTCAGACTTCGCCTCTATCTTTACCATTGGGTCAACCGAGTTGATTATGGCTGATCCCTTTCCATTGGGAAGAGAGAGCTTTACTGGATATCCAATGTCATCATTGTCAATGTCCATAGCGTTTTAGGAAGTTGATCTTAGCAAATAGATAAGATCATTAAGGGTCTTGTCTTAGTCTGTTTCATAGGATTCCCAAAAGAACTCACTATGTGACTTAGAAAGTAGTTGAGCCACCAACTTTCTCAAGACTTTGACACCCAACTCTCCCGGCTTGTCAATATGTGACTACATTTCCAAGATGTGATCACACCTAGACCTTGCCTTGCCAATAGGGCTTGAGTGACCTTAAACTTTTTAGGAACTTGTGGGTTAGGGAGAATAATTGGAGGAGGTGAAAGAATTATGATATCCATGGGACATCATCTTCATTTAGGAAAGCTTGTTTCAAGAGATTTGGGAAGATCATAAATGTCTAGACCAGACATCTTTTTGGGAGATATTCAAGATAGTTGATTTAAAGTCCTTAATATGACACCCAATATGAAATATTAAGGCTAGGACCCAACAAACTATTTTATAACTTAGAAGAGGGATGCCGTAATCCAAGCTATAAAATATTTGAAGGTAGGTGAATGACGATTCACCAATTTCCACCATGAAAAATGAAATAATTTATTAGGTTTTAATTGGATTTGAAAGTCCTAGATCTTTGAGATTCATTGAACTGTTCAAAGGCATGTTTCAATCTCGAGTGTGCCCTTCAGGTTTTGTGACTGGGATGCCGAGGATCACAAAACAAGGTGTGAATAACCATGCAAATATACTTGGTACCCTTAATATTTACCCCTTAATCAGTGTGCCGGTTAACCACACACGCTCCACCGATACTATGATAAATATTAAGTTACCCTTTGCCTACCTTGTTAAGTCCAGGTTAGTGTGCCGGTTAACCACACACGCTCCACTAACGACTTAAGCAAAGTGCAAAGTGTAATTTCATGGGGTAGCACCAAATTCACATTTTCCTAAGTAACTAAGATTGGGTATTAATAAGAGTTTAGTTACTTAGTATTTATCATTAATACTTTTAATGAAAGGAGAATTATAGTCCTTGTCCTACCCGTTCGGCTAACGACCCTCCACCAGTCAAGGAAGCGGTGGGTGAGAGTGGACACCCATTAAACTGCCATTTTATAGGCAGTAACCTTATACCCCCTTATAGACCGGCTTCGTGAATGAGGCCTACTAACGGTAAGACTGACTTTACTCTTATACATATATATAAATATTATTAACTTATAATATTATAAAGTATAAGGGTTGAATTTTAACTTTTAAAATTCTAAGGGCTAACTTGGAATTAAAGTATTCATAAGTGAAAACTTTTTCAAATTCCAAAACTTGAGGGCAAGTTTTGAAACTATTCAAAACTAATTAATTCCATAACTTATGAGTTTAAAGTAGTTTTAATTAAAAAAAAAACTCTTCAAGTTCCATAACTTGAGGACAAGTTATGGAAGACTTTAAACTAATTAATAAAAAAAATAACTTTTTTTTATTGTAACTTATGGAACTAATTAAGGTTACACTTTTTTTTAATTTAATTTAATGAAGAGACTCTTGAACCTCCATAACTTGAGGACAAGTTATGGAGTCATAAAACCATTTAATTAGAACTAGACTCTTCATTTTGTAACCTTTGCCAACTTTTATGAGTTTTATGATTCTTAAATGTGACTTTTCATATAACTTGATGACAAGTTACAAAAACACACTTTGGAATCAACTCTTAGATTAAAATGGATTGAAAACAACTATTTCACACAACTTTTCTATTAATCTAAGAACCTCATAAGAACAAGATAATTCAAATCATCAATCTTCAAGAAATTAGCATGAACATACAAACTAATACAAATCTTGAAATTATGAAAATTATCTTAGAAATTGGATTAGCATGAACATTACCACATCAAAAACAAGTTTATAAGTCCAAAAACATCTTAGGGTAATGTTCCGAGTCCAATTCCAGCCAAAACAATCGAATATATGCATCCAACTCGATTTTTCAGCTACTTTTGCAAGTATAACAAAAAAACAAGCCTAGGTTCTGATACCACTGTTGGGTTATGAGCATTCTAACACTCCTAAGTGTACATGCAACCCTAAATACCTTGGATCTATGTTTTCTCTATTATACATACAATTATGAACATCCAAGGTACTATCCTAATCTAGCATACAAAATAATAAATATAACAAGATAGAATACATACCTCTTTGATGTAGAATGTCTTCATGAAGCTTGAGTGCCTAGTGCCCCAAGTGTGACACCTCAAATGGTTCACACAACACCAAATATACTTGGAATAACTTGAGAGAAACTTGAACACTCCTTGAAATTGTCTAGCCCTCACACTCACACATTAGTGCACGATTTCTTGAGCCATGGGATTCTTTTATATGGTGGCTATTAGGGTTACACCATGTAACTCATAACTTTACCCATTCCTTATGCTCCATGGATTTTAACCTCCATGGAGTATCCATGGGTCACCCCATGGACTTAGTCCAACATAAGGAATCTTGGATCACAAGCCCACATATATAAGAATGAATGATTTACACAATCAACCCATATATTTAATTAGTCTCCTTTTGATCACTTAATTAATTCCAAATTAATTCTTGAGCAATACTAATTAAATAACCTTATTAATATATTAGAACTTATAATATATTAACCAACCTTAAGTGTTATTTCTCTCATTATAGTCTATCCAAATGCATGATGCCATGCAACCCAAATGAACCATGCCGGGTCGGGTCAAGTCTTACCAATTATAGTTATGGACTTAGACATTAATCCAACAGAAAGTTCCACTTATTACATTTGGGGAGGGTCCCAGCGTACTGCCTCAGGGGTCCTGGAGCGGCGAGGGTAGTAGCAGCGCGAACCACCACTATTTGTTTCTTCTTGTTTCTTCTTGGTGGAGTCAGGGGTCCTGCGCGAACCACCAATTATAGCCATGGCTGGCCCTATATTCAACGAGTTTTTATGCCAAATGTTTGGCATTGTCAAAGGTAGTCGGTTTTGAAGCCAACACGTTCACATGAATCTGGGGGTTAGTCCCCAGATATATTTCTCAACCTTTTTACTTTCTGGGGTGACCATCTCCGGACATAGTATGGCCAGATCACTGAACCTGGCAGTATAAGAAGTGATGTCAGAACCGATCATTCTGAGGCCCCAGAGTTCCCTATTCTAATTTCTGAACCTCGCCCCTTGGGCAATATTCTGCTAGCATTAAAGGCTTTAAGTCCTCCCAGCTCATTACATTCGCCACTGGGAGAGTCAGTGACTTGACATGACCGTTCCACCAGGTAAGGGCTCGGTCAGAGAAAGTGCAAGCTGTAAATTTGACTTTGCTCGCTTCGGGGCATGCACAAATCTCAAAGACTGATTCAGTCTTCTCGAACCATTACATCAGAGAGATGACGCCCCCATTTCCATTGAAGGATTTGGGTTTTCCATTTGTAAAATCTTTGTAGGAACATTCCTTTGAGCGTCCCTGACTGTCACCCTGGTTAAAATTCGTAGTACCATCCCCCGATCCACAAGTACCATGCATACTGATTTGTGATATCGCGGCTGCCACAACTGCTATCACGGCTACCACAACGGGGTCAAATTGTGGAGGTGGTGGCGGAAGTGGTGGCGGTGCGTTGTTGAAACGCCTGGAATTTTTCAGTGGTGGCATATTTCTGCCACAAGTTTTTAAAGACGAAAAGATGGTAAGCCTTTAATAGTAGCGATAAGTCGGTTCTTATTGGATTAGATTATCTGTATTATGTCCTGACTTTAAAGTATTTGCAAACAATTCATAACGAAAGTTCATATGATTGAACTTATGAATTAATAGTAATGTTTCAATGAAATCTTGTGACTTGATCCATATAGGTCCATCCACAATCGCTTGGTGTATACTAGTTGTGTACAATTAAGATTTGAATAGATCGTTGAATCTAGTGGTTCTGCCCTAAGCCCAAAACCAAACAAGGAACAAGACCTAAAGCGGAACCACCATTTCTAAATCGATAGATTCTTAATTACATACAACATTACTGTATAAACTAAGTAATCGTAGATTTACCATAAGTAACGATATAGACTGTTATGAATTTAGAGGTAACACTCCCAATGAAATATAATATGCATGCCAATTTCATTGATATGGTTTAGTACATAGTGTTTGGAAAATTTGTCCTTGATGCAGGTCTACATCACATCAATGTAAGGAAAATTTTTGACAGCATTACGATCCTTCGACTAGTGTAATCACTTAATCGTAGGATCGAACCTACACACAGAGAAGAGTAGCACCAACGCATACTTGTAAACCTAATCCCTGAGACGAAGTCGAGGCGCTCTGTAGTTCTGCTAACTGGTGCTCGGCTGCGATCACTATTTCCTCAAGAGGCGAGTGCCTTTCTTGATACTCCCTTACCTCCGCCCGAGCGGTGGTAATGTCCTCAATGAGTCGATCAATAGGATAGTAGTCTCTCTCGAGGTCTCGAGTACGCGCGTCGGTGGCTTCCGCAGCAGCGCTCAGCTCCCGAACTCGGTTCGCCGTCTCTTTATTTTGATCTCCGAGGTTCGTGATTTGCTGGATCACGACTGGGAGGGCTCTGTCAGCCGGCCCTCCGTGGTTAAGGTCATAGTAACCTTATTGTTCGCAAAATGGTGAACGCTGTCGTAGGTGACGACTCCACCTCTTGATGTCTGCCACCCAACGGGGCATAGGTCCATTGTAGCCGAAACGGTTCACAGGAACCCTTGCCACATAAGGAGGGTTGATGACCTCCGGCTCTTCTTCTAACTCCTCTTCGTCTTCTTCTTCCTTTACTTCCTCTTCAAGTTCATCTTCTTTGGGCTTTTCCTCTTCGTTTTCTTCGGGGTCCTCATTGGGATATTCTTCGTGTTCTTCCTCGAACACCTCCTCGGGATCTTCTTCTGGTTCCTCTTCTATCCATCCCCTGTTTCCTTGATTCTGGAAGTAGGGGTCTCTCGGTAAGTCAAATCCTGCCATGACGTCTGTGTGAGAATCGGGGTGTAAGAGGCACATAATGAATCTAGAAATATTGCGGTATAGCAACATAAAATACTCCTATAGTATTTTAAATGTCATGTTCGATTCTTAGTGCATTACTTGTATGGGTGTTAGTAGGTTGTTAGACTTGTTGTCCCCTGCGACTATCCCCCAACATATGCGACTCACTTCTCAGACAAATATAGTTGATCAGGCTATATTCATCCCAGACTTGATTACATATCCCAAGGCATACTCGCGGTGTACAACTCATCCCTTTTTTTACTTTGTATTTTTCTTAGTTACGACAGTATACTAACATGTATGCATGTACTTATACTTTAAAAAGAAGAATATTTTATTTCTAAAAGTATAGTTTTATGAAAAAAATTTAATCAGAGAGTTTTAGTCCCAATGTGTTTATAGTTGGTATATCTTATGTGGTTCGATATACTTAGTTCACTACAAACAATGCTCTAATACCAATCTGTCACACCCCCAAACCAAGGATGGCTAAAACGTCCAAGGGTGGAGGACTTCATGTATACTATCATAACAACGAGTATCATAGTGATCAAAGTAAATACAACCATCAAAAATATAATCGAGAAAGTTACATGGTTTCATAAGTTACATGCTTCAAAATCGATTACAATATAATGATAAAATGTTTTGTCTGACGCCGAAGCGTTCCATCCTCAGAAGCTGGTAGTTACCTGTTTTTATTGATTACCTGAGAATACAAGTAATTTTGAAACAGTGTCAACAATTAAGGTGGTGAGTGCATAAGCTTTTGTGTGTAGAAATGAAAACCTTTCTTTGTAAATGTAGTGTATGTTCAAGAAAAATCCAATATTTTTCCTTATAAAATGAGTTGTAGTCTTAAGATCCAAAGGCCGAAATGTACAAGTATATTTTAAATACTTGTGATAGTATATGCAGTTTTAAATAAATGAAACCCTTTTGAATGTAAGAATTCCCGTAAACTATATGTGTCGTTGTTTCCCTATGTGAGTTATTATAGCCGTGTAATTGACATAGTAAGCATGTTACGACGTACTTCAGACGTCGGAATGTTTTGACAATTGTCACCGCAGGCCTTCCGGTCTAGGTGTTGCATGCAGGTAAGGTGTGAGATTGTTAGTCCCAATATAGATCTATACACAAGTATCACGCTCTCCCTACAGGAGACTATGGTTATTATACAGGACTTTAGGCAGTACTCTAAAGAATACAATGAAGTAATGTCTCACAAATTTGATTCAACGAGTTTACGTGTAGTGTGAAATGAAAACCCTTTTTGTAGTATGAATGAAACCTTCCTTAGTATGTTTGTAGTGTTAATGTACCATAAACTATACCTATTATAGTTTATCATATATGTTTGTAATGATGAAAGACCCTTATGTGAATAATTATTTCTGTTTCATGGAAGTAAACTACAAGAAATACAATCAACATGTAGTTATTTACTGCTATACACTTTCCTCAACATGTTACAAAGTGTTAATCAACTTATAAACTATTTTACTAGTTATAGTCTTTCTATCAGTGTTTTTAAAAAAATCATAGTAAAATCAATGTAAGTCGAAAACTGAATCCGTAAACTCTGAGAATCTAGAAAATGTGTCTACTTTGTTCACAATTTTTATTGTGATGTTTAGTGGTTTCTAACCTGTGTGAAAACGTCCATCTTCACATACTGGTCTGAAATCATTTCTGAAATGATAGATAGTTTTGTAAAAATCTCCATAAATTTTAGAAAAATCATATCAACGTGTGCAAGTAGTCATTTGAAAGGTATAAAACTGAACTATTTTCATATTGAACATTTTTGAAACATATTAAGTTTAAGATGGTAAAAACAGTTCGTGAAGAGGCCATAACTTTTCTGTTGAAAGCTGTTGGTTGAGTTAGAGTATGTTTTGGTGTTGTAACTTGTATTCTCCCCCATAAAACTTGAAGAAAACATGAAAAGATAGGGGTATGAACTCACCTTGAGTGATTCCATGAGGTGGAAGGTTGAAGAAGGGGAGCTTCAAGTCAAGAACACTTGAAGCATGCTTGAGGATTTGAAGATCCTAAGAACAAATATGACGATATTTGTGTAAATGATCCATGATTTGTATGAAGAAGTGTAGAATATTTAGGAGTAGAATGAAGAAATTACCAAGAGATGAGGAAATGTAGAGACCTCCTGGGGATTTCAAGTTACAGAGAGAGAGGGGGAGAGAGAGAGAGAGAGAGAGAGATAGAGAGAGAGAGAGAGAGTTTGTTTTTGGAGGAAGCACATGAGTTTTTATAGGTGAAGAAATAAAGATTTCTTGAGTAGATTTGGTCAATGAAAAACTGATGGGGTGTTGGGTAAGATTGAAAGGGACAATTATTTGACTATGTAAAATGTGAATAGTGACATAAAGTTGATGGGGGATGGCTTGGTGTCATAACTTTACGAAAAAGTCAACAAATCTTTATGTGTTATATTGCACAAAAGATATGATTTATAGATAATAAATCTTCAAGATGGGAATAAAATATTGTTGGATTAATGTCTAAGTCCAGAACTATTTATGGTATGTACTTGACCCGATGGTGCATGATCCTTTTGGGTTGCCTTCACCAAAGCAACTTGATAGGATGAATTATGGAGAGAGGAGATTAATTATGATTTATTAATATATTTTAAGAATAATATATTAAAGGATAAATCATATTGTTTAATTAATATTAGTCAATAATTAATTAAGAATTAATTTTGTGGCTAAAAGAGACTAATTAAACTTAGGGGACTATAACTATCAATTGTGTGATAGTTGAATATTGGGCTAATGGACTTCTTATTAGAGGGGTGGACGAATTCTACGGGGAAACCCATTAGAAATTGTCCAAGGCCTCTAAAGGAGGAGTCCATGGGTTGCTTAGGGCGTAAGCAGTAAAATTAGGGTTTCCTTGTTAGATAACCCTAATAGCCTCACTATTTAAGCACCCCTAGGACACGAAAAACGAGGCCAACTAATTCCTTAGGGTTTGTAGACGTTTTTGGTGTCTTCTCTCTCCTCCTTCTTCATCCTTATTGCTCTTGGTGTTTGTGAGCCATTAGAGGAGTGACATTTGTGACTCTAAGCTTTTAGAACCCACTTACACGAAGGAATAGATTGTTATTGCTACATAACAATCAAAGGTAAGATCTAAACCCTATTCTTATGTTTATATTGATTATCACATGCTAGATCTACGGTTTATGGCTTTGGATGATTATTGCATGTTCATTAGACAAACTAGATCAAAGCTTTAGGGTTTGCATGAACACCATAAGAATGTTGTAGTGCTCATAACCCGTCAGTGGTGTCAGAGCCTTAGGCTGTTTCTTGATGAATTGATGCTTAATTGTTCATTGCTTGCTTGAAAAATTGAATTTTTTGGGTTCTGATTGGCAGACTCGCCGAGTCCATGAATGGACTCGACGAGTAGGTCCTACTCACCGAGTTCCATTGTGGACTCGATGAGTCCAGGGCACTAGTGCCGGGATTTTCGAATTTTCTGCCAGATTTTGTTGAGGATAATTGCCAAAACTCGTTTTTCTTGCAAAAATATGAATTTTTAAGTTTGGAATGATTATCCTCATCAAAATTGATGGATTTGGTTAAATATGGATAATATAGGATTATTATTTGTCAAATATTTGACCTAGTAAGTTTGAAAAGTTTCAATTTACACCCCTTAGGTTTTATAGTTTAAATTTGATCTTTAAAAGTTTTAGTTTTGAAATTTAAATAGTTAAACCTTAATATTTTGAAAGTTTTCAAAAATTTTCCTCAAGTTTTGGAATTTAAATTTTGATTAAAAGTTTGATTTTAAAATGTTAAATTCTAAAACCCTAGTTTTGAAGAAGTTCAAATTACACCCTTATGCTTTTATTAAGTTAATTAATAGTATAATTAAAAGAGAGTTAATAAATCCATAATGATATGGTTTATATTTAATTAAATTAAAAGTGTAATTTATAAAATTAAACCATCTAGTATTTTAAAAGTGTAAAATACACCCTATACTATATATAACATTAAAAGTCTAATATTATATATGTATAACTTAAACTGCTAGTCTTACCATTAGTAGGCCTCATTCACGAAGCTGGTCTATAAGGGGTGTTTAAGGAAATTGCCTATAAAATGGCGATTGAATGGGTATCCACTCTTACCCACCACACTCTTGACTAGTGGAGGGTCGTTAGCCGAACGGGTAGGATAGGGAAAACCCTCTCCTCGTTAAAAGTGTAATGAATGTTAAAGTAAATAAATGTTTTACAAAATTCCCAAAATCTTAGTTACTTTAGGAAAAAGTGAAATCGATGCAATTCCATGGAATTACACTTTGTACCCTTGTCGAGACAATTAGTGAAGCGTGTGTGGTTAACCGGCACACTAAGTTGGGTTTGGCATTGGTAGCGAAGGGTGACTCGATGTTTGTCATAGATCGATGGAGCGTATGTGGTTAACCGGCACGTCGATTAGGTGATTGTAACATTGAGGGCACCACGTACATTCGCATGGTTATTCACACCTTATTTGTGATCCTCGACATCCCAGTCACTTATGAAGGGCATAATCGAGATTAAACATGACATTGAAAAGTTCAATGAATCTCACCAGATCTAGGAGTTTCAATTCATTTAAAACTTAACCTTCTTTTCGTTTTTCATGGTGGAAATTGGTAAATCGTCATTTACCTACCTTCAAATGTTCTGCGAGTTGGATTACGGCATCCCTCTTCCAATTTGTAGGATATTGTGTTGGGTCCTAGCCTTAATATCTAATTTGGGTGTTTTATTAAGGACTCAATCAACTAAACTTGAATTTCTCCCGTTTCATAGATGTCAAAGTCTGACAACTATGGTCTTCCTAAATCCGTTGGAAAAAGTTTTCCACCTGAAGATGATGTTCCACGATTGTATTGTGGAATTGGAAATCATGCTTCATTTCCTCCACCTCCTCCAATAATTCTCCTTCACCCACGTGTTTGAAGACTTGAAAAGTTCAAGGTCACTCAAGCCCTATTGGCAATAAGGCACAAAGATGGAAAGTCTATGTGTGCACACGTCTTAAATATGAAGTCACACATGGACAAGTTAAGGATGTTGGGTGTCGATGTCTCAAGGAAGTTGGTAGCTGACTTGGTTCTTCAGTCACTTCCCAAATCATATGGTAAGTTTGTTAGAGAGTACTATATGATGAACCACGACATGACTTATTTCCTTATTGCTGCTAAATCAGAAATGATTTGGCGCACTAGTCAGCAAATTTGTCTTGTAAATCAATATCCCAACCCTCTATGGGAAATGGTAACATTGGAAGTCCAGAAAATTTTTCTCTACGCAAGAGAAAAGATGAGTCTGAGATAGTCCTGTGTACCATTCCATAAGAATCCATGTGTTTCTACTGCCAAAAAAGGGGCATTGGTTACGAAACTGCCCTGACTACCTGAGAGATCTAAGAGATGGGAGAGTCAAGATGTATGATTCTGCTTCAGGTAAAATCCACTATCTAACTCGATTAAGTTCCTATTTGGAGATTCTTAATACATGATGTGATAAGATTACATTTCGATGTTTTTGAAGGATCAAAGAAAGGGGAGGAAGCTTAAAGGAAGGAGCGAGCTGAGTCTGATCGCGAATAAATGGATTTCGATCGCATGATTTAAGGATCAAATATTAAAGCTACTACTTTAGAGTTAGGATAGATTGCTAAGTAATATTTACATAGTTTTCATTTGTAATCGCATCGTAAGGACAATATTTTTCCGCAATAAAATAAATTTTGATTTATCTTATTTATGTTTCCTTGCGATGGATTTTATGAAAATTGGTGTTTGAATGGTTCTATTGTTAGCAATATTGTGAATGAATTTGATTCTTAGTTATGTATTTATGGTAGTGTCGCAATTTGCTAAGTAAGGAAAGATTCCCTTCGCCCAAGTTTCAATTGGACAGAAGCTTGGAATCATATGATTTGAATCATCTGATGTATGGAAATCTTGGTACTTAGAAATTTTAAGGCCAATTCCTTGACAAAGAGTCAAGTGAAGGACTAGGAGATCGAGTTCACAATGTTGTGCACTGGTCAAGTCCACCATAAATAAAATGAGATTATTCGCCATGGTCTACTAAAAGTCTAGTAAATATGGTTATGCTTACAAGATTAAGTGTAATTATGAATCATTGAAAAGTTTTAATGAATGGCAGAACGAGTAAGAAGAATCAATTAGGCAGAAAGATAAAAATTTCTCCAATCTAAGAAGAAGTGAGAGTACTCTTGTATCATGTTTTATGATCGTCTTAAGAACCATATTACAATTCATCCTCTAAGGACACCTTAGTGCACTAGTATGGCTAAGAAGAGGAGTCAAGAATTGTCAAAATGGGTTAAGTCAATAAGATAAATCATACTTCGTTCCAAAATCAATTCTTAGAGTCATACTCCAAGATTGTGAATTGAGTGACATAAATTTAAGTAGGAATGTTCTTACACTAGCACATTTTGGTAAGTTGTGATGTCTTGGATAAGACATAGATCAAATAGTACCAAATTTTGTGTAGGTTTGTCTTGATAAAGACACACACTGACTCTTAAATATTTGTTTTGTCAAAAATGTTTCTTGATAAGAGAATCTTATATGTCAAGAGGTCACTGGGAGTCTAAAGATCTTGAAAAGTTTCAAGAACAAATCAAGAAGTAAACCTATTAAACACTAGCACACGACTTGAGGATTGTAACCTATCGTGTTGACAAAATTTTATTTATGTGCCAATCCAGTTGAGTGATTATGCATATGAGTTCTATGAGTTCTCAATTGAATGCATAAGGGCAAACACCTTGATCAATGAAAGTACATTGACTGGCATAGGTGAGCTGCTAAATAACTTGTAAGCAATGGTGGGACCCTTGATGGCAAGAAATTAAGAATGAACAAGTTCTGTCCATAAGAGTTTGAATTTGTCACAAACATTATCTTACGATTATACTTATGACAAATTTGCATGGATAGGAATACATGCACCATAAAATCTAAGTGTCATAAGGTTTCTCTCCTTCATGAAAATGATTGTGAGTAAACGCTTTCACTAAGAGAGATTTTAAGGAGATTGCGATTATGTAAATTGCATTCTCAACTTCGATTATGATTACGACATCCCTCTTCATTGTTTGAATTGTGAGATTTGGCAATTAGTCTGAACATTTGGGACTTAGTAATATAAGTTCTGAATTAGTTTAGACACACATGTGAGCTATCTAAGGAAAGGTTTTTGAATTTGAGAAACATAGATAAAGGCTTATCGAAGCACATCGTATTGGACATATGAACTTTGAAAAGTCAATAAGTATTGACTTTTAGAAGTCCAACTGTTTTCTGAATACGTGTCAAAGCTAGTGGGAGCATAAATGTTATGCTGGTATGGATATAATCATCATGTTAGTGGGAGCATGATTATTATAGCAAGTTAGCAATATTAATTATAGAAAACAAAAGTTTCACTTTGCAAAGTTGCATAGGTTGAAAAGTTGTTTTGCTATAATTAAGGGAGAGAATATTATACTTCGTTTCAAATCTAAAGGTTTAGATCGAGAAATTTTAATCAAATTTAGTCAAAAAGATATATGAATGTTATGTTGAAAGGATTTAACGTAAGAGAATTCTATATATGGAAATATTTGTTGCGTTCTCACACTCGATTATGATTACGACATCCCTCTTCATAGTTCGAATCATGAGAACATGGTAAATAGAAATAGAAATAATATAGGAAAAGACTGGTAAAGTATCATGTCGTTGTAATATTCGACCGTTCTAAAAAAATTTCCAAATGCCTAGGGCATTAAGAGGGAAAGAGGACTAGAATCGGATTTGACTGAATTTGTTAAACAACTGTCAAGGATAATCTAAGGTTCGCCAAGGATTGGTCGCTTGTGAACAGTTGGAAGTATAGTAATGGAAGGACCATATTGACATTATTATTATTAGATATGATTCTATTAATAATGAGTTGTCATATGGCAAATATGGAAATGTTTCCAAATTGGGAGTTGGACGTTAAGAGTTTATGTGTAGAGTAGAAAAACCTTTATGCAAGAAGGATGTTCAAAGGAATGTACTTTGAATGTGAGACTTCATGTCTATGGAATTGTCTTTTAACAATCTCCAATAGAGCATTTTGTAATTTCATTGGCCGAGTCTTGGTGACTTTTGTGCCATGACATTACGAAAGGACTGTTGCATAAAGTGTTAGAATCTAACATATTCTATAAGTGGCAAGAATTTGGTATTCTTACACTTGTGGTAAGGATTGGGAATTGTAAATTGAGTGTGATTGAAAATGTTATTCAATTATACTATTTCATAGAGTAAGGACCATAAGTAAACATAGTGTGCATGCTAAGAGCATGGGACAATTGTCGTTATAATTCAAGTAAGAAGTTGATTACCCGAAACAACAAATAATGAGTAATCAATATGGTGATTAAATAAAAGTGTTTTATTTATACTCAAAAGTTTGGGGCCATATAAGATTAGTATTATTCTTGTGTTTCAATTTGCATGTTTTGACTTCCTGAATAATAAGATTATTCGAACGTTCCAAAATCGCTCATACTTTGGGAGTAGGTATGAAAGAAGATTGTCATGAATTGGTGTGTAGATTGTCTAAAGCGTATTAGACATAGCCAAAACTTTGCTACAATGTTCATGAGTGCTTATGAATATGATTTGAGCATTGGATTAAACCCACGCTCACTTGGATCGCTTCATGGATTTTTATCACGAGTGATTGGTGAGACGATAATATCTTGTATTCTTGAAACCAAGATGTGTGAGTTGTATCTTGCGAGTCGGTTACACATTAATAATATGTAAACGCACTAGTAACTTGGTGTTATAAAACGTATTGTTGTGTGTGATTCGGTGAGTAAGTACAAGCGAGCATTGAGTCGAAGTTTATCCATTCCTTTTACCCAAAGTGGGATAAAAGCGATATATGTGGGCCCCTCGATGATATAGTGATGACAAAGGTGATGGGTTTTGAGCATTCTAACACTTCCTAAGTGTACATGCAACCCTAATAACCTTGGATCTATGTTTGTCTAATAATCATGCAAAGTTGAATTCCAAGGTTATATTCCTATCTAGCATACATGGGGAACATTTTTAACTTGAATGAAAGATAGAATAACTTACCTTGTTGTTGATTATGATCCTTGTAACCTTGTGAGCCTAGCACCCCAAGTGTGATGCCTCAAATGCTTCACACAACACCAAATGCAAAGGAGTAAACTTTGAGAGAATCTTACACTTGCAAAATCGGCTCTAGCCCTATTGTTTCTTATGTGTAGCCTATTTTGGTGTAGAATGGGTTTCTTATATAGTGTTGACACATCTAGGGTTACACCATGTAAACCCTAATGTGTCATGACTCTTCATTTCCATGACCCATGGGTTTTTAACTCCCATGGAGCATCCTATGGGTGGAACCCAACTTGATAATCCATGGAGCCTCTTAGCCCACTATATAAGATATGGAAGATTTACATAATCTACCCATATATTTAATTAGTTATCTTTTGATCACTTAATTAATTCTAAATTAATTCTTGATCAAACTAATTAAATAATATTATTAATATATTAGAACTTATAATATATTAATAAACCATAAGTGTTATTTCTCTCATTTTAGTTTATCTAATTGCATGGTGCCATGCAACCCAAATGGACCATGCCGGGTCGGGTCAAGTACATACCAGAAATAGTTATGGACTTAGACACCTTATCCAACAGTCTCCCACTTGGATAAGTCTAATAACTATAACTGCAATACTTCAGGAACCGATCGGCAATCGTAGCTCTTTCAAGGTCTCTCAAAACAAAATCATCGAGGGGACCAGATATCAGCTTCTAATCCAAGAAGGAACAGATAAACTTCGACTCATATGTTTGTTCTACCACTCATTGAATTATACACAAAAGCATGTTTTATAACATCGAGTTACCAATGCGTTAACGTACAATCAATGCATAACCAACTCATAAGTAACAAATCATATCTCTAGGTTTGAAGACTTATATGATATTACCGTCTCACGATCACTCGAGATAAATTCCATGAAGTGATTCCAGTGAGCGTGGGTTGAGTCCAATGCTCAGAACTTATGAGCACTCATGAGTGTTGTAGCCATGTCCAACAACTTAGACCTCTGCAACCAATCATGACAGTCTTGATTCATACCTACTTCCGACATATGACCGACTGTGGAGGTTCGAATAATATGATATACCAAACATAATTATTCTGGAAGTCAAAACATGCAAAATAAATATAGTAAACGATCGACAAGAGATAGCAACACTTTACTCATAAATAAAACACCTTTTATTCATCATCTAATGTCATTTACACTTTACAAATTTCAAGGTTATCTAACTACTAAATCTAATATCATCCTTCAGCCCTATGCTCCGAGCATGCTGGAGATGCTTAATCCGAGTCAGTCCCTTCGTGAGGGGATCTGCTGGATTCTCATCCGATGATACCCTCTTTGCCACGAGGAGTCCTTCTTCTATTCGATGTCTGATGAAATGGTATTTTCTGTCGATGTGTCTGGATCTCCCGTGATCCCTTGGTTCCTTGGCTAAGGCAACTGCACTTTCACTATCACAGAAAATTTCCATTGGCTCTTTAAGAGCTGGTACAACTCCAAGGTCTCCAATGAAGTTCTTCAGCCATATCGCCTCCTTTGCTGCCTCGCTAGCTGCTATATACTCTGATTCGCAAGTTGAATCAGCCACTGTCTCTCTTGCTTGGAACTCTTCCAAGAAATTGCTCCTCCATTTAAGGTAAAGACCCAGCCTGAATGAGAGCGGAAATTATCCCTATCAGTCTGAAAGCCAGCATCACTATACCCTACAACTCTCAAGTCTTCACTCCCACCGAGGGTAAGGACCCAGTCCTTAGTCCTCCGTAGGTACTTGAGGATATTCTTTACCACAGTCCAGTGTGCCTTGCCAGGGTTCCCCTGATACCTGCTAACCATGCTCAAAGCAAAGGCTACATCAGGTCGAGTACACGTCATAGCATACATGATCGATCCTACAGCCGAAGCATAAGGTATTCAACTCATTTCTGCTATCTCAGCCTCAGTACTAGGGCTTTGTGTCTTAGTCAATCTGGCATTACTCTGGATGGGTAACTCTCCTTTCTTGGAGTCCTGCATGCCGAATCTCTTCAACACCTTATCCAAGTAAGTACTCTGACTAAGTCCAATTAGTCTTTTACTCCGGTCTCTCAAGATCCTTATCCCTAGAATATAGGCAGCTTCTCCTAGGTCCTTCATAGAGAAACACTTCCCAAGCCAGGACTTAACTTCCTGCAGAGTTGGGATGTCATTTCCTATGAGTAGTATGTCATCCACATATAATACCAAAAAGCTAACTATACTCCCACTAGCCTTGACATATACACAAGATTCATCTTCACTCCTAGAAAAGCCAAATTCTTTGACTTTCTCATCAAAGCAAAGATTCCATCTACGAGGTGCTTGCTTTAACCCATAAATGGATTTCCCAAGCTTACACACTTTATTAGGGTACTATGTATTGACAAAACCCTCTGGCTGACTCATGTAAACATCCTCAGCCAACGTTCCATTAAGGAAAGCAGTTTTGACATCCATTTGCCATATTTCATAGTCATGAAATGCAGCTATGGCTAACAGAACCCTAATAGACTTAATCTTGGCCACTGGAGAAAAGGTCTCATCATAATCAACTCCCGGAGTTTGTGAGAAACCCTTTGCAACCAGTCGTGCCTTATAAGTGTGTACATTACCATCCATGTCGGTCTTCTTCTTGAAGATCCATTTTCACCCTATAGTCTTACGACTTGGTACATTCTCAACCAAGTTCCAAACTTGATTGTCATACATGGACTGTATCTCGCTGTCCATTGCCTCTGTCCACTTGGCTGAATCAGGGCCTGCCATGGCTTCCGCGTAACTGTTAGGTTCATCCAGACCTATCAGTGTCTCATCACTGATAAGTGTATCACCTTCCGCAGTAATATGGAATCCATAGTAATGCTCAGGTGCATTCCTAACCCTTGTGGAACGCCTCAGAGGTACAGACTTGTCAATTGGCTCAACAGAAGTTTCCTCCTCAAGTTGAGTGTTAGGGTTTGAAGTTCCTTCACCACTTGACTCTTGAATTTCTTCAAGGTCAACTTGCCTCCCACTGTCTCCTTGGCTTATGAACTCTCTCTCTCTCGAAAGAAAGCCCTCCTAGCTACAAAGACCACATTCTCACTAGGTCTGTAGAAGAGGTAACCAAAGGATTTCTGTGGGTAGCCGATGAAAATACACCTCTCACTTCGAGGTTCGAGCTTATCATGAGTCTCGCGTCTCACGAAAGCCTCGCAACCCCAAATCTTAATGTGGTCTAGTTTGGGTACTTTACCAGTCCACATCTCATGAGGAGTTTTGGCAACTTTCTTTGTGGGAACTAGATTAAGGATATGGGCGGCAGTCTCTAAGGCATACCCCCAAAATGAGATTGGTAGCGAAGCTCGACTCATCATGGAACGAACCATATCCAACAAGGTTCGATTATGCCTCTCAGCTACACCATTCAACTGCGGTGTCCTGGGAGGTGTCAATTGTGAGACAATCCCACATTCCCTAAGATAGTCGAGGAACTCTGAACTAAGATACTCACCACCTCGATCGGATCGAAGCATCTTAATGTTCCTGCCTAATTGATTCTCGACTTCCTGTTTAAACTCTTTAAACCTCTCAAAAGTCTCTGACTTATGCTTGATTAAGTAGACATATCCATATCTACTGTAATCATCAGTAAAAGTCAAATAATAACGATTAGCATCCCTTGTGGCATGTTTGAAGGGCCCACACACATCCGTGTGTATAAGATCCAACAAACCTTCACCCCTCTCACAAGAACCTGTGAAGGGTGACTTTGTCATTTTTCCAAGTAAGCATGATTCGCAACTATCATCTGACTTTAGGTCAAATGACTCCAATACTCCATCCTTTTGGAGTTGGCCTATGCGTTTCTTGCTTATATGTCCAAGACGACAATGCCATAATGATGCTTTATCCAAGTTATTATCATTAACAGAATCAATACACAATACATTATTTCCTAAGTTATCAATCACAGATACAGTTTCATACACACCATCACAAGGTAATGCTTTAAAATAAAGAACATTATTAAAGAAAGCATTGATCGAACCAACTTCATTATCAAATGAAAAGGTGAAACCTTGTTTATACAATGCATGAAAGGAAATAATATTTCTTTCCTATTCCCCATGATTAAGTTTATTCTTCTATGCTCCACATTCTCACTTCTTCTTAGTCCCTGCAAATCAGAATAGATATGAATACCACAACCGGTATCAAGGACCCAAGAGTTAGAATGGGGTGAGTTATTAGATAAGATAGTGTAAATACCTGCATGGTTGGGTTTAACTTTCCCATCCTTCACATCTTGCTGGTACTTTGGGTAGTTCCGCTTCCAATGTGACTTTTCATGGCAATAAAAGCATTCAGCCTCTTTAGGGTCAAAAGAAGGAGTGACAAAACCTTTCTTGGTTCCACTTGAAGAAGAGCCATCAAGGGTCCTAGCCTTGGTACCCTTCGAAGAGCTCTTCCTCTTCTTCCCTCTACCTTTCCCGATTGCCAAAACCGGGGCGGAGTTTGGAGTAGGAGTGTTAACAACCGACTTACCCTTAAGACCTGTTTCTGCGGTCTTGAGGAGTCACTGAAGTTTGCTGAGTGTGACCTCTTCCTTATTCATGTGATATGTCATGCGGAATTGATCATAGCACGATGGTAAGGAGTGCAAAATGATATCTATTGTAAGCTCCTCAGGGAAGTTCACATTAAGCTTCAGCAACCGATCCACATACCTTTGCATTTTCTGCATGTGGCTCGTGACGGATTCCCCGTCCTTCATCATGGTTGTTATGATGGAGAATATGATTTCATACCTCTCTTGTCGTGCACTTTGATGGTATCTTTCCATTAGATCTTGGTGCATTTCAAAAGGGTAGAAGTCCTCATAGGACTTTTGGAGTTCCGCTGTCATGGTGGCCAACATGATGCATGCCACTTTTGTAGCATCCCTTTCATGTGCCCGGAAGTCAGCGATCTCCTGGGGAGTTGCAGTGGTCTCATCAATCTCCTTAAGCTCCTTGTCAAGGACATATTCTTTGTCCTCGTAGCGGGTAATCATCCTGATGTTTCTGATCCATTCATTGAAGTTGGATCCATCAAAAGTGACTTTCCCACACAAGTTCATAAGGGTAAAGGAGCCATTAGGATTAGAGCCAGAAGCAGCATTGTTTGAAGACATCTGAAAGAAGAGAACAAGATTAGTTTAGATATTAAGAGAGTCCTTAATAAAACACCCAAATGTAATATTAAGGCTAGGATCCAATCACAATATATTATAACTTAGAAGAGGTATGCCGTAATCCAAGCTATAACATATTTGAAAGGTAGGTGAATGACGATTCACCAATTTCCACCATGAAAAACGAAATATAAATATTAGGTTTTTAATTGGTTCTTAGAAATTCCTAGATTCTTTTGAGATTCAATGAACTTTTCAAAGGCATGTTTCAATCTCGAGTGTGCCCTCCAAGTTTTGTGATTGGGATACCGAGGATCACAAAATGAGGTGTGAAGTAACCATGCAAATCACTTGGTACACTCAATGTTTATTACTCAATCGATGTGCCGGTTAACCACACGAGCTCCACCGACCTATAATAAACTTTAAGTCACCCTTTACCTACCTTGTTAAGTCCAAGTTAGTGTGCCGGTTAACCACACGAGCTCCACTAACGACTTAAACAAAGTGTAAAGTGTAATTTCATTGATTAGCACCTTATTCACATTTTCCTAAAGTAACTAAGATTGAGAATTTAATTAAAGCATTTAGTTACTTTATAATATTCATCATACTTTTAATGAGAATTTATAAGTCTTTGTCCTACCCGTTCGGCTAACGACCCTCCACCGATCAAGGAAGCGGTGGGTGAGAGTGGACACCCATTAAGTTGCCATTTTATAGGCAACAACCTTATACCCCCCTTATAGACCGGCTTCGTGAATGAGGCTTACTAGCGGTAAGACGACTTGACGTTATACATATATATATTAGTAACTTATAATATTATAAAGTATAAGGGTTGAATTTTAACTTTTAAAATTCTAAGGGTTGGAACTAAAGTTTTAATCAAGACTTTACATGTTCCAAAACTTGAGGGCAAGTTTTGTAAACTTCCAAAACTTTTCATTTCTTATAACTTATGAATTAATTGAGTAATAAAAATGAAGACTCTTCATTTTTATAACTCTTGTGTTCTTTTAATGGCTTTAATATATGTGAGACTTTTGGTTTTCCATAACTTGAGGACAAGTTATGGACTCCATTAAAACACATTATGATCATGAATTAAACTACCATGAAGGTTACAAACAATTCCTATGATCATCTAATCTTCATAAGTTCAAGAACATGAATATGAACTCTTTCAAGAATCAAAAATTACACTTAAAAAAAACTTGTAATTTAACGATTTTTTTTTCAAGCTGTTTGCACACAAAAAAAAAACAACAAACAAACCTAGGCTCTGATACCACTGATGGGTTTTGAGCATTCTAACACTTCCTAAGTGTACATGCAACCCTAATAACCTTGGATCTATGTTTGTCTAATAATCATGCAAAGTTGAATTCCATGGTTATATTCCTATCTAGCATACATGGGGAACATTTTTAACTTGAATGAAAGATAGAATAACTTACCTTGTTGTTGATTATGATCCTTGAAACCTTGTGAGCCTAGCACCCCAAGTGTGATGCCTCAAATGCTTCACACAACACCAAATGCAAAGGAGTAAACTTTGAGAGAATCTTACACTTGCAAAATCGGCTCTAGCCCTCTTGTTTCTTATGTGTAGCCTATTTTGGTGGAGAATGGGTTTCTTATATAGTGTTGACACATCTAGGATTACACCATGTAAACCCTAATGTGTCATGACTCTTCATTTCCATGACCCATGGGTTTGTAACTCCCATGGAGCATCCTATGGGTGGAACCCAAATTGATAATCCATGGAGCCTCTTAGCCCACTATATAAGATATGGAAGATTTACATAATCTACCCATATATTTAATTAGTTATCTTTTGATCACTTAATTAATTCTAAATTAATTCTTGATCAAACTAATTAAATAATATTATTAATATATTAGAACTTATAATATATTAATAAACCATAAGTGTTATTTCTCTCATTTTAGTTTATCCAATTGCATGGTGCCATGCAACCCAAATGGACCATGCCGGGTCGGGTCAAGTACATACCAGAAATAGTTATGAACTTAGACACCTTATCCAACAAAAGGAAAGTGCTCGGCCAAGCCAGGACTGATTTGATTTTTTCAATTAGTCAGTCGTCATAAATCGGAAAGCGGGAAACGACACATAGACTGTGAGAATGATTTCAATCCATATCTCACGTCCATACGATATCTAGAATGGAGGAATATATGATCCCTTATCTAAAGGACGCGTATCTGATAAGATCAGAGTTGACAACGACTTTTGAAAGCTACTATTGCGGATCAGGATCTGAAGTCATATGTAGAATAGTTCTTAGACTTATCCAAGTGGGAGACTGTTGGATTAATGTCTAAGTCCATAACTATTTTTTGTATGTACTTGACCCTATGGTACATGGTCCTTTTGGGTTGCCTTCACCAAAGCAACTTGATAGGATGAATTCTGGAGAGAGGAGATTAATTATAATTTATTATTATATTATGAGAATAATATATTAAAGGAGAAATAATATTGTTTAATTAATATTAGTCAATAATTAATTAAGAATTAATTTTGTGGCTAAAAGAGATTAATTAAACTTAGGGGACTAGAACTATCAATTGTGTGATAGTTGAATATTGGGCTAATGGACTTCTTATTAGAGGGGTGGACGAATTCTATGGGGAAACCCATGAGAAATCGTCCAAGGCCTCTAAAGGAGGAGTCCATGGGTTGCTTAGGGCCTAAGCAGTCAAATTAGGGTTTCCTTGTTAGATAACCCTAATAGCATCACTATTTAAGCACCCCTAGGACACCAAAAACGAGGCCAACTGATTCCTTAGGGTTTCTAGACGCTTTTGGTTTCTTCTCTCTCCTCCTTCTTCATCCTTATTGCTTTTGGTGTTTGTGAGCCATTAGAGGAGTGACATTTGTGACTCTAAGCTTTTAGAAGCCAATTACAAGAAGGAATAGATTTTTATTGCTACATAACAATCAAAGGTAAGATCTAAACCCTATTCTTATGTTTATATTGATTATCACATGCTAGATCTAGGGTTTATGGCTTTGGATGATTATTGCATGTTTATTAGGCAAACTAGATCCAAAGCTTTAGCGTTTGTATGTACACCATAGGAATGTTGTAGTGCTCATAACCCATAAAATATGAGTTTGGAGGGTTTAAAGTGATGAAAATTCGAACTTGGTGAAATTCCCACGTTAAAATCATAAAAAACGGGCTTAAAATGCGAAAGTGGTCGAAAACCGGGAAGGAAGATGCGAACCTGCGAGGGCTCCTGATGGTCCGAGAGGGTTCGTGGTCTGAGAAGGTAGTGGCTGCGAAGGTGGGTTCGTAGTGGGGGAGGGATTCGCCCCTGAAGAGGTTCGCAGGTTGAAAGGAGTTCGGTGCGAGGGGCTCGCAGGCGAGGATGCCCGAATAGAATGCGAACTTGCCCGGTTTGCTGCAAGAGGAGTCCTATGCGAATCTTGTCGATCAGAAGCGAAAGGATCTGAGAGGCTAGGGTTCGTGTGAGATTTCCCGGCTAAGCTGTGAAAATTGAATAAGAAGCGAACATGTTTAGTGCCAGCGAAGGCTTGCGAACGTTCGCTGATGAACAGTAACCTGCGAACCTCCATGCCCTTTTTTGACCTCCTTCTTCCGTTTTAAGCTGTTTTCGACCAAGCGAAGGTTCGGGATGGCATGGATGTTCATATACACGTTGGAAAATGTGATTTTTATTACCAAGAGGTCTGAGAGATTTTGGGAGAGTTTTTTGGGAGAGATATGGGAGAGATAGAGATAGAGTGGGAGAGATTGAGAGAGACTTTGTTTATAGCCTTCGTTAGTGTTTGGCCCCATAATGCAAGGTTCGTAAACCCCATTATACCTACTTATAAGCTTTTTAAGCCTCCGGAGGGTACATAATAGTGCTTTATAGAGTCGGTACATCACTCACCCTGGTTAGGGTTTAAAATTTTCTAAACATATGAAACTTCCGTGTGATACTTTGTATTAAGATAGAGAGTTGTACATTAGTAAACATAGAGTAAGACCTTACATACAAGCACTAGTTGAGTCTACCGGTTTGACTCGTTGTCTTTGTTTGAATTTGACCTGACCAGAAGTTGACGGTTGTCACAATTGCATACGTTCTACATATATGAATCAGTTGGGCGACATTGGTGCCTTCGACCCACTAGTGTGGCAAGAAGACTCACCTCTAACTGAAGATAACTGAAATTCACACTCGAACTGCTGCTATCATGGCTCCTCACACTACTCAAAACCCAAAGACAACCCTAATTAATAATCATGGTTTTACCCCATAATCAATGGTTCAAAACCTATTTAATCTTACCAAGGGAAAAAGGCCATTTTCTCTTCCAACGTAACACCCAAAAAGCAAGGCCCAAAAACCCCTAATGACCCAAGGCCGAAATTATACCCTGAGTACTGCACATGACACCCATCGTATAGATTTGGGCTTGGAAAGTTTATAGGGCAGAAACCCAGTACGCCCAACGTACTTACGGTTACGCCCAACGTACCCTTCAGACGCAAAACTTTCTATTAATGTCTCCATACTTTAAGACTTAACGGCCAAACTTCAGATCTTACACAAATGAGCATCTAGAATCATAAAGTTGTAAAATTTATGCCTTTTCATGGCTACAAGTGTAACATCCCCACTCCCAGGTATAATTTTCGAAAGCTTTATATTCATTTTATTGAGGGAACTCGATGATTTGGAAGCACAAACTCGTCGTGTCGAACCTAGTCAGCCCGCATGATTTATGACTTCTACTCGATGATTTGGAGGACCCCTACTCGACGAGTAGAGGTTGTGCATGAAAACCCTAAATTTTAGGGTTTGCACCCTATTTAAAGGACCTTAAGCCCTTTCTTCCAGCCTCCTTACCACCTTTTAACGGCCAGAAGCAACCCTAATCGAGAATATGGGCATTTTGGTGAGAGATGGGGGTCACTGTCGGATTTGAGCTTGTCATAAGGGCATGGTTTCAGATCTGGACTCCTCTAGGCCCTTATGGACATAAAGCCTCAAGCTTTTCGAAGCTTTGGCCCTCCTTCATGTCGAAAATATGCTTCTAAGGCTAGTTATGAGTGTTTTAGCTTCATGGAGCCTTGCATGCACGTAAAGTGAGCAACTTTACGTGATAACAACACCCTAGGAGCCTAGATCCACAGTTTGGAGTTTTGGTTTCACATAAAAGCATCTGAATGAGAAATGGACTGAAGGAACTCGACGAGTTGCATGGTCAACTCAACGAGTCGGATGAAGATTGGCTGTTTATGGTTTTTGCATGGACTCGGCGAGTCAGTGAGATGACTCGACGAGTTAGTTAGGGTTTTCCCGACATTTTGGGCACTACATGGACTCGACGAGTTGTCTAGAAACTCGGCGAGTCGACTAGGTTTATCACGATTTCTTGAGTTCTGAAGGAACTCGACGAGTCAGTGAACTACACTCGACGAGTTGGGTCAGCATGTATTGTTGACCTTGGCCGTTGTCTTTGACTTTTACCAAGGGTTGACAAGTTTGACTTCGGGGGCTATTTTTGTAATTTGGAAATTTATAAAAGTGGATCCTTGGTGGATGTAGGTGATTGAGTTTGGAGTTGTATTTGGAGGTTGTTAAGGTGTGCTAATCCTAGATCTAAAAAAGTTTGTAGCTTCCAAGAACACTCCAAGGATCTCGTCCATTCAAAAGTAGACACATAACAATCAAAAAGCTCAAAATCTCACCAAAGGAGGTTAGGGTTTGCAAGGAGGGTTGTTTAGAATACGGAGGTTGAAGGTAAGGGAGGCTCTAAGGTCATAATATTCTTTAAATAGGGTCCAAACCCTAAAAATTAGAGTTTGGGATCTTTGTGAGTACGCCCACCGTAATCTTATGTACACCTAACGTATGCATAAGAGTCCCTGCCGTTCATTAAAGAGCTACGCTCGACATACCCAAGCGGTACGCCCCGCACAAGGGTTTTTTTTCAATAAAAAATTATACTTAAGGCCATAAATGAAAAGTACCTGCAACACGGGCGTTACAACTCTCCCCCACTTGAATCAGACTTCATCCACGAAGTCCACCACTACAAAGAAGTGTGGGTACTTATTCATCATCTCATCTTCAAGCTCTTATGTCCAATTAGAGCCTTTCAGGTTCTGGCATTGCACCCTAACCAGGTTCACCACTTTGTTTGCGCAAAGCCATTGTTTTCGCGTCAAGAATCGCAATTGGCCTCTCCTCAGGAAAATCCAACCGGTAAGCCACCTTACCAACCCAGATGGTAATCCTGAAGGGACCGATAAACTGGGGGCCAAGCTTTCCTGCTTCCGAAATTGAATGACACCCTTCCAAGTTGACACATTCAGAAGCACCAAATACCCACTTGAAACTCGAGGTCCGAACGAAGACGGTCTGCGTAACTCTTCTGTCGGCTTTACGCGACTCACAATATGTAACTCACTTGTTGAATCAAATCAGTGGTTTTGAGCACTACTTTGGTACTCCCCATGACCCGATTCCTGACCTCACCCTAACAAAATGGGGTCCTGAACCTCCTTCCATACAACATATCTAAAACACATGCCTGGAGCATATCTCTGAGCATCATAATCATCCTCTCATTTTGTCCCTTTAAGCACCCCATGCCGAACCACTACCTCCCGGATGTAAATGTCAACTAACTTCTTAGCAGATATACTATCAACAATCAGAATGAAATGTGGGCTCTAGGACAATCTATCAACAATGAACCAGATCGAATGAACTCCACATGTCGTCCTTGGCAGCTTTGTGATAAAATCCATGGTGTTTTCCTCCCATTTCCATATGGCAATGGGTAATGCTTGCATTTTGCCGTGGGGTCACTGATGCTTGACCTTGAATTTCCGGAAAGTCATACAACGCTCCACGAGCCATCCTATCTACTTTTTCATACAGGGCCACCAATAGCTCAACTTCAGATCACTATACATCTTCGTGGCCCCTGGTTGGATCAAAAACTTCGACTAATGAGCCTCTTCTAACACTGTCATTCTCACCCCACCAGTAGTCGGAACCCAAACTCTGCCACACTGAGTCAACAAGCCTCGACCATCTCTGACAAATAAAGGAATCTGCCCTCTGATTCGCTCTGCCTTCCTATTTTCCTTTTTCAATCCATCCACCTGGTCCTTCTTGATCATATCCAAAAAGGAGAAATAATAACCATACTCAGACATAAATCCCTGATAGGAGTCCTCACTACCTTACGGATTAGGGTATCGCCCACAAGATTGGCATTATCAGGGTGGTAGAGGATTTCACAATCATAATCCTTTACCACATCCAACCATCTCCACTACCTCATATTCAAATTCGGTTGATCCATCAGATACCTCAAGCTCTTGTGGTCAGTGTAAATAGTACACCTGACCCAATACAGGCAGTGCATCCAAACCTTGGGGGCAAAACCCTCAGCCACCAACTCCAAGTCATGTGTAGGTTAATTCGCCTCATGAGGCTTCAGCTTCCTTAAAGCGTAAGCAATCACATGTCCCCTCTACATCAGGAAAACTCCCAAACCCGAGATAGACACATCACAATAGACTACAAAATCATTCATGCCCTTGGGAAGCATGAGAATTGGGGCCTCGCATAATCTCTGTCTCAGCGTCTTAAAAGCCAAATGTTGATCTAGCCCCCACCAAAAACTAACATTCTTCTTCGTCAAGCGGGTCAATGGCACATCAATTTTGGAGAAATCCTAGAAAAATCTCCAATAATACCCCGCAAGACCTAGAAAACTCCGAATCTCAGATGCGGTTCTCGGAACCTCCCACCGCATTACGACCTCGATCTTCGCAGGATCGACCGATATATGCGTCTGGTTGACAATATGCCCCTAAGAACTGCACCTCTCGTAACTAAAATTCGCATTCAGAGAACTTGGCACACAACCAATCCCTCCTCAGGGTCTCCAATACCTCCAACAAATGATCATCGTGTTGTTCCTTGGTCGTGTAGTTGACCATAATATCATCAATAAACACGATCACTGACCGATCCAACATCGGTATGCATACCTCGTTGATGAGATCCATGAACGCTATCGGTGTGTAGGTGATCCCGAATTGCATCACCACGAACTAGTAATGACCATAAGGAGTCCGGAAAGCTGATATATGCATATCAATGTCCATGACCCTCATTTGATCAGATCACAAATGAATCTTGGAAAACCAAGATGCACCCTGAAGCTAGTCAAATAAATCATCGATCCTCAAAAGTGGTAACGGTTCTTTACTGTTAACTTATTCAACTCCCGATAGTCAACACACTTCCTGTGTGAATCGTCCTTCATCTTCACAAACAGGATCGGTGCTCCCTAATGTGATCTACTTGTCCGAATAAATACCTTGTCTAGCAACTCCTGAAGCTGCGTAGACAACTCCTGCATCTCCGGTGGTGTCAAGCGATATGGTTCCTTGGCTATTGGGGCTGCACTAGGAACTAAATCAATCTCGATCTTAACCTCCCAAACAATGGGCACCTCACTCAATGTCGTCGTGCCCCCAACCCGTGTATCCGACATGTAATCCAAAAACCCATAACAGCCATGCTGAAGATATCTAATGGCCCTTACAGCTGAACATAGAGCCGATGCTCGCTAACCGGCACTCGCAGTCAATCATGGCCCCATTGGGACATAACCAATCCATCCTGATGATAACTTTCGACCCTCACAGACGAATCAACACCAAAATAATAGAGTATCTCTCGCCGAACGGTTTCAGGAAACACCTACAGTGAACCTTTGAAACACTCACAAAACGATCATCAATAATCTCAACCTCCAACGGATTATCCAGAATTCTAGGAGCATCAATAAACTCCTTGCTAAGCGCAAGAGATATAAAGGATCGGGTAGCACCCGAGTAAAACATAACACTAGCAGTCATACCATTGACTTAGAAAGTCCATATACATGATTAGATACAATATAATCATAAATAAGGAAAGCAATAAAGATATAATAAACTTACATAAAAGTAACCACATCCGGTGCTACTCGAGCCTCATTGGTAGTCAACTGAAATGCCTTGCTGTTCACCACAAGTGTCTCCGCCTTGCCTTGGCGGCAATCGATAACCCTCAAGGTGGCTGGTGCAGGCTTCGACACTGCCCCTCGTGATAACCTCAGACAATCGATTTTTTATGGCCTGTGTGGTTGTAGTGAAAATAGATCAATGCACTCTGGGGGCAACCCCTACTCGTATGACCAGTCTAGCCGTATTTGTAACGACCCAAACCCACTAATCAACATGCCCTACTGTGCGGCTTGTCGTACTTTCTGTAGCAACCCTGACCCTAAAGGCCCCTAGAATGTGAATCAGAAATCTTGGGCCTTTTAGCTTGGCCCATGACGGTCTGTACCTACTCCCGCTTGTGCTTCGACTGAAGCTCCAACTCAATCTCCCGCTCACGGGCCCTCTCAATCATATCATTTAGGGTCTTACACCATGAAAATATCATGAACTTCCTAATGTCATCCCTCAACATGTTATGATATCTCGTCTTCTCTATCCCCTCGTCCGCAGCGCACTATGGAACCAAGAAAGCCCTCTCACGGAACTTAGTGGTGATGTCCGCCATTGTCTCAATAGTCTAGAGAAGGTCCTGAAACTCACTTGCTAGGTACTGCACCTTTATCTCCATTGCAAACTCCTCCAAGAATATCCTAACAAATTCTCCAAAAGTCATGGTCGCCAGGGCCCCAAATCCCAACGCTCGGCAGACCTCATCCCACCAGTGATGTGTTTGGTGTCTGAGCTGGTAGGATGCAAACCGTATTCCACAAGTCTTGAGCTACCGATATGATTCTCCCAAAAACTCGTCCGCTAAGCTCTCTCCATGTCAGTGATCTAGCGTCGGCTAGCGGTAGGGTCCTTATCCCCGAAGAAATCTATAGCTCCACAATGCTTGAGCTCCCGAAATGACGGAGTTTGTGCTCCTAACTGACCTCAGCTCGAAAATCCTCGAGTCGCTCATCTAGAAGCTCTATAATTCCCTCCTTGATGGTACCAAATATCACATTAGTAGCATCCAAGATACCGCGGGTGACCTCGACCGCAATGAACCCACGTAGCCTCTTATCAATCGATTATGTGCCCGAGCCAGAACCAGAACCAGAACCAGAAGTAGAGCCAAAACTTCCTCCTCGAGTGATCACTACCATATTAAAACTTAAATACAAACATATAAAATATCAACATAAAACTCAAGGGAAGTCTCACTATACAGGTCTCCTTTGAATCTCCACGTTCGTCCTTGTCTCGAGTATAGATCTTGTGTTTGCGGTAGTACGGACCCCAATATTGCCTTCCACACCTATCTGCGCCCTCTTTAAGAGTAATCCTGAATCCTCTAAGTCACCAAAATAAATCCATATACCAATCATATGCTATACAACATACAAAATCTACTATGGCATTACTTAGGCTCTCCTAGGAATTCTCCATTTGACCGCCTTTACAATACAAAGAATATCAATCAACACTGGTGGTTGATTATACATGCAAGTTATACACAAATGTGATCACATAGATACCAAATGATGATTCTAGCCTAAATCTACAACCAAACAAGGAATAGAAAATGAGGCTATAAGGCATTTCCATGTAATACATGGCATCTAAATCCCCTAGGCTATAAGGCATCACACAAATTAGGAAATTATATCATACGATTCTGAAAGGTCTCCTTAGCCCTATTCTATCATGCAATTCAGATATCAGACATACTAATCATAACACATAAGTATGGGTATATTAGGAACTACTTACATGAGCTCAGCTGATTGCATGCATCGCACCCCCCTTTTACTTGGTGAAAATCTTTTTAGAATTTAAAATTTCTTTTGAAACGATTATCATTTCCTCAGTTTGACTTTTGACACACACGAAAGTGTGCCCGAATCCCTAAACCAAGGATCAAAAACCAACTTGTAACAACCCAAAAATGGTGATAAAATTTCATTTTTAAAGTTCATCATTCTTAAACATCACATGTCTCAAAATCATCCAAAATATAAACTATCCAAATTATCATCGTATAAGAAATCATAATTACGGAAAAATGAAGGGGGAGAGGATGTTGTGCCAGCATGTCTGGCCCTTCCCTTTTGTACTGGAAGTACCTGAAAACAAAAACATAACTTGTAAACAAAAAGCTTAGTGAGCTTCACCAAAATATCACATACATAATACATATAAATACAACAGAACATGGCTGTGTCAGGTCCGTATCAACCCCCGGGTCCGTATCAACCCCGTGTTACGTCAAATAGATGTGTCGCGTCCGTATCAATTCCCTGGCTCCGTATCGAACCCGAATCCATAATGACTCCGAGCCCAAATTGGCTCCATGTATATATCATACAATTAGATATGTAATACACACATAATTGCATATGTTCTACATATATAAATAAGTGGGCTGACCTTTGTGCCTTCGACCCACTAGTGTGTTAAGAGGAATCACTTCTAACTGAAGATAACTGAAACTCACACTCGAGCTACTGTTATCATGGCTACTCACACTATTCAAAACCGAAAGAAAACCCTAATTAACAATCACGGTTTTAACCCATAATCAATGGTCCAAAACCTATTTAATCTTACCAAGGGCAAAAGACCATTTTTCCCTTCCCACGCATGACTCAAAAAACAAGGCTCAAAAAACCATAACGACCGAAGGCCCAAAAATGGTCGAATGGGTTTTCTGGGAGTACACCCTGTGTACTACACATTACGTTCAACGTACGACTTTGTGATTGAAGGGTTTATGGGGCAGCAACCCAATACGTCCGACGTACTTAGGTTTATGCCAAACGTACCCTTCAGATACCTAAACTTTCTATTAATGTCTTAATGCTTTAACACTTAACGTCCAAACTTCAACTCTAACCCAAATGAGTGTCTAGGAACATAAAGTTGCAACCTTTATGCATTTGCATGGAAAGGAGTCTAAAATTCAACCCTAGGTCTTATTCATGACCTAAAAGCTTAAAAGATCAACCATGCATGATTGGGAAAGTCCAAGATCACATTTTTATGAACCACAAAGCTCTGAAAATAAATCAAACACTCCTCATTAGGTCTGGAGTTGCTCAAACTCCCAAGATCCATGGCTATGCGACCAATAATGAATAAATCTTACTATATAGCTAGATCTAAAGAAATATGCATCAATTCTAGAGCTTTATACCTTCTGTAGGTTGGTAAAGGTGTGCTAATCCCAAATCTACAAATGTTTGGAGCTTCGAAGAGCACTCCAAATATCTCCTTCCTTCATGAATGGATACACAACACTCAAAAAGCACAAAATCTCACTAAGGGAGGTTAGGGTTTGCAAGGAGGGTCATTTAGAAGATGGGGGTTGAAGTTATGGGGGGGGGGGGGCTAAGGTTATAATATTCTTTAAATAGGGTCCAAACCCTAAAACTTTGGGTTTGGGATCTTTATGAGTACACACAACGTACACATAAGAGACCCCACCATTCATTAAAGAAGGTACGCCCCACATAAAGGCTGTTTTTGCAAAAAAAAATATACTTAAGGCCAAAATGAAAAGTACATGGAATACGGGCGTACACTACTATACTAGTTTCATAGATTTCATGACTTTCTTTTAACATGTTAGAATGTTCTACATTTAAATAATTCAGAACTATCTCATGAATCATAGTATGAACAATTTCAATTGTAAAACCCTAGACTAAACGTTTGGGAAAACACTTATGTTTTGATCTTATGAATAATAGCAAGGGCTTGGCATTCATGATGAAATTACCTTTTTCATATTTCAGTATTCTTACTGCACTTTAGTCACTGTAATTTTTTGTAAATGTCAGTACATAATCCTTAGTAAAAATTTCTAAGGATTGGAGGTAATTTTCAATGGTGTTATGAATTCATATATCTGATTGAGCACCAAACATGGGACAACTAGTTGTCTCTTAATCCTATGGATAATAGCACGGGCTCGTAATCCATGATCAAATTACTTTCTCCATGTTTTAGTCTTTTCAATTCAAATATATATTGGGGATGTATGCTTTCTTAATCCTTTCTTGTTTTGGAAATGAATTGCTATAAGAACATGTCTCATAATAAGCCTTCCTTTGTCTTATGTATTTAGGCCTACATAAGGTATACCAACACTAGTCGCCTTTTATCTCATGGGCAACTGGCTTTCTTCTTCTTGACACTTCTATGCATGATAGTAGAAATATAGAGTGTGTTGATCTTTGATTTTCTATGATTGGCCATGTTAGTTCCAAAAGGAAGCCTCAACATGCTACATAACAACTCCTTCATGGATATTTCCAACTTGTTCATATCAAAATCAGAATGACCTGATTATAGGTACACGTCAGCTATTCGACTAACCTTAGTCAACTCCTAACTCAAGGAAGTTATATTTACTTCAATATATCAGTTTACAACATACACTTGATAACTGCTATTTCTAATAGTTTAGAATGCAATGTTTGGAGTAACCTAGGAAGAGATTTATTAAAGGCATGAACATTCCTTTCGTTTATGAGAACTATTCCCAAACAATGAATTTGGCAAGATTTATCATCCTCATAGCTAATCCTTTCAAAGGTTTTATAGCAGTAGATTTTAGAGGATAAGGTTATAGACATCATTCAATATTAATTTCCACTATAGTTTGTATTACTTATCCTTATAAAATAATCACCCTAAATAAAATTATTTAAGAAGGCTAGGATCTATATTTGGTTGCATGATATGCAAAGGGATTCCGTAATCACACCATAAAGTTATTTAGGTAGGCAAAACCCTTTGCCAATTTCGATCACGATGAAATTCCTAGATGTTTGAGATTCATTGAGTGTGAATGACATGTTAATCTCAGATTATGTTCATCTCAACTTCAATGACAGAGTCGTTGTGGATCACTGAACAAATGGTGAATCATCCATACAAAATTGCGTGGTCCCCAGCTCAAGTTACGCTTGAGATTCGCGAGTTCCAAATCATTCATTACTTATACTCTCAAATTGATGTGCCAGTTAACTACACGAGCTCCATCAACAAGTTATAAAGAGAATATGTAACATTTATGGATAACATAAGATTCAGTTTAAATATATTGTGATTTAACCATGCAAAATCGCATGGTCCCCGACTCCAGTTATGCTTTGCATTCGCGAGTTCCATATTATTATCAACTATACTATAGATTGATGTTTCGGTTAACCACATGAGCTCCATCAACAAAATATAAAGACAATGCACAATTTTCATGGATAATATGAACTTTACATTCTATTAGTAACATGGGATTTTGTTTGACACTTGTATTGAGAATACGTTAGATTAACCATTATCACTATCAAACCCTTTCGGTAACTCCACTCTCAAAATGCAATAGGGCGGTGAGGGTGGTAAGAGTGAAACATATTAATAACCGACCTCACTAGAAATCATAGAGACCTCCTTAAAACCCTACATCATAATGAGTGAGCCTAGTCATAGTAAGACTAATAATGTTAATATTTAAAACATACGAGGACGCATGTTGTAACCTTCTTATACATATAGTAGATACATTTCTAATATGTATAAGGGGTAAATTTAAAACTCTTTAAATTTATTTATGTATTATCAATTCTAAATAATTGCGAGGACGCAATTTAATAATTAATACTTCATGAGGGTTAATATTCAAATTTATAAATCTCTATTATAAACAATGTTCAATATATAAATTCACTATTTAAATAATAAATAAATATTCAAATTCAAATAATCATATATAAATAATATTTATCATTTATCCATATTAAAAACATTATAATTTTGTTATTTATACATATTTAATAGATCTTAAATTTTGAAAAATAAAAGGAAACGGGAAACCTTAATTTGGAATTCTCACGTCGTGAGCAGTAGCCTCCCATGTCGTTAGCTGCGATTAAAAGGTCTCTCAATTACTAATTTTCCAAATTTTCTTCTTTCATTCAATATCAAACAAGCATTTACAGAAGATATAGATTGAGGGAGCTAGTAATTATGAACTAATGGCTCGGATACCACTATTGGGTTTTTTATGCATCAAATAAACTTAGACTAGGCTGTGGAAAAATGAAACTATGATATACCTAAGTGTACATTCGCTCTAAGATCTATGGCTTCATACTAATTACAGATACCCTAATAAAACATTAACGTATAAGGAAGAAAAAAAAATACCTCTTATGTAGCCATTGGTCTCCATGCTTAAGATCTTGTCGACCATGAAGTTGCTTCGATAAGAGGACCCAAACTAGAATCCCTTTAATGGTATCATGCCCAATTACACCAAAGAGTGGAAGAAAAATAACTAGGAGAAGGGTCAATTTCACAAACCCTAAGTGGGTTATAAATAATCCCTTTGGGGAGAGGAAGAAGGAAATCCCTAAGGCCTCATTTATAGTGCATATAAGAATAAAATCCCTAAGGCCTCATTTATAGTCTTAGACGCCTTCCTAGGTTTTGTACTCCTTCCCATGTGGGACAAGGATCCTAGAACGAAAGTTACTCCTTTTCCCATGTGACATGGAGTGATTTTCATGCAACCCTAATTCCAAAGGGGTTATGGAATATTCCTGATCAACCAACTATTGATTAATTCAATATTCAACCCTTTATTTAGTTAATCTGTTAATTAATTCCCAAGCTATATTTTTAATTAGCTTCTAATTAATTATTAACCATAATAATTAATAAACCAATTTCTCCTTTAATTATTCTACTCAATTTGGGTCTTGAGGGCAACCCAAAAGGACCTTGTTATTATTAAAAATATTACCAATAAGTAATAGCCTTGGACAATCGTCCAACAGAAGGTACAATCAGCAAATTTAACTTTTCTATTTTCAGCGTAGAAGCTGATCTCAAATAATGACTCCACCTTCTCGATCGAACAAGTTTGTTCATTGGAGACCTTGGAGTTGTGCCAGCCATTAAGGAGCCGATGGAGACTTTTTGTGATAATGAAGGAGCGGTTACCTTGACTAAGGAACCAAGAGATCATGGAAGATCTAGACATATCGACATAAAATATCATTTTATCATAAATCGAGTAGAAGAAGGACACATCTTCGTTAAGAGGATATCATCAGAAGAAAATCCCGTCGATCCCCTCACAAAGGGTCTAAGTAGGATCAAGCACCTTCAACATGCTAGGAGCATTGGTCTGAAAGATGATATTAATTTTAGTGAGTAGATAGATATTTAGAAACTTGTATCAAATAAATGTAATTGACATTTGATGATTGATTAAATGGAGATTTATTTATGAGTATTGTTTACTATCTTTTGTCAACTGTTTATCTTTATGTTTCAACTTTGCATGTTTTACTTCCAGAATAATTGGCTTATTGAAAACATCCACAGTCAATCATACTTTGGAAGTAAGTAGTGAATTAAGACTCATGAATTTGATTGTAGACCGTCTAACTGCTTAGACATAGCAATGGTTTGTTGCAACATTCATGAGTACTTCTGAAATGGAGATTTGAGTATTGGATTAACCCACGCACAGAAAATTACTTCATCGAATTTATCACGAGTATTTCTGAGACGATAATATCGTATAATCTTTCAACTAATATATATGAGTTGTTTTTTACGAGTTGGTTGTGCATTGATAATGCGTAAAGGCATCAGTAACTTGATGTTATAAAACTTATTGTTGTGTACGATTTGATGAGTAAATAGTACAAGCACATAAGTCAAAGTTTATATGTTCCTTTTTCCCTATGTGTCGGACCCCTCGATTATTTGGTGTTCACTTATGTGTCGATTATTTGGTGTTCACTTATGTGTCGGGCCCGGTCAGGACTGAATTGATGTCTTCAATTAAGTTCATTGTCATTACAAATCAGAAATCAGGAAACAAACTGTTGGACAATGAGAATGATTCTGTCCCATGTCATTTTTCCACATGATATCTTGTATAACAGAGGATTATATGATTTCTTATCTTAGGACAAGTAACCGACTAGGTCAGAATTCAGAAGCGGCTTTTGAGAGCTATAATGTGCTGGTCAATTTTGAAGTTGTACTTGCAATTATAGTTATTAGACTTATCCAAGTGGGAGACTATTGGATTACGTGTCTAAGCCCATAAATATAATTGGTATATACTTGAATTAATAGAAGCACAATCCTTTTGGGTTGCCTTCACTATTGCAACATGACAGGATGACTTTTGGAGAGAAGTTGAATTTATTATTTGGAATGATAAATTGATATGAATGATTTATAGATATGTTTTGAAAATAATATATTAATTATAAATCATTTTATTTAATTAGTATTTAATCAGAAATTAACTTGGAATTAATTTTGGGATTAAAGGAATAAATTAAAAGTGCAGGGGCTGTTTTGGCCTTAATGAGGAAATTAGGGTTTCCACCTGCAAACCCTAGCTTTGGGACTAAGCATCCTCAAGTATAAAAGGAGCCTAACCCTTTGGATTTTTGGCCACTTGCCTTTAACCCTAGCATAGCCGAAAATCTAGTGATATCTCCTCCTTTCTCCTCTCATCCTCTTGCAAAGAGTTTTTGTAAGCCATTAGAGGTGTCATATTTGAGGCACTTGCTCTCGAGAGGTCAAGATCTACAAGGATTAATTGTTATTACTACATAACAATTGAGGTATGTATCTAAACCCTAGTATTAGGTTAATTTTGATTATTATAGGTGCATATTAATATTTCTCTTTTGTATTCAAGTTTGCATGTTCAACTAGTGAAAACCTAGATCCAAAATTATAGGGTTACAAGAACATATAGGATTGGTAGTTATGCTCAAAACCTATCATCCACAACTCTTTAGGCGATAAACACCTCGATTGTTGTTGGTTCGGTTATGTCCTGGGTTGTTTCTGGTGATTTTCCTTATGATATTTTGTATAGAAGGAGAGTGTTAGTTGTTTATGTCTTTGATTAGTTCTATAACTATGTTTATTAACGACTAATAGTCTAAGAATAAAAAATTCAAAAGATTATTCTTAAGAGATAGTGGGAATGTTATAATCTTGTACATACTGCTTTCCCCTGTTCTCGTAATTTGAAGAATCTTAGGGTCGTCGAAAAATGTAACCAAAGTCCATTTCCTGCGATCAGATTTACCTCGGTCTGCTTAAACCTCATTCTTTCTCTTACATCCTGTAACACTATCGAAATGTGATGATTACATTATGTATCAATAGTCTAAGAATAAAAACTTATGAAGTTAGATAATGGATGTACCTGAAGTAGAGTCATACAAATTGTCTTTAGCATAGTCAAGATCCTTCAGGTATGTTGGGTAGCATCGCTTCCAATGTCCCTTCAATTGGTAGTAGAAACAAATGGACTCATTGGGGTCAACATAGGGAAGGGTCTGAGAACAAGCCTTTCTCTTTACCATGCGATCAAACAATTTGACCTTGGTCGATCCCTTTCGAGTGGGAAGAGAAATTTTTTCTAGATCACCAATGTTACCATTGTCAATGCCTGTGGAATTCTTGGGATTAGACCCTATAAGCATTTCTGCTTCATTTGTGTTCTTAAGCAATTCTGCTTTAGCAACCATCTACATATGTATCAGATCAACTAGGGTCATACCGAGATTCTTTATATGAAAGTACTTAACGAACTAACCTTATAACTTAGGAAGCGAAAAAGAACGAAATCATTGGCTTGCTCCTTTGGGAATACGATACTCATCCTTTCCAACTTGTCAATGTACAACTTCATATTTCAGAATGTGTGCACACTGAAAATTTCCATTTTCATGTTTACAAGCCAAAAGTGATTGAGTAGTTTCATATCATTCAACCTGAGGAAAACGTGACTTTAGGAGAGTCGTATGAGGAGGAGGTGGAAGAGTTGAAGAGAGATTATGTCCAGTTCCACCATTTGCTAAGGAATGGAAGACATTTTCACATTGTCTTTAAAGTGGAAGACCATTTGCAGAAGATTGAGGAAAAACATATCCAAAAGAACGGAGAAGACCATTTCTATCTTCATAAGTCATTTAAAAGTTGGAAAAGAGAGAATTAAAGTTAGTTGATTCTAATCCTTAATTATTAATAAATAATTAAATTAAGGCTAGGTTCCAAATTTCCATTTAGTAATATGAAGAGAGATGTTGTAGTCGTATCACGAAACTATTTTTGGTAGGTAGAATCATCTCACCAGTTTCAATCACATGAAACTCCTAGATCTTAGAGATTCATTGAAACTTATCAATATAATGTTTAATCAAAATTATGCTATTACCAATTGTAACTGGGATGCCGATGATCACAATTAAGATATGAATAACCATGCAAACTCACTCAAACACCCCAAATCGATTTAAAATCTTCCATTGATGTGTCAGTTGACCTCACATTCTTTATCAACAATTATAAACACGAGTTGCTTCATCATTTCCTCTTTATAGCCTCAAATTAGTGTGTCAGTTATCCACACATGCTCCATTAACGACTCATAAAGAACTGATGTATGTTTTCATGGATTAGCATACAGTTTCACATTTTTCCTAAAGAACTACAGTGGGATTTTAACGAAGGTCCTAACACTTTAGGTTGTTATACTATTAATAATCTTATGTCCTATCGAACCCATTCAGCTGACGACCCTCCACTACAAAAAGGAGTTGTGGGTGAAAGGGACACCCATTTAACAATGATTTTATAGGTCGTTTCCTTATATGCCCTTATAGCATGCCTTTGTGAATGAGACCTACTATTGATTCGACTGACTTTTCTTATACACATAGTAATTAATCCTAATATATATATATATATATATATATATATATATATATATATATATATATATATATATATATATATATATATATATATATAGGGCTGAGTTATTGTGAGAACTAAAAAGTGTGTGAACTTGCGAACTCATAATTTTTCAACAACAAAAGCACTAATCTTCTCTAAATGATGCATCTAAGCCATATCTAGGCTCATCAAAAAGATTTGACAATTTTTTCTAATTATTTTCGAGATTTGCATGTATGCACAATCAACAGTTGTACGGACTGCCGATGAGCACATTCAGCAGTCATATGGACTCCGGATGTGCACAATCAGCAGCCATATGGACTGCTGATGAGCTATCTTCAGTTCATATGACTGATGATTGTGCTCACCAGCAGTCCACATGACTGCTGATTGTGCTCCTCAACAGTTCGTACAACTTTTGATTGTGTTCATCAACAGTCGTACACAAAAACAAAAAAAAAAATCATCAAATCTTTTCTTTTGAGCCTAGATATGGCTTAAAACGCACCATTTGGAGAAGATTGATGTTTTTTGTTTTGAAAAATTATGAGTTGATTATGAGTTCGCAAGTTTTCACAAATCTTTTGGTTTTCAAAAGAACTTGGCTCTCTCTCTCTCTCTCTCTCTCTCTCTATATATATATATATATATATATATATATATATATATATATATATATATATATATATATATATGGCTTAGGTTATTGTATTGTAACTATTTATTACGTGGATGTAGGATTGATTTTGGACAAATCATTTTACTTATTTTAAGAAAGTGAATAATACATATTATTGAATTAAAGATAACTGAAAAATACTATCTAATTTAATGGCAAGGGTATTATGGTCAATTAAAGGATCATAGATTTCATTAATTTAAAAAATCTGATTTTATGAATGATAATTCTTTTGACATTCTAATAGAATATTTTTATGAGTATATTCAAAAATAACAATATTCTTGAACCATAAAATAATAAATGTTGTTACACAATATATATTTTGATTGACAGAACTTTTTGAAGAATAAAAATTTAATATAACAGAACACTCTCTAATAACAAAAAAACACTATATAGATTATTCTACTTGAATATTCTATCATAATATACTATTACATATATCTTATGTAGAATAAAAATTTGTGAGAATGATTTAATATGACAAATAATAAAACAAATTGTATTAATTTTGAAAGAATATACTGATATAGAAAATAACAATGTTACATTATTGCATAATAGTTCATATTAGAAGCTTTACCATGTTCATATTCTTTAAGAATGCTTGTTTACAAAACCTTAGTTACAGCTCTACCAGAATCATTACAAAAAAACACTCTAAATAACACAAAAACATCCAACTAAGAAAGGGTTTTTTTATTTAGAAAACAATTCTTATATACATAATATTATTCTTTTAGAATATACAAACAAGAATCAATAAATTGAAAAAAAGAATCAATAATAGAATATACTTACATTGGTCTTCCTCGTTCTAAAAGAATATGCTAAAAGTTTGATTATGAAAGAATATTGTCCATACTTGCTTTGCATGTGCTCCTTCAGAATGTTTGTTTCATACCTCTTATCATGTTGATTTTGTACACCAAACATATTACCCTCAAATGATAAAAATATCAAAGTAACAGGGTGAAGTTTATAAAAATGCATACCAATTTTGCTATAAAATATAAACTACTAAGCCCTTAAAAATCAACTTAATCTTTCTTCCCAAATGTTGGGAGCATCTCACTTAATATGAACAACTCAAAATATCATAAAATCTATGAAACAAACAACTAATTACAACCATACATGTAACTAGGTGATGCATGATGATGATTGATAAGGGCCAGGTGACGTTTAGCCTTCTCCAGCAATAAAAAATAAACAGTGGTTATGTTTTGATTGTAATTTGAAAAATCAATTAAAAAGTAATATGAAGAGCCAATTACTCATGAAGAAAAAAAATCTAATGAATTTGGAAATTCAAAGAACCCTATAAAGTAGAAACTGATTACCTGACAAGAAATCAGGAAATATTATAGTTGCGCCGCCTTAGTCTTTCTTCGCCATTGTCATCTCCGACCTTCTCTCATGAGCAGCACAGATAGAAACCAAATCTTTCTTGTCATTCTCTCCCTAGGCTTGATTTTTCTTCTTTTCAAGTAACATAAGAAACCTACCAGATGTAGAGATGATCGTTCTTTGAATCGATTGTTGGAATCGACGGAGTGGATGGACAAAAAAAATGCTCTAGAATAGAAGAACGGAAGGATAAGAAGATGGTGGTGGTCGTTGGAGATGAAGATGACGGTGGTGGTCAATAACCGGTGATTGGATGACCGACATGAAGGGGTCTTCAACCGGTGTCTACAATCGGTGAGGAAGATGGATCCTACATCAGTCGAAGGCACCTTTCTTGATGAGGATTTCACGAGTGAGATCTTAGGTCGATGTTCTTTCAATGGTGGAATGTGGGTTTTCAAAATGATGTCGGTCGTATATAAAAAGGGGAGAAATTAGGTTAAAAATCAACTACCATAATAATAGGGGAGTATTTGGGGAAGTTATTTATAAAATTACCTAATTACCCGTATTTATTTATTTAATTATTTATTTTTGTTTTAAATTTTAATTGGTCCAGAATCAATCGTACATCCACACAATACTTAGTTAGGATTTATATATATATATATATATATATATATATATATATATATATATATATAAGCGTGTATTTTAAAACGTTTTAAAATGCAAGGTTTAATATTAATTATTTAAATTAATGGATTATTTAAGTAATCATTGGAACATTTAGAATTAATTATTTAATCAGTTAATTAATTACTCATTTAATCCAATAATGAATTTAATATTTATCTTTTAATTAATCATTTAATTAAAATAATTATCCTATTTATAAGGATAATATGAATTATTATATCTATAAGGATATTATTTAATGTGCTTTCAATGTTAACCACACCAAGTAGATTTGATACCACTTAAGGGTTTATTAGTTTTACAACAATATGCACAATACGGAAAAACACTTAACAATTAAGAATGGCACATGCAACCTAAAAGGATCTATATCTTACACTTTGACGGAACCATATATTGAATAACAAAAACTAACATGAACCCTAAAAATTTCGAAACTAAGAAATAAAGGTTAAGGTTTTACATACCTTTGATTTGTTTTAGAAAACAATTCACCTCAATCCTTCCTTTGAAAAGCTTAGAAAGCTAGCACCAAAATGATGATGCCTATAATGGTTCTCACACAAACCCTAGGACTAGAGGATAAGAGAGGAGAGAGAGGAGTAGAGCAAGATATTTCATTCATATGCTCCTTGGAAAGAGTAATAACGAAATTAAGTGAACCAAAGGTCCTATTTATAGTTTGGGTAAGTTAGGTACAAAGAAATATTTAAATGATTAAGTAATAGATTTAATCTCAGTTCAAATCCTTTCTTTTTCTACTACCAGGAGGCTTTTGGAAACCGTACAAGGTCTCTTATAACTGTCCACCCTTAGATGGTTGTAGTTGTACCTCTTTTGCTCAACTAATAAACAATTACAATTCGCGCTTGCACCTTTAATTAATTTTAATTAATCCCGAATTAATTCCAGATTAATTCGGATTAATAATTAATCAATCCTAATTGATTTCACATTAATTTATTAATCATGTATATTAACAAATCAATTATTTAACAATTGATCTCATATTAATTTATTAATCACATAATAAATTAAGAAATAAACTATCAATTTTCCAATTAATATATTAATCATATAATACATTAGCAAATCGTTTCCTAAAAAAATTCAATTAGTTCATTATCATATAATAATCTAAGAAGTTATCATCTCTCTACAAATATCAGTCTAGCCAAGTTCTAGTTATGAGGGGAATCCAAAAAGGACTTTGCTTGTAATTACAAGTTTATACCATTTAGTTATGAGCTTAGACACCTTAATCCAATAAGTAGCGTGACTTAAAAAGAATAAAGATTCAGATAATTATACAAAAGAAAAGGATTAGAATACATCAACAATATTATAAAATTTAAATATATATACAACATTGCTTTATATACGTTCTGGGGGTATTTGATAAATATGGCTTTTTTGCAACCTTGTTGGAGATCAACCATACAAACAAGCAGTTATAATCTACAACAAACTTAGCCTTTTTCCCTATGTCGTCAAAATAAAGGATAGTGGAATATTGCAGCTATTTGCACATTCATCAAACAAGTTCAAAATTTGTTCACGTTGATGTGTTCTCCTTCGTTTCGCTAGATTGATACATGCAACTAAAAAATTTAGTAAGTTGGAAATGTAATCAACATGAAGAATTGCATTTAATTTGAACAAGTTATTTACATGACTCACAGTATGGTGCGATAGTCGGTTGGAACAACTTACATCCATGACTCAGAAGATGTTCTCTCTATAACTTAATACTTACATCCATGACTCAGAAGATGTCATCGCTATAATTCTATCTATGTCAACGAAAAAGTTGTCGTATATTTCATCGCTATTGATAGAACTGAATATCCAAATTAGCATTTTGATGTCTTTTATATGTTTTATAATTCTAGTTTTAAAAACATATCATATCATGGATATTACATGCATATACTAAACCATGGTACCAATTTTCAGAAGAAAATCACTTTTAAAGGTTCTACATAAAAAGCTAGTTTTTATATAATTTTAACGCGGTCCAATTTCAAAAATCGGTATTAAGTTTGAGTGCATTTGAACATTTTATATCTTTAATATCACTTCCTTTTATTACTTATATATTTGGAGTTTGTATAAGTTACAAAAAGCACCATTTTAAAACTTATATTTGAGTATTTCAAAATTTGACTTTATTAACGTTTTTATAAAACCGTATTTTATTTTAATACAATAACTTGTTACATCTTATTACAATTAGTTAGAGTTGATGGAGATCTATTCATCAAATAGCAAGCAATGTTAATTGCTTTTGCCTAGAATTTCTCTAATAAATCAACAAGTAGTCTCATACACTTAGCACGATCCATCAGTATTTTGCTTATCTGTTCTATCACTCCTCTTTGCAGTGGTGTTTGTCGTGAAGTGTGATGCCTCACCATACCTTCTGCTTTGTAGAAGTTATCATACGAAGCCTTGCAGAAGACTAAGTTTTTGTTTTGAGTGACCTGACTTGGTTCCCAATTTGTTTCTCAACCATAGTCATACACTCCTTGAACCACTCGAACACATCATATTTATTTTTTGTCTTCAAAAAGTACACCCAAAACTTCCTTGAGTAATCGTCGATAAAAGACATAAAGTATTGAATCCACCATGTGACCTCACCGGAGAGGGACCCCATAAATCACAGCCAACATACTCGATGATCTCCCTGCTTGAGTGTTGAACCGAACTGAACTTCACCATACTTTACATATCTTGAGCACAAACTTCACCAGTTTTAACCTATCAAATTACATCTCCACCAAACAACCCTTGTTTATTCATTATCATTTGCCCCATTATATGATGCCATAACTTTGTTTTATATCATACTAAACCAAGGATTGGGATACAGTCACTGTTCCTCTTGTTGGATTAATGTCTAAGTCCATAACTATAATTGGTAAGACTTGACCCGACCCGGCATGGTCCATTTGGGTTGCATGGCATCATGCATTTGGATAGACTATAATGAGAGAAATAACACTAAAGGTTGGTTAATATATGATAATTTCTAATATATTAATAAGGTTATTTAATTAGTATTGATCAAGAATTAATTTGGAATTAATTAAGTGATCAAAAGGAGACTAATTAAATATATGGGTTGATTGTGTAAATCATTCATTCTTATATATGTGGGCTTGTGATCCAAGATTCCTTATGTTGGACTAAGTCCATGGGGTGACCCATGGATACTCCATGGAGGTTAAAATCCATGGAGCATAAGGAATGGGTAAGGTTATGAGTTACATGGTGTAACCCTAATAGCCACCATATAAAAGAATCCCATGGCTCAAGAAATCGTGGACTAATGTGTGAGTGTGAGGGCTAGACGATTTTAAGGAGTGTTCAAGTTTCTCTCAAGTTATTCCAAGTGTATTTGGTGTTGTGTGAACCATTTGAGGTGTCACACTTGGGGCACTAGGCACTCAGGCTTCATGAAGACATTCTACATCAAAGAGGTATGTATTCTATCTTGTTATATTTATTATTTTGTATGCTAGATTAGGATAATACCTTGGATGTTCATAATTGTATGTATAATAGAGAAAACATAGATCCAAGGTATTTAGGGTTGCATGTACACTTAGGAGTGTTAGAATGCTCATAAGCCAACACCTCTCACCGTTCAACCTTCTAGGAAATAAATCCCATTATTCATCTTTCCCTTCATAACTACAAGAGAACCCTTGGAGATTCTTGCCCAATCACAATTTCTAGAATACTTTAGCCTATCGCTTGCTAAAGTGCCAAAGGTGATCATTTTCATTTCAAGATACAAGACAAACCAGCAATCCAGATCCCTAACTATATCATCCTGCATCTTTGTCTACACAATTACACTACCCTTGATAATACTCATCCAATTATCACTCATCTTGATTGTGCCATGTTAGGGTTTTCTATGCATCAAATAGACTTTAACCTAGGTAGCGGAAATAAAAACTATGGTATACGAATTTACATGCAACCTATGGATCAATGGTTTCATAGTAATTATAGGTACTCTAGAAAAAAATAAATACACAAAAAGAATCAAATACCTATCTTGCAACCAAAGACCTTTATGCTTGAGCTCTTCTACATGCCACCTTGTTTAGATTTAAAGGCCCAAAACCGTAATCCCTCTCCTGGTTCACACCCAATGAACTCAACAGAGTAAAATCAAAATAACTAGGAGGGGTCAAACTAAAGGAGAGTTTGTCCACAGGGAGGGAGAGAGCAGAAGTAAGAATGAATCCATAAGTCCCAATTTGTACCCTTGGATATCTTCCAAGGTTTTATCATCAAGACCGTGTGGGATGGTGTCACAACTAGAAATTCCAAGTCCACAAACCAAGCCAAAGGAGTCCCGTACATTGAATAGTTATAGCTATATTGCTATTATTATGATATGTGTAATGCAATTTGTGGGAACTATACTATCCTAAACTCTCATGAGAAATACAGTCAAATGTGATCTTGGATTTTTACGTCAACATAATTAGCATACAAACAATAAAACCAACATGTTAGAGTTCCTATACATTAAAACCATGAACACTTCCCTAGGAAGCTTCCATGGCCGTGAACAACTTAAGGAATCAAGATTTAGACCATAAACCCTTCTTCTTGGACATGTTTGGCCATAAACAACTCCTAAGGAGTCACTTTGGCCGTAAACTACCTTAAACCCTCAAAGGTTGACCGTGAACACCATTTAAGGAACAAGAATGACCATGAACACCATCCTAGGTAACATTTAGGTAACCTTTATACCATAAACCCTTCACCATGGACATGTTTGGCCGTAACTAACTCCCAAGGAGTCACTTTGGTCGTAAACTACCTTAAACCCTAAAAGGTTGGCCGTGATCACCATTTAAGGAACAAGAATGACCATGAACACCATCCTAGGTAACCTTTAGGCCGTAAACTACTTAGTGGATCACCATTTAGACCGTAAACCACCTTTGGTGGACCTCCATTTGACCGCAAACCGTAGTTTAAGGCCCATTTAGGCCGTAAACCCCTTCCAGTTCAAATGTGTTTACGGTGATTATTAGTTGTAATTGGCTAATTCCTAATGCAAATCCCAGTAATTCATGAATTAATCTATAGTAATAGACATTACCCACCAGTAATCCAAGTAAACTTCCCATCCAATTCTCATTCCCATAAGAAGGAGCGTAAACCCCATTTTCCAATTTCACAAACTCATTTGCATTCACTGTGAACCTCCGTGAGCTCTTCCAAGAACTCAAGATTTAGCTCCAGAAACCATTTCCTTCACAATTCCTTCCCAATTTCTTGTAATAAATTTGTGCCTAGCTTGATGCTTCACACGTTAATTGTTAAATTCTTACTACTAACACATAAATTTATGTGTTAATATCATTAGGCTAGCAAAATCCAGAAGAGGTTCATCCAACACTTCAAGTGTTCTAGGCTCCAATATTCACCTCACCTCTTCAACCACACTTTCTCCTACCCAAGGTGAGCTTCATACCCCTAGTTTTGAGCTTTCATTATATTGGGGGAGCATACAAGTCAAAAAAAAGTCATGTGAAATCTTGGTATAATTGCTTGTCTATACATGTATGTTATGTTGTATGTGTTTGAAGTTATAAAACTCCATATGATTAGTCCAAAAACTCGAGATTTTGGTGAAGTCTCAAGAGTTTGGACTATATTTTATAGATTGTATTGTTAGAAAAATAAACTACCATTTGTATGAAATGTGATTCATAAAATCTAATGTCTAGAACCACAAGAATTTGCTTCAAGAAATGGTTTAAACAAACTTGTTGGACATAAAATTGTGGAAGATGTAAAAAATATGAAAAGTTATATTATTTTGGGCCATTTTCGGCCATATATATATATATGTATATATATATATATATATATATATATATATATATATATGTATATATATATATATATATATATATATATATATATATAGGTTTAGGTGTTTAAAGTAAGTATTGTGTTATTGTATGCATAAATGTGGGCCAATCAAAATTAAATAAAAAATTAAATAATTAAATAAATAAATAAGGGTAATTTAGTCATTTGTTTACTAACTTCCAAAAATAATCCATATAATCATGGTATCTCTCCAGTTTAAATCTCTTTCCCCTCTTTCTCTAAAAACCGATTCTGAAAACCCTAAATTGAACAAATCAACACCCCCACCCTTGTCCCTGCAGCCGCCATTACCCCTTTATTCCAGTTTGCATCAAGTTCGGATTCTGACTCGGAGTCGGACGACGAAGCTCAAGATGCTCTCGAATTACAAACCCTAGAAACGGAGCTCTCGATAAGGAGCAGCGAAGCAGCGGCGCAGGTGAGGTTTTCGGAGGTGTTTGCTTGACCGGAAAATGTGTGGGATGCGATGAGGGGCTGCTCCGGTAATCTCCTTACTCCCCTTTCTTTCTGATTTAACAACCAACAACGAAGGAAAATGGAAGCAGGCAGAAAACGATCTAAGGGGAGTTTTTTGTTTGTTTGATTCTATTAATAGGGAAAGACAGAAGGAAAAGGGAGAGGATGTTGGTCTCTTGATGTTCTTGGCAGAAATCAAAGAAGAAGAAGAAGAGAAAGGAGCTGCTGATCTCTTCTGTTTGCACTAGAAAATATCCACTTCGGTGGTGTGTTCTTGACTGAAAACGAAGAAGAGAAGGAATGCAGGGGTGATTTTTCTTTTGTATTAAATATTGATTGTGAATCGATGCAGAAAAGAATAGAGAATGGAAGAGTGTTTATGTAGATGATTCAATGGATGATATTGGTGAGATTCCAATTCTATTGGAATCGAATCACGAATCCCAATTCTGTTTGAATGGAAAGACGAATTCCAATTCTGTTGGAATCGCAGAAGTTGGTGTTTGAAGAACAGACCACAAAATTGAAACGGATCACATTATTCTTTTAGAATGTATTAGTCGTTAGATTTTGATGTTTTCTTTCTCGTTTTGATTGTTTTTTAGTTTTATTTCTTAACAATAAATGTAATTCTTCACAATTGTTACCCGTATTCTATAAGAAATAATGTATTTTTGTTTTTATTCTTCAATTGATTGTTCAAGGATTTGTTATTCTATAAGAAGTTTTTAAATTCATGATCAAGAAACAGGTTCAAGAATATTTTTATTATTTATAGTTCAAGAATATTTTTATTTTTGAATATACTCATAAATATATTCTGTCAGAATGTCCGAATTAAAAAAATTATAATACGTAAAATCGGATTTTTAAAATTAATAGAATCTATGATCCCTTAAAATATGCAATTTTCCTTTATTAAATCTATATTAATTGACTAAATTACCCTTGTAATTAATTAAGATGATATTTTCAATTATATTTAATTCAATAATATATATTAATCACTTTGTTAAAATAAGTAAATTTGATTGGCCAACACTTATGCATACAATAACACAATAATTACTTTGAATAGAAAAACCTAGGCCTATATATATATATATATATATATATATATATATATATATATATATATATATATATATATATATGAGGACATTTTGGAAATGTTGACTAAATTTGAGATTTCGATTTCAAATTGGGCCAAAAATGGAAATAACTAATAAATAGAGGTCATTTTGGACACTTTCTTAAATACGAGCCTAAAATGAATATTTTATAAGAAATGGGTCATTTTCAACAATTCTCGTATTTTTTGATCACTCATGACACTTTTTGACAAATGTGGGTCTTAATTGATAACTTATAAAAAGAAGAGCCATTTTTGCAAACATCGATAATATTGAGTAATTTTTTATAAATATGATTCAAAGTGAATTATTTTCAATAAACGAAAACGAAATGTCTAGTCAACGAGTACAACTATTGTTATTTATTAAATAAATAATAGATTTCAACTATTTGCGTAAATATCGGTTAGTATTCTAGTCAGACGCATCTTCACTATACCTATATACTAGTGTACGTTTAAGTCCTGAAAGAGTTATAACCAGAGTCACCTGGAGGGAGAGCGGGAATTTTTGTATAGATCTATACGGGGTTGACACCCCGCACCTTCACTGTTCGCTACAGCTAGACATGGTAGTCTAGGGTGATAAATGTCTTAAACAAAACCGACGCCTGAAGAACGTCTAGACAGTCACTCCATCATATTAGTATGGTTATAACGACTCACTTAGAATATAACAGTATTATTTAGAAATTTACGCAAGTTATACCTTTTGTTATAATCAACTATCGTATGGACGCCTCAAACAAAATGTTACCACACAAGTCTTAAGGTTTTAAGGCTACTACTTTGTACATCAGAAAATATAGGATTTTATGGAGAAAGGATTTTATACAAATTTCTAAAGATAATAATCTAAGGCACAAATGCAACTATACTCGATTGGGAACAAGACTTACAACTATTTTGACAAGAAAAATATTGGGTTTTCTAGGTTTTCTAAACTATCACAAATTGTTATACAAAAATGCTTATGAACTCACCAACATATTTTATGTTGACGCTTTTCAAACGACTTGTATTCTTAGGGAATCATTAAGCAGGTTTGTGGAACGCGGATTCAGGATTATATTGCTGTAGTTTGGAATTTACTTACTAATGTCTCTTTTGTGTAATTTGAGAACAAATACATGATGTAAAACAACGTAAGTTTGTTATCTTAATGTATGATGTTTGGGTTTGATATGTTTCATTTATATTCAATTGTTATGATACTGCACATTGACGTCACCCGCCTCCTGACGTTTCCGCCATTGTGGTTCGGGGGTGTGACAGATTGGTATCAGAGCATTGTTTATACTTAACTAGTATATCAAACCATACAAGATATACAACTATAAATACAATGGGACTAAAACACTCTGGCTAAAAGTATACTTTAAAGTATAAGTATTATATAAAAGTATAAATACTAGCTTGAACCGTATCATAACAAGAACAAAACAAAAGTACTTAAGTGTTGAACACTACAGTCAAGCCTGGATAGTTATGTATTCATATATGGGATAAATATAGCCCGATCAACTATATTTATTTGTGATATGACCAACATGTGTTTGGGAGTGGCAGTGGTGTAGCAACAAGTCCAAAAACTTACCAACTAATTATCCAACACTTTTAAGAACCAAACATAATCAATTAAAATAATATACGAGTATTTTATCACTTCGTAAAAATTTTCTACACTCTTCTTACGCCCCTACTCTCGTACAGACGACATGACAGGATTTCATTTGCCAGGCGATCCCTATTTCCCTAATCAGGGGAATGGAGGGTGAATCGAAGAATACCCAGAGGAAGAACCTATGGAAGAACTTGAGGAAGATGATATCAATGAGGAAGAAGAAGAGGATGACGTGTCGGATGCCGAGTCCGAAGTCATCGACCCTCCTTACGTCAATAGGGTACCTCCACATCCACTGGGCCCCAATGATCCTATACCTCCATGGGCTTATGACATCGAGAGATGGAGAAGGCATCAACAACAACCACCTCCTTATGGGATGGTGCAAATATTTTACGATATTCGTCAGGGAGGACCCGCTGACCGCGCTCTTCCGGTCGTGGTCCGACGGATCAAAGATATTAGCGATCAGGCTCAAGTGACCGCCGATCAGATGGTACAAATGAGAGTTGCCTCTTAACAAGCGATTGCTCGCATCCAGGACCTCGAACGGAGCTATGTCCCAATGGAACGCCTGATTGAAGACCTTACCGCTACACGAGCAGAGGTAAGAGAGTATCAGGTGTGAGACGCTGCTCTTGAGGAGAGAGTGTGTATCGCTGAGCGCCGATTAGCTGAACTTCAGGGTGCGTCCTCATCATCAGTCGCACCATCGGATGCTCTGCACCACATGTAGGATCAGCGCTACTTGCTACCATTATCCACAAAACTCTCTTTTGCTTATGAAAGTCGGATTATCTCTAAAAACTAAGTAACCGCACTCCTCGTAGAATCTATAAGCTAGCAGATTTCCTTTCCTCTATGTACCGAACGCCTTTCGAAGGAAAATTTTCATGTGTGTGCTAAGAAATTATCGTTAATGGAACAGTTTTGTGTTTTATTTGTAAGGTATCTGCTATGTTTTTCTATTATTGGTTCATGTTGCGTAAGCAAACCACCATGACCTCTAAACAATCACTGATATCTGAAATCATTATATACTCATCGTCCTTCTGTTCCATGACAGAAAGATGCCTAGAAGACCGATCCGAAAAAACAACAATACAGCACCACCACCTCCGCTTCCGCCAGATATGAACTCTACCGCATTTGAAGCGGCGTTCTCAGTTGCGGTAAGAGCGGCTCTAGCCCACATCCAAACTGGAAATAATGGTGGTGGGAATGGCCAAGGGACAGGAAGCTCCCACCAAGGGATTAATCAAGGGCTTATAAAGGTATGTACCTACAAGTAATTTTCTAATGCAAGGCCCCGCACTTTCAACGGGAGTGGAGGAGTCATAGCCTTGAAACGAAGGATAGAAAAGTATGAGTCGGTTTTCGAAATATGTGAATGCTTGAAAGGGAGTAAAGTGAAATTTGCAGCCTGCACGTTCATCGACCATGCATTGTCATGGTGGAATGGCCACGTTGAGGCTATGACACTCCATGTGGCAAACGCCATGTCATGGGAAGAACTCAAGGAGATGCTAATGGCCGAGTACTATCCCCGTGGGGAAGTACAGAAACTCAAACAAGAACTGTGGAACCTTACAGTACAAAACTCGGACATTGATGCTTACATCTCGAGATTTAGTGAATTAGCGCTTTTGTGTCCTGGTATGATTACGTCCGAGGAAAAGAAGATTGAACGATTCATTTAGGGATTAATGCCTCCCATCCAAGGAAATGTGATTGCCTCGAAACCCGAGACCTTTGACAGTGCAAAACGACTAGCTAAGAAGCTTTATGATCATAGCGACAAGAAAGGTACCAAGGCAACCGATGGAGAAGGCAAACAACAAGGAAATAACAAGAAGAACTGGGAGAACAAGCAAAAAGGGCGACAGGATTCAGGGTCGTCCAAGAAACCACAGATAGTAGCAGTCCACTCTGCTACCGCTCCCACCACACCAACTCCACCCGTCCTAGCCTCAACCACAACAGTGCCTGCCAAGTCATACGCGGGCTCCAATCCTAAATGTGACAAGTGTAATTACCACAACATCGGGGGCATGCAGGGACTTCCAATGCACATATTTCAATCGAAAAGGGCACACTGTCCGATATTGCAGGATGCCCCCACAACAAAACAAGCAACCCAATGATAACAACGTCGGAGCCAGCCGTGCATGTTACGGATGCGGAGAAACCAGCCATTTTAAACGCAACTGCCCCAAGAACAACAATCAAAACGCAGGAAGGGTCCTAGCCATGGGACAAGGAGAGGCGTTGCAAGATCCAACTGTAGTGACTGGTACGTTTCCCCTCAACAACTCTTATGCATGCATTTTATTTGATAATGGGGCTCAGCGGGGCTTCGTAAGTCACGAATTCAAACACCTAATCAATCAAAATCCCCAAAAATTGAACGAAACTTTTACGGTCGAAATGGCCAACAGTAAAACAGAATCAACCAACGATATTTACATAGGGTGCACATTGACATTAAATAATCACTCCTTTCCAATCAACTTGATGCCTATTAATATTAGGAGCTTTGATGTGATTATTGGCATGGACTGATTAAGCCCCCACCATGCTGAAATTATGTGTCATGAGAAGGCCGTTTCCTTTCATTTACCCAACATTGAAACCCTAATAGTTTATGGCTATAAACTAGGCACAAACCCTCGACTCATTTCTTGCATCCGAGCACAAAAGTGCTAGCATAAAAAGGATCACGCCTTTCTCGCTCATGTTGTGGGTAAAACAAAGGAGGAGAAAAACATTAATGATATTCTAGAAGTACGTGATTTTCCCGACGTGTTTCCCGAGGATTTGCCAGGAATACCCCCCGAGCGTCAGGTCGAGTTCCGAATCGATCTTGTACTAGGAGCCACTCCAATCACCAAATCACCTTACAGGTTAGCTCCTGCCGAAATGCAAGAGTTATCTAGCCAACTAAGCGAACTTCTCGACAATGGATTCATCAGGTCGAGCTTTTCACATTGGGGAGCTTCGGTCCTGTTTGTCAAAATGAAAGACGAATCTTTCAGAATGTGCATCGATTATCGGGAGTTAAATAAGCTTACTATCAAAAATCGATACCCACTCCCTCGAATCGATGATCTGTTCGAACAGCTCCAAGGAGCCAGCTACTTCTCCAAGATAGATCTGAGGACCGGATACCACCAACTACGAGTCCGAGAGGAGGATATTCCAAAGACTGCTTTCCAAACCCGCTATGGACATTTCAAATTCGTAGTCATGCCTTTTAGTCTCACAAATGCACCCGCAACCTTTATGGACCTGATGAAACGAGTCTGTTGACCGTTCCTCGACAACTTCGTGATAGTTTTCATCGATGACATACTCGTTTACTCTAAGAGTAAGGAAGAACACAGCCAACATTTACAGCAGATTTTGGGAAATCTGATAACGGAGAACTGATACGTAAAATTCTCCAAGTGAAAGTTCTGGATTCGTAGAGTGGAATTCTTGGGACATGTAGTCAGTGAAGAGGGAATACATGTGGACCCTACCGAGAACAAAGCTATTGAGGGCTGGGCAAATCAAAGAACACCAACAGAAATCCGACAATTTTTGGGCCTTGCTGGTTATTACCGAAGGTTCATCCAGAATTTTTCCAAAATCGCCAAGAGTCTCACCACTCTCACACAGAAAGATGTACCTTTCCACTGGAATGATAAACAAGAAGCTTCCTTACAAACCCTAAAACAAGCCCTGTGCAGTGCTCCATTGCTGTCCTTGCCAGAAGGAACATAAGATTTTGTAGTGTACTGCGATGCTTCTAATAAAGGGTTAGGTTGTATGATTATGCAGCACGGAAAGGTGATAGCTTATGCATCCAGGCAACTAAAGACCGATGATGTAAACTATACCACCCACGATATTGAGCTGGGAGATGTGGTCTTCGCCTGAAAGATTTGAGGCACTACCTATATTGTACGAAGTGCACCATCTTCACAGACCACAAGAGCCTCCAGCACATTCTGAACCAAAAAGAAATGAACATGAGACAGTGGAGATGGTTCGAGTTGCTAAATGACTATAAATGCGAGATAAAGTACTATCCAGGCAAGGCTAATGTGGTAGCCGATGCCTTAACCCGAAAGGAGTACTCGAGTTGCTGATTAAAGACACTGACAATTACCATCCATTCCCACCTGTCCTCACAAATCAAGGAGGATCAGCAGGAAGCCTTGAAACCAGAAAATGTCGCAAATGAGGCATTGCGTGGAATGGAAAAGAATCTGACGGTTAAAGAAGATGGAGCCTATTATCTTATGGACCGGATATGGACACCGAGGTTCGGTGGATTCCGAGACGTGATAATAAATGAGGCTCACAAAACGAGGTATTCTATCCATCCGGGTTCCGATAAGATGTACCTGGATATCAAACAACATTATTGGTGGCCGCAAATGAAAGCGGAGATCGCCACTTACGTGGGCAAGTGTCTCACTTGTGCCAAAGTTAGAGTGGAATATCAGAATCCCTCGGGTCTACTACAACAACCCGAAATACCTAAGTAGAAATGGGAGATAATAACAATGGATTTTATAACCAAATTACCCAAGGCGGCAGACGGTCTGGATGCTATCTAGGTGGTCATTGACCGATTAACAAAATCCACTCATTTCCTGCCAATAAAGGAGACGTACAATATGGAAAGACTGACTCGAATATACCTGAAAGAGGTAGTGAGACTCCATGGGGTGCCCATATCTATTATCTCTGATCAAGATAGCAGATACACCTCTCGTTTTTGGCAGTCGCTCCAAAAAGCTTTGGGAACTCAACTAGATATGAGCACTACCTACCACCCTCAGACTGATGGCCAAAGCGAGCGAACCATTCAGACTCTAGAAGACATGCTTCAGGCATCTGTAATAGACTTTGTAAATGCTTGGAATACTCACATGCCCCTAATCGAATTCTCATATAACAACAGCTACCACACAAGCATAGGAGTCGCTCTCTTTGAGGTCTTGTATGGCCGGAAGTGCAGATCGCCCCTCTGCTGGGCTGACGTGGGAGACACCGAGCTGGAAAAAGGGCAACTGCCCAACAGCACACTCACTGGACCCAAGATTATTCGAGAAACAACAGAAAAGATAGTCCAAATCAGAGCACGGCTCCAAGAGTCGCGAGACCGGCAAAAGAGTTATGCGGATAAAAGGCGAAAGCCTCTGGAATTCCAGGTGGGGGATCGGGTGTTATTAATAGTCTCCCCTTGGAAAGGGATGATACGATTTGGAAATTGAGGGAAGCTAAATCCCGATACATCGGACCATTCAAAATCCATGCCCGGATCAGTCCGGTGGCCTACAAACTACAACTACCCTCAGTACTCAGTAGTGTACACCGCGTATTCCATGTGTCAAACCTAAAGAAGTGCCTATCGGATGAAACCCTCACGGTTCCACTAGATGAGACTGAAGTGAACGAGAACCTTCTATTCCTAGAGCAGGCTATCGAGATTATGGATAGAGAAGTTAAGCGCACGAAGCAAAGCCGCATCCCCACCGTGAAGGTTAGATGGAATATCGCATCCCCATCGTGAAGGTTAGATGGAATTCACATGGGAAGACGAGGATCAAAGGATGCAAAAATACCCTCAACTTTTCCCTAGTTCGTAACGATAACTCCTAAATAATTTCAGGACGAAATTCCCTCTAACAGGGGGATGATGTCACAACTAGAAATTTCAAGTCCAAAAACCAAGCCAAAGGAGTCTCGTATATGTAATAGTTATAGCTATATTGCTATTATTATGATATGTGTAATGCAATTTGTGGGAAGTATACTATCATAAACTCTCATGAGAAGTACAATCAAATGTGATCTTGGATTTTTACAACAATATAATTAGCATACAAACAATAAAACCAACATGTTAGAGTTCATATACATTAAAACCATGAACACTTCCCTAGGAAGCTTCCATGGCCTTAAACACCTTAAGGAATCAAGCTTTAGACCATAAACCTTTCTTCTTGGACATGTTTGGCCGTAAACAACAGGCAAGGAGTCACTTTGGCTGTATAATACCTTAAACCCTCAAAGGTTGGCCGGAACACCATTTAAGGAACAAGAATGACCATGAACACCATCCTAGGTAACCTTTAGGCCGTAAACTACTTAGTGGGTCACCAATTAGACCGTAAACCACCTTTGGTAGACCTCCATTTGACCGTGAACCGTAGTTTAGGGCCCATTTAGGCTGTAAACCCCTTCCAATTCAAATTTGTTTATAGTGATTGTTAGCTGTAATTGGCTAATTCCCAATGCAAATCCCAGTAATTCATTAATTAACCTCTAGTAATAGACATTACCCACCAGTAATCCAAGTAAACAACCCATCCAATTCTCATTCCCATAAGAAGGAGCGTTAACCCCATTTTCCCGTTCCACAAGCTCATTTGCATTCACTCTGAACCTCCGTGAGCTCTTCCAAGAACTCAAGATTTACCTCCAGAAGCCATTTCCTTCACAATTCCTTCCCAATTTCTTGTAAGTAATTTGTGCCCAGCTTGATGCTTCACACGTTAATTGTTAAATTCTTACTACTAACACATAAATTTATGTGTTAATAACATTAGGCTAGCAAAATCCTCAAGAGGTTCATCCAACACTTCAAGTGTTCTAGGCTCCAATATTCACCTCACCTCTTCAACCACACTTTCTCCTACCTAAGGTGAGCTTCATACCCTATTTTTGAGCTTTCATATTTTACGGGAGGATAAAAGTCAAAAAATAAGTCATGTGAAATCTTGGTATAATTGCTTGTCTATACATGTATGTTATGTTGTATGTGTTTGAAGTTATAAAACTCCATATGATTAGTCCAAAAACTCGAGATTTTGGTGAAGTCTCAAGAGTTTGGACTATATTTCATATATTGTGTTGTTAGAAACAAAAACTATCATTTGTATTAAATGTGATTCATATAATCTCATGTCTAGAACCACAAGAATTTGCTTCAAGAAATGGTTTAAACAAAGTTGTTGGACATAAAATTGTGGAAGATGTAAAAAATTTGAAAAGTTATATTATTTTGGGCAATTTTCAGCCAAAATATATATATGAGGTCATTTTTGAAATGTTGACTAAATTTGAGATTTCGACTTCAAATTGGGCCAAAAATGGAAATAACTAATAAATAAGGGTCATTTTGGACATTTTCTTAAATATGATCCTAAAATGAATATATTAGAAAAATGGGCCATTTTCAACAATTCTCGTATTTTTGGATCACTCATGACACTTTTTGACAAATGTGGGTCTTAATTGATAACTTATAAAAAGAAGGGCGATTTTTACCAACATCGATAATATTGAGTCATTTTTGATAAATATGATTCAAAGTGAATTATTTTCAATAAACAAAAATGAAATGTCTAGTCAACGAGTACAACTATTATTATTTATTAAATAAATAACAGATTTCAACTATTTGCGTAAATATAGGTTAGTATTCTAGTCAGGCGCATCTTCACTGTACCTATATATTAGTGTACGTTTAAGTCCTGTAAGAATTATAACCAGAGTCACCTGGAGGGAGAGTGGGAATTTGTGTATAGATCTATACGGGGTTACAACCCCGCACCTTCACTGTTCGCTATAGCTAGGCGTGCCAGTCTAGGATGATAAATGTCTTAAACAAAACCGACGCCTGAAAAACGTCTAGACAGGCACTCTGTCATATTAGTATGGTTATAACGAATCACATGAAATATAACAGTATTATTATAAATTTACGCAAGTTACACCTTTTGTTATAATCAACTATCGTATGGACACCTCAAACGAAATTTTTCCACACAAGTCTTAAGGTTTTAAGGCTACTACTTTGTACATCAGAAAATATAGGATTTTCTAGAGAAACGATTTTATACAAATTCGAAAGATAATAAACTAAGGCACACATGTAACTATACTCGATTGGGAACAAGACTTACAACTATTTTGACAAGAAAATATTGGATTTTCTGGGTTTTCGAAACTATCACAAATTGTTATACAAAAATGCTTATGAACTCACCAACATATTTTTTGTTGACGCTTTTCAAACGACTTGTATTCTCAGGGAATCAGTAAGCAGGTTCATGGAACGCGGACTCAGGATTATTTCGCTGTAGTTTGGAATTTACTTACTAATGTCTCTTTTGTGTAATTTGAGAACAAATACATGATGTAAAACAATGTAAGTTTGTTATCTTAATGTATGATGTTTGGATTTGTTATGTTTCATTTATATTAAATTGTTATGATTATGATACTGCACATTGACGTCGCTGACCTCCGAACGTTTCCGCCGTTCTGGTTCGGGAGTGTGACAGATAGAATAACCTTATGAACAAAATTCAATTTATCCTAAGGGAATTTTCATCCACCACCCTTCCTTCTAGGGTTCAGGAATATTGCAAATTAATTAGCTATTTTAATTGATATCCAACCCTTTTATTAATTAAACTATTAATTAATTCCAAATTTGTTTTCAAATTAGTTTCTAATTAATTACAAAACCAAATAATTAATAAATAAAATCCTCATTTACTGATTCTACTTAATTTTAGTCTTGAAGGCAACCCAAGAGGACCCTCTACTATTAGAAATATTACCAATAATTAGTGACCTTGGACACACTTTCCAATAGTCTCTCACTTGGATGACTCATCAACTATATATGCTCCAATATTTCTCTAATAATCAACAAAGAGAACGACATCCAGTGCATCTATCGAACTATGATCTAAACGGTTCTAGCCCTCAAATAAATGATCAGTTATTTCTTCGTTCTCATGGTATCTATGCGGGCTCGAGACATAGATAATGGTAAATCTCATAGTTCATGATTATGTTTCCCGATAAATTCTTGTGAAGGCTACGTTTGACTACTAATTTAAACACATCAATTTTAGTCACGACCGGGCAATGTATTAATGATGTTAGCATCAAATCATCAAGGGGCCTATAAATATTGCTTCTCATGTTAAGGCAAAAAGCACGAATAGACTTTGACTATATATTTTATATATTTCATCATATCATACATGGGTATACCCATTAATTCTACCAATTATGGATAGTGTTGGAGCACACCAATACATAATACAATCATTGAGCAAAACTCCACAAGTATCTACGATTGAAGAATAGATATTATCATCTTAGAATTACTCGTGACTGTATTCATAAAGTAATATCTATGTGTAGGTTGTTCCAATACTTAAATCTCCATTAAGTACTCTTGAGTGTTGGCACAATAACTATGATATGCCCAATCACTATGGTCAATCCTGTTGGATATAGTGTCTAAGTCCATAACTTTATTTGGTATGTACTTGACCCGACCCGGCATGGTCCATTTGGGTTGCATGGCATTGCAATACTTGGATAGACTAAATGAGAGAAAGGACACTTGTGATTATTAATATATTATAAGTTCTAATATATTAATAATAGTATTATTTAATTAGTGTTGATCAAGTATTAATTTATAATTAATTTGGTGATCAAAATGAGACTAATTAAATATGTAGGGTTTATTATGACAATCATCTAATCTTTTATGGTGGATTTATGATCGATGGTTTATGGAGTTGGGTTATAACCATTTGGAGCTCCATGGATAGTTCATGGGAGTTACAAACCCATGGATCATTAGAATTCAAGAGTCATGACAATTAAGGGCATTCATGTGTAAACCCTAATGGTAACAACACTATAAAAGGAGCCCTATAGCTAGCAAAATCGGACTACTAGTGAGTTCTAAGAGGGCATAACCGATTTTGAGTGCAAGTGTATTCTCTCAAGTTATTCCAAGTCTTGTAGTGTTGTGTGAAGCATTTGAGGTACAAAATTTGGGGTGCTAGGCTCACAAAGTCTTCAAGGAATCCATGCAACAAGAAAGGTATGTACTTCTAGTAGTTTTATATTACATATTCCCCATGCCATGCTAGTTAGGAAGTAAACCTTGAAAAATCAAATTTGCATGTATATTAGAGAAAAAATAGATTCAAGGTTTATAGGGTTGCATGTACACCATAGGAGTGTTAGAATGCTCAAAACCCACCAGTGGTATCAGAGCCTAGGATTGTTTTCTGTATATTTGATGCAAACTGGTTGAAAAATCGAAAAACTGCTCACTCTTCGACTGGACTCGCCGATTGCAAGGGGAGAACTCGACGAGTCCAAGGCAAAATGCATCCTACTCATCGAGTAGGATCATGCACTCGACGAGTAGGTGCATGCTGGGCAGTTTTCCGAGTTTTGTTGCTGGGAATGGGCTAGAATCATTATCCCAAACTATTTTGGACTTGTAAAATCTGTTTTTTAAAGTGGTAATGATTATGTTAAGCCATTTCAAATGACTATTATCAATTTTCAAGTTTTATATGTGTTAATATGATTTCTTGAAATTGTTTGATATGAATATTTGTTCTTATGAGTTTTAGAAGATCATAGGAATTGTGTGTAACCTACATGCTTGTTTAATTCATGATCTTAATGCTAATGATGGTTTCGATAACTTGTCCTCAAGTTATGGATAACCAAAAGTCACTTCTTTAAAAATTTTCATTAAAGAATAGGAGGTTTCATAAAATGAAGAGTCTTCAACTTTATGAACCATTAAAACTCATAAGTTACAAATTGAAGAGTCTTGAAATAGTTTCAAAACTTGCCCTCAAGTTTTGGAATTTGTAAAGTCTTACACTTTAATACTTTAATTCCAAGTTAAACCTTAGATTTTTAAAAGTTTAAAAATCAACACTTATACTATTATTATAATCTTATTTATATAGATATGTATAAGAATAAGTCAATCTTAACGCAAGTAGGCCTCATTCACGAAGCCGGTCTATAAGGGGGGTATAAGGTTGTTGCCTATAAAATGGCAGCTTAATGGGTGTCCACTCTCACCTACCGCTTCCTTGACTGGTGGAGGGTCGTTAGCCGAACGGGTAGGATAAGACTTCAACTCTCATTAAAAGTATAATGAATTATAAAGTAACTATACATTATTAATTCCAAGTCAATTTGAATGGTTATTCACACCTTGTTTGTGATCCTCGGCATCCCAGACACAAACTTGAGAGGGCACAATCGAGATTCAAACATGCCATTGAAAAGTTCAATGTATCTCAAAAGATCTAGGAGTTTCAAATCCAATAAAACCTAATAATAAAATATTTCGTTCTTATGGTGGAAATTGGTAAATCGTCATTTACCTACCTTCAAATATTTTATAGCTTGGATTACGGCATCCCTCTTCCAACTATAAATAGTTTGTTGCATCCTAGCCTTAATATCTCATTTGGGTGACTTATTAAGGACTCTTAATCTAATGAAACTTGTTTTTCTTTTCTTTCAGATGTCCACCAACAATGCTTCTGGCTCAAATCCAACAGGCTTATTTTCCTTTATGAACTTGTGTGGGAAAGTCACTTTTGATGGATCCAACTTTAATGAATGGATCAGAAACATCAGGATGATTACCCGCTATGAGGACAAGGAGTATGTCCTCGATAGGGAGCTTAAGGTTGTGAATGAAGCCACTGCTACTCCTAAAGAGTTTGCGGAGTTTGTTGCACATGAAAAGGATGCTACTAAAGTAGCATGCATCATGATGGCCACCATGACTCCTGAACTTCAAAAATCCTATGAAGATTTCTACCCCTATGAGATGCACCAAGATCTGATGGAAAGGTACCATCATAGGGCGCGCTAGGAGAGGTATGAAATCATCTCCTCCATGATAACAACCAGAATGAAAGATGGTGAACCCATCACCGGCACATGCAGAAAATGCAAAGGTTCGTTGATCGATTATTGAAGCTTAATGTGGACGTTCCTGAAGAAATGGCGATTGACATCATTCTCCATTCCTTACCTCTAAGTTGTGATCAGTTTCGTATGACTTATCATATGAACAAGGGGGAAGTCACACTAAGTAAACTTCAGGGACTCTTAAGGACATCTGAGAATGGCCTTAAGGGTAAAGCGGTTGTTACTTCTATTTCTACTCCTTCAGCAGCCCCCGTTCTTGCAATTGGGCAGGGAAAGGGTAAGAAGAGGAAAACCCCTTCGAAGGGTACCAAGGGTAAGCCCCTTGATGGTTCCTCTTCAAGTGGGACAAAGAAAGGTCCCATTACTCCTTGCTCACACCCAAAGGAAGCACAATGCTTCTATTGCAAGGAAAAGGGGCACTGGAAGCGAAGCTGCCCCAAATACTTGCAAGATGTAAAGGATCGGGAAGTAAAACCCACCCATGCAGGTATTTATACAATATTGTGTAATAACTAATCTAATGCTAATTCTTGGGTGCTTGATACAGGTTGTGGTATTCACATTTGTACTGATTTGCAGGGCCTAAGAAGAATTGAGCAAGTAGAGCACGTGAAGATAAACTTAGTCATGGGCAACAGGAAAGCATCACCTGTCACCAAGATAGGAGTTTATTCTTTATTGTTTAAGAATGGGTTAATGTTAGATTTGAATAAATGTTGTTACTCGCCTGAAATGGCGAGAAATATTATTTGCTTTCATGGCTTGTAGAAACAAGGGTTTACATTTTCATTTGATAATAATAATGGTGCTATTAATGTTTATTACAATGATGTATTTTACTTTAAAGCATTACCTTGTGATGGTGTATATGAAGCTGTGAATGTTGTAGACAATCTAGGAAATAATGTGTTGTATACTGATTCTTCAAATAGCTTGGATAAAGCATCCTTGTGGCATTTTCGTCTTGGACATGTCAACAAGAAGCGTATATGCCAACTCCAAAAGGCTGGAGTCTTGGAATCATTTGACCTAAAGTCGGATGATAGCTGCGAGTCTTGTTTACTTGGAAAAATGACAAAGTCACCCTTCACAGGTACTTGTGATAGGGGTGAAGGTTTGTTGGACCTGGTACACACAGATGTGTGTGGGCCCTTCAGAGTTGCTACAAGGGATACTAATCGCTATTATGTGACTTTCACTGATGATTACAGCTGATATGGATATATCTACTTAATCAAGCATAGGTCAGAATCCTTTGAAAAGTTCAAAGAGTTTAAGCAGGAAGTAGAGAATCAATTGGGCAGGAACATCAAGATGCTCCAATCCGATCGGGGAGGAGAGTATCTTAGCATTGAGTTCCTTGACTATCTTAAGGAATGTGGGATTGTCTCACAATTGACACCTCCCAGAACACCACAGCTGAATGGTGTAGCTGAGAGGCGCAATCGAACCTTGTTGGATATGGTTCGTTCCATGATGAGTCGAGCTTCGTTACCAATATCTTTCTGGGGGTATGCCTTAGAGACTGCAGCCCATATCCTTAATCTAGTCCCTACTAAAAAGGTTGCCAAAAAACCTCACGAGATGTGGACTGGGAAAGTTCCTAATTTAGACCACATCAAGATTTGGGGTTGTGAAGCTTTTGTGAGGCGTGAGACTCATGATAAGCTTGAACCTCGAATTGAGAGGTGTATTTTCATCGGCTACCCACAGAGATCCTTTGGTTACCTCTTCTACAGACCCAATGATAATGTGGTCTTTGTAGCAAGAAGAGGAGTCTTTCGTGAGAGATAATTTATAAGCCAAGGGGACAGTGGGAGGCAAATTGACCTTGAAGAGCTTCAAGAGTCAAGTGGTGAAGGAACCTCAAATACTACCGACCAACTTGAGGGGGAAACTCCTGTTGAGCCGATAGATGAGTCTGTACCTCCGAGGCGTTCCACTAGGATGAGGAACACACCTGATTTTTATTATGGTTATCACATCACTACTGAAGGTGATACATTTATCAACGATAGTACACTGATAGATTTGGATGAACCTAATAATTACAGGGAAGCCATGGCAGGCCCCGAGTCTGCTAAATGGAAGGAGGCTATGGACAGCGAGATTCAGATCAAGTTTGGAACTTGGTTGACAATGTACCAGGTCGAAAGACAGTTGGGTGCAAATGGATCTTCAAGAAGAAGACCGACATGGATGGGAAGGTACACACTTACAAAGCGCGACTGGTTGCGAAGGGCTTACTCAAACTCCGGGAGTTGACTATGATGAGACCTTCTCACCTGTAGTGAGAATTAAGTCTATTAGAGTTTTGTTGGGCATAGCTGCATTTCATGATTATGAAATATGGCAAATGGATGTCAAAACCGCTTTCCTTAATGGAAAGTTGGCTGAGGATGTTTACATAGCTCAGCCAGAGGGTTTTGTCGATGAAAAGTACCCTAATAGGGTGTGTAAGCTTAAGAAATCCATTTATGTATTGAAACAAGCATCTCGTAAATGGAATCTTTGCTTCGATGAGAAAGTCAAAGAGTTTGGTTTTTCAAGGAGCGAGGATGAGTCCTGTGTGTATGTTAGGGCTAGTGGGAGTATAGTCAGCTTTCTGGTGTTGTATGTGGATGACATACTACTCATACGAAATGACATCCCAACTTTGCAGGAAGTTAAGTCCTGGCTTGGGAAGTGTTTCGCTATGAAGGATCTTGGAGAAGCTACCTATATCCTAGGGATAAGGATAATGAGGGACAGGAGTAAGAGACTAATTTGACTTAGTCAAAGTATCTACTTGGATAAGGTGCTGAAGAGGTTCAGCATGCAAGAATCCAAGAAAGGGGAATTACCTATCCAGAGTAATGCCAAGCCGAGTAAGACTCAGAGTCCGAGTATAGAGGCTGAGATAGCAGAGATGAGTCGTATACCATATGCTTCCGCTGTGGGCTCTATCATGTATGATATGACTTGTACTCGCCCTGATGTGGCCTTTTCTTTGAGCATGGTCAGTAGATATCAAGGGAACCCTGGCAAGGCTCACTGGACTGCGGTAAAGAACATTCTCAAGTATCTGCGGTGGACTAAGGACTGGGTCCTTACCCTCGGTGGCAGTGATGACTTGAGAGTGGAAGGATATAGCGATGCTAGCTTTCAGACTGATAGGGATAATTTCCACTCTCAGTCAGGCTGGGTCTTTATCCTAAATGGAGGGGCAATTACTTGGAAAAGTTCGAAGTAGGAGACAGTAGCTGATTCTACTTGTGAATCAGAGTACATAGCAGCGAGTGAAGCAGCAAAGGAGGTGATATGGCTAAAGAACTTCATCGGAGACCTTGGAGTTGTACCAGATATAAAGGAGCCAATGGAAATTTTCTGTGACAACGAAAGTGCGGTTGCTTTGGCTAAGGAACCAAGAGATCACGGGAGATCTAGGCACATTGACAGAAAATACCATTTCATCAGACATCGAATAGAAGAAGGACTCCTCATGGCAAAGAGGGTATCATCAGATGAGAACCCAGCAGATCCCCTCACGATGGGACTGAGTAGGGTTAAGCATTTACAACATGTGAGGCGCATCGGGCTGAAGGATGATATTAGTTTCAATAATTAGATTTCTGAAACTTGTAAAATGTAATTGACATTTTGATGATTAAATAAAAGTTTTTATTTATTTATGAGTAAAGTGTTACTATCTTATGTTAATCGTTTACTATGGTTTCAATTTTGCATGTTTTGACTTCCAGAATAATTATTTTATTCGAACTCTCCACAGTCGGTCATATGTCGGAAGTAGATATGAATCAAGACTGTCATGAAATTGGTTTGTATGATATGTCTAAAGGGTATTAGACATAACAATAGTTGCTGCACCATTCATGAGTGCTCATAAGTTCTGAGTATTGGATTCAACCCACGCTCACTTGCATCACTTCATGGAATTTATCTCGAGTGATCGTCAGACGGTAATATCATATAAATCTTTAAACCTAGAGATATGAGTTGTTGAATATGAGTTGGTTATCCATTGATTGTACGAAAACGCATTGGTAACTCGATGTTATCAAACGTCCTTTTGTGCATAATTCAACAAGTAGTTAGTACAAGCATATGAGTCGAAGTTTATCTGTTCCTTCTAGAAATAGAAGCGATATATGGGCCCCTCGATGATTAGGTTTTGACTTATGTACCGGGCCCGGTCAGAACCTAACTGATGTGTTCAATTTAGTTCTATGTCGAAACAAATCAGAGATCGAGAAACAAATGTTGGACAATAAGTACGACCATGTTCCATGTGTTTGTTCGGCAGATATCTTGAGAGCAGAGGATTGTATGATCACTTATCTTAAATGGCGTATCATTATTATCTCAGTTCCGAGAGACTTTGAAAGAGCTACGATTGCTAGTCGGATCCTGAAGTCATATCAGCAAATATAGTTATTAGACTTATCAAAGTGGGAGACTATTGGATATAGTGTCTAAGTCCATAACTTTATTTGGTATGTACTTGACCCGACCCGGCATGGTCCATTTGGGTTGCATGGCATTGCAATACTTGGATAGACTAAATGAGAGAAAGGACACTTGTGATTATTAATATATTATAAGTTCTAATATATTCATAATAATATTATTTAATTAGTGTTGATCAAGTACTAATTTATAATTAATTTGGTGATCAAAATGAGACTAATTAAATATGTAGGGTTGATTATGACAATCATCTAATCTTTTATGGTGGATTTATGATCCATGGTTTATGGAGTTGGGTTATAACCATTTGGAGCTCCATGGATAGTTCATGGGAGTTACAAACCCATGGATCATTAGAATTCAAGAGTCATGACAATTAAGGGCATTCATGTGTAAACCCTAATTGTGACAACACTATAAAAGGAGCCCTATAGCCAGCAAAATCGGACTACTAGTGAGTTCTAAGAGGGTATAACCGATTTTGAGTGCAAGTGTATTCTCTCAAGTTATTCCAAGTCTTGTAGTGTTGTATGAAGCATTTGAGGCATAACATTTGGGGTGCTAGGCTCACAAAGTCTTCAAGGAATCCAAGCAACAAGAAATGTATGTACTTCTACTAGTTTTATATGACATATTCCCCATGCCATGCTAGTTAGGAAGTAAACCTTGAAAAATCAAATTTGCATGTATATTAGAGAAAACATAGATTCAAGGTTTATAGGGTTGCATGTACACCATAGGAGTGTTAGAATGCTCAAAACCCATCAAATCCACCAATACTCATGACAGTCTTGAATCAGTACTTACTTTAAAGAGTATGACTGATTATGGAGGTTTGAGTAAATTAATACTCAGGAAGTGGGTTCAACACATGAAAAAGTGAAACACAATAATAAATTAACAGAAATGCTAGCATCACCAACACTTTATTAAGTCTCCACAAAATAAACATCAAATCAGTTACAATTCATACTACTGATTATCAAACTAACAACTTAAACAGTTACATTATATCATCAACAAATCTAATTTCTATTGATCTAGTATGATTATCCTGCTTGATCCTTGATAATGGCTTCGTGAACAGATCGACTGGATTATCCTCTATTGACACTATATTTATGACAATGTATCCATCCTCGACTCGGTTTCTCACATATTCATATTTCCTGATTATATGTCTTGAGTTACCATGGTCTGGGGTTCTTTAGTCAATGCGCATGCACCCTCATCGTACAGAAGATTTCTATATGATCCTTAATACTTGGAATGATAGCAATATTAACAAATAAATTCTTCAACCATGTAGCTTCTTTCGTGGCTTCGCTAACTGTTATATGCTGTAACTCACAATTCGAGGCTACCAGTGTCTTCTTGTTAGAACTCTTCCAAGTGACCACTCCTACATTTAACAAGAACACCCATCCTGACTCCGAACATGAGATGTCTCTATCAGTCTAGAAACTTGCATCTGCATAACCTATAAATCTTATCTCATCTTCACCCAAATATACCAAGTACATGTTCTTTGTTCTTCATAGGTGTTTCAGAATGTTCTTTACTATTCACCAATGACTATCGCCTGGGTATTCTTGAAAGAGACTCACCATGATTAGAGCATACGAGACGTCAGTTCGAGCCACATGTTATGGCATACATTATCGATCCCATATTAGAAGCATAAGGGATTCGACTCATTCTTTCCTTCTCATCACTCGAGCTAGTACATTGAGTTTTAATCAATTTTGTGCCATGTTGCATGGGTAGTAAACCTTTCTTGGAGTCTTGAATATTCAACCTATTCAAGATCTTCTCTAAGTATGTACTTTGGCTCAATCCTATTAGACATTTCCATCTATCTCTATAGATTCCTATACGAAGTATGTACAAAGCCTCTCCTAGATCCTTTATTGTGAAACAACTCCCAAGCTATGTCTTAGCACCATGCAACATCGGGATATCATTTCCTATGAGGAGTATGTCATCCACATCCAAAATTAGAAAGACTGCTATGCTCCCTGTAACATCTGGATTTCCAGGTATGCTATAAAGTTCATTTATCTTGAATTTTATGGAGGGACTCGGCGAGTAGACGCTCAGACTCGCCGAGTAGGAGCGCGCATTTATTGTCTAATTTAATGAAGGACTCGGCGAGTCGATGCGTGGACTCGGCGAGTCGATGCGTGGACTCGGCGAGTCCGCGCTGTTAAGTGAAACCCTAATTCTCGGGGCCTCTGCCCTATTTAAAGGCCTTTATGGCCTCTATTTGCGGCCAATGCACCCCTGAGAAACCCTAGAGAGAGAGCATTTGTGGTGCTAGAGAAAGGCTAATTCACCATTTGTTGAGTGTTTTAGCAAAAGAGAAGTGGTTTCCAACAAGAGGAGGTCAAGGGAGCTGTGGATCTAGGGTTTTCAAGTTCAGATCTACACTATTGAGGTATCAAATCGAACTTCCTTTCTGTTTTGGGTTAAGATCTTTGATTTAGGGTTTTCTATAACCTTTGAAGGCTTGAAGAGTTGAGTTTATGGTCCCTTGCTGGGTTAGGCCTCAGATCTAGACCCATATAGGTCCAGAGAACCTTTCCCATTCTGCTTTACGCTTGTTCATGGAGGATTGGAGACTAGGTTGCCATTTTTAGAGTTATTTCTCCATTTATGACTTGATGTGGGTTGCATGCACGTAAAGGTTGCACCTTTACGTGACCTTTGAGCACTTGAAGGCCAGATCTATAGTTTAGAGAAGCAGATCTGACCTCAGAAGGTCATTTGAGAGTTGTTAAGGGAGCAACTCGCAGAGTCCATAAGTGGACTCGACGAGTCGAGTCGGGGTTGCCCCGCGATTCGTCGCAGGTGTAACACGTCGAGTGGAAGGATGACTCGACGAGCCAAGAGAGGCTGAAAGGATTCAGAGGACCCACATGGACTCGCCGACTCGCCCTTGTGCACTCGACGAGTCGGGTCAAAGTTTGACCGTTGACTTTCGTTGACCTTAGGGTTCTGGTCAAGACTGATTCAAGAGAGTTCAGGGAAGGGTAGAATGGCCTTCTACCCAATATGTAGAGATGAGATCATGAGAGAATATTGATCGGGGATGTTATTTGAATAATAGGAGGCGGCTAAGTCTGGACGTTGAGCACGAAAGTTTATCCGACTTCATTGAGGTGAGTCTTCTCACTATACTGTACCTGGAAGGGTACCTATGTGTGACCGGAAGGTCTTATATGCTATGAGATGTAAGTGCTATGTGCGGTTATGTGATATGTATGTGCTATGTATGTTATGTATGGTATGGACCGGAAGGTCAAGATGATATGGACCGGAAGGTCAAGATGACATGGACCGGAAGGTCAAGAGGTTACGGACCGGAAGGTCGATACGGGTAGGACCGGAAGGTCTACCGGGATTCGGGACGGAAGTCCCCTGAGACACATGGATCAGAAGATCCTACAGAGTTATGGCCTGGAAAGGCGTATGTGTTGTATGAGGTATCTTGGGGAACTCACTAAGCATTTATGCTTACAGTTGTTATGATGTGTGTTTCAGGTACTAGCGAGGATCGCGGGAAGGCGCCGGCATGATCCGTACACACTTATGAAGTTTATGTTATTGAGATTCTGGGACATGTTTTGTTATGACACAGTGGATACATTATGTGTTGTGATTGAAAGTATGATTTAAAAATGAAAAATTGTTTTGAAAAATTACGTTGTTACAAGTTGGTATCAGAGCCTTGGTTTGAGGGATTCAGGTGCATCTTCGGATGAATCTGGACTCAAACTGAGGATTTGAGAAAGTTTTTTATAAGATAAATAATTTTTCTAAGAGAGTAAAAGATTTTGAGAAAGGCAGAAGGAAGCAGTGTGTACGATCAGCCAGCGCCCGAACGGTGATTTCCCAAAATACCCTTACATTATGTGTTACGAGATATGATATGATATGTTATGCATGCTAGAGTAGGCTAGGTATTCATATTAGGACTGGAGTGGCATGATTTGTGATGCCTTAGCCTAGGAGATTACTGCTGCTTTGAGATGCTTCGAGAGGGAGTAGGTAGCAGTGAGGAGCTTATGAGAAGTCTACCGAAGGGTAGCCTATGCTTAGCAAGATGTAGAGTACTTGTGATCTGGGATCCTAGGAGGAGGACTTGGAATGAATGCTGATGCGGTGTGGAAGGTAGTATTGGGCCCGTACTACTGAAAACACCGGATCAGTGAGCAGTCCAAGTAAAAATCCTTAGGGTACCAAGGAACAAGTAGGGTTGGGTGATCGAGTGCGAGGATACTCGATTCAGTCTCTGGTATCTTTGTTTTGTGTTTCAGAGACATCATGGTTTGTACAACACACACACCGGAGAGCAGCGGTGTTAGCGATGGTGAGATTCGCCGTATGATTCATGACGAGATGACTGCGGCAATCCGGAAGGCTAATCCGGAGGATGACAAGTAGCGGATTGAGAAGTGATGACATGTTTCGAGTACCATGATAAGTAACGGATTGAGAATTGATGTCATGGTTCGAGTACCATGATAAGTAACAGATTGAGAAGTGGCGTCATGGTTCGAGTACCATCAGTTGTAGCATGTCGAAAGGTGATGTCATGGTTCGAGTGCCATGATGTGAGGAGGAATGAGAGGGGGGAACATGGTTTGAGTACCATGATTCGTAGAAGATTAAGAGGAAATAACATGGTGCAGGTACCATGATTCATAGCAGCTCGAGAGGTGGCAAAGCGGTTTGAGTACCATGTCATGTGGCGGTTAGTATTTTGGGTTTTTACCGATTATTCCGTGGGGATTGTCTAGACTGAGATCAGTGGTGAATGAGTATGGGGCCAGAAGGCCTTGATGAACAAGTTTTAGTGGAGCATCCCTTGAAAAGGGAAATCGAGTGAGCTCCGAGGGATTCTGGGTGATATGCCAGTTGGAGTCGCAAGACTCAGGAATGAGTAGGGATGGTGCATTATGGGAGAATACGGCCTGGGCTGGGCAACCGGCCGATAGTGGAGAGGTCACTTTCTGTGACCTGAGTGGTGCTATTTCCGTTTCCTGTGGGAAACGTAAGAGGTGATGAGATTTCGATTTTTGAGTTTGGGGGTGAGCCCTGTGGGATTACACGGATGGTGATCTCCAACCAGAGTATATTGTAGTAGGTCTGCCGCGAGGTAAAGGTATGGCTTGAACAGGTCGTCAGTGGGGACTGAGATAGTCAAGGACCAGGATACACCCTAATTGAGTATAGTAGGGCATGTGTTAGCTGCAGCGTCGGACGATCAAGAAGAGTATATCAGGGCGGTGACCCTTATTATCTTTGATAGGTATTAAGAGTGGAAATATGGGTACTGCTCTTACGATAAGTGACGCGATGGAACGTTGGTTGAGGAGTCGATGATAAGGAGTACGGTAGATCATTACTTCCAGACTAAGAGTCAGGGTTAATACCGGACGGTTGGGGAGGTACGGTGATGGAATGGTGTGAGATTCTGAATGACTAAAGGCAGTCATGGTAGGAAGTTCTGAGGATTTCATCTGAGTTTTGGGGCATTGGAGTTGTTCGATCTCTGTCAGGAGATCAACGAGCTTTGTGTAGCACCCTCCAAGAGTCGGTGCGATGTTAACGGTGGAAACAGTCTGTGGGATAGATTGCTGGTGCACCGATTGGGGTTGGTTCGAACCCTAAGTGGGGGAGAACCGAGTATTTTATTGAAGGGATTAGAGATTCGATCGAGAACGGTTAGAGATCTGGATACGGAGAGATCACCAGTGCGAACTCATAAGCCCAGGGTTGTTGGTGATTGAGACGAGGTGCAGAGCGAGATGGTGCATGTGATATGTTTGAAAAGGATGAGTGCCTCCACGACAAGTGGTCGTTGATCGGAGACCTAGGGGTGAACGGGAATTCTTCAAGGTCATAATGGTGAATTCGAGATGGTTGGCTCGTAGGGTGAGTTCGGCGGTTGAGAAATTCTGGTTAAACGATGGGGCTGTTATTCAGCTTGGAAAGGGCAGAAGTTGATTAGACAACCAATTCCAGGTTGTGGAACAGGAAAATCAGTGGATGAGACGAGACATCGTGAGGTCCCATGTGGTGTATCGAGGTATCCGAATTTAATGCATTGAATTTCGGAAAATTTTGAGTCTTGAGTGGAGACGGAAAGTGGTGGGTCAAGTATCGATGATTCCAGTGAGACCCCCTTTTAGTTAATGACAGCAAGTGAGAGTGTCCGAGAATATGGATTACAGCAGTAGAGGTTGTTGTGATGCTACGGAAATCCGTAGTACTCACTAGTCAGAGGTTGTTGTGATGCTACGGGAAGCCGTAGTACTCACTAGTCAGAGGTTGTTGTGATGCTACAGGAAGCCGTAGTACTCACTAGTCAGAGGTTGTTGTGATGCTATGGGAAGCCATAGTACTCACTAGTCAGAGGTTGGTGTGATGCTACAGGAAGCCGTAGTACTCACTAGTCAGAGGTTGTTATGATGCTACGGGAAGCCGTAGTACTCACTAGTCAGAGGTTGTTGTGATGCTACGGGAAGCCGTAGTACTCACTAGTCAGAGGTTGTTGTGATGCTACGGGAAGCCGTAGTACTCACTAGTCAGAGGTTGTTGTGATGGTACGGGAAGCCGTAGTACTCATTAGTCAGAGGTTGTTGTGATGCTATGGGAAGCTGTAGTATTCACTAGTGAGAGGTTCTGGTGATACTGCGGGAAGTCGTAGTACTCACCAGCCAGTTAGAGGTTGTGGTGATACTGCGGGAAGCCATAGTACTCACCGGTTAGTGAGAGGTCGAGGTGGTGCTACGGGAAGACGTAGCACACACTAGTTAGCGAGAAGTTTCTATGGTAAAATACTTTTTGCTCAGAGCGTGGCGCAGAGAGTTTTGGGCATGAGGTGGCCCTGATTGGTGAGTTTTTGGAAACCTGGTGGTCGGACCAAGGGCGAGATCGGGGTCTCCTCAATGTTAGGGGATCATTATGTTCTGAGTAAGGTGTGGTCATTGCAATCCAAAAAAAAATGGGATAAGTGAAGTACACATGAGTTGTGGGAAATGAGTTCTGAGTTGAGTGCTTCGTTGAGACGAATGGTTCCAACTCTGGGTCGAACCAAACCCTCGAGTCGAGTTTCGCTCTGGTGGTGCGTTGAATAGGTGAAATGAGATTCTGGACTCTGAGGTGGGTTCCATGTGGAGGAGTATTGTTTGTCATCTGATGTCTTAGACCTGTGTGGGTCAGTACTCGGGTACGGGAGGTACCGCAAGTTGTATGGATCGATGAGTAACGGATGACATAGGTCGGGGTTGAGTCGATCTCCAGTTGGGGAGGTGGCATTCGCTTAGGGTTAAGCGAACTTCGTTATTCGTCTGTCACCTTGGGCCGATGTGATTGTAGTAAGAAGGAAACCATGGAGACGGTTGGGATAATGCAACGGATGACCTGGAGGTTCAACTGTTGGGTCGAGATCAGATCTGGTACTCAGTGTTAAAAAGGGAAACGAGGGAAGCAGCCGAGGCTTATGATTTTAGATGTCTAAGGACTTCTGAGCGAGCATGATTCTCTTGTGTCAGAGAACAGGATGTTGAAAGTTTATTGTTCGGATGGATTCTGTTAGTAGTTCAGTGGATGAGCCCTGGTGGGATGTAAACCCTTTCGTTCCTTGGGGCGTGATTCAGACTGTTTTGGTACGTTGGTATGAGCGATCGCTAGCCGATTGTCGGATTTTGTTTTGTGAGAATCAGAGGAACAGTGAGTTATCAGGGTTTGATGTTCGAAGAGCGAATATCATGATGATAGCGTGAGTGGAGGGTTTGGCGGCAGGCCAGGCCACTAGAGTTTCCCGATTCTGGGAAGGTCAAAAAGGGGTATTTTAGTGACATAGGGGCCGGTTTTGTTCCAAATTTGGAGTTCCTGGTCGGGTCCAGGTATTCATGAAGAAAGATATCGTTTTGGTGTGAGGACCTCTCAGTGGTGCTTTTCGAGTGTTTGGTTTCTATCTATGTAGTTGAGGAGCGATTTCGAGGACAAAATCTAATTTAAGTGGGGGAGAATTATAACATCCGGATTTCCAGGTATGCTATAAAGTTCATTTATCTTGAGTTTTATGGAGGGACTCGGCGAGTAGACGCTCAGACTCGCCGAGTAGGAGCGCGCATTTCTTGTCTGATTTAATGAAGGACTCGGCGAGTCGATGCGTGGACTCGCTGTTAAGTGAAACCCTAATTCTCGGGGCCTGTGCCCTATTTAAAGGCCTTTATGGCCTCCATTTGCGGCCAATGCACCCCTGAGAAACCCTAGAGAGAGAGAGAGAGAGACAGAGAGCGTTTGTGGTGCTAGAGAAAGGCTAATTCACCATTTCTTGAGTGTTTTAGCAAAAGAGAAGTGGTTTCCAACAAGAGGAGGTCAAGGGAGTTGTGGATCCAGGGTTTTCAAGTTCAGATCTACACTATTGAGGTATCAAATCGAACTTCCTTTCTGTTTTGGGTTAAGGTCTTTGATTTAGGGTTTTCTATAACCTTTGAAGGCTTGAAGAGTTGAATTTATGGTCCCTTGCTGGGTTAGGCCTCAGATCTGGACCCATAGAGGTCCAGAGAACCTTTCCCATTCTGCTTTATGCTTGTTCATGGAGGATTGGAGACTAGGTTGCCATTTTTAGAGTTATTTCTCCATTTACGACTTGATATGGGTTGCATGCACGTAAAGGTTGCACCTTTACGTGACCTTTGAGCACTTGAAGGCCAGATCTATAGTTTAGAGAAGCAGATATGACCTCAGAAGGTCATTTGAGAGTTGTTAAGGGAGCAACTCGCCGAGTCCATAAATGGACTCGACGAGTCGAGTCGGGGTTGCCCCGCGATTCGTGGCAGGTGTAACCCGTCGAGTGGAAGGATGACTCGACGAGCCAAGAGAGGCTTAAAGGATTCAGAGGACCCGCATGGACTCGCCGAGTCGCCCTTGTGCACTCGACGAGTCGGGTCAAAGTTTGACCGTTGACTTTCGTTGACCTTAGGGTTCTGGTCAAGACTGATTCAAGAGAGTTCAGGGAAGGGTAGAATGGCCTTCTACCCAATCTGTAGAGATGAGATCATGAGAGAATATTGATCGGGGATGTTATTTGAATAATAGGAGGAGGCTAAGTCGGGACGTTGAGCACCAAAGTTTATCCGACATCATTGAGGTGAGTCTTCTCACTATATTGTACCTGGAAGGGTACCTATGTGTGACCGAAAGGTCTTGTATGCTATGAGATGTATGTGCTATGTGCGGTTATGTGATATGTATGTGCTATGTATGTTATGTATGGTATGGACCGGAAGGTCAAGATGATATGGACCAGAAGGTCAAGATGACATGGACCGGAAGGTCAAGAGGTTACGGACCGGAAGGTCGATACGGGTAGGACCGGAAGGTCTACCGGGATTCGGGACGGAAGTCCCCTGAGACACATGGATCAGAAGATCCTACAGAGTTATGGCCTGGAAAGGCATATGTGTTGTATGAGGTATCTTGGGGAACTCACTAACCATTTATGCTTAGAGTTGTTATGATGGGTGTTTCAGGTACTAGCGAGGATCGCGGGAAGGCGCCGGCATGATCCGTACACACTTATGGAGTTTATGTTATTGAGATTTTGGGACATGTTTTGTTATGACACAGTGGATACATTATGTGTTGTGATTGAAAGTATGATTTAAAAATGAAAAATTGTTTTGAAAATTTACGTTGTTACACTCCCTCCAACTTTGCTATAGTCACAAGACTCATCTTCACTTCTACAAAATCCAAACTCCTTGACCTTCTCATGAATGAAAAGATTCCAGCTGTGATATGCATGTTTTAGTTCATATATAGACCTTTCAAGCCAACACACTTTATATGGATACTTTGGATCGACGAAACCCTCAGGTTGTTCCGTGTACAAATCCTCTACAAGTTTTTCATTCAGTAAAGTGGTTTTCACATCCATTTTCCTTACATCATAATCATTAAAGGCTTCTATGGCAAGTAATATCTTAATAGACTTGATTTTGGCTACTACCGAGAAGGTTTCCTCATAGTCAATTTGTTGAGTCTAAGTATAACCGTTCCCAATGAGAATATCCTTAAACGTGTGAATATTCCCACCCATGTCGATCTTCTTCTTGAAGATCCATTTCCATCCAATATTTTTGATGTCAGGTGTGTGGGATCAACCAAATTCCAAACATGGTTGTCATACATGGACTGATTCTCGCTCTTCACTTGGCAGTCTCAACGCCTGTCATCACTTCCTTATAGTTGGATGACTCATCCATATCAACTAGTGTACGATCATTGATCAATATGTCTCCTTATATGGTAATATGGAAGCCATAGGACTCATAATGAAGACAAACTCTACTTGATCTGCTAATGCGAGGTGAAGATATATCATTTTTTTCAACAGGCTACTCAGCCTCAGGTTGAGGTTCCTTAACAGGTTGTTGTGCCTCAGTTTGGGTTCTAGTGTCAAGTATAGGTTCTTCTTCTCTTCACACTTCAAGTTATTTAAGGTCGATATGGCTCTTACTGCCTTCTTTGGAAATAAGATCCTTCTCGAGGAAGAATCCCCTTTGAGGAACAAACATATTGTTCTTAGAAGGCTCATAGAACAAGTATCCAAAACAATTTTGTGGATAACCAATGAAGTAGCACTTCTCTGATTTGGGCTCGAGTTTATCGTTCTCCTCGTGACGAACAAAAACCTTGCATCCCGTAACTTTTATATGTGTTAGAGAGGGATGTGTCCCACTCCACATCTCAGAGGGTGTTTTAGTTACCTTCTTACTTGTTATGAGGTTTAAGATATGGCCGGTTGTCTGTAAGGCATACCCCCAAAAGGATATCGAAAGTGTAGCTTGACTCATCCTTTATCAAGCCATATTTAATAATGTTCGATTTTCTTCTCTTAGTTATAGCATTCAACTATGGTGTCCTAGGAGGAGACAATTGTGAAACTATTCCACGATTCTTAAGATGGTCATAGAATTCTAGACTTAAGTATTCTCCACCCTATTGGATCGGAGCATCTTGATCTTTCTGCCAAATTGTTTCTCTACTTCATTTTGAAATTCTTTTAACGCTTCAAAGGTTTTTAACATGTGATTGATTAAATAGATATATCCATACCTACTAAAATCACCAGTAAAAGTCACGAAATATATTTCACCATGTCTTGTGGCGGATTTAAATGGTCCACAAATATTTGTGTGGATCGGGTCCAACAAATCCTTGCCTCTTTCATAGTGACCCATGAATGGATCCTTTCTCGTCCTCCCAAGTAATAAATATTCGCATACATCATCTTATTTGAGGTCAAATGTTTCCAATATCTCATCCTATTGGAGCTTGACAATGCACTTCATGTTTATATGGCCAAACCAACAATCCCACAAACATGATTTATCCTATTTATTATTACAGGAACCAACATTTAACAATAGTGTATCCATTTCACCTAAACAAAAATACTTTCATACACACCTTTACAAGGACGAGCTTTAAATATAAAAGAACCATTCTTATAAATCAAAATGTCACCATTATCATTATCAACAGAAAATCGAAAACTATCCTTATAAAGTGCATGAAAAATAATAATGGTGCGTGCCATATTAGATGATAATCAACAATTCAATAAACTATGATAAACACCATCACTAAGCATGAGCTCGTAATTCCCAATCCTTGTAATAGTAGACTTGTGCTTATTTCCCATGATGAGATTGAGCTCCCCATGACTCAACTTCATACATTGTCTTAGTACTAGTATTTCACACAAATGTGATTACGACAACTTGAATCAAGAATCCAATAGTTAGAAGTATATGTGATATGGAGCTCTATCATAAACATACCTGAGGTGCCACCCACCTTGACTTTTCCCTTCTTAAGGCCTTCTAGGTATTTTGGGCAACTATGTTTCCAATGTACCTTGTTATGGCAGGAGAAACATATGGCCTCCTTTAGATCAGTGGAAGGAGTTATCTGAGCTTGGAACTTCCTCTTTGGACCTTGGTCAGACTATCCGAAATTATATTTTCCCTTTCTTTTGTGATGAGAAACCCTTTTTCCTTTTCGCAGAACCACGATCAATAGCTAAGACTAGAGTAGTAGGGTTTGAGTTGTTGGGTTTCTTCATGCTTGCCTCAACAGCCTTAAGCATGCCTTGCAACTCCATCAACATCTTATTGAGATTGTTCATACTATAGTTCATAATTAACTATTAACATGAACTGCAAAAGCATGTACAAGACCATGTCGATGGTCAACTCCTATGGTAGATCGACACCAAGATTTCCCAATTTATCTATGTATGATTTTGTCTTTTCGATGTTCACACATACAAAAGCTCCCTATTATTGTTTACATACCATCAGGGACTTAATAATCTTGAATTGCTCTTGCCTACCCTGGTCTTGGAACATTTCCTTGAGGATCAATTTCATTGTTTGGTTTTTATTTAAAAATTAGTTTGAAAGTCATAAGATTTAGCAACAGAATACTTAATAATTAGAATAAACATAAAACATGTTTATACGCACCAAGGATCTTCTTGCAAATTTTGGAAAGAAAAAAAGCACTAAAGAGGAAGAATTGTTTAACAACCTTTGTATACTTTGTGTCACACCCCCAAACCGAAATGGCGGAAACGTTCGGGGGCGGAGGACGTCATGTACAGTATCACAACAATTGAATAATAGTAATCAAAGCAACAACAATGATGGTATTAATAGTATAGTCTTTACATTTCATTGAATCATACACGATTGACTCCAAAAGTAAATACAAGTAAAGACTCGAAGCTACTATGCTCCATCTTCTTGAATCCGGGCGTGTACCTGTCTACTAATGTACTGAGAATACAAGTAGGTTTTGAAAGATTATCAGCATGAAGCTGGTGAGTTCATAAGCGTTTAGTTTTGGAAAAATTGTTCTTTGTTCTTTTGAAAAGTGTGTCATCTTTCCTTAAAAAACCTTATATTTTCTTATGTAATGAATGCATAAACCTTTAGTAAAAAAAATGAATCTTACTAGTTTCTCCTGCGAGTATTTAGTGTATACAAATCATATACAATCCATATCGAACAACCAATCGATTATGTGGTTCTGCCCCAGGCCCACAACTAAACAAGTAACAGGAAGTGAGGCGGAGTCCACATATTCCACTGGTTGTCGGATCCTCATGTACTTAATCCTGAAGTATCACTAGATACTTACAAAGTTAACCGTATTGTTCCTTTGATATCTGTTGAAAGTGTTCCTCAAGAAAATCCATTATTTTCTTATTGTATGTATGATTAACCAATTCTTTTTGTAACTACTTAACTCATACTAGCAATGTATAAACCAATATCTAACAGACGATTGATTGTGTGGATCTACCCTAAATCCACAAGCAAACAAGGAGCAGGAAATGAGGTGGAAACACACATTCCATGGTTTGTCGGATATTCATCACACATAGCATGGATGCATAAACCTAGGAGTTACAGAATTATTAGTGAATGTTCATTAGTGAAATTAATAACCGATTGTTTGTAGAGTACCGATGTTTACCATGGAAAAAACTATATTTTCCTAAGTTTATGTTATGTATGAATTCTGTATGAAAACCCTTATATGAAAACCTCTGTGTGAAAACCCTAGCTACCACCAGTAATGTATATTAGTCTTATTACATAAATAAAACTAGTTGAAAACGTAGTGTTCTGTATCCTGAAAGTAATGTTCTGTATCCTGAAATTATTGTTAATACCCTGCTGTGATCACCTAGTACATACGATTTATAGAAATCTTGATCGAACAAACAGTCGATTGGGTGACTCCGCCCCAAGCCCACAACCAAACAAGGAACATGAAATGAGGCGGAGATCACACATCCCACTGCAAGTCGGATGTTAATTTCATATTACCCTAGTGTATATACTAAGTTATCACATAGTTATTAACCCTAGTGTTTGTTCGTTAGGTATATTATTACGTGGACGAGTCCTTGTTTCACCTGTGGATTCTTATAACCATACTATGGACGATCAACATTACGACGCACTCGGACGTACGTCGTGAAAAATGACGTTTTTCACCCTCGGTTGACTGTAGCTAATAGTCAGGGTGCGTGATTGTCACTCTCGTATAGATCTATACACAAACTCACGCTCTCCCTCTAGGAGACTCTGGTTACAAGGCGTTTCACACTGTAGTTCTCTCATCGAATCCGCGAATAATACTATGAAAACCCTTTTTGTTATGAATCCTTATAAAATAATATCTTTTATTTCATAATCCATAAGTTTGTTTCCTCTGTTCTGAAAAATGTGTTGTAAAGTTTGTATCTTAACATGTTTTGTAAAATCGATTTCAAGTCTAGTAGTGACGATGTTTTACTATGTATGTAAGTTCTATGTTAAATGTATACTAGTGATAGGAAAAATATAATAAACCAAAAATTATATTTTAAAAAACAAGATTACTTGTGCTTTTACTTCTATTCCCCCTGAAAACATTAAAAACTCGTAAAAATATAGGGGTATGAACTCACCTTAGGTGGGTAATTCGATTGAAGGTTCGCGTAAGGATGAGAAGTTCCACGAATGAATTCCCGAGACACAACGAGTCCTAAATGACATATAATAGCATATATAGGCATGTAATTAGTGTTGTGGACAACTAAAATGCAAGGAAACACCCTTAGGGACTAGGAAACACTTGAAACTAAGTGTTACAATCACATGTGATTGACTAAAAAGGGTTTACGGTCATACAAGAGAGTGTACGGCCAAGGGTTCATGGCTAATGTGAGTGTACAGACATGAGTGTACGGCTGTACACCCATGAAAGAAACACACAAAAAGGGTGATTCGATCCATGTGGAAGCTAGTGGCTCTAATATTCAAGAAGAAGGTGGTCAAAACACTCGATTTAGACCCTTTTTGGGTGTGTACGACCAACCTATGAAGGGTTTAAGGCCGTACACCCTTCAAGGTGACGAACTATGACAAAATATGATGAATCGGGGCTTGGATCTAATTGTATTTCATGTATAACATGTTTATGGTTGAAATACTTACGTTTTTGGAGCCTTCGGGGGTGTTCACGGCCGATGATAGTTGAGAAAGAATGGGAGTGGTCTCAGTTGGGAGGAGGGAAAAATGAGAAGAAATGAGGACTACATATATATATATATATATATATATATATATAGAGAGCGAGAGAGAGAGAGAGAGGGTGGTGTACATCCGTGGACCCTGTGTATGGCCGTACACACCTTGGGAATGGTTTCCGGAACGAGTCAAACTCTCCAGCCTCGAATAAACACTTAAACTTAGAAGCTCTTGAGGTGAAAGTGAAGGAATATGATACCTTTGGGGTGAGTTCGCGGCTATAGATGGGTGTACGGCCGTACACCCATGTGTACGGCCGTACACACCTCTTGAAGGAGTGTTCGGTTTGAATACAACTCGATGAACTGAAAAGAACTCATCCCCAGACCCAAACTTTGAATGTACTATGTTTAGAACACTCAAACAGGCCCTAAAGAATGCTAAAAGATAGTAGAAATGAGTCTGACTTTCAATGATCGAGGTAACTTAGAGATAGAGATTTCCGGGTTGTCACATCATCCCCCCGTTAGAGGGAATTTCGTCTCGAAATTCAAGCATAGAATATAAATCATGGGCTTGGAAAAAGATGAGGGGTATCACAAGTGTCTCATCGGATAGACACTTCTTTAGGATCGGTAGGGTACTTGGGTTTCATAAAACCCCCAAATTCTGCAGTGAATTCAGATCCTCGCTGGGTGTTTCAGCGGATCATCACTTGTTTCATCTGTTGTTCTGGTCAGTGAAGGGTGTGTAGGTTTAGCTTGCTCAACCATGTTCATCCAACTGGTAGAGTGCCCTTTTGTAGTCCTGAGCAGCCTTTGTCCTTAAGTTCGTGGTAGGACTCAGACCTGGTTCATCTATCATTGTCCCGTGTACACAAGTCGTATATAATTAAGATTGACAAGACGGTCGGATGGGTGGCCCTGCCCCAGGTTCACAACCAGACAAGGAACAGGAGATAGGGCGGAAACACACATCCTAAATCAGTAGAATCTTAATTATATACCACCCTCGCGTGTACATTTAACATTGATAGGCTAACTGTATCTGTCCCTAGCCTCTGTGCTTGAACTTGACTTGCTGTTTGAGTGGTATTTCCAAAATGATCTGCTGAGGGTGCTTAAGGAAGATTATGGTTGGATACCATACTCCTCGCATGAGTATTTGTGGGGGGTTTCAAGCGAGATGAAATTTCGAGGTTTGCATCTAGTTTGTCATTATGAGTGACGAGAGTTTTGATATTTGGTCGGTTTAAGGCGAAGGGTCTCCTCGGTGACACATAGGTTCGACATCGCGTGGACTCAGTTAGACTAGGTGGGATGACATCTTCGGATCGCGTGTTAAGTTGGTTCGGAAAGAGTGCTTTGTTAGAACATCGGTGCATCTGAGTGTATGTTTCTGGTGCTTTCTGTTTTGATCCTGATATTACTACTACAATAGTTTTGTATTGCCTTAAGTGTATTAACTGAAAGATTGTTCTAGTGACTGATACTTGATATTATGATCCCTATCCAGTCCCTCTATAATCTCTTGGTGTCTACAAGCCATATATAATTAAGATTGACAAGACGGTCGACTAAGTGACTCTGCCCTAAATCCACAGCCAGACGAGGAACAAGAAATAAGGCGGAATCACGCACTCTAAGTCTATTGGTTCTTAATTATATGTGGCCCTAATGTTTGCAACAAGTCGATATAGCTTACCAGAAAGAGTATTTAGTTTCTATATAAACTATGTGCTTAGTTTAGATGAGGAAGAAACTATTATAGTTAGGATTTGGTTGGGAAACGTACCGTTCTTCTCATGTGGTTCCGGGGTAGACTCTCCTGCAGTGATCATTAGCATCCTTCCTTCCTCATCAGGGTTTTTGTCCAATGGACCATCTCTCCTATAGTGTCATGTTTCACCACACTTGTGGCAGGTCTGACTTGTTTTCTCAAATGGGACCTAAGAGATTGGTCATGTCGGTGCTCTACAGAAGCGAATGGTGTGTCCTCTTCGAAGGCAGTTCTTGCGATAAATCTTCCGACACCTTCCGGTATGATGGAAGTTACAGTTGTTGCATTTAGGGAGGGTTCCAGCATAACGACTGCCTTGTTTTGATGTGGTTGGTGTCGTGGCAGCATAGGCCGCACCCGTCTGTTGTCCCTCGGAGGGTTCTTGTGTTGATTGTCTCTTCTTCCCACTCACATACCTTTGTTTATCATCATCTCCTTTGGTTGACTCCTGGACGGGGTCGATTATGCCTTGGCGGATCCCATAGTCCACCAATGTTCGAGCCATACGTTTGGCACTGTCAAACGTTAGAGGTTTCGCCGCTAATACGTTTCCTTGGATTGGAGAAGGTAGTCCCCAAATGTACCTTTCTACCTTCTTGCTCTACGGGGTAACCATCCCCGGGCATAGCCCAGCTAAATCGTTGAATCTATCGGTGTAGGAATCTATGTCTGACCCTGCCATGGTAAGATTCCACAGCTCATGCTCTAGTTTCTGTACTTCGCCCCTCGGGCAGTACTCTTCCAGCATCATCTGTTTTAGATTCTCCCAGCCCATTGTGTTTGCGATCGGAAGAGTCAATGGCTTGACATGGCTATTCCACCATGTAAGGGCTTTGTCAAAGAAGGTGCAGGCAGCAAACTTCACTTTGCTCCCTTCTGGGCACAGGCATAGCTCAAAAATTGATTCTGTATTTTCGAACCATCACATTAGAGCGATGACCCCCCCCCCCACTTCCATCTAAGGATTTGGGTCCGCAAATCATGAAGTCTGTGTATGAGCACTCCTTTGTGTGTCCGTGGTTAGAGTTGTTGGTTACACTACCCGATCCACTAGTAATACTTGCATTGATTTGTGTCATGACAGTTGTCACTGCGGCTGATACTGCCGCCTGAAAGACAATCGGGTCATACTGAGAAAGGTGTTAGTGGTGGTGTGTTGTTCTTGTTTCTGTTCGACTTCTTCGGCGGCATCTTTCTACTATAAGGTGTAAAAGATGATACGAGGGTAAGTCCTTAGTGGTTACGAGTCGAGTGTTATCTGAATCAAAATTGTATCAGTTTTGAATGTATCATGTTCTGACTTTCGAAACAACTCATAAAAGAGGTCTATGCAACATATACTTATGAATTTGATAGTGAGTACCCTCTTAATGAAGTAATGAGATCTGGTTTACTGACACTAGCTGATATGAAAAAGGCGACAAGCCTAACACATAGTGTGAGCAGTGTAATCACTAACTCACTAGATCATATTAGTTGGTTAATTATTAGTATGACGTATATAGTTCTCTACCACCTAGCGCGCCTCGGTAGGGGTTTCCTGTCCTAGTTATGATGGTTCTGAATTCAGCCGTGGGGATTTGTTGTCTCTGAACTTCCCTATAGTTTTCCTATTCACCGCAGCTCATGCTTTGGGTTCTATCACAGATGTCCAGTACCTCCTGATGAGAGATTTGCCTCCTCGTATGATTCCTTCTTGGTTACACTACCCGGGTTCTAAACACTTTATCCTGTCCCAACCCTGCCTCCATCACCCTCCCAACTCAAAGAAACCCTAGATTGAAATCCTAAACCATTTTTGTGTGAATTGAGCTATTTTGGTGCCTTTTTATGTGTTTTTGAAGTTGAAGGATAAGAAGAGAGCTTAGGAGATCAAGAGGAAGCTAGTAGATCCCAAGGTTTTGCTTCATTCTCAGTCCATTCAAGGTAAAACTCTTGAACCTTGACCATCTATTTCCTAGATCTTGTTTTGGGGCTATTTCTCTACCTTTTCTAAGATTTTGAGAGGATGTGCTTAGCTTTGGTTTTATATGCGGGTTTGTGCTTCAGATCTGGAACCATTGAGGGTTCCCATGGCATAAAGGTGCCAACTCTATGGCCATGGGAGACCCATGCATCATATAAACCCCATTTTATAGCCTTTTGAGCCAAAAACCCCATGCATGGACATCAAGTTCGTAGCTTTACGTATAAAAGGTACCTTAGGAGGTCAGATCTATGATTGGAATGCATTAAGTCCCACTGAAATCGACTGTATCGTTTTGGACAAAGAGGCACTCGGCGAGTCACATGGGTGACTCGGCGAGTCGGGACGCTTTTTCCCCAAAAACGACTTCTGGAAATGGTTTTGGCTGAGTGGAAGGAACACTCAGCCTACTAGGGGTTTGTTTTGGACCTGGAAATCATAGGACTTGACGAGTGTATGAACAGACTAGGCGAGTCCAAGGAAATCTCCCAACTTATGAAGACGGAATCGGCGAGTTCAAGAGGAACTCGGCGAGTCATAGACTGAACATCTTCTTATGAATGAAGATGAACTTGGCGAGTTCGAGATCGAACTCGGCGGGTCGTTTGAAGATTGTCTAATGTGTTGTTGAAGCGAACTCATCGAGCTCTTGCTAGAATCGACGGATAGGGATGGGTTTATGACATTTTGTGGTCATGGGGACTCGACGAGTTGGCGGGCCAACTCAGCGAGTCGAGTCAACCACATGTTGACTTTGACTATGCATTTGACTTGGACATTGATTGGGTTTGGGTTGACCCTTGTAAGGATTGTGAGTATGAGTATGAGTTGATAACTTGGAAGAGTTGTCATGTAGGGATTGAGGAGTTGGGGAGAGTTGATTTCCACATCGAGATCAGCGCAGACACAACGCGACATCGAGGTGAGTTACCTTCCAGTAGCAGTGGGTCTACAGCCACAATGCCGGCCCACCAGTAGGAGTTGTATGATAGATGATTTTCTTTGTGATATTCATCTAGGTTTGCTAGTACCTGATATGTTTATGTGCTAGCATGATATGTTATATGTGATAGTGGTAGTAGGGGAGAATAGTCCCCAGGTTCGGTCGTTAGGACCGAAGGGTAGGTCGGGCACCCCAGAATTGCGTGACAGTATGTTTATGCTATGATATTATGTGGTAGTAGTAGGAGGTGAAATAGTCCTCGTATGTCGGTCGTAAGGACCGACGGGTACGTCAAGCACCCCAAAATGGCTTCACCTGGGTAAGTCAAGCACCTTAGAATATGTGTGTTATATTATTACATGGTAGTGGTAGGGGTGAAATAGTCCCCGGTAGTCGGGTGAAATAGACCGACGGGTAAGTCAAGCACCCCAGAATCGCTTGACCTGGGTATGTCAAGCACCCCCGAATGGGTTGACCTGGGTAGTTAGGCACCCCCAGAATTACTTGACAGTAAGTTATTGTATGGTATGTGGTATGATCGGGGAACTTACTAAGATTTGTGCTTACAGTTTACAGTTTGGTTTCAGGTACCTCTTCAGCGAAGGGAAAGGAGTCGGCGCGGTAGCAACACATCACACACACACACTGGATTCCGCACTATGATAATCTTGGGAATGTACTCTGATTTTATTACTTTTGGTGATTTGGTTTTGAGACACGATATCATGGTTATTATGAATTGATTTAATAATGGTAATGTTTTGGTTAATTATTACTTAATTAAAATGAAATTTTTGGCCTAGAAAAATCGGATGTTACAAGTTGGTATCAGAGCCTTAGTTTGAGGGATTCGGATACACTCTCGGGTGCGTTTGAACTCAAACTGAGGACTTGGTATCAAAATTTTCAAAAGAAAAAAAATCATATTTATAAAGGAAGTTTGAAAAGAGAAAAGAGCTTTGAGAAAGAACAAGATGTGTGATGTGCGCGACCGACCGAGCTCAAGTAAGTTTTCCCCAAGATACACATACATGTTATGTTATGATATGATATGATTATAAGAATTGCATGCTAGATTAGGGATAAGGATCTAGGAAGGATGCCTTGTATTCCTACTGTATATGTATGAGAACTACATGCTAGATTAGGGCTAAGGATCTAGGAAGATGCCTAATATGCCTGCTATATGTGCTTATTGAACTGCAAGATAATACTTGTTAGTCAGTTATATGATAGCTTGGATAGAGTATGATAGATTGGGACACTTAGCGCCTGAATGCTGCTTGCTTTGTGCTTATAGGAATTCTAGTTATCTTTAGCTAACTAATAAACAAATACATTACACCACATATCGCAAGGATTAAATAATTTCAGAAGGTTAGGTTTAGCCGTATTTCGCAGCTCTTGTCTGAGTCCAACCGTTGTAGGGCAGGACCTCTCATTCGAAGAATTATCTGGTTTTAGTGATATGTGATGGTATTCACAAGTTAGTTAGGTAAAGGTAACAGGAACTTCTTATGCAGCTGATGGCGGAAGGTGGGTTGGAGAGTCACCCTAGGGTAAGCCTTGGATAGGACTAGCAAAGAGAGCAGTAGATGAGGGACTTCGTGAGTTTATCACGTCCGAGATCACTAGAGGTATCCTTGAGTCGACCCCTATCATCTTCGGGTCGATCAAGGAAGGGATCATAGAGCTGATGGAGGATCGCCTCAGGGCGTTCAGGAGCGACATGGCACACATCTAGTCAGGGTCACGCACACTGTCTTTCAAGGACTTTAGGGGCAGTGGTGCGCCGGATTTCCATGGGGCTGAGGACCCCATCGCAGCCAAGAGATGGATTGCAGACATTGAGTCTGCACAGTTGACGTGCTTCTGCCCTGAGCTGTCTAAGGTGCGATATGTCGCAGGTTGTTTGAGAGACCGGGCCATGGATTGGTGGGAGTCGGTTGGTGACTCGTTAGGCGCCTCGGCTATTGAGGCTATGACTTGGTCGGACTTTGTGACCAGGTTCAGGGCTGAGTTTGCACCGGCTATAGCGCATCAGCAGTTGGCAAGGGAATTCCTGGATATGAGGCAGACAACAGAGACAGTAGCAGAGATTACCGCCAATTTCTGGGAGATGGCTTTACTGGTGCCCTAATATGCAGGAGATGAGGAGATGCAGAGGACCCGCTATCATGACATGTTGAGAGCTGATATCCGGGAGCATGTCAGTTTCTCGGCTTGCCCGACCCTGGATTCCATGATTGCTAGGGCGAGGGAGAGGGAGATTGATTTGGAGCACATCCAGAAGAGGAAGGCAGAGGATGGACAGATGAGTGTGGCTTCGGGGAAGAAGCCCAATGGAGCATACATTAGGCCGAAGGGCCAGTCGGGACAGGGTCATTGCAGGAAATGCGGCAGGGCTCATGAGGGAGCTTGTAGATTGGGAGCGTCTGGCTGCTACAAGTGCGGAAAGACGGGGAACTTTAGAAGGGATTGTACCGCCCATGCGCCCACTTTCCAGACATCAGAGTTGTTGTGTTTTAACTGCAACCAGCGAGGCCATAAAAAGGCCAATTGCCCTTAGTTGACAGCAGTCGCGCCAGTGAAGGCGCCCGCTCCAGCGACCCTTTAGATTACAAATGGCCGGCAAGGCAAGACAAAGGCTCCAGTGGTGAGGAGCCAAGCCTTCCAGTTGACTACCTAGGAGGCACGCGCCGCACCCGATGTGGTGACGGGTACGATTTCTTCTCCCTAGCTTTTATTATGTGTTGCTTATGATATTGATATGTCATGTCCTATATACGTTTAGGATCGTTCCGTGTGAATGGTATCCCAGTCCAGGTGTTGTTCGACTCAGGTGCCACATGATCATTTGTTTCTCTTGCACTTAGCAAGAGGTTTCCCGAGTCTTCGGGAATGTTGGAGTGCCCTCTAGAGGTTGAGATTGCCGATGATCGATCGGTGCGAACATCACCGGTTTTTAGAGATTGTGTTCTGAGCCGATTCGAGGAGTGCTACCTGGTAGACTTGGTTCCCATTTTGTTGCGTGGGAACAAGTTGATTATAGACATGGATTGGTTGAGCCTCAATGGGGCAGTGATCGACTGCGCGCAGCAGTTGGTTCAGATCAGGACGCCGAGTGGGGGAGAGCTGGTGATTCAGGGCGAGAGGCCACAACACGGACCAACATTATGTTCGGCAGCGAGGGCTAGGCGCTACCTACAGCAGGGTTGCACTGGTTATGTCGCCTATGTTATGGATACCCGAGAGGCAGGTAGGGCGATGGTGAGCGACGTTCCGGTGGTGTGAGATTACGCGGATGTATTCCCAGAGGAGCTTCATGGGATAGCTCCGGAATGACAGGTGGAGTTCAGGATCGACCTAGTCCCTGGTGCGGCTCTGATAGCCAAGGCACCGTATCGGTTGGCTCCTCTCGAGATGCAGGAGTTGTCTACGTAGCTGCAGCAGCTGCTAGACAAGGGATTTATCAGGCCGAGTAGTTCGCCTTGGGGAGCCCCGATCCTGTTTGTCAAGAAGAAGGATGGGTCGCATCGTATGTGCATAGATTATCGGGAGCTGAACAAGGTAACGGTGAAGAACCGTTATCCACTCCCGAGGATAGATGACTTGTTCGACTAGCTTCAGGGAGCATCTTGGTTTTCCAAGATAGACTTGAGGTTAGGCTACCATAAGATGAGGGTCAGGGATGAGGATATACAGAAGACTGCTTTCCGAACTCGCTATGGCCACTACGAGTTCGCGGTGATGCCCTTCGGGCTCACCAATGCTCCTGCCGCGTTCATGGACCTCATGAGCTGCGTGTGCAGACCGATGCTGGATCGGTATGTGATAGTTTTCATTGATGATATCTTGGTGTACTCCAAGATGCAGGAGCAACATGAGGAGCATCTGCGAGAGGTTTTGGATACTTTGAGGAGGGAGAGCTTGTACGCCAAGTTCTCCAAGTGTGAGTTCTGGTTGCGCGAGGTGCAGTTTCTTGGACACCTTGTCAACCAGAAAGGTATTCTGGTCGACTCGGCCAAAGTGGAGCCCGTGATGAGATGGGAGGTTCCGAAGTCTCCATCTGAGATTCGGAGTTTCCTGGGGTTAGCAGGCTATTACCGGAGGTTCATTCAGGACTTGTCCAAGATAGTCGTACCCTTGACCCGATTGACGAAGAAGGCCGTGGTCTTTCATTGGGGACCTGAGCAGCACGCAGCATTCGAGACGCTGAGACAAAGATTATACGAGGCGCCAATCCTCGCCCTGGCAGAGGGCGCAGAGGATTTCGTAGTACACTGCGATGCGTCCGTTTCGGGTTTGGGCGCACTGTTGATGCAGAGAGGGCATGTCATCACGTACGCCTCAAGGCAACTAAAGCCTCACAAGGAGAACTACTTGACGCATGATTTGGAGTTGGGGGCAATCGTATTCGCCCTCAAGATTTGGCGACAATACCTCGATAGGGTCTGTTGTACTATCTACACGGACCATAAGACTTTGAGGTACCTCATGGATCAGCCGAATCTTAACATGAGGCAGCGTCAGTGGTTAGACGTTGTGAAGGATTACGATTGTGAGATCCTTTACCACCCGGGGAAGCCCAATTTCCTGGCCGATGCACTTACCCGCAAGGCAGCACCGATCAGGGACATCTGCATGAGGATGATCGTGTCGACTCCGCTTTTGGGGCAGATCCGAGAGGCCCAGCTGGAGGCCATGAAGGAGGAACATCAGAAGAGCGAGCGTAATGTGGGTCAGGTTTCCTTCGTCGACTACGACAACCGAGGGTTATTGACTCTACATCGTAGTGTATGGGTTCCCTATCATGGGGGTGTGCGCCAGGTTCTGATGGAGGAGGCGCACCAATCCCGATTTTCGATTCATCCCGGGGCGACGAAGATGTACAGGGATCTTCAGCCTGATTACTGGTGGCCCTGCATGAAGCGGAACGTCGCATGGTACGTAGAGCGGTGCTTGACCTGCAGGAAGGTCAAGGCCGAGAACCAGAGGCCACACAGCATGATACAGCCGTTATACATTCCCATGTGGAAATGGGAAGATATTACTATGGATTTCATCACCAAGCTCCCCAGGACTGCACGGGAAGTGGATTCGATTTGGGTCATCGTGTATCGGTTGACCAAGAGTGCCCACTTCATACCGATCCAGGAGAGCATCCCGGCTGAGAAATTGGCTGATATTTACATCCGAAAGGTAGTAGCTCGGCACGGAGTGCCGGTTTCGATGATTTCGGACCGAGAGGTGCGGTTTACTTCCAGGTTTTGGAAGAAGTTTCATGATGAGTTGGGTACTCGTCTGCACTTCAGCACAGCATTCCACCCGCAGACGGATGGTCAGAGTGAGCGGACTATCCACACTTTGGAGGATATGATGTGGGCATGTGTTCTAGACTTCCGGGGTAGCTGGGATACCTACCTTCCATTAGCTGAGTTCTCCTACAACAACAGCTATCACGCGAATATCGATCATCCTCCCTTCGAGATGTTGTACAGGAGGAAGTGCAGGACCCCAATATGCTGGGGCGAAGTCGGACAGAGGGTCATGCGGAGCACCGAGGTGGTGCTTAAGACGACATAGAGGATTCAGCAGGTTAGGAGTAGGCTTCAGACTGCTCAGAGTCGGCAGAAAAGTTACGCCGACAAGCGCCGATCAGACCTGGAGTTCCAGGTCGGGGATATGGTCCTCCTGAAGGTGTCGCCTTGGAAAGGCGTCATCCGATTCAGGAAGCGGGGCAAGTTGGGCCCCAGGTACATTGGATCTTTCGAGGTTGTAGCCCGGGTGGGCACGGTGGCGTATAGGTTGGACCTGCCAGCCGAACTCAGTCAGATTCACAGTACGTTTCACGTCTCCCAGTTACGGAAGTTCCTGGTGGACGACTCAGCAGTGGTACCTTTGGAGGATATTCAGGTGGATGACAGCCTAAATTACATCGAGCGGCCAGTAGCGATCCTCGAAAAGAAGTCGAAGGATCTGAGGAGCAAGAGGGTGGAGCAGGTGATGGTGCAATGGAAGCACCGCAAGGGATCAGAATAGACATGGGAGCCTGAGGAAGAGATGAGGGAGCACTACCCCGAGCTTTTTCCAGATTCAGCAGCAGACTTCGAGGACGAAGTCTAAACTAAGTGGGGAGATTTGTAGCACCCGATTCCTGGTACGTATTTAATTTTAAGAAATATTGCAATTTACTCTGGGACTCGGCGAGTTGGTGGCCCAACTCGTCGAGTAGACTCGACTTATGATCGGGGGTTTAAGTGACCTACTCGACGAGTCGGAAGACCGACTCGACGAGTAGGAGCTGTCTGGACAAAACCCTAATATTTAGGGTTTGCACCCATTTAAACACTTTATCCCGTCCCAACCCAGCCTCCATCGCCCTCCCAGCTCAGAGAAACCCTAGATTGAAACCCTAAACCATTTTTGAGTGAATTGAGCTCTTTTGGTGCCTTTTTGTGTGTGTTTGAAGTTGAAGGAGAAGAAGAGAGCTTAGGAGATCAAGAGGAAGCTAGTAGATCCCAAGGTTTTGCTTCATTCTCAGTCCATTCAAGGTAAAAAGCTTGAACCTTGACCATCTATTTCCTAGATCTTGTTTTGGGGCTATTTCTCTACCTTTTCTAAGCTTTTGAGAGGCTATGCTTAGATTTACTTGTATGTGCGGGTTTGTGCTTCAGATCTGGAACCATTGAGGGTTCCCATGGCATAAAGGTGCCAAATTTATGGCCATGGGAGACCCATGCATCATATAAACCGCATTTTATAACCTTTGGAGCCAAAAACCCCATGCATGGACATCAAGTTCATAGCTTTATGTATAAAAGGGACGCTAGGAGGTTAGATCTATGATTGGTATGCATTAAGTCCCACTGAAATCGACTTTATAGTTTTGGACAAACAGGGACTCAGCGAGTCACATAGGTGACTCGGTGAGTCGGGACGCTTTTCCCTAAAAACGACTTCTGGAAATGGTTTTGGCTGAGTGGAAGGAACACTCAGCCTACTAGGGGTTTAATTTGGACCTGGAAATCATAGGACTCGACGAGTGTATGAACAGACTCGACGAGTCCAAGGCAATCTCCCAACTTATGAAGATGGACTCGGCGAGTTCAAGAGGAACTCGACGACTCATAGACTGAACATCTTCTTATGAGTGAAGATGAACTCGGCGAGTTCGAGAACGAACTCGGCGGGTCATTTGAAGATTATCTGATGTGTTGTTGAAGGCGAACTCGTTGAGCTCTTGCTAGACTCGACGGGTAGGGACGGGTTTATCACGTTTTGTGGTTAGAGGGACTCGACGAGTTGGCGGGCCAACTCGGCAAGTCGAGTCAACCAGATGTTGACTTTGACTAAATTGACTTTGACTATGGATTTGACTTGGACATTGATTGGGTTTGGGTTGACCCTTGTAAGGGTTGTGAGTATGAGTATGAGTTGATAACTTGGAAGAGTTGTCATGTAAGGATTGAGTAGTCGGGGAGAGTTGATTTCCACATCGAGATCAGTGCAGACACAACGCGACATCGAGGTGAGGTACCTTCCAGTAGTGGTGGGTCTACGGCCACAATGTCGGCCCACCAGTAGTGGTTGTATGATAGATGATTGTCTTTGTGATATTCATCTAGGTTTGCTACTACCTGATATGTTTATGTGCTAGCATGATATGTTATGTGTGATAGTGGTAGTAGGGGGAGAATAGTCCCCAGGTTCGGTCGTTAGGACCGAAGGGTAGGTCGGGCACCCAAGAATTTCCTGACAATATGTTTTTGCTATGATATTATGTGGTAGTAGTAGGAGGTGAAATAGTCCTCGTATGTCGGTCGTAAGGACCGACGGGTACGACAAGCACCCCTGAATGGCTTGACCTGGGTAAGTCAAGCACCCCAGAACGGCTTGAACTGGGTAGTCAGGCACCCCAAAATTTCCTGGCAGTATATGTGTGTTATATTATTACATGGTAGCGGTAGGGGGTGAAATAGTCCCCGGTAATCGGGTGAAATAGACTAACGGGTAAGTCAAGCACCCTAAAATCGCTTGACCTGGGTATGTCAAGCACCCCATAATGGCTTGACCTGGGTAGTCAGGCACCCCAGAATTGCATGACAGTAAGTTATTGTATGGTATGTGGTATGATGGGGGAACTCACTAAGCTTTGTGCTTACAGTTTACAGTTTTGGTTTCAGGTACCTCTTTGTGACATCCACCAAAACTCAGGTCAATACTCATCTAGAACCTTGTCATTTCCTTGTGTGCACTTAACTTGGCTCTATAGTTACAAGTTGAACAAGTAGTGTACCTTAGTTGTATTGAACGATCATATTGATATGTAAAGGAACCAACTGAGTGGTAAAGTGCCAAAGCTGAACCTTAAGTCTAAACATAAAACTATGTTCGATAGATTACAACTCAAGGGTAGGTTATTAACCCTAAAAATTTCATATTGGAACAAATTGATGCTTAACAAGGTTAAGTATCACAAGCTAATATGAACAAAAATTAGATCATAATATGAACCAACTATAAAGTTGATGACAAATTCATACACTTCATGATTCGAAATGTGAACCAAAAGTAAAATCCAAGAATATCAAATTCTTACAATCACATATTATGAATCCTTGTTAGAATTGTTGAAATATGATAAATTGATTTTTATAAAAATTAAATAATAGGTTATCATTATATAAATTAATTCAACAAATATAATTTTTGGAAGTCATTACCAAGTGTAAATACCTCAACAAAACCCAATAATTAAAACCTTAGGAGATTATGAAAATGCTTGAGTTTTATAAAATTTAAAATCTAGATTTATAAAAATTCAAGGGAGGCTTTTGTTATTTGATCAAATACCAATAAAAATACCATATCCCTCTTAAATTTTCGTCCATTAGGCTTTTCCCTCTCCCCCATGCCTTAAAACCCATCATTACACCTCATTTGAACCACCTACACACTCCATCTCACACTCCTTCTCCAAGAAAACTCTCCCACTTTCAAGACCACTCCTACACATCAGAAAATCCTACATTCTCTGCCATAATTTCGAAATTGAGAAGGTCTTGAAGTGTTCTTGCTTCTCTCAAGATCAAAACCAAGGTAAACAACACAATCCTCCCTCATAGTTTCATGATTTTACTTCCTCTTCTTCATGGTTCTACTCTACTTTCGGATTCTATGCCCTTCTATAGCTAGAAATCCTTACTTTTTCCCTTGTGGTTTGTAGATTCTCACCATAACACAATGCATGTGTTTGAGATGGTGAAAATATGGGATCAAACCCATGCCAGGAGTGAAAAAGATGCACATGTGTTCATGTGACTTCAAAACCGAGTATTACATCTTCTTCTCCATTTCTTTTGTGTTCTTGCATGACCAAAAGCATTTAAACCATTTATAGTACATCTTGGATGCTCATTCACTCCATGCATGTGCTAGAAATCGGACCTTAACAGAAGCATGCATGTTGTTCTTGTCAAAGTGCCCTAAGAATGCACTCAAAGCAACCAGGGGAGACATGCAATCTGCCAGACTATTTTGTTCAGATTTAAACGGCCATAACTCGGTCATTACTTAACCAAATCCTGATATTCTTATTGTATTGGATAGTTCCACGAGTTAGCTTTCCAACCCAACTGGTCTCACTGTAAAAGATTAAATATCGGATTTTTGGCAATTTTTACAAAATGGTTGCGCGAACAGCTCTTTCTCTGTGATCACCATTTTTACTTTACGTGATCAGTGGCCTTAAACCCAACCATAAATCTGGGGAAAAATAGTTTAGAAACTTAACATATCCAGTGAATGATGGCTGAAATTTCGTGGCTTAAAACCCCACAGAATGTGCTACTAAAATTCATGAACTTCAGCCACATTTACATCTCATGCACTATAATGTGCAACATTTCTTAACTTGTTTGGGTTCAATACCCCTATTTCCCTTCTGAATAAATTTTGAACATTTTTCCTTTTGAAAGCCCTCACATGCATGTGATAATCTGTAAAATACCAAGGGCTAGAACCAATTCCTTATTTATTTATAAAAATAGTTATTTAATGGCTTTAAATTCCAAATAATCATTTTCGGAAGGTATAAAATCTGAAAATTTTTATTATGAATACAATCACAGAATAAGAAAGCCATGTAAATTTTCAGACATTTTGGACACTGTTTGATATTTATTCCATATTTTTCATTAAATTGGAGCATGAAATTATAATCTCGGGTTATTGGACTCAAAGTTCCTAACCAATATTTTTCTCAACCTTAGGAACATTATAAGAACCTGTAAAAATTAAATTGGGAATTTTAGAAACTGTTTACCAATTTATTTGGATTTTCTATTTTATTTGATCCTAAATTACAAATAAATATAAAACGACCATCAAAAATGTCTATAAAATTTCTGGAAACTAATACCCTCCTGTAGAAACACAATATAAAGTTTTACAATTTTTGGAGTTCATTTTCATGCCTTTATGAATTTTTTTTTTTTGAATATAAGAGACCATGAATTCAATAATACTAATAATGAACCAAACAAACTTTGGGCACTTAATGACACCACTAGTAGGATAAGTAGACTTAGATAATGGTTTAGTGAATTATATCTCACTAGAGACTATTTGTTCCGTAGGACGCTATTAGGATTCGCACTCACCAACATCAACCCGCAAAGCCCGAGCCGCAAACTTTCCAGGGTGAGTATTCACGCACTCCCCTATTTTCGGTTTTTAATGTTTTGGGGTGGAAAGCATGCCACAATATCTATGAACATTATTTTATGAACTTGTGCTATGAATTTGTGATATGAACTTTGTTGTATGAACTTGTATTATGAATTTGGTGTTTTGAACTTGTATGATTAAGTCCCAGGAGAACCGATACAACCTATTAACTCATATTTGAGCCGATGGTCTTATGGATAGCGCTATTTGGGGTCGACAGCCCCCACTCGCCCGGAACCGCGAGTGCATATTTCCATGAACTGACATCATGGGAACCATGGATATGATGGAATGGGGCAGGAACGGTCGTTAGGCTTGGTTGTGAACGGAATGCAATGGCATTCATCGTCTTCTAAATTGGAACATATATAGAATAAACTACATTTTTGAAATAATGTATTATTATAAACCTGTGAACTCACCAACTATTTTTTAGTTGACCCTCGTTTTTGCATGCTTTTCAGGGAACGGTCAGTGAATCAACAAGACGTTAGCATGATTTAAGTTGTTACCTTTGCTATGTATTAAATTATGTGTTGTGAAAACTGAATGTATTTGTTTTGTACGCGATGTAAACTTAAAACGCTTAATGTTTATGCTTGGTACTTCTATTTACCTTTGTGATGAGACCTTAGCCAGTCACTCTTCGTGTTTCCGCTTTAACGGGGTGTGACAGATTTGGTATCAGAGCCTAAGGTTATAGAGAATACCGGCTTCCCGTTTCCCTTAGGGATGCCTAAACTATAACCATTGAGTTAATAAAACATGCCATTTAGTATAAGTAATTCCGGTAATGCGCTACTGGACCTTAATTATACATAGCCTGATCACCTATGTATAATTAAGGAAGAGTTAGTGCAAGACCGGAATTGATTATAGTGAATGGTATCAACACCCTAGGATAAACATAAACATCAAACATAATAGAAATTTTCTAGAAGGCTAAAAATTCATCTAAACATTAGATTTTCTCGTGTACAACGTAGCCATGTCAAACACTAGCTCTCAAGCACTTGGATCGGCAGATGAGTCTTGTTACGTCACTGCGCGCCCGAAAGTCAACCGCGACTCGAGCACCGAACCGACTGAAGATCCGTCTACAAGATCAGAGACTGGAGAGGAAGTGAGCAGCCAGGCACCGACTGAGGAAACTTCAGCCCCGTCGATACCCGAGCCTTCGCGACAGCTGACGTCTCGGCCACCCCTTTATGGACTATACCACAGGAGGACAGCGAGAAAGAGCGCACCAATGCTGAGAGAAGTGTTGAGGTTGGAGCGTCCAGAACCCGTGCCAGCACCTCCCGCACCAAGGAGTGAGCGTCATGAGCCTAGTCAGCCTCGACCCCCAGTCATAGGGACGCCTTATATGCGAGCACCCGGGATGACATGTCAGGAGCGACGCAGCATGGATGCCATGGCCTGAGACCTGCATGATGCCCGTAGTAGGATTGCTTACCATCATCACAGCATAGCCGACATGTCAGACGTGGTGGATGCGGTGTGTGGTTATGCATACTCCGCCCAGAGGACAGCAATCAGAGCTATGATCACTAGCGCTATCGCTGGAGGGCTAGCATTGATTCTGGCAGTGGCACTTGTCTGGGTGATTGTGTTTTGGGGTTGAATCAAAGCGTCATGGTTTATGTTTTATGGTCTTTGGTCTATGTATTTTGATGTAATGCCTTTGGCTTATGGATTTTGAAAAGTATGGTTGAAGTATCTTTTGTAGCTTGCAGTGCCAAGCAGTATGCTTTGTTAAACCTTTTATTTACAAACTATGAATGAAAATCTATTTTAATGACTTTCAATTTCCATGTTATTTCGCATTTATATTGTTCATAAACTGTAAATTGTTTTGATGATTTGAAATCTTTCTTGAAAATATATTTTATTATATTTATTTCTTGCAAAAAGAGAGAATTTTTCTTTTTATGATGGTAACGTCTTAAATTTTGTTGTGTGTTATAGAACCATGCCCCCAAGAAGGAACACCCGCTCCCGCCAAACACAGCCTGAGAATGTCACTCCCGATATTGCTCAACTGGTCTCACAACAACTGATGGATGATATCCCTAACATTGTGGCTCAAGTCACTGCGGGAATCCATACTAGTCAGACAAACCGCGGAGGCCCTACACCTACTGTGAACACGGATGGAAGCGGAACTCGTAATGAGGAAACAAGGGGATGCACCTATAAATACTTCATGTCTTGCAAACCCAAGGAGTTTCACGGAACAGAAGGTGCGGTGGGATTGTTGAAATGGATAGAAGGAATAGAGGTCGTACTCCACATCAGCAAATGCTCAAATGACTGCAAGGTTCCCTATGTTGCATGCCTTCTACAAGACAGAGCTTTAACATGGTGGAATGCGCAAGTCCGAAACCGTGGAAGGGAGGCAGCGAACCAGTTAGCTTGGGAGGAATTCAAAGAGTTACTCAAGAAGGAATACTGTCGTAAGGATGAAATCCAGAAAATGGAATCTGACTTCTGGAACCATGCCATGGTAGGAGCCAATGTGGAAGGCTACACTGTGCGTTTCCATGAACTCGCTGAACTAGTGCCGCACATGGTCACCCCGGAGAGCAAAAGGATCGACCGATACATATGGGGATTGGCACCCGAAATCCGAGGCATGGTTACTTCAGCAAATCCTACCTCAATCCATAGCGCTATAGACCTGGCGCACCGACTTACGAATGATAAAGTGAGGGCTGGGATATTGACCATAAGCAACACCAGTAACAAAAGAAAACCGGAGAGCCAGATTGGAAGGAAGAAGAATGACAACTCAGAAAGGAACAAGAGAAGGGCAACGAACTTTGCGGTTAAAACAGAGGAACATGTGCAATACCGAGGGCCTAAACCTAAGTGTGAGAAATGCAGCTATCACCATGAGGGTGCCTGCCCTATTTGCCACAAGTGCAACCGATCTGGGCATTTCACAAAGTATTACAGGATAGATAAGGATCGCAAGGGTGGTAAACGGGCGTGCTATGAGTGTGGAAGTGTGGACCACTTTAGGAATGCATGCCCGAATCTAAACAAGGGCCCCAACAACAACCAGGCAGGTCATAACAACCGTGGAAATCTAGGAGGTCAGGCTCGTGGGCGAGCATTTGTGATCAAGGCGGAAGAGGCCCGCCAGAACCCGGAGGTGGTAACAGGTACATTCCTCCTAAACAACCACTATGCATCAGTATTATTTGACTCTGGGGCAGATAGAAGTTTTGTGTCACATGAATTTAGATCACTAATCGACTTGAAATCAAAAATGTTGGAACATGCTTACATAATTGAACTTGCTAACGGCCATGAAATTAAGGCTAAGGAGATAGTTCCTAATTGTACCTTGAACTTAGCCGGTAAAAATTTTAGTATTGATCTGATACCCATGGTACTCGGAAGCTTTGATGTAGTGGTAGGAAATGGACTGGTTATCTAAGAATCGAGCAGACATAGGATGCATTGAGAAAGTTGTCAAAATGCCCCTCCAAAACAACGAAACCCTATTAGTGTACGGAGAGAAACCAGGCAAGAACCTGAAGATAGTCTCATGCATGAAGATTCACAAATATCTGAAGAAGAAGTACCTTGCGTTCTTGGCTCATGTAGTGGAAAAGAATTCGGAAGAAAAACATATTCAGGATTTTCCAATAGTGCGAGAATACCCCGAAGTGTTCCCGGAAGAGTTGCCCGGACCCCCCCCCCCCCCAACAAGACAAGTCGAGTTCAGAATTGATCTAATTCCTGGGGCGGCACCTGTAGCTAAAGCACCTTACCGCTTGGCACCTTCTGAAATGCAAGAGCTTTCGAGTCAACTTCAGGAACTTTTGGAAAAAGGATTCATTCGTCCAAGTTCCTCACCGTGGGGCGCACCGGTCTTATTTGTGAAAAAGAAGGATGGATCAATGCGAATGTGCATCGATTATAGAGAACTAAATAAATCGACTATCAAAAATAGATACCCCCTTCCTCGAATAGACGATTTGTTTGACCAACTCCAAGGTGCCTCGTACTTTTCAAAGATTGATTTACGATTGGGATACCACCAATTAAGGGTACGCGACGAAGACGTTCCTAAAACCGCCTTCAGAACTCGTTACGGACACTACGAGTTCTTAGTCATGCCTTTTGGGCTAACTAACGCGCCAGCTGCCTTCATGGATCTTATGAATAGGATTTGTAGGCCGTACCTTGACAAGTTTGTTATCGTGTTCATTGATGACATACTAGTCTATTCCCAAAACAAAGAAGAGCACGAACGACATCTCAGGCTAGTGTTGGAACTGTTGAAAGACCAAAAGTTGTTTGCAAAGTTCTCTAAGTGCGAATTTTGGATTAGGGAAGTACGATTCCTTGGTCATGTGGTTGGAGAAAAAGGAGTACACGTGGATCCCACCAAAGTTGAAGCAATTAAGAAATGGGAAACCCCAAGATCCCCGACGGAAATTCGGCAATTTCTCGGATTGGCGGGCTATTATAGGCGCTTTATTGAGAACTTCTCCAAAATTGCCCAGCCATTGACTATTCTGACCCAAAAGGATAGAAAATTTGTATGGGAAGAACCATAACAAGATGCCTTCCAATTGCTAAAACATAAGTTGTGTAATGCGCCAGTCTTGGCATTGCCAGATGGTGTGGAGAACTTCACAGTGTATTGTGATGCGTCACACCAAGGTCTGGGTTGCGTACTGATGCAGAAAGGCAAGGTTATTGCATATGCGTCAAGGCAGTTGAAGGTTCATGAGAAAAACTACACAACCCACGACCTAGAATTAGGAGCGGTGGTATTCACCCTTAAGATCTGGAGACATTACTTGTACGGAACTAAGTGCACTATTTATACTGATCACAAAAGCCTACAACACATCTTGGATCAAAAGATGTTTAACATGAGACAGAGGCGGTGGGTAGAATTACTTAACGACTATGATTGAGAAATTAAATACCATCCAGGAAAGGCTAACGTTGTAGCCGATACGTTGAGTAGGAAGGAAAGGGTGAAACCCTCACGAGCACATGCCTTCGAAGCCCTTGTTCAAACCATTTTGAAGAGCGAAATCCTTGCTGCTCAAGGCGAAACGTTAAAAACTGAGAACTTGAAACATGAAACATTGCACGGCCTGGAACAACAATTTGAAACACGTTCAGATGGGGTGAAGTACTTCACAAATAGGGTATGGGTACCAAAGATCGATGAATTACGTAAGGTAATTTTAAAGGAAGCCCATAATTCCCGATACTCGATCCACCCTGGAGCCGACAAAATGTACTTGGATCTAAAGGAATACTATTGGTGGCCTGGAATGAAGAAAGATATTGCTTTGTATGTTGGGAAATGTTTAACTTGCTCCAAAGTGAAGGCTGAATATCAAAAGCCCTCCGGTTTGCTTCAGCAACCAGAAATACCTCAATGGAAATGGGAGCAAATATCCATGGATTTTGTTACTAAGCTATCGAGGACCGTGAAAGGACACGATTCTATCTGGGTAGTGGTGGACAGACTGACGAAATCCGCACATTTTCTTCCCATTCGGGAAGATTACCGAATGGAACGACTTGCTCGAATTTACATATATGAGATCGTAGTACGTCACGGAGTACCTATTTCCTTCATATCGGATAGAGATGGCCGTTTTACATCTCGATTTTGGCAGTCGCTTCAAAAAGCCTTGGGGACACGTTTAGACTTAAGTACCGCATATCATCCCCAGACAGACGGTCAGAGTGAACGAACCATCCAGACGTTAGAAGATATGCTCCGGGCTTGCGTGATCGACTTTGGAGGAAGTTGGGATAACCATTTGCCATTAGTTGAGTTCTCATATAATAATAGCTACCATACCAGCATACAATGCGCCCCCTATGAGGCCTTGTACGGGAGTAAATGTCGCTCCCCACTATGTTGGCTGGAAATTGGCGATAGGCAGTTAACGAGACTGGATTTAATTCAAGAGACCACTGAGAAGATCTCGATAATACGTGATAGACTGAAAGCTACCCGCGATCGCCAGAAGAGCTATGCTGACAAGCGTAGGAAACCTTTGGAATTTCAAATAGGAGACAAAGTACTCTTAAAAGTATCCCCATGGAAAGGAATCGTGCGTTTTGGTAAAAGAGGAAAACTGAGTCCCCGTTATGTAGGACCCTTCGAGATTATCGATAGGGTCGGTCCAGTGGCATATAAATTAAAGCTACCAGATGAACTGAGTGCGATACACGATACATTCCATGTGTCGAACCTCAAAAAGTGCTTGGCGGAGGAATCCCTACACATACCTCTCGGGGACCTCCAAATTAATGATCAACTAAAGTTCGTGGAGGAACCTGTAGAAATTCTCGATCGAGAGGTTAAGCAACTAAAACGAAGTAAAATACCGATCGTGAAAGTTCGTTGGAACTCTAAGCATGGACCCGAGTTTACGTGGGAACGGGAGGATTTCATGAAGAACAAATATCCTCAACTATTCGCTATGTCTGAACCAGTGTTACTGCCAGTTGAATTTCGGGACGAAATTCCCACAACTGGGGGAGACTGTGACATCCACCAAAACTCAGGTCAATACTCATCTAGAACCTTGTCATTTCCTTGTGTGCACTTAACTTGGCTCTATAGTTACAAGTTGAACTAGGTTTGTGACTCAATAGATCCCTCGGAACAAGTAGTGTACCTTAGTTGTATTGAACGATCACATTGATATGTAAAGGAACCAACTGAGTGGTAAAGTGCCAAAGCTGAACCTTAAGTCTAAACATAAAACTATGTTCGATAGATTACAACTCAAGGGTAGGTTATTAACCCTAAAAATTTCATATTGGAACAAATTGATGCTTAACAAGGTTAAGTATCACAAGCTAATATGAACAAAAATTAGATCATAATATGAACCAACTATAAAGTTGATGACAAATTCATACACTTCATGATTCGAAATGTGAACCAAAAGTAAAATCCAAGAATATCAAATTCTTACATTCACATATTATGAATCCTTGTTAGAATTGTTGAAATATGATAAATTGATTTTTATAAAAATTAAATAATAGGTTATCATTATATAAATTAATTCAACAAATATAATTTTTGGAAGTCATTACCAAGTGTAAATACCTCAACAAAACCCAATAATTAAAACCTTAGGAGAGTATGAAAATGTTTGAGTTTTATAAAATTTAAAATCTAGATTTATAAAAATTCAAGGGAGGCTTTTATTATTTGATCAAATACTAATAAAAATACCATATCCCTCTTAAATTTTCGTCCATTAGGCTTTTCCCTCTCCCCCATGCCTTAAAACCCATCATTACACCTCATTTGAACCACCTACACACTCCATCTCACACTCCTTCTCCAAGAAAACTCTCCCACTTCCAAGACCACTCCTACACATCAGAAAATCCTCCATTCTCTGCCATAATTTCGAAATTGAGAAGGTCTTGAAGTGTTCTTGCTTCTCTCACGATCAAAACCAAGGTAAACAACACAATCCTCCCTCATAGTTTCATGATTTTACTTCCTCTTCTTCATGGTTCTTCTCTACTCTTCGGATTCTATGCCCTTCTATGGCTAGAAATCCTTACTTTTTCCCTTGTGGTTTGTAGATTCTCACCATAACACAATGCATGTGTTTGAGATGGTGAAAATCCAAGATCAAACCCATGCAAGGAGTGAAAAAGATGCACATGTGTTCATGTGACTTCAAAACCGAGTATTACATCTTCTTCTCCATTTCTTTTGTGTTCTTGCATGACCAAAAGCATTTAAACCATTTCTAGTACATCTTGGATGCTCATTCACTCCATGCATGTGCTAGAAATCGGACCTTAACAGAAGCATGCATGTTGTTCTTATCAAAGTGCCCTAAGAATGCACTCAAAGCAACCAGGGGAGACATGCAATCTGCCAGACTATTTTGTTCAGATTTGAACGGCCATAACTCGGTCATTACTTAACCAAATCCTGATATTCTTTTTGTATTGGATAGTTCCACGAGTTAGCTTTCAAACCCAACTGGTCTCACTGTAAAAGATTAAATATCGGATTTTTTGGCAATTTTTACAAAATGGTTACGCGAACAGCTCTTTTTCTGTGATCACCATTTTTACTTTACGTGATCAGTGGCCTTAAACCCTACCATAAATCTGGGGAAAAATAGTTTAGAAACTTAACATATCCAGTGAATGATGGCTGAAATTTCGTGGCTTAAAACCCCACAGAATGTGCTACTAAAATTCATGAACTTCAGCCACATTTACATCTCATGCACTATAATGTGCAACATTTCTTAACTTGTTTGGGTTCAATACCCCTATTTCCCTTCTGAATAAATTTTGAACATTTTTCCTTTTGAAAGCCCTCACATGCATGTGATAATCTGTAAAATACCAAGGGCTAGAACCAATTCCTTATTTATTTATAAAAATAGTTATTTAATGGCTTTAAATTCCAAATAATCATTTTCGGAAGGTATAAAAATCTGAAAATTTTTATTATGAATACAATCACAGAATAAGAAAGCCATGTAAATTTTCAGACATTTTGGACACTGTTTGATATTTATTCCATATTTTTCATTAAATTGGAGCATGAAATTATAATCTCGGGTTATTGGCCTCAAAGTTCCTAACCAATATTTTTCTCAACCTTAGGAACATTATAAGAACCTGTAAAAATTAAATTGGGAATTTTAGAAACTGTTTACCAATTTATTTGGATTTTCTATATTATTTGATCCTAAATTACAAATAAATATAAAACGACCATCAAAAATGTCTATAAAATTTCTGGACACTAATACCCTCCTGTAGAAACACAATATAAAGTTTTACAATTTTTGGAGTTCATTTTCATGCCTTTATGAATTTTTTTTTTGAATATAAGACACCATGAATTCAATAATACTAATAATGAACCAAACAAACTTTGGGCACTTAATGACACCACTAGTAAGATAAGTAGACTTAGATAATGGTTTAGTGAATTATATCTCACTAGAGACTATTTGTTCCGTAGGACGCTAATAGGATTCGCACTCACCAACATCAACCCGCAAAGCCCGAGCCGCAAACTTTCCAGGGTGAGTATTCACGCACTCCCCTATTTTCGGTTTTAATGTTTTGGGGTGGAAAGCATGCCACAATATCTATGAACATTATTTTATGAACTTGTGCTATGAATTTGTGATATGAACTTTGTTGTATGAACTTGTATTATGAATTTGGTGTTATGAACTTGTATTATGAATGTGGTGTTATGAACTTGTATGATTAAGTCCCCGGAGAACCGATACAACCTATTAACTCATATTTGAGCCGATGGTCTTATGGATAGCGCTATTTGGGGTCGACAGCCCCCACTCGCCCTGAACCACGAGTGCATATTTCCATGAACTGACATCATGGGAACCATGGACATGATGGAATGGGGCAGGAACGGTCGTTAAGCTTGGTTGTGAACGGAATGCAATGGCATTCATCGTCTTCTAAATTGGAACATATATAGAATAAACTACATTTTTGAAATAATGTATTATTATAAACCTGTGAACTCACCAACTATTTTATAGTTGACCCTCGTTTTTGCATGCTTTTCAGGGAACGGTCAGTGAATCAACAAGACGTTAGCATGATTTAAGTTGTTACCTTTGCTATGTATTAAATTATGTGTTGTGAAAACTGAATGTATTTGTTTTGTACGCGATGTAAACTTAAAACGCTTAATGTTTATGGTTGGTACTTCTATTTACCTTTGTGATGAGACCTTAGCCTGTCACTCTTCGTGTTTGCGCTTTAACGGGGTGTGACAGATTTGGTATCAGAGCCTAAGGTTATAGAGAATACCGACTTCCCCTTTCCCTTAGGGATGCCTAAACTATAACCATTGAGTTAATAAAACATGCCATTTAGTATAAGTAATTCCGGTAATGCGCTACTGGACCTTAATTATACATAGCCTGATCACCTATGTATAATTAAGGAAGAGTTAGTGCAAGACCGGAATTGATTATAGTCAATGGTATCAACACCCTAGGATAAACATAAACGTCAAACATAATAGAAATTTTCTAGAAGGCTAAAAATTCATCTAAACATTAGATTTTCTCGTGTACAGCGTAGCCATGTCAAACACTAGCTCTCAAGCACTTGGATCGGCAGATGAGTCTGGTTACGTCACTGCACGCCCGAAAGTCAACCGCGACTCGAGCACCGAACCGACTGAAGATCCGTCTACAGGATCAGAGACTGGAGAGGAAGTGAGCAGCCAGGCACCGACTGAGGAAACTTCAGCCCCGCCGATACCCGAGCCTTCGCGACAGCTGACGCCTCGGCCACCCCTTTATGGACTATGCCACAGGAGGACAGCGAGAAAGATCGCACCAATGCTGAGAGAAGTGTTGAGGTTCGAGCGTCATGAACCCGTGCCAGCACCTCCCGCACCAAGGAGTGAGCGTCACGAGCCTAGTCAGCCTCGACCCCCAGTCATAGGGACGCCTTATATGCGAGCACCCGGGATGACTTGTCAGGAGCGACGCAGCATGGAGGCCATGGCCCGAGACGTGCATGATGCCCGTAGTAGGATTGCTTATCATCATCACAGCATAGCCGACATGTCAGACGTGGTGGATGCGGTGTGTGGTTATGCATACACCGCCCAGAGGACAGCAATTAGAGCTATGATCACTAGCGCTATCGCTGGAGGGCTAGCATTGATTCTGGCAGTGGCACTTGTCTGGGTGATTGTATTTTGGGGTTGAATCAAAGCGTCATGGTTTATGTTTTATGGTCTTTGGTCTATGTATTTTGATGTAATGCCTTTGGCTTATGGCTTTTGAAAAGTATGGTTGAAGTATCTTTTGTAGCTTGCAGTGCCAAGCAGTATGCTTTGTTAAACCTTTTATTTACAAACTATGAATGAAAATCTATTTTAATGACTTTCAATTTCCATGTTATTTCGCATTTATATTGTTCATAAACTGTAAATTGTTTTGATGATTTGAAATCTTTCTTGAAAATATATTTTATTATATTTATTTCTTGCAAAAAGAGAGAATTTTTCTTTTTATGATGGTAACGTCTTAAATTTTGTTGTGTGTTATAGAACCATGCCCCCAAGAAGGAACACCCGCTCCCGCCAAACACAGCCTGAGAATGCCACTCCCGATATTGCTCAACTGGTCTCACAACAACTGATGGATGATATCCCTACCATTGTGGCTCAAGTCACTGCGGTAATCCATACTAGTCAGACAAACTGCGGAGGCCCTACACCTACTGTGAACACGGATGGAAGCGGAACTCGTAATGAGGAAACAAGGGGATGCACCGATAAATACTTCATGTCTTGCAAACCCAAGGAGTTTCACGGAACAGAAGGTGCGGTGGGATTGTTGAAATGGATAGAAGGAATAGAGGTCGTACTCCACATAAGCAAATGCTCAAATGACTGCAAGGTTCCCTATGTTGCATGCCTTCTACAAGACAGAGCTTTAACATGGTGGAATGCGCAAGTCCGAAACCGTGGAAGGGAGGCAGCGAACCAGTTAGCTTGGGAGGAATTCAAAGAGTTACTCAAGAAGGAATACTGTCGTAAGGATGAAATCCAGAAAATGGAATCTGACTTCTGGAACCATGCCATGGTAGGAGCCAATGTGGAAGGCTACACTGTGCGTTTCCATGAACTCGCTGAACTAGTGCCGCACATGGTCACCCCGGAGAGCCAAAGGATCGACCGATACATATGGGGATTGGCACCCGAAATCCGAGGCATGGTTACTTCAGCAAATCCTACCTCAATCCATAGCGCTATAGACCTGGCGCACCGACTTACGAATGATAAAGTGAGGGCTGGGATATTGACCATAAGCAACACCAGTAACAAAAGAAAACCGGAGAGCCAGATTGGAAGGAAGAAGAATGACAACTCAGAAAGGAACAAGAGAAGGGCAACGAACTTTGCGGTTAAAACAGAGGAACCTGTGCAATACCGAGGGCCTAAACCTAAGTGTGAGAAATGCAGCTATCACCATGAGGGTGCCTGCCCTATTTGCCACAAGTGCAACCGATCTGGGCATTTCGCAAAGTATTACAGGATAGATAAGGATCGTAAGGGTGGTAAACGGGCGTGCTATGAGTGTGGAAGTGTGGACCACTTTAGGAATGCATGCCCGAATCTAAACAAGGGCCCCAACAACAACCAGGCAGGTCATAACAACCGTGGAAATCCAGGAGGTCAGGCTCGTGGGCGAGCATTTGTGATCAAGGCGGAAGAGGACCGCCAGAACCCGGAGGTGGTAACAGGTACATTCCTCCTAAACAACCACTATGCATCAGTATTATTTGACTCTGGGGCAGATAGAAGTTTTGTGTCACATGAATTTAGATCACTAATCGACTTGAAATCAAAAATGTTGGAACATGCTTACATAATTGAACTTGCTAACGGCCATGAAATTAAGGCTAAGGAGATAGTTCCTAAATGTACCTTGAACTTAGCCGGTAAAAATTTTAGTATTGATCTGATACCCATGGTACTCGGAAGCTTTGATGTAGTGGTAGGAAATGGACTGGTTATCCAAGAATCGAGCAGACATAGGATGCATTGAGAAAGTTGTCAAAATGCCCCTCCAAAACAACGAAACCCTATTAGTGTACGGAGAGAAACCAGGCAAGAACCTGAAGATAGTCTCATGCATGAAGATTCACAAATATCTGAAGAAGAAGTACCTTGCGTTCTTGGCTCATGTAGTGGAAAAGAATTCGGAAGAAAAACATATTCAGGATTTTTCAATAGTGCGAGAATACCCCGAAGTGTTCCCGGAAGAGTTGCCCGGACCCCCCCCCCCCCAACAAGACAAGTCGAGTTCAGAATTGATCTAATTCCTGGGGCGGCACCTGTAGCTAAAGCACCTTACCGCTTGGCACCTTCTGAAATGCAAGAGCTTTCGAGTCAACTTCAGGAACTTTTGGAAAAAGGATTCATTCGTCCAAGTTCCTCACCGTGGGGCGCACCGGTCTTATTTGTGAAAAAGAAGGATGGATCAATGCGAATGTGCATCGATTGGGTGATTGCGCCCTAAGCCCACAACCAAACAAGGAACATGAAATGAGGCGGAGATCACACATCCCACTGCAAGTCGGATGTTAATTTCATATTACCCTAGTGTATATACTAAGTTAACACATAGTTATTAACCCTAGTGTTTGTTCGTTAGGTATATTATTACGTGGACGAGTCCTTGTTTCACCTGTGGATTCTTATAACCATACTATGGACGACCAAGATTACGAAGCACTCAGACGTACGTCGTAAAAAATGACGTTTGTCACCCTCGGTTGACTGTAGCTAATAGTCATGGTGCGGGATTTTCACTCTCGTATAGATCTATACACAAACTCACGCTCTCCCTCTAGTAGACTCTAGTTACAAGGCGTTTCACACTGTAGTTCTCTCAACGAATCAGCGAATAATACTATGAAAATCCTTTTTGTTATGAATCCTAATAAAATAATATCTTTTATTTCATAATTCATAAGTTTGTTTCCTCTGTTCTGAAAACTGTGTTGTAAAGTTTGTATCTTAACATGTTTTGTAAAACCGATTTCAAGTCTAGTAGTGACGATGTTTTACTATGTATGTAAGTTCTATGTTCAATGTATACTAGTGATAGGAAAAATGTAATAAACCAAAAATTATATTTTAAACACAAGATTACTTGTGCTTTTACTTCTATTCCCCCTGAAAACATTAAAAACTCGTAAAAATATAGGGGTATGAACTCACCTTAGGTGGGTAATTCGATTGAAGGTTCGCGTAAGGATGAGAAGTTCCACGAATGAATTCCCGAGACACAACGAGTCCTAAATGACATATAATAGCATATATAGGCATGTAATTAGTGTTTTGGACAACTAACATGCAAGGAAACACCCTTAGGGACTAGGAAACACTTGAAACTAAGTGTTACAATCACATGAAAATTGACTAAAAGGGGTTTACGACCATACAAGAGAGTGTACGACCAAGGGTTCACGGCTAATGTGAGTGTACGGCCATGAGTGTACGGCCATGGAGTGTATAGTCGTACACCCATGAAAGAAACATGCAAAAATGGTGATTCGATCCATGGGGAAGCTAGTAGGTCAAATGTTCAACAAGAAGAAGGTCAAAACACTCGATTTGGACACTTTTTGGGTGTGTACGGCCAACCTATGATGGGTTTACGGCCGTACACCCTTCAAGGTGATGAACTATGATGAAATATGATGAATCGGGGCTTGGATCTAATGGTCTTTCATGTATAACAAGTTTAAGGTTGAAATACTTACGTTTTTGGAGCCTTTGGGGGTGTTCACAACCAAAGGTAGTTGAGAGAGAATGGGAGTGGTCTCGGTTGGGAGGAGGGAAAAATGAGAAGAAATGAGCACTACATATATATGTAGAGGGTGGTGTACGGCCGTGGACCCTGTGTACGACCGTAAACACCTTGGGAATGGTTTCCGGAACGAGTCAAACTCTCCAGCCTCGAATAAACACTTAAACTTAGAAGCTATTTAGGTGAAAGTGAAGGAATATGATACATTTGGGGTGAGTTCACGGCCATAGATGGGTGTACGGCCGTACACCCATGTGTTCGGCTGTACACTCCTCTTGATGGAGTGTTCGACTTGAATGCAACTCGATGAACTAAAAAGAACTCATCCCCAGACCCAAACTTTGAATGTACTAGGTTTAGAACACTCAAACAGACCCTAAACAATGCTAAAAGATAGTAGAAACGAGTCTGACTTTCAATGATCGAGGTAACTTAGAGATAGAGATTTTCGGGTATGTTACACTTTGAATCCTCAAGGGGGGATTGGAAGTTGATGGAGAATGTTGAAACTTTGAGACACCAACAAGAAGTCAACTTGATTTAACATGCTAGTCTTGTATAGCACTCTTAATCTCTTAAGCTTAAACTTTATAACCAAAGTATGAACTTCAAGAGAGTATAAATATAAGTAACTTTGTAACATCCCGTTATTTTCTGTTTGTAAAGTCAACTCTAGTCAACCAAAGTCAAATGAGGGTCAACTAAGGTCCTTTTTATTGTTTTGGTTTTTATTTAGGTTATAAGAATAACCTTTACTTGTTAAAATCCTTAAAATAATTACTATTAAAATTAGATGGAAAAGGCTTAAAAACCGAGAAACTTCGCATCTTATTCCTTCGCTTCGGACCGCAAACGCTTCGGGCCGCAAAAGGTTTACGGCTGTATACCCCTTGGACCGTACACTCCTCGCAGCCGTAAACCCTCGCAACCGTAAACTCTTCGGATCTTATCTTCTCGGAAACCGAACCTTATCGCATTGGGGCATGTTCACGGTCGTAAACTCTAGCCGACCTCAGACCGTAAACGAGGTTCACGACCGTAAACCCTCGGACCGTGAACCCTCACACACACACACACACACACACACACATATATATATATATATATATATATATATATATATATATATATATATAGAGATTTCCTTCATTTTTCCTTCAGTTCTCACATCTTCCAGCCAATAACTCTCAAATTCTCTCAAGTACCATCCACCAAGAACATCATATCTCCTCAAGAACACACCAAGATCATCCTTGTTCATCTTATTCACATGATTAAACACTAGTCCATCACATAATCTAACAGGTATCAATTCTTGATCTTGTTATCACTTCAAAAACACCCTTCCATCTTCAATTATTAGGCTAAAATCCAATGACTTTACTAGTTTTCACGAAGAGCGCGAAGAACACGTGAAGAACATGAAGAACAAGCACCTCAAAACCTTTGAATCTTCTTAGAATCTGGTCTAGGATCATCAAGTGTTCTTCATCCTTCAAGAACACTCCTGGCCGTAAACTCTCCTGGCCGTAAACTCCTGGCCATAAAGTCATTTCAGCCTCTAATCTAGCTTCAAACACTTCAATTTGTAAGGTATACTTACAAATTAGTACGGTTTCTAATCATTGCTATGATTATTTTAGCTAATTACATGCATATATACTATACAAATCATTATATAGGACTTGTTTTCTTGCGGGATTTAACTCGTGGAACTAAGCATCCTATATCAAATCATCATTTGAATCACCCTCCAAAAGGTGAGTTCATACCCCCGTATTTTCATAGTTTTTACTGTTTTAAGGGGGGGGGGGAGGGGGGAATACAAGTCTAACACGGAGATTTTTTGTTATAAACAAAAGGTTTCAAATATGTTATCAAAATGGATTTCAGTTATCATCAATTCAATTTGTTTTCAAATATCGTGTTAAAATGACATTAAGTCACCAAAAGTATTTCAAAATATTAAATTTCTTTTAAATGTTTTTATAAACTTATATTTTTCCCCATAAATTATATTTATATATATATATATATATATATATATATATATATATATATATATAGATATATATATATATATATATATATATATATAAGATTTAAAAGGCTTAGGACTGATAACCCACTTTGGTTCATTTTCCTTGTTTGGATGTGGGATTATAATTATTGGTTATTTGTCCGAGTGTCATTTAAATTTTACTTATATATATATATATATATATATATATATATATATATATATATATATATATATATATATATATATATATATATATATATATATTTGTATATGTATATAAGTATAAAAGCTATTTCATTCAGTTCAAGTACCCTTTGTAACATGTTGAGCAAGGGGTTGCATTCATGAATACTCAGTATAAGTTGAGAAAGTACATATAAATTATAATAGGTATAATTTATGATTCACAGAACATTAATTCACGATTCAAGTATACTAAAGTACATTGTTTTACAAGAAAAAAGGTTTGATTCAAAACTAATCAAGAGTATACATCTTTCAAATACATGTTAAGAATACTAATTCAAGAACATATTGTCAATCATTTATTTCAGAATGATTGGGTTTTCATAACTATTATACATATAATGTTTATATGCTTTTTATGAGTAATTTGATACAGGTTGTTTAATTTATTTAAACAACATAGTTAAAGTCCTGACATTAAAACCAGAATCTCCAGTCGGGGATCGAAACAATGTGTGTATAGATCTATATTGGGATTGAAAATCTCGCACTCAGACTGGTAGCTACAGTCAGGCATACACGCTTACGAGCGATAGTTGTTATCAACAAATTTCAATGCCTTCAATGAGTTGGGTCAGGCCATCTAGTCAGTATGGTTATAATAACTCATTAAAAAGATATTAACAATACGTTAGTGTATAATTAAACATAAGTACATTTTCAAAGTACTATGTTTTACAAGATACAATATAAAGTATTACATTACAGTTTACAATAACAGCTGGTGGAACCAGACACACTCACCGTTACAAGTTTTACATAAAGGAATACAAATACAGAACATTGGTTTACAAACAGAACGGTTTTATGAGATTAAAACAACTTTTCATATACAACAGAAAATATAGGATTTTCTGGAACAGTTTACATATTCAAGAAACAGAAACATACTTTAAAACATAAATACTTATGCACTCACTCAACTTTATGTTGATACTCACTTTTCAAATTACTTGTATTCTCAGGGAACCAGTAGACAGGTACTCCCCGGGCTTTTAGGGGTGTAACAAACTTGAACTCTTGATCTTTAAAAGCAAGAGATAATGAGAGAGATATAAATGAATTCGAAATTATGCTTGCCAAAATGAAAAAATTCTCACCTCATAAAGCTAATTCTTTATCCTTAGGTCCTTAGCACTTTAAGCATATCATGTCCCCTAAAGTCTAAGTGTTCCCCCATGCTTTTATATATGTCTTACGTTCCATTTGTTTAATCAAAAGCCCATAATGTTTCTAGCATATAGGAAGTCGTGGATTTGACTAATAAAAGAAATAGAAAGTTCGTGAATTTTATAAACTCTTTTATAAAATATAAACCTTAACATTTTGGTAAAAGACAAAAGAGTCTTTCTAGTCCAAAATGGTGTACATGACTTAATAAATCATACCATATGATATATATTATGTTACTTGCTAATGAACATTAATATTTCCATGAAATAAATAGTTTCCAACTAATTAGAATAGTTTATTGAATATTTAAAATTAATTTCTAATAAATAATCAATTGTATAAAGTTGTTATTAGTGTGAACCATTAATATCATATGTTAATTAACAATATCACTTTAATATGACTCTTGATCATACTAGATCTTTCAATCTTCCACTGGTGTAAGACTCATATTACACTGATATAGACAATGGTGAATACATAGCAACATTTGACTGCCCCAACAACATATGACTTTGTGCCATTCTACCAGCGCCAAATTACCCAAAAGCTCAAAGCTACAATTGGTGTATAAGGTAAGTTGATCAGTTATCCCTTTATCTCAGACATCATGTTGAACATGAGATACGGATCGCAGTCAACCTCATTTGGTGTTCAAATTTTGGTAAGGCTCCTTAGATGTCTAACTCTCAACACATAAGAGGAACAAATACAATATTGACTACATAAGTCTCTTGCATAGTTCATACCATACTTGAAAATGGATTTTATAACTGCCTAGTTAAGGACCAACATTTGACCATATCTAAGCACATTACTCCCTACACTTAAGTCCCACTATGTATCTCAGGTGTTAAGGAGACACATATTACCTTTGAATCAATTATCATTCATGATAGTGATCCATGAGATGATCTTAATGTGGGTCAGTTTAATACTAGTTCTTCGACAAGTACCTATGAAACTTGGTTACAACCCATTGCCTACCTTCATCGGGTGAAAGTCAACCAATCCAATTCATATTAGCCTTAATTCATAATTGCCCCGACAGTTATAGCCGACTATGAACCTTTAGAATAATAAGTTAATTAATGTATTACACATGTTAATATAGAACACAAGTATTGATATTATGATCATATCCTAATATATCCCATTTCTAGAATAATAATGTTGTATAGCTGAAGTTTAACCATTCATACTTAGCTCAATAAAAGGACTTTATTAATGGGTTTGACTAAACTTAATTTCTATGAATTTTGTGAAAACTATCATCTCGATAGTTGCTGTCACACCCCCAAACCAAGGATGACGGAAACGTCCGGGGGTGGAGGACTTCATGTATAGTATCATAAAAACATCTTGCAATAGTGATCAAAGTAAACACAACCAACATATATATATAATTGAAAGAGTTACATCATTGTATGAATTACATGTTTCCAAACCAATTACAATATGTTGACAAAACGTGAAATGTTTGACGCCTTAACGTCCCATCCTCAAAAGCACTTGGTTACCTGTTTAGTGATTTCCTGAGAATACAAGTAGTTTTGAAAAAGTGTCAACAGAAAGGTTGGTGAGTTCATAAGTTTTTGTATGCAATTATGAAAACCTTTTCTTGTAAGAGTAGTGTCAGTTCCAGAAAAATCCAATATTTTCCTTAATGTGTAAACGTAGTCTTAAAACCCAAAGACCGGAATGTACGAATGATTTGTCATATTTAGAGTAAAACAAGGTAAGTTTAAATTGACATAATCTCATTTGATTTCAATGAAATCCCCGTAAATTCCTATGTTTGTTAATACTTTCTGTGAGTTATATAACCATGCTATGACCTAGTTGGCCTGAAACGACGTTCTTCAGGCGTCGGTAATGTTATGACATTTGTCACCCCAGACCTGCCGGTCTAACTGTTGCATGCAGTTCAGGTGTGGGTTTGTCAGACCCAATATAGATCTATACACAACTATCACGCTCTCCCTCCAGGAGACTCTGGTTACAATACAGGACTTATTTGTAAAGTGAAGCGAATGTCTCACAAAGTCATTAACGGAATTACGTGTGGTGTAATGAAAATCATCTTTGTATAAATGTACCCTTTTGAAATGTATGAATTATGTAATGTATCATAAACTATACCTATTGTAGTTTATCAAAACAAGAGTAGTAGTAGTAATGTATGTAAACTATACTCAATATAGTTTATCCAATGTTTGTATGTAATGGATGTACTTTAATTATAACAAGTTGTTATTTCTATGCTTTATCTAGCAAAAATCCATTTGTTAACTGATGTATGTCCTTATACTAAGACAAAATTTCATATAATGCAGTAACATATAATCACATAAAGATATACACCTTGCTCAACATGTTACAAGGTGTAATGAAATTGATAGCATTTTTCTGTTGTTAACAATTTCTATTACTGTTCTTAGAAAATTTGTAGAAAAACCATCAAAGGTCCAAATCAGAATCCGTAAATTCTGAGAGTTTGGAAAATGAGTCTAGTTTGTTCATAAATTTTCTCACGATTTTTAGTGACCTCCAACTTAGGTGAAAACGTCCATAATCACAGACTGGTCCGGATTGGTTCTTGATATGATAGGCAGTTTTGTAAAAATCACCATAAATTGTAAAAAAATATTATGGAGATGTGCAAGTAGCCATTTTAAAGCTAAGAACTTGAACTACTTGCACCTTGTACAGTTTTGAAAACAAAAATGTTTAAGTTGACCAAAAGAGTCCGTGAATGGAGTCCAACTTTTCTGATGAAAGCTGTTCGAAGAATTTAGTTGTGTTCTTGGTGTTTTAACTTGTATTCCCCCCCTTAAAACATAAGAAAACATGAAAATGTAGGGGTATGAACTCACCTTGTGTGATTTCATTGGATGGAGGTTGAAGGAGAGAAGTGTTCAACTCAAGAACACTTGAAGGATTGCTTGAAGATTCGAGAATCTAACACCCAAATGATGGAGTGTGTGTAAGGAATCAATGATTTGAGTAAAAGGAAATGTAATAACCATAAGGAGGGTGATGATACTTACCAAATGAAGGAGAAAAGCTGGAAAATGCCTTGGAAATCTCAAATTTGTGTGAGAGAATTTGAGAGAAAAGTGGGTTTGATCTTTGGTGTAAATGAGGGAAGTGAGTGAGAATGAGGAGAGAGAGAGAGAGAGAGAGGGAGTTGTTCCAGCTCCAAAACGTGATAATGGCTGAAAATGAGTGGGAAAGGACTATGAAGTGACTAGGGATGGTGGGGAGGACAATGGTTGGTCATGGAGTGGGTATGGGGGTGGTAGCTTGTGTCATAAACTAAAGAAAAGTCAACACTCCACCTCAATTATTCACCCACTAGATTTTATTCTTAAATAAAGATTTCCATAAAAATATGGTTAAATTATGAATATTTAGGGTCTTCTATGTTAAAATATGATTTCTGGAGAAAATCCCGCGTTAAAATATTTAAAAACGGGCTTAAAACGCCAAACTAGTCGAAAACCGGGTGGAAAATGCCAAATCCGAAGTCAGGAGGGTGACTTCGGCCTTAGGAGCCATGGATCTGAAGTGGGGCTTGGTCGCGTATGCGGGTTCGAAGCGGAAAGGGAAGCTGCGGTCCGGGTAGCTAGAACCGGAGGCGAACACCGGATGCGGGCTCCATGTCGCTACGGTCGGTGGCTGCGGCTGCTGGTTGCGGTCGGTGACTGCGGCTGCTAGCTGTGGTCGGTGACTGCGGCTGCTGGCTGCGGCTGCTGGCTGCGGCTAGATGACCGCGGATCCTCAAGGAGACTCCGGTTCAAGGTGGGTTTGATCCCTATAGAGGGACTCCGGCCCTAAAAAGCTATTTTCCAAGGCATCGTCCCGTTTCGCATGGTTTTTCACCAAATCAAGTGTCGGGATGCCCCAATTGATTACAAAAAGATCAAGAGAGGTTTTGAGAGAGATTTGGGAGAGATTTGACATACTTGGAGAGATTTCTCATTCAGAGAGAGATTTGGGAGAGATTTTACATTCTTGGAGAGATTTCTCATTCAGAGAGAGATTTGGGAGAGATTTGACATACTTGGAGAGATTTCTCATTCAGAGAGAGATTTGGGAGAGATTTGGGAGAGATTTCAAATAGAAGGAGATAGAGTGAAAATGATTGAGGGAGGTCCGTAAACCCCGTTAAGTCATGTTTTAGTGTCCTACACACTCCCGATGAGTGTGCAATAGTGTTTTATCTCTTTGGTTCATTGTTTAGCATTATCAAGGCTAAGAAAAATTAAACACACGGATTTTCCAAATGATGTTTTCTCATTAAAATAGCGAGTTGTTTAGTAATTACATAGAGTAAACCCTAACATACAAGGGTCAACTGAGTTGACCGGTTTGACTTGTCGACTTTGTTTGACTTTGACTTGACCGGAAATTGACGATTGTCACATCAACCCCCCGTTATAGGGAATTTCGTCCCGAAATTTACATTTTGGCTGGGACTTCAAGAGTTTGGGAAGAGATGCGGGTATTTTTGTTTCATTTGATCTTCGTGTTCCCAGGTGAACTCAGGTCCTCGTTTAGCGTTCCAACGGACCTTAACGATGGGAATACGACTTTGTTTCGTTCTTTTGATCTCTCGATCCATGATTTCGACTGGTTCCTCCACGAAGTGGAGATTTTCGTTAACTTCGATTTCGTCGAGTGGTATTACGAGTGTCTCGTCAGACAGATACTTATTAAGTTCTTGTGGTAATCGGAGTTTGTACGCCACGGGACCAATCCTGGCAAGGATTTCGAACGGTCCGATGTACCTCGGGTTCAGTTTCCCACGTTTACCTAAACGTATCATTCCTTTCCAAGGGGAAACCTTCAGTAGTACCCGATCTCCGACCTGGAACTCCAAGGGTTTGCGTCGTTTATCCGCGTAACTCTTTTGCCGATCTCGTGATGCTTTCATTCTTTCCCGAATTTTGAACAATCTTTTCTGTGGTCTCCCTTATGATTTCAGGACCAGTGAGGGTGCTATTAAAGACTTGCCCTCTAGCTAGCTGTGTATCCCCCACTTCAGCCCAACACAGTGGGGATCTACACTTGCGGCCGTAGAGAGCTTCGAATGGGGTGACCTTAATACTAGTGTGATAGCTGTTATTGTAAGAGAATTCTATAAGCGGTAAATGGGTATCCCATGCCTTACCAAAGTCTATCACACAGGCTCTCAACATGTCTTCCAATGTCTGTATGGTTCGCTCGCTCTGGCCGTCGGTTTGTGGATGGTAGGCCGTACTCATGTCAAGCCTAGTTCCCAGAGATTTCTGTAAGGACTGCCAAAATCGCGAGGTGAATCTACTATCTCGGTCGGAGATAATGGATATTGGTACACCATGCAGTCGCACAATCTCCTTGATGTACGTCCTGGTTAACTTCTCCATCTTGTCGGTTTCCTTTATCGGCAGGAAGTGCGCAGAGTTGGTCAATCTGTCTACGATTACCCATATGGTGTCAAGCCCACCCGATGTCTTAGGCAGCTTGGTTATGAAGTCCATGGTTATCCGTTCCCACTTCCACTCGGGTATATCCGGCTGTTGTAGTAGTCCTGATAGCTTCTGGTATTCTACTTTGACCTTGGCACAAGTCAGGCACTTGCTCACATAAGTAGCAATCTCGGCCTTCATGTTTGGCCACCAGTATAGCTTTTTGAGGTCTAGATACATCTTATCTGATCCGGGATGGATGGAGTATCGAGTCTTGTGTGCTTCATTCATGACAACGTCACGGAATCCACCAAACTTCGGTGTCCAGATTCGGTTCATGAGATAACGAGCTCCATCATCCTTGACTTCTAAGTTCTTATCCATTCCCCTTAATGCCTCACCTGCCACATTTTCTGGTTTCAAGGCTTCTAGTTGTGCTCCCTTGATCTGTGCGGTTAGGTGTGAATGGATTGTTATGGTTAAGGATTTTACTCGGCGGCCCGAATATTCTTTTCTGCTTAGGGCATCGGCCACTACATTGGCCTTGCCCGGATGGTAGCGGATTTCGCACTCATAGTCGCTCAGCAGCTCTACCCATCTTCTTTGTCGCATGTTGAGCTCTTTTTGATTGAGGATATGCTGAAGACTTTTGTGATCGGTGAAGATGGTGCACTTTGTGCCGTAGAGGTAGTGCCTCCAGATCTTTAAGGCGAACACTACTGCTCCCAGCTCAAGGTCGTGGGTAGTATAATTAACTTCGTGTGTCTTAAGTTGCCTTGACGCGTAAGCGATGACCTTCCCTCTCTGCATGAGCACGTATCTGAGGCCTTGACTTGAAGCATCGCAATATACCACGAAGTCATCAGTTCCTTCTGGAAGAGACAAGACAGGTGCGCTGCACAGGGCTTGTTTTAACATTTGGAAGGCAGCTTCCTGTTTATCTCCCCACTTAAACATCACACCTTTCTGAGTCAAGGTGGTGAGTGGTTTGGCAATCTTGGAGAAATTCTGTATGAATCTTCGGTAGTAGCCGGCGAGCCTTCAAAATTATCGGATTTCTGTCGGCGTTGTAGGTGCTGACCAGTTTTCGATCGCTTTGATTTTTGAGGGATCCACGTGTATTCCTTTCTTGCTAACCACGTGGCCAAGAAATCCCACTTCTCGGAGCCAAAATTCGCACTTCGAAAATTTAGCATAAAGCTTCTCCTTTCTTAGAGTCTCCAATACTAGTCGCAGATGTTGGCTGTGCTCTTCTTTGCTTCGTGAATAGACCAGGATATCATCGAAGAATACGATCAAGAATTTGTCTAGGAAGGGTCGACACACTCGGTTCATCAGATCCATGAACACCGCAGGCGCGTTTGTTAATCCGAATGGCATCACTACAAACTCGTAGTGTCCATAGCGAGTCCTGAATGCCGTCTTGGGGATATCTTCTTCTTGAACTCGCAGCTGATGATAACCCGACCTCAGGTCGATTTTTGAAAAGTAGCTTGCTCCCTGAAGTTGGTCGAAGAGGTCGTCGATTCGGGGTAGGGGATATCGATTCTTGATGGTAAGTTTGTTTAACTCCCGATAGTCGATGCACATGCGAAAGAATCCGTCCTTCTTCTTTACAAAAAGGACTGGTGCTCCCCAAGGTGGGAAGCTCGGTCTAACGAACCCTTTGCTCAACAGTTCATTCAACTGGCTGGACAGCTCTTGCATTTCTGCTGGTGCTAGGCGGTATGGAGCTTTGGCGACGGGGGTAGCTCTGGGAATTAGGTCGATTCGGAATTCTACTTGTCGCACGAGCGGTACGCCTGGGAGATCTTCTGGGAATACATCGGGGAAGTTGCACACCTCGGGAATGTCTTTGATGTCCTTCACCTCCTGCTTCTTATCTACTATGTGGGCCAAGAAGGCGCGGTATTCCTTTCGGAGATACTTTTGGGCTTTGACGTAAGAGATGACTTGTAAATTTGCATTGGGTTTATCACCATAAATGAGAAGGGTTTCGCCATTTGGCAGATTCAGGCGAACGACCCTTTCGTAACATAGAATGTCGGCACGATGAGAACTTAACCAATCCATACCCACAATTATGTCGAAACTTTTTATTGTGACTGGCATTAGGTCAATTTTGAATGAATGATTGTCTAAAGTGAGGGTACACCCTGAGTATATATCATCAGTGCGCTCTACTTTTCCATTTGCCATTTCTACGACGTATGAATCTTTTAACGACTGGGGATTTTGTTTAAGTAATTGTTTGTATTGGTGGCTCACAAAACTCCTCTCCGCTCCACTATCAAATAGTACGCATGCATAAGAGTTATTGAGGAGAAACGTACCGGTAACCACTGTAGGATCCTTGACTGCTTCCCCATGTCCTATCGCCAAGACTCTCCCCACACCACCAGCGTTAGGGGCTTGTGCTTTGGGGCAGTTCCTCCTGAAGTGTCCTGCCTCACCACATCCATAGCAGGTTTGGCTTGCCCCTGCATTGGCAACTTGGTTGATCGGTCGTGCTGGCGCTTTATAGAAACGAGCGGTATGCCCCTTCCTGTCGCAGTGTTTGCAGTGCATTTCCCGACAAGCACCAGTGTGGTGGAAGTTGCACTTGTTGCACTTAGGAAGATTTCCAGCATATTGCTTCAGTGGTGCTGGGGTGGTAGCAGTAGTGGCAGCACGGACAGCCACAGTTTGTTGCTTCTAGGCGGGGTCCTGTGCCGGTTGCTTCTTTTTATTGTTCCATAACTTCCTCTTGTTGTTCCCTCCTTTTGCTTGGTCAGTGGTGGTGATCACAGTATCACGGCTGGCCCTGGGATCGATAAGTCGCTGTGCCAATTCCTTGGCACTTTCAAAGGTAGCGGGTTTCGAGGCCAGTACACTATCTTGAATCTAGGGTGATAGTCCCCAGAGGTATCGTTCCACTTTTTTCTCCTCTGGAGTGACCATTGTTGGACAGAGGAGTGCTAGGTCATTGAATCGGGTCGTGTAAGTTCCAAGATCTATGCCTGACATTCTGAGGTTCAAGACTTCTTCTTCGAGTTTTTGTATTTCACCCCTCGGGCAATACTCCTTTAGCATCAACGCTTTTAGGTCTTCCCAGCTTATGGAGTTAGCCACTGTTGGAGTAAGTGATTTAACTCGGCCATTCCACCAAGTGAGAGCCCTACCGGTGAAAGTGAATGTCGTGTACTTGACCTTGCTCGCTTCGGGACAAGCACAGATTTCGAAGACTGCTTCGGTCCTTTCGAACCATTGCATCAATGTGATGACGCCCCCGCTCCCATTAAAGGTATCGGGTTTGCCATTGGTGAAGTCCTTGTAGGTGCATTCTTTTGTGCGCCCCGAACTGTCACCCTGGTTAGAGGGTGTAGCACCAGATCCAGATCCACCATTGCCATTAGTGCCGATTTGCGACATAGCTGCCGCCACAGCTGCTGCTACTGCAGCCTGGAACATTGCCGGATCAAATTGCGGAGGCGGCGGCGGAGGAGGTGGTGCTGCGCTGCTGGAAGGTCTTGGTCTTCTCCTTGGCGGCATAGTTCTGTCACAAGTTTTTAAAATGACAAGTCGGTAAGGACGTCAATGTTAATACGAGTCGAGTGTCACTCGTTTTCTCTCATTTGTATTATATTCCGACTTTATTGCATTAGCAAGTAATTCATGGAGAAAGTTTATGCAATTGAACTTATGAATTGAATAGTGGTGACTCAAACGGAGTCATGTGTTCGGTTCCGTGTCTGACCCACTCCGAAGATCCGCTTAATGTGCCCCAGTTATGTGTAATTAAAATTTTAATAAGCTGTTGATACTAATGAGTCTGCCCTAAGTCCACAACCAAACAAGGAACAGGTCCTAAGGCGGACTCACCATTTCTAGGTCAATTACTTCTTTAATTACACATAACGACGAGGTACACTTAAAAATCTTAGAGTTATCAGTTGTAAATTGTTTGTAATACCACATAGTAAAATCTCATGTCAACATCCAATGAAGTAAAATGCATGCCAAATTCATTGATAAACTTTTAGTACATATTGTTTTGGAGAAAATTTGACCTCATAAGGGTCTACATTACATCAATGTAAAAGATAGTTTTGACAGCACAAAAGCCCCTTGAATAGTGTAATCACTTAATCGCAGGGTCAACCTACATACAAAAGAGTAGCACCAACGCATGCTCATAAACCTATACTATGAAGTTGTGTGAGTAGTAATGAATCCTACTCACGACGATCCTTCCCTGATGGAGCTTGGGATGATGTCGATGCGCCTTACAGTTCTGCTAATCTCCGTTCGGTTGCAACCATTCTCTCCTCAAGCGCCAAGTATCTTTCCCGATACTCCCTTGCTTCTGCTCGAGCAGCGAGAAGGTCCTGAATGAGATGATCTCTGTAGTGGGAGTCTCGTTCTAGGTCTGTGGTGCGAGAAGTGGTAGACTCTATGATGGCACTTAGTTCCCGGACCTGATCGGTCGTCATTCTACCGCGATCATCCATAATCGCTATATGTTGAGTCATGACTGGGAGGGCTCTATCGGCTGGTCCTCCGTGGCTGAGGTCATAGAAACCTCGTTGACCTCCGTAAGGTGATCGTTGTCGTTGACGGCGACCCCATCCCTCAATTGTGGTCGCCCATTGGGGTACGGGTCCAAAGAAGTCGTATCGGTTGGCGGGAACTCTAGCTATATAGGGAGGAATTATGACCTCTGGTTCTTCTTCACTTTCGTCTTCATCCATGCCTGCCTCGATGTCTTCCTCTTCTTCTTCTTCTTTCGGTTCCTCCTCGGGTTCCTCTTCGGGGTCCTCTTCGGGCTCCTCTTCGGGGTCCTCTTCGGGGTCCTCTTCGGGATCCTCTTCGATCAGTTCTTCGGGCTCTTCTTCGATCCAGCCGGCGTTTCCCTGATTGGGAAAGTATGGGTCTCCTGGTAAGTGGAATCCTGCCATGTCGTCTGTGCGAGAATGGGGGCGTAAGAAGCATGTAACGATTAATAATATTAATATTGCGCTATAGCAACATACAGATACTCCTATAGTATTTTAAATGTTTAGATTTGGTTCTTAGAGCATTCTTTGTAGAGTGAAGTTAGGTTATTAGATTTGTTGCCCATTACGACTATCCCCCGGTATGTGTAAGTCACTTCTCGGACAGATATAGTTGATCAGGCTATATCCCTCCCAGACTTGATTCACATATACTAAGGCATACTCATAGGGTACAACTCCTCTTCTTTTACTTTATGCTCTCCTAGTTATGACACTACGCGAGTATGTAATGCATGTATGTATACTTTAAACGAGAAAACTATTTATTTTCTAAAAGTATATCCCATTAAAATTTTTTAAAATCAGAGACTTTTAGTTCCAAATGTGTTTATAGTTTGTATATCTTATGTGGTTTGATATACTTAATTCACTATAAACCGTGCTCTGATACCAATCTGTCACACCCCCAAACCAAGGATGGCGGAAACATTCGGGGGTGGAGGACTTCATGTATAGTATCATAACAACATCTTGCAATAGTGATCAAAGTAAACACAACCAACATATATATAATTGAAAGAGTTACATCATTGTATGAATTACATGTTTCCAAACCAATTACAATATGTTGACAAAACGTGAAATGTTTGACGCCTTAACGTCCCATCCTCAAAAGCACTTGGTTACCTGTTTAGTGATTTCCTGAGAATACAAGTAGTTTTGAAAAAGTGTCAACAGAAAGGTTGGTGAGTTCATAAGTTTTTGTATGCAATTATGAAAACCTTTTCTTGTAAGAGTAGTGTCAGTTCCAGAAAAATCCAATATTTTCCTTAATGTGTAAACGTAGTCTTAAAACCCAAAGACCGGAATGTATGAATGATTTGTCATATTTATAGTAAAACAAGGTAAGTTTAAATTGACATAATCTCATTTGATTTCAATGAAATCCCTGTAAATTCCTATGTTTGTTAATACTTTCTGTGAGTTATTATAACCATGCTATGACCTAGTTGGCCTGAAACGACGTTCTTCAGGCGTCGGAAATGTTATGGCATTTGTCACCCCAGACCTGCCGGTCTAACTGTTGCATGCAGTTCAGGTGTGGGTTTGTCAGACCCAATATAGATCTATACACAACTATCACGCTCTCCCTCCAGGAGACTCTGGTTACAATACAGGACTTATTTGTAAAGTGAAGCGAATGTCTAACAAAGTCATTAACGGAATTACGTGTGGTGTAATGAAAATCATCTTTGTATAAATGTACCCTTTTGAAATGTATGAATTATGTAATGTATCATAAACTATACCTATTATAGTTTATCAAAACAAGAGTAGTAGTAGTAATGTATGTAAACTATACTCAATATAGTTTATCCAATGTTTGTATGTAATGGATGTACTTTAATTATAACAAGTTGTTATTTCTATGCTTTATCTAGCAAAAATCCATTTGTTAACTGATGTATGTCCTTATACTAAGACAAAATTTCATATAATGCAATAACATATAATCACATAAAGATATACACCTTGCTCAACATGTTACAAGGTGTAATGAAATTGATAGCATTTTTCTGTTGTTAGCAATTTCTATTACTGTTCTTAGAAAATTTGTAGAAAAATCATTAAAGGTCCAAATCAGAATCCGTAAATTCTGAGAGTTTGGAAAATGAGTCTAGTTTGATCATAAATTTTCTCACGATTTTTAGTGACCTCCAACTTAGGTGAAAACGTCCATAATCACAGACTGGTCCGAATTGGTTCTTGATATGATAGGCAGTTTTGTAAAAATCACCATAAATTGTAGAAAACTCTTATGGAGATGTGCAAGTAGCCATTTTAAACCTAAGAACTTGAACTACTTGCACCTTGTACAGTTTTGAAAACAAAAATGTTTAAGTTGACCAAAACAGTCCGTGGATGGAGTCCAACTTTTCTGATGAAAGCTGTTAGAAGAATTTAGTTGTGTTCTTGGTGTTTTAGCTTGTATTCCCCCCCTTAAAACATAAGAAAACATGAAAATGTAGGGGTATGAACTCACCTTGTGTGATTTCAGTGGATGGGGTTGAAGGAGAGAAGTGTTCAACTCAAGAACACTTGAAGGATTGCTTGAAGATTCGAGAATCTAACACCCAAATGATGGAGTTTGTGTAAGGAATCAATGATTTGAGTAAAAGGAAATGTAATAACCATAAGGAGGGTGATGATACTTACCAAATGAAGGAGAAAAGCTGGAAAATGCCTTGGAAATCTCGAATTTGTGTGAGAGAATTTGAGAGAAAAGTGGGTTTGATCTTTGGTGTAAATGAGGGAAGTGAGTGAGAATGAGGAGAGAGAGAGAGGGAGTTGTTCCAGCTCCAAAACATGATAATGGCTGAAAATGAGTGGGAAAGGACTATGAAGTGACTAGGGATGGTGGGGAGGACAATGATTGGTCATGGAGTGGGTATGGGGGTGGTAGCTTGTGTTATAAACTAAAGAAAAGTCAACACTCCACCTCAATTATTCACCCACTAGATTTTATTCTTAAATAAAGATTTCCATAAAAATATGGTTAAATTATGAATATTTAGGGTCTTATATGTTAAAATATGATTTCTGGAGAAAATCCCGCGTTAAAATATTTAAAAACGGGCTTAAAACGCCAAACTAGTCGAAAACCGGGTGGAAAATGCCAAATCCGAAGTCAGGAGGGTGACTTCGGCCTTAGGAGCCATGGATCTGAAGTGGGGCTTGGTCGTAGATGCGGGTTCGAAGCGGAAAGGGAAGCTGCGGTCCGGGTAGCTAGAACCGGAGGCGAACACCAGATGCGGGCTCCATGCCGCTGCGGTCGGTGGCTGCGGCTGCTGGCTGCGGTCGGTGACTGCGGCTGCTGGCTGCGGTCGGTGACCGCGGCTGCTGGCTGCGGCTAGATGACCGCGGATCCTCAAGGAGACTCCGGTTCAAGGTGGGTTTGATCCCTATAGAGGGACTTCGGCCCTAAAAGGCTATTTTCCAAGGCATCGTCCCGTTTCGCATGGTTTTTCACCAAATCAAGTGTCGGGATGCCCCAATTGATTACGAAAAGATCAAGAGAGGTTTTGAGAGAGATTTGGGAGAGATTTGACATACTTGGAGAGATTTCTCATTCAGAGAGAGATTTGGGAGAGATTTCACATTCTTGGAGAGATTTCTCATTCAGAGAGAGATATGGGAGAGATTTGACATACTTGGAGAGATTTCTCATTCAGAGAGAGATTTGGGAGAGATTTCAAATAGAAGGAGATAGAGTGAAAATGATTGAGGGAGGTTTCGTTTGTGACCTTTTTGAGTGTCCGGTTTCGCAATGCAAGGTCCGTAAACCCCGTTAAGTCATGTTTTAGTGTCCTACACACTCCCGATGAGTGTGCAATAGTGTTTTATCTCTTTGGTTCATTGTTTAGCATTATCAAGGCTAAGAAAAATTAAACACACGGATTTTCCAAATGATGTTTTCTCATTAAAATAGCGAGTTGTTTAGTAATTACATAGAGTAAACCCTAACATAGAAGGGTCAACTGAGTTGACCGGTTTGACTTGTCGACTTTGTTTGACTTTGACTTGACCGGAAATTGACGATTGTCACAGTTGCCTTTACGCTTGGTATAGGGAAATATCTTGGAGTAGATGATTGGTGTTCTTTCGTAACATAGAGTCTCTTAGCTCGATTAAGTATACTCTCGAAGTCACAAAGATTTATATGTGATCCTTGAATGACAGAGATCAACACAGTTTTTCAATGAATTCATTTATTCAATCAAATTAGATTTCAACTTCTAAAGTAGTGTATTCTTATTATATAGACTGTGTCATTTTGTTTTGCTTGGACCTCATTCCAACTAAACTTACTCTTCATCCCACAATGAAGTCATAATCCAATTATAATTCATAATTATCTATATTTCCTTAGAAATTAGAATCTTATGTAGCTCTTTAGATGAAGATTTTTATTCTAAACTAATTGTATCATATACATTATCTTAGTTCTTCAAAAGTACTCTTAGAATGTTTATATCGTCATCCGGTGACTTAACCATGTATTCCGTTGGTATATTATGATATAATCATAGCGTGGTCATATATCATGTTTTATGCATAATATTGATGGGTTTTGAGCATTCTAACACTCTTATGATGTACATGCAACCCTAGACACCTTGGATCTTTTTTTTCTCTAATATAAATGCCAATTTTATTTTTCCAAGGTTCTCATCCTAACTACAATATCTTGGGGTACTTGTATTATAAAACTTAGTAGGATGTAATACCTTTTCTTGTGGTAGATTGCTTGGAGCTTCAAGAGCCTTGCACCAATAATGTGGATGCCTCAAGTGGAATCACAAATCAGCACACAACTTGGAAAACTTGAGAGAATAGTATGCACTTGTAGAAATCGGCCCACCATTGTTCTCACACACACTAGTGCCATTTCAGGTGCCAAAGACCTCTTTATATAGTATGGTCGATTAGGGTTACATCTATGTAAACCCTAATACCCATGACCTTTCATTTCTATAGTCCATGGGTTAAAAACACCATGGATTATCCATGCAAGCTTAGCCCATCCTAAATGAACATTGGCCCATTCTGTATACATAAGAGTCCGTATTTAATTCGTTCCTTTTGATCACTAAATTAATTCCAAATTAATTCTTGATCAATACTAATTAAATAATATTATTTCATATTAATATATTATAACTTATAATATATTAATAAATCATAAATATACTATTCTCAAAAAATTATCCATACAAATTGTTTTGGTGAAGTGCAACCCAAATGGACCATGTCGGGTCGGGTCAAGTATATGCCAAATATAGTTACGGACTTAGACACCTTATCCAACAGTCTCCCACTTGGATAAGTCTGATAAATATAGTTGCAATTATGAGTTCAGGAACCGACCAGCAATTGTAGCTCTTAAAACTCCGTTGAACTATGAAGTGCCATTTTAGATAAGTGATCATATAATCCTTTGTTCTAGATATCAGCCGGACAAATACATGGAACAACATCGTACTTATTGTCCAACAGTTTTTTTCCCGATTTCGGATTTGTTTGACATAGACCTAAACTGAACACATCAATTTGGTTCTGACCGGCCCCGACACATAGGTAAAATCAAAATCATCGAGGGGCCCAAATATCACTTCGACTCATATGCTTGTACCTACTACTTGTTGAATCATACACAAAGGCACGTTTTATAACATCAAGTTACTGATGCGTTTTCGTGCAATCAATGTACAACAAACTCATAGTCAACAACTCATAACTCTAGGTTTGAAGACTTATATGATATTACGGTCTCACGATCACTCGAGATAAATTCCATGAAGTGATACAAGTGAGCGTAGGTTTAATCCAATACTCAGAAGTTATGAGCACTCATGAATGTTGTAGCAACTTTTGCTATGTCCAACCACCTTAGACATCTACAACCCAAATTCATGACTGTCTTGATTCATACCTACTTCCAACGTACGACTGACTATGGAGAGTTTGAATAAAGTAATTATTCTGGAAGTCAAAACATGCAAAGTTGAAACAATAGTAAACGATTGACCCAAGATAGCAACACCTTACTTATAACTAAACAACAACTTTTATTTAATCATCAAATGTCAATTACATTTTACAAGTTTCATAAATAGCTATCTAATCTGTAAAACTAATATCGTCCTTCAGCCCGATGCGCCTTGCATGCTGCAAATGCCTAACCCTAGGTAGTCCCTTCGTGAGGGGATCTCATGGGTTCTCTTCTGATGATACCCTCTTTTCCACGAGGAGTCCTTCTTCTATCTTGTGTCTTATGAAGTGATATTTTCTGTCAATGTGTCTGGATCTGCCATGATCTCTCGGTTCCTTGGCTAAGGCAACCGCACTATTGCTGTCATAAAAAATCTCCATAGGCTCCTTTATAACTGGTACAACTCCAAGGTCTCCGATGAAGTTCCTCAGCCATATTGCATCCTTCGCCGCTTCACTCGCTGCTATGTACTCTGATTCACATGTCGAATCAGCTATTGTCTCCTGCTTGCAACTTTTCCAAGTAATTGCTCCTCCATTCATGGTAAAGACCCAGCCCGACCGAGAGCGGAAATTATCCCTATCGCTCTGAAAGCTAGCATTACTATACCCCACTACTTTCAAGTCAGCACTCCCACCAAGGGTAAGGACCTAGTCCTTAGTCCTCCGCAGGTACTTGAGAATGTTCTTCACCGCAGTCCGGTGAGCCTGGCCAGGATTACCCTGATATCTACTGACCATGCTCAAAGCAAAGGCCACATCAGGGCGGGTACAAGTCATAACATACATGATCGAGCCAACAACGGAAGCATATTGTAATCGACTCATCTCAGCTATCTCAGCCTCTATAGTGGGACTCTGAGCCTTGCTCAGTTTGGCATTGCTTTAGATCGGTAAATCACCTTTCTTGGAATTCTGCATATTGAACCTTTTCAACACCTTGTCCAAGTAGGTGCCCTGACTAAGTCCAATTAGTCTTTTACTCCTTTCTCTCAATATCCTTATCACTAAGATATAGCCAGCTTCTCCAAGGTCCTTCATAGCGAAACACTTCCCAAGCCAGGACTTAATCTCCTGCAAAGTTGGGATGTCATTTCCTATGAGTAGTATGTCATCCACATACAGTACCAAAAAGCTAACTATACTCCCACTAGCTCTAACATATACACATGACTCATCTTCGCTTCTCAAAAAACCAAACTCTTTGACTTTCTCATCAAAACAAAGATTCCAGCTGCGAGATGCTTGTTTCAATCCATAAATGGATCTCTCAAGCTTGCACACTCTATCGGAGTACTCTCCATTGACAAAACCCTCTGGTTGACTCATGTAAACATCCTCAGCCAACTTTCCATTAAGGAAAGCGGTTTTGACATCCATTTTCCATATTTCATAATCATGAAATGGAGCAATGGATAGCATAACCCTAATCGACTTAATCTTCGCTACTGGTGTACTTTCCCATCCAACCAGTCGCGCCTTATAAGTGTGTACTTTCCCATCCATTTCGGTCTTCTTCTTGAAGATCCATTTGAACCTGACTGTCTTACGACCCAGTACATTGTCAACCAAGTTCCAAACTGGATTGTTCATACATGGACTGAATCTCGCTGACCATAGCCTATTTCCATTTAGTAGACTCGGGGCCTGCCATTGCTTCCCTATAGCTGTTATGTTCATCCAAATTTACTAGTGTACTATCACTGATAAATGTATCACCTTCCGCAGTAATATGGAAACCATAGTAATGCTCAGGTGCATTCCTAACTCTAGTGGAAATCCTCAGAGGTACAGACTCGTCAGTTGGTTCAACAAGAGTTTCCTCCTCAGGTTGATTGCTAGGGTTTGAGGTTCCTTCACCACTTGACTCTTGAAGCTCTTCAAGGTCAATTTTCCTCCCATTTCCTTGGCTTATGTATTCTATCTCGTGAAAGACCCCTCTCCTTGCCATAAATACCATATTATCACTGGGTCTGTAGAAGAGGTAACCAAAGGATTTCTATGGGTAGCCGATGAAAATACATCGCTCACTTCGATGTTCGAGCTTGTCGTGAGTCTCGTGTCACACCCCCAAACCGGAACGGTGGAAACGTTCGGGGGCGGTGGACGTCATGTACAGTATCACAACAATTGAATAATAGTAATCAAAGCAGCAACAACCATTGTATTAATAGTATAATGTTTACATTACATTTGATTAATATAGTACTAACTTTAAAAGTAAAATAACAAGTAAATACTCGAACCTACTATGCTCCATCTTCTTGAACCCGGTGCCTGTACCTGTCTATTAATGTCCTGAGAATACAAGTAGGTTTTGAAAGAGTATCGGCATTAAGCTGGTGAGTTCATAAGCGTTTGTTATTAGAAAACATGTTTTATGTTCTTTTGAAAAGTATGTTGTGTTTCGCCAGAAAACCTTATATTTTCTGATGTAATGAATGTTAAGAAAAATGATTCTTACTAGTTCCTCCTGTGAGTACTTAGTGTATACAAATCATATACAACCCAGATCGAATAAACAATCGATTTTATGGTTCTGCCCAAGCCCACAAGCAAACAAGGAACATGAAATGAGGCGGAGGCCACACATCCCACTGGTTGTCGGATCCTTATGTACATAATCCTGAAGTATTCACTAGATACTTACAAAGTTAACTGTATTGGTCCTTTGAAATCTATTGATGGCGTTCTTCAAGAAAATCCAATATTTTCTTAGTGAAAGCATGATTAAACCAATTCCTTTATAACTACTTAGCTCATACTAGCTATGTATAAACCAATATCGAACAGACAATTGATTGTGTGGATCTGCCCTAAGCCCACAACCAAACAATGAATAGGAAATGAGGCGTAAACCACACATTCCACTGCCTATCAGATATTCTTCATACGTATCCCGGATGCATAGAATTAATAATGAATATTCGTTAGTTGAATAATAACCCAGTTATTTGTAAAGCACTGATGTTTATCCTGGAAAATCCTATATTTTCCCTAAGTGTAAGTTATTAAATTATCTGTTCCAAACCAAAGAGTACAAGTATCTACCATACTTATGTTGTTTAAGCTTTGTTCTGTTTGAAAACCCTGGCTACCACCAATAATATATAGTATGTTCTGTAAACTAGAAGTGTTGTTAATACCCTCCTGTGATCACTTACTACATACAGGTTATATAAATCTAGATCGAACATACAGTCGATTGGGTGATTCTTCCCTAAGCCCACAACCAAACAAGGAACAGGGAATAAGGCGGAGGTCACACATCCCACTGCATGTTAAACGAAAATTTCATATAACCCTGGTGTATATACTAAGTAAACCCTTAGTTATTAACCTTAATGATTGATTGTTAAGTACATTATTACGTGAACGAGTCATTGTTTCCCCTGTGAGTGCTTATAACCATACTATGGACGATAAACATTACGACGTACTTCTGACGTCGGGAGCTGAATGACGTTTGTCACCATAAGTTGACTGTAGCTAATAGTCAGGGTGCGGGATTGTCACTCCCGTATAGATCTATGCACAAACTCATGTTCTCCCTCCAGGAGACTCTGGTTACAAGGGGTAGACTTCCCAGAAGACGTGTCTCACATTTTAGTTCTCTCAACGAATCCACGAATAATACTATGAAAACCCCTTTTTGTTATTAACATGAATCCTTATAAAAATAATACCTCTTATTTCATAATTCATAAGTTTGTTTCCTTGTTTGAAAACTGTACTTGTAACATTTGTATCTTAACATATTTTGTAAAACTAATTTCAAGCTAGTATTAATAATGTTTATCATGTTTAGTAAGTTCTACGTTCGATGCGTGCTAATGATAAGAAAATATAATAAACCAAATTATATTTTTAAACACAAGATTACTTGTGCTTTTACTTCTATCCCCCCCCCCCCCTTAAAACATTAAAAATCTCGGAAAATATAAGGGTATGAACTCACCTGATTGTGAATGACAAAGATCGGATGCTTGGTATGCTAAGTGAAGTCCCGAGCACAATACGATCCTATTAAGCACATATTAACATGTATAGGTCTAAAATTAGTGTCTAAAACCACTAACAAGCATAGGAAACAACCTTAGGATGTAGGAAACACTTACAATGAAGTGTTAGAATCAAGAATGAGGGACAAAAAGGAGTTCACGCCCAAACCACCATGGGTTCACGGCCCAAGATATGTTCACGGCCCATGAACACATGAAGGGTTTACGGCCCAAGATATGTTCACGGCCCATGAACACATGAAGGGTTTACGGCCCATCTATGAAGGGTTCACGGCCGTGAACTCTTCAAGTTCATAAAGACGGTGATGAAAGTGATGAATCAATGGATGAATATGAAGCTCTTTACATGAATAAGATAAATAACAAGTGAAAAGGGATGAATTACTTAGTTTGTGGGGTGAAAAGAGAGCTTTTGTTGGATGAGTCTTGAGAGAATCTTGAGGAGTTTTCGGCCAAGGAGGAAAGAAATGAGGAAAAATGAAGGAAACACATACACACACACACACACACATATATATATATATATATATATATATATATATATATATATATATATATATATATATATGGAGAGGGGTTCACGGCCCAACATGGATTCACGGCCCTGAACCTAGTTTGCGGCCGTGAACATCCCTAGACGTTGTTTCCGGCTTGAATGCATTCCTCTAATCCCGAGCTAACACTTCTCAACATTCAATCCTTAAGTGTACTAGGCTTAGAGACTCTCAAACTGACCCTAATCACAGTAAAACGATTGCAGAAAGAAGTCTGACTTTTTATTGATTAATTGACTTACAGATAGAGATTTCGGGTTGTCACATCTCGCCTCACGAAAGCCTCGCAACCCCAAATCTTGATGTGGTCTAAATTGGGAACTTTCCCAGTCCACATCTTGTCAGGTGTTTGGCAACCTTCTTGGTGGGGACTAGATTAAGGATATGGGCGGCAGTCTCCAAGGCATACCCCCAGAATGAGATTGGTAACGAAGCTCGACTCATCATTGAACGAACCATGTTCCACAAGGTTTGATTGTGCATCTCAGCCACGCTATGAAGCTGTGTTGTCGTGGGAGGTGTCATTTGTTAAACAATTCCACATTCCTTAAGATAGTCAAGGAACTTTGTACTAAGATACTCTCCACCTCGATCGAATCGAAGCATCTTAATGTTCCTGCCCAGTTGGTTCTCCACTTCCTGTTTCAACTCTTTGAACTTGTCACCGGTGTCTGACTTATGCTTGATTAAGTAGACATAACCATATCTACTGTAATCATCAGTAAAAGTCACATAGAAGCGGTTAGCATCCCTTGTGGCGGTTCTAAAGGGTCCACACACATCTGTGTGTATGAGGTGCAACAAACCTTCACCCCTAGCACAAGTACTTGTGAAGGGTGACTTAGTTATTTTTCCAAGTAAACAAGATTCGAAACTATCATCTGACCTTAAGTCAAATGACTCCAAGACTCCAGCCTTTTGTAGTTGTCCTATGCGCTTCTTGTTGACATGTCCAAGACAATAATGCCACAAGGATGCCTTATCCAAACTAGTGGAAGAATCGATATGCAACACATTATTTCCTAAGATGTCTCAACCGACACAGTTTCATATACACCATCACAAGGTAATGCTTTAAAATAAAGAACATTATTATAAAAAGCATTAATACCACCACATTCATTATCAAATGAAAAAGTAAACCCTTGTTTGCACAAATCGTGAAAAGAAATAATATTTCTTGCCATTTCAGACGAGTAACAACACTTATTCAAATCTAACATTAACCCAATACTTAGCAACAAAGAATAAACTCCAATATTGGTGACAGGTGAAGCTTTCCTATTCCCCATGATCAAGTTTATCTTTCCATGCTCCACATCCTCACTTCTTCTTAGGCCCTGCAAATCAGAACATATATGAATACCACAACCTGTATCAAGGACCCACGAATTAGTATGCGGTGAGTTATTTGATCTTCCCATCCTTAACATCTTGCAGGTACTTGGGGAAGTTTCGTTTCCAGTGCCCCTTATCATGACAATAGAAGCATTCAGCTTCCTTTGGGTTGGAAGAAGGAGTGACAGAACCACCTTTGGTTCCACTCGAAGAGGAGCCATCAAGAGACTTTCCATTGGTACCCTTCGAAGGGGTCTTCATCTTCTTCCCTCTACTTTGCCCGATTGCCAGAACAAGGGCGGTGTTAGGAGTAGGAGTAGTAACAACCGATTTACCTTTGAGACTATTGCCGGCGGTCTTCAACAGTCCTTGAAGCTTGCTGAGTGTGACCTCCTCATTGTTCATATGATAGGTCATTCGGAACTGATCATAACAAGTAGGTAAGGAGTGCAGTATGATGTCAATAGCCAACTCCTTGGGGAAGCTCACATTCAACTTCAGCAAACGGTCCAAAAACCTTTGAATTTTCTGTATGTGACCCGTGATGGGTTCACCATCCTTCATTCGGGTTGTTATCATGGAAGAGATGATTTCATACCTCTATTGACAGGCACTCTGATGGTATATGTCCATCAGGTCGATGTGCATCTCAAAAAGGTAAAAGTCCTCATAGGACTTCTAGAGTTCAGCTGTCATTGTGGCCAACATGATAAATGCCATCTTGGTGAGCAATCTCTTGTGGAGTAGCAGTAGACTCATCAATTTATTTCAGTTCCTTGTCAAGGACATATTCCTTATCCTCGTAACGTGTGCCCATCCTGATGTTCCTAATGCATTCATTAAAGTTTGAACCATCAAATATGACTCTCCCACAAAGGTTCATGAGAGAGAAGGAGCCTGTTGGGTTTGAGCCAGAAGCAACATTGTTTGAAGACATCTAAACGAATAAAGACAAGTTTAGATTAGATATAGAATCGTTAATAAGACACCCAAATGTAATATTAAGGCTAGGACCCAACACAATATTTTATAACTTGGAAGAGGGATGCCGTAATCCAAGCTATAAAATAATTGAAGGTAGGCGAATGACGATTCACAAATTTCCACCATGAAAAAGGAATTAAATGATTAGGTTTTAATTGGATTGAAACTCCTAGATTCTTTTGAGATTCATTCAACTTTTCAATGGAATGTTTAAATCTCGATTGTACCCTCTCAAGTTTGTGACTGGGATACCAAGGATCAAAAACAAGGTTTGAATAACCATGCAAATTAGCTTGGTACCCTTAACTTTATCACCTAATCGATGTGTCGGTTAACCACACGCGCTCCACCGATCTATGATAAATATTAAGTTACCCTTCGCTACACTTACTAGTCCATGTTAGTGTGCCGGTTAACCACACACGCTCCACTAACGACTTGGTAAGGTACAAAGTGTAATTTCATGGGTTAGCACCAAATTCACATTTTCCTAAAGTACCTAAGATTGGGAATTTATAAAAGGTTAAGTTACTTTATCATTATACTTTTAATGAGACTTATAGTCCTTGTCCTACCCGTTCTGCTAACGACCCTCCACCAGTCAAGGAAGCGGTGGGTGAGACTGGACAACCATTAAGTTTCCATTTTATAGGCAACAACCTTATACACCCCTTATAGACTGGCTTCGTGAATAAGGCCTACTAACGGTAAGACTGACTTGATCTTATATATATATATATATATATATATATATATATATGTATATATGTATATATATTATTAACATATAATAGTATAAAGTATAAGGGTTGAATTTTAACTTTTAAAACTCTAGGGTTTGGAATTATAGTGTGTATGAGACTTTACAAATTCCAAGACTTGAGGGCAAGTTTTGAAACTATTCAAGACTTTTCATATCTATAACTTATGATTTTTAATGGTTTTAAAGAAAAGTCTTTTGGAATTCCATAACTTGAGGACAAGTTATGGAGTCCATTAAGTGGCATTTAGATCAAGAATTACACTAACAAACAATTTGCAAATAATTCCTATGATCTACTAAAAATCATAAGCATGAACACTCATATCAACAATATCCAAGAATCATATAAACATATATAAAACTTGAAACTTTTATAATAACCTTTGAAAATGGATTAGCATAATGATTACCACATCAAAAAAAGATTTTATAAGTCTAAAATAGTTTAGGATAATGATTCTAGTCCATTTCCAACAACAAAACTCGAAAATCATCACCCTGGGTCTCCTACTCGCCGAGTGCAAGAACCTACTCGACGAGTAGGATGAAGTTTCACTTGGACTCATCGAGACCCCCCATGGACTCGGCGAGTTCACTGAACAGTGAGCAGATATTCGGTATTTTTCAGTAATTTGCATCAAGTATAATGAAAACAAACCTAGGATCTGATACCACTGACGGGTTTTTTGCATTCTAACATTAATATGGTGTACATGCAACCCTAGAAACCTTGGATCTATGTTTTCTCTAATATACATGCAAATTCAATTTTTCCAATGTTCTCATCCTAACTAGCATACCATGGGGTACTTGTATTATAAAACTTAGTAGGATGACATACTTTTCTTGTGGTAGATTGCTTGGAGCTTTAAGATCCTAGCACCAATAATGTGGATGCCTCAAGTGGAATCACAAATCACCACACAACTTGGAAAACTTTAGAGAATAGTATGCACTTGTAGAAATCGGCCCACCTTTGTTCTCACACACTAGTGCCATTTCATGTGTCAAAGACCTCTTTATATAGTATGGTGGATTAGGGTTACATCCATGTAAACCCTAATACCTATGACCTTTCAATTCCATAGGATCCATGGGTTAAAAACTCCATGGACTATCCATGCAAGCTTAGCCCATCCTAACTGAACATTGGCCCATTCTATATACATAAGAATCCATATTTAATTAGTTCCTTTTGATCACTAAATTAATTCCAAATTAATTCTTGATCAATACTAATTAAATAATATGATTTGATATTAATATATTATAACTTATAATATATTAATAAATCATAAATATACTATTCTCAATAGATTATCCATACAAATGGTTTTGGTGAAGTGAAACCCAAATAGACCATGTTGGGTCGGGTCAAGTATATGCCAAATATAGTTACGGACTTTTGAGGTTGGCTCAAACTGAGTTCCAACAAATATGTCATAAATGATGGATTCATTTGCCAAGCAAATTGAATATAAATCATTGCAGCCAGTTCAAACCTATGAGCTAGGTCCTTTTGAGGTTGGCTCAAACTGAGTTCCATGTGACAATGCTAAGGTTCCTCCAAATGAATCTTCTATCTTGATCTCTTTCAAGATATTGTCAATATATGAAATAGTATATAAAACTTTTAACATCATTTTAGCTATCTCTATAGATTTTACGTTCCAAGAATGTATCTTGTCCTTCCTAAGTCTTTCCTTTTAGAAATACATTTCGGGTCAAGGGGAAAAGCTTTGGCATTTTTAGAATGTAATTTTCTTATGATTAAGTATATCTCATTCATACAACATTAGGAATATCACTATGATCCCACTATTTCTTAGTAAACACACATGTTCTATTCATTTTGATATAAAAGCACACCTTGTTGTTTCATATTAAAATGATGATTACAACATTGAGAAGTGGATCTTAAGCTTCACATATTTTATTAGGATAACATAGATTAAGAAAACTTCCAGGATAATCTATATAATAATCTTATATAGATGTCTTTTAAGAAAAGCGGTCTCTCATGAAATCTATTTGCTATATTTCATATTGATAATATGAATTTATAGTAAACAATATCCTTGTTGATCTAATCATAGATACTTGTGAAAAAGTTTTGATCATAGTCAATGTCATGAGTACGATAAAGACCATAGTCAATGACATGAGTATGAGAAAACTCTTTTATAACAAGTCTTGCTTTAAATGTGTATAGTTATCCATGTAATTTATTATTTCTAGAAGAATCACTTACCCCTTCTAGCCTAACTACAGGGAGGAATTTCAATCAATACTGTACTTGATTATCATGCATGGATTACGTCTTATTTTCGTGACTCTAAGTCATTAATTAGATTCGAGATCTGACATAGCATCATGGTATTTGATTGATTTGCTAGAAACCATCAATAAAAGCTTATCAATGAGAGATTCCACATTTCTCAAGTCATAGATTATTTCTACCACTAATGCGAACAATTTGTGTTTGTGAATAGCTATTATTCAAGTTTAACAATCCTTCTTAAAAACTAGTACCAACTATTACTACATCAGGTAATGGTTATTCAGCTACTTCAAGTTCCATGTACCTCCCATCTGCTTTGTCATTAGAAGCTTGCTTTTTGCTAACTCATCTATCAGAGGAATCAGAAAAACTTATTATTGGTGGGTTTGCTTATAATAATCTAAGCCACATTTAGAGTATTATATACGAATATGTATTTAGTAGATTTTGGGTTTAAAGGCTTTAGTCCAACATAAGCTTTAAATCCATAAAACATTAAATAAGATAAGGATGGAGCCTTTCATACAAAACATTATGAATAAAATGTTATATCTACTAGTTAGTTTGTGTTTATACTCAAGGTACAACAGATAGTGCTCTAGGTGTTATCCGAATGAAATAAAAGGAAGACATTTCTACCGATTAGAAAGAAAATCATACCAAGTAAGATTTAACTCATCGTTTATTATCATTAAGGTCTTAGATAGTTCTTACCAGTTTGTATTTAAACTTTATATTTGAAAAGTTCAAAAAATATTTCACAATTATGTTTTAACATGTGAAATATCATTTATAACTACTATAGTTGTTATTGTTGCGTTTTGAGCATTCTAACACCCCTATGGTGTACATGCAACTCTATAAACCTTGGATCTATGTTTTCTCTATTATACATGCAAATATTAAATATTCCAAGGTTTCATCCTAACTAGCATATTATGAAGCACCTATACTACAAAGTTCTAGTTAGATGACATATCTTTTGATGTAGCTTGATGTCTTCAAGCTTTAAGAGCTTAGCCCCAATAGTGTGGAAGCCTCAAGTGGAATCACAAATCACCAAAACACCTTGGAAAACCTTTAGAGAATATGGATACTTGGCTCACACTTATGAAATTGGTTATTGCCCTCCTTAGTGTATGCACACTAGCCACTAGCCCCGAATTTCATGAACCATAAGACCCTTTATATAGTGTGGAGGATTAGGGTTAAACCCTAATACCCATGACCTTTCATTTCCTAGGATCCATGGGTTAAAGCTCCATGGACTATCCATGAAGACTTAGCCCAACCTAAATGAACTTGGCCCACTACACATATATATCTAAGAGTCCATATTTAATTAGTTCCTTTTGATCACTTAATTAATTCTAAATTAATTCTTGATCAATACTAATTAAATAATATGATTCCATATTAATATATTAGAACTTATAATATATTAATATAAATCATAAATACACTATTCTCAAAAGACTATCCATATAAATTGTGCCGGTGAAGTGCAACCCAAATGGACCATGCCGGGTCGCGTCAAGTACATACCAAATATAGTTATGGACTTAGACATTAATCCGACAGTCTCCCACTTGGATAAGTCTAAAACTATTATTGAGTATGACTTCAAAACCTAACTGGCAATCGTAGCTCTTAAAGCCGCTGTTGAACTCTGATCTTGTCCACGAACTCTGACATTTGTCAATGACTTGTCCATTAGATAAGGGATCACATATTCCTCCATTCTAGATATCATATGGACTGAGACATGAATTATAATCATTCTCTCTGTCCATTAGTTGTTTCCCGATTTCTGATTTATGATGACTGACTGATTGAACAAATCAAATCAGTCCTGGCTTGGCCAAGCATTCACATGTGTCATCACTAAATCATCGAGGGGCCCACAGATATCGCTTTTATCCCGAAGGTAAAAGGAATGGATAAACTTCGACTCATATGGCTTGTTCTGCTACTTGTTGAATCATACACAAAGGCACATTTTATAACATCGAGTTACCAATGCGTTTTCGTGCAATCAATGTACTGTCAACTCATAGTAACAACTCATATCTCTAGGTTTGAAGAATATAAGATATTATCGTCTCATGATCAATCGTGATAAAATCCATGAAGTGATTAAAATGAGTGCGGGTTGAATCCAATACTCAGAACTTATGAGCAATCATGAGTGTTGTAGCACAACTTTGTCCACTAACTTGGACCTCTACAAGCCAACCCATGACAGTCTTGATTCATATCTACTTCCAACATATGACCGATTGTGGATGGTTTGAATAACTTAGTCATTCCGGAAGAATAACCTAGTTATTACGGAAGTCAAAACATGCAAAGTGAAACACAAGAATAAATGAATCAAATATGGTATCAAACCCTATGAATATAAATAAACACTTTTATTTATCACCATACTGATTACTCATTATTCATTGTTTCGGTTTTATCAACTTTATACTTGAATTAAAAACACTAGTTGTCCCATGCTCCAAGCATGTACACTATGTTTTTCTAAACAATAGTTTTGCCATACACCAAGTATGCACTATATGTTTGTCTATGATCCTTTTCTTTGTGAACTAGATCAATTGAACATAATTTCAATGATTCTCTTTTCACACTCCCAAATCCTTGTCTTAAATGTAAGAATTCCAAATTCCTATTATTTATCGAAATTTGTTTAGATTTTAAACTTATATGCACTGTTCCTCTTGTAATGATTATGCACAAAGCCACAAAGACTTGGCAACAATCATTACAGAGTATTCCAATGGAGAGCAATTCCATGGAAACGATGTCTTAAATTCAAAGCGCATTGCTTTGAACATGCTTCTTGCATTAAGTTTCTTTAACCTTACACAGATTGCTTCCACCTATGAAGACAACTCCATATTCCCATTTTGACTACTACTTCTGAACAAGAGTTGCCTCTTTTCAGACGATGTCAATATAGTCCTCCCAGAGTTAACACTATACTTCCAACTGTCCCTGAGCAACCAATCTTTGGTAGAACCTTAGATTGTCCTCGACAATTGCTTAATCACTTTAGTCATATCCAATTCTAGACATTTTCCTCCTTAATGCCCCAAGGAATTTGGAAAATTTAGAAAGGATAAATATTATAGCACATGTAATCGATCTTGTACCCAAAGCAAATGGGACACAATTCATGATGTTTCACATAAAGACATGGTTCTAGACCAGTCTTTTGCCATAATAATTTTTGTTTGCCATATTCTCAAAATTTGACTATGAAAAGGGATGTCGTAATCATAATCGAATTTTGAGAACGCAATATATATAGAATTTTCTTAAGTTCAACCAATCTAACATGAAATTCATATATAAATTCTTGACTAAAGGTGATTAAAATCTCAATATAAGCTCTTTAGAATGATTATAAACTCAATCTAAGCTTTTTAGAATTGAAATGAAGTATAATTTCCTCTCCCTTAATTATAGCAAAACAACTTTTTCAACCCCTGCAACTTCACGAATTGAAACCTTTTGTTTTCTATAATTAACATTGCTAACTTGCAATACTTATCATAATTATCATGCTCCCACTAACATGATGATTATTAGCATAACACTTATGCTCCCACTAGCTTTGACATGTATCCAAAAAACAGCTGGACCTCTAGAAGTCAATACTTTATTGACATTCTTACCAAAGTTCAGATTTCTGATACTAGATTGCTTTGATAAGACTTTATCAAAAAACATACACCTTATCCTAGATAGCTCACATGTGTGTCTAAACAATTTCAGAACTATGAAAAGGGATTCCGTAATCATATTCTTAATTGTTTAGACCTTTGCTATTTCTCATAAGTCCATGTTAGTGTGCTCTACTAACGACTTTGAGAATGCAAATATTGCTATCTACTTAAAATCTACTTGGTGGAAGTGTTTCCTCACCATCATTTTTCATGAATCGGAGAGAAACCTTATGACCCTTTAGATTTTTATGGTGTATGTGTTCTTATCCACGTGAATTTTTCAAAACCATAATCACAAGACTAGATTAGTGACAAATCCTAACTCATATGGATCGAACTTATGCAATCTTAACTTCTTGCCACCTGGCAGCACAAGGGTCTGCCATTGCTTCCAAGTAGTTATGTAAACAATTGAGAACATGTAGAACTCAAATGTTCTAGCCAACTTAACTGGAATGGGCACAGAAATGTCAACACAATAGGTTATAAACCTCTAGTTGTGTGCTAGTGATGAAATACAGGTTTTATTCTTGATTAGTTCTTGAAACTCTATCAGGATCTTTTAGACTCCCACTGTCTTCTTGACCTATAAGAGTTTCTTGTCAAATATTCAAGAGATAGTGTGGATTCTAATCAAGACAGACACTTAACACAATTGGCCTTAGTTGGTCTTTGTTTTATCCAAAACATCACAAATTACCAATTTCAAATGTACAAGAGTAGAAAACTTTTACTCTTACATTTGACAAGTGTTTTAAACCTCCTTTAAGACGTGTCACTCAAGTTACAATCTTGGAGTATATCTCTAAGAATTGTTTTGGAACTAAGTATGACACATCTTATTGATTTAACCACTTCAACAATTCATGATTCCTCTTCTTAGCTATCAGAATGCACTTTGAGGATGAATTGTGATAAGGTCTCTTAATCATTAAGATGATCATATATACATGTAACTAAAGTACTCTCCCATCTTTTCAGATTTGAGAAACTTTTATCCTTCTGCCTAATTTGATTCTTCTTATTCGCTCTGCCATACATTTGGAACTTTTCCAATGTCTCAGAATTATACTTAGGCTTGTAAGTATAATCATATTTACTAAACCTTAGTAAATCATGACGAATAGTCTTATCCATCTTTTGTGGTGGACTTTGGCTAGTGCACAAGAATGTGTACTTGATCCCTTAGTCCTTTACTTGAGTCACATATACATGTGAACAAAGAACTAGTCTTAATTTTCCAAAAATGAAAATTCTCATTCATCATACTAAACAACTTGCATGATTCCAAGTTTCGGTCCACTTGAGACTTGGGTGATGATAATCTTTCTTTATTTGGTAAATTTAGACACTACCACAAACGAAAGAATCAAACTCATATTTCCAATATTGCTAGAAAGATACAAACATCAAGTTTTCATGAATGCCACTGTAAGGAGATATAAAATAAAGTAAAACAACCTTTTATTTATTTTTCAAAATTGCGGAAAAACCTTTTCCTTACAATGTAACTTGAAATGAAAACTATCATGTTACATGTTTCCTAGCAATCTATCATAACTCCTAAGAAGTAGCTCAAGAATCCGATCTTCAACCAAGCGATAGAAATCTATCTTCGCGATCAGATTCAACATACTCTTTCTTTAAGTTTCCTTCCCTTTGCTTGATCCTACTAAATATCAAAATGCAACCGAGTCACATTTTGTATTAAGAATCATCAACTAGGAGCTTAATAGAGTTAGATAGTGGACTTTCCTGAAGTAGAGTCAAATTTTTGATTCTTCTTCCTTTCAGGTAGGGAGGGCAGCTTCGATTCCAATGCCCCTTTTTCTTGACAATGAAAACATATAGACTCTTTGGGAATGGTACAAAAGGCTATTCCAGTCTTAGACTTTCTCTTTACCTTCCGGTCAACCGATTTGACTAAGGCCGATCCCTTTCCATTGGGAAGAGAAAGTTTTTCTGGACTTCCAATGTTACCATTGTCCATGTCCATGGAAGTTTGAGGAATAGACCATCCATCCATGTTTTGTTGACTATTGTACCAAATCATTTCTGATTCAGTAGCAATAAGCAAATAATAAAGATCCATTAGGGTCATGTCGTGACCTGTCACATAGTAGTCTTTCTATATGACTCAGGAAGTGACTGAAAGACCCAGTCAATAGCCAACTTCCTTAGGACAATGACACCCAACATTCTCAACCTGTCTATCTGTGACTTCGATCCTAAGACACGAATGCACACAGGACTTCCAATTTTATGTTTTATTGTGAGTAGGGATTGAGTGATCTTGAACTTTTCAAGTCTTTAAACTTGTGGGTCAGGGAGAATGATTGGAGGAGGTGGAGGAAGAGAAATATGACTTCCATGAGACAAACTCGGGAAGTCATATTTATTAGGAAAGCTTGATTTGAGAAGATCATTGTTGTCTAAACTAGACATCACAATGGGAGAAATTCAAGTAAAGTTGATTTTAGTCCTTAATATAACACCCAATATGAAATATTAAGGCTAGGACCCAACAAACTATTTTATAACTTGGAAGAGGGATGCCGTAATTGAAGCTATAAAATATTTGAAGGTAGGTGAATGACAATTCACCAATTTCCACCAAGATAAATGAAATGTATTATTAGGTTTTAATTGGTTTTGAAACTCCTATATTCTTTTGAGATTCATTGAACTTTTCAATGGCATGTTTCAATCTCGAGTGTGCCCTTCAGGTTTTGTGACTGGGATGCCGAGGATCACAAAACAAGGTGTGAAGTAACCATGCAAATATACTTGGTACCCTTAATATTTACCCCTCAATCGATGTGCCGATTAACCACACACGCTCCACCGATACTATGATAAATATTAAGTTACCCTTTGCCTACCTTGTTAAATCCAGGTTAGTGTGCCGGTTAACCACACACGCTCCACTAACGGCTTAAACAAAGTGCAAAGTGTAATTTCATGGATTAGCACCTTATTCACATTTTCCTAAGTAACTAAGATTGGGAATTTATAAATGTTTAGTTACTTAGTATTTATCATTAATACTTTTAATGAAGGGAGAGTTATAGTCCTTGTCCTACCCGTTCGGCTAACGACCCTCCACCGGTCAAGGAAGCGGTGGGTGAGAGTGGACACCCATTAAACTGCCATTTTATAGGCAGTAACCTTATACCCCCCTTATAGACCGGCTTCGTGAATGAGGCCTACTAATGGTAAGACGACTTTTTTTCTTATACATATATACATATTATTAAACTTATAATATTATAAAGTATACGGATTGAATTTTAACTTTTAAAATTCTAGGGATTGGAACTAAAGTTTTAATTATGACTTTACATGTTCCAAAACTTGAGGGCAAGTTTTGTAAACTTTCAAAACTTTTCATTTCTCATAACTTATGAGTTAATGGCTTATTAAAATGAGTGACTTTTCAACTTATGTAACCATTGTGTTCTTTTAATGGATTTAATGACTTGTGACTTTTGGTTATCCATAACTTGAGGACAAGTTATGGACTCCATTAAAACACATAATGATCAAGAATTAAACTACCAAGAAGGTTACACATAATTCCTATGATCATCTAAGCTCATAAGTTCAAGAACATGCATATCAACAATTTCAAGAATCATAAAATTAACCATATAAAACTTGAAATGTTGATAACAACTATGAAATTGGTTTAACATAATCATTACCATATCAAAAAAATAGTTTTTATAAGTCCAAAACAGTTTAAGATAATGATTCTAGACTAATTCCAGCACCAAAACTCGAAGATATGTTGTCAGGGGGTCCAACTCGTCGAGTGCATGAACAAACTCGACGAGTTGGATGCTTTTTGCCTTGGACTCGTCGAGTCCCTTTATGGACTCGGCAAGTCTGCAGTTCAGACAGCAAAAAACTTCGATTTTTAAGCAGATTTTGCAAGTATAACAAGAAAACAAGCCTAGGCTCTGATACCACTGTTGCGTTTTGAGCATTCTAACACTCCTATGGTGTACATGCAACCTTATAAACCTTGGATCTATGTTTTCTCTATTATACATGCAAATATTAAATATTCCAAGGTTTCATCCTAAGTAGCATATTATGAAGCACCTATACTACAAAGTTCTAGTTAGATGACATACCTTTTGATGTAGCTTGATGTCTTCAAGCTTTAAGAGCTTATCCCCAATAGTGTGGAAGCCTCAAGTGGAATCACAAATCACCAAAACACCTTGGAAAACCTTTAGAGAATATGGATACTTGGCTCACACTTATGAAATTGGTTATTGCCCTCCTTAGTGTATGCACACTAGCCACTAGCCCCCAATTTCATGAACCATAAGACTCTTTATATAGTGTGGAGGATTAGGGTTAAACCCTAATACCCATGACCTTTCATTTCCTAGGATCCATGGGTTAAAGCTCCATGAACTATCCATGAAGACTTAGCCCAACCTAAATGAACTTGGCCCACTACACATATATATCTAAGAGTCCATATTTAATTAGTTCCTTTTGATCAGTTAATTAATTCTAAATTAATTCTTGATCAATACTAACTAAATAATATGATTCCATATTAATATATTAGAACTTATAATATATTAATATAAATCATAAATATACTATTCTCAAAAGACTATCCATATAAATTGTGCCGGTGAAGTGCAACCCAAATGGACCATGCCGGGTCGGGTCAAGTACATACCAAATATAGTTATGGACTTAGACATTAATCCAACAGTTATTACAATTGATTTGGTATCTTATGATAAATGTAAGACATTCATTAGTAAGGTAGTCATACACCGTAGTGTAGAGTTCTTTAATAATTATTTTCTCTAATACTTAGTGAAAATAACATTAGGAATCTTTTATATATAAATAAGATTTACATATGTCAAATACACTATATTATTTTCCTTCAAAGTTCCACTTCTTGAAGTTGGAATATGTGAATGTTATTTATATAATAAAGATAGCAATGTTAAAGATGAGTTTGATTTAAAACAAGTTTAAGTCAAAAGTATTTTGCATATAGAACTTCTATTATTTATAAAATATGTATACTTACTTTATAATTCTAATTAAGAGATCAAGTCTCATAAAAGAATTTTAATCATTTCCGAATATGATGGTGATCATTATGAAAAATGATTTAAGTAACTAGTCAATCATTCATAAATCAAACTAAGACATATATTTAGGCAAGCTAAATTAAAACATAAATTGTTCCAAAACAAACATTTTTTTATGTTACAAGTACATTATGTTCCAAGCATAATAAACTAGAATCGGAGAGTGTAGTTCCAAATTGATTGCGCTCAACTGGTTACTCTTCTGTAAATACCTTCAAGCCATTTACATATATTGGATTAACATTTAAGTACTAAGTACCTAAGTGTTATATGAAAAGTATGAGTTCTATCTAGTAGATACCTGAAGTACTAGCCTCTTCCAAACTATCTTTCCAAACCAGAGGAGCAGATCATCTTCCAGTATCCGGTTTATTCATAAAAAAAAAAGATCCATCCATGTGGTCCTTATTGGATTTCATGGGCTTAAAGGTGTTCGGTCCATAAAACATGGGCCTCTTAGATCACTCAAGGTTATTCTTTTGGGCTTAAACTATTCCTAGTTTGATGTTAGAAACATATTTAGCATCATAGTGATGCGTTTACTAGGTATCATGTTCAGGTTTATTGCTCAAAGAAAATAGTTTAGGACATGGACCTTTAAGTGTATACAATTTCATATCTCTCATGATATTTTATCTCTTAAGACATGAACCCATTCATTGAATTTGCATCTAGTGAATGTTATTGTTTTATTAAGTCATTAAAGAAAATGACAATTTCAAGGTAATGAGAATGGATTATCTAACTACAAAATTTTAACAAAATTCGTTTAGTTTTTTTAAATATTTAAACTCTTTAATAATTAATACCCTTCTAGTTTCCGAAACCATTAATTATCAATGTCTAGGATCCAAGTTGCAAAAAAGAAAAATGCTCAGGTATCCTTTATCTCATCTATTTGAATTCAACCCGATAGATAATTCTTAGATTTTTAGAATGCTAATAACAAATTTAATTCGACATGTTTGATCTCATCTATGTCTCAGAACTCTTTTGCTTTGGTATCCTTTATCACAAAATATTTTCTATCAAATACTCCAATTTGAAAGACTTGTGTAATCGGCCTATAACTTGGTTATAGAAAGCGCGAATACACCCCAACAATCAAAAGATAACACTAAGCGGTTAGGTATCCTTTATCCCACTACTGCATCCAATTTGAAAGACTTGTGTAATTGGCCTATAATTTGGATATAGAAATCGCAAATACACCCCGGCCATCAAAAGATAACACTAAGCGGTTAGGTATCCTTTATCCCACTACTGCAAGCCATTTACAAATATTAGATTAACAATTAAGTACTAAGTACCTAAGTGTTGTATGAAAAGTATGAGTTCTATCTAGTAAATACTTGAAGTACTAGCCTCTTCCAGACTTTCTTTCCAGACCAGAGGAGCAGATCCTCTTCCAGTATCTGATTTCTTCATAAAAGAAACAAGATCCATCCATGTGGTCCTTATTGGATTTTTTGGGCTTAAAGGTGTTCAGTCCATAAAACACAAGCCTCTTAGATCACTCAAGGTGATTCTTCTAGGTTTAAACTATTCCTAGTTTGACGTTAGAAACATAGTTAGCATCATAGTGATGCCTTCACTAGGTATCATGTGTGACAACCCGAAATTTTCATTCGTACAAACCCTACAGTCCAGAACTTCAATTAAAAGTTAAATACTTTTCTGCTAATTTTTAGCCAGTTTAAAGTCCGTTTGAGTATTTTATTTAATTATTCATGAATCGAACGGATAAAAGGAAGTGATTTGTAGATTATCGGGATAACAATGGAGCAACCAACACCTTCGTTAGGTGTTCACGGCCAAACAAAGGGAGTTTGGGCCGTGAACTCTATCATGGCCGTGAACTCATGCTTTAGGCATGAGTTTACTCCCCAAATCCCTCATTTCTCACTTCCACCCTCAAGAACACTTACCATTCTCTTTCAAGTAGCATCCCATTCTTCACTCGATCTTCCGAAAACGTAACTTTTACTTGACTTGATTTGTTGTTATAACCTATCACCTAGTGTTTATACATCATTTCATCCATTCATTGTTGATTTCCACTTAGATCTTCAAAACACCAAGAACACCAAGAACACACACTAGTGTTCTTGGACCTTAAACACCCAATCAAGCTTCTATCTTGTAAGTACACTTGCCCTAGCTTCTTGTGTGCTTAATATGAACTTGATAACACATGAAAATCATCAAAAATCAATAGATCAAAGGATTTTACGGCCAAGGATGTTCTTGGGCTGTAAACCCTTCTTAAGGGGGTTAAATGGACCCTAGTCCTTTCCTAAGCCTAGGATACTAGTCTTGATCCTTCCTAGAAGTGTTTAAGACCTTAAACAACAAAGAAAACATGTCCCCATAAGAGTTTACGACCGTAAAGACATAAGGAAATGGTCCTTAGGCCGTAAACTCTATAAAGAGGTGTTATTGAGCCCCCAAAGCTTCCTAAGGCTTAGACTTGATCATAGAATGCTTACTCTTGACTTATAAGACCTTAAATCACCAAATGGCACTAAGTACCATGAGTTTACGGCCGTAAACTCATGGGGGAAGTGACCTTAGGCCGTAAACTCCATAAGGAGTGGTTCTTCGGCCATAAACTCCAATGCCATGCCATGCAACCCTTAGATGTAGTCCTTAAGACTTTCAACACTTAAATAAAGTGTTTTACATGTCTTAGGATGTCTTAACATGGTTAATTAGTTGTTTAAATGACTAATTGAATACATATATGTGTTATCATATGTTAACTAGGATCATTGAGTGTGTACAAGTCTTCACTTGACACCTAGCAATCCTATGTCATCAGTTCATCCAAACCACTCACTACAGGTGAGTTCATACCCCTTAATTAACCTTTTAAATGTTTTTAAATGCTTTTATGGGGGGGAATACAAGTTGAACAATTATAGTTATTATATCAATCACATGTGATTAATAACTACCAAACAAGTGGATTTCTTACTTTTCAAATTGTGTTACCAAACTGTTTTTACTTCAAACTGTCTTACAAACTCTTTTACATACCAAATGCTTTTATCAAACTCTTTTACATGTTAAATACGTTTACTTAAACACTTTTAACTTATATTCTGTGTATCTATATAGATATAGTTATATAAGTAGGATTGAAAGGACTTAGGACTGATAGCTCACCTTACTTCCTGTTCCTTGTTTGGTTGTGGACTTAGGGTATTCAAGTTATTTGTCCGAAGGCCGTTTGAATCCTAGTTATATATCATGTATATGTGTATAGATATAAACGGTTACTTCTTTCATTCAGTTCAATGCCTTTGGGTAGCAAAGGTATACAAACATGTTCATATACACAAATAACATTACTAGTAAACTATAATAGGTATAGTTTAGGAAGATACTATTACTAGAACAATGAAACATACAATGAGTCAGTTCATTCATGAGTAATACATAGTGATGAGAAACAAACATAATACATAGTGATGAGAAACAAACATAATACATAGTGATGAGAAACAAACATAACACATAGTGATGAGAAACAAACATAATACACAGTGATGAGAAACAAAACGTACAGGCTAGACAGAGAAAGAACACACAATACAGCAAGCACATACATATACATATACATATACATTACTTACAGTTATGTGAGCCACTTAACGGGGGCATGGCACTACCTGTCATGACCCGTTTTGTATCCAGAATCTCCTTAATTGGGGAGCGTATGAGTTTGTGTATAGATCTATACTAAATTGACTATCCTACACCTTGCTGCTCGCTACAGTGGGACTTGCAAGTCTACGGGTGCCAAACGTCATTTCTTACGACGTCTTACATCGTCGTTTTACTATAGAGTCGGTAGCAGGATACAGGCCGATCACATGGTACTTTAAATAACAAATAGTTTAAACTAATTAGTACAACAGTAGTTACTTAATACAACACTACAGTACTATTCCATTTTCCCTTTACATTTACTTTGTGACATTCATACAATAAACAATAATGTAAAAACTATATTTTTGGTTAATGATAGTCAGATTTGGGAAAATACACACTCTTACAAGAGACACACACAAAGATACTAGATGCCTTGGTAGAAGGCTACTTTTACTAGGAAACATAGGGTTTTCTACGAGAGTTCAAACAATTACAAACTTTTACAAAACTTATACATTACAGACTTACAAACACTTTCATACAAACATAGACATTAATATACTTATGATCTCACCAGCTTTAAAGCTGATAAACTCTTTCAAAATAACTTGTATTCTCAGGTCACCAGTAGACAGGTACCAGTGCCAGGTTTTGAGAAGATGGAGCTCGTTCAAGACTCATCTTTTATTTCGATGTATATTTTTGGTGTCTATATAACTTGACAGAACACACTTGTATGAAATTATATTATTAATGCAATGGATGATGTTGTTGCTTGTTTACTACTTTGCATTGTTGTGATACTGAACATGACGTTCTCCACCCCCGAACGTTTCCGCCGTTCCGGTTTTGGGGTGTGACATCATGTTCAGGCTTATTGCTCAAAGAAAATAGTTTAGGACTTGAACCTTTAAGTGTATACAATTTCACATTTGTCACGAGATTTTCTATTAAGACAGGAACCCATTCATTGAAGTTGTATCTAGTGAATGTTATTGTTTTATTAAGTCATTAAAGAAAATGACAATTTCATGGCAATGAGAATGGATTATTTAACTACAAAATTTTAACAAAATTCATTTAGTATTTTCAATATTTAAACTCTTTAATAATTAATAGTCTTTTAGTTTCCAAAAACATTAATTATCAATGTCTAGGATCCAAGTTGCAAAAAAAAATGCTCAAGTAACCTTCATCCCATCTATTTGAATTCAACCCGGTAGATAATTCCTAGATTTTTGGGATTTCTAATAACAAATTTAATTAGACATGTTTGATCCCATCTATGTCTCAGAACTCTTTTGCTTAGGTATCCTTTATCACAAAATACTTTCGATAAAATCATCCAATTTGAAAGACTTGTGTAATCAGCCTATAACTTGGTTATAGAAATCGCGAATACACCCCGGCCATCAAAAGATAACACTAAGCGGGTAGGTATCCTTTATCCCAGTATTGCATACAAGAGATGTGTGACTATTCTTCAAAATGCATTGCATAGATTTAAGGTTTATAAAAGGGTCTTTTGTATGTTTTATAATTCTAAATTTAGACACATATGATATCATGGTTATTACATGCATATAATAAACCACGGAAGCAATTTTCAAAAGAAACTCACTTTTAAAGGTTCTATGTAAAAAGCTAGTTTTTATATAATTAAACGTGATTCAATTTTAATAATCGGTATTAAGTTTGAGTGCATTTGAACCTTTTATATCTTTAATAAATCATCATTTTATTACTTATATATTTGGATTTTGTATAAGTTATAAAAATCACCATTTTAAAATTTATATTTGAGTATTTCAAAATTTGAGGTTATTAACGTTTTATAAAACCAGATTTTATTTTAAACCAACAACTTGTTACATCTTATGTCCACTTTAAATTTTGAAAAACAAACTCCATGTGATATTTATTTTGTCCAAAAATATTTTAGGATGTGAAAAACTAATTTATCAACCACACATAATAATTTCATAAAATAAACAACATAAACATTCATAAAAATATATGTGCATAAACATAACCAGCTAATAACATTTTCTGTGAGCCAACACAAAAAAATGTAAAGTTCATTCCTAAAGGGACATTTATAGGACCAAAAAAACTTCTTGTAATGTTGTTGTAGAAGCTCCTACTTGAGAAAACACCTCTTGCTTACAAAAGATTGAAGAAACTTCTTTAAAGCAATATTTCAGCAATATGCAACAATTTTCAGAAAAGGCTGCAGAAAAAGTTGCATTAGGTCCAACAACTCTTAAGGGAAGCTGTAAACAACAATACCCTTTGCAAATGATAGCTGAAAAGGCTGCCTTTGTCCCTGCACACCTCAAACCTCAAAAATTGCCTTCTTGTCTTCAAAAAATGGATCCAACTTCATATCTTGTTACATTTTGGTACAAGTAAATTATTTCTAAAAACCATTCTATTATTTACAAAAATAAACAAAGAAAACTAACCTATTTAATTTATTACCTACCATATGAATAAAATAAATTATTACAACCATTTTATAAAACAACCAACACAACAAACACAATGGTCAGTTTCTAGTTTATGCATATTATACATATCAATATACAGATTAAGCAACCTTTTTTTTCTAAGAGAACTTAAAATGAAAAAAGATGTATGAAAACTTTTGTCACGTAAAATAACAATTATAAAGTTTTCATAGAAAATATGTATGAACTTGTTTTTATACAAAACCAAGTTATCCATATTATCCAAAAACTAAGATTTCCAAAAATGAAAAAATCTAACCAAACTTGCAAGGTGGCTCTTGATACCAGTTCTTGGGTTTTTATTCAAAAATTAGTTTCAAAAATATTAGATTTAGCAATGGAAGACTTTATAATTAGAATAAACATAAAACAAGTTTATACCCACCAAGGATCTTTATTGCAAAGTTTGGAAACAAAACAAGCACTAAAGATGAAGAAATGTTTAACAACCTTTGTAGACTTTGAATCCTTAAAGGGGGCTTGGAAGTTGATGGAGAATGTACAACCTTTGAGACACCAACAAGAAGTCAACTTGATTTAAGATGCTAGTATTGTATAGAACTCTTAATCTCTTAAGCTTAAAGTTCATAAACAAAATATGAATTTCAAGAGAGTAAAAAAGCAAGTAACTTGAACTATTGATCTTCAAAAACAAGAGAGAATGAGAGATATATAAAGGATTTCAAAATTATGCTTGCCAGAATGAAAATTTTCTCACTTCATTGAACTAATTCTTTATCTTTAGGTCCTTAGCACTTTAAGCATATCATGTCCCCTAAAGTCTAAGTGTTCCCCATGCTTTTAGACATGTCTTACTTTCCATTTGTTTAATCAAAAGCCCATAACTTGTCTAGCACCTAGGAAGTCATGGGTTTGACTAATAAATGAAATAGAAAGATTGTGAATTTTATAAACTCTTTTATGAAATATAAACCTTAACTTTTGGTAAAAGACAAAATAGACTTTCTCGTCCAAAATTTTATGTTAAATGCTAATGAAAATTAATATTTCCATGAAATAAATAATCTCCAATTAATTCAAAGAGTTTATTGAATATTTATTAAAATCAATTTCTAATAAATAATAAATTGTATCAAGTTATTGTTAGTTTGACCCATTAGTATTGTATGTTAATTAGCAACATCACTTTAATGTTACTCTTGAGGATACTAGATCTTTCAATTATGTCATAGGCAGCCCAATTCTCGAAGTCCTTTTAGAGCTTCGAGCATATGGTCGCCAAAATGAGGGAAGACACTTTGGTCGATTCATCATATTCTTTTTTATAAGAAACAATTTCTTCTTCAGGAGGATCCTTTGTTGGTTTGACAAGATCCTCGTCGAGAATGTGTTCTTTATTCTCATACCACAAGGTGAAACTTAAGGTGCAGATCCAGTACAAATAGTTCGACCATGTCCCATTGAGTCTCTCTCTGTTCAGAACTGATAGGAGTGAGAAGTTGGAGTTTTAAGGAAAAGGAGGAGGATTATTGTTGGTGGTGGTGGTGTTGTTTGATGGGATAGACATCTACGAAATAGATAAGATTCCAATTAGTTTGATATAGAAAATCCTTAAAATTAATCACCTTGAATCAAAATTTTAAATTAAGGCTAAGATCCATATTTTTCTCTATGATATGTAAAGGGATGTCGTAAACACACCGTAAAGTTATTTAGGTGGGTGAAGCCCTTCGTCAATTTGGATGACTACGAAATTCTTAGATCTTTTTGACTCGTTGACTATCAATCGCATGCTAATCTCATATTATGTTCATCTCAAAGTCAATGACGAGGATGCTGCAAATCATTGAATAGATGGTGAATCCACCATACAAAATCACATGGTCACCGACTCAAATTACGCTTGAGATTCGTGAGTTCCACCTCATTCCCTACTTATACTCTCAAATTGACTTATCGGTTAACCGTGGAAGCTTCATCAACAAGTTATAAAGAGAATTTGATTTTTTTATGGATAACATAAGATTCACATTTTAATTAATAAATGGGATTTTTTTATACTTGTATTTTGAATAGTTTTAGATACACCATTGTGACTATCAAACCCTTCAAGTAACTCCATTCTCAAAATGTAATAGGTAGGTGTGGGTTGTAAGCATTAAACATATTAAAAATCGACCTCATTAGGAATCATAGAGACGTCGCTAAATCGCTACATCAGAATGGGTGAGCCTAGTCATAGTAAGACCGAAAATGTCAATATTTAAAACACACGATGACGTATGTTCTAATTTTCTTATACCTATTATTGGACACAATTCTTATATATATATATATATATATATATATATATATATATATATATATATATATAAAGGAGAAAATTTGAAACTCTTTAAATTTAACTATTTAATATTAATTCTAATTAATTGCGAGTATGGAATGTAACAAGTAATAATTTATGAGGGATTAATATTCAAATTTCAAAATCTCTATTATAAATAATAATAAATATTTGAATCACTATTTAAATCATATATAAATATTCTAATTCAAATAATCATATTTAAATAATATTTATCATTTTCCAGATTTTAAAGATTTTAAATTTGGTAATTATCCAAATAAGCAACAACTCTGATACCACTGTTAGTGTTTCTATGCATCAAATACACTTCGACCAATGTAGCAAAAAAATCAAACCATGATATACATAAGTGTACATGCAACATATTCATTTATTTTTTCATACTAATTATAGCTACCCTAGAAAACATAAATAAAAAAGCAGAATCACATACCTCTCTTACAGCCAAAGACTTTTGTGCTTGATCACTCGTACATGCCACCTTGTTCTGATGTAAAGGACCCACACCAAGAATCCCTTTCATGTTTCACACCTAATGAAATCAAATCACATGAATCAAAATAACTAGGAAGGGACAAACTATAGGAGATTTCGTCCACAAGGAGGGAGAAAGAAAAGGCAAAATTTCTAGCCTCGAATGACTATGGAAGAATGAATCCCTAAGACCCTATTTATAGCCTTGGAAATCTTCAATGTTTTTATCCTCAATACCATGTAGGATGGGATAAACCAATGAATGAAATTCCATTTATCCTCAGGAAATTTTTTCCACCACTCTTCCTTCTAGGGTTCTAGAAAATTCCTGATGAATCAACTATTGATTAATTGATATTCAACCCTTATTTTAAGTAAATTGTTAATTAATTCCTAAATTGTTTTCCAATTAGTTTCTAATTAGTTATCAAACCAAATCCTCCTTTATTGACTACACTTAATTTGAGTCGTCAGGGAAAGCCAAGAGCACCCTGCTACTAATAGAAATATTACCAATTGTTAATGACCTTGGACATACTATCCAACATGCCATTCCACTCTTTAAAGGAGTTGAATTAGTCATCATTATAAGTCATCTAAAAATATGATAATTAGTCGAAGACACAAGCATCTCCAGAACAAGTTGTACATACAGCCAAAACTTCACCATCATCCCCTTCATTAGAATTTTCTTGAACCACATCAGCATTGTCGTTGTTTCTTGATTCAACACCGTGATTCCCTTTCTTCAACAATGGAAAATCTCTTTTCAAGTGACCTTTTTTATAGATATATCGTCTAATATTGGCATTAGATTGAAAAATGAATTCCCTCTATTACCTCCACCTCTATTTAGTGTTCTTCCTCTATTTGTGAACAAACTGGAACTGGAAACTTTTTCACCAACATAAACTTTTCTCTTTAGTTCATTTGATATCAAATAATCCTTTACATCATTCACAGTGGTCATTGTCCTACGATACAACATGGTATCAACAAAAATTTTCATAAGAATTTGGCATTTAACAAAAAGGATATGTTCTTGATCTTGATCTTCAATCTTTACATTCACACCTTGTAAATCCAAGATGATCATATTGAACTTATACATCTAATCCTTCTCTTGGGTACTTTCAGACTAGGGGTGTAAACAAGACGAGACAGCTCATGAGAAACTCGATCCCGACTCAGAAAATACTCGAAACTAGCTTAACTTTAATTGTGTCAAGCTCGAGCTTGAGCTCCTCAAGTACCTTATTGAGCTGATATCAAGTAGTACAAATACCCGGTTCATAAACCTCACGAGATCAATCGAGTACTTATATGAAAGGTGTCAATCAATCACAATCCCTAATGCAACCTCTTCTACAACCTTCATCCTTGAAAGATATTGTATTGGCATCAGCAATGCATCACTGTCACACCAAGTTCCAATAAGTGCAACCCCTTGTCACTTAGTGGCATATACTATTAATTGGTTGTACCTCCACTGAATGGTACATCTTTGAGGTGTCATGAGGATGCATCAAGTGCCATTGAGTGTCACATTTTCACTTGGTGACACCTCATATGCATGTCACTTCTCCTAATGCACCATCCCAAAGAGTATCATCCTATTTGAGGAGTTTCATTATAACCAACAGTGCCACCATATCCAAGAAGCCATCATCTTCAAGAGTATCAACATATCCAACATGCTCAATTGAAACCAGATGCTCTATGATAATGATCCAAAAGCTCAAGTCACATTTAACAACATTAATTAAGTAAAAATGTATTCCAAGTCCTAGCTAATTGTGATCTTTGTATCAATGTTCTCAATGAGTCTTCAGATAAGAAGAGATAGTAAATGTGAGAACTTGTATGTGTAAATTGACCAACTTGGTTTTATATATGTACATAATAGACTTCCCTGAAATCTGGATATGTTCCTTATTTTTTCTTAACCCGATAGTTAGGAAAGACTTCAACATTTATTTTACTTTGATCATGTGTGTTTTGACTTGGTCCATCCTTTTTTACTTAAGACTTCTACACATGTATAAGACTTCACAAGAAACATGAAGGTTGTCCCAAGATAATAACCAGTCCAAGATTTTAAGTTTCCTAGGATATTAGCATAAGTTATAAATATATTGATAATAAAAAAAGAAAAAACATAGATTTAATATATTGATGGGTTAAATTATGTAAATCAATGGTTTGAAACCCTCTCGCTCTAGCCCTAGTCAGAGGTTCTTTCCGACGCTTTCTTTTAGCATGGTCTAATGCCAGGTTTTTCTTCCATTTAGTTACACATGACCATGGGAGACTGCCATAGGAGATTAAGGAAATCAAAGGAATATTGTGTGAGTCTAATTTCTCACTCTATATTTGTTACTACTTTCCCCGGTGGCAGTTCGTCTCAAGAACATTGACAATGTTTTAAGAAATATGGGGCCATAAAGGATGTTTTCATACCTGCTCACAAATCAAAAAAAGGGAAAATTTTCGCTTTTGTTAGATTCATTAACATTGATAAATGTGATATTCTCCTTGCTAATATGTGTACAGTTTGGATTGGGTGGTTTCATCTCAATGGAAATATGGCTCGGTTCAGCGAGCCGCTAAGTTGGGGGTCAAGCCAATGGTGAATTTGAATGTATCTTAAGTGAACCGTGCTCCTGTGGGCTCACATTCTCATGTTGCTTAGGGAAAATCGTCGAATTCTGTAGGGATATCACAAAACAATGGTCAGCCGACTCTTATTCTTGAGTCTACTTGCTTTTTTAATAAGGATTATTCCTCAACTCTAGTCGAGAAGGTAAAACAGTTTGGTTCCTTACCAAACTTATGTTTGATTTATTCTACTGAAAGTTTTTCTACATGTAACTCTTTAATAAAGAGAGGATTTTGAGTTTCGTTGGAGTTATTTTCTGCCCAAGCTAAGGAGGAGTTTTTAAAACACGATGGGGATGCATCATGGTTTGATGTGATTAGGTCATGGTCGAAAGACTTTATAATTGATGATCGGGTTATTTGGATCGATATTGAAGGTGTTCCCTCTTTATCATGGACTACAAATACTTTTACAAGAGAGATGGTTGGTGCCAAGAGCTTTTTCACACCGAGGATCCGAATGATAATAACTCGTAGAGGAAAAGGTTATTCACTAACATAAAGGTCAACAATCTTGTTTTGAGTCCTTTAACATAATTGTTCAAGGGAGAGTTTCTTTGATCAAGACAAGGGAGTTTTTAGGCTGGAACCCACAATTTATTAATGAAGATATTGAAGTCAAAGCGGAAGGGGTTCATCAACACCCAACGATTGCAACAACAGTATTTATGTTGACCGTGTAGATGTTGAGACTTGTATAGATGAAACGGAAGGGACATCGGACACTGTTTTTGGTGAACCTAGAGGTAATTAAACAGAAGGGGATAGGTCTTGCAATATTCCTTGGGCCCTCTTGGTATTTTCGATATGCTTGACCAAGAGAATGCCAAGCATGTAAGTGTAAGTGAAACGGTATCTCATCCATCGGGTTTCACACCTAAGTCGAGTCCTCATGAAAGTTGTGAAAAAAGGCTTTTTAAGTGGTAGTTTAACAAGATTTTATAGGACAAGATCATGTTACTTTTCAAATTGAAAAAGAAGTTTGTGAGATTACCCCCCTTTTACATAGGGATGCAGCTTCGGTTAAGAGGTGGTTTGTTCCTTTAAATCCATGCATTTGGGTAATGATGGTGAATCTGTTACTATGGTTTGCACAACTCCTTTTCGCAAGAAACATAAAGGTAGATCTTTCCTTGATACTTTAGACGAGTTTGTAACTATTAGTCAAGCCATGGGTGTAACATTATAATTTCTAGGTATTATACTTTTGGCCCTTGTGTTAATTTTATACGCAAAATGGTCCCATGTGCTTGTTGCAAGAAACACGTGTCTGGCTCCGTACGCCCAGCATAGTATGGGGTACGCCCAACGTAATGGGTTAATTAATGCGGGTGGTTGAGGAACTACGCCCAACATGCATCAAATTACGCCCAGCGTAGTGCATCTGACTTAAACCCTGATTTATGGGGTTTGGACATTATATAATCACGCTTATGGATCATGTTGCCCACATTTCTCAGCCTCTACTGACCTTATAGCCTCATTTTGAAACCCAATACCTTTCCATTGTGTTTGGAACTCATTGTGTGCATCTTGGTGTATTTTGGTTCATTATCAAGAAGAAGGATTTTGGTGCAAGGTTGTGGATCAAGGAAGAGCTTGTGTATCCTGATTTACTACTCCATTTCCAACTTATTTGTGGTAAAAATATATGACCTTGTTCATTGGAAGCTTAGATCTAGTTCATATGGGTTTTGGACACTTTTTGGCCCCATGAATTTGATCTAGTGGTTTGACACCACTCCAGGAGCTATGAGTTGCCACTCTTGGTGTTTTGAGGTTCAAAATCCATAAAGTTGGCACCTTTAGGGTTGAGAATCACCCATGCATGAGATTATGTCCATTTAGTGAAAGTAGATTGTTATATCTTGATGTTGGGTCCTTTTGGGGCATGCAAAGTAACCAAATCAGTGACTTTATGGTTCTAGATGCTTATTAAGGGCTTGATTTGTGGTTTAGACTTCTCGTCTTAAGCATTAAGTGCTCAAAGTGAGTTTTAACTGAATGGGTGAGTACTCTGGACGTACAAGTTTGTACGTGCCACGTACAAGCCATTTAGCGTGTACGCTTAGCATACAACTGAGTACGCCCTGCGTACTCAGTCTCTTGGGCTTAGCATTTTGGGCTTCGAGTTTCGGCCATTATATTGGGCTTAGATGCTTGGGGTCTTTTTGCGCCATCTGAGTCCAAGTGTTTTGGACTAGGAGAATTGGTGGGCCTCAAGGTAAGGCCCATCTAAGGTTTTGGGCCCAATTTGGAAAATTAGGCCAAGTATGGGCCTATTGGATTATAAGTTTGGGCCTACGTCCCAAACTTTGGTAGGGGTAAAATGGTCTTTTTACCTAATTATGGACTGATAGTTATGGATTGGAATCTAGTTATTAACTGGATGTTATTTGGTATTGATAGCTCGGGGATTCATCGGTTCGCAGCAACAGCGAGTGTAGGATCTTTTATGTGTTGATTGATGTGAGTTTCCTCACTGGGTTTAGTGGGTCTAAGGCACCAATGTTAGCCCTTGTTATTTATGTAGGATGCTAGGAGTCTGCGTGACGTTGCATGAGATATGTGTTGCTATGCATACTAGGCGGGGCTCGATGCTGGGTGAGGCTTGATGACTATATCTTATTCTATTGTTTATGATAATTGTATGTGTTAGTATGATTATGTGATATAATTGTACGTGTATAGTGGGTGGGGCCCGATGACAGGCGGGGCCTAAGAATAACAGATATGTATACCGAGCGGGGCTCGATGCTAGGCGAGGCCCGAAGCCGAGTGGGACTCGATACTGGGAGGGGTCCAATAAGTGATTTATTTTGTATGGTACAGGGTAGTTTGGGGAACTCACTAAGCTTTGTGCTTATGGTTTTCATTTTATGTTTCAGGTACTTCTGGTTCCAAGGGGAAGATCTCGAGATGACTGCATTGCACACACCACATAGTTCCGCTTTTGTGGTTTACTCTGATATGAGATGATGCTTGATACACTTATTTTATTTGGATTGTATTGATGATATATTTGGAATACTATTTTTATTAAATTAAAAATGAAATTTTTAGGTCATTTATTGGGACGTTACAAGTTGGTATCAGAGCCTTAGTTTGAGGGATTCGAGCACACTCTCGGGTGTGTCTGAACTCAAACTGAGGGTTTGGTAGAATTTTCAAAAAGAAAATGTTTTATAAAAGGGTTTCTAATAAAAGAAAAACGGTATGGTACATGCAATCGACCGAGCTCAAATAAGCTTCCCAAAATACCCATATAAGTTATCTAATATGATTTGATCTGTGAATCTGTGAATCACATGCTAGTTAGGGATAAGGATATGCTCAGTTTTGCATGATAGAATGACAGGAGAGATGCATTTATATGCATGTTGTATGAGATTTTAGACTTGCATGCTAGTGCTGATTAGTCAATGAGAGGATGGCCTGATTAGGTTACGCTTGGTTCTGGTTACTTGATGCCTGAATGTTCCTTCGTTTATGCTTTCTAGGAGTTCTAACTAACTTCAGCTAACTGGTAAGCAAATATGCTAAGTTACATATTATGGGAACTAAATAATTATAGAAGGTTAGGTTTTAACTCTATTGTGCAACTCTTGTTTGAGTCCAACCGTTGTAGTGTGAGACCACTCATTCGAAGAATTATCTGGTTTTTGTGATTTGTAATTGTATTCATGATCTAGTTGGGAGGGGTTAACGGGAGTTCCTTATGCATCTGATGGCAAAGAGTGGTGTGTAGTTGCCCTAGGAAAACCTAGGATGAGATTTAGTGTTGGGAGCCTTGTTTTGAGGAGGGTTAATTGTATAGATATGGAGTGACTTGGATGATTCAAGGCAATCTTAGGGGAAAGTACACATATATGTGGAAGGTAGTATGGGCCCGTACTACTGGAAGTAGAGGATTCGTACTCAATTCAAAGAGAGCTACGATAAAACCAGGAAGCTTGTGGAGCTTATGATCCCTCGATATATTTTGATGTGTATTATGATGGTTTACGTGGTCTATTTTCAGTATGGCGACATCGCGAGGCAGACCTGCTGGCAGTTCTGGTGCTGGAGAGGGCTCAGACTCAGGTTCTGTATCCGGACAGTTAGATGATCAGACGAGGGAGTTCATATTGTCTGAGGTTACGCGTAGTATTCTTGAGTAGACTCCTGTGATCTTTGGCACGGTCAAGGAGGGTATTCTGGAGATTCTCAATGAGCTGATAAGCGCCTTTCACTCTGAGATGGCAGCCTTGTTTGGGGTGCGTTCATTGAATTTCTAGGAGTTCTGGGAATGTGGAGCTCCGGACTACCACGGGCAGAAGGACCCGATAGCGAGCCGAAGGTTGTTAGCGGACATTGCTAACGCCTTCCACACCAGCCGTTGCCCCGAGGAAGCAAAGGTTGTTAGCCGAAGGTTGTTAGCGGACGTTGCTAACGCCTTCCTGCCTTTTGAAGGACTGGGCACGAGACTGGTGGGAAGAGGTAGGACGTACAGTAGGTTATGATGATTTGTATGTGATGTCATGGGATGATTTCTCGACTAGGTTCCGAGTTGAGTTTGCAACGGTAATTGAGGTGCAGCAGCTGGCGTGAGGGTTTCAGGATCTCTACCAGACTACGGAGATGGTGGCTGAGATCAACGCGATGTTTCGGGAGAGGGTGCTTCTGGTTCCGCAGTATGTGGAAAATTAGGAGATGAAGAAGGCCCGATATCATGAGATGTTGAGGAGTGACATTCGGCAGTTTGTGAGCCGATCTAGCTACAAGACGCTGGAGGATATGATAGCACGAGCTAGGGAGAGGGGGATTGATCTGGAGATTGAGAAAAAGAGGAAGCCAGATTCTGTGCCAAGTACTAAGGGTTCGGGTAAGAAGCCCACGGTATCTGAGTATAGATCGAGAGGCCATCAGGCCTATAGCCTCAGCGTGAAGTGTGGCAGGACGCACGAGGGCCCTTGCATGGTTGGTGGATCTGACTGCTTGAAGTGCGGTTGGACGGGTCATTATAGCATGGATTGTACTGCTACCACCACTCAAGGATCTGATCTGGTTTGCTTTCATTGCATTCAAGGGGCCACAAGAAGGCCCACTATCTGATTCTGGCTGCAGCAGGACTAGTGTTAGCACCAGCTCTTGCGACTCTGAGGATTACCGATGGCCGCCAGGGCAAGGCATACTCCTGCGGTGAAGAGCTTGGCCTTTCAGCTGACAGCCGAGGAGGCTTGTGCAGGTCCCGGTGTGGTGACATGTATGTATCTTCTCCTTATCTCTTTACTTATATTGAAATGCTTGGTTATGTTTATGTGTTTTATTTTAGGATCGTTCCTTGTGAACGGTATTTCTACATTGGTATTGTTTGGTTTGGGGGCTACCCGATCTTTTGTATCATTTGCGCTTAGCAAGAAAATTGTTGGAGCTCCAGGGGAGTTGGATTGTCCTCTAGATGTTGAGATTGCTGATGATAGGTGTGTTCGGGTTGCGAGGGTTCATCGGGGTTGCACTTTTCAGCTATTCAATGAGAAGTATTTGGTGGATTTGATTCATATTCCATTGCGTGGGAACAAGGTTATCGTGGGAATGGATTGGTTGAACCTTAATGAGGCAGTGATCGACTATGAGCAGTCTTTAGTCCGAATTCGAACCCCGAGTAGGGGAGAGCTAGTGGTTCGTGGAGATAGAGCTCAACGTGGACCTACTCTGTGTTCAGCAGCGAGGGCCATATGCTACATCCAGCTGGGTTTTTCCGGATACATCGCCTATGTTATGGATACCCATGATAAGGGTAAGAAGACCGTGGATTATGTGTCGATTGTGCGGGATTATCCAGATTTGTTTCCAGAGGATTTTCCTGCGGTGCCTACAGAGAGGCAAGTGGAGTTCAGGATTGATTTGGTTCCAGGTGTGGCTCCGGTAGACAAAGCACCGTATCGATTGGCTTCTCCCAAGATGCAGGAGTTGTCTACACAGCTGCAGGAGTTGTTAGACAAGGGTGTTATTCGACCGAGCAGTTCACCTTGTGGAGCACAGATCTTGTTTGTGAAGAACAAGGATTGGTCTCATTGTATGTGCATCAACTACTGGGAGCTAAATAAGGTAACAGTGAAGAACAGTTATCCTCTTCCGAGGATGATGATCCTTTTGGCCAGCTTCAGGGTGCATATCGGTTCTCCAAAATTGATTTGCGATTGGGTTATCATCAAATGCATGTTAGGGATAAGGATGTGCAGAAGACAACTTTTCAGACTCGTTATGGTCATTATGAGTTCATGCTGATGCCTTTTGGGCTCACCAATACTCCAGCTGCGTTCATGGATCTCATGAACCACATGTGCAGACTGATGTTGGATCAGTCTGTGATTGTACTCATCGATGATATCTTGGTTTATTCCTAGATTCAGGAGTAGCATAAGTAGGACTTGAGGGAAGTGCTGGAGAGTTTGAGGAGGGAGAGACTTTTCGCAAAGTTCTCCAAGTGCGAGTTCTGGTTGTGTGAGATGCAATTTCTGGGGCACCTTGTCAACCTGAATGGTATTCTTGTCAATCCGGCAAGGTTGAGGCCGCTATGCAATGGGAGGTTCCGAAGTCTCCATCTGAGATTCGGAATTTTCTTCGTTTAGCGGGTTATTATCGCAGATTCATACATGATTTCTCCAAGACAACTGTTCTATTTACCCGATTAACAAAGAAGACGGTTACATTTCGTTGGGGGCCTGAGCAACAGGCAACTTTTGAGACTTTGAGACAGCGGTTGTGTGAGGCGCCAATTCTTACCCTGCCAGAGGATGTTGTTGATTTTATGGATTATTGTGATGCTTCGATTGCAGGATTAGGGGCAGTGTTGATGTAGAGGGGTCGCATGATCGCTTATGCTTTGAGGCAGTTGAAGCCTCATGAGGCGAATTATCCGACACATGATCTGGAGTCGGGGGTCGTGGGTTTTGCCCTGAAGATGTGGCTGCATTACCTTTATGGGGTCCGTTGTACTATTTATATGGATCACAAGAGCCTGAGGTACATGATGGATCAACCGAATCTAAACATGAACCAACACCGGTGGTTAGACGTGGTGAAAGATTATGACTGTGAAATCCTTTATCGCCTAGGGAAGGCCAATGTGGTGGCTGATGCTCTCAGCCGCAAGGTGGCCGCGGCTCCGGTCAGAGACATATTTTTTATGATAACCGTGATTACTCCATTGTTGGAACAGATTCGTGAGGCACAGGTCGAGGCTTTAAAGGAAGAGCACCGAAAGAGCGAGCGCATTTTGGGTCCGGTGGTTTCCTTCGATAATGATAGCCGTGGATTGTTGACTTTGCATCGACGAGTTTGGTTTCTATATTGGGGCAGTGTACGTCAGATTCTGACGGAGGAGGCTCACAAGTCGAGGTTCTCCATTCATCTCGGGGTGACGAAGATGTATAGGGATCTTCGTCCTGATTATTGGTGGCCCTGCATGAAGCGATATGTGGCATGGTTTGTGGAGCAGTGCTTGACCTGCAGGAAGGTCAAGGCCGAACATCTGTGACCTCACGGCAAGATGCAGCCGTTGGAGATTCCCGTATGAAAATGTGAGGATATCACCATGGATTAAATCACAAAGGTTCCCAGGACTGTGCGCATAGTGGATTCGATATGGGTCATCATGGATCGTTTGACCAAGAGCACACATTTTATTCTGGTTCAGAAGAGTATTTCTAAATAGAAGCTGGCTGAGGGTTATATGAGGGAGGTTGTGGCAGGTAATGGGGTGCCGATATTGGTGGTTTCTGACAGAGATGTCTGGTTTACTTCCAGGTTTTGGTAGAAGTTTCATGATAACTTGGGCACTCGTCTCGACTTCAGTACAACATTCCATCCGCATACCGATGGTTAGAGTGAGTGGACTATAAAGACCCTTGAGGGTATGCTGCTAGCGTGCGTGTTGGACTTTGGAGGGAGTTGGGATACGTATCTTTCGTTAGCAGAATTTTCGTATAACAACAGTTATCATGCCAGCATTGATCGAACTCCTTTTGAAATGCTCTATGGTTGGAAATGTAGGACCCCGATTTGTTGGGGCGAGGTCGGTCAGTGGGTTATGGAGAGTAACGAGGTGGTACTTAAGACCATTGAGTTGATTCAGCAGGTTCAGAGCAGGCTCCAGATAGCTCAGACTCGGCAGAAGAGTTATGCCGATAGGCGCCAGTCAGACTTAGAGTTCCAGGTGGGAAATATGGTTCTCCTGAAGGTATCACCATGGAAAGGTGTCATCCGATTCAGGAAGCGGGGCGAGCTTGGCCCCTGGTATATTGGTCCTTTCATGGTTTTGGCTTGAGTGGGTCGTCTTGCTTATCGCTTGGATCTTCCAGATCAGCTCAGTCACATTCATAGCACATTCCACGTCTCCCAGCTGCAGAACTGCTTAGTGGATGATTCCGCAGTGGTATCATTGGAGGATATTCAGATGGATGACCGCCTGAATTATATTGAGAGACTAGTGGCGATCTTGGATCGAAAAACGAAAACCTTAAGGAACAAGTTTGTCGAGCTAGTGAAGGTGCAACGCCAGCACCGCACGGAATCGGAGTGGACTTGGGAGCCCGATGATGAGATGATAGAGCACTATCTGGAGTTGTTCGGGGCAGCGGACTTTGAGGATGAAGTCTTATTCAAGTGGGGTAGAAACGTAACATTATAATTTCCAGGTATTATACTTTTGGCCCTTGTGTTAATTTTATTTGCAAAATGGTCCCATGTTCTTGTTGTAAGAAACACTTGTCATGCTCCATACGCCCAACATAGTATGGGGTACGCCCAACGTAAGGGATTAATGAACGCGGTGTTGGATTTGGTGGCTAAGCCCATAACTATAATTGGTATAAACTTGAATTGATAATAGCAATGTCCTTTTGGGTTGCCTTCAAACCTCACAATTGAATAGGATGATTGTTAGAGAGAGAAGAATGATTTATTAATTTATTACTTGGTTAAGAAATGAATTACAAATCAAAATAAATGATTTATTAATGTATTATGAAAATAGTATATTGATTAGAAATCATATTGTTTAATTAATATTTAATCAGAATTTAATTTGGAATTAATTTTGGGATTAAAGTAATTAATTGAAACTGAAGGGACTAAAGGTGACAATGTTCAATAGTTGAGCATTGAGCATTCTAGAGCCTCCCTATGGTAAGGGGAACGAAATCTAGATGCTCTTAGGGTTTCCTTGGGCTCTAAGGGTGCCTTGGATGCCTTTTGGAGGAAGCTAAGGGATTAGGGTTACCTTGGATACACCTGCCTCATCCAATACTTTCCTAACACCTATATAAACCCTTATTAGGGTTGGATTTCGTCCATGCATCCTTAAGAAGGCTTAGAGCCAAAATTATTCTTCCCTTCTCTCTCAAAAGTGATCCTTGGTTGCTAGGTTTGTTTGTGTGCCCTTAGAGGCGCGACATTTGTGGTGCTTGCTACCAAAGGTCTTTCAAGAAAGGTTTTTATATTGTTATTACAATATAACAATCAAGGTATGTATTTAAATCTTTATTATATGAATTTCGATTATAATACATAGAACCTAGGGTTTCTTCTTTTTGTGTTCAAGTTTGCATGTTTAATTAGAGAAAACTTAGATCCAATTAATTTAGGGTGGCATACACACATAGGATTCTTTTTTATGTTCAAAACCCATCAGTGGGCCTAGGATTAGCTTTCTATTGAATATGATGCAATTGTGAATTTTTCAAAGGAGAGGGGAACATAATCGACATTTTGTTCAATAAACTCGTCGAGTTGTTCTTAGAACTCGTCGAGTTGCATGAACTAGTCGAGTTTTGTCCTCCAACTCGACGAGTTGGTGCGTCTGATGCTTATCTCGGATCTTCTTGTCTTACTTGATTTATATGGTTAATATTTGGTAATTATCTTTTGTCAATTCTGCCATAATCTGATTTTGGTAATATTGGATAATTAAAATATAACCTAAATGTTACGAGATAATTATGAATTGGATAATGTTGATTTATTTGATTATAATTATCCTTATGCATATGGTTAATAATTTAATTAACTGATTAATTAAAGGATAATTAATATATTCATATTTGGTTACTAGATAATTTTTAATTGGATTTAATAATTAATATTTTAGGTTGCTTGAAATATAAAATTAATGTTTTAATTATGGAAATTTAAAATGGAAAACCCTAAAATATATCATTATGGATTTTGTTAATAGTAATTAATAAATTCATATGTGGTTTAAATTTAATTAAATTAAATGTTTACTTTATTAAAAGATTAAATCCTTAGTATTTTAAAATGTTTAAGAATCACATATACTATATTTAGGATTAAGAGTTTAATGTTTACTATATGTATAAGAAAAGTCAGTCGAATCGCTAGTACGCCTCATTCACGAAGCTAGTCTATGTGGGGAGTTTAAGGAAGCGGCCTATAAAATGACAGCCGTTAGGTATCCACTCTTACCCACCGCTCTCTTGATTAGTGGAGGGTGGTTAGCCGAACGAGTTCGATAGGACAATTAATTCTCACTAAAAGTATAATGATAAAAATAACTATACTTTTTATAAAAATCTCATTCTTAGTTACTTTAGGAAAAATGTGAATTTGATGCTAAACCATAAAATTGCACATTGCACCTTATTGGTCGTTAGTGAAGCGTGTGTGGTTAACCGGCACACTAATATGGACTAATATTGTTGGCAATGGGTGTCCCATAAATTATCATTGATCGATGGAGCGTGTGTGGTTAACCGGCTCATTGATTGGGTGATAAATGACATCGAGAGTACCAAGCTAATTTGCATGGCTATTCACATCTTGTTTGTGATCCTCGGCATCCCAATCACAAAGGTGGGATCATAATCGAGATTAAACATGTCATTCAATAGTTCAATGAATCTCAAAGATCTAGGAGTTTCATTAGATTGAAACTCGTAAATGCTTACCTACCTAAAATAGATTTGAATTTGATACGGCATCCCTCTTCAGAATTCGAATCGAAAATATGGATCCTAGTTTTAATTTAAATTTTGGGTTAATAATTAATCAACTAACTTGAATTCTATATTCTCCCTTTATAGATGTCGAGTTCAGACAACTATGGTCGTCGTTATCCTTGTGGAAAATGGGTTTCCTTCTCAATCTGAAGATTATCTTCCACACGTTGATCTAGGTGAAAGAATGCTCCCTTCTTCAAATGGTGGAACTAGAAATCATGCTTCTCCAACTCTTCCTCCACTTCCTTAAGTGATTCTCCCCCACCCATGTTTTTCGTCAACTTGAAAAGTTCAAAGTTACTCGAGCCCTTTTGGGTTGCAAACACCAAGTTGGAGATTCTGTGTGTGCACATGTTCTGAAAATGAAGTCACACATTGACAGATTGGGAATGTTGGGTGTCGTTTTCCCAATGGAGCTGGCCGTTGACTTGGTTCTTCACTCGCTCCCTGGGTCATATAGTCAGTTCGTTAAGAACTACTATATGACTGACCACGACGTGACCCTAATTGATCTGACATATTTGTTGATTGCTACTGAAGCATAAATGTTGAAGAGCACTTGTCAAGTAAATGTGTTTGAAGGATATGTCTCCCAAAACTCCATGGACAATAGCAACAATGGTAGTCCATAAAAGGTTTCTCTTCCCAATGGAAAGGGATTGGCCAAGGTCAAACCATTTGACCATATGGTAAAGAGAAAAAACTAATTCTGAGATAGTTCCATTCTTGAAAAGTCCATACATTTCTACTGCCTATTGAAGGGACATTGCATGCGAAGCTTCCATGTCTACCTGAAAGATCGCAAAGATAAGAAAATCAAGTTTTAAGACTCTACTTCAGGTACATCCATTATCTAACTCCATTAAGTTCCTATTCATAGATTGTAACAATCTAAATTTTCAAATAAATTTTTCATTTTTAATCCCACACAAAACACAGTTTAACATCTCATTCTCAATTTATAATTGTTTCAAAACACAACCACAAAAAAATTGTTTGTCACATATCCCAGAATCCTCAAAACATAAATCAACAAGCTGATGTGTACAATCATGTCGGCGCGTTCTCGCGATCCTGAGATGTACCTGAAACACATTTCACACAACACTGTAAGCACAAACTTAGTGAGTTCCCCAAAATACCACACACAATAATTAGCCTCTCATGGCTATATCTCGATAAGGACCCTCCGGTCATGTGTCTCGGTGAAGACCCTTCGGTCTCATGGCTCGGGTTGGACCCTCTCCAATCCTGAATCTCAGTGAGGACCCTCCGGTCTCACAACTCGGTTCGAACCCTCTGGGCCTATCTCAATAGATGTACAGAATAATATACAACGTAAATCACAAAGATGGAATGCATAATATCACATATCTCAGTATAAGCACATAAGACCCTCCGGTCAATAACATAGATAAGACCCTCCGGTCGCACAGTAATTTCCACTCAGGTAAGTATAGTGAGAAGACTCACCTCCTAAGTAAAGCAAGTATGTCTCGTACTCAAACTGTCGGTCTAGACTCCGCCTACATATATCACAATCATCTCTAATTAACAATTTGCATTAACAACTCCAAAAGATGTTAAGCTAACTCCTCTACTAATTCTCAGAAGGGTGAAAGATCATTTTACCCCTCTATGGTCTCCAAAGTCCACAATTTGACCAAACCCTAAAAAGTCAACAGAAGTCGACACTCAAGTCAACAGTCCATGTTGACTCAACTCGTCGAGTGCATCTATGCGACTCGTCGAGCTCCTTCTGTTCTCAGAAAATCAGGAAGATTCGAGTCAACTCGCCGAGTTGTGTCACCAACTCGTCGAGTTTGCACAGTGTCCAGAATATCGGGGACAACCATAACCAACTCGTCGAGTTGGCTAACCAACTCGTCGGGTTCCTTCAGCCCTTTCTCTCATTCAGACATTTGTAAGCGATACTAAGGCCCCAAACTCTAGATCTAGCCTTCTAGGGCTGAGATCTCATGTAAAGCTGCAAGCTTTACGTCCATGCAGGGCATTTAGGGGCTAACTTTGCCAAAACAAGGCTCAACAAGGGGTTTAAGGCATGAAGATTGGCCAAATCTTGATAAAGCTTGAGTCCTTAGGCCTAAAGGGCCTAATAGTGTCCAGATCTGAAGTCTTAGATTCAAAGCATTCTCAAAACCAATAATGACTCAAGAAGAAGCAAGAAATGGCCATAAACTCTCTAATGGAGAGATCATACAAACAAGTGATCAAGGTAATGACTTTTTACCTTCAAATGGCTGCTACAACTGAATAGATTTCGTATCTATAGACTCCTTCTTGTTCCAAGATCTTAGTCTTCAAGGAATTCACCAAAACACACACTCTTAGCCTTACACACTCTCAAGATGGAAGGTAACTCGATTAGGTTTGTCTCTGGGTGATAAGTTGATGAGGGAGGCGGGGTAAAGGACTTAAGGTCCTTTAAATAGTGTGTAAACCCTAAAAATTATTGTACTCACACTCAGCTCCAACTCGTCAAGTTGCGTCCACCAACTCGTCGAGTTGGTTCTAAATTCACGCGGTGAATCTCAGTCTCTACTCGACAAGTTGAGGCCTCCAACTCTTCGAGTTGCCCTATCAATATGAATATATTAAACATTTAAATTTATACCTGGGAGTCGGGATGTTACAACTCTCCCCCACTAGAATCAAACTTCGCCCTCGAAGTCATTCTGTGGAAACAGCTCTGGGTACTGCTCATGCATCTCAGACTGCGGCTCCCAAGTCCACTCGGATCCATCCGATGCTGCCACTTAACCTTAACCAAGGGCACCTCTTTATTTCTCAAGATCTTCACCTTCTTATCTAAAATGGCCACCGACTTCTCAATGTAGTTCAGGCAATCATCAACTTGAATGTCCTCCAAAGGGACCATTGTCGTGTCGTCCGCTACACACTTCCTCAGTTGGGATACATGGAAGGTGTCATGAATCTAGCTCAACTATGCAGACATCTCTAACCGATAAGCTACCTTACCTACTCGAGCTATCACTCTGAAAGGACTAATGTACCTACGGCCAGCTTGCCCCGCTTCCTGAATTAAATCACCCGTTTCCATGGGGATACCTTCAGGAGGACAAAATCGTCGACCTGGAACGCTAGCTCAAAACGTCTCCGATCTGCGTAACTCTTCTGACGACTCTGGGCCGTCATCAACCTCTTTCTAACCTGTTGGATCTACTCTTTCTTCTTGAGCACTATCTCAATGCTCCCCATCACTCTCTGTCTGACCTCCCCTCAACAGATGGGAGTCTGGCACCTCCTCCCGTATAAAAGCCCAAAGGGAGTCATCCCAATACTGGAGTGATGGTTTTTTTTGTATGAAAACTCAGCCAAGGGAAGGTAGGAGTCCTAAATCCCACCGAAGTCCATAACACATGCTCATAGCATGTCCTCAAGCGTCTGGATCGTCCGCTCGCTCTGCCCGTCTTTCTAGGGGTGGTATGCGGTGCTGTAATGTAGCTGGGTACCCAATTCCTCATGACATTTCTTCCAGAACCTGGAAGTAAAATGCAGATCACGATCTGAAACTATCAATGTTGGCACCCCATGTCGTGCCACCACCTCTCGAACATACACCTCGGCCAATTTCTCCACAAAAGAGCTCTCACTTATATCCAGGAAGTGAGCACTCTTCGTCTACCGATCTACAATCACCCAAATCGCATCGACAACCCTTACAGTCCTTGGTAACTTGGTGATAAAATCCATAGAAAATATGCTCCCACTTCCATAGGGGAATCTCCAAAGGTTGCAACTTTCCATCAGGGCGCGGTGCTCTGCCTTGACCTTGCGGTAGGTCAAACACCTCTTAACTATCCATGCCACATCTTTCTTCATACAGGACCAGCAGTAATCGCGTTTCAAATCCAAGTACATCTTAGTGTCCCTAGGGTGAATGGAAAACCTCGACTTATAGGCCTCCTCCATCAAACTCTGTTGAGCTCCACCCGTGTATAGCACCCATATCCGCCCATGGTAGGTCACAAGCCCTCGACTATCCATATCAAACTCGGAAATCTGCCCAATCACCCGTTCTCTCTTGCGATTCTCTAGTCTCATGGGCACCGCTTGGGACTCTCAGATGGTGTCTAAGATTGGAGTCATCACCATGATCCTCATACACACGTCTCGGATCGGAGCACTTGCTGCTCTACGACTCATGGCATCAGCTACCACATTAGCCTTACCAAGATGATACAAAATCTCACAGTCATAGTTTTTCACTATATCCAACCACCTCTTCTGTCTCATATTTAGGTTGAGCTGATCCATAAGGTATCTCCGGCTCTTATGGTCTGTGTATATGGTACATCGCCCCAGCTCCAAATCATGGGTGGGATATCTCGAGCCCTCTCTGAATCAATACAGAACTCTTATGGTCTGTGTATATGGTACATCGCACCATAAAGATAGCGACGCCCAATCTTGAGGGCGAATACCACCGCCCCAGCTCCAAATCATGGGTGGGATATCTCATCTCGTGAGGCTTCAGCTGCCTCGACGCATATGCTATCACGAGCCCTCTCTGAATCAATACGAAACTCATTACTGATATGGATGCATCACAGTAGACTACGAAGTCCTCTACTCCCTCCGGAAGGGCTAACACAGGAGCTTCGCACAATCTCTGGAAAAGAGTCTCGAATGATGCCTGTTGCTCAGGCCCCCAAGCATAGACAAAACCGTTCCTGGTCAATTTGGTGAGAGGAACATCAATCTTGGAGAAATCTTTGATAAACCTCCGATAGTAGCCTACCAGCTCCAGAAAAATCTTGATCTCGGATGGGGACCTCGGCACCTCCCACTGCATAACTGCCTCAATCTTGGAAGGTTGACCAAAATCCCATTCTGGTTAATGAGGTCTCCCAAAAACTGGACCTCTCGTAACCAGAAATCACACTTAGAGAATTTCGCATAAAGCCTCTCAATCCTCAACACCCCAAGAATATTACGAAGATGCTCCTCGTGTTGTTCCCTAGACCTCGAGTACACCAAAATATCATCGATGAACACGATCACCGACCAATCCAACATGGCTCTACACACCCAGTTCATGAGGTCCATGAACGCTTCATGTGCATTGCTGAGCCCAAAAGGCATCACCACAAACTCATAATGCCCATAACGAGTCCGAAAGGCCGTCTTTTGGATATCCTTCTCGTAGACCCTCATGTGATGATACCCAGATCTCAAATCAATCTTAGAAAACCAATATGCTCCCTGCAACTGATCAAACAAATCGTTAATCTTTGGTAGTGGATAACGGTTCTTGACCGTCAACTTGTTAAACTCCCGATAGTCGATGAACATCCGGTGTGAACCATCCTTTTTCTTGACAAAAAGGATCGGCGCTCCCCACGGCGAGCTACTAGGTCTAATGAAACCCTTTCCCAACAGCTCCTGGAGTTGTGACGATAACTTCTGCATCTCTGGCGGCGCAAGGAGATATGGCGCCTTACCAATAGGCGCCGCCCCCGGAATCAGATCGATCCGGAACTCCACCTGTCTCTCAGGAGGCACACCCGGAAATCCCTCGAGGAAAACATCCAAGAACTCACATAACACTGGAACATCGGAAACAGAAGTCGACCTGTCTGTGACAACCCGCGTATCCATTACATACGCTAAAAAGCCCATGCATTTCTGTTGTAGACTCTGCTTTTCCCTGACGGCAGAGCAGAATGCTGATCCCGATCTAGTCCCCTCCCTATAGACTGTAAGCACTCCCCCACTAGGGTCTTGTATCGTCACCATCTGACGCTCGCAGTCAATCACGGCTCCAAACCGGCTCAACCAATTCATGCCCACTATGACACAGACATCTCCCATCGCTATCGGCACCAGAACTATCGGAAACTCAACACCGAAAATCTCTAAAACCCATCCTCGGAATACATCTGTGTCAAAAACCACATGCTCACCGGCCATAGAAACCCTCAGCGGTCGAGTCAAAGCCTCGCGTTTAACACTAATATGACGACTAAAGGATAAAGACATGAAGGATCTACTCACACACGATTCAAATAACACCAAGTCAGGCACAAAATTTACAAGAAACGTACCTATAGAAGACACAATATAAGCATAAACAGACAATAACAATATCATATATAAGGAGATACATACCAGCAACAACGTCAGGTGTTGCGCGGACCTCCTCCGCAGTCAACTAGAAGGCTCTCCCATGAGCTCTCGAAGCCTCGGCCTTCCCCGGCCGACCATCAGTAAGGCGTAAAGAAGCAGGAGTAGAAACCTGGGCTAATCCCTGAGTGAGCTGAGGACACTAGGCCTTCAGGTGGTCAGTCTGGCTACAATGAAAGCAAACCGAAAATCCCTTGGGGCAGTCCTTCGCCATATGCCCCTCATTGCCGCATTTGTAGCAAATCCCTGCTCGGCAAGATCCCTTGTGACACTTTCCGCACTTGCCACAAGTGGGGTCCTTCTGGCCTCTTGCTCTCGTATCAGCGAGCTTAGCCCGCTTAGTCGCTGGCTGCAGAGGCACTGGTCTCCTGTCTCTCCCCTGAGACTATCCCTCCTCTCTAGTCTATATCTCCAGCTCAATCTCCCTCCTCCGGGCATTGGTCTGTAGCTCATCCAATGTCCTATATGATGAGTTCACCATGAACTCCCGAATATATCGCCTCGAAATGCATAAGTATCGGCTCACACGTGCCTGTGCCGTAGACACGTGCTCCAAGCAGAACAACGCCCTCTCATGAAACATCATTGTAATCTTTGTCACTGTTTCTATCTTCTGCTTGAGAGACAGAAACTCATGGGCCAATCGTTCCCTCTCCACCTGAGGAACGTACTCATCTCGGAATAACTGGGTGAACCTCGCCCAAGTCACTACTGGATGGTCTGCAGGAGAATAATATGTCGTCACAAACCTCCACATGTCCTTCACTCGCAAGCGAAGCTGGTTCAGCGCAAATCAAACCTTCAGGTCCTCAGGGCATGAACATGTATAGAAACTGTTGGATTAGGTGTCTAAGCCCATAACTATAATTGGTATGTACTTGACTCGAGAGTAGCATGGTCCATTTTGGGTTGCATTCACTAGAAGAATCTGATAGGATGGATATTTGATAAAGAGGTTTATTATTTAATTAGTATTGATCAGGAATTAATTTGGAATTAATTTAGTGATCAAAAGAGACTAATTAAATATAGAGGGGTTGATTGTGTAAATCAATGATATATATAGGTTGGGCTAATAATCCATGGTTGATTAGTGATGGGCTAAGCTTATGTAAGTATCCATATAGTGTTAGTCCATTACAAGCCTATGTGTAAGAATTTGGGTTTACACATAACCCTTGGAATTCTACACTATATATATGTAACCCCTTAGTTAGAATGAACACACTTTGATCTTAGAGACACTATAGCCGATTCTAGAGTGCCTAACCTCTCTTTCAAGTTTTCCAATTGGTGGTGTTTTGTGAACCATTTGAGGCATCACACTTGAGGTGCTAAGTTCTTAAAGGCCAAATACAACAAGCTACAACAAGATGTATTCATCTAACTAGTTTTATGATTCATATACAAAATTTTTGTATGCTAGTTTAGGCTTCATGTTTTGGAAACAATATTTCATGTATAATTAGAGAAAACTTAGATCCAAAGCATTAAGGTTGCATGTGCACCATAAGCTTGTTATAGTGCTCCAAACTCATCGGTGGTATCAGAGCCTAAGATTGTTTTCTGTTATATTGATGCTTCGTTAATTTTTAAAGCTGAAAAAATTGAATTTCTGGCCTCTGACTGATGAACTCGACGAGTCCAATGATCAGACTCGACGAGTTCACTCATAATCTGGCAACTCGATGAGTCTAGTTCATGCACTCGTCGAGTAAAACCTTCTGTTTGCAGAATTTTGAGCTTTTTGGGCAAATTGGATTACGATCATTACCACAAACTGTTTTGTATCATAAAATTCTTTTTCTGATATGGTAATGTTTATCCTCATCCAATTAAACGTCAATTGTCAAATTTTAAGATAATAAGTTGATTATTTGTATTATTTGATTTGAATTGCCTTGCCTTATGAGTTAGAGTAGATCAATGGTAATTATATGATAATCTTGTTAATTAAAATTGATCTAAATGTTTTTAAAGAACTCCATAACTTGTCCTCAAGTTATGGAACTTCAAGGGTCTCATTCATTAAAATGCATTAACTCATAAGTTATGGAACTCAAAGGTTTTGAAGTGTTTCAAATCTTGCCCTCAAGTTTTGGAATTTGCAAAGTCTCACTTATGAAACATTTAATTCCAAACCTTAAATTTTTAAAAGTTTAAAATTCAACCCTTATACTAATAAATATTATAAGTTTAATTGTCATATATATGTATAAGACAAGTCAGTCTTACCATTAGTAGGTCTCATTCACGAAGCCGATCTATAAGGGGGGTATAAGGTTACTGCCTATAAAATGGTGGTTTAATGGGTGTCCACTCTCACCCACCGCTTCCTTGAATGGTGGAGGGTCGTTAGCCGAACGGATAGGATAGGACATTAATTCTCATTAAAAGTATAATGATAATTATAAAGCAAGTAAATGTTTTATTAAATTCCCAATCTTAGATACTATAGGAAAAATGTGAAAATAATGCTATTCCATGAAATTGCACTTTGCACCTTGCGAAGTCGTTAGTGGAGCGTGTGTGGTTAACCGACATACTAACTTGGACTAACAAGGGTGGAAAAGGGTAGCTTGATGTTTGTCATATATCAATGGAGCTTGTGTGGTTAACCAGCACATTTATTAGGTGATAAATGATATCAAGAGTACCAAGCACATTTGCATGGTTATTCACACCTTTTTTTTGATCCTCGGTATCCCAGTCACATACTTGAAGGGCATAATTGAGATTTAAACATGCCATTGAAAAGATCAATGAATCTCAAAAGAATTTAGGAATTTCAATCCAATTAAAACTTAATAATCAATTTCATTTTTCATGGTGGAAATTGGTAAATCGTCATTTACCTACCTTCAAATATTTTGTAATTGGATTACAGCATCGCTCTTCCAAATTGTAAAATATGGTCTTGGGTCCTAGCCTTAATATTCCATTTGGGTGTTATATTAAGGATTCTTATCTAATCTAAACTTTGTCTTTCTTTTTCAGATGTCTTCCAACACCGCTTCTGGCTTAAACACTTCGGGCTCTTTCTCCCTCATGAACTGGTGTGGGAGGGTCATCTTTGATGGTTCGAACATCAATGATTGGATTCAGGATATTATGATGGTCACTCGCTACGAGGACAAGGAATATGTCATCGACAAAGAGCTTAAGGAGATTGATGAAGCCACTGCTACTCCTGAAGAAGATGCTGAATTTAGGACTCATGAGAAGGATGCCACAAAGGTTTCTTGTATCAAGCTTGGCACTATGACAACTAAACTTCCAAAGTCCTACGAGGACTACTAACCTTTCAAACCGCCTTCGAGGTTCACAGTCGTGAACCCTTCGGACCGTGAACCCTCACATATATATATATATATATATATATATATATATATATATATATATATATATATATATATATATATATATATATATATATATATGTTTCAGCTGATTTTACTTCATTTCTACACTTTCAAGAAAAATTCCAACCTTTTTCTCTCAAGTAGCATCAGCCAAGAACAACCTCTCTCCTCAAGAACATGCTAAATTCATCCTTTCTCATCATATTCAAGTGTTAATCACTAGTTCTTCATAAAGATCTAACAGGTATCATTTCTTGATCTTGTTATATCTTCATATACTAGGCTGAAATCCGTTAATTTCACTAGTTTTCGCGAAGAACACGAAGAACACGCAAAGAACATGAAGAACACCCATCTGTAAACCTTTGAATCTCCTTAGAAACTTGCTTAGGATCTTCAGGTGTTCTTCATTCATCAAGAACACAGGACCGTGAACCCTTCATGTTTGGACCGTGAACACCCCTCCTGGCCGTGAAGCCATTCCAACCTCCAATTTAGCTTCTAACACTCCTATTTGTAAGTTATACTTACAAATTAGTCCAATTTCGAATCATTCATATGCTTATATTAGCTGATTGGTTTCATATATGTTATATAAATTGCTTTATAGGACTTGTTTTACTATGGGATTTCACTTGTGGAAATAAACGTCCTATATAAATTCATCAATCGAATCACCCTTTAAAAGGTGAGTTCATACCCCCGTATTTTCATAATTTTTACAGTTTTAAGGGGGGGGGGGGATACAAGTCTAACACAAGGATTTTGTGTTACCAACAAATGGTTTCTAAATATCTTACAAAATGGATTTCAATTATCTTCAAGTCAAATGGTTTTAAATTTTGTTAAACTCATATCAAATCATCAAAAGGGATTTCAAAATGATAAACTCTTTAAAATATTTTATAAACTTATATTTTTCCCCAAAAATCATATATATATATATATATATATATATATATATATATATATATGTGTGTGTGTGTGTGTGTGTGTATGTGTGTGTGTGATTTAAAGGGCTTAGGACTAATAATTCGCTTTGGTTCCTTTTCCTTGTTTGGATGTGGGATTATAGTAATTTGTCCGAATGTCATTTAAATTTTAGTGAAATATATTTGTATATGTATATAATTATAAAAGTTGTTTCATTCAGTTTCAATAACCTTTGTAACATGTCGAGCAAGGGGTTGCATTCATGAACAGTTAGTATCAATACAAAAAGCACATATAAATTATAATAGGTATAATTTATGATTCAAGAACACTAACTCACGAGTCAAGAATACTAGAGTACACTAGTTTACAAGAACAAGGGTTTGATTCAACACTAAATAAGGGTATACAACTTACTAATACATTCCAAGTATACTAAACAAGGAGCATACTGTCAATCATTCATTTCATAATGATTCGGTATTCATTACTATTATACACGTAACGTCGATATGCTTTTTATGAGACAATAGAATCAGGTTGTTTATTCATTTAAACAACATAGTTAAAGTCCTGATGTTATAACCAGAATCTCCAGTTGGGGATCGAAACAAATGTGTATAGATCTATATTGGGATTGACAACCCCGCACTCAGACTCCTAGCTACAGTCGGGCATACACGCCCACGAGTGAGAATTGTTATCAACAGTTTTGACGCCTTGAAAGCGTTGTTTCAGGCCATCTAGTCATAGTATGGTTATAATAACTCATTAAAAAGATATAAACAATACGGTTAGTGTATAAATAACTAAACGTGAGTACATTTTCAAAGTACTAGTTTACAAAGATACAATTTACAGTATTACATTACAGTGTACAATAACAGCTGGTGAAGTCGGGCACACTAAATTTTACAGGTTTTACTAAGGAATACAAATATAAAACACTGGTTTACAAACATAATGGTTTTATGAGATTAAAACTACTTTTCATATACATCAGAAAATATTGGATTTTCTGGAACAGTTTACATATTCAAAGAACAGAAAACAAGCTTTTAAACATAAATACTTATGCACTCACTTAACTTTATGTTGATACTCTCTTTTCAAATTACTTATATTCTCAGGGAACCAGTAGACATGTACTCCCCGAGCTTTTGAGAAGACGGAGCTGTTTGGGTCATGTCTTCTATCTTTTTCTATAACTAATTTTGGTATCAATATACTTTGATTCAACACATGTAAAAACGTATTCTTATTAATGCAATGGTTGTTTGTACTTTGATTACTATAATGCATGTGTTGTGATACTACCAATGACGTCATCCACCCCCGGACGTTTTCGCTGGCTGGTTTGGGGGTGTGACAGATTGGTATCAGAGCATTGTGTATAGTGAACTTAGTATATAAATTCTTAAAAGATATACAAACTATAAATACATTAGGGCTGAGAGCTCTGACTACAAGAATACTTTTAAAATTTAAATATTTTTACAAGAAGTATACTAACACTCATACATACAAGAAGAGTATTACAATCGTAACAACATAAAAGTATTTGGATGTTGGACACCGCAGTCAAACCTGGGCAGTTATGTAATCATATATGGGATTAATATATCCTGGTCAACTATATTGGTTTGAGATACGAGCAACATGTGTTTAGGAGTGATGGTAGTGTTGTAGCAAGTCTAAAACTTACAAACTACATAACCAGAAGAACTCTAGAACAGAACATAAACTTAAATTACTATAGGAGTATTTTAGGCATTGTATACTAAAAACAAACAACATGAGAACACATGACTCCTGCAGGTAAATCTATAAATATTAAGTGTATATATTACAGTTATATATAATTAAGGATATATATAGACTTAGAATGTGTGATTTAGCTTATCTTCCCTTTTCCTTGTTTGGATGTGGGGGTAGAGTAGAATCATTTATTTGAAGGTCTATTCGACCCAAATTATATATAATTGGTATATACTTTGTAGTTGTAGATCGACCCAGTATGAGTTATACCATACAGATTATAGTACCTGTTAACTGTAACTTTCTTTTATGGAAACTTGTAAATGTTTACTTGCTTTTATTATATTAGATATTTTTCATATCACTATTCTCGCTTAGATAACAATGGTTGGATTCCATCTATCCGGAGACCCGTACTTTCCCAATCAGGGAAATGGAGGATGGCTCGATGAAGAGCCAGAAGAGAATCCTGAAATTCCCTTAGATGACGATTTTGCAGAAAATTTTTATGAAGATGCTGATTCAGAATTAGAAGCTTATTATCCACTACAAGTTGCCCATAATCCCAATCCACGACAAAACTTCCAAGGCCCGACGCCTCTGTGGGCGGTAAACTTAGACAGGTGGAGTATCGAACAGGGTCAGAACCATCCTTACCATAGAGACCGAAGCTTCTACAATTTAGACACAGGAGGCTCAGCAAACAGAGCCCTCCCGGTGTTAGTTCGTCGTGTGGCGTGTAACGATGAACAAGGAAGAATTGATATTGATCGAGTCGTGCAGGTTGATGCTGCTACTGGAGTCAACCCCTTTCGCATTCGCAACCTAGAAAACAGTCATAATTCAACAAGGGATCGTACAAATTTCTTGCTGAGAGAACTGGCGGCATCCCAAGCCGAAGTTAAAGAACTGCGAGAACGACAAATAACGCAAGAAAGGCATATGTGCGAAATGGAACGCCAGTTAGCCAGATCCAGGGCCGGATCTAGTAGGAAGTAGATTATACTCTACTCGTTCACTACTTACTCTTTTCGTTATAGCCTTAGTCTTCGGATATGTCTACCGTTATTTTTCATGATTTTCAGTACGACCGGAGAAAATTTCATTTTCAATAGGTCAATTTAATGTCGATGTTTTCCCAGTATTGTCACGTATTGTAGACCTGTTTAAGGTCAAGTTTTCCAAACTCTATGTACTTAGTATACCAATACAATCGACATGCATTTGCATACTCTTTGAAAAATAACCAATCAAATTCATATTATCTTGTTACAAGTTGTACTTGTAGTATACTTCTATTGCCAATTCTTTACAAGATTCATGTTGAACTAAGTTTTTTACTTCAGAAATATCAAAATTCATATTCACTCTTGATATCTTACCATCTTTTCATCTTTTAACTTTTATAGTGAAAGATGCCTCCATGGAGAAACCCAAGGCATGTCAATGTTAACGAAGCGCCAACACCACCTCCGCCACCACCTCCTCAATTTGAAACTGTCATGTTTCAGGCGGCGGTCACTGCAGCGGTTGCAGTTGTTATGTCCCATATAAACACTACTGGTGCTAGTGGATCAGGAGTTGGTGTGCATCCCTCCAACCACGGCGAAAGTCACGGGCACTCACGAGAGTGTACCTACAAGGACTTTTCAAATGCCAAACCCAAGACCTTTAATGGGACTGGGGGAGTTATTGCGTTAAGGCAATGGATTGAGAAAACAGAGGCAATCTTCGAGAACTGCTCATATCTGGAAGGTAGCAAAGTTAAATTCGCTGCTTGTACCTTTGCTGATAGAGCCCTAACATGGTGGAACGGCCATGTTAAGTCACTGACTCTAGTAGTGGCTAACTCGATAAGTTGGGAGCACTTGAAGACAATGCTGATGCGGGAGTACTGCCCGTGGGGTGAGATTCTGAAGCTCAAGCAAGAGCTATTGGGTCTTACTATGGTTGGTTCAGACATAACAACCTACACTAATAGGTTCTGCGTCTTAGCGATTTTATGTCCCGAAATGGTTGCTCTGGAGAGAAAAAAGATTGAAAGGTACATCTGGGGGCTGTCACCCCAGATTCAGGGAAGTGTTATTGCTTCCAGGCCTGTTACCTTTGACAATGCCAAGGAGTTGGCACAGTCCCTTATTGGCCATGAAGCCCGTCAAAACTTAGTGGTTGCTGCTCCAGAACAACCCAAAGGAAACAACAACAACAACAACAACAACAACAACAACAACAAGAAAAGCCTGGAATAAAAGGAAGGCAAATCTTCTCAGGAACCCTCGAAAAAGCAACAGTTAGTGGCAGTCCATGCTGCTTCTGTTCCTGCTAACCCCACAGCAGCTAAGCCTTATGCTGGTAATTTCCCAAAATATAACAAGTGTAATTTCCACCACAACGGAAATTGCCGAGAAATGAAGTGTCCAAACTGCAACAGAAAAGGGCATACTGCCCGATTCTGTAAATCACCACCCCAACCGATTAACCAAGTACCTGCCGCTGGAGTAGGTCAAGCGTGTTATGGATGCGAGGAAGTTGGATATTTCAAAAGAGATTGTCCGAAAGCTGGAAATGTCGGTGAAGTTGGAAGGCTACAGGCAATTGGTCACAAAGAAGATGTGGCAGACCCTACAGTGGTCATGGGTACGTTTCTTCTCAACAATACTTATGCATGCATTCTACTCCCTTCGTCCCAAAATTATTGTCCACCTTACTACTTTAGTTTGTCCCAAAATTATTGTCCATACCAAAAGTAGATATACACTTTTACCATATTACCCCTAACATTTAATAATGTAAACTTGAATAATTACAAACACACATTTCCCATTGGTTTAAGAAAAGGGCAAGAGGGTCATTTTACTCAAAAAGACAAAACTAATGATTGCTTTTCTTAATCCATGTGTTTTTTGTCTGTGGACAATAATTTTGGGACGGAGGGAGTATTTGATAGTGGTGCTGAGAAGAGCTTCGTGAGCCATAAATTTGAACACCTCCTAAAACAAAACTCCCAACCACTAAATGAAACCTTCACAGTAGAAATGGCTAATGGGAAGTCTGAATACTCTAACAATATATACATAGGATGTACACTTACCTTGAATAACTTTTCTTTCCCAATAGACCTTATGCCGGTCTCTATCAAAAGTTCCGACGTCATTATTGGTATGGATTGGTTGTGCTCTAACCATGCCGACATCCTATGTTATGAAAGATCCATTCCACTGAACTTGCCGAATAACGAAACTCTTATCATCTACAGCGTCAAACCTTGAACGAACCTTCAGATCATTTCTTGTATCAAGGCACAAAAGTATCTTCGCATGGAGTACTGTGCTTTCTTAGCTCATGTGGTCGACAAAAAACAATAAATAAAAGACACTGCGGCATTCCTGAGGTCTGCAATTTTCCTGACATATTTCCCGACGATCTTCCAGGAGTGCCTCACGAACGACAAGTCGAATTCAAAATCGACTTAATCCCTGGGGCTACCCCTGTAGCCAAATCCCCATATCGTCTTGCACCTTCATAAATGCAGGAATTATCCAGCCAGCTGAACGAACTCCTTAGCAAAGGCTTCATAAGACCAAGCTTCTCACCATGGGGAGCACCGGTTTTGTTCGTGAAGAAGAAGGATGGATCATCCCGTATGTGCATAGACTATCGCGGGTTGAATAAACTTACCATCAAGAACCGATATCCTCTACCTCGCATTGACGATCTGTTCGACCAACTTCAAGGTGCAAGCTACTTCTCAAAACTAGACTTAATATCCGGGTATCGCCAACTACAAATTCTAGAGGATGATGTTCCCAAAATAGCGTTCAGAACTCGTTATGGTCATTACGAGTTTGTAGTGATGCCTTTCGGATTTAAAAATGCACCTGCTGTGTTCATGAACTTAATGAACAGAGTGTGTTGTCCATAATTGGAAAAATTCATCATAGTCTTCACTGATGACATCCTTATCTACTCAAGAAGCAAAGAAGAGCATGGCCAACATCTTCGTCAGATCTTGAAAACACTGAGAACAGAGAAGTTATATGCGAAGTTCTCAAAGTACGAGTTTTGGATTAGGAAAGTTGATTTCCTAGGTCACGTGGTCAGTTCAGAAGGAATACACGTGGACCCTTCCAAAATAAAGGCAATTGAAAACTAGTCAGCACCTAAAACACCTACAGACATCCGTCAATTCTTAGGTCTTGCTGGCTACTATCGTAGATTCATCCAAAATTTCTCCCGAATTACTAAACCGCTTACCACCCTGACTCAAAAGGTGTAACTTTTAGCTGGAGAGAGAAACAAGAAACATCGTTCCAAACGTAGAATCGAGCCCTGTGCAGTGCACCGATCTTGTCTCTACCTGAAGGAACAAAAGACTTCGTAGTGTATTGCGATGCGTCTAACCAAGGGCTAGGTTGTATTCTTATGTAGTGAGGAAAGGTTATGTCCTATGCCTCGAGACAGATTAAGACACATGAGGTTAATAATACCACACTTGATCTTGATCTTGGAGCAATCGTATTTGCTCTGAAGATATTGAGACATTACCTCTATGGCACGAAATGCACAATATTCACGGACCATAAAAGTCTCCAACATATCTTTGATCAGAAGGAGCTGAATATGAGACAACGACGTTGGGTGGAGCTACTAAATGATTACGAATGTGAAATTCGTTATCACCCCGGTAAAGCCAATGTAGTAGCTGATGCCCTTAGCAGAAAAGAATACTCGGGACGTCGAGTAAAGTCGTTAACCATGACAATCCATTCACATCTGTCCACACAGATCAAAGAGGCTCAACTCCAGGCCTTAAAACTCAAAGACGTGGCAGGTGAAACCGTGAGAGTAATGGATAAAAACGTCGAAATCAGGGGTGATGGAGTCTATTGTTTCCTGAACCGGATCTGGACACCAAAGTTCGGTGGTTATAGAGACGTTGTTATGAATGAAGCACACAATACCCGATACTCCATTCATCCAGGTTCAGACAAGATGTGTCTGGACCTTAAGAAACTTTATTGGTGGCCTAATATGAAGGCCGAGATTGCTACCTTTGTGGGCAAGTGCCTTACTTGTGCCAAAGTCAAGGTAGAGTACCAAAAGCCTTCGGGTCTACTTCAGCAACCTGAAATCCTTGAATGGAAGTGGGAGCGGATTACAATGGATTTCATATCTAATTTACCCAAGACATCGAGTGGTCATGATACCATTTGGGTAATCGTCGATAGATTAACCAAATCCGCACACTTCTTGCCAATAAAGGAAACCGACAAGATGGAGAAGCTAACAAGAATCTACATCAGAGAAATAGTTAGACTACATGGTGTGCCAATATCTATTATTTCTTACCAAGATAGCAGATTCACCTCTCGTTTCTGGCAGTCTTTACAAAAATCTCTGGGAACTAGGTTGGACATGAGTACAGCCTACCATCCATAAACTGACGGGCAAAGTGAGAGGACGATTCAAACTCTAGAAGATATGTGCGAGCCTGCGTGATAGAATTTGGAAAGGCATAGGATACTCATTTACCCCTTGTCGAGTTCTCTTACAAAAACAGTTACCACACTAGTATTAAGGTTGCTCCATTCGAAGCCCTCTATGGCCGCAAGTGCAGATCACCTCTCACTGGTCCGGAAATCATTTGAGAAACCACGGAGAAAATTGTACAAATTCAGGAGCGACTTAAAGCTTCCAGAGATAGACATAAAAACTACACTAACAAAAGGAGAAAACCCTTGGAATTCCAGGCTAGTGATCGCGTCTTGTTGAAGGTCTCACCCTGGAAGGGCATGATACGCTTTGGAAAGCATGGCAAGCTGAACCCAAGGTACTAAGTAACATACATCCTATCTTCCACGTCTCTAACTTGAAAAAGTGTTTATCCGACGAGACTCTTGTTATCCCACTCGACGAGATCGAGGTAAACGAGAGCCTCAACTTTGTGGAAGAACCCGTAGAGATCCTAGACAGGGAAGTTAGGAGAACCAAACAAAGCCGTATCCCGATAGTGAAGGCTCGCTGGAATGCAAAGTGGGGACCTGAATTCACTTGGGAGCAGGAGGATCAAATGCAATAGAAATATCCACATCTTTTTCCCTAGTCTTTTTGTAACGCTATAGTCCTAATTTCGGGACGAAATTTTCTCTAACGGGGGGATAATGTAACAACCCGTTATTTTTCTACTTGTAAAGTCAACCCTAGTCAAACTTGGGTCAACTAAAATCCTATTTATTGTTTGGATTTTATTAAGGTTAGTATAACAACCTTTTCATATTAAAAACCTTAAGAATATTAGGTGTTTAGAAGGGAATAAGTTGGACCCGAGGAATTTCGCATCATCTTTCTTCTTTCTTTCCCTTCGGACTGCAATCTCGCAGCCCTGAACAGGACCAAGACCTCACAGCCATGAACGAGGCCGTTATCAGTCTTCGTCCGTGATCAGGCTTCGGGCCACAAACCATCTTCGAGGTTTACGGCCGTGAACCCTTCGGACCGTGAACGCTCGCATATATATATATATATATATATATATATATATATATATATATATATATATATATATATATATATATATATGTTTCAGCTGATTTTACTTCATTTCTACAGTTTCAAGAAAAATTCCAGCCTTTTTCTCTCAAGTATCATTAGCCAAGAACAACCTCTCTCTTCAAGAACATCCTAAATTTATCCTTTCTCATCATATTCAAGTGTTAATCTCTAGTTCTTCATAAAGATCTAACAGGTATCATTTCTTGATCTTGTTATCACTTTAAGAACATCCTTCAATCTTCTTATACTAGGCTGAAATCCGTTAATTTCACTAGTTTTTGCGAAGAACACGAAGAACACCCATCTGAAAACCTTTGAATCTTCTTAGAAACTTGCTTAGTATCTTAAGGTGTTCTTCATTCATCAAGAACACAGGACCGTGAACCCTTCATGTTTGGGCCGTGAACACCCCTCCTGGCCGTGAAGCCATTCCAGCCTCTAATTTAGCTTCTAACACTCCTATTTGTAAGTTATACTTACAAATTAGTCAATTTCCAATCATTTCTCTTATTATATTAGCTAATTGGTTGCATATATGGTTTATAAATTTCTTTATAGGACTTGTTTTACTACGGGATTTCACTTGTGGAAATAAACGTCCTATATCAATTCATCAATTGAATCACCCTTTAAAAAGTGAGTTCATACCCCCGTATTTTCATAATTTTTACAGTTTTAAGGGGGGGGGGGATACAAGTCTAACACAAGAATTTTGTGTTACCAACAAATGGTTTCAAAATATCTTACAAAATGGATTTCAATTATCTTCTAGTCAGATGGTTTAAAATTGTGTTAAAATGATATCAAGTCATCAAAAGGGATTTCAAAATGATAAACTCTTTAAAATATTTTATAAACTTATATTTTTCCCCAAAAATCATATATATATATATATATATATATATATATATATATATATATATATATATATATATATATATATATAAGATTTAAATGGCTTAGGACTAATAATTCACTTTGGTTCCTTTTCCTTGTTTGGATGTGGGATTATAGCAAGGTTATTTGTCCGAATAACGTTTAAATTTTAGTTATATATATTTGTATATGCATATAAATATAAAAGTTGTTTCATTCAGTTTTAATACCCTTTGTAGCATGTCAAGCAAGGCGTTGCATTAATGAGCAGTTAGTATCAATACAGAAACCACATATAAATTATTATAGGTATAATTTATGATTCAAGAACACTAACTCACGAGTCAAGAATACTAGAGCACACTAGTTTACCAGAACAAGGGTTTGATCAAAACTAAATAAGGGTATACAACTTACCAATCCATTCCAAGTATACTAAACAAGGAGCATACTATCAATCATTCATTTCAGAATGATTGGGTATTCATTACTATTATACACGTAACGTCGATATGCTTTTTATGAGACAATAGATTCAGGTTGTTTATTCATTTAAACAACATAGTTAAAGTCCTGATATTATAACCAGAATCTCCAATCGGGGATCGAAACAAATGTGTATAGATCTATATTGGGATTGACAACCTTGCACTCAGACTGCTAGCTACAATCAGGCAGACACGCCCACGAGTGACAATTGTTATCAACAGTTTTGACGCCTTCAACATGTTGTTTCAGGCCATCTAGTCATAGTATGGTTATAATAACTCATTAAAAAGATATAAACAATACGGTTAGTGTATAATTAACTAAACATGAGTACATATTCAAAGTACTGGTTTACAAAGATACAATTTACAGTATTACATTACAGTTTACAATAACAGCTGGTGAAGCCAGTCACACTCACTTTTACAGGTTTTACTAAGGAATACAAATACAGAACACTGGTTTACAAACAGAATGGTTTTATGAGATTAAAACTACTTTTCATATACATCAGAAAATATAGGATTTTTTGGAACAATTTACATATTCAAATAACAGAAAACAAGCTTTTAAACATAAATACGTATGCACTCACTCAACTTTATGTTGATACTCTCTTTTCAAATTACTTGTATTCTCAGGGAACAAGTAGACTGGTACTCCCCGAGCTTTTGAGAAGACGGAGTTGTTTGATTCATGTCTTCTATCTTTCGCTATAACTAATTTTGGTGTCAATATACTTTGATTGAACACATGTAAAAACATATACTTATTAATTAAATGGTTGTTTGTACTTTGATTACTATAATGCATGTGTTGTGATACTACAAATAAAGTCATCCACACCCGGACGTTCCCGCCGTCTGGTTTGGGGGTGTGACAAACAAGGAGGAGGTCACTCTTAGCAAGCTTCAAGGCCTTTTGAGAACTGCTGAAAGTAGTCTAAAAGGAAAAACTGTTGTATCAACTCCTACTACTACTCCTTTTGCCCCAGTCCAGACAATTGGACATAGGAAAGGGAAGAAGAGGAAGTCTCATTCTAAGAGCCGCAAAGGAAAGTCTCATGATGGATCCTCTTCTAATGGGACCAAAGTTGGTTCTGCTAATACCTCTACCAATTCAAAGAAGGCAAAGTGCTTTTATTGTCATGATAAAGGGCACTGGAAGCGAAGCTGCCCCAAATACTTTCAGGATGTCAAGGATGGGAAGATAAAGCCCACCCTTGTAGGTATTTACACTATTCTGTCTAATAACTCATCACATGTTAATTCTAGGGTCCTTGATACAGGTTGTGGTGTTCACATTTGTTCTGATATGCAGGGACTAAAAGGAAGTAGCAATGTGGAGTACGAGAAGATAAACTTGATCATGGGGAATAGGAAAATGTCGCCTGTCACCAAGATTGGAGTTTATTCTTTGAATAATTGTTGCTACTCGTCCGATATGGCGAGAAACATTATTTCCTTTCATGGTTTGTACAAACAAGGTTTTAGATTTTCATTTTATAATGAAATTGGTTCTGTTAATGCTTTTTATAATGGTGTATTTTATTTTAAAGTATTGCCTTGTAATGGTGTATATGAAACTGTGATGGTTGTAGACAACTTAGGAAATAATGTGTTGCACATTGATTCTTCCAATAGTTTGGATAAGGCATCCTTGTGGCATTGTCGTCTTGGACATGTCAACAAGAAGCGCATAGGCCAACTCCAAAAGGCCGGTGTGTTTGAGTCATTCGACTTAAAGTCGGATGACACTTGCGAATCTTGTATGCTTGGGAAGATGACCAAGTCACCCTTCACTGGTACTTGTGAAAGGGGTGAGGGTTTGTTGGATCTCATACACACCGATGTATATGGACCCTTCAGAACCGCCACAAGGGATGCTAACCGCTTCTATCTGACTGTTACTGATGATTACAGCAGATATGGCTATATCTACTTAATCAAGCATAATTCAAAAACCTTTGAAAAGTTCAAAGAGTTTAAACAAGAAGTGGAGAATCAGCTGGGCAGGAAGATAAAGATGCTCCGATCCGATCGAGGTGGTGAGTATCTTAGTATCGAGTTCCTATACTATCTTAAGGAATGTCGAATTGTTTCACAATTGACGCCACCTAGGACAGCACAGCTTAATGGTGTGGCTGAGAGGCGCAATCGAACCTTGTTGGACATGGTTCGTTCCATGATGAGTTGAGCTTCATTACCTATCTCATTCTGGGGGTATGGCTTAGAGACTGTCGTCCATATCGTTAATCTAGTCCCAACTAAGAAGGTTGCCAAAACACCTCACGGGATGTGGACAGGGAAGGTTCCCTCGTTAGCACACATCAAGGTTTGGGGTTACGAGGCTTTCGTGAGGTGTGAGATTCACGACAAGCTCGAACCTCGTAGTGAGCGTTGTATTTTCATCGGCTACCCACATAAGTTGGCTGAAGATGTTTACATGAGTCAGCCAGAGGGTTTTGTCAGTGCAAAGTACCCTAATAGAGTGTGTAAGCTTGATAAATCCATTTATAGATTGAAACAAGCATCTCACAGATGGAATCTTTGTTTCGGTGAGAAAGTCAAAGAGTTTGGATTTTCGAGAAGCAAGGATGAGTCCTATGTATATGTCAAAGCTAGTGGGAGTATAGTTAGCTTTCTGGTGTTGTATGTGGATGACATACTTCTCATATGAAATGACATCCCAACCTTGCAGGAGGTTAAGTCCTGGCTTGGGAAGTGTTTCGCTATGAAGGACCTTGGGGAAGTTGCTTATATTCTAGGGATAAGGATAAACATGAGTAAAAGATTAATTGGACTTAGTCAAAGTACCTACTTGGACAAGGTGTTGAATCGTTTCAACATGGAGAATTCCAAGAAAGGTGACTTACCTATCCAAAGCTGAGTAAGACTCAGAGTCCGAGTACAGAGGCTGAGATAGCAGAGATGAGTCGAGTACCATATGCTTCCGCAGTTGGCTCGATCATGTATGCTATGACTTGTACTATCCCTGATGTGGCCTTTGCTTTGAGCATGAACAGTAGATATCAAGGGAATCCTAGTAAAGCTTATTGGACTGCGGTAAATAACATTCTTAAGTACCTGCGAAGGACTAAGGACTTGGTCCTGACCCTCGGTGGGAGTGATGACTTAAGAGTGACAAGGTATAGTGATGACAGCTTTCATACCGACAGAGATAATTTCCGCTCTCAGTCGGGTTGGATATTTACCCTAAATGGAGGAGCAATAGCTTGGAAAAGTTCCAAACAGGAGACTGTAGCCGATTTAACGTGCGAATTAGAGTACATAGCGGCAAGCAAAGTGTCGAAGGAGGTGATATGGCTGAAGAACTTCATCGGAGACCTTGGAGTTGTACAAGTTATAAAGGATCCTATGGAAATTTTCTGTGACAGCGAGAGTGCGGTCACCTAAGCCAAGGAACCGAGGGATCATGGAAGATCCATACACACTGACAGAAAATATCACTTCATAAGACATCGGATAAAATAAGGACTCCTCGTAGCAAAGAGGGTATTGTTAGAGGAGAACCCAGCAGATCCCCTTACAAAGGGATTGAGTAGGGTTAAGCACTTGCAGCATGCGAGGAGCATTGGACTAAAGGACGATATTAGTTTTAATGATTAGATAGCTGCTCAGAAACTTGTAATATATAAAATGTAATTGACATTTGATGATTAAATAAAAGGAGTTTTATTTATGAGTAAAGTTACTATCTTGTGTCAATTGTTTACTATTGTTTCAATTTGCATGTTTTGACTTCCAGAATAATAAAATTATTTAATCTATCAACAGTCGATCATACAATGGAACTAGGTATTGAGGCAAGACTGTCATGAATTTGACTTGTAGATTGTCTATAGTGTTTACACATAGCAATAGTTTGCTACAACATTCATCAGTGCTCATAAGGTCTGAGTATTGGATTAAACCCACGCTCACATGAATCACTTCAAGGAATTTATCACGAGTGATTGTGAGACGATAATATCGTATAACTCTTCAAACCGAGATATATGAGTTGTTGACTATGAGTTGGTTGTACATTGATAGTGCGAAAACACATCAGTAACTTGATGTTATAAAACGTGCTATTGTGTATGATTTAACGAGTAGTTAGTACAAGCATATAAATTGAAGTTTATCAGTTCCTTTTATCCTTGGAGTATTAAAAGCGATATCTTGGGCCCCTCGATGATTTTGTTTTGACTTATGTGACGGGCCCGGTCAGGACTCAATTGATGTGTTCAATTAAGTTCTATGTCAAAAAAATTGGAAATCGGGAAACAAACTGTTGGACAATAAGTATGACTATCTTCCATGTATTTTTCCACACGATATCTTAAAGAACAAAGGATTATATGATCCCTTATCTAAAATGGCACGTCAAAGTTCGACGGCGACTTTTAAGAGCTACGATTGCTAGTCGGTTTTTAAGTCGTACTTGTAGTTATAGTTATTAGACTTATCCAAGTGAGAGACTATTAAATTAGGTGTCTAAGCCCATAACTATAATTGGAATGTACTTTACCCGAGAGTAGCATGGTCGATTTTGGGTTGCATTCACCAGAACAATCTGATAGGATGGATATTTGAGAAAGAGGTTGATTATTTAATTAGTATTGATCAGGAATTAATTTAGTGATCAAAAGCGACTAATTAAATATAGAGGGGCTTATTGTGTAATTCAATGATATATATAGATTGGGCTAATAATCCATGGTTGATTAGTGATGGGCTAAGCTTATGTAAGTATCCATATATTGTTAGTCCATTGCAAGCCCAAGTGTAAGAATTAGGGTTTACACTATATATATGTAACCCCTTGGCTAGAATGAACACACTAGTGATCTTAGAGACACTATAGCCGATTCTAGAGTGCCTAACCTCTCTCTCAAGTTCTCTAATTGTTGGTGGTGTTTTATGAACCGTTTGAGGCATCACACTTGAGGTGCTAAGTTCTTAAAGGCCACATACAATAAGCTACAACGAATCACCTCTTTGTGGCCTTGCAACTTCAACGGTTGCGGCAGCAGCAGCCTCCATGACAGCAGCATATCGCTCGTAAAAAATCTCAATCAACATGGTCTTAATAGACCCAAACAACTCTGGAATGGCTTCCCTGATAGTTGCAGCCACCTCCTCAGCAATGATCCTACGAATATCCTCGTCACTGGTACCCCCCCCCCCCCACTCGGGGGTTGCTACGGGTAATCACCATAATCTCTCTGAAACACAACACAGAAATCATCAGGGACTTGCTAAAGCGCACACACAATTACCCATCCCTACATGCTTCTTAGTATCCTAAGGGTCTTGCTTGGGTCGCATATAGATCCGGTGCTTTCAGTAGTACGGGCCCGATACTACCTTCCATACCAACCTATAGTTGTCCCAAGTCCTCCTCCTATGATCCTAATTCACAAGTACTCTATCCCTCATGGATATCAAACTACTCTCTCATTAGATTCCTTAAATGAACATCTAGGTATCTCTCCAATATTACTCCTTGACTCAAAACTATCTCTCAAAGATTTCCTGCCATGAACCCCTACTCAGCACACACACACAGAGCAAATAGCAGATAATGTCAATCAATAGCATCCTCCTAGGCTAAGACATCATGAATCAGGCAACTCTAGCTCTAAATTCCTAAAATACCTAGCCTACCATCTATCATGCAGCTCTAATATCTCATAAGTATCTCATCTCAAAATATAAACAAGGAAGGGTATTTTGGGAAATCACCGTTCGAGCTCTGGCTGATTGTACACACTACTTCATCTCGTTTCCTCTTAAAATATCTTGCTCGTTTAGAAAATCATTTGTTATAGAAAAGATTTCTCAAATCCTCAGTTTGAGTCCAGACATACCCGAGGGTACATCTGAATCCCTCAAACCAAGGTTGTGATACCAACTTGTAACACTCTAAATTTTCAAATAAAGTTTTGACTATTAATCCCACACAAAACACAGTTTAACATCTCATACTCAATTTATAATTGTTTCAAAACACAACCACAAAAAAATTGTTTGTCACATATCCCAGCATCCTCAAAACATAAATCAACAAGTTGGTGAGTACAATCTTGTCGGCGCCTTCCCGAGATCCTGAGATGCACCTGAAACACATTTCACACAAAACTGTAAGCACAAAGCTTTGTGAGTTCCCTAAAATACCACACATAATAATTAGTCTCTCATGGCTATATCTCGATAAGGACCCTTCGGTCATGTGTCTCAGTGAAGACCCTCCGGTCTCACGGCTCGGGTTGGACCTTCTAGTCCTGAATCTCATTGAGGACCCTCCAGTCTCACAACTCGGTTTGAACCCTCTAGTCCTATCTCAATAGATGCATAGAATAATATACAACATAAATCACAAAGACAGAATGCATAATATCATATATCTCAGTATAATCACATAAGACCCTCCGATCAATAACACATATAAGACCCTCCGGTCGCACAGTAATTACCACTCAGATAAGTATAGTGAGAAGACTCGCCTCGTAAGTAAAGCAAATATGTCTCGTACTCAAACTGTCGGTCTAGACACCGCCTACATATATCACAATCATCTCTAATTAACAATTTGCGTTAACAACTCCCAAAGATGTTAAGCTAACTCCTCTGCTAATTATTAGAAGGGTGAAAGATCATTTTACCCCTCCATGGTCTCCAAATTCCACAATTTGACCAAACCCTAAAAATTCAACGGAAGTCAACACTCAAGTCAACAGTCCATGTTGACTCAACTCGTCGAGTGCATTTATGCGACTCGTCGAGTTCCTTCTATTCTCAGAAAATCGAGAAGATTCGATTCAACTCGACGAGTTGTCTTACTAACTTGTCGAGTTTGCGTAGTGTCCAGAATATCGGGGAAATCCCTAACCAAATCGTCGAGTTGGCTAACCAACTCGTCGGGTTCCTTAAGCCCTTTTTCTCATTAAGATGTTTTTAAGCGAGACTAAGGCCCTAAACTCAAGATCTAGCCTTCTAGGGCTGAGATACCACGTAAAGTTGCAAGCTTTACGTCCATGCTTGGCATTTAGGGGCTAACTTTTCCAAAACAAGGCTCAACAAGGGGTTTAAGGCATGAAGATTGGCCAAAGCTTGATAAAGCTTGAGTCCTTAGGCCTAAAGGGCCTAATAGTGTCCAGATCCGAAGTCTTAGCTTCAAAGAATGCTCAAAACCAATAATGACTCAAGAAGAAGCTAGAAATGGCCATAAACTCTCTAATGGAGAGATCTAACAAACAAATGATCAAGATAATGGCTTTTTACCTTCAAACGGATGCTACAACTGAATGGATGCCAGATCTATAGACTCCTTCTTCTTCCAAGCTCTTCACTCTTCAAGGAATGCTCCAAAACACACACTCTTAGCCTTACACACTCTCAAGATGGAACGTAACTCGATTACGGTTTGTCTCTGGGTGATAAGGTGATGAGCGAGGTCGGGTAAAGGACTTAAGGTCCTTTAAATGGGGTGCAAACCCTAAAAATTAGGGTTTTCACACTCAGCTCCAACTTGTCGAGTTGAGTCCACTAACTCGTCGAGTTGGTTCTAAAGTCACACGGCCAATATCAGTCTCTACTTGACGAGTTGAGTCCTACAACTCGTCGAGTTTCCCTATCAATATGAATATATTAAACATTTAAATTTATACCTGGGAGTCGGGATGTTGCATAGATTCTTAATACATGATGTGATAGTCACATTTTGATGTTTCGCAGAATCTAATAGAAAGAAGGAAGCTTAAGAAGAGTAAGTTGAATCTGATCGTGAAAGATGGATTTCGGTCGCATGGTTCAATGATCAAAATTTTGAGGTACTGCTTAGGAGTTATGATAGATTCCTTAGGAAATATCTAGAAACATAGTTTTCATATATATTTGCATTGTAAGGACAAATCTTTTCCACACATTATCAATAAAGTGAATTTTTGGTTTTATCCTATCTACTTTATGTGACATCCGCCTAAAATGGATTCGGGTCAACCCAACCCAATTGGAAATTTAATAAACCCTACTCAAGATTACTTGACGCTAATAGGATCAAAACCCATACAATACGATATAACTTGACGTTAATAGCAACATAGTATTGTACAACGTTATAACTATAATCAAAGTAAATTATGATACCATATTAAAATCAAATCAAAGTATAATGCTCTAATTAAATTAAAAGATTCAAACTTGAATTCTCTAATTAAACTTCAAATCAAAGTAGATTGTTATAATCAAATAATAACCTATCTTTTATAAAACTCCATTTTTATAAACTTCGCTTAAATCTTCTCTATTCTTTCTCTCACTCTCAATCTCGAAATTTCCTCCAAGAATACTCATATTCCATCCAAGAACAATCTATTATACTCAAATCTTCATCCCTCTTGAAGCATTCATCAAGGTATGTTGTTAAAAGTTTCAAATTCATACAAGAAACAAATTAAATCCACCAAAATATCTAAAACTCATTTTTTGCATAAACCTGATTTTTCTCAGAATACCATCAATAAAATAAGAAGTTCTGGAAATTTTCAGAAAATAACTTATTTTTATTGAATTATCATAATTATTGCAATAAAGTAGGGCAATAATTCACATAAAATAGTTGTTGCATTCAATAAATTCTGAGAAAATTCTGGGATGACCTGTATACTGATTAAACATGATATATGAAGTTTCATGCATTTATATTATTGTTTACTATTATTTATGATTTTATTGATTAATTAATAATGAAATATATAAAAAATACTTCCCATAGTCACAAATATCTGAAACTTATACACTGGGCTCTACATCATGTTATAAAACTATGGTTAATTTTACAGATTTTTTGAGAATCATTTACTATTTTTCCCGAATTTTGTGTTGTTTAATCATTAAAATATTAAATAAATTACTAAAACAGTTCAGAAAAATATACAAATTTTACAGTAATTCATATTGTATGAAATAATGATTTCCTAATAATTTCATAATTTTTCAATACTGTTTACTATTTAAAACTATTTTCCTAAGTATTTAAGCATGTAAAAATGCATTTTAATGATTATTTCATATAAATAATTGTTAAAATCTGTAAATAATTATAATTGGGCAAGTTATTATTTTAATAAGAAATTATTAAAATCTGGCCTAAATTGAAAATATAAATTAATTATGCAAAGTAAGTAATTCAATTTAAAATTCATTTAACAAATAAATACCTTAATATTATAATCAAAATGAATTATTGTTAATTCATCAAATATAAGAATATGTGTCTAATTATTTATTAATACTCCATTCTCGTTTAGCAGTTCCTAAACCAAAACTATTAATTATATTAGGTTCTACGCCATTTTGACCCGAATCGTCTATCGTACGACACACGCATTTCGTTTTGGGACTAATGTGAGTAATCTACCCCATATTTTATAATTTTCAATACTTTTGGGGTGTATCATGTGGTTCTAATATGTTCCAACTTCATTTTATTGCTTTATCACAATTGAGACATTGTTGGGACATTTATACGTGTGTCATTAATTGTATAACTATTGTTTGTTTACGCTACATGTACTTGTAGTGCATTACCATTTTTAGTATAATCTCCATGACTATGCCTGTATTCTTGAGGTACGTTATGGACAATAATAGCGCTATTGGGTTGACCACCCCGCCTTGGGACGCTAAGGTGATTGATCACACGTGGTTGAGTGTGTATGATGATTAGATGCTCCATCCTATATATATTTATATATATACATATGTATATATATAGGGTGAGGACTTATTGTTGTTGTTATCAATTGTTAATCAATTTTTGATTTATAAACCGTTATCTCAAGTACAATTGTTTGGCGACTTCAAAAGAAAACAGAATTCAAATTATAAATGTTTCAACTTCACAATTTTCTCTACTAAAATTTGATTACTCACCAACTCTCGTAGTTGACCTGTTTTTACCCATGATGCAGATTTGAAGAATGAAGAATGATGAAAAATAGGTTGTGCCTTAGAAATCCACAAGACAATTTAAATTTGATGTAATAAATGTGGTTTGCATTTGTATTTGTACTTGTATGTTGTGGATCTTGTTTGCATACTTAGTACTTAATTGAATCTAATCACATTATAACCTAGTTGTCATGAGACTTTGAACAATATATCACGCCTTGATCGATTCCGACAAAGATCGGGGTGTGACAGATTGGTATCAGAGCCCTTGACTATAGGGAATTAGGTTAATTGCATTGACCTAGTCTATAGCCTCTAGGGTCCTCTCGTATGCTAGTTTATAAAACGCACACACAACTGTATGCAATTCGCACTTAGAAAATCCTAGGAATACCTTTGTGTGTTAATTGCTCCCTTATGTGCATATGTATTACTCCTGACACTTATATGTGTGCATACACTTGTGAATATTCTCCACTTTCTCTGAAAATCACACACATACTCAAGTTGTTTAACAAAATGTATATACATATATGTATTCCTTAGAGCTCATAGGAAATTCAAAGTCATCCACTCTAGTTGGGTAGGATCATAGTAATGAACGCGTAGTAACTGGAAGGGGGAGGTGCCGGTAGCCCGAAAGTCCTGACTAGGTAAGCATTCGTATACATCCCAATCAACCGAGGGACCAGTTTGCTTATCTGGGGACCAAAGGCGAGAGTTCCCAAACCTATAGGCCAAAGCGCGTCATTCACATTACTTTTGAGCCATTAAAATACCCGACCTTATCAAACGTATCCGAAAGGATACACTCCAAAATGGCCAACTCATTGGACTATTAAGTTCCCTAATGGGCCTAGAAGTGGGAAAGAAATGTGAAAACTTAGTTTTGTGGGGGCCCACGCAAGTGCTACATGTTTCACATTTAGTAACCATGGAAAGCCCAAAAGGTGCCCAACACTCCTAACCATGGCCCAACAAGTGTTTTACAATTATTTTACCCAACAATGTCTAAAAACTTTATTTCCATAATCAATTTACAAATAACTCACAAGTCCATATGCGTGTTTCTCGTAGATGGCATTACGACCCCCATACGCTGCTCGCAACAACAGAAGGCTAGCTGTCCTGGTCGCCAAGGAGGTAGCAAACGTCATCCCAACAATTGCAACCCAACTTCATTCTCTTCAGCCACAAGCTCCAGCAACAACTCCTCGTTGCTCGTTCAAGCACTTTCGTAACTGCAATCCGCCTTACTTCAAAGGCACCGATGGTGCCACCGCACTCCTCACATGGATTGAAGAAATGGAGAGTACTTTCATCCATAGCGAGTGTCCTGAGGACCTGATGGTCCGTCATGCTACAGGGTGCCTCCTAGGTCATGCTCTCACATGGTGGAACCTAGAAAAACGGGCAAAGGGAGAGGCTGTTGCCTTGGGAATGACCTGGTCAAAACTAAAAGAACGCATGATGGAGAAGTTCTGCCCTGACAGCGAATTGCAAACTCTCGAGGATGAATTCTGGAATCTGAAACAGGAGGGAGGCGACAACGCGACCTACACCAATAGATTCCATGATCTCTCGAGACTCCTACCTCACATGGTTCAACCTATGAAAACTGCAATACGCCGCTACATCAAAGGGTTACCACGCCAGATCCGTGATTCGGTGACCAGCAGCAGGCCATCTACCCTAGAATCCGCCATTGAATTAGCAGGTCAACTCAACGAGGACAATGTGAATGATGGTGTCCTCCCACGCAAGGGTTCAAAGATGTCAACTGAAAAGTCGACCCCTGAGACCCCCCTAATTGTCAAGTCCGAGTCCTCCCACCGACATGACAAAAAGAAGCGGAAAAGTCATCACCACAACCATGCTGTTATTACCCCTGCTACTCCTATCACCCAAGTCACCCCACCAGCCCAACCAAATAAAAAGCCGTATACCGGACCTCACCCCCTATGTAACCACTGTAACTATCACCATATGACCACCAGCCCGTGTCGCCTCTGTACGAATTGTGGTCGCTATGGCCACTTGGCGGACACATGTCGTGCACCAAAAACTCAGCGACCACTCTATCTACCCTCAAATCAGCAAACACAAACCCGATATCCAACTGGAACATGCTTCAACTGTGGTGACCCCACCCATTTCAAAAACGCGTGTCCTAGGTTAGTCAATATCATCAACACCCAAGCCCAGGCAAATCCAACAATGCAGGTTCCAGCTCCCAAAGGCCGAGCCTTTGTCATTACCGCAACCCAAGCAAAGACCGATAACAAGGTCGTAAATGGTACGTTTCTCATAAATAACTGCTACGCGTCAGTACTTTTTGATTCAGGTGCCGATAAAAGTTTTGTGTCTTTGGAATTTGAGCCCATACTTCACACACCTCGCACGATTCTTAATGAGTACTTTACCGTAGAAGTCGCCGATGGAAAATACGTTTCACTCAATGCAGTCATCCAAGATTGCACTTTCGATTTTTCCGGTCATAAATTTTCTGTCAATTTAGTTCCTATGGAACTTGGTAGCTTCGACATCATCGTAGGAATGGATTGGCTATCCCAAAACCATGCTGAAATAGTATGTTACGATAAGTTCATTCGTATTCCTCTCGCCGACGGTCAAAGTCTTCGTATTTATGGCGAGACTCATTCGAAGAACCTTAGTCTTATGTCATGTACTCAAGCTCGATCATATCTACGAAAAGAATACATGGCTTTCTTAGCCCATGTGGTGGAAACAAATGTCAAAGAAAAGAAGATTGAAGATATTCCGATAGTACGAGACTTTCCCGACATCTTTCCCGATGACGTATCTGGACTCCCTCCAGTACGTGAGCTAGAGTTCCGCATCGATCTTGTTCCTGAGGCTACTCCCATAGCCAAGTCTCCATATCGGTTGGCTCCAACCGAGATGCAAGAATTGGCAAGTCAGCTCCAAGAACTAACCGATAAGGGATTTATCCGCCCTAGTACTTCACCCTGGGGAGCCCCGGTTCTCTTCATCAAAAAGAAAGATGGTTCGTTTCGTATGTGTATCGATTATCGGGAGTTAAATAAATTAACCATCAAGAACCGATATCCGTTACCTCGGATCGAGACCTTTTTGATCAGCTTCAAGGAGCTTCATGCTTCTCAAAAATTGACCTTCGCTCGGGTTATCACCAACTTCGAGTACGGGAAGATGACATCCCCAAAACCGCTTTCCGAACCCGCTATGGTCATTACGAGTTCACCGTTATGCCTTTCGGCCTAACAAATGCCCCTGCCGTATTCATGGACTTGATGAATCGGGTATTTAAACCTTATCTCGACCGTTTTGTTATCGTCTTTATTGATGACATCCTCATTTACTCCAAGATAAGGGCAGAGCATGAAAGACACCTTCGCCTAACTCTCCAAACGTTGCAAGGAAATCGGCTCTACGCCAAATTTTTGAAATGCGAGTTTTGGTTAAATGAGGTACAATTCCTTGGTCATATTGTAAGTGACAAGGGTATTTTAGTCGATCCCGCAAAAGTTGAAGCAGTCCAGAATTGGAAAGCCCCCCGTACCCCCAAGGAAATTCGGTCCTTCCTTGGTTTAGCCGGCTATTACCGGCGTTTCATTTCAAATTTCTCAAAGATTGCTTTACCGCTTACTTCTCTCACTTGCAAGGGTACACCATTTGATTGGGGACCCAAGCAGGAATACGCTTTCCAAACCCTTAAACAAAGTTTGTGTGACGCTCCGATTCTTACACTCCCTGAAGGATCCGAAGATTTCGTGGTATTCTGCGATGCCTCCAATCTCGGTCTAGGTTGTGTTTTGATGCAAAGGGGAAAGGTTATAGCTTACGCATCACGACAACTCAAAATCCACGAAAGGAATTATACGACTCATGATTTGGAGCTCGGTGCCGTGATTTTCGCTCTTAAAATTTGGAGGCATTACCTTTACGGCACTAAATGCGTAATTTTCACCGACCACAAGAGCTTGCAACATATTCTTAATCAAAAGGAACTCAATATGAGGCAAAGACGATGGTTCGAGCTCCTAAATGATTACGAGTGTGAAATACGCTATCATCCGGGCAAGGCAAACGTCGTAGCCGACGCGTTAAGCCGAAAAGAACATGCCCATGCGTTTCATCTAATATGTTCTCCTATCTTGTCCAATCTCAGGGACCGAATTCGAGGAGCCCAACACTCGGCAATTACCGAAAATGACATGCCCACGGGAATTGATGGGGAGTTGGAAACCAAATCTGATGGTATTTTCTATTATCAAGATCGCATCTGAATCCCAGATCGTGACAATCTTCGCATATTCCTGATGGAAGAAATCCATAAAACCCGATATTCCATTCATCCGGGCACTAACAAGATGTATCATGGCCTGAGAACCAATTATTGGTGGTCGGGAATGAAAAAGGATATTGCCTTATTCGTGGCCAAATGTCTTACATGTTCCAGGGTCAAAGTAGAACATCAACGACCCTCTGGACTATTGGTCCAACCAGAAATCCCCAGGTGGAAATGGGAAGCGATCGCCATGGATTTTGTAACCAAACTTCTCCGTACCACAAAAGGACACGACAACATTTGGATAATCATTGACCGTTTGACCAAATCCGCTCATTTCCTTCCCATCCGGGAAAATTTCAAAGTCGAAAAACTTGCTCGGATTTACATCAACGAGATAGTTAGTCGGCATGGCATTCCTCTCAGCATCATTTCAGATCGTGATGGGAGATTTCTCTCTCGGTTTTGGCAATCACTTCAAACAGCCATGGGAACCCGCCTCGATCTCAGTACCGCCTATCATCCTCAGACCGATGGTCAATCTGAGAGGACAATTCAAACACTCGAAGATATGTTGAGGGCGTGTGTCTTGGATTTCGGAGGAAGTTGGGACTCTCATTTACCGTTGGTGGAATTCTCCTATAATAATAGTTATCATTCTAGCATCAAGATGCCACCATTTGAGGCATTGTATGGCCGTAAATGCCGATCTCCTATTTGCTGGCATGAAATCGGTGAGTCCCACGTGATTCGCGCAACAGTGGATTCTCCAATCGTTGGTCCTGAGCTTATCCAGGAAACAACCGACAAAATCACTCAGATTCGCGATAACCTTCTCGCAGCTCGTAGCCGACAAAAGAGTTATGCCGACAAGCGACGCAAACCGCTTGAATTTACCGTAGGTGACATGGTCATGTTAAAAGTGTCCCCATGGAAAGGTGTGGTTCGATTTGGACGCAAGGGTAAATTGGCACCACGCTACGTAGGCCCGTTTAAGATCATAAAAAGGATCGGACCAGTAGCCTACGAGTTGGATCTACCAACAGAGCTTAAGAAAGTTCACCTGGTATTTCATATAGCCAACCTCAAGAAGTGTTTAGCAGACGAGAACCTTCATGTTCCTCTCGAGGATATCCAAATCGACGAGACAATGCAATTTATCGAGAAACCCTTGGAAATTGCTGACCGAAAGGAAAAGCAACTCAAAAGAAGTCGCATTCCCCTAGTTAAGGTCAGGTGGCAGTCGGCACGTGGACCTGAGTATACATGGGAGCGTGAGGATCATATGCGTACCAAATACCCACAACTTTTCTCTTAAGGTACTCTCTTCTTAAATTTCGGGACGAAATTTCCTAAAGTAGGGGAGACTGTGACATCCGCCTAAAATGGATTCGGGTCAACCCAACCCAATTGGAAATTTAATAAACCCTACTCAAGATTACTTGACGCTAATAGGATCAAAACCCATACAATACGATATAACTTGACGTTAATAGCAACATAGTATTGTACAACGTTATAACTATAATCAAAGTAAATTATGATACCATATTAAAATCAAATCAAAGTATAATGCTCTAATTAAATTAAAAGAATCAAACTTGAATTCTCTAATTAAACTTCAAATCAAAGTAGATTGTTATAATCAAATAATAACCTATCTTTTATAAAACTCCATTTTTATAAACTTTACATTAAATTTTATAAAACTCTATTTTTTATAAACTTTACTTTAAATTTTATAAAACCCTTATATTAATTATGTAAAAGATGCTTGTGTTAGTGGGAAATTATGAAGACCACCAAAAGCAAAAAGATTATTCCCATGGTCTCCCACTCACACCTCCCATCCACTTTCCTTTCCTTTTTCTCCCAACACATTATTCTCTTCACCACTTAAATCTTCTCTATTCTTTCTCTCACTCTCAATCTCGAAATTTCCTCCAAGAATACTCATATTCCATCCAAGAACAATCTATTATACTCAAATCTTCATCCCTCTTGAAGCATTCATCAAGGTATGTTGTTAAAAGTTTCAAATTCATACAAGAAACAAATTAAATCCACCAAAATATCTAAAACTCATTTTTTGCATAAACCTGATTTTTCTCAGAATACCATCAATAAAATAAGAAGTTCTGGAAATTTTCAGAAAATAACTTATTTTTATTGAATTATCATAATTATTGCAATAAAGTAGAGCAATAATTCACATAAAATAGTTGTTGCATTCAATAAATTCTGAGAAAATTCTGGGATGACCTGTATACTGATTAAACATGATATATGAAGTTTCATGCATTTATATTATTGTTTACTATTATTTATGATTTTATTGATTAATTAATAATGAAATATATAAAAAAATACTTCCCATAGTCACAAATATCTGAAACTTATACACTGGGCTCTACATCATGTTATAAAACTATGGTTAATTTTACAGATTTTTTGAGAATCATTTACTATTTTTCCCGAATTTTGTGTTGTTTAATCATTAAAATATTAAATAAATACTAAAACAGTTCAGAAAAATGTACAAATTTTACAGTAGTTCATATTGTATGAAATAATGATTTCCTAATAATTTCATAATTTTTCAATACTGTTTACTATTTAAAACTATTTTCCTAAGTATTTAAGCATGTAAAAATGCATTTTAATGATTATTTCATATAAATAATTGTTAAAATCTGTAAATAATTATAATTGGACAAGTTATTATTTTAATAAAAAATTATTAAAATCTGACCTAAATTGAAAATATAAATTAATTATTCAAAGTAAGTAATTCAATTTAAAATTCATTTAACAAATAAATACCTTAATATTATAATCAAAATGAATTATTGTTAATTCATCAAATATAAGAATATGTGTCTAATTATTTATTAATACTCCATTCTCGTTTAGCAGTTCCTAAACCAAAACAATTAATTATATTAGGTTCTACGCAATTTTGACCCGAATCGTCTATCGTACGACACATGCATTTCGTTTTGGGACTAATGTGAGTAATCTACCCCATATTTTATAATTTTCAATACTTTTGGGGTGTATCATGTGGTTCTAATATGTTCCAACTTCATTTTATTGCTTTATCACAATTGAGACATTGTTGGGACATTTATACGTGTGTCATTAATTGTATAACTATTGTTTGTTTACGCTACATGTACTTGTAGTGCATTACCATTTTTAGTCTAATCTCCATGACTATGCCCGTATTCTTGAGGTACGTTATGGACAATAATAGCGCTATTGGGTTGACCACCCCGCCTTGGGACGCTAAGGTGATTGATCACACGTGGTTGAGTGTGTATGATGATTAGATGCTCCATCCTATATATATTTATATATATACATATGTATATATATAGGGTGAGGACTTATTGTTGTTGTTATCAATTGTTAATCAATTTTTGATTTATAAACCGTTATCTCAAGTACAATTGTTTGGCGACTTCAAAAGAAAACAGAATTCAAATTATAAATGTTTCAACTTCACAATTTTCTCTACTAAAATTTGATTACTCACCAACTCTCGTAGTTGACCTGTTTTTACCCATGATGCAGATTTGAAGAATGAAGAATGATGAAAAATAGGTTGTGCCTTAGAAATCCACAAGACAATTTAAATTTGATGTAATAAATGTGGTTTGCATTTGTATTTGTACTTGTATGTTGTGGATCTTGTTTGCATACTTAGTACTTAATTGAATCTAATCACATTATAACCTAGTTGTCATGAGACTTTGAACAATATATCACGCCTTGATCGATTCCGACAAAGATCGGGGTGTGACACTTTATATTTCCTTGCAATGGTATTTATGAAAATTAGTGGTTATATTTCTATTATTATCAATGTTAAGTATGGATTTGATTCTTAACTATATCATTTGTGGTAATGTCATAATTGACCAAGTGAAAGGAAATTCTCATCACCCAAGTTTCAATTGGATAGAAAATTGGACTCATACAATTCAAATTGTGTGATGTATGAGAATCTTGATCTTTGAAAAATTAAGACTAGTTCCTTGTTCACATGTTTATGTGAGACAAGTGAAGGACTAAAGGATCTAGTACACATTGATGTGGACTGGTCAGATCCACCACAAAGGACGACAAGTCTATTCGTCATAATTTACTGATGGTTCAGTAAATATGGTTGTGTTTATAAGATTAAGCATAATTCTAACACTTTGAAAATTTTCAACGAGTAGTAGAATGAATAAGAAGAATCTATTAGGCAGAAAGATAAAGGTTTCTTCAATATGAAAAGAAAGGAGATTACCTTAGTATCGTGTTTTGTAATCATCTTAATGATTATGAAACCATGTCACAAATTGATCCTCAAAGAACATCTTAGTACAATTGTTTGACTAAGAAGAGGAATCAGATATTGTTGAAATGGTTTATTCGAGAGATGAATCATACTTCGTTTCCAAATCAAGTTTTAGAGTCACACTCTAGTAACTTCAAATTGTACCTTAAAGCTTATTTCAAACTAAGTAGGTTTATAACACCTCATGAAATGTGTGATGGGTTTTCAGCATTCTAACACTCCTATGGTGTACATGCAACCCTAGAAACCTTGGATCTATGTTTGACTAAGATACATGCAAATAATTATTTTTCCAAGGTTCTTATCCTATCTAGCATGGCATGGGTAACTTGAATCAAATAAAGCTAGTAGAATTACATACCTTGTAGTTGTAGTTGATTGCTTGGAGTTTTAGAGCCTAGCACCAATAGTGTGGATGCCTCAAATGGAAATCACAAATCACCACAAACTTGGAACTTTGAGAGAATAGTAATCACCTTCTTGAAATCCGCCCTCTTACTTTACTCACCACAACTCGTGTCATTTCAAGAACCAAAGCCTCCTTTATATAGTGTGGTGGATTAGGGTTACATCCATGTAAACCCTAATACCCATGTCTTTTCATTTCCATGAGATCCATGGGTTAAAGCTCCATGGAGTATCCATGGACTTTCCATGCAAGCCTAGCCCATTCCAAATAAGCATTATCCCACACTATATTAATACAAGAGCCCATATTTAATTAGTCATACTTTTGATCTCTAAATTAATTCTCGATTAATTATAGATCAATACTAATTAAATAATATGATTTTATATTAATATATTAGGACTTATAATATATTAATAAATCATAACTTATACTATTCTCAAACGATTATCCATAAATTGTTCGGGTGAAGTGCAACCCAAATGGACCATGCCGGGTCGGGTCAAGTACATACCAAATATAGTTATGGACTTAGACACTATATCCAATAGTCTCCCACTTGGATAAGTCTAATAACTATAGTTGCAAGTATGACTTCAGGAACCGATCAGCAATCGTAGCTCTTTAAACTCTGTTGAACTATGAAGCGCCATTTTAGATAAGTGATCATATAATCCTATGTTCTAGATATCAGCCGGACAAATACATGGAACATGGTCTTGCTTATTGTCCAGCATTTGTTTCCCGATTTCTGATTTGTTTGACATAGAACTTAACTGAACACATCAATTTAGTTCTGACCGGGCCCGGTACATAGGTCAAAACAAAATCATCGAGGGGCCCAGGTATCGGTTCTAATCCTAGAAGGAACAGATAAACTTCGACTCATATGTTTGCTCTACTACTTGTTGAACTACACACAAAGGCACGGTTTATAACATCGAGTTACCAATGCGTTTTCGTGCAATCAATGCATAACCAACTCATAGGCAACAAATCATATCTCTAGGTTTGAAGACTTATATGATATTAACGTCTCACGATCACTCGAGATAAATTCCATGAAGTGATACAAGTGAGCGTGGGTTGAATCCAATACTCAGAACTTATGAGCACTCATGAGTGTTGTAGCCCCGCTTTGTCTAACATCTTAGACCTCTACAAGCCAACCCATGACAGTCTTGATTCATATCTACTTCCAACATATGACCGACTGTGGAGAGTTTTAATAATATGATATAAACCATAACATAATTATTCTGGAAGTTAAAACATGCAAAAAGAAATAATAGTAAACGATTGACAAGAGATAGCAACACTTTACTCATAAATAACAGCTTTTATTTATCATCAAATGTCAATTACATTTTACAAATTTCAAGATTATCTAACTACTAAAACTAATATCATCCTTCAGCCCTATGCTCCGAGCATGCTGGAGATGCTTAGCCCTAGTCAGTCCCTTCGTGAGGGGATCTGCTGGGTTCTCTTCCGATGATACCCTCTTTGCCACGAGGATTCCTTCTTCTATTCGATGTCTGATGAAGTGATATTTTCTGTCAATGTGTCTGGATCTCCCATGATCTCTTGGTTCCTTGGATAAGGCAACCACACTATTTCTGTCACAGAAAATCTCCATTGGCTCCTTTATTTTCTGTCAATGTGTCTGCCATATAGCCTCCTTTGCTGCCTCGCTTGCTGCTATATACTCTGATTCACAAGTAGAATCAGCCACTGTATCCTGCTTGGAACTTTTCCAAGTAATTGCCCCTCCATTTAGAGTAAAGACCCAGCCCTACTGAGAGCGGAAATTATCCCTGTCAGTCTGAAAGTTAGCATCAATGTACCCTACAACTCTCAAGTCCTTACTGCCACCGAGGGTAAGGACCCAGTCCTTAGTCCTCCGTAGGTACTTGAGGATATTCTTTACCGCAGTCCAGTGTGTCTTGCCAGGGTTCCCCTGATACCTGCTAACCATGCTCAAAGCAGAGGCTACATCAGGTCGAGTACACGTCATAGCATATATGATCGATCCTACAGCTGAAGCATAAGGTATTCGACTCATTTCTGCTATCTCAGCCTCAGTACTAGGACTTTGTGTCTTACTCAATATGGCGTTACTCTGGATGGGTAACTCTCCTTTCTTGGAGTTATGCATGTTGAACCTTTTCAACACTTTGTCCACATAGGTGCTTTGACTAAGTCCAATTAGTCTTTTACTCCTGTTTCTCAAAATCCTTATCCCTAGGATATAGGCAGCTTCTCCAAGGTCCTTCATAGCGAAACACTTCCCAAGCCAGGACTTTACTTCCTGCAGGGTTGGGATGTCATTTCCTATGAGTAGTATGTCATCCACATACAGTACCAAAAAGCTGACTATACTCCCACTAGCCTTGATATAGACACAAGATTCATCTTCACTCCTTGAAAAGCCAAATTCTTTGACTTTCTCATCAAAGCAAAGATTCCATCTACAAGGTGCTTGTTTTAATCCATAAATGGATTTCTCGAGCTTACACACTCTACTGGGGTACTCTGTACTGACAAAACCCTCTGGCTGAACCATGTAAACATCTTCAGCCAACTTTCCATTAAGGAAAGCGGTTTTGACATCCATTTACCATATTTCATTATCATGAAATGCAGCAATGGCTAACAGAACCCTAATAGACTTAATCTTGGCCACTGGTGAAAAGGTCTCATCATAATCAACTCCCGGAGATTGAGAATAACCCTTTGCAACCAGTCATGCCTTATAAGTGTGTACATTACCATCCATGTCGGTCTTCTTCTTGAAGATCCATTTGCACCCAACTATCTTACGATCAGGTACATTGTCAACCAAGTTCCAAACTTGATTGTCATACATGGACTGTATCTCGTTATCCATAGCCTCTTTCCATTTAGCAGCCTCAGGGCCTGCCATGGCTTCCGTGTAGCTGTTAGGCTCATCCAGATTTACCAGTGTGTTATCACTGATAAGTGTCTCACCTTCTGCAGTAATATGAAAACCATAATAATGCTCATGTGCATTCCTAACTCTGGTGGAACGCCTCAGAGGTATAGATTCTTCAGTCGGCTCAACAGGAGTTTCCTCCTCAGGTTGAGGGCTAGGGTATGAGGTTCCTTCACCACTTGACTCTTGAATTTCCTCAAGGTCAATTTGCCTCCCACTATCTCCTTGGCTCATGAATTCTCTCTCTCGAAAGAATCCTCTTCTTGCTACAAAGACCACATTATCACTGGGTCTGTAGAAGATGTAACCAAAGGATTTCTGTGGGTAGCCGATGAAAATACACCTTTCGCTTCGGGGTTCGAGCTTATCGTGAGTCTCGCGTCTCACGAAAGCCTCGCAACCCCAAATCTTGATGTGGTCTAGATTGGGAACTCTTCCAGTCCATACCTCGTGAGGTGTTTTGGCAACCTTCTTTGTAGGGACTAGATTAAGGATATGGGCGGCAGTCTCTAAGGCATACCCCCAAAATGAGATTGGTAGCGAAGCTCGACTCATCATGGAACGAACCATGTCCAACAAGGTCCGATTGCGCCTCTCAGCTACACCATTCAACTGTGGTGTCCTAGGAGGTGTCAATTGTGAGACAATCCCACATTCCTTAAGATAGTCAAGGAACTCAGTACTAAGATACTCACCACCACGATCGGATCGAAGCATCTTAATGTTCCTGCCCAACTGATTCTCCACTTCTTGCTTAAACTCTTTGAATTTCTCAAAGGTTTCTGACTTATGCTTGATTAGGTAGACATATCCATATCTACTAAAATCATCATTAAAGTCACATAGAACCGATTAGTATCTCTTGTGGCGGTTCTGAAGGGTCCACACACATCCGTGTGTATGAGGTCCAACAAACCTTCACCCCTAGCACAAGTGCCAGTAAAAGGTGACTTTGTTATTTTACCAAGCAAACAATATTCACAACTATCATCTGACTTTAGGTCAAATGAATCCAAGACTCCATCCTTTTGGAGTTGGCCTATGCGTTTCTTGCTTACATGTCCAAGACGACAATGCCATAAGGATGCTTTATCTAAGCTAGTGGAAGAGTTAATACACAATACATTATTTCCTAGATTATCTACAACAGATACAGTTTCATACACGCCATCACAAGGTAATGCTTTAAAATAAAGAACATTATTAAAGAAAGCATCAATACTACCATTATTATTATCAAAATAAAAGGTAAAACCTTGTTTATACAATGCATGAAAGGAAATAACATTTCTTGCCATTTCTGGCGAATAATAACATTTATTCAAATCTAATGTAAACCCACTATTTAGCAATAAGGAATAAACTCCTATCTTGGTGACAGGTGAAGCTTTCCTGTTTCCCATGATCAAGTTTATCTTTCCCTGCTCCACATTCTCACTTCTTTTTAGTCCCTGCAAATCACAACATATGTGAATACCACAACCTGTATCAAGGACCCAAGACTTAGAATGAGGTGAGTTATTAGACAATATAGTGTATATACCTGCATGGTTGGGTTTTACTTTCCCATCCTTCAAATCTTGCTGGTACTTTGGGCAGTTTCGCTTCCAGTGCGACTTTTCATGGCAATAGAAGCATTCAGCCTCATTAGGGTTAGCAGAAGGAGTGACAAAACCTTTCTTGGTTTTGCTTGAAGAGGAGCCTTCAAGGGTCTTACCCTTGGTACCCTTAGAAGGGTTCTTTCTCTTCTTCCCTTTGCCATGCCCGATTGCCAAGACATTGGCCGCAGTTGGAGTAGGAGTAGGGTTCTTTCTCTTCTTCCCTTTAGACCACTTTCGGCGGTCTTCAAGAGTCCTTGAAGTTTGCTGAGGGTGACTTCTTCCTTGTTCATGTGATATGTCATGTGGAATTGATCATAACACGATGGCAAGGAGTGCAAAATGACGTCTATTGCTAACACCTTAGGGAAGTTCACATTCAGCTTCAGTAAACGGTCCACATACCTTTGCATTTTCTGCATGTGGCCCGTGATGGGTTCACCATCCTTCATTCGGGTTGTTATCATGGAGGAGATTATTTCATATCGCTCTTGACGAGCACTTTGATGGTAGCGGTCCATCAAGTCCTGGTGCATCTCAAAAGGATAATAGTCCTCATAGGACTTTTGGAGCTCGGCTGTCATGGTGGCCATCATGATGCATGCCACTTTTGTAGCATCTCTTTCATGTACCTCATATTCAGCAAGCTCTTCAGGAGTAGCAGTTGGCTTGGGTACCTTCAACTCCTTGTCGAGAACATATTCTTTGTTCTCATACCGAGTGACCATCCTGATGTTTCTGATCCAATCTGTAAAGTTGGTCCCATCAAAGATGACTCTCCCACAAAGATTCATGAGAGAGAAGGAGCTAGTAGGGTTTGAGCCAGAAGCATTGTTATTGGAAGACATCTGAAAAGAAGAGGGAATAGATTAGATTAGATATAGAGATAGTCCTTAACAAAACACCCAAATGTAATATTAAGGCTAGGACCCAACACAATATTTTATAACTTAGAAGAGGGATGCCGTAATCTAAGCTATAAGATATTTGAAGGTAGGTGAATGACGATTCACCAATTTCCACCATGAAAAAAGAAATATTTAATTAGGTTTTAATTGGTTTAGAAACTCCTAGATTCTTTGAGATTCATTGAACTTTCTTCAATGGCATGTTTCAATCTCGAGTGTGCCCTTCAAGTTTTGTGACTGGGATGCCGAGGTCACAAAACAAGGTGTGAAGTAACCATGCAAATTACTTGGTACCCTTAATGTATTACCCCTCAATCGATGTGCCGGTTAACCACACACGCTCCATCGATACTATGATAAACATTAAGTCACCCTTTACCTACCTTGTTAAGTTCAAGTTAGTGTGCCGGTTAACCACACACGCTCCACTAACGACTTAAACAAAGTGTAAAGTGTAATTTCATGGATTAGCACCTTATTCACATTTTCCTAAAATAACTAAGATTGGGAATTCAATAAAGTTTAGTTACTTTAGTATTATCATTATACTTTTAATGAGAATTTATAAGTCCTTGTCCTACCCGTTCGGCTAACGACCCTCCACCGATCAAGGAAGCGGTGGGTGAGAGTGGACACCCATTAAGTTGTCATTTTATAGGCAACAACCTTATACCCCCCTTATAGACCGGCTTCGTGAATGAGGCGTACTAGCGGTAAGACGACTTGATCTTATACATATATAAATATTATTAAACTTATAATATTATAAAGTATAAGGGTTGAATTTTAACTTTTAAAATTCTAGGGGTTGGAACTAAAGTTTTTAATATGACTTTACATGTTCCAAAACTTGAGGGCAAGTTTTGTAAACTTTCAAAACTTTTCATTTCTCATAACTTATGAGTTAATGGTTATTAAAAATGAAGACTCTTCATTTTTTGTAACCTATGTGTTCTTTTAATGGTTATTTATAAATGTGACTTTTGGTTATCCATAACTTAAGAACTAGTTATGGACTCCATTAAAACACATAAAGATCAAGAATTAATCTAATCAATTATTAGCACATAATTTCTATGATCTTCTAAACTCATATGTTTATGAATGTTCATATCAAGAATCGTAAGTACATATACAAAACTTGAAATTTTGATACGAGCTTTTGAACAAAACTTCGATTTTCAAGTTTTTTTTTTTTTTTTTTTTTTTTTGCATCAAGTATCAAATAAACAAACCATGCTCTGATACCACTGATGGGTTTTCAGCATTCTAACACTCCTAAGGTGTACATGCAACCCTAGAAACCTTGGATCTGTGTTTGACTAAGATACATGCAAATAATTATTTTTCCAAGGTTCTTATCCTATCTAGCATGGCATGGGGAACTTGAATCAAATAAAGCTAGTAGAATTACTTACCTTGTAGTTGTAGTTGATTGCTTGGAGTTTTAGAGCCTAGCACCAATAGTGTGGATGCCTCAAATGGAAATCACAAATCACCACAAACTTGGAACTTTGAGAGAATAGTAATCACCTTCTTGAAATCGGCCCTCTTACTTTACTCACCACAAGTCGTGTCATTTCAAGAACCAAAGCCTCCTTTATATAGTGTGGTGGATTAGGGTTACATCCATGTAAACCCTAATACCCATGTCTTTTCATTTCCATGAGATCCATGGGTTAAAGCTCCATGGAGTATCGATGGACTTTCCATGCAAGCCTAGCCCATTCCAAATAAGCATTAGCCCACACTATATAAATACAAGAGCCCATATTTAATTAGTCATACTTTTGATCTCTAAATTAATTCTAGATTAATTATAGATCAATACTAATTAAATAATATGATTTTATATTAATATATTAGGACTTATAATATATTAATAAATCATAACTTATACTATTCTCAAACGATTATCCATAAATTGTTCGGGTGAAGTGCAACCCAAATGGACCATGCCGGGTCGGGTCAAGTACATATCAAATATAGTTATGGACTTAGACACTATATCCAACAATGTGGAGTAGAAATGTTTTCTTGCTCTAGCACATTTGAAATTGGTAGTTGTGATGTTTTGGTTAAAACAAAGATAAACTAATATGAATTAAATGAAGTGTTGTCTTGATAAGAACCCACAATAACCATTCAATGTTTGTTTTGCTTGTCCAGGAATGTTCCTTAACAAAGAAAATTATATGTCAAGAAGTTAGTGGGAGTCTTTATGGTCTTGAATAGCTTTAGGAGTAAATCATGAATAAACCTGTTAGTTATCACTAGCACACAACCTGAGGTTAATAATCTATTGTGTTAAGTTGACACATTCTTGTTTCTATGCACCTTCCATTTAAGTTGACTATCCATGTGAGTTCTATAGTTCTCATTTGACTGCAAAAGGTAGAGCACGTTGGTCAGTGATAGTACATCGGTCAATGGAAGTGAGCTGCTTGACGACTTGGAAGCGTTGGTATGCTAGTGGGTGCATAATTGTTGTGCTGGGTGTTGCAGGTTAGGAATACTATTCGTAGGAAACAAATGTTACAAATTTGCAAGTTGCGAAGTTTGGAAGTTGTTTCGTTATTGAAAATTTTAAGGGAGAGGACACTTATACTTCATTTCAAATCTGAAGGTTTATATTGAAGTATTTTAATGGAACTTAGTCTTGTACATATATGAATATCATGTTGAAGTGATTCAACATAGGAAATTCGATATATGGAAATATTATAGCAAGAGACTGATTAAGTATCATGTCTTTATGTAAGACATTATGTATCGAATCTCATATGCTTCAGATATAGGATTGATTACATATGCTACAATATTCGCTTGTTCTCATTTTTCCAAATGCCTAGGATATTGAGAGGAAAAAGGACTAGAACTTGGTGCGAATAAAGTTGTTAAACAACTATTAAAGAACAATCTAAGGTTCGCTGAAGATTGCTTGCTTATGGATAGTTGGAAGTATAATATTTGGACGGACCATATAGACATGTTTCTGATTGGGATAATTCTTGATCAAAGTCGATAGTCATATGGGAATACGGAAATGTTTCCATAATGGGAGTTGGTTATTGAAATCTACATATGAGTTAGAAACCTTAATGCAAGGAAGGTGTTCAAGGAGTTACCTTGAACTTGATACTTCATTACCATGAAATTGTTTTAAGTAACAAAGTTTAAATGGAGCATTTTGTGATATCGTTGGCAAAGTCATTGTGACTTTGAAGCCTCGTCATCACAAAAGGATATTGCATGCAAGGTTAGACTTTAACACATTTAGTAGTGACAAGAATTTGGAATTCTTACACTTGTAATAAGGATTTGGAATTGTGGTATAAGTATCATTGGAATTATGTCCAATTGATCTGTTCACAAAGGAAGGACCATAGAAAGACATAGTATGCATGTTTAGAACATGGCATGACTAATGTTTGATTCAAGTATTTAGTTGATTAATCGAAACATTATACAATTAATAAAGTGTAATTATTATGGTGATTAAATAATAAGTGTTTTATTTATATTCAATAGTTTTGAGACCATAGTTAATTAGGTTATTATTGTATTTCACTTTGCATATTTTACTTCCCGAATAATTGGATTATTCAAAACATCCATATTCGATCATACTTTTGGAAGTAAGTAATGAATTAAGACTGCCATGAATCAGACTGTAGATTGTCTAAGGGTTTAGACATATCAATAATTTGTTGCGGTATTCATGAGTACTTTTGAAATAGGGATTTTAGTATTGGATTAACCCATGCTCAGAGAATTACTTCATTGATTTTATCACGAGTAATTTTGAAACGATAATATCTTATATTCTTGAAATAGAGACATATGAGTTGTTGTTTACAAGTCAGTTGTGCATTGATAATACGTAAACGCATCAGTAACTTGATGTTATAAAACGTATTGTTGTGTGTGATTTGATGAGTGAATAGTTCAATCATATGAGTCGAAGTTTACCCGTTCCTTTTACCCTAAATGGGAAAAAGCGATATATGTGGGCCCCTTGATGATTTAATGATCACATCTAAGGCCTTGGCCAAGCCTGGACTAAATTGATGTGTTCAATCAGTAGCCTGATATTAGTAGTATTAAATCATAAATCGGGAAACAAAACTTGGACAGAGAGAATGATTATAATCCATGTCTCATGTCCATATGATATCTTGTAGAATGTAGGAATATTTGATCTCTTATCTAAGGACACGTCACTTACTAGGTCAGAGTTCAACAACGGATTTTGGTAGCTAAAATTTGCTGATCAATTTGTTAGTTGTACAGGCAGTTTTAGTTATTAGACTTATCCAAGTGGGAGACTGTTGGATTAGGTGCCTAATCTCATAACTATAATAAGTATAAACTTAAATTGATAGTAGCAATGTCGTTTTCGGTTGCCTTCAGGCCTGGCAATTGAATAGGATGACTGTTAGCGAGAGAAGAATGATTTATTAATTTATTACTTGGTTAATAAATTAATAAGAAATCAAAATAAATAATTTATTAATGTATTATCGAAATAATATATTAATTATAAATCATATTGTTTAATTAATATTTAATCAGAAAATAATATGGAATTAATTTTGGGATTAATAGAATTATTTGAAATTATAGGGAGTAAATGTGACTATGTTTAATAGTTGAGAATTGAGCATTCTAAATCCTCCCTATGGTAAGGGGAACGAAATCTAGATGCTCCTAGGGTTTCCTTGGGCTCTAAGGGTGCCTTGGATGCCTTATGGAGGAAGTTAAGAGATTAGGGTTATCTTGGACATACCTTCCTTATCCAATACCTTGCTAACACCTATATTAACCCTCATTAGGGTTGGATTTCGTCCATTCATCCTTAAGAAGGCTTAGAGCCGAAATTATTCTTCCCTTCTCTCCCTCAAAATTGATCCTTGGTTGCTAGGTTTGTTTATGAGCAATTAGAGGCGCGACACTTGTGGCGCTTGCTACCAAAGGTCTTTCAAGCAAGGTTTTTAGATTGTTATTACAATATATCAATCAAGGTATGTATTTTAATCTTTATTATGTGAATTTCGATTATAATACATAGAACCTAGGGTTTCTTCTTTTTCTGTTCAAGTTTGCATGTTCAATTAGAGAAAACTTAGATCCAATTTATTTAGGGTGGCATGCACACATAGGATGGTATGTTATGTTCAAAACCCATCACGTGGGTGGTTGAGGCACTACGCCCAGAGTATATCAAACTATGCCCAGCATAGTGCGTCTGACTTACACCCTAATTTATGGGGTTTGGACACTATATAATCACACTTATGGATCATGTTACCCTCATTTCTCAGCCTCCACTGACCTTATAGCCTCATTTTCAAACCCTAGACCTTGACATTGTGTTTTGAGCTCATTGTATTCATCTTGGTGTGTATTGGTTCATTATCAAGAAGAAGGAGTTTGGTGCAAGGTTGTGGATCAAGGAAAAGCTTGTGGATCCTGATTCTCTAATCCATTTCCAGCTTGTTTGAGGTCAAAAGCTATGAACTTGTTCATTAGAAGATTAGATCTAGTTTATATGGGTTTTGGACCCTTTTTGGCCCCATGAATGAGACCTAGTGGTTTGACACCACTCCAGGAGCTATGAGTTGCCACTCTTGGTGTTTTTGAGGTTCAAAGTCCATAAAGTTGGCACCTTTAGGTTTGAGAATCACCCATGCATGAGATTATGTCCATTTAGTGAAAGTAGAGTGTTATATCTTGAAGTTGGGTCCTTTTGGGGCATGCAAAGTCGCCAAGTCAGTGACTTTATAGCTCTAGACGCTTCTTAAGGGCTTGATCTGTGGTTTGGACTTCTTGTCATAAGCATTAAGTGCTTAAAGTGAGTTTTGGATGAATGGGTGAGTACGTTGGGTGTACAAGTTTGTACGGGCCGCGTACAAGCCATTTACCGTGTACGCTTAGCGTACAGCTGAGTACTCCCCGCATACCCAGTCTGTTGGGCTTAGCATTTTGGGCTTTAAGTTTGGGCCATTCTATTGGGCTTAGATGCTTGGGGTCTTGTTGGGCCATCTTAGTGCAAGTGTTTTGGACTAGGAGAATTGGTGGGCCTCAAGGTAAGGCCCATGTAAGGGTTTGGGCCTAATTTGGAAAATTAGGCCAAATATGGGCCTTGATCGGTTAGTTGGTTTTTGGGCCTTTTGGATTATAGGTTTGGGCCTAAGTCTTTGTCCAAATTAGATAAGGGGTAAAATGGTCTTTTACCCTAATTACGGACTGATAGTTATGGATTGGAATTCAATTATTAATTGGATGTTATTTGGTATTGATAACTTGGGGATTTGTCGGTTCGCAGCAGGAGCGAGTCTAGGATTTTTTATTTGTCGATTGAGGCGAGTTTCCTCACTGGTTTTAGCGGATCTAAGGCACCAATGCCAATCCTTGTTATTTATGTAGGATGCTAGGAGTCTGTGTAACCCTTGCATGAGATATGTGCTACTACGTATAATAGGCGGGGCTCGATGCCGGGCAAGGCCCGATGACTGTATCGTATGCTATTGTTTATGATAATTGTATGTGTTAGTATGATTATGTCATATAATTGTATGTGTATATTGGGCAGGGCCCGATGACAGGCGGGGCCTAAAAATAACAGATATGCATACCGATCGGGGCTCAATGTCGGGCGAGGCCCGAAGCCGAGTGGGACTCGATACCGGGCGGGGCCCAATCTGTGATTTATTATCTATGGTATGCGGTAGTTTGGGGAACTCACTAAGCTTTGTGCTTACGGTTTTCAGGTTATGTTTCAGGTACTTCTAGTTCCAAGGGGAAGAGCTTAGGATGACTTCATTGTACACACCACATAGTTCCGCTTTTGTGATTTACTCTATTTTAAGATGATATTTGATACGCTTATTTTATTTGGATTGTATTGATGATGTTTTTGGAATACCATTTTTATTAAATTAAAAATGAAATTTTTGGGTCATTTGTTAGGACGTTACAATGGGGATATAACATGGAAGGGTGTATAAAAAATAAGGAAGATATAATCAATTTTCAATTAGTTCTTTATAATGTCAAATATGTTTCGTTTCTTTAAATGTTCAAGGTCTTGGGCAACAGGAGAAGAAAATTTTGGTTAGAAGTTTGTGTTTTAAGGATAGGGTTAATTTTCTTTCTTTACAAGAGACTAAAATAGAAAATGTAAATTTATTTTCTATTAGAGCTATTTAGGGGAATTTTAATTTTGATTATGTTTTTGGTCCTGCGGTTGGAAGTTCAGAAGGTATTATTTGTATTTGGGATAGTTCTTTATTTTTAAATAATAACGCTACTGTATCAAAATACTTTTTTCATGTTGAGGGAGTTTGGAATCCGTCGAGGTCTAGATTGCTTTTGATTTGCATTTACGCTCCTCCAGAGTTATTAAAAGAACATCTTTTACGAGATTATTTTTGTCAAGTGATTAATACATGGGATGGCGAGAATTTGGTTATGGGTGATTTTAATGAAGTACGAGTGGCTTTTAAAAGATCTGATTCTGAGTTTCATGTTGCGTGTGCTCTGGCGTTTAATAATTTTATTGTTTACGTTGATTTATTTAATATTGCTTTGGGTGGTTATTCTTTTACGTGGTTTGATAAAGTTGCAGGTAAGTTTAGTAAGCTTGAAAGATTTTTAGTCGCTGAAGGTTTTTTGGAGTGTTTTCCTCATATTTTAGGTGTATTCTTCAAAAACACTTGTCGGGTCATAGACCTATTTTTCTTCAAGAAGTAAACTTAATTTGATTATGGTCCAACTCCGTTCATGTTTCTTATGGATGGTTTCGAGGAAGTGATTATCGATTCTTGGGATAGTGATTTGGTTATGAATTCAAATGATGATAGTTCTTACTAACAAACTGCAATTCTTAAAGAGCAAGCTTCGAGTTTGGGTTAATGCTTCGAAGGTGAGCAGTAATTCAACTAAGTTGGAGTTGCTATCGAATTTCGATGATATTGATGTCGAATTGGATAGGGGTGAAGGTGGGGAAACGGTGATAGGGAATAGTTCAGCTTTGGCTAATTACTTCGCGGATTTAGAGAACATTGATGCTCTTGATCTCACTCAAAAAGATAAGGTGCAATGGGCTATTGTTAATAAAAAAACACAGCCATCTAGCTATTCGAGGTATTTTTTCAGATGGAGATTGGATTGATGAACCGAATGCAGTTAAAAAAAGAATTATTTCTCATTTCAAAGCGAGTTTTTCTCTTCCTACTCCACATTGCATTCACCTTGGTGATACTAATCCAAGTAGGCTCTTGGAGTTGCAAATGTGGAGGTTAGAAGAGGATGTTACTATGGAGGAGATTAGGAGGGTTGTGTGGGATTGCAGTTCAGATAAATCTTCGGACTTGGATGTTTTCACGTTTTAATTTTTTCGGAAGTTTTGGCGTGTAGTGAGAACAGAAGTAGTAGAGGCGGTTCATGAATTTTTTTACTTCGGCTAAATTTCCTCTTAGTTGCAATACCTCCTTTATTGCTTTGATTCTAAAGGTGGCGGATGACAAGTTTGTCAATGATTTTCGCCCTACTAGCTTAATCGGTTGTCAATACAAGATTTTAGGGATAATCCTTGCCAGTAGATTGAGTAATGTGGTGGGTGATTTAGTGAGTGTCGAGCAATCTGCTTTTGTGCATGGTCGATATATTTTGGGTGGCCCAATTATTCTAAATGAAGTGATATCTTGGTGTAATGTCAACAAGAAAAAAAACGATGGTGTTTAAAGTTAACTTCGAAAATGCGTACGATTCCGTTAGATGGGATTTTATAGATGATATTTTCTATAGATTTGGCTTCGCTATGCATTGGAGGGACTAGATTAGAAGATGTCTTTTCACTTCAATGGGATCGATCCTGGTCAATGAAATTCCTACCGAAGAGTTTATGTTTTTTAGAGGTCTTAGGAAAGGTGATCTCATATCTCCATTTCTGTTTATTTTGGTTTTTGAGACCCTTCATATATCTTTCTCTCGGGCTATGGAGCATGGTTTTTTTCTAGTATTTTTGTTGAGAATTCTTCTCATATGCAGGTGTCTCATCTCTTTTATGTCGATGACGTTGTATTTATTAGAGAGTGGAGTGACTCCATTCATTGCCACATTTTACGTATCCTCGAGTTTTTTCTTCATGTTTTCAGGTCTTAAAATTAACCTTCAAAAATGTAGGTTAATGGGGATTGGAATTTCTTTTTCGGAAGAGGAATCAACAGCGGCTTTGATTGGTTACATTCCTAGTAGGATGTCATTTTCTCTTCTGGGAGTCATGGTGGGCGGCTCTATGTCAAAATTAAAGTATTGGTCTAATGTGGTGCAAATGGTAACTAGCGTTTATCCAGGTGGAAGGTGAAAGCTCTTTCGATTAGGGGTATACTCACGTTATTAAAGTCAGTTTTGGGGTCTATACCTACTTATTATATAGCGATTTTGAAGGTTCTTTCTAGTATTTTGGCTAAATTTGAGGCTTTAAGAATGAACTTTTTTAATGGCGTTGAATTAGACGAGAGAAAGATGTCTTTGATTAGCTGGGAGAGATGCTAGCAACTAAGGATAAGGGTGGTTTGGGATTTTGCATCTTTTTTTCTTTGAACCATGTAATGCTTTTTAAATGGTTTGGCGTTTCCTTTCTAATCCAAATGCGTTTTGGGTTAACATCATTAAATGTATTCATGAGAGTAATGGTTCTCTAGATTGCGTGATCCCGTATAATAAGCATTCTGCTTGGCTTGATATTATTCGTTCTGTTTCTCTTTTGAATGGTAAGGGTGTGCATTTTAAAGTTCTTTCTAAGAAAAGAATTGGAAATGGTGAAAATACAAAGTTTTAAGAGGATATGTGGCTAGGGGAAAATATTTTGCGTATTTCTTTTCCTAAATAATACTTGCAAGAGTGTCATAAAGATGCTTATGTTGCTGAAAAACTAAGAAATCCTTTAGTTCACTCTTTTCGGAGGATTCTGTTAAGTGGAGCCGAGGGGGGGGGGGGGGCAAGAAAGGGCTCTTGGGTTAATGTTACAATCAGTTTTGTTGTCTACGATGGAGGATAGGTTTTTTTGGTTGCTTGATAGTTTGAAAGAGTATTATGTTGGTTCGGCTTATTTTTTGGTTGATGGGCACTTGTTACCGGCCTCCTCAGTTGCTTCCAGATGTGAAAATCTTGTTCCCATTAAAGTGAATGATTTTTCCTGGAAGTTGGTTTTAGACATATTGTCTACTCGTTTTAACCTCTCCAAGCGAGGTTTGGATGTTTCTAGCTTGTGTTTCATTGTTTGTAACATTGGAGTGGAATCGGTAAACCATTTGTTCTTTTCTTATTTGTAGCTTTGTCTCTTCTAGAGAAGCCGATGGGTTGGTGAGGTTTAGATTTCCCCACTATTTTCTCACATGACGATTGGCTCTTGTGGTTTGGCAATTTGCGTCTCAACAAGGGTGTTAAGAATTTCTAGGAAGCTGTTTTTCTTATTATGTGGTGGTATATCTCGAATTTTAGAAATAAAATGTTTTTTGATGACGCTAGGCCTAAAAGACCATTCTTTTCTATGCGATCTTTGTAGGTATACTCTTGGTGTCATAGTAGGTGTAAGGTTTCTTTTAGTTGGGTTTGGGTGGTTACAAAATCAGTGGTTGCTATTATGTAATGTTTGGGTTTTATACTTTTCTCTAATGTCTTGTTAGTGTCTTTTTATATAATTTTTTTCGTTCTAAAAAAATTGTATGTTTTGTAATTTGGAATAAAATAAAGGGAAAATGACTTATATGGGTAACTATGTTTCAAAATCGTTCAAAAAATATCATTCAAGTTTGGTGTGTCCAAAAAACACCATCCAAGTAAAGGATTTGTACAAAAAACACCAACGAAGTACATTCTTTGTTCTAATTTAAGCTTTGGTAACCGGCAATTACCGGTAAAAAATAAGTAAAGGAAAAAAAACAATAGGAAAATGACTCAAAGAGGTAACTATGTTTTAAAATCGTTCAAAAAACACCATCCAAGTTTGGTATGTTCAAAAAACACCATCCAAGTAAACTTTTTGTACAAAAAACACCAACAAACTATATGTTTTGTTCAAAAATTACCCACCGGTAACTGGTTCTTATAGGTTAAATGATAACTTGGCTTAACTATTATGACATGGCATAATAATGATTGACAAAACAATAAATGATATATTCCTCCTTTAAAAACCGATTTAGGGTTTCTTCATGAACGAATGACTTAGTCTTCTCCTTTGATTGCTCGTCTTCTTCTAAAGTGATGATCTCGAACTCAAGTCCAAAACCCTAATTCTTAACTTAAGGCAAAAAGGGCTCCTTTACCCCTGCCTCAATGGACCTCCCTCCCCCTAAGGCCCAAATCCATAAAAAGCCCAAAAAGGCATCCAAGCCCAACTACAAGGCATCTAAGGCCTAATATGGCCCAAGAACCCCCAACATGGCCTTAGCCAAAAAATGACCTGCTACAATCAGGTGGGCCCGAGGCCTAACTTAAACAAGTCTGTGCATAGTCCCATCATATCCGGATGTCGAGCCAGTACGCCCGGCGTACTCCTAGCGTACGCCCAACGTACTCGGCTAGGGTCAAGAACCGCCAAATCTTCCGAATGCCATAACTTCTTCATTCTAAGTGTGATTTCGTCATTCTTTATATCTACGGGAGCTAATTTAGGCATCAGACAGCCATACCGAGGGTTATGGCCTTCGGAAGATTGGCGGTTCTTGAGCCTAGCCGAGTACGATGGGCGTACATAGGAGTACGTCGGGCGTACTTGCATAAAATCCATATCGCAGAGGCTTCATAGGAGAAGAAGAAGTCATTCGTTCATGAGGAAACCCTAAATCGGTTTTTAAAGGAGGAATATATCATTTATTGTTTTGTCAATCATTATTATGTCATGTCATAATAGTTAAGCCAAGTTATCATTTAACCTGTAAGAACCAATTACCGGTGAGTAATATTTGAACAAAACATATAGTTTGTTGATGTTTTTTGTACAAAAAGTTTACTTGGATGATGTTTTTTGAACATACCAAACTTGGATGATGTTTTTTGAACGATTTTGAAACATAGTTACATCTTTGAGTCATTTCCTATTGTTTTTTTTCCTTTACTTATTTTTTACCGGTAATTGCCGATTACCAAAGGTCAAATTTGAACAAAAAATGTACTTCGTTGGTGTTTTTTATACAAATGCTTTACTTGGATAGTGTTTTTTGGACACACCAAACTTAAATGATATTTTTTAAACGATTTTGAAACATAGTTACCCATATAAGTCATTTTCCCTAAAAATAAATCATGTTCCCAGGCTTTAATCTTATCCGGATAATATAAAATATATATGTTACTTTTTCGATGTTTAAAATGTGAAATATTCCAAGATCTGTTGGTAAATAAAGGTTGGTGATATATGGGAAAATGAAATATAATGATAAGCATATACTCACACATTAAAGTAAAACCCTAATGATAACCGATAAGTTGGTTGGACGATGGAAGTGGATTACACGGCAGCATGGAGATACCGTGGACCATACCAAATTACCAAACCTTATTTTTATAGTATTTTATAAAATAAAATAAAGTTATATGTTTGTTTATATATAGATTAGATAAATATAATTATCCAATAAAGTTATATGATATACGAAATATATAATAATGCTTTGTTATATTATATGATAAAAATATGTATTATTTTACAGTAATTACGTCTTTAACTTATTAAAATGCGGCTGAATAACTTGTCTTTGCTGTATAAAATAGTTTAATAAACAGAAATATCTATCGTATAAATGTGTAAAAAATGCAATATTGTTTTAAAATATATAAAAGCATGGACCTGTGTAAATAAATATTTTGATTTTTCTGATTTTCAATTATAATTTTATACGTTTTGGTCATTTAGTAGAACTATATTGTATATTTCGAATAAAACCAACATAGCTTTACAAGAGTGTAGAGATCATAATCTATAGACAACCACTTCGTATCAAACACCCCTATGCAGCGACAATGTTTGATATGCTCGACGTATTTCAAAAGTATGAGAATACGGTGGGTGTGTATTTAGCAAGGAAGTAAGATTCAAAGGGATATGGATTTTGCTTTCATTAGATTCGATGGATTAGAAGATATACAACGAAACTTGAAAACCAGTTGGATGGCACGAAGTGTAGGAAATCACACCTAAAGGTTAATGTTGCCCGCTTTCTCAAACAAACACCCCATACTCTAAGGAGTTTTTCGCCTAACCTCAAATGTTTAAAATGGTCGGTAGGCTTCGCAATTGGGTTGGTTCGGGTTGGCGAGTCACTGGTTGAGGGATTCGTGGGTTAGTGGGTTGTTTTTGGGTAACTTTTCACATGTAAATTTATACGAATTATACATGTCTCTAAATTAATTAATAATTAGCATTTTACATTTAATAGATTGAAATGAACAACCAAATCCAAATCTAACAGAATAATTTAATAAACAACAATTTGAAGTAAGAGGTTTTCAACATAAAATCATAAATGCATAAGCTCATAAACATCCAAATGAAATTGAAAACATTCATGCAAAGTGCAATTGTGTTGTATATTCAATTGATTCATAAATAAAATTTTAATTTTTAAATATAATATATATAGTCGGGTTGGGGGGTTGACCCGCTAACCGAAATAGGTAACAAACCTAACCTATGAAATAAACGGGTTGGTATGTTGGCGGGTTAACGGGTTGACGAGTCAGAAATTTCAACCCAAACTCGTTTATTTTCGTGTCAGGTTACAGATCTGGTCGAAAATTTTCACCCCTAAAGGTTTGCCCTTCAGTCTAGTCTAGTAACCAGAGGCTTGAGTGAAGTGGCGGATCTAGAGCGAAATCTAAATGGGGTCCATTATTGACAAAAAAAATACATACAAGTATAAAATTGTGAAATTAAAAAAAATTGAGTTGTTTTCAAAAAAAATAAATATCAATAGGGGTATTTGATGTAAAAGTGGATGTCAATGTGGAGCTTTTTAGTAAAAATAAGATTTTTTTTAAGGCTTTATAGTACTAAATGTGGCTGCCTCCGCCAGTATTTGAGTGACAATCATTTATTTGTTGATGCGGTCTCTGATCAGTCTGGTTCAAAAAACGATAGAAATAAGTTATCCCAAAAATAACTCTGGAAATTAACGGTTGTTGGTCGTCAGATCCAATGATTATCAAGAAGGAGATCTTCGATTATTTCTCTGCCAAATTCAAGGAATCGTGGCCTATGAGGCCAAAACTAATCAACCCCTTATTCAAGAAATTAGCTCCAGAGCAAAGTTGTCAACTTGAATCCCCTATTTTGATAGAGGAAATAAAAAGTGCCATTTGGGGATGTGGGACCGAGAAAGCACCAGGGCCGGATGGGTTCATGTTTAAACTCATTAAAAACAAATGGGTGTTGATGAAAGAGGATATTATCCGTTATATCAGGATGTTCAAAGCAATAGGAACATTATTAAAAGGGTGCAACTCATCATTCATTACCTTGATTCCAAAAGTAAAGGACCCTATTTCCTTAAGCGATTACAGGCCAATATGTTTACTAGGATGTCGCTACAAGATCATCGTGAAAATCCAAGCAAATCATCTCAAAGGTGTCATTTATCTAGTTGTTGATGAAGTGCAATCTGCCTACATTGAAGGAAGAAATATACTAGATGGTCCTCTCTTGGTTAGTGAACTTTATTCTTCATCAAAAAAGAAAAAAAGATCAATGTTTTGCTTCAAAGTAGATTTCGAAAAGTCCTTTGATTCTATCAATTGGGGATACTTGGAATCAATAATGAAGCAAATGGAGTTCGGTGACAAATGGCGCAAATGGATTCTTGGTTGCTTATCAAGTTCTAAGGCATCTGTTTTGATAAATGGTACTTCAACGGACAAATTTCAAATATCACGCGGGGTAAGGCAAGGGGATCCTCTATCACCGTTCCTCTTCGTTCTAGCAATGGAAGGTTTACATGTCGCTTTACAAGGTGTGAAGACGAAAAACTTGATAAAAGGTGTAAAACTACCCCAAACGGTCCAGAGGTTTCTCACCTGTTTTACATTGATGATGCCTTATTCATGGGTGACTGGAACCAATATAGCATTAAAAATCTTTCCCGTATTCTCAAATGTATTCAAATCTCGTCAGGGCTGAAAGTCAACTTCCATAAATCTCGCCTCTTTGGTATGTGTATTCGTGATGCTGAAATTCAATTGATGGCCATAACCCTTGGATGTTTGAGAAGCTCATTCCCGTTTTCTTACCTTGGTGTCTCGGTTGGAGCAAATATGACACAAAAGAAAAATTGGCAGTCAATATTGGATAAGCTCTGAAAGAGACTGTCAAGTTGGAAAACAAACACACACTCGTTCGGTGGTAGACTAACCTTGATAAAATCTGTTCTTAGTAGTCTTCCCACATACTAGCTTTCACTTTTCAAGGCTCCCCACGGGGTGCTTGAATCCTTAGAGAATCTTAGAAGACGTTTCCTATGGGGTGGGAACGAATATAAAAAGAAGATTCACTGGGTTAATTGCTCCAAGATTGTGGCTGGAAAAAAACTGGTGGATTGTGTGTTGGTACTTTATTAGCACAAAATATCGCACTTTTAATAAAATGGTGGTGGAGACTTAGGAACGAACATGGGCAGTTTTGAGTGGAAGTAATTAAAAGTATACAAAATCTCAAAGCACGTCCTCCTACCTTTTTGTCCAGGAAAAGTAATTCTGGTCTTTGGGGCAACATTGTTAAAGCTATCATAAGTTTACCCACTCGTAACATTGACCCAAATGGTATCTTCTCCTTAATACCGAGTTTCAATATCCGTATTCTCTTCTGGAAAGACATTTTGTGTGGAGATGCTCCATTACAATCCCCTTTCCCTCATCTATATCAAATGGAAGAGATTAAAAAGTGCAAGCTAGCGGATAGGATAAGTGCGAATGGATTTGTACGGAATTGGAAAGCAATCCTTCCAATAATTCATTTCTCTCAGAATTACACAAGTTTCACAATTTCTTTGCCTCACAAGAGTTCAACTTCTCCTCACAAATTGGTTTTCACTTTAATTTAAACCAAAAAGGAACGTACATGGTGAATGTTATGAGGAGACTAGTAGATGATTCATGTAGTCACTTCACAGAAACATTGATATGTTGGTCAAAACTTATTCCACTCAAAGTCAAATTCTTCCCATAGAGGGCTAATCTTGACCGCATACCTGTTTCAGAAGCGCTCATATACAAGGTATTCCCGTAACTCCAAACTGTCAGCTATGTGGGGGAGTAACCGAATCTACGAATCACCTTTTTGGGTTTTGTTTCGCAAAACAGGTTTGGTATTGGATTCTCAATTGGTGTGGTTTGCATGATATACAATTTGAAGGCATCAAGGAATGCATCAAGTTTGGAGCTTCTTGGGGGAATTGTGCAAACACAAGACAAGTGCTTAATGTAATCCTATATTCAACGGTTTGGAACATATGGTTAGCCCGTAACGAGAAAATCTTCCACTTAAAACACCCCTCCCCCACTAAAACAACATATTTAATTATTCTACAGACGTTCGAATGGTGCAAGTACAGGGGTAAATCTTGAAAAACGTGGACAAATTGGAGTTGTGTCCCCTTTTGAATTTCCTTCTTCTTTGCTTTTTCTTTGTCTCTAAATAAATATGTTTCCTCTTTAATCTCTCGTTGTACTGTTTCCATAGCTCCTTGCAATTGGTTATTCTTTTAATATATATCTCTATTCGCCGTTTAAAAAGAAAAAAAAAGTTGTTGATACGTACTATTGGAATATCATGGGAACACCTCTATATACGGTTATATACGGGATGTGGGTCTTTTCACGATATCGATGTCAATAAAATCCAGAAAAAACAATTTTCATTGGATAAGTAGGAGAGTGATAGGGGAACAATTCTAATAAATGTATATGCGCCTTAGCTAATTTTTGAAAAGGCAAGATTATGAGGAAATCTTCTTGATTTAAATACATCCAGGCGCATTTTGGTCGAGAGGAATTTGTTTGATAGTTGGATTCAAATTTGGATATAGCCATCCATATGTAAATAAGGAAAAAGAAATAAAAACCATTGATTTTGTATTCTGACGATGACGTTTCCCGAACTGCACAAACAGCTCGTTAACAAGATTTTTTTTCCTATTTTTCAAACGATGATGCAGTACCAGCATGTCTACTGTACAATCTATGTGAGTGGTTTCTATAAAGGAGATAACGAAAAAATTAAATTCGGATGGCATTCACTACTCACTAGCCTAGGACTAGGAGAAATTGAATAGGTATGAAATCTGTTGTTAATGTGTTTAGTGAAATTAATTATTAAAACTTGTTAAATCAACGTCACCTTAGCTCCACCACCAACTTCTCACACATTGGAATTGGTTACCACTCCACAATATATATATATATATATATATATATATATATATATATATATATATATATTTTAACATTAAATTAAATATAAAAACATAATTTAAAACATAAATAAATATTTTAAAAACATAGAAAAATAAAACCATATTTCATTAATTAAAAACATAGAAATTTAAAACCTAAACTACTAAAAAAACATAAAACATACCAAATAAAACATTACATTATTTAAAAAACATAAATATTTAAAACATAAAAAAAACATAGAAAAATACTACTCCTCGTCATTGTTGTCACCGACCTCATGCTCCTTGTCGCCACTGTCCTCGTCCGCCTCGTTGTCACCGCCCTCACCCCCCTCGTCATCGTCGTCACCGCCCTCATCCGGCCTCCTCGTCTTCATTGTCATTTTGCCCTTGGAATTGTCTTTCCCATATGTGTTCTCATGACGTAGATTGTGATTTGTTTCACAGTTTTATATTTCCAATACCCTTAAGAAGTATGTCGGGCTGCCAACTTGTATTACTGCAGGTGGATTAAGTATATCGTTCAAGGTATATGTGTCGGATTAATGTCTAAGTCCATAACTATATTTGGTATGTACTTGACCCGACCCGGCATGGTCCATTTGGGTTGCACTTCACCGGCACAATTTATATGGATAGTCTTTTGAGAATAGTATATTTATGATTTATATTAATATATTATAAGTTCTAATATATTAATATGGAATCATATTATTTAACTAGTATTGATCAAGAATTAATTTAGAATTAATTAAGTGATCAAAAAGACCTAATTAAATATGGACTCTTATATATATGGAATGGGCCAAGTTCATTTAGGTTGGGCTAAGCTTTCATGGATGGTCCATGGAGCTTTTAACCCATGGATCCTATGTAAATGAAAGGTCATGGGTATTAGCGTTTACATGGATGTAACCCTAATCCTTCATAATATATAAAGGGGTCCTTGGCTCACAAAATTGACACAAGTGTGTGAAAATAAGAGTGGGCCGTTTTTAGTGTGCATACATATTCTCTCAAGTTCTTCCAAGGTGTTTTGGTGATTTGTGATTCCATTTGAGGTTTCCACACTATTGGGGCTAAGCTCTTAAAGCTTGAAGACATCAAGCTACATCAAAAGGTATGTCATCTAACTAGAACTTTGTAGTATAGGTGCTTCATAATATGCTAGTTAGGATGAAACCTTGGAATAGTTAATATTTGCATGTATAATAGAGAAAACATAGATCCAAGGTTTATAGGGTTGCATGTACAACATAGGAGTGTTAGAATGCTCAAAACCCAACAGTGGTATCAGAGTCAGGTTGTTTTCTGTTATATTGATGCAAATGTTTTATTTTCAAAGTTGAAAAAAAAGGAAAAAAAAACATGACGTTTGTCAAATTTTAAGATAATTACTTGGTTTTGTGAAAAACTAATTATTTGTAAAATTTGAATCATTTGCTTTATGAGTTGAATTAGGTCAAATTTAGTAAAAGATAAAATGATATGATTATTTTATTAGTTTTAAAAGTTTGATCTAAAGAGTTTTTTGAAACCTCCATAATTTATGGATATGAAAAGGTTTAAAAAAAATTGATTCAAAATTTTTTATGGAGTTACAAAACTTGGTCTTAATGTTTTAAAGAATTCCATAACTTGTTCTTAAGTTATGGAACATGAAAAGTTTCATCATAAAACAAAACATTAAACTCCATAAGTTATGGAATCCAAAAGTTATTTTTTTGTGTTTCCTTGATTTATGAGTTAGTTTAGATTAATGGAAAAAAAAATTTGTGTTTTAGTTGTTTTCAATCCTAATTAATCTAGAGGTAGTTCATAAAATGTGTTTTTGTAACTTGTCCTCAAGTTACATAAAAGGTCACATTTATGAATCTTAAAACTCATAAAAGTGTCATTGGTTACATAAAAAAAATGAAGAGTCTTTTTCATTAAATAGTATTATGACTCCATAACTTGTCCTCAAGTTATGGATGTTTAAGAGTCACTTTTTTAAAAGTGTTATTAAAGAATAAGAGATTACATAAAAAATGAAGAGTCTTCATTTTAATGAACCATTAAACTCATAAGTTATGAAATGAAATTTTTTTAATAGTTTCAAAAACTTGCCCTCAAGTTTTGGAATTTGTAAAGTTTTCCCATGAATACTTTAATTCCAAGTTAAGCCCTTAGAATTTTAAAAGTTAAAATTCAACCCTTATACTTTATAATATTATAAGTTAATAATATTTATATATATGTATAAGAGCAAGTCGTCTTACCATTAGTAGGCCTCATTCACGAAGCCGGTCTATAAGGGGGGTATAAGGTTACTGCCTATAAAATGGCAGTTTAATGGGTGTCCACTCTCACCCACCGCTTCCTTGACCGGTGGAGGGTCGTTAGCCGAACGGGTAGGACAAGGACTATAATTCTCCCTTCATTAAAATTATTAATGACAAATACTAAGTAACTAAACATTTATAAATTCCCAATCTTAGTTACTTAGGAAAATGTGAATTTGGTGCTAACCCATGAAATTACACTTTGCACTTTCTTAAGTCAGTTAGTGGAGCGTGTGTGGTTAACCGGCACACTAGCTTGATTTAACAAGGTAGGCAAAGGGTAACTTAATGTTTATCATAGCATCGGTGGAGCGTGTGTGGTTAACCGGCACATCGATTGAGGGGTAAATATTAAGGGTACCAAGTATATTTGCATGGTTACTTCACACCTTGTTTTGTGATCCTCGGCATCCCAGTCACAAAACCTGAAGGGCACACTCGAGATTGAAACATGCCATTGAAAAGTTCAATGAATCTCAAAAGAATCTAGGAGTTTCAAAACCAATTAAAACCTAATAATACATTTCGTTTATCTTGGTGGAAATTGGTGAATCGTCATTCACCTACCTTCAAATATTTTATAGCTTGGATTACGGCATCCCTCTTCCAAGTTATAAAATAGTTTGTTGGGTCCTAGCCTTAATATATCATATTGGGTGTTATATTAAGGACTTAAATCAACTTTACGTGAATTTCTCCCATTGTTGATGTCTGGTTTAGACAACAATGATCTTCCCAAACCAAGCTTTCCTAATGAATATGACTTCCCGAGTTTGGCTCATGGAAGTCATACTTCTCTTCCTCCACCTCCTCCAATTATTCTCCCTAACCCACAAGTTCAAGGTCACTCAAGCCCTATTGGCAAGCAAGGTCTATGTGTGATCACATCTTAGAGATGAAGTCACATATTGACAAGCCGGGAGAGTTGGGTGTCAAAGTCTTGAGAAAGTTGGATTTTCAATCACTTTCTAAGTCACATAGTGAGTTCCTTTGGGGCTACTATGAAATAGACTATGACATAAACCTTAATGATCATATCTATTTGCTTGGTGCTGCTGAATCAGCAATGATTTGGAACGATAGGAAAGCAAATTTGATTAGAAGATCAACTTCCCAAAAACTTTATGGACAGTGACAATGGTGACATTGGAAATCCAGAAAAAGCATACTCTTCCCAATGGAAATGGATTGGCCATAGTCAACCCGGTTGACCAAATGGTAAAGAGAAAGGCTAAGTCTGAGATAGTACCATTACCAAAGGGTCCATTTGTTAAAATTGCCAAAGGAAGGGGCACTGTTTGCGAAGCTGCCAAATTTACCTAAGGATGTTAAAGTCAATAAGTTTGACTCTACTTCAGGTAAAGTCCATTGTCTAACTCTGTTAAGCTCCTATTTGGAGATTCTTATTACATAATGTGACTGAGTCACATGGTGATGTTATAAGAATCAAAGAAAAGAGAGAAAGCTTAAAGGAAGTATATGCTGCTTCTGATCGCGAAGATGGACTTCGATCGCATCAGAATTTTGAAGCTGTTACTTAGGAGTTATGACACATTGCTTAGGAATATATAACAACAAGGTTTTCATATGGATTGTAAGGATAAGTTTTTCCGCAAAGTTTTTAAAATAAAAGGAAATTTTTGATTTTATTTATTTGAAGTATCCTTACAATGGCATTTGTGGAAAATTGTTGCTTATATGATTCCACTGACAGCAATATTGGAAAATGGATTTGATTCTTTCATTTGTGGTAGTGTCTAAATTTACCAAATCAGGAAAGTTCCTCATTGCCCAAGTTTCAATTGGACCGAAACTTGGAATCATGCAAGTTGAATAGTATGATGAATGAGAACTTTCAAGCATTGGAAAATCAAGACTAATTACTTGTTCACATGGATGTGTGAGTCAAGTGAAGGACTAAAGGGATCGAGTACACATTCTTGTGCACTGGTCCTGTCCACCACAAAGCTCGTTAAGACTATTTGATTTACTAAAGTTTAGTAAATATGCTTATACTTACAAGTTTAAGTATAATTCCGAAACATTGGAAAAGTCTCAATGTATGGCAGAACGAATGGGAAGAATCAAATTAGGCAGAAAGATAAAAGTTTCTCAAATCTGAAAAGATGGGAGAGTACTTTAGTATCATGTTTGTGATCATCTTAATGATTTAGAAATCATATCACAATTAGTCCTCTAAAGGTCATCTTAGTGCACTCTTATGACTAAGAAGAGGAGTCATGAATTTTTGAAATGGTTAGATCAGGAAGATGAATTATACTTCGTTCCAAAACAATTCTTAGAGTCATACTCCAAGATTGTAACTTGAGTGACATATCTTAAAGAAAGGTTTAAAACACTTGTCAAATGTAAGAGTAAAAGTGTCCTACTCTTGTACATTTGAAATTGGTAAGTTGTGATGTTTTGGATAAAACAAAAACCAACTAAGGCCAATTGTGTGAAGTGTTTGTCTTGATAAAGAATCCGCACTATCTCTTGAATATTTGGCAAGATAGTCTTATATGTCAAGAGGATAGTGGGAGTCTTAAAGATCCTAAAAAGAATTTCAAGAACTAATCAAGAATAAAACCTGAGGTTCTTCACTAGCACACGACTTGAGGTTTATAACCTATCGTGTTGACATATTCTGTGCCCATTCCAGTTAAAGTTGGCTTTGCATAGGAGTTCTGAAAGTTCTTAATGGGTTGCATAACAACTTGGAAGCAATGGCAGGCCCTGTACTGCCAGGTGGCAAGAAGTTAAGATTGCATAAGTTCAGTCCATATGAGTTTGGATTTGTCATTATCCTTGTCTTGTGACTATGGTTTTGACGTTTCACATGGATAATAACACATTCACCATAAAATCTAAGGGTCATAAGGTGTCTCTCCGATTCATGAAAATGATGGTGAGGAAACACTTCCACCAAGTAGATTTGAAGCAGATGGCAAAAGGTCTAAACAATTGAGACTATGATTACGGCATCCCTTTTCATAGTTCTGAAATTGTTTAGACACACATGCATGCTATCTAAAGAAAGGTGTATGATTTTGATAAAGTTTTATCAAAGCATCTCGTATCAGAAATCTGAACTTTGGTAAGAAAGTCAATAAAGTATTGATTTCTAGAAGTCCAGCTGATTTTTGAGTACATGTCAAAGCTAGTGGGAGCATAAGTGTTATGCTAATAATTGTAGCAAAAGACTGGTCTAGAATCATGTCTTTATGTGAGACATCATGAATCGTGTACCATTTGCATTGGGTACATGATCGATTGCATGTGCTATAATATTTGTCATTTCTAAATTTTTCCAAATGCCCAGAGGCATTAAGAAGGGAAAAGGTCTAGAATTGGATATGACTAAAATGATTAAGCAATTGTCGAGGACAATCTGAGGTTTACCAAAGATTGGTTGCTTTGGGACAGTTGGAAGTATAGTGCTAATTTTGGAAGGACCATATTGACATATTCTGAAAAGAGGCATCTCTTATTCAGAAGTGATAGTCAAAATGAGAATATGGAGTTGTCTCCATAGGTGGAAGTTATCTGTGTAAGATTAGAAAACTTAATGCAAGAAGCATGTCCAAAGCAATGTACTTTGAATATGAGACTTAGTTTCCATGGAGTTGAACTCCATTGGAATACCTTATAATGACTGTTGACAAGTCTTTGTGACTTTGTACATATTCATTACAGGAGGGTCAGTGCATATAAGTTTAAAATCTAAACAGATTTCGATAAATGATAGGAATTTGAAATTCTCACATTTTTCGATAAGGATTTGCGAGTGTGAAATTAGAATCATTGAAATTATGTTCAATTGGTTTATTTCACAAAGTAAGGATCATAGACAAACATAGAGTGCATACTTGGTGTATGGCAAAGCTATTGTTTAAGAAAAACATAGTGTACATGCTTGGAGCATGGGACAACTAGTGTTTTTAATTCAAGTATAAAGTTGATAAAACTGAAACAATGAATAATGAGTAATCAGTATGGTGATAAATAAAAGTGTTTATTTATATTCATAGGGTTTGATACCATATTTGATTCATTTATTCTTGTGTTTCACTTTGCATGTTTTGACTTCCAGAATAACTAAGTCGCTCTTCCTGAATGATTAAGTTATTTAAACCATCCACAGTCGGTCATTTGTTGGAAGTAGATATGAATCAAGGCTGTCATGGGTTGGTTTGTAGAGGTCCAAGTTGGTGGACAAAGTGGTGCTACAACACTCATGAGTGCTCATAAGTTCTGAGTATTGGATTCAACCCGCGCTCATTTGAATCACTTCATGGATTTTATCATGAGTGATCATGAGACGATAATATCTTATATTCTTAAAACCTAGAGACATGAGTTGTTACTATGAGTTGGTTATACATTGATTGCACGAAAACGCATTGGTAACTCGATGTTATAAAACGTGCCTTTGTGTATGATTCAACAAGTAGTAGAACAAGCCATATGAGTCGAAGTTTATCCATTCCTTTTACCTTCGGGATAAAAGCGATATCTGTGGGCCCCTCGATGATTTAGCGATGACACATGTGAGTGCTTGGCCAAGCCAGGACTGATTTTATTTGTTCAATCAGTCAGTCATCATAAATCGAAAATCGTGAAACAACAAATGGACAGAGAGAATGATTATAATCCATGTCTCAGTCCATATGATATCTAGAATGGAGGAATATATGATCCCTTATCTAATGGACAAGTCATTGACAAGGTCAGAGTTCGACAGCGGCTTTAAGAGCTACGATTGCCAGTTAGGTTTTGAAGTCATACTCAATAATAGTTTTAGACTTATCCAAGTGGGAGACTGTTGGATTAATGTCTAAGTCCATAACTATATTTGGTATGTACTTGACCCGACCCGACATGGTCCATTTGGGTTGCACTTCACCGGCATAATTTATATGGATAATCTTTTGAGAATAGTATATTTATGATTTATATTAATATATTATAAGTTCTAATATATTAATATGGAATCATATTATTTAATTAGTATTGATCAAGAATTAATTTAGAATTAATTAAGTGATAAAAAAGAACTAATTAAATATGGACTCTTATATATATGGAATGGGCCAAGTTCATTTAGGTTGGGCTAAGCTTTCATGGATGGTCCATGGAGCTTTTAACCCATGGATCCTATGTAAATGAAAGGTCATGGTTATTAGGGTTTACATGGATGTAACCCTAATCCTCCATAATATATAAAGGGGTCCTTGGCTCACAAAATTGACACAAGTGTGTGAAAATAAGAGTGGGCTGTTTTTAGTGTGCATACATATTCTCTCAAGTTCTTCCAATATGTTTTGGTGATTTGTGATTCCATTTGAGGCTTCCACACTATTGGGGCTAAGCTCTTAAATCTTGAAGACATGAAGCTACATCAAAAGGTATGTCATCTAACTAGAACTTTGTAGTATAGGTGCTTCATAATATGCTAGTTAGGATGAAACCTTGGAATAGTTAATATTTGCATGTATAATAGAGACAACATAGATCCAAGGTTTATAGGGTTGCATGTACACCATAGGAGTGTTAGAATGCTCAAAACCTAACAATATGAACAAATAACGATACCCTCTTCGTCTATTATCATGTTATGTAAAATAATACAATCAGTCAACACCGTCGTCAATTTTGCCATATCTCATGATCGTGTCAGATGTTTGTTTATGTGCCACTTTTGTTTAATTACTGCAAACGCTCGTTCCACATCCTTCCTTGCAGATTCCTATGCTAACTTGAACAGTTTTCGTTTTTTATCGGCCGGAAATGAATATGACTTGGCAATTGTAGCGTACTCTGGATATATTCATCACCTTGGTAATACCATTACTTATATTCATTTCCATTCACAACGTATGACATGTTTGGTGTTTTACCATGCAAAATATTGTTAAATAACGGAGACGCTTAGAGCACATTCAAGTCATTGTTTGACTCATCCAAACCAAAGAATGCATGTCAAAACCATAGGCTCTGTGAATTTTCCAGGTCATGCATTAGGAAAATTCGCCCACTCCTAATGTGTACAATCAATTCTACCAAGCGTCCCCGGAAAACCATTTTAGCTTGATGTGCGACATACAACTGTTCGACATCACTTTTAGTCGGATGCCGCAAGTATATGTCATGGTATAGCTCTATAACATATTCACAAAAAAGATATGTATAGTCTCGACCCGTTCTCTCAGACATTTTCAAATACTTATCTAATGTGTCTGCGGCTATGCCATATCCCAATTGTCTAAGAGCGTCTGTAAATTTTTTATTGTAGTAAAACCACGTTTACCTCTAGCATCCCATCTTAATTGGAAAAACTCATAATTACATTCCAAATCTCTAGCTATACGTAAGAATAAGTTTCTACTGATACGAAAACGTTCTTCAAATTTTGATAGATCAAATAAACTAACAGGTGCAAAATAATTGTAACATTCACGTTTTGAAATCGTGTTTTATATAAATAATATTATGAAATATTATGTGATATTGAGTATTGAGTTTTAACATATAGTTTTTACTAGAAATAAGGTAAAACTATGTTTAGAATCACTCATAAATTATTGGAAGTCTTATGAGATTCCAATTAAAAACTAAATAGTGAAATTTAGCGAAAATATAAAACTTGAAATAAGTAAACTTTTATTGTTGAAAGTTGTTGATAATCTCGTTAGAAACACGTAGGCGAAAACCTCGTCGAAATCCGAGTTATAACGAAGAAGTTATGACCAATCGAAGATCCGCGATAAAACCGGCACGGTGCCGATTGACGTAAAAAGTGAGTTTTTGAGAAACTACTTTTTAGCCTTAGTGATCTAAATGAAAGTCGCAGTATTCGTTAAACCGAGAAGTTCGATAAAAAGAACGCCAAAATCTGACTTCGTATGAGGAAGTTATGATTTTTACAAGTTTCAGCTTAGCAGTAGACAGCTAAAAACTCGAATTTTAGATCGAGTGATTTTTAACCGAGACGACCTAAACAAGAATCGAAGGTCTCGTCATTAGTAGTACAACGGTAAAAAGTCTGACGAAAACGGACGTCGGATGAAGAAGTTATGAATTTTTAACGGATTTACCAGTCCCGGTCTGTTAAAAATAATAATATAAAAATAAAGTCAAAATTTTCTGACAAAATCTAAACGAAAGTTGTAGAGCATAATTTTCTCTACGCGTGCATATAAAAACGTCAAAAACGGAGTTCGTATGAGAAAGTTATGGATTTTACAAGATTTGGCACGATTTTCGAGAAATTTCGGATGAGTCATCTTTGGACACGTCACCCTCACATGCGAGGCTTCCACGTGTCGGACGTGTGCTCGATGTTGATTGGACCGCAGTACGCGTGGCACCCTCTGATTGGTCCGAAGTCGTCACCTTCTTTCCCCATTGGACCGAAGCTCGGACCAGTAAGGAGCCTCCAGCTGTCCGAACCGAGGCCTCGCAGAAGCTGCTTCTACCGCGTGTCCGAAGCCTCGCATACGTGTCCCTCTTCTGCGGATGCCACGTGCCTCGCTGACTCATCCCCTCTTGGCCAACCTTCGGATTTCCCCTCCTATAAATAGGAGCCTTGCGAGACTTCCCGGGGAAAATGAGAAAATGACCATTTTCACCCCCTTTTCTATATTTTCGTTATTTTGATATCCCCCGAAGTCCCGGGATTATTTTCATCGCCCGAAACACGCCCCAAAATGCCGGAGACCCGGAAAATTTATCTTTTCGGTTTCGAAGCTCTACCTTCGCAGATCCCGGTTTTCAACGACGAAAGTCATATTTAGAGCCGATGTGCTGCCCAAATTATTATTTTGACCCCCGGTTAATTCAAGGTGAGTTTAATATGTAGAAACAATTGTATGTTATGTGTTATATGTGGTATGTGCTTTTCCATGTTATCATCTCGAGTTGTTGTATCCGCTATTTTTATAGCAAAGCTGTACCTCTGACTTGAAGTGTATGACACAGGCATCACTTGGGTATTGGTATGAACCGTTGACCATGAAGTGTATGACATAGGCATCACTTTGGCTTCGGTAGAATGATATTCCTGAGTATTTTCCCGTGTTATTTTTATTTCTGCTATTTATGATAGCAAAGCTATACCTTTGACCATGTGATCAGTTTAAGAACTCAGATTCATATTGGTACTGGTATGTAGCCTCTGGCCATGTAGAGCATGTCCCCCAGTAAGTGAATGACTCTATTCTATGGCATTGGCAGATGGTTAGACAGGGCGTGAAAACCTGAAATCTACCAAAATGTTAATCCGAAGTTATATGTCTTCTGTGCCATTTGGGCCAAAGCGTTATTGATGTATATTAAGTATGGAAATTTTTATGTCTCAATGATTGTATATCTTTGAATCAAATCAGTAATTGTTAGGGAAAGCTTATCACATTATGCCTTTGTTGTTCCTTGCTCCTATTTGCTTCTGCCATATTGGTATATATATATGGCATAACGTTATATTGTATCTATTATTGAACTCACTAAGCGTTATCGCTTACCCCTCCCAATGTTTTAACATAATGCAGGCAATAAGCACCCAGTATAGTTGGAAGACTTAGAATAGTTGTAATATTATTTTTTTGTATTTTGGTTTAGGTTTGTATATATTTACAATATCCTGGGTAGTCATGTAAAATCTTAAAACATAGTCGGTTTGTATCGAATCTTTTGTAATGACTTTATGAATGTAAAAATATTATTTTATGAATATGCATGTAGCATGTTATGGAGTAACTATATTGTCAAGTATGAAAGTTTAGGTCTTTCAGAAATATGAAAGTATAGAAAGGGGTTCTTTCAATCATGGTATCAGAGCAGTGGTTTAAGTGAACTAAATCCCATGGATTGGTATTTAGGCTTAAACTATTGGAAGTTCAATATATGAACTGAATCATTGTAAATATATGGATACAAACCATAGGAAATACTTAAGTGGGGTATTGGGTAGTGATAAACCCTAGTATTCTAAGATATTAAGTTACTTCAAAAATTTTAGAGAATTAGTATATATGAACTAGGAATTTTGAGAATTTCTAGATTTAAACATGAATTGTTAAGTGAAGATGATACAACATGTATCTGGTATATTTTAGGTTGAATACCTAATGGGGTAAGCACTAGAATATTAAGAGGAGAAATGTCTTATATTCTATTAAATGCTAAATGATAAGTAAATATAACATGCTTTTGGTTTCATACCTATATTGCTATTATTTGAGAAAGTTTAAGGTCTGTTGCCGACCTTGGTTTGGAAAATTTTATGTTTAGAATTCTAAGAATTTTCGTAATAGAATTTACATGAAATTTTTCGAAGTAATAAAGATACTTATGATAATTGATATTGATAAGTTTATTGATAAACGATCGAAGGATATCGTGAAATAATAAATATGAAGTGTAATCGTAAATAGTGTATTAATACCAACAGAGTGGTATTATGCATTTAAAATATGTAAGATAATATAATAACATCTTTGGAAGAAAGATGTGCGTTTGAAATACATTTGGATAAGATAAATGTTTTGGCATAACCGATGAAGTTGTTCCACCGCTGTCCAGATTAAAGCAGTGATTGTTTATAGAGTCGGAAGAACCGAGGGTGGTGATAAATACTTTAACAGTATTGAAATTAATATAGTACAAGATTTAGAAGAATTAAATGAAGATCAAAGGAAAAGGCTAATGAAGTTTTTAGACTTATTAGGCCAAGACTTTGTGATGAAGTATGTAGTTCGAGTAGTAACCCTATACAGGATGCTCAGACTTAGTGTTTAATAATATTGAGTGATGATTGACTTCTATCACATCCTTATGGAAGTTCCATTGTGTGTTAAGCCGACTTTAACATACAAGATTGGGATAGTGAAATAGTTTATTCGGTTGTGAAAAGGCTGAGTGGCTTACTTGTTAGAGTAAGGTAGAGTACTTAGTTGAAGAAGTTATACACTCATATTATTGTATGAGAAGAAATGATGTAGTTAAGAATGACAGAGAACCAAGTTGAAACTAGTAGAGCTTGCTGAGATGCAGCTATAATGCAGACTTCTTAGGATAGACTCCTATGAAGTAGACTTAAAAGATACAACCATGAGAAGAAAACTTACTCAGATACAGGAATGACGATGTCATGAAAGGATAATGAAACCAACAAATATGTATGATGATTTGCATGAGTTAGAAGATGATGTAAGTAGTTGGAAACTATTTGTCATTACACTGCTAGAGGAAATTTTGGGTGTAGTATGTCTTGCAGAGTAGACACTACCCGAGAAAGAATTTATATGAAGAAATGGAAGTAAAATTTCTATCGACCTATGAAAAAGTATTAGGATATATTAAATCGAGCATATGCATGAGAAGAATTTTAGAAGGTGAGTATAAGTAGTCCAAGATATGTTTGATAGAAACGCGAAAACCCTAGTTGAGTCTAGGAGAAATTGTTGTATGTACTTGTTTGAACACACTTATATGTGAAAATTTGCTTTGTGAAAATTTTGAATGGTGACTTGGGAACTGCGAGACAATACTTGGGACGAGTATGAGTAGGTGTGAATAGTAGTAGAGGCCTATACTACTGGAAGCACATGACTCACACTTGGATCAGGCAAAGTCATAAGGTTACCAAGAAGCTAGTAAATGATTCCGTTTTATTCATGTGTGTCGTTACCTTCGTTTCGGTAATGACTAAGAAGATAGTTATCGCTCAAATCTTAATGTCATAAAGAATCGAGTCCGATTAGTATAAATCCGCGAAAGGAGTTGATTGGTTCAGAGAACCATGTCTTGTATAGTGACGAAACTTCAGTAGGAATACTGAAGAAGTAAATGGTCGAGGTAGTCGATAGAAATATAACGATCTTCATTAAAGGATTGAGCAATCATTAGCCAGAGATGTGACTGGTTATGTGGTGTTACTGGCCACAAGAAATGTTTCCGCCCTACTCTTACTAGTCAAATGGCGGGGAGTCAAGTTTCCGTTCAAAAGCTAAAAGATGCCAAAAGCTAAAAAGGAGGAGGTGCCAAAAGCTAAAAGATGTATATGTCCTAAAGCACGAATTGGAGATACGTGGTGCTATTCTTTCTATTTCGAAGCATCCACGTCTTGTTCAAACTCTTTTTGTTTTCTTTATTCCATCAGCTTGATTTATTCGATCTGATTCTAATACAAGAGTTTGGTTCGTTACGTGTCTTGTGCATTATAAAATCAAAGGTCATTAGAATAAGACCATTCGAGTTGTTGTTATAGCAAAAGTAAAGACCTTATATTGGGTTTAGTCTATAAACCAAGAAGGAGCAGGAGTAAGCAATGAGAATTGAGTTTTAACTCAAAGATTAGGATCGAAATCCCAATAGAGAATGATGAGCGGGTGCAGGTTTGAGCACCGCTAGTAATTAAGAAGTTTGAAGAGTTTGACAATAGTTTGTTAAATCAAAAGTTAAATATCGTACATTTTAGATTACCACAGAGGAAGTAAGTTAGGACTCGAATGTTGTGACTAGTAATTTTCTCGTAAACTTTAGATTTGCTCACATCTTATTTGATTGTGATGCCTCAGATTCTTTCGTGCCTTATAAATTCGCACATTATTTTCAAATTGCTCATTATGCAAATTGTCCAATCATTTCATATAGATAACATAGGAAATATATCATTACTTGCTGATAAAGTCCATAGAGATAGTGTTATAGGAATTGAAAGTTATAATCTTCCTGCTAACCTAATTCCTATCTTTGATATTATTCTCAACATGGATTGGTTGTTAAAGAACTACGCAGATCTCTTGTGCTACGAAGAGATGATATGCATCCCTATCGAAAGGGAAGATTCAATTTATGTCTACGGTGAAAATAATATATTTCTTTCTTAAAAACTCGTAGATTTATGTCGAAGGGATATTCTACTTATCCGGCTTATACAGTTAATACCTTGAAAGAGGAGAAGAAAACTGTGAATGATAGTCTTTGGATAATTATCGACCGGCTGATTAAGAGTGCATATTTTCTCGCCATACGTAGAACGGTTCTAATGGAGAAATACGCACAAGTTTACTTAGACGAAATTGTGTTGAGACATGGTGTGCCACTAAAGATTATTTCCGATGGTGATACTCGCTTCACTTATCACTTTTGGGCGAATATGAAGAGTGAATTGGGATCTCGAGTTACTCCCAACACAACTTATCATCCCCAGACAGATGGTTAGACGGAGAGAACTGTTGAGAGAAAAACTTGGAGACACACTTGAACAAAAGTTAGAACAAGTATATTGCGGAATAGTTAATCTCTAAGGATCTAAAAGTTCAACAATAATATAGTTAGATGGTTAGAGAGTTAGTTGCGGAAAAGTAAAGAAATAGAAATGACAGCAATTGTTATATCAAGAATACACTTAAGCTGATTGATAACAAGGAATGCATTCACTCCAAGTTAATAAGGAAGATCAAGCTTAGTGATTAAGTCAAAGATGACTTGCTCCGAAGAGAGATTATGAACAGCAGAATTATGATAAGATTTAAGTAAGAAGGGATAAGTGAAGAAAGATAGAGAGATAACTTCAGAATGTATATTCAGATAGAATGCATAAGTTATCGGTATAGAATACAAGAGAATAACTCTCTATTTATAGAGACTTAGAACTACACTAGATTACATCTCTATAAGCAGTCGTGCAAGGCATACTGGACAATAGAGTGTATTACAAAAAGGACAAGTAAAGTAATCTAGCTAAATTGACTGCGGTAGCTGACTCCGGTTGCTGATGCTGATAAAGAGACTGACTGCAGGTGCTGAAGTGGCTGCGGTAGCAAAGTTCAAGAGGGTCACTTTTATGATTCAACAATTTCCCCTAAGTGACCTCTTTAACTTCGGTTCAGCTATCAAGTTTGAGAAACTTGATCAGAATCCACCAAAACTTCCTAACGTTTTCCAGCCATGTGATTCTTCTTGTGATCTCAAACTTGACTTCTGCAGTAGTATGCTTCGATCTTTCAACTGCGGTCCGGCAGATGTCAAGTTGTTTTCTGGTGCGGCGATGCATGTCAGTCATAGGAATGAAATATTTGACATTGTCAGTCTTCCTTTTGAATATGACTCCAAGTTCAGGAAAGTTTGTTGCGCCTAGAGATCTCTCTTGAAAGCCTTCGGTAGGCATTGGCACAGGTTCAAGCGGTGGGAGATCAAACTTTTTGAGGATGGTGGGGTAGATATCCGCATCTATTTTGGCGAAATCGCAGACAATTTCCTTGAGAACGGTGTTGGCCGTTTCCAGCGCAATCTTCATCTTGGGGTGCTTCTCAGACTTATTTTGAAATACCTTGGCAATGAGGAAGATTTCTTCCGGATTCATGCAAGGGAAGTCTGTTTGGCTGCAGATGTAGTCATGTTCCCTTCTTGTCAGGGTGTACTGGATGCATTCAACCTTCATAAATTTCCGGACTTTGTAGTTCTTGACTGCGGATGGTCTATCGTTAGACCATATGTTTTCGATGGAGGAGGCGTGCTTAGCATAAAAACAATTTAGTCTCTCAAACTCCATCGGCAGTCGTTTGTGATTTGGAAGGCTCCGGTCAAACTGCTCAAATACAGTGAAGTACTTGGCATTTGGAGAAATTGGTACATCCCAGTACCCGTCTGATGGGGGTTCAACTATGTGAGGTTGGGTCGGTAGTCTTCATCTAGTAGCCTGCGGTGAGGATTAATCCAAGAATTGATCAAGGACTCATCCATCATGGTGTCAAACCCGCATTCTCTCCAAATTAACTCTGCCAGCTTGGCTGCTTTCCAATCATGCTTTCTTTGGGCGGTGGCAGGGGAGTCTGTGGTGCTTGGAGAAGACATGTTTTCAGCCAAGTTCTTGAAGTGCGGAGGAGTCTCTGGCTTTTTGGGAGTATCCTTTGGAGGTCAAGTGTGAGGAGACGGAGTATATTGAGATGGTTGCGGTGAAGGCTGCGGTGTGGGAATTTTTTTAGTGATGATGGGGGGACTCTGATGGATACATGGATCAGAGTGATGGACTTCTTCTTCTTCTTCACTTCCCCCTCTTGAGGGATGCAACGGAGGAGCTTCCTCAAGCCATTGCTTAAGTCCATCAACCTTGGCACAGACTTCTTGGAATTGAGCTTTTAGAGCTTCTACCAATTGTTGATTGTTAGGTGTGGAGGAGCTGAAGAGCAGCTTGTGGATCTCCTTTGTGAGTTGGAGGATCTCTGGACCGTGAAAGTTGGAGGACAGGGATTTCTGTAGTCTGTTGATGGTGGCGTGAAGAACAGAGATAGTGGACTCATAAGCAGTATGAGTCTCATCTATCAATTTCTGAGACTGAGAAGCTTGATCCGCGATGGCTGTCTGGAGATCTGTTTTGATTGCGGTCACCTCAGTGATGAGGCGTTCCGCTGCAGCCATGAATTCCTTATGGTCAGCCTTGCGGTTGTTGTTAGGGACCGGATCCCCATCTCTACTTTGAGAGAGATTCGTTCAGCAGCCATGCGTTCCCTTGTTTCCAGACGTTCTATTCTTTCAATCAGTGACTGCGGTCCTGGGGTGTCTTCAGGTTGCGGATGAGTAGGCTTGACCGCAGCCAAGATCTGATCGACTTTGGCTTGAAGGCTTAGGAACTCTTTTCTGGAGACAACATTCTTCTTCTTTTTCTTCTTCTCTTTAGGCTTGGAAGTTGAATGGTGGGAACCGCTGGACTCCTCTTCTTCTTCAAACATCATAAGGTCATCTTCTGAAGGGTTTGGCTTGTTGACCTCTTTGATATCGTCATCATCAAGACCGAAGGTTGGAGCAGAGCTGATTTCAACTGCGGATCCTTGCTCTTGTGATGGATTGACTGTAGGAGTGGGAATTGGATTGGGAGTTGGAGTAGGAGGGACTTTGGAGGTGCCTGCGGCTGCACCTGAAGCTTGAGCTTTTAACATTGTCTCAGCCATCTCATCCATCCAGTTCTGAACTTTTTGAATGGTGGCTACGGTACTGACATTGCTGATGGCATTTGTCCAATACTTAGCCACGAGCTGGATTTCCTGCTCCTTTTGCTGCTGCTGCTTGATCTGTTGTTCCTTGCGGGCTTGGAATGCCCTTCTGAATGCATCATACTTCTTTTTCTCTGACTCGGTAACAGGTGTGTACCGTAACCATGAGTCATTTGAATCGTCTCCGTCAAATCCTGAAAAGCGCACCGAAGTGTCCTTCGGGTCCACGGATCCTTGCACATTTGTGCTCACCGTGCCTAAACCACCTGTAAAAGATGAAAGCAGAGTAGGATTTCCTGAGCTTCCTCGGTCTCCTTGACCCGTGGTCAAGTGTGGCCTCGACTCAGTTCTGGCATGGGCGGAAGAAGTGCCCTGCGGGTGGGAAGGTGTTTGTAGTGTATGAGCGACGTTCAAAAGGATGGAGCTCAACTCCTCGGGTGAAAAGAAATGCAGTCGGGAAGCCCTGGAGACCTTAGGGCGTGCACCGGTATCATCCCCTTGGGAATGAATTGGGGGGGAGTCTCCACGATGTTGTGAATCAGACTCAGTTTCTGAGTCTGACTGGAAAATGATGGTGGTGTTGAATGGGTGTGCGGGCACCCCAAGGACTACTGGAGCCTGTTGAGAGGCTTCAGCATCGGTCCGGTCACGCATATGGTTTTGGAGGGTGCGGTTGGTTTTGGAGCGTTTTTCTTTGGGGTTCTCTGCTTCTTGGTTGCCAACTTCTTTCTTCTTTGAGAAAGATTGGATAGTGTAGTGGAAGAGGGGACTGCGGTACCCTCATGGATAATGGCTGCGGATGGAAGAGGCGGGGTAGAAGGGTATGGGGCAATACCCTCCTTAGCCTCAATGTGGTCTGAGACATCAGCAGTCTCAAGACCAAGAGAAGAAAGAATATGAGTAGGGAGTCTGTGTATCGGTCCAAATACAGTTTGATCAAAAGAAGGGTTGTACCTTTTAAGATCCTTAGTGACGAAGAAGTTGATGTCACTACCCATGTCTATTCCAGCGTCCGCATGTAGGTCTGATATGCAGAGAGACCAGAATCTTGCAAATGTGAGCTCGGTTGGGTTCTCCTTCGGGTTCTCCTTGGGAATGTATTGAAGGAAATCGTCCCATAGGATCTGCCCGTAGTTGACGTCGTGTCCGGTGAAAATGCTCCATACTAATTCCAAAAGCTTTAGTCCCATGTTGTCAATGCCTCCGGTTCTACCGGATAGACAACGGATGACAAAGTGACACACGAATTGCCATACCGTAGGCAGTTGGTTCTTCTTGAATTCACCAATCCCTCGAATTGGTTTTTGATACCCCATCTGGTAGAGGGCAGATGTGACGTCAACCATTGATGGTCAGAAGATTTTGATGGAGGGATGAACCAGAAGGTTAATGGCTGAGAGGAACTTTTGTTTGGACAAGATGACCAAAGAATCGTTAATGAGGTTGATGTGAACTTCTTGGGGGTTTTCCAGTGGGCGATAAGCAGAAAAAGCACATTTGAAGAGAGTAAAAACTGGAACAACGACTGTAAATGCATCGAATGGGCCAAACAGAGGGTGGTTCTTGAGAAACTTGATCATAAGCTTGATCGGAGCATTATATGAAGGATGATCTTGAAATATTGCTCGAAAAGTGCTTGATGCGATTGTTGGAGAGTCGGAACCGGTGGGATTCGCTGAGCCTGAAGCCTTAGATTGCTTCTTTGATGCACCTGATTTCACCATTGTAGGAGCTTGAATGTTTTGAGAAGAAGTAGAAAACAGAGTGCTTGAAGGTTTTTGAGAGAGAATGATCGATATTCAGAAAGCGTAAAGTGAATTTGGGGAAGAAGATAGGTTTATAAAGGAGAGGGTGAAAAGTTTTTAACCCTAGGTAAATGGTAAAGATAGGGTAAAACGTCGTTTGATATTTGGGGGGAAACTCTGAATTGGGATTAAATCTTAGCCACACAAAAAAAACGGTTTGAAAAAGATTTGGGTGATTTACTAAAAGAGAGCAGCATTTAATGAAAAGTCAGACATCTATCAATGTGTCAGGTGGACGTGGGGTGAGGGGAAAGGAAGTTGTAACAGATGGGATGTGCTGGGGAAGGGAAAACACAGATTAAGGATGAGTTTATGGAAACACGTTCTTTTTGTCATTATCCCTAAAATAGGTCTGACACAGGTTTATTCAGAAGGGGAATGAGACAGTTTCTAAAGAGAATGTTTTTTGTCTTTAATGTTTAACTTAATGAAGGATCATTAAATAGCACACAAAGATTCAAGGGTTGATGAAACAGTTGAGAATTATCACGATGATCGCGGATGGAAACTTCATTGCAGTTGGAAAGTCATTGCGGATGGAAATTTCATTGCGGTTGAAAAGTCATCGCGGATGGAAATTTCATTGCGGTTGGAAAATCATTGCGGATGGACTAGGAAAAGACTGTAGTGAGGAACTAAGGATAAACACTTGTACAAAGATTAGTAATAACAGACAATAAAGAACCATGAGAGATAAGTATAATATATGGTTGCGGTACCTAGACTATGGTACCATAACCATCTATCATAGATAACTCTTAATTAGAACCGCAACGGAGACCAAGGATGGTCTGCGGTAGCTAACAACTCAATAAGAATTACGGGTCTGGATTCATCATTCCTAACATTTGCAGGAAGGTGTTAAGCTTTGTGGAATCGAGCGCTTTTGTGAACACATCAACAATCTCTTCATGAGAAGGGACAAAGATGAGTTCAATGTTACCTTTTAAGATGTGGTCTTTGATAAAGTGATACCGTAGTTCAATATGTTTAGTCTTGGAGTGCTGAATTGGATTGTGAGAAATAGCAATAGCACTTTCAAAGTCACAGTAGATCGGTATCCGTAGCATTCTATACCCGTAGTCCATTAGTTGAGTTTTCATCCAAAGGACTTGAGAGCAACAACTGGCTGCGGCCACATACTCAGCTTCTGCAGTTGATAGAGAGACACAACTTTGTTTTCTTGAGGACCAGCTGACAAGTCTTCCACCCAAAAATTGACATCCTCCTGAAGTACTTTTGCGGTCTAATCTGCATCCGGCATGATCAACATCTGTGAAAGCTTGCAGGCTGAAGTCATTGCCTGCAGGGTACCATAGACCAAGAGAATTGTTTCCTTTCAGGTACCGTAGTATCTGTTTGGCTGCGGTCATATGTGACACTTTTGGGTCCGCCTGATATCTTGTACATACACCAGTTGCAAAAACAATGTCTGGCTTGCTTGCGGTGAGGTACATCAAAGAACCAATGATACCTCGATAAGTCTTGTGATCCACAGATTTGCCTGCGGGATCAGCAGAGATCTTATAACCGAAGGCCATGGGGACCTTAGCAGAAGAACACTTGTCCATGGAATATTTCTTTAAAAGTTCAGTGGTGTATTTCTCTTGATGAATGAATATCCCTTGCGGAATTTGTTTCACTTGAAGTCCTAGAAAGAAATTGATCTCTCTATTCATGCTCATTTTGAACTTGTTGGTCATGAGCTTAGCAAATTCATCCACCATGCCTTGATCAGTCGAACCAAAGATGATATCATCCACATATATTTGTACAAGCATAAGGTGGTCACCATTTGCTTTTCTAAATAACGTGGGATCAATCACTCCTCTCTTGTACCCGGATGAAACAAGGAATTCAGAAAGAGTCTCATACCATGCTCTTGGGGCTTGCTTCAGACCGTAGACTGCTTTTTCAAGCTTGTAGCAGTGGTCTGGAAATTCCATACTTTCAAAACCTGGAGGTTGCTGAAGATAGACCTCTTCTTTTAGTTCCCCATTAAGAAAGGCACTCTTAACGTCCATCTGGTGTACCTTGACATTCTTGTGAGCTGCGTATGCTAGGAAGATCCGGATAACTTCCATGTGTGCTATCGGAGCATACGTTTCATCATAGTCAATGCCTTCAAGTTGACTGTAGCCCTTTGCAACTAGTCTTGCCTTGTTTCTGACTACTGCACCAGATTCATCCAGCTTGTTTTTTAATACCCATATAGTGCCAACAATGGAGTGACCACGTGGCTTTGGTACGAGCTGCCAAACTTTGTTTCTTTGAAATTCTTCAAGCTCTTCTTGCATTGCGGCTATCCAGTCAGGTTCAAGCAATGCTTCTTTGATCGTTCTGGGCTCTACCGAGGACATAAATGATGCATAGTGGCAGTGATCAGATAGGTCCTTGGAAGGTCGAGTCTGGATGCCTGCGGATGGGTTCCCAATGATTTGACCTGGTGGGTGGTCTTTCGTCCATACATGAAGACGGGGTTGCAGATGATCAGCAGCTGCGGTAGAGGGAATATCTTGAATATCAGAAGAAGCTGCGGTGGGGGATGGCAGTTCCCCCTGGATTTGAGAACATCATGCTGAGTCATCTTGGTTTGTTGGAACGAGAGTGGAGTTTTCTTGAATGGTTGGGAGAGGTTCCCCCTGGATTGCTGATGGGAGTTCCTCTGGAACCTGAGAAGGTTCCCCCTGGACTGCGGATGGGAGAGTGATAACCCTTGGATCGGTTCTTGTGTCAATGTTTTCTATGGGTTCATCATCCGAATCCGAAGATATGTTTGATTGTAATGCTTCTCTGCGGGTAGGAGCTTGAGTATCATCTGGTACTGGAACCTCGACGGTGGTGGCTAGATCCGGAGTAGAGCTTTCCCCCTCAACCAAAGAGGTGGAAGTATTGAGAGATGCTACTTCAGATAGAGATGGTCCAGAAACATCAGCATGTTGTTGTTGAGCTGCGGGTGACACAAGAACTTCGCATAGTTTCACCGTTTCAACAGGATCGAAAAGATCATCATAATTGACTTCAACTAGATTCAAGTGTCCTGAAGAAGCAGGAATGTCACTCTCCATGATTGCAGTGGTTTCAGTGGATGGAGGGGCGTCGCGGATGTGAGAATCATCAAATTTCACATCAAATCTTTCAATGACTAGCCTTGTACGCCTGATGAGCACTCGATAAGCAACTTTGTTAGTGGATTAACCAAGAAATATGCCTACATCAGACTTCGGTGCAAATTTGTTAAGCTGATCGCGGTTGTTGATCACGAAACATCTACAACCAAAGATATGAAAGAAGCAAACATTTGGCTTGCAGTTGTTAAGGCCTTCATATGGTGTTTTATGGATCTGGCTGCTTCTACTAGAGTGCGGTGCCTTCTTTCAACTACTCCATTTTGTTGCGGTGTATATGGGGCTGAGAAGTTGTGAGTGATGCCCTTTGACACCAAGAAACTGTTAAGAAGATGATTTGTGAACTCAGTGCCATTATCACTGCGGATGCGTCTTACTGGAAGCTTGATCTGAAGTTCGATTTCTTTGATGAAGTTAATGAAAATCTGCGGTGTCTCTGATTTGAGTCTGAGAAAGAAGACCCATGTGAAGCGTGTATAGCCATCAACAATAACTAGTATGTATTTCTTGTGGTGGAGACTGACTACGGTTGATGGACCGCAGAGATCAATGTGCAATAGCTCCAGTGGTTCAGAAATAGAAGAGTCCATTATCAGAAGGTGACTTGCTTTGGATTGTTTACCACATTCACAAGCCGGACAAAGAGTATCGTTGATGAATTTGAGAATAGGGAGACCGCGGACTAGTTCTCCAGTGACTAAGTTGTTGATGTACCGGAAGTTGAGATGAGCTAGCTTGCGGTGCCATAGCCAGCTGACTTCGGATACGACTTTCGATAGGAAGCACAACTGCGGTCTACCAATGATCAGAGAGACATCCAAAGGATACATCGTACCTTCGGATCGAGATTTGATCAGACAGGTGTTTCTGTCACTATTCATTACATAACAGAACTGATCATCAAATTCAACCCTATGTCCTGCCTTACATAGTTGGCCAACACTAATGAGATTGTGTTTGAGGCCTTCTACATAGGCAACCTTCTGGATAGAAAAATTCCCCGTGCCTCTCGCACGGGGAATTTATCTTATGTCAAATCCAATCAGAGTCAGAAACCTAGTACTTTTTCCAAAACTCACAACACTCCAGATCTGATCAAACACCCAGGACTAGGACTAGAAGTTGACAAAAGACCTGTCCCTACAACCTCGGTTCATGCATCATTCAGAAACACATCAGTTTCCCCAGGCTCCAAACTAGTTTGGATACCTAAACTAACCGTGTAATTCTCAGGCTTTGTGCAAGGAGGAACAAGAAGATGAGTGGTTAATTGATAGTGCCTGCTCCTTGCATATGACCGGAAGGTTAGAATACCTTCGGGACTTCAGGCCTGTATGCAATAGTGGACATCAGTTGCCCCAGTACTTAGTCACTTGGAGACACACTTGAACAAAAGTTAGAACAAGTATATTGCGGAATAGTTAATCTCTAAGGATCTAAAAGCTCAACAATAATATAATTAGATGGTTAGAGAGTTAGTTGCGGAAAAGTAAAGAAATAGAAATGACAGCAATTGTTATATCAAGAATACACTTAAGTTGATTCATAACAAGGAATGCATTCACTCCAAGTTAATAAGGAAGATCAAGCTTAGTGATTAAGTCAAAGATGACTTGCTCCGAAGAGAGATTATGAACAGCAGAATTATGATAAGATTTAAGTAAGAATCAATGAGTGAAGAAAGATAGAGAGATAACTTCAGAATGTATATTCAGATAGAATGCATAAGTTATCGGTATAGAATACAAGAGAATAAGTCTCTATTTATAGAGACTTAGAACTACACTAGATTACATCTCTATAAGCAGCCGTGCAAGGCGTACTGGACAATAGAGTGTATTACAAAAAGGACAAGTAAAGTAATCTAGCTAAGTTGACTGCGGTAGCTGACTCCGATTGCTGATGCTGATAAAGAGACTGACTGCGGGTGCTGAAGTGGCTGCGGTAGCAAAGTTGAAGAGGGTCACTTTTATGATTCAACAATTTCCCCGTAGTGAGAACACCGTAACCTCGGATGACACCATTTTCATTATTGCCAAATGTGACATTTCCACCATTGCATACAGGCCTGAAGTCCCGAAGGTATTCTAACCTTCCGGTCATGTGCAAGGAGCAGGCACTATCAATTAACCACTCATCTTCTTGTTCCTCCTTGCACAAAGCCTGAGAATTACACGGTTAGTTTAGGCATCCAAACTAGTTTGGAGCCTGGGGCAACTGATGTGCTTCTGAATGATGCATGGACCGAGGTTGCAGGGACAGGTCTCTTGTCAACTTCTAGTCCTAGTCCTAGGTGTTTGATCAGATCTGGAGTGTTGTGAGTTTTGGAAAAAGTACTAGGTTTCTGACTCTGATTGGATTTGACATAAGATAAATTCTTCTGACAACTGAACTGACATTTACAAAAGGAGATTTTGTTTTTTGTTCTGACATTATGTTTGGTCAGTGGTTTAAAGGATGAATTGGACTTGTTACCGGTCCGAGGTGGGTAATTCCTGACATGAGTGTTGTTGGATTTCGAAAAAGTACATTTTTGGAAAGATGTTGCACATGTAGATTTCTGAGTTCCTTTTGGTGGAGTTGGTAGAATACCCTTCCATTTGTTGAAATTTTGACGTGACTTTAAAAGTGTTGTTGTGGGTAAAATACCTTTCCATTTAGGATCATTTGAGGAATAGACCTGAAAACCATTGTTTTGAAAAGACTGAACACCCCTTTTTGTTTTGACAGAGGAAGCAGGAGTGACTTTTGAAGCTGGACTTTCCTTTTTGTTTGTTTTCTTGATAGGAGAGTTTTTTGACATGTAGTGTGAGAAAACAAATTTTTCTGGACTCTTGGACTTAGGAATTCTGACATGCTTCTTATTTTTTGAAAAACTTTTTCTATTTGTGCCTCAAGATCTAATTTCCTCTTTGAAGGCCTTTTTGGCCAACGATTTTGGTGAACCGCAGTCATTGATGTTCAACTGCGGTTTCCTGGAATTTTTAGGATAATTTTGAAAACGTGGGCTTGAGTCATCCGAACTTGAAGATTCTGGGATCTGAGAGCATTGTCCCACTTCAAAGTTCTCTATAGGTAATTCATGATGAATCGTCTGAAGAGTCACAGTTCCTTTTGCTGAGGACTGCGGTAGTGATGTTTTAACTACTGCAGAGTAAGTCTGAGTTGAGACTGCGGTGGGACTTTTGTGAGATTTTTGACTGCAGTGTGATGAACTACGGTCTGAAGACAGAGGTGGAATTAGATCACATGTGTGACCTTCAACAACGATTTCTTCATCAACTACAGATGATGTTTGAGAATTTGGATAAACGGTGCCACATATAGGAATTAGATCACATGTGTAACCCGAAACCTCAGGCACTATTTCCTCAATGACACAGTTATTGCTTAGACTATGCAGTCTACCGAAGTGAGTTTTGATATCTTCGGGAAAGGTTTTGTCATTGACAGGGAAATGAAATTCTCTGTCCGGAGGGACATACAGTCTGTCTTTGTTGAACCGGGGTGAGGAATCCATTGCGGTAGGATATCCATTTGACCAACCCCAATTGTATGTATTGTCCACGGTTCCATTGTTCACCAAATTTTCAATAGCTTCACTTTCATTAAACAATTTTTCAATTAAGAGATTTAAGCGTACAATTTCACTCTGAGCTAAATCTCTCTGATTCAAAGCTATCTCTAATTGGGTTTCACTTAACATTCTTGCAACTTTTTCTAACTCTAGGTCCTTCTCTAACATAGCCATCTTGAGTATTTTGTTATCTAGTCGTCCTCTTACGTGGAACATCTCTTGGGACGCAATGTTCTTTTCATCTAAGTCTTTGTTATAGTCTGAAAGGACGACATCACACGTGTCATTAAGATCATCTATGTAGGGTTGACAGTCATGCATGCTATAATTTAGAGTTTGGATCATGAGTTTTACCTGTTCGACGATGCTTAGAGTTCCATCCTTTGCCATGTAGCAGTAGTTTTTGTTCAGCATTGCAGGCTCATCAGCATCCGCATCTGCGGTGGCTAGCATGCATATTTTTTCTTTGTTTTTGACACTGCTGATGGCTTCATCTTCGTCTCCGGATGACCAAACTTGATGGTCTCTTTTGACATGGGCTACGTATGCCCTTGCCTTTTCAGCCTTTTTGTTTGTCTTCCAATTCTTGAGTCATTCTGAGGTAGAATGCTCTGTCTTTCACTACATTGGCCTTACAATCTCGTGCAAAGTGATTCTCTTTGTTTCATTTGTGACAAATTTCAACATCAGTCTTGTCTTCTGAAGGAGTACCGGAGTCAGTGATTTGAGGAGACTGCGGTACCTCCTTTGGTTGATTATTCTGAGATTGCGGTGGATGAGAATTTTTGGGATATCGAGGATGGTTATTCTGGGAACCAAAGTTACGGTTGAATGGAGGTTTGTTGAACTGTTGATTTTTGCGGAAGGAAGGAGGGGGTAGACGGTTGAACTGTTGGCTAACCAGAGCAATAGCCTTTTGAAATTCTTTTTCATCATCATACTCTGAATCAACTTCGTATGACTGCGGTGGAGTCTCATACGATGAAGAGTAGGGTGATTGCAGTGGAGCTTGTGCTATGAGAGCAAGTGGTCCTCCGAAGTCAGCACAATCTTTGAGCTTGCAGCTCTCCATAGAGCTGGTAAAGTGACAAGGAGTGAATCTTTCTATCACCTTGGACTATCATCTTGGCCGTAGTCCAATGTCTTCCCAAACCATTAAGAAACTAAAGATTGGTTTCATGGTTACTGCGGATGGTGCCCGCACTGGATAACTTGGTGACTATCAGGTTGAACCTTTTGAAGGAGTCTTCCAAACTTTCACCAGTATGAGCTTTGAAGTTGTTGAACTCATTGAGTGCGGTAGTAGGCTTCTTGTCTTGTGCTTGTTCTGAGCCTTCGTACAAATTCGTGAGAACTTCCCAGATCTCTTTTGCTAATTTGCAATTTATGATAATGTCGAAGTTGTCGGGAGCAACTCCACAGGAGATTTCATAAAAAGCAACAACATCATTTTCCATTTTATCGAGATCATCCTTGGTGGGACGGCTCATAACTGGTTGACCTCCTCCTAATCTGGTTGTAGCGCCGTCGGTTTGAACAGGTGTAAGTACTGGGACATGTGGTCCTTCTTCTACGGATCGCCATACATCTCTACCAAGTCTTCTCAAGTACCTTTCCATTCTTTGTGACCAGTGATGATATTCATTTGCTACCAGTATTGGGGCTCGGTTAGAACCACCAACACTGTTGGAAACATCCAGAGATAACGATTGAGCCATTTTGAAGCTGTTTTTTTTAGAGATGAGCTTAAGTGGTATAGAAAGCCTTTTGAAAAATCAGAGTTCCGTTTTCAAAAGGCAACCACTATGGCTCTGATACCAATTGTTGAGAGAAAAACTTGGAGACACACTTGAACAAAAGTTAGAACAAGTATATTGCGGAATAGTTAATCTCTAAGGATCTAAAAGCTCAACAATAATATAGTTAGATGGTTAGAGAGTTAGTTGCGGAAAAGTAAAGAAATAGAAATGACAGCAATTGTTATATCAAGAATACACTTAAGCTGATTGATAACAAGGAATGCATTCACTCCAAGTTAATAAGGAAGATCAAGCTTAGTGATTAAGTCAAAGATGACTTGCTCCGAAGAGAGATTATGAACAGCAGAATTATGATAAGATTTAAGTAAGAAGCGATGAGTGAAGAAAGATAGAGAGATAACTTCAGAATGTATATTCAGATAGAATGCATAAGTTATCGGTATAGAATACAAGTGAATAAGTCTCTATTTATAGAGACTTAGAACTACACTAGATTACATCTCTATAAGCAGCCGTGCAAGGCATACTGGACAATAGAGTGTATTACAAAAAGGACAAGTAAAGTAATCTAGGTAAATTGACTGCGGTAGCTGACTCCGGTTGCTGATGCTGATAAAGAGACTGACTGCGGGTGCTGAAGTGGTTGCGGTAGCAAAGTTCAAGAGGGTCACTTTTATGATTCAACAAGAACAATCCAAGGAGTAGAAGATATGCTTCGTGCATATGTCTTAGAGTTCGGTAGTAATTGTGAACAACATTATGTTGGCATAATGTTGGACAGAAAATCCTTGGTGATCCTGAAATGATTCAAGACACCACTGATAAGATTCAAATTATACGAGAAAGAATGAAAGTAGCCCAGGATCGAGAAAAGACCTGTGTAGAAATGGAGGAGACGATCTGTAGAATTCCAAGTGGGTGATACTGAAGGTAACCCCGTGGAAAGGTATTATGAAATTTGAGAAGAAAAGGAGATTGAGTCCTAGATTTGTTTGACGTTTCAAAATTATATAGACAATTAGTCAACAAGCATATCGCTTGGAAATTGCCTGAAGATTTGGCAGGTATTCATAATGTATTTCATGTAAGATATCTACGTAAATGCTTGAGCATGTATGATGAAACGATTCCATTATCCAAGGTGAAACGGGATAATAAATTTATGCTTAGGGAAAATAAGAATGAGATTAGAGCGAAATATCCTCATTTGTCCAAATCGATGTAATTTCGGGGACGAAATTCTCAAAAGGAGGAGGTATTTGTAACATACACGTTTTGAGATCATGTTTTATATAAATAATATTATGAAATATTATGTGATATTGAGTATTGAGTTCTAACAGATAGTTTTTACTAGAAATAAGGTAAAACTATGTTTAGAATCACTCATAAATTATTGGAAGTCTTATGAGATTCCAATTAAAAGCTAAATAGTGAAATTTAGCGAAAATATAAAACTTGAAATAAGTAAAATTTTATTGTTGAAAGTTGTAGATAATCTCGTTAGAAACACGTAGGCGAAAACCTCGTCGAAATCCGAGTTATAACGAAGAAGTTATGACCAATCGAAGATCCGCGATAAAACCGGCACGGTGCCGAATGACGTACAAAGTGAGTTTTTGATAAACTACTTTTTAGCCTTAGTGATCTAAATGAAATTCGTAGTATTCGTTAAACCGAGAAGTTCGATAAAAAGAACGCCAAAATCTGACTTCGTATGAGGAAGTTATGATTTTTACAAGTTTCAGCTTAGCAGTAGACAAGTAAAAACTCGAATTTTAGATCGAATGATTTTTAACCGACACGACCTAAACGAGAATCGAAGGTCACGTCATTAGTAGTACAACGGTAAAAAGTCTTATGAAAATGGACATCGGATGAAGAAGTTATGAATTTTTAACGGATTTACCAGTCCCGGTCTGTTAAAAATAATAATATAAAAATAAAATCAAAATTTTCCGACGAAGTCTAAACGAACGTTGTAGAGCATAATTTTCTCTACTCGTGCATATAAAGAACGTCAAAAACGGAGTTCGTATAAGAAAGTTATGGATTTTACAAGATTTGGCACGATTTTCGAGAAATTTCGGATGAGTCATCTTTGGATACATCACCCTCGCATGCGAGGCTTACACGTCTCGGACATGTGCTCACTGCTGATTGGACCGCAGTATGCGTGGCACCCTCTGATTGGTCCGAAGTCGTCACCTTCTTTCCCCATTGGACCGAAGCTCGGACCACTAAGGAGCCTCCAGCTGTCCGAACCGAGGCCTCGCAGAAGCTGCTTCTGCCGCGTGTCCGAAGCCTCGCATACGTGTCCCTCTTCCGCGGATGCCATGTGCCTCGCTGACTTATCCCCTCTTGGCCGACCTTCGGATTTCCCCTCCAATAAATAGGAGCCTTGCGAGACTTCCCGGGGAAAATGAGAAAATGACCATTTTCACCCCCTTTTCTATATTTTCATTATTTTGATATCCCCCGAAGCCCCGGGATTATTTTCATCGCCCGAAACACGCCCCGAAGTGCCCGGAGACCCGGAAAATTTATCTTTTCGGTTTCGAAGCTCTACCTTCGCAGAGCCCGGTTTTCAAGAAAACTCCCGGTTTTCAACGACGAAAGTCATATTTAGAGCCGATGTGCTGCCCAAATTATTATTTTGACCCCCGGTTAATTCAAGGTGAGTTTAATATGTAGAAACAACTGTATGTTAGGTGTTATATGTGCTATGTGCTTTTCCATGTTATCATCTTGAGTTGTTGTATCCGCTATTTTTATAGCAAGGCTGTACCTCTGACTTGAAGTGTATGACATAGGCATCACTTGGGTATTGGTATGAACCGTTGACCATGAAGTGTATGACATAGGCATCACTTTGGCTTCGGTAGAATGATATTCCTGAGTATTTTCCAGTGTTATTTTTATTTCTGCTATTTATGATAGCAAAGCTATACCTTTTGACCATGTGATCAGTTTAAGAATTCAGATTCACAGTGGTACTGGTATGTAGCCTCTGGCCATGTAGAGCATGTCCCCCAGTAAGTGAATGACTCTATTCTATGGCATTGGCAGATGGTTGGACAGGGCGTGAAAACCTGAAATCTACCAAAATGTTAATCCGAAGTTATATGTCTTCTGTGCCATTTGGGCCAAAGCGTTATTGATGTATATTAAGTATGGAAATTTTTATGTCTCAATGATTGTATATCTTTGAATCAAATCAGTAATTGTTAGGGAAAGCTTATCACATTATGCCTTTGTTGTTCCTTGCTCCTATTTGCTTCTGCCATATTGGTATATATATATGACGTAACGTTATATTGTATCTATTATTGAACTCACTAAGCGTTATCGCTTACCCCTCCCAATGTTTTAACATAATGCAGGCAATAAGCACCCAGTATAGTTGGAAGACTTAGAATAGTTGTAATATTATTTTTTTTGTATTTTGGTTTAGGTTTGTATATATTTACAATATCCTGGGTAGTCATGTAAAATCTTAAAACATAGTCGGTTTGTATCGAGTCTTTTGTTATGACTTTATCAATGTAAAAACATTATTTTATGAATATGCATGTAGCATGTTATGGAGTAACTATATTGTCAAGTATGAAAGTTTGGGTCTTTCAGAAATATGAAAGTATAGAAAGGGGTTCTTTCAATAATCATGTACCAAAATTTCGTTTGCTGCCTCTCGATCCCGGTTGATCCATTTTCTACGCTTCTTATCGCCGTGTAAACTTTCGCCTCTATCACGTACCATGTCTTGTGTCGCACACAATAGTGTGTAGAAAACCAATTCGTCATCAGAATCATCATCGGATGAAGAAGAAATTGAACCGAAAAAATTATCCTTTTTTTAAGTGTGTGATTGTTTTGAAAGAGTGTGTGTGTGTGTGTTTTGTTGTGAAAAAAATGTGTATAATATATATATATATATATATATATATATATATATATATATATATATATATATATATATATATATATATATATATATATATATATAGTGAAAGTTAATTAACAATTGAATGTATTTTTTTAATAATTTTCAAATGGTCGAAATCCCCCCCAACGGTAAAAATTGAGATAGCCCAATCACAACCTCTGTCTTCTTCTGTCTTTGTACTCACGCCACAGCAAGAGCATCAACCCTAGGGGCGGTGTTCACGCGTCTTGGGGGGCTCCACGTCAGCCTCTCATGCGTCTTGGGGGTTCTACTCTGGGCAGCCTTATTTGTAGACGTAGTTATAGTGAGATGCACAAAGCTTTTAAGAAACTAAATGGGTACATAAATTGTCTAAAGCATATGGAATGTCCCCAAACATTACTTTATTGTGTCTCTAGTTTTCTTTTACCATTCAATGTGTGATTTAAAAATTACAAAATATTTTATCGATGTAATATGTTGAAGATCAAATTGTTGTGCTTGTCTTTGTGAATTTCTGTATTCGAGCTTTTGTTGTTATCCAAAGGTAATGGAATGTTTATTAAGTAAATACTTTTTCACATATTCTTTTGTATTTGTTTCGAAGTAATGCAGACTCATACTCAGTTCCTCCTTCTTAAACCTTACACATGTTGTAGCATCCACATTTATTTTCATAAGATGTTGATATGCCACACCCACCTCACCTCATAACTTAATTGTATATATATGTGGCGTGAATCTAGGATCATGTGTGCACAAACATTTATTTCTTGCAATTTAATCCTTCGAGTCCTTGGTTTTCTTGTTAATATTCTTCATGAGTATTGGAGCTACCTGAAATAAAAGTATCATTGAAAAGTTATTCCTCCTTGTTGATTATAATTCCATATTTTATTTCCCATTATTAACTTTTTTGTGCTCCAACAAGTGGTATTAGAGCAAGATTAAAATATCCTTCTGGGATTTTTGATCTGTTTGTTATCCTTGTTATCCAAGTTTCATTCAGATCCTATTTTAGTAAATTTAAAATTGTGATGTCTGAAGTTTTTTTTGATTTTTCAAACATATTGTTTGAATATGGAAAATTTCAATCAACATGTAATTCAGCTCAATAACTCAAACAAATCTAAATCAAATATCAACACACAAATGTTGCTCCCCCGTGACTATGATGACTAGATTAGTTGAATGGAAGACTATATCTATGTTATTGATGAAGACATATGGAGATCAGTGAAGAATAGTCCTAATATGTATGGAATTGGATCCCGATTTGGTACTAGTGAAGCTATTGTTGAAGTAGAGACAACCCTCATGTCTGCTAATAAGAAGAATAATGAAAATGATCGAAAGGCAAAATGAGAACTTCGTTATGATATCCCACATAACATTAACTTTAATTTGAAAAATGGTGTTTCTGATCATGATATGCGGAAAAAGCTTAAGGATTTGTACAAAGAAATATAGAAACGTAAGAAATCATGAATGACAAGTTCTTTAATACAATATCTTGAGTTTCATCAAAAACTCGATGAATCTCTTGAAAGTTCTTATGAACGTTTCAATTTAATAATAACAATTCTAGAATCGCATCAAGTAATAAAAAGTCAGCAATTGACTAACATTACATCCATTTCATCCTTGAGAAAGGAGTGTAAAACTCACAACCTCTGTTATTAAAAGTCATGAAAAAGCTTATTATTACACTTTAACGGATTTTTTTATATCCTGAAAATTCATGAAGAATGCATCATTGATATAGAGAAATAAAACTCATTTGGTGGTCCACTCACACTTCTTTCAAGAGAAGAAGGTACAAACCAAGGTTTGTTTGATGAAGAAATTATGTCTAAAATCCCTGATAATGATGATCATGCACTCTATGTCAACAACATCAAAGCAAAAAAGTTCTACAAGAAACATCAACAAATTCCCGTCCCACTGTGAAAAACAATAAAAAAAACTTATGAAGTACTAAAACAAAGTTTAAGAATCATCAAATGGCATGAAGTGCGGAAAGTTTGAAATTTATGAATCAAAATGAGTTTTATAAAGACTTTGATAAATGGTTCTAGAACATTCTACACAAGTAAATAGAAAATGATGCTTCATATTAAACTTTGATTACAGTTGTTTGAATGTTCCAAAGGCATTCTAAAACTCTAAGGATGCATATAGATGTTACAAAGTAAAATGCTCTCAGAACACTCTCTAGAAAATATAAACGTGAATGAATAGAATAAGTAAGATCGAGCGGAGTGAGCAACTTTAGGATCCAAAGGGGCTTATTTTTAGGCTTTGGAAAAGCTCGTCACATGGGTTGACTAATCAGGTGTTGACACGTCATCATGGCTAAGTCATCAAGTGACACCGTGCCCTACTTAATAGATTATGGGTGGAAGATTCCATTTATGTTAGGTTTGCATTAAGTTTCCATCCAAGTCTTGAGTCTTGAATTCACTTGAGCATTATTGATCAATTTTAATTGTTGATGTTATTGAGAGTCACGCAAGCTGGAAATTTGCAATATGATTTTGAAATATTTGAGTTGTCCATTGTGCCATGTCATGTACTTAGAGCATCCACTATCAATGTACCATGTCTCGTCGTGTGGTACTTCGGCATAAAAAACATGCAATTAGATAGAAATTTTTGGTATCCAAATCTTTTTGATCCCTTGGGTGTTTGTTTTCCTAGGACTAATTACGGTAGGGACTTTCTTATCTTTTACAAAATTTTCAATATTTATAGTCGTTGCTTTGTTTTCAGGCACTTTGTTTTTGTTTTTCTTAGGCGCCTTTCTTTGGGTTTTATGGTATCGATAATTCACTTCTAAATTGATCAAACATAGGAAACAGACCATTCCCCGCAAACCGGTTAACCATTTGAAACATAAAGTTTCCCTATACTAATGACTACCTCCAAAGGACGGATTCATGCCACTAAAAGGAATGAGAGTGGTTTTTTTGTCTACACAAGGAGTCATTTGATCCGGTCTGGGCATTTTAAAGTTGTTAGTTTCAAAACTATTTCGCCCATGAGTTCTAGTTTGGCTTTAGAATCTTTAATTTGAAAGAGAAGAACTTTTAGGGTTCGAGGTTTTAGGTGGAATGACATTTTCAGTCTGACCTCGACTTGGTTTTTTCTGTTCTTTTCTATTTTTTTTTCTTCTTCTCATTGTTTGTAGTTTCAACCACTTTGGGTTGTTCGGTTGTGACTACTTTTGAACCTTGGTTTATTGGAGTTGATTTTGGATCTTCCACTAGTGTGATGGGTGTGAAATATTTTGGATGTTGGTTTTCAAGAGATGATTTTAGGAAAAGTGGAACAACATATGCTTCATAATTTAAATTTATAGGATGTACAATGTTGTTTTCTTGAATTGTAATTTTTCCAAATTTTTCCTTTCTGGAGTACTTTTTCCAATTTTTTTGTCCATGAGATAGAAGCATTTATATATGTAAAAATGTCACGATTGAACAAGTTAGGATTGATACCTTTTAGTGAGGTTTTTCTTATTGGTTTAGAAATAGGAAAATTAATCAAATTTTCAACTGCAACTTTTGGAATTGATGAAACCTCAACTGAAACTTTCGGTGCAAAGGATATTTCTAGAAAAGTTGGTTTCTTTTCTTTCACAGGTTTCTTACCATCAGACTTCTATATTTTGGTGGAGTCTTGAGAAATGGGATTTTTTTACTATGAAATTCTCTACATTGGGGGTTACAACAGAGTTTTCAACTAAAAATGATGGGTTTTCAACTAAAGAATTAAACTTAAATTTCAAGTCTGTAAGATATTGGGGTGCTATGGTTTGCAAAGGATCCAGCGAGACTCAAGTGGTAATCGCATCAGTCTGAATGTAACCACTTCTTCTTGATATCCGTTTTCCGCATAGAAAAGTCTTGGATCACACGGTTTCAAATCAGGTTGAATATTAAACTACTACATTTTATGGCTTTGGTCACTCGACGCCGGAAACGAACAGTCACACATATGATATTTTAAGTCGCTGAAGGTGTCCATCGTGTAACTATTCGAAACCTTATTTCCACACCTTCTAATAATTAAGTAGCTGAAGAGAACTGAAATATTTTGGCGGAACATTCAACCACTTATTAATTGGGAGGCATGACTATAGAAGATTTATTTTGACGCATTAATTACTCTTTACGTAAAAAAAGTGACAAATATACTAGAGTAAAAAAAAGTGACAAAAAAGTATCCAAATTTCATAAATCGTCACATAAAGTAAATGTTTATGTCGCTAACTCATAAACTGGAGTTTGTCTCACATGATTTCAGTGTAGAAAAAATTTGGTACATATGGTCTCATAACTATAAGTGTGGCTGAAGTTGAACGTGTATTATAGCTTTCCTACCGTTTATGTGTATATCCACTTATTATTTCAAAGTGGTTGTATGGATTTCAAATAGCCACACCATATCACAAATGTGCATCGCATGATTTTTATTAGTCACATGGCAAAATATTCATGTAGCTATTATTTAAAGCAAAAATGACGAGAAAGTGTTAATCATTAAGTTTGCTATTAGTCACATTGAGTGTTATTGTTTGTAAATCAAGAGATAATATATTTATAATTTTTTATGTGTACAGTCACATATTATTTCAAAGTCATTGTATTGATTTCGAATAGCCACACCATATCACAAATGTGTATCCAAATGATTTTTATTAGTCACGTAGCGAAATATTCATGTAGCTATTAATTAGAGAAAAGATGGGCAAAAAAGGTTAATCTTTAAGTTTGATATTAGTCACATTGATTGTTATTATTTGTAAATCATGAGAAAATACATTTATAATTGTTTATGCTTGTAAATCATAAAGTCTGGTTTGCCGCACATGATGTAAGTGTATCAAAATAAATCTGCTTGTAAATCATATTGTTGTTTTTGGTAATAATATTACATGTAAATCTATATAATAATTACTATATATGATTGGGAATTTAGCTAGATATATACATATAATTAAGTACATACTTTCGTTTAATTTGTGACACTATATAGTTACTATGTGTGTTTGATCATTAATTAGACAACACAATTATAACAACATATTTGTTAGTTTTGAAAACTTTGGGGGAAATTTAAAATTCCAAAACTTATATGGGAGTATGTCACACCCCGAAACCGAAGGCGGAAACGTTCCGGGGCGGAGTGACGTTATGCGTAGTATCACAACAGTTGTATCATAGTAAGCATAGTAAACACAACCATTACATTATAATATGAATATTTACATTGTTCAAAAACATGATTTATACATAACAGTATAGAAAAAGTAAAAGACGTGAATCCGAAACGCTCCGTCTTCTCAAAAGTCGGCAGGAATACCTATCTATTGATGCCCTGAGAATACAAGCAGTTTTAAAGAATATCTGCATAAAGCTGGTGAGTTCATAAGCGTTTAGTTCTGGTGAAAGAAAGGTTTCTTTGATCCTTTGAAAAGTGTTTACCAAGAAAATCCCATATTTTCTTATGAAAGATGTTTGATTTCCCATTAGTTATATGATAAACCACCTGTTTATGAAAGTTTGAGTTATCCCAAGAAAATCGCATATTTTCTTATGAAAGATGTTTGGTTATCGATTTTGAAAGAGAAGTACAAGTATCTACCATACTTGTGTCGTTAGATGTAGTTTCCTTGAAAGACCCTGTTTATTCTCCGTGAAATGTATTAGACTTATTACAAAAATAGAACTAATAAGTAGGTAGTGAACTAGATCCTAAGGGTATTATCAATACCCTCTAGTAATCAAATCGGTTATTACTTTGAGGTTAGTTCACTAGATTCATTATTACCAAAGTAAATCTCTATTATCTAGGTTGCGAGTTTCATAACCATACATTAAACTGGATATGGCACGTACGGTGGCCAGTATCATTTTATGACTTTGTCACCCGTAGACCTGACGGTCCCACTGTAGCTAGCAGCGAGGTGCGGGATAGTCAGTCCCGTATAGATCTATACACAATAGTCACGGTCTCCCTCCAAGAAATTCTGGTTATAAGGGTAGTCATACACTCACGAATCCGGTGGAGTGTTACCAAAGACGTGTCTCCAATAATATAACTGAGCAAAAGTTTCCTTGTACTTTTGCTTGTATCCCCCCCCTGAAAACATGAAAAACTCGGAAAAACATAGGGGTATGAACTCACTGTTTATCGTAGGATCCGAAAGCACAATTTATTACGAGTGTTGAGTGTCAACCGATGTTTCGTACGCGAGTGGATCCTATTATCATGTGATAACACATATACGCATTAGAATTAGAGTGTTTCATGACTAAACATGACGGGAAACCACCCTAAAGACTAGGAAATGCTTGTCGGGACCCTATATGATCAAATAAGGGATGTGTACGGCCATTTGAGTGAGTGTGCGGCCAGGCTGTGTGTGCGGTTGCACACAGGAGTGTGCGGCCGTACAGAGGGTGTGTGCGGCTGTACACTCCTCTTTTGTGTCCGAAACGTTGATTTTGAGGTGCTTTCAGGTGTTCTAGTGCCAATACCAAGTCCAACTAGCAAATGGGGGGCCAAACTCTTCACTTTGGAGAGTTTTAGTGTGTGTGCGGCCACCTTATGAAGGTGTGCGGCCGTACACATTCAAAGGATGAAGAACACGAAGAACACTATGAGTTTTAAGCTTAGATTCAAGTGTCTTACCACTATAACAAGCTGAATGATGAAGGGGTTCACGTTTTTGAGGCCTTTAGAGTGTTCTTGGGTGTAGTTTTTAGAGAGAGAAAGTAGTGAGAGAAAGCCAAAGGAAAGGAATGAGTGAAGGGGGGTTCCCTTATATATATACAAGGGTGAGTGCGCCTGGAGGGTGGGTGTGCGTCCGCACACCCATGTGTGCGGCCGTACATACCTCTCATGAGGGTGTATGGCCCGATTTTGTTTCTAAACGACATGTTGACTCATTCCTAACCTCATTCCCAACTGTACTCAAGCTTAGAATGCTTAAACGGACCCTTAAATGACGTTAAAAGGTGACGAAATCGAGTTTAAAGTTGATATAAAGATCGATTGCACAGGATAAAAGTTTCGGGTTGTCACATCATCCCCCCGTTAGAGGGAATTTCGTCCCGAAATTTGAATATACAATACAAATCATGGATTAGAAAAGAGATGTGGATACTTCTGTTTCATCTGATCTTCGCGCTCCCAAGTGAATTCCGGTCCCCGCTTGGCATTCCAGCGAACCTTCACTATCGGGATGCGACTTTGTTTCGTTCGTTTGATCTCTCGATCCATGATTTCGATTGGTTCTTCCACAAAGTTCAGATTCTCGTTGATTTCAATCTCACCGAGAGGAATAGTAAGAGCTTCGTCGGATAAGCACTTCTTAAGGTTCGAGACGTGGAAGACGGGATGAATGTTACTAAGCTCTTGAGGTAATCGGAGTTTGTAGGCTACGGGACCGATCCAAGTGAGGATCTCTAATGGTCCTACGTATCTTGGATTTAGCATTCCACGCTTCCCAAAGCGTATCATGCCTTTCCAGGGCGAGACTTTTAACAGAACGCGATCTCCAACCTGGAATTCCAAGGGTTTTCGTCGAATGTCGGCGTAGCTCTTTTGTCTATCTCGGGAGGCTTTCAATCGTTCTCAGATTTGGACGATCTTTTCGGTGGTTTCGCGAATGATTTCTGGACCAGTGAGAGTGTTATCTGGGACTTGTCCCTTGGCTAACTGCGTGTCGCCCACCTCATCCCAGCACAGAGGGGATCTGCACTTGCGGCCATAGAGGGCTTCGAAAGGCGCAGCCTTGATGCTGGTATGGTAGCTATTGTTATAGGAGAACTCGACCAAGGGTAAATGAATGTCCCACGACTTACCGAAATCGATGACACATGCTCTCAACATGTCTTCCAAGGTTTGGATGGTTCTCTCACTCTACCCATCTGTTTGAGGATGATAAGCTGTACTCATGTCCAGCTTAGTTCCAAGAGCCTTCTGTAGGGACTGCCAGAATCTCGAAGTGAACCTGCTATCTCGATCGGAGATAATGGACACAGGTACCCCGTGCAGTCGGACTATCTCATAGATGTAGATTCGTGTCAGTCTCTCCATTTTGAAGGTTTCTTTGATTGTTAGGAAGTGAGCGGATTTAGTCAGACGGTCGACTATCACCCAGATGGCATCGTTCCCACGCGGAGATTTGGGTAGTTTGGTGATGAAATCCATAGTAATCCTTTCCCACTTCCATTCGGGAATTTCCGGCTGTTGGAGTAGACCTGAGGGTTTCTGATATTCGATCTTCACTTTGGCCACCAATGTAGCGATTTCCGCTTTCATGTTTGGCCACCAATATAACTTCTTGAGATCGAGGTATATCTTGTCCGAACCTGGGTGAACTGAGTATCTGGTCTTGTGAGCTTCATTCATTACAACCTCTCTGTAACCACCGAACTTTGGGGTCCAGATCCGGTCCATGAAATAATAGACTCCGTTTTCCTTGATTTCTAGGTTCTTTTCCATTCCTCTTAAGGCTTCATCCGTGATGTTCTCTGCTTTTAAGGCTTCTAGCTGAGCCTCCTTGATTTGCGCGGATAAATGGGAATGGATAGTCATAGTTAGTGCCTTCACTCTGCGACCTGAGTACTCTTTTCGGCTGAGGGCATCTGCCACCACATTGGCCTTGCCGGGATGGTAGCGGATTTTGCACTCGTAATTGTTGGGTTTTGAGCATTCTAACACTCCTATGGTGTACATGCAACCCTATAAACCTTGGATCTATGTTTTCTCTATTATACATGCCAATAATCAATATTCCAAGGTTTCATCCTAACTAGCATATTATGAAGCAACTATACTACAAAGTTCTAGTTAGATGACATGCCTTTGATGTTGCTTGAAGTCTTGAACTTTAAGAGCTTAGCCCCAATAGTGTGGAAGCCTCAAGTGGAATCACAAATCACCAAAACACCTTGGAAGAACTTGAGAGAATATGTATGCTCACTAAAATCGGCCCACACTTTGTTTCACACACTTGTGCCAATTTTGTGTGCCAAGGACCCCTTTATATATTATGGAGGATTAGGGTTACATCCATGTAAACCCTAATACCCATGACCTTTCATTTACATAGGATCCATGGGTTAAAAGCTCCATGGACCATCCATGAAAGCTTAGCCCAACCTAAATGAACTTGGCCCATTCCATATATATAAGAGTCCATATTTAATTAGTTCTTTTTGATCACTTAATTAATTCTAAATTAATTTTTGATCAATACTAATTAAATAATATGATTCCATATTAATATATTAAAACTTATAATATATTAATATAAATCATAAATATACTATTCTCAAAAGACTATCCATATAAATTGTGCCGGTGAAGTGCAACCCAAATGGACCATGTCGGGTCGGGTCAAGTACATAACAAATATAGTTATGGACTTAGACATTAATCCAACAGTAATCGCTGAGTAGCTCAACCCAACGCCGTTGTCTCATGTTCAGCTCCTTCTGGTCGAAGATGTGTTGTAGGCTTTTATGGTCAGTGAACATAGTGCACTTGGTTCTGTAGAGATAATGTCTCCATATCTTCAATGCGAAGACCACTGCTCCCAACTCCAGGTCGTGCGTTGTGTAGTTGACTTCGTGTACTTTCAGCTATCCTGAGGCGTAAGCAATAACTTTTCCCCTTTGCATGAGCACACAGCCCAAACCCTGATTGGATGCATCGCAGTAAACAACGAAATCATCCGTCCCTTCGGGCCGAGACAAGATAGGAGCGCTGCATAGGGCCTGTTTCAAAGTCTGGAACGCGGAGTCTTGCTTTTCATTCCAACAGAAAGGTACGCCTTTCTGAGTCAGAGTGGTTAAAGTTTTGGCAATTCTGGAGAAATTCTGGATAAATCTGCGATAGTAGCCAGCGAGACCCAAGAATTGACGGATTTCTGTGGGCGTCTTCGGTGCTGACCAATTTTCTATCGCTTTGATTTTGGAGGGGTCCACGTGTATGCCTTCCTCGCTTACCACGTGACCTAGGTAGGTTACTTTTCGAATCCAGAATTCGCACGTGGAGAATTTTGCGTAAAGCTTCTCCGTCCTTAGAGTTTCCAGCACTGCTCTCAAGTGCTGTCGATGATCTTCCTCGCTTCTGAAATAGACAAGTATATCGTCGATGAATACGATGACGAACTTGTCCAAGAAAGGACGGCACACCCGGTTCATCAGGTCCATGAACACTGTCGGTGCGTTGGTTAGACCGAAGGGCATTACTACGAACTCGTAGTGACCATATCGAGTCCGAAATGCTGTATTAGGAACATCATTCTCATGGACTCTAAGCTGATGGTACCCTGATCTTAGATCTATTTTCGAGAAGTAGCTGGCTCCCTGAAGTTGGTCGAAGAGGTCGTCGATTCGAGGAAGAGGGTAACGGTTTTTGACAGTGAGCTTGTTCAGCTCTCGATAGTCAATGCACATCTGAAAGGATCCATCCTTCTTTTTCACGAACAAGATCGGGGCTCCCCAGGGTGAGGAAATCGGTCTGATGAACCCTTTGTTGAGCAGCTCATTGAGCTGACTTGATAGCTCCTGCATTTCTGCGGGTGCTAGGCGATATGGAGATTTGGCTACAGGAGTAGCTCCGGGAACTAAGTCGATACGAAACTCGACTTGACTTTCGGGAGGGATTCCCGGAAGCTCCTCGGGAAAGACGTCCAAAAAGTTGCAGACTTCGGGAATGCTCTCAAGGTCTTTAACTTCCTGTTTTCCGTTAATGACGTGGGCTAGAAATGCGTAACACTCCTTTCGCAGGAGTTTCTGGGCTTGGATGCATGAAATGATATGGAGGTTCGAACTGAGTTTATCGCCGTAAATTATGAGAGTTCACCAGAGGAGAGATTGAGGCGGATAGCTTTTTCGTAACAAAGGATATCAACATGATTGGCGCTCAACCAATCCATGCCGATGATAACATCAAAGCTTTTTATGGAGACCGTCATAAGATCGATGGGAAATGAATGATCGTTCAAGGTAAGGGTACATCCTACGTATATCTCATTAGTGCTATCCTTCTCACCGTTAGCCATCTCGACGGTAAATGTTTCGGTTAAGGGTCGGGATTTATGTTTAAGAAAATGCTTGAATGCATCACTAACAAAACTTCTTTCAGCACCAGAATCGAAAAGAATGCATGCATAAGAGTTGTCGAGGAGGAACGTACCCGAAACAACTATGGGATCAGCGACTGCCTCCTCGTGTCCCATCGTCAGTACTCTTCCTGTGCCGCCAGCTGTAGTTGCCTTGGGGCAGTTTCTCTTGTAGTGCCCGACTTCTCCACAATTATAGCAGGCTTGACCGACGCCTGCTCCAGATGTTTGGTTGGTTGGTTGAGCTGGTGCTTTGCAAAATCGAACCGTGTGCCCCTTTTTGCCACAGTTAGAACATGACATTCACGACATGGGCCGGGGTTATGGTGGTAGTTACACTTGTCGCACCGAGGGAGGGTACCAGCATATTTACTGGTAGGTGCTTGCACGACAGGAGTAACAACAGGAGTAGTAGCAGCGTGGACTGCTACCGTTTGCTGTTTCTTTGAGGGCTCCTGCGAAGACTGGCCCTTCTTCTGTTTCCAGAATTTTCTTTTCTCACCGCTCACTTTAGCCGGTTCAGGAGTGGCTGTCACTTCATCGAGATCGACTCCATGATCTATGAGGGTCTGCACCAGACACTTAGTGTTGTCGAAGGTGTTTGGCCTAGCAGCCAGGACATTTCCTTTGGTCGGTTGGGTCATCCCCCAAATGTATCTTTCAACCTTCTTGCTTTCCGGGGTGACCATTCCCGGGCAGAGAAGCGCTAGGTCTTCAAACCTAGATGTGTAGGCGGCAATGTTGGAACCCTTCATCTTTAGGTTCCAGAGTTCGTGCTCCAGTTTCTGGATTTCGCCCCGTGGGCAGTACTCAGCAAGCATGAGATCTTTCAAGCTCTCCCAACCCATAGCATTTGCTATTGCCAGGGTTAGGGACTTGACCCGGCCATTCCACCAGGTGAATGCTTTGTTGGCGAAAGTGCAAGCGGCGAATTTCACCTTGTTGACCTCCGAACAGGAACATATTTCGAAGATGGACTCAATTTTCTCGATCCATTGAGTCAGGGCAATGACACCTCCATTGCCGTCGAAGGATGTGGGTTTTGCGTTCATGAAGTATTTATAGGAACACTCCTTCTGGTGTCCCTGACCACCTTCATGATTTTGGGGATGCGTACCACCTCCCTGTCCACCAGATCCGCCAGGGTTCATTTGTGACATCGCGGCTGCCACAGCAGCAGTAACAACTACTTGGAACATAACGGGATCAAACTGAGGGGGCGGTGGTGGTGGTGGAGCGTCGTCATTCCTTCTGTTAGGTCTTTTATGGGGAGGCATCTTGTTCTAAAATCAAACAGGAGGAAGAGGATGGTAAGTCCTCTGGAATCGAATCATGAGATATGAAACAACAGATATATCTCACTATGATAGTTAGAGTGTTCTACTAAGCGATAAGCAAAGAAAGATTACTGATGCAAGTAAGTTATCGCTAAGAGGAATGAGTGGCAACACTTGGAATGAATTTCTACGAAGTATTCGGCTTTGACTAAAATACTCCTATAGTATTTTAAGTTATATGGATACGGGGTAAGTTTTAGGCCTGTTGCAACACCAAAGTCACTCCCAAGCACATGTTGGTCATGTCTCGAATAAATATAGTTGATCAGGCTATATTGACCCTAGACATGATTACATAACTGCCCAGGTTTAACCGCAGTGTTCAACATCCAAAATACTTTTCTTTTGTTCTACTCGGGATACTGTTTTCTGGTACGTAGGTATACTTGTATACTTTTGTAAAAATACTTATATTTTGAAAGTATACTTTTAGTTTAGAGCACTTAGGACCCTTAGTGTTTATAGTTGTATATCGTGTAAGGTTCGGTATACTTAGTTCACTATAAACAATAGTTCTGATACCAATCTGTCACACCCCAAAAACAAAGGCGGAAACATTCCGGGGCGGAGTAACGTCATGCATAGTATCACAACAGTTGTATCATAGTAAGCATAGTAAACACAACCATTACATTATAATATGAATATTTACATTGTTCAAAAACATGATTTATACATAACAGTATAGCAAAAGTAAAAGACGTGAATTCGAAACGCTCCGTCTTCTCAAAAGTCGGCAGGAATACCTATCTATTGATGCCCTGAGAATACAAGCAGTTTTAAAGAATATCAGCATAAAGCTGGTGAGTTCATAAGCGTTTAGTTCTGGTGAAAGAAAGGTTTCTTTGATCCTTTGAAAAGTGTTTACCAAGAAAATCCCATATTTTCTTATGAAAGATGTTTGATTTCCCATTAGTTATATGATAAACCACCTGTTTATGAAAGTTTGAGTTATCCACCGAAAATCCCATATTTTCTTATGAAAGATGTTTGGTTATCGATTCTGAAAGAGAAGTACAAGTATCTACCATACTTGTGTCATTAGATGTAGTTTCCTTGAAAGACCCTGTTTATTCTCCGTGAGATGTATTAGATTTATTACAAAAATAGAACTAATAAGTAGGTAGTGAACTAGATCCTAAGGGTATTATCAATACCCTCTAGTAATCAAATCGGTTATTACTTTGAGGTTAGTTCACTAGATTCATTATTACCAAAGTAAATCTCTGTTATCAAGGTTGCGAGTTTCATAACCATACATTAAACTGGATATGACACGTACGGTGGCCAGTATCATTTTATGACTTTGTCACCCGTAGACCTGACGGTCCCACTGTAGCTAGCAACGAGGTGCGGGATAGTCAGTCCCGTATAGATCTATACATAATAGTCACGCTCTCCCTCCAAGAGATTCTGGTTATAAGGGTAGTCCTACACTCACGAATCCGGTGGAGTGTTACCAAGGACGTGTCTCCAATCCTTAAACTAACAAATTTACAAGTAATAATACAGAAAACCCTGTTTATGGTTGGTATGAATCCTTTGTAAAATATCACAATTTATGACAAGATTCATAAGTTACGTGCTTTAGTTTTGAAAACTGCTTCTACGAGTTGATTTCTAAATCGAATGGTAAAACGGTTTACTGTGTTTGAAAGCATACTGAACATGTAACTATTTTAAACAAAATAATATAACTGAGCACAAGTTTCCTTGTACTTTTGCTTGTATCCCCCCCCCCCTGAAAACATGAAAAACTCGGAAAAACGTAGGGGTATGAACTCACTGTTTATCGTAGGATCCGAAAGCACAATTTGTTACGAGTGTTGAGTGTCAACCGATGTTTCGTACGCGAGTGGATCCTATTATCATGTGATAACACATATACGCATTAGAATTAGAGTGTTTCATGACTAAACATGACGGGAAACCACCCTAAAGACTTGGAAATGCTTGTCGGGACCCAATATGATCAAATAAGGGATGTGTACGGCCATTTGAGTGAGTGGGTGGCCAGGGTGTGCGGCCAGGCTGTGTGTGTGGTTGCACACAGGAGTGTGCGGCTGTACAGAGGGTGTGTACGGCCGTACACAGGAGTGTACGGCCGTACACTCCTCTTTTGTGTCCGAAACGTTGATTTTGAGGTGCTTTCAGGTGTTCTAGTGCCAATACGAAGTCCAACTAGCAAATGGGGAGCCAAACTCTTCACTTTGGAGAGTTTTAGTGTGTGTGCGGCCACCTTATGAAGGTCTGCGGCCGTACACATTCAAAGGATGAAGAACACGAAGAACACTATGAGTTTTAAGCTTAGATTCAACTGTCTTACCACTATAACAAGCTGAATGATGAAGGGGTTCACGTTTTTGAGGCCTTTAGAGTGTTCTTGGGTGTAGTTTTTAGAGAGAGAAAGTAGTGAGAGAAAGCCAAAGGAAAGGAATGAGTGAAGGGGGGTTCCCTTATATATATACAAGGGTGAGTGCGGCTGGAGGGTGGGTGTGCGGCCGTACACACCTCTCATGAGGGTGTATGGCCCGATTTTGTTTCTAAACGACATGTTGACTCATTCCTAACCCCATTCCCAACTGTACTCAAGCTTAGAATGCTTAAACGGACGCTTAAATGACGTTAAAAGGTGACGAAATCGAGTTTAAAGTTGATATAAAGATCGATTGCACTGGATAAAAGTTTCGGGTTGTCACAGAGTAAAACAAAATGTTTACCCTTAACAATGTTGTTAGGGTGAAAAGTGAAAATTCCTAAACTTGAAGGGTATAAAGAAAAAATTACGGAGACGCTTATTTGTTTGTGTTTAATTTGGAAGTCGTGCAGGTGAAACTTGTAAACCTAAATCAACTACAAAAGATATCACGGGGGTAAAATGAAAACATTTTAGGGACAAATCTTAAGTTTAAAAATACGGTTTTTAAAAAATAAGGTTTTTGTTTGCCACAAACTAGGGTTTTAAAGGCAACAATCTGAATTTAGGGTTTGTTCTCTATCGTCAGTACATACACATGGTTAGAAAATGCTTACTTTTATTATTACCTATCACGTTTCCTCACCCACAATAGTAAAATTTACAAGCAAGGTTTAAAAATAATAGGGTTGTACGTGTTGGCCACAAACTACGGTATTGAAAGAAACTGTCTGAATTTAGGGTTTGTTCTCTATCATGATTAACTACACCTACTTGACATATTAATGCTTAATTTCTCATTTGGCCAAGGTTTCTTAGTCGCATCACTAAATTGCAGAAACAAAGTTTAGAGTACGTACATTGTACGTACATGTTGGCCATAGAGATATCGACTAGGGTACGTATAGAAACGGTCCTAAATTAGGGTATGATCTTTACCATGATTAATATACACAACTATGCATGAGATTTATAAAAAAACTAATAACTTCATAACCTTCACACTCCGCCTTCTTTTTTATGTTGTCTTCACCAATCAAATTATGTTCATCTATTTCTGTGCTGGTAGATATAGATCGACGTGGCAATCCAATTTCTTGGATTCATTAATATATGTTAATTAATATGCATGATTAAATCTCTCCATCATGAAACTCCATACTCATGGCGCCCTCCTAAACATCAATCTTGGCGCCCTCCTAAAAATCAATCTTGCTAATGCTCGTACTCATGAATGGGGGTTTCCGGTTTAGGGTTTAGGGTTAATTTAGGGTTTATGGTTTAGGGTTAATTTACGGTTTAGGGTTTAGGGTTTATTAGGGTTTAGGCTTTCATATTTTTTTATATTTTTTTATATTAATTATAGCTTTACAAAATGTAAATATTTCGTAAAATTTATTATATTCGTGAGTGTATAGGTTTAAAAGTTCTATCTTGGAAGAAAGTGGAGTTACCAACAAGAGACAACCTATGAAGTGAAATCATGGTATTGAACACATTATTTAATGTTGTCCTTAATTATACATATATGCATTTACATTATGTCCAACTGTTAACAACATTATGTTACTTTTTGCAGTAGTATTTTGTTCTTGACAAGACATTTAGAAAGTCAATAATGCATCATCTTGGTCAAATTCTAAAGAATTACACATGGAAACTTCGAGAAAGATACATTTTACTCGACAAAGAAACACCTACAACACCTAAGCCAACGAATCAAGTCCTTGCAAAGTATATAAAAATTATTGAGGACTCACATTGGACCGCTTTTGTAACACATACAAACTCTGAGCCATATAAGGTTTGAGTCATTTCTATAGATTTGATTATTTTCAGTCCATATGTATTTCATAATAGTGTGGTTGCATGTAAACATTATATTTTTGATTTTCCATTGTGGTTAGGCAAAGTCAGAAGAAACAAAAAAAACTCGTGAGAAGTCCAATTATAACCATACAATGGGAAGAGGTCGATACATACACGTGAAAGAGAAAATGGTAACGAAAATGGTTCTTTTTTGTTAATAGCAACATACTTTCGTTTATGTTGGTTTAACTTTATTAATTGTCTGTTTAATGATTATAAGATAGAATCCAAAGAACTTGAACCAAATAAAGAACCATCTTGTTGTATGTTGTGGTTGAAGCGGAGGTTAACAAAGATGGAAATTTTGAAAATGATAAGCTTAGAGATAAACTAGTAAGTTTGACTACAAATTTTGTTTTGATTTCAACGATGTTTAATTTATATGTAATTACATTAATATTTCCTTACTTTGTGCAGAGAACAAATGATGACCAAATCAAAGATGGGACCTTACATGGTGCCCATGGTACTGATGCCATGACATTTGTGTGTGGAAAGGACAAGGGAGGTCATGCAAGAGGAGTTGGAAGTAGAGTGATATACAACATCTATTTTGATATTCCTCGAACCAAATCATCAGACGCACGAGTTGCATTACTTGAACTTGAACTTTAAATTAAGAGACAGGAGCGTGAAAACGAGATACGTGAACGTGAAGAGAAAGACAGGCATAAGCGTGAAGTAAAAGACAAAGAAATCAAGGACTTGAACGTCAATATGGCACAAACACAGGGAATGGTTTATGTTTTGGTGAGTTAGTTAGCTGCCTAAGGGAAGTTAGATCCAAATGGACTTGTAACATCATTGGTAAGTATTAAAACTTTTCAATTACATTCTTTTAATTATTTGTTTCGGCCTGTCATAGGAAGTTAATCTATATACGTAGCTTGTTTCACTTGTTTTATATATACATAAGAAATTCAAAAGTGTGTGAGAGGTATAAATAAGACGGAACAACTACAAAACACGTCTCCAAGTCCAGGGTCCTAATGGCAACAGAATGTGTCTCTAATAGTAACACCGAAAGTATGTATATCCATCAATATGTTCATATTGTATTTACTTTTATTCCTTTCTGATGCATATATGCCAATATTGGTTATTTCATAGGAAATGAGGTGTAACTGTGGCACAATAGTAGAACACAAACGATTGATATTGGTAAAGTATACATCATAGATGGAAACCAAATGCTTCATCACAAACCACTCTTAAAAACCTGCTATAAAGTGTTAATACAAAAAGCGTTGGTAGATGCAACAAGCATACCGGAGATAAGAAATAACAGTTTCAAAATTTTTAAGGGGCAGTAGGTTGTTTTGTGGCATGGTCAAAGGATCTGGTCTTAATTGATCAAGAAAAGTTACACATATCTATGTTTTATCAACCTACATCTATATTATAATCCTTCATGATTTATTTAATGTTTGATACATTGGTCTTTCATTTCTTACAGGTAACACCACGATCTACAATACCAAAGGATGGTGAGAAACAACTGCACCTAAATTACCAGCTAAGCACAAATTTCTCTGTTCTGCTTCGGTGGTAAAACAAGTCATGCCCAAGAAGATTGAAAAGAATTTACAGTTATGATTATTAAATTTTATATAGATCTTTTTGATATGTTACTTTAGGATATTATTTAATTTGTACGAAATTACAATTTTAATTTTGAATTATTTAATTACGTAAATTATTCCAATTTTGTTGGGTTTGTGTTTTTCCTTTTGATTTGTTTTAAATAAATAAATAAACATATATATATATATATATATATATATATATATATATATATATATATATATATATATATATATATATATATATATATATATATATAATCATATTTCTCACACAAATAATGGATTCTTTTAGAGTGACTACATATACCAAACACCAAACAATCGTTGTGTCACCAAATATACAAAAGGCTACACATTTACTTGACTTTAAAAACCATATAGTCACTCTTTTTAACACCTTAGGCCACTCATTGCTAAATTGTAAGTTACTAAATTCCCCAAAAAACCAATGGTTGTGTCACCAAATGTACAAAAGACTACACAAGCATCATACTTATGTGGCCACTGGATGGACTATATATATATATATATATATATATATATATATATATATATATATATATATGTTGTCACACAAATAATTGATTTTTTTAGAGTGACTAAATATACCAAACACCACACAAACGTTATGTGACCAAATATATAAATGGCTACACAAATATATACATTACTTTACTTTAAAAACCATATAGTCACTCTTTTTAACACCTTAGGCCACTCATTACTTAATTTTAAGTGACGAAGATCCCCAAAAAACTAATGGTTGTGTCACAAAATATACAAAAGGCTACACAAACATCATATTCACGTGGTAATTGGATGGAGTAATGTCACTCAAAATCACGTTTTCAAGATTATTAATACATTTGGTCACTCTTTTTAACACCTAAGGCCACTCAGTGCTTAACTGTAAGTGACGAAATCCCCCAAAAAAACCAATGGTTATGTCACCACATATACAAAATGCTATACAAACATCATATTCATGTGGCAATTAGATAGACTAACTTCACACAAAATACACTTTTTCATCATTATTAATATATTTGGTCACTCTTTTTTACACCTTAGGTAGCTTATTGCTTAATTATAAGTGACGAAATCCTTCAAGAAAACCAATGGTTGTGTCACCAAATATACACAAGGCTATGCAAACATCATCTTCATGTGGCAATTAGATGGACTAACGTCACTCAGAATACACTTTTTAATTAATTTTGGAACCATTTGGTCTCTTATTTTATGTCTTTCGTCACTCTTTTTAAATGGATGTGGCCACTAATTTGCTAATGTGCTTGTATGTACTTTATGTCACTCGACCTTCAGTTACACATGTAGTGAAAACGAATGTGTGGTTGTATGCCTATAGTCACTCATTTGTCGTGTGACGAAAGCCCGTTTTTGTACTAGTATTACGACCTCTGATCTGTTTGTCCATTTCTTCATTGCTAAATCCATATTTTATCCATGATGGTTTTTGTCCAAAAATAATGGAATTTGTGTTTTTTTTCCAGTAGAGTCTTTGATTCCTTATAACGTTATTTTTTTTAATCTGAGCATACATCTCACAATTTCCTTGCTTATAGTATTACATTCTTGTACCAAAATCTCATATTTTTCAATAGATGTTAGATGTTCCTCATTTTTAATTTCAAGATCTCCTTTTAACTTGGCTATACTTCGTTTCAATTCTTCACATCTAAACTGAGCAGCAGTCACTTTAGTTTTGTAGTAAATAACTTCATGTTTAACCCCAACCACATATTCTTTGATCATCTCCAAAGTGTGATTGATGTCAGTTATAAAAGGTTCAATTGTCAGATTTTTATCATGAAGCATGAAATTCACGTTCTCAAAGACTGGTTGATGGAGTGGATAAAGATCCTTATTTATGGTAGCCTTGAAACAGATGTAGTTTTTATAAACTTCAGTTTCCTCTACCAGATCGGCTTCATCATATGTTACCTGAACTTCTACATCGGTTGTCTCCCTAACCATAAATGCCTTGTCATTTGAATGTTTCTTTATCTGTTCGGCCTTTTAAAGATAATAAGCCTCAACCTTTACCTTCTCGCTCTTCATTCTACAATCTTTTTCATAGTGATTCTCGCCTTGGAGGTTGTGTCACTTGATCACTTCAAAATCATTTCCACATCGATACTTTGGATTGTTATCACTGAATCTTGGCTGAGAACTTTCGGATTTTTAGTAATAGTTGTGAGACCTTGAATTCTAAGAATTATAAGATTTTTGATTGGTTAAATCCTATGAGTTGCTAGGATTTTGAGAGTTATACTTCTTTGGGTTATTTCGCCTTTGAAAATTTCGATCATTCTGGTTGAAGGGTTGGGGTTGCTGATAACTTTGGGTTCTAAAGTTCTCTGATAGTTTTCTCAAAAACTTCATGTAGTTTGGATTGAACTTGGTTAGAAGTGCTAAACATTACTCTTACTCAGCTTTCTAATTGGTTTGAGTTGGTTAAATTGTGGTTCCAATGTAAGCTTCGTGGTTGGTCATGTAACCATGTTGTATCTGATGAGGTTGTTGAGTAGGCAGGAATGAATTATGACTATATTATTGAGCCATACTTGAATTTTGATATGGGAACATTCCATATCCTTGGTTAGTGAATTGAGAAGCAAAATGGATTGGAAAGAGGTTTTTATATGCAATCAAGTTTTAGGATGGATTTGTCATGGTTGCTTAATCTCCCAAAACAAGTCCTTCATTTCCCATGGTAGTTCCTTGAGCTTGTTTATTGACATTTGGCTCATATTGTTGCAGGTAAGCGTATAGATCATACAAATATATTATATATACAAGTTGGTTACGGTTTGAAGTATGATCATGTGTACTATATCCCACTTAGGAGATCGACATATTGAGGATTTTTTGATTGAATTCCTCTTGTGATCTTTCTCTTTTGAGCTTCTTCATCCCATTGACAAGAATGGTGTACCTAGAATATGCATCAAAAAGGGTTTCATCAAGTAGAATTTTAAAGTTATCCATGTCTAATAAAGCCACTTTCTTCCTATTGTCAAGAATCTTTTTAGTTCCCTTAAACTGTTTCTATAACGCATTCCATATTTTGAAGGGTGTGCCCTTGTCCTCTTCTGGAAGTTTTTCATTGTTGTCATGGGGAATACCAAAAAAGAGTTCTTGCATTACCTTTTGACATTTCCATAGTTAGTGAAACATTTTACGCGATATCTTAGTCTTTTTAGCTACATTTTAGTCTTAATTGAAGATATTCGATAATGTTTAAATTTTGTTTTGTAGCAGTGAAGACATGCTCAGATAAAAGGAGCTAAAATACTATGTTGGAAGCTGGAGGACTGGAAGCAATCATTGAAGAGGAAAAATCCATACAAGATGAAGACCATGCAATTGCAATATGCCTTCCATGCCATGGTGAGGTGTCCTGATCGATATGTTTATCAAATGAAGTACACGTCAGATTTTTTTGGAGGATACACATAGGAGTATTCACCAAGACAAAGTGGAATGATTTTTGGAAACATTATAAATACGAACCTCTTTCATTATCTGGAGTACTCAACAAGTATTTTTCGACTTTTAACAACCAGATAACCCTCAGAGATCCTTTAAAGATAAGAGATCGATTTTGGAGTGAGATTCAAAGAGATTGAGAGTCATAACATGTTTAATCATTCGGTTTGCTTTGCTTAATCATGTTTAGTAAGTTCTACTATGTTTTTATCAATCTTTGTACTTTACTTATGGGCTAAAAATCCTTTTCTTTCATTTAGACTAGATGAACCTCTAAACTATATGTTGATTTCAATAATTTCGATTTTAATCTAGTCGTTTATTTATTATGTTTTATTGATAAAGATCGTAATTTGTTAAAGTTTCAATCGTTTATGTTTATTTTTTATTATTGTTAGGGTAAGATGACCAATCTATCTTGATATACTTGAATTATATGATTTTATGAATTATAGAATTTTTTGACTAGTTTTAGACCATAAACCTAGGGTTAAATATAAAAGTTTGTAACTTTATTGTGTGAGAATTTTTTCTGATGATCATTCATGTATAAATAATTGGTAATCATTATCACTGATGTCAGTTTAATATTCAAGTATTTCATAATTCGAAGTAAACACTGATTTTTAGGAATATTAGTTCACTTGATCACTGCAATTAATATTCTGTTAAAATCAAAGGATTAGTTGCCTGGTCACGATACTAGTCACATTAAGAATCAGTAAACAAAGAAATTGAATTCATTGCACTGTTAATGAAATCACTCATAGGAGACAGGTGAATCACATCTAAATGGAAGTACACTTTATTATCTTTTTTGAAATTGTTACCTAATTTATTCTACTTAGTTTAAAGTATTCCTTGGTATAAATTGTTTTAAGTGAATGTTAGAAGTTTCGAAACTTTAAAATCGGAAAACCGTACTTGTTACAATATTTTCTAGTTTAATTAGTAGTAGATATTATATTGGAATCACACTCATTCCCTAAGTGTTCGGCAACCCATTCTTACCAACTTCATACTGTTAAACGAATATCTACACTTTCTTAGTTGTGTTGTAGTCCCTTGTTGTGGTTAAGTCCATTTTTATAAGTATAAACTAGTATATAAAATACACAACACCTTTGCTTCTAGTATCTAACTTGTCTATCACGTGCTATACTAGTTGAAGTGATTCCTTTGGAAATGCTTATAGAAGTTTCAGGAGAAACATCAGCTTCATGAATATTGATGTCGTTGATGAATTTCGGATTATATGAACTTGTCAGCAAGTTAAGTAATATATCTGCCAACTCCTGAGGGAATGGAACACCAAGACGTTCTAGTCTATCAATATACAAATTCATTTTAGAACTTGCATACTAACAGAAAATCCCTCTTTCAGCATGGTATCATATGAGAGATTTGACAACATTGAATCGTTCTCACTGTAACGCCCACAGATTCGGTTTAGTCAATTAAGAGACAATAAGCATCAAAAATGAATTTTTTATAGAAGATTATTTAGAATAAATAATCTTAACCAAGTTATAGTATATGTTACAAGGGTTCCATACATATAAAGAACGCCAAAATGCGAGTTATAACGAAAAAGTTATGACCTGTCGAAGTTTTACGGCTAAACCGGCACGACATTGCGAAACGTAAAAAGTAAATTTTTGATAAATTACTTTTTAGTCTTAGCGATCTAAACAAAATTCATAGTATACGTTAAATCGAGAGCGTGCATAAAAAGAATGTCCAAATCTGACTTCGTATGAGGAAGTTATGATTTTTCTAAAATTTAGCATAGTTGTGCACAGCCCGGAAATCCAATTTTAGATCGATCTATTTTTAGCCGACACAACCTAAATGAGAATTGAAGATCTCATTAATAGGAGCTCAACGATATAAAGACAGTCGAAAATGGACGTTGGATGAAAAAGTTATGAATTTTTAACGGATTTTAACTGTCTAAGTCTGTTAAAATATAACATTAAAAGTAAAATCAAAATTAGCTGACAGAGTCTAAACGAAAGTTGTAGACCCGTCAATACCTACGCGTGGATATAAACAACGTAAAAAACGGAGCTCGTATGCAAAAGTTATGGATTTTACAAGATAATTAGTTTTTGGAGTAACCAGCAAGCGACACGTGGCGCGATCTGAGCCATTCCTCACAGCGGTTTGGCACCAGATGATGACACCTGGCCACGAACGCCCAGGGTTCAGTAAGGGAACGCCCCACGTTCGAATCGGACTCATCCTATAAATAGAGGCACAAATCACCCCAAAAACTCACACCTTTCCCATTCTTTGTTTCTCAAACACCCCTCTTAACCCCTCCCATTCCCTAGCACTTCCAGAGAGTGATAGAGGCGAGTCCCGGAGCGCCAGAAGGCTCGAAGAAGAAGAGCTTTCGGCTCGGAAGTTCTGCCCCCGCAGAGCCCGGTTCCTAGCCAAACCTCCTAGTAAGTGAGTTATGCTTACCCTACTTTAGGTATAGGTTATGTTTAAGTTCAATATCGTTATTATAAACTTATAAAAAGTAAATATATTATAAAATATAATATACAAAGTCTTATTATAATATCTTTTAACTACTCGCGGTACGGGGAATCTGGTTTGAAGGGCCACATAGGGTTGTTGGATTTCAGAAGTGCTATAATGCCAAAATGGTCCTGCCCTCCGATGTTTCATGTCTGGCCCCTGTCTGTACATAGTGGTTGAAAAGTATTGTTTAACACTTATAAAACAATATCGCTTGTAAATAGTCGCTATAAACATTAGAATAAAATCTAGCGGTAATGATACTAGGTTTCACCGAAGCAAAATAGAATTGTTAGAGGCGAAGCGCTGCCCGAGTTTGGAATCATCACTTTAACAAGTGTTGATTTAAAGATACATTACACTGAGAGATTAAAGGAGATGAAAATCATTAGTGTAAACGAATGTAAGGTCTATTTATGCTTATGTTTCTGTATTGACAATGACATCCCAATGTTTTAATATAAACAAAATACATTTCCTCGGAAATGCTTTGATAATATATCTATCATGTTTTCTGGGAACAAATTCTGTAATACTACTTTTTAAAATGGATACTCTGATTTTTAAAATAAGAATAAATAATTTTTTTAAATGACCGTGAATTTAGGGATGTCAGAGTTGGTATCATAGCATTAGTTTAAGTGAACTAGGAATAATGATTTATTTCTAGACTTAAATTTAGAATTCTAAGCAATGATCGTAAGGAGTGTGTCTAATATATTTTAGGAAGTACACCTGAATAGACACAAGCACTAGCTTATTTTGGGAATATGCCTAAAATGCTTTTATGTGCTAAATGATTTGTGAGGCTTTATGATGCCATTATTTGATTGGATCTATGGTCTGTTTCTGACCGGATCTGTAAACTTTATGTGTTCAGATTTCTAAACGTTTAATTATGATATTAGAACTGGCATGTAACTTTTCGGAGTAATAAGGAGGAATACGCATCTAAATCTTCCTCTATCTATATTCTCGTCTCGATACACCGAACGCCTACTTTGGTGTATAGAACGTCATGGTAAAGACTTGTAGCGAATTGAGTAAACGGAGGAAATGAGAAGGCTTACAATAGTGAATGATACCTATCGGAAGGTATCGTAACAACGATATCTTTCCCATAGAATACGTCTGATAAAAAAACAGTACGTCTAGAGAAGTACGGTACATCCGAATGTACACATTTTATTGGCGGGATGATAGAACGATTGGTGTAGTTCCCAAAATTGTCATATCGTCTGGCATTTCTACCACCAACCGAGTTGAAGCAGAATTGATGATTGAAGATACGCATTGAAGAAGTCCTAGTAGAGTCTAGGGAAAATTTTATAATTGTTTGGAAACATTTGTATGTGTTAAAATTGTTTTTGTGATAATAACTTGGAGAGCTGAGAGACAATACTTGGGACGAGTATGACTAGGTGTGAAAGGTAATAGATATCTATACTACCAGAAGCATATGACTCACACTTGGATCAGGGAAAGTCACAAGGTTACCAAGGTGCTAGTAATAGATTACCTTTTGTTCATGTCTGTCTTTACCATTGTTTCGCTAATGACTAAGAAGGTGACGAATATTCCGACCGTAGTGGTCATATCAAATCGAGTTCGACTAAGATAAGTATGTTACGTGGTTCAGAGAACCAAGTTCGATGTAACATCTGACTTAAGCCAGAAGCTTGAAGTGAAAGATAATTGAAGCAATCAATAGAAGTATCGTGATCGTTGTTAAAATAAGAATCTTGTAGCTAGAAGTGCTACATGATAGAATGTGATTATATCACATTGGAACATGAAGGAAGATATATTCCATTCTGGAATTTTGGCTCTAAAAGACTTGAGTCTAAACATTGCATCATACGATGAGAGGTCATTAAAACATGGCCCATCGATCTGTTCGATAATCGAAGTAAAGAATTTATCTTAATGTAAGTATGTTAAGAAGAAGAAGGAGTCTCCAATAAGGATTGATTTTGTAACTCGAAGGTTACGAATGAAAGTCCAACATAGTACGAAGAGCGGTTGCAAGATCGAGCATCGCCTGCAGTCAAGAAGTCCAAGAGTTAGATACTCATTTGACATGACAAAGGAGTTACGATTATTACCTCGTAAAAAATATAACATATGGACTCATTATACAAGCCCTGTTTCGTTGATGATTTTGGGACGTAATCATCCTAGATGGGAGATAATTGTAACGCTCGCAGATTCGGGCTAGTAATTTTGAGACAATTAGCGTCAAAAATGAATTTTTGATAGACGATTATTTAAAATAAATAATCTTAACCAAGTTATAGTATATGTCACAAGGGTTCCGTACATATAAAGAACGCCGAAATTCGAGTTATAACGAATAAGTTATAACCTGTCGAAGTTTTACGGCTAAACCGGCACGACACCGCGTAACATAAAAAGTAAATTTTCGATAAATTACTTTTAGCCTTAGATATCTAAACAAAATTCATAGTATACATTAAACCGAGAGCGTGCATAAAAAGAACGTCCAAATCTGACTTCGTATGAGGAAGTTATGATTTTTCTAAGATTTAGCATAGCAGTGCACAACCCATAAATTGAATTTTAGATTGATCGATTTTTAGCCGTCACAACATAAATGAGAATTAAATATCTCATTAATAGGATCTCAACGATATAAAGACAGTCGATAATGGACGTCGGATGAAAAAGTTATGAATTTTTAATGGATTTTAACTGTCTAAGTCTGTTAAAATATAACTTTAAAAATAAACTAAAAATTAGCTGACGGAGTCTAAACGAAAGTTGTATATCTCGTCAATACCTACACGTGGATATAAAGAACGTCAAAAACAGAGCTTGTATGCAAAAGTTACGGATTTTATAAGATAATTAGTTTTTGGAGTAACTAGGAAGCGACACTTGGCGCAATCTGAGCCACTGCTTCCTCACCACGGCTTGGAACCAGATGATGACAACTGGCCATGAACGACCAACGTTCAGAAAGGGAATGCCCCACATTCGAACCGGACTCATCCTATAAATAGAGGCGCAAATCACCCAAAAAACTCACACATTTCCCATTCTTTCTCTCTCAAATACCCCTCTTAGCCCCTCCCATTCCCAAACACTTCCAGAGTGCTAGAGGCGAGTCCCAGAGCGCCAGAAGGATCCGAGAAGAAGAGCTTTAGGCTCATAAGTTCTGCCCCTGTAGAGCCCGGTTCCTAGCCAAGCCTCCTAGTAAGTGAGTTATGCTTACCCTACTTTAAATATAGCTTATGTTTAAGTTCAATATTGTTATTATGAACTTATAAACATTAAATATATTATAAAATATAATATACAAACTGTTATTATAATATCTTTCAACTACCTGCGCTACGGGGATTCTGGTTTGAAGGGCCGCATAGGGTTGTTGGATTTCAGAAGTGCTATAATGCCAAAATGATCCTACCCTCCGATGTTTCATGTCTGGCTCCTGCCTATACATAGTGGTTGAAAAGTATTGTTTAACACTTATAAAACAATATCGCTTGTAAATAGTCACTATAAATATTAGACTAAAATCTAGATGTAATGATACTAGGTTTCTCCGAATGAAAATAGAATTGTTAGAAGCGAAGCACTGCCCGAGTTTGGAATCATCACTTTAATATATGAGTGCATAGTTAATTTCATCTTACACATAGATATGAAGTATTCAATATAAACTATGTGGTATGTGTGCATATTATCTGTGTTCTTGATATCTATGTTGGATGAACAAAATATACATGTTTTATTTGATTTAAACTGTATATGTATTTTATACCTATAAAAATATTAGGTAAAGATGGGTAGATGAATGATGAGAGATGAAAGATGATATAGATGAACATTGACAGCTATGGACTTAGTTCCTGATAGATAAACGCTGGAAACTATGGGCTTAGTTCCAAATAGATAAATCTCGACAGCTATGGGCTTAGTGCCTTACAAATAAACGTTGGCAGCTATGGATTTAGTTCCCTATAAATGGATATTGTTAGTTATGGACTTAGTGCCTAACAGATAACATCGGCAACTATGGAATTAGTTTCTGTTGGATGAACCCAGGCAGTGATGGTGTAACACCCCGAAATGCAGGTATATCTCTTTAATCCTTCTTCTTTCCCAAGTTGTCAAATTTGGCCCAAAATAGAAAAATGGTGATTGGTGGGTATGTTGGGCGTACTTAAGAGTACGCTGCGCGTACCCATGGGCGTACCTTTGACACGGACTCAACCCAGTACGCGGGGCGTACCTTAGTTTACGCCGAGCGTATTGGGCCCAGACTCAAAACCCTAAATGAGACATGAGCACTATAAAAGGGATGCTATGGCCTCCATCCCAGCCACCATTTCCAGAGAGTGAAACCCTAAGAGAGCCAAACCTTCGTTCTAAGCTTGTGTGTGTGTTTTTTGGGTTTAAAAGTATCTTTGTGTGCTTGTGAAGAAGAAGACAGGGCCATTTTGGAAGCTAGAGTTGGAGTGCAAGCTTTGGATCTGAGCTCTACAGAGGTTGGAGCACCACTTGGAGGTAAAAAGCTCAAAGCTTTCCTAGTCTTTTTGGGTTTGTGCTTTATGGACCATTTCTAGGGTTTTTGTACCAAAGGTGGAGACTTTATGAGTAAAGAAGCTCCATAGGACCTTGATCTGTCCATGTCAGTGTATATTCTGTTATAGATCCATAAAAATCCAATCTTGGACGTTAAGATTAAGTCATGCATGAGATAAGGGCTTAATGAGAAAAGAGGAAAGGTGTTTGGAGTGATGGGTGACCTTTGCAGCCATGAAAAGGCTTAAAGGTTTCGACTTTATGGGTTAAGAGGTATTAGAATGGCCAGATCTGAAATATGAGCTTACGTCTTAACCATTTAAGACCAAAATCATGAGGAGTGTGAAACTGGGACTTACGATGGGCGTAATCCCAGTACGCGTAGCGTAGGGGGTCGAGCTCCCTGATTCTGTGAAGCCTTCGAGTACGCCCAGCGTACAAAGGTGGTATGCGCCGCGTACTCCGGAGGGTTGACTTTTGTTGACCTTTAGGGTTTAGACAAAATTTGGACCTTTGGGCCATTTGAGTGGTAAAATGGTCTTTTACCCTTCTGAGAGAATATAGGGAGGGTCTAGTCTAGCCTTTGAGAGCCGTATTAATTAGAGATAATTACTTTATGTGATTAGGCGGAGGTTACATCAGATATTCGAGTTCGAGACTTTCCGAGATTTACGCGAGGTGAGTCTTCTCACTATACATTACCTAGAGTGGTAACTATGTGCAGACCGGAGGGTCTTATGTGTTATGTGTATGTTGAGTTTATGTGCATTGTGATATATGTATGCTATGTGTTATATAGACCGGACCAGAGGGTCCTACGATTTCGACCGGACCAGAGGGTCCAACGATTTAGACCGGACCAGAGGGTCCAACGAGCTAGACCGGACTGGAGGGTCCAACGAACTACATGACTGGAGGGTCCCGCTGAGACACATTGACCGGAGGGTCATACCGAGTTATAGCCTCGAGTGGCTTATGTGTTGTATGTGGTATTTTGGGGAACTCACTAAGCATTTATGCTTACCGTGTTATGTGATATGTGTTTTAGGTACTAGCGAGGATCGCAGGAAGGCGTCGGCATGATTTGTACATACTGGCAGAGGATTACGTTTTGAGATTCTGGGATATGTTTTATTGTTATGACATTTGATACATGAGATTTTTGAGAATATTATATGAGTTTTGTTATGTTTGAAAAATGAAAAATTGTTTTAAAATTTACGTTGTTACAAGTTGGTATCAGAGCCTTGGTTTGAGGGATTCAGATGCACCTTAGGGCGAATCTGAACTCAAATTGGGGATTTGAGAAAAAATTTCATAAAAGAAACAATTTTTCTAATAAGAGAAAAAGATTTTTGAGAAACGTAGAACGGAGCAGTGTGTACGATCAGCCAGCGCCCGAACGGTGATTTCCCAAAATACCCTTACATTATGTGTTATGAGATATTATGTGATATGCTATGCATGCTAGAGTAGGATAGGTATTCATAGTTAGGACTAGAGTGGGCCTGATTTGTGATGCCTTAGCCTAGGAGTTACTGCTACTATGAGATACTTCGAGAGTGAGTAGGTTGCAGCGATGAGCTTATGAGTGGTCTATTGGAGGGTAGCCCTAGTTTAGTGAGATATAGAGTACTTTTGATCTGGGATCCTAGGAGGAGGACTTGGGGTGAATACTGATGCATTGTGGAAGGTAGTATAGGGCCCTTACTATTGGAAACACCAGATCGGTGAGCATTCCAAGTAAGAATCCTTAGGGTACTAAAGAACAAGTAGGGTTGAGTATCGAGTGCGAGTATACTCGAGCGAGTCTCTAACTTCTTTTGTGTTGTATTTCAGAGACATCATGGTTGGGACGCGCCACCACCCAGGAGGCAGTGGTACCAGTGATGAGGAGATCTGTAGGTTGATTCACGAGGAGGTGGCCGCAGCCATACGAGCGTAGATTCCTGAGATGTTTGGGTCTATCAAGACCACTTTGATTGAGACGTTTGATGAGCGGTACGCTTCTCTTATCGAGGCTGTTGTTGCTGCAGCCACCGTAGCCGTCGCTGCTGCCAGGCCACAAGGGGGTGACTCGTTGCTGTACCGAGAGTTCAGCAACACGAAGCCACCAGAGTTTGATGGGACTCAGGATCCGATAGCCGCGATGAGGTGGATCTCTAACATTGAGGGATGCTTCTACACATTTTCTTGTCCGGAGCATCTGAGAGTACGGTTCGCGCTGAACCAGCTTCGCTTAGGAGTGAAGGACTGGTGGAAGTTTGTTATGACAGACTTTACGCCTGCAGAGATTACAGTGGTGACCTGGGAGAGGTTCACCACCATGTTCCGAGATGAGTATGTTCCCCCGGTGGAGAGGGAACGATTGGCGCTGGAGTTCTTGTCCCTCAAGTAGGGGACGGAGTCCGTGACTGTGATTACACGGATGTTTCATGAGAGGGTGTTGTTTTGCCCTGAGCACGTGTCTACCCAGCAGGCACGTATGAGTCGATATCTGAGCGTATTGAGGAGGGACATTCGTGAGTTCGTGGCGAACTCGACATACCAGACATTTGCCGAGCTCCACGCGAATGCCCGGGAGAGGGAGATTGAGCTGGAGACTCAGGCCAGGGAGGAGGCCGAGTCTCAGAGGAGGGATAGGCTGCCGGTACAGTCTCAGCCGACAGCCAAGCGGGTAAAGCCTGCTGATTTGAAATCTGGAGGTCCGAAGGGCCGCACTTGCGGGAAGTGCGGAAAGAGCCATGATGGGACGTGCATGGCGGGTGTGTGCTACAAGTGTGGGAAGGAGGGGCATATCGCGAGGGATTGCCCCAAGGGATTTTCGGTTTGCTTTCACTACAACCAGACAGGCCATCGGAAGGCCGAGTGCCCACAACTACTTCAGGGATCATCACAGGGATCTGCACCTGCTGCTAGACCTACCGAGGTCCGGCCAGCGAAGGCCGAGGCACCGAAGGCTCGCGGGAGAGCCTTTCAGTTGACGGCGGAGGAGGTCCGCGCAGCGCCCGATGTCGTGGCTGATATGTATTCTTTTATTTACTTATACTGAGTTTGAGATATTGTGCTTATTCTGTGGTATGCATAGGTACTTTTCTTGTGAGTTTTGTACCTGCTTTGGTGTTATTTGACTCGGGTGCGAGTCGATCTTTCGTGTCATTAGCGTTTAGCAAGCACATCAGTACCCGACGAGAGGCGTTGAGTCGACCTCTACGAGTTTCCATAGCTGACGAGCGAGCGGTTTATGCTACTGATGTGATTCGAGGATGTGTACTCGAGATTTTCGGTGTTGAGTTCCCGATAGATCTGGTACTGATTACGATGGGGGATGTATGTGTCATTGTGGGCATGGACTGGTTGAGCCGATTCGGAGCTGTGATAGACTGCAAGCGACAGTTGGTGACCATACGAGACCCTAGTGGGGGAGTGCTGACGGTGTATGGCGAGGGTACCCGGTCTGGATCATCATTTTGTTCGGCTGCCAGAGCGAGACAGAGTCTACAGCAGGGCTGCAGAGGGTGTCACACCCCAAAACCGGAACGGCGGAATCGTTCAGGGGTGGAGGACGTCATGTTTAGTATCACGAGATATGTATATGGTAAGCAAGTAATGAACAACCATTTCATTTCGAAAGAAAGTGTTTACAATATGTGTGTTCACAAAACATAGAATTCATACACAAATAATAAAACAAGACTTGAAGCTATGATGCTTCATCTTCTGAATCCCCAGCACGAGCACCTGTCTAATAGTCTCCTGAGAATACAAGTTATTTGAAAGAGTTGATCAACAATTAAGCTGGTGAGTTCATAAGAGTTTAGTGATGTAAGTAAGTTGTAAAATGTTGTTGAAAATGTAGATGTAAAATGGTGTTGAAAATGTAGTTGTAACATGTAGTTGTAAAATGTCGTAAGTTGTAAGTTCTGTTTTGGAAAAGTTCGCCTATTCCTCTAGAAAATCATATATTTCCTACTTTGATGGAAGTTAAGTAAAATGATACTACAACCCATTTTATGGGTACTAAGTGGGTACAACCTATATAAGACTCAGAGTAAACAAACAATCGATTGTGCGCATCTGCCCTAAGCTCACAACCAAACAAGGAACATGAATTAAGGCGGATAGCACACATTCCATTGGTTGTTAGATCATCGTCATATATAACCCTGGTGTAATCACTTGTTACTCATGGAGTTAATTGTAATGTTTCCTTTATATCTAATGAAGAAGTTCTTTAAGTAAACCCTTATTTCTTATAATAAAATAGTGACCATAGTGACTACTTTTATAATAGCTTAGTTTATACTGCTATATATAATCTAATATCGGATAGAAAGTTAATTGAGCGAATCTGCCCTAATTCCACAACCAAACGAGGAACAGGAAGTAAGGCGGAAAGCACACATCCAACTACCTATTGGGTATTAGTTTTATACATAAACATGGTGTATAAACTAAGGTATTATAGAGTTACTCATATAAGGTCTTTTAAATTGTACCGGTTTAATAAAATGGATTAAACCCTTTACTGGGAAGTTTCTAGTTTTGAATACAAAAGTACTGAAAGTGTGTTTTGTACTAGAAAAACTGTTCTTTGACTCTGTGTCTTATAACTTGACCCATACCTGGTACCCTTATGATGACTCAATGTATACTAAGCATACATATATATAGAATCGTGTAGAAAATAGATTGGTGAATTCGTTCCAAGCCCACAACCAAACAAGGAACATGAAATGAAGCGGAGAGCACACATCCTATTACGTGTCGGACCCTATTGGTATATATATATATCCTGTTATGTATACATTAAGGAATCATAAGACTAGCATTATGGTCCTATCTTTTACTCGTATCCTTCTACCAAGGCATCTTCTGTTATGTGCTAGACTCGACTGTTCCGTTTGTCGTTTGTAAGAATGTATATTTTTCCCTAGTTTATAACTATCTTGAATCGAAAATAGTTTGGGTTGGACTTTCAAGTGGTACCGTCACTTTATGAAAGAAAGGGAAGTGTAAGTATACAGTTGTCGTTTATAATGACATGCGGATGTACTAATAACCTAAAAACAAATTTGTTTTATTACGGTTATAATGTGAAGGCTAGAACCCTTACTATACGCTCTCCCTGTCAGGAGATTAAGGGAACTAAACACGAGCTCTGTAAATTCTTACAAGCCATGTAATTCACATTAAAGTATATATGATCATGTATACCCAATATAACTATCACCTTTTATTTAAAACAATGAGTTAGTGATTCATTGGTATAATTAGATCCTATATGTGTGTTCTCATGCTATAGCAACCTAACTTGTTTGTTTTCTACTATATCTTGTACGTTCTGTTTGTTTCTAGTAATTGTGTGTTCTCTCTGTATGGTATTGTTTGATTCTCTTCACTATCTGCTCTGTATGGAATTGACTCTTTGTGTGCTTCATTGTACTAGAAGTAATGAATAGCATTCTCCTAAACTATACCTATTATAGCTTACTAATGTTCTACTTGGACTGTTACTGGAAAGACTCGTTTATCTACTAAGTTATGTTTGTACATTAAAAACAAAGTTTTGTATAACTAGAAAGTAACATAACTTTAAAAGAGTTTTGAAATGTTTTGACGACTTATAAATGACATAAGTAACATTTTGAAAGATGTTTATAACAAACATTTACACAATTATCATTGTGTTCAACTTGTATTCCCCCCCCCCCCCCTTAAAACAGTTAAAACAATTAAAAGATTCATTACGGGGTATGAACTCACCTGATGTGGGTGATTCAAACGTGTATGAATGTAAGGATGAGAAGTTCCACGAATGAAGTCCCGAGACACAGTAAGTCCTAAATGACATATAAGGACAGATATTGACATGAATATAGTGTTTATAAACAACTATATGAAAGGAAACACCTTCCGGGACTAGGAAACACCTTGATCAAGTGTTGGAATCACATGTGATTCAACAAAGGAAAGTGAAATGGCACTAACATGAGTTTACGGTTTAGGGTTTACGGTCCTAATGGGTTTACGGCCGTAAACCCACGGTAACTTCTACCATTTGGTGTTTTAAGGTCTAACAAGTCAAGGTTAAGCATACTATGATCAAGTCCAAGCCTTAGGAAGTAATTGTGGCACCATTGCACCACTTTTTAGGGTTTACGGCCCATGGACCATTCCTCATGAGTTTACGGCCGTAAACTCATGGTCAAACATGGCTAAGTGTTGGTTTGAAAGCTATGGATGCTTTAAGGACTTTTTCTCTATACTTGTATGAGGAAGACCACCTCAAATGAGGCTTTTGATGAGTTTACGGCCCAAAGGGGTTTACATCCGTAAACTCATGGCCATTAAGATCTTGAGTGAAGTTTAAGGTCCTTCAAACATCAAGGAAGGGTTCTGGGTCACTTGCCTTGCATCCTATAGGGTTTGTGGCCCTAATGGCCACCAACAAGGGGTTTACGGTCTTGGGAGTTTACGGCCGTAAACTCCCTTTGATCTTGTGTTCTTGATGTTTTCAAGTCTCTAAGCATGGATACTAACTAGATATGAAGTATAGGGGAGTGTACTTACGATCTAGAAGCTTGAAATGGTTGATATTGGCCAAGAACACTAGTGTGTGTTCTTGGTGTTCTTGGTGAAACTTGAAGATCTAAGAAAACATGATTTTTGTGGATGAATCACGAGGATGAAGCTAGTTAAGAAGGATTATCAACAAACTAGAGAAAGAACACTTACGGTTTTTGAAGATCAAGCATGAAGATCGGGATGATACTTGAGAGAAAACTCATGTGTTCTTGAAGGGAAAGTGAAAGAATGAAGAAAAGTGAAGGAAATGGACTTATATGGAGGAGTTTACGGCCTACATGACTTTACGGCCGTAAACTCCATGTTTACGGTCTTAAACTCCATTTGATGGAGTTTAGGGCTTGATTCTTGTATTGAGGCCTTTAGCAGATAAATTCCAACACTTATTCCTTAAGTGTACTAGGCTGAAACTCCTTAGAAAGACCTTTAACCGGGCTAGAACTCAGTACTAATGAGTTTGACACTCATTTGCATTGATTGACTGGGCTTTAAAATCAAAAAATTTTCCGGGTTGTCACATCATCCCCCCGTTAGATGGAATTTTGTCCCGAAATTAGCTTTCTTAGCATTACTACTGAGGTTGCGCTCCTCTGATTGGAAGAATACCCACTCGTAGACTTGGCAACTTTGCCCTTCTGTTCATGATAGGATTTGTACTTTGTCCATCTATCATTACCTCGTGTATACAAGTCGTATATAATTAGGGCTAGTAAGACGGTCGGATGTGCGACTCTGCCCCAGGTCCACAACCAAACAAGGAACAGGAGATAGGGCGGAAACACACATGCTAAATCTGCGTAATCATAATCATATACTACCCTCGCGTATACACGGAATAGTAATAGGTGGGCTGTATTCGTCCTTAGCCTTTGTGCTCGAACTTGGTCCGCTGGACGAGTGGTATTTCATGACGATCTGCGGATATCTGACGATAAGGCTTCGGAGGACAAAGTACTCTTCGCATGAGTACTTCGGGGTTTAGAATAAGCAAGATAAAATCGAGGTTTAGGTCGGACTTTCGATACGAAGGACGAAAGTTTCGAGAACTTGCCGGTCGAGGCGATAGAAACATATGAACTCAGTATGGTGAGGACCACTCCAACTCATGACGAATGAAAGCAACGGACTCTTTACTGAACAAAGTTTTGGTCAAATGAAAGAAACGTATGATATACGATGATGTATCCCTTGTATGCTCGATACTGTACTCCTAGTATGTTCGACAATGTACTCTTTGTAAATGTTCCCGTGTTTCCTGTTTTCTCTTTGATGTTAACACTCCTACATATCATACCGCTATGTGTCAATACATACAAACAAAAGTGCTCTACTAACCGGTAGGGATACTTTATATCATAATCCTCCTTCGTCCCACTACCATCGTCTGCCATATACAAGTTATGAATATTTAAGATGAACCGGGCAGTCGACTGAGTAACTCTGCCTCAAATCCTCAACCAATTAAGGAATGGGGACCTAAGCGGAGTCACTCACTCTAAGTCTGCAACATCTTAGTTGCGCACAACTCTGATGTATATGGTAAGCCATAATAGCTTCTCTAAGGGATCTTTTAGTTCTCTTGAATACTGTGACCTATTTCAACATGTGAGTTGTTATAGTTACTTTTAAGTGTTGTCCCCAAATTTTAATCTTATCTGAATATAAATTAATTTTAAAAGTAATTACTATTTCGAATACGTACCACTACTCATCGACGACTCCAGGGTAGATTCTCCTGCGGTGATCATCAGAATGGGTCCATCCGCGCCTGAGTTCCTTTGTATCGGGCAGTCCCTCTGAACATGTCCAGCCTCACCACAACCATAGCAGGCTTGGTTTTCTTCAGCTCCGAGGACTTGGAAGATCGGTTGAGCCGGTGCTTTGCAGAAACGGACTGTGTGTCCCTTTCTGTGGCAGTTCAGACACTGCATTTCCCAGCATACTCCGGTGTGGTGAAAGTTGCACTTTCCACACTTCGGAAGGTTTCCAGCATATCGACTGGAAGGTGCTGAAGCACTAGGCGTCGTAGCGGCGTACATAGTACTCGCTCGTTCCTCTTGCGGGGTGTCTTGTGTTGTTCGCTTCTTCTTTCTCTTGTTCCCCGACTTCTGATTATAGTCTCCTTCCCTTGATGGCTCGGGAATAGGGACTTTCACGCCATGGCGGACTCCATGGTCGATGAGTCGCTGAGCCAGGCGTTTAGCACTATCGAACGTGGCTGGGTTAGAAGACAACACATTTCCTTGGGTCGGAGCAGTCAGACCCCAAATGTATCTTTCTATCTTCTTGCTCTCCGAGGTAATCATCCCGGGGCATAGAGCTGCTAGCTCGCTGAACCAGTCGGTGTAGGTCACTATGTCAGAGCCGACCATAGTGAGACCCCACAACTCTTGTTGCAGCTTTTGAATTTCGCCTAACGAGCAATATTCCTCCCGCATTAACTCTTTTAGGTTTTCCCAACCTATTGAGTTAGCCACTGATAGAGTCATTGATTTAACGTGGCTGTTCCACCATGTTAGGGCCTTGCCAGAGAAGGTGCAGGCAGCAAACTTCACTTTGCTTCCTTCTGGGCATAAACAGATTTCGAAGATCGACTCTGTTTTCTCGAACCATTGCATGAGGGCGATGACTCCTTCAGTCCCATTAAAGGACAATGGCTGGCATTTGGCGAAGTCCTTGTAGGAGAACTCTCTCGAGCGCCCGAGGACCTCACCTCGAGTAGAATCAGTAGGCGTCCCACCTCCATTGGTACTGACGGAGTGATATTGAGCCATGGCTGTTGCCACAGCCGCAGCCACTGCAGCGTCTATATCTGCCATATCGATTTGCGAAGGAGGCGGTATTGGAATTATCGGAGTAGTGCGTCTGTTAGATCTGCGAGGAGGCATCTTTGCTAAAATAATACAAAGATGAGACGGAATAAGTCTAAAGCAATGGACACAAGCCGAAAGCTGAAAAGACAAGTTTATCCTAATTCTGGATGTATCGGGTCCTGACTTCCACAGGGTTCTAGAAACAATTCATAAAAGAGTCTATACCTAATAAACTCTATGAATTTCAAATAACTATCCTCGAGTGAATATATGTTTCCTGAATAACTGTTACCAGTTGCACGTAAGAAAATAATCTTAACATATAATGTGAGCAGTGTTTCCACTCATCATTAAATTAACCAGATTATTATTTATTAGTGTGACATGTAAGACGTTTTGGTTACTTCGGGTGATCCTTCTTTGCAAACTTCTCATGAACTCGTTCTTGTTCCTCCTGGACTCTTCTGTTGTCTACTATGAGGAAGTGGTGTAACATCCGATTCCTGGTACGATTTTATTTAAGTATTTTCTTAAATTTTTGCCATGAACTCGGCGAGTCTGCGTCCCGACTCGCCGAGTAGCAGCGAGGTGGACACGGGATTTAAGCTCGGAACTCGGCGAGTCGACATATGGACTCGGCGAGTCCACCTGTCTGGATGAAACTCTATTTTCAGACTTTGCACCCTATTTTACCCATTCTAAAACACCCATTTCGTCCCATTTTCCTCCCAGAGAGCAGTAGAGAACAACCCTAGCTCCTTTAGTGTTCTTGAGTGATTTTGATCTTCCAAAGAAGGTTTAGAGCTTAGAAGAAGAAGGAGGAAGTTGGAGTGTTCCAGAAGTGAAGGTAGACCCGAAATCTACTCTGGGGAAGGCATCAAATCAGGTAATAAAACCCTCACTTTGCTCATTAGCTCTTAGGTTCCTTTTGTCCCCAATGGTTGATCTTCAAGCCTTAAAACCCCCCAGATTTTGTGTGTATATGTGATAACCAGACCCTAGGAACTGAGACCCATGAGTTGGATCAGTTGCATGTCTCAGATTTGGCCAGATTGGGTGAAGAGTCGAAGGGAACTCGGCGAGTGCCAAAGTGCACTCGGCGAGTCCTATGAAGATTGCCCGGTACTCGGCGAGTCGTTCTTCAAACTCGGCGAGTCCCTTGAATATAGCCTTGAACTCGGCGAGTTGTTCTTCAAACTCGGCGAGCCATATGAACTGTCACTAGGATAAGAAGGGTTTAAGTGTAGGAGGTCCAACCCTTCGTAGTCGCACGTGGAATTAGCAATTTAACGCGTAGCTATAGTCCCAGAATCTCCAAATCTCCAAGGTTGATGTTCTGATGGAAGATTGGAGCGAATTGTGAGATCTGTTCGTCGGACTCGGCGAGTCCCCCCTTCGACTCGGCGAGTCCAGTCGCGGGTTTGTTAGTTGTCCCCGTTTAGCGAGTCAGTCTGACTCAGTGAGTGGGAACAGGGACCCGATGAGTCAGAGTCGGGCTAGACGTGGAAGGACTCGGCGAGTCGCTATATGGACTCGGCGAGTCCAGTCAATCAGAGAGTTGACTTTGACCAAGAAGTTGACTTTGACCAGTCATTTGACCTAAGGGGTATTTATGAGTACCTAATCCATGATTACAGATTTATAGCCGGAGGGTTACCGGTGCGGCATCCAGGCGTAGGTCGAGCGGGTTTTCAGCAGCTACCCTCGAGGTGAGTTACCTTCCAGTAGCGGTGGGTCTACGGCCACAATGCCGGCCCACCAGTAGGAGTTGTATGTTGGATGATTGTCTTTGTGATATCATCTAGGTTTGCTACTACCTGATATGTTATGTGCTCGTATGATATGATGTTATATGCTAGTAGCAGTAGGGGAGATAGTCCCCAGGGTTTCCGGTCGATGGGGCCGAAAGGGGTAGTCATACCCAGTCATGTTAGACAGATTATGGTTATGTGATATATGTTATGTGGTAGTAGTAGAGGGGTGAAATAGTCCCCAGTATCTGGTCGAAAGGACCGAAGGGGAGGCCAGCGCCCAGATATGCTGGGCAGTATCCGGTCGAAAGGACCGAAGGGGTAGGTCGGGCACCCAGATATGCCTGACAGTATCTGTATGTTATGTGATTGTATGGTATGTGGTACGATGGGGGAACTCACTAAGCTTTGTGCTTACAGTTTACAGTTTTGTTTCAAGTACCTCTTCAGCTAGGGGAAAGGAGCCGGCGCGGTAGCGGCATATCACACACACTCTTGTTTCCGCACTATGGATTTTCTGGGATGTACTCTGAATATTTTACTATGATGTTACCGGTTTTCAGACATGAATTAATATTATGAATGTTTTGTAACGATGTTTTTATGTATTAACCTAATTTAAAAATGAAATTTTTTAGCTGGTATTTTTGGGATGTTACAAGTGGTTACATCTATCTGGGCTTGTCGTGCGAGAATGAAAGTGACTAAAGAATCTATGAGCTTTAAGGTAACTTTATGGGATGATCCTTACGGATTCCTCCTATAATTGCACAAGGTACACAAGTTTGTATATCTTTGAAGATTAAATAGACCTTCGAATAAGTGATCCTACTCCAAAACTACACCCTTACGAGGAATGGATAGCGAAGCGTAGACCACATATTCTAAGTCTATAAGATCTTGATCATATATAAAAATTTAGGAATATACCTTGCAAGATTATAGACCTATCCGTAAGGGTCTTTAAGTTGTCACATAAGTTATTTATATGAACTAAAATACTCCTATAGTATTCTAACGTAATGTACTTGTTCTGGTGCTCAGGTAAGTTTTAACACTGTTGCAACACCACATCATTCCCAAACACATGTCGGTCACATCTCGAATGAATATAGTTGATCAGGCTATATTGACCCTAGCTATGATTACATAACTGTTCAGGTTGACGACAGTGCCCAACCTTTAAATACTTTTAGTTTTGTTCTCCTCGTGACACTAGTTCTATTATGTACATGTATAAGCAAGTAGGTATATTTTTATAACTTGTAGTTATATTCTAAAAATATATCATTATCCAGAGCACTTAAGCCCCATTGTATTTATAGTTGTATATCTTTTATCGGCTGATATACTTAGTTCACTATAAACAATGCTCTGATACCAATTTGTCACACCCCAAAACCGGAACGGCGGAATCGTTCAGGGGTGGAGGACGTCATGTTTAGTATCACGAGATATGTATATGGTAAGCAAGTAATGAACAACCATTTCATTTTGAAAGAAAGTGTTTACAATGTGTGTGTTCACAAAACATAGAATTCATACACAAATAACAAAACAAGACTTGAAGCTATGATGTTTCATCTTCTGAATCCCCAGCACGAGCACCTGTCTAATAGTCTCCTGAGAATACAAGTTATTTGAAAGAGTTGATCAGCAATTAAGCTGGTAAGTTCATAAGAGTTGTAAAATCTTGTTGAAAATATAGATGTAAAATGGTGTTAAAAATGTAGTTGTAACATGTAGTTGTAAAATGTCGTAAGTTGTAAGTTCTGTTTTGGAAAATTTCGCCTGTTCCTCTAGAAAATCATATATTTCCTACTTTGATGGAAGTTAAGTAAAATGATATTACAACCCATTCTATGGGTACTAAGTGGGTACAAGTTATATGAGACTCAGAGTAAACAAACAATCGATTGTGCGCATCTGCCCTAAGCTCACAACCAAACAAGCAACATGAATTAAGGCGGATAGCACACATTCCATTGGTTGTTATCATCGTCATATATAACCCTGGTGTAATCACTTGTTACTCATGGAGTTAATTGTAATGTTTCCTTTATATCTAATGAAATTTCCTTTACAATTACTCATGGAGTTAATTGTAATGTTTCCTTTAAGAAAACCCCTATTTCTTATAATAAAATAGTGACCACAGTGACTACTTTTATAATAGCTTAGTTTATACTGCTATATATAATCTAATATCGAATAGAAAGTTAATTGAGCGAATCTGCCCTAATTCCACAACCAAACGAGGAACAGGAAGTAAGGCGGAAAGCACACATCCAACTACCTATTGGGTATTAGTTTTATACATAAACATGGTGTATAAACTAAGGTATTATAGAGTTACTCATATAAGGTCTTTTAAATTGTACCGGTTTAATAAAATGGATTAAACCCTTTACTGGGAAGTTTCTAGTTTTGAATACAAAAGTACTGAAAGTATGTTTTGTACTAGAAAAACTGTGCTTTGACTCTGTGTCTTATAACCTAACCCATACATGGTACCCTTATGATGACTCAATGTATACTAAGCATACATATATATAGAATCGGGTAGAAAATAGATTGGGTGAATTCGTTCCAAGCCCACAACCAAACAAAGAACAGGAAATGAAGCGGAGAGCACACATCCTATTACCTGTCGGACCCTATTGGTATATATATATATCCTGTTATGTATACATTAAGGAATCATAAGACTAGCATTATGGTCCTATCTTTTATTCGTATCCTTCTACCAAGGCATCTTCTGTTATGTGCTAGACTCGACTGTTCCGTTTGTCATTTGTAAGAATGTATATTTTTCCCTAGTTTATAACTATCTTGACTCGAAAATAGTTTGGGTTGGACTTTCAAGTGGTACCGTCACTTTATGAAAGAAAGGGAAGTGTAAGTACACAGTTGTCGTTTATAATGACATGCGGATGTACTAATAACCTAAAAACATATTTGTTTTATTACGGTTATAATGTGAAGGCTAGAACCCTTACTATACGCTCCCCCTATCAGGAGATTAGGGGAACTAAACACGACCTCTGCAAATTCTTGCAAGCCATGTAATTCACATTAAAGTATATGATCATGTATACCCATTATAATTATCACCTTTTGTTTAAAACAATGAGTTAGTGATTCATTGGTATAATTAGATCCTGTATGTGTGTTCTCATGCTATAGCAACCTAACTTGTTTGTTTTGTATTGTATCTTGTACGTTATGTTTGTTTCTAGTAATTGTGTGTTCTCTATGTATGGTATTGTTTGATTCTCTTCACTATCTGCTCTGTATGGTATTGACTCTTTGTGTGCTTCATTGTACTAGAAGTAGTGAATAGCATTCTCCTAAACTATACCTATTATAGCTTACTAATGTTCTACTTGGACTGTTACTGGAAAGACTCGTTTATCTACTAAGTTATGTTTGTACTTTAAAAACAAAGTTTTGTATAACTAGAAAGTAACATAACTTTAAAAGTGTTTTGAAATGTTTTGACGACTTATAAATGACATAAGTAACATTTTGAAAGATGTTTATAACAAACATTTACACAATTATCATTGTGTTCAACTTGTATCCCCCCTTAAAACAGTTAAAGCAGTTAAAAGATTCATTACGGGGTATGAACTCACCTGATGTGGGTGATTCAAACGTGTATGAATGTAAGGATGAGAAGTTCCATGAATGAAGTCCCGAGACACAATAAGTCCTAAATGACATATAAGGACACATATTGACATGAATATAGTGTTTATAAACCACTATATGAAAGGAAACACCTTCCGGGACTAGGAAACACCTTGATCAAGTGCTGGAATCACATGTGATTCAACAAAGGAAAGTGAAATGGCACTAACATGAGTTTACGGTTTAGGGTTTAGGGTTTACGGTCCTAATGGGTTTACGGCCGTAAACCCATGGTAATTTCTACCATTTGGTGTTTTAAGGTCTAACAAGTCAAGGTTAAGCATACTATGATCAAGTCCAAGCCTTAGGAAGTAATTGTGGCACCATTGCACCACTTTTTAGAGTTTACGGCCCATGGACCATTCCTCATGAGTTTACGGCCGTAAACTCATGGTCAAACATGGCTAAGTGTTGGTTTGAATGCTATGGATGCTTTAAGGACTTTTGCTCTGTACTTGTATGAGGAAGACCACCTCAAATGAGGCTTTTGATGAGTTTACGGCCCAAAGGAGTTTACGGCCGTAAACTCATGGCCATTAAGATCTTGAGTGAAGTTTAAGGTCCCTCAAACATCAAGGAAGGGTTCTGGGTCACTTGTCTTGCATCCTATAGGGTTTGTGGCCCTAATGGCCACCAAAAAGGGGTTTACGGTCTTGGGAGTTTACAGCCGTAAACTCCCTTTGATCTTGTCTTCTTGATGTTTTCAAGTCTCTAAGCATGGATACTAACTAGATATGAAGTATAGGGGAGTGTACTTACGATCTAGAAGCTTGAAATGGTTGATATTGGCCAAGAACACTAGTGTGTGTTCTTGGTGTTCTTGGTGAAACTTGAAGATCTAAGAAAACATGATTTTTGTGGATGAATCATGAGGATGAAGCTAGTTAAGAAGGATTATCAACAAACTAGAGAAAGAGCACTTACGGTTTTTGAAGATCAAGCATGAAGATCGGGATGATACTTGAGAGAAAACTCATGTGTTCTTGAAGGGAAAGTGAAAGAATGAAGAAAAGTGAAGGAAATGGACTTATATGGAGGAGTTTACGGCCTACATGACTTTACGGCCGTAAACTCCATGTTTACGGTCGTAAACTCCATTTGATGGAGTTTAGGGCTTGATTCTTGTACTGAGGCCTTTAGCAGATAAATTCCAACACTTATTCCTTAACTGTACTAGGCTGAAACTCCTTAGAAAGACCTTTAACCGGGCTAGAACTCGGTACTAATGAGTTTGACACTCATTTGAGTTGATTGACCGGGCTTTAAAATCAAAAAAATTTCTGGGTTGTCACAGAGGGTTTGTAGCCTATGTGATGGATACACGAGTTGCCGCAGAGAGGACGAGTTCTGTTGGTGAGGTACCGATAGTGCAAGAGTTTCCGGATGTGTTCCCCGAGGAGTTGTCGGGTATGCCTCCCGAGAGGCAGGTGGAGTTCCGCATCGATTTGATTCCGGGGGCAGCACCTATTGCCAAGGCACCCTATCGCCTTGCGCCACCGGAGATGCAGGAGTTATCCTCACAGCTTCAAGAGTTGTTGGGGAGGGGATTCATCCGACAGAGTAGCTCACTGTGGGGAGCGCCGATCCTTTTTGTCAAGAAAAAGGATGGTTCACACCGGATGTGCATTGATTACCGGGAGTTGAACAAATTAACGGTCAAGAACCATTATCCATTACCGAGGATCGACAATCTATTCGAACAGTTGCAGGGTGCGTCTTGGTTTTCCAAGATAGACTTGAGGTCTGGATATCACCAGATGAGGGTGCATGATGAGGATATCCAGAAGACAGCGTTCCGGACTCGTGATGGGCATTACGAGTTCGTGATGATGCCTTTTGGGCTCACCAATGCACCAGCGGCGTTCATGGACCTTATGAACCGAGTATACAGGCCGATGTTGGATCGATCGGTCATTGTGTTCATCGACGACATTCTAGTGTATTCGAGGACCAGAGAGCAGCATGAGGAGCACCTAAGGGAGATGCTTGGAGTATTGAGATCGGAGAGGCTTTATGCCAAATTTTCCAAGTGTGATTTCTGGTTACGAGAGGTCTAGTTCTTGGGACATCTCGTTAATTAGAATAGGATATTGGTGTAGGGTTTTGAGCAATCTAACACTTCCTAAGTGTACATGCAACCCTATTAAACCTTGGATCTATGTTTGTCTAAGATACATGCAAAATATTATTTTCCAAGGTTTATAACCTATCTAGCATGGCATGGGGTACTTTTAACCACAAAGGAACTAGATGAATTACATACCTTTTGTTGATTGTTGATTCCTTGGAGTTTGACAGCCAAGCACCAATAATGTGAATGCCTCAAATGGAAATCACAAATCACCCAAACTTGGAAAATATATGAGAGAGTATTCTAACTCTTGGTTTTGGCCACCACACTTACACACACACTTAGTGTCTTTTTCATGCAACATAAGCTTGTTTATATAGTGTACATGGTGAGGGTAAAACCCTAATAACCCATGTATTTTCCTCTTCCAAGGATCCATGGGTAAAAGCTCCATGGATCATCCATGGACTTCCATATAAGCTTAGCCCATTAACAAATGAGCACTAGCCCACACTATATAAATATAATAGCCCATGATTTAATTAGTCTTCCTTTTAATCACTAAATTAATTCATAATTAATTCAAGATTAAAACTAATTAAGTAACATGACTTTATATTAATATATTATAACTTATAATATATTAATAAATCGTAAGTATACAACTCTCATAAAATTATCCATAACTAGTTTGGGTGAAGTGCAACCCAAATGGACCATGCCGGGTCGGGTCAAGTATATACCAAATAAGTTATGGACTTAGACACCTTATCCAACAGACTCCCACTTGGATAAGTCTAATAACTGTATTTGCCTATATTACTTCAGGAACCAACCGGCAATCGTAGCTCTCGAAAACTCTTGTGAACTATGAAGCGCCATTTTAGATAAGTGATCATATAATCCTCTGCTCTCATGATATCAGCCGGACAAATACATGGAACAATGTCTTACTTATTGTCTAGCAGTTGTTTCTCGATTTCCGATTTGTTTGACAAAGAACTTAACTGAACACATCAATTTAGTGCTGACCGGGCCCGGTACATGAGTCAACACAAAATCATCGAGGGGCCCAGATATCGCTTCTATTTCTAGAAGGAACAGATAAACTTCGACTCATATGCTTGTTCTACTACTTATTGAATTGCACACAAAGGCACGTTTTATAACATCAAGTTACTGATGCGTTTACGTGCAATCAATGCACAACCAACTCATAGGTAACAACTCATATCTCTAGGTTTGAAGACTTATATGATATTACCGTCTCACGATCACTCGAGATAAATTCCATGAAGTGATACAAGTGAGCGTGGGTTTATTCCAATACTCATAACTTATGAGCACTCATGAACGTTGTAGCAACCATTGCTATGTCTAAACACCTTTAGCCATCTACAAACCCAATTCATGACAATCTTGATTCATACCTACTTCCGACGTATGACCGATTGTGGAAGTTTGAATAAATTGATTATTCTGGAAGTCAAAACATGCAAAACTGAAGCAATAGTAAATAATTGACAATGATAGTAACACTTTACTCATAAATAAATCACACATTTTATTCATCATCAAACGTCGATTACATTTTACAAGTTTCAGAAAAGGCTATCTAATCTGTAAAACTAATATCGTCCCTCAGCCCGATACGCCTCGCATGCTGCAAATGCTTAACCCTCGTCAGTCCCTTCGTAAGGGGATCCGCAGGGTTCTCATCTGACGATACCCTCTTTGCCACGAGGAGTCCCTCTTCTATCTTGTGTCTTATGAAGTGATATTTTCTGTCAATGTGTCGGGATCTGCCATGATCTCTTGGTTCCTTGGCTAAGGCAACCGCACTATTGCTGTCACAGAAAATCTCCATAGGCTCCTTCATAGCTGGTACAACTCCAAGGTCTCCGATGAAGTTCCTCAGCCATATCGCCTCCTTTGCCGCTTCACTCGCTGCTATGTACTCTGATTCACAAGTCGAATCAGCTACAGTCTCCTGTTTGGAACTCTTCCAAGTGATTGCCCCTCCATTTAAGGTAAAGACCCAGCCCGACTGAGAGCGGAAGTTATCCCTATCAGTCTGAAAGCTAGCATCACTATACCCTACTACTCTCAAGTCATCACTCCCACCAAGGGTAAGGATCCAATCCTTAGTCCTCCGCAGGTACTTGAGAATATTCTTTACCGCAGTCCAATGAGCTTTGCTAGGGTTCCCCTGATATCTGCTGACCATGCTCAAAGCGAAGGCCACATCAGGACGGGTACAAGTCATAGCATACATGATCGAACCAACAGCGGAAGCATAAGGTAATCGACTCATCTCAGCTATCTCATCTTCCGTACTCGGGCTCTGAGGCTTGCTCAGTTTGGCATTGCTTTGGATCGGTAATTCTCCCTTCTTAGAATTCTGCATGTTGAACCTTTTCAACACCTTGTCCAAGTAGATACTCTGACTAAGTCCAATTAGTCTTTTACTCCTTTCTCTTAATATCCTTATCCCTAGGATATAGGTAGCTTCTCCAAGGTCCTTCATAGCAAAGCACTTCCCAAGCCAGGACTTAACTTCCTGCAAGGTTGGGATGTCATTTCCTATGAGTAGTATGTCATCCGCATACAGTACCAAAAAGCTAACTATACTCCCACTAGCTCTGACATACACGCAGGACTCATCTTCACTTCTTGAGAAACCAAACTCTTTGACCTTCTCATCGAAACAAAGATTCCAAATTCGAGATGCTTGTTTCAATGCATAAATGGATTTCTCAAGCTTGCACACTCTATTGGGGTACTCTGCACTGACAAAACCTTCTGGCTGATTCATGTAAACATCCTCAGCCAACTTTCCGTTAAGGAAAGCGGTTTTGACATCCATTTGCCATATTTCATAATCATGAAATGCAGCAATGGCTAGCATAACCCTAATAGACTTAATCTTTGCTACTGGTGAAAAGGTTTCATCATAATCAATACCCTGAGTCTGAGTAAACCCCTTCGCAACCAGTCGAGCCTTATACGTGTGCACCTTCCCATCCATGTCGGTCTTCTTCTTGAAGATCCATTTGCACCCGATTGTCTTACGGCCTGGTACATGGTCAACCAAGTTCCAAACTTGATTGTCATACATGGACTGTATCTCGCTGTCCATAGCCTCCTTCCATTTAGTAGACTCTGGGCCTGCCATGGCTTCCTTAACACTGTTAGGTTCATCCAGATTTACCAGTGTACTGTCACTGATAAATGTATCACCTTCCGTAGTAATATGAAATCCATAATAAAACTCAGGTGTGTTCCTAACCCTTGTGGAACGCCTCGGAAGTACAGACTCGTCAGCTGGATCAACAGGAATTTCCTCCTCAAGTTGATTGCTAGTGTTTGAGGTTCCTTCACCAATTGAGTCTTGAATTTCTTCAAGGTCAATTTGCCTCCCACTGTCTCCTTGGCTTATAAATTCTCTCTCTCGAAAGACTCCTCTCCTAGCCACAAAGACCACATTCTTACTGGGTCTGTAGAAGAGGTAACCAAAGGATTTCCGTGGGTAGCCGATGAAAATACACCTTTCACTTCGAGGTTCGAGCTTGTCATGAGTTTCGCGCCTCACGAAAGCCTCGCAACCCCAAATCTTGATATGGTCTAGATTGGGAACTTTCCCAGTCCACATTTCATGAGGTGTTTTGGCAACCTTCTTTGTAGGGACTAGATTAAGGATGTGTGCGACAGTCTCTAAGGCATACCCCCAAAAAGAGATTGGTAGCGAAGCTCGACTCATCATAGAGCGAACCATGTCCAACAAAGTTTGATTGCGCCTCTCAGCTACACCATTCAGCTGTGGTGTCCTGGGAGGTGTCAATTGTGAAACAATCCCACACTCCTTAAGATAGTCGAGGAACTCAGTACTAAGATACTCACCACCTCGATCGGATCGAAGCATCTTAATGTTCCTGCCCAATTGATTTTCTACTTCCTGTTTAAACTCTTTAAACCTTTCAAAAGTTTCTGACTTATGTTTGATTAAGTAGACATAACCATATCTACTAAAATCATCAATAAAAGTCACATAATAGCGATTAGCGTCCCTTGTGGCGGTTTTGAATGGTCCACACACATCAGTATGTATAAGGTCCAACAAACCCTCACCCCTTGCACAAGTACCAGTGAAGGGTGATTTTGTCATTTTTCCAAGTAGACAAGACTCACAACTATCATCCGACTTGAGGTCGAACGACTCCAAGACTCCATCCTTTTGGAGCTGGCCTATGCGTTTCTTGCTTACATGTCCAAGACGACAATGCCACAAAGATGATTTATCCAAGCTAGTAGAAGAATCAATACACAATACATTATTCCCTGAATTATCTACAACCGATACAGCTTCATACACACCATTACAAGGTAATGCTTTAAAATAAAGAATATTATTTAAGAAAGCATTAATACTACCAACTTCATTATCAAAAGAAAAGGTAAAACCTTGTTTGTACAAAGCATGAAAGGAAATAATATTCCTCGCCATTTCAGACGAGTACACACATTTATTCAAATCTAACTTTAACCCACTATTTAGCAACAAAGTATAAACTCCAATCTTGGTAACAGGTGCAACCTTCTTGTTCCCCATGATTAAGTTTATCTTTCCGTGCTCCACATCCTCACTTCTTCTTAGGCCCTGCAAGTCACAACAGATGTGAATACCACAACCTGTATCAAGAACCCAAGAATTAGAATATGGTGAGTTATTAGACAATATAGTGTAAATACCTGCATGGGATGGTTTCACTTTCCCATCCTTGACATCTTGCAAGTACTTTCGACAGTTTCGCTTCCAGTGCCCCTTATTTTGACAGTAGAAGCATTCAGCATCCTTAGGGATGGCAGAAGGAGTGATAGAACCACCTTTGGTTCCAGATGAGGAGCCTTCAAGGGACTTTCCCTTGGTACCCTTCGAAGGGTGCTTCCTCTTTTTCCCTTTGCCTTGCCCGATAGCCAAAACAGGGGTAGTAGTAGGAGTAGGAGTAGCAACCGACTTACTCTTAAGACCACTTTCGGCAGTCTTCAGAAGTCCTTGAAGCTTACTGAGTGTGACTTCCTCCTTGTTCATGTGGTATGTCATACGAAATTGATCATAACACGACGGCAAGGAGTGCAAAATGATATCAATTGCCAACTCCTCAGGGAAGTTCACATTCAGTTTCATTAGACGGTCCACATACCTTTGCATTTTATGCATGTGGCTCGTGATTGGTTCGCTATCCTTCATACGGGTAGTGATCATGGAGGAGATTATTTCATACCGCTCTTGACGAGCACTCTGATGGTACCTTTCCATCAGATCCTGATGCATCTCAAAAGGGTAATAGTCCTCATAGGACTTTTGGAGTTCAGCTGTCATGGTGGCCATCATGATGCATGTCACCTTTGTGGCATCTCTTTCATGTGCCTGATACTCAGCGACCTCCTCAGGAGTAGCAGTGGACTCATCAAGCTCCTTTAGCTCCTTATCGAGGACATATTCCTTGTCCTCGTAACGAGTAACCATCCTGATGTTCCGGATCCAATCCATAAAGTTGGAACCATCAAAGATGACCCTCCCACAAAGGTTCATGAAGGAAAAGGAGCTCGTAGGGTTAGAGCCCGAAGCATTGTTGTTGGAAGACATCTGAAAGAAGAAAACAAGTTTAGATTAGATATATCGAATCCTTAATAATACACCCAAATGTAATATTAAGGCTAGGATCCAACACAATATATTATAACTTAGAAGAGGGATGCCGTAATCTAAGCTATAATATATTTGAAGGTAGGCGAATGACGATTCACCAATTTCCACCATGAAAACGAAATGAATTATTAGGTTTAATTGGTTTTGAAATTCCTAGATTCCTTTGAGATTCATTGAACTTTTCAATGGCATGTTTCAATCTCGATTGTGCCCTTCAAGTTTTGTGACTGGGATGCCGAGGATCACAAAACAAGGTGTGAATAACCATGCAAATTTACTTGGTACCCTTAATATTATCACCTAATCAATGTGCCGGTTAACCACACACGCTCCACCGATCTATGATAAACATTAAGTCACCCTTCGTGATCCTTACTAGTCCAAGTTAGTGTGCCGGTTAACCACACACGCTCCACCAACGACTTGGTAAGGTACAAAGTGTGAATTTCATGGGTTAGCACCATATTCACATTTTCCTAAAGTAACTAAGATTGGGAATTTATATAAGGTTTAGTTACTTTATAATATTCATCATACTTTTAATGAGAATTTATAAGTCCTTGTCCTACCCGTTCGGCTAACGACCCTCCACCAGTCAAGCAAGCGGTGGGTGAGAGTGGACACCCATTAAGTTGCCATTTTATAGGCAACAACCTTATACCCACCTTATAGACTGGCTTCGTGAATGAGGCCTACTAACGGTAAAACGACTTAAATCTTATACATATATATAATAATTAACCATTAATGTTATAAATAGTATAAGGGTTGAATTTTAACTTTTAAAACTATAAGGGTTTGGAATTAAAGTATATTAAAGTGTGTGTAACTTTACAAATTCCAAAACTTGAGGACAAGTTTTGAAACTATTCAAAACTTTTCATTTCATAACTTATGAATTAAAGGTTCATAAAAATGAAGACTCTTCATTTCCATGTAACTTATGTGTTTTAAGTGTGTGTTTAAAAGAAGTGACCTTTGGATATCCATAACTTGAGGACAAATTATGGACTCCATTAAAACACATAAATGATCAAGAATTAATCCTAAACAATTCAGCAAATAATTCCTATCATCTTCTAAATTCATAAGAACATGAACATGATCATCAAAGTTTCAAGAATTATATGAACACATACAAAACCTTGGATCTATAAACCTTGGATCTATGTTTGTCTAAATTCCTACCACTGTAGGGTTTTGAGCATTCTAACACTTCCTAAGTGTACATGCAACCCTATTAAACCTTGGATCTATGTTTGTCTAAGATACATGCAAAATATTATTTTCCAAGGTTTATAACCTATCTAGCATGGCATGGGGTACTTTTAACCACAAAGGAACTAGATGAATTACATACCTTTTGTTGATTGTTGATTCCTTGGAGTTTGACAGCCAAGCACCAATAATGTGAATGCCTCAAATGGAAATCACAAATCACCCAAACTTGGAAAATATATGAGAGAGTATTCTAACTCTTGGTTTTGGCCACCACACTTACACACACACTTAGTGTCTTTTTCATGCAACATAAGCTTGTTTATATAGTGTACATGCTTAGGGTAAAACCCTAATAACCCATGTCTTTTCCTCTTCCAAGGATCCATGGGTAAAAGCTCCATGGATCATCCATGGACTTCCATATAAGCTTAGCCCATTAACAAATGAGCACTAGCCTACACTATATAAATATAATAGCCCATGATTTAATTAGTCTTCCTTTTAATCACTAAATTAATTCATAATTAATTCAAGATTAAAACTAATTAAGTAACATGACTTTATATACCAAATAAGTTATGGACTTAGACACCTTATCCAACAATTGGTCGATCCGGCCAAGATTGAGGCTGCCATGAGTTGGGAGGTGCCGAGATCCCCCCCCCCCCCCGAGATCAGGAGTTTTTTGGGGTTGGCCGACTACTATCGGAGATTTATCCGGGATTTCTCCAAGATTGTCGTTCCCCTCACCAGATTGACCCAGAAGGGCGTTGCTTTTTCTTGGGTTCCAGAGCAGCAGACCTCGTTTGAGACCCTTCGCCAGAGACTATACGAAGCCCTAGTGTTAGCCCTTCCGGAGGGAATGGAGGATTTTACGGTTTACTGTGATGCGTCTATATCAGGGTTGGGTGTGGTACTTATGCAGAGAGGGCACGTGATAGCATATGCATCGAGGCAGCTGAAGCCTCATGAGACGAGGTATCCCACCCACGACTTGGAGTTGGGGGAAGTGGTGTTCGCCCTCAAGATATGGCACCATTATCTGTATGGGGTTTGGTGTACTGTATACACGGACCACAAGAGTTTGAAGTATCAGATGGATCAGCCCAACCTGAACATGCGTCAGAGGATATGGTTGGATGTGGTAAATGATTATGGCTGTGAGATCCTGTACCACCCTGGCAAGGCTAACGTGGTGGCCGATGCTCTGAGCCGCAGGGCGGAGAGTGCCCTGATTCGAGAAATATGTATGAGGATGACGGTGATGACTCCGGTGTTGGATACTATTCGAGAGGCCCAGGCAGAGGCTGTGAGACCGGAGAACCGCAAAAGGGAGCGGGTGATAGGACAGGTGTCTGAGTTTGTGACGGATAGCCGAGGGCTTATGACCTTTCGTGGTCGGATTTAGGTGCCGTATACGGGCGGGGCACGTAGCACTCTGTTGGAGGAGGCGCATAGATCGAGGTTTTCGATCCATCCTGGGGCCAATAAGATGTATTTGGACCTGAAGAGAGACTACTGGTGGCCCTGTGTGAAGAGGGATGTTGCATGGGTAGTAGAGAGGTGCTTGACCTGTCGCCGGGTTAAGGCCGAGCACCAACGTCCACATGACAAGTTGCAGCCATTAGAGATTCCCCAGTGGAAGTGGGAATAGATTTCTATGGATTTTATCACCAAATTGCCGAGGACCGCGAGGGGTGTTGATGCAATTTGGGTGATTGTGGATCGGCTGACGAAGAGCGCTCACTTCCTTGCTATCAGTGAGAGCTCTTCTGCAGAGAGACAGGCAGAGATGTATGTGAGAGAGGTGGTGTCGCGGCATGGAGTGCCGATCTCGATTGTGTCAGACCGAGATGTACGTTTTACTTCCAGGTTCTAGAAGAAGTTTCATGAGGAGTTGGGTACGAGATTGCACTTCAGTACTGCTTATCACCCACAGACGGACGGGCAGAGTGAGCGGACGATACAGACGCTCGAGGACATGCTTCGAGCATGTGTTATGGACTTTGGTGGAAGTTGGGACACCTATATACCTTTGGCTGAGTTTTCTTACAACAACAGACACCATTCGAGTATTGGTATGCCTCCCTTTGAGCTTCTTTATGGGAGGAGGTGTCGGACCCCCATCTGTTGGGGAGAGGTGGGGCAGCGAGTGATGGGTAGTACTGAGATTGTGCTTAAGACGACTGAGCAGATACAACAGGTCAGACAGAGGTTACTGACAGCCCAGAGCCGTCAAAAGAGTTATGCGCATAGGCGGCGATCCGAGCTCGAGTTCCAGGTTGGAGATTTCGTACTCCTGAAGGTATCTCCTTGGAAAGGAGTGATCCAATTCAGGAAGAGGGGCAAGGTGGGGCCCCGATACATTGGTCCGTTTAGGGTGACCACGAGGGTGGGTAAGGTAGCATATCGTCTGGAGCTACCCAAGGAGTTGAGTCAGATCCACGATACCTTCCACGTATCCCAGTTGAGGAAGTTTATAGCCGATGAGACGGCGGTTGTGCCGCTAGAGGATATTCAGGTGGATGCGAGTCTGAATTACATTGAGAGGCCGATCGCGATCTTGGATCAGAAGATCAAGGTTCTGAGGAACAAGGAGGTGCCTCTGGTTCAGGTCCAGTGGCAACATCGGAGAGAGTCCGAGCTGACTTGGGAGTCAGGGTCAGAGATGCGGGAGCAGCATCCGGAGTTGTTCGCGACATGAGACTTCGGGGGCGAAGTCTGGTCCTAGTGGGGGAGAATTGTAACACCCCGAAATGCAGGTATATCTCTTTAATCCTTCTTCTCTCCCAAGTTGTCAAATTTGGCCCAAAATAGAAAAGTGGAGATTGGTGGGTACGTTGGGCATACTTAAGAGTACGCTGCGCATACCCATGGGGGTGCCTTTGACGCAGACTCAATCCAGTATGCGGGGCGTACCTTAGTTTACGCTGAGCATACTGGGCCCAAACTCAAAACCCTAAATGAGACATGATCACTATAAAAGGGATGCTATGGCCTCCATCCCGGCCACCATTTCCAGAGAGTGAAACCCTAAGAGAGCCAAACCTTCATTCTAAGCTTGTGTGTGTGTGTTTTGGGTTTAAAAGTATCTTTGTGTGCTTGTGAACAAGAAGAGAGGGCCATTGTGGAAGCTAGAGTTGGAGTGCAAGCTTTGGATCTGAGCTCTACAGAGGTTGGAGCACCACTTGGAGGTATAAAGCTCAAAGCTTTCCTAGTCTTTTTGGGTTTGTGCTTTATGGACCATTTCTAGGGTTTTTGTCCCAAAGGTGGAGACTTTATGAGTAAAGGAGCTCCATAGGACCTTGACATGTCCATGTCAGTGTATATTGTATTATAGATCCATAAAAATCCAATCTTGGATGTTAAGATTAAGTCATGCATGAGATAAGGGCTTAATGAGGAAAGAGGAAAGGTGTTTGGAGTGATGGGTGACCTTTGCAGCCATGCAAAGGGTTAAAGGTTTCGACTTTATGGGTTAAGAGGTATTAAAATGGCCACATCTAAAATATGAGCTTATGTCCTAACCATTTAAGACCAAAATCATGAGGAGTATGAAACTAGGACTTATGTTGGGCGTAATCCCAGTACGCGCAGCGTAGGGGGTCGAGCTCCCCGATTCTGTGAAGCCTTCTAGTACGCCCAGCATACAGAGCTGGTACGCGCCGCGTACTCCGGAGGGTTGACTTTCGTTGACTTTTAGGGTTTAGACAACATTTGGACCTTTGGGCCATTTAAGGGGTAAAATGGTCTTTTACCCTTCTGAGGAATATAGGGAGGGTCTAGTCTAGCCTTTGAGAGCCGTATTAATTGGAGATAATTACTTTATGTGATTAGGCGGATGCTAGATCAGATATTTGAGTTCGAGACTTTCCGAGATTTACCCGAGGTGAGTCTTCTCACTATACATTACCTAGAGTGGTAACTATATGCAGACCGGAGGGTCTTATGTGTTATGTGTATGTTGAGTTTATGTGTATTGTGATATATGTATGCTATGTGTTATATAGACCGGACCGGAGGGTCCTACGATTTAGACTGGACCATAGGGTCCAACGATTTAGACCGGACCAGAGGGTCCAACAAGCTAGACCGGACTGGATGGTCCAACTAGCTACGGGACTGGAGGGTCCCGCTGAGACACATTGATCGGAGGGTCATACCGAGTTATAGGCTCGAGTGGCTTATGTGTTGTATGTGGTATTTTGGGGAACTCACTAAGCATTTATGCTTACCGTGTTATGTGATATGTGTTTCAGGTACCAGCGAGGATCGCGGGAAGGCGCCAACATGATTTGTACACACTGGCAGAGGATTATGTTTTGAGATTCTGGGATATGTTTTATTGTGATGACATTTCATACATGAGATTTTTTAGAATATTATATGGGTTTTGTTATGTTTGAAAAATGAAAAATTGTTTTAAAATTTACGTTGTTACAGATGGACTGCGTGCCTATTCCTTAGGACAATCCATAGGAATGAATGAATGATGAATAGACGATTCTTAGGGAAGATCCTTAAGAATAAAGAAGATAATGGGGATGGGAAGTTGGGTTAATTGTTTAATGATTAAACATAATAATTATATTATTGTGGGTTGAAAACCTATGTACTCACCAGGTTTCCCAACCTGAACCACTCAATTTATTTTTATCATAGGTGTCGATACGAAGCTACATTACACTGAGAGATTAAATGAGATGTAGATCACTAGGGTAAAGGAATGTAAGATCTGTTTATGCTTATGTTTCTGTATTGATGATGACATCCTAAAGTTTTAATATAAACAAAATACATTTCTTCGGAAATGCTTTGATAATATATTTATCATGTTTTTTTCTAGGAACAAATTCTGCAATATTATTCTTTAAAATGAATACTCTGGTTTTCAAATAAGCATAAATAAAATTTTTAAAATGACCATGAATTTGGGGATGTCACACTTACCTAGCTTGCTCTTGCATCATTTCATAGAGTTGCGCATTTAAATAAGGCTAGGATCTATTTTCCACTCCAAGATGAGAAGAGGTTTGCCGTAATCCTTCGCAACTAATGCCAATGGTCCATCATCAACGATTGGCTTTGCAAGTTCAATTACTTCATCTTCATGTGATTTTAAAATTCCAATTACTAGCACTAACGAATACGATTTGAACTATTTGTGAGCCTTCACTGTCGAAACAATAGATTTCCATTCAGAACAAAGTCCTAGTGGAAATGGCATCTTCTTCTCTATTGGTTGACATTCCAAATCATACTTCATCAGCCAACTTAACAAATGATTGTACCTTTCAGGAACCTGATCAATCCTTTCTTCAGTCTTCCGTTTGAAAGAACCAATTTCTAAAAGCAATGAAGATTGAACACAGTCAAGTTGATCATCATCACCAGAATACAAATCTTTCAAAGGCTTCCATACATCATGAGTAGATTTTCATGAACTCACTAGTCTGAAAGTATTTAGAGCAAGATCAAATCTAATTTCTCTTTTACCTTTCAAGTCATTTTCAAGTTTCTCTTTCTCTTCAGCAGCCATGTCAGTATACTTTTCATGAAGTTGTTCATACTCGGCAAACGAATAAACAAGTTCCCTCATCTTCATGAATGTATATGGACCTTAAATAATTGATTTCCAAATGTAAGAACCATGTTTTTCAATACCATATATATGATCTTGAAATGAAGCACCCACACTTCATAATCATCAGGGAATACTGTTGGAACTCTGGTATTAGATCCAATACTTCTTGTTAGATTGATTGCAACAATACGAGAGTCTTCTTTTTCCATGATTTCAATGAAAAATGAACAGTAGATCAAATCGATGAGTGAAATACAAAATTCGAATCAAAACAAGTTTTCGAAAAAGAATTTCCAGATCAAGATGCAAACAAATTGCAAGTGCGCAAGAGATCTATAAAAAACAAAAATGAAGAACGAAGAACTTAATGAACATAGGAAAATTCAAAGATTTGAAGTCAACTCAAATATTTCTTGCTCTGGTACCACTTGTAGTATCGATATACAAGCTCTTGATGTATGAAATCAGATTACGAAAGAAAGAATATAAGAGTTGTTCACACGCAAGGGAAAATAATCTTTTCGTTTCAATTTATAGTAAGAGAGTTCAATTCTAACTATTGAGTGTAATAACCACGCAAAATACATACTCTACCTTCTAGTTAACATCCGTATTTATAGGTTGACAAAAAGGGAGTCGGTTAGAGAATAACCATTAAGGTCAACCTAGGAACTGACAGGTTATATAACAATTAAGTAAATGTGACTCTGAAACCTAATTGTTTATATTCTGAAACTAAGCATACAATCAGAACATTATGATGAAGACTTAAGATATAAGTGTGAAAGCTTTCGCAATCAGATTCAGACACAACACATACAGACTCTGAGAACTAACAGAAGGCAAATTGTTTGCCAATTTCAGTCTACATGAAACTCCTAATTCTATCAAGATTTATTGACTTATGTCAAAATCATGTTTAATCTCTTCCATGCTCAAACAATTTCATGACAGGTTTGTCAGGGATCATGAATCTAGATGGTAAATCAACCATGCAAAAACCATGTGATGCCCGACTCAAGTAGTGCTTGAGTATCATGAGTATCACATCACCTCGAGTATAATCCAATTAACATATTGGCTCGAGGCACTACCCCACTTCAACAGATTATAATGAAGTGTTCTCTTTCATGGGTAACATGTGAATTATGATTTTACAAAAAAAATGTATTTAGTTAAAACATTTAACTCTTTGAAAACATTCAATTTTAAGCTCATTTTATAACTTTTAAAAATCATCGATTTCTAAGTTTATATGCTATCAAAACAAGAAACAACACAAACATGTGCAAGTATTGATACCACCAGCCTCGATACTATGTGTCTCTCTTATGAGCCATCAAAGTAGATACAAGTCATACTAAGGACAAAGGGACACTTCAAAGCTCTCACTTGTTTAACCACTAAGTCTTCATGTTAGCTCAAACTTTGTGAGACTCCAAAATCCTAGATCCTCAGCATGGTCTTCAATCTTTATTTCATAACAATTTTCTATACTAATACAAAATTTCATATCTAAAATATTACATTATAATTTTAAAAGGAAAAAATTAAAATTTACAAACATAGAATTCAAATGAAATGAAGGTCAAAATGATTAAAATACACCCATTCAAAAAATACATAGTTTAAGCGAGGCTCGGTTTATTAGATCTATACAATTCAAAATAAAACATTATTCCAAACATGGATTACAACATTTAGATTAAATGAATAACCAAAATGCTGAAAGCAAGTTGCCATATAACTGTTTCTATGATCTCACATGCAAAAGATCATCCAAACAAAAATGTCAAAATTAATTAGCAGAATTAAAAAAATTAAACTAACAAAAAAGGTGATAACTAACTTTTGTAAAACCATATAATTTCAATAAATTTCATTAGGTTGAGTCATATGAATTTAAGTGACCAAAGCATACTCAAGTGGAAAATTTAACATTTCCATGAGTAGTGAACATGCACCGTGAACCAGAAGGTGACGTGCAACGTTTCACATGTGGACATGTATTTCTAACTAGAAGCACATGGTCCCCCAGATTAGGGTTCGAGTTTCTAACCGCTGATGCACCACATACACAAAGGTAATAGTCTTTCATAAGCATGTGGTCCCCCGAATTATGGTTTGACGTTCTCTGGAAAAATGATTTTTGCTTTATAAAATTATTTTTAGATTAAAATGGTTTATCAAAACTTTAAAAAATTTATTGTGGCTTGATCTAATCAATCCACATCATACAAATAGATCAAAATTTATTAGTGCTCAAAAGACATGAACAATAAGCTCTAGAAATTAGTGAAGTACACAAGAGGTGTATGTAGTCAATATGTGATTTTTTTCTCTTATGTGTTGAGAGTTGACATCTAAGGTGTCACATCCCACTCCGACGCGTATCACAGTATTGTCCGCTTTGGGCTCCCAGCACGAAAACATCCTAGGGGATCACCCATTTTGGAATTTCTCTCACTCAAGCATGATTAACTACAAAGTTCTTATGGGATATGATATCCTTATGGACTTAAAACGTGTTGTGATAAGGAAGGTGTCAGTAGCTAACCACCTTCACCCTCCTTTATAGGGTTCTACGTCCCTATCGAACTCATCGACCCATGCCTAGGTCTGATACCAACTGTGACATCCCTTATTTTGCAGAACCGAAAAAAAAACTTTTTCTATACGCATTGAAAAACCATAACGTCTTTATTTGTGGAAAATCCTAGTATATTAAAACATTTTTTTAGTACAGGTGTTTGTTTCAAAATAAAAAAAATTCTAAGGATTTCATAATCAACACACAACATAGTTATAATGTAGAGACCTAACAATCCTGAACACTGTTATAGGATTTTTCTTTAATCACTCAACATCATATTTAAGTCTCTAGTAGTCTTAACACCGTTAAGTATTGATGCATATAAATTAAGTGGATCATGTTGGGAAACCTAATGAGTTATATAGGGTTTTCAATCCCACAATATTATTAGGATAACAATCCATAATCAATAAACCCGCAAAACCAACTATTATCCAACAACACATCATATATATATATATATATATATATATATATATATATATATATATATATATATAAGACACTCTAACCTTAGTTACCCATCCCGTCGATCCTCACATATTGATTCTATAACAGATATCTTATAAGATCTATCCTGATGGATCACTATAAGGAACGAGTTGACTATACTGCTTTAGTGAGTCCTTGGCAACAAGTGTTTGTCAATAAAGGCAACCATGGGGGAAATAGAGTTTATCGAATTAATATACAATCCAGTCTCCTCAGATCAATGTAATTCATTAACACTTACAGACTATAAGTCTGGTAGCGTATTCCAACAAATTGGGTTTAGTCAGTGGTCGTCATCCCACTCCGGCAGATGACTGGTCACCCAGGCACCTAACGGTTTCTTGATACAGATATACCAATTATGGTTGTCTTAAAAGGAGGTAGGATACTAATATAGTACTCTAGTATACACATGTACCCCACCGATTATCAATTTGATCGGACGGAGTTCTACTCCCTTCCAATCTCACACATACCCTTAATAAGATGGTACCAAATATCCAAACTTAATTGAACTAAACATCCCTTTTAGGTCTTAGGGTGTAACCAAACAAGATTACAATACCTGTAATTAACACAAATTTCCTGCCTATGTAATATCTTTAACATTCCCTCAACTTAACTCAGATTAAGCATCCTTTATAAGCCTTACTCCATCACTAGGTAAGACTATAATGCTTCTAATAACCATCCAAAATTGATTTCATGTTTATACCATACTATCACAATACAGTATACAACTATACTACTATCCAACTTAATTTGATCTAGACATCCTTTATACATCTCAGTTTAGAAACTACACTAGAGTACAACTCCTCTAATCAACTTCCAATACCAACTACGTTTAAATAACACTATCCTAATTTAGTGTATATATTTAACACAGAGTAATAAGTATTTAATATACATTAATATTTTCTATAATAATAGTTATATTCAGATTATCCTGTAATAATATCATATATATATATATATATATATATATATATATATATACACACACACACACACACCTTAACACATATATAACCATATTTGATTCACACAATGTATGTCATCAAATACACATTAAGCACATATTCCAGATAATAAGCATTTAATTCACTTATAAACTTTCAACATTTATTTAATACTTTTAATAAATACTTGTATTAAAATCATGTTCATGATAGTAACTATGCACTCACATGATTGAGGTGGGTGATTTGTGGTTATGTTAGCGCTTTGACTAACACTTTAGATTTTCCTTTCAAAAGACCTTGATGCAAATATCACTAAGTCATAGCCTTTACTTCAAAAATATAATAAGAATAGTTCAGATTCCTCAATAATCCCAATGAATACTTTAAGTTCTAGCTGATAAGGAATAACCATGTAAGATCATATCAGAGGTAGGATATATTTTGTATATAGAGTATAAGGTTTGGAAAATCCACTTTGAACACCTCACTAAATCTAGCATACATCACTCCCGTAAGTAGATCAATCAGTATTATGACTGGAATCACTAATAAATCTTATTCCTAGGTTAATAATAATGACTACTATTATAAATATAAGTTAAACTTAAAGCATAGTAAGTGCGGCATAACTTACAGAGTTTTCTAAAAAAATTTAAGAAAGTCACGGACAGAACTTTAACTCCAAATACTCCTTTTCGTCTGACTCTATGTTGCCTCAAAGCGTCACTGTGAACACTTTGGAACTCCCAAAAGTCAGAAATCTAGAGGGAGAAAGATTCTCTAGAGAGAGAAACCCATAAGTGAACGTGTGAGGAACAAATTAACACTTGAGAGCTAAGGACTCTGTATGGAGGGCAATCCGGGCGCCTAAGTGTGGGCAGCAAGCATCGATCCTAGGTGTGACATGTGCCGCTATCTGGTCGCATTTCATATAAAAATTTCACAAAGTTCGAAAAATCATATATCTTGCATAGGAGCTCCGTTTTCAACTTTCTTTATATCCCTGGTTTCATATCGACAAGTACTACAACTTTCATGTAGATTGTATTGGCTAATTCTCATTTTATTTTTAGTTTTAGAGTCTATGAAGATTACACTGGAAAAGACCATGCAAAATTCATAACTTCTTCATACAAACTTTGTTCTCGATGTTCTCTATATCGACAGTTTCGTATTTATGAGAACTCTGACATACAGTTTCGTATCTAATTGACCTTGAGTCCTAACGTTTAAGCTATAAAATCAAATTTTATTTGAGACTCCTGATCCTTCATAAATTGGGTCGTAACTTAACCCTAGATAAGGTCTTTACTTCGACTACAACAACTGACTGAACAATCATCTTCTATCGATCTTTACACAATACATAACGGGTTAGACCCTTTCCTCCACAAGGCAAACACTAGCGTGGAAGACACCTTCGATCTTGTGCTAACAACATGATCCTTCCTTCTTTGAACATGGGAGGTCAAGATACAACGGTTGGATTAGGTATCTAAGCCCATAACTATAATTGGTATGTACTTGACCCGAGAGTAGCATGGTCCATTTGGGTTTGCATGACACCGAAACAATTTGTAAGGATGGACTTTTGAGAAGAGGATATTCATGATTTATTAATATATTATAAGTTCTAATATATTAATTTGAAATCATATTATTTAATTAGTATTTATCAAGAATTAGTTTGGAATTAATTTTGTGATCAATAGACAACTAATTATATATAAGGGGTTGATTTGGTAAAATCATTCATTCTTATGGTGTGGGTCAATGCTCCATGATTCCTTAGGTTGGGCTAAACCCATGTGACAAACCATGGAGGTTTAAACCCATGGAGCCTAAGGAATATCGAAGGTCATGCACATTAGGGTTTACATGGTGTAACCCTAGTTTTGCCACACTATATAAGAAACCCATTAGCTCCTAAAATTGGCACCCTAGTGTTCTTGGAAGAGCCATAGTCGATTTTAGAGTGCGTGTATTCTCTCTCAAGTCCTCCATTTTTGGTGGTGTTGTGTCATTCCATTTGAGGTGCAACACTTGGGGCACTAAGTTCTTAAAGGCCAAACTCAAGAGGTTCTACAAGCTACAACAAAGAGGTAATTCTATAACTCTCTTTTATGTTGATTATATCGTTTGTATGCTAGTTGTACGCTTAAAGCTTTGGAAATAATACTGCATGTATAATTAGAGAAAACATAGATCCAAAGCCTTTAGGGTTGTATGTGCACCATAGGATGTTTTAGTATACTAAAACCCATCAGTGGTATCAGAGCCATGGGTGATTTTTTATTATATTTGATGCAAAATATGTTATTTTCCAAAGCTGAAATGTTGTCTGACTGTCCTACTGGACGAGTCCATGCTTGAACTCGATGATTAGGATGAGTTTAGCCATGAACTGAATGAGTCCATAGATGGGCTCGACGAGTTGGCTGTCCAGACAATAGATTTTCAAGTTTTTTCGCCTGTTTTGGATTAGAATCATTACCACAAAATGTTTTAGGTCATAAAATTTGATTTGTTGTTATGGTAATGATGATTCTCATTTAATTATTATATAATTGTAAATGTTTCAAGACTTGTATTAGTTTATATGATTAGGCTATTTTCTTGATATTTGTTTGATATGAATTATCTTCACTTATGAGTTTAATCTAGATCATAGACAAATTGTTTAATTTTGTTAGTTAGAGTATTTGATCTAAATGTTTTGATGAAATCGATAACTTGTCCTCAAGTTATGGAAAGTGAAAAGTATCATTTTTAAATGTCATCTTAAATGATTTTAAGTGTTCCATAACTTGTCCTCAAGTTATGGAACTTGAAAGGTCTTTCATAAAGGTTTTTTTATTGAAAGGTCTTTCATAAATGTTTTTTTATGAACTCCATAACTTGTCCTCAAGTTATGGAATTCAAGATTCCTTTTCATAAAACCTTTATTAAACTCATAAGTTATGAAAATCCAAGAGTTTTGACAATTTTCAAAACTTGCCCTCAAGTTTTGGAATTGGTAAAGTCTCACTTTTAAATACTTTAGTTCCAAACCCTAGAGTTTTAAAAGTTAAAATTCTACCCTTATACTTAATATTATTATAAGTTTAATAATTATATATATGTATAAGAACAAAGTCAATCTTACCGTTAGTAGGCCTCATTCACGAAGCTGGTCTATAAGGGGGTATAAGGTTACTGCCTATAAAATGGCAGTTTAATGGGTGTCCACTCTCACCCACTACTTCCTTGCCTGGTGGAGGGTTGTTAGCCGAACGGGTAGGATAGGACATTAATTTTCATTAAAAGTATAATGATAATTATAAAGTAACTAAACTTTTATTAAATTCCCAATCTTAGTTGCTTTAGGAAAAATGTGAAAATGGTGGTATTCCATGAAATTGCACTATGCACCTTGTTAAGTCGTTAGTGGAGTGTGTGTGGTTAACCGGCACTGTAATCTGGGACTGACAGTGCGTGGCAAAGGGTAGCTTGATGTTAATCACAAATTAATGGAGCATGTGTGGTTAACCGGCACATTTATTAGGTGGTTGTATCATTAAGTGTACCAAACTAATTTGCATGATTATTCACACCTTGTTTGTGATCCTCGGCATCCCAGTCACAAACTTGAAGGGCACAATCGAGATTTAAACATGCCATTGAATAAATTCAATGAATCTCAAAGGATCTAGGAATTTCAATCCATTTAAAACTTAATAATCAATTTCGTTTTTCATGGTGAAAATAGGTAAATCGTCATTTACCTACCTTCAAATATTTTGCATTAGGATTACGGCATCCCTCTTCCGAATTGTTAAATATTGTGTTGGGTCCTAGCCTTAATATTTCATTTGGGTGTTATATTAAGGACTTAAATCAACTAACTTGGATTTCTCCGTTGTAGATGTCTAGTTCAGACAACTATGGTCTTCCCAAATCTTTTGGAAAAAGCTTTCCTATTGAAGATGATGTTCCACGGTTGGATCGTGGAAGTAGAAATCATACTTCATTTCCTCCACCTCCTCCAATTATTCTCCTTGACCCACAAGTTCAAAGACTTGAAAGCTTCAACGTCACTCAAGCCCTACTGGAAATGAAACATCAAGATGGAAGACCTGTGTGCACTCATGTCTTAGAGATGAAGTCACATATTGACAAGCTGAGAGTATTGGGTGTCGTTGTCTCAAGGAAGTTGGCTGTTGACTAGGTTCTTCAATCACTTCCCGAGTCATATAGTGAGTTCATTAAGGACTACTATGTTAGAGACCACGACATGACCCTTATTGATTTGCCTATTTGCTTGTTGCTGCTGAATCAGCAATGATTTGGCTCACTAGAAAATAAAATTTGATTGGAAGATCTACTTCTCAAACTTCCATGGACATTGACAATGGTAACATTGGAAGTCCAGAAAAGATTTCTTTTCCCAATGGAAAAGGGATCGGCCATACTGAACTCGGTTGACCAAATGGTAAAGAGAAAGGCTAAATCTGTGATTGTCTCATGTGTCGATGCAAAAGAAGTTGTTTGTTTCTAATGCCATTTGAAGGGACATTGGAAGCGAAGCTGCCCTGACTATCTGAAAGATCTGAAATAAGGTAGAACCAAAAAGTTTGACTCTGCTTCAGGTAAATCTACTATCTAACTCTATTAAGCTCCTAATTGTTGATTCTTAATACATGATGTAACAAGGTCGCATTTTGATGTTTTGTAGGATCATGCAAAAGGAAGGAAGCTTAAAGGAAGAGTATGTTGAATCTGGTCGCGAAGATGGATTTCAATCGCACGGTTCGATGATCAGATTTTTGAGCTGCAGCTTAATGAGTTATGATAGATTGCTTAGACATATGTAGAAACATAGTTTTCATTTGTAATTGCATTGTAAGACAAAGTTTTTCCGCATTTTATAAATAAATAAAAAATTTTGATTTATTTTATTATATCTCCTTGCAATGGCATTTGTGAAAAATGATGTTTGTATGTTAGCAATACGAATTTGATTCCTTCGTTTGTGGTAATGTCGAAACTTGGAATCATGCAACTTGTGTTGTGTGATGAATGAGAATTTGCATCTTTGGTAAATTAAGACTAATTCCTTGTTCACATGTATATGTGAGTCAAGTGAAGGACTAGGGGATCGAGTACGCTGGGTGTGCGCTGGTCAGGTCCACCACAAAGAACGATAAGACTATTCGTCATGATTTACTAAAGTTTAGTAAATATGGTTATGCTTAAAAGTTTAAGTATAATTATGAACATTGGAAAGGGTTCAATGTATGGCAGGACGAATAAGAAGAATCAAATTAGGCAGAAAGATAACCGTTTCTCCAATCTGAAAAGATGGGAGAGTACTTGAGTATCGTATTTTATGATCATCTTAATGATTATGAAAAACCATGTCACAATTGATCCTCTAAGGATATCATAGTGCATTTGTATGCCTAAGAAGAGGAATCATGAATTGTTGGAATGGTTAAATCTAGAAGATGAGTCATACTTCGTTCCAAAAACAAGTCTTAGAGTCATACTCCAAGATTGTAACTTGAGTGACATAATCTTAAGAAAGGTTTATAACACTTGTCAAATGTAGAGTAAAATGTTTCTACTCTTGTACATTTGAAATTGGTAAGTTGTGATGTATTGGATAAGACAAAGACCAACTAAGACCAATTGTGTGAAGTGTTAGTCTTGATTAGAATCCGCACTAACTCTTGAATATTTGTTTGTCAAGTAATGTTCCTAGAAAAAGTGAATCTTATATGTCAAGAGGTCGTTGGGAGTCTTAAAGATCTTGAAAGCTTCAAGAACTAATCAAGAGTAAACCTATTGTTAAACACTAGCACACGACTTGAGGTTTGAAACCTATCGTGTTGACATATTCTTGTTTCTGTGCCCATTCCAGTTAAAGATGACTATGCATGTGAGTTCTATGAGTTCTCAATTGTTTGCATAACAACCTGGAAGCAATGGTAGGCCCTTGTGCTGCCAGGTGGCAAAAAATTAAGATTGAACAAGTCCAGTCCATATGTGTAACAACCCGAGATTTTTCAGGTATTTCTAAACCCTCCCGACTATCATTATTTGGCCATTTGTAGTCCTTGGGGTTGGAAGTGTAGAGCCAAGATAAGTTTAAGGGCCAAGGTTGCAACCTTGGATCAGGAAGGAGTACGCTGAGCGTACATAAGAGTAGGCTAAACATACTAAGGTACGCCTTAGTACGCTGGGCGTACGTATGTCAGGATGAAACCCTGATATTTAGGGTTTGGGGGCTATATAAACAACATTATGATCTCATAACCCTCCCTTGCCTCAGCCTCCACTGTTTAGAGCCATTTTCCCCAAACCCTAACTATTTCCTTAAGTGTGTGAGCTTATAGAGTGTGTTTTGAGTAGTTTGAAAGAAGGTGTTGGGTCAAGGAGTTGAAGAAGGAATATAAGCTAGTAGATTTGAAGTTTTTTGGTGCCCTAGAAGCTCCAGAATGTAAAAAGATTCAATCTTTATGCATGTATGTTATGGATCTTGCTATTTTAGCTTTAAGGAACCATTTTTTGTCCCAAAAGTCCCAAGATGGTGCATGATGTGATTTGGACAAAATAAACTATCCTTTTAGACTCTTGAAGAGGTTTTGAGTGATAAAAATGAGGTCACAATGGCTTAAGACGTCCCATGCTTGGAGTAGGAAGGTCTTAATGGATTAAGACCAAGTATTAAGAGCTTTCTGGACGTCCAAAGTGTTAAAGTTCGTTACTTTATGAGTCCTAGGCATATTTGGTCACTGGATCTGAAGTTTGGGCTTAAGTGCTTAAGCCATTAAGCACTTATTAGGGTTTTGGCAAAACCTCGTGTATGCCCAGCATAAATCCAGTACGCCCAGCGTACTAAGTCAACCACCCCGATGGTGGTCACCGTTAGGAGGAGTACGCCCAGCATACCATAGGAGTACGCCCCGCGTACATCCTCTGTTGGGCTTTTGTTGAATTGGACTTCGGGATTGGGCCACCTGTGGACTAGTTGGACTTGGGCCTTGATGGGCTTTCTGAATAAGGGCGTTTTGGACCAGTTTTGAATATGGATCTTAGAATAAGGCCCAAATAGGTAGTTGGGCCCAATTTGGTAAATTGGGCCAATAATGGGCTTTGCATGAGGACATTCAAGATTATGGATTTGGTATTAGGCCTTGGCCCAATAAAGAGAAAGGACATGATGGATTATGTGGACCCTTAGTCAAGACTGATATCTTGTGTATTGACTTGGTATTTATTATGTGATAGTTCGGGATTCCCAGTGAGTCAGCGATCAGAGGTTTTCAGTACTTCCAGCACTACTTGCGAGGCGAGTTATCCTCACTATACTAAGGGGTCTAAGGCACCAAGGTCGGCCCATTGGATATGATATCCTAGCAGTTGGTAGTATGTTGAGTATAAGTTAGTGTTGTATGCTAGTTGCTATGCCAGTTAGGTAGATCTGTAGGACTACCTGTATTATTATGTGATTATCTATATGCGCATTAGTTGTGTTATATGTCGACATATTATGTGGGATGGGTTGAGGTGATACTGCTCCGTGCGGTAACCAACAAACCCGGGAGAATTCCAGATACGAGCTGAGGGTCGGGTGGGGCATACCAGACTCGTACTGTGGGCTCGGTGGCAATCCAGATGTGAGCTGTGGGCCCGGAAGGCAATCCAGACTCACACTGTGGGCTCAGGGGTAATCCAGTCTGTAAAGCTGTGGACCCAGTACATGTTGTTATTTGTATATTTGTTATGTGCAGTGTATCTGCATTTTGGGGGAAACTGACTAAGCCTCGGGCTTACAGTTTCAGTTTATTGTTTTAGGTACATCAGGTGATCGCAGAAAGGCAAAGGTGTGATCGTACAGCTCCTCATATTTATGTTTATGTTTCTGAGATACTATGATATTATACATTTTGAAAACAAGTTTGGTAATGACTAATGGTTTTCAAATGTTTTTAAAAGTTAAATTTGGCATGATTTTTATGGGTGTTACAATATGGGTTTGGATTTGTCACTAACCATGTCTTGTGATTATGCTTATGACAAATTCACATGGATAGGAAAACATACACCATAAAATCTAAGTGTCATAAGGTTTCTCTCCAATTCATGAAAATGATTGTGAGGAAACGCTTTCACTAAGTAGATTTTAAGGAGATAGCAATTGTGATATTTGTATTCTCAAAATCCGATTATGATTACGGCATCCCTCTTCATAATTCGAATTGTGAGAAATAGCAAAAGGTCTAAACATTTCAGACTTACGTTTGTAAGTTCTAAAATTGTTTAGACACACATGTGAGCTATCTAAGGACAAGTTTATGATTTTGAGAAGCCTAGATAAAGTCTTATCGAAGCATCTCGTATCAGAAAGCTGAACTTTGGTAATGAAAGTCAATAAGTATTGATTTTTAGAAGTCCAGCTGATTTCTAGGTACATGTCAAAGCTAGTGGGAGCATAAGTGTTATGCTAGTAAGGTAATAATTATTATGCTAGTGGGAGCATAATTATTATGGTAAGTGTTGCAAGTTAGCAATGTTAATTATAATGAGTTGTCGTATGGAAAATATGGAATATTTCCATATTGGGAGTTGAATAATAGATGAGGAAGTTAGAAACTTTTATGCAAGAAGGATGTTCATGTGACAACCGTCAAAATTTGAGTTGGTTCTAGATTTGACTAAACTTAATTGCACATATAGGCACGACACATACCAGATTTAGTAACTAGAAGCTAAGTTATAACCTACTAGAAACTTGGAAACAAGTAGAATCGAATGATAGTGTACTTAGATTTCACATGGTTATGTGAATTCTACAACTACTTAACTTTAGTGACTATCCACATTCGGGTCATTCCTTGACTTGAACACCATTTCATGAATCATATACACCCATCTTTCACTTGACCTAGTAGTAAAAATTAGGTCATAATCTCATAGAAACTTGCGTCAAAGTTGAAAACTAGGACTAGTATACTTGATTTCCTCAATTTCGCTTGAATCTCTAAACCACTACATAGAATGCCAATAAGCCGATAAAATAAGTTACAAACATTATTATAATTATAAAAGAGTTATAATACCATAAAATAATTTTAAGTCTCAATGATTCTATTGATTTTGATATCCAAAGATTTACAAACTCTCAAAAACCCTAAACGCCCTAAAAACCTAAATTTATGAAATTTAACCTTAAAAATTCTATAAACATAGTTATGAACCTCATAATATGATCTTATAATAATTAAAATTATAAAAATGCATTCAAGGAAAATAAAATTTAAATCATTAACATTTACCCTTAATTTATAAATCAAAAATCAAGGTTTTATGAATAAAAACTTGATTTTAGTGCACATTTTATATAAAAATTGAGATATTTTATAAAAGAACTTAAATTTTATAAAACAAAATGAATGAGAAAGGGGTATTGTACTCAAATTTTCGGATCCCTCTCTCCCCATATCTCTCTCTCACACTCTCATTCTCCAACACACACACATCTCTCTTCTTTGTCTCTCTAGAAAACTCTCTCTACCTTCTCTCCAAACACCACTCCATTTGCTCTCTTCCTCCCCCTAAGAACCACGAAATTTCTCCAGAAAATAAGTCCAAGAACACTCAAGATACTCAAATCTTCATCATATTGTGGTGTTCTTGAAGGTAAAATCGATTTCTACTTTACTTTTCCTTCAAGTTTTGCTATTTTCTTACAGTTTCTCCTTCTTCTCCTTCTTCATCTTCTTAAAACTTGTTTTCTTTTTGTTAAAATGGTTTTTAAAACATCATGGATGTGTTTTAACACCATGCATGTATGATAAACAAGGTTGCATGTTCATGATCTTAGTGCAAAAATCGATTTTAAGGATTAAAACATCAAACTCAAGTTAAGAGTTTTTGAGAAACAAAATTTTGTTCATAAATGCATGTATACATTTTGATAAGTTTTAATCTTTTGATCTCTGGAAACATGACTAAAATATGAGTTTATCATGATATATTTAAAATATTTCAAAAGATTTACTCAAGGAAATGATGAAAACTCACTTTTCTAACCAATCATCATGTATGCAATCTGCCAGATTTCTTTACCTGACTTTAAACTGCCATATCTCACTCATTCCTTAACAAAATTTCGTAATTCTTTTTCTGAAATATAATATTTTGAGCTAGATTTCAAACCCATCTGACCTCAATGGAAAATTCCAATATTTCGATTTTTAACAATGTTTACAAAACTGTTGCTCAAGCAGCACTTTCCTTATGAACAGTTGTTTTGTGTTGCATGTTCAAAGGACTTATTCATCACAAAAAACCATTCAAAAATTATTTTGAACTATTAAGATCATTTATTAAGAGGTAAAAAAAGATCTTGATTCAAAAGTCTTTGGAACATGTTGCAAAAATTCTCAAAGTAACATCAATAATCTTTACCAAAATCACAAGAACCAAGTTTTCTCTATAATTTATTGAGCCTTTAGGCATGTTTTTCGACATCAAAAATAAGAAAACAATTTTTCATTGTTATTAAATTGTATGAATATGCATTCTCGAAATTTTCAGCTCAATATATATTTTCTTTATTTTTACATGAAAATAATAAGAAAATAGAGTGTTAAATCATATAAAATATTTACACTAGCAAATTAACTCTGGAAAAATTCTTGGATGATCATTTAAATTAATAAACATCTCCCATGAGGTTTCAATGACTTTTGTTACAGTTTAATATGGTTTTGAATTTTCTTTTTGTTTAGATCTAATAAATCATAAAACCACATTAGGAAATATAAAAAGGGTATCTAATAATTTTAGCAGCTTCTACCCTATGTGGCAGACTCAGGAAAATATTTTGGGAATTTTTTAAAATGCATATCTATTTTTCATGATTTTTTGTGTTTATAATGGACTAAAAACAGGAAAAATAGTTTTACTCATCCAAAATTCATGAAAATTTACCAGAACACCTTACAATATATTAGAATGCTATATACAAATTTTAATAATTTTTCCTTTCTGTATGCTATTTTTCATCTATTTTCCCAAGATTAAATACACTTAAATGCACAAAAATCATAAAATTGGGTTAAACATTTTAGAAATCCATTTTTATATTTTTTCCAGCTTAAGTATGTGTAATGGCAGTATTATAAAAAGTTTGGGGTATTTTCTTAACTGATTGCTATTTTTCATGAATTTTTATCTATTTAGAGAATTAAATATAAGAAAAATGGTTATACCTATCTATAATCCATGAAAATTTATCTGGAAGTCTTTTAATGTAGTTACAAACAAAATCTAAAGTTTGGTAATTTTTATTAACTGTTTAGTATTTTTCATGATATTATGGTTATTCAAGAAACTAAAAAAGTGAAAAATAGTTAGACAATTCAAAAATTCAAGAAAAATTATCTTAAGGTCTTTAACTTCAATTAAAATTGAAATGCAAAGTTTGGGAAATTTTAGAACTAAATTGATTTAGTTTTTGAATATTAAATCATTGGAACACCTCTTAAAATGTTAAATATTAGCATTTCAATAATGTGAATTTTCCAATTAAATTGTTATATAACAATTGATTCATTCAAATTTAATTTTCAAAGAAAAAAAGTTTGTAACTTATCAATATTAAACTTTGACGCAATATTGGCATAATTCTATTGTAGTAGTAAGTATACTAGTGTTAGATTTCGATTAGAGACTCACTAGCGAATACCATTATTGTAGGAATCGATAGTGGTACAAGTGGAACTTAGCTCAAGGCATCATTTGCATCATCTCAATGCATATTGTGAGTATTCACGCACTCCCCTATTTTCGGTTTTTATGTTTTGGGGTGGAAAAGCATGTCCGAAAAACTATTTATTGTTCGTTGTATTTAAATTGATTCGTATCAAACTCGATTGCTATATTTTGCTATAATTTGCTATATTCTGATATGTATGTCTATGCAACACGAAACATGAGAACTTATCGTCTTAAGTCCCTTCCCTTATACTTTACTCCAACCATTAACTCTTTTAGCCAATGGTCATTATGGATAGCGCTATTAGGAATTGACAACTCCTCACTCCCCCGATTACTGGAGTGCATGATACCATATAATCTATGAAACGATAAGCATAGATCTTGATAGGGCATCAGTCATAGGCTTGGTTGGGAACTCATTGTTTGCTCATACACATACAAACTTGTTATTTATTATGGCAACAAACTCGTTTATTAATTATAGCAATGAACTTTGTTTCTCATTATGGCAATAAACTTTGTATCTCATTATAACAACGAACTTTTGTTACTAGATACTTATTCACTTGTTTTAGCAACGAACTTGGTTGCTCCTTATAGTAACAAACTTGTTTGCTCATTTTAGTAACAAACTTTATTTTCCATGAGGATATGAACGTTGCATCTCTTTTGGGCAACATACTTATTTCTCATGATGACAACAAACTTTGTTTATACGAACTTATTTACTCATTTTAGCAATATAATTTTTATCTATGGAAACTTATATCAAAACTTTGATTTCGATTCATGAAACCGATATTATTTTTAACTTGTGAACTCACCAACTATTTTGGTAGTTGACCGCTCATTTTACATGCTTTTTCAGGTATCATTTAGTAAGAGGCACCTAGAGACACTTCACTTGTAGGAGCATTTGCATGTGTTGACTTTTAAATACATTGTAATTTCTTTTAAAAAGTTGTTCAAACTCATTGTAAATTTGTAATGATTTTTAATACTATGGTTGGTGTTGTCTTTTAACTTTTGCTATGAAGCCCTTTATATTGCCACCCCTCGTGTTTCCGCTTTAGCGGGGTGTGACAGTTCATAGGAATGTACTTTGAATTTGAGACTTCATTTCCATGGAATTGTCTTGTAACAATCTCCAACGGAATATTTTGTAATATCGTTGGTCAAGTCTCTATGACTTTTAGTACCTACACACTACAAAATAATCATTGCTTGATAGTTTAGAATCTAACACTTGCTAGCAGTGACAAGAAGTTGAATATCTTACACTTGCAATAAAGATTTGGAATTGTGATATGAGCATCATTGAAATGTTTTCAATTGATCTATTTCACAAAGTAAGGAACATAGGTAAACATAGTGTGCATGCTTGGAGCATGGGACAACTATTGTTTTAATTCAAGTATTAAGTTGATTATACGAAACATTATACAATGAATAATGAGTAATCAATATGGCACTCAAAAGTGTTGGGGGCATATAGGATTAGTATTATTCTTGTGTTTCACTTTGCATGTTTTGACTTCCCGAATAACTAGGTTATTCAAACCATCCACAGTCGATCATACTTTGGAAGTAGGTATTGAGGCAAGACTGTCATGAATGGGTCTGTAGTTTGTCTAGGTGTTTTAGATATAGCCGCAGTGTTCATGAGTACTCCTGGAAAAAGATTCGAGTATTGGATTCAACCCACGCTCATCTGAATCACTTCATGGATTTTATCACGAGTAATTGTGAGACGATAATATCTTACATTCTTTAAACGGAGATATGTGAGTTGTAGTTGCGAGTCGTTGCACATTGACATATCTAAACACACTAGTAACTTCGTGTTATAAAACATATTCTTCTATTTAATTTGATGAGTAGGTACAAGCAAGCATTTGGGTCGAAGTTTATCCGTTCCTTTTACCCCATTTCGATAAAAGCGATATATGTGGGCCCCTCGATGATTTAGTGATGACCCCCCTAAGTCCTTGGCCAAGCCTGGACTGATTTGATTTGTTCAATTAGTCAGTCGTCATAAATCGGAAATCAGGAAACAAAAGATGGACAGTGAGAATTATTATAATCCATGTCTCAGTCCATATGATATCTCGAATAGAGGAATATATGATCCGTTATCTAATGGACGTGTCATTGACTAGGTCAGAGTTCGACAACGGCTTTTAAGAGCTATGATTGCTAGTCAGGTTTTGGAGTCGTACTTGCAATAATAGTTATTAAACTTATCCAGGTGGGAGACTGTTGGATTAGGTGTCTAAGCCCATAACTATAATTGGTATGTACTTGACCCGAGAGTAGCATGGTCCATTTGGGTTGCATGGCACCGGAACAATTTGTAAGGATGGACTTTTGAGAAGAGGATATTTATGATTTATTAATATATTATAAGTTCTAATATATTAATATGAAATCATATTATTTAATAAGTATTGATCAATAATTAGTTTGAATTAGTTTTGTGATCAAAAGAGACTAATTAAATATAAGGGGTTGATTTGGTAAAATCATTCATTCTTATGGTGTGGGCCAATGATCCATGATTCCTTAGGTTGGGCTAAACCCATGTGACAACCCATGGATGATCCATGGAGGTTTAAACCCATGGAGTCTAAGGAATATGGAAGGTCAAGCACATTAGGGTTTACATGGTGTAACCCTAGTTTTGCCACACTATATAAGAAACCCATTAGCTCCTAAAATTGGCACCCTAGTGTTCTTGGAAGAGCCATAGCCGATTATAGAGTGCAAGTATTCTCTCTCAAGTCCTCCATTGTTGGTGGTGTTGTGTGATTCCATTTGAGGTTCAACACTTGCGGCGCTAAGTTCTTAAAGGCCAAACTCAAGAGGTTCTACAAGCTACAACAAAGAGGTAATTCTATAACTCTCTATTATGTTGATTATATCATTTGTATGCTAGTTGTAGGCTTAAAGATTTGGAAACAATATTGCATAGATCTAAAGCCTTTAGGGTTGTATGTGCACCATAGGATGTTTTAGTATACAAATCCCATTAACAACCACAAAAAACCTATCTGCTCATGCACAAAAATCTATATTGCTCAGACTCAATCTTTCATGGTCATAAGGGCCTGAACAAAAACCACTCTCTTAGTCATTACCAGAACAAAAGTAATCACAGAAACAGGCAAATCAAACTCAATAACCAGTGCCTTAGTAACATTGTGACTCTTCCTAATCCAAGTATGAATCTGGAGCTTCGAGTAGTATTGGTTTATACTACCTTTCACACCTATTCAAACTCGTCCCAAGAATTTCTCCATAGTTTCCAAGTCAGCACACATGATCACCACAAAGCAATTTAGCACACGTAAATGTGTCGAAACAAGCACACACAACAGTTCTCCATAGACTCCACTAGGAATTTCACGTATCTACCAAGTGCTCTAACAAAAACCATGTGCTTTACCAAACATATACAAAATTTTCCTAGTCTCTTCTTTCATGATTCTTCTCACACATATGCTTGATATAGCATATTCTAACACTTTTCCTAGGTCGCTAGGAATTCCACTTTCAAAATCTTCGTATAAATTCTTTCTCATGTAGTGTCCAGTTTGCAAGGCACACTATAATAGAATTTATTCTAGTGGTATGGAGACAAATTCTCTACAACTACTCATACCATATTCTGAATCATGCATGTTACCATACATATATTTATATCTCTTCACTTCATCTTTATTTACTCTATAGGAGTCAAATCCTAAGAAGTCTACATTTCAACGACATCTCAACATGTTCCACTAGCTTCAACTTGGTTTTATGTCATTCCTGACACCAGTATCTTTTCTCTTGCAATACTATAGGTGTACCGCCACATCAGCTAAATGTTATAACATTACTAAAGATGTATGTTAGTTAGCACTCCACAAACAATTGATTAATTTCATCATCCTAGTCATATGTGTTAAAGTTAGCTTAACTTAACTCAGATTAAGCATCCTTTATAAGCCTTACTCCATCACTAGGTAAGACTATAATGCTTCTAATAACCATCCAAAACTGATTTCATGTTTATACCATACTATCACAATACAGTATACAACTATACTACTATCCAACTTAATTGGATCTAAACATCCTTTGTACATCTCAGTTTAGAAACTACACTAGAGTACAACTCCTATAATCAACTTCCAATACCAACTACGTTTAAACAACACTATCCTAATTTAGTGTATATATTTAACACAGAGTAATAAGTATTTAATATACATTAATATTTTCTATAATAATAGTTATATTAAGATTATCCTGTAATAATATCATATATATATATATATATATATATATATACACACACACGCACACACACACCTTAACACATATATAACCATATTTGGTTCACACAATGTATGTCATCAAATACACATTAAGCACATATTCCAGATAATAAGCGTTTAATTCACTTATAAACTTTCAACATTTATTTAATACTTTTAATAAATACTTGTATTAAAATCATGTTCATGATAGTAACTATGCACTCACATGATTGAGGTGGGTTATTTGTGGTTATGTTAGCGTTTTGCCTAAATCTTTAGATTTTCCTTTAAAAAGACCTTGATGCAAATATCACTAAGTCATAGCCTTCACTTCGAAACTATAATAAGAAGAGTTCAGATTCCTCAATAATCCCAATGAATACTTTAAGTTCTATTTTGTATATAGAGTATAAGGTTTGGAAAATCCACTTTAAACACCTCACTAAATCTAGCATAGACATCACTCCCGTAAGTAGATCAATCAGTATTATGACTGGAATCACTAATAAATCTTATTCCTAGGTTAATAATAATAACTACTATTTTAAATATAAGTTAAACTTAAAGCATAGTAAGTGCAGCATAACTTACAGAGTTTTCTGAAAAAAATTTAAAAAAGTCACGGACAGAACTTTAACTTCGAATACTCCTTTTCGTCTGACTCTATGTTGCCTCAAAGCGTCACTGTGAACACTTTGGAACTCCCAAAAGTCAGAAATCTAGAGGGAGAAAGATTCTCCAGAGAGAGAAACCCATAAGTGAAGGTGTGAGGAACAAATGAACACTTGAGAGCTAAGGACTCTATATGGAGGGCAATTCGGGCGCCTAAGTGTGGGCAGCAAGCATCGATCCTAGGTGTGACATGTGCCGCTATCTGGTCGCATTTCATATAAAAATTTCACGAACTTTGAAAAATCATATATCTTGCATAGGAGCTCCGTTTTCAACTTTCTTTATATCCCTGGTTTCATATCGACAAGTACTACAACTTTCATTTAGATTGTATTGGCTAATTCTCATTTTATTTTTAGTTTTAGAGTCTATGAATATTACACTGTAAAAGACCATGCAAAATTCATAACTTCTTCATACGAACTTTGTTCTTGATGTTCTCTATATCGACAGTTTCGTATTTATGAGAACTCCGACATACTATTATATTGGTTTAGCTAACAATCAACCTATGATCATTCGATTTCTGTGTAGCACTCTTTTGTACTCTGTCGCACCGAAACTTTAAAAAATTATAACTTACTCATACGAAATCTGATTTAGTATCCTCTATACTCATAACTTCATCATTATGATTACTATGACTTTCGTTCTGATTATTTACACTACTAACCAACTTATCTATGATTCATATTTTATGACACACTTTGTCATATATAGCAGAACGCAAAACTTCGTAAAATCATAACTTCTCCAAACGAAGTCAGGTTTGGGTGTTTTTTATACCCACAGAATCGTCATCACAACTACTACAACTTTCGTAAAGATTATTTATAATAAATAATCTTTTATTTTTAAAATTTTATTTAACATAATTAGTTAAATATATAATAATGTTTTATAGAAATATTATTAGCCCATAATATTTGGCCATAAAATATGTACGCAATATATAATATAATTTATATAACCTGTATCATATATGAAGATTCTTATTTATTTACGATTTTAATATTCGAGGATTTTAATTGTTCGATAAAGAGAATATTTATAATTTATAATCCTTAAAATTTCTATTCGGGATTCTCAGGAGATACAATTCTCCCACACATAGGATGATTTCTTCACGAAATCCGAAACTCAACGAATAAGCGCAATCGCTGCCACTCGCTTTCACTTTACCCAAGTAAGAATTGTATATGTACTATGCCCCAAAAACACCTAATCAACTCACTCTTATACTCAAAATAATGTTCTAGGTTCGTTTATGAAGGCTTGCCATCCTGCCGACCTAGTTCCCTCATTGAAACATCAATTCAGTTGATTAACGTTTAACCATAAGTAAACAACCATTTTCAAGCTGAATTTCCCCACACGGCTATTATCCTCATCTACTATGGACATAGATGACAAAGTTCATGATTTTTACTGATCCGGGTCCCCTTCAGGTTTCGACTTTTTCGGTCACAATTGTTTTAATTTTATCACAAAGATAAGTACTTTTAAGAAAATTGGAGGATAATCTGAAATCAAAATCTTTAATTATGAGTCTATGAAAAAATTCTCTACATACCAACCCTCTACACAAATCATACACAGAAAGGTATTCTTTTATCAATTGGCTAATTATAGCTTACAACACATTATGGTTGTAACAAGATCATAGGACACTTAATGATATGATCTAAGCTAAGATCATCCCACTTACCCATAGGTATAGGTAAGCGTTTCAATTTCCCGCATGATATTTAGTGACACTTTCTCACTAAAAACAATGAATGTTTCTAATCTTAATACGCTTCATCCTTCTTCCCTAGTAAACTCAAACTTGTCGTGCTATAATTGACCCTTTTGTGATGATCCTTCTGACCATATTTGAAGGACTTAGGTGAAAACACATGAAAGATGCTTGTATCTTCATATATCAGCTACAACGACTGTTTCTCTCTTATCCTTCTGAAGGAAAGTCATATAAGTTTGAACTTATTTGCCGAAGGTGGTGCTTGAACCTACACTTGTTCTTTCATCATCTAATGGACCTTGAGTCCTAACGTTTAAGCTATAAACTCAAATTTTATTTGAGACTCCTGATCCTTCATAAATTGGGTCATAACTCAACCCTAGATAAGGTCTTTACTTCGACTACAACAACTAACTGAACAATCATCTTCTAACGATCTTTACACAATGCAAAATACATAACGGGCTAGACCCTTTCCTCCACAAGGCAAACACTAGCGTGGAAAACACCTTCCATTTTGTGCTAACAACATGATCCTTTCTTCTTTGAACATGGGAGGTCAGGATACAGTTGGATTAGGTGTCTAAGCCCATAACTATAATTGGTATGTACTTGACCCGAGAGTAGCATGGTCCATTTGGGTTGCATGGCACCGAAACAATTTGTAAGGATGGACTTTTGAGAAGAGGATATTCATGATTTATTAATATATTATAAGTTCTAATATATTAATATGAAATCATATTATTTAATTAGTATTGATCAAGAATTAGTTTGGAATTAATTTTATGATCAATAGACAACTAATTATATATAAGGCGTTGATTTGGTAAAATCATTCTTTCATATGGTGTGGGCCAATGATCCATGATTCCTTAGGTTGGGCTAAACCCATGTGACAACCCATGGATGATCCATGCAGGTTTAAACCCATGGAGCCTAAGAAATATGGATGGTCATGTACATTAGGGTTTACATGGTGTAACCCTAGTTTTCCCACACTATATAAGAAACCCATTAGCTCCTAAAATTGGCACCCTAGTGTTCTTGGAAGAGCCATAGCCGATTTTAGAGTGCAAGTATTCTCTGTCAAGTCCTTCATTTTTGGTGGTGTTGTGTGATTCTATTTGAGGTAAAACACTTGGGGCACAAAGTTCTTAAAGGCCAAACTCAAGAGGTTCTACAAGCTACAACAAAGAGGTAATTCTATAACTCTCTTTTATGTTGATTATATCGTTTGTGTGCTAGATGTAGGCTTAAATCTTTGGAAACAATATTGCATGTATAATTAGAGAAAACATAGATCCAAAGCCTTTAGGGTTGTATGTGCACCATAGGATGTTTTAGTATACTAAAACCCATCAGTGGTATCAGAGCCATGGGTGATTTTCAATTATATTTGATGCAAAATGTGTTGTTTTCCAAAGCTGAAATGCTGTCCGACTGCCCTACTCGACGAGTCCATGCTTGAACTCGACGATTAGGATGAGTTTAGGCATGAACTGAACGAGTCCATAGATGGGCTCGACGAGTTGGATGTCCAGACAGCAGATCTTCAAGTTTTTTGGCCTGTTTTGGATTAGAATCATTACCACAAAATGTTTTAGGTCATAAAATTTGATTTTGTTGTTATGGTAATGATGATTCTCATCCAATTAATAGATAATTTTCAAAGTTTCAAGACGTGTATTAGTTTATATGATTAGGCTAATTTCTTGAAATTTGTTTGATATGAATTATCTTGACTTATGAGTTTAATCTAGATCATAGACAAATTGTTTGATTTTGTTAGTTAGAATATTTTATCTAAATGTTTTGATGAAATCCATAACTTGTCCTCAAGTTATGGAAAGTGAAAAGTCTCATTGTTAAATGTCATCTTAAATGGTTTTAAGTCTTCCATAACTTTTCCTCAAGTTATGGAACGTGAATGGTCTTTCATAAATGTTTTTTTTATTGGAAGGTCTTTCATAAATGTTTGTTTATGAACTCCATAACTTGTCCTCAAGTTATGGAATTCAAGAGTCCTTTTCATAAAACCTTTATTAAACTCATAAGTTATGAAAATCCAAGAGCTTTGACAAGTTTCGAAACTTACCCTCAAGTTTTAAAATTTGTAAAGTCTCACTTTTGAATACTTTAGTTCCAAACCCTAGAGTTTTAAAAGTTAAAATTCTACCCTTATACTTTATATTATTATAAGTTTAATAATTATATATATATATATATATATATATATATATATATATATATATATATATATATATATATGTATAAGAACAAAATCAATCTTACTGTTAGTAGGCCTCATTCACGAAGCTGGTCTACAAGGGGGTATAAGGTTACTGCCTATAAAATGACAGTTTAATAGGTGTCCACTCTCATAGTGGAAATTGGTAAATCGTCATTTTGATAGGTTTTGAGCATTCTAACACTTCCTAAGTGTACATGCAACCCTAATAACCTTGAATCTATGTTTTCTCTATATACATGCAAATTTCTTTTCAAGGTTATTTCCTAACTAGCATGGCATGGGGATTATATAGAACATAAAACTAGTAGAAATACATACCTTGTTGTTGCTTGGATTCCTTCAAGACTTTGTGAGCCTAGCACCCCAAATGTTGTGCCTCAAATGCTTCACACAACACCACAAGACTTGGAATAACTTGAGAGAATACTTCTAGCACTCAAAATCGGTTATGCCCTCTCTAGTAACACTAGGTCACGATTTTGCTAGCCATAGGGTTCCTTTTATAGTGTTGTCACAATTAGGGTTTACACATGAATGCCCTTAATTGTCATGACTCTTGATTTCTCATGACCCATGGGTTTGTAACTCCCATGGACTATCCATGGAGCTCCATATGGTTATAACCAAACCCATAAACCATGGATCATTAATCCACCATAAAAGAATTGATGATTGTCATAATCAACCTTATATATTTAATTAGTCTCACTTTGATCACCAAATTAATACTAGATTAATACTTGATCAATACTAATTAAATAATACTATTATTAATATATTAGAACTTATAATATATTAATAATCATAAGTGCCTTATTCTCTCATCTAGTCTATCCAAGTATTGCAATGCCATGCAACCTAAATGGACCATGTCGGGTCGGGTCAAGTACATACCAAATAAAGTTATGGACTTAGACACTATATCCAACAGTCTCCCACTTGGATAAGTCTAATAACTATATTTGCAAATATGACTTCAAAATCCGACTAGCAATCGTAGCTCTTTCAAAGTCTCTCAGAACTGAGATAATGATGATACACCATTTAAGATAAGTGATCATATAATCCTCTGTTCTCATGATATCAGCCAGACAAACACATGGAACATGGTCTTACTTATTGTCCAGCATTTGTTTCTCGATCTCTGATTTGTTTCGACATAGAACTAAATTGAACACATCAATTAGGTTCTGACCGGGCCCGGTACATAGGTCAAAACCAAATCATCGAGGGGCCCAGATATCGCTTCTATTTCTAGAAGGAACAGATAAACTTCGACTGATATGCTTGTACTAACTACTTGTTGAATTATTCACAAAGGCACGTTTTATGACATCGAGTTACCAATGCGTTTTCGTGCAATCAATGAATAACCAACTCATAGTCAACAACTCATATCTCTAGGTTTGAAGATTTATATGATATTACCGTCTCACGATCACTCGAGATAAATTCCATGAAGTGATGCAAGTGAGCGTGGGTTGGATCCAATACTCAGCCCTTATGAGTACTCATGAATGTTGTAGCAACCATTGCATTGTCCAAAGCACTTTTAGACAAATCATACAAGCCAAATTCATGACAGTCTTAAATTAATACTTACTTCCAAAGTTTGACTGACTGTGGATGGTTTGAATAATAACATAATTATTCTGGAAGTAAAAACATGCAAAATTGAAACATAGTAAACAATCAACACAAGATAGTAACACCTTACTCATAAATAAATAACAACTTTTATTTATCATCAAATGTCAATTACATTTTACAAGTTTCAGGAATCTAATTATTGAAACTAATATCATCCTTCAGCCCAATGCGCCTCGCATGCTGTAAATGCTTAACCCTGCTTAGTCCCTTCGTGAGGGGATCTGCCGGGTTCTCATCTGATGATACCCTCTTAGCCACGAGGAGTCCTTCTTCTATTCGATGTCTGATGAAATGGTATTTTCTGTCAATGTGCCTAGATCTCCCGTGATCTCTTGGTTCCTTAGCCAAAGCAACCGCACTTTCGCTGTCACAGAAAATTTCCATTGGCTCCTTTATAGCTGGTACAACTCCAAGGTCTCCGATGAAGTTCTTTAGCCACATCGCCTCCTTAGCTGCTTCACTTGCTGCTATGTACTCTGATTCACAAGTAGAATCAGCTACTGTCTCCTGCTTGGAACTTTTCCAAGTAATTGCCCCTCCATTTAGGATAAAGACCCAGCCTGACTGAGAGTGGAAATTATCCCTATCAGTCTGGAAGCTAGCATCGCTATATCCTTCCACTCTCAAGTCATCACTGCCTCCGAGGGTAAGGACCCAATCTTTAGTCCTCCGCAGATACTTGAGAATGTTCTTTACCGCTGTCCAGTGTGCCTTGCCAGGGTTCCCTTGATATCTACTGACCATGCTCAAAGAAAAGGCCACATCAGGGCGAGTACAAGTCATAGCATACATGATCGAGCCCACAGCGGAAGCATATGGTATATGACTCATCTCAGCTATCTCAGCCTCTGTACTCGGACTCTGAGTCTTACTCAGCTTGGCATTACTCTGGACGGGTAATTCCCCTTTCTTGCTCCTATCTCTCAATATCCTTATCCCTAGGATATAGGCAGCTTCCCCAAGGTCCTTCATAGCGAAACACTTCCCAAGCCAGGACTTAACCTCCTGCAAGGTTGGGACGTCGTTTCCTATGAGAAGTATGTCATCCACATACAACACCAAGAAGCTAACTATGCTCCCACTAGCCCTGACATACACACAAGACTCATCCTCACTCCTAGAAAAGCCAAACTCTTTGACTTTCTCATCAAAGCAAAGATTCCATCTGTGAGATGCTTGTTTCAATCCATAAATGGATTTATCAAGCTTACACACTCTATTAGGGTATCTTGTATCGACAAAACCCTCTGGTTGATCCATGTAAACATCCTCAGCCAACTTTCCATTAAGGAAAGCGGTTTTGACATCCATTTGCCATATTTCATAATCATGAAATGCAGCTATGGCTAACAATACTCTAATAGACTTAATCTTAGCTACTGGTGAGAGGGTCTCATCATAGTCAACTCCCGGAGTTTGAGTAAAGCCCTTCGCAACTAGTCGCGCTTTGTAAGTATGTACCTTCCCATCCATGTCGGTCTTCTTCTTGAAGATCTATTTGCACCCAACTGTCTTACGACCTGGTACATTGTCAACCAAGTTCCAAACTTGATTGTCATACATGGACTGAATCTCGCTGTCCATAGCCTCCTTCCATTCAGCAGACTCAGGGCCTGCCATGGCTTCCGTGTAATTATTAGGTTCATCCAAATCTATTAGTGTACTATCACTAATAAATGTATCACCTTCAGTGGTGATGTGATAACCATAATAAAAATCAGGTGTGTTCCTCACCCTAGTGGAACGTCTTGGAGGTACAGACTCATCTATCGGATCAACAGGAGTTTCCTCCTCAAGTTGGTCGATAGCATTTGAGGTTCCTTCACCACTTGACTCTTGAAGCTCTTCAAGGTCAATTTGCCTCCCACTGTCCGCTTGGCTTATGAATTCTCTCTCACGAAAGACTCCTCTTCTTGCTACAAAAACCACATTATCACTGGGTCTGTAGAAGAGGTAACCAAAGGATCTCTGTGGGTAGCCGATGAAAATACACCTCTCACTTCGAGGTTCAAGCTTATCATGAGTCTCACACCTCACGAAAGCTTCACAACCCCAAATCTTGATGTGGTCCAAATTGGGAACTTTCCCAGTCCACATCTTGTGAGGTGTTTTGGCAACCTTTTTAGTAGGGACTAGATTAAGGATATGGGCGGCAGTCTCTAAGGCATACCCCCAGAAAGAGATTGGTAACGAAGCTCGACTCATCATGGAACGAACCATATCCAACAAGGTTCGATTGCGCCTCTCAGCTACACCATTCAACTGTGGTGTTCTGGGAGGTTTCAATTGTGAGACAATCCCACATTCCTTAAGATAGTCAAGGAACTCAATGCTAAGATACTCTCCTCCCCGACCGGTTTGGAGCATCTTGATGTTCCTGCCCAATTGATTCTCCACTTCCTGCTTAAACTCTTTGAACTTTTCAAAGGTTTCTGACTTATGCTTGATTAAGTAAATATATCCATATCTACTGTAATCATCAGTAAAAGTCACATAATAGCGATTAGCATCCCTTGTAGCAACTCTGAAGGGCCCACACACATCTGTGTGTACAAGGTCCAACAAACCTTCACCCCTATCACAAGTACCTGTGAAGGGTGACTTTGTCATTTTTCCAAGTAAACAAGACTCGCAACTATCATCTGACTTGAGGTCAAATGATTCCAAGACTCCAGCCTTTTGGAGTTGGCCTATGCGCTTCTTGTTAACATGTCCAAGACGACAATGCCACAAGGATGCTTTATCCAAGCTATCTGAAGAATCAATATACAACACATTATTTCCTAGATTGTCTACAACATTCACGGCTTCATATACACCATCACAAGGTAATGCTTTAAAGTAAAATACATCATTGTAATAAACATTAATAGCACCATTTTTATTATCAAATGAAAATGAAAAACCTTGTTTGTACAAGCCATGAAAAGAAATAATATTTCTCGCCATTTCAGGCGAGTAACAACACTTATTCAAATCTAACATTAACCCATTATTAAGCAATAAAGAATAAACTCCTATCTTGGTAACAGGTGATGCTTTCCTGTTGCCCATGACTAAGTTTATCTTCCCGTGCTCTACTTGCTCACTTCTTCTTAGTGCCTGCAAATCAGTACAAATGTGAATACCACAACCTGTATCAAGCACCCAAGAATTAGCATTAGATGAGTTATTAGACAATATTGTGTAAATACCTGCATGGATGGGTTTAACCTTCCCATCCTTTACATCTTGCAGATATTTAGGGCAGCTTCGCTTGAAGTGTCCCTTATCCTGGAAATAGAAGCATTGTGCTTCCTTTGGGTTTGAAGAAGGAGTAATGGGACCTTTCATTGTCCCATTTGAAGAGGAACCATCAAGAGTCTTACCCTTGGTACCCTTCGAAGGGTTTTTCCTCTTCTTACCCTTTCCATGCCCAATAGCCAGAACAGGGGCTGTTGAAGGAGTAGAAGTAGCAACCGCTTTACCCCTAAGGCCATTTTTAGCTGTCCTTAAGAGTCCTTGAAGTTTGCTAAGTGTGACTTCCTCCTTGTTCATATGATAAGTCATACGAAACTGATCATAACTTGGAGGTAAGGAATGGAGAATGATGTCAATCGCCATTTCCTCAGGAAAGTCAACATTTAGCTTCAGCAACCGGTCAACGAACCTTTGCATCTTCTGCAAGTGACTGGTGATGGGTTCACCATCCTTCATCCTTGCGGTTATCATGGAGGAGATGATTTCATACCTCTCCTGACGCGCGCTCTGATGGTACCTTTCCATCAGATCTAGGTGCATCTCATAGGGGTAGAAATCTTCATAGGATTTTTGAAGTTCAGGAGTCATGGTGGCCATCATGATGCATGCTACTTTACTAGCATCCTTTTCATGTGCAACAAACTCCGCAAACTCTTCAGGAGTAGCAGTGGCTTCATTCACAACCTTAAGCTCCCTATCGAGGACATATTCTTTGTCCTCATAGCGGGTAATCATTCTGATGTTTCTGATCCACTCATTGAAATTGGATCCATCAAAGATGACCTTACCACACAAGTTCAGAAGGGAAAAGGAGCATGTTGGGTTTGAGCCAGAAACAGTGTTGGAAGACATCTGAAAGGAAAGAAAGACAAGTTTCATTAGATTAGGAATCCTTAATAATTCACCCAAATGAAATATTAAGGCTAGGATCCAACAAACTATTTATAGTTGGAAGAGGGATGCCGTAATCCATACTATAAAATATTTGAAGGTAGGTAAATGACGATTTACCAATTTCCACCATAAGAACGAAATATTTTATTATTAGGTTTTATTGGTTTTGAAACTCCTAGATCTTTTGAGATACATTGAACTTTTCAATGGCATGTTTGAATCTCGATTATGCCCTCTCAAGTTTGTGACTGGGATGTCGAGGATCACAAACAAGGTGTGAATAACCATACAAATTGACTTGGTACCCTCAACAATATTACCTAATCGATGTGCCGGTTAATCACACACGCTCCACCGATCTATAATAAGGTCAAGTTACCCTTTGCCACTCTTACTAGTCCATGTTAGTGTGTCGGTTAACCACACACGCTCCACTAACGACTTGGTAAGGTACAAAGTGTAATTTTATGGGCTAGCACCAATTTCACATTTTCCTAAAGTAACTAAGATTGGGAATTTATAATGTATAGTTACTTTATAATTCATTATACTTTTAACGAGTATTTAAAGTCGTATCCTACCCGTTCGGCTAACGACCCTCCACCGATCAAGGAAGCGGTGGGTGAGAGTGGACACCCATTAAGTCACCATTTTATAGGAAACAACCTTATACCCCCCTTATAGACCGGCTTCGTGAATGAGGCCTACTAACGGTAAGAATGACATATTCTTATACATATCTATATAATAAAATTATAATAATAGTATAAGTGTTGATTTTTAAACTTTTTAAAAATCTAAGGTTTAATTTGGAATTAAAGTATTAAAGTGTAAGACTTTTCAAATTCCAAAACTTGAGGGCAAGATTTGAAACTATTCCAAGTCTCTTCAATCTCTTCAATTTGTAACTTATGAGTTTTAATGGTTCATAAAAATGAAGACTCTTCATTTTATGAAACCTCTTTAGTTCTTTAATCATAATTAAAAGAAGTGACTTTTGGTTATCCATAACTTGAGGACAAGTTATGGACACCATCATAGCCATTAAGATCATGAATTAAACATACATGGAGGTTACATATAATTCCTATGATCTTCTAAAAACTCATAAGAACACAAATTCATGTCAAACAATTTCAAGAAAATCATATAAACATATACAATACTTGAAAATTGATAAAAGTCATGTAAAATGGGTTAACATAATCATTATCATTTTGAAAAACAGATTTTACAAGTCCAAAACAGATTGGGATAATGATCTTAATCCATTTCCAGCAACAAAACTCAAAAAAACTGCCCATCACGCTCCTACTCGCCGAGTGCATTATTCTACTCGTCGAGTAGGATGAATTTGTTCATGGACTCGGCGAGTCCTCCCCATGGACTCGGCGAGTCCAGTCGTCAGAGTGCAGAATTTTCGATTTTTAAGCAGTTTTGCAACAAGTATACAGAAAACAATCCTAGGCTCTGATACCACTGATGGGTTGTGAGCATTCTAACACTTCCTAAGTGTACATGCAACCCTAATAACCTTGAATCTATGTTTTCTCTATATACATGCAAATTTCTTTTCAAGGTTATTTCCTAACTAGCATGGCATGGGGATTACATAGAACATAAAACTAGTAGAAATACATACCTTGTTGTTGCTTGGATTCCTTCAAGACTTTGTGAGCCTAGCACCCCAAATGTTATGCCTCAAATGCTTCACACAACACCACAAGACTTGGAATAACTTGAGAGAATACTTCTAGCACTCAAAATCGGTTATGCCCTCTCTAGTAACACTAGGTCACGATTTTGCTAGCCATAGGGTTCCTTTTACAGTGTTGTCATAATTAGGGTTTACACATGAATGCCCTTAATTGTCATGACTCTTGATTTCTCATGACCCATGGGTTTGTAACTCCCATGGACTATCCATGGAGCTCCATATGGTTATAACCAAACCCATAAACCATGGATCATTAATCCACCATAAAAGAATTGATGATTGTCATAATCAACCCTATATATTTAATTAGTCTCACTTTGATCACCAAATTAATACTAGATTAATACTTGATCAATACTAATTAAATAAAACTATTATTAATATATTAGAACCTATAATATATTAATAATCATAAGTGCCTTATTCTCTCATCTAGTCTATCCAAGTATTGCAATGCCATGCAACCCAAATGGACCATGCCGGGTCGGGTCAAGTACATACCAAATAAAGTTATGGACTTAGACACTATATCCAACACATTTACCTACCTTCAAATATTTTGCATTCGGATTACATCATCCCTCTTCCGAATTGTTAAATATTGTGTTGGGTCCTAGCCTTAATATTCCATTTGGCTGTTATATTAAGGACTTAAATCAACTAACTTGGATTTCTCCCTTGTAGATGTCTAGTTCAGACAACTAGTCTTCCCAAATCTTTTGGAATAAGCTTTACTCTTGAAGATGATGTTCCACAGTTGGATCGTCGAAGTAGAAATCATACTTCATTTCCTCCACCTCCTCCAATTATTCTCCCTGACCCACAAGCTCGAAGACTTGAAAATTTCAATGTCACTCAAGCCCTACTGGCAATGGAACATCAAGATGGAAGACCTGTGTGCACTCATGTCTTGGAGATGAAGTCACATATTGACAGGTTGAGAGTATTGGGTGTCGTTGTCTCAAGAAAGTTGGCTGTTGACTGGGTTCTTCAATCACTTCCAGAGTCATATAGTGAGTTCATTAAGGACTACTGTGTGACAGACCACGACATGACCCTTATTGATCTAACCTATTTGCTTGTTGTTGCTGAATAAGCAATGATTTGGCTCACTGGAAAATAAAATTTGATTGGAAGATATACTTCTCAAACTTCCATGGACATTGACAATGGTAACATTGGAAGTCCAGAAAAGATTTCTCTTCCCAATGGAAAGGGATCGGCCATAGTGAACTCGGTTGACCAAATGGTAAAGAGAAAGGCTAAATCTGTGATTGTCTCATGTGCCAATGCAAAAGAAGCCGTTTGTTTCTAATGCCATTTGAAGGGACATTGGAAGTGAAGCTGCCCTGACTACCTGAAAGATCTGATATAAGGTAGAATAAAAAAGTTTGCCTCTGCTTCAGGTAAATCTACTATCTAACTCTATTAAGTTCCTAATTGTTGATTCTTAATACATGATGTGACAAGGTCGCATTTCGATGTTTTGTAGGATCATGCAAAAGGAATGAAGCTTAAAGGAAGAGTATGTTGAATCTGGTCGCGAAGATGGATTTCAATCGCATGGTTCGATGATCGGATTTTTGAGTTGCTGCTTAATGAGTTATGATAGATTGCTTAGACATATGTAGAAACATAGTTTTCATTTGTAATTGCATTTTAAGACAAAGTTTTTCTGCATTTTATAAATAAATAAAAATTTTTGATTTATTTTATTATATCTCCTTGCAATGGCATTTGTGAAAAATCATGTTTGTATGTTAGCAATATGAATTTGATTCCTTCATTTGTGGTAATGTCGAGAATTTGCCAAATAAGGAAGGATTCTCATCACCCAAGTTTCAGTTGGATAGAAACTTGGAATCATGGAACTTGTGTTGTGTGATGAATGAGAATGTCCATCTTCGGTAAATTAAGACTAATTCCTTGTTCACATGTATATGTGAGTCAAGTGAAGGACTAGGGTATTGAGTACGCTGGGTGTGCGCTGGTCAGGTCCACCACAAAGAACGATAAGACTATTCGTCATGATTTACTAAAGTTTAGTAAATATCGTTATGTTTAAAAGTTTAAGTATAATTCTGAACATTGGAAAGGGTTCAATGTATGGCAGGACGAATAAGAAGAATCAAATTAGGCAGAAAGATAAAAGTTTCTCCAATCTGAAAAGATGGGAGAGTACTTGAGTATCGTCTTTTATGATCATCTTAATGATTATGAAAAACCATGTCACACTTGATCCTCTAAGGATATCTTAGTGCATTTGTATGCCTATGAAGAGGAATTGTGAATTGTTGAAATGGTTAAATCTAGAAGATGAGTCATACTTCGTTCCAAAAACAAGTCTTAGAGTCATACTCCAAGATTGTAATTTGAGTGACATAATATTAAGAAAGGTTTATAAAACTTGTCAAATGTAGAGTAAAATGTTTCTACTGTTGTACATTTGAAATTGGTAAGTTGTGATGTCTTGGATAAGACAAAGACCAACTAAGACCAATTGTGTGTAGTGTTAGTCTTGATTAGAATCTGCACTAACTCTTGAATATTTGTTTGTCAAGTAATGTTCCTTGACAAAGTGAATCTTATATGTCAAGAGGTCATTGGGAGTCTTAAAGATCTTGAAAGCTTCAAGAACTAATCAAGAGTAAACCTATTGTTAAACACTAGCACCCGACTTGAGGTTTGAAACCATTCGTGTTGTCATATTCTTGTTTCTGTGCCCATTCCAATTAAAGATGACTATACATGTGAGTTCTATGAGTTCTCAATTGTTTGCATAACAACCTGGAAGCAATGGTAGGCCCTTGTGCTGCCAGGTGGCAAGAAATTAAGATTGAACAAGTTTAGTCCATATGTGTAACAACCCGAGATTTTTCAGGTATTTCAAACCCTGCCTACTATCATTATGTGGTCATTTGTAGTCCTTTGTGCTGGAAATGTGGAGCCAAGATAAGTTTAAGGGCCAAGGTTGCAACCTTGGATCAGGAAGGAGTACACTAAGCGTACATAAGAGTACGCTAAGCGTGTTGGATTAGTGTCTAAGCCCATAACTATAATTGGTATATACTTGACCCGACCCGACATGGTCCATTTGGGTTGCATGGCATCGAGACATTTGGATAGACCTTTTGTGAGAAGAGGATATTCGTGACATATTAAGATATTATAAGTTCTAATATATTAATATGAAATCATATTATTTAATTAGTATTGATCAAGAATTAATTTTGAATTAATTTAGTAATCAAAAGAGACTAATTAAATATATGGGGATTGATTGTGTAAATCATTCATTCTTATATATGTGGGCTTATGATCCATGATTCCTTATGTTGGGTTTAACCCATGTGGTGATCCATGGATACTCCATGGAGGTTAACACCCAAGGAGCATAAGGAATGGGTAAAGTCATGCATTACATGGTGTAACCCTAATGTGCACACTATATAAAGACCCCATTGGTTGGTGAAATTGGCACTAGTGCATACACAAGAGGGCAAGCCAATTTCTAGAGTGAAGTATCTCTTCTCATGGTTATTCCAAGTTTTTTTGATGTTGTGTGAACCATTTTAGGTGTCACACTTGGCACACTAGGCTCTTGAGCTCCATGGAATCAAGCTACAACAAAGAGGTATGTAATTCTACTAGATTTTATATTACATGTACTTTATATTATGCTAGTTAGAACAATACCTTGGAAAATTGATATTTGCATGTATAATAGAGAAAACATAGATCAAGTGTATTTAGGGTTGCATGTACACCATAGGAGTGTTAAAATGCACATAACCCAACAGTGGTATCAGAGCCAAGGCTTGTTTTCACTTATACTTGATGCAAATTGCTGAAAATCAAAGTTTGTATGCTGTCAGGACAGCTGAATCGCCGAGTCCATGCCTAAATTCATCCAACTCTTCGAGTTGGTTCATGAACTCGACGAGTGGGACCCCCTGACAGCATATCTTCGAGTTTTGGTGTGGGAATTGGTCTAGAATCATTACCCTAAGTTGTTTTTGAACTTATAAACTTGTTTTTTAATGTGGTAATGATTATGGTAAACCAATTTCAAAGTTATTATCAAAGGTTCAAGTTTTATATATGTTTATATGATTCTTGAAAATTGTTGATATGGATTGTTCATACTTATGAGTTTTGGTAGATCATAGGAATTATGTGCAAATTGTTTGTTACTGTAATTCTTGATCTTAATGACATTGTATGGACTCCATAACTTGTCCTCAAGTTATGGATTACCAAGTTTTTTGTGTCACCTTGTTTTATGAGTTAATATAGATTAATGAAAAAAATTATGTGTTAGTTGTTTTCAATCCAAATTGATCTAAAAGTACTTCATAAAATGTGTTTTTGTAACTTTTCCTCAAGTTATATGAAAAGTCACATTTATGAATCGTACAACTCATAAAAGTGCCATAGGTTACAAAATGAAGAGTCTTTTTCTCATAAATAGTTTTATGGACTTCATAACTTGTCCTCAATCCTCAAGTTATGGATGTTCAAGAGTCTCTTCATTAAAGTTTTTAAAACTTTGATTAAACTCATAAGTTATGAAAATCCAAGAGTTTTGAAAAGTTTCAATACTTGCTCTCAAGTTTTGGAATTTGTAAAGTTTTGCTTATGAATGCTTTAATTCCAAATCAAACCCTAGAATTTTAAAAGTTTAAAATTCAACCCTTATACTATTATTATAATTTTAATTAGATAGATATGTATAAGATAAAGTCAATCGTACTGTTAGTAGGCCTCATTCACGAAGTCGGTCTATAAGGTGGGTATAAGGTTACTGCCTATAAAATGGAAGTTTAATGGGTGTCCACTCTCACCCACCGCTTCCTTGACTGCTGGAGGGTCGTTAGCCAAACGGGTAGGATAAGGACCATAACTCTCCCTTCATTAAAAGTATAATGATAAATACTAAGTAACTAAACACTTATAAATTCCCAATCTTAGTTACTTAGGAAAATGTGAAAAGGTGCTAACCCATGAAATTGCACTTTGCACCTTTGTTAAGTCGTTAGTGGCGCGTGTGTGGTTAACCGGCACACCAACATGGGACTGACAATTTGTGGAAAATGGTAACTTAATGTTTATCATAGATTGGTGGAGCGCGTGTGGTTAACCGACACATCAATTAGGTTATAAAGTTAAGGGTACCAAGTAAATTTGCATGACTATTCACACCTTGTTTGTGATCCTCGGCATCCCAGCCACAAACTTGAGAGGGCACAATCGAGATTCAAACATGCCATTGAAAATTCAATGTATTTAAAAAAATCTAGGAGTTTCAAATCCAATTAAAACTTAATTATATTTTGTTTTCATGGTGGAAGTTGATAAATCTTCATTTACCTACCTTCAAATATTTTATAACTTGGATTACGACATCCCTCTTCCAGTTATAAACATTTTGTTGGGTCCTAACCTTATTATTTCATATTGGGTGTTATATTAAGGACTTAAATCAACTAAACTTGAATTTCTCCCTCATAAATGTCTATTTCAGACAACTATGGTCTTCCCAAATCTTTAGAAACAAGTCTTCCTAATGAAGATGATATCCCACATGGCAATCAAGGTGAAAGATTAATCCCTTTGTTGTGCATTAATGGGACTGGAAATCACGCTTCACTTCCTCCACCTCCTCCAATAATTCTCCCTATCCCACAAGTTTCAAGACTTGAAAAGTTTTAAGTCACTCAATCCCTATTGGCAAGCAAATACTATATGTTCTTACATCTTGGAAGTTGAATCACATATTGGCAAGTCGGGAGAGTCGGGTGTCGAAGTCTCGAGGTAGCTGGCTGTTGATTTGGTTCTTCAGTCACTCCCTGATGACAGATCACGACATGAACCTTAGTGATCTTACCTATTTGATTGATGCTGCTAAGTCAGCAATGATTTGGAGCATTGGTAAAGCAAATTCGATGGGAAGATCTACTTCCCAAACCTATTTGGACATTGACAATGGTGACATTGGAAGTCCAGAAAAGCTTTCTCTTCCCAATAGAAAGGGATTGGCCATGGTCAAGTCATTTGACCAATGGTAAAGAGAAAGGCTAAGTCTGAGACAATAAAGTTTACCATTTCCAAAAGGTCCATATGTTTCTTTTGCCAAAGGAAGGGACATTGGTTGCGAAGCTGCCGAATTTACCTGAAAAGTTCATAAGGATGGTAAAAGTCAAAAAGTTTGACTTTGCTTCAGGAAAAGTCCATTATCTAACTCTATGAAGTCTCTTTTAGAGATTCTTAATACATGATATACTGTAAATTATATTTTGATGTTTTGGAAGAAACAAAGGAAACCTAAACAAAGAGTATGTTGATCTGATCGCGATGATGGATCTCGATCACATGGTTCGATGATCAGAATTTTGAGTTGCTACTTAAGAGTTATGATATATTGCTTAGGAATAGATAAGAACATGTTTTTCATATGTATTTGCATTGTAAGGATAAGATTTTTTCCGCAAGTTTTAAAATAAAAGAAAAAGGTTTTGATTTATTTTAAGTATCCTTACAATGACATTTGTGAAAAATTGTTGTTTATATATTTCCATTGATAAGCAATATTGGAAAATGGATTTGAGTCTTTCATTTGTGGTAGTGTCATAATTTACCAAATAAGGAAAGATTCTCATCACCCAAGTTTCAGTTGGATAGAAACTTGGAATCATGTAAGTTGTATTGTGTGATGAATGAGAATTTTCATCTTTGGGAAATTAAGACTAAGTCCTTGCTCACATGTATATGTGAGTAAAGTGAAGGACTAAAGGATTAGGTACACTTGGTTGTGCGCTGGTCAAGTCGACCATAAGGAATGATAAGATTATTCTTCATAATTTACTAAAGTTTAGTAAATATGGTTATACTTACAAGTTTAAGTGTAATTCTGAAACATTGAAAAAGTTTCAATGTATGGCAGGACGAATGAGAAGAATCAAATTAGGCAGAAAGATAAAAGTTTCTCCAATCTGAAAAGGTGGGAGAGTGCTTAAGTATCTTGTTTTATGGTTATCTTGGTGATTATGAAACAATATCACAATTGATCCTCTAAGGACACCTTAGTGCATTTGTTTGGCTAAAGAGAGGAATCGTGAATTATTGAAATGGTTAAATCAAAAGATAAATCATACTTCGTTCCAAAATCAAATCTTAGAGTCATACTCTGAGATTGTAACTTGAGTGACATAATCTTTAGAAAGTTTATAACACTTGTCAAATGTAGAGTAAGATGTTTCCTATTCTTGTACATTTGAAGTTGGTTAGTTGTGATCTTTTGGATAAAACAAAGACCAACTAAGACCAATTGTATGAAGTGTTTAACTTGATAAGAATCTGCACTAACTCTTGAATATTTGTTTTGTCAAGGAATGGTTCTTGACAAGAGAATCTTATATGTCAAGAGGTCAGTGGGAGTCTTAAAGGATCTTGAGAAATTTTTAAGAACTAATCAAGAGTATTGTTAATCACTAGCCCACGACTTGAGGTTTATAACCTATCGTGTTGACATATTCTTATTTCTGTGCCTATTCCAGTTAAATTTGACTATGATTGTGAGTTCTATGAGTTCTCAATTGTTTGCATAGCAATGTGGAAACAATGGTAGGCCCTTGAGCTGCCAAGTGGGAAGAAATTAAGATTGAACAAGTTCAGTCCATATGAGTTTGGGTTTGTCACTAACCCTGTCTTATGATTATGTTTTTGAAAAATTCACATGGATAGGAATATATACACCATAAAAAAATCTAAGTGTCATAAGGTTTCTCTCCGATTCATGAAAATGATGGTGAGGAAACACTTTCACTAAGTAGATTTTAAGTAGATAGTAATTGTGATATTTGCATTCTCATGTCGTTAGTGGAGTGTGTGTGGTTAACCGGCGCACTAACTAGTGAGAATGGCAATAGGTCTAGACAAACATGTGATCTATCTAAGGAAAGGTGTATGATTTTGATAAAGTCTTATCAAAGCAATCTTGTATCAGAAATCTAAACTTTGGCAAGAAAGTCAATAAAGTATTGATTTCTAGAAGTCCAGTTGATCTCTGAGTACATGTCAAAGCTAGTGGGAGCATAAGTGTTGTGCTAGTAAAATAATAATCATTGTGCTAGTGGGAGCATGATTATTATGGTTAGTGTTGCAAGTTAGCAATGTTAATTATAGAAAAAAAAGGTTCAATTCGCTTTGAAAAGTTGTTTTGCTATAACCGAGGGAGAGGATTTATACATCATTCCAATTCTAAAAGCTTAGATTGAGATTTTAATCAACTTTAGTCAAGGATATATATGAATGTTATGTTGGAATGGTTCAACATAAGGAAATTCTATATATGTTGCATTCTCAAAATTCGATTATGATTACGGCATCCCTCTTCATAGTTCAAATTTAGAGAACATGGCAAATAAAAAAAATTTATAGCATGAATCGGGTGTGACAACCCAAAAATTTTTGCCTTGAAAGTCCATCCATTCAATTCAAACCGGGTGTCAGACCCGTTTCTGCTATCAGTTAGCATTGTTTAGAGTCTGTTTAATGGTTCTAAGCTTAGTACGTTCAAGCATTGGGTTTAGGGAAGTGTCAGCTAAAGTTCTTCGCGTTGAAATCGAGCCGAACACTCCATCGGGGGGAGTGTACGGCCGTACACATGAGTTTACGTGTGTACGGCCGTACAACCATGTTGGCCGTACACTCCCTCCACAAGTATGCTATCCCTTCATTTCTAAGTCATTTCCTCAGTTTCCAAGTCAAGAACTCGAGTTTTCTCTCAACTGTCATCAAGCGTTTCACCCCGGTCTTCAAGAATGTAAGCCTTTCTTCAGTTTTGATTAGTTGTTATTCTTCTTAACCTAGTAACACCCTTTGATTTAATCCATGCAAATCATCTTTTGGGTAGATCTTCAAATCTTCATCCATTTCCCCAAGAACACCAAGAACACACACTTGTTCTTGGTAGTTGTGAACCCTTTTCAAGCCTCCAGAACGTAAGTATTCTTTCCCTATGCTTAGTTCATGTTAGGAACACTCGATTAACACCCTAGAATCGACCAAAACACAAGATCAAAAGGAGTGTATAGCCGTACACCCATGTCTGGTCGTACACCGCTCAAAACACCCCAAAAGGGCCTCCAAAATGCAAATCTAGCTTCAACACTTGATGAGCAATAGTCCCACAAGCTTCCCTATCATTCAAACACACTTATGTGCACTTTTGTAACACCCATAAAATTTGAGCCAATTAAAACATTTTAATTCATTCAAAAACCATTAAGTTCATACACCTTGTTTTCAAAATAGTTTAAACATCAGAGTATCCCCCAGAACCACATCACATAAATCATAAAACATGAGTAGCGGTACGATCACGCCTTCGCCTTGCCACGATCTCCTGAAGTACCTGAAACAATACACTGAACTGTAAGCCCGAAAGCTTAGTGAGTTACCCCCAAAATACCAACCACACATAAACATACTCATAACATATCACAAATAGAACAGCCATGCACATCAGGTCTACTGTGTGACTGGTCCGCCTGCACCGGGCCTTCAGTCCACCTGGTCCACCCTCCGAGTCTAGACATGCACATCGAGTCTACAGTGTGATTGGTCCGCCCGCACCGGGCCTTCAATCCACCTGGTCCACTCTCTGAGTCTACAGTATGACTGGTCCGCCTGCACCGGGCCTTCAGTCGGCCTGGTCCACTCTCCGAGCCTCGGCACGTCTGGTCCGCCCTCTTGGGGCCTTCAGCCTATCCGGACCGCTCGCTGGGCCTTCAGAATATCCAGTCCGCCCTGGGTATATTGGCCTACAGCACAAAGCAGGACCCGCCTCAACCCAACCCCCATCAAACAACCATGTGCACATAAAACAACTAATCACATAACAATCCTTAACCAGACAAACAGTCTAACAGATCACATAGCATATCAACATCCTAACCAGGATTCCGTTCTAACCGGTCACTAGCATATCATTACCCTATATACCGGGCACCGACCTTAACCAGGTCACTAACATAACACCATCCTAAATATCAGGATGCAGATCTAGCAAAGCAATAACATAACACACAATACCCGGATTTCCATCCGATAAAGGGCCGGCATTGGTGCCGTAGACCCTGTCGATATAGTGAGGATAACTCACCTGCAATTGCCGACTGAAAAGATAATACCCGTCGACTGAAAAGATAATACCAAGCTGCTCCGACCACCGACACGATCTTCACCACAGAACACTACCAAGGAACCAATTCCATAAATACCAATATTACCAAAGTATCCTTGGAAGTCAAACTGGTCAACTCTTGGTCAAAGTCAAAGTCCTCAGTCAAAGTCAGCCTTCCTGGTTGACTCTACTCGCCGAGTCAACCCGTCGGCTCGCCGAGTTCCCATACTCAGAAAACTCCCATAACACGACTCAACTCGTTGAGTCGCCCCGAGACTCGTCCCTTTCAACGATCTCGGAATCCCATCCTGTCCAAATCACTGAGTCGCCAACCGACTCACTAAACCAAAGCTTTAACCACCAGAGGTTGGGTTCTATGACCAGACTCGCCGAGTCCAAGAATAGACTCGCCGAGTCCAAGGCAATCTTCAACAGACTCGCCGAGTTGTTCTTCCCACTCGCCGAGTCCATGCACATGTTCATACAACTCGTCGAGTACACCCATGTGACTCGTTGAGTCTCTTTAGTTCTTCATCCATACAGAGGCTTTTCGAGCCATGCAGGGGCTCCAACCATAGATCCACTCTTCTACAGCCTAACCCTCACATAAAATTGCAAACTTTACGTGAAACCAAGGAGATATAGGTCCAAAACACACTATGGATAGGTTTAAGGACTAAGGGGCTTCACCAACAACTCTTAAACAGAAACTTTATGACATTAAGGACCATCACAAGCCTAGATCCGAAGTAGCAACCACAGATCTAAGCCTCTAACTCGAAATAGCTCACAAATAAGCTATGGAACTCCACATCAACCACCAAGGATGAACCAAAAAGGAAATTAGCATAAGGTTATGGCTTTTTACCTCTGAAATGTGCCCAAACAGATGTAGATCCCAGATCCACACAAGCCCCTTGATGCTAGCCTCTAATTCCTCAAGCTCTTTTCACCAAGTTCCTCTTCCAAGCTCCAATCTCCTCAACAATGAAGTCTCACACGAAAATTAGGGTTTCTGGAACTCTCAGGGGGATTAGGAGGCTGGGAAAAGGACATAAAGTCCTTTAAATAGGGTGCAACCCTCGGGATTAGGGTTTTCCTTCTTCAGAACCAACTCGTCGAGTCCAAGCCACCGACTCGGCGAGTTGGCCACTTAAACTGCGATAGAATCCCGCTCCGACTCGGCGAGTAGACGAACCTACTCGTCGAGTCCCTTTCCTACATTTACACTTTTGGCCCTTCATTGAACAATTGAAATTTGGGGTGTTACAACTCTCCCCCACTTAAATTAGGCTTCGTCCTCGAAGCCTACTGCAGTATACGCTTCAGAACAAACCCCTTGCACTGTAGGCTCCGATTTCTCAATCAACTCATGCTCTTACAAACCCTACTTCTGCATCTCTCTTAAAAGGGCTTATTCTCACGTGGCATCCTTGCCACTACTCCAAGCCGATCATCGGCCTTTCAACTCAATAGCACCACGAATTAACCACGAATCACCCGGTAATACTAACCCTTCATATCAGGGACACACCCTCGCGCCCTGCGAACGCTAGATACCACAAACACCCACTGAGCTCTGCCAAGACACTAATCCATCTTCCTTCGCCCAAAATTGGAGATAACCCTGATAACTTGCAACCTAGAACGAATCATGTTCCACCCTCTGGTTCTATCCCTTACGCGCTGCCAGGATCGTATCCTTCGGCTCCCATAACCCATCAACCAAACATATCGTGTGACCACTCGTACCTGGCCCAAACAGCCTCGGGCTGGAGTACCAAACACACCATGTCCAATCAATCATAGGTTCCGGTCATCCGCATGATGGAATACCCCAGATTGAAATACCTCCACATACATAACTCAAGTCTACATCCATACTTGGAACTAAGGACCTTGTCCTTGCGTCACCCTCGAACCCTTCGGTTCGACACAACGGAGTGCAACCCACCTACACCTCCCTATCACGATCTCTAGGTCCTTGACCTCCGACTGTAATATCCTTATACCGTCCTCAGCACCGGTCCAGACTACTCCCGAGTATGTTATCCTGCTGACTCACCTTCCTCTGTCCCAATCTCCAATCTGGAACCACTATCCTCCTCCTCTTCCAAGGAGACTGAAAACATGCATGCGCATCATCCAACATCGCCACAACGTCAACGGGCATCCAACCCGTATGTGCTTCCATATATCTGGTACAATCCCAGTGCTTACTACCAATAACCGAAGCACTTTCGATCATCCTTTTATTCTGCTGCCTCCCTCTCAGAGGACCCACACTCCTTTCGGAGGTACATACCTTTCCTTTCCAGGAAGTCTACTCAACAACCCTTACCGCACTTATAAGTGCCACTGAGCTAAACTCCACTCTACATTATCCATGTAGAGCAACTGTTATTCTCGAACTCCCACATACTCCGTATCCGATCACATAACTAACAAGGCCCACACACGGCCTCCAGCCAACTTCATCATCATGATCAATACTTGGGGCCAGACCATATCGATTACTATTGCATGGTGACATATTCACTCATTCTCCTCCTACCGACCCACTAACACATACAGAGTCTTCAGCATGACTGGACCGCCTTTCCAGGCCTTCAGCCTATCTGGACCACTCTCAAAACCTTCAGCATGTCTGGACCGCCCTCCTCGGCCTTCAGCCTGTCTGGACCGTTCCCCGAGCCTTTGGCCTGACTGGTAAGCCTTCCGGCCTTCAGTCTATCCGGACCGCTCAAAACTATCCTACGTCACCCTGAACCATCCTTCCCGGGAATCTCTCCCATGCAGTCTGTTCTAGCCCTCTTGGGGTTCCGAACTCCAGTCCTGATCCCGGAATCCTTTCCATGGCCTAAACCCAGGCCTCACATCGACCAACTACCTTACCTGAAACCATGGTCTGTTCCCTACCCCACTTGTCTAGCACTTGCTCCAATCATGCCACACTCTCGGCTAACAACACTGATAAATCTAAGCAGCTAACCAACCCTGGATACTTGCTGTTTTACCGGAGAATTTTCCAATTCTCCCCACTTAGTGTACCAACTACTCACTTCCGCTGACAAACCGGCATAACTCAATCGACCTTACTTGATAGAGTTTCCCTCCTCTTCTCTTGGAACTAAATCCCTCCGGAGTGAGCAACCTCCACAAAACACTCTCCCGTCATCGCACATCCCGAACTCCAAGGAAGTTCGAATCTCAACTGAACACTTCTCGCATCGCAGTTGCTATTCCTAGAAACGAGATCATATACCTTATCTTTCGACCAAGAATTCTCCTGAACGCTAACTACAACTCCTAACTACTAAGATACTCAATCATACTACGAACACGCGGAACAATGCAGATAGATGTACAATACCACACAAATAACAAGATAACAAGATGGAAACATACCCGCAGCTGCATCTGGCTCTACCCTGACCTTCTCTGCTGTAAGCTGGAATGCGCGTCCCTGAGCCCTCGGAGGCTCCGCTCCACCCTGACCCCGCCAGTAATTCTCAAAGTGGCCGGTGCTGGAGCCTGCACCGATCCTGCAGCAAACTGTGGGGCAGTTGACCCTCAAGTGTCCAACCTGATGGCAGTGATAACAAATCCTCATATCCTGAACCAGGGCTGACTGGCGGCAATCCCTCGCATAATGCCCCTCTCTCCCGCACTTGCGGCACGTACCACCGGACCTACAAACTCTGGTATGCCCCTTCCCACACTTCTCACAAGTGTGGCTGCTCTGACCCCCAATCCTGGAGTTAACGGTTTTGAACCGTTTCGGCGCCGGCTGCGACTGCACCGGGGCCTGCCTCTGCTCTCGCAACTGCAACTCAATCTCCAACTCACGCCGCCTGGCGGCCTCCTGCAACTCTAATTAGGTATCACATCTCTGCGTGGACACAAACTGTCTAATATCCCTCTTGAGCATACTCAGATACCGGGAGATCTGAGCCTGCTCCGACGCGAACTCCGGGCAAAACATCGCCCTCTCAGTGAACATCTTGGTGATCTCCGTGACCGACTCTGCATCCTGCTTCAGCTCCAGGAACACCTGAGCCAACCTCTCTCTCTCTCAACCCGTGGAACATAACGAGTGTTGAACATCTCCCGAAACTGATCCCAAGTAACTGCAGCCCGCTGCGCATCCGAATAAGATCCCGTAGTCAACCTCCACCAATCCTTCGCCCCGAGCCTTAAAAGGTTCAGAGCACATCTCACCCTCTGATCCGCAGGGCATGCACACGTGAAGAAACAACCCTCCACGTCTGACAACCATCTCATAGCAATGATAGGATCCTGAACTCCATCAAAGGTAGGGGGCTTCGTGTTATCGAAGTCCCGATACTGAAAACCTCGACCGGATCCTCCCCCTGCCGCTGCTACAGCCGTTGTAGCTGCCGCGGCAGCCGTCTCAGTAAGAGTTGCATAACGATCATCGAAGTACTCTCTCATAGCAGACTTAATAGTCCCAAACAACTCCGGGATCTGACCCCAGACAATCTCGACCACCTCCTCGCGGATGATCTCCCTGACCCGATCCTCTGTCAACATTGGCCCCTCCTGGCCGATAATCTCAGGTGCCACTGGGGCCTCCTGCTCACCCTGTCCTGATCCCGACCCGGATCCACTCACGACTCACCTCATAATCGCCATACTGCAATACACCAACGAGACCCTTGGACACATCACATATCCACCCGAGGAACTATCTCATAACCGATACCCTAGAGAGTTGTGACTTCCTTGATACGCGTATGGGTCATGTGCTTTCAGTAGTACGGGCCCATATTACCTTCCACACCTACCCATATTTGTCTCAAGTATCACCACAACACTCTAACTATAAACACACACACGGCGAGCGCTCAATCCTCACTCCTAGAGGAAAGCTGATTATCTCATATAAGGAAAACCTTAGGCTAGCAGGCATCATATAATCAGGCAATTCTATCATGCAAATTCCTGAAGATCCCTAGCCTAATACTAGCCTGATGTTCTAACATATCACATAATCATATAACTTGCATGGTATTTTGGGGTCTACTTACTGGCTCCGGTTGATCGTACCCTCTGCGTCCTCCTTTACTCATTTTGAAAACCTTTTGAAAACCATTTTTTTGAAAATATCTCCTTGATTTGAGACTGGATTCACACGAATGTTCCTCCAATTCACTCAAACCAAGGCTCTGATACCAACTTGTAACACCCATAAAATTTGAGCCAATTAAAACATTTTAATTCATTCAAAAACCATTAAGTTCATACACCTTGTTTTCAAAATAGTTTAAACATCAGAGTATCCCCCAGAACCACATCATATAAATCATAAAACATGAGGAGCGGTACGATCACGCCTTCGCCTTGCCACGATCTCCTGAAGTACCTGAAACAATACACTGAACTCTAAGCCCGAAAGCTTAGTGACTTACCCCCAAAATACCAACCACACATATACATACTCATAACATATCACAAATAGAACAGCCATGCACATCAGGTCTACTATGTGACTAGTCCGCCCGCACCGGGCCTTCAATCCACCTGGTCCACCCTCCGAGTCTAGCCATGCACATCGAGTCTATAGTGTGATTGGTCCGCCCGCACCGGGCCTTCAATCCACCTGGTCCACTCTCTGAGTCTATAGTATGACTGGTCCGCCCGCACCGGGCCTTCAGTCGGCTTGGTCCACTCTCCGAGCCTCGGCACGTCTGGTCCGCCCTCTTGGGGCCTTCAGCCTATCCGGACCGCTCGCTGGGCCTTCAGAATATCCAGTCCGCCCTGGGTATATTGGCCTACAGCACAAAGCAGGACCCGCCTCAACCCAACCCCCATCAAACAACCATGTGCACATAAAACAACTAATCACATAACAATCCTTAACCAGACAAACAGTCTAACAGATCACATAGCATATCAACATCCTAACCAGGATTCCGACCTAACCGGTCACTAGCATATCATTACCCTATATACCGGGTACCGACCTTAACCAGGTCACTAACATAACACCATCCTAAATACCAGGATGCAGATCTAGCAAAGCAATAACATAACAAACAATACCCGGATTTCCATCCGATAAAGGGCCGGCCTTGGTGTCGTAGACCCTGTCGATATAGTGAGGATAACTCACCTGCAATTGCCGACTGAAAAGATAAGACCAAGCTGCTTCGACCACCGACACGATCTTCACCACAGAACACTACCAAGGAACCAATTCCATAAATACCAATATTACCAAAGTATCCTTGGAATTCAATCTGGTTAACTCTTGGTCAAAGTCAAAGTCCTCAGTCAAAGTCAGCCTTCCTGGTTGACTCTACTCGCCGAGTCAACCCGTCGACTCGCCGAGTTCCCATACTCAGAAAACTCCCATAACACGACTCAACTCGCCGAGTCGCCCCAAGACTCGTCGAGTTGAACGATCTCGGAATCCCATCCTTTCCAACTCACTGAGTCGCCAACTGACTCACTAAACCAAAGCTTTAACCACCAGAGTTTGGGTTCTGCCACCAGACTCGCCGAGTCCAAGAACAGACTCGCCGAGTTGTTCTTCCCACTCGCCGAGTCCATGCACATGTTCATAAAACTTGTCGAGTACACCCATGTGACTCGCCGAGTCTCTTCAGTTCTTAATCCATACAGAGGCTTTTCGAGCCATGTAGAGTCTCCAATCCATTGATCCACTCTTCTACAGCCTAACCCTCACATAAAGTTGCAAACTTTACGTGAAACCAAGGAGATATAGGTCCAAAACACACTATGGCTAGGTTTAAGGACTAAGGGGCTTCACCAATAACTCTTAAACATAAACTTTATGACATTAAGGACCATCACAAGCCTAGATCCGAAGTAGCAACCTCAGATCTAAGCCTCTAACTCGAAATAGCTCACAAACAAGCTATGTGTGACAATCCAAAATTTTTATCTTATACACCTATTCAAATTAATGAAGGTCAGACTCGTTTTTGCTATTTTCTAGCACTGTTTGGAGTCAAATAGAGTGTTTAAAACCTAGTATAATCAGGGTATGAGTCATGGGATTTGTATTGTGGGTGTAAAACCTTGCAAATGAGCCAAACACACCAACACAAGGTGTGTGCGGCCACACACCCATCCCAGTCGTACAATCTCACCTATATATAGAACACTTAGTCATTTTGAACACTTTTTCCACTTCTTCAAAGCTAGAACTCGTTTTCTCTCAAGTATCATCCAAAGTTTCACTCCAATCTTCAATCAAGTGAGTGATTCCTTCTTTGTTTAGCTAATACATGACCTTAACTAGCCTTTTCCCTTGATTTGATCCATGAAAACACCTATTTGGTGTTAGATCACCAAGAACACCAAGAACACGCACTAGTTTTGGACCTTAATCACCCTTTGAAGCCTCTATAACGTGTATACACTTATCATAACTTGTTATATGCTAAGAACACTTGATGATATACTAGAAAAACACGATTTTATCATCTTCATAAATGGTGTGCGGCCGCACACATCATGGTGGCCGCACACACCCTTTTTAAGTCCAAAAATGGCAATGAACTTCTTATAAGGCTAAAGCATGAAGTAAGAAACCTTCCTAGATAAGTCCTTAAGCCTTAAAATACGTTTTGGCACACTTCATAGTGAGTGTGCGGCCGCACACACTCCCTGCCCGCACACACATAAATGTTGTGCGTATTGACCATACACCCCCTTGTATGGCCATATACCCCTTATATACAACCATAGGTGTTGGTAACACTTAAGTCTAAGTGTTTTTATGTCCCTAAGGCGTGTCCCTATCACTTTTAGTGGTTATATACATTGAATGTATTCATATATGTGAAATTATATGTTAAATAGGATTCGTTTGTGCTCAAGACTCCAATTGACACCCACCAATCCTATATCGATCTTTCATTCGACTTACTCACTACAGGTGAGTTCATACCCCTTAATCAACCTTTTAAATGATTTTAAATGCTTTTATGGGGGGGAATACAAGTAGAGCTATTATAGTTATTATATCAATCACATGTGATTAATAACTACCAAACAAGTGGATTTCTTACTTTTCAAACTGTGTTATCAAACTGTTTTACAAACTCTTTTTCATATCAAATACTTTTATTTAAACTCTTTTACTCTTATATCCTGTTAAATGTATATCTTTATGGATATAGTTATATAAGTATGACTGAAAGGACTTAGGACTGATAACTCACCTTACCTCCTGTTCCTCGTTTAGTTGTGGACTTAGGGTATCGGTTATTTGTCTGAAGGTCGTTTGAATCCTAGTTATATATTATGTATATGTATATAGATATAAAAGTTCCTTCTTTCTATTAAATCCCTTTGGGTAGCAAAGGTATACAAACATGTTCATACATGCAAATCATATTACTAGTCAACTATAATAGGTGTAGTTTAGGGAGTTACTAATACTATTACTAGAACAATGAAACATACAATGAGTCAGTTCATACATGAGTCAATACCATACAGAGAGAACATAACATACAGATAGAGAATCCTATGATCAGAAACAAACAATACCATACAGAGAGAACATAACATACAGATAGAGAATACTATGATCAGAAACAAACAGTACCATACAGAGAGAACATACATACATACTAGACAGAGAGAGAACATACAATACAGCTAGTACATACAATACATTCACAAGTGCACTAATACAGTTATGTGAGCCACGTAACGGGGCATGGCATCACCTGTCATGGCCCGTTTTGTATCCAGAATCTCCTTAAATGGAGAGCGTTGAGTTTGTGTATAGATCTATACTGGATTGACTATCCTACACCTTGCTGCTCGATACAGTGGGACTTGCAAGTCTACGGGTGCCAAACGTCATTTCTTCCGACGTCTTACATCGTCGTGTTTATAGTCGGTAGTATGGTACAGGCCGATTACATGGTACTTTAAATAACAATTGGTTTAAGGTAGTTAGTACAGAAGTAGTTACTTAATACAACACTACAGTACTATTTCATTTTCCTATTGCATTCACTTTGTGATCTTCACACAATATACAGTAATGTAAAAACTATATTTTTGGTTAATGATAGTCAGATTTGGGAAAATACATACTCTTACAAGAGACACACACACGATCACTAGATGCCTTGGTAGAAGGCTACTGTTAGTAGGAAACATATGATTTTCTAGGAGATTCAAACCGTTTAGAAACATTCACAAACTTTTACAAACATACACATCACATACTTACAAATACTTTCATACAAATACAGACACTAAAATACTTATGATCTCACCATCTTTAAAGCTGATAAGCTCTTTCAAAATAACTTGTATTTTCAAGTCACCAGTAGACAGGTACCGAAGGCAGGTTTTGAGAAGACGGGGCTCGTTCAAGACTCAACTTTTATATTGATTCATATATTTTTGGTGTCTATTAACTTGACAGAACACACTTGTATTAAATTATATTATTAATGCAATGGATGATGTTGTTGCTTGTTTACTACTATGCATTGTTGTGATACTGTACATGACGTCCTCCACCCCCGAACGATTCCGCCGTTCATGGTTTTGGGGTGTGACAGATTGGTATCAGAGCATTGTTTATAGTGAATCGAGTATATCAACCCATAAAAGATATACGAACTATAAACACATCGGGATTAAAATACTCTGATAAAGAGTTTATACTTTTAAATAATAAAATATTTAACCAAGTATACATACCTGCATTCATACTAAAAACAGTGTCACTAGGACAGAACAAAAGTATTACGATTGTTGGGCAACACAAGTAGACTTAGAGACATACGGTCAAGCCTGGGAAGATATAGCCTGATCAACTATATAATCCGAGGAGTGACTAGCATGTGCCTAAGGATGGTTGTGAGGTTGCAACAAGTCTAAAAACTTACCAACACTACTACAATGGAAACAATAGAACAAAACATAAATCTAAAATGCTATACGGGTATTTTGTGTTCTATAAATTACTTATGTGCTTATTTCTTATATCCCTTTTCTCGCATAGATAATATGGTTGGATTCCATCCCCACGGCAACTTGTACTTCCCGAACCAAGGTAATGGAGGAGGGTTTGAAGCAGAGCCAGAAAATGATCACCCAATCCCTGTGGATGATCTCCAGGCTGAAGGCTTTGCAGATGGTTCTGACTCCTAGCCTGAAGTTGAGAACCTACCCCCGGTGGCTCCTGATCCAAATCCTAACCCTCGTCCGGCTTTTCAAGGCCCGACGCCTCCGTGGGTAGAAAACTTGGAAACATGGAGCTAAGAGCAGGACCAGCCCATGCCATTCAATGGAGACCGAAGCTTATATGATCTGGGCGAAGGAGGCTCAGCAGATAGAGTCTTACCAATACTGGTCCGCAGAGTTGCCCGAAACAACATTCAAGGCATGACAGCACTCCAGCGAATCACGGAAGTTGACGCCAATGCGAGAATGCATACCTTCCGCACCATTCATCTGGAAGATGCTTGAGAGAGACCTAGAGTAGACCATGAGACCCTGCAGCAAGAGCTAGCTGAAACTCGAGCTGAAGTCATAGAGCTCAGAGTACGCCAAAGGGTGTACGAAAGGTACCTACTGGATATGGAGCGCCAGCTGGCTGAACTAAGGGTTCACCCAAGGGATGACCGTCACCAGTAAGAGATATTCTACCTTTCTTTCAGGGGTTGAAAGAATAGTCTTCCTATCTATGCTCCAAGTAGCACTTTTCTATGTAACTAACTCTGTACTGTAAGTACTTTCTAGTTAGGCTAGTATGCCATCAAGACTTTTTCTACTTCGGATATGATGTAAGACCTACTCCAAGGTCATTTTTGCCAAACATATTACATCTTAAATATCAATGATCTTGACAGTCGGCTAATTTCTGTGCCAATCCTTGTTCAAATACTTTCGTTTTGCTATCGTTAGAATTCTATCGAAACACCTACTTCGTCAAATAATTGAGCTATGGTGAATTAGCTCAAGGATTTCTTCCAATTCTTGTCAAAGGTTGGATCCGGTTATCCACCAACCAATGATAGTCTAGTGCAAAATATCAATGGTCTAGTAAACATTCTACGAACTTACTTCAATTCTTTTCCAGTTATGCATCATAGGGATGTAGGTCAAGCCATCAAGAACAGTTTAGCAAATTAAAAACTTTATCTTTACATGATTGAGAAGAATACATCTACGACCGACAATAATCACTCACAAACTCCTTTTCTTTTCAAATAGCAGAATCATGTCGTCACGAAGAGGTAATCCATAGAACGACACAACCCCGATCCTTCATATAGACGCTGCCACTTTCCAAGCAGCGGTATCAGCTGCTGTAACAGCTGTCCTAGCACACCTCAACCCTAGTAACGAAAGCAAGGCTGAAAAAGGTGTTGACAGTTCGAATTGTGGTAACCAGCCGGGAAATCAAAAAATAGTAACGTTCACGAACACCCAAATCCAAAACTTAGAGTTTAAGAAACGAAAACGTCAAGCCCAAGTGGAACGCAAGCGATTTCAAAGGCTTGCCAGGCAACAGCAACCAGTGGCGACCCCTGCCGCCTCAGCACCGGTCAAGCGATATGAGGGAACACTCTCGAAATGTAACACGTGTAACTATCATCATAATGGAGCTTGCCGGGTATTGCAATGCATCAATTGCAACAAAATGGGACACATTGCTCGTTTCTGTAGAACCACGTCCACCAATGGAGCCAGCCAAGTTTGCTATAGTTGTGGTGAGGCAGGACACTATTATAGAAATTGTCCAAAAGGGAAGATCAACGAAAGCAACCGTGTCCACATAACTCCGACTCGACACTTCACTTCCACCACTGATGCTGGTGCAAGCCAGATATGTCATTTATGTGGAGAGATAGGACATCTCAAGAAGGATTGTCCAATAGCAAAGAACTATGGCGCAGACGGGAAGATTCTAAGGATCACTGCTGCAGGAGAGACTACCCCGGACCCACGTTGAAATATTAGGGCGTTTCGTTTTAGTAGACTTATAAACTGTTAAAAACTAGTGCAACTCGAGTCTTATCTTTTTGCGAGACCCTGTTAGACAAGGGACTCTCGTGCTGCGTGTACTTGCTTTTGTAGTATACCTTTTTCGCAGCAGTAGTCTTATAGGTAAAACTAAAGTACCGAAACTCTGTAAAAGTTGCCCCTTTATGTTTTTGTAATACTTTTATGATCTTGTCTAACGCCTTTTATTCCGAGTAGTCCGACAGCATCATGTAACAAGAGTCAATTCGATTCTCACAACGCTAGTTTCATGCGTAAATTCTTTTCTCCGAATTCGCCTTTCTAGCGAAGCCGCATTCCAGAACTCCGAGGTACTCATGCAGAGAGTATCTTATGTTTCTTATCCTTCCCGAAGACACTTCAGCAAACCTCCCCGGAGTACCACTCGTACGGTACGTCAAGTTCAACCCGAAGATCCATAAGGTTGATCTATCGCTGGAGAAGGTATACGCAAGGGTGGTATATAATCAAGGTTCTACAGGCTTAGAATTGATGATTCCGCTTTGACTTCTTTTCCTTGTTTGGATGTGAGCTTAAGGAAGAATCATTTATTCGACTGCCTTTTTAGTCTTAATTATATACGACTCGTCTACATGAAGCTGTGATTGATGAATCAAATATGACTTCTGATATGAACTTTAGGACGGAGACTGCCCAAGACTACGAGTGATCGTCCTGCCATGCGGATAAACTTAGAACCCAATCAGCTGCTTTTCCCACCAATCGAGACCATAGATTCGAATAGAACAGAAAAACTCCCAGGATTTCCTCCGCAACGTCAAGTCGAGTTCAGAATCGACTTACTTCCAGGGGCTACCTCAGTAGCCAAATCGCCCTATCGTCTAGCACCTGCAGAGATGCGAGGACTGTCCTGTCAACTTAACGAACTGCTCAGCAAGGGCTTAATAAGACTAAGCTTCTCACCCTGGGGAGCTCCAGTCTTGTTCGTCAAGAAGAAAGATAGATCGTTTCGTATGCGCATCGACTACAAGGAGCTCAACAAACTGACCGTCAAAAATCGTTATCCTCTGCCTCGTATAGACGATTTGTTCGACCAACTACTAGGGGCGAATTACTTTTCGAAGATAGATCTGAGATCCGGGTATCGCCAGTTGCGAGTCCCAGTAGAGGATGTTCCGAAGACAGCCTTCCGAACTCGTTACGGACACTACGGGTTTGTAGTAGTACCATCCAGATTGACTAATGCGCCCGCATTATTCATGGACTTAATGAATAGGGTATACCGTCCTTACTTGGATCAGTTCGTCATCGTATTCTTAGATGGCATACTTATCTATTCTCGTAGTAAGGATGAGCATAGTAAGCAGCTACGTCAGGTTCAGATAAGATGTATCTGGATCTTAAAAAGCTATACTGGTGGCCTAACATGAAAGCAGAGATTGTTACCTTCGTGAGTAAATGCCTTACTTGCGCCAAGGTCAAGGTCGAATACCAGAAACCCTCAGGTCTACTACAACAGCCGGAGATACCGGAATGGAAGTGGGAGCGGATCACTATGGACTTCATAACCAAGTTGCCCAAGACAACGGGTGGACTTGATACCATATGGGTCATCGGCGACAGATTGACCAAGTCCGCACACTTCCTGCCTATCAAAGAAACAGACAAGATGGAGAAGCTTACGAGGACTTACATACGGGAGACTGTACGACTGCACGGTGTTCCCATATCCATTATCTCGGACAGAGATAGTAGGTTCACTTCAAGGTTCAGGCAGTCGCTACAAAGTTCCCTAGGAACTAGGCTGGACATGAGTACATCCTACCATCCACAGACCGACGGACAAAGTGAGAGGACTATCCAAACCTTGGAAGATATGTTGCGAGCCTGTGTGATCGACTTTGGGAGAGCATGGGATACTCATTTACCCCTTGTCGAATTTTCCTACAACAACGGTTATCACACGAGCATAAAGGTTGCTCCATTCGAGGCCCTCTATGGCCGAAAGTGAAGATCCCCTCTATGCTGGGCTGAGGTGGGTGATACCCAGTTAGCTAAAGGACGAGTTCCTGACAACACTCTCACGGGTCCGGAGATCATTCGGGAAACGACAGAGAAGATTGTTTAGATTCGTGAACGATTGAAAGCCTCTAGAGACCGACAGAAAAGCTACGCAGATAAACGAAGGAAACCGTTGGAATTCCAGGTGGGCGACCGCGTTCTATTGAAGGTCTCACCCTGGAAAGGCTTGATACGCTTCGGAAAGCGTGGAAAGCTAAATCCAAGATACATAGGGCCTTTCGAGATTCTCGCTAGAATCGGCCTTGTAGCTTACAAACTTAACTTACCTCGTGAACTCAGTAATGTACATTCTACCTTCCACGTCTCGAACTCGAAAAAGTGTCTATCCGACGAGACTCTTGTAATCCCACTCGACGAGATCGAGATCAACGAGAGCCTCAACTTCGTGGAAGAACCTGTAGAAATCATGGACCGGGAGTTCAAGCAAACAAACCAAAGCCGCATCCCGATAGTGAAGGTTCGCTGGAACGCCAAGCGAGGACCTGAATTCACTTGGGAGCGAGAGGATCAGATGAAACTGAAATATCCTCATCTTTTTACTTAGTTATTTGTAATAACCTAATTGCTTAAACTCTAATTTCGGGACGAAATTCTCTCTAATAGGGGGATGATGTGACAATCCAAAATTTTTATCTTATACACCTATTCAAATCAATGAAGGTCAGACTCGTTTTTGCTATTTTCTAGCACTGTTTGGAGTCAAATAGAGTGTTTAAAACCTAGTATAATCAGGGTATGAGTCGTGGGATGAGTATGGTGGGTGTAAAACCTTGAAAATGAGCCAAACACACCAACACAAGGTGTGTGCGGCCGCACACCCGAGTGTGCGGCCACACACCCATCCCAGCCGCACACTCTCACCTATATATAGAACACTTAGTCATTTTGAACACTTTTTCCACTTCTTCAAAGCTAGAACTCGTTTTCTCTCAAGTATCATCCAAAGTTTCACTCCAATCTTCAATCAAGTGAGTGATACCTTCTTTGTTTAGCTAATACACAACCTTAACTAGCCTTTTCCCTTGATTTGATCCATGAAAACACCTATTTGGTGTTAGATCACCAAGAACACCAAGAACACGCACTAGTTTTGGACCTTAATCACCCTTTCAAGCCTCTATAACGTGTATACACTTATCATAACTTGTTATATGCTAAGAACACTTGATGATATACTAAAAAAACACGATTTTATCATCTTCATAAATGGTGTGCGGCCGCACACATCATGGTGGCCGCACACACCCTTTTTAGGTCCAAAAATGGCAATGAACTTCTTATAAGGCTAAAGCATGAAGTAAGAAACCTTCCTAGATAAGTCCTTAAGCCTTAAAATACATTTTGGCACACTTCATAGTGAGTGTGCGGCCGCACACACATAAATGTTGTGTGTATTGACCATACACCCCCTTGTATGGCCATATACCCCTAATATACAACCATAGGTGTTGGTAACACTTAATTCTAAGTGTTTTTATGTCCCTAAGGCGTGTCCCTATCACTTTTAGTGGTTATATACATTGAATGTATTCATATATGTGAAATTATATGTTAAATAGGATTCGTTTGTGCTCAAGACTCCAATTGACACCCAACAATCCTATATCGATCTTTCATTCGACTTACTCACTACAGGTGAGTTCATACCCCTTAATCAACCTTTTAAATGATTTTAAATGCTTTTATGGGGGGAATACAAGTTGAGCTATTATAGTTATTATATCAATCACATGTGATTAATAACTACCAAACAAGTGGATTTCTTACTTTTCAAACTGTGTTATCAAACTGTTATACTTCAAACTGTTTTACAAACTCTTTTTCATATCAAATACTTTTATTTAAACTCTTTTACTCTTATATCCTGTTAAATGTATATCTTTATGGATATAGTTATATAAGTAGGATTGAAAGGACTTAGGACTGATAACTCACCTTACCTCCTGTTCCTCGTTTGGTTGTGGACTTAGGGTATCGGTTATTTGTCCGAAGGTCGTTTGAATCCTAGTTATATATTATGTATATGTATATAGATATAAAAGTTCCTCTTTATATTAAATCCCTTTGGGTAGCAAAGGTATACAAACATGTTCATACATGCAAATCATATTACTAGTAAACTACAATGAGTCAGTTCATACATGAGTCAATACCATACAGAGAGAACATAACATACAGATAGAGAATACTATGATCAGAAACAAACAATACCATACAGAGAGAACATAACATACAGATAGAGAATACTATGATCAGAAACAAACAATACCATACAGAGAGAACATACATACATACTAGACAGAGAGAGAACATACAATACAGCTAGTACATACAATGCATTCACAAGTGCACTAATACAGTTATGTGAGCCACGTAATGGGGCATGGCATCACCTGTCATGGCCCGTTTTGTATCTTGAATCTCCTTAAATGGAGAGCATTGAGTTTGTGTATAGATCTATACTGGATTGACTATCCTACACCTTGTTGCTCGCTACAGTGGGACTTGCAAGTCTACGGGTGCCAAACGTCATTTCTTCCGACGTCTTACATCGTCGTGTTTATAGTCGGTAGTATGGTACAGGCCGATCACATGGTACTTTAAATAACAATTGGTTTAAGGTAGTTAGTACAGCAGTAGTTACTTAATACAACACTACAGTACTATTTCATTTTCCCATTGCATTCACTTTGTGATCTTCACACAATATACAGTAATGTTAAAACTATATTTTTGGTTAATGATAGTCAGATTTGGGAAAATACATACTCTTACAAGAGACACACACACGATCACTAGATGCCTTGGTAGAAGGCTACTGTTAGTAGGAAACATATGGTTTTCTTGGAGATTCAAACCTTTTACAAACATTCACAAACTTTTACAAACTTACACATCACATACTTACAAATACTTTCATACAAATACAGACACTAAAATACTTATGATCTCACCAGCTTTAAAGCTGAGAAACTCTTTCAAAATAACTTGTATTCTCAGGTCACCAGTAGACAGGTACCGGAGCCAGGTTTTGAGAAGATGGAGCTCGTTCAAGACTCATCTTTTATATTGATTCATATATTTTTGGTGTCTATTAACTTGACAGAACACACTTGTATTAAATTATATTATTAATGCAATGGATTATGTTGTTGCTTGTTTACTACTATGCATTGTTGTGATACTGTACATGACGTCCTCCACCCCCGAACGATTCCGCCGTTCATGGTTTTGGGGTGTGACACTATGGAACTCCACATCAACCACCAAGGATGAACCAAAAAGGAAATTAGCATAAGGTTATGGCTTTTTACCTCTGAAATGTGCCCAAACAGATCTAGATCCTAGATCCACACAAGCCCCTTGATGCTAGCCTCTAATTCCTCAAGCTCTTTTCACCAAGTTCCTCTTCCAAGCTCCAATCTCCTCAACAATGAAGTCTCACAGGAAAATTAGGGTTTCTGGAACTCTCAGGGGGATTAGGAGGCTGGGAGAAGGACATAAAGTCCTTTAAATAGGGTGCAACCCTCGGGATTAGGGTTTTCCTTCTTCAGCACCAACTCGTCGAGTCCAAGCCGCCGACCCGGCGAGTTGGCCACTTAAACTGCGATAGAATCCCGCTCCGACTCGGCGAGTAGACAGACCTACTCATCGAGTCCCTTTCCTACATTTACACTTTTGGCCCTTCATTGAACAATTGAAATTTGGGGATTTACAACTTTTTACCATGAGTGTACGGCCGTACACTCCATGGACGTACACCCATGGCCGCACACTCCCCATTGTGGCCGTAAACTCCTTAGACCGTAAACCCCTTGGCCGTAAACACCTATGTGTGGCCGTACACTCCCCTATGATGAATTACATGTGATTCTAACACTTGGTCCAAGTGTTTCCTAGTCCCTAAGGGTGTTTCCTTGCATGTAGTTGCTTTTAAACACTATATTCATGCCAATATATGCCATACATGTCATTTAGGACTCGTTTGTGTCTCGATACTTCATTCGTGGAACTTCTCATCCTTACGCACATATTCGTTTGAATCACCCACATAAGGTGAGTTCATACCCCTATAATCAATCTTTTAAACTGTTTTAAATGCTTTTAAGGGGGGGGGGGGGAGAATACAATTTGAACACAATGATAATTGTGTAAGTGTTTGTTATAAACATCTTTCAAAGGATTGCTTATGTTTTTTATAAGTGATCAAAACATTTTAAAAACTCTTTTTAAGTTATGTTACTTTATAGTTTATAAAACTCCGTTTTTAAAGTACAATCATAACTTAGTAGATAAATGAGTCTTTTCAGTAAAAGTTCAAGTAAACATACTAGTAAACTATAATAGGTATAGTTTATGGCTTCAGTTCATACTACATACTAGAACATACTATAAACAAAAATAGGGAGGTAGATACAATACACGATAACGTAGAGAACATACTATAAAGAGAAACAGGGAGGAAGATACAATACAACAGAGAGACATACTACACACTATAACAAAGAGAACATACTAAGTACTATAACAGAAAGGGCATACTAAGATGCTATAGCAGAAGAACAAACCAGGATCTAATTATACCAATAATCGCTAACTCATTGTTCTAAACAAAACGTGATAGTAAATTGGGTATACATGATCATATAACTTTAATGTGAATTTACATGGCTTAGCAATATGTTTGCGGAAGTCGCGTTTGGTAACCAGAATCTCTTGCAGGGAGAGCGTATAGTATGGGTACTACTCATCACATTATGACCTTAATAAAACAAACTTGTTTTAAGGTAATGAGTACTTCAGGATGTCACTTCAAAAGACAACTGAGTACTTACATTTTCCCATTACTTTCATATTGTGGCAGTTGCACTTGAAAGTTAATGCAAACTATTTTCGAGTTAAGATAGTTATAAACTAGGGAAAACTTACATGTTTTCAAACGACAAACAGAACAGTCGAGTCTAGTACATTCAGTAGAAAGGGGCCTATAATGCTACCTTTATGATTCCTTAGTTTATACATCAGGAATATATATTAATCGGATCCGATAGGTATTAGGATGTGTGCTTTCCGCTTCATTTCCTGTTCCTAGTTTGGTTGTGGGCTTAGAGCAGATTCACCCAGCCTACTATCTATTCGATCTTAGCTATATATATGTTCTGTATACACCAAGTAATCATAAGGGTTACCAGGTATGGGTCAGGTCATAGGACACTTATTCAATGCACCGTTTTCTAGTACAAAACATACTTTTCAAATAGAATATTTGGTATACAAAACTAGAAACTTACCAGTAAAGGGTTTAATCCATTTTATTAAACCAGTATAACTTAAAGGAGCTTATCTGGTTAATTCTATAATACCTTAGTGTATACATCAGGGTTATATATAATTAATACCCGATAGGTAGTTGGATGTGTGCTTTCCGCCTCATTTCCTGTTCCTTGTTTGGTTGTGGGCTTAGGGAAAATTCACACAATTAACTATCTGTCCGATATTAGATTATATATAGCTAGTATAAACTAAGTGATTATAGAAGGAACCATTGTGGTTACCATTTTTACAAAAAGAAATAAGGGTTGTCTTAAAGAATGTTTTCATCAAATATAAAGGAACTAGTACAGGTAACTCCGTGAGTACCAAGTGAATACACCAGGGTTATATACAACGAAGATCTAACAACCAAGCCCATGTCATTTTACTTATCTTTCATCAAAGAAGGAAATATAGGATTTCCTGGAGGAACAGGCGAACTTTTCTAAAAGAACTTACAACTTACTACAACTTTCTTACAACTTACTTACATCACTAAAATCTTATGAACTCACCAGCTTAAATGTTGATCTACTCTTTCAAAATAACTTGTATTCTCAGGAGACCAATAGACAGGTACGCGCTCTGGGATTCAAAAGATGGAGCATAATAGCTTCATGTCTTGTTTGTTATTTACTTTGTAGTCTATGTTATGTGAACCACTTACTTTGTAAACACTTTCTTTCTTAATTAAATATTTGTTTATTACTTTGATTACTATGATGCATGACTTGTGATACTAAACATGACGTCCTCCGCCCCCGAACGTTTCGCCGTTTCGGTTTTGGGGTGTGACAGATTGGTATCAGAGCATTTTTTATAGTGAACTAAGTATATCAACCGATAAAAGATATACAACTATAAATACAATGGGGCCGAAGTGCTCTGGATAATAATATATTTTAAATATATAACGATACCTTATAAAAGTATACATACGTGATTATACATATATACATACTAGAACAAGTATCACAAGAAGAACAGAACAGAAGTATTTAAAGGTTGAACACTGCGGCCAAACCTGGACAATTATGTAATCATAGCTAGGATCAATATAGCCTGATCAACTATATTCATTCGAGATGTGACCGACATGTGTTTGGGAGTGATGTGGTGTTGCAACAGTCTTAAAACTTACCTAACTCTATTCAAGGGATTTCTAGATCAGAACATAAAGTTAAGATACTATGGGAGTATTATATGATACTGTAACACGACAACAAGTTTAAAACATATCAAGTAAATTACATTAAAATACTATAGGAGTATTTTAGGCACTATAAATAACTTATGTGATAATTTAAAAGACCCTTATGGATAGGCCTATAATTTTGGAGTGTATACTTCCAAGGTTTTATATAATTGAGATTTTATAGACTTAGAATTTGTGATCTACGCTTCACTACCTATTCCTTGTTTGGTTGTGGTCTTGGAGTAGGATCACTTATTCGAAGGTCTATTTAGTCTTAAATTATATACAACCAGTATACATTGTGCAATTATAGGAGGACTCTGTAAGGACCCATAATGTTTCACTTAAATCTCATAGATACTTTAGTCACTTCCATTCTCGCACGACAAACCCAGATAGATGTAACAACTTCCTCGTAGCAGTCAACAGAAGAGTCAAGGAGGAACAAGAACAGGTTCATGAGAAGTTTTCAAGGAAAGATCAGCCGAAGTAACCAAAACGTCTTATGCGTCACACTAATAAATAATAATCTTGTATAACTTAATGAGTTAGTGGAGACACTGCTCACACTATGTGTTAGGATTATTTTCTTTCGTGCAACTAGTAACAGTTATTCAGGTCACAGATATTCATTCGAGGATAGCCATTTCTATTTCATAAAGTTTATTTGGTATAGACTCTTTTATGAATTGTTTCCAGAACCCTGTGAAAGTCAGGACCCGATACACTTAGAACTAGGATAACCTTGTCTTTCAGCATTTGGCTTATATCCACTGCCATAGACTTATTCTGTCTCATCTTTGTATTCTTTTAGCAAAGATGCCTCCTCGTAGATCAAACAGACGCACTACTCCGATAAATCCAACTCAACCGCCACTACCTCCTCCACAGTTCGATCCTGCTGCTCTACAAGCAGCAATATCAGCCGCAGTGGCAACTGCTCTAGCTCACATCGGCGAAAGTGGTACCTTCGGATCTGGTAGCGGTACCCACTTAACCAACCCCGGAGTTACTCAGGAACACCCAAGGGAGTGTTCGTACAAGGACTTCATGAACTGCAAACCCAATTCATTTAATGGAAATGGTGGAGTCATCGCTTTGATGCGATGGTTCGAGAAAACAGATTCGGTCTTCGCAATATGTTCGTGTCCAAAAGGGAGCAAAGTGAAGTTTGCTGCATGCACCTTCTCCGACAGAGCCCTAACATGGTGGAATAGCCATGTTAAGTCACTGAACTTATCAGTGGCTAACTCAATAGGTTGGGAGAACCTAAAAGAGTTAATGCTGGAAGAATACTACCCGATGGGCGAAGTTCAAAAGCTGGAACAAGAACTATGGGAGCTCACGATGGTCGGCTCAGACATAGTGGCCTACACTGACAGGTTTAGCGACCTGGCAGCACTATGCCTCGGGATGGTTACCCCGGAGAGCAAGAAGATAGAAAGATACATTTGGGGTCTAACTGCCCCGATTTAAGGAGATGTACTGTCTTCTAACCAAACCACATTCGATAGTGCCAAACGCCTGGCACAGCGACTCATTGACCATGGAGTCTGTCATGGCATGGTAGTCCCCGTTCCTGAGCCATCGAGGGGAGAGGACTATAAACGGAAGTCGGGGAACAAGAGGAAGAAGAAGCGAACAACATAGGAAACCCCGCAGGAGCAACAAACGAGTACTATATACGCCGCCACAACACCTGCTACTCTAGCAACTGCCAGTCGATACGCTGGAACCCTCCCGAAGTGTAGAAAGTGCAACTATCACCACAACGGAGTATGTCGGGAAATGCAGTGTCTGAACTGCCACAGAAAGGGACACACAGTCCGTTTCTGCAGGGCCCCGGCTCAACCGATCTCCCAAGTCCCCAGTGTTGAAGAAAACCAAGCCTGCTATGGCTATGGTGAGATTGGACACTATAGGAGGGACTGCCCGATAACAAAGAACTCAGGAGCGGATGGACGGATTCTGATGATCACCGCAGGAGAATCAACCCTGGAGTCGCCAGCGAGCAGCGGTACGTTTTCGAATTAAAATAAGAATTACTTTAAAAATTAATTTATATTTATATAAGATTAAAACTTGGGGAAAACACTTAAAAGTAATTATAATAACTCACTTATTGAAACAAGTCACATTATTCAAGAGAACTAAAAGATTCGTTCAGAGAAGCTATGATGGCTTAGTATGTACATCAGGGTTGTGCATAGCTAAGATTTTGTAGACTTAGAGTGAGTGATTCCGCCTTAATTCCTGTTCCTTGTTTGGTTGTGGATTTGAGGCAGAATTACTCAGTCGACTGTCTAATTCATCTTAATTATTCATAACTTGTATATTCCAGGCGATCGTAGTGGTACCAAGGAGGATCGTAGTATAAAGTATCGACACTAGTTATCAAAGCACTTTCATAGTATGTACTCGCTCATCGCGGTACGATACGTAGAAGTGTTAACATCAAGGGGAAAACAGAAAGCATTAGAATGTTTACAAAGAGTACATTGTCGAACACACTAGGGATACATCATCGTATAACAGACGTTTCTTTCAAATCGGCCAAACTTTTGTTCAGTAAAGAGTTTGTTGCTATCTTTCGTCATGAGTTAGTGTGGTCCTCACCATACTAAGTTCATATGTTTCTATCGCTTCGACCGTCAAATTCACGAAACCTTCATCATTCGTAACGACAGTCCGACCTAGACCTTAGTTTTGTCCCTCGTATTCTAAAAACCCCGAGGTACTCATGTGAAGAGTACTTTGCCCTCCGAAACCTTGCCGCCATATGTTCAGCAGACCTTCCCGAAATACCACTCGTCCAGCAGACCAAGTTCAAGCATAGAGGCTAAGAATGAATACAACCCACCTATCACTATTCAGTGTATACGCGAGGGTGGTATATGATTATGATTACGTAGATTTAGTATGTGCGCTTCTGCCCTATCTCCTATTCCTTGTTTGGTTGTGGACTTGGGGCAGAGTTGCACATCCGACCGTCTTACTAATCCTAATTATATACGACTTGTATACACGAGGTAATGATAGATGGACCAAGTATGAATCCTATCATGGACATTAGGGCAAAGTTGTCAGGTCTACGAGTGGGTATTCTGCAAATTAGAGTAGCACAACCCCAGTAGTACTGCTAAGAAAGTTAATTTTGGGACGAAATTCCATCTAACAGGAGGATGATGTGACAACCCGAAAATTTTTGCCTTGAAAACCCAGCCATTCAATTCAAACCGGGTGTCAGACCCATTTTTGCTATCAGTTAGCATTGTTTAGATTCTGTTTAAGGGTTCTAAGCTCAGTACATTCAAGCATTGGGTTTAGGGAAGTGTCAGCTAAAGTTCTTCGCGTTGAAATCGAGTCGAACACTCCATCAGAGGGAGTGTACGGTCGTACACATGAGTGTACGGCCGTACACCCATGTTGGCCGTACACCCCCTCCACAAGTATGCTATCCCTTCATTTCTAAGTCATTTCCTCAGTTTCCAAGTCAAGAACTTGAGTTTTCTCTCAACTATCATCAAGCTTTTCACCCCGATCTTCGAGAATGTAAGCCTTTCTTTCGTTTTGATTAGTTGTTATTCTTCTTAACCTAGTAACACCCTTTGATTTCATCCATCCAAATCATCTTTTGGGTAGATTTTCAAATCTTCATCCATTTCACAAAGAACACCACGAACACACACTTGTTCTTGGTGGTTGTGAACCCTTTTCAAGCCTCCAGAATGTAAGTATTCTTTCCCTATGCTTAGTTCATGTTAGGAACACTGATTAACACCCTAGAATCGACCAAAACTCAAGATCAAAAGGAGTGTATGGCCGTACACCCATGTGTGGCCGTACACCCCTCAAAACACCCCAAAAGGGCCTCCAAAATGCAAATCTAGCTTCAACACTTGATGAGCAATAGTCCCACAAGCTTCCCTATCACTCAAACACACTTTTGTGCACTTTTTACCATGAGTGTACAGCCGTACACTCCATGGTCGTACACCCATGGCCGCACACTCCCCATTGTGGCTGTAAACTCCTTAGACCGTAAACCCCTTGGCCGTAAACACCTATGTGTGGCCGTACACTCCCCTATGATGAATCACATGTGATTCTAACACTTGGTCCAAGTGTTTCCTAGTCCCTAAGGGTGTTTCCTTGCATGTAGGTGCTTTTAAAAACTATATTCATGCCAATATATGCCATATATGTCATATAGGACTCGTTTGTGTCTCGGGACTTCATTCGTGGAACTTCTCATGCTTACGCACATATTCGTTTGAATCACCCACATAAGGTGAGTTCATACCCCTATAATCAATCTTTTAAACTGTTTTAAATGATTTTAAGGGGGGAATACAAGTTGAACACAATGATAATTGTGTAAATGTTTGTTATAAACATCTTTCAAAGGATTGCTTATGTTTTTTATAAGTGATCAAAACATTTCAAAAACTCTTTTTAAGTTATGTTACTTTATAGTCTATAAAACTCCGTTTTTAAAGTACAATAATAGGTATAGTTTAAGGGTTCAGTTCATACTAAATACTAGAACATACTATAAAGAGAAACAGGGAGGTAGATACAATACACGATAACATAGAGAACATACTATAAAGAGAAACAGGGAGGAGGATACAATACAACAGAGAGACATACTATACACTATAACAAAGAGAACATACTAAGATACTATAAGAGAAAGAACATACTAAGATGCTATAGTAGAAGAACAAACCAGGATCTAATTATACCAATAATCACTAACTCATTGTTCTAAACAAAAGGTGATAGTAAATTGGGTATACATGATCATATAACTTTAATGTGAATTTACACGGCTTAGCAATATGTTTGCGGAAGTCGTGTTTGGTAACCAGAATCTCTTGCAGGGAGAGCGTATAGTATGGGTACTACTCATCACATTATGACCTTAATAAAACAAACTTGTTTTAAGGTAATCAGTACTTCAAGATGTCAATTCAAAAGACAACTGAGTACTTACATTTTCCCATTACTTTCATATTGTGGCATTTCCACTTGAAAGTTAATGCAAACTATTTTCGAGTTAAGATAGTTATAAACTAGGGAAAACTTACATCTTTTCAAAAGACAAACAGAACAGTCGAGTCTACTACATTCAGTAGAAAGGGGCCTATAATGCTAACTTTATGATTCCTTAGTTTATACATCAGGAATATATATTAATCGGATCCGACAGGTAGTAGGATGTGTGCTTTCCGCTTCATTTCCTGTTCCTTGTTTGGTTGTGGGCTTAGAGCAGATTCACCCAGTCTACTATCTATTCGATCTTAGCTATATATATGTTCCATATACACCAAGTAATCATAAGGGGTACCAGGTATGGGTTAGGTCATAGGACACTAATTCAAATAGAACATTTGGTATACAAAACTAGAAACTTACCAGTAAAGGGTTTAATCTATATTATTAAACCAGTATAACTTAAAGGACCTTAGGTGGTTAATTCTATAATACCTTAGTTTATACATCAGGGTTATATATAATTAATACCCGATAGGTAGTTGGATGTGTGCTTTCTGCCTCATTTCCTGTTCCTTGTTTGGTTGTGGGCTTAGGGCAGATTCACACAATTAACTATCTGTCCGATAATAGATTATATATAGCTAGTATAAACTAAGTGGTTATAGAAGGAACCATTGTGGTTACCATTTTTACAAAAAGAAATAAGGGTTTTCTTAAAGAATGTTTTCATCAAATATAAAGGAATTATTATAGTTAACTCCGTGAGTACCAGGTGAATACACCAGGGTTATATACAACGAAGATCTAACAACCAATGGGATGTGTGCCTCCGTCTCATTTCCTGTTCCTTGTTTGGTTATGGGCTTAGGACAGATACACACAACCGATTGTTTGTTTACTCTGGGTTTTATATAACTTGTATCCATTTAGTACTCATAGAAAGGATTCTAAAGTCATTTTACTTATCTTTCATCAAAGTAGGAAATATAGGATTTCCTGGAGGAACAGGAGAACTTTTCTAAAAGAACTTACAACTTACTACAACTTTCTTACAACTTACTTACATCACTAAAATCTTATGAACTCACCGGCTTAAATGATGATCTACTCTTTCAAAATAACTTGTATTCTCAGGAGACCAGTAGACAGGTACGCGCTCTGGGATTTAGAAGATGGAGCATAATAGCTTCATGTCTTGTTTGTTATTTACTTTTTAGTCTATGTTATGTGAACCACATACTTTGTAAACACTTTCTTTCTTAATGAAATGGTTGTTTATTACTTTGATTACTATGATGCATGACTTGTGATACTAAACATGACGTCCTCAGCCCCCGAACATTTCCGCCGTTCTGGTTTTGGGGTGTAACATCGGGTCCCATATGATTCGGGTATAGGATCGATTACATGTGCTATAATATTTATCCATTCTAAATTTTCCAAATGCCTAGGGCGTTAAGAGGGTAAAAGGAATAGAACTGAATTTGACAAAAATGATTAAGCAATTGTCCAGGACAATCTGAGGTTTGCCAAAGATTGGTTGCTCATGGACAATTGGAAGTATAGAGATAGGATCATATTGACATATTCTGAAAGGAGGCAACTCTTGTCCAGAAGTGATAGTCAAAATGGGAATATGGAATTTTCTCCATAGGTGGAAGTTATTCTTTGAATCTGTGTAAGATTAGAGAACTTAATGCAAGAAGGGTGTTCAAAGGAATGTACTTTGAATGTGAGACTTCGTTTCCATGGAATTGCTCTCCATTGGAATACTTTGTAATGTCTGTTGCCAAGTCTTTGTGACTTGTGTGCATATTCATTGCAAGGGGATCATTGCATATAAGTTTAGAATCTAACAGAATATAGTAAATGGAAAGAGTTTGGTACTCTTACATTTACAATAAGGATTGGGATTGTGAAATGAGCATCATTGAAATATTGTCAATTGATCTGTTTCACAAAGTAAGGATCATAAGAAAAACATAGTGTACATACTTGGTGTATGGCATAGCTATTGTTTAGACAAACATAATGTGCATTCTTGGAGCATGGCATGACTATTGCTTTATTCAAGTATTAAGTTGATAAATCGAAACATTATACAATGAATAATGAGTAATCAATATGGTGCTTATATAAAAGGTGTTTTATTTACACTCAAAGTGTTGGGGCCATATAGGATTAGTATTATTCTTGTGTATCACTTTGCATGTTTGGACTTCCCGAATAACTAAGTTATTCAAACCATCCAGAGTTGATAATACGCTGGAAGTAGGTATTAAGGCAAGACTGTCATGAAGTTGGCTTGTAGATGTCTAAGGTGTTGTACATAGCAAAAGTTGCTACAACATTCATGAGTGCTCATAAGTTCTGAGTATTAGATTTAACCCATGCTCATTTGAATCACTTCGTGGATTTTATCACGATTGAATAATGAGACGATAATATCTTATATTCTTCAAACCTAGAGATATGAGTTGTTGACTATGAGTTGGTTATACATTGGTTGCACGAAAACGCATTGGTAACTCGATGTTATAAAACGTGCCTTTGTGTATGATTCAACAAGTCATCAGTACAAGCATATGTGTCAAAGTTTATCCATTCCTTTTACCCTTAAAGGGATAAAAGTGATATCTGTGGGCCCCTCGATGATTTAGTGATGACACCCTAAGTGCTTGGCCAAGCCTGGACTGATTTGATTTGTTCGATTAGTAGGTCGTCATAAATCGAAAATCGAGAAACAACAAATGGACAGAGAGAATGATTATAATCCATGTCTCAGTCCATATGATATCTAGAATGGAGGAATATATGATCACTTATCTAATGGACGCGTCAGTGATTTGTTCAGAGTCCGGCAACAGCTTTTAAGAGCTACGATTGTTGGGCAGGTCGGAGTCATACTTGCAATAATAGTTATTAGACTTATCCAAGTGGGAGACTGTTGGATTAGTGTCTAAACCCATAACTATAATTGGTATATACTTGACCCGACCCGGCATGGTCCATTTAGGTTGCATGGCATCGAGACATTTGGATAGACCTTTTGTGAGAAGAGGATATTTGTGACATATTCATATATTATAAGTTCTAATATATTAATATGAAATCATATTATTTAATTAGTATTGATCAAGAATTAATTTGGAATTAATTTAGTGATCAAAAGAGACTAATTAAATATATGGGGATTGATTGTGTAAATCATTCATTCTTATATATGTGGGCTTCTGATCCATGATTCCTTATGTTGGGTTTAACCCATGTGGTGACCCATGGATACTCCATGGAGGTTAAAACCCATGGAGCATAAGGAATGGGTAAAGTCATGGGTTACATGGTGTAACCCTAATGTGCACACTATATAAAGACCCCATTGGTTGGTGAAATTGGCACTAGTGCATACACAAGAGGGCAAGCCGATTTCTAGAGTGAAGTATCTCTTCTCATGGTTATTCCAAGTTGTTTTGATGTTGTGTGAAAAATTTTAGGTGTCACACATAGGGCACTAGGCTCTTGAGCTCCATGGAATCAAGCTACAACAAAGAGGTATGTAATTCTACTAGATTTTATATTACATGTACTTTATATTATGCTAGTTAGAACAATACCTTGGAAAATTGATATTTGCATGTATAATAGAGAAAACATAGATCAAAGGTATTTAGGGTTGCATGTACACCATAGGAGTGTTAGAATGCACATAACCCAACAAAGCGTACTAAGGTACGCCTTAGTACGCTGGGCGTACATATGTCAGGATGAAACCCTGATATTTAGGGTTTGGGGGCTATATAAACAACATTATGAGCTCATAACCCTCCCTTACCTCAGCCTCCACTGTTTAGACCCCTTTTCCCCAAACCCTAACCATTTCCTTGAGTGTGTGAGCTTATAGAGTGTGTTTTGAGTAGTTTGAGAAGAAGGTGTTGCATCAAGGAGTTGAAGAAGCAATATAAGCTAGTAGATCTGAAGTTGTTTGGTGCCCTAGAAGCTCTAGAAGGTAAAAAGCTTCAAACTTTATGCATGTATGTTATGGATCTTGCTATTTTGGCTTTAAGGAACCATTTCTTGTCCCAAAAGTCCCAAGATGGTACATGATGTGATTTGGACAAAATAAACTATCCTTCTAGACTCTTGAAGCGGTTTTGAGTGATAAAAATGAGGTCCCAATGGCTTACGATGTCCCATGCTTGGAGTAGGAAGGTCTTAATGGACTAAGACCAAGTATTAAGAGCTTTCTGGATGTCCAAAGTGTTAAACTTCGTGACTTTATGAGTCTTATGCACATTTGGTCACTGGATCTGAAGTTTGGGCTTAAGTGCTTAAGCCATTAAGCACTTATTAGGTTTTTGACAAAACCCCGCGTATGCCCAGCATAAATCCAGTACGCCCAGCGTACTAAGTCAACCACCCCGATGGTGGTCACCGTTAGGAGGAGTACGCCCAGCATACCATAGGAGTACGCCCTGCGTACATCCTCTGTTGGGCTTTTGTTGAATTGGACTTCGGGATTGGGCCACCTTTGGACTAGTTGGACTTGGGCCTTGATGGGCTCTCTGAATAAGGGAGCTTTGGACCAGTTTTGAATATGGATCTTAGAATAAGGCCCAAATAGGGAGTTGGGCCTAATTTGGTAAATTAGGCCAATAATAGGCTTTGCATGAGGACTTTCAAGATTATGGATTTGGCATTGGGCCTTGGCCCAATAAAAAGAAAGGACATGATGGATTACGTGGACCCTTAGTCAAAACTGATATCTTGTGTATTGACTTGGTATTTATTATGTGATAGTTCGGGATTCCTGGTGAGACAGCGATCAGAGGTTTTCAGTACTTTCAGTACTACTTGTGAGGTGAGTTATCCTCACTATACTTAGGGGTCTAAGGCACCAAGGTCGGCCCATTGGATATGATATCCTAGCAGTTGGTAGTACGTTGAGTATAAGTTAGTGTTGTATGCTAGTTGTTATGCCAGTTAGGTAGATCTGTAGGACTACCTGTATTATTATGTGATTATTTGTATGCGCATTAGTTATGTTATATGTCCACATATTATGTGGGATGGGTTGAGGTGATACTGCTCCGTGCGGTAACCAACAAACCCAGGAGCATTCCAGATACGAGCTGAGGGTCGGGTGGGGCATGCCAGACTCGTACTGTGGGCTCGGGAGCATTCCAGATACGAGCTGAGGGCCGGGTGGGGCATACCAGACTCGTACTGTGGGCTCGGTGGCAATCCAGATGTGAGTTGTGGGCCCGGAAGGCAATCCAGACTCACACTGTGGGCTCAGGGGTAATCCAATTTGTAAAGCTGTGGACCCAATACATGCTCTTATTTGTATATTTGTTATGTGCAGTGTATCGGTATTTTGGGAGAAACTCACTAAGCCTCGGGCTTACAATTTTAGTTTATTCTTTCAGGTACATTAGGTGATCGCAGAAAGGAAAAGGCGTGATCGTACAGCTCCTCATATTTATGTTTATGTTTCTGGGATACTCTGATATTATACATTTTGAAAACAAGTTTTGTAATGATTAATGGTTTTGAAATGTTTTTAAAAGTTTAAATTTGGCATGATTTTTATGAGTGTTACAATATGGGTTTGGATCTAACCATGTCTTGAGATCATGGTTATGACAAATTCACATGGATGGGAACACAAACACCATAAAATCTAAGTGTCATAAGGTTTCTCTCCAATTCATGAAAATGATTGTGAGGAAACGCTTTAACTAAGTAGATTTTAAGGAGATAGAAATTGTGATATTTGCATTCTCAAAATTCGATTATTATTACGGCATCCCTCTTCATAATTCGAATTGTGGGAAATGGCAAAAGGTCTAAACATTTCGGACTTACGTCTGTAAGTTCTAAAATTCTTTAGACACACATGTGAGATATCTAAGGAAATGTGTGTGATTTTCAGAAGCCTAGATAAAGTCTTATCGAAGCATCTCGTATCAGAAAGCTGAACTTTGGTAATGAAAGTCAATAAGTATTGATTTACAGAAGTCCAGCTGATTTCCAAGTGCATGTCAAAGCTAGTGGGAGCATAAGTGTTATGCTAGTAAGGTAATAATTATTATCCTAGTGGGAGCATAATTATTATGGTAAGTGTTGCAAGTTAGCAATGTTAATTATAGAAATCAAAAGTTTCAATTCACAAAGTTGTGGATTTGAAAAGTTGTTTTGCTATAATTATGGGAGAGGAATTTATACTTCATTTCAAATCTAAAAGCTTAGATTGGTTTTTTAATCAAATTTAGTCAAATATATATGAATGTTATGTTCGAATGGTTCAACATAAGGAAATGCTATTAGGTGTCTAAGCCCATAACTATAATTGGTATGTACTTGACCCGAGAGTAGCATGGTCCATTTGGGTTGCATGGCACCAAAACAATTTGTAAGGATGGACTTTTGAGAAGAGGATATTCATGATTTATTAATATATTATAAGTTCTAATATATTACTATGAAATCATATTATTTAATTAGTATTGATCAAGAATTAGTTTCGAATTAATTTTGTGATCAATAGACAACTAATTATATATAAGGGGTTGATTTGGTAAAATCATTCATTCTTATGGTGTGGGCCAATGATCCATGATTCCTTAGGTTGGGCTAAACCCATGTGACAACCCATGGATGATCCATGGAGGTTTAAACCCATGGAGCCTAAGGAATATGGAAGGTCATGCACATTAGGGTTTACATGGTGTAACCCTAGTTTTGCCACACTATATAAGAAACCCATTAGCTCCTAAAATTGGCACCCTAGTGTTCTTGGAAAAGCCATAGCCGATTTTAGAGTGCAAGTATTCTCTCTCAAGTCCTCCATTGTTGGTGGTGTTGTGTGATTCCATTTGAGGTGCAACACTTGCGGCACTAGGTTCTTAAAGGCCAAACTCAAGAGGTTCTACAAGCTACAACAAAGAGGTAATTCTATAACTCTCTTTTATGTTGATTAGATCGTTTGTAAGCTAGTTGTAGGCTTAAAGCTTGGAAACAATATTGCATGTATAATTAGAGAAAACATAGACCCAAAGCCTTTAGGGTTGTATGTGCACCATACGATGTTGTAGTATACAAATCCCATTAACAACCACATAAAACCTATCCACTCATGCACACATATCTATATTGCTCAGACTCAATCTTTCATGGTCACAAGGGCCTGAACCAAAACTACTCTCTTATTCATTACAAGAACACAAGTAATCACAGAAACAGGAAATCAAACTCAATAACCAGTGCCTTAGTAACATTGTGACTCTTCCTAATCCAAGTATGAATCTAGAGCTTCGAGTAGTATTGGTTTATACTACCTTTCACACCTATTCAAACTCGTCCCAAGAATTTCCCCATAGTTTCCAAGTCAGCACACATAATAACCACAAAGCAATTTAGCACACATAAATGTGTCGAAACAAGCACACACAACAGTTCTCTATAGACTCCACTAGGAGTTTCACGTATCTACCAAGTGCTCTAACAAAAACCATGTGCTTTACCAAACACATACAAAATTTTCCTAGTCTCTTCTTCCATGATTCTTCTCACACATATGCTTGATATAGCATATTCTAACACTTTTCCTAGGTCACTAGGAATTCCACTTTCAAAATCTTCGTATAAATTCTTTCTCATGTAGTGTCCAGTTTGCAAGGCACACTATAATAGAATTTATTCCAGTGGTATGGAGACAAATTCTCTACAACTACTCATACCATATTCTGAATCATGCATGTCACCATACATATATTTATATCTCTTCACTTCATCGTTATTTACTCTATAGGAGTCAAATCCTAAGAAGTCTACATTTCAGCTACATCTCAACATGTTCCACTAGCTTCAACTTGGTTTTATGTCATTCCTGACACCAGTATCTTTTCTCTTGCAATACTATAAGTGTACCGCCACATCAGCTAAATGTTATAACATTACTAAACATGTATGTTAGTTAGCACTCCACAAACAATTGACTAATTTCATCATCCTAGTCCTATGTGTTAAACTTAACTTAACTTAAGTCATATTAAGCATCCTTTATAAGCCTTACTCCATCACTAGGTAAGACTATAATGCTTCTAATAACCATCCAAAACTGATTTCATGTTTATACCATACTATCACAATACAGTATACAACTATACTACTATCCAACTTAATTGGATCTAAACATCCTTTATACATCTGAGTTTAGAAACTACACTAGACTACAACTCCTATAATCAACTTCCAATACCAACTACGTTTAAACAACACTATCCTAATTTAGTGTATATATTTAACACAGAGTAATAAGTATTTAATAAAAATTAATATTTTCTATAATAATAGTTATATTAAGATTATCCTGTAATAATATCATATATATATATATATATATATATATATATATATACACACACACACCTTAACACATATATAACCATATTTGGTTCACACAATGTATGTCATCAAATACACATTAAGCACATATTCTAGATAGTAAGCATTTAATTCACTTATAAACTTTCAACATCTATTTAATAATTTTTATAAATACTTGTATTAAAATCATGTTCATGATAGTAACTATGCACTCACATGATTGAGGTGGGTGATTTGTGGTTATGTTAGCGCTTTGCCTAACACTTTAGATTTTCCTTTCAAAAGACCTTCATGCAAATATAACTAAGTCATAATAGCCTTCACTTCGAAACTATAATAAGAATAGTTCAGATTCCTCAATAATCCCAATTAATACTTTAAGTTCTAGCTGATAAGGAATAACCATGTAAGATCATATCAGAGGTAGGATCTATTTTGTATATAGAGTATAAGGTTTGGAAAATCCACTTTGAACACCTCACTAAATCTAGCATAGACATCACTCCCGTAAGTAGATCAATCAGTATTATGACTGGAATCACTAATAAATCTTATTCCTAAGTTAATAATAATGACTACTACTATAAATATAGGTTAAACTTAAAGCATAGTAAGTGCAGCATAACTTATAGAGTTTTCTGAAAAAATTTAAGAAAGTCATGGAGAGAACTTTAACTCCGAATACTCCTTTTCGTCTGACTCTATGTTGCCTCAAAGTGTCACTGTGAACACTTTAGAACTCCCAAAAGTTAGAAATCTAGAGGGAGAAAGATTCTCCACAGAGAGAAACCCATAAGTGAAGGTGTAAGGAACAAATGAACACTTGAGAGCTAAGGACTCTGTATGGAGGGCAATCTGGGTGCCTAAGTGTGGGCAGAAAGCATCAATCCTGGGTGTGACATGTGCCGCTATCTGGTCGCATTTCATATAAAAATTTCACGAACTTCGAAAAATCATATATCTTGCATAGGAGCTCCGTTTTCAACTTTCTTTATATCCATGGTTTCATATCGACAAGTACTACAACTTTCATTTAGATTGTATTGGCTAATTCTCATTTTATTTTTAGTTTTAGAGTCTATGAAGATTACACGACCGTCCAAAATTCATAACTTCTTCATACGAACTTTGTTCTCGATGTTCTCTATATCGACAGTTTCATATTTATGAGAACTCCGACATACTATTATATTGGTTTAGCTAACAATCCACCTATTTTCATTCGATTTATGTGTAGCACTCTTTTGTACTGTGTCGCACCGAAACCTTAAAAAATTATAACTTACTCATACGAAATCTGATTAGTATCCTTTATACTCATAGGTTCATCATTATGATTACTATGACTTTCGTTTAGATAATTTACACTACTAACCAACTTATCTATGATTCATATTTTATGACACACTTTGTCATATATAGAAGAGCGCAAAACTTCGCAAAATCATAACTTCTCCAAACGAAGTCAGGTTTGGGTGTTTTTTATACCCACGGAATCGTCATCACAGCTACTACAACTTTCGTAAAGATTATTTATAATAAATAATCTTTTATTTTTAAAATTTTATTTAACATAATTAGTTAAATTTATAATAATGTTTTATAGAAATATTATAAGCCCATAAAATTTGGCCATAAAATATGTACGCAATATATAATATCATTTATATAACCTGTATCGTATATGAAGGATTCTTATTTATTTAGAATTTTAATATTCGAGGATTTTAATTTTTCGATAAAGCGAATATTTATAATTTATAATCCTTAAAATTTCTAGTCGGGATTCTCAGGAGATACAATTCTCCCCACATAGGATGATTTCTTCACGGAATCAGAAACTCAACGAATAAGCGCAATCGCTGCCACTCGCTTTCACTTTTCCCAAGTAAGAATTGTATATGTACTATGCCCCAAAAATACCTAATCAACTTACTCTTATACTCAAAATAATGTTCTAGGTTCGTTTATGAAGGCTTGACAGCCTACCGACCTAGTTCCCTCATTGAAACATCAATTCAGTTGATTAACGTTTAACCATAAGTAAACAACCATTTTCACGCTGAATTTCCCCACACGACTATTATCCTCATCTACTATGGACATAGATGACAAAGTTCATGATTTTTACTGATCCGGGTCCCCCTCAGGTTTTGACTTTTTCGGTCACAATTGTTTTAATTTTATCACTAAGATAAGTAGTTTTAAGAAAATTGGAGGATAATCTGAAATCAAAATCTTTAATTATGAGTCTATGAAAAAATTGTCTACATATCAATCCTCTACACAAATCATACAAAAAAAAGGTATCCTTTTATCAATTGGCTAATTATAGCTTACCACACATTGTGGTTGTAACAAGATCATGGGATACTTAATGATATGATCTAAGCTAAGATCATCCCACTTACCCATAGGTATAGGTAAAGGTTTCAATTTCCCTCATGATATTTAGTGTCACTTTCTCACTTGTCAACCAAAACATCCATTCTATCATCTACACAACAAAAACCAAAGATAATAAACTTCCTTTAGCTCCTTGTTCTGCAACACTTATGGATCTCGATAACGAATCCAAAGTCGAGTTCCCTTTCACACTTTTATTTTAATGGTTGGTTCTCCCCCACTTGGGTTTTAACCCTCATCAGTTGCTATTACCTTCCTTTCTTGAAGAAACTTTTAATCGTTATATTAATGACTTTATCATCCCAATATAGTATCATTGTTTGTTTGCATAACGAGTGATCTTCTCGTACAAAACGACCATCGACCGATCAAGATCCCGACAAGCACGAAGTTTTCCCCCAATGCATACGTATACAAAAATAGTATAAGAGGGTATTACCAACTTAATGGAAATCACTAGCAACAATGATTGTTTCTAATCTTAATACGATTCATCCTTCTTCCCTAGGACACTCAAACTTGTCGTGCTGTAATTGACCCTTTTGTGATGATCCTTCTGACCATATTTGAAGGACTTGGGAGAAAAAGCATGAAAGATGCTTGTATCTTCATATATCAGCTACAACGACTATTGCTCTCCTGTCCTTCTGAAGGAAAATCAAATAAGTTTGAACTTATTCGCCGAAGGTGGTGCTTGAACCTACACTTGTTCTTTCATCATCTGATGGACCTTGAGTCCTAACGTTTAAGCTATAAACTCAACTTTTATTTGAGACTCCTGATCCTTCATAAATCGGGTCGTAACTCAACCCCAGATAAGGTCTTTACTTCGACTACAACAATTGACTGAACAATCATCTTCTAACGATCGTTACACAATGCAAAATACATAACGGGCTAGACCCTTTCCTCCACAAGGCAAACACTAGCGTGGAAGACACCTTCCATCTTGTGCTAACAACATGATCCTTCCTTTTTTGAACATGGGAGGTCAGGATACAACTGTTGGATTAGGTATCTAAGCCCATAACTACAATTGGTATGTACTTGACCCAAGAGTAGCATGGTCCATTTGGGTTGCATGGAACCAAAACAATTTGTAATGATTGACTTTTGATAAGAGGATATTCATGATTTATTAATATATTATAACTTCTAATATATTAATATGAAATCATATTATTTAATTAGTATTGATCAAGAACTAGTTTGGAATTAATTTTGTGATCAATAGACAACTAATTATATATAAGGGGTTGATTTGGTAAAATCATTCATTCTTATAGTGTGGGCCAATGATCCATGATTCCTTAGGTTGGGCTAAACCCATGTGACAACCCATGGATGATCCATGGAGGTTTAAACCCATGGAGCCTAAGGAATATGGAAGGTCATGCACATTAGGGTTTACATGGTGTAACCCTAGTTTTGCCACACTATATAAGAAACCCATTAGCTCATAAAATTGGCACCCTAGTGTTCTTCGAAGAGACATTGCCGATTTTAGAGTGAAAGTATTCTCTCTCAAGTCCGCCATTGTTGGTGGTGTTGTGTGATTCCATTTGAGGTGAAACACTTGGGCTCTAAGTTCTTAAAGGCCAAACTCAAGAGGTTCTACAAGCTACAACAAAAAGGTAATTCTATAACTCTCTTTTATGTTGATTAGATCGTTTGTAAGCTAGTTGTAGGCTTAAAGCTTGGAAACAATATTGCATGTATAATTAGAGAAAACATAGACCCAAAGCCTTTAGGGTTGTATGTGCACCATACGATGTTGTAGTATACAAATCCCATTAACAACCACATAAAACCTATCCACTCATGCACACATATCTATATTGCTCAGACTCAATCTTTCATGGTCACAAGGGCCTGAACCAAAACTACTCTCTTATTCATTACAAGAACACAAGTAATCACAGAAACAGGAAATCAAACTCAATAACCAGTGCCTTAGTAACATTGTGACTCTTCCTAATCCAAGTATGAATCTGGAGCTTCGAGTAGTATTGGTTTATACTACCTTTCACACCAATTCAAACTCGTCCCAAGAATTTCCCCATAGTTTCCAAGTCAGCACACATGATAACCACAAAGCAATTTAGCACATATAAATGTGTCGAAACAAGCACACACAACAGTTCTCCATAGACTCCACTAGGAATTTCACGTATCTACCAAGTGCTCTAACAAAAACCATGTGCTTTACCAAACACATACAAAATTTTCCTAGTCTCTTCTTCCATGATTCTTATCACACATATGCTTGATATAGCATATTCTAACACTTTTCCTAGGTCGCTAGGAATTCCACTTTCAAAATCTTCGTATAAATTCTTTCTCATGTAGTGTCCAGTTTGCAAGGCACACTATAATAGAATTTATTCCAGTGGTATGGAGACAAATTCTCTACAACTACTCATACCATATTCTGAATCATGCATGTCACCATACATATATTTATATCTCTTCACTTCATCGTTATTTACTCTATAGGAGTCAAATCCTAACAAGTCTACATTTCAGTTACATCTCAACATGTTCCACTAGCTTCAACTTGGTTTTATGTCATTCCTGACACCAGTATCTTTTCTCTTGCAATACTATAGGTGTACCGCCACATCAGCTAAATGTTATAACATTACTAAACATGTATGTTAGTTAGCACTCCACAAACAATTGACTAATTTCATCATCCTAGTCCTATGTGTTAAACTTAGCTTAACACACTATGAAATTCATTGAAAGTCATTTTTCACTCAATATTATTAAATACTAACTCATAGCATCTTGTGTAAGGTACAAATCATATCTTAGCACACCACTTGAACTGTATACTGCTTAGTATCGACAGTCAAGGACTCAGACTATTGAGTCTGGAAACTATCTTTCATCCTTTATTTCGTCTTTCTTCAATTCCTCTGAATTTTTCATAGCATATTCTATAACTCCAACTTCAGTGTTGTCGAAGTATTTATCACCATATTCAGTTCTTCCGAATCCGTAAGCAATCACTGCTTCAATTTGGTCAACGGCAGAATCACCATGCAGTGGGACGACTTCATGGATTATGCCAAAAGTCTTTCATCCAGCCCATTGTAAATGTACTTCAAAGGTACTATTATTTCACCAAACATACTCTAAAGGTATGATACCACTCTTTAGGTAATAATACAATATTTACGAAGTTATCGATGTTAACTATCATAAGTCATCTTATCACCTTGAAAAGTTACATGTCAGTTATAATACAACAAGTATATGTTTAGAATTCTGAACACATAAAATTTCCACCTCCAAACCAAGGTCAGCAAGAGACCTTAATTATCTTCAAGTATTAGCAATCTAGGTAAGCAACCTAAGGCATGCTACATTACATATCAATTAGCACATATTAGCATATAAGGCATCTTTTCTAAAGTGTGTTAGTTCACACCATAGCAAGTAAGATATTTAACATAAGGCATGCTATAATATATATTTATTAACATATAATAACAATTAAGGCCTATGCCTTAAAGTATTTTAGTGCTTGTGTCAATTTAGGTATACAACCTAAAATATACTAGACATACACCTCACCATCATCACTTACCATTCTAAGTTTAAGTGTACAATTTCTCAAAATTCCTAGTTCACTTAAACTAATGCTTTCATACCAACTGTAACATCCCCCTATGACACGTATCCCAATATTGTCCACTTTAGGCTGCCAGCATGAAAACTTCCCAGGGGTCACCCATCTTGGAATTTCTCTTGCTTGGGTACGCTTAACTGCAAAGTTCTTATGGGATCTACTACCCTCGTGGCCTTAAAACACATCATGAAGGAAGGTATCCACACCCTATATAAGGAATGTTTAGTTCTCTTTCCTAGTCAAACCACTTATTGTAATTCTTGTGAATTCGGGATATACATTTTAAGGATTATAAATTATAAATATTTGTTTTATCGAACAATTGAAATCCTTGAATAGGATAATCATAAATAAATAAGAATCATTCGTAAATGATACACTTTATATAAATGATATTTAGATATTGCAAACATGTTTATGGACAATTATTATGAGCTTATAATATTTGTATAAAACATTATTATAATTTTAAAAAATTATGTTAAATAAACTTTTAAAAATAAAAGATTATTTAGGATGAATAATCTTAACGAAAGTTGTAGTAGTCATGATGACGATTGTGTGGGTATAAAAAACGCCCAAATCTGACTTCGTATGAATAAGTTATGATTTTTCGAACTTTTATGTTCAGCCCTATACGGCAAAGTGTGTCATCAAATATAAATCCGATATAGGTTGATTATTAGCCTAAGTGATCTAAACGAAACTCGGAGTAATCGTAATAATAAAGTCGGAGTATAAAGGATGAATAAATCTGACTTCGTATGAGGAAGTTATGATTTTTCGAAGTTTTGGTGCGTACACAGTACAAAAGTGTGCTACACAAAAATCAAAATGAAAATCGGTTAATTATTAGCTAAAACAATCTAAACGAAAGTTATATTTCTCATAAATACGAAATCGTCAAGAATGGAGTTCGTATGAAGAAGTTATGAATTTTGCACGGTCTCTTACAGTGAAATCTTTATAGACGGTAAATGAAAGTTGTAGTCCTCGTCGGTACGAAACCGATGATATAAATAACGTCGAAAACAAATTCGAGTAGATTGAGAGTGATGTGGCCAGGTGGGGGGAGTGACACGTGGCATCTTCCGAATGGAGCCACCATGATCATGCGCGGCCTGCAAGGATATTTGTGTCGCGCGCACCCCAAAACCTCAACTATAAATAGCAGGGGTTGCAACCTTATTCTGCACCCCTCACACTCTCAACTCTCTCTCTATCTCCAAGTTTCTGCTATCCCAAGGCGGTACCCAGAGTCTCGAGCCCCAGTCAACCCTACACAAGAGGTATCACGCATCGAGGGTGACCGGGGGGGATACATGCTTATTAATCTGCTTTGTCAAAATATATTTGTATAAATATATTAGTAATTTATATTTAAACATGAAACGATAGGATAAATTGCTGGTATATACTCTGCCTAGACTTAAGCAATGATATTAAATCGTTATGCTACCCGATATACTAGGATAGTATTATACCTAGTTGTTATGTTGGTCATTTTGCCTAGGATAACATAGTACCTAGAAGTAATGTTATCCAAGTTTTAGGATAGGCATTATACTTAGCTGTTACTCTGCCCTAATATCCTGTTATATATTATCATGATTATTGTATATATATGGTAAAAGAAAATATATATGTATATACAAGAATAATTATAGAATAATCACTAATTATAATTATCTTATATATATATATATATATATATATATATATATATATAAGTCATATTTATGGATGAAAACGTAAGGATAGACAATGTACTTAAGTGTATCATAACCTATAGCCTGATCAAATTTGGCCTGATCAAATTAGGCAAACACCTTTTAGTGAGTTGTTATTATTAATCCTATAGCCTGATCAAATTCGGCTAAACCCCGAACTTATAATCATTAATCTTGTGAGAGCCAAAAACATATGTATAGATCTATATGGGGCTGACATTGTGACATCCCCAAAATCACAACTAGAAAATACCGATTTAATTTATGCTTTTAAATAAAATCAGAGTAATCCTTTGATTAAAAGAGTTGCGGAATTTGTTCCCAAAACAAAATATGATAAGAATTTATCAAAGCATTTCATAAAGAAATGTATTTTTCATTATATAACAAAACCTCGGGATGTCATGTTCCGATACAGACCAAAAGCATAAACAATACAAAATAGACCTTACAACAGTTACATATAACTACTGGTCTTTAATCCAAAAATATCTTGACAATGTCATCCAACTTATGCTCTCGTGCCACTACCTGTAATACAAAGAAAACTGAGTGGGTCAAGCTTGGGAGCCTAGTGAGCATATAGGGTTTTCAACCCACAATAAATAATTATATTTAATTTCACCAACCAATAATAACCTGATTACCCATTCCCGTTATCCTCACTTTACGTCCCTAAAACAACAACTATCACAAAGGACCTAGTCTAGGATTTTTCATCGGGATGGACATTACTGCAAAGGGGTTTCCTCAACAATAGATGTCCTAAAGGCAACCATGAGGTGGATAGAGTACATCGGTGAACACATCGTTCACAACACCTACAGGTTATGAGCCTGCTAGCGTTCCACTGGACTGTCTAGAAAGAGTCTGTGGTCGTCATCCATACTCCGCTAGATGACTAGATCAACAACAACATCGAGGCCTCTCATCATTTTATTTCATCACACACCAACTGTCTACCCATGTTCTACCCAACATATTAGTAGATAATATATATACATTTATATACAGCTTAAAACCTGTATAAAACATCCATTCAACAACTAGTTCAAATAAACAAATAATATATAAATACATAGCACGTATTTTATAAAGAATACTTCATATCTATGTGTTAGAAGAAAACGAATATACACTCACTTGATTAGAAGATGATCGGACAACACTACGGCTTTAAGAGTAGTGTTCTTCGGTGAAACCGGGATGCTTTCTTGAAAACCGGGCTTCTCGCGGGCAGAGTTTCGGCTCGGAAACTTTATTTCTCGGGATCCTAGGGGCTTCGGGACTTGCTTCGGGTCTCGGGAATGATATCGGGGCTTCGGGGGTATAAAGTGCACGTAAAACGATGTAATACGGGAGAGAGATGAGTGAATTAGCAACCTTGGCCGGCTGCCCCTTCAACTCTATTTATAGGGCTATTTTCATGAAATTCACGTCGTGAACAGTACTCCTACGTCGTGGGCTTGATCGTCATTGCATGCGTCATCACAAGTTGGGTCTGGCAGGCTCTGAAAGGTCAAATCACTGAGTTCACATCGTGAACCCTCTGTGAACCCTGACACGGCTTTGGGGTTCGCGCCCTGAACTTCAGAAATTCATATCTTTCGCATACGAGCTTCGTTTTCGACGTTCTTTATATCAACGCGTAGGTAAGATTATGCTCTACAACTCTTGTTTAGACTTCGTCGGCTAATTTTGAATTTATTTTTATTATATTATTTTTATATTATTTTTAGTAGGCCGGGACAGGAAAACTCCGTTATAAAATCATAACTTCTTCATCCAACGTCCGTTTTCATCTGTCTTTTTACCGGTGGACTACTATCGATGAGATCTTCGATTCTCGTTTAGATTGTTTTGGCTAGAAATCACTCGATCTCAAAATCGAACTTTGGGCTGCATACTGATAAGCTGAAAATTAGAAAAATCATAACTTCCTCATACGAAGTCAGATTTAGACGTTCTTTTCATGCACGATCTCGGTTTGACGAACTCTACAAGTTTTGTTTAGATCACTAAGGCTAAATATCGCTCTATCATAAATTCATATTTTACGTCATTCGGCATCATGCCGGTTCTGTCGCGAAACTTCGACAGGTCATAACTCCTTCGTTATAACTCGTATTTCGGCATTCTTTATATATTCAGAAACCCCGTCACGACCACTACGTCTTCATGTATCAATATCGGGTTTATCTAACATTTCATTTTGACGCTTATTTTTATCCTTATTTCATTTAAGTCACACAATTAAGCACAAAACACATAATACTCAAATAATACATCTTTATTATTTCAAGACGAGTTACAAAGGTTAACCTAGACTATTACATCATCATTAATGCCTAGCCTAGAAACACGGGCGTTACATTCTCTCCACCTTAGGATGATTCCGTCCCCGGAATCACACACCAACAAACAAATGCGGATAGCGACTCATCATGTCACTCTCCGTTTCCCAGGTGAAATTTGGCCCATTCGTATGTTTCCATCGGACAAGCACTAATTCGACCATCTTGCGTCGCAACTTCTTAGTCTTTCGGTCAACTATTGCCTCTGGTTCTTCAATTAACCTTTTGTTCTCATCAATTCTTAACTCAGAAATTGGAATTATGTCGGGAACTTCTCTCGTGAACTTCCTCAAATAACACACATGGAAAGTGTTATGAATTCCATTCAGTTCTTCGGGTAATTCTAGCTTGTAAGCTTGATTCCCAATCCTCTGAAGAACTTTAAACGGTCCAATCAACCTTGGACTTAACTTTCCCCTTTTTCCAAATCTTATAAGTCCCTTCCACGACGAGACTTTAAGCAAAACCGAATCTCCAACTTCAAAAGTCATCGGTCTTTGCTTTTTGTCAGCATAGCTCTTTTGACGATCCTGAGCGGCTAACATTCTTTCCCTGATTATTTTCAGCTTTTCATCGGTTTGATGGACCATCTCGGGTCCTATAAACTGCTTTTCCCCAGCCTCAAGCCAACAAGACGACGTACGACACTTCTATCCGTACAAAGCTTGATAAGGTGCCATCTTTATGCTCGAGTGGAAACTATTACTGTAGGAAAATTCTACCAAAGGCAAATGTTCATCCCAATTACCTTGGAATTCCAGGGTACATGATCTCAGCATATCTTCAAGCGTTTGTATCATCCGTTCGCTCTGACCATCAGTCTGTGGATGGTAAGCTGTACTCAAACACAACTTGGTACCCAATTCCTCTTGTAGACTTTTCCAAAACCTTGAGGTGAAACGGCTATCACGATCCGATACAATCGTTAAGGGACCACCGTGAAGCCTCACAATTTCCTTCACGTAAGAATTTGCAAGCTTATCCATAGACCATTCTCATTCGCAGCTATGAAGTGCGCACTCTTAGTGAAACGATCGACGACCACCCAAATCATGTCGTGACCATTCTTTGTTCTAGGCAGTTTAGTGACAAAATCCATAGCAATGTCCTCCCATTTACCCATAGGTACAGGTAAAGGTTCTAAACTCCCATATGGTTTCTGATGTTGTGCCTTAACCCGCGCACATGTCACACACTCCGCCACATACTTTGCAACATCAAGCTTCATCGTCGGCCACCAGTAATAGGGTTTTAGGTCCCTATACATTTTAGTGCTGTCAGGATGATTTGAGTACATGGTTTTGTGAGCTTCTTCCATCATAAGATCTCTTATTCCTCCTGACTTAGGTACCCAAATACGATCTTGGAATACCTTGAGTCCAAGACCGTTTGTACCAAACACTAACGTTTTGCCCAAACGTTCCTCCTTCCGGTCATTCTTTTTAGAAGCTTCTTCTTGAGCTTTCTTTATACTTTCCACAATGGTTGAGACAACTTCTATTCTCAACGTTCTTGGCCTTTTTGTTTCAAGATTGACTTTCCGACTGAGAGCATCAGCAACAACATTCGCTTCACCGGGGTGGTAAAGTATCTCACAGTCGTAGTCCTTGAGTAACTTTAGCCAGCGTCGTTGCCTCATATTCAATTCTTTCTGACTAAAGAGATATTGGAGACTCTTATGATCAGTGAAAAGTTTGCACTTCGTGCATTAGAGGTAATGTCTCCATATTTTTAGAGCGAATACTACTGCTGCCAACTCTAGATCATGAGTGGGGTAGTTCTTCTCATGCTCCTTCAGCTATCGAGACGCATATGCTATTACCTTTTCTCTTTGGGTCAAAACACAACCCAACCCAACACCAGACGCATCGCTATAGATAGCGAAGTCTTCGACTCCATCGGGTAGAGAAAGAATCGGTGCTTCACATAGCTTCTTCTTTAGCAACTCGAATGCTTCTTTGTGCTTATCACTCCAAGCATAAGTAGATCCTTTGTGAGTCAAAGCTGTCAATGCAGTAGCGATCGAAGAAAAGCCTTGGATAAACCTTCGGTAATATCCAGCTAATCCCAAAAAGTGTCGGGTCTCTATCGGACTTTTCGGTTGTTCCCACTTCATCACAGCTTCAATGTTTGTTGGATCAACCATTATCCCTTCTTGGTTGACCACGTGACCCAAGAATTGGAATTCTCGAATCCAAAAATCACATTCGGAGAACTTAGCATACAGCTTCTCCTTCTTCAAGACTGTTGGATTAGTGTATAAGTCCATAACTATAATTGGTATATACTTGACCCGACCCGGCATGGTCCATTTGGGTTGCATGGCATCGGAACATTTGGGTAGACCTTTTAATGAGAAGAAGATATTTGTGACATATTAATATATTATAAGTTCTAATATATTAATATGAAATCATATTATTTAATTAGTATTGATCAAGAATTAATTTGGAATTAATTTAGTGATCAAAAAGAGACTAATTAAATATATAGGGATTGATTGTGTAAATCATTGATTCTTATATATGTGGGCTTATGATCCACGATTCCTTATGTTGGGTTTAACCCATGTGGTGGCCCATGGATACTCCACGGAGGTTAAAACCCATGGAGCATAAGGAAAGGGTAAAGTCATGGGTTACATGGTGTAACCCTAATGTGCACACTATATAAAGACCTCATTGGTTGGTGAAATTGGCACTAGTGCATAATAATGAGAGGGCAAGCTAATTTCTATGAACTCATATCTTCTTTTATGGTTATTCCAAATTTTCATGGTGTTGTGTGAACCATTTGAGGTGTCACATTTGGGGCACTAGGCTCTTGAGCTCCATGGAATCAAGCACCAACAAAGAGGTATGTAATTCTACTAGATTTTATATTACATGTACTTTATATTATGCTAGTTAGAACAATACCTTGGAAAATTGATATTTGCATGTATAATAGAGAAAACATAGATCCAAGGTATTTAGGGTTGCATGTACACCATAGGTGTGTTAGAATGCTCAAAACCCAACAGTGGTATCAGAGCCATGGGTTGTTTTCTATTATATTTGATGCAAATGTATTTTTTTTCAAGTTGAAGAAAAAAAAACATGAAGTTTGTCATATTTCAAGATAATTACTTGACTTTATGAAAAACTAATTATTTTTAAAATTTGAGTCACTTTACTACATGAGTTGAATTAGGTCAAATTTAGTAAAAGATAAAATGATATGATTATTTTATTAGTTTTAAAAGTTTGATCTAAAGAGTTTTTTGAAACCTCCATAAGTTATGGATATGAAAAGGGTTTTAAAAAAAATTGATTCAAAGTTTTTTATGGAGTTACAAAACTTGGTCTTAATGTTTTAAAATTCCATAACTTGTTCTTAAGTTATGGAACATGAAAAGTTTTTTTATGTTACCTTGTTTTATGAGTTAATTTAGATTGATGAAAAATATTATTTGTTAAGTTGCTTTCAATCCATATTAATCTAAAAGAAGTTCATAAAAGGTGTTTTTGTAACTTTTCTTCAAGTCACATAAAAGGTCACATTTATGAATCTTAAAACTCATAAAAGTGTCATAGGTTATACAAAAATGAAGAGTTTTTTTTTTCATTAAACTATTTTATGACTCCATAACTTGTCCTCAAGTTATTGATGTTTAAGAGTCACTTCTTTAAAAGTGTTATTAAAGAATAAGAGGTTACATAAAAATGAAGTGTCTTCATTTTAATGAACCATTAAACTCATAAGTTATGAAATGAAAGGTTTTGAATAGATTCAAAACTTGCCCTCAAGTTTTGGAATTTGTAAAGTCTCACACACATTAATGCTTTAATTCCAAACTCTACAATTTTAAAAGTTAAAATTCAAACTTTATGGACTTCATTAAATTAGTTAAAGTGTTTAATTAAAAGAGTTAATAATTCCATGAAGACATGGTTTAAGTTTAATTAAATTAAGAGTATAGTTTAATTAATAGATTAAACCACCAAGTATTTTAAATGTTTAAAATACACCCTTATACTATTATTATAATTTTAATTATATAGATATGTATAAGATAAAGTCAATCTTACCGTTAGTAGGCCTCATTCACGAAGCCCGTCTATAAGGGGGGTATAAGGTTACTGCCTATAAAATGGCAGTTTAATGGGTGTCCACTCTCACCCACCGTTTCCTTGACTGGTGGAGGGTCGTTAGCCGAACGGGTAGGAAAGGACTATAATTCTCCCTTCATTAAAAGTATAATGATAATTACTAAGTAACTAAACACTTATACATTCCCAATCTTAGTTACTTAGGAAAATGTGAAAAGGTGCTAACCCATGAAATTACACTTTGTACCTGACCAAGTCATTAGTGGAGCGTGTGTGGTTAACCGGCACACTAATAAGGACTAGTAAGAGTGGCAAAGGGTAACTTGACTTTATTATAGATCGGTAGAGCGTGTGTGGTTAACTGGCACATCGATTAGGTGATAAATTTAAGGGTACCAAGTCAATTTGCATGGTTATTCACACCTTGTTTGTGATCCTCGGCATCCCAGTCACAAACTTGAGAGGGCACAATCGAGATTCAAACAGGCCATTGAAAGTTCAATGTATCTCAAAAGATCTAGGAGTTTAAAATCCAATTAAAACTTAATTATATTTCGTTTTTCATGGTGGAAAATGGTAAATCGTCATTTACCTACCTTCAACTATTTTATAACTTGGATTACGGCATCCCTCTTCCAGTTATAAATAGGTTGTTGGGTCCTAACCTTAATATTTCATATTGGGTGTTATATTAAGGACTTTAAATCAACTAACTTGAATTTCTCCCTTATATATGTCTCCTTCAGACAACTATGGTCTTCCCAAATCTTTAGGAACAAGCTATCCTAAGGAAGATGATATCCCAAATGGCAATCAAGGTGAAAGATCAATCCCTTTGTTGTGCATTAGTGGGACTGGAAATCATACTTCACTTCCTCCACCTCCTCCAATAAATCTCCCTATCCCACAAGTTTCAAGACTTGATAAGTTCTAAGTCACTCAATCCCTATTGGCAAACAAAGTCTATATGTGCTTAGGTCTTGGAGATTAAGTCACATATTGACAAGCCGGGAGAGTCGGGTGTCGAAGTCTCGAGGTAGCTGGCTGTTGACTTGGTTCTTCAGTCACTCCCTGATGACAGATCACGACATGACCCTTTAATGATCTTATCTATTTGCTTGGTGCTGCTGAATCAACAATGATTTGGAACACTGGTAAAGCAAATTTGATTAGAAGATCGACTTCCCAAAACTTCATGGACATTGACAATGGTGACACTGGAAATCCAGAAAAACTTTCTCTTCCCAATGGAAAGGGATCGGCCATAGTCAACTCGGTTGACCAAATGGTAAAGAGAAAGGCTAAGTCTGAGATAGTCCCATGTACCATTCCCAAAGAGTCCATATGTGCCTATTGCCAAAGGAAAGGGGCATTGGTTGAGAAGCTGCCGAATTTACCTGAAACCTCATAAGGATGGTAAAGTTAAAAGTTTGACTCTACTTCAGGTAAAGTCCGTTATCTAACTCTATTAAGTCTCTTTTGGAGATTCTTAATACATGATGTAATGTAATTACATTTTGATGTTTTTTGAAGAATCAAAGGAAGCTTAAAGAAAAAGTGTGCTGATTCTGATCGCATGGTTCGATGACCAGAATTTTGAGCCACTGCATAAGAGTTATGAGATATTGCTTAGGAATAGATAACAACAAAGTTTTCATATGAATTTGCATTGTAAGGATAAGTTTTTCCTCAAGTTTTAAAATAAAAGAAAAGTTTTGATTTTATTTATTTTAAGTATCCTTACAAAGGCATTTGTGAAAAATTGTTGTTTATATGTTTCCATCGATAAGCAATATTGGAAAATGAATTTGATTCTTTCGTTTGTGGTAGTGTCATAATTTATCAAATAAGGAAAGATTCTCATCACCCAAGTTTCAGTTGGATAGAAACTTGGAATCATGCAAGTTGTATTGTGTGATGAATGAGATTTTTCATCTTTGGTAAATTAAGACTAATTCCTTGTTCACATTCGCATGTGAGTCAAGCAAAGGACTAAAGGATCGGGTACATTAGGTTGTGCACTAGTCAGGTCCACCACAAAGGTTGATAAGATTATTCGTTATGATTTACTAAAGTTTAGTAAATATGATTATGCTTACAAGTTTAAGTGTAATGCTGAAACATTGGAAAAGTTTCAATATATGGCAGAATGAATAAGAAGAATCAAATAAGGCAGAAAGATAAAAGTTTCTCCAATCTGAAGAGATGGGAGAGTACTTGTGTATCTTGTTTTATGATTATCTTAGTGATTATGGAATCATATCACAATTGATCCTCTAAGGACACCTTAGTGCATTTGTTTGCCTAAGGAGAGGAATCGTGAATTGTTGAAATGGTTAAATCAAAAGATAAATCATACTTCGTTCCAACAACAAATCCTGGAGTTATACTCCAAGATTGTAACTTGAGTGACATAGTCTTTAGAAAGTTTTTAACACTTGTCAAATGTAGAAGTAAGATGTTTCCTGTTCTTGTACATTTGAGATTAGTAAGTTGTGATGTTTTGGATAAGACAAAGACCAACTAAGACCAATTGTGTGAAGTGTTTGTAAAAGAATCCGCACTATCTCCTGAATATTGGGTAAGAGAGTCTTATATGTCAAGAGGACAGTGGGAGTTTAAAAGATCCTGAAATAGTTTCAAGAACTAATCAAGAGTTTTGTTAATCACTAGCCCACGACTTGAGGTTTGTAACCTATCGTGTTGACATATTCGTATTTCTGTGTCTATTCCAGTTAAAAGTTGACTATGCTTATGAGTTCTATGAGTTCTCAAATGTTTGCATAACAACCTGGAAGCAATGGTACGACCTTGTGCTACCGGGTGGCAAGAAATTAAGATTGAACAAGTTCAGTCCATATGTGTTTGGATTTGCCACTAACCTTGTCTTGTGATTATGGTTATGACAAATTCACATGGATAGGAACACTTACACCATAAAAATCTAAGTGTCATAAGGTTTCTCTTCGATTCATGAAAATGATGGTGAGGAAACGCTTTCACTAAATGGATTTTAAGTAGATAGCAGTTGTGATATTTGCATTCTCATGTCGTTAGTGGAGCGTGTGTGGTTAACCGGCACACTAACTAGTGAGAATGGCAAAAGGTCTAGACAAACATGTAAGCTATCTAAGGAAAGGTGTATGATTTTGATAAAGTCTTATCAAAGCATCTCGTATCAGGAATCTAAACTTTGGTAAGAAAGTCAATAAAGTATTGTTTTTCTAGAAGTCCAGCTGATTTCTGAGTACATGTCAAAGCTAGTGGGAGCATAAGTGTTATGCTAGTAAGATAATAATCATTATGCTAGTGGGAGCATGATGATTATGTAGCAAGTTAGCAATGTTAATTATAGAAAACAAAAGTTTCAATTCACTTTGAAAAGTTGTTTTCCTATAATTAAGGGAGAGGATTTTATACTTCATTCCAATTCTACAAGCTTAGATTGAGATTTTAATCTACTTTAGTCAAGGATATATAAGAATGTTATGTTGGAATGGTTCAACATAAGGAAATTCTATATATGTTGCGTTCTCAAAATTCGATTATGATTACGGCATACCTCTTCATAGTTCGAATTGTGAGAATATGGCAAATAAAAATTTATAGGATGAATCGTGTCCTATATGCTTCGGGTATGGGTTCGATTACATGTGCTATAATCCATTCTAAATTTTTCAAATGCCTAAGGCATTAAAATGGAAAAGGAATAGAACTGGAAATGACTAAAATGATTAAGCAAATTGTCGAGGACAATGTGAGGTTTACTAAAAGATTGGTTGCTCATGGACAATTAGAAGTATAGAGTAAGGACCATATTGACATATTTTGAAAAAAGGCAACTCTTGTTCAGAAGTGATGGTCAAAATGGTAATATGGAATTGTTTCCATAGGTGGAAGTTATTCTTTGAATCTGTGTAAGATTAGAGAACTTAATGCAAGAAGGATGTTCAAAGGAATGTACTTTGAATTTCAGACTTCGTTTCCATGGAATTGATCTCCATTGGAATACCTTGTAATGTCTGTTGCCAAGTCTTTGTGACTTGTGTGCATATTCATTACAAGAGGATCATTGCATATAAGTTTAGAATCTAACAAGATTACGGTACATGACAATAATTTGGTGTTCTTACATTTATTGTAAAGGATTTGGGATTGTGAAATGAGCATCATTGAAATGCTGTCAATCGATCTGTTTCACAAAGAGAGGACCACATGTAAACATAGTGTGCATACTTGGAGTATGGCATAGCTATTGTTTGGACGAACATAGTGTGCATGCTTGGAGCATGGCATGACTATTGTTTCAATTCAAGTATTGAGTTGATTAATCGAAACATGAATAATGAGTAATCAATATGGTGCTTAGATAAAAGGTGTTTTTATTTACACTCAAAGTGTTGGGGCCATATAGGATTAGTATTATTCTTGTGTTTCACTTTGCATGTTTTGACTTCCAGAATAACTAGGTCATTCTTCCCGAATGACTAAGTTATTCAAACCATCCACAGTCGGTCATATGTTGGAAGTACATATGAATCAAGACTATCATGAATTTGGCTTGTATGATCTGTCTAATGTGCATTAGACATAGCAGTGGTTGCTACAACATTCATGAGTGCTCATAAGTTCTTAGTATTGGATTCAACCCACGCTCATTTGAATCACTTCATGGATTTTATCACGAGTGAATCAAGAGACGATAATATCTTATATTCTTCAAACCTAGAGATATGAGTTGTTGACTATGAGTTAGTTATACATTGATTGCATGAAAACGCATTGGTAACTCGATGTTATAAAACGTGCCTTTGTGTATGATTCAACAAGTAGTCAGTACAAGCATATGAGTTGAAGTTTATCCATTCCTTTTACCCTCAAAGGGATAAAAGCGATATATATGGCCCCATCGATGATTTAGTGATGACAAAACGTAAGTGCTCAGCCGGGGCTGGACTAATTTGATTTGTTCAATTAGTCAGTCGTCATAAATCAGAAATCGGGAAACAACAAATGGACAGAGAGAATGATTATAATCCATGTCTCAGTCCATATGATATCTAGAATGGAGGAATATATGATCACTTATCTAATGGACGCGTCATTGATTTGTTCAGAGTTCGGCAGCAACTTTTAAGAGTTACGATTGCTGGTTGGGTTGTGAAGGCGTACTTGCAATAATAGTTATTAGACTTATCCAAGTGGGAGACTGTTCGATTAGTGTCTAAGTCCATAACTATAATTGGTATATACTTGACCCGACCCGGCATGGTCCATTTGGGTTGCATGGCATCGGAACATTTGGGTAGACCTTTTAATGAGAAGAAGATATTTGTGACATATTAATATATTATAAGTTCTAATATATTAATATGAAATCATATTATTTAATTAGTATTGATCAAGAATTAATTTGGAATTAATTTAGTGATCAAAAAGAGACTAATTAAATATATGGGGATTGATTGTGTAAATCATTGATTCTTATATATGTGGTCTTATGATCCATGATTCCTTATGTTGGGTTTAACCCATGTGGTGGCACATGGATACTCCATGGAGGTTAAAACCCATGGAGCATAAGGAATGGGTAAAGTCATGGGTTACATGGTGTAACCCTAATGTGCACACTATATAAAGACACCATTGGTTGGTGAAATTGGCACTAGTGCATAATAATGAGAGGGCAAGCTAATTTCTATGAACTCATATCTTCTCTTATGGTTATTCCAAATGTTCATGGTGTTGTGTGAACCATTTGAGGTGTCACATTTGGGGCACTAGGCTCTTGAGCTCCATGGAATCAAGCACCAACAAAGAGGTATGTAATTCTACTAGATTTTATATTACATGTACTTTATATTATGCTAGTTAGAACAATACCTTGGAAAATTGATATTTGCATGTATAATAGAGAAAACATAGATCCAAGGTATTTAGGGTTGCATGTACACCATAGGTGTGTTAGAATGCTCAAAACCCAACAAAGACTTCCAACACTTCTTCAAGATACCAACTGTGACATCCCCAAAATCACGGCCAGAAAAGACCGATTTAATTTATGTTTTTAAACAGAGTAATCCTTTGATTAAAAGAGTTGCGGAATTTGTTCCCAAAACAAAATATGATAAGAATTTATCAAAGCATTTCATAAAGAAATGTATTTTTCATTATATAACAAAACCTCGGGATGTCATGTTCCGATACAGACCAAAAGCATAAACAATACAAAATAGACCTTACAACAGTTACATATAACTACTGGTCTATAATCCAAAAATATCTTCACAATGTCATCCAACTTATGCTCTCGTGCCACTACCTGTAATACAAAAAAAACTGAGTGGGTCAGGCTTGGGAGCCTGGTGAGCATATAGGGTGTTCAACCCACAATAAATAATTATATTTAATTTCACCAACCAATAATAACATGATTACCCATTCCCGTTATCCTCACTTTACGTCCCTAAAACAACAACTATCACAAGGGACCTAGTCTAGGATTTTTCATCGGGATGGACATTACTGCAAAGGGGATTCCTCAACAATAGATGTCCTAAAGGCAACCAGGAGGGGGATAGAGTACATCGGTGAACACATCGTTCACAACACCTACAGGTTATGAGCCTGCTAGCGTTCCACTGGACTGTCTAGAAAGAGTCTGTGGTCGTCATCCATACTCCGCTAGATGACTAGATCAACAACAACATCGAGGCCTCTCATCATTTTATTTCATCACGCACCAACTGTCTACCCATGTTCTACCCAACATATTAGTAGATAAAATATATACATTTATATACAGCTTAAAACCTGTACAAAACATCCATTCAACAACTAGTTCAAATAAACAAATAATATATAAACACATAGCATGTATTTTATAAAGAATACTTCATATCTATGTGTTAGAAGAAAACGAATATACACTCACTTGATCAGAAGATGATCGGACAGCACTACGGCTCAAAGAGTAGTATTCTTCGGTGAAACCGGGATGCTTTCTTGAAAACCGGGCTTCTCGCTGGCAGAGTTTCGGCTCGGAAACTTTACTTCTCGGGATCCTCGAGCTTTGGGACTTGCTTCGGGTCTCGGGAATGATACCAGGGCTTCGGGGATATAAATTTCACGTAAAACGATGTAATACGGGAGAGAGATGAGTGAATTAGCAACCTTGGTCGGTTGCCCCTTCAACTCTATTTATAGGGTTCTTTTCATGAAATTCACGTCGTGAACAGTACTCCCACGTCGTGGGCTTGATCATCACTGCATGCGTCATCACAAGGTGCGTCTGGCAGGCTCTGAAAGGTCAAGTCACTGAGTTCACGTCGTGAACCCTCTGTTCACGTCGTGAACCCTGACACAGCTTTGGGGTTCGCGCCCCGAACTTCAGATATTCATATCTTTCGCATACGAGCTCCGTTTTCGACATTCTTTATATCGACGCGTAGGTGAGATTATGATCTACAACTCTCGTTTAGACTTCGTCGGTATTTTTATTATATTTTTATTATATTATTTTTAGTAGGCCGGGACAGGAAAACTCCGTTATAAAATCATAACTTCTTCATCCGACGTCCGTTTTCGTCTGTCTTTTTACCGTTGGACTACTATCGACGAGATCTTCGATTCTTGTTTAGATTGTTTCGGCTAGAAATCACTCGATCTCAAAATCGAACTTCGGGCTGCATACTGCTAAGCTGAAACTTAGAAAAATCATAACTTCCTCATACGAAGTCAGATTTAGACGTTCTTTTCATGCACGCTCTCGGTTTGACAAACTCTACAACTTTCGTTTAGATCACTAAGGCTAAATATCGCTCTATCTTAAATTCATATTTTACGCCATTCGGCGTCATGTCGGTTCTGTCGCGAAACTTCGACAGGTCATAACTCCTTCGTTATAACTCGGATTTCGGCATTCTTTATATATTCGGAAACCTCGTCACGACCACTACGCCTTCATGTATCAATATCGGGTGTATCTAACATTTCATTTTGACGCTTATTTTTATCCTTAATTCATTTAAGTCACACAATTAAGCACAAAGCACATAATACTCAAATAATACATCTTTATTATTTCAAGACGATTTACAAAGGTTAACCTAGACTATTACATCATCATTAATGTCTAGCCTAGAAACACGGGCGTTACAGACACCCCCACCTACGATTGCTAACTACAATCCCGGCAGGATAACTTTCTAAATTATAAAAGTAATATTTTTCGACGTCCGATGAAGCGCCGTGTTGGGGTTATTTATCGGTGTAACATCATAAAAATCTCAATAAATTTAAATTTTTAAAATCAACCCAGTTTCACAAATTGTTTACAAATCATCGTTTTCAAAACTTTTTTCCCAAAACAATCAGAGTCTCTTAAAATCATAAGTCATCAACAAGAGGAGGTGAATGGTCATGCCTTCGTCTTCTCGCGGTCATCTACCTGAAACATAACCCAAAACTTTAAACCAACGCTTAGTGAGTTCCCCCAAAGTACCACCACATAACATAATAACAAACTACATGCATATAGAGCCTTCAGCCTGACTGGAACGCCGCACCGGCCTACAGACTATCTGGAACGCTCACAGAACCTTCAGCATGACTGGAACACCTCACCAGGCCTTCAACTTATTTGGACCATTCTCTGGGCCTTCGGCCTGACTGGTACACCTCTCAGGCATGCAGTCTATCTGGGACGTCATGGGTCTCTTGGCCTTCATCCTACATTGGTCCGCCTCAACCCAAGGACACACAACATATCGACATATACATAACAGATAAACATATAGATAACCATTCAATCACATAATCAGACAGATCTTACAGATCACTGAGCATAGGATCATCCTATATACCACGATATTGATCTAACAGATCACTATAGCACAATAACATACTATCACATACAGGATATCTAATTCAATGGGCAGGCTTTGGTGCCTTAGACCCATGAGTACAATGAGGAAAACTCACCTCGCAAACTGGACAAAAGTTGATGAGGTCTCGACTCCGAATCTCAGCTCTAATCAACACCTATTCCAACCAAATGACTAATCTCAGTCAAAATCCCCAAAATACCCTTAAGGTCAAACTTGGTCAACTAGGTCAAACTTTGTCAAAGTCAAAGTCAAACTGGTCAAATCTACTAAGTCAACTGAGTTAACCCAGTAGAGTCAACCTAACCGATTCAACTTAGCCGAGTCACCACCGAGTGAGTACGTGAGGCGTACTCCGAAGGTATATTGGGCGTACTCGCATGTTGACCACCATCAGGGTGGTTGACCTCGTACGCAGGGCATACTCCATATACGCGGGGCGTACTCCTAGAAGTCCAAAAATCCAATAAGTGCTTAATGGCTTAAGCACTTACGTCCATTTTTCAGATCCACGGCTAAAATACTCTCAAGAGTCATAAAGTTTCCAACTTTATGACTTTGCATGCCCATTAAGTGCTTATTTCAACTTCTTAATCCATTAAGACCTTCTATATGATGCATGGGGAAAAACTAACCACTTGGAATCCATTTTTATGACTCAAGACCCTTCCAAGGGTCTGAAAGGACAGCTTAATGTGTCAAGAACAAGCTTTGTTCATGAATCATCATTTTGGGACTGAAACGTAACATAATAGAGCAAAAACCTAGATCTACAAGATAAAGGGGTAAAGATGCAAGCTTTATACCTTCAAGATGTCCCAAACCAAGTAACAATCCCAGATCCAAGGTGCACTTCAACTTCAAGATCTTCTAACCACTTTCTTCTTTCTTCCAAACCACACCAAATCTTACTTTAAGGCTCAAAATTTCTCTCACTTGCTCTAGGGTTGCTTGAAGGTCGGAAACACAAAAGGAGACTGGGTAAGAAGAGAGTTTGTGTCCATAACGTTGCTTAACTATGATCCAAAGCCCTAAAATTAGGGTTTGCATGCCACCCACGTACGCCGAGCGTACTAAGGCGTGCCTTAGTATGCTTAGTGTACATACACATACGCACGGCGTACTCATAAACTCCAATTTTACTAAATTGACATAATGGGCCCTTTTCCACACTTCCTTACAGTTAAGGACCAAGAATGCAATATAATTAAATTATAGGGTCAAAATTAGAAGTACCTAAACATCAGGATGTTACAATCGGTCCACAACGTCGATTATAGGGGCTCATGGTAATGTTGTTTGGGAAATATTAACCTAACTGCCTAGAGGGACGCCTTCAGTAGTTATATGATTCGATTTAAAAAGCATTTCAATAAAAATTTTGAAAGTTTAGGATAGGTATTATGTCCTAAAAAGAAAGATTTTTAAATACAAATGAATTCCAAATTTAACAAAAAGGATAAAGCAGAAAACTATAAAACCTTGTGAAATCACCAACTTTATCTTGAAGTTTTCAAAATACTTGTATTCTCAGCAAGATGAGTGTGGAGAGTAGCTGTGGAAGGAAGGAAGTAATCAAGGAAATTGATGGAACTCGTTTTAGCTTATTTACTTATTAATAGGATGTGTGCTTAAACTCCAGACAATGTAACTCTAAAATACTTTATAATAAATAAAAGTAATGTTTGTGTTATACTTTTGTGTATTGTTCAATATACTTGCTACCATGATCCAATGTACCTACGTCACACAGTCCGGCGTTTCCGTCGCTGGTCGGGGGTGTGACAAAGACCATCTAAATAACATATATACAAATGAATAAAAGCATTGGAAAAAAAAAAGAATACTTAATCAAACTATTTGGTTTAAATTAATTTGTCATAAACATTTCTTATTAGTTTCGTTTACATTTACAAATTATGTTTTATGTTCTTAGGACGAGCGGTTGTTTTCCAACTATTTACACCCACTTAAGACAAGATTCATTCGTCGACTTTAAAAGAAGAATTATAGTATTATTTCATATATTTCTAGTGCCACTGGTCTCATGCCTTTCGGACTTTACTATGATTTTTATATGAATTTAGAAGGCAATAATAACAAGTTCTCCAATTCAGTTTGATATTTCCTGAACAAATTGCATTGTTAACTCCTTTTAGGATTAGAATCAGGTTTTTATGGTCAAAATGTAAATGAATGTAGACAGTCATATCATTCTAATGGAACTAGTCTCATCCCCAAACGATTTTTTATAATTTACTACGGATTTTACAAACAATGGCAGAATGCTTCAAAACAAGAACTTTATGTGTGTATTTCATGCATATAATCATACCCCGTCATGATTCTTTATGACAAATCAATTGTTAAATGAATAAAATATCAACTAGTGGCTCTGATACCATTGTTGGATTATGGTATATTTAAAAGACAATCAAATTGCATACAGTAGTGTTGGCCTTTTCAGGGGTATTATTGTCTTTACATAGAAGATAAAGCAACAGGGGACAAAATTGGAGTATCACAGTGGATATACTTTAAAGAGAAATGGGACAGGAACACAATGCACAGGGGCAGAATGCTGCACTTTTATTATTCATAGATTGGGAAAAGTAAAAGAGGGATACTATCACCTCGTACATTGCATGACTATTTAAATAAAATTTAGCACAAAAATAGCAACTGATTCTAGCTTAAAACCAGGGACACTAAGCCACATGGCCTTGACTTATTCACTTCTACTAACAGCTAAGAAAACAAATAAAACGTGCATATAGACCAAATCAATATTTTATCATTTTCCCCCTAAGTTCAGAGTTTGTAACCTGCTTTACTCCAATTAGATTTCGCATCTCCTCATGTTTCACTTTTGCCATTGGTTTTGTAAGAATATATGCCTTCTGCCTTTTGCTGCAAACATGAGTTACTGTTATCTTTCCATCTTCCACACATTCTCTTATAAAATGAAACCTTATATCGATATGATTGCTTCGACCATGAAATACAGGATTCCTCTTGAGATCAAGAGCTGACTGGTTATCAACATATAGAGCTGCAGGTGGTATGTTTTGGCCAGTGATTTCAGCAAGAAGACGATGTAACCAAATTCCTTGACACGCCGCCATAGTTGCTGCCATAAATTCTGCTTCACATAATGACAAAGCTACACAACGTTGTTTCTGGGATGTCCAAGACACCAGGTTGTCATTCAAATAGAATGCCATCCCACCTGTGCTTCTTCTGTCAAGCTCATCATTCCCCATGTCACTATCCGAATACCCAGTGATAGTGATTTTTCTATCTCCTTTTGTGTAGACTAAACCATAGTCCAGAGTGCCCTTTATGTATCTTAGGATACCTTTTACAGCTTGAAGATGTTTCATGGTTGGTTTTTCCATGAAACGGCTGACAACTCCAACTGCAAAGGTTATATCAGGGCGGGTGTGAGTTAAATACCTGAGTCCTCCTACTATGCTCCTGTATTCTGTGGGATTTACAAGTTCTCCTCCTTCATCTTTGGTTAACTTCAACTTATGCTCCATTGGACTTTCAGCGGGGTTGCATTCTAACATTCGGGTCTTAGCAAGGATAGTTTTGGCATATGCTTCTTGCTTCAAGGTTATTCCAGCTCCACTTTGATTCACTTCAATCCCCAGATAGTAAGTGAGCAAACCAAGATCACTCATCTCAAACTTGTTACTCATTTCCAATTTGAAGTTCTGCACATCATCATGGCAGCTTCCTGTAACTAGTAAATCATCAACATATACCCCTACAATCAACGTGTTTCCTTGCTTTTTTCTGGTGTACACAAAGTACTCTTGGCGACACCTGGTGAATCCCAAGCTTTTCAGATACTTATCCAAACAGGCATTCCAAGCTCTGGGAGCTTGCTTCAACCCGTAAAGGGCTTTTGACAGTTTGTACACTTTGTCAATTTCACCTCTCTTCTCAAAACCTTCAGGCTGTTTTACATAAACTTCTTCTTCTAGGTTTCCATTCAGAAAAGCTGCTTTCACATCAAGATGGTGCACACGCCAATTGCTAGAACGTGCGAGAGCTAGAATGACACGTACCGTTTCTATTCTCGCCACCGGTGCAAAGACTTCGTCATAGTCAATCCCATGCTTTTGAACGTAACCTTTTGCCACGATTCTTGCTTTATGCTTTAAAATCTTCCCGCTTGGATCTCGTTTTAACTTGAACACCCACTTTAAACCAATTGCCCTTTGTCCCTTTGGAAGGTTGACCAAAGTCCAGGTTTTGTTTTTCTCGATCGAGGCTAGTTCCAGATTCATTGCGTTGACCAATTCCTTCCGTTTACTTGCTTCAGCATACGTGGTTGGTTCTTCATCATCGTGAATGAGCATCAACCGATCAGTGTTCTCGTATAAATCCGTGAGTAGTCGATATCTCTTTGGGGCTCCACCGCCTGTGGAGCTCGAGGCGGTGCTTGGAGTGTCGATTTGCGAGGCTGATTGCGAGACTTCCTGAACCGGCGTATAAGGTGAGTTGGGTGTAGACAGTGGGCTTAAAGGACTGTTTTGAGGGCTCATTTATGAGTCTGATTGAGAGCTATTGGGCTGAGACTCACTTTCAGTCCAGTCCATATCAGCTTGGGATATTTCTTGACCCATTGGAGTGTGAGGGATAGATCCGACCTCACTTTCATTGACCTGGTCAAAATTAAATCCATCCACAGTAAAGCTTATCCCAGGTGTCGGTTTTATCTTCTTCGTTGTTTCCCATCTCCACTTTTGATTTTCTTCAAATACGACATCCCTGCTCACAAACATCGTACCTGTTTCTGGATCCAGTAATCGATAGGCCTTTGAACCTTTTTCAATTCCAAGATGTACAACCCTTCTGCTTCTCTCATCTAATTTCTTCAAATGGTTCTTGGTTATCCGCATGTGTGCGACACATCCGAACACCCTGAGATGTCCAATTTGCGGTTTTCTCCCAGTCCACATCTCATATGGTGTTGACTCCTTCAAGGCTTTGGTGTTAACCCTGTTCAGAACGTACACAGCGTGGTTCACAGCTTCACCCCATAATACATCAGGCACGTTCATTGACATCAAACAGCTTCTAACCATCTCTAGAACAGTCCTATTCCGTCTCTCCACAACCCCATTCTGTTGTGGGGAGTATGGAGATGTGTAATGACATGTCAGACCTGTTTCGGTACAATATGAAGTAAATTCATTTGAAAGGAATTCACCCCCTCGATCAGTTCTTAGAACTTTCACCTTCTCCCCTGTCTCAATCTCTACCCTTGCTCTGAAATTCTTGAAAACTTGGCAAGCTTCATCTTTTGTTTTCATGAGATACACCCACATCACTCTGCTATAATCATCAACAAGAAGCATAAAATACCTATTTCCAGCGGGTGTTGGAGGTGAAACTCGTCCACATAGGTCTCCATGAATAAGTTCAAGTCTCTTCTTTGCCCTGTAACTTGTACATGATGGGTATGGAGTTCTTGTTTTTTTCCCATCAAACACCCTTCACATGGTTGTGTTGGTATGGCTATCTTTGGCAATCCTTCAACTAGTTCTTTGTCTAACATCAACTTTAGTGAGGAGAAATTCATGTGCCCCATTCTTGCATGCCATAGTCTTGTTGAATCATCAGTTTCAGTCACCAAGCATGTTTGTCTCACTTCTTCTAGTTCGATCTTGTAGAGCCTATTTGGAAACCTCTGGACCTTCATTAACAGCCTTCCTGCAGCATCATGTACCCATAAAAATGGGTCTTTTATTCTGATCTCATCTCCACCTTCTGCTAGTTGTCCCAAACTTATTATATTGCTACATAAGTCTGGGATATAATAGACTTCTTCAAGTTTACGATGCTCACCATTTTTGCATTGAAAGACAATCTTGCCCTTGACTTCAATCCTGACTCTAGACTCATTCCCAAACTTCACATAGCCTTGAATCCTTTTATCCAACTCTTTGAACTTGTACTTGTTCCCAGTCATGTGGTTGCTGGCCCCTGTATCCAGATACCACATATTCGATTGCTTCACTGTATCTCCTTTTGTCTTCAATGGTGGGTTTACATTTTCTTCATTCAGGAAGACTTCACCTATCTCTTCACTTCCATCAAAAGATGATAGAAATAGTGCAGGTTCATTGTCAACATGGTCTTGAATCAAGTTGTTTACTTGATTTCTCTCACGTCTTGGATTCTTACATTCAGCAGCATAATGACCAAGTTCTTGACAGTTGTAGCACTGCACACCACTTTTGTCTTGATTACTTGATTGGCCACGTTTGTCTTCCTTTTGATGGTTTGAGTTGCCTCTTCCACGACCACCACGACCACCATTGTTTCCACCTCTGTTGCGGCCTCTCCCTCTTCCACGTGAGCCTCCAAACCCACCACGATTTCCTTTGTGAGTAGACTTGGAGTCTTCTTCTTTCTTCTTATTTCTTTCTGACCATTCTTGGTGGGTCAAAAGAAGTTTTCTTTCTTCATTATCACTGTGTCCCTTCATCCTTTCTTCATGAGCTTTCAACCTTCCTATGACTTCTTCAACTGTCATCTCATCTAAATTACCAAATTGCTCTAAAGTGGAAGCAATCTGAAGGAATTTAGATGGTACAGCTCTTAGTAGTTTCTTCACTACAAAAGATTCTTCTACTGCATCCCCCAAGGTTCGCATGGTACTCACTAGATTGCTTATCTTCACTGCAAACTCATCTACAGCCTCTGATTCCTTCATAGTCAAGGCTTCAAACTCAGCTTTCAAAGTTTGAATCCTTGCTATCTTCACTCTATCTGCTCCCAAGAACATGGTCTTCAAGGCTTCCCATGCTTCTTTGGCTGTTTTCTTCTCAGGCAATGAAAGCAATAGGTCTTCAGGTATGCCTTGGTAGATGGCTGCCAAGGCCATCTTATCTTTCTTCACCTCTACCACAGTGTTTGTTGTTCTTGGTTCTACTGCATCCCATACTCCCTGGGCTTGCATGAAGACCCTCATTTTGATGGCCCATGCAGAGTAGTTGCTCCTTGACAGCATCGGGTAATGAGAGTGACCATTCCATCCTTTTCACCATTTCCATTGTTTCCTATCATCTCTTCACGAGATTGATATTTGGGCATGCACCAGGTTTGCTCTGATACCAGATGTTGGCCTTTTCAGGGGTATTATTGTCTTTACACAGAAGATAAAGCAACAGGCGACAAAATTGGAGTATCACAGTGGATATACTTTAAAGAGAAATGGGACAGGAACACAATACACAGGGGCAGAATGCTGCACTTTTATTATTCATAGACTGGGAAAAGTAAAAGAGGGATACTATCACCTCGTACACTGCATGACTATTTAAATAAAATTTAGCACAAAAATAGCAACTAATTCTAGCTTAAAAACAGGGACACTAAGCCACATGGCCTTGACTTATTCACTTCTACTAACAGCTAAGAAAACAAATAAAACGTGCATATAGACCAAATCAAATCTGAACTATTTTATCAAGTAGAAGCAAACATGAAAAAACCATAATCCATCAAGATCAAAGATTCAGTGATTCCTCGCAACTATAAAATAACGAGAAATGGAGAATATAATCAAGAATCAAGTACCTTTCTTTGTAATCGAATCCTTTGCTTGTCTTGGATAAGGGAGATCCCAAACCAGAACTCATTTAATGTAATCGCATGACAAGACAATCAGCAAGCAATAAGACCTAACTTTTATTTTCTTTGATGGCCAAAACCAAACCCTAAATAATGAATGGGAAATTGTTGAGACCAAGAGAGGAACAGAATGGAAAAAGGGTCAGTTCTACACCTAGTGATGGCTAGGGTTAAATGTGTATACATTATCACACATTTATTGGTATACAAATCCCTTATTTGAATTAAGGATAATTAGAGTTAAGACGATCTCATGATAAATTAACAAACTAGTCCCTCTAATCTATCTTTTGTCATCTTAAGCTTAAATCTTATCTTGTGTGTAACCTAAAATACACACAAAATGACTCTGTTAATTATAGAAGGTCGCTAACTTGTTGCAAAAATGGTCATATTTCCAACATATGTTGCTAACCTGGGCAGGATGTAAATTAGTTGTGAGGATGGCTCGTACGTAACTATTTTCTTCCATATTTGGCGGCTATCGGCGGCAGTTTGGTGGCGGTTAGCGGTTGTTGTGATGGTTGTTTCCACATGAAGAATCATTTGAGCTAGTGTTGAGAATGGTTGGACAAAAAAATGATATGTACGGTGCATGCAGTGTCGATGTTAGGAGAGAATGCATGATTCGTTCTAGTTTCCATGGAGGTAGGAAAGGTTAATCAATGCCTAATAATACTATCCAGGTAGTCAAAATGGGGGAGAGTTCTTTAGTAATGTAGATGACAAGATGTTCGTTCGGGACTTGGATTCCAGATCGAGTTTTTCAAGAAGGTCGGTTTTATCTTTGATTTTTTAGCAGTAGCCTGTGACAGAAAGATCATTTGTGGAGAGATTGTGTATCTAGCTATTAAGTTTATATTGTGTATCTTACTATTTTCAAGAAGGTCAGTTATATTTATAATCACAAATATTTTTTCTAGGTTTACCCATACTTGAAGGGCCATGCAGTCTCTATTGAGAACAATTTGAAGGAGAGCTTGAGGATGGTGAAATCGATCGCCATCTCGAGTATAGAGTAATTCACGTCAAGAGTTGTAGTTTAGTCGTTCCAAATCAAGAACAAGAGGTATCTAGGACTTAATGTTTGTAACTATGAAAGCCTACTGCGGTGTAGTAGGTTGATCACCAACCATGATGAGAAATATAAAGAAACCAAGGGGAAGAAATCTGAGGATGATGTAGCGGTGGCAGCACCGCGAATAAGAGATGGGAGAGAGAATAGAGTGAATATCGAGATTTTAGCATCGCTTGCATACCATGATTATTACGGACTTTCTAGTTGATTTCCAAATCTAATAATTACATTTCTAAATAATATCAAGGAAGATCATTGGCCAAACTATACAATCTGTGTTAAGTGTACACCACATTCGCTTTATACTAAGAGGGTGTTTTGATAGGGAAAAAAAAGAGTGTTTATAGCTTATTGCTTATCTCCATCGCTATAAGCTAAATTTAAGTGTTTGGATAGGAAACATTAAAAATCAGTTTATTGTGGTGGGGATAAACGACTTATTGTGGTGGGGATAAGTTAAATAAACTAATTTTAAAAAGCACCCCCCCCCCCCCCTTGCTTATAGCTTATAGCTGATTTTTAATTCAAACACTTTTGCAAATGTTGCTTTCTCACACCGCTATAAGATAATAAGCTATAAACTAATTTATCCAAACATCCTAATAAAAACACTGTTTAAAAACTTCATGTGCAACTAGTGATTATAACGCACTTGATGTCTACGGGTTTACGGTTATTTATTTGTGGTTTATTTAACACCATTTTATTGCTATTATTTTTGTTGAAATTAAGATGTTATATTTTTTACACTATTTTGTATAAAATAACAATACTTTAACTTTAACTTGGATCTGTTTCAAATGGTCTTTTATACTTAATTTAATCTTTAATTAACTTAAACATGTAAAAGTGACGGTTTTATCCATAATGACTCCATCATCTAATTGTTTAATCATCATTGAGAATCCAATTCCACCGAAAGTTTCCAACATGTATGCAACTTTTTTTGTCTAGATGTACAACTGGGTTTATTAAAACTATGCTTTAATTTTTTGGTTATATATATATATATATATATATATATATATATATATATATATATATATATATATATATATATATATATATATATATATATATATATAGAGAGAGAGAGAAAGAAAGAAAGAGAGTTATGCTATATCGTTGATAACAAGTATTGTGTAATCGTAGAAACCATTATGGACCAATGGATGAAAAAAATGAAAGGATGTGATTTAGGATGTATAATATTAAAATGAAAGTGTACCTACAATATAATATCACTAACATCCTTATAAGTGTATTTTAGTCGATTAAGTTATATTTAGAAAAAGGAAATTCTGAATCATAAGATATGATTGATTATTTTAATCAAATAGATATGATTTTAGAGGATAATTGATGTTTTAATTCGGATATTCCAAAGGAATATGTTGATGAGTATGGTGTGAATTCTTAAAGAATATGTTTATGAATATTAAATTAATTTTTTCTTCTTAAAAACCCATTATTGGAATAATAAATACATTATTTAAACTAATAACATATCAAATAATGAGATTCTATGAACTAGTATATATCAAAACACTTAAAAATCATATAAATATTATCTATTTCTGTTTTGCATTCTTAAAGAATAAGATACAAAAATATTTTTAAAGTAAAATACATGAGCGAAAATAAGATAAATAATGATGCAAATGCATTTTTGACAAATAATAACATCCTTGCACCATCACTTAAAGAATAACAACATTCTTAATGCATATTGGTTGGGATTCAAATGTCATTCTTGAAGAATAACAAAATTCGTGAACTATCATGTAAAAAGTATTACAATTTGGTATTCTTAAAGAATATGTTGATTCGTTTTGAAAAAATATATTGACGATTCAACCCAAATCTTTATCACTGTCTCGATCTCTCTTATTAGATAACTACCACACCTTCTTTAATATAGCACCACAGCAAGAATCAACTATCTTTTCTTTGATATTTTCTAATATTTCCCAAATTAGTTATAAATTTTGGGGTAATTATCTTAATATATAGAGCTTAGATGTTTTAACTAAAGATAAAAGATACTTAAAATCAATGTTGTAAATAATGCTAGGTGTAACTTGGCAGCAAAGTCAAACCTCAAGCTTTTACGAGCCGTAGAAAGTCACGTCGTTTGTAAGTCGTGACTTAATGGAAAATGAGGTTGCTAAGGATGTTGTTGTTATCTCTTCGGAAAGGGATAGAACTTGAGTTTGTTGGGTGTTATGGCATACTGCTCGGTCGGAATGTTTTCTATTTGATAATGATAGGAAAATTTGTTTCTTGAATCAAAAGAAACAATTTGTAGCTGATATGGAGTTGAAAGAGGAGTTGAAAGAGAGCTGAAAAAGGACGGAAAACAAAAAATAGGGCAGAGTCAGGTGTTATGCGCCTTGTGGAGCTTCAAAGAAAAATGATCACGACATCGAAAAAATCTCAACTGAATTAAATGCAAATAAGGGTTAGCGCCGCGTGTAACTTTCCAAAAATATCAGTAGAAATTTTCATTTTTAAAACACCAAAACCATACAATCATTTGATCAAAAGCCAATGTATCTCTTAAACATAAAAGTAAATCAGTTAGATAATACGGAAATAAACTTTAAAGGGATGCAGTGCGATCAAGCCATACCCTTCACTTTAGAACCAGAAGTACGTGAATCATTTAAACCACAAAAACCGTAAGCACAAAAATTAGTGAGTTCCCCAAAATACCACATAACCAATAGTGACCTTACCCAACAAACATGGCGGGCCTCGCCCATAGGCCCCGCTCAGCTCATATATTGGGCAACGCCCATAAGAGGCCCCACCCAATTCACATAACGAGCCCCCGCCCAACATAAAAAGATGGGCCCCACCCAATTCACATAACGAGCCCCGCCCAACATAAAAACAGGCCTCACCCAGCATACAAACGGACCCCGTCCAGTATTCATGCAAGAGTCACTAAGACAACTGACATCCTACATACTATAGTAAGAAGACTCACCTCACGGACACAGTTAACAGCTAACAATCTCACATAATCAGGAAGCAGTGTTGCACACCTCCTATGAAATATACAAGATAAACTTTTAGTCTACCTTGTAAAACTAACACTTGGCTAAAAGTCAAACTAGGTCAAAAGTCAACGGTCAACGTCAACGTCAACTTCAGCCGACCTGGTTCAAACATTTTCTGTCGGTAATTTGGAAATTTCGGAACTTTAAAGTCCACACCACAAATCTCAAATCAAAATCAGCTTTAGCAATTGAGGTACAGATCTTATCACATCTATTGCATTAATGTTCGGAAGAAGAAAAGTGAACCTTTAAGATGGAGTGACCGGTGTTTTAATTCATTGGCTGAAATGTGCTAAAAAATGTTATGTTTATGTTCCTGTTTTTTTTTTTCTTTTTTTTTGTTGTTTTTCATCTGTTTTTTTAGCTTCTCGATCTTTTTCAAGTAATATATATAATGCCTGCCGTTCAAAAAAAAAGCTAGCTAGGAAATAGTTAATGGCTTTGGGATAACCAGATATTAACTTCCACCTTACAATTGCAAGTAACAAAGCACACTATCGACCTAAAGTGATATAGAAAACAAGTAACCAACTTTCCTAAAGTTTGCCTCAGCTTTACACCTCCATTTCTCCAATCTCCATCCTTATATTCTCTCTTTCCCATTATAATAAAAATTCCTATACATACACACGCTTGTATCTATACATCATAAAGACAAAACACATACTTAACGCACACACTAGTACATTGAAACACCCTACAAAACTTAGTTTGGCAATCTCACAAGATCCCCCTTTCTGTCATTTTTCGTTCAAAGCAAACCAAAAACTTCATTGTTAAAACTTCAAGTTCATATAGGCCTAACTGAATTCCACATTTCTTTAGCGTTTAGAAGGAGTTATAACCCTCTAATCGGTGGTGCTTCATACCCCAGAAGAACCCTCCAACAATAGTTGTGCAGGCATATACTCAAACTTGCATGTTTCCATAAATGGCAACACATTCATTTGTTTCTTGTTCTTGCTATGTAGCCTTCTTTTTCTTGACGATCTCTAAAGGTAAGCAATTTTTATTTTTATTTTACTAATTTGGGTTCAATGAATCTTAACGCAACATCATCGTTTCCAAAGTTCAAACTTTAATCTTACAATCTGTTAAAAGATTATAGAGAAACAAAATTTTCAACCCTTTTTCAAACGATCCCTTGATATTATGTACGTTACTATTGATGGGGACGCATGATCATTCGTGCAATGAAAATACTAAGCATACAACAAAAGTTTGAAAAGACATTTATCTCATGTATCATGTAGTTATGGTCAAGTAATCTCATCTAAGTACGTAGTTGTAACTTGTAATTAAATTATTTATTATACATTAAATGTTTCAAGTTTGAAACTTGCATTTATGGGTTGTTTGTAAATCACTAGGGATGGATCTGGTGACTGCAGCGCAAGCTTCCATCCCTTGATATATTCACAATCAGATCGGATTCCCAAGTCATGAAAAAGGTGTAGTCACGTGAACTCTTTGGAGTTTAACTATACAAAGATTGTTTAAAAACATTTCTTTAGTACTCCACAATGGATACATGCAAAAATGAATGTTTCTAACTTATACATATAAGTTAGAAATAGTGAAATGAAAATATGAAATAACATGGTTATGAGTAAATTGTTGTGAAATTAACATTTTAATAATCTCTAATTACTTTTTTTCAATTGATTTTGTAATTTCAGGAATATTGGGAAGTACATTCACTTTTAAAAATAGGTGTGATTACATGGTATGGCCCGGGATATTATCAAGTGCGGGCAGTACACCATTGGATAGCACGGGGTTCGAACTCAGCCCGGGTGAGTCACGGTCCTTACAAGCCTCACCCGGTTGGTCCGGCCGATTTTGGGGTAGAACCGGTTGCACCTTTGACTCAAATGGTCAAGGAAGTTGTGCAACCGCTGACTGTGGCTCCAATCAAATGTCATGTAATGGGGCCGGAGCGACCCCACCTGCAACCCTAGCCGAGTTCACAATCGGATCACTGTCAGTATCAGGATCAGTGTCAGGGTCAAGCACACTGGATTTCTATGATGTAAGCCTAGTGGATGGATACAATTTACCTATGGCGGTTGATGCTAGTGGCGGATCGGGTGCATGTGGTACCACAGGGTGTGTGACCGATTTAAACCGAATGTGTCCACCCGAATTAAGAGTAGGAAATGGACAAGCTTGCAAAAGCGCTTGTGAGGCTTTTGGGAATGAGGAATATTGTTGTAGCGGATCATTTGGATCACCAGATACTTGTCGCCCATCAGTGTATTCCGAGATGTTTAAATCGGCATGTCCAAGATCGTATAGCTATGCGTATGATGATGCCACTAGTACGTTTACATGCACGGGAGCGGATTATACAATCACGTTTTGCCCCACATCAACAAGGTAAAATCATATCATTTATATATTTTAGGTCATTCGAGTAAAGTTACATAACAATGAAGTAAATAACATAATTTTAACGTTATAGATATATGATTGATGATTCTTTTTTTTTCCTTTTGTTATTTTCAGTCGAAAGTCTTCAACCGATCCATCAACCGGAACAACAACAAATTCACCACCGATGATTCCAAGAGCACCCGTTCTCGAAGATGACCCAAACGGTTCATCATGGCTGCCAAGTTTCACCATTGGAGGATCAACAAGACAAATTCCCGATAATGCCCTTGTATTGACACTAATTTCTTTTATTGTCCTTCATTTTTTCCAATTATAAAAAAGAAAAAAAAATGAATTGTAATCATATGAGCAATTTTGTATAGAGAAGTTCTACAATTGCTTGACCACATTCAGGAATATATAAATATAATATTATTTAATTTGTTTTTAAAAAATGAACATTAAGATTCTGTTTTTCTTTTTACTTGTCATCGACTGCCGTACATAGTTAATGCTTTATTATTTTTGGTGATCAGTAATGAATGCAAAAATAAGTTTTTTGCAAGTCTTGAATGTAATTTATTTTTATGTTTGTAAAAACGTCAAGTACTCAAGTTCTATATATTTTTACCTGCAATTGATTTTAGTTGTATTTATTGTAAACGTGTTGAATAATAAAAGTTAGTTAAAAAGCCAGCCAATAAATGGAAAGTTGTTATAATTTTACTTAAAGATATAAACTTCTATGGTCACGGGTAAACTCCACTCGAGCCAACTCAAATTGAATTATTTGTTTTCATCGATTATGCCACGTTGGTTTTTGTTGGCATTAAAAAGCGAATAAGTATACTATTCTATAGTGATAGTTGAATCTTAAAATTTGACCATTACACACCGTAAATATTAACTATCAAAAATCATAAATATTACAAACCTTGGTTCCGGTTTGGGAATGATTTCGGTTTTAAAAACAATTATTCGGTCCCAAAGTTCTCCCCTGATAATCATCTTTCTGGCAAAAGGCATTTTAAATATATTATGAATTATATCAAAAATTAAATTTTATTATAAAATAAGTACATTTACAGATCCAAGAGGTGTATGAATAATTTAAAATTTAAGATATCGTAATCAAGATTCTATGAATTTAATTTGGTGGAAGGTCGGTGACAATCCAGTTGCCTGCTTTGTTTAAAAATGAAGCAAATATTACTGGTTTTGTTATAATATTCTCACTTTCCTTTAAATAATTTAAAGGTCATTGTATTCAAGAATAATAGTTGTTTACTTCATCTTGGGTTGCAATTTATCATAAGAAATATCTAAAGTAGTTTTTGTTTTTGGTGTTCATAAAGTACATAATACATCATTTTATGTCATATTTTGAAGATAAACGTTTGAACTTTATATTTATAAAATTAAAAGTTGGTATGCACATTAACTTAAGTAAAATATTCGGCAGTTGGTGAGTGTGCAAGGGAGGGCCCGTGTTGCTACTTGCTCGAATTCTATTATTCTAACATAAGTTAAATATATATAAAAATAGTACATTGTCGCTTTTAGTTACTAAACAACGATAAGGATATTACTACCATCGCATAAAGTACATTATAAATATTTAATTTAATTTAAGGTATAATCTCTTAAAATGACAATTAATATTATTTGTTAGGTCAATTATTTTGTAATTAGACGGATCAATCAACTTATATTAGGTTTTTATTAATATAGTGGATTTCATGGGGAAAGAAAATTCATATTGGATTATAGATTGAACTTAATATCAGCAACAAAAACACTGAATAGACATAAGTGAACAAATAATGTCATATTGGATGACACAATGAATGTCATGTAAGATGTAATATTAGTTTACCTGGGTGTCACTTTACCTAACAAAATTAATATAATTAATGAAGACTCAAAGATAAATCCTCCATATCTATTAGGAATCACTTGGTGAGTCGGATTCTGAATTTTCATCATCGTCATTATTAACCACCCAAGGTGCCATGGTTTACAATTTGGTATGTGTGAAAGATAAGTTTTTGATAAATATTCAACTTGTTCGATTTAAGTTTGAGAAGATAAGGGAACAGCCAAGGACATGAGGCAGATTGTATGAAATAACAACATAATTACTAGTCATATCATTTAGCTCATTTTTTGGAATGCATGAAAGCCCACACCATGTTCACATCTTACACCATGATGAATTGTTAAAAAAAAATGAACATTTTAGTTGTCAACCCAATAGCAGGGGGAATTTGGGCATGGCATGGGCCTCCAATATATCTAACATATTTAAATTTAAATAGTATATTTACTATAGGAAAAAAAAACAAAATATATACTATATGATTATAAGCATTAGAAAGAAATGGGGAAACAAATTTGGAGGCAAAAGGAGAATTTTAAACGAAAATTTATCAATTTTCTAGGCAACGTCCTCATTAAGCCTCTCCCCCAACAGCTGATATCATCATATTAAATGAACAAGTGACTTCTAAGTTCCGATTTCTTATGAATCCATATTCTTGTTTCTTAGTTTTTTAGTTAGGTTCTCAATCAAAATTCAAAATCGAAATCGAAATCATCATATTAATTGTTATTGATTTTTCAGAGCAACCAATTTTGATTCTGTTTTTCCAATCCTAAGTCCACTGCAAGCTTAAATTAACCGAAACGAAACATCTATTGGCAACTAAATAGTTTTTATCCGATTCAACAAGATTAAGTCTGGAAATTTTTGTAGGTTCAGGTCCCACACTCCACACAACACTCACGTATGTATATGAAATCAAAGATGCAATAGAAAGAAGGAGATGGAGAAGTTTTATAGTTTTCTTATTATCTGATATGCCAAAAGAGAAAATACTACACATAGTTAACATACACCAAATAAAAGAAAAAACTAAAAGATAGCAAAACATGTGACTAATCAGGTGGCTACTAAGCCACTTTATTTTCTCCAAACTTAGTCAACTAAAGACCAGGTTTTTTGTTGATCTGAATCTATTCGATGACACGACATCCACGATCTGCTTGCCCGTTAACCCGTTAAACAAACCAATTAACCCAACAATCACCCCCTTAATCGGTTTGTCCACGCCATTCACTCACACCAACACTAAATCACCCTCAAAACAACCTTCACCTCAAACCATATCGACCATTCCCAGACACCCGACCTCCACCTCCACCTCCACCTCGGTCACGTCCAAAAAGTCCTCTTTTGTTGTTGGCATTGTTCCTAACTCGATTCTTTTTTCTTGTAAAGTACCAACAAATCACACAGATCTTCTTTTCTTTCTTCAACCTGCCCACACACACTTGCAGGTGAACAGAGTTCTCGTCTTCTGATCACACATATCTATTTTCTTCTCACGTTGACTTGCTTCTCCACACAGGATAGCTTCACCGCAAAGGTTGCTAATCTTCATGGTTCACCCATAACTTGGATTCAACACACACACACATAACCCTTTCTTTCAACTCACATTGATTAATCTCCAAAACTCTATCAAACATATAATTCTAATCACATAGATTTTCATGTTTTGAACTCGGCTCACACAGAACCTCATTGAGGTGCAACCAGTTCACTTAGAACCTCTTCCAAAGATCCCATGATTTGAACTGTAACGACGTAATTTTTTTTCAAAACAATTTTTCATTTAAAAACATACTTTCATTCACACGATAATCATAAAAACATAATGTGTCCACTGTAACATAACAAAACATGTCCCAAGATCTCAATATCATAAACTCCATAAGTGTGTACGGATCATGCCGGCGCCTTCCCGCGATCCTCGCTAGTACCTGAAACACATCACACAACAACTGTAAACATAAATGTTTAGTGAGTTCCCCAAAATACCACATACCCCACATACGCCTTTCCAGGCCATAACTCTATAGGATCTTCCAATCCATGTGTCTCAGGGGACTTCCGTCCCAAATCCCGGTAGACCTTCCGGTCCTACCCGTATCGACCTTCCGGTCCGTAACCTCTCGACCTTCCGGTCCATATCATCTTGACCTTCCGGTCCGTAACATACATAGCACATACATATATCATCTTGACCTTCCGGTCCTTATCATACATAATCATACATAGCACATTCATATCACATAACCGCATATAGCACATACATCATAGCATACAAGACCTTCCGGTCACACATAGGTACCCTTCCAGGTACAGTATAGTGAGAAGACTCACCTCAATGAAGTCGGATAACCTCTCGTGCTCAACGTCCCGACTTAGCCTCCTCCTATTATTCAAATAATATTCCCGATCAATACTCTCTCATGATCTCATCTCTACAAACTGGGTAGAAGGCCATTTTACCCTTCCCTGAACTCTCCTGAATCAGTCTTGACCAGAACCCTAAAGTCAACGAAAGTCAACGGTCAAACTTTGACCCGACTCGTCGAGTGCACCTGGGCGACTCGGCGAGTCCATGCGGTTCCTCTGAATCCTTTCAGCCTCTCTTGGCTCGTCGAGTCATCCTTCCACTCGACGAGTTACGCCTGTCACGAGTCGCGGGGCAACCCCGACTCGACTCGTCGAGTCCACTTATGGACTCGGCGAGTTGCCGCCATGCTCATACTCAAATGACCTTTTGAGGTCAGATCTGTTCCTCTAATCCATAGATCTGACCTTCCCAAGCTCAATAAACACGTAAAGGTTCGAACTTGATACTCATACAACGTCCAAATGACTCTACTTGAAGATTTAGCCCCAAATACAACATCCTAAGTCCATTTCTTCCATAACTCCTCATAAAGCAAGATGGAATAAGTTCTCTGGACCACTATGGATCCAGATCTGAAGTCTAATCATGATAAGGGACCATATTCCCAACAAATCAACCCAATAAAGAGTATAAAAAGCCCTAGATCCATGGATTCTTTAACAAAACAGAAAGGGGATTGATATACTACCTCAAGGATAATGTCCTTTGCTTAAAATCCACAGATGTGCAACCTCATTGGCCTCCTCTAAGCTGGAATCAACTTCTTCTTGCAAAACTAACCCACAAAGGTCCAATAATGGCTTCTTCTCTCTCACAAACGCTCAAGCACTATTAGGGTTTCTCTCAAGGGTCTGGTAGCCGCAAATGGTGGCTATAAGGGTCCTTAAATAGGTCCCAAACCCGAGAAATTAGGGTTTCATTAAACAGCGTGGACTCACCGAGTCCACGTATGGACTCGCCGAGTCCTTCATTAAATCAGACCAAAACATCGCGATCCCACTCGGCGAGTCTGGGCGCCTACTCGCCGAGTCCCTCTCTAAAATTCAATATAAAATACTTAAAATAAGATACCTGGGAATCCGGATGTTACAATTCTCCCCCAGTAGAATCAGACTTCGCCCTCGAAGTCCTGCTCGACAAACAACTCCGGATGCTGCTCCCGCATCTCTAACTCCAGCTCCCAGGTCAGCTCGGACCCCTTCCGATGTTGCCACTGGACCTGCACCAGTGACACATCCTTGTTCCTCAGAACTTTGATCTTCCGATCCCGAATCGCGATTGGCCTCTCCGTATAATTCAGGCTCGCATCCACCTGAATATCCTCCAGTGGTACTACCGCCGACTCGTCGGCTATACACCTCCTCAACTGGGACACGTGGAAGGTATCATGAATCTGGCTCAACTCCGCAGGTAGCTCTAACCGATAAGCTACCTTGCCCACTCTCGCGGTCACCCTGAACGGACCGATGTACCGGGGCCCCAGCTTGCCCCTCTTCCTGAATCGGATCACTCCTTTCCAAGGAGATACCTTCAGGAGTACGAAGTCTCCCACCTGGAACTCCAGCTCGGATCGTCACCGATCCGCATAACTCTTCTGACGACTCTGTGTCGTCAGTAACCTTTGTCTAACCTGCTGTATCTGCTCTGTCGTCTGCAGGACTATCTCAGTGCTACCCATCACACGCTGCCCTACCTCTCCCCAGCAAATGGGAGTCCGACACCTCCTACCATACAACAACTCGAAGGGAGGCATTCCAATACTAGAATGGTGGCTGTTGTTGTAGGAAAACTCAGCCAACGGTAGGTACGTGTCCCAACTTCCTCCGAAGTCCAACACACATGCTCGGGGCATGTCCTCGAGTGTCTGAATCGTCCGCTCACTCTGTCCGTCCGTCTGGGGGTGGTAGGCGGTACTGAAATGCAACCTCGTACCCAACTCCTCGTGGAACTTCTTCCAGAACCTGGAAGTGAAACGTACATCTCGATCTGACACGATAGAGATCGGTACCCCATGACGCGATACCACCTCCCTCACATACAACTCTGCCAACCTCTCGGCAGAAGAGCTCTCACTGATAGCAAGAAAATACGCGCTCTTCGTCATCTGGTCGACGATCACCCAAATTGCATCAACACCCCTCGCGGTCCTCGGCAATTTGGTGATGAAGTCCATGGAAATTTGTTCCCACTTCCACTGGGGAACCTCAAGTGGCTGCAACTTGCCATGCGGACGCTGGTGCTCGGCCTTAACCTTGCGACAGGTCAAGCACCTCTCGACAAACCACGCGACATCCCTCTTCATACAGGGCCACCAATAGTCTCTCTTCAGGTCCAAATACATCTTTGTGGCCCTGGGGTGGATCGAGAACCTCGATCTATGCGCCTCCTCTATCAGAATGGTACGTGCCCCGCCTATACGGCACCCAAATCCGACCTTGAAAGGTCATCAGTCCTCGACTGTCGGTAACAAACTCGGGCACCTGCCCGATCACCCGCTCCCTCTTGCGGTTCTCCGGTATCACGGCCTCTGCCTGGGCCTCCCGAATGGTGTCCAACACCGGGGTCATCACTGTCAACCTCATACAAGTGCCTCGAATCGGGGCACTCTCCGCCCTACGGCTCAGCGCATCGGCTACCACATTAGCTTTGCCCGGGTGGTACAGGATCTCACAATCATAATCCTTTACCACATCCAACCATCTTCTCTGACGCATGTTCAGATTGGGCTGATCCATCAGATACTTCAAACTCTTATGGTCCGTGTAAATGGTACACCGAACCCCATACAAATAGTGACGCCAGATCTTGAGGGCGAACACCACTGCCCCCAACTCCAGATCGTGGGTGGGATAGCTCGTCTCATGAGGCTTCAGCTGCCTCAATGCATACGCTATCATATGCCCTCTCTGCATAAGCACCGCACCCAACCCCGATATCGATGCGTCACAATACACCACAAAATCCTCCATCCCTTCCGGGAGGGCTAACACAGGGGCTTCGCACAATCTCTGGCGAAGTGTCTCAAACGAGGTCTGCTGCTCCGGACCCCATGAAAAAGCAACACCCTTCCGGGTCAACCTGGTGAGAGGCACGGCAATCTTGGAGAAATCCCTGATAAATCTTCGATAGTAGCCGGCCAATCCTAGAAAACTCCTGATCTCGGTGGGAGATCTCGGCACCTCCCAACTCATAACCGCCTCAATCTTGGCCGGATCGACCAAAATCCCATCCTGGTTGACGAGATGTCCCAAGAACTGGACCTCCCGTAACCAGAACTCGCACTTGGAGAATTTGGCATAAAGCCTCTCCGTCCTCAATACCCCGAGAATCTCTCTCAGATGCTCCTCGTGCTGCTCTCTAGATCTCGAATACACCAATATATCGTCGATGAACACAATCACCGAACGATCCAACATCGGTCTACACACCCTGTTCATGAGATCCATGAACGCTGCCGGTGCATTGGTGAGCCCGAAAGGCATCACCACGAACTCGTAATGCCCATAACGAGTCCTGAACGCCGTCTTCTGGATATCCTCATCACGCACTCTCATCTGATGATATCCAGACCTCAGATCGATCTTGGAGAACCAAGATGCTCCCTGCAACTGATCGAACAAATCGTCGATCCTCGGTAATGGATAACGGTTCTTGATCGTCAACTTGTTCAACTCCCGGTAATCAATACACATCCGGTGTGAACCATCCTTTTTCTTGACAAAAAGGATCGGCGCTCCCCATGGCGAGCTACTCGGTCGAATAAACCCCTTCCCCAGCAGCTCCTGAAGCTGCGAGGATAACTCCTGCATCTCTGGCGGTGCAAGGCGATAAGGCGCCTTGGCGATAGGCGCTGCCCCCGGAACCAAATCAATGCGGAACTCTACTTGCCTCTCGGGAGGCACACCCGGCAACTCCTCGGGAAAAACATCCGGGAACTCGCGCACTATCGGAACGTCATCCACCGAACTCGACCTCCCAGCGGCCTCTCGTGTGTCCATCACATAGGCTACAAACCCACTGCAGCCCTGCTGTAAACTCTGTCTCGCTCTGGCAGCCGAACAGAACGCTGACCCACATCGGGTACCCTCGCCGTACACCGTAAGTACTCCCCCACTGGGGTCTCGTATCATCACCAACTGTCGCTCGCAGTCTATCACAGCCCCAAATCGGCTCAACCAATCCATGCCCACTATGACACACACGTCCCCCATCGCTATCGGGACCAGATCTATCGGGAACTCAACACCGAAGATATCGAGTACACATCCTCGTATCACCTCCGTAGCATACACCGCTCGCTCATCAGCTATGGAAACTCGTAGAGGTCGACTCATCGCCTCTCGTCTGCTACTGATGTGCCGACTAAACGCTATCGACACAAATGATCGACTCGCACCCGAGTCAAATAACACTAAGGCAGGTACAGAACTCACAAGAAAAGTACCTACGCATATCATCATATAAGCATAATATCTCAACTCAACATAAATAAATAAAGAATACATACCAGCCACAACATCGGGCGTCGCGCGAACCTCCTCCGCCGTCAACTGGAAAGCTCTCCCGCGAGCCTTCGGTGCCTCGGCCTTCGCTGGCCGAACCTCGGTAACCCTAGCAGCAGGTGTAGACCCCTGTGCTGATCCCTGATGTAATTTCGGGCACTCGGCCTTGCGATGGCCAGTCTGGTTGCAATGAAAGCAAACCATAAATCCCTTGGGGCAATCCTTGGCGATATGCCCCTCCTTGCCACATTTGTAGCAAGCACCCGATCGACAGACCCCATCATGTCCCTTGCCACACTTTCCGCAAGTGCGGCCCTTCTGGCCTCCAGATCTCGTATCAGCGGACTTGGCCCGCTTGGCTGCCGGCTGAGACTGTGTCGGCCGCCGATCCATCCTCTGAGACTCGGCCTCCTCCCTGGCCTGAGTCTCCAACTCAATCTCCCGCTTCCGGGCATTTGCCTGGAGCTCAGCAAATGTCCGGTAAGTCGAGTTCGACACGAACTCCCGAATGTCTCTCCTCAAAACGCCCAAATACCGGCTCATACGTGCCTGCTCAGTAGACACCTGCTCAGGGCAGAACATCGCCCTCTCATGAAACTTCCTGGTAACCACAGTAACCGAATCAGTACCCTGCTTGAGGGTCAAGAACTCCTGAACCAACCGTTCCCTCTCCACAGGGGGAACATACTCATCTCTGAACATGGTGGTGAACCTCTCCCAGGTCACCGCTGAAATCTCTGCAAGAGTGAAGCTCGCCGTCACGAACTTCCACCAATCCTTCGCTCCCAATCGAAGCTGGTTCAACGCCAATCGTACCCTCAGATGCTCCGGACATGAACACGTGTAGAAGCATCCCTCGATATCAGCAATCCATCTCATCGCAGCGATCGGATCCTGCGTCCCATCAAACTCTGGTGGCTTCGTGCTGCTGAACTCTCGAAGCAACAACGAGTCACCTCCCTGAGGTCTGGCAGCAGCCACAGTTACAGTAGCTGCAACAGCAGCAGCCTCAGTCATCGCGGCGTACCGCTCATCGAAAGTCTCAATCAGTGTGGTCTTGATAGACCCAAACATCTCCGGAATCTCGGTCCTGATCGTCGCCGCCACCTCATCGTGGATCATCTGACGAAGCTCCTCGTCACTCACGCCGCTCGACTCAGGTCTGTGGCGTGTCCCAACCATGATGTCTCTGTAACACAACATAAAAATATCAGAGACTCGCTCGAGCATACTCGCATTCGATACTCAACCCTACTTGTTCCTTAGTACCCAATGGATTCTTACTTAGAGTGCGCACTGCTCCGGTGTCTTCAGTAGTACGGGCCCTATACTACCGTCCACACCGCATCAGTATTCACCCTAAGTCCTCCTCCTTGGATCCCAGATCACAAGTACTATATATCTCACTGGCATAGGCTACCCTTCGGTAGACCTCTCATCAGCTCCTCACTGCTACCTACTCGCTCTCAAGCATCACATAGCAGCAAACTCCTTCCTAGCCTAAGGCATCACAAATCAGGCCACTCTAGTCCTAATATGAATACTTAGCCTACTCTAGCATGCATATCATATCATAACATATCTCATAACACATAATGTAAGGGTATTTTGGGAAATCACCGTTCAGGCGTTGGCTGATCGTACACACTGCTTCCTTCTGCTTTTCTCAAAATCTTTTACTTTCTTAGAAAAATTGTTTATTTTATGAAAAACTTTCTCAATTCCTCAGTTTGAGTTCAGATTCATCCGAAGATGCACCCGAATCCCTCAAACCAAGGCTCTGATACCAACTTGTAACGACGTAATTTTTTTTCAAAACAATTTTTCATTTAAAAACATACTTTCATTCACACGATAATCATAAAAACATAATGTGTCTACTGTAACATAACAAAACATGTCCCAAGATCTCAATATCATAAACTCCATAAGTGTGTACGGATCATGTCGGCGCCTTCCCGCGATCATCGCTAGTACCTGAAACACATCACAAAACAACTGTAAGCATAAATGCTTAGTGAGTTCCCCAAAATACCACATACCCCACATACGCCTTTCCAGGCCATAACTCTATAGGATCTTCCGATCCATGTGTCTCAGGGGACTTCCGTCCCAAATCCCGTTAGACCTTCCGGTCCTACCCGTATCGACCTTCCGGTCCGTAACCTCTCGACCTTCCGGTCCATATCATCTTGACCTTCCGGTCCGTAACATACATAGCACATACATATATCATCTTGACCTTCCGGTCCTTATCATACATCATCATACATAGCACATTCATATCACAAAACCGCATATAACACATACATCATATCATACAAGACCTTCCGGTCACACATAGGTACCCTTCCAGGTACAGTATAGTGAGAAGACTCACCTCAATGAAGTCGAATAGCCTCTCGTGCTCAACGTCCCGACTTAGCCTCCTCCTATTATTCAAATAATATTCCCGATCAATACTCTCTCATGATCTCATCTCTACAGACTGGGTAGAAGGCCATTCTACCCTTCCCTGAACTCTCCTAAATCAGTCTTGACCAGAACCCTAAAGTCAACGAAAGTCAACGGTCAAACTTTGACCCGACTCGTCGAGTGCACCTGTTCGACTCGGCGAGTCCATGCGGGTCCTCTGAATCCTTTCAGCCTCTCTTGGCTCGTCGAGTCATCCTTCCACTCGACGAGTTACGCCTGTCACGAGTCGCGGGGCAACCCCGACTCGACTCGTCGAGTCCACTTTTGGACTCGGCGAGTTGCTGCCATGCTCATACTCAAATGACCTTCTGAGGTCAGATCTGTTCCTCTAATCCATAGATCTGACCTTCCCAAGCTCAATAAACACGTAAAGGTTCGAACTTGATACTCATGCAACGTCCAAATGACTCTACTTGAAGATTTAGCCCCAAATACAACATCCTAAGTCCATTTCTTCCATAACTCCTCATAAAGCAAGATGGAATAAGTTCTCTGGACCACTATGGATCCAGATCTGAAGTCTAATCATGATAAGGGACCATATTCCCAACAAATCAACCCAATAAAGAGTATAGAAAGCCCTAGATCCATGGATTCTTTAACAAAACAGAAAGGGGATTGATATACTACCTCAAGGATAATGTCCTTTGCTTGAAATCCACAGATGTTCAACCTCCTTGGCCTCCTCTAAGCTGGAATCAACTTCTTCTTGCAAAACTAACCCACAAAGGTCCAATAATGGCTTCTTCTCTCTCACAAACGCTCAAGCACTATTAGGGTTTCTCTCAAGGGTCTGGAAGCCGCAAATGGTGGCTATAAGGGTCCTTAAATAGGTCCCAAACCTGAGAAATTAGGGTTTCATTAAACAGAGTGGACTCGCCGAGTCCACGTATGGACTCGCCGAGTCCTTCATTAAATCAGACCAAAACATCGCGATCCCACTCGGCGAGTCTGGGCGCCTACTCGCCGAGTCCCTCTCTAAAATTCAATATAAAATACTTAAAATAAGATACCTGGGAATCCGGATGTTACATGAACCATCATCCCCGTCGTCTCGAACGGTGCTCCCGATAAACCTACAGTTTACTAATTCCCACAAGAAAAAAACACTGCCAAACAACCCTGCTTCAGCTGCAATGGCTGCAATAGCAACCCAGCACACGAAGGCTCCTCCCCTTCGAAAGTCGACTCTTAAACCGGCCCTCTTCAACCTTCGCTCTGATACCAAATGTAGGTTCAGGTCCCATACTTCACACAACACTCACGTATGTATATGAAATCAAAGTTGCAATAGATAGAAGGAGATGGAGAAGTTTTCTAGTTTGTTTTATCTAATACATCAAGAACCAAAGGGCTTCTAGCCCAGCGATATCAGGTGGTGTCCTCCCTCTTTGAGGTTGATGGTTCAAGTCCCATCGTGAACATAAGTGGAATTAGGTGTTAGTTTAGGAGTGCATTATATATTTGTATTTGCCGGTTAAAAAAATCTAATACATCAAGAGAGAAAATCTACACCTATTTAACATACACCAAATACCAAAAAAAAAAAGATAGCAAAACATGTGAGACTAATCAGGTGGCTACTAAGCCACGTTATTTTCTCCAAACTTGGTCAACTAAAGACCAGGTTTTATGTTGATATGAATATATCCAATGACATGTGATCCACGACCCGCTCGCCTGTTAACCCGTTAACCAAACTGGTTAACCCAACAATTTTTGCTTAATAGATCTTTCTTCGAGACACAAATCTTTCCAAAACATAGTGTTTTACCCGCTTCGTGTCTTTCTCTTGAATAATTTTATGAGATCTACCCCAAATTCCTCCATATCCTTATGTTATAAATATTAAGTTAGTGGTATCCGGTGTTGTCCTCCCTCCTTGTGGTCGAGGGTTCAAATCCCACTGTGGACATAGGTGGAATAATTTAGGAGTAATTTAGTATATATTTGTATTTTCCGTTTAAAAAAAAAACACCAAGATTAGATTTTTAGCCATTGGACAATGGAAAATCTCCAGAAAAGTCTCAATATTTTGAGCCAGTTTACGAAATAGTCTAAAATTATTTTTTTTACAAAAAAATAAATAAAAAATAATAATCCTAAAAACTGATATGGTTACATTCTGACCCTTTTCCCGGTTCAACTCGTAACAAGTTATGGGAGTATTTTGTAAACTGGCTCAAAATATTGAGACTATTTCGTAAACTGAGCCAAAATATTATGATTTTTCTGAAAAAACTTTATTTGTATTATTATTATTATTATTTTACTGAAACCTCAGATAAATATATTATTTTTTTAATTTTTTATTATTAATATTATTAAATAAATGCATATATAAATATATTTTAAATACACATTTATATGTATAAAAATGTATTTATACGTAAAAAATAAGTATAAAGTAGTGGGTGAGCCCATGCTGAACCACAAGTCACCCTTGGGGTTGTTTTTATACGTTTATTGAACTTGATATTACTAAATGTGTCTTGTTTTATTCACAAAGAATGATGATGAGAAAACGATGACAAAATGAAGCCCAAAATGGAAGCACAAATCGGTAGACGGAAAATGGACAAAAGAAAGGTCAAAATGGTCGAAGGGACTGGAAGTAAGAAATATTAAAACACGTGTCGTCAATCTGTAATGAAAAATAAGTAGTATGACGAAAAAAGGGACAAAAGGAAGGTGAAAATGGTCAAAGGGACTTAAAGTGACAAATATTAAAAGACATGTGGTAAATCTTTAATTAAAATAGGCCAAGGACTAAAATTGTTAAACGATACAAAGTATTGTGGCAAAATCTTGAAACATACAAAATGGAATAAATTGTCAAAGTATACAAAGTATTGTGGCCAAATTTTAAAGCATGCAAAATATGCTATTCCTAATAACCATGGCTATTAATATAGTATATAATATAATAAATACATATGAAAAATGTATTTATATTTTTTTATACCTTGAAAACGTGTTTAAAGTTCTTTTTTTATTTAAATGTATTTATACGTTGTTCAGAAAAGAATTGGATGATGATAGAACATATCGATACAACGAACAGACCACGCCATGCTTAAGTATTGTGGACCAGACCATGTTTAAGTATGACGGACTAGAAATGTAAGGTGGACAGACGACCATACTCAGCATGCCAAAGTATTGCCTAAGTATGGTCGACAGATCATCATACTCAGACCAGGTCATGTTTAAGTATGATGTGAAGAGCAAATATACAAAACCATAAATCTGATATACAAAACCCAACACATAAACTTGATTCAATACACAACACTTGCCGGAACCTGATTCACACCCCCATCGTCTCCCCCACTAACCCTTTTGGAAAACCCTCATATCTGAAAGCCTCCACCATTGATTACGAACCCTAATACTAGTGTCGTCAAATCTGAACCAAGACAAACAATATGGTGAAGTATGGAAACCTTAAACGGCCGATTTGAGCGGCAAAGCTATGGTTTTTGAATCTCATAGCCCGTACTATCTTCAGAGAATGTTAGAGATGAAGAGAGAAGAAGGTGAAGCTAGCGTTTCTGAAAACGCGAATTCTGGAGCAAAGGTTTCTTATATGTGGTGGAGACGATGAAATGGGTGACGCCAACAATCGCCGGTGTGTGTGTTGAACGACAGAGGCGACGATAACAGTGAGTTCGAACAGATCTATACCGTATTTCCAGCTCCAATGATAAGGTGTTGCACCTGATAACAACAATAGATGGCGGCAGGATGGTGGTGCTCCTACGAAAATGGCAACTCCGACGATAATGGCGGCTCTGATAAATGGTGGTGGTCCGGAAAGTGGTGTGAAAGAGTTTAATGCGGTCAATTTGTTTGTAACGACCCAAATTTTCAAAAGAAATTTTTCATTTTTAATTAACCAAAATACTTTCCACAAATCATGAAATACCATATACAATTGTTTTCAAATTCGTAACAACAACAATTTTATTTCAAAACATCAGAGTGTCCCATAAAAACGCCTGGGAGAGAGTGCACGTCGCGCCATCAAGCCTTGCCCTTGCCCTTGGGCTCAGATGTACCTGAAACAAATCCACAAACAGTAAGCTAATGCTTAGTGAGTTCCCCAGAGCATACCCCACACACAATCCACATATCACATATCAAATTAGCTATAAAAGCCACATATATCACATAAGCCATGCATACATCATATAGGGATGCCATGGGCTCGTCCCCAGGGTCTTACTCTAGGATGCCATGGGCTCCCCACATGGTCTTACACCTAAGTGCCATGGGCTCTCCTATGGTCTTTAATAGCAAATCCATGGGCTCTCCACATGGTCTTACATCCGATTGTCATGGGCTCTCCCATGGTCTTTAGTAGGAAAGCCATGGGCTCTCCACATGGTCTTACATCCAAGTGTCATGAGCTCTCCCATGGTCTTCCATACAAACATACCACATATATAACTAGCATACTTCCTATCATATAACCAACTATCATGCCTCATAACATAACCTCAGCTAGTGTATCACATATCATAAAATGGGCTGGCCTTGGTGCCTTAGACCCATTGGTATGGTGAGGAGACTCACCTCTTAAATGTTGAACTGACAAGCTAAGATCAGAAATATCCCACGCACTGCTCCAACTCAACTGTCTATAATCATCATGTGATTAACTTGTCATAATCCCGAAATACCATAATTATCCTCAATGTCAACCCTGGTCAAAGTCAAGGTCAACAGTCCATGTTGACCTCAACTCGTCGAGTGCATCCAGCAACCCGTCGAGTTAACTGAATAATTCTTCAACTCGCCGAGTCACCTAAGTGACTCGTCGAGTTCATCAAATGTCAAGAAAACCTAGAGTTCATTTTGACCAAAACTCTAATCCTTCAGTGCACTCATTCAGAAGCTCGAAAACGGGCAAACCTTACCCCGACTCGTCGAGTCGACTAAGGGACTTGACGAATTCCTTCAGTCCCTTTTGTGTTCAGCCCTTTTTAGTGGGCTCTAAGGTACCAAACTTCAAATCCAACCTCCGTTAGTGCAGTTACCACGTAAAGTTGCAAACTTTACGTGCATGCAAGGTCTTCCAAGGCTATAACATCAAAACTAAGCTTCCTACAAGGTTTTTGCGCATGGAAAGGGCCTAAGCTGGATAAAGTGAGCAACTTTATGTCATTGGGGACCTAGAGAGGTCCAGATCTAGAACCATATCCTTTTGATAAGTCCAGATCCAAGTATGACTCCATTTTGCACCAAAAATGGCCATTTACTTCAAAGAAAAGGGATCTAAGTAACTAAAGATCAAGGTAACAACTTTATACCTCAAGATGGTTGCCAATACAGAGTAGATGTCGGATCTACTGCTTCTCTCCTTGCTCATTCCTCTTCAAGCTCCAAAATCCTTCACAACCACACCAAAATTACTCACAAAAGCTCTCTCTCTCTCTCTCTCTCTCACTCAAGAAGGTGCAAGATTCGACTAGGGTTTTCTTTGGCTAATAAGGTGGTAAGGGAGGCCACAAGAGGCGGATTATGTTCTTTAAATAGGGTGAAAACCCTAAAAATTAGGGTTTTCCTTTACAGCGCCTACTCGTCAAGTCGGGACCTTCTGACTCGTCGAGTAGGATTTAAAATTCGTGTCCTCACAATAACTTCTACTCGACGAGTTGGAGCTCCCCAACTCGCCGAGTCCATGCACAAAGCTCTAAAATTAGATAAATTAAATAATACCTGGAACAGGTGTTACAAATGTCCCCCACTTGAACTAGACTTCGTCCTCGAAGTCTGCTGGCCTAAATAAGTCCAGGTAGTGGTCTTGCATCTCATCCTCCGGCTCCCATGTCCATTCGGAGCCCCTTCGGTGCTGCCATTGCACCTTTACTAGCTTCAGTTCCTTGTTCCGAAGAACCTTGGTCTTACTATCTATAATCACAACAGGCCTCTCAATGTAGTTCAGGCTCTGATCCACCTGAATGTCGTCCAGAGAGACCACTGAGACCTCGTCGTCGGTGACACACTTTCGATGCTGTGACACATGGAAGGTGTTGTGAATCTGGCTAAGCTCCAGCATATCCAAGCGATAGGCCACCTTGCCCACCCGGGCAGTAATCCTGAACGGTCCAATATATCGGGGCCCTAGCTTGTCCCTCTTCCGAAACCTGATGACTCCCTTCCACGGATACACCTTTAGTAGCATAAAGTCCCCCACCTGGAACTCAAGATCCGATCGCCGCCGGTCAGCATAACTTTTCCGACGGCTCTACGCGACCCGCAGTCGGTCGTGCACCTGCTGAATCAGCCCGGTAGTCTTGAGCACTACCTTAGTGCTCCCCATGACTCGGTGTCCAAACTCGCCCCAACAGATCGGGGTCCTACATCTCCTACCATACAACATCTCAAACCTGGATTGGTCGATACTAGCATGGTAACCGTTGTTGTATGAAAACTCTGCCAACGTGAGATATGTATCCCAACTCCCTCCAAAATCCAACACGCATGCTCGAAGCATATCCTCAGGTGTCTGGATCGTCCTCTCACTCTGGCCATCGGTCTAGGGTGGTATGCTATGCTAAAATGCAGTTGAGTGCTCAGTTCCTCGTGGAATTTCTTCCAGAACCTAGATGTAAATCAAACATCTCTGTCAGAGACCACCGACACTGGCACCCCGTGCCAAGCCACCACCTCTCGCACATAAATATCCGCCAGCTTCTCCGCAGATATACTCTCGGAGATCGGAATAAAAAGGGCACTCTTCGTCAACCTGTCCACGATCACCCATATGGCGTCCACACCCCTCGCTGTACTTGGAAACTTCGTGATGAAGTCCATAGTGATCTCCTCCCACTTCCACGTGGGAATGGGTAGCGGCTGAACCTTGCCATGCGGCCGTTGATGTTCGTCTTGACCTTCCTGCAAGTCAAGAACCGCTCCACAAACCAGGCGATCTCCCGCTTCATGCAGGGCCACCAGTAACTCAGTCTCAAATCCCTATACATTTTTGTAGCCCCCGGGTGTATAGAGATGTGCCTCCTCCAATATCTTATGCCTCACTCCTCCAGTCAGCAGTACCCACACTCGGCCACATTATGTCAGAAGACCTCGACTATCCCAAACGAACAAGGGATATTGACCCCGAATCTGCTCTATCTTCTAATTCTCTTTCTTCACCCCCTCGACCTGAGCCTCTTTGATCATATCCAACAATTGAGAAATCACTGTCATCCTCAAACATACATTCCCAATCGGGGAACCGGCGGCCTTGCGGCTCAAAGCAGCAGCCACCACGTTGGCCTTTCCTGGGTGGTACAAGATCTCACAATCATAGTCTTTCAGTACGTCCAACCATCCCCTCTAACACATGTTGAGGTTCTTCTGATCCATCAAATACTTCAAACTCTTGTGATCAGTATAAATCGTGCACTGTACTCCATACAAGTAGTGCCTCCAAATCTTGAGGGCAAACACCACCGCCCCCAATTCCAGGTCGTGAGTGGGGTAATTCGCCTCATGAGGCTTCAACTGCCTCGAGGCGTAGGCTATCACATGCCCCCTCTGCATCAGTACCGCACCTAACCTTGAGATCAACGCATCATAGTATACCACCAAATCATATAACCCCTCAGGTAGTACTAGAATCGGAGCCTCGCATAACCTCCGTCTCAGGGTCTCAAAAGCCAACTGCTAATCTGTGCCCCATCGAAATGTCAGATTCTTCTTGGTCAAGCAGGTCAATGGCACAATAATCTTGGAGAAATCTTGGATAAATATCCGATAATAGCCCGCTAAACCCAAGAATCTACGGATCTCGGATGCGTTCTTCGATACTTTCCACCGCACCACTGCCTCAACCTTGGCTGGATCAACTGTAATGCTCTCCTGATTGATGATGTGCCCCAAAAATTGTACCTCTCGCAGCCAGAAATCACACTTGGAGAACTTTTCATAAAGCTTCTCCGCCATCAGAGTCTCCAATACCTCCCTTAGATGCTGCTCATGCTGCTCCTTGGTCTTAGAATATACCAGGATATCATCAATAAAAATGATAACCAACCGATCCAGCATCGGTCTACACGCTCTGTTCATAAGATCCATAAATGTTGTTGGGGCATTGGTGAGCCCAAATGGCATCACCACAATCTCATAGTGCCCGTACCGAGTCCTGAAAGTTGTCTTCGGTATATCCTCATCCTGAAGCCTCATCTGATGGTATCCCGACCGAAGATCAATCTTGGAAAACCAAGATGCACCCTGAAACTGGTCGAACAAATCATCGATCCTCGGTAATGGATAACGGTTCTTCACCGTTAGTTTGTTCAGCTCTCGCTAATCAATGCACATCATGTGATATCCATCCTTCTTTTTCACGAACAGGATCGGTGCTCCCCACGGGGAACTGCTCGGACGGATAAACCCTCGGTCTAGCAACTCCTGAAGCTGCGTAGATAGCTCCTGCATCTCGGGCGGAGCTAGCCGGTAAGGTGCCTTGGCTATTGGAGCGGCACCCAGCACCAAATCAATACGAAACTCCACCTGCCTCTCCGTACACTACCCATATATGTAGTGGTCTCAACCCTCGTATCAGAGATATAAGCCAAAAATCCTGAACAACCCTGATGAAGCAATCTCCTAGCCCTCACAGCTGAACAGAGGGATACCCCTGCGAGGCCCTCTCTCCATGAATAACCAGTTCTCCCCCACTTGGGGTTCGAACCCTCACCAGCTGGCGCTCGCAATCAATCATGGCCCCATTAGCCCCCAACCAGTCCATCCTGACGATCACCTTCAGCCCTCGCAAGGGTATCGGGACTAGATCAATACGAAACCTCTCTCCGAGCACATTCAGGGCATAGTCCCGATACACCCTCGCAACACTCACAGTACGGTCATCCACAATCTCCACCTCGAGCGGGGAATCCAAAGTTCCCGGCGTATCCCGAAACTTCTTGTTAAGCGCAAGAGACACAAACGATTGTGTCGCTCCCGAATCGAACAAAACATGATCCGGCATACCATTGACCAAAAAGATCCCTATACATAAGCACAATGTACACATATGCAATGCAAATAAATATAGAGCGGAGAAGAATAAACACATACCAGCCACGACGTCTGGCACTGCCCGAGCCTCCTCGGTAGTCAACTGAAATGTGCGGCTCTTCGCCGCTGGAGTATCCGCCTTAGCAGGGCGGCGATTGTGATCCTTAGTATGGCAGGCGCAGGCACGACCACCTCTCCTCCCCATCCCTACAACCTCGGACAATCGGCATGTTTGTGGCCGGTCTGGTTGCAGTGAAAACAAATCAAGCCCTTCTTGGGGCAATCCTGATCACGTGGCCCGACTGGCCACATGCGTAGCATCCCGAGCCTGTCGTCTAACAAGCCCCACTGTGCGGTTTACCGCACTTGGTACACCGACCATGGCCCTGCTAGCCCCTGCTAGAAGGATCCAAGGTCTTAGGCTTTTTAGCCTGACCCAGTGTTGTCTGTACCTGCTCAGGCTTCCGCTTGGTGTGGAAGTCCAAATCCATTTCCCGCTCACGGACCATCTCCACCATCTCGTTCAGGGTTTTGCACCATGTAAAGCTCACAAACTCCCGGATATCATCCCTCAGCATGGAATGATACCTCGTCCGCCTCATATCCTCGTCTGTGGCATACTGTGGGATCAACAGTGCTCGTTCCCGAAACTTGGCGGTGATCTTCGCCACAGTCTCAGTGGTCTGCTATAGGTCATGAAACTCCCTCACTAGCCATTGCACCTCGATAGGTGGTGCAAACTCCGAGTCAAATCGCCTAACAAACTTGGACCATGTCATCTCAGCCACACCAGCTGCTCCCACCTGGCTAGTCACCTCGCCCCACCAGTCTCGGGCTCTATCTCTCAGCATACATGAAGCAAAACCCACCTTTGCCGCATCCGGATAACAATGGGGTCCCTCACCCCAAAAAACTCTGGCGCTCTGCACGCCTTGAACTCCCGGAACGAGGGAGTTCGGGCCCCGACCTCACCCGCAGCAATCTCGGCTCGGAATGACCTGAGCCTCTCCTCCATAATCTCCATCATACCCTCCTTGACCGTCCCAAAGATCAAGGGGGTAGCGTCAAGGATGCCCTTTGTCACCTCGGCTGCAATGAGCTCGTGCAGCCTCTCATCAATGGGAACAGTACTGCTGCCCGACCCGGATCTAGATCCCGATCCCGATCCTGACCCCCCTATACCCAATCGTGTCACCACAATGCTGAACTGAAATTCATAAATCATAATGATCAGGATACATAATTAGAGGATTCCCTCACACCGGTCCTCTTTAGAGCTTCCAGATATAACATTGGTTCGGGTACAGGTCATGTGCTTTCAACAGTACAGACCCAATACTACCTTTCACGCTTACCTATACCTTCCCCAAGGCTCTACCTGCTAACTCTAATTCGTCCCAAAAATAAATCATATCCCACAGACTAGCGCATATCGCAAATCCCAGGCTATCCTAAGATTTTCTCTACTCACATCAATCAGACCAATCATAACAGGTTGCCTTTATGCATGCAAATTATACACAGAAAAGGATCAAATAGACTTTCTAATAAGAGATTCTACCCTAGGACCACAACCAGACAAGGAACAGGAAATAAGGTCAAATCAATCATTCTAAGGCTATAAGCTCCTAACCGTATACAATTTTAAAAGCATACACGTAGCAAGATCCATACGATTATCGTAGCTCAAATATCAGTATAACATGGCTAATCATATTGGGGAACTACTTACTTGCCTCAGGCGATCACGCGCTTTGCACTCTCATCTTTTCCATTCTTTAAAAGTTTTAACTTTTATTTTATTTTTTAAAACAATTTTACCATTTTCTTAGTTTGAGTCCTGACACACCCGAGAGTGTGCCTGAATCCCTCAAACCAAGGCTCTGATACCAATTTGTAACGACTCAAATTTTCAAAAGAAATTTTTCAATTTTAATTAACCAAAATACTTTCCACAAATCATGAATCCCAAATACAATTGTTTTCAAATTCGTAACAACAACAATTTTATTTCAAAACATCAGAGTGTCCCACAATAACGCCTAAGAGAGAGTGCACGCCGCGCCATCAAGCCTTCACCTTGCCCTTGGGCTCAGATGTACCTGAAACAAATCCACAAACTATAAGCTAATTCTTAGTGAGTTCCCCAGAGCATACCCCACACACAATCCACATATCACATATCATATTAGCTATAAAAGCCACGTACATTACATAAGCCATGCATACATCATATAGGGATGCCATGGGCTCGTCCCCAGGGTCTTACTCTAGGATGCCATGGGCTCCACAAATGGTCTTACACCTAAGTGTCATGGGATCTCCTATGGTCTTTAATAGGAAATCCATGGGCTCTCCACATCGTCTTACATCTGGTTGCCATGGTCTCTCCCATGGTCTTTAGTAGGAAAGCCATGGGCTCTCTACATGGTCTTATATCCAAGTGTCATGGGCTCTCCCATGGTCTTCCATACAAACATACCACATATACAACTAGCATACTTCCTAGCACATAACCAACTATCATGCCTCATAACATAACCTCAACTAGTGTATCACATATCATAAAATGGGTCGGCCTTGGTGACTTAGACCCATTGGTATGGTGAGGAGACTCGCCTCTCAAATGCTGAAATGACAAGCTAAGATCAGAAATATCCCACGCACTGCTCCAACTCAACTGCCTATAATCATCATGTGATTAACTTGTCACAATCCTGAAATACCATAATTATCCTCAATGTCAACCCTGGTCAAAGTCAAGGTCAACAGTCCATGTTGACCTCAACTCGTCGAGTGCGTTCAGCAACTCATCGAGTTAACTGAATAATTCTTCAACTCGCCAAGTCACCTAAGTGACTCGTCGAGTTCATCAAATGTCCAGAAAACCTAGAGTCCATTCTGACCAAAACTCTAATCCTTCACTTCACTCATTCTGAAGGTTGAAAACGGGCAAATCTCACCCGGACTCGTCGATTCGACTAAGGGACTCGACGAGTTCCTTCAGTCCCTTTTTAGTGGGGTCTAAGGTCCCAAACTTCAGATCCAACCTCCCCTAGTGCAGTTACCACGTAAAGTTGAAAACTTTACATGCAAGGTCTTCCAAGGCTATAACATCAAAACTAAGCTTCCTACATGGTTTTTGTGCATGGAAAGGGCCTAAGTTGGATAAAGTGAGCAACTTTATGTCATTGGGGACCTAGAGAGGTCTAGATCTGGAACCATATCCTTGTGATAAGTCCAGATCCGAGTATGACTCCATTTTGCACCAAAAAGGGCCATTTAGTTTAAAGAAAAGGGATCTATGTAACTAAAGATCAAGGAAAAGACTTTATACCTCAAGATGGTTGCCAATACAGAGTAGATGTCGGATCTACTGCTTCTCTTCTTGTTCGTTCCTCTTCAAGCTCCAAAATCCTTCACAACCACACCAAAATTACTGACAAAAGCTCTCTCTCTCTCTCTCACTCAAGAAGGTGCAAGGTTCGACTAGCGTTTTCTCTGCCTAATAAGGTGGTAAGGGAGGCCACAAGAGGCGGATTATGTTCTTTAAATAGGGTGCAAACCCTAAAAATTAGGGTTTTCCTTTACAGCGTCTACTCGTCGAGTCGGGGCCTTCCGACTCGTCGAGTAGGATTTAAAATCTGCGTCCTCATAATAACTTCTACTCGACGAGTTGGAGCTCCCCAACTGGCCGAGTCCATGCACAAAGCTCTAAAATTAGATAAATTAAATAATACCTGGAACAGGTGTTACATTGTTAAAGAGTGATGGGGATTGATGGGTTAGTAGGAGGGGATCTATATATATTTTTGTTTTTTAATTAGAAAAATCGACAAGTAAATAAAAGGAATGAAAATAAAATAAAATGACAAAGGTAGAATTGGCATTTAAGATTTTTTTTTATAAATGGACCAAACCCGCAACAAAATGAAAATTTTGAACCAGTTGTACTAGTCCAAAATTTTATGGACCATAATGACAATTTTCAATATACATCATTTTTGTTGTTTTGTCTTGATTATACTATTTGTAGCTTGATATTATAACTAGTTTTGTTCGATAAATTAGAATTCCGGATTTGGATTAATTCATTTTTATATTTATGTTTGTCTTTTGTTGTTTCAATTGTTCATTTAGATAACTAAAAGCTAACTATGGTGTGTGATTATGATTTATGGGAGTGTAGTATGTTGGTGTAAAAAAATGTTTTAACTATCATAGCATCAATACACTTTTTTCTGGCAATTATGTAAAAACTATTGTAGTTTCTTAATTTTTTGGTTTAACTACAAAGACTTTTTTTATAATTCTAAAAAACTTTGTATTTAAAAAATATATTGTAACGCTCGGTTCTGGATTTGCTTCACTGCTCGGGGCTGTGGCCCAATCATCAATTGTCATAGGGCGTAAGGCCTTGGGAAGGGAAGGATTTGGCCCATTTCGGATGTGGGTAATAGTATAAGTGATCCAAGTGCTCGATTGTGTCTTCAGAGGCTAATGGTATAATTGTAATGTGATATCTCGATCTTTTATGGGTTTTGGGTTTTGTTTGCGAGGTTTTAAGGCTTAGGTGTGTTGTTAGGAGTGTAGGGTTTCTCTCCACCTTTTCGTGGATATAAGGTTCGTTGGAAACGGACCTAGGATGAGGGAGTTATGGTATTTTGAAGATATTGGCAGAATTGACCCCTAATGGAAATAGTTGGCAAAGCAGTCCCATGCATGCAAGGAAGGCATGCACGTGCTTGGATGAGTACGCCCAACGTAAGGTGGGGGTACGCCAAACGTACGTTTGGAATGGACGCGGGTGTTTGAGCGGTATGCCCAGCGTAGTGCAGGATCCCAAAACCCTAACTTTTAGGGTTGGCTCACTATTTAAACACCTTAAGTCCCAGGTATGAGCCTCTCTTTCATCCTTCATTATCATAAACCCTAATCTCGAGCTGTAGGCTCATCCATGAGTGTTGTGAGCCTTTTTATGTGCATCTTTCGTGGGTTTTAGTATATCTTCAAGAGTAGAAGCTTTGTGCAAAGTGGTGAATCAAGGGAAAGGCTTATTGATCTCGACTTTTGCTCCATTTTTAGCTTATAAAAGGTAAAAAGTTCTAACCTTGCTCATTAGGAGTTGAGATCTAAGATTATGTGGGTTTTTGGTCCCATTTTGACCTCATGAGTGAGATCTAGTGGTTGGACACCACTCCAGGGGCTTTGAGTTGCTACTCTTAGCATTTCTGAGATTATAAGTTCATAAAGTTGCCACCCTTAAGGTTAAAAATCATCCATGCATGTTCTAGATGGATTAAGTTGGGTATTATTGGATTAAGAAGGTCTTTGGGTCCCCTTGAGTCATGCAAATGCATAAAGGTGCCGACTTTATGCATTAAGAGCTTTATTTTGAGGTTCCCTGAAGTTTGGGTGTAAAGTGCTTAAGTGGTTAAGTCACAAAATGAGTTTAGAGAAACTGCAGTTACGCCCCGCGTAACTAGAGGTATGCCCAGCGTACCTCCTTTTGGTCACAATCCAGATTCCCTCGAGTACGCCCAACATAAGTTGAGCGTACGCCTCGCATTCATGGATTTGTGCGACTTTGGCTTCTTTCTGTCTTTGGGCTTGAGGGGTTTTGTTCATGGGCTGGGTTTATGTATATTTATGGGCTCGTTTATGTCTAAGGACTTTTGGGAATTGGTCTTGTTATTGCGTTTGCTTTGTTGGATTTAGGATTGTGGTTTTAGGCCTTAGTAGGCCCAATGAGCTTAAGCCTCATGACGTTTTGGGCTTTGTTCTTTGGGCCTTTTCGGGCCATCTGAGATCAACTGTTGGATTAAGGGAATTATTAGGCCTAGGTTAAGGCCCATATAGGGATTGGACCAAATTTGGAAAATTGGGCCATTAGTGGGCTTTTATGAATCTGGTAGTTTTGGGCCTTTTGGTTATTGGTTTGGGACTCGGTTTTGGTTCAAGTTGGACTAGGGGTAAAATTGTCATTTTACCCGAAGAATGGATTATAGATTCTAGTTCGGGACCCAATTGCTCATTGGGTGATATTTTGGTGTTGTTAGCTCGGGGAGTTGTCACGACAGCGGCTAATGATTTCTTGCAGTGAGTTTCAGCATTCGAGGTGAGTCTCCTCACTATTCTATGGGTCGAAGGCACCAATGTCGTCACATTTGGTTTATGTATTGTAGGAAGACCCAGGGGTGACCCTTGGCATTTTGTATGAAAGACCAAGAGGCAGCTCCTGGCAATTTGTATGCAAGACCAGAGTTTGAACTCTGGCAATTGTTAGTTAAGTAGTTGTAGATTGTATGTTAGTTGTCTTTGTGATACTTGCATGGGAGACCAGGAGGTGGCTCATGATACTTGTCTGTAAGACCAGGGTTATGGCCCCCACTTGGCAAGGAAGACCACGAGGCGGCTCGTGACATAATGGCAAGACTACGGATGACACATAGCACTTTTATTGATTGTGATATATGAATAATAAGTATGGCTCGATGATATGAATGTTAATTATGGTTCAGTTGTTATGTATGATATGTGGTATTTGGGGAACTCACTAAGCTTCGTGCTTACAGTTTGTGTTTTTGGTTTCAGGTGATTCCAGTTCGGAAGCGAAGGGTTCGGCTTGATCGCAGCGCATACACCCGTGTTTTCCGCAATATGTGATTTTGGGATTCAACTCTGATAATTGTGTTACTTAGAAATGTTTTAAATGTTTGGATCAAGTTACATCTATGTTTTGATTATAATAAAAGTGAAATTTTTATTCTTGACTTTTGGGATATTACATATCCTTATAATCCAATGCTGCCAACCTTTTTTAGGTTTATTTTGGTAGTATTAACATCTTTGTACTTGTACTTTTAATTCTAATTTTTTCGTGTTGTTAAAAAAGAAAGAAAATATATATATATATATATATATATATATATATATATATATATATATATATATATATATATATATATATATATAAACACAATACTTTAATCATCCGGGGAACTTTTTATAATTTAACCACAAATACTCTAAAGTACTTTTTATACAAAAACACAGCCCTATTAGAAGTTGTCCTGATTATATTGATTATGTCGTAAAAAATAATGGCATGAATTGTATGGGCTTTAATTGGGCACATAAACTCCCATCTCCCTTCACCGAAAACCTCCGCACCATTAACCATCAAACGGTTAGGATTTTCCAACTTCCCCCTTTATGCTTTTGGACACAAACCTTAAATCTTTGACCCAATCACGTTTGTTCTTTTTTTCTTTCAACACATATTTCTGCCACATGTTTCACATCATAATAGCTAGACGCATTTTTGAAAGATCTATGTGAAAACCACAATGTATCTAACTCTATACATTCAATGATTCGATTTTGCCTATACATTCAATGATTCGATTTTGAATGTAGATTTCCAGAGGAGAAAATGACAAAATACAAAGATATTGTTTAGCAAAGTAGCTTAAAAATTATCTTTTAGTTTATAAACTAGCTTATCATCCAGCTATCTCAAGCTAGATTATCAATAAATTAGCTTATAAGATAATATTTTATAAACTACGATAAGCTATCGTTATTTGTTTTAACCAAATGTTAAATAATAATAAACTAACTTATTTTTTCCGAGCATTGTCAAATCCAGTGGAAAGAATATTGGGAAAGACAGATATAAGTTTATCCCTATTTACAATTTACTCCAAAAATTAAAAAGGTAAGGGGTTTGATATAGAAATTGGAAAGTTTTCATGGTTAAATTATATAACTTATCCTAGACATAATCAGAAAACCTTTTATAGCTCATAAAAGTGGTCTTTTATCAAAAATTCAAAGTCTTTATGGTTATAGAGGACAAAATCTTCGAAATAAAGGTACAAATCTAAAACGTGCAACTGCAAGTGTCCGTAAAAATTTTCAATTCGAATGATTTGGGCTAGGTTCTTTTTTTGGCCTTGGTCCAAATATACTTGGGTTAGAGAAACACAAGTGGTCTTATAAAAATTTCAAGTGTCGTAGGCGTAAGGTGGTTGCATGGATTTTTGGCTAACTGAAAAATATTTAGATTCGTTATGGTTCTCTTTTTATGTTTGTGTGGTTTGTGCTTTTAGCTGTGATTGCGTTTCTATGTGGTTTATATATATATATATATATATATATATATATATATATATATATATATATATATATATATATATATATATATGGTGAGGTTCAATAGAGAACCATAATTAACCAAGAAACCAAGGAACCAATCGTGAGCGTTGAAAATCATAACGATCAACGGCCAAGGAAATACATGTACACTTTTACATTGGACGCACACACACCGGATTATACCAAAAAATCCACCCTTTACGAAAAAACCCACCATTTTTTTTCGTTTAAAATTTTTTTTAGGCCATGTTTTTTATCGAAAAAAAAACCGAATATATCGTTGTTCACGATTTTTCGTTCTCTTTCCATAGAGATCAATGATGATATATAAAAAACGAACTTTTTTTTTCGAAAAAAACCAACTTCATTTTCTTTGATGAAAAAATTGAAGGTCTATTTTTTTATAGAAAAAAAATTAATAAATATATCAAAATTCATATTTTTTGTACTTTTTAAACATAGATTCATATTCAAGTTTAAAAAAAAAAAAAAAAAAACTTTATTTCAGTTTAGATTCACATTGTAAACTTGTTCAGATTCATATTGTAAACCTATTCAGATTCACATTATGAACCTCCTTAGATTCACAGTGTGCATAATAAGAAGTCAGATTCACAGTGTGAATCTGAACTGATCGGAGCTTTTTCACATTGTGAATGTTAAAATTTGAAATATTTACAATTTAGATTCACAGTGTGGATCTTCACTGATCGAGGTTTTTTTTTTCAACCTTCTCAGATTCACAGTGTGTATAATAGTAATTCAGATTCTCAATGTTAATATGAACTGTTCGAGATTTTTCATATTGTGAATGTTAAAAATTAAAATATTTACAGTTTAGATTCACAGTGTGAATCTGTACTGTTCGAGGTTTTTTTTTTTAGTCGGTGTTGATGTTTATTAATAGAGTACAAAAAATTAATATTTTTTGGTATAATTAGTTTTTTTTTTTGATAAAAATAAACTTAAATATTGAAAAAACTAAGAAAATTACGTGGGTTTTTTTCGAAAAAAAAAGTTCGTTTTTATATATCATCATGGATCTCTATGGAAAGAGGACGAAAAATCGTGAACAACGGTATATTCGATTTTTTTTTTCGATAAACAACTTGGCCTGAAAAAAAAATTTAAATGAAAAAAAGGAAGTGGGTTTTGTTATAATCCGGTACATGTGCGTCCATTATAAAAATTTACAACCCTTCCTTTTGCGGTTGATCGCTTTAAATTCCGACGTTTTGGATTGGTTCCTTGGTTCCTTGATTAATAATGGTTTTCTATTGAACTTTTCCCTATATATATATATATATATATATATATATATATATATATATATATATATATATATATATATATATATATATATATATATAGGGAAAAGTTCAATAGAAAACCATTATTAATCAAGGAACCAAGGAACCAATCCAAAACGTCGGAATTTAAAAGTCCCGTGGGACCCCGAATATATATATATATATATATATATATATATATATATATATATATATATATATATATATATATATATATATATATATATATATATATACTAGTAGGGATGTCAAAAAGTCCCGTGGGACTCCGAACCCGTGGGGCCCCGATCCCGTATGGGAGATATTTTTCAAAAAAATCGGGGGCGGGGGCGGGGTGGGTAGTCCCGTCCCGAACCCCCAGTGGGGACCCCGTTAATATATTACTTATATTAATATATGTTAATTATAAAAATATAATAATTAATAACAATTATTTTGAACTTCAAAAATTTAATAAAATACCATGTTTTTAAGTTGTTAGTATAACATCTTTAAGATGTTATAATATTTTTATTTTAAACGTGTAAAATTATGCTATAAATAACTATTTTTACCCAAAATAGCTTCTTTTAGCCCAAAAAAATAACTTCTTTTAGCCTAAAAAACACCTTCGTTCGCCCAAAACAATAGTCAACCCAAACGGGGGCGGGGAAACTGGGGCGGGGGCGGGGGTAATCTCAGGATTCGGGGGCGGGGGCGGGGGTAGGGAGGTTAGAGATTTCGGGGGCGGGGGAATAGGAAAATTTTGGGGGTGGGGGGGGATTGCAATCCCCGTCCCGTTTGCCCCCGTTGACATCCCTATATACTAGCCGTTTACCCGCGCCAAGCGACGGGTGCAAATAAATTTTCAGAAATTAATTTATAGAGGTGAGTAGTTTTTCTATGCAAATAGTTGGATGTTTTACGTTGTTGACATTGTAGAGATGCTGGATTTTGGCCAATTTAAACTACAAACAACTCCAATATATTGCCAATACACGTTAATATGTTCATCAATTCATAAAAGATAAGTTATCAAGATCTAATGAAAGAGATAATGACATATATTCCAGTGAAATAAGATGACATAATAAAGAAATCAACAAAAAAGTTAACTCATTTCATTCATAATTAATTCCACAAGATCCTTATTCATTGTTATTGGGAAATGGTGATATGATCTTACAAGAACTTTTACAAACAACTACGTAACTTTAAGGCTTAAAGCGTACCCCCAAAAGAAGAACCAACATTTGATCTTACAAACAACTACATGACTTGCTTCCTGAGGAAAGACAATAGCCTGAAAAAAAATTAGATGAAGACATCAGGATCTGCATATCATTCTCCTACATACCTAAATTAAAAGGCATTAATATATATATATATATATATATATATATATATATATATATATATATATATTCATTATATATGTAAATCATTACTCATATATAAATATTTTCATTATATATGTAAATCATTACTCTTAAGCATAAACGCATTTGGGGGCCACTCTTTACCTCAAATATGAAGGAAAGCTAAACAAAAACATTTTATTTTTCAAGCAAACCTTAATCTCTCAAAGACCCACAAATGGTAAAGTTACATTGCTTATTTAGATTGAAAATATAAAGCTAAAATACATTTTTTTTAAGCTTGTGGTTAGTGTCTTAGTGAAAAGAAATTGTAAATATGAATCTGTATATGATGACAAACATTAGCAGACACTTCACCATGACCACCAAATCATCCCACTGGCCACTGTTGTCACTAAATGTAAGGAAGATGATGACGACGATTCTTAAAGAGAAGAAGGATGGAGAGGAAGGAAGCATGGCTTTCTGCGATGTTTGAAAAAAGAAAGAAGCAAGCATTCAACAGGTTCTTTTGAGAGTGTGTGTGTGTGAGGTTTTTTGAGGATGGTCTATGGGGAAAGGAGAATTGTTGGTACATATAACAAAGTAAAGGAAAACAGGCCAGAATCGAAGGATATCAGCCAAGATATCAAGATTCAACATTGACTCAATTGGGGATTAAAAAGGATTTTGTCAAAAAGTAGAAGAGATAAGTGCGGGAGATTATGGTAGCTAGGGTTTCTCATTGCACCGATGATGAGGAGGATGCCTAGGTGGCCGAAGATGGAGTGGGGTATGAGTAATGGCTTGTGATGGTCTTCGATTTAAGGGAAGAACGCTGACGGTTGAGTGTCCAGTGATTGCAGTGTAATAGTGGTGCGACCGGTGATGTGACACCGAGCGGATGATGATGGTGGTATTAGGTGTGAGGTGGTGAAGACGATCGTGTGTGGTGGTGTTGGTCACCGATTATGGAGAAAGATGAGAGCGGTGGCTTAGGTAAAGATATAGATTGTGAATGGAGAAGAGGGGAGGTATTATATAGATGGCAAAGAAGGGTAACAGAGTTATACCATTATAAGGCTAAAGAAAGGGCGAAATAGTGGGAGGTTGTTTGATCGGGGTAGAGAATGAGATTTGGTCAAACGCCAATACGTATGTTTGACCATATAAGATTGAATGCATAAACTTACGTTCTTGACTTTTTCAAGACCAAATAAGGTTTTACTTAATATGTAACGCATAAAATTGTTGTAAATAATGCAATAAGCCTTGTACCTCTTAAAATTCAGCAAAACATGCTAAATGCTTATTAAGGTATAAAGATATAGTAGTAAGTATGGTGTGGTTTTTAAAATGATGCCTTTTTTTAAACCGTAAAACCAATAGCTATAGCCATATTTCTTTGGGCTTATAATAAGTCGATCACAAATATAAATCGATTTATGGCAAGTTAGTGGCTAAAATACTAAAAATCTCTAAACTATGATAAAAACATAATTAAAGCAATTTAAAATAGTATTTTTACGGCAAAAAATACATTTCATAAGTCATTAAAGTGAAATCTTGCTTCCTAGTTGCTTTTTAATCAAACATAACTCAAGAAAAAAAACCATAAACAAAGTAATATATATATATATATATATATATATATATATATATATATATATATATATATATATATATATATATATGGGAGGGGCAAAGTGTATTTATTTTTTTTCATATTTTTATTTTTAATATCAACTTATTTTTATTTTTATTTTTATTTTTTTATTACGACATTGTACAATTTCATATTTATTTTTATTTATAGCATCTTAGTTATTTTGTTTTTTTTATTATAGTACAGTAGTTTAAAAAACATTGTGCATTTTAACATCCTATTTTTTTCCAATTATACAATCATATACATTTCACATACAATTACACATACATATACATTTTTGCAATTATAACATCATATACATACAAGATACACATACATTTCACATACAAATACACATACAAATACACATACATATACATTTTTACATACATATACAAACATATACATACATTTTTACATATATATCCACACATATACATACATATTTATATAAATATACACATATACATATACATTTCACATAAAAATACATACATTCCATATATATACATACATTTTGACATAGATTTTTTCATATATCTACACCTATATACATAGATTTTTCACATATACATATATTTCACATACAAATACTCTTATACACATTTTTTCATGCATACACATACATTTCATATACAAATACAAATATACATATACATTTCACATACAAATACAATTATACATACATTTTTTTTCATACATACACATACATTTCATATACAAATACACATATACATATACATTTCACATATAAATACCAACATTTCATATACTACATTAAAAACAGAAAAATTAAGAAAAAAAACCTAGAAATCGTTGTGGTGGTGGTGTTGTGGTCGTCACCAAAGAAGAGGTGGTGTCACCGGAGAAGAGGCTGTGAAACCACCAAAATCTCACCAAAATCACAAATTACCATACAAATTTGTTTCAGAAAAGAAATTGAAAGAGAAAGGAGGAAATGGAGCACATACCGTCACTGCAGATGCCGGAAAACTTATCACAGCCGGAAAAACAGCTAAAGTGGGGGAGAGGAGGAGTGAAGTGGAAAGGAGAAAGGAGAGGCTTTGTGGTGGTGGTTGCTAGAGAAATCGATAGGAGGAGCTGAAATCGATAGGAGCTGTTGTGGTGGTAATTCGCCGGAAAATCGCCAAGAGGAGGATTGGGGGTGATTGTGGCACCTGTTCTGAGACACGAAGTTGTGGTAAAAGGGACGAACCCTTTAGCGGCGACAGTATTTGCGGCGACAGGCTGCCAATTGGGGGCGACAAGTTGGAGGGAAGGGGTCCCGCATTTTTTTGGTGACTAGTAGCGATCACGGCGGCATCTCTATTCTCATCGCCGCTATTGCTTTCGTATGGAGGAACCATGACCGTTGAATCAGATGAAAAATAAACGGCAACGATTGACTATGGGCGAAGTCACACGGATCGTCGATGTACGCTATTAGAGACGACGCGTTAGCGGCGACGGGCTGCTTTTAGCGACGACACATACGCGTGTTGTCACGTGTTGTCCCTAATAGTACCTGTCGTTTCTAATACCGTCACCCCTAATACCTATATTTCTAGTGTGTGACAGGGCCTAATTTTTTTTGGAGCCATTTATATATATATATATATATATATATATATATATATATATATATATATATATATATATATTCAAAATGTCATATTGTATGGTTTTACAATCCAGTTTGACAAAAATGCAATAATGGTCCCTGTGGTTTGTCATTTTTTGTGGATATGGTCCAAACCTTTTAAAAATTGGATTTCTGGTCCTTATTGAGAGGTTTGTTTGTGGAACAAGTCCCTGGAGTTAACTTCCGTTTGTTTGTGGCTGTTAAACCCCTCACGTGCATTGCACACGAGGGCATAAATGTCTTTTTACTTGAGGGACCATTTTTACAATTCCTGAAATAAACCCACTTGTTACCGTATTAGCGCCATATTACACACAAAACATTTAGTTATCTCTTACACTTCCATCTTCTTCGTCATTATTTTTGAACGCAAAAACCCTAATCAAGATTTGGTCCAAGGTGTTTACTTGTTTTTGCTTTTCAACTGTAAATGGTGTTCGTAATGTGGGCGATTAGGCCAAAAGGCAAGACGTATGACATCACAAATGAATATGGTTAGTTTCACTTCTCCTCTGTTTACGAAATTTTGTTGGGTTTCTTGATGATCTGAAGAACAGAGCCAAAAATACAAACATCTGATAATTTTTTACTTAATGTTTTTTGTATCTTGTAGAGCGTGTACCAACAATGTTCACCATAAAGCTACACCATGGTGGAAATTTTACCAAGCTTCCAAATACGAAATATGTTAAAGGTGAAGTGCGATATATTGATTTAGTAGACATTGTTCATGAACTAGACGCAATGATGCTAGAGCTAGGTTACTCTGTACCCCCAGTAATATATTACCATTTTAGGATTCCTCATGAAGACTTGGATTTTGGTCTTAGAGCCTTAGGGAATGATAATGATGTCTTGAATTTGGCTCAATATATTGGAGATAACAAGGTCATTGAAGTGTATACAGAACATGGACAAACTAATTTGCTGACCTATTTTATGTCTCCAAAAGGAAAGCAAAAGGTTATTATTAAGGAGCTCTATGATGGTGATCTTCCAAAAGAAGCAAATGCACCTCAAGTACCAGCAAAGGATAAAACCCCAATAATAGATGAAGCTAATGATCAAACACAGTTGCCAGGGTATATGTCATTGATACTCTTTGACAGAGTCCCTACACAAGTTTCACCAGAGTATAGAAGAAATGGAAGGGTGAACTCAATAGTTGGTCAAAGTTCTTGTGCCAAGAAGCTTCGTTTAGTTGAATTGGATGATGTAGTAGAAGATCAAGGTGGTGATCATGCTAAATTGGATGATGTTGTACAAGATCAAGGTGGTGAGAATCCTAAATTAGATGATGTGGTACAAGATCAAGCTGGTGAGCATGCTAACATGGATGATGTGGTACAAGATCAAGATGCTGAGCATGCTAACATGGATGATGTGGTACAAGATCAAGGTGGTGACCATGATAACTTTGATTATGATGACTTTCATCATGAGAACTTTTATCATGATCACTTTGATCCTTTTGATGGAGAACATTATCAACCACCAGAAGATGAGAATGTTGAAGACCATCAGTCTGAACATGAAAAGTCTGCTGACAGTGATGATCTTGGGCAACAATCAGAAGAACAGTATGATGAACTTGTTGATGATGAAAACAATGTATCAGAAGTGGAGGTGGATATGACTGACTTTAACCTCAATCTTGATAAGGATGATGGTTGTGTTCAAATGGATGGGTTTCATAACGGGGTTGGGACAAATGATGAACATGAGGACATAGAAGTCATTGACAATGATAGATGAGATTCTTTAGATGAAGGGTCAGAAGATGAAAGGAAAAGAAGATGTGTTCTTAAGAATTTGGCTAAGGAGAAAAGATGCAGTCTTGGCAATGTCCATAAGGCCAGTTTTTATGTGGGGCAAAAGTTTAAATCAAAGAAAGATTTGAAAGAAAAAATTGACATGCACGCATTAGAAACTAGGAGGAATTTATATTATAAAAAGAATGACAAGCTTAGACTTCGGGCATTGTGTAGAGGCGTAGTCCCCGTCATGAATGCAAGTGGGGTGGTGGGCACAGGTATTGTCCAACTATTCCCATGTGCTGAGCACAGGTATTGTCTCAGGCACATACATCAGAACATGAGAGTGAAATGGAAATTGAAAGAGTACAAGGATCATTTATGGAGATGTGCAACTGCAACCACTATACCTGAATTTGAACATTGCATGAGAGAATTATGCAACTATGACAAGGAGGCATGTGAATGGCTTAGAAAGATTCCTCCAAAACACTGGGTAAGAAGCCATTTTACAGGTACATAACTTACCATAAATTACTATATGTTAAATGTGGACTTGTACTTAAAACAATATGTCATTCTTTTTAACAGACAGAGCAATCTCTGATATACTGTTAAACAACCTTTGTGAGGTATTTAACAGCAAGATAATAGAGGGAAGAGATAAGCCTATCATAGGTTGTTTGGAGTATATTAGACAATACTTGATGAAGAGAATCTGTAATGTTATGAAGGTGATGGACAAGGCAAAATGGCCTTTAACACCCACTGCAACAACCATATTGGATGTAAACAAGTCTCATGCATCACATTACATTGCTAGGTGGAACGGGGGTGAGAAATACCAAGTCACTGGGGCATGGCAAGATCAACATGTTGTAGATGTTAGGAACAACACATGTACTTGCAGGAAGTGGGAGCTAACAGGCATCCCCTGTAAACATGTCATTGCAACCCTTTATGAAATGACCAAGAACTCAGATGATGTCGGTGACATTTATAGGTGGGTCAATAAGGTATACTGGTTGGATACATGGAAGAATGCATATTCCTATAAGGTAGAGCCCATAAAAGGAAGAATAATGTGGCCTAAAAGTTTGTGTCCCACCACACTTATCCCTCCAATACATCATAAGCAACCAGGTAGGCCTACAAAGAAGAGGAAGAAAAGTGAGGATGAAAAATTGAGTCAGAGTCAAAGAGGGAGTCAAAGTCAGAGTGGTACTCATGGTGTAAGTCAGGAAGAAGGTTGTAAAGTTGGTCCTGATGGAGTTCAAAAATTAACAAGGAAATATGTCAGTGTAACATGTGCAAAATGCAAAAACAAAGGTCACAACTCAAGGACATGCAAAGGTCAAGGAGGTGGAAGTTAGGTGGAAGTTGAAGATCAAGGCTGTGTTTGTTTTGGCAGATGTTATTTGCTACTTTTAGAAGTGTTTTGATGTTAAAAAACTTATGACTTATGATTATTTTGGTTTTCATTAGTATGATAAGTATTAGAACATATATATGGTTGCATATTTTGGGATAATGTAATTGCACTATATGCTTGTAGTCTATTATGTAATTGCAACCTTGGTTATTATGGTTTTTGGTTATTGTTGTGTATTATGTAATTACAGTCAATTATTCACATTAACCTTTCTTTCACCTTACAAAAAACTACAAAGAACCTTACAAACAACATAAGCAATTCCATAAAATTCATATTTATATCAGGAAGAACTGAACTACATAAACAACTTACTTTGACCTTACAAACAACTACAAAGAACCTAGGTCAAAGTACCAAAAACCATTAATCCACCCAAAAACCACACTTTTATCGATCTTCAACAAAAAAAACCCACCCCATTGCCCTATTACCTAAACCTAAACAGACCTTATGAACAAAATCACAAAAAACACCCAACTAGCCAACAACAGAATCTTTAGAGCTGTGTACCAAGCTTGCATTCGGTTCATATTTCTCAATAGTCCAGGAATAATGACTTTAGACCTTTCACACATGGGGGGATCAACCCATCCGATGAAGCGACAAGCAGAATCCTTCAAAAAGGGGAAAATAACAAATGTTATTTGATTACAAATCAAAATGGGTGCAAACGGATTTCTTTACCTTTTGAGGGCAAGCATAGAAACGTCTGCCTGGGTTCTTCGGTGTCCATGAGCATTTAACAACAACAAACTTACCACAAAAACAGAGAACCATCGTGTGATTAACTGACAAGACGACCGTTAACAAAGAGAGATAAGAGAAGGAAGAACAACTTGAAAGTTACAGAACAACGTTTGGGGAAGAACTTGAACGTTGGGGAAGTCTCTATATATTAGTTCAGGAATTGTAAAAATGGTCTCTCAAGTAAAAAGACATTTATGCCCTCGTGTGCAATGCACGTGAGGGGTTTAACAGCCACAAACAAACGGAAGTTAACTCCAGGGACTTGTTCCACAAACAAACCTCTCAATAAGGACCAAAAATCCAATTTTTAAAAGGTTTGGACCATATCCACAAAAAATGACAAACCACAGGGACCATTTTTGCATTTTTGTCATCCAGTTTTTACTGCAACATATAATGATAAATTGAACTGCAATAAAAAATCATACCATTAGGTATGAGGTATTTTATGATTTGATTGTTCCGGTTTGTGATTTGGTTTTTTCTCACCTTTATGAGTGGGTTTGGAAGGGTTAGGCAATGTGATATACACCGTTTCAAGTGCGCATGGTGCTGATTAGGAGTTCTGTCATGTGAAGACTGAAGGCATACCATACAAGACTTTGTTGTGCAAGGGCCAAGGAGGCTTTATAGTAGGAGTGAGCAAAAACCGAACCGCAAACCAAAAAAACCGAAAAAACCGCATAAACTGAAACCAAAAAACCGAAACCGAAATGAAAACCGATGGTGCGGTTTTTAGTTTTGCAAAAACCGAAAATACTTGGTGCGGTGCAGTTTCTAGTCTCGTAAAAATCGCAAAAAACCGAACCGCACCGCATATATATATATATATATATATATATATATATATATATATATATATATATATATATATATATATTAAGCGTTGATATTTGTAAGAACGAAGAACTTATGATAATTAAAATTTCTATAAATATAAATATTTATCTTATCTATCAGATGATGATTGTATATTTTTAAGCATACATTCAGTAGTGGTTACAATAACTAGTAATGTTTATGACATTTTTTAACTTTTAAATATGATGAGTACTAGTGACGATAGTATCATTTTTATGAATACGTTAATTGATATTATCACATGTACCTATGAAACAAATATTATATTAAATTCGTATTATGTTCAAACATTAGAAACGTGTTGGATAAGTGATTATGTAATTTGATTTCAAACCAAGAGGTGATGGTATTGGTTTATCTCCAAAAAATGATTAGCATTCCTCCTCTGAGTCAAAGTAACTCACCGAGTTACTTGAGTTTTAGTAAAAAGGCAAAACGAAAACCAAAAAAAATAATAATAACAAAAAACCGCAAAAAAACCGAACCGCAAAAAACCGCAATAAAAAACCGCAAAAACCGAACCACATAAAAACCGAACGGTGCGGTTTCTAAATTTCAAAAAACCGAAGTTGCGGTTTTCGGTTCGGTTTTGGCCAAAAACCGTACCGAACTGCACCACGCTCACCCCTACTTTATAGGATGAAATAGGCGTGACCTATTAAAATTTGACATGTTTTTTAAATATTTATTATTTAAATGTTTGGATAGCGTAAATAACATTTAAATATTTTATTAATTTTTTGTATTTTGGTATCTCATAATTAAAACACTTTTGTTTTAAAAAAAATTAATTATGCAAATTCATTTTAATAACATAATCTCATTTCCAAATAAAATATAAAACCATATTTGGTTTTATATGAGGCAATTTGGCCTTCGATTTTCTATTCTTCGACATGTTTTACTACACAAAATACATTATATTCTTTTATTTTTCAATCTAGAAAACGTTATCCTTAGTGGTAAGATTGAAAGGTTATGATACATCTAACATTGTAAAAATTGGGCCTTTAGTGTCTGATAAATGATAGTATGTTAAGTTAATTCAAATCTGTCTTGGGCGGTCCTAGTCAGTCTTAGGCGTGTCTAGACGGCTTAGTGTCTAGGCAGCATAAGCCGATCAAAAAGTTATACAGTCAAAATTTTCAAAAACATTCTACAATTATTCAAATTTATGATAATTGGTGACTTAATTACAAAGATTGATGACTAAAATTATGAAAAAGATTCTCAATTAGTCTAAAAATTATGATATATAATGATTTCAATATTTTGGCTATTGAATATGTCAAAGTTTTATGGTTATTTACTTATTTACTTATTTTGATCAGATTTAGGTAATATGTCGTTTTTTTAACAAATTCTATTACAATTAAGACTGTGTTTGGCACGCCACGGCTAGCTAATACGCTAGCTTATTTTTTGAGCTTTTTTATGTTGTCGTGTTTGGCAAACCTTTAACATACCCCTTAATTAATTATAGAAACACATTATCTTAAATGACCTTTTATGTAATTTTATATCTTTCGGTTAGCTTTTCAGCTAGTTTACCAAACATCAGTTTTTATCAGATAGCTTTTTATTTAACAGCTATTTTTCAGCTTTCAGCTAGTTTTTCAACTATCACGCCAAATATAACCTAAGGCTCTCCGCCTATGCGCTGATTAATCCTTAACGTCTGTCGACCAGTTAGTCCCTTAACGCCTGTCGACCGCCCCCGGACCACCACCTTACGCCTGTATATCTATCAACTTCATATTTTAAATTCTTTAACTCCTCGCAAAAAAAATCATACTTCCCACATTACGGGCGTGTTTGGCAAAAGTAGCTGTTAGCTGGAAGCGGATAGCGGTTAGCTGGTAGCAGGTAGCTGTATATCTATCAACTTCATATTTTAAATTCTTTAACTCCTCGCAAAAAAAATCATACTTCCCACATTACGGGCGTGTTTGGCAAAAGTAGCTGTTAGCTGGAAGCGGATAGCGGTTAGCTGGTAGCAGGTAGCTGGTAGTGGGAAGCTGTAGCTTTTATTTGTTATATGAATGTTTGGCAAAAGTAGATGAAAGCTTTTGAAATATATAAAATTACATAAAAGGACACTTGATTAAAAATAAATAAATATATAAATATATTTTTAAGGGTAATTATGGAAATTGATTTCAAAAGCTCATGAGCGTTTTGTTAAACGCTACATGAAGTAGCTTTTAGAATCGGAGCGTTTTGTTAAAACTAAAAGCTAAACGCTCATACTGTCAAACGAAGCTTTTTGTTTAAACTAGAGCGTTTTATCAAAAGCTAAAAGCTAGAAGCTCCTAAACGCTTCCAAAAGCTCCGTGGCAAACACGTCCTGTTAGCCCAATAAACTAGATTCAAATATATCATAAGATGTTATTGTTCCAACTTCCAAATGGCATCAACTTATGTCAAATAACTACCCAAAAACTAAATTGTTGTTATTTACATCAAAAGGAGAACAAAAGCTAAGATCATCAGTTTAAGCAGTGAAGAGAAGGACATACATAGTTACATACCAGTTATTAAACCCCACTACCAGAACTTGAAGAGCAGCCATGATCAATTGTTGAAGCCATCGCCATCAATCTCTGTTTCCTCTCTTCTTCATACTCAGGATCATCTGTTGGTAATTCATGCCTGCAAATAGGACAAGTGTTCCTTGAATCCAACCATGTCAATATACAGACGCCATGATACATATGCCCACAAGGTAATTGCTTCACAATCATCTGTTCATTATTGAACATTCCATCTTTGCATACAGCGCAAGATTCAGAAGACGTCATTGCGTTTACCTCAACCGTTTGCAATGCTTGAACAGCTGATTTGGACGCCGGCGGCGGCCCTCTCTTATCGTTGCTGTCACTCTCGGCTAGGGTTTGTAAAAAGGAATCGTATCCTGTTGCGTCAATGTAATCACCTGGGTTTCCGATGTAATCATCTTCAAATTCGAGACGCTGTTGACCGAATGTGACTGATTGGTCTTCGAGTTGTAACAGAAGCTCCGCCCAATCGAGAATCCTGTCATGACGGCCGGCGGATAAACCGTGGTCGTGGAGACGAAGACGGAGAAGATGACGCCTTTGTCTCTGACGCAACTCTTCCTCTTCGTCTTCTTCGTTTTCATCATCCGATCCTTCACGATCTCGATTTCCTCGATTACGATTCTCATCGGCATCATCTTCATGATGATTATCGTTATTTTCGTCCGATTCTTCAACCTCGCCGAAGACATGAACCGAGACATCGACAGCGGAATCAGGAAGGGGCAAATCGTTTTCGTCTTCAGGAGAAGCGATTGCTCTGAGGAACTGAACAATTTCGTTGCTGAGAGGTGGAATTTCATCATCCATTAGGTCACCGATATGTGATAGAGGGATGGAGATCGATTGAACGAAGCCGAGTTTGCACTCGAAACAGATGACGTCAGGATGATCGGGTAGGGCTTCGACGGCGACACTTTTTTCGCAATGGTAGCACCAGTATTCGGTATGAGGATTATTAGGTACAGCAGCAGAGATTGGATGCGGTGGAGACGGTGGTTGAGACGGCTGAGACTGCGATGGTGGTGGGGTTTCGGCCATCTGAGTGTAAAGATTGGGAGGCTGTTGGAAGCTAAGATTTATCGGGTGATGTCATGTAGGGAGTCAATTCATAATTCAGCATGGACCACAAATGAGTTCAGTACAACCGACTTCAAGTTTAACTCGACTTTGGGTTTAGCCAAACATCCAATTTATCAATGATGTGGACCTAACTTCTTTAAACATCTTAATTATTTAGGCTTCACTTACTGGGCTCGTCGAGGACCTCAGCAACGTCTAAGTGTGCTCGGCCACGAACACTGGGCCATTCACGAGCCGAGCTTAGTTCCGCAACTCGATGTATTATTACCGATGAGAGAGTGTGAGGGTTTGGGTATTTTAAAAATGTAATTGTTTTTTTGGGTCAAAAGTGACCGATTTTTTCAATTTTTTTTTCTTAAAATTTTCCATCTTTCTACCTTATATTAATATTAGTATATATCATATTTCATCCTAGTTTACCTTCTTTAATTTTTTACTCAAACAACCTCATTTTTGTGAAAAAATAGTTTCTCCTTCCAACCCAAAAAAAACTTCAAAATAATATCAAAAGAAACACCAAAAACATAAACTCAATCTTACATTCTTCACTTAATTTCATTCAAAGCCAAAGTGATCGGCCTATTTATTCACCTCCAAATTTACACTTTGGTGGTGTTTATTATCCATATCAAGTCCAAAACCAACATCAAATCAAAAACCCACATCAAGTTCAAACCAACCTCAAATGAATTTTTCATCCCAACTCCAACCGCAAATGGAAAATGACTTCAACTTATTTGACCATCTTCCCGACTCCCCATCAATATCCAAACCCAATTGTAACGCTTGATATCCGATATGAAGTTAATTCCAAATTGTTTATGTTTTCCCTATAGGACACGGCGTGTTAGAGCCTCAACAGGGCGTGTCGAGATGTTTTTGGTCACAGAGTTTAATGAACCAACACGACGTGTTGAGGTGCCTCAACACGACGTGTTGGCAGCTGGGGAAGGAAACCCTAATTTGCACCCTATATAATCTCCTTAAGTCCCAAGGGCTGGTCTCCTTACCAGCCTCCATTGTCACCTAAAACCCTAAATCGAGTATTGAATTTCCTTGATGGTGTTCTTGAACTTTTGAGTGGGTTCTTGTGGATTTTGTGCTCATTTGAAGGAGCTTTGGAATTTGAAGGTGCCTAACTTGGAAGGAAGGCCATAGATCCAGAATCTCACCACTATTTGAAGTCTCCTTGAGGTATCAAGTTCATACCTTGCTTTGTTGTTGATTAGATCTTCTCTTATGGGGTTTTGTTATGATTTTTGGCTTATTGTTGGGTTGTCTAAGGAGTTAAGTTGTTTAAGGGTTTGTTCCTTCAGATCTGGGTTGTTTTGGTATTCTTGAGCATAAAGGTGCAAACTTTATGAGAAAAAGGTGGCATGCATGCTTCTAGTCCTCTATTAAGTCCCTTTTTAGCTTAAGAGCTTCATTTAGTCATATATGGACGTAAAGTTGGCAAATTTACGTGTTAATCCAGCTCAAGGAGGTCAGATCTATGTTTTGGGCCTATGTCTTTAAGGATTAAGTGCTTATTGGTTAAGCTGTTGAATCTAGAGCAAACACGACGTGTTTGCAAGCCAACACGGCGTATTGGCTAGGGATTTCCTGATTATATGGATGATGGAAGAACACGGGTTGTCCATGAAGCAACACGGCGTGTTGGGTCAACATGGACTGTTGACCTTGACTTTGACTTCTTTTAGTTTACCAGGGTTGACCATTGGATATTTTGGGTTTGGGTCATTGGAGAATAAGTGTTTTGGTTTAGCGAAATTATTGGGCTTTAGGATAAGGCCCATATGGGGGTTAGGCCCAATTTGGAGAATTGGGCCATTTTGTGGGCCTTTGTGGATCTTTTTGGTTTTGGGCCTTAGTTTTGGTTCAAGTTGTGCCAGGGGTAAAATGGTCATTTTACCCCAAGTATGGATTATGGACCATAGTTTGGAAACCAATTGCTAAGTGGGTGTGATTTTGTTCTGATAGCTCGGGGAGTCGATAGGGCAGCAGCTAGGGATTTCTTTCAGTGAGCTTCAACATTCGAGGTAAGTCTCCTCACAGTTCTATGGGTCGAAGGCACCAATTGTTGGATTAGGTGTCTAAGCCCATAACTATAATTGGTATATACTTGACCCGATAGTAGCATGGTCCATTTAGGTTGCCTTCACCGGAGCAATTTGATAGGATGGATATTTGAGAAAGAGGTTATTTGTGATTTATTAATATATTATAAGAATAATATATTAATTGATAAATCATATTATTTAATTGGTATTGATCAAGAATTAATTTAGTGATCAAAAGAGACTAATTAAATTAACGGAGACTGATTATGTAAATCAGTGATACATATAGTTTGGGCTAATGATCCATAATTGATTAGTAATGGACTAAGCTTATGTGAGGTTTCATGAAGTGTTAGTCCAAATGAATTATTGGATCAAAAGCCTAAGTGAATGGATTAGGGTTTACAAGTGACTCTTGGAATTCTACACTATATATGTAACCCCTAAGCCCTAAAATCGGAGACAAGAGTATTCTAAGAAGAAGCTAGCCGATTTTGGTGCCTCCAAGCCCACTCTCATTGTCCTCCATTGTTCTTGGTGTTTGTGACTTATTTGAGGCATCACATTTGAGGTGCTAAGCTCTTATAAGGCCAAGTTCTACAAGCTACAACAAAGAGGTAATCATCTTACTTGTTTTTATGTTTCAATTATCAATGTTGTATGCTAGTTAGGCTTCATGCTTTGGAAAAAGAAAATTGCATGTATAACTAGAGAAAACTTAGATCCAAAGCATTAGGGTTGTATGTGCACCATAGTGATGTTATTGTGCTAAAAAAACCCATCAGTGGTATCAGAGCCTAGAGTGTTTTCTGTTATATTAATGCATTGTTTGTTTTTCAAATATGGAAAAAAATGTCATTTTTGGCCACTGACTGATGAACTCGTTGAGTCCATGCCATGAACTCGACGAGTAGGATCCCCTATTTGCAGTTTTTTCGAGTTTTTTTGGCCAGAATTGGATTAGGATCATTACCACAGACTGTTGTGTATCATAAAATTTGTTTATTCTGATATGGTGATGATTATCCTCGTCTAATTAAAACAAAATTATCAAATTTTAAGATAATAAGTTGATTATTTGTATTATTTGATTTGAATTGTCTTGCTATGTGAGTTGAATTAGGTCAAATTAGTAAGAGATAAAATATGTGATTATTTTACTTTTTTAAAATTTGATCTAAATGGCTTTGAAGAGTTACAAAATTTGCCATCAAGTTTTGGAATTCAAAAGGTCTTAAAGAGTTACAAAACTTGCCATCAAGTTTTGGAATCCAAAAGGTTTTGAAGAGTTTCAAAACCTGCCCTCAAGTTTTGGAATTTAAAATGTCTCATTTATGAAACATTAAAATTCTAAAATCCAAGAGTCTTTGAAGGTTTTCAAAACTTGCCCTTAACTTTTGGAATTTGAAAAGTCTCATTTATGAAACATTAAATTCTAAACCCTAGAATGTTAAAAGTTTAAAATTCAACTATTATACTATTATAATATTAAAGGATTAATACGTATATATATATATATATATATATATACATATATATATATATATATATATGTGTGTGTGTGTGTGTGTGTGTATGTATGTATAAGACAAGTCATTATTACCGTTAGTAGGTCTCATTCACGAAGTTGGTCTATAAGGGGGGTATAAGGAAATTGCCTATAAAATAACGATTGAATAGGTGTCCATTTTCACCCACCGCTTCCTTGAATGGTGGATGGTCGTTAGCCGAACGGGTAGGACAAGACATTAATTCTCATTAAAAAGTATAATGATAATTATAAAAGTAACTAAATGTTTTTTCTAAAATTCCCAATTTTAGTTACTTTAGGAAAAATGTGAAAATGGTGCTACTCCATGAAATTGCACTTTGCACCTTGCCAAGTCTTTAGTGGAGCGTGTGTGGTTAACCGGCACACTAACTTGGACTAGCAAGGGTGACAAAGGGTAGCTTGATGTTTGTCATAGATCAATGGAGCATGTTTGGTTAACCGGCACATTGATTCGGTGATAAATGACATCGAGAGTACCAAGCAAATTTGCATGGTTATTCACACCTTGTTTGTGATCCTCGGTATCCCAGTCACAAACTTGAAGGGCATAATCGAGATTTAAACATGCCATTGAAAAGTTCAATGAATCTAGGAATTTCAATTCATTTAAAACCTAATCTTCATTTTCGTTTTTCATGGTGGAAATTGGTAAATCGTCATTTACCTACCTTCAAATATTTTGCAAATGGATTACGGCATCCCTCTTCCGAATTGTAGAATATTGTGTTGGGTCATAGCCTTAATATTTCATTTGGGTGTTATATTAAGGATCCTTATCTAATCTAAACTTTGTCTTTATTTTCAGATGTCTACTTCAAACACTGCTTCAAACTGAAACTCTTCCTGCTCTTTCTCCCTCATGAACTTATGTGGGAGGGTCATTTTTGATGGATCGAATTTAAATGATTGGATTCGAAACATCCGCATGGCCATTCGATACGAGGAAAAAGAGTATGTCCTCGATAAAGAGCTTAAGGAGATTGATGAATCTACTGCCACTTTGAACAGATAGTTGAGTATATGGCTCATGAGAAGGACGCGGCAAAGGTGTCGTGCATCATGATAGCTACCATGACTCCTGAGCTTCAGAAGTCATATGAGGACTTCTGGCCTTTCGAGATGCACCAAGACTTGATGAAAAGGTACCATCAAAGTGCTCGAAAAGAAAGGTATGAAATCATTGCCTCCATGATAACAACAAAAATGAAGGATGGAGATTCCATCACGGCCCACTTACAAAATATGCAAACGTCTGTTGACCGCTTGCTAACGTTGAATGTCATATTCGATGAAGAGTTGGCCATTGACATTATCCTACACTCTTTGCCTCCATGTTATGATCATTTCAGAATGACTTATCATATGAACAAGGAGGAAGTCACTCTAAGCAACCTTCAAGGCCTATTGAGAACTGCTGAAAGTAGTTTAAAAGGCAAGTCTGTTGTACCCACTCCGACTGCTTCCCCAGTCTTGGCAATTGGACATGGGAAGGGAAAGAAAAGGAAAGCTCCTTCAAAGAATCACAAGGGAAAGTCTCGTGATGGATCCTCTTCTAGTGGGTCCAAAGGTCGTTCTGCTGCTCCCTCTTCCAATCCGGAAGAAGCAGAGTGCTTCTATTGTCATGATAAATAGCACTGGAAACGAAGCTTCCCCAAATACTTGCAGGACATCAAGGATGGGAAGATAAAACCCACCTTCGCAGGGTCTAAAAAGAAGTAGGGATGTGGAGCACGGGAAGATGAACCTGATCATAAGGAATAGGAAAGCGTCGCCTGTCACCAAGATTGGAGTTTATTCTTTATTGCTTAATAATGGGTTAGAGTTAGATTTGAATAATTGTTGCTACTCGTCAGATATAGCGAGAAACATTATTTCTTTTCATGGTTTGTATAAACAAGGTTTTAGATTTTCATTTAATAATGAAATTGGTTCTGTAAATGCCTTTAATAATGGTATTTTTTATTTTGAAGCATTCCCTTGTAATGGTGTATATGAAACTGTGATGGTTGTAAACAACTTAGGAAATAATGTATTGCATATTGATTCGTCCAATGGTTTGGACAAAGCATGCTTATGGAATTGTCGTCTTGGACATGTCAACAAGAAGCGTATAGCCCAACTCCAAAAGGATGGATAATTAGAGTCATTTGACTTAAAGTCAGATGACACGTGCAAATATTGTTTGCTTGGAAAGATGACCAAGTCACTTTTCACTTGTCACACCCCCAAACCAAGGATGGCGGAAACGTCCGGGGGTGGAGGACTTCATGTATAGTATCATAACAACAATTGTAATAGTAATTCAAGCAAACCCAACCAACAAATATATAATTGAAAAAGTTACATCATTGTATGAATTACATGTTTACGAATCAATTACATTATGTTGACAAAATATGAAATAGTAGACGCCTTAGCGTCCCATCCTCAAATGCACTTGGTTACCTGTTTAATGATTTCCTGAGAATACAAGTTGTTTGAAAAAGTGTCAACACAAGGGTTGGTGAGTTCATAAGCTTTTGTTTGGTATTATTAAAAGCCTTTCGTTTGTAAAAGTAGTATTTGTGTTAGAAAATCCAATATTTTCCTTAATGTGTAAATGTAGTCTTAAAACCCAAAGACCGAAATGTACAAGTAATTTGTCATATTTATAGTAAAACAATGCAAGTTTAAATCGACATAAACTCGTTAAATTTTAATGAAGTTTCCGTAAATTCCAATGTTTATTAATACTTTATGTGAGTTTATTATAACCATACTATGACCAAGGTTGCCTAAAACGACGTTCTTCAGGCGTCGGAAATGTTATGACATTTGTCACCCCAGACCTATCGGTCTAACTGTTGCATGCAGTTTAGGTGTGGGTTTGTCAAACCCAATATAGATCTATACACAACTATCACGCTCTCCCTCAAGGAGACTCTGGTTACAATACAGGACTTAATGGTAATTTGAAGTAAATGTCTCACAAAGTCATTAACGAAATTACATGTTATGAAAACTTGGTACCGTATGGCCATACCTTGCTTAATGAAAATATCCTTTGTATAAATGTACCCTTTTTAAATGTATGTGTTATGTAATGTATCATAAACTATACCTATTATAGTTTATCAACCAAGGGTAGTACGTAGTAATGTATGCAAACTATATTCAAAATAGTTTATTAAATGTTTGAATGTATTGGTTGTACTTTGATTATAATCGCTTGTTATTCTTTATATTTTATATGTCCAAATCCATTTGTAAACTGATGTGTGTCTAAATATTAAGATAAAATGTCATATATTGCAATAACATATAATCACATAAAGATATACACCTTGCTCAACATGTTACAAGGTGAAATGAAATTGACAGCAACTTTTTGTTGTATACAGTTTCTGTTACTGTTCTTAGAAAATTTATAGAAAAATCATCAAAGCTCTAAATCCAAATCCGCAAATTCTGAGAGTTTGGAATATGAGTCTAGTTTGTTCGTAAATTTTATCATGATTTTTAGTGATCTCTAACAGAGGTGAAAATGTTCATAATCACAGACTGGTCCGGGTTTGCCTCTGAAATGATAGGCAGTTTGTAAAAATCACCATAAATTGTAGAAAAATCATATGGAGATGTGCAAGTAGCCATTTTAAAGCTAAGAGTTTGAACTACTTGCACCTGGAACAGTTTTGAAAACTAAAATATTTAAGTTGACCAAAACAGTCCGTGATCGAAGTTCATCTTTTCTGATGTAATCTGATAGAAAAAGTTTAATTGTGTTCTTGATGATTTTACTTGTATTCCCCCCTTAAAACTTAAGAAAAACATGTAAATGTAGGGGGTATGAACTCACCCTATGTGGTTTCAGTAGATGAAAGTAAGAGAGAGGAAGTGTTCAACCCAAGAACACTAAGAAGATGTCTTGATGATTCGAGAATCTAACACCGAATAAGATGGAATTTGTGTAAGATATCAATGATTTGAGTAGAATGGAGTGTAATGATTATATGAATGATGAAGATACTTACTAATTGAAGAAGGAAATCCCTGGAGAAAGCCTTGAAGTTCTTGAAGTTGAGAGAAAAGATGAGAGAATTTTGGAGAGTGTTCTTTGGTTGCTAAGTGTAGAATGAAAGAAGTTAATGAGAATGAGGAGAGATGACCAATTCTCCAGCTCTTAGAACGTGGGAAGAGCTGGAGATTGGGTGTAAAGGTCCACTAAGGTGACAAGGGGTAGTGGGAAAGAGTGGCTAATCATAGAGTGAGGTGGTGGTGGCTTGCTTTTGTCATAAAATAAGGAAAAGCAAATATTCCCTCAATAATTAGTCCAACCACCAATTCTTTTAATACATTTTTATAAAAACCCTGGAGATTTATATATTTTGGGGCCTTAGTTTATAAAATAAAGTTTTGGGTGAAAATCCCACGTTAAAATAATGAAAAACGGAGTTAAAACGAAGTCGTAGTCGAAAAACCGGTAAAAAGGGGCCGTCTGCGAGACCTCTCGCATGGGCTGTTTGAGAGGCTTCTCATGTGAGGCTTCTGTCCTGAGAGGCTTCTAATGAGAGGCTTCGGTCCTGAGAGGCTTCTCATGAGAGGCTTCGGTCCTGAGAGGCTTCTCATGAGAGGCTTCGGTCCTGAGAGGCTTCGGTCCTGAGAGGCTTCTCATGAGAGTTTTCGCTTCTAATAGGAGGGTTTTGGTTCCCTAAGGTTATTTTACCCGTTTTTACCCTGTTTCAAGTGGGTTTTGACCCGGTTAAGGGTCGGGATGGCCCGAATGATTACAAAAAGTTAAAGTAACTTTTGAGAGAGATTTGGGAGAGATTTCAAATAGAAAGAGATAGAGTGAAAACGATTTAGAGAGGTTTCGTTTGTGATTAATTTGAGTGTCCGGCTTCACAACGCAAGGTTCGTAAACCCCGTTAAACCGTGTTTTAGTGTCGTACACACTCCCGATGAGTGTGCAATAATGTTTTATCGTTTTGGTTCAATGTTTACTTAGGAAATTCAACACACGAACTTTCCAAATGATGTTTCTCTCATTAAGATATTGCATTGTACAGTAATTACATAGTGTAAACCCTAATATACAATGGTTAATTTAGTCGATTGGTTTTGACTTGTTGACTTTGTTTGACTTTGACTTGACTCAATTTTGACGGTTGTCACATCATCCCCCCGTTAGAAGGAATTTCGTCCCGAAATTTGCATTTGACTGGGACATCAAGAGTTTGGGAAAAGATGTGGGTATTTTTGTTTCATTTGATCTTCGCGTTCCCAGGTGAACTCAGGCCCTCGTTTAGCGTTCCAGCGGACCTTCACAATGGGAATACGACTTTGCTTTGTTCTTTTGATCTCTCGATCCATGATTTCTACCGGTTCTTCCACGAAGTGGAGACTCTCGTTGATTTCAATTTCGTCAAGAGGTATCACGAGGGTCTCGTCGGATAGATTTTGTCAATCATATTCTTGGGGTAAAAAAAAATAAAGTTTTTATTAGTTACCTATAGCGACGACTTGTCGTCACCACAGGTTTAATCTATTACGATGACTTGTTGTCGCTATAGGTTTTTAACAAGAGCCAACGACATACCTATAGCGACACACAAGTCATAATTTGCATGTGTGAAGACTTGGAGTACTTTCTAACTGGTTCATGTGTGAAGACTTGGAGTACTTTCTAATGAAACTGTGCTACTGGGGAAATTGGAAACTGGTACGTAGCTTCAAAGTCAAGAATATGCAGTAGGCATGTGATGCATTAAATGCATGAGGCACACAAGTCATAATTTGCAGCAACATATCCGTATATGTGTGTGAATTGAAGAAGAAGGTTACGGCTCAAAGAATATATATATATATATATATATATATATATATATATATATATATATATTCATTTTCTCTTCATTTGTTAGATACACAATAACCATAACATCATAGACTATATATATTCCATTTCATTTGTAATTTTCACTAGTTTATATTCCGCGAGTGTTATCGAAATCATTTATCAATTTTTCAGAAGTGCTTAACTTGTTTTGTTGCATTCCCAACAATTTGCTATTAATTACTTCTCCCACTTTACTTATATAAATCATCACATTCTGTACCTCGACTTTTAACTTCTCCCTCACAAATGGATCCACCTGCAGATCATCAAAACCCCATAGATGACCTCGATTGGTTTCAGTACTTTGATCATCAAGATCTTTTCAGGTATATATAAACGTCACTCATTACACCATCTTACGCACAGAAAAGTGATTTTGTCGACATTGATCAAAACATGGTTTGGATTTGTAGTGATCAAAAAGAGTCTTTCATCGTGTTGGATTTGATTATCTTGAGTTTTTGGATTTTTGCAGTGGTGACATGCTCAACCATCATGATTACGAGTTGTCGGAAAAATTGCATGAAGTGCTCGATCAGAACGTTTCCACAGTACTTAACAAAGATCAAAACATCATTTCTAGAAATGAGTTTCACGATCTTGATCCCCTTGAAGATATAAGCTTATGGGATTGTTGGGAGGATGGTAATTTACCATTGGTTAGTTTCAGTGAAGACTGTAAATCCGGTGGTGAGGCTACATGTAGTTCTAGTGCTGCCACCACTGATCACGGTGGCCGGAAGGTGGCAAAGAGATTGAGACCACTGCAGTTTGAAGAGATAGAGAAGTATTTTGAGATGCCGATAATCATGGCAGCAAAGGAACTAGGGATAAGTTTAATAGTGTTGAAGAAAAGATGCAGGGAGCTAAACATAAACAGATGGCCTCATAGAAAACTTAAGAGCCTTCAATCCCTCATTGGAAATGCCAAGGTAAATTATGATAATAACCTTCTATACATTACTCATGCACTTGGTAACCAAAGTGCTTTTGGTATTTTCTAAAATTTTAATTGTTAGTTTCTTTATAACTAAACATAGGTCCTAGGCATATGCCACATCAAATCAATTGATTTACTACGATCTCCTGATTTATATTTATATAAACTTAACTCATTGTAAATTTTGTGAACTCACATGAAAAATATATTGCATCTACCTAAAAAAAAAATTAGGAGTTGGGATTAAAGGAGGAGATAGAGACGTTAGAAGGGCACAAGAAGATGATGGAGAAATTGCCAGGTATGGAATTGACAGAAAGAACAAAGAAGCTTAGGCAAGCTTGCTTCAAAGCTATTTATAAGAAGAGAAGACTTAACAATCCTTAGCCATTTTGTTATAATTAGTGGATTTTAATCTACATTGTATGTGTTTTTCTCTTGATAGTTTGATACCATTTTTAGTTTCATTTTATGTATTTGTCTATTGATTTTTAATGCAGAAAATTTTGTATAATTTGGGTATTATAGTTTGTATTATGTATTTAGCCATATTCTAGATTGCCAACACGACTACGCCGACGACTCTATACCAGAGGTCTATATAAATAGACTTATGAATTTAGTAGGAATAACTTGATTATAATCTTGTGATTTGTTCCATGTCTGATCCACTCCTAAGATTCACTTGACATGCCCCCAGTTATGTGTAATTAAAATTTTATTAGACTGTTGATCCTAATGAGTCTACCCTAAGTCCACAACCAAACAAGGAACAGGTCCTAAGGCGGACTCACCATTTCTAGGTCAATCATTTTTTAATTACACATAACTTCGAGGTACACCTAAAGAATCTTAGAGTTACCAGTTGTAAATTGTTTGTAATACCAAGTAGTGAGATTCAATGAAATAAAATACATGCCTATTTTATTGATAAACCTCTTAGTAAATATCCTTACCATTTATATACACATGTATAATTTCGCACTTTAGTGAACTATTCTTGGTGTTTCTGTTAACGTCTTGGAGACGGAGTTATGGTAGTGGGTAGAAGTAGGTTTTGTACGGGCGTTAAAATTTTACACATCATGTTGCTCGTGCGAGAATAGGGATAGAAGAGATAATTAATAGACACCTAATCCTATAATTACTTATAGGGGTGATCCTTGTTAATTACGTCTATAATCACGTAGTGCATATCAGTTATACATAATTTGAGATAGAATAGACTTTCGAATAAATGACTCTACTCTAAGTCCACAACCAAACAAGGAACAGGAAGTAGAGCAATAGTCATAGATTCTGAGTCTATAATATCTTTAATTATGTATAACCTTGGCGTATGCACTCAGTTATCATAGGCCTACTAATAGAGGTCTTTAGTTTTCACATAAGTTGGTTATAGTATCACCAAATACTCCTATAGTATTTTTAGGTGTTTAGATTCGATTCTTAAAGTATTCCCTGTAGGGTGTAGTTAGGTTGTTAGATTTGTTGCCCATTATGACTATCCCCCAGTATATGCAAGTCACTCCTCGGACAGATATAGTTGATCAGGCTATATCCTTCCCAGACTTGATTTACATATACCAAGGCATACCCATAATGTACAACTCCTCTTCTTTTACTTTATGTTCTTCTAGTTATGACACTATGCATGTATTTATACTTTTAATAAGAAACCATTCATTTTCTAAAAGTATATTTATTTGAAAAATGCACAAATCAGAGACTATTAGTCCCAATTGTGTTTATAGTTTGTATATCTTATGTGGTTTGATATACTTAATTCACTATAAACTGTGCTCTGATACCAATCTGTCACACCCCCAAACCAAGGATGGCGGAAACGTCCGGGGGTGGAGGACTTCATGTATAGTATCATAACAACAATTGTAATAGTAATTCAAGCAAACCCAACCAACAAATATATAATTGAAAAAGTTACATCATTGTATGAATTACATGTTTACGAATCAATTACATTATGTTGACAAAATATGAAATAGTAGACGCCTTAGCGTCCCATCCTCAAATGCACTTGGTTACCTGTTTAATGATTTCCTGAGAATACAAGTTGTTTGAAAAAGTGTCAACACAAGGGTTGGTGAGTTCATAAGCTTTTGTTTGGTATTATTAAAAGCCTTTCGTTTGTAAAAGTAGTATTTGTGTTAGAAAATCCAATATTTTCCTTAATGTGTAAATGTAGTCTTAAAACCCAAAGACCGAAATGTACAAGTAATTTGTCATATTTATAGTAAAACAATGCAAGTTTAAATCGACATAAACTCGTTAAATTTTAATGAAGTTCCCGTAAATTCCAATGTTTATTAATACTTTATGTGAGTTTATTATAACCATACTATGACCAAGGTTGCCTAAAACGACGTTCTTCAGGCGTCGGAAATGTTATGACATTTGTCACCCCAGACCTATCGGTCTAACTGTTGCATGCAGTTTAGGTGTGAGTTTGTCAAACCCAATATAGATCTATACACAACTATCACGCTCTCCCTCAAGGAGACTCTGGTTACAATACAGGACTTAATGGTAATTTGAAGTAAATGTCTCACAAAGTCATTAACGGAATTACGTGTTATGAAAACTTGGTACCGTATGGCCGTACCTTGCTTAATGAAAATATCCTTTGTATAAATGTACCCTTTTTAAATGTATGTGTTATGTAATGTATCATAAACTATACCTATTATAGTTTATCAACCAAGGGTAGTACGTAGTAATGTATGCAAACTATATTCAAAATAGTTTATTAAATGTTTGAATGTATTGGTTGTACTTTGATTATAATCGCTTGTTATTCTTTATATTTTATATGTCCAAATCCATTTGTAAACTGATGTGTGTCTAAATATTAAGATAAAATGTCATATATTGCAATAACATATAATCACATAAAGATATACACCTTGCTCAACATGTTACAAGGTGAAATGAAATTGACAGCAACTTTTTGTTGTATACAGTTTCTGTTACTGTTCTTAGAAAATTTATAGAAAAATCATCAAAGCTCTAAATCCAAATCCGCAAATTCTGAGAGTTTGGAATATGAGTCTAGTTTGTTCGTAAATTTTATCATGATTTTTAGTGATCTCTAACAGAGGTGAAAATGTTCATAATCACAGACTGGTCCGGGTTTGCCTCTAAAATGATAGACAGTTTTGTAAAAAATCACCATAAATTGTAGAAAAATCATATGGAGATGTGCAAGTAGCCATTTTAAAGCTAAGAGTTTGAACTACTTGCACCTGGAACAGTTTTGAAAACTAAAATATTTAAGTTGACCAAAACAGTCCATGATTGAAGTTCATCTTTTCTGATGTAATCTGATAGAAAAAGTTTAATTGTATTCTTGATGATTTTACTTGTATTCCCCCCTTAAAACTTAAGAAAAACATGTAAATGTAGGGGTATGAACTCACCCTATGTGGTTTCAGTAGATGAAAGTAAGAGAGAGGAAGTGTTCAACCCAAGAACACTAAGAAGATGTCTTGATGATTCGAGAATCTAACACCGAGTAAGATGGAATTTGTGTAAGATATCAATGATTTGAGTAGAATGGAGTGTAATGATTATATGAATGATGAAGATACTTACTAATTGAAGAACGAAATCCCTGGAGAAAGCCTTGAAGTTCTTGAAGTTGAGAGAAAAGATGAGAGAATTTTGGAGAGTGTTCTTTGGTTGCTAAGTGTAGAATGAAAGAAGTTAATGAGAATGAGGAGAGATGACCAATTCTCCAGCTCTTAGAACGTGGGAAGAGCTGGAGATTGGGTGTAAAGGTCCACTAAGGTGACAAGGGGTAGTGGGAAAGAGTGGCTAATCATAGAGTGAGGTGGTGGTGGCTTGCTTTTGTCATAAAATAAGGAAAAGCAAATATTCCCTCAATAATTAGTCCAACCACCAATTCTTTTAATACATTTTTATAAAAACCCTGGAGATTTATATATTTTGGGGCCTTAGTTTATAAAATAAAGTTTTGGGTGAAAATCCCACGTTAAAATAATGAAAAACGGAGTTAAAACGAAGTCGTAGTCGAAAAACCGGTAAAAAGGGGCCGTCTGCGAGACCTCTCGCATGGGCTGTTTGAGAGGCTTCTCATGCGAGGCTTCTGTCCTGAGAGGCTTCTAATGAGAGGCTTCGGTCCTGAGAGGCTTCTCATGAGAGGCTTCGGTCCTGAGAGGCTTCGGTCCTGAGAGGCTTCGGTCCTGAGAGGCTTCTCATGAGAGTTTTCGCTTCTAATAGGAGGGTTTTGGTTCCTTAAGGTTATTTTACCCGTTTTTACCCCGTTTCAAGTGGGTTTTGACCCGGTTAAGGGTCGGGATGGCCCGAATGATTACAAAAAGTTAAAGTAACTTTTGAGAGAGATTTCAAATAGAAAGAGATAGAGTGAAAACGATTTAGAGAGGTTTCGTTTGTGATTAATTTGAGTGTCCGGCTTCACAACGCAAGGTTCGTAAACCCCGTTAAACCGTGTTTTAGTGTCGTACACACTCCCGATGAGTGTGCAATAATGTTTTATCGTTTTGGTTCAATGTTTACTTAGGAAATTCAACACACAAACTTTCCAAATGATGTTTCTCTCATTAAGATATTGCATTGTACAGTAATTACATAGTGTAAACCCTAATATACAAGGGTTAATTTAGTCGATTGGTTTTGACTTGTTGACTTTGTTTGACTTTGACTTGACTCAATTTTGACGGTTGTCACATCACTGGTACTTGTGAAAGAGGTGAGGGTTTGTTGGATCTCATGCACACCGATGTGCGTGTGGACCCTTCAGATCTGCCACAAGGGATGCTAACCGCTTCTATGTGACTTTTATCGATGATTATAGCAGATATGGGTATATCTACTTAATCAAGCATAATTCAGAAACCTTTGAAAAGTTCAAGGAGTTTAAACAAGAAGTGGAGAATCATGTCGGCAGGAAGATAAAGATGCTCCGATCCGATTGAGGTGGTGAGTATCTTAGTATCGAGTTCCATGAATATCTTAAGGAATGTGGAATTGTTTCACAATTGACGCCACCTAGTACACCGCAACTAAATGGTGTGGCTGAGAGATGCAATCGAACCTTGTTGGATATAGTTCGTTCCATGATGAGTCGAGCTTCGTTTCCTATCTCATTCAGGGGGTATGCCTTAGAGACTGTCGCCTATATTCTTAATCTAGTCACAACTAAAAAGGTTGCCAAAACACCTCATGAAATGTGGACAGGGAAGGTTCCCTCCTTGGCACATATCAAGGTTTGGGGTTGCGAGGCTTTCATAAGACGAGAGACTCACAACAAGCTCGAACCTCATAGTGAGCGTTGTATTTTCATCGGCTACCCACAGAAGTCCTTTGGATATCTCTTCTATAGACCGAGTGACAATGTTATCTTCGTTGCAAGGAGAGGGGTTTTCCGCAAAAGAGAACTCATATGCTAAGAGGACAGTGGAAGGAAAATTAACCTTGAAGAGCTTCAAGTGTTGAGTGATGAAGGAACCTCAAACACTAGCGCTCAACCCGAGGAGGACACTCCTGTTGAATCAGTTGACGAGTCCTTACCTCTGAGACGTTCCACTAGAGTTAGAATTGTTGGGTTTTGTATACTACAACTGTTGGGTTATGAGCATTCTAACACTCCTATGGTGTACATGCAACCCTAGAAACCTTGGATCTATGTTTGACTAAGATACATGCAAAATGATTTTTCCAAGGTTGATAATAACTTGCAATACAAATTCAAGTAGAATAACATACCTTTTAGAAGCTTGGATTCCTTGATGACTTTGTGAGCCTAGCACCCAAAATGTGATGCCTCAAATGCTTCACACAACACCACAATTCTTGGAATAACCTTGAGAGAATTACACTATACTCAAAAAATTGGCTAGCCCTCTTACTTGCTTGTAGTAGTCCAATTTTACTAGAGAAGGAGCCTTTATATAGTTGTGACACAATTAGGGTTACACCATGTAAACCCTAATTGTCATGGCTTTCCATATTCCATGATCCATGGGTTTGTAACCCCCATGGACTATCCATGGAGCACCTTATGGGTTTTAACCCAATCCATACAAACCATGGATCATTAGCCCACTATACAAGAATAGATTATTTACATAATCAACCCCATATATTTAATTAGTCTCTTTTTGACCACTTAATTAATTCAAGATTAATTCTTTGATCAATACTAATTAAATAATATTATTAATATATTAGTACTTATAATATATTAATAAACCTTAAGTGTCCTTTCTCTCATTTTGGTCTATCCAATTATTGCAATGCCATGCAACCCAAATGGACCATGCCGGGTCGGGTCAAGTACATACTGAATATAGTTATGACTTAGACACTATATCCAACAGTCTCCCACTTGGATAAGTCTAATAACTATAGTTGTGAATATGACTTCAGAATCCGACTAGCAATCGTAGCTCTTTCAAAGTCTCTTGGAACTAAGATGATGATGATGATACGCCATTTAAGATAAGTGATCATATAATCCTCTGCTCTCAAGATATCAGCCGGACAAATACATGGAACAATGTCGTACTTATTGTCCAACAGTTGTTTCTTGATCTCTGATCTGTTTGACATAGAACTAAATTGAACACATCAATTAGGTTCTGACCGGGCCCGGTACATAGGTCAAAACAAAATCATCGAGGGGCCAAGATATCGCTTCTAATCCTAGAAGGAACAGATAATCTTCGACTCATATTCTTGTACTGAATACTTATTGAATTATGCACAAAAGCACGTTTTATAACATCGAGTTACCAATGCGTTTTCGTACAATCAATGTATAACCAACTCATAGTCAACAACTCATATCTCTAGGTTTAAAGATTTATATGCTATTACCGTCTCACGATCACTAGAGATAAATTTCATGAAGTGATACAAGTGAGTGTGGGTTGAGTCCAATACTCAGAACTTATGAGCACTCATGAATGTTGCAACAACCATTGCTATGTCTAATACACTTTAGACATTCTACAAACCCAATTCATGACAGTCTTAATTCACTAACTACTTCCAAAGTATGACTGACTGTGGAGAGTTTGATAAATATAATTATCCTGGAAGTCAAAACATGCAAAATTGAAACAATAGTAAACGATTAACATAAGATAGTAACACTTTACTAATAAATAAATAACAACTTTTATTTAATCATCAAATGTCAATTACATTTTACAAGTTTCAAGCTATCTAATTATTAAAACTAATATCATCCTTCAGCCCGATGCGCCTCGCATGCTGTAAATGCTTAACCCTAGTCAGTCCCTTCGTGAGGGGATCTGCTGGGTTCTCATCTGATGATAACCTCTTAGCCACGAGGAGTCCTTCTTCTATACGATGTCTAATGAAATGGTATTTTATGTCAATGTGTCGGGATCTCCCGTGATCCCTTGGTTCCTTAGCTAAGGCAACCACACTTTCGCTGTCATAGAAAATTTCCATTGGCTCTTTTATTGCTGGTAAAACTCCAAGGTCTCCAATGAAGTTCTTTAGCCATATCGTCTCCTTTGCTGCCTCGCTTGCTGCTATATACTCTAATTCGCAAGTTGAATCAGCTACCGTCTCCTGCTTGGAACTTTTCCAAGTAATTGCTCCTCCATTTAGGATAAAGACCCAGCCTGACTGAGAGCGAAAATTAACCCTATCAGTCTGGAAGCTAGCATCGCTGTATCCTACCACTCTCAAGTCATCACTGTCACCAAGGGTAAGGACCCAGTCCTTAGTCCTTCGTAGATACTTGAGAATGCTCTTTACCGCAGTCCAGTGAGCCTTGCCAGGGTTCCCTTGATATCTACTGACCATGCTCAAGGCAAATGCCACATCAGGGCGAGTACAAGTCATATCATACATGATCGAGCCCACAGCGGAAGCATATGGTACATGACTCATCTCAGCTATCTCTGCCTCTGTACTCGAACTCTGAGTCTTACTCAGTTTGGCGTTACTTTGGATTGGTAGTTCCCCTTTCTTGGAATCCTGCATACTGAACCTCTTCAGTACCTTATCCAAGTAAGTACTCTGACTAAGTCCAATTAGTCTCTTACTCCTGTCTCTCAATATCCTTATCCCTAGGATATAAGCAGCTTCCCCAAGGTCCTTCATAGCGAAACACTTCCCAAGCCAGGACTTAATCTCCTGCAAGGTTGGGATGTCATTTCCTATGAGTAGTATGTCATCCACATACAACACCAAGAAACTAACTATACTCCCACTAGCCCTAACATATACACATGACTCATCCTCACTCCTTGAAAAACCAAACTCCTTGACTTTCTCATCGAATCAAAGATTCCATCTGCGAGGTGCTTGTTTCAACCCATAGATGGATTTCTCAAGCTTACACACCTTATTAGGGTTCTTTGTACTGACAAAACCCTCTGGCTGACTCATGTAAACATCCTCAGCCAACTTTCCATTAACGAAGGCGGTTTTGACATCCATTTCCATATTTCATAGTCATGAAATGCAGCAATGGCTAACATAACCCTAATAGACTTAATCTTTGCTACTGGTTAAAAGGTCTCATCATAATCAACTCCCGGAGTTTCAGAATAGCCCTTTGCAACCAGTCGCGCCTTATAAGTGCGTACATTACCATTCATGTCTGTCTTCTTCTTGAAGATCCATTTGCACCCGACTGTCTTGCGACCTGGTACATTGTCAACCAAGTTCCAAACTTGATTGTCATACATGGACTGTATCTCGCTGTCCATAGCCTCTCTCCATTTAGCATCCTCAGGGCCTGCCATGGCTTCCGTGTAGCTGTTAGGTTCATCCAGACTTACCAGTGTACTATTACTGATAAGCGTATCACCTTCTGCAGTAATATGGAAACCATAGTAATGCTCAGGTGCATTCCTAACTCTCGTGGAACGCCTCAGAGGTATGGGCTCATCTACCGGATCAACAGGAGTTTCCTCCTCAGGTTGGTCGCTAGTGTTTGAGGTTCCTTCACCGCTTGACTCTTGAAGTTCTTCAAGGTCAATTTGCCTCCCACTGTCTCCTTGGCTTATAAATTCTCTCTCACAAAAGACTCCTCTCCTTGCCATAAAGACCACATTCTCACTGGGTCTGTAGAAGAGGTAACCAAAGGATTTCTGTGGGTAGCCGATGAAAAGACATCTCTCACTTCGAGGTTCGAGCTTGTCGTGAGACTCGCGCCTCACGAAAGCCTCGCAACCCCAAATCTTGATGTGGTCCAAGTTGGGAACTTTCCCAGTCCACATCTCATGAGGTGTTTTGGAAACCTTCTTTGTAGGGACAAGATTAAGGATGTGGGCGGCAGTCTCTAAGGCATACCCCCAGAATGAGATTGGTAACGAAGCTCGACTCATCATGGAACGAACCATGTCCAATAAGGTTCGATTGCACCTCTCAGCTACACCATTCAGCTGTGGTGTCCTAGGAGGTATCAATTGTGAGACAATCCCACATTCCTTAAGATAGTCAAGGAACTCGATACTAAGATACTCTCCTCCCCGATCGGATCGGAGCATCTTGATGTTCCTGCCCAGTTGATTTTCCACTTCCTGCTTAAACTCTTTGAATTTCTCAAAGGTCTCTGACTTATGCTTGATTAAATAGATATATCCATATCTACTATAATCATCAGTAAAAGTCACATAATACCGATTAGCATCCCTTGTGGCGATTTTGAAGGGTCCACACACATCAATGTGTATGAGGTCCAACAAACCATCACTCCTCTCACAAGTACCAGTGAAGGGTGAATTTGTTATTTTTCCAAGTAAACAAGACTCGCAACTATCATCTGACTTTAGGTCAAATGATTCCAAAACTCCAGCCTTTTGGAGTTGGCCTATGCGCTTCTTGTTGACATGTTCAAGACGATAATGCCACAAGGATGCTTTGTCTAAGCTATTTGAAGAATCAATACACAACACATTATTTCCTAGATTATCTACAACATTCAAAGCTTCATATACACCATCACAAGGTAATGATTTAAAGTAAAATACATCATTGTAATAAACACTAATAGCACCATTATCATTATCAAATGAAAAGGAAAACCCTTGTTTGTACAAGCCATGAAAGGAAATAATATTTCTCGCCATTTCAGACGAGTAACAACATTTATTCAAATCTAACATTAACCCATTATTAAGCAATAAAGAATAAACTCCTATCTTGGTAACAGGTGACGCTTTCCTATTCCCCATGATTAAGTTTATCTTTCCGTGCCCCACTTTCTCACTTTTTCTTAGGCCCTGCAAATCAGTACAAATGTGAATACCACAACCTATATCAAGCACCCAAGAGTTAGTTTTCAATGAGTTATTAGACAATATAGTGTAAATACCTGCATGGGTGGGTTTAACTTTCCCATCCTTTACATCCTGCAAGTATTTGGGGCAACTTCGTTTCCAGTGCCCCTTTTCCTGGCAGTAGAATCATTGTGCTTCCTTTGGGTTTGAAGAAGGTGGAATGGAACCTTTCTTGGTTCCACTTGAAGAGGAGCCATCAATAGACTTTCCCTTGGTACCCTTCGAAGGGGTCTTTCTCTTCTTCCCCCTTCCCTGCCCAATTGCCAAGACAGGGGCGGTAGTAGGAGTAGGAGTAACATCTGATTTAAGGCCACTTTCAGCGGTCCTTAAAAGTCCTTGAAGTTTACTTAATGTGACTTCCTCCTTGTTCATATGATAAGTCATACGAAACTGATCATAACTTGGAGGTGAGGAATGGAGAATGGTATCAATCGCCATGTCCTCAGGAAAGTCCACATTAAGCTTCAATAACCGGTCCACGAACCTTTGCATTTTCTGCAAGTGACCGGTGAGGGATTCTCCCTCTTTCATCCTAGCTGTTATCATGGAGGAAATGATTTCATACCTCTCCTGACGAGCACTCTGATGGTACCTATCCATCAGATCCTGGTGCATCTCAAAAGGGTAGAAATCTTCATAGGATTTCTGGAGTTCTGCTGTCATTGTGGCCAACATGATGCAAGACACCTTAGAGGCATGTTTCTCATGGGTAGTGTACTCAACAATCTCCTCAAGAGTAGCAGTTGACTCATCGATAACCTTTAGCTCCCTATCAAGGACATACTCTTTGCCCTCATAGCGAGTAATCATTCTGATGTTCCTAATCCATTCATTGAAATTTGAACCATTAAAAGTGATTTTCCCACACAAGTTCATTAGGAAAAAGGAGCCTTTAGGGTTTGAGCCATTAGCATTGTTGGAAGACATCTGAAAAGAAAGACAAGTTTTATTAGATGAAGAGTCCTTAATAAATCACCCAAATGAAGTATTAAGTCTAGGACCCAACAAACTATTTATAGTTGGAAGAGGGATGCCGTAATCCAAGCTATAAAATATTTGAAGCTAGGTAAATAACGATTTACCAATTTCCACCATGAAAACGAAATAAATTATTAAGTTTTACTGGATTTGAAATTCCTAGATCTTTTGAGATACATTGAACTTTCAATGGCATGTTTGAATCTCGAATGTGCCCTCTCAAGTTTATGACTAGGATGCCGAGGATCACAAACAAGGTGTGAATAACCATGCAAATTGACTTGGTACCCTTAACTTTTTATCACCTAATCGATGTTCCGGTTAACCACACACGCTCCACCGATCTATGATAAAATTAAGTTACCCTTTGTCACTCTTACTAGTCCTAGTTAGTGTGCCGGTTAACCACAAACGCTCCACTAATGACTTGGTAAGGTAGAAAGTGTAATTTCATGGGTTAGCACCTACTTCACATTTTCCTAAAGTAACTAAGATTGGGAATTATTAAGTATAGTTACTTTATAATTTCATTATACTTTTAATGAAGAGTAAAAGTCCTTGTCCTACCCATTCGGCTAATGACCCTCCACTAGTCAAGGAAGCGGTGGGTGAGAGTGGACACCCATTAAGCTGCCATTTTATAGGCAACAACCTTATACCCCCCTTATAGACCGGCTTCGTGAATGAGGCCTATTAACGGTAAGACTACTTATTCTTATACATATCTATATATTTAAACTTTTAATATAATAATAGTATAAGGGTTGAATTTTAAATTTTTAAAATTCTAAGGTTCAATTTGGAAATTAAAGTATTAGAGTGTAAGACTTTACAAATTCCAAAACTTGAGGGCAAGTATTGAAACTATTCAAGACCTTTCATTTCATAACTTATGGGCTTAATGGTTCATTGAAATGAAGACTCTTCATTTTATGTAACCTCTTATTCTTTAATGACACTTTTAAAGAAGTGACTTTTGGTAATCCATAACTTGAGGACAAGTTATGAACTCCATGATTAGCCATTAAGATCAAGAATCATACTTAGAAGCAAGTTACACATAATTCCTATGATCTTCTAAAACTCATAAGAACATGAACATTTATATCAAAATTTCAAGAATCATATTAACACATATAAAACATGGAATTTTGATATTAGCCATTGTAAATGGATTAGCATAAGCATTACACCATCTAAAACAAGTTTTATAACACCAAAACAGTTTAGGGTAATGTTTCTAGTCCATTTCCAGCAGCAAAAGTTGAAAATCTGCACTCTGCATGGCCAACTCGTCAAGTGCAAGAACTGACTCGCCGAGTTGGTTGAAGATATGCTTGGACTCGTGGAGTTCCTCTATGGACTCGACGAGTCTCCTGTGCAGACAACAAGAATTTTGATTTTTTCAGCTATTTTGCATCAAGTATCAAACAAACAAGCCTAGGCTCTGATACCACTGTTAGGATATGAGCATTCTAACACTCCTATGGTGTACATGCAACCCTAGAAACCTTGGATCTATGTTTGACTAAGATATATACAAAATGATTTTTCCAAGGTTCATAATAACTTGCAATACAAATTCAAGTAGAATAACATACCTTTTAGAAGCTTGGATTTCTTGATGACTTTGTGAGCCTAGCACCCCAAATGTGATACCTCAAATGCTTCACACAACACCACAATTCTTGGAATAACCTTGAGAGAATTACACTATACTCAAAAAATTGGCTAGCCCTCTTACTTGCTTGTAGTAGTCCAATTTTGCTAGACAAGGAGCCTTCATATAGTTGTGACACAATTAGGGTTACACCATGTAAACCCTAATTGTCATGGCTTTCCATATTCCATGATCCATGGGTTTGTAACCCCCATGGACTATCCATGGAGCACCTTATGGGTTTTAACCCAATCCATACAAACCATGGATCATTAGCCCACTATACAAGAATAGATTATTTACATAATCAACCCCATATATTTAATTAGTCTCTTTTTGATCACTTAATTAATTCAAGATTAATTCTTTGATCAATACTAATTAAATAATATTATTAATATATTAGTACTTATAATATATTAATAAACCTTAAGTGTCCTTTCTCTCATTTTGGTCTATCCAATTATTGCAATGCCATGCAACCCAAATGGACCATGTCGGGTCGGGTCAAGTACATACCAAATATAGTTATGACTTAGACACTATATCCAACAACAACATCATACGGTGCACATACAACCCTAAAAGCTTTGGATGAATGTTTTCTCTAATTATACATGCATATGGTTTCCAAAGCTTTAAGCCTACAACTAGCATACTAATAACATATGTATAATAAGACAAGTTTTAGACATACTTCTTGATGTTGTTGATGTTGCTAGGAAAACTTTGGCCTTTAAGAACTTAGTTCCGCAAGTGTTGCACCTCAAATGGAATCACAACTCACCTAGGACAAAGGTGACTCTTGAGAGAGAATTTCCATGCACTAAAAACACCTCCATGAACTCCAAGAACTCCAAGAACTAGAAGTATCGTTTTTAGGTTATGGAGCTTATATTTATATATAGGATTCCAAGAGTCATGGGTATAACCCTGTTGGTGCATGGAAATGCTCCACAAATAGTGAGTGTTTATTAGGTTGTATTTTCCCTTATTGTATTTTAGGTGTATTTACTCTCCCTCATATATAAAGGGAGATGTGGTCACTTTTTATGTATTACTATTGCACTTCTCAGCATGTAATCTCTAGAGAGAGAAAGTTGGTGGGTTCTCCCACCCAGGGAGAGTTTCTCTCCCACCATGTTCTTCATGAATATCAATATTATTCTCTCTTTGTTCTTAGTCTTTTTCCATGAACTTATAATATGTTCTTCGTGTTCATATTTCCAAAAACACGATTAATCTCGAGATATCTTACTTCCGCACTCACCGTTCGTTATAAAAATGGGTTTCTACAATTGGTATCAGAGCCGTACCTTGAAGATCTCACGATTATTTCAAGGGAGCGACTCCCGTTCGGTGATTATCTTGTGATTTTTCCGTGTTTCTGCAAGAAAAATTTTCGGGTTTCTTTCCGGAATTTTTTTTATGAGTTCGTTCTTAGTTCTATCTTTCGGGTTGACTCAAATCTTAGTAATAAATAAATTGTTGTTGCTGCTGCTAGTTCTATTTGTTGCTGGAAAAATATGTTCTTAAAAGTTGTTATTTTTGCTGTTGAAGAAATGAAGAAAAATGGGAAGAGAAATTAATTTTGTGGTCTCCAAAAGGTTGAAGATGTGCTCCAGGCATTTTATTTATGCCTTGGAAATGAGACACAAAAATTATGGGCTTATTATTCTTGAAGAAAGTGGAGAAAAAACATTTTTTTTTGGAGATTTTATCTTCCAGCAACTCTTATCATTATGAGGTATGAAGCTCTTGATTCTCACATTTTAGTAGCTGTAGATCTTCAAATTGAATTGTTTGGACGTAATGTAGTGTTTGCATAAAGCATCTTGTCCTTGTTACTCTTTTGGGTAAAGAGTACTCCACTCACTTTTGCCTTCCCAAGCAAAAACCATGTGACATTGTCCTTTCCCATCACCTTTTGTCCCTAAAAACCCCCTGCACACTCTTCTTTTTGCCTTCCCAAGACCCACTTTTGACTTAGAATGCTTTATAAAAAGATTCCCTCATTAAAATATGAATAAATGGCCTTTGCGGTACTATTTTTCATGAAAAAATAGTATTTTTCGTCACCTGTTCAGCCCTTCTCGGAGCCCCGAACCGCAGCCAAAAACTGCCTACCGGAGCCTCCTAAGAAGCCTCCCAGCAGCCCCTCTCAAGCCTTGATCCGAAGCCTCTTGACCGCAGCCTAACCCCCCTTGCTGATGAACCGAAGTCCATCATTGACTGGTGATTGATGCTTCCTCGGACCGAAGCCTTGGTCTACCGCAATCCTGCATCAGCTTCTCGGACCGCAGTCTCTAATGTCTCGGTTCGGACCGCAGCGAGCTGACTGAAGGCTCGGACCTCAGTCACGTCTGCCTGCTCGCTCCGCAGCTGTCTCGCCATGCTCATCCTCGTCCGCACCCAAGAGCCCCTTCCATCATCAACCTCCACCCGCAATCACCTCCTACCGCAACCACTCAAGACTCCGGTCCACCCTCCAACTTCGGATCTCCCTCTCCTTCATCCCCTCCCTCCTTCTCCCCTTCCCTTCTTCCTTCTTCCTCCTCTCCTCCCCTCCTTTTTTCCTCCCCTCTCATCAGCCCTTCCCCCTTTCTTTTTAACCCTCTTTTTTTTAAACTTGTTTTTTTTTTATTATTCAGCCTTTTTTTTAACGCCAATTTTTTTTATTCAGCCAATTTTTTTTTAATACCAATTTTTTAACGCCAATTATTTATTATTCAGCTATTATTTTTCTTTAACACCAATTATTTTTTTAGACAATTTTTTTTTATTAAAACCAATTTTTTTTTCACCAATTTTTTTATTTAACACCAATTTTTGCCACAACCGAACCTTGGATTGTCATATTTGTTCATTTCATGCCGGTTATTATTGGAAGAATACTCCTACCGCAGTCGGACTTCATATTATTTTTTGTGATGATTGCACTGCAACGGCGATTGATCAACAAAGTTGTTTCGCATTCTTCACTTTATGGGATTTTATGACTTGTCGCTCTTGAGTTTTGGTTGACGAATCATGTATCTTGAGCATGTGGACTTTATTCTCTATTGAAGACCACTTCAAGTGTTCCGGCACCACAGTTTGGATATTTGGATACATTTTTGGCACAACATATTATTCTCAGCACAACTTCAGCAACTATGTCACCCGCCTCCTCATGACCGTAAGAGTATATCTTTTACTCTTTCTCGTTTCTTATCGAGACCCTTCATACATCTAGGGAGAGCTTCTCTATTAGCTCTTGGTATCCGACACTCTCCATCCGATGATTTGTTGATTTTTGATATCCGATCATTGGTTATCAAAAATAGGGAGAGAATATCATCCGGATTTGGTTATTATGATTGTTTGAGTTTGGATTTTGAATACTTCTGAAGACGATTATTTATTTGGTGATGCGATGTGGCACTCATTTTTGGTCTTTACGGATCAAATTTTTGGCATTACTTGATGTTTTCCGATTCAGATTATTTATTATTCGGACTCTACCACATGATGATTTTGTGTTTGCATCCGGTTCAGATCTTATGGTTTCACGAGTTTGGATTTGTGATATGTTAAAGACGAAGATTATTTTGGCGATGTGACATGGCACTTATTTTTGGTCCTTGGATCAAATTTTTGGCATTGCTGGACCATGTCTTTGGACTCACATTATTTTTATCCGGACTTCATTTTATGGATGCTTCACATTTTTAGCAGGTTATTCTTTGAAGAATTTCGGTGTATTATGAGTCGAGAACTTGAGATGTTTTTTAGACTTTTGAAGCCGAAGTGTTTCTTTTATTGGATCTTCTACTTGCTCATGGTGACCTCCTTCTTCGGGTGATTATGACTGGTTTGAAGATTTGGATCTTATTTTTTCTGCTTGATTGGTTGTGCTTTGAAGCCGAAGACCTTCATTGTTAAAGATTTATGACCAGTTTCAGACTTCACAGACACTTAAGAGTTTCAGAGACATTTCAGCACTTGGTTTCATTTTATTACCACACTTGCTAGTCGGATTACTGTATTATAGCCTTATATCACTTATTGGATCTCTCATCATTTGTAAGCATTTAGGGAGAGAATGTTGGTGCATGGAAATGCTCCACAAATAATGAGTGTTTGTTAGGTTGTATTTTCCCTTATTGTATTTTATGTGTATTTACTCTCCCTCATATATAAAGGGAGAGGTGGTCACTTTTTATGTATTACTATTGCACTTCTCAGCATGTAATGTCTAGAGAGAGAAAGTTGGTGGGTTCTCCCACCTAGGGAGAGTTTCTCTCCCACCATGTTCTGATGGGTTTTATGCATAAGAAACAATCCTATGTGCTCATACAAACCCTAATGCTTGGATCTAGGTTTCTCTATTGTACATGCTTTGAATCCAAGACTTACAAAACTAGATCTATCATATATAATTCGAAATTATCATAAAGAAAACAGATCTAAGTGGCTTACCTCTTTCAAGTAGCTTGAATCCTTTGTAATCTTCTTGATCTTGAGCTTAGAGTCACAATTGTAACTCCTCTAATGGTTCACAAACCCCACAAGCAAGAAGGCAATATGAGAGAGGGTGAGAGGTGCTAGAAATCGGCCCTAGGGTTCTCTTAGAATGAAGTCTAGCCGATTTCCACAGCCTAGGGGTCTTATTTATACTTGCAGGCTACTAGGGTTTCAGTCTAAACCCTAATGGACAGCTTAGCCACCAAGCAACCCAAGGAAGCTTCTGGAATAAGGCCTTGGACGAAAATATGATGGATCCCCATCATAATTTCGTTCCCCCTTAAGTCCATTAGGTTTCCTTAACCCAAAACTTAACTATCATACATTTGACAGTTTATACCCCTTTATTTAATTAATCTCTTTTAGTCACCAAATTAATTCCTAATTAATTTATGACTAATACTAATTAAATAAATATGATTTCTCCTTTAATATATTATTCTTATAATATATTAATAAACCATAATATTCTCTCTTTCTCCTTAAATTACCTTGTCAAGTTGCTTTGGAGAAGGCAACCCAAAAGGACCATGCACAACCGGGTCAAGTACATACCAAATATAGTTACGGGCTTAGACACTATTCCAACAGTCTCCCACTTGGATAAGTCTAGTAACAATATCTCACATATGATTTCAGAATCCGATTAGCAATCGTAGCTCTTATACTACGCTGTCAACTCTGATCAACTTGTCCTTTAGATAAGGGATCGTATAATCCTCCGTTCTAGATATCATACTGACAATGCTTATTGTCCAGCACTTGTTTCTCGATTTCCGATTTGTTTGACACAGAATTTAGTTGAACACATGAACTTCACTCCGACCGGGCCCGGAACATAAGTCAAACCAAATCATCGAGTGGCCAAGATATCACTTTTATTCTCATAGAATAAAAGGAACAGATGAACTTCGACTCATATGCATCTATTATTCACTAATTGAATCATGCACAATAATACGTTTTATAACATCAATTTACTGATGCGTTTACACATCATCAATGCATAACCAACCAGCAAACAACAACCATATCTCTGAGTTTTAAGACTATATGATATTATCGCTTTGCGATCACTTAAGGCAAAACACCACGAAGTGATACCAGCAAACGCGGGTTTATTCCAATGCTCAAATCATATTCATAAGCACTCATGAACTTTGCAGCAAACCTTTGCTATGCCTAAAACCTTTTAGACAATCTACAAACAATTCATGACAGTCTTCATTCATATCTACTTCCAAAATATGACCGACTGTGGACTGTTTGAATAATCCTATCATTCAGGAAGTCAAAACATGCAAAATTGAAACAATAGATAAATAACACACACGAATAGTAGCTTTACTCATAAATAACACAATTTTATTTATTCATCAAATGTCAAGTACAAACTATCTATTACACGTTTCCTATCTAATCCAAACTTATATCATCCTTCAGCCCAATGCTCCTAGCGTGCTGCAAGTGTTTGACCCTACTCAGTCCCTTCGTAAGGGGATCTGCTGGGTTTTCTTCTGATGATACCCTCTTCACAACGAGGAGTCCCTCTTCTACCCGATGTCTGATAAAATGGTATTTTCTGTCGATATGTCGAGATCTACCATGATCTTTCGGTTCCTTGGTCAAGGCAACCGCTCCTTCATTATCACAGAAAATTTCCATCGGCTCCTTTATGGATGGCATAACTCCAAGGTCTCCAATGAAGTTCTTCAATCATATAGCCTCCTTTGACGCTTCGCTCGCCGCAATGTACTCTGATTCGCATGTTGAATCAGCTACGGTCTCCTACTTGGAACTTTTCCAAGTCACTGCTCCTCCATTTAGGGTAAAGACCCAGCTCGACTGCGATCGGAAATTATCCCGATCCGTCTGAAAACTAGCGTCACTGTACCCTCGTACCCTTAAGTCATCACTCCCATCGAGGACTAGAAACCATTCCTTGGTCCTCCGCAGGTACTTAAGAATATTCTTAACCGCAATCCAATGGGCTCTACCAGGGTTCCCCTGATATCTGCTGACCATGCTCAAAGCGAAGGCCACATCAGGTCGAGTACAAGTCATAGCATACATGATAGAGCCTACTGCGGAAGCGTAAGGTACTCGGCTCATATCAGCTATCTCTGCCTCTGTACTCGGGCTTTGAGTCTTACTTAACTTGGTATTGCTTTGGATTGGCAACTCCCCTTTCTTGGAATTTTCCATACTAAAACGCTTTAGTACCTTGTCCAAGTATGTATCCTGACTGAGTCCTATCAGTCTCTTTTCCCTGTTTCTTACTATCCTTATTCCCAGAATATAAGCAGCCTCTCCGAGGTCCTTCATAGCGAAACATTTCCCAAGCCAGGACTTGACCTCCTGCAAGGTTGGGACATCGTTTCCTATGAGTAGTATGTCGTCGACATACAATACGAGGAAGCTCACTATACTCCCACTGGCTTTGACATATACACAAGATTCATCTTCGCTTCGCAGAAAGCCAAACTCTTTAACCTTCTCGTCAAAACAAAGATTCCATCTGCGAGACGCTTGTTTTAATCCATAAATGGATTTCTCAAGCTTGCATACTCTATTTGGATGCTTCGCATTGACAAAACCCTCTGGCTGATTCATGTAAACATCCTCAGCCAACTTTCCATTAAGGAAAGCGGTTTTCACGTCCATCTGCCATATTTCATAATCATGAAACGCAGCTATTGCAAGCATTACCCTAATAGACTTTATCTTCGCAACTGGTGAGAAGGTCTCATCATAGTCAACTCCGGGAGTTTGAGTAAAGCCCTTCGCAACCAATCGCGCTTTATAAGTATGCATTTTCCCATCCATGTCCGTCTTCTTCTTGAAGATCCACTTGCACCCGACTGTCTTGCGACCCGGTACATGATCAACCAAATTCCAAACTTGGTTGTCGTACATGGACTGAATCTCGCTGTCCATCGCCTCTATCCATTTCGCAGACTCCGGGCCTGCCATGGCTTCCTTGTAGCTGCTAGGTTCGTCTAAATTTACTAGTGTACTATCACTAATAAATGTATCCCCTTCAGTAGTAATATGAAATCCATACAACTGGGGTGGAACACTAGCCCTAGTGGAACGTCGAAGAGGTAAGGACTCGTCAACAGGTTCAACAGGAGTTTCCTCCTCAGGTTGAGTGCCAGTGTCAGAGGTTCCTTCATCGCTTTGATCTTGAATCTCTTCAAGTTCAATTTGCCTCCCACTGTCTTCTTGGCTTATCAATTCCCTTTCTCGGAAAACTCCTCTTCTAGCAACGAAGAAAACATTGTCACTCGGTCTATAGAAAAGGTAGCTAAAAGACTTCTGCGGATAGCCGATGAAATAACACTTCTCACTACGAGGTTCGAGCTTGTCGTGAGTCTCTCGTCTTACGAAAGCCTCGCAACCCCAAACCTTGATATGTGCCATCGAGGGAGCCTTCCCTGTCCACATTTCGTGAGGAGTCTTGGTAACCTTCTTGGTGGGAACTAAGTTAAGGATATGGGCGGCAGTCTCTAAGGCATACCCCCAGAAAGCTATTGGTAACGAAGTCCGACTCATTATAGAACGAACCATGTCCAACAAGGTCCGATTATGTCTCTCAGCCACACCATTCAATTGTGCCGTCCTCGGAGGCGTCAATTGCGAAAAAATTCCGCATTCCTTTAGATAGTCGTGAAACTCAAGACTTAGGTACTCTCATCCTCGGTCTGACCGAAGCATCTTGATTTTCCTGCCCAGCTGATTCTCCACTTCATTCTTAAATTCTTTGAACTTTTCAAAGGTTTCCAATTTTTTCTTGATTAAGTAGATATATCCATATCTGCTATAATCATCTGTAAAAGTCACGTAGAAGTGGCAAGCATCCCTTGTGGTGGATCTAAAGGGCCCACACACATCGGTATGTATGAGATCCAATAGACCCTCACCCCTTTCACAAGTGCCAGTAAAGGGTGACTTGGTCATCTTCTCAAGTAAACAAGATTCACACGTGTCATCGTCCCTTAGATCGAATGACTCCAACACTCCATCCTTTTGGAGTTGGGCTATGCGTTTCTCGTTGACATGGCCAAGGCGACAATGCCACAAGCATGCTTTGTCTAGACTAGTAGACGAATCAATATTCAAAACATTATTTCCTAAATTATCAACAACCATCACAGATTCATAAATTCCATTACAAGGTAATGCATTGAAATAAAAGACACCATTCAAATAAACATTAATAGAACCATTACTATTATCAAAAGAATATCTGAAACCTTGTCTAAACAACCCATGAAATGAGATAATGTTTCTTGCCATATCTGGCGAATAGCAGCAATTGTTTAAATATATCCCTAACCCATTACTCAACACTAAAGAATAAACACCGACTTTGGTTACAGGCGACGATCTTCTGTTTCCCATAATCAGGTTCATCTGTCCATGTTCCACCTCCTTACTTCTTTTTAGGCCCTGCATATCAGAACAAATGTGGTAACCACACCCTGTATCAAGAACCCATGAAGTAGCAAATGATGAGTTATTAGATTTAATAGAATACATACCTGCAAAGGTGGGCTTAATCTTCCCATCCTTTATATCTTGCAGATATTGAGGGCAGCTTCGTTTCCAGTGGCCCTTTTGGTGACAATAGAAGCACTCTGCTTCCTTGGGATCGGATGAGGGTTTAGCAGGGCCTGCTTTGGTCCCACTTGAGGACGAACCATCACGGGGCTTCCCCTTATGGTGGCTCTTACATGGAGCCTTCCTCTTTTTACCCTTTCCTTGACCTATTGCCATCACAGGAGCGGCCACAGCAGGGGATGATGCAACAGATTTGTCTTTAAGGTTTCTCTCAGCAGTCCTCAAAAGTCCTTGGAGCTTGCTCAAGGAGACCTCCTCCTTGTTCATGTGGTAGGTCTGTTGGATTAATGTCTAAGTCCATAATTATATTTGGTATGTACTTGACCCGACCCGGCATGGTCCATTTGGGTTGCACTTCACCGACACAATTTATATGGATAGTGTTTTGAGAATAGTATATTTATGATTTATATTAATATATTATAAGTTCTAATATATTAATATGGAATCATATTATTTAATTAGTATTGATCAAGAATTAATTTAGAATTAATTAAGTGATCAAAAGGAACTAATTAAATATGCACTCTTATATATATATATGGAATGGGCCAAGTTCATTGAGGTTGGGCTAAGCTTTCATGGGTAGTCCATGGAGCTTTTAACCCATGGATCCTATGTAAATGAAAGGTTATGGGTATTAGGGTTTACATGGATGTAACCCTAATCCTCCATAATATATAAAGGGGTCCTTGGCTCACAAAATTGGTAACTAGTGTATGAAAATAAGAGTGGGCCGATTTTAGTGTGTATACATATTCTCTCAAGTTCTTCCAAGGTGCTTTGGTGATTTGTGATTCCACTTGAGGCTTCCACACTATTGGGGCTAAGCTCTTAAATCTTCAAGACATCAAGCTACATCAAAAGGTATGTCATCTAACTAAAACTTTGTAATATAGATGGTTCATAATATGCTAGTTAGGATGAAACCTTGGAATATTTAATATTTGCATGTATAATAGAGAAAACATAGATCCAAGGTTTATAGGGTTGCATGTACACTATAGGAGTGTTAGAATGCTCAAAACCCAACAAGGTCATCCTAAACTGGTTGTAGCAGGAGCGCAAGGAGTGGAGGATTATGTCGATAGCCAAATCGTCATCAAACTTAACATTAAGTTTGAGAAGACGATCAACATACCTCTGCATTTTCTGCAAATGAGAGGTTAGGGATTCTCCACTCCCCATCTTAGCGGTGATTATGTTAGTAATGATCTCATAGCGCTCTTGCCTCGCGCTCTGGTGATACCTGTCCAACAAATCCTGATGCATTTCATACGGATACATGTCCTCATAGGACTTTTGGAGTTCGAGGTTCATGGTGGCCAGCATGATGCAGTGAACTTTCGTAGCATCACGCTCGTGGGCCTCAAAGGCGGCCAGCTCTTCAGGAGTAGCAACATCTGGGATGATCTTTTCAAGCTTTTCATCGAGGACATATTCTTTGTCCTCATAGCGTGTGATCATGCGAATATACCTCATCCATTCGTTGAAGTTTGACCCATCAAATGTCACTTTCTGACACAGGTTCATCAACGAGAATGACCCAGAAGCGTTGTTGTTGTTGTTGTTTGCAGACATCTGAAAAAGAAAGGAACAAAGTTTGATTAGAAATGAATCCCTAATTAAACACCCAAATGAGAAATTAGGGCTAGGATCCAACAACATTATTTACAACTTAGAAAGGGATGCCGTACTCTAAAAGTAAATAATTTGAAGGTAAGTGAATGACGATTCACTAATTCTCACCATGAAAAACGAAAAAGAAATTTAGGTTTTAAATGTATTGAAAACTCCTAGATCTTTGAGATTCATTGAACTTTTCAATGGCATGTTTAAATCTCGATATGCATTTCAAATTTGCGACTGGGATACCGAGGATCGCAAACAAATTGTGAATAACCATGCGAATCAACATGGTGCACTCAATGTCTCTATCACCTAATCAATGTGCAGGTAAACCACACATGCTCCATTGATCTATGACAAACATCGAGTCACCCTTCGCTACCAATGTCATCCCCAAATTGATGTGCCGGTTAACCACACGCGCTCCACCAACGTTTGACAAGGGTACGAAGTGTAATTCCATGGATTAGCATCATTTTCACATTTTACCCTAAAGTAACTAAGATTGGGAATTTGTAAAACGTGTAGTTACTTTGTATTTTTCATTATACTTTTAATGAGGAGAGGGTTGCCCTATCCTACCCGTTCGACTAACGACCCTCCACCAGTCAAGCAAGCGGTGGGTGTGAGTGTACACCCATTAAGCGCCATTTTATAGGCAGCAACCTTATACCCACCTTATAGACTGACTTCGTGAATGAGGCCTACTAACGGTAAGACTAGCATTTTAAGTTATACATATATATATATATATATATATATATATATATATATATATATTAATTAGCTTGTAATAATATATAATAGTGTAGGGTTGAATTTTAAACTTGTAAAATTCTAAGGTTTTGAAATTTAAATTATTCAAAATTAAACTTTTAATCACAAAATTCAAATTTCAAAACTTGAGGGCAAGTTTTGAACTTTTTCAAAACATAAGGGATCAAATAACAAATAATTTAAATTAAACAATTAATTTCAAAATTATCTATATTTGAGCTAATCTTATTTTAGTCATTAGATAATTACCAAATAATTTTAAATAATCCATATTTATCATATAAACAACCAATATTCAAAAGATTTGAAATTATCTATTGTTTTGGCAAGGATGATTATTTAATTAAGATAAAATTCGGATTTTAACTTCAAAAAACGATTTAGGCATCAAATCCAAGTCAAAACAGCAACTAAATCCCGAAATACCCTCTGCCTGACGCACGAACTCGCCGAGTCCAGATACTGACTCGCCGAGTTGAGTCGGGCAGAGGCAAAAAACTCGATTTTCAGCAAGCAAAACAGTTAAGCTTCACATACAATTGAAACCAATCAAGGCTCTGATACCACTGATGGGTTTTATGCATAAGAAACAATCCTATGTGCTCATACAAACCCTAATGCTCTGATCTAGGTTTCTCTATTGTACATGCTTTGAATCCAAGACTTACAAAACTAGATCTATCATATATAATTCGAAATTATCATAGAGAAAACAGATCTAAGTGGTTTACCTCTTTTAATTAGCATGAATCCTTTGTAATCTTCTTGATCTTGAGCTTAGAGTCACAATTGTAACTCCTCTAATGGTTCAAAAACCCCACAAGCAAGAAGGCAATATGAGAGAGGGTGAGAGGTGCTAGAAATCGGCCCTAGGGTTCTCTTAGAATGAAGTCTAGCCGATTTCCACAACCTAGGGGTCTTATTTATACTTGCAGGCTACTAGGGTTTCAGTCTAAACCCTAATGGACAGCTTAGCCACCAAGCAGCCCAAGGAACCTTCTGGAATAAGGCCTTGGACGAAAATATGATGGATCCCCATCATAATTTCGTTCCCCCTTAAGTCCATTAGGTTTCCTTAACCCACAACTTAACTATCATACATTTGACAGTTTATACCCCTTTATTTAATTAATCTCTTTTAGTCACCAAATTAATTCCTAATTAATTTATGACTAATACTAATTAAATAAATATGATTTCTCCTTTAATATATTATTCTTATAATATATTAATAAACCATAATATTCTATCTTTCTCCTTAAATTACCTTGTCAAGTTGCTTTGGAGAAGGCAACCCAAAAGGACCATGCACAACCGGGTCAAGTACATACCAAATATAGTTACGGGCTTAGACACTATTCCAACATGTTCTTCATGAATATCAATATTATTCTCTCTTTGTTCTTAGTCTTTTTCTATGAACTCATAATATGTTCTTCGTGTTCATACTTCCAAAAACACGATTAATCTCGAGATATCTTACTTCCGCACTCACCGTTCGTTATAAAAATGGGTCTCTACAAACCCAAATCCATACCCATGGGTTTTATGGTCCATGGTTCATGTGGCCCAACTCTTTATGTATCCATACATAAACTTAGTCCAATATGGATCATAAGCACAACACATATAAATATAACCAATTACCATAATTAGTCCTCATAGATTTAATTAGTCTCTTTTGATCACTAAATTAATTCCAAACTAATTCTTGATCAATACTAATTAAATCATATGATTTTATATTAATATATTAGAACTTATAATATATTAATAAATCATATATAACCTCTTCTCAAAAGTCCATCCTAACAAATTGTCCTGATGTTATGCAACCCAAATGGACCATGCTACTCTCGGGTCGAGTACATACCAATAATAGTTATCAGCTTAGACATCTAATCCAACAGTCCCCTACTTGGATAAGTCTAAAACTATTATTGCAAATATGACTCCAAAGTCCCGACTAGCAATCAGAGCTCTTAAAAGCCGCTATCGAACTATGACCTAGTCAATGACGTGTCCATTAGATAAAGGATCATATATTCCTCCATTCTAGATATCATATGGACCGAGACATGGATTAAAATCATTCTCTCTGTCCATCTATTGTTTCCCGATTCCTGATTTATGACGACCGACTAATTGAACAAATCAAATCAGTCCAGGCCCGGCCAAGCACTTAGGGTTGTCATCACTAAATCATCAAGGGACCCACATATATCGCTTTTATCCACATGGGGTAAAAGGAATGGATAAAGTTCGACCCAAATGCTCACTTGTACTCACTCATCAAATTACACACAATAATATGTTTTATAACATCCAAGTTACTGGTGCGTTTACATATGTCAATGTACAACCGACTCGCAACTACAACTTACACGTCTCTGTTTGAAGAATATAAGATATTATCGTCTCATGAACATTCGTGATAAAATCCATGAAGTGATTCAAATGAGCGTGAGGTTAATCCAATACTCGAATCTTATTCCAGGAGCACTCATGAATATTGCAGCTATGTCTAGGCCATCTAGACAAACTACAGACCCATTCATGACAGTCTTGCCTCAATACCTACTTCCAAACTATGATCAACTATGGACGGTTTGAATAACCTAGTTATTCGGGAAGTCAAAACATGCAAAGTGAAACACAAGAATAATACTAATCCTATATGGCCCCAAAACTTTGAGTCATATTGATTACTCATTATTTTTTGTATAATGTTTCGAATAATCAACTTAATACTTGAATTAAAACAATAGTTGTCTCATGCTCCAAGAATGCACACTATGTTTGCCTATGGTCCTTTCTTTGTGGAATAGATCAATTGAAAACATTTCAATGATGCTCATTTCACAATTCCAAATCCTTATGACAAATGTAAGAATACAAGATTCTTTGCCAATCTGTTAGATTCTAAACTTATATGCAATGATCCTCTTGTAATGACTATGTACAAAAGTCACAAAGACTTGGCAACAGAAATTACAAAATATTCCAATGGAGACGAAGTCTCACATTCAAAGTACATTCCTTTGAACATCCTTCTTGCATTAAGTTTTCTAATCTTACATAGATTTAAAGAATAACTTCCACTTATGGAAACATTTCCATATTTCCATTTTGACTATCACTTCTGAACAAGAGTTGCCTCTTTTCAGAATATGTCAATATGGTCCTTCCAAAATTAACACTATATTTCCAACTGTCCATGAGTAACCAATCTTTGGTAAGCCTCAGATTGTCCTCGACAATTGCTTAATCAATTTACTCATATACAGTTTTGGTCCTTTTTCCCTCTTAATGCCCTAGGCATTTGGAAAATTCAGAACACATAGAAATATTATAGCATATGCAATCGATCCTATACCCGAAGCATATGGGATACGATTCATAATGTCTCACATAAAGACATGATCCTAGACCAGCCTTTTGCTATAATTTTTTTATTAGCCATGTTCTCAAAATTCCACTATGAAGAGGGATGCCGTAATCATAATCGAATATTGGGAATGCAATTAATATTTCCATATATCAAATTTCCTTATTTTGAACCATTCCAACATAACATTCATATATATACTTGACTAAATTTGATTAAAATCTCAATTTAAGCTTTTAGAATTGGAATGAAGTACAATTTCATCTCCCTTAATTATAGCAAAACAACTTTTCAAACCCTGCAACTTTGCAAATTGAAACTTTTGTTTTCTATAATTAACATTTCTAACTTGCAACACTTAACATAATAATCATGCTCCCAATAACATGATAATTATCTTCTTATCAGCATAACACTTATGCTCCCACTGGCTTTGACATATATCCAGAAATCAATTGGACTTCTAGAAATCAGTACTTTATTGACTTTTATTACCACAGTTTAGGTTTCTAATACGAGATGCTTCGATAAGACTTTATCTAAGCTTCCCAAAATCATACACCTTTCCTTAGATAGCTCACATGTGTGTCTAAACAATTTTAGAACTATGAAAAGGGATGCCGTAATCATAGTCTCAAATGTTTAGACCTTTTCCATTGCTCACAATTCGAATTATGAAAAAGGATGCCGTAATCATAATTGAATTTGAGAATGCAAATATCACAATTTCTATCTCCTTAAAATCTTCTTAGTGAAAGCGTTTCCTCACCATCATTTTCATGAATCGAAGAGAAACCTTATGACACTTATATTTTATGGTGTATGTGTTCCTATCCATATGAATTTGTCAAAAACATAACCATAAGAGGAGGTTAGTGACAAATACAAACTCATATGGAATGAACTCGTTCAATCTTAACTTCTTGCCACCTGGCAGCACAAGGGCCTACCATTGCTTCCAAGTAGTTATGCAAACAACTGAGAACTCATAGAACTCACATGCATAGTCAACTTTAACTGGAATGGGCACAGAAACAAGAATATGTCAACACGATAGGCTATAAACCTCATGTCGTGTGCTAGTGATAAACAATACCCTTGATTAGTTCTTGAAACTTTTCAAGATCTTTAAGACTCCCAATGACCATTGCTTGACAAAGCAAATATTCGAGAGTTAGTACAGATTCTTATCAAGACAAACACTTCACACAATTGTCCTTAGTTGGTCTTTGTTTTATGTAAAACATCACAACTCACCAATTTCAAATGTACAAGAGTAGAAAACATTTTACTCTACATTTGATAAGTGTTTTAAACCTTCTTAACATTATGTTACTCAAGGCTCGATCATGGAGTATTACTCTAAGACTCAGTTTTGGAACGAAGTATGATTCATCTTTTGATTTAACCATCTCAACAATTCACGATTCCTCTTCTTAGTCAAACAATTGCACTAAGATGTCCTTAGAGGATCAATTTTGATATTGTTTTTCCTAATCATTAAGATGATCATAAAACATGATACTGAAGTACTCTCCCATCTTTTCAGATGATCATTCGTCCTGCCATACACTGAAACTTTTCCAATGTTTCAGAATTATACTTAAACTTGTAAGCACAACCATATTTACTAAACTTTAGTAAATCATGACGAATAGCCTTATCCTTCTTTGTGGTGGAGCTGATCAGCACAAAACCAAGTGTACCTGATCTCCTAGTCCTTCACTTGACTCATATATACATGTGAACAAGGAATTAGTCTTAATTTCCCAAAGATGAAAATTCTCATTTATCATACAATACAAGTTGCATGATCCCAAGTTTCTATCCAACTGAAACTTGGTTGATGAGAATCTTTCCTTATTAGGTAAATTATGATACTACCACAAACAAAAGAATCAAATCCATTTTCCAATATTGCTATCAATGGAATCATATAAACAACAATTTTTACAAATCCCATAGTGAGGATACTTAAAATAAATAAAATCAAAAATTTTCCTTTTATTTTAAATTTGCGGAAAAAGTTATCCTTACAATGCAAATACATATGAAAACTATGTTGTTATCTATTCCTAATCAATCTATCATAACTCTTAAGCAGCAGCTCAAAATTCTGATCTTCGAATCATGCGATCGAAATCCATCTTCGCGATCAGATTCAACATACTCTTCTTCTAAGCTTCATCTCCTTTTTCAATTCTACAAAACATCAAAATGCGACCTAGTCACATCATGTAATAAGAATATCCAAATAGGAACTTAATAGAGTTAGATAGTGGATTTACCTGAAGCATAGTCAAATTTTTTTGACTTTTACCATCCTAGTGAACTTTCAGGTAAATAAGGCAGCTTCGCAACCAATGCCCTTTCCTTTGGCAATAAAAACATATGGACTCTTTGGTAATGGTACATGGGACCATCTCAGACTTAGCCTTTCTCTTTACCATTTGGTCAACCAGGTTAACTAAGGCTGATCCCTTTCCATTGGGAAGAGAAAACTTTTCTAGACTTCCAATGTTTCCATTGTCAATGTCCATGTAAGTTTGGGAAGTAGATCTTCCAATCAAATTTGCTTTACCAGTGCCCCAAATCATTGCTGATTCAGCAACAACAAGCAAATATGTAAGATCGATAAGGGTGATGTCGTGGTCTATCACATACTAGTCCTTTAAAGAACTCACTATATGACTCGAAGAGTGACTGAAGAACCCAGTCAACAGTCAACTTCCTTGAGTCTTCGACACGCAACTCTCCCAGCTTGTCAATATGTGACTTCATCTCCTAGATGTGAGAACATATGGACATTGCTTGCCAATAGGGATTGAGTGACCTTGCACTTTTCAAGTACTTGTGGGTTAGGGAGAATAATTGGAGGAGGTGGAGGAAGCGAAGTATGATTTCCAGTCCCATTCATGCACAACAAAGGGATTAATCTTTCACCTTGATCGCCATTTGGGATATCATCTTCATTAGGAAAGCTTTATCCAAAAGGACAAGGAAGACCATAGTTGTCATAACTAGACTTCTATGAGGGAGAAATTCAAGTTTAGTTGATTTAACCTTAATATAACACCCAATATGAAATATTAAGGCTAGGACCCGACACAATATTTTATAACTTGGAAGGGGGATGCCGTAATCCAAGCTACAAAATATTTGAAGGTAGGTAAATGATGATTTACCAATTTCCACCATGAAAAATGAAATTGAACATTAGGTTTTAAATGAATTGAAACTCCTAGATCTTTTGAGATTCATTGAACTATTCAATGGCATGTTTAAATCTCGATTGTGCCCTTCAAGTTTGTGATTGGGATGCCGAGGATCACAAACAAGGAGTGAATAACCATGCAAATTAACTTGGTACACTTAATGTTACAACCACCTAATCAATGTGCCGGTGAACCACACACGCTCCATTGATCTACGATTAACATCAAGCTACCCTTTTCCACACATTGTCAGTCCCAGATTAGTGTGCCGGTTAACCACACACGTTCCACTAACGACTTAACAAGGTGTAAAGTGCAATTTCATGGGTTAGCACCAAATTCACATTTTCCTAAAGTAACTAAGATTGGGAATTTAATAAAGTTTAGTTACTTTATATTTATCATTATACTTTTAATGAAGGGAGAATTAATGTCATGTCCTACCCGTTCGGCTAACGACCCTCCACCAGTCAAGGAAGCGGTGGGTGAGAGTGGACACCCATTAAACTGCCATTTTATAGGCAGTAACATTATACCCCTCTTATAGACCGACTTCGTGAATGAGGCCTACTAACAGTAAGACTGACTTACACTTATACATATATATAAATATTAAACCTATAATATTATAATAGTATAAGGGTTGAATTTTAAACTTTTAAAATTCTAAGAGTTGGAATTAAAGTATACATGGGGGGGGGGGGTAACTTTACAAATTCCAAAACTTGATGGCAAGTTTTGAACAATTCAAAAACCTTTGGTTTCCATAACTTATGAGTTTAATATGGTTTTTAAGGAAGACTTTTTAAGTTCCATAACTTGAGGACAAGTTATGGAAGACATAAAACTATTTTATGATGACATTAAAAATAAGACCTTTCATTTTTTCATAACCTATGAAGCTAAATGAACTTTTAAAATAAAAAACTCTTCATTTTCCATAACTTGAGGACAAGTTATGGAGTTTATAAAAACCATTAAGATCAAATATTCCAATTAACACAATAATCAAATAAGTTTTCCATGATCTAGATTAAACTCATAATAACAAGATAATTCATATAAACTATTTTACAAGAAATTAGTCTATTACATAAACTAATAAAATCTTGAAACTATGACAATTATCTTTTATTTGGATGAGGATAATTATTTTCACAACATAAAATCGAAATTTTATCAAGAAAACATTTTATAGCAATTATCCAAATCCAAATTAAGCCAATAAATCCAAAAATCTGCCAGACCCGTCACCACCTCGTGGTGATCAGGCAGAATCCAAAAAAAAAACGATTTTTTCAAGAACCAATCATAAAATATAATAGAAAACAACCCATGGCTCTGATACCACTGTTGGGTTTTGTATACTACAACATCCTATGGTGCACATACAACCCTAAAAGCATTGAATCTATGTTTTCTCTAATTATACATGCATATGGTTTCCAAAGCTTTAAGCCTACAACTAGCATACAAATAACATATGTATAATAAGACAAGTTTTAGACATACCTCTTGATGTTGTTGATGTTGCTAGGAAGACTTTGGCCTTTAAGAACTTAGTGCCCCAAGTGTTGCACCTCAAATGAAATCACAACTCACCTAGGACAAAGGTGACTCTTGAGAGAGATTTTCCATGCACCAAAAACACCTCCATGAACTCCAAGAACTAGAAGTATCGTTTTTAGGTTATGGAGCTTATATTTATATGTAGGATTCCAAGAGTCATGGGTATAACCCAAATCCATACCCATGGGCTTTATGATCCATGGTTCATGTGGCCTAACTCTTTATGTATCCATACATAAAATTAGTCCAATATGGATCATAAGCCCAACACATATAAATATAACCAATTACCATAATTAGTCCCCATAGATTTAATTAGTCTCTTTTGATCACTAAATTAATTCCAAACTAATTTCTTGATTAATACTAATTAAATCATATGATTTCATATTAATATATTAGAACTTATAATATATTAATAAATCATATATAACCTCTTCTCAAAAGTCCATCCTAACAAATTGTCCTGATGTTATGCAACCCAAATGGACCATGATACTCTCGGGTCGAGTACATACCAATAATAGTTATGGCTTAGATATTTAATACAACAAGAATGGCACCTGAGTTTTATGGTTTCCATATTACTACAGATGGTGATACATTTATCAGTGATAGTACACTGATAAATTTAGATGAGCCTAATAACTACAAGGAAGCCATGGCGGGCCCCAAGTCTGCAAAATGGAAAGAGGCTATGGACATCGAGATTCAGTCCATGTATGACAATCAAGTTTGGAACTTGATTGACAATGTACCTGGTCGTAAAACGGTCGGATGCAAATGGATCTTCAAGAAGAAGACCGACATGGATGGGAAAGTACACACATATAAGGCACGATTGGTTGCGAAGGGCTTTACTCAAACTCCTGGAGTTGACTATGACGAGACCTTGTCACCAGTGGCCAAAATCAAGTCTATAAGGGTTATGCTAGCCATAAATGCATTTCATGACTATGAAATATGGAAAATGGATGTCAAAACCGCTTTCCTTAAGGGAAAGTTGGCTGAAGATGTTTACATGAGTCAGCCAAAGGGTTTTTTCGATGCAAATTACCCTAATAGAGTGTGTAAGCTTGAGAAATCCATTTATGGATTGAAACAAGCATCTCGTAGATTGAATCTTTGTTTCGATGAGAAAGTCAAAGAGTTTGGATTTTCGAGAAGCGAGGATGAGTCCTGTGTATATGTCAAAGCTAGTGAGAGCATAGTTAGCTTTCTGGTATTGTATGTGGATGACATACTACTCATAGGAAATGACATTCCAACCATGTAGGAGGTTAAGTCCTAGATTGGGAAGTGTTTCGCTATGAAGGACCTTAGAGAAGCTGCCTATATTATTGGGATAAGGATATTGAGAGACAAGAGTAAAAGACTAATTGGACTTAGTCAGAGTACCTACTTGGATAAGGTGCTGAAAAGATTCAGCATGCAGGATTCCAAGAAAGGTGACTTACCGATCCAGAGCAATGCCAAACTGAGTAAAGCTTAGATTCCAAGTACAAAGGCTGAGATAGCTGAGATGGGTCGAATACCATATGCTTCCGCTGTTGGCTCGATCATGTATGCTATGACTTGGACTCACCCTGATGTGGCCTTTGCTTTGAGCATGGTCAGAAGATATCAAGGGAGTACTGGTAAGGCTCACTGGACTGCGATTAAGAACATTCTCAAGTACCTACGGAGGACTAAGGACTGAGTCCTTACCCTCGGTGGGAGTGATGACTTGAGAGTGTTGGGGTATAGTGACGCCAACTTTCAGAGCGACATAGATAATTTCCGATCTCAGTCGGGCTGGGACTTTACCCTGAATAGAGGAGCAATAACTTGGAGAAGTTCCAAGCAGGAGACAATAACTGATTAAACTTGCGAATTGGAGTACATATCAGTAAGCGAGGCAGCGAAGGAGGTAATATGGCTGAAGAACTTCATTGGAGACCTTTGAGTTGTACCAACTATAAAGGAGTCATCCAGAGGGTTTTGTCGATGCAAAGTACCCAAATAGAGTGTGTAAGATTGAGAAATCCATTTATGGATTAAAGCAAGCATCTCGCAGATGGAATCTTTGTTTCAATGAGAAAGTCAAAGAGTTTGGATTTTCGAGAAGCGAGGATGATTCCTATGTGTATGCAATGCTAGTGGGAGTATAGTTAGGTTTCTGGTGTTGTTTATAGATGACATACTTCTCATAGGAAAAAACATTCCAACCTTGCAGGAGGTTAAGTCCTGGCTTGGAAAGTGTTTTGCTATGTAGGACCTCGGGGAAGCTTCTTACATTATGGGGATAAGGATATTGAGAAATAGGAGTAAAAGACTAATAGGACTTAGTCAAAGTACCTACTTGGACAAGGTGTTGAATCGTTTCAGCATGGAGAATTCCAAGAAAGGAGAATTGTCTATGCAGAGCAATACCAAACTGAGTAAGACTCCGAGTCCGAGTACCGATTCCCAGATAGCAGAGATGAGCCGAGTACCATATGCTTCCGTAGTGGGCTCGATCATGTATGCTATGACATGTACTCGCCCTAATGTGGCCTTTGCTTTGAGCATGGTCAACAAATATCAGGGGAATCCTGGTAGAGCTCACTGGACTGCGGTAAAGAACATTCTTAAGTACCTGCAGAGGACTAAGGACAATGTCCTTACCCTCGGTGGGAGTGATGACTTGAGAGTAACAGGGTATAGTGACGTCGGCTTTCAGACCGACATAGATAATTTCCGCTCTCATTCGGGCTGGGTATTTACCCTAAATGGAGGAGAAGTAATATGGAACAGTTCCAGACAGGAGACTGAAGCTGATTCAATGTGAGAATTAGAGTACATAGTAGCAAGCGAAGCGTCGAAGGAGGCAATATAGCTAAAGAATCTTCATTGGAGACCTTGGAGTTGTACCAGCTATAAAGGAGCCTATGGAAATTTTCTGTGACAACGAGGGTGCGGTTGCCTTAACCAAGGAACCGAGGGATCGTGGCAGATCCAGGCACATCGACAGAAAATATCACTTCATAAGACATCGAGTAAAAGAGGGACTCCTTGTAGTGAAGAGGGTATCGTCAGAGGATAACCCAGCAGATCCCCTTACGAAGGGACTGAGTAGGGTTAAGCATTTGCAGCATGCTAAGAGCATTGGCCTGAGGGACAATATTAGTTTTAGTAATTAGATAAACAGTTAGAAACTTGTAATAAATAAATGTAATTGACATTTGATGAATAAATAATAAAGTTTTATTTATAAGTAAAGTTTACTGTCTTTTGTCAATTGTTTATTCTATGTTTAACTTTCGCATGTTTTGACTTCTAAAATAATATGATCATTCAAACTATCCACAGTCGATCATACTTTGGAAGTAAGCTATGAGGTTAGACTGCCATGAATTGGCTTGTAGATTGTCTAAGGTGTTTTACACATAGCAAAAGTTTGCTACAACATTCATGATTGCTCTTGAAATAAGAATTTGAGTATTGGATTAAACCCACGCTCACATGAATCACTTCATGGAATTTATCACGAGTGATTGTGAGATGATTGTTGGGTTTTGATCATTCTAAAACTCCTATGGTGTAAATGCAACCCTATAAACCTTGGATCTATGTTTTCTCTATTATACATGCAAATATTAAATATTCCAAGGTTTCATCCTAACTAGCATATTATGAAGCACCTATACTACAAAGTTCTAGTTAGATGACATACCTTTTGATGTAGCTTGATGTCTTCAAGCTTTAAGAGCTTAGCCCCAATAGTGTGGAAGCCTCAAATGGAATCACAAATCACCAAAACACCTTGGAAGAACTTGAGAGAATATGTATGCACACTAAAATCGGCCCACTCTTATTTTCACACACTTGTGTCAATTTTGTGAGCCAAGGACCCCTTTATATATTATGGAGGATTAGGGTTACATCCATGTAAACCCTAATACCCATGACCTTTCATTTACATAGGATCCATGGGTTAAAAGCTCCATGGACCATCCATGAAAGCTTAGCCCAACCTAAATGAACTTGGCCCATTCCATATATATAAGAGTCCATATTTAATTAGTTCTTTTTGATCACTTAATTAATTCTAAATTAATTCTTGATCAATACTAATTAAATAATATGATTCCATATTAATATATTAGAACTTATAATATATTAATATAAATCATAAATATACTATTCTCAAAAGACTATCCATATAAATTGTGCCGGTGAAGTGCAACCCAAATGGACCATGTCGGGTCGGGTCAAGTACATACCAAATATAGTTATGGACTTAGACATTAATCCAACAGTCTCCCACTTGGAAAAGTCTAAAACTATTATTGAGTATGACTTAAAAACCTAACTGGCAATCGTAGCTCTTAAAGCCGCTGTCGAACTCTGACCTTGTCAATGACTTGTCCATTAGATAAGGGATCATATATTCCTCCATTCTAGATATCATATGGACTGAGACATGGATTATAATCATTCTCTCTGTCCATTTGTTGTTTCCCGATTTTCGATTTATGATGACTGACTGATTGAACAAATCAAATCAGTCCTGGCTTGGCCAAGCACTCACATGTGTCATCGCTAAATCATCGAGGGGCCTACAGATATCGCTTTTATCCCGAAGGTAAAAGGAATGGATAAACTTCGACTCATATGGCTTGTTTTACTACTTGTTGAATCATACACAAAGGCACGTTTTATAACATCGAGTTACCAAATGCATTTTCGTGCAATCAATATATAACCAACTCATAGTAACAACTCATATCTCTAGGTTTGAAGAATATAAGATATTATCGTCTCATGATCACTCGTGATAAAATCCATGAAGTGATTCAAATGAGCGCGGGTTGAATCCAATACTCAGAACTTATGAGCACTCATGAGTGTTGTAGCACCACTTTGTCCACCAACTTGGACCTCTACAAACCAACCCATGACAGTCTTGATTCATATCTACTTCCAACATATGACCGACTGTGGTTGGTTTGAATAACTTAATCATTCAGGAAGAACGACTTAGTTATTCTGGAAGTCAAAACATGCAAAGTGAAACACAAGAATAAATGAATCAAATATGGTATTAAACCCTATGAATATAAATAAACACTTTTATTTATCACCATACTGATTACTCATTATTCATTGTTTCGGTTTTATCAACTTTATACTTGAATTAAAAACACTAGTTGTCCCATGCTCCAAGCATGTACACTATGTTTTTGTTAAACAATAGCTTTGCCATACACCAAGTATGCACTCTATGTTTGTCTATGATCCTTACTTTGTGAAATAAACCAATTGAACATAATTTCAATGATTCTAATTTCACACTCCCAAATCCTTATCGAAAAATGTGAGAATTTCAAATTCCTATCATTTATCGAAATCTGTTTAGATTTTAAACTTATATGCACTGACCCTCCTGTAATGAATATGTACAAAGTCACAAAGACTTGTCAACAGTCATTATAAGGTATTCCAATGGAGATCAACTCCATGGAAACTAAGTCTCATATTCAAAGTACATTGCTTTGGACATGCTTCTTGCCTTAAGTTTTCTAATCTTACACAGATAACTTCCACCTATGGAGACAACTCCATATTCTCATTTTGACTATCACTTCTGAATAAGAGATGCCTCTTTTCAGAATATGTCAATATGGTCCTTCTAAAATTAGCACTATACTTCCAACTGTCCCTGAGCAACCAATCTTTGGTAAACCTCATATTGTCCTCGACAATTGCTTAATCATTTTAGTCATATCTAATTCTAGACCTTTTCCCTTCTTAATGCCTCTGGGCATTTGAAAAAATTTAGAAATGACAAATATTATAGCACATGCAATCGATCCTGTACCCAAAGCAAATGGTACACGATTCATGATGTCTCACATAAAGACATGATTCTAGACCAGTCTTTTGCTACAATATTTTTATTTGCCATGTTTTCAAAATTTGACTATGAAGAGGGATGCCGTAATCATAATCGAATTTTGAGAACACAATATATAGAATTTCCTTAAGTTGAACCAATCCAACATGAAATTCATATATATATTCTTGACTAAAGATGATTAAGGTCTCAATCTAAGCCTTTAGAACTGAAATGAAGTATATCCTCTCCCTTAATTATAGCAAAACCACTTTTTCAATCCCTGCAGCCTCACGAATTGAAACTTTTGTTTTCTATAATTAACATTGCTAACTTGCAACACTAACAATAATTATCATGCTCCTACTAACATGATGATTATTAGCATAACACTTATGCTCCCACTAGCTTTGACATGTACTCAGAAATCAGCTGGACTTCTAGAAATCAATACTTTATTGACTTTCTTACCAAAGTTCAGATTTCTGATACGAGATGCTTTGATAAAACTTTATCAAAATCATACACCTTTCCTTAGATAGCATGCATGTGTGTCTAAACAATTTCAGAACTATGAAAAGGGATGCCGTAATCATAGTCTCAATTGTTTAGACCTTTTGCCATCTTCTTCAAATCTACTTGGTGGAAGTGTTTCCTCACCATCATTTTCATGAATCGGAGAGAAAGCTTATGACCCTTAGATTTTATGGTGTATGTGTTCTTATCCATGTGAATCGTCAAAACCATAGTCACAAGACAAGGATAATGACAAATCCAAACTCATATGGACTGAACTTATGCAATCTTAACTTCTTGCCACCTGGCAGTACAGGGCCTGCCATTGCTTCCAAGTTGTTATGCAACCCATTAAGAACTTTCAGAACTCCTATGCAAAGCCAACTTTAACTGGAATGGGCACAGAATATGTCAACACGATAGGTTATAAACCTCAAGCCGTGTGCTAGTGAAGAACCTCAGGTTTTATTCTTGATTAGTTCTTGAAATTCTTTTTAGGATCTTTAAGACTCCCACTATCCTCTTGACATATAAGACTATCTTGCCAAATATTCAAGAGATAGTTCAGATTCTTTATCAAGACAAACACTTCACACAATTGGCCTTAGTTGGTCTTTGTTTTATCCAAAACATCACAACTTACCAATTTCAAATGTACAAGAGTAGGACACTTTTACTCTTACATTTGACAAGTGTTTTAAACCTTTCTTTAAGATATGTCACTCAAGTTACAATCTTGGAGTATGACTCTAAGAATTGTTTTGGAACGTAGTATGACTCATCTTCCTGATCTAACCATTTCAACAATTCATGACTCGTCTTCTTAGTCATAAGAATGCACTAAGATGACCTTTAGAGGACTAATTGTGATATGATTTCTAAATCATTAAGATGATCACAAACATGATACTAAAGTACTCTCCCATCTTTTCAGATTTGAGAAACTTTTATCTTTCTGCCTAATTTGATTCTTCCCATTCGTTCTGCCATACATTGAGACTTTTCCAATGTTTCAGAATTATACTTAAACTTGTAAGTATAACCATATTTACTAAACTTTAGTAAATCAAATAGTCTTAACGAGCTTTGTGGTGGACATGACCAGTGCACAAGAATGTGTACTCGATCCCTTTAGTCCTTCACTTGACCCACACATCCATGTGAACAAGTAATTAGTCTTGATTTTCCAATGCTTGAAAGTTCTCATTCATCATAGTATTCAACTTGCATGATTCCAAGTTTCAGTCCAATTGAAACTTGGGTGATGAGGAACTTTCCTGATTTGGTAAATTTAGACACTACCACAAATGAAAGAATCAAATCCATTTTCTAATATTGCTGTCAGTGGAATCATATAAGCAACAATTTTCCACAAATGCCATTGTAAGGATACTTCAAATAAATAAAATTAAACAATTTTTCTTTTATTTTAAAACTTTCCGGAAAAACTTATCCTTACAATCCACATGGAAAATTGTTGTTATCTATTCCTTAGCAATATATCATAACTTCTTAAGCAACTGCTCAAAATTCTGATGCGATCGAAATCCACCTTCGCGATCAGAATCAGCATATACTTCCTTTAAGATTTCTCTCTATTCTTTGATTCTTAAAACATCAACATGTGACCCAGTCACATCATGTAATGAGGATCTCAGAATAGAACTTAACAGAGTTAGATAATGGGCTCTACCTGATGTAGAGTCAAACTTATTGACTTTAACATCCTTAGGTAAATTTGGCAGCTTTGCAATCAACGCCCCTTCCTTTGGCAAAATAAACATATGGACCCTTTGGTAATGGGACTTTTTCAGACATAGCCTTTCTCTTTACCATTTGGTCAACCTAGTTGACTATGGTTAATCCCTTTCCTTGGGAAGAGAAGGCTTTTCTAGATATCCAATGTTACCATTGTCAATGTCCATGGTAGTTTGGGAAGTTGATCTACTAATCAAATCTGCTCTCCCAGTGCTCCAAATTATTGCTGATTCAGCAGCACCAAGCAAATAGATAAGATCATTAAGGGTCATGTCATAGTCTGTTTCATAGTAGTCCCAAAGGAATTCACTATGTGACTTAGAAAGTGATTGAACCACCAACTTTCTCAAGAGTTTGACACCCAACTCTCCCGGCTTGTCAATATGTGACTTCATCTCCAAGATGCGATCACACATAGACCTTGCTTGCCAATAGGGCTTGAGTGACCTTGAACTTGTGGGTTAGGGAGAATAATTGGAGGAGGTGGAGGAAGTGAAGTTCCAAGAGATTTGGGAGGATCATAGATGTCTGAACCAGACATCTTTTTGGGAGATATTCAAGATAGTTGATCTAAAGTCCTTAATATAACACCCAATATGAAATATTAAGGCTAGGACCCAACAAACTATTTTATAACTTGGAAAAGGGATGCCGTAATCCAAGCTATAAAATATTTGAAGGTAGGTGAATGACGATTCACCAATTTCCACCAAGATAAACGAAATGTATTATTTGGTTTTGAAACTCCTAGATTCTTTTGAGATTCATTGAACTTTTCAAAGGCATGTTTCAATCTCGAGTGTGCCCTTCAGGTTTTGTGACTGGGATGCCGAGGATCACAAAACAAGGTGTGAATAACCATGCAAATATACTTGGTACCCTTAATATTTACCCCTCAATCGATGTGCCGGTTAACCACACACGCTCCACCGATACTATGATAAACATTAAGTTACCCTTTGGCTACCTTGTTAAATCAAGCTAGTGTGCCGGTTAACCACACACACTCCACTAACTGACTTAAGTAAAGTGCAAAGTGTAATTTCATGGGTTAGCACCAAATTCACATTTTCCTAAGTAACTAAGATTGGGTATTAATAACAGTTTAGTTACTTAGTATTTATCATTAATACTTTTAATGAAGGGAGAATTATAGTCCTTGTCCTACCCGTTCGGCTAACGACCCTCCACCGGTCAAGGAAGCGGTGGGTGAGAGTGGACACCCATTAAACTGCCATTTTATAGGCAGTAACCTTATACCCCCTTATAGACCGACTTCGTGAATGAGGCCTACTAATGGTAAGACGACTTTACTCTTATACATATATATAAATATTATTAACTTATAATATTATAAAGTATAAGGGTTGAATTTTAACTTTTAAAATTCTAAGGGCTTAACTTGGAATTAAAATATTCATAAGTGAAAACTTTACAAATTCCAAAACTTGAGGGCAAGTTTTGAAACTATTCAAAACTTTTCATTTCATAACTTATGAGTTTAATTAAGGTTAAATGAAAAAAAAAATTCAAGTTCCATAACTTGAGGACAAGTTATGGAAGACATTAAATCATTTAATGATGACATTAAAAATAGTGACTCTTCTATTTTCATAACCTATGAGACTTAATGACACTTTAAAAAGAAAAACTCTTCACTTTCCATAACTTGAGGACAAGTTATGGAGTTCATAAAAACCATTAAGATCAAATATTCCAATTAACACAATAATCAAATAATTTTTCTATGATCTAGATTAAACTCATAAGTAAATATAATTCACATCAACAATTTTCAAGAAATTAGATAATCATATAAACTAATACAAATCTTGAAACTTTGACAATTATCCTTTGAAGACTCTTGGAATTCATAACCTAAATAGTTAATAAATGAGACATTTCACATCCATAACTTATGGAAGTTTCAAAACTCTTAAGATCATAACTTTAAAAAAAAAATTTGAGTTCCAAAATTTTATGACAAAATTTGTAACTCCTTAAAACCATTTAGATCAAACTTTTAAAACAAATAAAATAATCATATCATTCTATCTTTTAATAAATTGACCTAATTCAACTCTTGTAGTAAAGTGACTCAAATTTTATAAATAATTAGTTTTTCATAAAATCAAGTAATTATCATAAAATTTGACAAACTTCATGTTTTTTTTTCTTCTTTTTTCCTTCAACTTGAAAAACAAAAATACATTTGCATCAATATAACAGAAAACAACCCATGGCTCTGATACCACTGTTGGGTTTTGAGCATTCTAACACTCCTATGGTGTACATGCAACCCTATAAACCTTGGATCTATGTTTTCTCTATTATACATGCAAATATTAAATATTCCAAGGTTTCATCCTAACTAGCATATTATGAAGCACCTATACTACAAAGTTCTAGTTAGATGACATACCTTTTGATGTAGCTTGATGTCTTCAAGCTTTAAGAGCTTAGCCCCAATAGTGTGGAAGCCTCAAATGGAATCACAAATCACCAAAACACATTGGAAGAACTTGAGAGAATATGTATGCACACTAAATTCGGCCCACTCTTATTTTCACACACTTGTGTCAATTTTGTGAGCCAAGGACCCCTTTATATATTATGGAGGATTAGGGTTACATCCATGTAAACCCTAATACCCATGACCTTTCATTTACATAGGATCCATGGGTTAAAAGCTCCATGGACCATCCATGAAAGCTTAGCCCAACCTAAATGAACTTGGCCCATTCCATATATATAAAAGTCCATATTTAATTAGTTCTTTTTGATCACTTGATTAATTCTAAATTAATTCTTGATCAATACTAATTAAATAATATGATTCCATATTAATATATTAGAACTTATAATATATTAATATAAATCATAAATATACTATTCTCAAAAGACTATCCATATAAATTGTGCCGGTGAAGTGCAACCCAAATGGACCATGCCGGGTCGGGTCAAGTACATACCAAATATAGTTATGGACTTAGACATTAATCCAACAATGATAATATCGTATAGTCTTCAAACCAAGATATATGAGTTGTTGATTGCGAGTTGGTTGTGCATTGATAGTACGAAAACGCACCAGTAACTTGATGTTATAAAACGTGTTGTTGTGTATAATTTAACAACTAATCAGTACAAGCATATAAGTTAAAGTTTATTTGTTCCTTTTATTCTAAGAGAATTAAAGCGATATCTTGGGCCCCTTGATGATTTTTTTTGACTTATGTGTCGGGCCTGGTCAAGACTCATTTGATGTGTTCAACTATGTTCTATGTCAAACAAATCAGAAATCGGGAAACTGACTGCTGGACAATAAGTATGGCTATGTTCCATGTATTTGTCCACACGATATCTTGAAGAACAGAGGATTATAGGATCCATTATCTAAAGGACGCGTCAAAGTTCGACAACGCCTTTTGAGAGCTACGATTGCTAATCGGATTTTGAATTCGTACTTTCTGTTATAGTTATTAGACTTATCCAAGTGGGAGACTGTTGGATTAGGTGTCTAAGCTCATAACTATAATTGGTATGTACTTGACCCGATAGTAGCATGGTCCATTTGGGTTGCCTTCAACAATTTGATAGGATGGATATTTGAGAAAAAGGTTATTTGTGATTTATTAATATATTATAAGAATAATATATTAATTGAGAAATCATATTATTTAATTGGTATTGATCAAAAATTAATTTAGTGATCAAAAGAGACTAATTAAATTAACGGGGACTGATTATGTTAATCAGTGATACATATAGTTTGGGCTAATGATCCAAAATTGATTAGAAATGGTCTAAGCTTATGTGAGGTTTCATGAAGTGTTAGTCCAAATGAATTATTGGATCAAAAGCCTAAGTGAATGGATTAGGGTTTACAAGTGACTTTTGGAATTCTACACTATATATGTAACCCCTAAGCCCTAAAATCGGAGACAAGAGTATTCTAAGAAGAAGCTAGCCGATTTTGGTGCCTCCAAGCTCTCTCTCATTGTCCTCCATTGTTCTTGGTGTTTGTGACTTATTTGAGGCATCACATTTGAGGTGCTAAGCTCTTATAAGGCCAAGTTATACAAGCTACAACAAAGAGGTAATCATCTTACTTGTTTTTATGTTTCAATTATCAATGTTGTATGCTAGTTAGGCTTCATGCTTTGGAAAAAGAAAATTGCATGTATAACTAGAGAAAACTTAGATCCAAAGAATTAGGGTTGTATGTGCACCATAAGGATGTTATTGTGCTCAAAAACCCATCACCAATGTCGGCCCATTTGGGTTGTTTATTTTAGGAAGACCAGGGGGTGGCCCTTGGCAACCTGTATGCAAGACCAGAGTCTGAACTCTGGCAGTTATTAGTTAAGTAGCTATATATTGTATGCTAGTTGTCTTTGTGATGTTTGCATGGAAGACCATGAGGTGGATCTTGGCACTTGTCTGTAAGACTCAGGGTTTTTGGCCCCCGTTCTGACAAGGAAGATCACGAGGCGGCTCGTGGCATAATGGCAAGACTATGGTTGGCACATAACACTTTTATTGATTGATTGGATATGTATGATATGTATGACTCGTTTGATATGTATGGTATGTGGTATTTGGGGAACTCACTAAGCTTTGTGCTTACAGTTTGTGGTTTATGGTTTCAGGTACTTCTGGTTTGAAAGGGAAGGGCCCGGCTTGATCGCAGCGCATACACCCGTGTTTTCCGCAATATTTGATTTTGGGAATGAACTCTGATAATAGTTTTATTTTAGATTGTTTTTAAATATTTGGATAAAAGTTACATTAGTGTTTTGATTATCATAAAAATGAAATTTTTATTCTATGATTTTTGGGACGTTACACCAATTCCAAACTCAAGTAGAACCCGAAGTCGTCCCCGAAATGGATTCGGAGGCGGAAGAGATTCGACCTCAACCCATGAAAAGTGGAAAGGAGGGTCTAAGGCAATGGAGTGCGTCAAAGAAACAGTGTTTTCTCGTGCGTGGGAGGGTGGATGTTTCTGAAGATCCGATGGTTGGAAAGAACCAAGATTGTCCTACTTTTTTCAGAATATTACTATTTTTTTTCTCACGGAAATGAATCTTGGAGACTAAAGGAAAAAGTACCAAATTTACTCGAAGTGGAGAAATATCAACAAAGTTATGACGGTGTTTAATGTAGTGTTTTTGAGTGTCAAGCAGCAATGGAAACGTGGTGCAAATGACAAATAAATTTTGAAAAAAAACCTTTTGCACTATACCGGAGTCAGAAATCGGCGAATTTCAAATTTCTATATGTTTGGAATGTTGTGAAATTGTCAAAAAAAATGGCAAGACGAAACGACGCATAGTCAATTGTCCGATGTGCATATTATGACTGACCTTAATGAAGATGAGCCTTTTGAGGTTCCAAGAGTCACTCATCCCGTGAGAAGAGACCAAGCGAAGCGAAAAGGAAAAGCCGTGGCAAGTGGTTCGGGTGACATCGAGAAATTAACAACCAAAATGGACAACTTGAAGTCGTCATTGGAACAATATTTGGCGGTCGAACAAGAGAAAGAAACAAAACGTGCCATGGCGATCTTAACGAAAAACACTAGCAATCTCACCGGATGCGAAAAAGAAATGACGATAAAAGTGAAAGAGGAGATTGCGAAAAAATATAACATCTAGGTTTCGTCATTTGAGTTTCGTGGTTTCGTTATTTAAATTTCTAGGTTCGTAATTTGAAATTCTTTGTTGTTTTTTTTGTTTTATAATTTTCTTTTCTAGTTTAATGATTCTTAGATAATCCATTCTCCATTGCATCACACATCCTTCCTTCTTGAAAGAATTCTCTACTCCAAGATTTGGGGTTTATTTCCATAAGGTATTCATAGGCTACAGGGTTAGGCACTTGAATCTCCTTCATGGAAGCACTGAATAAAGGCTCAGTGGATGCTTTGCTTGCCTTCCAAAACTTGGTCTCATAGTGTACACCACTGAATATTTTCCTAAAGTTGGAAACAATATACCTTGCACACTGCCTATGTTCAGCAGTAGGAAACACTTCTTTGACGGACTCTAAAAACCCCTATCAAACAATGGTGATATGTTAGACATAATGTAACCTAAATGTGAAATATATAAAAGTTGAAAGTATAGGAATACCTTATGCTGATCCGACATCAATGTTATACCAAAACCATTATCCAGTTGAAGGTCATCTTTTAGATTTTCCAAGAACCATTTCCAATTTGCTTTGTTTTCTACACATACAACTACCCATGCAATTGGTAATATGTGATTATTAGCATCCTTTCCTACAACACATATTAGCTCTCCTGAACATAAACCCTTTATGAAGCAACCATCCAAATTTATTACTCTTCTGCAGCTCCCTCTCCACCCTTGCTTTAGGCCATCAAAACAAATGTAAAACTTGCTAAAACAAGTCTTACCATCTAGCATAACATTGACATCGATTTTGACTGTTGATCCAGGATTTGATATTCTTATCTCCTCCCCATATGACCATAGCTTTGCATAGTGCTGCACTAGTGTTCCCTCAATCAATTCAATTGCATACTTATTTTCTCTTCTACACTGTCCTATACTTACATCTATCCCAAATTTCTCTTTAACCTCTTCCCTAAGGAGCCTCACACTAACGTTTTGTTTCTGTAAGAATTGGGTGGTGTAATGGCTACCTATCCAGGCATAGTTCACAATTGAACCTAATTTGAAGTTTCTTGCATAGTTATACTCATTTATGAGACTCTTAATTTGGAAACATTTTTCCTCACTCATCCAAGAAGCCCACATTCTAAACTTGCAAGCACCATAACAACATTTCACTAAAAGTCTCATGCTATCATTTTTCTTGTAGCATAACCAATAACCATTTGCAACAGCATAGTTACACATCATGTGTTTCAGTTGTTTAGGACTCACAAATCTCATACCTAATACATACTTTTGTTTTTTCCAATAAACATTCTCATTGTAAATAGCTTGGTCATTATATATTACCTTATCGTCATGTGGATGATCATATGGCTCTTCACGAGGTGGACTGTTAGGGGTAACTTGGTCCTATGGGCACAACTAGCTCAAAAACTCATCATCTTTTGTCTTATTCATAGGAATACACTCATCAGGTTCATTTTCAACTTCCATGTCAATGCCATCATCTTCCTCACCTTGCAAATCCTCCCTAGTACCTTGCAAATCCTCCGTATCACCTTGCAAATTATGACCTAGCAAATCCTCAATGTCAATTCCATCATTCCCATCCATACCACCTTGCACTTCTTCATGAACTTCATTTCTAGACTCAATGTCAATTCCATCATTCCCATCCGTACCACCTTGCACTTCTTCATGAACTTCATTTCCAACAGACAATTCGTCTAATGAACTGCATACTTCGGCTAGATCGTCAGGTATCCAATGATGTACATTAACACCAAGATGGTCCATGTAGACATGAATTACACAATCAAAAGCATACCATACTTCGATGACCTCCTGGTAGTCTAAATTATTAGCTATTATCCTTAATCCACTAGGGAATGCAATATCGGGCATGCAAAAGTAAACATTCACGCATAACTCATTAGCAAATCTTTGAAGGAACACCAACAACTTGTTCTTGTCCATTCCAGCAAAATTGACATCATCAAACCTTTGATCTGCTCCATCTGAGTAACAAATAGCGGGGTAACTCATAAAAATTCCAGAAAAATAGAGATCTATCTTCATGTAAACAGCCATAGCAATGACTATGTTGGCCGATTTGAGCGACGAGGAGTTTAAGAAACAGATTCGTACAAAGAGCAATTTGAGAAAAGGATATGGATGAAAAGGTAGTAAAACAAAGTAGATGAAAAGGACAGTTCAGGGGGGTTTAAATGGATATTAGGATTCATTTACTCACACACACACATGTTAATAACATGGCATCTTTAATCTACTAGGCAATGATATGGCATAAACAAAGATCCTATTAGGATGGGTGTAACCGGCGGCACCCTTCAAATGTTAAAATGTGACTTTTTAAACCATAAAATTACAAGTACAAGCCCTTTAAATGCAAAAAATAGTCATGAGGGACCACTTAAACTAATATACGAAAGATATTGGGCTACAGTGACAATTACCCTTAATTTTTTTTACTTAAACAACCTCATTTTTGTGAAAAAATAGTTTCTCCTTCCAACCCAAAAACTTCAAAAAAATACCAAAAGAAACACCAAAAACACAAACTCAATCTTACATTCTTCACCTAATTTCATTCAAAGTTAAAGTGATCAGCCTATTTATTCACTCCAAATTTACACTTTGGTGTGGTTTACTATCCATATCAAGTCCAAAACCAACCTCAAATCAAAAACCAACTTCAATTTCAAAATCAACTTCAACCCAAGAAAAGTGGAAAGGAGGCTCTAAGGCAATGGACTGCAGCCGAAGAAACGTCGTTTGCTCGTGCGTGGGTGGGTGGATGTTTCTGAGGATCCGGTGGTCGGCAACAACCAAGATTGTCCTACTTTTTTCAGAATATTACTAGTTGTTTTCTCACGGAAATGAATCTTGGAGACTAAAGGAAAAAGTACCAAATTTACTCGAAGTGGAGAAATGTCAACAAAGTTATGACGGTGTTTAATGTAGTGTTTTCGAGTGTCAAGCAGCAATGGAAAAGTGGTGCAAATGACAAAGAAATTTTGTAAAAAACTTTTGCACTATATCGGAGTCAGAAATGGGTGAATTTCAAATTTCTACATGTTTGGAATGTTGTGAAATTGTCAAAAAAAATGGCAAGACGGAACGACGCATAGTGAATTGTCCGATGTGCATATTATGACTGACCTTAATGAAGATGAGCCTTTTGAGGTTCCAAGAGTCACTCATCCCGTGAGATCGAGAAAGAAACAAAACGTGCTATGGCGATCTTAAGGGAATATTTGGCGGTCGAACAAGAGAAAGAAACAACCAAAATGGACAACTTGAAGTCGTCATTGGAACAATATTTGGCGGTCGAACAAGAGAAAGAAACAAAACGTGCCATGGTGATCTTAACGAAAAACACTAGCAATCTCACCGGACATGAAAAAGAAATGACGATAAAAGTGAAAAAAGAGATTGCGAAAAAATATAACATCTAGGTTTCGTCATTTGAGTTTCGTGGTTTCGTTATTTAAATTTCTAGGTTCGTAATTTGAAATTCTTTGTTGTTGTTTTTTTTTGCATTGTAATTTTCTTTTCTATTTTAATGATTTTAGTTTTTTAAAAAATATTATGTTTAAAATGTTTATTTTTATATTAATTAATTTTAAAAAAATAGCATGACAAGTGTGGCAAGTCACGCCATGTAAATGGCAAAAATTTGAAGCAGTGTGAGATACGTGGACCATGACAAACATGGCACCACTCCCTACAGCCATAGAGACATGTAACAAATATGTGTTTGAATGATAATGTTGGTGAATGAAAAAAAGAGAAAACTATTAATCTACTCAAAATTGATAAATGGGAAATCGAGTAATGTAATCTTATAAACGACTTTGTTAATAAAAATAATCACCATAATTTTTTTTTGAGAAATGACCACTTTCTTTAGAATATCGTATTCCGGAGTACGTAAGGTCATTCTGGACATGGGTCGTTCAAAGTATTCCGGAATAGAATATTGCAGGGTATTTATTTTTGTTCTGAATTTAGTGGTGGTGGTTGGTAGGAATTGAGTCCGAAATCTTTTTCACTATACCGGAGTCAGAATTGGGCGAATTTCAAATTTCTACATGTTTGGAATGTTGTAAAATTGCCAAAAAAAAACGGCAAGACGAAACAACGCATAGTCAATTGTCCGATGTGCATATTGTGACCGGCCTCAATGAAGAGGAAGAGTCACTCGTCCCATGAGAAGAGACCAAGCGAAGTGAAAAGGAAAAGCGGTGGCAAGTGGTTCGGGTGACATCGAGCAACTAACAACCAAAATGGACAACTTGAAGTCGTCATTGGAACAATATTTAGCGGTCACACAAGAGAAAGAAACAAAACGTGCCATGAAGATCTTAACGAAAAACACTAGCAATCTCACCGGACATGAAAAAGAAATGACGATAAAAGTGAAAGAAGAGATTGCGAAAAAATATAACATCTAGGTTTCGTTATTTGAGTTTTGTGGTTTCGTTATTTAAATTTTTAGGTTCGTAATTTGAAATTCTTTATTGTTTTTTGTTTGTGTTGTAATTTTCTTTTCTATTTTAATGATTTTAGTTTTTAAAAAAATAGTATGTTTAAAATGTTTATTTTTATATTAATTAATTTTAAAAAAATAACATGACAAGTGTGGCAACTCACGCCATGTAAATGACAAGTGGACCATGGCAAACATGACACCACTCCCTACAGTCATAGAGACATGTAACAAATATGTGTTTGAATGATAATGTTGGTGAATGAAAAAAAAGAGAAAACTATTAATCTACTCAAAATTGATAAATGGGAAATCGAGTAATCTAATCTTATAAACGACTTTGTTAATAAAAATAACCACCATAATTTTATTTTTTTGAGAAATGACCACTTTCTTTAGAATATCGTATTCCGGAGTACGTAAGGTCATTCTGGACATGGGTCGTTCAAAGTATTCCGGAATAGAATATTGCAGGGTATTTATTTTTGTTCTGAATTTAGTGGTGGTGGTTGGTAGGAATTGAGTCCGAAATCTTTTTCACTATACCGGAGTCAGAATTGGGCGAATTTCAAATTTCTACATGTTTGGAATGTTGTAAAATTGCCAAAAAAAAACGGCAAGACGAAACAACGCATAGTCAATTGTCCGATGTGCATATTGTGACCGGCCTCAATGAAGAGGAAGAGTCACTCGTCCCATGAGAAGAGACCAAGCGAAGTGAAAAGGAAAAGCGGTGGCAAGTGGTTCGGGTGACATCGAGCAACTAACAACCAAAATGGACAACTTGAAGTCGTCATTGGAACAATATTTAGCGGTCACACAAGAGAAAGAAACAAAACGTGCCATGAAGATCTTAACGAAAAACACTAGCAATCTCACCGGACATGAAAAAGAAATGACGATAAAAGTGAAAGAAGAGATTGCGAAAAAATATAACATCTAGGTTTCGTTATTTGAGTTTTGTGGTTTCGTTATTTAAATTTTTAGGTTCGTAATTTGAAATTCTTTATTGTTTTTTGTTTGTGTTGTAATTTTCTTTTCTATTTTAATGATTTTAGTTTTTAAAAAAATAGTATGTTTAAAATGTTTATTTTTATATTAATTAATTTTAAAAAAATAACATGACAAGTGTGGCAACTCACGCCATGTAAATGACAAGTGGACCATGGCAAACATGACACCACTCCCTACAGTCATAGAGACATGTAACAAATATGTGTTTGAATGATAATGTTGGTGAATGAAAAAAAAGAGAAAACTATTAATCTACTCAAAATTGATAAATGGGAAATCGAGTAATCTAATCTTATAAACGACTTTGTTAATAAAAATAACCACCATAATTTTATTTTTTTGAGAAATGACCACTTTCTTTAGAATATCGTATTCCGGAGTACGTAAGGTCATTCTGGACATGGGTCGTTCAAAGTATTCCGGAATAGAATATTGCAGGGTATTTATTTTCGTTCTGAAGTTAGTGGTGGTGGTTGGTAGGAATTGAGTCCAAAATCTTTTTCACTATACCAGAGTCAGAATTGGGCGAATTTCAAATTTCTACATGTTTGGAATGTTGTAAAATTGTCAAAAAAAATTGGCAAGACGAAACGACGCATAGTCAATTGTCCGATGTGCATATTGTGACCGGCCTCAATGAAGTGGAGCCTTTTGAGGTTCCAAGAGTCACTCGTCCCATGAGAAGAGACCAAGCGAAGTGAAAAGGAAAAGCGGTGGCAAGTGGTTCGGGTGACATCGAGCAACTAACAACCAAAATGGACAACTTGAAGTCGTCATTGAAACAATATTAAGCGGTCAAACAAGAGAAAGAAACAAAACGTGCCATGGCGATCTTAACGAAAAACACTAGCAATATCATCGGGCGTGAAAAAGAAATGACGATAAAAGTGAAAGAAGAGATTGCGAAAAAATATAACATCTAGGTTTCGTTATTTGAGTTTTGTGGTTTCGTTACTTAAATTTCTAGGTTCGTAATTTGAAATTCTTTGTTGTTTTTTTTTGTGTTGTAACTTTCTTTTCTATTTTAATGATTTTAGTTTTTAAAAAAAATAGTATGTTTAAAATGTTTATTTTTATATTAATTAATTTTAAAAAAATAGCATGACAAATGTGGCAACTCACGCCATGTAAATGGCAAAAATTTGAAGCAGTGTGACATACGTGGACCATGGCAAACATGGCACCACTCCCTACAGCCATAGAGACACGTAACAAATGTGTTTGAATGATAATGTTGGTGAATGAAAAAAAGAGAAAACTATTAATCTACTCAAAATTGATAAATGGGAAATTGAGTAATCTAATCTTATAAACGACTTTGTTAATAAAAATAACCACCATATTTTTTTTTTTGAGAAATGACCACTTTCTTTAGAATATTGTATTCCGGAGTACGTAAGGTCATTCTGGACATGGGTCGTTCAAAGTATTACGGAATAGAATATTGGAGGATATTTATTTTCGTTCTGAAGTTAGTGGTGGTGGTTGGTAGGAATTGAGTTCGAAATCTGACACCCCGTACGTGCCGGACTTATGTCCGGAATGGCATTACATTCCGGATGGCTGTTCCGCAGAGGTAAATTTGGGGTATTTGTGTGTCTTGTTTCATATATGCAATAGATTGCATATTTGTGTTCTTGATATTTTTCATATAGGTTCCGGATTGAGTATGTATACAAGATTTTTTTTCAAGTGTCAGTTTCTAGTGGAGGCCAATGGCAGCTTGTCGAGGGATCTATGTAGTATATTGTTCCAGACTACACATGCTTTAGTGTAGATATAAGCAATGATATCAACTTCATTAGGTTAATTATGTTGGTTGCTTCCAACTCCATGTTGCACACTAATCAAGTACGTCTATCTTTTCAATGTCTTGGATCAAATATAGTTATGCAGATTCTTGACGATAGTGATGTCATATATAATTCTTAGTTTTGTTAGTAGTATGCCTCCTAGCACAATACAATTGTTTGTTGTTAATAATGTAATGGAAAGTGGTATTCATCAATTTGCCGGGGAAAATCATTCAGGTGGAAATGGGTCTCCCGGTGTTGGAAGTAACCAAATTTGTAATTTATTAGCTATGAAAACCAACCATGTTCCTTCTTACAATGACCCTATAGATGAGGTTGATTATAAGTATAAAGGTAAGGTTGTTGCTGACGCTTCTCCTACAGTTGATGTTGTTGAATCTGCAAACGATTAGGCAAAACTAATGATGTTGGTTGATGATGGTAATATAATTCCACATGGAGAGGCAGTTGAACATTTTCATAGTTACACTTGAATTTTATCGGATGATACTGAATGTGAAGAAGAGGAAACCGAGCCCTTAAACCCCCAAAAACAACAAGAGTAAAAGTTTCCTTTTTATTTTTTTGATTCTGAAGAACCACAAACCACCCATTGGGGTATGCCTGAACCTTTAGCATTGCCTGAATTAGCTCAACAAAAACGTAAAGGTGTCACAGCCCACAATTATACTTCCTATATGAAGTTATTCCATCTCTTCAAAAGCAAAGAAGAACTTAAGCTTAAATTAGGATTCAAAGGTGTTACTGAAGGCTTCCAATATAAAGTGATAAAATCTACCAAAGACAGGTTTGAAGTTGTTTGCTTTGTGGAAAACTGTGACTGACGGATACGGGCGACAAAAGATAAAAATATTGATACATTGCAAGTGGTTAAACTATCGGAGAGCTATACTTTCTCAAACACACAACTACGTCTCCATCATAGACAATCCAACAAAAGGTATTGGGTTACTTCTTGATGGGCATATTAGCTTATAGTACGGGTAATATGTTGCGGCGGAAATAAATACAAAAAACTTTAAATGACCATCATAGTGTACATATTTCATACTGGAAAGCATGGAGTGCTAAAATGTATGCTCTAAATCTATTGAGAGGGACCCCTGAAGAAATCTTTTAAACACTTTTTTATATTGTTATAACTTGGAGAAGAAGAATTCATGAACAATTACACATATAAAGACGATTTATGACAACAAATTTGAATACCTTTTCATGGCTATCGGTTGTGCGGTAATAATATTTCTTATATAATGAGTTCTTTATATTTATTGTTGTTACGCATGTGTTCGATTTAATGAGTTATAGATTAATATTAATTACTTTTTAGGTTCAAGCGTTTCAAACAAGTTTGCATCCTATTATTATCATTGACGGAGCACACCTGAAAGCGAAATACTTAGGCACCATGTTCCTAGCAGTAGGCATGGATGGTAATAACGAAATCCTCCCTATCTCATTTAGTGTTAGGAAAACAGAAAGTGGGGAGTCATGGATATGGTTTTATGAAGACTCAAAGCATGTATTGGGGAGATGCTCTCTTTGGCATATTAGATAGAACACATTTAATTGAAATGGTCATTCAGGTTGTGTTCCCAAACGCATATCAAGGACTCTGTTGTCGCCATTTGTTGATGAATATGAGAACAAAGATCGGCAGACAAGAGAGAATGGATATTTTGTTTTGGGAGGCTGCAAAAGCTTACCGACAGTCTAATTTCAAAGAAAGCGTGGCTAGGCTACGTCGTGCACTAAACAAAGACTATCGTACATGGCTAGACAAAATAGGTTACGAGAAATGGGAAAGGTCGTGTTTCCCTGTGGTTTGGTATAATATTATGACATCAAACAGCGTCGAGTCCATCAATGCGTTATCAAGAGACGCACGGAAACTACCCAATAAAGTGTTGACTGATTTCTTTCGAGCAACTATGCAACAATGGTGGTGTCAACGATGTAATGCCGGAGGTAAGTATTTCTATTATAATACTTTCATGATAATTGTAGTATAATTGTAACGTCCCAAAAATCAAGTCCAAAAATTTTAATTTTTAGAATAATAAAACCATCTTTGAAAACATGTTGATAAAACCATAATAGAATCAAAGTATAACCAAAACATCCAAATACATCTGAGTTAAATAAAATGTGGAACAATGTGGTGTGTATGATGCGATCACCTTGAGCTCCTCCCATTGGATCCGGAAGTACTTGATGTTGGATTTATTAATTGTCTTTTAATTAATCACTTAATTAAATTAATAATAAGATCCACAGGGATGTATTTTAAACTTTTTAAAATACTAGGGTTTATATTTTAAATTTCAAAAATTAATTAATAAATAAATAAGTTTTTAATTTTAAAAATAAACCAATCATGAATTCAAGATAAGGATATCCAATTACTTAGATAATTATTCAGTTTTACTTATTTAAAACATTATTCAAGGTAATTATCCTAATCAAATCATGAGATAAGCAGAAAATATGAAATTTGTGGATCTGACTGTCCAACATGTCGTCGTAAACAATCACCATGTCATGGTTGGACAATTTCTCAGGTCAACACGCCGTGGTGGAAGAACACCACGCCGTGTTGGCAGAACAGAATGACGATTCTATTTTCTTCTCCTTGTTTAAGTTCAACCATTGTATCAATTCAATAGAAAACTAAACCTACGTTTTGATACCACTGATGGGTATTATGCAAAACATTAAATCCTATGTGTGCATGCAACCCTAAATAATTGATCTATGTTTTCTCTAATTGAACATACAACTTTGAAAAACAAAATAGAAAACCCTAGAACACTAATATATAATCGAAATTCACAATTAGAGTTAGAAGAACCATACCTTGATTGCTATATAGTAATAACAATGAAAATCCTTGTGTTGTTGAAGCCTTGAGAGCAAGCGTCACAAATGTCATGCCTCTAATGGTTCGCATCCAACACTAGCAAAGGAGAATGAGTGAGAAGGAGGATATATGATATAAATTTCGGCCAGGTCTTCCAAAGAAAGAGTTAGCCGAAAATCATAGGGTTATTCCTTATTTATAATGCAGTCAGGAAACCCTAGATAAGTCCAAATCCAAGATCATCTTAAACCCGGTAATTATCCACTGTCATGTTTATCCACCTAAGACTATTCTAGAAACCCTAAGGCTTATGAAAACCGTCCATAGCCTATGGAGGGTTCTAGATTGCCTCTTGCTCAACTATTGAACAATTACATTTCAGTCCCTGCACTTTTAATTAATTCCTTTAATCCCAAAATTAATTCCGGTTAATTTTTGATTAAACATTAATTAAATATTACCATTTCTAACTAATATATTATTTTCATAATATATTAATAAATCATTTATTTCAATTTATGAATCAAGTAATAAATCAAAACTCTCTCTCCAAATGTCATCATGTCTAGTTGCTAGTCTTGAGGGCAACCCAAAAAGACTGTGCTACTATCAATTTAAGTGTATATCAATTATAATTATGGGCTTGGACACCTAATCCAAGAGTTCCTTAAACTCCCCTTATAGTATGGCTTCGTGAATGAGTCGTACTAGCGGTTCGACTGACTTTTCTTATACATATAATATATATTTAAACTTTTAATTATATATAGTATAAGGTGTATTTTAAAAATTCTAGGGGTTTAATCTTTTAATAAATTAAACTTTTAATTTAATTAAATTTAAACCATTTTATGGATTAATTAATTAAGGACTAAATATCAACTAACTTGAATTCTCTTTTCTCCTATTGTAGATGTCAAGTCAAGACACAATGGTCTTCCTCGTTCTTTGGGAAGTGGTTTTCCTCTTCCTTCTGAAGATGGTCTTCCACATTCTGATCAAAGTGAAAGTATGTTCCCTTCTTCAAGAAATGGTGGAAATGGATATCATGCTTCTCCAACTCTACCTCCTCCTCCTCCGGTGACTCTCCCCATGTTACAAGTTAAAAGATATGAAACTACTCAAGCCCTATTGGCATGCAAGCATCAAGATGGAAAATTTGTGTGTGTGCATGTTTTGGAAATGAAATCGCACATTGACAAATTGGATAGAATGGGTGTCGTTTTCCCAAGGGAGCATGCCATTGATTTAGTTCTACTTTCGCTTCCTAAGTCATATAGTCAGTTCATTGAGAACTTTTATATGAGCGACCACGACGTGAACCTAATTGATCTGACACATATGTTAATTATTGTTGAGGCAGAAATGCTTAAGAGAACAAATGAAGCAAAAGTGTTTGAAGGAACAAATTCCAAAAGTTTCCATGAACATTGACAATGGTGACAATGGTAGTCCCGAACAGACTACTCTTCCCAATGGAAAAGGATCGGCCAAGGTCAAACCGTTTGATTGTATGGTAAAGATAAAGGCTAGTTCTGAGATAGTTCCATGTGATAACCCTAAAAGGTCCATATGTTTCTATTTCCAATTGAATTGACATTGGTTGTGAAGTTGCCCTGACTACCTAAAAGATCTCAGAGATGGTAAATTCAAGTCGTGTGACTCTACTTTAGGTACATCCATTATCTAACTCCATTATTTTAATAAGTTCCTATTCATAGACTTGTAATACATGATATGATGAGCACATTTTGATGTTTTCTAGGATCTAATAGAAAGAAGGAAGCTTGAGAAGAGTGAGCTGAATCTGATCGTGAGATATGGATTTTGGTCGCATGGTTCAATGATAAGATTTTGGAAGCTACTACTTAGGGGTTATGATAATTTAATAAGATTGCTTAGGAAATGTCTAGAAACATTCTTTTCATATTATGCATTGTAAGGACAAGTTCCGATTTTTCGTTTATTATCAATAAAAGTGAAACTTTTGGTTTATACATAGTTCGTTTACTTTATATTTCCTTGCAATGGAATCTATGAAAGTGTTGGTTACATTTCTCTTATTAGCAATGTTAAATGTGGATTTGATTCTTGTTATTTCACTTGTGGTAAATGTTATAATTGACTAAGTGATAAGGGATTCTCATCACCCAAGTTTCAATTGGATAGAAACTTAGAGTCATACAATTCGAATTATGTGACGTATGAGAATCTTGATCTTTGGAAGATTATGACTAATTCATTGATCTCATGTGTTATGTGAGTCAAAATGAAGGATTAATGAATCTAGTCCTTTGATATGGACAATTCATATCTGCCACAAAGGATGAAAAATTTTGTTCGTCATAATTTGGTGATGTTTCAGTAAATATGGTTGTGTTTATAAGATTAAACATAATTATGATACTTTGAAAGGGTTCAAAGAGTAGCAGAAGAATCTATTAGGCAGAAAGATAAAGGTTTCTCCAATCTGTAAGGAAAGGAGAATACTTTAGCATCATGTTTTATGATCATCTTACTGATTATGGAACTATATCACAATTGATCCTCGAAGAACATCTTGGTGCAAATGTATAACTAAGAAGAAGAATTAGATATTGTTGAAATGGTTCAAATCAAGAGATGAATCATATTTCGTTTTCAATCAAGTTTTAGAGTCATACTCTAGTAACTATGAATCGTATTTAGAAACTCACTTCGAACTATGTAGCTTTTCTTACTCTAGCACATTTGGAATTGGTATTTATGATGTTTTGGTTAAAACAAAGGATAAACTAAGACCAATTCAATGAAATGTTGTTCTTGTCGGGAATTCACACTAACTTTTTTGAATATTTGTTTTGCTCGTGAAAGAATGTTCCTTGAGAGAGAAACTTATATTTCAAGAAGTTAGTGAGATTCTTAATGATCTTGAAGAGTTTCAAGAGTCAATCAAGAATAAACCTTTTATTTATCACTAGCACACGACCTGAGGTTGATAACCTATCATGTTAAGTCGATACATTCTTGTTTCTGTGCACCTTTTAGATGGGTTGGCAATGCTTATGAGTTCTATGGTTCTCATTTGACTGCCAAAGCAGAGCACGTTGGTCAGTGAAAGTAAGTTGATCAATATGGGTGAGCTGCTTAACAATATGGAAGCACTGGTAGGCCCTTGTGCTACAAGATGGCAAGAAATTAAGAATAAGCAAAGTTCGGTCCATGAAAGCTAAATTTGAATTTGGTTTTATCCTAAACCTTGTCCTATGATTGTAGGTTGGAAATGATATATTCACATGGATGGGAACATATAAACCATTAAAATCTAAGAAGAAAAGTTTTCACTCTGATTCATGAGAACGATTATGAGGAAACACTTTCGCTAGTAGATTTTAAAGATCTAATAAATATCATTATGGTTAGTAGTTGTAATAATTTCATTCTTAAATTCACAATATGATTACGACATCGCTTTTAATAGCTCGAATTGAGAGAAATGGCAAGGAAATGTTTGAACTTTCAAGACAGATGGCTATAACTTCTGAAAGGGTTTAAACACACACATATGCTATCTAATGAAGGTGTATAAGCTTGAGAAGTCTAGTTAGATAATTATCAAAGCATCACGTATCAGAAATCTACACTTTAGTAAGAAAATCAAGAGTATTGATTTCTAGAAGTCCAGTTGATTTCTAGGTACATGTAAAAGCTAGTGGGAGCATAAATGTTATGCTGGCAGGAGCATAATTGTTATGACTGAGTGTTGCAAGTTGGAAATACTATTTGTAGGAAACAAAGTCTACAAATTAGAAAGTTACAAAGTTTGAAAATTGTTTTGCTATAGTTAGGCTCAAGGGAGAGGGCACTCGTACTTCGTTTCGAATCTAAAAAGTTTAGATTGAATAGTTTAAAAAGAACTTAGTCTTGGACGTATATGAATATCGTGCTGAAATGATTCAACATAGGAATTCGATATATGGAAATATTATACCAAGAGACTGATTAGATATCAGGTCTTTATGTAAGAAATTATGAATCGAGTCCCATATGCTTCGGATATAGGATTTATTACATATGCTATAATATTCGCTTGTTCTGATTTTTCCAAATGACTAGGGCATTGAGAGGGAAAAAGGACTAGAGCTTGGTGTGACTAAAGTTGTTAAACAACTGTCAGGAACATTCTAAGGTTACCAAAGGATCAGTTTTGTGACATCCCCATTTTCACGGCCAGAAAAGACCGATTTTTTTGTTTATGCTTTGTTTAAAAATTAGAGTAACATTTTAAATAAAAGTGTTGCGGAATTTGTTCCCAAAATAAAATATGATAAAGATTTATCAAAGCATTTCCGTAGAAATGTATTTCATTAAAAACCTTGGGATTTCATGTTCGATACAGATCAAAAGCATAAACAGTACAATATAAGCCTTACTACATTTATTCATATCCACAGGCCTATATCCGTAATCTCTCATCCCAAACATCATATCTGTGCTCGTGCACCACTACCTGTAATACAAGAAACTGAGTGGGTCAGGCTTGGGAGCCTGGTGAGCACATAGGGTTTTCAACCCACAATAAATAAGTTTATTAATTTCATCAACCAACAATAACCCGTTTACCCGTTCCCGTTATCCTCACTTTACGTCCCTAAACTCCTATCATAAGGGACCTAGCCTAAGGATCATCATCGGGATGGAGACTACTGCTAAGGGGGTTCCTCAGCAATAAATGTCCTAAAGGCAACCATGAGGGGGATGGAGTACACCGGTGAACACATCGTTCACAAACACCTACAGGTTGCGAGCCTGCTAGCGTTCCACTGGACTGTCTAGAAGAGTCTGTGGTCGTCATCCATACTCCGCTAGATGAAAGAATATACAACAACAATATCGAGGCCTCTTATCATTTTATCACACATCGTCTATTACATCTACCCATGTTTTACCCCAACATTTTGTAGATATAAAATACATATACAATTTAAATCATTTAAAACATGTATAAAAATCTTTCATCAGCATAGACAGCAAGTATTCAGACAATATGCACATATAGCATGTAATTTATATTAAATACTTCATATCTATGTGTAAGATGAATGTGACTATGCACTCACCTGAAAAGGTGGTGACTCTTTACTCTTAAAACAATTTTCCTCGACAAAACAACGGGTTTTTATTAAAAATCGGGCTTCGCTGGAGCAGCGTTTCCGAACCGAAAGCTTTTCTTCTCGGAGCCGTCGGGCTCTCCGGGGTTTCCTTCTCGTTCTAGGTAGGTTCCCTAGACTAGGGAGGGGTTTAGGGAGGCTAGAGAGAAGTTAGAGAGAGAAAGAAAGGCTTATGGTGTGAAGAAAATATGAAGAGTTCACCCTTTATTTATAGGGATTTTATAGTAAAGTAGCCCCTAAGTTTCGTCCGTATCTTCCGCGTACGAGCTCTGTTTTCTACTATCTTTATATCCATGCGTTGGTATTTACGAGTACTACAACGTTCATTTAGACCCCATCTGCTAATTCTCTTTTTATCTCAGATTTACAAAAACTGTATCGTATTTATCGCGCACGAAGAGTAGCGACTAAGCTTCGTCCATATCTTTCGCATACGAGCTCCGTTTCCGACATTATTTATATCTACGCATTGGTATTTACGAGTACTACAACTTTCATTTAGACGCCGTTGGCTAATTCTCATTCTATCTCGGATTTACAAAACTGTATCGAATTCGCCGCGCTCGAAAAGTAGAGACTAAGCTTCGTCCATAACTTTCGCATACGAGCTCTGTTTCCGAAGGTATTTATATCCACACGTTGGTATTTACGAGTACTACAACTTTCATTTAGACCCCGTTGGCTAATTCTCATTCTATCTCAGATTTACAAAATTGTATCAAATTCGTCGCGCTCGAAAAGTAGAGACTAATCTCGTCCATAACTTTCGCATACGAGCTCCATTTTTGACGTTATTTATATCCACACGTTGGTAAAAATAAAATCTACAACTTTCCTTTTTACTCCGTCGGCTAATTCTTGACCGATCTTAAATTTAACAGTAGGAGGTGATTACACTGTTAAATGTCCGCGTAAAATTCATAACTTTTACATACGGACTCCCTTTTCGTCTGTCTTTTTATCGTTGAGTTCCTATTAATGAGATCTTTAACTCTCATTTAGGTCGCGTAAGCCAAAAACCGCTCGAACTAAAATTCGAGTTTCGGGTCGTGCACTGCTATGCCAAATCTTAGAAAAATCATAACTTCCTCATACAAAGTTAGATTTGGGCGTTCTTTATATCCCAGGAATCCTTGTTTCAACCACCACCACTTTATGTAAAGATATCAGGTTTATCTCACAATTTAATTTTGACGCTTATTTTTATTCTGTATTAATTATACCTTTATAATTAAGTATAAAACACATAAATTCACATAATTCACATAATACTCAAATAATTCATTTTTATTACTTCAAAAAGAGTTACAATAGTTGACCTAAACTATTACATCATCTATTAATGCTTAGCCCCGAAACCCGGGCGTTACAAGTTTGTTGTAGACAGTTGGAAGTATAAGTATTAATTTGGACGGACAATAGTGACATATATTAGATTGGGATGATTCTCGATCAGAATTGATTGTCATATAGGAATATGGAAATGTTTCCATAGAGGGAATTGATTATTAAAATCTACATGTGAGTTAGAAACTTTAATGCAAGTGATAGCTTCATTTTATTTACTTCTTTTTATAGTTTATTTTAGCATATTTCTTTCACAATTTAGATAATTTCCATGCATATTTTCCTTTTTGTTATTTTATGACCACTTTCGGGTTCTTTCGAGTTTTGTGAGCTTAATTACAGATTTTAAGGAGACTAGCGGAGCGGGATCTTTTGGAAAGCAATTGGACTTGGAGGACAACGAGGATTTTAGGCTTGATGGCTATAGAGGTGATGCATGGAGTGGGATTGTCAATTATTTGAAGGGTTGGAAGAATTAAACTTTAAATTTGAAAGCCACGGGAGAATTCTTGAGTGTGCAAGATCGATGTTTAGGAATTTGCGGAAGTTTTGAGTGATGTGGAGAGACAAATTGGGCTCAAATTGAAGAAATATTGAAGAGAAATGGGCTAGAAGCAGATTGGATTCGAACTGGGCCAATGGATTAGCTGTGGGGGCCCAAGACTTGAAGAAGCCCAAAAATTTTCGTCGAAGTCACGCGGGCCGCGTAAGATTCCCCGCGGCCCGCATGGATTCCTGACAAGGGCAATTTCGGGATTTTACTTAGAGCTCTATATTGGGAAGGTTGGTGTGCCTCTTTAGCAGAATCTTGGAGGTCCGATTTTGATACTTTCTCTCTGGAGTTTGGAGCATTTTTTGAAGGCCAAGAACCCTCAAGAACTTCACCATTTCATTTCTTAATTCTTGCTAAATGTTTGGTACAATCTTAACTAACTTTGTTTCCTTGAGTTTAGTCATGCTTGGCTAAACTAATCTTGGTTGACTTTTGTTGAATCCTTTGAACTTTTGTTGAATATTGAAGAATCCATGAATTTGTGTTTGAATCTTTATGAAAATGTTTTGTGTTTTAACATCTTATCATTACTTGCATGTTTTTATTCATGAGTTTAAATGTGTTTGTGGTGATTAGTTGGCTAATTTCTTGATTAAGTAAAGGATCTTCAAATTAGCAAGCAACAAGTGATTCTTGTGTTAGTTTTACTTCACACAATCATAAAAACATTTTCTCCAACATGGTGGTGAAAGCATTTGACCCCTCTTGGATTTGGTGACTTTTTGGTTCTTAATGCTAGTTGACTTTCACTAATTACTTGCTTAATGGAAATTGTGACTTTGACTAAGGAAATTGTTATGAGCTTCTCTAACCATTTTAACAACTAAGAAAAGTCTAGGTAATCTCAAGCTTCTTGGATTACTATAGCCAAATTAAGGATTTAAATCAAGTATTGCACCATTGGATTCTAATGATATGTTCATCAAAAGTCAAAGTGAGGAAACCTTAAGTCAACCATCTTTCTCTTATTGATTTCACATCAAATTCTTATTTTTGCCAAATTATTCATTTAAGTTCTAGTTTAATTCTAGTTTTAGTTTAAGTATTTCAAAAATATCAAAACCCCCAGTTTTAATTTATTGTCATTTTCCAAGTATTTTTACAAAGAGATTTTTCATAGAGTTATTAAATTGAACCAATCCCCGTGGATTCGATCCCTTTACCACTATACACTATTTTAGTGTAAAAGATTTAGGGTTATTTATTTTTGTTGGCCTCGACAACCACCAAATTTTGGCGCCGTTGCCGGGGATTGGTTTATATTTAATCAGTTTGTTTCTCTATGCCTAGATCTCATTGTGCAGGTACTCTAGTTTAAAACTAAAAAAAATTGAAAAAAAAAAAATTATGGTTCAAAAATGAACACTCCTTGCATTGAAGATAAACTTTCTGAGCTAGCTCAGTTAGTTATGATGATTGAAAGTGACCAAAGTGTGCAACCCTCGCCTCTTCTTTGCGATAATTGCGCCCAAAATGGACATCATTCCGATATGTGTCCATATTCACAAGGAGAATGGGAAGAAGTGCAAGAGAAGGGAAGCTACTACTGGTCAAACCAATGGATTTATGATCAACCTCAACATGATCAATGGTGGGACAACAACCAAGCTTGGGGATACAACCAATACCAAAGCCCATATCAAGCTTGGAGAAATGAAAAACACCAACCAACTCCACAATTCCAACATCCATATCCTCCACCTCCTCAACAACCTGAAATTCCAAGCATGTCCTTAGAGGACATTGTGAAGAGCATTGCCACATCTACCCAAATTTTCCAAGAAACAACCCAAGCTAGCCTCAAAAGCTTAGAGAAACAAATAACAAAAATTTCTCAAACAATAAGTATAATGGAAGCTCAAGACAAACTACCGTCTGAAGAGAGCCCAAGGCATAGCACATGTGCCATTCCTTTGAAAGATGAGAAAAGTTTTGATGGCCCAAGAGTGTTATGTGGAGAAGAGGAAGAAGGAGTAGAAATGGAAGAGGCTGTCAAGGAGGAAGAAGAAATTGAGAAAGATGTCAATGAAACTATAGAGGACGTGTTGGGGGTTAACGAAAGAGAGTTTGAGCCACCCACTACCATTGATAAACTAACTCCAGTGGTAGACAAACCACAAGAGCCGAAAACGATAAATCTGTCGAACCCTTTAAATGATACATATCCCGAGAAGGAAGACACCCAACCGGTCACCAACTCGACCGCTATGTCGAATATGGAAGAGTTGGTCACCTTACTAAACAAGTACAAGAAAGAATATGGTTGGATTCTTTCTATTATCAAAGGTCTAAGTCCGGTATGGTTTTTCCGTAAAAAGAAAGTCAAATACAAGAAAAGAGTCCCAATGGAGATGTGGAAATTAAAAAATGTTGACACGGGGCAAGTTTTCAAGGTTAATGGACATTGGTTGAAGCCATTATATGAAGGTTTTGATTCAAATGTCCAAGATGTCGTCCATTTGGACGCACCAAAGTGTTAAAGTGAAGTTTGGAGGCGTCTCGCCGAAGACGTTAAAGAAGGGCATTTTTGGGAAGCATTGTGCTTTCGTCTTTTATAAAGCGAATAAAATGATTTTGAAAATGTTCATTTTTGAAAAATTTCAAGCTTTATTCTCACCTTTCGTCCAAACTTTTGTTGTGTTTTTGAAACCCGGGATTTTGCGGGAATCATTTTGGCCAAAAATCAAGTTTTTAGAAAAATTTTAAATTTTGAAGTGTAGGAAGTCACGCGGCCCGCGTGAAATTCCACGCGGCCCGCGTAAGGTCTTGTGCGGCTTATGTGCGGCCCATTCCTTGCCCGCGTAGAAGAATCACCTCCAACCCTGTTCAGCACACGCGGCCAGCGTGCGGGTTCCACGCGGCCCGCGTAAGACTTTGTGCGGCCATCGTGCGGGTTCCACGCGGCCCGCGCAGATTTCCGATTCTTTGCCATTTTCAAGCTTCAGGTCCCGCGGCCTCCGTGCGACCAGCACGCAGCCCGCGTGAAAGGTCAGAAGAATCAGTGAGATTTCGAGAAAACTAGACGCGGCCAACACGCGACCCGCTCCTTACCCGCGCTCCGTACAAAAACTCAATTTCCCAGAGATCTACCGGTCAGAATCCCGCGAGACCACCGCCATTCTTCACCATTTTTCCTCCTCTACAAACCCCTATGCTCTACCCGACCCTCCGATTTAGGTTATTTCCGCCCTTTCCTTAAGCATTGAGGACAATGCTTGTTCTTAAGCTTGGGGTGGGGCATTTCCCTTTTGCTTTTACTTTTTCATGCATTTTTTTTGTTAGGTTGCATTTCATTTTAGTTTTAAGCTAATTTGCATTCATTTTTTTTTTATAAAATTCCAAAAAGATTTTATTTTCTTCTTTTCTACTTTCTATTTTTGCATAACATTTAGCTTAGGGCATTAGCATTCATGCATTTTTGTTATCTGTTTATTCTCACCCCCTTGGATGCCATGGAACAGGTTCATAGTTATTGTATCATTATTGGTCCAGGATCTTGTTGCTATCTCACCCATCGAACCGGGACCACCAGCTGCAGTTTGGGACTTCATACTTGGGATCAGATGCTGGAAGCTTAAAGGGGTAAGTGATCATGGCCAGGTAGTTTTCATGAAGAATTATGCATGCAATACTAACAACTGTAGGATATACTATAGCAATGGATGTTCTTAGCCTTACGGTCACTACCGCTGAGAGGATCACACTTGATCATGTTTAAACCGTTAAGATGAAGCACTGGTGCTTGTCCCCGAGTAGAATCCATATCCGGTCTCTTTACATCACCATATCTTTTTGCGATTTTCTTAGGATCTTAGAGAGTCTTTTAGTCCGCATATGGACATTTTCGTTATTTTTGAAAAATTGCAAGTTTGAAAAGGAGCTTACATTACATCTTTATGCTCCACACATGGTCATTTTCACACTTAGACCATTCGGATTATATTACTACCCTTTCGGTTCCACTTACACACTTTTGGGAACCAAATTTTGAGTCAAAGGGTTTTCTTGTTAAAAATTTCGATTGTTAATACATTACCTTCAAGTGTTTACTAAAAAAAAAAAAAATAAATAAAACAAAAAAAAAAAAAAATTCAAGCTGCAATAATCGTAGATAGGTGACCGGTTCAATTATTGAACAAATTTTCCTATATTTTGGTCACCCGGCGTTTGATATTCATTTATATAGAGTTGTTTTATTGTATATAGATCGAGTTGTTTTTTTCGCAAATTGGTGATGCTAGGGAGACTATCGAGTCGGATACTACAAGAGGTTTGGGCCAACACTAAGTGAACCGATTCCTACAACGGTGCCCGAGCGATTAAACCCAATTACACATGAGAGTAGCCGGCAGATGTGAGATCAGAGTGTACACTTAAAAGAAGAGCTCCACACGAGCCCATCCAACTGCTTTCTCCCTACTACAGATGTTCTTCATTGTATGCATGTTCCATTGGGCTGCGACTGCTCATCCTTCCTTACTCACCTAAAGGAGTTGTCCTGGCTGTGGTTTATGGTCCCATTGTCATCGGATGAAAAATTTGTGAGGTAATAGCAAGATCAATTCTGACCATGTTGACTAACGGTGATCAGGTTCCGCGGTTCTATCCATTCTTTTTATTTTCCCTAGGATAGTTCATCCCGAGTTCATTTTAGTCTTGTCTTACTTGAGGACAAGTAAGGTTTAAGCTTGGGGTGATTTGATAGCTTCATTTTATTTACTTCTTTTTATAGTTTATTTTAGCATATTTCATTCACAATTTAGATAATTTCCATGCATATTTTCCTTTTTGTTATTTTATGACCACTTTCGGGTTCTTTCGAGTTTTGTGAGCTTAATTACAGATTTTAAGGAGACTAGCGGAGCGGGATCTTTTGGAAAGCAATTGGACTTGGAGGACAACGAGGATTTTAGGCTTGATGGCTATAGAGGTGATGCATGGAGTGGGATTGTCAATTATTTGAAGGGTTGGAAGAATTAAACTTTAAATTTGAAAGCCACGGGAGAATTCTTGAGTGTGCAAGATCGATGTTTAGGAATTTGCGGAAGTTTTGAGTGATGTGGAGAGACAAATTGGGCTCAAATTGAAGAAATATTGAAGAGAAATGGGCTAGAAGCAGATTGGATTCGAACTGGGCCAATGGATTAGCTGTGGGGGCCCAAGACTTGAAGAAGCCCAAAAATTTCCGTCGAAGTCACGCGGCCCGCGTAAGATTCCCCGCGGCCCGCGTGGATTCCTGACAATGGGAATTTCGGGATTTTACTTAGAGCTCTATATTGGGAAGGTTGGTGTGCCTCTTTAGCAGAATCTTGGAGGTCCGATTTTGATACTTTCTCTATGGAGTTTGGAGCATTTTTTGAAGGCCAAGAACCCTCAAGAACTTCACCATTTCATCTCTTAATTCTTGCTAAATGTTTGGTACAATCTTAACTAACTTTGTTTCCTTGAGTTTAGTCATGCTTGGCTAAACTAATCTTGGTTGACTTTTGTTGAATCCTTTGAACTTTTGTTGAATATTGAAGAATCCATGAATTTGTGTTTGAATCTTTATGAAAATGTTTTGTGTTTTAACATCTTATCATTACTTGCATGTTTTTATTCATGAGTTTAAATGTGTTTGTGGTGATTAGTTGGCTAATTTCTTGATTAAGTAAAGGATCTTCAAATTAGCAAGCAACAAGTGATTCTTGTGTTAGTTTTACTTCACACAATCATAAAAACATTTTCTCCAACATGGTGGTGAAAGCATTTGACCCCTCTTGGATTTGGTGACTTTTTGGTTCTTAATGCTAGTTGACTTTCACTAATTACATGCTTAATGGAAATTGTGACTTTGACTAAGGAAATTGTTATGAGCTTCTCTAACCATTTTAACAACTAAGAAAAGTCTAGGTAATCTCAAGCTTCTTGGATTACTATAGCCAAATTAAGGATTTAAATCAAGTATTGCACCATTGGATTCTAATGATATGTTCATCAAAAGTCAAAGTGAGGAAACCTTAAGTCAACCATCTTTCTCTTATTGATTTCACATCAAATTCTTATTTTTGCCAAATTATTCATTTAAGTTCTAGTTTAATTCTAGTTTTAGTTTAAGTATTTCAAAAATATCAAAACCCCCAGTTTTAATTTATTGTCATTTTCCAAGTATTTTTACAAAGAGATTTTTCATAGAGTTATTAAATTGAACCAATCCCCGTGGATTCGATCCCTTTACCACTATACACTATTTTAGTGTAAAAGATTTAGGGTTATTTATTTTTGTTGGCCTCGACAACCACCAGCAAGAAAGGTGTTCAAGGAGTGTACCTTGAATTTGAACCTTCATTATTTTGGAATTGTTTTTAGTAACAAAGTTCAAATGGAACGCTTTGTAATATCGTTGGCTAAGTCTCTGTGACCTTAAAGCCTTGACATTTCAAAAGATAATTGCATGTAAGGTTGAACTCTAACATATTCTAGAAGTGACAAAAATTTGGAATTGTGAAATGAGTATCATTGGAATAGTGTCCAATCGATCTGTTCACAAAGGAAGGACCATAGAGAGACATGATATGCATGTTTATAACATGGAATGACTGATGTTTAATTCAAGTGTTTAGTTGGCTACTCGAAACATTATACAATAAATAAGGTTTAATTAATATGGTGATTAAATAATAAGGGTTTTATTTATATTCAATAGTTTTGAGACCATAGTTAATTAGGTTATTATTGTGTTTTACTTTGCATGTTTTACTTCCCGAATAATTGGATTATTCAAATATCCACAGTTGCTCGTACTTTTGGAAGTAAGTAGTGAATTAAGACTGCCATGAATAGAATTGTAGATTGTCTATGGGGATTAGACATAGCAAGAGCTTTGCTACAATGTTCCTGAGTACTTTAAAAATGAGGATTTTGAGTATTGAATTAACCCACGTTCAGAGAATTACTTCATGGATTTTATCACGAGTAATTCTGAGACGATAATATCTTATATTCTTGAAACAGAGATATATGAGTTGTTGTTTACAAGTTAGTTGTGTATTGATAATACGTAAACACATTAGTAACTTGATGTTATAAAACGTATTGTTGTGCATGATTTGATGAGTAAATGGTGGAAGCATATAAGTCAAAGTTTATTCGTTCATTTTTCCCTAATGAGAAAAGCGATATCTTTGGGCCCCTTGATGATTTCATGATGAGATCTAAAGTCCTTGACCAAGCCTGGACTGAATTGATGTGTTCAATTGGTAGTCTGATTTCATACATCATAAATAAAAAATCGGGAAACAAACTTAGACACTGAGATTGATTACAATCCATGTCTCATGTTTGTACGATATCTTGTAGAAAGGAAGAATATTTGATCACTTATCTTAGGACACGTAACTGACTGGGTCAGAGTTCGACATCGTCTTTTGAGAGTTACAATTTGCTAATTAATTTTAGAAGTTATACTGGCAACTATAGTTATTAGACTTATCCAAGTGGGAGACTGTTGGATTTAGGAATGAGCAGCGGAAGTGGGTACCTGCTTTCGGAAGCGGAACCGCCTCGGAACTGCCGGTTCTAGAACTGGAACTGCCTTAGGCGGTTCCGATTCCGGTTCCTAAAGTCTAGGAACCGCCTTAAGCGGTTCCGGTTCCAATCCTCATTTTTACGAAACCGATACCCGCTGGATAACTAATGTGTGTAAAACGCACTAGTTTAATCCTACTACTTCAAATACAAATAAACACACGAACGGCAGTGTACCTATCGCTAGCAATATAGTTCAAGAAAGTAGGGTATCGAACATAGGAACGGTAACAGCTAAATTAAATACTAAAATTACCCAATTAAAACAAATAATAAAAAGAAGGGGTTTTCTCTAATTTTGCAAGACTAGAAACTTAACATTTAACTAATACTTAAACAAAACAAAAACAACTAGCAGCTAAGGAAATTGAAGATAACTAGATTCAATTATAAAAGAGACTTCTGTTTAGGTTCGACTCACTTGTTTCTATAGTTGATTTTATGGTAAGTGCAATGGATTATTTTGTCATTGGCTACCGATAAATGTGATTAGGCTCGTGTTCACTATTACTAATCCTTAGAAAACTAATTAATTTAAACAGTGGCCAATTGGTTAAACTAATGAATTTCCTAGTATTTTGATTCTGGTTAAGCAAGACTTGTAGTTTAGCTAATTAAATGACTAATTTAATCAACATCTTGTATGGTAGTTCATCACACAAGCTTACACATCAACTTACCTGTTTTCTATTAATCCTAGGTTCATATTCACTAATACTAGACATATAATGTTGTTTTCACATAAATCATATGACGCAAGTAATTAAGAGGATGTTTATGCAACTTAATAGACTTGGTAATTAACAGAAAAACAGTTATTGTCAACACATAAGGATCGATTACAAGCTTAGCCAAACAGTTTTCACCAAATCAAATAATCCACACCATAAAATCAAACTAAATTAACAAGCTAATCTACCCTAACCAGAAGTTACGAGTTTTAGCTCATAATTACAGCAAAAAATAACTCAAAAACGAAATCTAGAAGTAAAAACATGGTTTTGTTCAATAGATTAAGAATAAGAGAGTATATGTTGCCTTTAATCACTTTCGAATTGAACTCTAGGGTGAAATCTTCGAACTCCAGAGCTTCAATAACCCTTCAATCACAGCGGAGTCGCCAAAGTATCCAAAGAGAAGTCCTTGTCTCGTGAGTTTGTGCCCTTTATATAGATTTTTGAAAACAGGGGCGACTCATCGAGTCCATAGACCGACTTGCCGAGTCCCTCACTTAAAAACCGTGCACGGTAAGGCACCCGATGGTTCGCGAAGATTCGTGTCTACTCGGCCAGTAGATGCCCAACTCGCCGAGTCCTTCATTCTTTTAGCCTCATTTACTTCTTTGTTTGTTCCCCGACCTTTCGTTTGCTATTCTCGCTTCCTTTTTAACCCGAGCATGTCTTTTTAGGCTGTAAATATAATTTAAACACAATTAAGTACCTTTTGTTCAATAATTAGGACAAATTAGCCAAAACGTATTAAGCTTTTAGACAAAATATGTAACTAAATATGCATATATAAAAATACCCCACACTTGAGTTTTGCTTGCCCCCAAGCAAAGCTAAATTTTAACACACTAATACCATATAAAACAATCCTAATCAAACCCAACCATTATACCAAGACCGCAACGCATGCATTTGTGTCTAAAATTTTTCCTAAGGACCCCCCTCAATTTTAAATTCTTACAATCCTCATAAACACTCGCCCAATTCTTTTGAACAACGCTCATTTTTTGCATCCCTCCAAATCCATCCGCAGAAAACTCTCTTAACCTCAAGGTATTTTTGGTTAAGCTACCCAAGCACACATAATCTAGAAAAATTAGACTTTTGATACCACAATGGAGCTTTTTGAATTCTTCAGTTTCTTGAACATTTGATCTTTGATTTCTTGAATTCACCACCTTTTTGTTTGATTTTTGGTATCTTCAACTTTTGAATTCTTCAGAATTTTGATCTGCAATTTTATTCTTTTATGGCTCCAAAACTCTTCTAACTTTTTGGTAATTTCTCTCTTTTTTTTAATATCTCATTTTTTTTTTCACTCAATCCCTACATGCTTACGCAAGGGAGCTTAACTTCAACCCTTATTGGCTAAAGGTACTAGTCTTCCTGGATACATTTCAAGTACACGATGCTAAACATGTTGCATCCCTCAAACTAAGCGAGGTTGTGTTTTTGTCCCATCACTAGAATAAAGGAGGCCACAAATGCATTATAACGTGTATAGGCTCAACTAAACATTTAGGTCCTCATAGAATCATCAAACATAATACTAGCATGAACCCTAATTGCCAAAATTTTCTAAATTAAACCCTAGCAAATTTTTTGCAAAACGTTTTTTAAAATTAATCTAAGATTCGAAATTACTAATATAACCAACCCCCTACCCCACACTTAATTTATGCAATGTCCCCATTGCATATTATGCATGATAAAAAAAATAAAATAAATAGCGAATTGGAACAAACTTCCCTGGGATAGTAGTGGCGTGGTTGATCTTCTTCATTTAAAGCTCCATCTTCAATTGACTTTACACATGGGAACAGCTCATCCATGCCTTGGGTGTCAAATCTTGTGTGGTTAACAGCTCCAAATATGCATGAAAAACTCTTGGAAATTCTCAGGAAATGATCTTCAAAAATATAGCCAATTGCCCTTATCAAATTATGAGCGTGAAAGTAGAAGACCGTGCAATTCGCCGAGTTCATATAGGGACTTGCCGAGTTGTAGCGCGTTTGGCAGAAAAGTCGGGTTTTTTAACTTGGACTCGCCGAGTTGGGTATATAGACTTGGCGAGTCAGCGTTGTATGCACAAAAATTGCTTCTGCCATCAGTTCCATTTCTGTGGTGTTTGAGTAATATCAAGTAACCCTTCCCCTTCATTTTTCTTCCATAGAAAGACACTGTTAAGTGTTCTAATGGTCAGACTCGTAATCAGACTCACACCTTCTATTTCTCTCGCCTAGACTCGATTTTTTTCCTTGGTTAGTCTTAACTCTATACTCTTGCATTCATTCCTCACCCTCAAACTGAAAAGACCAAAAGCAAACACACGTAATCGGAAAGGAAAACAATTAAAACTCCTACATAATCCCTAATTACTACAAGTTTCACACATCAAAAATAAAAACAAACCGAAACAAGCAAAATAAAAATTGTCTTGAAACAACCACACCAAAATAAAAACCAAAAATGATAGCTAATCGTTATCTTCTTCATCATTTCCTCCAACTCCGCTCCCCCCGGCTCCACTTTTTCTTGAATTAATCCTGTCTTCCCAACTCCTCACATACGGGTATTCGGGCTTGTCCATGGGTGGAATATTCAAGTGATTGAACAAGTGAGCAAGTGACCTATTGTTGTAATTCATGCTTCTTCCAAGGTCATCTTGATACCTTCTTCCTTCCATATTGTACCAATCCATTGGTATCTCTTCGTCAACCGGGATCACTGGCAGGTTCACTTGAACATTTTCTTGTCTTGGTCTCACCCGCCTACCCAGTTCCTCGGGCGTCAAAACCGCATCATCACTCGGGATGGCAAAATGACCACCACCATAATCTTCCACAATTCTCACCCTTCGGTAAAGCATGATACTAAATGGAGGTGTGGGCAACAAAGTTAACATGCTTCCGGCTCCTTTCTCCAACACACCATACGACCTCGCCAAGCGGGTCACAAACATTCCACCATTAATCTTTGAAGTAGTCTGATTCTTCATCGCCCCCTCTCCCAAATATTTTTCCAAACAATAAGGTATATTGCAAAATGTATTTGGCATAATAATACACCACAAGTAGAAGATATCAAGAGTCGGGACTTTATCATCATCTTTTCGCATATTTATTGTGCTTGCAATTAAGCGGTGAATTAGACGATGAATGGGGGACCGTATGCTCCCCTCTTGAGCTGCCGAAGGAATGTAAACTCTGTTTGCTATTGTGTTCCACCATGTTGAAGCAACTGTACCCTCCGATAAATCCTTATGGCAATTGTCTAGAAAAGTACCAAAGGCCCCAGACATGACCACAAATTGGTCATAAATATCCATTCTCCAACTTAGCTCCGCGATACTACACTGACGGAATTCCCCTCCAAGACAAATTGTGAGGACATTTGGGTTGTAATAGTCATTACCCTCTCGGAAGGTAATGGTAGAAAAGAATTCCCAGCAGAGTTCTTGGTAAACCGGATCTTGGATCCTAAACAACCTTCTCCACCTATCGCATGTGACTGAAGCCCTATTTTGTACAAAAGCTTTGACCAAGTATGGAGCCAACTCCTCTTCCAGCCCTACTTGTCCTATCCATTCCCAATTTATCTCATTTAGTACGTAAATTTCTTTATTCCTTAACATTTCGAGTTTCCTCTTTGCCCTAACCAATGCTGACTTTTAATTTATTTGTGAAAAAATCAACCAAGGAATATCCCTATGGCTGCTTCCAGATCTTCGGGACATTTTCTGTAAAATCACACAAAACAAAACAACACCACAAAACCACAATAATGTTAAAAATTAAAATCTGGACAACTGCAGCATGGACTCGTCGAGTCCATGAACAGACTCGGCGAGTCGGAGGAACTGCTCGAGTCGTACTTCCGATTTGGACCAAATCATCCGTGGAAACTCAAAATTTGTTTCAGGGGTTTTTCTAGGGTTGTATATCAAGTGTTAATTTACAAAAAATTTCAACTATGACACTCTAATTTGACCAAAATCAAAACCCTAGAATTCAAGTGAAGTTTTAAAATTGGGTTTTTCACAAATTAGGGCCATTATTCTACCAAAGATCGAAGCTTTAACATAATTAGGAGTAAAAAAATCTTACCTTTGACAAGAAATTGAAGAAATCGCGAGAAATGGAGATGCTTGCTTGAGAGAAGCCTTGTTCGTCGAGTGGTAGGCGGTGGCTGATGGAATGAACAATGTTTTTACTTTTAGGGTTAAAACCCTAATTCACAGAGTGTAAAAATTATTTTTTTTTTCCGGTTAAAAAGTCGACTCGTCGAGTAGGGTCCTGAGTCGGCGCGTAGGTTTTTGATTTTGAAGAAAAGTCATGAATTCTCAAATGGACTCGCCGAGTCTGATCATGGACTCATCGAGTTATTGACTCTGTTTGAAAAAAATTTGTTTTACCTAAAGTTATTCCACCACACCCCACACTTAAGCTTTGCTTGCCCTCAAGCAATCATTTTAAGCTAAAATGAAGATGTAGACTGTAAATCCTAATAACATACCAAAGAAAAATAAAACTAAAAAGAAAAAAAACGAAAAGGAAAAGTTAAAAAGAAAGCAAACTCAAATGGAGGGTTGCCTCCCATAAGCGCTTTTTTTGAGGAGTCTTTAGCTCGAATCCTTCCCGCTCTACGTTGCAGCGGCTTTCTCCAAATACAATCCTTCTTCTAGTCCTTCATCCTTTGGCAGTTCCTCTTCGTATCGCTTGACCTTTTGTCCGTTGACTTTAAAGCTTGACCCATCATTGATCCATAGCTCAATTACCCCGTATGGATAGACATGTTTGATTGTAAAAGGCCCGGACCAGCGAGTGCGCAATTTTCCTGGAAAGAGCTTAAGTCTTGAATTGTACAAGATAACTTTTTGCCCTTCTTCAAACTCTTTATTACCCTTTAACCTTGCATCATGCCATTTCTTCGTCTTGTCTTTATATATTAAGGAGCTAGTGTATGCTTCATTTCTAAGTTCCTCAAGGGCATTCATTTGCATCGACCGGTTAGCACGAAGTTCGGTTAGGTCAAAATTACATAGTTTTAACGCCCAAAATGCCTTATGCTCAAATTTAATCGGCAAGTGGAAATTCTTTCCATAAACTAACCTATATGGTGTAGTACCAATAGGTGTTTTAAAAGCTGTTCTAAATGCCCAAAGCGCGTCATCAAGCTTGTCCGACCACTCTTCTCTATTGCTTCCAACCGACCGCTCCAATATTTGCTTCAATTCCTGGTTTGTAACTTCGGTTTGCCTACTTGTTTGTGTATGGTAAGATGTTGAAAATCTATGGTGTACACTAATTAGAGCCTTCTGAACACCTAATCTTGAAAACAACTTCTTAAGGAAGCGCACCACCACACGAGCATCATTAGAAGGCAATGCTTGTGCTTCCGCCCATTTAGACACATAATCTACCACCACCAATATATATTTGTTTCCCTTGTACATTGGGAATGTTCCCATAAAGTCAATCCCCCATACATCAAATCTTTCACAAACTTGAATTCTATTTTGGGGCATCTCATTTCGGGATGAAATATTCCCTCGACCTTTGGCATGAATCACACTCCTTAACATATTGAGCGGCATCTTTGAAAATTGTAGGCCAATAAAAACCCATATCAAAAACCTTTTTAGCCGTGTATTGTGCTCCATGATGTCCTCCGGTGGGCCCACTATGACAATGTCTCAAGATTTCTCGACTTTCTTTCCCGAACACGCATCTTCTTATCATACCATCAGCGCAGCTTCGAAAGTGGTATGGCTCATCCCAAAAGTAATACTTAATTTCAGAAAAGAATTTCTTTTTTTTTGTATAGTCAAATCCTTTGGAATATAGTCACTTGCTAAATAATTTGCTAAATCTGCATACCAAGGTACTACACCTGCTATAACCATAAGGTACTCTTCGGGAAAATCATCTCCAATCTTGTTGTCTTCTAATTCTTCCAAGTGCGGGTTTTGTAACCGTGATAAATGATCAGCTACTACGTTTTCCATTCCCTTCTTGTCTCTAATTTCAATATCAAATTCTTGTAAAAGCAATACCCAACGTATCAATCTTGGTTTAGCGTCTTGTTTAGCAAAGAGATACTTGAGGGTAGAATGGTTGGTAAATACAATTGTTTTTGACAAAACTAGATATGGGCAGAATTTATCAAAAGCATAGACCACCGCGAGTAACTCCTTTTCGGTAGTAGTGTAGTTTTCTTGAGTGGGGTTTAAAGTCTTACTTGCATAGTAGATAGGCTGAAAATGTTTGTCAATTCTTTGTCCCAAAACAGCTCTCACTGCATAGTCACTAGCATCACACATTAATTCAAAAGGAAGACTCCAATTTGGGGCTATCATGATAGGAGCACTAGTCAACTTTTCCTTTAATAATTAAAAAGCTTCATTGCATTCCTTAGAAAAGTCAAATGGGGCATCCTTCAAAAGAAATTGAGTCAAAGGCCTCATGATCTTGGAAAAATCCTTAATGAAACGTCGGTAAAATCCCGCATGGACTAGAAAGCTCTGTACCCCTTTTACATTAGTTAGAGGTAGCAATTTAGGTATGGTGTCAATTTTTTCTTTATCCACCTATATTCCCAACTTTGAAACCTTGTGTCCTAAAACAATCCCTTCCTTGACCATGAAGTGGCACTTCTCCCAATTTAAAACTAGATTTGTCTTCTCACATCTTGACCACATTAGGTCTTAGTTGGATAAACAATCGTCAAAGGAAGACCCAAAAACCGAGAAGTCGTCCATGAAAACCTCCATAAATTTCTCGACCATGTCATGGAAGATAGCCATCATACATCTTTGGAAGGTAGCCGATGCATTGCGTACCCCAAAAGGCATGCGTCTATATGCAAATGTCCCACTTGGGCAAGTAAAAGTGGTTTTTTCTTGATCTTGTGGGTCAATTGGAATTTGGAAGTACCCCGAGAAACCATCAAGAAAACAATAGTAAAGATGCCCGGATATCCTTTCAAGCATTTGATCGATGAATGGTAGCGGAAAGTGATCCTTGCATGTAGCATCATTGAGCTTCCGATAGTCGATGCAAACATGCCACCCAGTTACGGTTCGTGTTGGTAAAAGTTCGTTCTTCTCATTTGTCACAACCATCATTCCCCCTTTCTTTGGCACCACTTGAACGGGACTAACCCATGGGCTATCGGAAATGGAGTAAATAATTCCCGCATCTATAAGTTTAACAACTTCTTTCTTCACCACCTCTTGCATGTTTGGGTTTAAACTCCTTTGGTGTTGAACAACCGGCTTTGCACCTTCTTCAAGAATTATTTTATGAGAACAATAGGCAGGACTTATTCCTTTTATATCGGTGATTTTCCATGCGATGGCCTTTTTTTCTTTAATTTAGAACTTGTACTAACTCTTCTTTTTCAGCCTTGGTGAGGTCGGAAGCAATAATAACAGGCTTTTGATTACCTTCTTCGAGAAATGCGTATTCCAAATGTTTAGGTAAGGTTTTCAGCTCCAATTACGTGTTCTGTACACCGAACACATCGAGTCCATAGAGGGGACTCGTCGAGTCCAGGCTAAAATCTTCGACTGATCGCGATTTTCCTGATGGACTTATCGAGTCAGTGACTGTGACTCGGTGAGTCGACTGTTCAGAGCTCCTGATTATTTCTTCATATTCAGATTCTTCATGCATTCTCTCTATCTCTTGCAGGTCCCTTTCAACATCAAAGTCATCTTCAAGGGCGTATGTGGATTTGCTTGGCTTGTCTTCCTTTAATTCTTCCATTAGCTCATCAAAAACGTCCACCGATAAGTGTTGGATTAGATGTCTAAGCACATAACTATTATTGGTATGTACTGGACCCGAGAGTAGCATGGTCCATTTGGTTTGCACTTCACCGGAACAATTTGTATGGATAGCCTTTTGAGAATAGTATGTTTATGAGTTATTAATATATTATAAGTTATAATATATTAATATGAAATCATATTATTTAATTAGTATTGATCAAAAATTAATTTGGAATTAATTTAGTGATAAAAAAGAGACTAATTAAATATGGACTCTTATGTATAAAGAATGGGCCAAAGTTCATTTAGGATGGGCTAAGCTTGCATGGATAGTACATGGAGTTTTTAACCCATGGATCCTATGGAAATGAAAGGTCATGGGTATTAGGGTTTACATGGATGTAACCCTAATCCACCATACTGTATAAATAGGTCCTTGGCACATGAAATGACACTAGTGTCTGAGTGAACAAGAGTGGGCTGATTTCTAGTGTGCTTACTATTCTCTAAAGTTTTCCAAGTTGTTTTGGTGATTTGTGATTCCACTTGAGGCATCCACATTATTGGTGCTAGGCTCTTGAAGCTCCAAGGAATCAACCATAAGAAAAAAGGTATGTTATCCTACTAAGTTTTATATTACTAGTACCCCATGGTATGCTAGTTAGGATGAGAACCTTGGAAAAATCATATTTGCGTGTATAATAGAGAAAACATAGATCCAAGGTTTTTAGGGTTGCATGTACACCATAGGAGTGTTAGAATGCTCAAAACCCATCAGTGGTATCAAAGCCTGGACTTGGTTTTCAGTTATACTTGATGCAATTGCTAAAAAAATCGAAAATCTGGCTTTCTGGACAGTCGACTCGTCGAGTCCACTGGGGGACTCGCCGAGTGCAAGAGGAAATTCATCCTACTCGTCGAGTAGGTTCATACACTCGACGAGTAGGAGGCCCTGAGTGCAGATTTTCGACTTTTAAGGCTGGAATTGGACTAGAATCGTTACCCTAAGCTGTTTTTGAACTTATAAACCTGTTTTTGATGTGGTAATGATCATTCTAATCCAATTCAAAAGATAATTATCAAAAGTTTCATGTTTTGTATTAGTTTAATGGTTAGGCTAATTCCTTGAAATTTTTTTGATTTGAATTGTCTTGTTCATGTGAGTTTAATCCAGATCATAGTTTTTCTTGACATGTTTATTTGTTTATTAGATGATTTAAATGGCCTTTAATGGATTCCATAACTTGTCCTCAAGTTATGGAAAACCAAAAGTCTTTCTTGTTAATGAGTCTTTAAAAGTCATGAGTTATGGTTTTGAAGAGTTTTTTCCATAAATTGTTTTATGACATCCATAACTTGTCCTCAAGTTATGAATTTTCAAGAGTCTTGCCATTAAAATCCATATTAAACTCATATGTTATAGATTCCAAAAGTTTCTTGAATTGTTCAAAAGTTGCCCTCAAGTTTTGGAATTTGTAAAGTTGCACTTTTGAATACTTTAGTTCCAAACCCTAGAATTTTAAATAGTTTAAAGTTCAACCCTTATACTATTATAATATTATAGGTTTAATATTTATATATATGTATAAGAGTAAAAGTCAATCTTACCGTTAGTAGGCCTCATTCATGAAGTCGGTCTATAAGGGGGTATAAGGTTACTGCCTATAAAATGACAGTTTAATGGGTGTCCACTCTCACCCACCGCTTCCTTGACTGGTGGAGGGTCGTTACCGAACGGGTAGGACAAGGACTATAATTCTCATTAAAAGTATAATGATAAACATAAAGTAACTAAACCTTTTATAAATTCCCAATCTTAGTTACTTTAGGAAAATTTGAAATTGGTGCTAACCCATGAAATTACACTTTGTACCTTACCAAGTCGTTGGTGGAGCGTGTGTGGGTAACCGGCACACTAAGGCCTTGTTTGGTAGCCTCTTAATTGGAAAATTAAGAGGTAGTCTCTTAAATTTTAAGATCCAGACTGTTTGGTAACATCTGAATTTATGGCTCTTAATTTTTAAAATGCCTCTTAACTTTTCAGATTTTGAGACGTGTCTGAATTAAAAAAAAAAAGAAGGCGCGTTCCTTTTTTGCCCTGGTACGTCTACCCTTTCCCTCTTCTCTTTCTTTCACAAACGCGGACCCCTCCTTCTTCTCCATCTCCAATCGCACGTTTGTAACCCTCCGACATCAGCCGTATGCTTGCGTCGGATCTGCAAAGCCGCCGCCGTCACCGGATTCGCTGCCGCCTCCGACTGCTTCGTTTATGTCGCCTTCGCCTCCGGGTCCTTCTGCTTCGCCCTCGGCATCTTCTACTGGTAAAGTTGTAGTTTTCCCTAATATCTCACTTCTTTCCCTATTCTCTTTCTTTCACAGACGTCCTTCCCACTGCATCTCCGATTCCGCCATCCTCTCCACCACTAGTTGGCCACTTCTCCCCCGGCGCTGCCATCTCCGATGGCAATGAACCCCCCAGTCCACATATGTATCCCAACAACAAAAGAAACTGAATAGTTCCCTGATTTCTACAAACCGAGAACTGGTAATTCTTCAATCCCTTTACAATTTAGTCGAATTTCGTTTTTGATTTTATATATGTAGATGTTAATTTGTAGATAGTAATTAGTTAGACTGAGCATAGTTTAGGTTTATTCTTTTTCTTCGAAACAAAGGCAATATGATATCTTCTTAATTGGGTCTTTGTATGTGTTTGATAAATGATGTCGGTTTGTTTATTTATGTTATGGGTTTGTTTATTTATGTTATGGCAGAACTCATTTGTAGTTGAAGATCATTATTTTATCTGATGCATCAAGCTGTGTTTTTGTGGATCAAACTTAAAATATGTTGTAGTTCTTTATTAATGTGTTGGAGTATCGTTCGCTAGGAAATTATAATGGAAAAAAATCAAATAGCAGCCAAAGGCGCGGTGGTACAATGGTTGTACAACCTTTTTTTAATATTTTGTGCTACCCCTTACGAAACTTTCTGGTTCCGCCCCTGGTTGTATACAATATTTGCATACAGGTTGACTTGTGGTTTGATACCAGAAACAATGGAGTAAACAAAGAAGCAATATTAATCAATGAATTGATTATAAAAGCAATTGAAGAAACAAGTATTAACTACTTGAGAAGATGATGATTTTGTGTAATCAATTGTTGAAGAAAGAGTTGATAGTGAGATTTTGGTGATGGGATTTTGGTGGTTGATTATGGGGGATATTGTGTAATTGTAGGTAGATGATTTATATAGATTCATTATATTTGTTGAATGAAAGTTGAGTTTTGAAAGGATGTATTCATGTATCAACTTCTGTTGTGAAATGTCTTTAGATGTTGGTGTGTTGAACAATTCTGGAAAATTTATGCTACTTTTTGTGTTGTTTATTATTAATAAATGACATAGAGGATGTATAAGTTATGGTAGTTTGTAAATTTGTTTATAAATCCTTGTTTATGTCGTAGTTTTAGAAGAGTTAAATGCATAATGTAAGAATCAACTTGCATTTTTATGCATAATGTAAGAATAAACTTGCTAAATTTGGATTTTATATGGTGTTTATATTTTTTTAATACGTATTTAAGAAGTTTATTAGGTTATTTTCTAAACATACAGTTGAATTCAATAAAAAAATAAAACAGAAGGGTAAAATGGTCAGTTTAATAATTCAGCATAGCAATTCAGAGGTCCCAACCAAACAGCATGTTAAACATTCAGCTCTTAAAATTTCAGACCCTCTTAGAAATTCGGATCTCTTAAAAATTCAGATCTTAAAAATTCAGATCCTGCCAAACAGCCCCTAACATGGACTAGTAAGAGTGGCAAAGGGTGACTTAATGTTTTTCATAGATCGGTGGAGCGTGTGTGGGTAACCGGCACATCGATTAGGTGATAAAATTAAGGGTACCAAGTTAATTTGCATGGTTATTCACACCTTGTTTGTGATCCTCGGCATCCCAGTCACAAACTTGAGAGGGCACAATCGAGATTTAAACATGCCATTGAAAAGTTCAATGAATCTCAAAAGATCTAGGAGTTTCAATCCACTAAAAATTAATATCCATTTCATTTTTCATGGTGGAAATTGGTGAATCGTCATTCGCCTACCTTCAAATATTTTATAGCTTGGATTACGACATCCCTCTTCCAAGTTATAAAATATTGTGTTGGGTCCTAGCCTTAATATTTCAGATTTGGTGTTATATTAAGGACTTAAATCAACTAACTTGGATTTCTCCCATTGTAGATGTCTATATTAGACAACTATGGTCTTCCCAAATCCCTTGGAAAAAGCTTTCCTAATAAATATGATGTCCCACGATTGGATCATGGAAATCATACTTCTCTTCCTCCACCTCCTCCAATAATTCTCCCTGACCCACAAGCTCGAAGACTTGAAAAGTTCAGGATCACTCAATCCCTATTGGATAGTAAACATAAAGATGGAAAGCCTATATGTGCTCAAGTCTTGGACATGAAGTTGCATATTCACAGGCTAAGGATGTTGGGTGTCGTCTTCCCAAGGAAGTTGGCTATTGACTGGGTCCTTCAGTCACTTCCCGAGTCACTTATTGAGTTCGTTAAAGACTACTATGTGACAGATCACGACATGACCCTAATTGATCTTACCTATTTGCTAATTTCTGCCGAATCAGCAATGATTTGGTGCAATGGTCAAGCAAATCTGATTGGAAGGTCTACATCCCAAGTTGACATGGACATCCCAGAAAAGATTTCTTCTCCTAAAGGAAAGAAATTAGGCATGGTCAAAAGTTCTGATCATAAGAGAAAGGCCAAATCTAAGACTGCTCCATGTGAGCCTATGTGTTTCTATTGCTAAAGACATGGACATTGGAATCGAAGCTGCCCAGACTACCTGAGAAGTTTAATTAGAATGTATGGTTCTGCTTCAGGTAAGTCTACTATCTAACTCAGTTAAGTTTCTAATTGTTGATTCTTAATACAGAATGTGACTAGGTTGCATTTTGATGTTTGGCAGGATCAAGCAAAGGGAAGGAAGCTTAAAAGAAGAGTATGCTGAATCTGATCGCGAAGATGGATTTCAATCGCATGGTTCAAAGATCGGATATCGGAGCTACTGCTTGAGAGTTATGATAGATTGCTAGGAAATATGTAATAGCATAGTTTTTCGCTTATAATTGGCTTGTCAGGAAAAGTTTTTCCGCATTTTATAAATAAATAAAATTTTGTTTTATTTTATATCTCCTTGCAATGACATTTATGAAAAATTTATGTTTGTATGTTTCTAGCAATATTGAAAATATGAATTTGATTCTTTCACTTGTGGTAATGTCTAAATTTACCAAATAAGGAAAGATTCTCATCACCCAAGTTTCAATTGGATCGAAACTTGGAATCATGCAAGTTGTATTGTATGATGAATGCGAATTTTCATCTTTGGAAAAATTAAGACTAATTCCTTGTTCACATGTATATGTGAGTCAAGTGAAGGACTAAGGGATCGAGTATACATTCTTGTGCACTGGTCAATTCCACCACAAAGATTTATAATACTATTCGTCATGATTTGCTAAAGTTTAGTAAATATGGTTATACTTACATGTTTAAGTATAATTCTGAAGCATTGGAAAAGTTCCAATGTATGGCAGAACGAATGAGAAGAATCAAATTAGGCAGAAAGATAAAAGTTTCTCAAATCTGAAAAGATGGGAGAGTACTTTAGTATCATGATCATCTTAATGATTATGAAACCATATCACAATTGATCCTCTAAAGACATCTTAGTGCATTATTATGGCTAAGAAGAGGAGTCATGTATTGTTGAAGAGGTTAAATCAAGTAGATGAGTCACACTTCGTTCCAAAACAATTCTTAGAGCCATACTCCAAGATTGTAATTTGAGTGACATATCTTAAAGAAGGTTTATAACACTTGTCAAATGTAGAGTAAAATCTTTTCTACTCTTGTACATTTGAAATTGGTAAGTTGTGATGTTTTGGATAAAACAAAGACCAAATAAGGCCAATTGTGTGAAGTGTTTGTCTTGATAAGAATCCACACTAACTCATATATGTCAAGAGGTCAGTGGGAGTCTTAAAGATCTTGACAAGTTTCAAGAACTAATCAAGAATAAACCTATTGTTGAACACTAGCACACGACTTGAGGTTTGTGACCTACCGTGTTGACATATTCTTGTTTTTGTGTCCATTCTAGTTGAAGTTGACTTTGCATATGAGTTCTGAGAGTTCTCAATTGGTTTCATAACAACTTGGAAGCAATGGTAGGCCCTTGTGCTACCAGGTGGCAAGAAATTAAGATCGAACAAGTTCAGTCCATATGAGTTTGAATTTGTCACTAACCTTGTCTTGTGATTATGGTTTTGACAAATTCACATGGATAGGAACACATAGACCATAAAATCTAAGTGTCATAAGGTTTCTCTTTGATTCATGAAAATGATGGTGAGGAAATGCTTTCACTAAGAAGACTTGAAGTAGATAGCAATTGTGATATTTGTGTTCTCAAAGTCATTAGTGGAGCGTGTGTGGTTAACCGACACACTAACATGGACTTGTGAGAAATGGCAAAGGTCTAAGCAATTGAGACTATGATTACGGCATACCTCTTCATAGTTCTTAAATTGTTTAGACACACATGTGAGCTATCTAAGGGAAGGTGTATGAGTTTAAGAAGCTTAGATAAAGTCTTATGGAAGCATCTAGTATCAGAAATTTGAACTTTGGTAAGAAATTCAACAAAGTGTTGATTTCTTGAAGTCCGGCTGATTTCTGAATACATGTCAAAGCTAGTGGGAGCATAAGTGTTATGCAGGTAAGATAATAATTATTATGCTAGTGGGAGCATAATTAATTATGGTAAATATTGCAAGTTAGAAATGTTAATTATAGAAAACAAAAGGTTTCAATTTGTGAAGTTTCAGGGGTTGAAAAAGTTGTTTAGCTATAATTAAGGGGTCGGAATTCATACTTCATTTCGAATCTAAAAGCTTAGATTGTGAGATTTTAATAAAATTTAGTCATGATTACATTATTTGCGTTCTAAAATTCAATTATGATTATTGCATCCCTTTTCATAATTCGAATTATGAGAACATGGAAAATTATAAGAAATATTGTAGCAAAAGACTGGTCAAGTATCATGTATTTATGTGAGACATCATGAATCTTGTCTTGTATGCTTCGGATATAGGATCAATTGCATGTTCTATAATACTTATCCGTTCTATATTTTCCAAATGCCTAGGGCATTAAGAGGGAAAAAGGAAGAGAACCGTATATGACTGAAATGATTAAGCAATTGTCGAGGACAATCTGAGGATTACCAAAGATTGGTTGCTCATGCACAATTGGAAGTATGGTGTAAATTTTTTTAAGGACCATATTGACATATTCTGAAAAGAGGCAACTCTTGTTCAGAAGTGATAATCAAAATGGGAATATGGAAATGTCTCTATAGGTGGAAGTTATTCAATCTGTGTAAGATTAGAAAACTTAATGCAAGAAGGGTGTTCAAAGGAATGTACTTTGAATGTGAGACTTCGTTTCCATGGAATTGATCTCCATTGGAATACTTTGTAATGTCTGTTGCCAAGTCTTTGTGACTTTTTTGCATAGTCATTACAAGAGGACCAATGCATATGAGTTTAATAGATTACATTAAATGACAAGAATTTGATATTCTTACATTTACGGTAAGTATTTGGGATTGTGAAATGAGCATCATTGGAATCATGTTCAATTAATCTATTTCACAAAGTAAGGATCATAGACAAACATAGTGTGCATACTTGGAGTATGACATAACTATTGTTTAGAAAACATAGTGTGCATGCTTGGAGCATGGGACAACTATTGTTTTTAATTCAAGTGTTAAGTTGATAAATCGAAACATTATGCAATGAATAATGTGTAATCAATATGGTGATAAATAAAAGGTGTTTTATTTATATTCATAAGTTCTGAGACCATATTGGATTTGATTATTCTTATGTTTCACTTTGCATGTTTTGACTTCCCAAATAACTAGGTTATTCAAACTCTCCACAGTCAATCATACTTTGGAAGTAGGTATGAATCAAGACTATCATGAATTAGTCTTGTAGATGTCTAAAGTGTTTAGACATAGCAAAAGTTGTTGCAACATTCATGAGTGCTCCTGGAATGAGATTCGAGTATTGGATTAAACCCATGCTCATTTGAATCACTTCATGGATTTTATCACGAGTGATCATGAGATGATAATATCTTATATTTTTCAAACGGAGACGTGTGATTTGTAGTTGCGCGTCAGTTACACATTGACATATGTAAACGCAACCAGTAACTTGGTTATTATAAAACATATTGGTGTGTGTAATTTGATGAGTAAGTACAAGCGGACATTTGGGTCGAAGTTTATCCATTCCTTTTACCATTGGAAGGATAAAAGCGATATCTGTGGGCCCCTCGATGATTTAGTAATGACACCCCTAAGTGCTTGGCCAAGACTGGTCTGATTTGATTTGTTTAATTAGTCAGTCGTCATAAATCGGAAATCGGGAAACAACAAATGGACAGAGAGAATGATTATAATCCATGTCTCAGTCTATATGATATCTAGAATGGAGGAATATATGATCCCTTATCTAATCGACACGTCATTTGACTAGGTCAGAGTTTGACAGCGGCTTTAAGAGCTACGATTGCTAGTCGGGATCTTGGAGTCATACTTGAATAATAATTTTAGACTTATCCAAGTGGGAGACTGTTGGATTAGATGTCTAAGCCCATAACTATTATTGGTATGTACTCGACCCGAGAGTAGCATGGTCCATTTGGGTTGCACTCCACCGGAACAATTTGTATGGATAGCCTTTTGAGAATAGTATGTTTATGATTTATTAATATATTATAAGTTATAATATATTAATATGAAATCATATTATTTAATTAGTATTGATCAAGAATTAATTTGGAATTAATTTAGTGATAAAAAAGAGACTAATTAAATATGGACTCTTATGTATATAAAATGGGCCAAAGTTCATTTAGGATGGGCTAAGCTTGCATGGATAGTCCATGGAGTTTTTAACCCATGGATCCTATGGAAATGAAAGTTCATGGGTATTAGGGTTTACATGGATGTAACCCTAATCCACCATACTATATAAAGAGGTCTTTGGCACATGAAATGGCACTAGTGTGTGAGTGAACAAGAGTGGGATGATTTGTAGTGTGCTTACTATTCTCTAAAGTTTTCCAAGTTGTTTTGGTGATTTGTGATTCCACTTGAGGCATCCACATTATTGGTGCTAGGCTCTTGAAGCTCCAAGGAATCAACCACAAGAAAAAAGGTATGTTATCCTACTAAGTTTTATATTACTAGTACCCCATGCTATGCTAGTTAGTATGACAACCTTGGAAAAATCATATTTGCATGTATAATAGAGAAAACATAGATCCAAGGTTTTTAGGGTTGCATGTACACCATAGGAGTGTTAGAATGCTCAAAACCCATGAAGAAGGTCGTGTCATCACTATGCTTGGAATGTTTCATTACTCGATCAACGCCAAATGTGACTGACTCTTCTCCCACCCGAAGGGTAAGCTTGGATTCTATCATGTCTAGTATGGCACTTGCGGTATTTAGGAAAGGTCTTCCAAGAATGATTGGGACTTGGTGATCTTCTTCCATATCTAGGACTATGAAATCCATGGGGAATACAAATTTATCAATTTTTACCAATAAGTCCTCACATATTCTCCTTGGAAAAGTCACCATCATGTTTGCTAAATGTATTGCCATACGGATTGGTTTTGGCTCCGGAAGGTTCAACTTTTTAAAGAAAGAATATGGCATAAGTTTGACACTTACCCCCAAATTCTCCAATGCATAACTTGTAGCTAAGTTTCCAAATTGGAATGGCAAAGTTAAGCTGCCCGGGTCTCCCATCTTCTTTGGTAATTTGTTCAACATTGCAGCTGAACAATTCTCATTAAGCACCACTTTGTACGCCTCTTCCAACTTCTTTCGGTTAGTGAGTAGTTCTTTTAGACATTTTGCGTACTTGATCATTTCTGCAACCGCTTCTATGAAAGGAATGTTGATTTGGAGGGTTTTGATGTGTTCCAGGAGCTTTTGATAATCTTCATTCTGCTTTTCTTGTTTTGCCCGGATTGGAAATGGCAATGGAGGTTGATATGGTTTCAAATGAGGATTATTTTTATTTTCTGACTGTAGACTCGTTGAGTCCTTCCCCTCGACTCGACGAGTCAGATCGACTGACTGGGATTTCGGGTCTTTTTTATGCTTTTCCTGCACCTCTCTTGTATCATCATTTGTTATAGGTGTCATAGGGGTAATTATTTTCCCACTTCTAGTCGTCACAATGTTGATTTGAGCTCCTCTCAGATTTTTCTCGGTATTGCTTGGAAGTTCACCAGGTGCTCTTTGATTGATTTGTAGTGCAAGTTGGCCCAACTGTTTTTCAATGTTTAGAATAGAGGCCTACTGATTTCTCATCAATTCTTGATGGTCTTTCATCATGGCTTGTTGTTCTTTCATCATGGCTTGTTGTTTTCTTATTGCAGCATCAGTGTCGTTGTGCCTTTTCTCGGATGCAGCTGCAAATCTTGTGAGCATATCTTCAAAGTCCAATTTATTTTCTTGCATCGGCTCTTCCTTTTGATAGAACCCTTTTGTATTCATCCTATAATTCTCCTCATTTGCCTTCTTGTACTCGTCATATGGTAGCCACTCTTTTTTCGGTTTTCGACAATCCTCGTCATATCTATCGCCACTTGAGTAACATACTTGTACTTTCTGGTTCCCATGTTTTTCTAGATCACAATCTTTAGTAAGGTGAGTGTCACACCCCAAAACCGGAACGACGGAAACGTTCTGAGTTGGAGGATGTCATGTTTAGTATCACAAGTCATGCATCATAGTAATCAAAGTAATAAACAACCATTTCATTAGAAAGAAAGTGTTTACAAAGTATGTGGTTTACATAACATAGACAAAACGTAAATAACAAAACAAGACATGAAGCTATACTGCTCCATCTTCTGAATCCCAGTGCACGTACCTGTCTACTGGTCTCCTGAGAATACAAGTTATTTTGAAAGAGTAGATCAACATTTAAGCTGGTGAGTTCATAAGATTTTAGTGATGTAAGTAAGTTGTAAGAAGTTGCAGTAAGTTGTAAGTTCTGTTTTAGAAAAGTTCGCCTGTTCCTCCAGAAAATCCTATATTTCCTGCTTTGATGAAAGATAAGTAAAAATGACTCTACAATCCTTTCTATGAGTACTAAATGGATACAAGTTATATAAAACTCAGAGTAAACAAACAATCGGTTGTGTGTATCTGCCCTAAGCCCACAACCAAACAAGGAACAGGAAATGAGGTGGAAGGCACACATCCCATTGTTTGTTAGATCGTCGTTGTATATAACCCTGACGTATTCACTTGGTACTCACGGAGTTAACTGTAATAGTTCCTTTATATTTGATGAAAAGATTATTTAAGAAAACCCTTATTTCTTTTAGTAAAAATGGTAACCACAATGGTTCCTTCTATAATCACTTAGTTTATACTAGCTATATATAATCTAATATCGAACAGATAGTTAATTGTTTGAATCTGCCCTAAGCCCACAACCAAACAAGGAACATGAAATGAGGCGGGAAGCACACATCCAAGTACCTATCGGATATTAATTATATATTACCCTGATGTATAAAATAAGATATTATAGAATTAACCACCTAAGGTCCTTTAAGTTATATTGGTTTAATAAAATGGATTAAACCCTTTACTGCGTAAGTTTCTAGTTTTCTTTATCAAACGTTCTATTTGAAAAGTAGGTTTTGTACTAGCAAACGGTACATTGAATTAGTGTCCTATGACCTGGACCATACCTGGTACCTCTTATGATTACTTGGTGTATACGGAACATATATATAGATAAGGTCGGATAGATAGTAGGCTGGGTGAATCTGCTCTAAGCCCACAACCAAACAAGGAACAGGAAATGAAGCGGAAAGCACACATCCTACTACCTGTCGGACCCGATTAATATATATCCCTGAATGCATACACTAAGAAATCATAAAGTTAGTATTATAGGCCCCTTTCTACTGAATGTACTAGACTCGACTGTTTTGTTTGTCGTTTGAAAAGATGTAAGTTTTCCCTAGTTTATAACTATCTTGACTCGAAAATAGTTTGCATTAACTTTCAAGTGGAACTTTCACAATATGAAAGTAATGGGAAAAATGAAAGTATACAGTTGTCTTTAAATAGACATACTGAAGTACTTGTTCATGTTATTAGTATCTAGTGATTAGACAATTACTAGGAGTAATGAATCCTATACTCTTAATGCCTTTATCGATACTGTTGTGAGTTTTGTATATATTGATGTGTTTTATTTATTAATATCCGGTACTTCGTAGATGTACCCCTTTATAAATAAATCTGGTACTTTGTAGATGTACCCCACATATATATAAATCATGGCATATTGTAGATGCACCATATATATATATATATATATATATATATATATATATATATATATATATATATATATATATATATATATATATATATATCCATTATACTACTTTTATTATCACCTTTTGTTTAGAACAATGAGTTAGTGATACGTTCCCTTCCCAGGTTATCGGGAATCATTAGTATAATTAATTAAATCATGATTTGTTTTTCTATTATAGTATCTTAGTATGTTCTCTTTGTTATAGTGCATAATATGTCTCTCTGTTGTATTGTATCTACCTCCCTGTTTCTCTTTATAGTATGTTCTAGCATCTAGTATGAACTGAACCCCTAAACTATACCTATTATAGTTTACTAGTATGTTACTTGAACTGTTACTGAAAAAGACTCATTTATCTACTAAGTTATGATTGTACTTTAAAAACGGAGTTTTATAAACTATAAATTAACATAACTTAAAAAGAGTTTTTGAAATGTTTTGATCACTTATAAAAGACATAAGAAATCTTTTCAAAGATATTTATAAAAAACAATTACACAATTATCATTGTGTTCAACTTGTATCCCCCCCCTTAAAAGCATTTAAAACAGTTTAAAAGATTGATTATAGGGGTATGAACTCACCTTATGTGGGTGATTCAAACGAATAAGCGCGTAAGGATGAGAAGTTCCACGAATGAAGTCCCGAGACACAACGAGTCCTAAATGACATATAATGGCATATATTGGCATAAATATAGTGTTTAGAAGCAACATCATGCAAGGAAACACCTTTAGGGACTAGGAAACACTTGGACCAAGTGTTAGAATCACATGTGATTCATCTAAGGGGAGTGTGCGGCCACTAAATGGAGTGTGCGGCCATGGGTGTACGGCCATGGAGTGTACGGCCATACACTCATGGTAACAAGTGCACAAAAGGGTCTTTTAATGATATGAAAGCTTGTGGGACAATTGCTCATCAAGTGTTTGAAGTTAGGTTTGCACTTTGAAGGCCCTTTAGGGGTGTTTTGAGGGGTGTACGGCCACACATGAGTGTATGGCCGTACACTCCTTTGGATCTTGAGTTTTGGTCAGTTTTAGGGTGTTGATCTAGTGTTCCTATCAGGTACTAAGCATAGGGAAAGAGTACTTATGATCTAGAGGCTCAAGAAGGTTCACAATCACCAAGAACAAGTGTGTGTTCTTGGTGTTCTTGGTGAGATGGATGAAGATTTGAAGATCTAGCCAAAAGATGATTTGCAATGGATGAAATCAAAGAGTGTTACTAGGTTAAAAAGAATAACAACAAAACAAAACGGAAGAAAGCTTACATTCTTGAAGATCAGGTGAAAGGCTTTATGATAGTTGAGAGAGAAAATCGATGTTCTTGACTTGGAAACTAAGGAAATGTCTTAGAAATTAAGGGATATCACTCTTATGGAGGGGGTGTACGACCAACATGGGTGTACGGCCATACACACATGTGTGTACGGCCGTACACTCATGTGTACGGCCATACACTCCCTCACATGGAGTGTATGGCTTGATTTCAAGGCTAAGAACTTACGCGGCCCAATCTTATACTCAATGCTTGAATGTACTGAGCTTTGAACCCTTAAACAGACTCTAAACAAGGCTAACTGATAGCAGAAACGAGTCTGACACTCTGTTGAGTTGAATGGCTGGACTTTATAAGGGAAAAAAAATTTCGGGTTGTCACATCATCCCCCCGTTAGATGGAATTTCGTCCTGAAATTAGCTTTCTTAGCAGAACTACTGGGGTTGCGCTCCTCTGATTTGCAGAATACCCACTCGTAGACCTGGCACTTTGCGCTACTGTTCATGATAGGATTCATACTTGGTCCATCTATCATTACCTCGTGTATACTGTTGGGTTTTGAGCATTCTAACACTCCTAAGTGTACATGCAACCCTAAATACCTTGGATCTATGTTTTCTCTATTATACATGCAAATATGAACTTTCCAAGGTATTCATCCTAACTAGCATAATAACATTGATTCATATGAATATATCAAGTTAGAATTACATACCTCTTTGATGTAGAATGACTTCATGAAGCTTGAGTGCCTAGTGCCCCAAGTGTGACACCTCAAATGGTTCACACAACATCATATGCTTTTGGAATAACTTAGAGAGAAATACACACTTCATGAAAATCGGCTAGCCCTTTTCTTTTCACTCTAGTGGCCGCTTTTGTCAACAATAAGATGCTTATATAGTTAGTGACAATTAGGGTAAACCCTAATTGTCAGGGCTTTCCATTTCCTTGGATCCATGGGTTCAAACATACCATGGAGCATCCGTGGAGCATCTTATGGGTTTTAGCCCAACTTGACAATCCATGGAGCATTAGCCCACTATACAAGTATGGGTGATTTACACAATCAACCCATATATTTAATTAGTCTTCTTTTGATCACTTAATTAATTCTAGATTAATTCTTGATCAATACTAATTAAATAATCTTATTAATATATTATAACTTATAATATATTAACAAACCTTAAGTGTTATTTCTCTCACTATAGTCTATCCAAATGCATGATGCCATGCAACCCAAATGGACCATGCCGGGTCGGGTCAAGTCTTACCAATTATAGTTATGGACTTAGACATTAATCCAACATATACAAGTCCTATATAGTTAGGATTAGTAAGACGGTCGGATGTGCGACTCTGCCCCAGGTCTACAACCAAATAAGGAACAGGAGATAAGGCGGAAGCACACATACTAAATCTATGTAATCATAAACATATACCACCCTCGTGTATACACTAAATAGTGATAGGTGGGCTGTATTCGTCCTTAGCCTCTGTGCTTGAACTTAGTATGTTGGACGAGTGGTATTTCAGAAAGGTCTGCTGAACATACGACATCAAGGTTTCGGAGGGCAAAGTACTCTTCGCATGAGTACTTCGGGGTTTTTAGAATACGAAGGACAAAACTGAGGTCTAGGTTGGACTTTCGTTATGAATTACGAAGGCTTCGTGAATTTGACGGTCAAGGCGATAGAAACATATGAACTTAGTATGGTGAGGACCACGCCAACTCATGACGAATGATAGTAACAGACTCTTTACTGAACAAAGTTTGGCCGATTTGAAAGAAACTTCTCTTATACGATGATGTACCCCCTAGCGTGCTCGAAAATGTACTCTTTGTAAACGTTCTGGTGCTTTCTGTTTTTCCCCCTGATGTTAACACTTCTACGTATCGTACCGCGATGAGCGAGTACATACTGTGAAAGTGCTTTGATAACTAGTGTCGATACTTTATACTACGATCCTCCTCGGTACCACTACGATCGCCTGGAATATACAAGTTATAAATAATTAAGATGAATTAGACAGTCGACTGAGTAACTCTGCCTCAAATCCACAACCAAACAAGGAACAAGAATTAAGGCGGAGTCACTCACTCTAAGTCTACAAAATCTTAGCTATGTGCAACCCTGATGTACATACTAAGCCATCATAGCTTCTCTAAACGGATCTTTTAGTTCTCTTGAATATTGTGACTTGTTTCAATAAGTGAGTTATTGTCACACCCCAAAACCGGAACGACGGAATCGTTCGGGGGTGGAGGACGTCATGTACAGTATCACAACAATGCATAGTAGTAAACAAGCAACAACATCATTCATTGCATTAATAATATAATTTTAATACAAGTGTGTTCTGTCAAGTTTAATAGACACCAAAAATATGAATCAAAATAAAAGATGAGTCTTGAACGAGCTCCATCTTCTCAAAACTTGGCACCGGTACCTGTCTACTGGTGACCTGAGAATACAAGTTATTTTGAAAGAGTTTATCAGCTTTAAAGCTGGTGAGATCATAAGTATTTTAGTGTCATTGCTTGTATGAAAGTGTTTGTAAGTACTTGATGTATAAGTTTGTATATGTTTGTAAATGTTTGTAATTGTTTGTAAATGTTTGAACTCTCCTAGAAAACCCTATGTTTTCTACTAAAAGTAGCCTTCTACCAAGGCATCAAATGTTTGTATGTCTGTTTCTTGTAAAAGTGTGTATTTTCCCAAGTATGACTATCATTAACCAAAAATATAATTTTACATTACCGTTCATTGTGTGAAGATCACAAAGTGAATGCAATGGGGAAATAATAAAGTACTGTAGTGTTGTATTAAGTAACTACTGCTGTACTAATTACCTTAAACCAATATGTTATTTAAAGTAACATGTGATATGCCTGTACCATACTACCGACTAAAAACACGACGATGAAAGACGTCGGAAGAAATGACATTTGGCACCCGTAGACTTGCAAGTCCCACTGTAGCGAGCAGCAAGGTGTAGGATAGTCAATCCAGTATAGATCTATACACAAACTCAACGCTCTCCACTTAAGGAGATTCTGGATACAAAACGAGCCATGACAGGTGATGCCATGCCCCGTTACGTGGCTCACATAACTGTTGTAATGTTCTTGTATATGTATTGTATGTACTAGCTGTATTGTATGTTCTCTCTGTCTAGTATGTATGTATTTTCTCTCTGTATGTTATCGTTTGTTTCTCATCATAGTATTCTCTATCTGTATGTTATGTTTGTTTCTCATCATAGTATTCTCTATCTGTATGTTATGTTTGTTTCTCATCATAGTATGTATTGACTCATGTATGAACTGACTCATTGTATGTTTCACTGTTCTAGTAATAGTATTGTAACTTCCTAAACTATACCTATTATAGATTACTAGTAATGTTGTTTGTATGTATAAACATGTTTGTATACCTTTGCTACCCAAAGGTATTGAACTGAATGAAGGAACTTTTATATCTATACACATATACATAATATATAACTAAGATTCAAATGACCTTCAGACAAATAACCGATACCCTAAGTCCACAACCAAACAAGGAACAGGAGGCAAGGTGAACTATCAGTCCTAAGTCCTTTCAATCCCACTTATATAACTATATCTATATAGATATACATTTGACAGAGTATAAGTTTAAAAGAGTTTAATAAAAGTATTTAACATGTAAAAGAGTTTGTAAAAACAGTTTGAAGTAGTTTGTTTGACAACACAGTTTGAAAAGTAAGAAATCCACTTGTTTGGTAGTTATTAATCACATGTGATTGATATAATAACTATAATAGTTCAACTTGTATCCCCCCCATAAAAGCATTTAAAATCATTTAAAAGGTTGTTTAAGGGGTATGAACTCACCTGTAGTGAGTGGTTTGGATGAACGGATGGTATAGGATGCTAAGTGTCAAGTGAAGACTTGAGCACACACACGGATCCTATTTAACATATATTGACACATATATGTATCCAATTAGTCACTTAACAACTAATTAATTAAGTAAAGACACCCTAAAACATGTATAACACTTTGATTCAAGTGCTAGGAGTACATTAGGGTGGCATCTAAGGGGAGTATGGCCTCTCATTGGAGTTTTCGGTCCAAGTAGGTTTTCGGTTCTTATGGTTTTCGGTCCATATGGTTTTCGGTCCATATGGTTTTCGGTCCAAACGGTCTTGACCGAAAACCCATGGTCTTTGATGCATAAGGTGATTTCCAAGGGCTTTCAACAATCTATGAGGTGTTCTAGACTCAATACTAAGTATTAGGAAAGGCTTAAAGTCATTTTTGCACCCTTCATAAGGGTTTTTGGTCTAAGGAGATGCACTAGACCGAAAACACCTTTTGTTCTTGGATAAATGATGATTTCAAAGCCCTAAATCAAGTATCCTTACTAGATAACAAGTATAGGAGATAGATACTTACAATATGGAAGCAAATAAGGGTGTTTTCGGCCCAAAACACTAGTGTATGTTTTTGGTGTTCTTGGTGAAATGAAGAACTCTTGAAGATCTATGAAAATGGAATGATTTCATGGATGAAATCATGTAAGATCACTAGATAATGGAAGAGATCAACTAAACAAGGAAGGAAATACTTACAATCTTGAAGATCTTGACAAAAATTCGGATGATACTTGAGAGAGAATTGTTCTTGACTTGGAAATGGGAAAAATGACTAAAAATGACTAAGTGTCATATATATACCCTTTAGGGTTTTCGGCCCTAACACTATTTTGGGCCGAAAACTCCAAACTCTTGGAGTTTTGTGACTTAAATGTTGCACGATTAATCCCAAAGTATACTTCCTCTAATTATCTCTTGAAGTACTAGGCTTTAGAACACTCAAACTGACTCCAAAAAGCTTAAAAAATAGCAGAAATAAATCTGACTTCTATTGAAGTAAATGGTTGTACAAGATAGAAATTTCGGGTTGTCACAGTTATTATAATTACTTTTAAGTGTTTTCCCCAAGTTTTAATCTTATATAAATATAAATTAATTTTTAAAGTAATTCATATTTTATTTCGAAACATACCAAAACCTCAAAAGCGGGGTTCCTCGTTGCTCCCTTATGTCTTGTCGTTAGATTCCTCCATTTCCTCCGTTACCTCCCTCTGTTGGGCATTGTCTCTTGGCATGCCCCATTTCACCACATGCATGGCATACCTGTACTATACCGGTATCGGTGGTTGGAGTGATGTGCTGAGTCGGAGCTCTACAGAAACGAGCTCCTTCATCTTTCCTCTCTATTGGGCAATCCCTCTTAAAGTGTCCAGATTTGCCGCACTTGTAACAAGCCTGGTTTACTTGGGGAATTGGTCGTGCCGGCGTCATGCAGAAACGGGCAAGGTGCCCTTTCCTGTTGCAATTCGGATGATACTTGAGAGAGAATTGTTCTTGACTTGGAAATGGGAAAAATGACTAAAAATGACTAAGTGTCATTTATATACCCTTTAGGTTTTTCGGCCCTAACACTATTTTGGGCCGAAAACTCCAAACTCTTGGAGTTTTGTGACTTAAATGTTGCACGATTAATCCCAAAGTATACTTCCTCTAATTATCTCTTGAAGTACTAGGCGTTAAAACACTCAAACTGACTCCAAAAAGCTTAAAAAATAGCAGAAATAAATCTGACTTCTATTGAAGTAAATGGTTGTACAAGATAGAAATTTCGGGTTGTTACATCATCCCCCCATTAGAAGGAATTTCGTCCCGAAATTAGAGTTTAAGCAAATAAGTAGTTACAAATAACTAAGTAAAAAGATGAGGATATTTCAGTTTCATCTGATCCTCTCGCTCCCAAGTGAATTCAGGTCCTCGCTTAGCGTTCTAGCGAACCTTCACTATCGGGATACGGCTTTGTTTCGTTTGCTTGACCTCCCTGTCCATGATCTCTACAGGTTCTTCCATAAAGTTGAGGCTCTCGTTGATCTCGATCTCGTCGAGTGGGATTACAAGAGTCTCGTCGGACAGACACTTTTTCAAGTTCGAGACGTGGAAAGTAGAATGTACGCTACTGAGTTCACGAGGTAAGTTAAGTTTGTAAGCTACAGGGCCAATTCTGGCAAGAATCTCGAAAGGCCCTATATATCTTGGATTTAGCTTTCCACGCTTTCCGAAGCGTATCAAGCCCTTCCAGGGTGAGACTTTCAATAGAACACGGTCTCCCACCTGGAATTCCAACGGTTTCCTTCTTTTGTCAGCGTAGCTTTTCTGTCGGTCTCTAGAGGCTTTTAATCGCTCACGAATCTGAACGATCTTCTCTGTTGTTTCCCGAATGATTTCCGGACATGTGAGAGCGCTTTCAGGAACTCGTCCTTTAGCTAACTGTGTGTCACCCACTTCAGCCCAGCACAGAGGGGATCTGCACTTTCGGCCATAGAGGGCTTCAAATGGAGCCGCCTTTATGCTTGTGTGATAACTATTATTGTAAGAGAATTCGACAAGGGGTAAATGAGTATCCCATGCCTTTCCAAAGTCAATCACGCAGGCTCGCAACATATCTTCCAATGTTTGAATAGTCCTCTCACTTTGTCCGTCGGTTTGTGGATGATAGGCTGTACTCATGTCCAGCCTAGTTCCTAGGGAAAATTGTAGCGACTGCCAGAACCTCGAAGTGAATCTACTATCTCTGTCCGAGATAATGGATATGGAACACCGTGCAGTCGTACAATCTCCCGTATGTAGGTTCTTGTAAGCTTCTCCATCTTGTCTGTTTCTTTGACAGGTAGGAAGTGTGCAGACTTGGTCAATCTGTCGACGATGACCCATATGGTATCAAGTCCACCCGTTGTCTTGGGCAACTTGGTTATGAAGTCCATAGTGATCCGCTCCCACTTCCATTCCGGTATCTCTAGTTGTTGTAGTAGACCTGAGGGTTTCTGGTATTCGACCTTGACCTTGGCGTAAGTAAGGCATTTACTTACGAAGGTAGCAATCTCTGATTTCATGTTAGGCCACCAGTATAGCTTTTTAAGATCCAGATACATCTTATATGAACCTGGGTGGACGAAATAACGAGTGTTGTGCGCCTTGGTCATGACGAAGTCTCTGAAACCACCGTGTTTCGGTGTCCAGATCCGATGCATGAGATAAAAAGCTCTGCCACCCTTGACTTCCAAGTTCTTATCCATCCCTCTCAGGGATTCACTCGCCACATTCTCAAGTTTCAAAGCGTCGAGCTGAGCCTCCTTAATTTGCGTGGACAAGTGTGAATGGATAGTCATAGTCAATTATTTGACTCTACGACCAGAGTATTCTTTCTGACTTAGAGCGTCAGCTACTACGTTGGCTTTACTCGGATGATAACGAATTTCGCATTCGTAGTCACTGAGTAGCTCGACCCACCGTCGTTGTCTCATGTTGAGCTCCTTCTGGTCGAATATATGTTGTAGGCTTTTGTGGTCTGTAAAGATAGTGCTCTTCGTACCGTATAGGTAGTGTCTCCAGATCTTCAGAGCAAACACAACTGCTCCTAGCTCAAGGTCATGAGTGGTGTAGTTGACCTCATGTGTCTTCAGCTGTCTCGAGGCATAGGCGATGACCTTACCTCGTTGCATCAGAACACAACCGAGCCTTTGATTTGACGCATCGCAATAGACAACGAAGTCTTATATCCCTTCGGGGAGGGATAGTATTGGTGTGGTGGACAAGGCTCGCTTGAGCGTTTGGAACGCTCTCTCCTGCTTCTCTTCCCAGTCAAAGGCCACACCCTTCTGGGTCAGTATTGTAAGAGGTTTCGTAATTCGGGAGAAGTTTTGAATGAACCTACGATAGTAGCCAGCGAGGCCTAGAAATTGACGAATTCTGTGGCCGTCTTCGGTGCTGACCAGCTCTCAATGGCTTTAATTTTGGAAGGGTCCACGTGTATTCCCTCTTCACTAACCACGTGCCCTAAGAATTCGACTCGTCGGATCTAAAATTCGCATTTCGAGAACTTCGCATAGAGCTTCTCCGAATGAAGGGTTTCTAAGACTAGTCGCAGATGTTGACTATGCTCCTCCTTACTACGAGAGTAAATAAGTATGTCATCGATGAAGACGATGACGAACTGATCCAAGTAAGGACGACACACCCTATACATTAAGTCCATGAATACCGCGGGCGCGTTGGTTAATCCGAACGGCATCACTACGAATTCGTAGTGCCCATAACGAGTTCGGAAGGCTGTCTTCGGGACATCCTCCCCTAGCACTCGTAGTTGGTGATATCCGGATCTTAGATCGATTTTTGAAAAGAAGTTCGCCCCTTGCAGTTGATCAAATAAATCGTCTATGCGAGGCAGAGGGTAACAATTTTTGATGGTTAACTTGTTGAGCTCCCTATAGTCGATGCACATACGAAACGATCCGTCTTTCTTCTTGACGAACAAGACCGGAGCTCCCCATGGTGAGAAGCTTAGTCTTATAAAGCCCTTGCTGAGCAGTTCGTTAAGTTGACTGGACAGTTCTTGCATCTCTGCAGGTGCTAGACGATAGGGCGATTTGGCTACTGGGGTAGCCCCTGGAACTAAGTCGATTCTGAACTCGACTTGACGTTGCAGAGGTAATCCTGGGAGTTTTTCTGGAAATATGTCGGGAAAATCACGTACTACTGGAATGTTCTTAATGTCTTTCGCTTCTTGGCTCACATCGACAACATGAGCGAGGAATGCTCGACATTCCTTTCGAAGGTATTTCTGGGCTTGAATACTCGTGATAAGGCGAAGGTTAGTGTCGGGTTTGTCGCCGTAGATTTCTAGAGTTTCGCTAGACGTCAGATTAAGGCGAACAGCCTTTTCATAACACATGATGTCGGCACGATGTAGACTTAACCAATCCATGCCGATAATGACGTCGAAACTTTTAATTGAGACCGGTATGAGGTCGATCGAAAATGAATGGCTATCTAGAGTTAGGGTACACCCTATGAATATACTGCTAGTGCTCTCTGTCTTTCCATTAGCCATTTCTACAGTGAACGATTCTTGAAGTGCTCGTGATTTTTGCTTGAGTAAATGAGCAAATTTTTGGTTCACGAAACTCCTCTCCGCTCCACTATCAAATAGTATGCATGCATAAGAGTTATCGAGGAGAAACGTACCAGTGACCACTGTGGGGTCGGCAACCGCTTCCTCATGGCCTATAGCCAAAACTCTTCCCACTCCGCCGGCGTTCCCTGCCTTAGGGCAGTTCCTCTTGTAGTGGCCCGCCTCGCCACAACCGTAGCAAGCTTGGCCCACTCCTGCGCCGGGGACTTGGTTGATTGGCCTTGCCGGAGCCTTGCAGAAACGGGCAGTGTGCCCCTTCCTGTTGCAGTTAGAGCACTGCATTTCCCGGCAGGCTCCCATGTGGTGGAAGTTGCATTTTTTTCACTTAGGCAAACTTCCAGCGTACTGCTTCACCGGAGCAGCAACGGCAGGTGCTATCGCAGCATGAACTGCCACGACCTGCTGCTTTTTGGCAGCCTTCTTCTTCTTCTTGTCATCCCAGAACTTTCGCTTGGAATCAGCGGCTTTGGAGGGTTCTGAGATGGCTAGGGTTGTTGTTGTTGACGGGGTACGGACCCCATGGTCAATAAGCCGTTGTGCCAACCGCTTGGCACTATCGAACGTAGTGGTGTTTGAAGCCAAAACATTCCCCTGGAATGGAGGCACCAGCCCCCATATGTACCTTTCTATCTTCTTTCCCTCTGTGTGAACCATGTTGGGACAGAGGGCCACCAGTTCGTAGAACCTGGCGGTATAGGTCACGATGTCGGAGCCCTTCATGGTTAGGCTCCACAGTTCCTGCTCCAGCTTTTAGATTTCGCCCCTCGGGCAGTATTCTTCAATCATTAGCTCCCTCAGAGCTTCCCAGCCCATAGCATTAGCCACTATTAGGGATAGTGACTTGACATGGCTATTCCACCATGCCAGGGCTTTTGCCTCGAAGGTGCATGCAGCAAATTTGACTTTGCTTCCTTCCGGGCACGAGCAGATCTCGAAGAACCGACTCCGTCTTTTCGAACCATTGCGTGAGGGCAATGACTCCGCCAGTCCCTTTAAAGGACAGTGGCTTGCAGTTTGTGAAGTCCTTGTAGGAGCACTCTCTCAAGCGCACAGGGGCTTCACCGTGAGTAGAATGAACAGGTGTTCCTCCTCCAGTGGATCCGGAAGAATGATATTGAGCCATGGCTGTTGCCACAGCCACAGCTACTGCAGCATTTAGAGCTGCCGTATCGATTTGAGGAGTAGGTGGTGTTGCAGTTATCGGAGGATCGCGTCTCGTTGATCGGCGCGGAGGCATCTTTTAACTATAAGTTTACAAAGATGAAGATATTGATAAGAATTTAATAGATAGAATTGATGAGAATGACTCATGGACTAACTCTCCATAGCCCAACAGCATAATTGAATAGCATGATTGAATGAAGATCTAGTACTAAAAGATGATAGCATTTGGATATTAATTTCCACGAGATTAGATATCTGTCAATAAAACTGGAATTACAGATGTAACAAGTTCGGGAAAAATGACCTAGAAGTAGGTCTTACATCAAACCAAGATAGGAAAATTTTGACAGAACTACGACCTAATCAAGACCTAACAGGTCCAAGTTTTAACAAAGATAGGAAATTAGACTAGAGTTTTTACATAAACTAATTTATATCCAAAAGAGAAGTCGAGGAGATTCTGTCTGCGACGAGAACTACTAGAGTGAGTTCTTGATTCCGACAGAAGGCGTTCTATGTCCCTCATGCGCCTTTCGGATCTTACTTGCTGAGCTCGAAGTTCCATGACTTCAGTTTGGGTTTCAGCAAGTTCTCTCTGCAGAGCTGCATTCTGGTTCTGAGTCCTTTCGTGAGCAGACTCCAGCTGACGAATGCGGACTGTGTTGACTCCAGTGTCAGCATCAACCTGCAGAATTTGATGGATAGCTGCTCTACCCTGCTCATCAGTACGAGCAACCCTACAGACTAGAATAGGCAAGATTTTGTCCGCTGAGCCTCCCTCGCTCAAGTCATAGAAGCTTCGGTCTCCGTTGTAAGGTAACGGCTGACCTTGCTCGTGACTCCACCTGTTCAAGTTTGTTGCCAACAGAGGTGTGGGGCCTTGAAATGTTGGACGAGGGTTAGGATTTGGGTTTGGGTTTTGAGCTACTGGGGGTAGGTTGTTGACTTCTGGCTCTGAGTCAGAACCATCAGAAAAGCCTTCAGCTTGGTAATCATCCAAAGGGATTGGGTGATCATCTTCTGGTTCTACCCCCAGCCATCCTGCATTGCCGTTGTTGGGATAGTACGGGTCTCCGGGGATATGGAATCCAGCCATGATATCTACGCAAGAAAAGGGGTAAAGAAATAATTAATAGACGAACTAACTAGATAATTATAAGATGATCTTTATTAGTTACTTCAATACTTGCTTAGTGCATACCAGTTATATGAAAGCAAAACAGGATAGACCTTCGAATAAGTGATCCTAACTCCAAATCCACAACCAAACAAGGAACAGGAAGAAAAGCAAAGATCACAGATTCTAAGTCTATGACATCCTAATCACATATAACCTTAGCGTATCCACTTAGCAATTATTGACCTACTAATAAAAACCTTTAATTCTCAGATAAGTAATTATAGTAACACAAAATACTCCTATAGTATTTTAAGTTTATGTTTTGTTCTAATGTTTTCATTGTAGTATTGTTGGTAAGTTTTTAGACTTGTTGCAACCTCACAACCACCCTTAGACACATGCTAGTCACTCCTCGGATAATATAGTTGATCAGGCTATGTCTTCCCAGGGTTGACTATATGTCTCTAAGTCTGATTGTGATGTCCAACAATCGTAATACTTTTGTTCTGTCCTAGTGACACAGATTTTAGTATGAATGCAGGTAGGTATACTTGGTTAAATATTTTATTATTTACAAGTATAACCTCTTGGTCAGAGTATTTTAATCCTGTTGTGTTTATAGTTTGTATATCTTTTATGGGTTGATATACTCGATTCACTATAAACCTGGCTCTGATACCAATCTGTCACAACCCAAAACCGGAACGGCGGAATCGTTCGGGGGTGGAGGACGTCATGTACAATATCACAATAATGCATAGTAGTAAACAAGCAACAACATCATCCATTGCATTAATAATATAATTTTAATACAAGTGTGTTCTGTCAAGTTTAATAGACACCAAAAATATGAATCAAAATAAAAGATGAGTCTTGAACGAACTCCATCTTCTCAGAACCTGGCACCGGTACCTGTCTACTGGTGACCTGAGAATACAAGTTATTTTGAAAGAGTTTATCAGCTTTAAAGCTGGTGAGATCATAAGTATTTTAGTGTCATTGCTTGTATGAAAGTGTTTGTAAGTACTTGATGTATAAGTTTGTATATGTTTGTAAATGTTTGTAATTGTTTGTAAATGTTTGAACTCTCCTAGAAAACCCTATGTTTTCTACTAAAAGTAGCCTTCTACCAAGGCATCAAATGTTTGTATGTCTGTTTCTTGTAAAAGTGTGTATTTTCCCAAGTATGACTATCATTAACCAAAAATATAGTTTTATATTACCGTTCATTGTGTGAAGATCACAAAGTGAATGCAGTGGGGAAATAATAAAGTACTGTAGTGTTGTATTAAGTAACTACTGCTGTACTAATTACCTTAAACCAATATGTTATTTAAAGTAACATGTGATATGCCTGTACCATACTACCGACTAAAAACACGACGATGAAAGACGTCGGAAGAAATGACATTTGGCACCCGTAGACTTGCAAGTCCCACTGTAGCGAGCAGCAAGGTGTAGGATAGTCAATCCAGTATAGATCTATACACAAACTCAACGCTCTCCACTTAAGGAGATTCTGGATACAAAACGAGCCATGACAGGTGATGTTATGCCCCGTTACGTGGCTCAGATAACTATTGTAATGTTCTTGTATATGTATTATATGTACTAGGTGTATTGTATGTTCTCTATGTCTAGTATGTATGTATGTTCTCTCTGTATGTTATCGTTTGTTTCTCATCATAGTATTCTCTATCTGTATGTTATGTTTGTTTCTCATCATAGTATTCTCTATCTGTATGTTATGTTTGTTTCTCATCATAGTATGTATTGACTCATGTATGAACTGACTCATTGTATGTTTCACTGTTCTAGTAATAGTATTGTAACTTCCTAAACTATACCTATTATAGTTTACTAGTAATGGTGTTTGTATGTATAAACATGTTTGTATACCTTTGCTACCCAAAGGTATTGAACTGAATGAAGGAACTTTTATATCTATACAAATATACATAATCTATAACTAAGATTCAAACGACCTTCGGACAAATAACCGATACCCTAAGTCCACAACCAAACAAGGAACAGGAAGCAAGGTGAGCTATCAGTTCTAAGTCCTTTCAATCCCACTTATATAACTATATCTATATAGATATACATTTGACAGAGTATAAGTTTAAAAGAGTTTAATAAAAGTATTTAACATGTAAAAGAGTTTGTAAGAACAGTTTGAAGTAGTTTGTTTGACAACACAGTTTGAAAAGTAAGAAATCCACTTGTTTGGTAGTTATTAATCACATGTGATTGATATAATAACTATAATAGTTCAACTTGTATCCCCCCCCCCATAAAAGCATTTAAAATCATTTAAAAGGTTGTTTAAGGGGTATGAACTCACCTGTAGTGAGTGGTTTGGATGAACGGATGGTATAGGATGCTAAGTGTCAAGTGAAGACTTGAGCACACACACGGATCCTATTTAACATATATTGACATATATATGTATCCAATTAGTCACTTAACAACTAATTAATTAAGTAAAGACACCCTAATACATGTATAACACTTTGATTCAAGTGCTAGGAGTACATTAGGGTTGCATCTAAGGGGAGTATGGCCTCTCATTGGAGTTTTCGGTCCAAGTAGGTTTTTGGTTCTTGTGGTTTTCGGTCCATATGGTTTTCGGTCCATATGGTTTTCGGTCCAAATGGTCTTGACCGAAAACCCATGGTCTTTGATGCATAAGGTGATTTCCAAGGGCTTTTAACAATCTATGAGGTGTTCTAGACTCAATACTAAGTATTAGGAAAGGCTTAAAGTCATTTTTGCACCCTTCATAAGGGTTTTCGGTCTAAGGAGATGCACTAGACCGAAAACACCTTTTGTTCTTGGATAAATGATGATTTCAAAGCCCTAAATCAAGTATCCTTACTAGATAACAAGTATAGGAGATAGATACTTACAATATGGAAGCAAAGAAGGGTGTTTTCGGCCCAAAACACTAGTGTGTGTTCTTGGTGTTCTTGGTGTTCTTGGTGTTCTTGGTGAAATGAAGAACTCTTGAAGATCTATGAAAATGGAATGATTTCATGGATGAAATCATGTAAGATCACTAGATAATGGAAGAGATCAACTAAACAAGGAAGGAAACACTTACAATCTTGAAGATCTTGACAAACATTCGGATGATACTTGAGAGAGAATTGTTCTTGACTTGGAAATGGGAAAAATGACTAAAAATGACTAAGTGTCATTTATATACCCTTTAGGGTTTTCGGCCCTAACACTATTTTGGGCCGAAAACTCCAAACTCTTGGCGTTTTGTGACTTAAATGTTGCACGATTAATCCCAAAGTATACTTCCTCTAATTATCTCTTGAAGTACTAGGCTTTAGAACACTCAAACTGACTCCAAAAAGCTTAAAAAATAACATAAATAAATCTGACTTCTATTGAAGTAAATGGTTGTACAAGATAGAAATTTCGGGTTGTCACAGTTATTATAATTACTTTTAAGTGTCTTCCCCAAGTTTTAATCTTATATAAATATAAATTAATTTTTAAAGTAATTCATATTTTATTTCGAAACGTACCAAAACCTCAAAAGCGGGGTTCCTCGTTGCTCCCTTATGTCTTGTCGTTAGATTCCTCCATTTCCTCTGTTACCTCCCTCTGTTGGGCATTCTCTCTTGGCATGCCCCATTTCACCACATGCATGGCATACCTGTACTATACCGGTATCGGTGGTTGGAGTGATGTGTTGAGTCGGAGCTCTACAGAAACGAGCTCCTTCATCTTTCCTCTCTATTGGGCAATCCCTCTTAAAGTGTCCAGATTTTCCGCACTTGTAACAAGCCTGGTTTACTTGGGGAATTGGTCGTGTCGGCGTCATGCAGAAACGGGCAAGGTGCCCTTTGCTGTTGCAATTGGTACACTTCATCTCTCGGCAAGCTCCGTGGTGGTGGTAATTGCATTTTTTGCACCTTGGGAGACTCCCAACATATCGTTTGACGGAGGTTGTAGTGGTAGATGAAGTGCCATTTGATATAACTGTTGTTGTGACCGCAGGGGTAGTCACGGGCTGTCGCCTCAGGGTAAAACCTTGAGTCGACTTATTCTTCTGCCTGTCCCAGTATTTTCACTTATTGCTCTTAGGCTTGTGGTCTGGGGTGTCCTTGTCAGCAGCCACTTGTGGGTTCCCTTGATTACTATTGTGATTAGCATAACTGGAACCGCTTCCGCTTCCGCTAGCGTTATTAGTATTGAACTGTGCCAAAACGGCTGTCACAGCAGCTGTGACCGCAACCTGAAAAGTAGCGGAGTCTATTTGCAGAATTGGTGATTCGCCTGGTGGTCGGTTCCCTCCTTGGGAAGACATGAATCTGTTGCATGGGGAAGAATGATCTCGTGAGTCTAAAGCAGTGGATATAAGTCGAAAACTAAAAGACAAGGTTATCCTAGTTCTGAGTGTATCGGGTCCTAACTTCCACAGGGTTCTGGAAACAATTGATAAAAGAGTCTATACCTAATAAACTTTATGAATTTGGAATGGCTATCCTCGAATGAATATTTGTTACCTGAATAACTGTTACCAGCTGCATGTAAGAAAATAATCCTAACGCATAATGTGAGTAGTGTTTCCACTAACTCATTAAGTTATACAAGATTATTATTTATTAGTGTGACGCATAAGATGTTTTGGTTACTTCGGCTGATCCTTCTTTGAAAGCTTCTCCTGAAGCTGATCTTGTTCCTCTCTGGCTCTTCTGTTGTCTACTATGAGGAAGTGGTTACATCTATCTGGGTTTGTCGTGCGAGAATGGAAGTGTCTAAAGAATCTATGAGATTTAAGTGAAACATTATGGGGTGATCCTTAAAGAGTCCTCCTATAATCGCACAATGTATACAAGTTGTATATTATTGAAGATTAAATAGACCTTCGAATAAGTGATCCTACTCCAAAACCACAACCAAACAAGGAACAGGTAGTGAAGCGTAGATCACAAATTCTAAGTCTATAAAATCTCAATTATATATAACCTTGGGAGTATACATTGCAAGATTATAAACCTATCCGTAAGGGTCTTTTAAGTTATCACATAAGTTATTTATATAGTGCCTAAAATACTCCTATAGTATTTTAATGTAATGTACTTGTTATGTTTTAAACTTGTTATTGTGTTATAGTATCATAAAATACTCCCATCGTATCTTATCCTTATGTATTGACCTAGAAATCCCTTGACTAGCGTTAGGTAAGTTTTAAAACTGCTGCAACACTATATCACTCCCAAACACATGTCGGTCACATCTCGAATGAATATAGTTGAGCAGGCTATATTGATCCTAGCTATGATTACATAACTGTCCAGGTTTGACCACAGTGTTCAACCTTTAACTTGTTATGTTCTGTTCTTCTCATGATACTTGTTCTAGTATGTATATATGTATAAGCATGTATGTATACTTTTATAAGGTAACATTATATATTTAAAATATATTCTTATACAGAGCACTTCGGCCCCATTGTATTTATAGTTGTATATCTTTTATCGGTTGATATACTTACTTCACTATAAACAATGCTCTGATACAAATATGTCACACCCCAAAACCGGAACGGCAGAAATGTTCTGGGGTGGAGGACGTCATGTTTAGTATCACAAGTCATGAATCATAGTAATCAAAGTAATAAACAACCATTTCATTAGAAAGAAAGTTTTTACAAAGTATGTGGTTCACATAATATAGAATACAAAGTACATAACAAAAAGACATGAAGTTATACTGCTCCATCTTCTGAATCCCAGTGCGTGTACCTGTCTACTGGTCTCCTGAGAATACAAGTTATTTTGAAAGCGTAGATCAGCATTTAAGCTGGTGAGTTCATAAGATTTTAGTGAGGTAAGTAAGTTGTAAGAAAGTTATAGTAAATTGTAGTAAGTTGTAGTAAGTTCAGTTTAGAAAAGTTTGCATGTTCATCCAGAAAATCCTATATTTCCTGCTTTGATGAAAGATAAGTAAAAATGACTCTACAATCCTTTCTATGAGTACTAAATGGATACAAGTTATATAAAACTCAGAGTAAACAAACAATCGGTTGTGTGTATCTACCCTAAGCCCACAACCAAACAAGGAACACGAAATGAGGCGGAAGGCACACATCCCATTGTTTGTTAGATCATCGTTGTATATAACCCTGGCGTATTCACTTGGTACTCACGGAGTTAACTGTAATAGTTCCTTTATATTTGATGAAAAGATTCTTTAAGAAAACCCTTATTTCTTTTAATAAAAATGGTAACCACAGTGGTTCCTTCTATAATCACTTAGTTTATGCTATCTATATATAATCTAATATCGAACGGATAGTTAATTGTGTGAATCTTCCCTAAGCCCACAACCAAACAAGGAACATGGAATGAAGTGGAAAGCACACATCCAACTACCTATCGGATATTAATTATATATAACACTGATGTATAAACTAAGGTATTATAGAATTTAACCACCTAAGGTCCTTTAAGTTGTACTGGTTTAATAAAATGTATTAAACCCTTTACTGGGTAAGTTTCAAGTTTTGTATACTCAAAAGTTCTATTTGAAAAGTATGTTTTGTACTAGAAAATGGTGCATTGAATTATGTGACAACCCGATATTTCAAGGCAATGTAATGATCTAAAGTCAAGTATTGTAATCTATTTTCAATATAATAAAGAAATAGCATCTAAAATAAAATAATCAAAATTCTCAATTGAGGTACATAATATCTTAAATATCGTATCATGATTTTCAGAAATATAAAGAACACAAAAACCCGAGATATAACAAAGAAGTTATGAGTAATCAAAGATTCGCGACAAAACCGGTAAAACACTGTCAAGTGTAAAAAGTGAAATTTCAATAAAATACTTTTTAGCCTTAGGTATCTAAACGAAAATCGTAGATTATGTTAAACCGTAAACGGTTATAAAAAGAATGTCCAAATATGACTTTGTATGAGGAAGTTATGATTTTTCTATGTTTCAGATATAGCAGTAGACAGCTAAAAACTCGAAATAGAGATCGAGCAACTTTTAGCCGACGCAACCTTAACGAAAATCGAAGATCCCGACAATAGTAGAAGTACGGTAAAAAGACAGACGAAAACGGACGTCATATGAAGAAGATATAAATTTTTAACGGACTTTTCCTGTCCCGTCCTGTTGAAAATATAATATTAAAAACTTAAATCAAAATTATCCGATGGATTCTAAACAAAAGTTGTAGAGCATAATCTCACCTACGCGTGGATATAAAGACCGTCGAAATCGGAGCTCGTATGCGAGAGATATGAATTTCTGAAGTTCGGGGCACGCAAACCAACCTTATCCGAAGCCCCACGACGTGAACTAGAGACTAACGACGTGAGTCTATGACTGATGTGTGCCAGAGTTAGACCACCAGACGTCGTGTCTACGGACCAAACTCACGACGTGGGTCATCCCATGCTCACGACGTGAGTCCTGAAATTTCACCCTATAAATAGAAACCGAGGGTTTCGGTTTTAGTTGCTCATTTCTATCCTCTCTCCCACTTTTACTCTGCGTTAAGACCCTGAAACGACCCTGACACCCCGGTTACATATCCAAACCCCGACGAAGGCCCAAAACTCCGAAACTCCTGAGAAATTTACCACTTTCCGGTCGAAGTGCTGCCCGAGTAAAATCTCATTTTCATCAAATCATCACACTTTCTAGGTGAGTTCATACCCCTACATTTTCACGTCTTTTTCATGTTTTAGGGGGGGGGGAATACAAGTGTAACACAAGAAAAACTTATGTTAAAAATACGAATCGTTACAGATGGTTTCAAATACTTTACCTACATTGATGAGACAATGAATCAAGTATTGAACGAATTAGAGTGTAAATTCAAAGTAGAATTGAAAGATTTGAACACCGATGTAAATATGATCTGTTTGGCTCTATTACGCTTTTGCAAATTTTACAGAGTACAATGAATATTCTGTAAAGACTTCGTTACTAAGAAACTAGTAACCACTCCTATTTATAGAAGAGAAAAGCGTACAAAAAATATACTAAGGACTAAACATGAAGCTTCGAATATTATGCCCTAGTAAAATACATTACAAAAATGTTCGAAGACCCTAAATACAAACTTCGACTATTACAACATTTCGACCCTAACAATCTCCCCCTTTGTAATCAAAGTCGAAGTCTTCAGTTTGTAAGTAGAGTAATGGAGTACAGCAAAACTCTTCGAACCTCAGTATACCAAGAAATAATTTTCTTCAATTCCTTCTTGTCTCCTTCATTGTTCTTTTTGTAATGGTTTATACGAACAATCAAGTTCGTATATTGAGATGTAGAATATCTCCCCACTTCGCTAGCTTGGAACAAAAACCGCTTCGCTTTTCCAGCTTTATCCTTTCCAGCAAAAACTATTCCAAATGGCTTTAAACATATTTCTCCATCAGCATATTTCTTTAACTCAATCTAAGTCAACGAAGGAGCCATTGGAACTTTTACTTCCATTCCCTTTGCAGTAGCTAACTCCACATCAGTCAGTGCTAGGCACTCATAATAATTCTCAATGAAGATTTTGATGTGAGCAACTCCAAGTTTGAATTCCTCTGGATCTGTGTTTTGCAGAAAAGAAAAGGATTTGCCTTTCAGAAGCAATGCCACTTGTATAAGGTCATACAAGTTCATCAGAGGAAAATCTGTAATAATGAATTCGCATGTTTTTCCATTTGCCCTGGCCACAACATATTTAACATTTTGAACAATGTTTTCAAAGACCACATCCTTTTTCATGCTTATCACCTTCTTGATCTTGATCAGTGACCAAACATCCTCAGGGGCTTTGCCAAGTACTGCATGAAAACGAATTTTCATATGAGTCCCTTCATCTTTTTCTTTGAAATTCCCTTCAGCTTTGAACTGAGGCATGATGAACATCATCTCATTTATAGGGAAATCCAACTGGCATGCATCAGTGTTTGTAACCACATAACTCTGTTTTGGCTTCTTATCAAATGAGTACATGTGATTAAAGGCAACCAAGGCTTCGATTGTTTCATAGTTATAATGTTTTGTTGGATCACCTTTATTCATGCCCTTCGGATCACCAACCCTCTGAGTCATGATGCTTTGAATAAGCCTCATTTTCTCGAGTTCAGCTTCAGCTTCGGCCTTCTTTTCTTCTTTAAATTTTTCAACCAGAATTGATTTTCCTTTGTCTTTCGAAGCAGATTTTTCAGTTACGTCTTTTAGCTTCGAACTACTTCCACCAGATTCCAAAGGTTTACCAATTACAATTCCTTTCGAAATTGTTCTTGTAATTGGTAATGTTGTTACGATTGTTGAGGTCACTGGTTGAGCAGACACAATTACTGGTTTTGTTGAAGCGATGCTAGATGAAAATACCTTGCCCACCACTTTCGCTTCTTCTTCTGTTGACTTCCTTTCTCCCCCTTGCACCCCTGTGAAAACAGGAGGGGCAGTAGTTGTGGGAAGAAGACTGGATATGCGAAATAGTGGAGCAAGTTGCTTGTTAAGTATGGCTTCGAACTGCACAAACTTCTGGGATAAAAATTCTGGAGTAATCAACGGTGACGAAACCGGTTTCGTTGAGATCTCCTTCAACTCCTTTAACAACTTGATCACACCTTCAAAATTTTCACTTTCAGACTTGGAGATTTGAGTTATTTGAGGACTCAAACCTTCGTATAGCTTGACAAATCGAGTGACAGCATCACAAATGATATTGACCTTCTGATTCAAGGACGCATAATCATGTTGAACAGATAGAATTTCCTTTTTCATGTCTTCACAAAGTTCGTGAATTTGGGAGTTAACATCCTCCCTCACTTTCTTGACTTCCTGAACAAAAAGAACATGTCGTTCTTTTGTTATGCTTCGCAGATCCTTAACTTCTCCCATAAAATCAGATCTGAGAGTTTTAACACGAAGCTCAGAATTCTGATCTGTGTAATCAACCTTTTCTAAAATAACAGACTCTGAGGCTTTCATCATTCCAGAAACTTTGTTGATTACTCTTGATTCAAACATCTTGAGCATAGAATCAACCTCCAAACTTGAAATAGATGAACCTCCGCCAAGATCAGCTTGGGATTGAATGATGGAGTTCAACTTTTGATTAAGAATTTTGTATTGCTTCATTGTCATTAACATATGATCAGGAAATTCTTCTTCTTCATCATGAAACTCTAGGTCTTCGAATGTTCCACCAAACCCTTCATTATCAGTTTCAGTGGGTGAAGATGGTTTGGGTGCATCCGTAACAGATACGTGTGCAGGGATGCCTGAAGTTCGAACCTCCTCAAAAATTGACTTGGCAATCGAAACTTCGGGTGGTATGATAACAGTCTTCTCAGGAATGGAACTTGTAATGATAGAAGTGAACTCTGGAGTTTCTGGTATTCGTTCATCCTCTTCTGTAGACTCAGTAGATAAAACAATCTTTTGAGTCTTCTTCGTCTTCTTCTTTTTCGGTTGTGACAAGTGTTTTGCCATATCTTCTGCTGCTCTTTTCTTGGATCCGGGAGAAACAGGAACATGTACCTCACGAATTAAAACTCCTTGGTGAGTAATTTGAGGCTTGTGAATCAACTTCTGTGATGGTGACTTTCGTTTGTGAGTGGATTTCATCTTGATTCTTCGAAACATCCCTGTTTTCGAAGGAATAATCACGTTCTCTTGAGTCTCTTCCACTATTGGCTCAATCACTTGTGTTGCTTCAACTGTCACTGCAACATTTTATGTCTTCTTCTTTGGAGATTTAGAGGATGTTGAACCCTTCGTTTTCTTTTCAGGTGAAGCAGGATTAGCTTTCTTCGACTTTTTGGTCTTCTTTTCGTCGCGTGGCAACAAAATTCCCGTAGGAATAGAAGAATCGAATGTTTTCAGATATGCAATCAAAACAGGATTCGTAGGATCCACCCTTTTAAGCATCGCGTCTGGAATCCGAGCAACGTTTGGAAATTCATCATCATTGTCAACAACTTCCTTCGGAAAGTGATAAGATTGAAAAGTAACCTTATCTTCTTCATTTGAAACCAAGATGCCTTCCTTGTTGTAAAAATGTTGCAGAGTTAGACTCCAGTACCTAGCACACGAAATGCCATGAACAACATTCGTATGTTCTACTCCTTTTTGGAATTCCTTCCATAGCTGTGTAGAGTAGTCTGCTGGAAGATCATAGTATAAACCAACCCCCATGGCATAAACCTCCATCCTTCCTTTATCTAATCCAACTGTTCTTCCGGTTAAACAACGCAAAAATATCCCAAACAAAAAATTCCATACTTTTGGAAGACCAGACTTCTTAAAGTCACTTATCTTTGACAATGGGGGCTGATATCCCATTTCATTAAACATATAAATTATTTGGGAGAATTGAAATTCAAAAAAAGGAGGTGTATTTGGAATGTCAAGAATCTGACAAAACAGTTTCTTGGAAAGCCTAACCTTTTTGTCATTGATTAGGTGAAAAGTAATCGAATCAGAGGCTTTGTTGTATGTGGCAGTAGATCCTGCTTGAGAAAGCCAGGATACCGGAACAGAAAAGGAATTGAACATTGCTTTGGATAAAACAGAGTGTTTTAAAGAAACAATAAGCATCTTGAATTCTTCTGGACATTGAGAAAGTTCACCATCCACATAATAATTGGTAGATTGAATCTTCATAACTGGTGCAGAAGAAGTATCTTCAGTAGAAGGATCGACATGAGCAGTAGTCGCCATTGTTAGGGTTTGAAAAAGATGAAGAACAGGGAATTTGGGAAGTTTTGAGTTTTGATTGCGTAAACGTATAAAGTACTCTTGAACCCCCTTTTATATGTAACCCTAAATGATTTGAATTTGAAGCGGGATGCATTTAATGAGATCCGACGTGGCACCTTGAAAATCGGACCTGTACAGCGGAAAGGTTGCCATGCGTCAAAAAGTGCCTGTCACATCACCTAGAAAACCGGGCAGAATACCATACGTCACGTATACACAGCCTGTCATTATCCCCTTAATAGAATTGTAACCGTTAGAACCCTTCGAATGGAGGCAAGGCTCTTTCACTTTTGGGATAAAAAGCGAAGTCATTTGCCAGATGTTCGAAATCATCAGCCTGAGTTGGTATTACTCAGAACCTCAAGGATTTCGTGTGTGTAGTGTGCCAAAGAAAGTTTAGACAACAAACAACAAAAAAAAAAATTTAATTTTGTGATGTCAAAATTTTAATTTGACACGAAGGCAGTTAAACCCCGGGCAAAGGTTGCTTCGTTAATCATCAAGAGAGATGATCAACAGCTTGTGTATGTTCCCATGAATTACAATCGAATACTTTTTGATAAGTATCAAAGGGCTTCTTTTAAGAATGCTTCGTGGGTAGGTTCAAAATTTTGTTACATGTCAACCTAAACATAAGGTGATAAAGTGTAACAGAAATTACTTGTATGACCAGTGTAGTCAGTGACAAGTCGGCTTTGAAAAATTTTAACATGACTAGGACATTCGAATGAAACTCACACGGAAATCATATTCATAAAAAATTTGTATACTGGATCTTGTTGGGTAACAAACATCATGGGTTTCGAATGCTTGATCAAGACCACTCATTCGAAATGAATATGATTTGGAGTTTCGAACATTGGTACAGAAACAAAAGTTTCGTATATATCTGGAACAATGTTCCCCGTCAATTCCTTAATTTGTAAGATTTTTGGGTTTCACTTCCATCACGGACTCATGATGTCAGATCATAAACACAGAGTTTTTATATATCTAAGTCTCGATGGGTTTGATCAGAGACCTCTCGGATATACGTCTTTGTGTGTGATCGTGTAAGAATGTTTTGGATGAAAAAGATTGGTGTAAGACACGAAAAGTACCTCTGTTATGTTTTGGACCAAACAGGAAACTCTTAACTCATTGTGAGAAGAGTAAGGTCGCTCAGAGACTAATGTGAATATAAGCCTGATTGGGAAGAAATTTTCGTACGAAACATTTCATTAAGGCTTTCGTACACACACATTGAGTCATGGAGGCTTTGGACGACATGCAGCAGCATGCTTCTAGGGACAACCTAACTAATTCGAATAATGAGAAACATATCAATTCATACGAAAAATTTTACCTGACCCTAAAACTGCCTGCATTGTCCCCTCTGAATCATCATCATAATCTGCAACAAAAGTCTAAAAATAAAAATATTTTTGTTGTTTTGAATTTTTTTTTTTTTTTAAATAAAGACGGAACAAACGAAAATCTTTTTGGATTTTTGATTTTTCGAAAATTTAAGGACAAAACAAAAGAAAATCTTTTTGAATTTTTGATTTTTCGAAAATTTAAAGACAAAACAAAAGAAAATCTTTTTGAATTTGTTGCAAACAGACGAATATTTGGCATTCCTTGAAGAGTGACAAATGTACGAATTCGAAGCGTTCGAAGCGTTGACTATGAACAGTAACCATTAACTCAACGCTGAAAATAAGTGACAATCATGCGAATTCGAAGCGATCGAAGCGTTGACTATGAACAGTAACCACTAACTCAACACTGAAAATAAGTGACAATCATGCGAATTCGAAGCGGTCGAAGCGTTGACCATGAACAGTAACCTCTGAATGCTGAATGACTTTGTGTTATTTTTTTTATTCAGCGCCTCTGATTCATTCTTTTTCGCCTATCATTCTTCTTTTTCGCATGGAACAGAATTGCCATCGATCATTCCAAGACCTTCTATTATTCGCATTAGAGATTTTTCATCCAAAGCTTTCGTGAATATATCAGCTAACTGATCAGTTGTTTTCACGAAATGTACTTCAATGTTTCCATCCTCCACGTGATCTTTAATGAAATGATAACGAAGAGCTATGTGTTTAGTCTTCGAATGTTGCACAGGATTATGACAAATTCTTATTGCACTTTGAGAATCACAATATAATGGAATCTTTTTCATATTAATTGCATAATCACGCAATTGACTTTGGATCCATATTATTTGCGAAGTGCAAGCAGCAGCAGCCACATATTCTGCTTCAGCTGTGGAAATTGACACACACGTTTGCTTTTTCGACTGCCAGCTGACTAATTTGCCATCAAGAAATTGACATCCTCCACTTGTGCTTTTTCGATCAAGATTACAACCACCCAATTCTGCATCTGAGTATGCTTGAACGAAGAATCCAGTTTTCGAAGGATACCACAATCCTAACGAAATTGTGCCTTTAAGGTAACGAAAAATATTCTTCACTGCAGTAAGATGTGGTTCGCGTGGATTAATCTGATACCTAGCACAATTACACACAGAAAACATGATATCAGGTCTACTTGCTGTTAGATAAAGTAATGAACCAATCATGCTCCTATACAACGTTATATCAACAGCAGGTTTGTCCAACGATGGTGTTAGCTTTATGCTTGTTGCCATTGGTACACGAAGCTTTGTGCTATTCGTCAATCCAAACTTTTCTAACAGATTTTTCGTATATTTTTCCTGATTAATGAAAATCCCTTCTCTGTTTTGACGAATATTCAATCCAAGGAAATTATTGATTTTTCCCATCATGCTCATTTCAAATTTGCTTTTCATCAATTCTTCGAATTCTCTAGACAAAGCAGGGTCAGTCGAGCCAAAAATAATATTATCAACATAAATTTGAACAAGTATTAGATGATTCCCCACTTTTTTTCGAAATAATGTGGGATCAACTGATACATTTTTCCTCTTCCGTCAAGCCAATGATCAATGTTCTTCCTTGAAGTCATTCCTTTTTCCCTTGACGTCCTCATAGTTTATTTCTTTGTGTAATTAGGAAAATTTGGCTTTTGAGGTACAAAATCAACTTTGGGTTTGGTAACATAAGAGTAAGCATAGGATGTATCAATTTTTGATTTAAAATGTTGACGTTGAAAAACCTTTTGATTTGAATTGGATCTTTCTGAAAAATCTCTTGTTTTGTTAGTTTCAGAAACTTTCGAAAACTTTGTTTGCTTATGTACTTCAGACCTTGTTTGATTTGATTGAGATAATTGTTGAGTTTTTGAAAAGGAATCATTTTTAACGTTGAAAACCTTTTTGATGGATTGTGATTCAGACATCTTTTGAGACTCAATATTTTGCCAAAATATTTTCTTTCGCGCTTGTCTTTTTGAAATGTTGTTTTCCTTCGAAAATTTGTCAATTTGATCTTTAAATTCCTTAGAGTTTAATTTGACAACTTTTTTATTTTCCTTTTCAACACGAATTACTTTCTCTTTTTCAACTTTTGATTTTTCAACCCATTGTTTTTGTGGTTTTTGTCGTTGAAAAATATATGAATTCTTTGTTAAGTTGTTTTCAACTGTGTTTTGATTTGCGAAAAAACCTTCCTCAGTTGTTTTTGAATTATCCTCCTCAACCATCTTCTTGAACTCTGGTTTGATATTCTCAACATTTCCGGTAGTTACGAAAACTTGATGTGGAAAAATGACATCATCTGTGCATTTGAAATTTGGAAAAACCACCGTGTTTGTTTCAAGATAATGTTCACCTTTTTCATTCATCACTTTTTCGAACTGTTGTGTATCACCATACACTTGGTCAACAACTATTCGTGTAATTACTTCTTTCTTTGAAGATTTCTTTTCTTTCGAAACTTTCTCTACATCTTCATCATCACTATCATCAGTTTGGTAATCTTTGAGATCCACGAAGTTCATTTCACTAACTTTTGAAGTTGAGGGAATATCAGTTTCTTTCTCAACTATCAAATCCTTAACTTTTTCTTTCCCTTTAGAATTCGAAGCAACATTAACAATAGACAACTGAGAACAATCAACATCTTCAAGCGCACTAATTTCACTAATATTGTCAGAATTATCTTCAATAACAACAAAATTAGATTGAGAATCAGATGATGAATTCTCAGTCTTTTTCAAAATGTGAATTTGTTCAGATTTAGTCAAAGTATCATTTACATTGTTAACTAAATCATTCGAATCAAGACATTCATCAACTTTGACAATTCCATATCTATACTTGTCATTCGGAACTTTGTCAAAATCATCTATTTCTTTTTCACAGTCATACGAAATGTTATCTACCTTAGCTCTTTCATAAGCTAAAAATGGCAGCAATTTTCTATGTTGTTCTTTACTGATTTCGCATGAATGATGAAGTTCAGTTATTTTCCCATATAATCTTTTAGCAGCATTACAGTAAATGTTTCTTTGTGCTAACAACAGTTTATTATCACTAGATAAATTGTCCCTATCAACCATGATATTCGTTATTTGAAGTTCTAGACAATCTATCTTAGTGATTTTCGAATCTAATTTATTCTGTGTCTCTGGCAATTGCATTGACAGCTTCTTAGCCTCATTGCTAGCAGATACCACAATCGAATCAAAATAAGTAACAGTTTCATCAAAAGATACTAATTCAGAATTATAAGCATGTACTGGAATATTAAAAGATTCAAGAATGTTTCGTACCTTTGTAGTCATTGGTGATTTGTCAGCAGCTTTTGATACGAAGCATCTTCCATGCACTTCGTATGTTTCCTCCTCTGATTCTTCCTCCATTTTTGCAAACATAGCTCCATGGGTTGGATTTCGCATTTCCTCATCATCTGATCCAGATGACCAGATTTGATAAGTACCATCTTCATCCTCATTCGCACCCTTTGCAACCAGAGACAAATTCTTGGCTTTCGCACGAACCTCCTCCAACGTTTCAGCATAGTACGCCTCATCCTTGACCTTATTCTTTCTCTCATCCTTTTTTCGAAGCATACAGTCATTAGCAAGGTGATTAGCACCATTGCAATAATGACAATCAATCCCAGCATCTGCCTTTAGCTTCTTCTCAGACTTTCCCTCAACAGGCTTCGAATCTTTCATCTCATCTTTCTTTTTCTCTTCCCCAGCACTTTTACTCAGAAAGTTCCCTTTTGCCTCAGACGACTTTGCCTTCGGATTGAAAGGCTTTTTGAAGAACTTTTTCACACGATTGTTTGAATAAAAGGCAACTGCCTCATCATCTGAGTTCATGATGAACCCTTCATCTTCATCCGAAGCATCTTTCTCAGCATCTTTTTCAGATATCTTCGAAACCAAAGCTTGTGGACCTCCCAACATAGCCTTCGATTCTTCAGCTATTTCGTTCACTTCGCTTTCATGAGTCTTAAGTTGGTTGTACAAGTCATTCAATGTTGACATATCAAAGCTCTGTTGATTCTTCACCATCATGCTCACACTACGCCATTCCTTTCGAAGTCCCATAACAAATATCATATTGAATTCCATAGTTGATCTGGTGATACCATATCGATTGCATCGATATATCAATTCATTAAGACGATCGTAATAAACTTCAATTGTTTCACCATCTTTCTGTCTGAAGTCCTTTAGCTCCACTAAACATTGCTTCACAGAATTAACTTTCGTCTTCTCACTTCCCTGAAATTTTTCCTTGAGATTGTTCCAGATTTCCTTTGCAGTTGTACAACTCCTCACGTAGTTGTAAACAACTGGAGGCAAAGCTCCTCTTAGCTCTCTTACACACCTTTTCTCCAGCTTTTTCAGACGATCAGATTGATTTTCAACTTCAGAGTTTCCAGAGGAAGAACCAATTGGTTAAACATTCGATGGTGGATTGAGATTGCCAGAAATGCAATTCCACAGTTCTTCATCCAATCCATTGAGATAATCCTGCATACGATCAGCCCACTGATCGTAATACTCAGGGATGAGCATAGGAATTTTGGTGGATGATCCTAGAAGATGAGAAAATGAAGTCATGGAATTCAGATTGAATGACGCCATTGTTGTACGGAATAGATCCTTGAGAATTTTTGAAGAAACTTTGAGAATTTGACAACAAACTGTATGATTCAAATCACAATCACTCTTAGAACACTCGATTCAATGAATTAAGTGCAGAATCGAATCACAGACTTAGATCTAAACAATTTTTCACTTTCAAAAAGTGCGGAAACTTTTGAATCAAAAAGTTGACTCAAAAACCTTTTGAACAAAGTGAAAATCAGATCAGAGATATGATTCCTGCTCTGATACCAATTGATGAGACAATGAATCAAGTATTGAATGAATTAGAGTGTAAATTCAAAGTAGAATTGAAAGATTTGAACACCGATGTAAATATGATCTGTTTGGCTCTATTACGCTTTTGCAAATTTTACAGAGTACAATGAATATTCTGTAAAGACTTCGTTACTAAGACACTAGTAACCACTCCTATTTATAAAAGAGAAAAGCGTACAAAAAATATACTAAGGACTAAACATGAAGCTTCGAATATTATGCCCTAGTAAAATACATTACAAAAATGTTCGAAGACCCTAAATACAAACTTCGACTATTACAACATTTCGACCCTAACATACATTTTGTTTATAAATGTTAAACAATATTACTACCAACGTTACACTTGACATGCAAAGTTGGTATTACACCGAGTTTTATCATAAAATGGAACACACTTTCGAAAAACTATAATGGGTATAGTTTACAAGTTATTCACGACATTTTACACAAACACTATAAAAAGGAAACACTTACATTTACAAGAAAGTTGGACTTTTCATTCTGTAAATCTATTGATACTAAATTTTGTGAGACATTCGGCTTCACCGTACTCTCAAGTACGCATTTCAAGTCATGTATTATAAACCACAATCTCTTGTAGGGAGAGCGTGATACTTGTGTATAGATCTATACGGGATTGATAATCCCGCACCTAAACTGTTAGCTACAGTTAGACCGGCAGGTATGGGGTGACAAAGGTCATAACACTTCAACGCTTGAAAAACGTTGTTACAGGCAGTCTGGGTCAATAGCATGGTTATAAAACTCACATGGAGTGTCAAAACATTTTTGATTTACGAGACTATTAAATGCATCAGTAATTACATTATATATGTATAAATCCCTTGATTACCATTGTGATTAGCATAACTGGCACCGTTTCCGCTTCCGCTAGCGTTATTAGTATTGAACTGTGCCAAAACGGCTGTCACAGCAGTTGTGACCGCAGCCTGAAAAGTAGCGGAGTCTATTTGCAGAATTGGTGCTTCGCCTGTTGGTCGGTTCCCTCCTTGTGAAGACATGAATCTGTTGCATGGCGAAGAATGATCTCGTGAGTCTAAAGCAGTGGATATAAGCCGAAAGCTAGGTTATCCTAGTTCTGAGTGTATCGGGTCCTGACCTCCACAGGGTTCTGGTAACAATTCATAAAAGAGTCTATACCTAATAAACTTTATAAATCAGAAGTGGCTATCCTCGAATGAATATCTGTGACCTGAATAACTGTTACCAGTTGCATGCAAAGAAAATAATCCTAACACATAGTGTGAGCAGTGTTTCCACTAACTCATTAAGTTATACAAGATTATTATTTATTAGTGTGTCGCATAAGGCGTTTTGGTTACTTAGGTTGATCCTTCGTTGAAAACTTCTCATGAACCTACTCTTGTTCCTCCTTGACTCTTCTATTGACTGCTATGAGGAAGTGGTTACATCTATCTGGGTTTGTCGTGCGAGAATGGAAGTGTCTAAAGAATCTATGAGATTTAAGTGAAACATTATGGGGTGATCCTTACAGAGTCCTCCTATAGATGCACAATGTATACAAGTTGTATATTATTAAAGATTAAATAGACCTTCGAATAAGTGATCCTACTCCAAAACCACAACCAAACAAGGAACAGGTAGTGAAGCGTAGATCACAAATTCTAATTCTATAAAATCTCAATTATATATAACCTTGGGAGTATACATTGCAAGATTATAAACCTATCCGTAAGAGTCTTTTAAGTTATCACATAAGTTATTTATATAGTGCGTAAAATACTCCTATAGTATTTTTAATGTAATGTACTTGTTATGTTTTAAACTTGTTATCGTGTTATAGTATCATAAAATACACCCATAGTATCTTATCCTTATGTACTGACCTAGAAATCCCTTCACTAGCGTTAGGTAAGTTTTAAGACCGTTGCAACACTATATCACTCCCAAACACATGTCGGTCACATCTCGAATGAATATAGTTGATCAGGCTATATTGATCCTAGCTATGATTACATAACTGTCCAGGTTTGACCGCAGTGTTCAACCTTTAAATACTTTTGTTCTGTTCTTCTTGTGATACTTGTTCTAGTATGTATATATGTATAAGCACGTATGTATACTTTTATAAGGTATCATTATATATTTAAAATATATTCTTATCCAGAGCTTTTCGGCCCCATTGTATTTATAGTTGTATATCTTTTATCGGTTGATATACTTAGTTCACTATAAACAATGCTTTGATACCAATCTGTCACACCCCAAAACCGGAACGGCGGAAACGTTCTGGTGTGGAGGACGTCATGTTTAGTATCACAAGTCATGCATCATAGTAATCAAAGTAATAAACAACCATTTCATTAGAAATAAAGTGTTTACAAAGTATGTGGTTAACATAACATAGACAAAAAGTAAATAACAAAACAAGACATGAAGCTATACTGCTCCATCTTCTGAATCCCAGTGCGCGTACCTGTCTACTGGTCTCCTGAGAATACAAGTTATTTTGAAAGAGTAGATCAGCATTTAAGCTGGTGAGTTCATAAGATTTTAGTGATGTAAGTAAGTTGTAAGAAGTTGTAGTAAGTTGTAAGTTCTGTTTTAGAAAAGTTCGCCCGTTCCTCCAGAAAATCCTATATTTCCTGCTTTGATGAAAGATAAGTAAAAATGACTCTACAATCCTTTCTATGAGTACTAAATGGATACAAGTTATATAAAACCCAGAGTAAAAAAACAATCGGTTGTGTGTATCTGCCCTAAGCCCACAACCAAACAAGGAACAGGAAATGAGGCGGAAGGCACACATCCCATTGTTTGTTAGATCGTCGTTGTATATAACCCTGGCGTATTCACTTGGTACTCACGGAGTTAACTGTAATAGTTCCTTTATATTTGATCAAAAGATTATTTAAGAAAACCCTTATTTCTTTTAGTAAAAATGGTAACCACAGTGGTTCCTTCTATAATCATTTAGTTTATACTAGCTATATATAATCTAATATCGAACAGATAGTTAATTGTGTGAATCTGCCCTAAGCCCACAACCAAACAAGGAACAGGAAATGAGGCGGGAAGCACACATCCAACTACCTATCGGATATTAATTATATATAAGCCTGATGTATAAACTAAGGTATTATAGAATAAACCACTTAAGGTCCTTTAAGTTATACTGGTTTAATAAAATGGATTAAACCCTTTACTGCGTAAGTTTCTAGTTTTGTTTATCAAACGTTCTATTTGAAAAGTATGTTTTGTACTAGAAACGGTGCGTTGAATTAGTTTCCTATGACCTGGCCCATACCTGGTACCCCTTATAATTACTTGGTGTATACGGAACATATATATAGCTAAGATCGGATAGATAGTAGGCTGGGTGAATCTGCTCTAAGCCCACAACCAAACAAGGAACAGGAAATGAAGCGGAAAGCATTATAGGCCCCTTTCTACCGAATGTACTAGACTCGACTGTTATGTTTGTCGTTTGAAAAGATGTAAGTTTTCCCTAGTTTATAACTATCTTGACTCGAAAATAGTTTGCATTAACTTTCAAGTGGAACTTTCACAATATGAAAGTAATGGGAAAATGAAAGTATACAGTTGTCTTTTAAATTGACATACTGAATTACTTGTTCATGTTATTAGTATCTATTGATTAGACAATTACTAGGAGTAATGAATCCTATACTCTTAACGCCTTTATCGATACTGTTGTGAGTTTCGTATATATTTATGTGTTTTATTTATTAATATCCGGTACTTCGTAGATGTACCCCTTTATAAATAAATCTGGTACTTTGTAGATGTACCCCATATATATATATATATATATATATATATATATATATATATATATATATATATATATATATATATATATAAATCATGGCATATTGTAGATGCACCATATATATATATATATATATATATATATATATATATCCATTATACTACTTTTATTATCACCTTTTGTTTAGAACAATGAGTTAGTGATACGTTCCCTTCCTAGGTTATCGGGAATCATTAGTATAATTAATTAAATCATGATTTGGTTTTCTGTTATAGTATCTTAGTATGTTCTCTTTGTTATCGTGTATAATATGTCTCTCTGTTGTATTGTATCTACCTCCCTGTTTCTCTTTATAGTATGTTCTCTATGTTATCATGTATTGTATCTACCTCCCTGTTTCTCTTTATAGTATGTTATAGCATCTAGTATGAACTGAACCCCTAAACTATACCTATTATAGTTTACTAGTATGTAACTTGAACTGTTACTAAAAAGACTCATTTATATACTAAGTTATGATTGTACTTTAAAAACAGAGTTTTATAAACTATAAAGTAACATAACTTAAAAAGAGTTTTTGAAATGTTTTGATTACTTATAAAAGACATAAGCAATCTTTTGAAAGATGTTTATAACAAACATTTACACAATTATCATTGTGTTCAACTTGTATCCCCCCCCTCCCTTAAAAGCATTTAAAACAGTTTAAAAGATTTATTATAGGGGTATGAACTCACCTTATGTGGGTGATTCAAAAGAATAAGCGCGTAAGGATGAGAAGTTACACAAATGAAGTCCCGAGACACAATGAGTCCTAAATGACATATAATGGCATATATTGGCATAAATATAGTGTTTAGAAGCAACCACATGTAAGGAAACACCTTTAGGGACTAGGAAACACTTGGACCAACTGTTAGAATCACATGTGATTAATCTAAGGGGAGTGTACGGCCACTAAATGGAGTGTGCGGCCATGGGTGTATGGTCATGGAGTGTACGGCCGTACACTCATGGTAACAAGTGCACAAAAGGGTCTTTAACTGATAGGAAAGCTTGTGGGACAATTGCTCATCAAGTGTTTGAAGTTAGGTTTGCACTTTGAAGGCCCTTTAGGGGTGTTTTGAGGGGTGTACGGACACACATGAGTGTACGGCCGTACACTCCTTTTGGATCTTGAGTTTTGGTCGTTTTTAGGGTGTTAATCTAGTGTTCCTATCAGGTACTAAGCATAGGGAAAGAGTACTTACGATCTGGAGGCTCAAGAAGGTTCACAATCACCAAGAACAAGTGGGTGTTCTTGGTGTTCTTGGTGAAATGGATGAAGATTTGAAGATCTAGCCAAAAGATGATTTGCAATGGAAGAAATCAAATAGTGTTACTAGGTTAAGAAGAATAACAACAAAAGAAAACGGAAGAAAGCTTACATTCTTGAAGATCGGGTGAAAGGCTTGATGATAGTTGAGAGAGAAAATTGATGTTCTTTACTTGGAAACTGAGGAAATGGCTTAGAAATGAAGGGATATCACTCTTCTGGAGGGGGTGTACGACCAACATGGGTGTACGGCCGCACACACATATGTGTACGGCCGTACACTCATGTGTACGACCGTACACTCCCTCACATGGAGTGTATGGCTTGATTTCAAGGCTAAGAACTTACGCGACCCGATCCTATACTCAATGCTTGAATGTATTGAGCTTTTAACCCTTAAATAGACTCTAAACAAGGCTAACTGATAGCAGAAATGAGTCTGACACTCAGTTGGGTTGAATGGCTGGACTTTACAAGGCAAAAAAATTTCGGGTTGTCACAGTGAGGCCCGCTACAGTTCTCACATCCCACCCGGATGGCATGGATGGATTGATCCATCTTTGTCATTCTTTAGTCCATACTTTCCAATTTAGCCATCACGGCTGCCATACTATCATTGACTGAGTTCACCACCGCTCGACCTGAGTCGTTCCTTGGATTATGATATTCTCTAGAATGCTTAGAGAATTCTTCAATTAGCTCCTTTATAACACCGGGATTTTTCTTCGTGAGTGGTCCTTGGGAGTCAAGGAGTTTCCTAGTCGTCACGTTTACTCCATCATAGAAAATGGAGACCTCTTGTTGAATGTTAAGATGATGGTGGGGCCAATTCCTTAGCAAGCCTTTGGACCTTTCCCACGCCTCATAAAGTGACTCTCCCACTTGTTGTTCAAAGTTTGCAATTTCCTTCTTCAATTTTTCAATTTTGGAAGGGGGGGGGGGCAAAACTGATCGATGAATTCTTCATGCATTTTAGCCCATGTGGTGATAGACCCTGGAGGGAGTGATTTCAGCCAATATTTCGCGGCTCCCTTAAATGTAACTAGTAGCATACGAAGCAAGACAGTCTCGCGAGGTACATTAGGGATGTTGAAGTAGTCGGCTATGTCGTTGAGCTCCTCGATATGCTTGTATGCGTCTTTGTGATCTTTCCCGTAGAATGGGATTTCCTTGAGTTGAGCGAGTATGTGGCCTTTTAGTTCAAAGTTAGCAGTTGTTGGAATCGCGGGTTCCACGAGTCCCGGCCCGGTGTTGTCACGCATTCTTCTCTTGTACTATCCCATTGGTATTTTTGCGATATCAGCCATGGTGTTTCTTAGTTCGCCTTCTATGTCGCTTCCTTCAAATTCAGATCCGCTTTCTTCCTTCTCGGTTTCGTACTCGATGTCCTCCTTTGTGTTGTTGGATTCCCCCACTTTCTTTCCCTTCTTCTTTCCAAAAACCGATTTGAGACTCTTGAAAGGTGATTTATTTGAGGAATCTTCTTCGGTCTTGTCCTTGTTCTTGCGAAAAGCTGATTCCGGGTCTTCAAGTGGTGGAAGTAATGAAGAGTTGGATCCTCGGGTCATAAAACACCTGAAAGAAAACAGAAAAACACGCGTAAAAAGAACAAAAACGAAATAGAAACAAAAACGAAAAAATGCGACGGACTCGTCGAGTCGGTTCGACTGGACTCTACGAGTTCACTACTTAAACAGAAAACTAAAAATTAATTTTTTTAAGACAAACTAGAACTTAAACTAGATAACTAATGGTAACTTTGTACAAGATAAATCTAACACCAAGGATCGATAACTCTAGTAATTAAGACAACTATCTAAAACCGTCCCCGACAATGGCGCCAAAAAATTGATGTGTGTAAAATGCACTAGTTTAATCCTACTACTTAAAACACAAATAAACACACGAAAGGCAGTGTACCTATCACTAGCAATATAGTTCAAGCAAGCAGGGTATCGAACACAGGAACGGTAACAGCTAAATTAAATACAAAAACTACCCAATTAAAACAAATAATAAAAAGAAGGGGCTTTCTCTAGTTTTTCAAGACTAGAAACTTAACATTTAACTAATACTTTAAACAAAACAAAAACAACTAGCAGCTAAGGAAATTGAAGATAACTAGATTCAATTATAAAAGAGACTTCTGTTTAGGTTCGACTCACTTGTTTCTATAGTTGATTTTATGGTAAGTGTAATGGATTATTTTGTCATTGGCTACCGATAAATGTGATTAGACTCGTGTTCACCATTACTAATCCTTAGAAAACTAATTAATTTAAACAGTGGCCAATTGGTTAAACTAATGAATTTCCTAGTATTTTGATTCGGGTTAAGCAATACTTGTAGTTTAACTAATTAAATGACTAATTTAATCAACATCTTGTATGGTTGTTCATCATACAAGCTTACACATCAACTTACATGTTTTCTATTATTCCTAGGTTCATATTCACTAATACTAGGCATATAATGTTGTTTTCACATAAATCATATGAAGCAAGTAATTAAGAGGATATTCATGCAACCTAATAGACTTGGTAATTAACAGAAAAACAATTATTTTCAACACATAAGGATCGATTACAAGCTTAGCAAAATAGTTTTCACCAAATCAAATAATCCACACCATAAAATCAAACTATATTAACAAGCTAATCTATCCTTACCAGAAGTTACGAGTTTTAGCTCATAATTACAGCAAATAATAACTCAAAAACGAAATCTAGAAGTAAAAACATGGTTTTGTTCAATAGATTAAGAAGAAGAGAGAATATGTTTCCTTTAATCACTTTCGAATTGAACTCTAGGGTGAAATCTTCAAACTCCAGAGCTTTAATAACTCTTCAATCTGTAGTGACATAAGAACATGGTTTGGCATGCGGAATTAAAGCTTGCACAATTGAACATGGTGATTTGGGTGATCAAGAGATGTATTGATTGTATATGGTGTTACAAAAAGGATATAGATCTAGACTACATAAATAACACACACTTACACACTCACTTTTACATCTCTCAAGCACACCTCTACAAGTGGTATGAACCCACTATTTATAGAGGTGTTTACATGTCTCTCTCTCACTCTCTATCTCTCATGTGTCACAAGGCTAATACTCCACATGCAAGTGGGTTTTACAAAAGTCAAACATTACAAAGTCATTCATGGAAAACTTTGCACCCTAACATTCTCCACCTAAAAGTTAGGAATGAATGACCCACTTCAATTCTTCCAAAGTCGAGCAACTACGCGGTTCGAGCCTCAAAGGTGACACATGTTGAAACGAACTTCAATCTTCAATTCTTCCACGATTCTTCAATTTGGGCTCTAGGATGTGAGACCATACAATCTGAGCATCAACGAATGATTAAGAGTATCCCAAACTCCAAATAATCACCCTAAAGTTGAGCATAAAAACACACCCCAAAAATCTTCAATAATTCCAAACCCATTTCGAATACATCACTTCCGAACTTCCAAATGCATCATCTCGTAAGCTTCAAAACTTCAAGATCACTTCGGTCTTCAAATCCGCGTAATATGAAAAATTCAAGTTCGAATTTCCATATAAAACTTCTCCCCCTTTTTATAATCGAAATTTGATTATAAAACTCCAAGGAAAAAGAACGTGCTCTATTCGGAATTTTTCATGTCAAAACTCCCCCTTAACATGTGGCATAAACTTTGTGCTTCAATCCGGAAAATCCAAAAAATAATCAACTTTTAGCTTCATTCACGGACCGCCTTTGACAAAATTTCTCAAAAATGGGTAGAAATTGTCAATTTCAAAATTCTGCAGTGACCCGTTGCGCCATAACCAGCCAAACATGCGAAACACACCCCATTTGCGAAACTGGGTAGAATGTGTAAATTCGCACAAACTGCAGGGACCAGAAATGAAAATTCTGCAATTTCTCAGCTTTTATTACCCGTTTGCGAAGTTGGGTATTTGTTGCCAAAAATCCGAAACTGCATGGACTCATTTGGAAAATTCTGCATTCTTCACAAACTTATTACACCAATTCGAATTTGGACCATTTATGTCATTTTGTGAAAAGATCAGGGACCCAATTCAAAAATATTTGTTTTCTTCTTCAATGAACGAATTCACAGTGACACGCTTCGCACATTCCAGTCAAATTCTTCACACGTCAATATACAATTCTTCGCATACTGAAACATGGATGCGAACGAAACACTTTGACCTTCAAACCCAATCATCCAATTTACAATACAAAGCCTTCGCATCTCTAACTCAATTAACCCCAAAGAACAAATCGTGATCTTATGTGCGAACATTCTTGGCCTTCAAACCAGTTAACCAAATTGCATTCTTGTTGATCTCTAACCCCTAAATGTGATTGTAGGTGCGAATGACCCAAATTAATTCATATGCCTTCGTTTCGATTCTGAGTCGGTTACGAGACCCAATCACCACTTTGGAAATTAATCAATTCCATTTTTCTTGACTTCGCATCGATCGACAGCAACATACATTCGATTCCCAAATACTTGATTCAGCATCGACCATCTCAAAAACAAGTTTTCGCACATCGATTATTCAATCTAGCCTTCGTCAGCCACCTATTCATCAAATCGACTCCAACCCAATTCATCAACATAAAAAAAATTTCGACTTCTTGACTCCAAATCAAGCATTCCTTGTTCATTCCCAAACCATCTCAGTCGATATCTACTCCTTAACAAAGTCGATAAAATCATCCGATTGTAAAACAATTAACCCATTTCGTTATCACACCCCAAACACAAGCAATCAATTGTTCGTTCTCCTGTAACATCTTCCCAGTTCGTTCTTTGCAATAACGAACTCAGACTCCAAGGAATTCGTTAATTGAGATCATCTATTCCAACTTCATCGTTCTTCATTCTTCATTCACCCAAAACATCAACTTTGACTCACATTAAGAACATTCGACCCCAAATAAATTCCAAGATCGAGTTCCAAAATCAACCAAGAACATAAGAACAGGCATCGACACCATTAGCTCTAATCCAAGAAATTTCGAAATTAAACACCAAATTGAACATGATTTTGACATTCACGGTTCAAAAACAACTTATATCTTCCAATTTCTTCTTCCAATTCATTGAATCAACCCATAGAAGCCGAGTTTGACTTTTTCTGGGATTGACTTTTCGAAGTCAAAGATCAAGAAACACGAAATTGACGAATCTAACCACAAATTTAAGATCAAAACTTGTTCAACCAACTGTTCTTCAAATGTTCTTCACAAAAATTACAACATTCTTGACCAATTTTATCTAAATCAAAAACTCAATCGTCGACTTCCCAACAAGATTTGAACAAAATCGATTTTAGATTGAGCACAAATTGATTCAGAAGGCTAGTTAATCAAAACAGACACAAATTGATTATTCAGAATGATAAAGTTGATGAAATCAGAACACAGGAAACATAAACACGATGAGAATCAAGAACGTACAACTCCTTAAAGCGTATGATAAAGTCGACTTAATCAGCGACTATCATAAATCGGAATGAATTAATCATCTCTTGGGCTTAACAATGAATTCAGATACAATTTGATTTTGGGCCAATTGATCCGATGAACAGTGAAAATATCGTAGAATTGGGCTTGACAATTGAACAAAAATGAATAGTAATCGGATCACGATATTACGAGCTTAAAACCAATGATGATCAGTAATGAATTTAAAATGTTTTTGGGCTAAATCTGGATTCAAATGCCGAATTCAAAAATTGATAAACATATCGAACAACAAATATGATTGGATTGGGCTTGATCAATAGAAAAAATTTATTGGATCATCAATGGGGTTTTTCAAAAAAAAATTGATCCAACGAGTCAAACGATCACAAATCAAGAACGCAACGCACGATTTCAATGAAATTAAGAGAGATCATAGAGAGAGACTCACCAAAATTGTTCAAATTGCGACAAAAATTGCCAAACCGAGAATCGTTCTTCAAAAATCACCTTGATCTTGAAGACCCGCTCTGATACCAATTGTAGTGACATAAGAACATGGTTTGGCATGCGGAATTAAAGCTTGCACAATTGAACATGGTGATTTGGGTGATCAAGAGATGTATTGATTGTATATGGTGTTACAAAAAGGATCTAGATCTAGACTACATAAATAACACGCACTTACACACTCACTTTTACATCTCTCAAGCACACCTTTACAAGTGGTATGAACCCACTATTTATAGAGGTGTTTACATGTCTCTCTCTCACTCTCTATCTCTCATGTGTCACAAGGCTAATACTCCACATGCAAGTGGGTTTTACAAAAGTCAAACATTACAAAGTCATTCATGGAAAACTTTGCACCCTAACACAATCGCAGCGGAGTCGCCAAAGTATCCAGAGAGAAGTCCTTGTCTCGTGAGTTTGTGCCCTTTATATAGATTTTTAAAAACAGGGGCGAATCGTCGAGTCCATAGACCGCCCCACCGAGTCCCTCACTTAAAAACCGTGCGCGGTAAGGCACCCGATGGTTCGCGAAGATTCGTGTCTACTCGGCGAGTGGATGTCGAGTCCTTCATTCTTTTAGCCTCATTTACTTCTTTGTTTGTTCCCCGAGCTTCTGTTTGCTATTCCCGCTTCCTTTTTAACTCGAGCATGTCTTTTTAGGCTGCAAATACAATTTAAACACAATTAAGTACATTTTGTTCAATAATTAGGACAAATTAGCCAAAAAATTATTAAGATTTTAGACAAAATATGTAACTAAATATGCACATATCAATAACCGCCGGTTTCGGTTCCAATACCGGGTACCCGGAACCGGTACCGACGGGTACCCTCCTTTTTATAAAAAAAATATATTTAATTTTTATATTTTGTTGCATTTGTTTAAAAAAATTAGGGTAAAGAATTTATACCGATTACCTTAGTCCTGATTCGTTTTTAGGGTTTATGATTTTCATTCCAAAAAAAATGTCGTCTTCCCTTCTCGTCACTCTCCTCTCCCCCCTCTCAAACCCATCCTTCAGTTAATCGAAGCTTCAATCACTCCAGACTCCAGTCATCATTCTGCTCAATCCAAGCTTCAATCGAAGCTTCAGTCTGCACTTAAATCTCCAAGCTTCAATCGAAGCTTCATTCGACACTTCAATATATTCCAGGACTTGAAATTCACTCGTCTCCCTCGTCTCTCTGTCTCTCTCTCAGTCGGAACTTCAGTCGACACTTCAAGGTGGACCACGTCGCTCCGATCATCCACACTTACGCTCTCCCTCTTCTTCCTCGCCTCTCTCATCTTCAAGGTCAGATTCTCAATCGTAACTCGAAAATGTGATTGTATCTATTGACTGTGAAATTGGATATCTCGATTACCGATTTCTTAGGTTGTTTAACCTCCATTTGTGAATCTCGATTAGATTATTAGACTGTTGATTTCGATTTTTTTTGTTGATTTTTTTTTTGTTAATTTGTCGATTCTTTAGGTTGAATCTCGATTTCCATCTGTTCATTTTTTGTTAATTTCCATCTGTGAATCTTGATTCACTCCTAATCGCAAATATGTTTAATGTTTGCAGGCTCTACCGAATCAACATATGGTTGATTACCATTTTCATTAACTTCTGATGGTTTTCTTCTATATACCTTTGCAGTATACCGTTCACGACAGATGAGCTGACAAGATCAATGGATCCAATTCAAGGCTATGATGTTTTTGATGTGCTGTTTTTCCTGTTGCTATTTTATGTTTATTGTTTGTAATTTGTCATTTTTGTCATCTCTAATTGTTAAATTTCACTTGATGGCAATTGTTTTTTAATTGTGGGAAGTGTTTTTAAAGTTTAATAGGTGGTTATGTAAAATATCAAGTTTTTATAATTGTTTTATTTTCATACCATTTCTAATTCGGATATTTGTAAACGTTAATAACCATGCCATGTAATCTATAATTTATAAATAAAAAGTTTTATATTTAAGAAACCGGGTACCCGGAACCGGAACCGGTTCCGGCGGTTCCGGGAGCAGTTCCAATTTTCTAGGAACCGGTGTAGGTGGTTCCGGTTCCGGTTCCAATAACTTAAGAACCGCCGGTTCCGGGAGCGGTTTTGGTTCCAGCTAAAATAGGCGGGTACCCGGTCATACTCATCCCTAGTTGGATTAGGTGTTTAAGCCCATAACTATAATTGGTATACACTTAAATTGATAGTAACACAGTCCTTTTGGGTTGCCCTCAAGACTAGCAACTAGACATGATGACATTTGGAGATTGAGTTTTGATTTATTATTTGATTAATAAATTGAAATAAATGATTTATTAATATATTATGAAAATAATATATTAATTAGAAATGGTAATATTTAATTAATATTTAATCAGAAATTAATTGGAATAAATTTTGGGATTAAAGGAATTATTTAAAAGTGCAGGGACTGAAATGTTGTAGAGATTTAATTGTGCTGCGTCTTGGGCTTTATGTTTTGTATCCGGATTGGGCCTGTCCATCCGTGATTATCTTGTAGGGTTATACTATAAGTATGCATGCATGTATGCATAATACCAGTTGATTATTACGTTTATTGTTTTGTAACCCTAAACACCTCTACAGTCGAAGTTCTTAATCGAGCTCTTCTGAGGTGTTGAAGCATTAATCATACGACATATTCAAAGCCATACTCGTGTTCTTATTTACGTTCATAATTGTTTGCTTGCATAGAATCTAACGATCCTAATAGAACTTTGTTCTAACAATTGGTATCAGAGTAGGAGACTGTGTGATCAATACACATTCCTTCTGTATTCAGAATTCCTTAGGGTTTCCACTTTTATCGTATAAATAGAAGCCGTCTTTTTCATATCGACGGTAACTCTGTTTCTGATAAAACCCTAATCTCGAGTTTACAGGTTTGATTCTAGCAGCTCACCATGTCTCACGAAGATTTGCAAACAAATCCCATCAACATCTCAAACAGCATTGGATCTACAACCAGAATACCCATTCTCTACACTCAAGACTATGAAGTATGGGCGCATCACTTCGAAGACTATGTGGTTGGATCTGAAGACAATGGCTATCTCATCTGGGAAGCTATCACGCTTGGGCCGTTTGTTCACTCGGGAACGAACACAACGGTTAAGTCCCAAAAGGAATATAACAAGCTGGTGGCAGATGTAGATAAGATGCCACAGGATGAGAAAGACAATTTGCTATGTAATGTGAAGGCCATGAGAATGATCAGATTCGCCTTGCAATCTGACACCTTTCGGTTGGTTGGTTCATGCACAACGGCCAAAGAAATCTAGGATAGGTTGAAAGAACTTTATTCAACTGATGAAGATCTGGAACACTCCATTCAAACCTTGTTGCTGTCAGAATTTGGAGTTTTCGAACAGAAACCAGAGGAGACACTCATACAAACTTTCGATCGATTTAATCATCTCCTAAGTAAGATGATCAAGCATGGAATAGAAAGAAAACCGATTGAGCAGAAGGTGACCTTCATGAACGGTCTGAGACCAGAATGGATGGCTGTGGTTTCAACTGTGAAAGTGCATGAACAGTTTAAATCTTACTCACTAGCGAAACTTTTGGGAATACTTAAGTCCCATGAAAGTGTAGTAACCAAAGAAGCGAAAGTAGTCTCTGGTGTGGGATCGCTGGCCCTTGTCTCAAAAGAAAAAAGCATTGCAGAAGAAGAAGAAGAGTCTGATATATTTGAATGTGACCTTACAAGCGAGGAATATGCTTTGATGGTCACCAATCCAAAGAAGTTCGCACGAAGAAAATTTCCCGTCAACAAGAACCGAAACTGGCAGGGAAGTTACAGTTCAGAGAAGGTGAAGGACGAAGCAAAAGTCTCTTCTCAAAAGGATGAAGACAAGAAGGAGAGCAAACTAGCAGGAGACTCTGGGTTCAACTGCAACTACTGTCATGGCAAGAACCACTTTGCCAAAGATTGCATGCTTAGGAAAATGGCTGAGAAAAGAGATGGTGAAGATGATGAGGCGTACTACATGCGCAAGTTGGAAGAGATCAAGAAAAAGAAGGCAACTAACAGCTATATGAATGCCTTGATTGTGTAGGAGAATGCAGGTGAAGATGAGTTCGGTGGCGTCGAAGTATGGTCAACCGATTCTGAAGATGAAGAGGTGAGAAAGCCCACTCATGGAAGGGCGTATGTGGCAAAGGAAGTAGGTTCGGCTGGTAAATGTTTAATGGTCACACCTGGTGCATCAACCGAAAGTGCAAGTGAGGAACCGAACTTGACTGAGGACAAGTGTTTTGCAGCCAAGCCTGTGAGTGAGAAGATCAACGACTGCGATCAGCTGATCAAAAAGGTACAATCCATCCTTGAATCACTTAAAGTTCCAATAACAGATTATGAAGAAGAATTAAATGAATTAAAATTTAAATTTTCTAACTTAAGTGGTAGTCTCATGCAAACTCGCTTAGCGAATTCTAACCTAACTGAGCAACTCAGCAGGGTGTCTTCAAAAAGTGAGGAGAGGAGGATGTGGATTGAGCTGAAGGAGGGAGAATTGAATAGAGCTAGGGACGAAAGTATTTATTTGCAAAGAGACAATTTAAAGTTTTTAAAACAAAGGAATGTTTTTTGTTTAATTGCTAAGCGCTTATATGCTAATATTGCTCAGTTGCATTTAAATTGTGAGATAGGAAAGAAAATTCACAAAATGATCTTACCCTTCCTTGAATTTAAGGAGGATGAGGTCATCGCTGAGTGTGAATCTATTGTGTCCTCAGAAGAAACGTTCATTCATTACAAAATTGGCCTGGACAAGATAGAAACCTTCATTGACTCTAATGAACATAAATGTATGCTCAAAGATCTTCTAGATAAAAATGATAGGTTAAAAATAAAGTCCGAAACTATTAAACCATTTGACTCGTCTAATGCAAAATTGATTTCAGAAAATAAAATGAACTTAGAAAATACGTCTGAATTTTATGAGGAAAGTGAGATGAGTGAAATCTCTGTAGAAGACGAAATTGATTGCTCTGAATTCATGAAGAGTGAAACCGAGAATGAGAAACCCCTCATATCTGAAAATTCAGTTGAGTTCGCTCGCTTATCAAAAGACAAGACAAGGAAACTCAAAGAAAAAGCTATGGTCTACCAAAAGGTTCAAACGGTGCCGAATCAGGTGTATGCAGTTACAGGAATTACTGCTAAACAGACAGCAGAATTACAAATCCTGGTAGACAAAGACAATGCTGAAGGATGCGACGATTACTTCTGGTCTGCCCCTATCGACAACGCAGATGAAACAGTAGGCTTATCAGAGCAGACTTCATGGAGGGTTCAAGGAAGATATGTTGTTGAACCCATCAACAAACCCTCAAGTTTTGACAAACCAAGCACGAGTGGAACTAAAGAAATTCCTGAAGAACCAATGACAGAAACAACTGTTCCAGCCAATATAACCGAAAGTCAAAAGGAGAAGCTAAAGGCCAGCTTCAATATCCACAAATCTCAGAAAGACTTAGCTGAACAAAAACGCTTGAGAAATCAAAGATACGTAAAGAATCTGAATGAACGAAAACGTCACTGGGAATCTCAAAATCCCAACTATGTTCCTCATAAGAAAGAATCAACGGATAAAGGAAAGGAAAAACTGAATGGAAAAGAAAACTTCAGCCCAAGTTCCTATTATTCCAAAACTCAGAACCGAAAGTCCAGTTTCGGTCCCCAAAAGGGCTCTCAGAACCGAAAGTCAAGTTTGTTGGATTTTGAGCATTCTAACACTCCTATGGTGTACATGCAACCCTATAAACCTTGGATCTATGTTTTCTCTATTATACATGCAAATATTAACTATTCCAAGGTTTCATCCTAACTAGCATATTATGAAGCACCTATACTACAAAGTTCTAGTTAGATGACATACCTTTTGATGTAGCTTGATGTCTTCAAGCTTTAAGAGCTTAGCCCCAATAGTGTGGAAGCCTCAGATGGAATCACAAATCACCAAAACACCTTGGAAGAACTTGAGAGAATATGTATGCACACTAAAATCGGCCCACTCTTATTTTCACACACTTGTTCCAATTTTGTGAGCCAAGGACCCCTTTATATCTTATGGAGGATTAGGGTTACATCCATGTAAACCCTAATACCCATGACCTTTCATTTACAAAGGATCCATGGGTTAAAAGCTCCATGGACCATCCATGAAAGCTTAGCCCAACCTAAATGAACTTGGCCCATTCCATATATATAAGAGTCCATATTTAATTAGTTCTTTTTTATCACTTAATTAATTCTAAATTAATTCTTGATCAATACTAATTAAATAATATGATTCCATATTAATATATTAGAACTTATAATATATTAATATAAATCATAAATATACTATTCTCAAAAGACTATCCATATAAATTGTGCCGGTGAAGTGCAACCCAAATGGACCATGCCGGGTCGGGTCAAGTACATACCAAATATAGTTATGGACTTAGATATTAATCCAACAGTCTCCCACTTGGATAAGTCTAAAACTATTATTGATTATGACTTCAAAACCTAACTGGCAATCGTAGCTCTTAAAGCCGCTGTCGAACTCTGACCTTGTCAATGACTTGTCCATTAGATAAGGGATCATATATTCCTCCATTCGAGATATCATATGGACTGAGACATGGATTATAATCATTCTCTCTGTCCATTTGTTGTTTCCTGATTTTCGATTTATGATGACTGAATGATTGAACAAATCAAATCAGTCCTGGCTTGGCCAAGCACTCACATGTGTCATCGCTAAATCATCGAGGGGCCCACAAATATCGCTTTTATCCCGAAGGTAAAAGGAATGGATAAACTTCGACTCATATGGCTTGTTCTACTACTTGTTGAATCATACACAAAGGCACGTTTTATAACATCAAGTTACCAAATGCGTTTTCGTGCAATCAATGTATAACCAACTTATAGTAACAACTCATATCTCTAGGTTTGAAGAATATAAGATATTATAGTCTCATGATCACTCGTGATAAAATCCATGAAGTGATTCAAATGAGCGCGGGTTGAATCCAATACTCAGAACTTATGAGCACTCATGAGTGTTGTAGCACCACTTTGTCCACCAACTTGGACCTCTACAAACCAACCCATGATAGTCTTGATTCATATCTACTTCCAACATATGACCGACTGTGGATGGTTTGAATAACTTAATCATTCAGGAAGAGCAACTTAGTTATTCTGGAAGTCAAAACATGCAAAGTGAAACACAAGAATAAATGAATCAAATATGGTATCAAACCCTATGAATATAAATAAACACTTTTATTTATCACCATACTGATTACTCATTATTCATTGTTTCGGTTTTATCAACTTTATACTTGAATTAAAAACACTAGTTGTCTCATGCTCCAAGCATGTACACTATGTTTTTCTTAAACAATAGCTTTGCCATACACCAAGTATTCACTCTATGTTTGTCTATGATCCTTACTTTGTGAAATAAACCAATTGAACATAATTTCAATGATTCTAATTTCACACTCCCAAATCCTTATCGAAAAATGTGAGAATTTCAAATTCCTATCATTTATCGAAATCTGTTTAGATTTTAAACTTATATGCACTGACCCTCCTGTAATGAATATGTACAAAGTCACAAAGACTTGTCAACAGTCATTATAAGGTATTCCAATGGAGATCAACTCCATGGAAACTAAGTCTCATATTCAAAGTACATTGCTTTGGACATGCTTCTTGCATTAAGTTTTCTAATCTTACACAGATAACTTCCACCTATGGAGACAACTCCATATTCTCATTTTGACTATCACTTCTGAATAAGAGATGCCTCTTTTCAGAATATGTCAATATGGTCCTTCCAAAATTAGCACTATACTTCCAACTGTCCCTGAGCAACCAATCTTTAGTAAACCTCAAATTGTCCTCGACAATTGCTTAATCATTTTAGTCATATCCAATTCTAAACCTTTTCCCTTCTTAATACCTCTGGGCATTTGGAAAAATTTAGAAATGACAAATATTATAGCACATGCAATCGATCCTGTACCCAAAGCAAATGGTACACGATTCATGATGTCTCACATAAAGACATGATTCTAGACCAGTCTTTTGCTACAATATTTTTATTTGCCATGTTTTCAAAATTTGACTATGAAGAGGGATGTCGTAATCATAATCGAATTTTGAGAACGCAATACATAGAATTTCCTTAAGTTGAACCAATCCAATATGAAATTCATATATATATTCTTGACTAAAGACGATTAAGGTCTCAATCTAAGCCTTTAGAACTGAAATGAAGTATATCCTCTCCCTTAATTATAGCAAAACAACTTTTTCAATCCCTGCAACCTCACGAATTGAAACTTTTGTTTTCTATAATTAACATTGCTAACTTGCAACACTAACAATAATTATCATGCTCCCACTAACATGATGATTATTAGCATAACACTTATGCTCCCACTAGCTTTGACATGTACTCATAAATCAGCTGGACTTCTAGAAATCAATACTTTATTGACTTTCTTACCAAAGTTCAGATTTCTGATACGAGATGCTTTGATAAAACTTTATCAAAATCATACACCTTTCCTTAGATAGCATGCATGTGTGTCTAAACAATTTCAGAACTATGAAAAGGGATGCCGTAATCATAGTCTCAATTGTTTAGACCTTTTGCCATCTGCTTCAAATCTACTTGGTGGAAGTGTTTCCTCACCACCATTTTCATGAATCGGAGAGAAACCTTATGACCCTTAGATTTTATGGTGTATGTGTTCTTATCCATGTGAATCGTTAAAACCATAGTCACAAGACAAGGATAATGACAAATCCAAACTCATATGGACTGAACTTATGCAATCTTAACTTCTTGCCACCTGGCAGTACAGGGCCTGCCATTGCTTCCAAGTTGTTATGCAACCAATTGAGAACTTTCAGAACTCCTATACAAAGCCAACTTTAACTGGAATGGGCACAGAATATGTCAACACGATAGGTTATAAACCTCAAGTCGTGTGCTAGTGAAGAACCTCAGGTTTTATTCTTTATTAGTTCTTGAAATTCTTTTTAGGATCTTTAAGACTCCCACTATCCTCTTGACATATAAGACTATCTTGCCAAATATTCAAGAGATAGTGCGGATTCTTTATCAAGACAAACACTTCACACAATTGGCCTTAGTTGGTCTTTGTTTTATCCAAAACATCACAACTTACCAATTTCAAATCTATAAGAGTAGGACACTTTTACTCTTACATTTGACAAGTGTTTTAAACCTTTCTTTAAGATATGTCACTCAAGTTACAATCTTGGAGTATGACTCTAAGAATTGTTTTGGAACGAAGTATGACTCATCTTCCTGATCTAACCATTTCAACAATTCATGACTCCTCTTCTTAGTCATAAGAATGCACTAAGATGACCTTTAGAGAACTAATTGTGATATGATTTCTAAATCATTAAGATGATCACAAACATGATACTAAAGTACTCTCCCATCTTTTCAGATTTGAGAAACTTTTATCTTTCTGCCTAATTTGATTCTTCCCATTCGTTCTGCCATACATTGAGACTTTTCCAATGTTTCAGAATTATACTTAAACTTGTAAGTATAACCATATTTACTAAACTTTAGTAAATCAAATAGTCTTAACGAGCTTTGTGGTGGACATGACCAGTGCACAAGAATGTGTACTCGATCCCTTTAGTTCTTCACTTGACTCACACATCCATGTGAACAAGTAATTAGTCTTGATTTTCCAATGCTTGAAAGTTCTCATTCATCATACTATTCAACTTGCATGATTCCAAGTTTCGGTCCAATTGAAACTTGGGTGATTAGGAACTTTCCTGATTTGGTAAATTTAGACACTACCACAAATGAAAGAATCAAATCCATTTTCCAATATTGCTGTCAGTGGAATCATATAAGCAACAATTTTCCACAAATGCCATTGTAAGGATACTTCAAATAAATAAAATTAAACAATTTTCTTTTATTTTAAAACTTTGCGGAAAAACTTATCCTTACAATCCACATGGAAAATTGTTGTTATCTATTCCTTAGCAATATATCATAACTTCTTAAGCAACTGCTCAAAATTCTGATGCGATCGAAATCCACCTTCGCGATCAGAATCAGCATATACTTCCTTTAAGATTTCTCTCTATTCTTTGATTCTTAAAACATCAACATGTGACCCAATCACATCATGTAATGAGGATCTCAGAATAGAACTTAACAGAGTTAGATAATGGGCTCTACCTGATGTAGAGTCAAACTTATTGGCTTTAACATCCTTAGGTAAATTTGGCAGCTTTGCAATCAACGCCCCTTCCTTTGGCAAAGTAAACATATGGACCCTTTGGTAATGGGACTATCTCATACTTAGCCTTTCTCTTTACCATTTGGTCAACCGGGTTGACTATGGCCAATCCTTTTCCATTGGGAAGAGAATGCTTTTTTCTGGATTTCCAGTGTCACCATTGTCACTGTCCATAAAGTTTTTGGGAAGTTGATCTTCTAATCAAATTTGCTTTACTATCGTTCCAAATCATTGTTGATTCAGCAGCACCAAGCAAATAGATATGATCATTAAGGTTCATGTCATAGTCTGTTTCATAGTAGTCCCAAAGGAACTCACTATGTGACTTAGAAAGTGATTGAACATCCAACTTTCTCAAGACTTTGACACCCAACTCTCCCGGCTTGTCAATATGTGACTTCATCTCTAAGATGTGATCAAACATAGACCTTGCTTTCCATCAGGGCTTGAGTGACCTTGAACTTGTGGGTTAGGGAGAATAATTAGAGGAGGTGGAGGAAGAGAAGTATGACTTCCATGAGCCAAACTCGGGAAGTCATATTCATTAGGAAAGCTTGGTTTGGGAAGATCATTGTTGTCTAAACCAGACATCAACAATGGGAGAAATTCACGTAAAGTTGATTTAAGTCCTTAATATAACACCCAATATGATATATTAAGGCTAGGACCTAACAAACTATTTTATAACTTGGAGAGGGATGTCGTAATCCAAGCTATAAAATATTTGAAGGTAGGTGAATGACGATTCACCAATTTCCACCAAGATAAACGAAATGTATTATTAGGTTTTAATTGGTTTTGAAACTCCTAGATTCTTTTGAGATTCATTGAACTTTTCAATGGCATGTTTCAATCTCGAGTGTTCCCTTCAGGTTTTGTGACTGGGATGCCGAGGATGACAAAACAAGGTGTGAAGTAACCATGCAAATATACTTGGTACCCTTAATATTTACCCCTCAATCGATGTGCCGGTTAACCACACACGCTCCAACGATACTATGATAAACAATAAGTTACCCTTTGCCTACCTTGTTAAGTCCAGGTTAGTGTGCCGGTTAACCACACACGCTCCACTAACAGCTTAAACAAAGTGCAAAGTGTAATTTCATGGATTAGCACCTTATTCACATTTTCCTAAGTAACTAAGATTGGGAATTTATAAAAAGTTTAGTTACTTAGTATTTATCATTAATACTTTTAATGAAGGGAGAATTATAGTCCTTGTCCTACCTGTTCGGCTAACGACCCTCCACCAGTCAAGGAAGCGGTGGGTGAGAGTGGACACCCATTAAACTGCCATTTTATAGGCAGTAACCTTATACCCCCCTTATAGACCGGCTTCGTGAATGAGGCCTAATAATGGTAAGACGACTTGCTCTTATACATATAATATATTAAACTTTTAATATTATCATAGTATAAGGGTGTATTTTAGACATTTAAAATACTTGGTGGTTTAATCTATTAATTAAACTATACTCTTAATTTGATTAAATTTAAACCATGTCATTATGGAATTATTAATTCTCTTTTAATTAAACACTTTAATTATCTATTAATAAAGTCCATAAGAGTTAATTGAATTATTCAATAAAAGATCATAATTCCAATTATTAAATTCAAAATTAAAACCATTTAATTAATTGTTTAAGTTATGAACCCAAGAGTTTTAGAATTCAATTCTTTTTTTTTTATCATAAAAAAACTTTTTCCAAATTCCAAAACTTGAGGGCAAGTTTTGTAACTCTTGAAAACTTTTGGATTCCATAACTTATGGAGTTAAATACTTATTTTATGATGAAACTTTTCATGTTCCATAACTTAAGAACAAGTTATGGAATTCTTTAAAACATTAAGACCAAGTTTTGTAACTCCATAAAAAACTTTGAATCAATTTTTTTTAAAAACCTTTTCATATCCATAACTTATGGAGGTTTCAAAAAACTCTTTAGATCAAACTTTTAAAACTAATAAAATAATCATATCATTTTATCTTTTACTAAATTTGACCTAATTCAACTCATATAGCAAATGATTCAAATTTTACAAATAATTAGTTTTTCACAAAAACAAGTAATTATCTTAAAATTTGACAAACGTCATGTTTTTTTTTCTTTTTTTTTCCAAGTTTGAAAATAAAACATTTGCATCAATATAACAGAAAACAACCCATGGCTCTGATACCACTGTTGGATTTTGAGCATTCTAACACTCCTATGGTGTACATGCAACCCTATAAACCTTGGATCTATGTTTTCTCTATTATACATGCAAATATTAACTATTCCAAAGTTTCATCCTAACTAGCATATTATGAAGCATCTATACTACAAAGTTCTAGTTAGATGACATACCTTTTGATATAGCTTGATGTCTTCAAGCTTTAAGAGCTTAGCCCCAATAGTGTGGAAGCCTCAGATGGAATCACAAATCACCAAAACACCTTGGAAGAACTTGAGAGAATATGTATGCACACTAAAATCGGCCCACTCTTATTTTCACACACTTGTTCCAATTTTGTGAGCCAAGGACCCCTTTATATATTATGGAGGATTAGGGTTACATCCATGTAAACCCTAATACCCATGACCCTTCATTTACATAGGATCCATGGGTTAAAAGCTCCATGGACCATCCATGAAAGCTTAGCCCAACCTAAATGAACTTGGCCCATTCCATATATATAAGAGTCCATATTTAATTAGTTCTTTTTGATCACTTAATCAATTCTAAATTAATTCTTGATCAATACTAATTAAATAATATGATTCCATATTAATATATTAGAACTTATAATATATTAATATAAATCATAAATATACTATTCTCAAAAGACTATCCATATAAATTGTGCCAGTGAAGTGCAACCCAAATGGACCATGTCGGGTCGGGTCAAGTACATACCAAATATAGTTATGGACTTAGACATTAATCCAACAAAGTTTCGGTCCCCACACAGGCTCACAGAATCAAAAGATAAGATTCGGTCTGAACGTTACGGTTAACAACCGAAAGTACGCTTTCGGTCCCAACACCGTCACTCAGAACCGAAAGTCAGGTTTCGGTCCTAAGTCCAGTTTCGGTCCTAAGTCTAGTTTCGGTCCTTCCAAGTCCCAATGCAAAACAAATCTTGTAAAGGACATCAAAGGAAAGGGAAAGCTAGCATCAGATTCTAAGTTCCATAATAAGAAATTATCAGCTAACCCTAGGAGTCAAAAGAAAAATCCTAAACCATCTAACCACACACCAAGTAATGCACCAAAAATCAAACAAGATAAAATTAAAATCAAGGTGTATACCATTAAAAGAAAAGATCAAACCACTCTAGTAACAAGAACATATTTGGTTAATATTTCTTCTGTAATTCCTTTTTCTGTGAAAGACTCACCAGGACCCAAGAAACTTTGGGTTCCTAAATCTGCTTAAATTTGCAGGTAATCAGTGACGAGCAGTTCGATGATGAATGGTATATAGACAGTGGCTGCTCGCGTCACATGACAGGAAGGAAGGAAGAGCTAAGAGAGTTTCGGTCCCTGAAAGATGTTGGGTGTGTAAAGTATGGAAATAACTCCTATGGAACAATCAAGGGATACGGTATGATAACAAATGGAGATTTCTCGATTTGAAAAGTGGCGTATGTGGAAGGATTGCAACATAACCTCATTAGTGTGTCACAATTAGTTGTGGGCACAGGTTTGAAGGTTTCATTTGATGATGAGGGATCGGAGATAATTGAGAAACAATCAAAAAAGGTTCTGTTGAAATCTGAACGCAAGGGAGAGATGTACCCTTTAAATCTCAACCCAATACGAGGAAAGCCAGCAATATGTTTGCTGTCAAAGGCAAACACAGATGAAAGCTGGTTGTGGCATCGGCGACTATCGCACCTGAACTTCAAAGACATTAATAAGTTGGTGATTGGTGATCACGTTCGAGGCCTCCCTCTTCTCAAGTTTGACAAAGAACATCTGTGTGCAGCGTGTGAGATGGGCAAACAAAGCAGAAAGAGCCACCCTACACGAATCAATACGAAGATTGTTGAAGCTCTTGAACTTCTGTATACTGACCTATGTGGACCTTCGGCTATCGAGAGCATCGGTGGTAGTAAGTACATCCTTGTTATTGTAGACGATTTTTCGCGCTTCACCTGGGTTTTCTTTCTTAAACAGAAATCAGATGCAACTCCCAAGTTGAAGACATTTATCAAGCAAGCAGAAGTACAGCTGAGGAAAACGGTGAGGAATATCAGAAGTGACAACGGTCTGGAATTCAAGAATAACGATTTTGAAGACTTTCTGGCTGACAAGGGGATCACTCACAATTTTTCAGCTCCTTATACACCACAACAGAATGGGATTGTTGAAAGACGAAACCGATCTTTGTGTGAAGCAGCCAGAACCATGCTTAGTTTCGCTTCTCCTCCGTTATACTTCTGGGCTGATGCAGTAGCAGCCGCATGCTACACTCAGAACCGATCTTTGCTCAACAAGAGATTCTCGATCACTCCATACGAGATCATAAACAATCGGAAGCCCAACGTCAAATTTTTCCATGTGTTCGGTTCAAGGTGCTTCATCTTTAATTCAAAGGAGAACCGAAACAAGTTTGACGTCAAAGCAGATGAAGGAATTTTTCTTGGTTATTCACTCTCTTCAAAAGCTTACAGAGTGTTAAACAAATGCTCCAAACGTATTGAAGAAACCTATTACGTCACTTTTGACGATAATTACATGAAGAAAGTGCAAAGGAGTGAAGGTGACTTAGCTGAAATATTTCCGGAATCTGGACAGGTCTCGGTTCCAATATCCAACTTGTTTGAAGAGTACATTCGGTTATTCGATGAACCAGAGAAAGCGGCATACTCAGAGGCGAAAGTAGCAGATAACAAAATTGATAATCTCAAAAAGATCATAGATGAAGCTGCCAAAGAAATGGAAAGTGAACCTCTTAAAACTACAGATGGTCAATCCTCAACTGACTCTCCAATTAACGGCCCAATATTCAAGGGGGAGAGTTCATCAGCACCAAAGACAACTGGAGTATCTTTCGAGGGGGGAATCCAATTTCATCCCCGATTCTTAAAGGTCCAGGTGTAGGGGACAACTCTGCCACAAACCCACTCAATAGCAGTTCAATCGAGGGAGAGAATCCATCTCCAACAAAGGATGCAAATTCTGATACTGCGACAGGTTTCACTTCGCCAGTCGAGGGGGAGAAAGAGAATACAACTGACGAAGGCGAGGGTGATCAATCAGAATTGGAAGAGTAGGTGGATGCTGAATTGGATCCCGCATATGACCCAAATTATCCTCCATTAGTCAAATGGACCAAGGACCATCCCAAAGCTCAAATTATTGGAGGATCATCTGAAAAAGTGTTCACTCGTTCACAGTTGAAAGCGAAACAAACTGCATTATTCTCTAAAGTTGAATTTTGTATGTTTAATTCATTCATCTCCAAGGTTGAGCCAAAAACAATTAATGCTGCACTTGATCATTCTGATTGGGTTCAAGCAATGCAAGATGAGCTCCATGAGTTTGAACGCAACAGAGTTTGGAGGCTGATTCCTACACCAAAGGATGCTTCAGTGGTTGGCTTAAAATGGGTCTTCAGAAATAAATTGGATAAAGAGGGTAAATGTCATTCGTAACAAGGCTCGGTTGGTGGTTAAAGGTTATTGTCAAGAGGAAGGGATAGATTATGAGGAAACCTTTGCTTCAGTAGCTAGGTTGGAATCAGTAAGAATCTTCCTTGCATATGCTGCTCACAAAAATTTCGAAGTCTTCCAAATGGATGTCAAATGTGCTTTCTTGAATGGAGAACTAGAAGAGACAGTGTATGTTGAACAACCTCCCGGGTTCGTAAATGAGAAATTTCCTGATTATTGCTATGTGCTGGATAAAGCGGTATATGGCTTGAAGCAAGCACCAAGGGCTTGGTATGAAACTTTAACTCGCTTTCTGAAAATGTCGAAATTTAAGCAAGGTTCGGTTGACCCAACCTTCTTTCGAAAGAAAGAAGGCGAACATCTAATGATAGTTCAAATCTATGTCGATGACATCATCTTCGGCTCTACGAATCCTAGTTTAACAGTTGAATTCAGGAAGTTGATGGAGACTAAATTTGAAATAGCGCAATGGGTCCGATTAATTTTTTCCTTGGTTTGAATATTAGACAGGGACCAGAAGGTATCTTTATCAACCAGGAGTCGTATACAAAGACCTTACTAACAAAATTTGGCATGACAGGCGACTCTAAAGTGAAGGTTCATATGGCATTTGGCACCAAGTTAACTCCATCTCTGGAAAAACATGCTGTTGACATGACACTTTATCGACAAATGATAGGGTCCCTCATGTATCTAACAGCTAGTAGACCGGACATTATGTTTTCTGTTTGTTATTGTGCCAGGTTTCAAGCTAATCCAAGAGAACCTCACATGGTGGCAGTGAAGAATATATTTCGTTACCTGAAGCGAACCTCATCTCTCGGTCTCTGGTATCCTGCAAGATCTGGATTCTTCATTCAAGCTTTTTCTGATGCTGATCTTGGAGGATGTGGTCTAGACCGAAAGAGCACTACAGGTGGATGCCAATTTCTTGATGGAAAACTTGTTAGCTGGCAGTCCAAGAAGCAAACCTGCGTGTCACTTTCAACACCCGAAGCTGAGTATATAGCTGCAGCATCTTGCACTTCTCAAGTTATATGGATTCAAAGTCAACTGAGAGATTACGGGCTGAGTATGAAGAAGATTCCTCTCTATTGTGACTCAGAAAGTGCAATAAGGATTTGTCACAATCCAGTGCAACACTCAAAGACTAAGCACATTGCACTTAGATATCATTTCATCAAGGATCATGTAGAAGATGGGAACGTGGAAGTGCATTTTGTTCGATCCTCTGATCAACTGGCTGACATATTCACTAAGGCCTTACCTGAAGCAAGTTTCAATAAAATTTTACAAGGCGTGGGAATGATGGAAGCAGAGTCGGTACCGAATCTTCAAATCTCACACTAAAAATTAGACAGGCGAAATGGAGCGACCGCTCGGTCTATTTCGGCTCCATAATTTTCGGGAACCGAACGCTCGGTCTATTTCGGCTCTGGAATTTTAAGGAACCGAAATGAACCGAACGCTCGGTCTATTTCGGCTCCATAGTTTTCGGGAACCGAAATGAACCGAACGCTCGGTCTATTTCGGCTCTGGAATTTTAAGGAACCGAAATGAACCGAACGCTCGGTCTATTTCGCTTCATTCTATAAAGATAAGGTTTCGGTTGTATATTCTGTGTTTTCTATAATCTCTATTCTTTTAACTACTTTCTGTTTTTATTTTTTTTTTCTTTTCAGAAAACTTCAAAACTCCAAAAATATTTTCTCTTTCTGTTTTTATTATTTTTCAGAAAACTTCAAAAAAATCTCAAAAGTATTTTTTTTGTTTTGTTTGTTTGTTTGTTTTGTTTGTGTGGTGTGTTTGTTTGCTCTTTCTTTTTATTAGAACATAAGTGAACCAGTCCAACAGAATTTGGAGCTAAGGCAGGTACAATCATTTCCATAAAAACTAGTTAAGGGTCCCTAGAAGCATGCTGTTGCATGTTGACCAAAGCCTCTCTAACTAAGAGCAAAGCCTTAATGAATCGATCTCTACCTATCGTTTCTTCCCAATCAGGCTATTAAAATTAACTCAGTCTAGAGCTACCTTACTCTTCTCATATGAGTTAAGAGTTTTTCTGCTTTGTCCCACCTATATAGCAGAAGGTAACTTCGGTTCTTTACACCACCTTCCTTATATTCTCCATCTACTTTCGGTTCATCACTGCAACCCTTGAGACTCTCGGTCCTTACCACTGAGGTTTATTTGCACAAAATCTGTGTTTATGATCTTAGATGCGTATACCACGTGCTAAGTGAAACCCAAAATTCAACACCTATAATGAATTGACGGTGAATTCTTACATTCAAGATCTTACTGATTGCCAATTGAAATCTTATTTTTATTTTTGAGTGATCTTTTATGAATTCGTCTAACACCAAGGCTTTTCTTCCCATAAAGATCCAGTTTATTTTTGTTTTTAAGATTTCTATATCTTCTTTAGTCATAATAAAATATATCCTACCTACTTGTTCAACAGACCACATCGGTCTCACAAGTACTTCTTCCAACGTTCGGTCTTATGTTAAGACTCGAAGTTCGGTTGAAGATAAGCTACCCACAGCCTAATAATCAAAAGAAGCCTTTCAATGTTTCTCTACAAACACTTGATCGTATTTTTCGGGAAACCACACAAGCACTTCAAGTCTCTCTTGACTTTGAAGGAAGCGATTCTTGCCCGGAATCCCCTGCTTTCTGTCTTATAATGAGACATCACTCACATCCCATACACATTTGCTTTATTTCTTTATCTTTTATCACTCTATTGCACGAAAATTTTATTTTCCAACTTTCTGGTTGCTGTTGGTTCGAGTTTTGTTTATCTTTTAGCTAAACAGGGGTTATCCTGAATTTTGGAACGACACAAAATTTCAAATGACGATTGAGGATAAGAATTTGGGCACGTGAATTTGAATGGTCTCTATTCCCACGCGTGCTGACGTATTCCTGGGAGTAACCACACTGTCACATCGCGCTTTTTCAGGCGTCGTTTTAGTGATCACGTCATTATCGTCATGATTTTTCTCTCTCCTGGCAACGGTATACAAAGGGGTTCTACTTTTGTTTGTCTTTTACCAGCAACAAATTCTCTCAAATTACAAGGCAAGTTCAAACTGTTCATCTTCCTTCTTCGATCAACAATGGCGACTTCTTCATCAGTTCACGATCAGACTGCTTCGTCCACATTGCTTTCGATAAAGCCAAATCAGAATATGATCATCGAACTCAATTTGTTTTTGTATGATTCATATATGCTGCACGTAGTTGAATATTTGAAGTATTCACCGTTGGTTCTAGCCCTAACGCAGGTGGAAGCCGTTCCGATGTCGCTCTTATCGCAGGTCTACTCTACTGCCATGTATGACAAGAACAAAGAACGCATCTACTTTCAAATACATAATAAAAAGGCTTCTATTTTATAGGGGAGATTTTGTTCGTTGATGCATCTTGCCGTGGATTCCTCTGTCATCTCGCCAGACTTTATCACGACTACTCAATTATTCTCGATGCTTTACGAGATGGGGTATACGGATGTGCTCACCACAGTTACAAAGGTTAAGAAGTCTTATTTACCATCACAGTGGAATGGTTTGCTTACTCTTCTCATCAAGAGTTTGGCAGAGAGGAGTGGTGGATCGGATGGCACCAGCAAGGGTTTTCTAACCCTTCTCTACAGTCTTTACAATGGTATCAATCTGGATTATGGGACAATTATCTGGTCTCAAGTGGTGCAGAGCCTCAACACTTCTACGAGGCATTTAGAGATTTCGTGTGGACGCTTCTGGACTCTTATTACACACAGGGCGATTAACACTTTGGATATTCCTGTAATGAAGGATGCCCTAGTCGCGTCAATTGCCACGTTTCACACCAAGAAGATCATTATTTCTGATCCAATCAAGTTCCCTCATAATGGCTCTATTCCTGAGTCTATGTATTGATGTGTCACAGCCGAGAGTACGGTAATGGATGATTATCGCACACTTACTCCTACAGGACCGAGAGTCCTTTCTCCAGAACAGCAGGCTGCCCTGGAAGCTATGGACAAGCCTGGAAACCGAGGGAAAAGGGCTACAACAAAGAAGGAGACAACAGAGGAGGAAAAGTCTAAGGCTTCTAAGTCAAAGAAGCGAAAGTCTGATAAAGGAGATTCTTCCAAGCCCAAGAAGATTAAAAAGATGGCCAGAAGGTCCAAGAGTCCCACTCCTCCTAGCTCAGAAAATAACAAGGAAGATGAAGAAGAGGAAAGTCATCATAAATCACCGAGAGGTAATACTCCTCCCCGCTCCCCAACTCCAACCGAACCTATTCATCACAAAATTCCTACCCCACCTTCATCACCGAAACCGACAGTTCCAGTTTCTGTTCCTCCACCTACCACATCACCAAGTACAACTTCTTTTCCACCACCACCACCAGTTACTTCTATTCCTATTTCTACAACTCCCTTACCACCTCCAATAATTTCCCAATCTACCACCACTACTATTCCTGAACCGATAGTAGTTGTCAACGTATCTGATACGGGGGCCACTACTGAAACAGTATCTCCAGTTACTTCTACACCTCTCTCACCCTCACATTCAACCGACTCTGGTGCCACTCTCGGTGGTGCTAATGATGAGTATGACTCTACATACTTCAGTCCCTATCGGCTTCCTACTGATGAGGATGATGATGCTCCTATTACCAGCCAAAACTTGCAGAGCATTCATGAGAAGTTGGATAAGTTGCTTGAAGACAGCAAGTCCTATAGTGGTGTGGTGCTCAAAGCTTTTATGGATACTGCTCTAGAGCAATACATAGAGTCAATTGAAAAATCCACAAAAGCCATTGATGCGTCTACCTCCTCTTGCAAAAAGGCCACCAATGATGTTACTGACATTGTTCATACCACTCAGATTTTCCTTGAGTCGCTGAAAGGGAATGCTGACACAAATTCAGCCAAGGTTCAAGCCTCTGTGGATTCCTTTTCTAAGTCTCTTCAAGAAGAGCAAATCAAGTTTGAAGTTGTGCGTTCATCTATTCAAACCGAGAATTCATCCCTTATCAGCTCAGTGACTTCTCGCCTTGAATCTCTTCACGCTAATCTAGCAACAGAAAGTGCTCTGAAGGAAGATCTGGCCCGACAATCCTCCACTATTGAAGTACAGAAAGTGCAGCTAGCCCAAGTAGAAAAAGAGATTTCTTTGTTGAAGACCGAAAGGGCTGTATTCCGTGGCTGTGTAGGAGATGTGAAGGACATGTTGACCAATCTTCTTGGTGCTCATGATCCTATTCTTACTTTGACGATCAGAAATCATCTCACTACAAAACATCTTCCTGCTCTTGCCATGTTGCACGAATTGAAAGGTGTTTCGGAGCCATTCACTTCTCCAAAACAAGGGGGAGAAGGTGTTCAACAGAAGGTGATTGGGAAAACAGAAACTACCCAACCGAAAGTCAAAGTCACAACAGAACTGAAGGATAATGTAGCTTCAGGTTCTGCTTCACAAGCTAAGCGAAAGAAGATCAATGATGACAGTGATAGTGATGTGGAAGAAATTATTGTTGAAGCTCTCAAGCGAAAGAAGAGAGATAAAGAGCTTGATGAGAATTTAAAGGTTGCGAAGGAAGCAGAAGAGAGGGAAAGGAGAAACAAGGAAGAAGAAGAAGCCTTGAACTGCAAGAAGGCCTTGTTTCCCTTATGGACTAAAGAGGCACTTATCAATCAAGCTATAGAGTTTCCAAGTGTTTATTGGTTGGAACCTGTTGCTTCGTTTGACTGTGATAACTCTAAGGACTCGCAGTTCGACATGCCAATCACAAGAAAAGCATTCACGTTTCACTGCTTTGACTCGACTGCTGAGGTTCCTTTTCCTCATCCCAAGGTTGACCGAGAGCTTATTGATTTTTATCTGAAGTATGGACAACCTCAGTACCTGACATGGAGTGCCCAGAAAATTGTGACTGTCGAGGTGCTCAAGCCTTCGCCTGCTGAGAAATTTGTGAATGTCAATTTCAAAATCACACGAGGATCTGCAAACTCGGTGTCGATTATCTCACTGGCAGACCTTCCAAATCTAAACCCTCATGATTGGATTTTGCTGTTCAACATTCTGCTCACAAATCCGAGAGAATATGAGCCGATTTTGGAACACTTGAAGAGGATGTTGGCTTCTTACATCCATGAGGTTGCGGCTATGGATCAAGAGATAGCAAAAGTCATGAACAAGAAACCGACCATTAAGCCAACACCGAAACCAGGAGATGTGAACAAAATGAAGATGGGCCAAATAGATTCAACACATCTCATTGTGATGTTTACCAAAGGCGAAGCTCACAGATTTTTATTCGCTCTTGTGGATAAACACTTGTTTTCAACCGACTGCTTAGAGCACATCATCAACACTATTCATCGGTGCAAGCAGAACTCAGAAGCTGACAAGAAGAACTTCACTGACATGCTTCGGTGGTACATAACTTTTCGTCATCATCTTTTGGCTATCATTCCGAAAGTGTTCAAAACTATAAAAAAGTCTTCTGCAGCTCAGCCGAAGTGAGCTTTCGGTTCCAAAGACGCAAAGGGGGAGATTGTAGAGATTTAATTGTGTTGCGTCTTGGGCTTTATGTTTTGTATCCGGATTGGGCCTGTCCATCCGTGATTATCTTGTATGGTTATACTATAAGTATGCATGCATTCATGCATGCATAATACCAGTTGATTATTACGTTTATTGTTTTGTAACCCTAAACACCTCTACAGTCGAAGTTCTTAATCGAGCTCTTCTGAGGTGTTGAAGCATTAATCATACGACATATTCAAAGCCATACTCGTGTTCTTATTTACGTTCATAATTGTTTGCTTGCATAGAATCTAACGATCCTAATAGAACTTTGTTCTAACAAATGTAATTGTTTAATACTTAAGCAAGAGGCAATCTAGATCCCTCCATAGGCTATGGAAGGTTTTCATAAGCCTTAGGGTTTCTAGAATAGTCTTGAGTGGATAAACAGGAAAGTGGATAATTACCCGATTTAAGATGATCTTGGATTTGGACTTATCTAGGGTTTCCTAACTGCACTAAAAATAGGGAATAACCCTTTGATTTTCGGCTAATTCTTTCTTTGGAAGACCGGGCCGAAATTTCTATCATCTCTCCTCCTCAATCATTCTCCTTTGCTAGTGTTGGATGTGAACCATTTGAGGCGTGACATTTGTGACGCATGCTCTCAAGGATTCAACAACACAAGGATTTGCATTGTTATTACTATATAGCAATCAAGGTATGATTCTGTTGGATTAGTGTCTAAGTCCATAACTATAATTGGTATGTACTTGACCCGACTCGGCATGGTCCATTTGGGTTGCATGGCATCGGAACATTTGGATAGACCGTTTATGAGGAAAAGACATTTTGTGACATATTAATATATTATAAGTTCTAATATATTAATATGAAATCATGTTATTTAATTAGTATTGATCAAGAATTAATTTGGACTTAATTTAGTGATCAAAAAGAGACTAATTAAATATATGGGGATTGATTGTGTAAATCATTCATTCTTATATATGTGGGCTTATGATCCAAGATTCCTTTATGTTGGGTTTAACCCATGTGGTGATCCATGGATACTCCATGGAGGTTAAAACCCATGGAGCATAAGGAATGGGTAAAGTCATGAGTTACATGGTGTAACCCTAATAGCCACACTATATAAGAACCCCTTTAGTTCAAGAAATTGACACAAGTGATACATATGTAAGAGGGCTAGCCAATTTGAACATGTATGTCTTCTTCTCATGGTTATTCCAAGAGTTCATGATGTTGTGTGAACCATTTGAGGTGTCACACTTGGGGCACTAGGCTCTCAAGCTTCATGGAGTCAAGCAACAATAACAAGGTATGTATTCTATCTATTTTAGTATCCTAGTATCAATGTTTTGGTATGCTAGATAGGATAATACCTTGGATAATCATATTTGCATGTATAATAGAGAAAACATAGATCCAAGGTATTTAGGGTTGCATGTACACTTAGGAGTGTTAGAATGCTCAAAACCCAACAGTGGTATCAGAGCCTAGGCTTGTTTTCAATTATACTTGATGCAAATTGCTGAAAAATGCTGAAAAAGTCGAATTTCGGGCATTCTGGGCACTGGACTCACCGAGTCCACTGATGAACTCGCCGAGTCCATGAAGAAAATCATCCTACTCGGCGAGTAGGTTGATACACTCGACGAGTAGGAGCCCCAGACAGCATATTTTCGAGTTTTTTGGCTAGAAATGGACTAGAAACATTACCCTAAGATGTTTTTGAACTTATAAACTTGTTTTTGATGTGGTAATGTTCGTACTAATCCAATTTCAAAGATAATTGTCAATAGATTCATGTTTTGTATTAGTTTAGTGATTAGGCTAATTACATGAAAAAGTTTGATTTGAATTATCTTGTTCTTATGAGTTGCTTAGATTAATAGAAAAGTTAATTGATTTTGTGTTTTCAATCCATTTTAATCTAAGATTTGATTCTAAAATGTGTTTTTGTAACTTGTCCTCAAGTTATATGAAAAGTCACATTTAAGTTTCATAAAACTCATAAAAGTTGGCAATGGTTACAAAAATGAAGAGTCTTGTCCTCAAGTTATGGAGGTTCAAGAGTCACTTCATTAAGTAATAAAATGTGTAACCTTAATTAATTCCATAAGTTATAAAATAAAGAAAAGTTACATTCTTTTATTAGTTTAAAGTCTTCCATAACTTGTCCTCAAGTTATGGAACTTGAAGAGTCTTTTAATTAAAACTACTTTAAACATATAAGTCGTGGAATTAATTAGTTTTGAATAGTTTCAAAACTTCCCCTCAAGTTTTGGAATTAGAAATGTTTTCACTTATGAATACTTTAATTCCAAGTTAGCCCTTAGAATTTTAAAAGTTAAAATTCAACCCTTATACTATTATTATAATTTTAATTATATAGATATGTATAAGAAAAGTCAATCTTACCGTTAGTAGGCCTCATTCACGAAACCGGTCTATAAGGGGGGTATAAGGTTACTGCTTATAAAATGGCAGTTTAATGGGTGTCCACTCTCACCCACCGCTTCCTTGACTGGTGGAGGGTCGTTAGCCGAACGGGTAGGACAAGGACTATAATTCTCCCTTCATTAAAAGTATTAATGATAAATACTAAGTAACTAAACGCTTATAAATTCCCAATATTAGTTACTTAGGAAAAATGTGAAATTGGTGCTAGCCCATAAAATTACACTTTGTACCTTACCAAGTCGTTAGTGGAGCGTGTGTGGTTAACCGGCACACTAACATGGACTAGTAAGAGTGGCAAAGGGTAACTTGAATTTATTATAGATCGGTGGAGCGTGTGTGGTTAACCGGCACATCGATTAGGTAATATTGTTGTGGGTACCAAGTCAATTTGTATGGTTATTCACACCTTGTTTGTGATCCTCGGCATCCCAGTCACAAACTTGAGAGGGCACAATCGAGATTCAAACATGCCATTGAAAGTTCAATGTATCTCAAAAGATCTAGGAGTTTCAAATCCAATTAAAACTTAATTATATTTCGTTTTTGTATGGTGGAAATTGGTAAATCGTCATTTACCTACCTTTAACTATTTTATAACTTGGATTACGGCATCCCTCTTCCAGTTATAAATAGGTTATTGGGTCCTAGCCTTAATATTTCATATTGGGCGTTATATTAAGGACTCTAAATCAACTAACTTGAATATCTCCCAAAAGATGTCTAAGTTCAGACATCTATGATCTTCCCAAATCTCTTGAAACAAACTTTCCTAAATGAAGATGATGTCCCATGGAAATCATACCTCTTTCACCTCCTCCAATTATTCTCCCTAACCCACAAGTTCCTGAAAAGTTTAAGGTCACTCAAGCCCTATTGGCAAGCAAAGGTCTATGTGTGATCACATCTTGGAGATGTAGTCACATATTGACAAGCCGGGAGAGTTGGGTGTCAAAGTCTAGAGGAAGCTGATGATCAATCACTTTCTAAGTCACATAGTGAGTTCCTTTGGGACTCCTATGAAACAGACTATGACAAGACCCTTAATGATCTTATCTATTTGCTAAGATCAACTTCCTAAAACTTTATGGACATTGACAATGATGACGTTGGATATCCAGTAAAGCTCTCTCTTCCCAATGGAAAGGGATCGCCCATAGTCAACTCGGTTGACCAAATGGTAAAGAGAGAGGCTAAGTCTGAGATAGTCCCATTATCAAGGGTCCATTGCCAAAGAAAGGGGCATTAGTTGCGAAGCTGCCAAATTGACCTAAGGATGTTAAAGTCAATAAGTTTGACTCTACTTCAGGTAAAGTCCGCTATCTAACTCTACTAAGTTTCTATTCTGAGATTCTTGATACATGATGTGACTGGGTCACATGTTGATGTTTTAAGAATCAAAGAAAAAAGTGAAGAAACTTAAAGAAAGATTATGCTGAATCTGATCGCGTAGATGGATTTCTATCGCATAGTTTGAAGATCGGATTCTTAAGCTACATCTTAGGAGTTATGATATATTGCATAGGATTAGATAACAACAAAGTTTTCATGTGCTTTTGCATTGTAAGGATAGTTTTTCCGCAAAGTTTTTTAAAATAAAAGGAAAAATAATGATTTTATTTATTTATTTTAAAATATCCTTACAATGGCATTTGAGGAAAAAAAAATTGTTGCTTATAAGATTCCATTAAGAGCAAGAGTGGAAATATGAATTTGATTCTTTCATTTGTGGTAGTGTCTAAATTTACCAAATAAGGAAAGATTCTCATCACCTAAGTTTCAGTTGGATAGAAACTTGGAATCATGCAAGTTGTATAGCATGATGAATAAGAACTTTCAAGCATTGGAAAAATTAAGACTAACTACTTGTTCACATGGATGTGTGAGTCAAGTAAAGGATCGAGTACACATTCTTGTGCACTGATCAAGCCCACCACAAATAATCGTTAAGACTATTCGTCATTATTTACTAAAATTCAGTAAATATGGTTATACTTACAAGCTTAAGTGTAATTCTGAGACATTGGAACAGGTTTCAATGTATGGCAGAGCGAATAAGAAGAATCAAATTAGGCAGAAAGATAAAAGTTTCTCAAATCTGAAAAGATGGGAGAGTACTTTAGTATCATGTTATATAATCATCTTAATGATTAAGACACCTTATCATAATTCATCCTCTAAGTGCATTCTGGTAGCTAAGAAGAGGAGCTATGAATTGTTGAAGTGGTTAAATCAAGAAGATGATTTATACTTCGTTCCAAAAACAATTCTTAGAGTTATACTCTAAGATTGTAACTTGAGTGACATGTCTTAAAGAAGGTTTAAAACACTTGTCAAATGTAAGAGTAAAAGTTTTCTACTCTTGTACATTTGAAATTGGTAAGTAGTGATGTTTTGGATAAAACAAAGACCAACTAAGGCCAATTGTGTGAAGTGTTTGTCTTGATTAGAATCCACACTATCTCTTGAATATCTAACAAGAAAGTCTTATATGTCAAGAGGACAGTGGGAGTCTTAAAAGGTCTTGAAAGTCTCAAGAACTAAACAAGAGTAAAACCTAAAGTTCTTCACTAGCACACGACTTGAGGTTTATAACCTATCGTGTTGACTATTTTTGTGTCCATTCCAATTATAGTTGGCTTTGCATATGAGTTCTTAGAGTTCTCAATTGGTTGCACAGCAACTTGGAAGCAATGGCAGACCCTTGAGCTGCCACATGGCAAGAAATTAAGATTGAGTTCAGTCCATATGAGTTTGAATTTGTCATTATCTTTGTCTTGTGATTATGGTTTTGACAAAATTCATATGGATAGGAACTCATACACCATAAAATCTAAGTGTCATAAGGTTTCTCTCCGATTCATGAAAATGATGGTGAGGAAACACTTTCACTAAGTAGATTTTAGCTAGATAGCAATTATGATATTTGCATTCTCAAAGTCGTTAGTGGAGCGTGCGTGGTTAACCGGCACACTAACATGGACTTGTGAGAAGTGGCAAAGGTCTAAACAATTGAGACTATGATTACGGCATCCCTTTTCATAGTTCTTAAAATTGTTTAGACACACCTGTGAGCTATCTAAGATAAGGTGTATGATATTGATAAAGTTTTATCAAAGCAATCTAGTATCAGAAATCTGAACTTTGGTAAGAAAGTCAATAAAGTATTGATTTCTAGAAGTCCATCTGATTTCTGATTACATGTCAAAGCTAGTGGGAGCATGAGTGTTATGCTAATAATCATCATGTTAGTGGGAGCATGATAATTATGATAAAGATTGCAAGTTAGCAATGTTAATTATAGAAAACAAAAGTTTCAATTCGTGAGGCTGCAGGGGTTGAAAAAGTTGTTTTGCTATAATTAAGGGAGAGGAAATTATACTTCATTTCAATTCTAAAAGCTTAGATTGAGATTTTAATCGTATTTAGTCAAGGATATATATATGAATTTCATGTTAGAATGGCTCAACATAAGGAAATTCTATATATGGGTCCATTATTTGCGTTCTAAAATTCGATTATGATTGCGGCATCCCTTTTCATAATCTGAATTATGAGAACTTGGCAAATAGAAATGGAAATGTTATAGCAAAAGACTGGTTTAGTCTTTATGTGAGACATCATGACTCGAGTCCCATATGCTTCGGATATAGGATCGATTACATGTGCTATATTTATCCTTTCTAAAATTTTCCAAATGCCTGGGGCATTAAGAAGGGAAAAGGTCTAGAACTGGATATGACTAAAAGGATTAAGCAATTGTCGAGGACAATCTAAGGTTTACCAAAGATTGGTTGCTCAAGGACAGTTGGAAGTATAGTGTTAATTCTGGAAAGACCATATTGACATAATCTGTAAGGAGGCAACTCTTGTTCAGAAGTGATAGTCAAAATGGAATATGGAAATGTTTCAAAGTTGGAAATTATTCAATCTGTGTAAGATTAAAGAACTTAATGCAAGAAGGATGTTCAAAGGAATGTACTTTGAATTTGAGACTTCACTTCCATGGAATTGCTTTCCATTGGAACACCTTGTAATGTCTGTTGCCAAATCTTTGTGACTTGTGTGCATATTCATTACAAGAGGATCAATGCATATAAGTTTAGAATCTAACAGATTTCAGTAAATGGCATGAATTTGGAATTCTTGATTTGCAGTAAGGATTTGGGACTGTGAAAGAGGATCATTGGAGTTATGTTCAATTGATCTAATTCACAAAGTGAAGATCATAGACAAACATAGTATGCATACTTGGTGTATGGCATGACTAGTGTTTAGAAAACATAGTGTGCATGCTTGGAGCATGGCATGACTATTGTTTCAATTCAAGTATTAAGTTGATTAATCGAAACATGAATAATGAGTAATCAATATGGTGCTTAGATAAAAGATGTTTTATTTACACTCAAAGTGTTGGGGCCATATAGGATTAGTATTATGTTGTGTTTCACTTTGCATGTTTTGACTTCCAGAATAACTAGGTCGTTCTTCCTGATTGACTAAGTTATTCAAACCATCCACAGTCAGTCATATGTTGGAAGTAGATATAAATCAAGACTGTCATGAATTTGGCTTGTATGATTTGTCTAACGTGCATTAGACATAGCAAGAGTTGCTACAACATTCATGAGTGCTCATAAGTTCTGAGTATTGGATTCAACCCGCGCTCATTGGAATCACTTCATGGATTTTATCACGAGTGATCATGAGACGATAATATCTTATATTCTTCAAACCTAGAGATATGAGTTGTTACTATGAGTTGGTTGTACATTGATTGCACGAAAACGCATTCGGTAATTCGGTGTTATAAAACGTGCCTTTGTGTATGATTCAACAAGTAGTAGAACAAGCCATATGAGTCGAAGTTTATCCATTCCGTTTACCTTCGGGATAAAAGCGATATCTGTGGGCCCCTCGATGATTTGGTGATGAAAAATGTAAGTGCTCGGCCGGGCCTGGACTGATTTGATTTGTTCAATTAGTCAGTCGTCATAAATCGGAAATCGGGAAACAACAAATGGACAGAGAGAATGATTATAATCCATGTCTCAATCCATATGATATCTAGAATGGAGGAATATATGATCCCTTATCTAATGGACAAGTCATTGACAAAGGTCAAAGTTCATCTACAAGGTCAGAGTTCGACAGCGGCTTTTGAGAGCTACGATTGCCAGTTGGTTCCTGAAGTCATACGCAATAATAGTTTTAGACTTATCCAAGTGGGAGACTGTTGGATTAGTGTCTAAGTCCATAACTATAATTGGTATGTACTTGACCCGACTCGGCATGGTCCATTTGGGTTGCATGGCATCGGAACATTTGGATAGACCGTTTATGAGGAAAAGACATTTTGTGACATATTAATATATTATAAGTTCTAATATATTAATATGAAATCATGTTATTTAATTAGTATTGATCAAGAATTAATTTGGACTTAATTTAGTGATCAAAAAGAGACTAATTAAATATATGGGGATTGATTGTGTAAATCATTCATTCTTATATATGTGGGCTTATGATCCAAGATTCCTTTATGTTGGGTTTAACCCATGTGGTGATCCATGGATACTCCATGGAGGTTAAAACCCATGGAGCATAAGGAATGGGTAAAGTCATGAGTTACATGGTGTAACCCTAATAGCCACACTATATAAGAACCCCTTTAGTTCAAGAAATTGACACAAGTGATACATATGTAAGAGGGCTAGCCAATTTGAACATGTATGTCTTCTTCTCATGGTTATTCCAAGAGTTCATGATGTTGTGTGAACCATTTGAGGTGTCACACTTGGGGCACTAGGCTCTCAAGCTTCATGGAGTCAAGCAATAATAACAAGGTATGTATTCTATCTATTTTAGTATCCTAGTATCAATGTTTTGGTATGCTAGATAGGATAATACCTTGGATAATCATATTTGCATGTATAATAGAGAAAACATAGATCCAAGGTATTTAGGGTTGCATGTACACTTAGGAGTGTTAGAATGCTCAAAACCCAACAGATTCTTCTAACCCTAATTGTGAATTTCAATTATATATTAGTTTTCTAGGATTTTCTATTTTGTTGTTTAAAGTTGTATGTTCAATTAGAGAAAACATAGATAAATTATTTGGGGTTGCATGCACACATAGGATTTAATGTTTTGCATAATACCCATCACCTGAAACATAAACTGGACACTGTAAGCATGACGCTTAGTGAGTTCCCCAAAATACCACATACCATATATATATATATATATATATATATATATATATATATCAAACATATAACGGGCCCCGACCGGAACAGATCTATCAGAAATATGAGATGGGCCCCGCCTCATCACATTCATCAGGCCCCTTCTGGCATCGGGCCCTGCCCGGTATACATATAAACACATAAACATATGCAAGAATCACAAAGATAAACAACATACAATATACTAATCAGGCCCTGCCTAGCATCAGGCCCCACTCGGTATACATATCAAATATCATACATGCAAGAGTCACGCAGACAACTAGCATCCTAATCATAATAAACCATGGGTCGGAATTATAGCCTTCCACCTGCCAAGCACAGTGAGGAACTCACCTCAAACTATTGAATCTCTCAGATAAAAACTCAAACTGCTGCTCCGGAAAAATCCCCGCGCTAACACCATTAAATAATATCTAATCAATAACTGGGTTACAACCCATAAATGGGATCCTAGTCCAATTGTCCAAAACTCAGGGTAAAAGACCATTTTACCCCTTCCTAACTTGGCCCAAAAGCTGAGGCCCAATCCAATAGCACCAAAAAGCCCAAAATGGCCAAAAGCTCTAAAAGATTCCCAAAACCATTATAGACCCAAACACAGGAAGACCCAAAGCCTAACCATGGCATAAATTCAGAACTGTTGAAGGCCCATCAAGGCCCGAACTCCCCTAGTCCAAAAATAGCCCAAAGTCGCAAAAGCCCAATACAGGCCTGGTACGTTGCGCATACCAGATGTACGGCCAACGTACTAGGTTGCATGGATATCGCGGACATGGGCAAGTACGCGTGGCGTACTCTTGAGTACGCCCAACATACACGCCTATTAAGCACTTTTTACTTAAGTGCTTAAAACTTGCATTCCAACATCCAAATTTCAGATCCAATTCTAAAAGAACGTCTTAATCCATAAATTCGTGAACTTGGAGCCTTTTCATGGCTCGAAAGGACCCAAACCTCACTTTTAGCATTCTACTTTCACCATAATGACCTAAACACATGCATGGTTGATCCACAACCAACAAGATGCTAAATTTATGGACTAAGGACCTTGGAAACATCAAGAGAAGTAACTCCTAACTTCTGGAGTGAAAGGAATCCACTAGATCTCATCATATGACCAAAATGGGACCAAAACTTCATAAAGACTAGATCTAAGCAAACAATGAGCAAGTTCAAAGCTTTATATCTCAATGAACCTGGAAATGATGAGAGAAATATGGATCTACAAGCTCAAGCCACACCAAAGCAACCTCCAAGAGTTCTTCTTCCTTCAAATCACCAAAAACACCACCAAAACTCACTTCCAAGCTCAAATATCACAAATGGCAACTAGGGTTTCGATCTTAGGATTTGGAGGAGTGGAGGCTGACCATAAGATGCACCCAAGGCAACATAAGTTGCTTAAATAGGGCACGAACCCTAAAAATTATTGTTTGCCCCTACTTAGCGTACGCCCAGCGTACTCCAACATACGCCCTGCGTACGTGGGTGCCTCCGCGTCCAACATTCGAGCCAGTACGCTCAACGTACTCATAGAATACACCCAGCTTACTCGGCTAGGGACCAACATGAAAAGAATTTTACAAATAGGGTATAAAAGGAACATAGCCCTAAATCGCGAATGTTACAATAATTTAGTATGCATGACAAAATATGCATAAATGTTTTTTATTGCTGAAAGCAAAAAAGATATTACCGAGTATGATGAGAAGGTTATCGATAGGATAATCAATAAATCCTCCGGTTTTCGAGTATACCAGATTGATCAAAGCAGATATGAGGTGACTGACCAAATGAAAAATGTTATAGTCAAGTTGGAATCTCATTTTTACACGTGTGGGAAATGGAAATTTTCAGGTATAACTTGTTCTCATGCTATAGCAGTATTCAAGGAACTAAGATATCAACACTGCTGTACATGGGTGTCATCGTACTTCACAATAGAAACATATTGATCAACATTTATAGAGGTTGTGTTTCCAGTGCCAATTCCAGCTGAATACTAAGAACCGTATGAAGTCATGGTTATATTACCACCATTGATAGATACATGAAAATCCGCACGACCATGAAACCATAACAGTATCCCATCCTAAGGCGAAGGTCTAATATAGTCGTTGCCAAAGGATTAGTCACACTAGCAGAAACTTTGATTCTCAGTTTCCTGCAGATTCAACAAAAACTGAATCTTCAAGTATGACCAAGTCAAGTGTCAAAAGTAATGTTAAGTCTAAGAGTAAATCTAACGTTAAAATTAGTAAAAAAAAGTAGTCAATAATATGATATTGTTGACCCTAAAAACTCATAGTGATGTTTGTACGAAATTAGAATACTCTACAATATGTTGTTCATAAGGATAAACTTGTTTTTGCTACATATTCATAAGGAAATTGTTTAAAACATACACAAGAAAAAACCATAACTCAAACATTAGGGTAATCTGCAGCATTTATCCACAGGACACTCTCAATCCACCACAAAGCTCTCAATCCACCACAAAGCAACACTCTCCTGCTGAGTAAACTGCAACAATTCGTTGTGAGACGCTGCATAAAACCATATATAAACGTTAATATTATGTTAAATTCTCATAGCAACTTATATATTTTAAGATTAACTAAGCTACAAACATTAGTAACATCAAGAATATGTTCACAATCAACAATGTGAAAACGCCTCATCCTAGGGTATGCAACTGTCCAAGGGATAACACCCGGTATAGGGGAACCAACTATACTACTATTTGGAAATGTCTCCATGATCCAAATCTACAAAATTAAGATGTCAAACAACTAACCGTCATAATAAAGTTACAATACTTGTTGCTTAAAAACTATTATGATCGACATGCCTTAAATGCATAGACAAATTCATGCACAATATATGTATGTCTACTGCCGACTCTTGGCTAGGTGGGGTGAAAATGCTCCTCAATCTTATAGAAGACAGTACGTAGTTGTTTGTAAGTGAAATCTCATATCACTCCGCCCCATGGGTACGTGTGTCAACAATTACACTTACTAAGTACATGTATTATTTTATATAATGTATGTAAATAATTGTGTACATGTTAAATTCGTCTAAATTAGAGATGGTTGCAAGAATTTCATTAGTAACCGGTTATCGAGGGTATAAAAATCCATGCTAGCTCTAGCATATACAGCAGGGAGATTCTCAGCACAATTGTATCACCTAATTGATGAAGTAATTCATTGAACACGTGCATAAGTTCAGCCATTCTCACTGAACGTGAAGACGACACAAATGGAAATATACATTGTCTAAATTGTGCAGAAGCAGAAGTGGGGGGAAATAATCCCCGAACTACAACCCGGTAATCAAGTAGAATGCTTTCCTGTCGAAGAAAACCCGATAGTCGTGTACCTAAAATAGAAACTCTTGTAGGTCAATTGGATCATTTGTAGTATATTTCGTGAAGCTAAGATAGTGGCATGGTAAAGGGTGACATACTACACCCATCAGCATGTTCACATAATCACCAAAACATGATTGCCTAAACATGGCCGCACAAACTGGTCGGTTTTGTAAACATGCCATGATTTTTCGCGCCAAGTTCAGGCTTGCAGGTTGTAGCACAGCCGCTTCGTATGTTCTGTCACGCTACAATCAAAAGAATGATTAAATAAGGAATTCAGCATGTATGTTCCGAAGGACATTCCGGAATACACTATAGAGGGCAACTTTTTCGGATCAAATTCCGGACCACTATTCCAGAATCCTTTTCCAGAAATAGATTTCGGATCACAATTTCAGATAATAACAATCCGGATCCATATTTCAGAAAAGTTCGTCGTATTCCGGACGAGTTCTTACTATTCTGGAGGTGTTTTACGTATTTCGGATTCGTTCCGGATGAGTGAAAATGCGTATATTTGTAATATTTTTTGGTGTGGCATACATAGATAAGTAAATGTAATCAAATAATTGCCTTTAAACTACTAAAAATAATAGAAAAACAAATAAAACCTATATAATTACATAAATTATATAGGTGTTAACATATAATCTGCAGTAAAGGCATATAATTATAAAATTACATATAAAAAGTGAATCTCTTCAGCGCTAGAAGAGGACATTTGTGATTTAGTGGGTTCGAAACGTATCCGGAATGTAGGTTGTAGCAGTTCGAAACGGCCTCCAAAATAAGTGAACTTGAAATTGAACCCAGAAACGGAATTTATAGGGGGGAACCACAAACTGGATAGGGTCGGATGTTATATTCGTGACCATTTCCCTACAAACGGATCCATAATGACCCATTTTGGACCTTATGGGCATTTTAAAAAATCGTTATTTTTAAAAAAATACTATTGAAAAGTGGTTATATTACTCAATTTCCCTAATATTTTACTTAATAGTAAAAAATTAGCCATTATCCAAAAATAGTCACCCAAACTATAGGTGAGGCTTACACGCCTGCAGTTTGGGAATTGAGCTACAGTTTCATGATATAGTATAAAAATGTAGCATCCCAAAAATACTAAGTAAAATTTTTTGTTTTTAAGTCAATCAAAACCACCCATCATTAATTTCCAAAACCCATCAAAATATAATAATGTATGAAATAGTTATCAGAGTACAAATCATATCATAAATGCGGAATACTGGGGGATGCGATGCAATCACGTCGAGCTCTTCCCCTTGGAACCGTAAGTATCTGAAACCATAAACATAAAACCGTAAGCACAAAGCTGAGTTTCCCAAAATACTGCATACCATACATACATCGGGCCATGCCCGACATTCATCAAAACCCTGTCCGGTATTTATTGGGCCCCACTGGGTATTCATCGAGTCCGGGCATGTACTCACCGAGCCCCACTCGGTATCAGGGCCGGTCCAGACGGTGGGCAACCCGGGCGACCGCCCAGGGCCCACGTCTCCAGGGGGCCCAAAATTTATGGGTTATGTAGTGTATATATATATAAAAAGTTATTACCTAAATGATTTTTAGGGCGTAAAGTGGGTTCAAACTCAAATTAGCTCAAAAGATAAACAATTTGGCTTGCTTGTTATTACTAATTGAACACGTCTAAACCGAAGAATAAATGATATTTTTTTTTAATCTTTATTATATTTGTCTTTGAGGGGCCCTTTTTATCTTTTCACCTGGGGCCCCATATACGTTTGGACCGGCCCTGCTCGGTATATATAATGGGCCATCACCCAACATACATACAACCACATGCAAGAGTCAAAAAGAAAGCTAGTGTCCTACAAACATAATCCAATGGGTCGGCATTGGTGCCTTCGACTTGCAAGTACAGTGAAAAGACTCACCTCAATCGATACTGATAAATCTTACACCCGAGGTGTTGGTACGAGAACCTCCACACACTATACATATCAAACCAAACCGTAATTAATAATTAAGGAAATTATCCCAACTCAACAAGTCCAACTCGAAGACCATTCCTTATTTGGGCAAAAGACAATTTTGCCCTTCCAAGTCCTAAATCCTCACAGTTGACCAAAAGTCAACTAAGCATTTTCACAGCTAAGAGACGTGGAATGTGCTATGAATATGACTGAGCTCATCGAGTAACTGCAAATGGTACGTAACCCTGCCCACTCCGGCAACAACCCTGAACGGACCAATATACCTTGGGTCCAGCTTGCCCCACTTCCAAAATTGGATGATGCCTTTCTAAGGTTACAACTTCAGAAGTACCATGTCACCAACCTGAAACTCGAGATCAGATCGTCGCCGATCTGCATAGCTCTTCTGCCGACTCTGCGCAGTCTGCAATCTGTCGTGCACCTGTTGTATTAACTCGGCAGTCCAAAGCACCACCTCTGTGCTACCCATGACTCGCTGACCGACCTCGCCCTAGCAAATCGGGGTTCGACACTTCCTCCCATAGAGCATCTTGAAAGGAGGATGATCGATACTGGCATGGTAGCTATTTTTGTACGAGAACTCTGCCAATGGGAGGTACGAATCCCAACTACCACCGAAGTCCAAAACACATGCCCGGAGCATATCCTCTAGGGTCTGGATAGTCCACTCACTCTGACCATCATTCTGTGGGTGGAAAGTCGTGCTGAAGTGCAGTTAAATACCGAACTCCTCATGAAATCTCTTCCAGAATCTGGAAGTGAAACACACATCTTGGTCTGAAACCACTGATATCGGGACTCCGTGGCGCACGACTACCTCACGGATATAGATGTTTGCTAACTTATTTACCGAGATGCTCTCCTGAATAGGGATAAAATGCTCGCTGTTGGTCAACTGATCCATGATGACCCAAATCGAATCCACCATTTGCGCTGTCCGCGGTAACTTCGTAATGAAGTCCATTGTGATCACTTCCCATTTCCAAACGGGGATAGCCAACGGCTCCATTTTGTCGTGAGGTCGCTGATGCTCGGCCTTCACTTTCATGTAAGTCAGGCACCTCTCCACATACCAAGCCACATCTCGCTTCATGCAAGGCCACCAATAATCAAGCCAAAGATCTCTATATATCTTGTCGCTTCCGGATGAAAAGAAACCCTCGACATGTGCGCCTCCTCCATCAGAATCTGTCATGTACCACCAAAATATGGAACCCAAACCCTCCGATGCAAAGTCTTTAATCCCCGACTATCATAATCAAAATAGGACACTTGACCCACTATGCGCTCACTCCGCCGGTACTTCTCCTTCAAGGCCTCGACGTGAGCCTCGTGAAGCTGCTCCAACGATGGAGTAATCACCGTCATCCTTAGACACAAATCCCGGATAAGAGTACACGTCGCCTTGTGCTCAAGGCATCAACGACCACATTCGCCTTCCCAGTGTGATAGAGGATCTCACCGTCGTAGTCCTTCACCACATCGAGCCACCTGTGATGTCTCATATTCAGGTTTGGCTGATCCATCAAATATCTCAGACTCTTTTGATCCATGTAAATAATACAACATGCCTCATACAAGTAATGTCGCTAAATCTTGATGGAGAAAACCACAACCCCTAACTCCAAATCGTATGTAGGGTAGTTCGCTATATGTGGCTTCAGCTGCCTCGAAACGTACGCAATCACATGACCTCGCGGTATAAGAACTGCTCTCAATCCAGTGATCGAAGCATCACAATAGACCACGAAGTCATCCACACCCTCTGGTAAAGTCAGGATCAGTGCCTCACATAGCTTTTTTCTCAAAGTCTCAAATGTCGCCTACTACTCAGGCCCCTAACAGAAGGTAACTGATTATGAGCAGGTTTGGTGTGATGATTAATTGTGTGTGAGCGATCCATATCCCCATGGGGGATATGTACGTGATAATAGGGATGGACTGGTTGACCAGGTTTGGTGTGATGATTGATTGTGAGGGTCAGCGGGTAGTAGTTCGAACCCCAAGTGGGGAAGAACTGATTATTTATTGAGAGGGTACCAGAGTTGGATCAACATTTTGTTCTGCTACTAGGGCTCGACAGTATTTACAGCATGGTTGTATGGGTTATCTCGTGTATGTGGTGGACACTCGGGTTAGGAAGGAGGTTTCAGTTTCAAACGTGCCTATGGTTAGGGAGTTCCCAGATGTGTTTCCGGAAGATTTACCCGGTGTGCCTCCTGAGAGGCAAGTTGAGTTTCGGATTGATTTGGTTCCCAACGCGGCCTCGATTGCTAAGGCGTCGTACAAATTAGCACCACCAGAGATGTAGGATTTGTCCTCTCAGCTTCAGGAGCTGTTGGGCAAGCAGTTTATCAGACCTAGAAGTTCGTCTTGGGGAGCATCGATTATGTCTATGAAGAAGAAGGATGGTTTGCAGTATTGATTATCAGTAGTTGAACAAGTTGACGGTGAAGAACCGTTACCCACTTCCACAGATTAATGATCTCTTGGTTCTCCAAGATCGATTTGAGGTCAGGATATCATCAGATGAGGGTTAGAGAGGAGGACGTGGATAAGACCGTGTTTCGAATTCGCTATGGTCGTTACGAGTTCGTGGTGATGATTTGATGAATTGAGTGTGTAGGCTGGAGCTCAGCCGATCGGTCATTGTTTTTATTGATGATATCATGGTCTATTCCAAGACCAAGGAGCAGAATGATGAGCACTTTTGAAAGCTTCTGGGAGTTTTGAGGCGAGAACGGATATATGCCAAGTTCTCGAAGTGTGAGCTTTGGTTACGGGAGGTCCAGTTCTTAGGGCACCTCGTTAACCAGAACGGGATTCTGGTTGACCCAGCCAAGATTAAGGTTGTTATGCAGTGGGAGGTCCCTAAGACTCCATCGGAGATCAGCAGTTTTCTGGGTTTAGCTGGGTATTATTGGAGATTTATTCAGGATTTCTCCAAGGTTGTTGTACCCCTCACTCGTTTAACGAGGAAGGGCGTGGATTCTTATGGGGGTCTGAGCAGTAGGTTGTATTCGAGACTTTGAGAAAGAAGTTATGTAAGGCCCCAGTGTCGACCCTCCCAGAGGGTGTTGAGGATTTTGTTGTATATTGTGATGCAGCCATCACCGGTCTAGGGGCAGTTAATGCAGCGATGGAAGGTTATTGCTTATGCTTCTCGACAGCTGAAGCCGCACGAGGTGCGATATCCTACACATGACCTGGAGTTGATGGCGGTGGTGTTTACCCTCGAGATTTGGTGGCATTAACTATATGGGGTCCGGTGTACCATTTACACGAATCACAAGAGTTTGAGATATCTCATGGATCATGTAACAACCGGATTTTCAGAGGTATTATGGTGTAGGTTAATCTTGTGATTAAAGGAGGGACTCGATGAGTTGAGGGTCCAACTCGCCGAGTCGAGTCGGGTTTCTCCCGTGGATTTAATGAGTGAACTCGACGAGTCCGAGGAGAGGGACTCACGGAGTAGGCGCTGATTAGAGAAACCCTAATTTCCGGGGTTTGGGACCTATTTAAAGTCACTTATAGCCTCATTTGCGGCCACCCTTTCCCTGGAAGCAAACCCTAAAGGTCATTTGAGCTAGAAAGTGAGAGAGAAGCTATCTTGGGATTTTTAATGCATCATTTGAGAAGAAGAGAAGGAGATCAAGCAAGGATCAAGAGGGGGAACGTTAGATCCAGTGATAGATCGTCCAGAGCTTATGAGGAAGGTAAAAGTCTGCACCTTTCTCATTATTTTGGTTAGATCTCATGTGTTTGGAGTTCTAGGGCTTTTACCACCTTTGGTTTGGGACTTTGAGTAAAATGGATTAGCTAGAAGCCTAGTCCTCAGATCTGGACCTTGTGAGGTCCCTAGAGTCCAAAGGTCCCAACTTTATTCGTCCAAATGAGGGTTTTTGTGCTTAACACCTTAAGAAGGGCTTGTTTTGGCATTTTGAGGCATTTATGCCATGCATGAACGTAAAGGTCGAGACTTTATGTGTCTCTGGTGTCTTAAAGGGCTAGATCTAGGGTTTGGAATGAGAGATCTGACTTTGGACGTCTGAATGAGGAATCAGACCGAGGGGACTCGTCGAGTCCATTAGTTGACTCGACGAGTCAGTGAGGGTTTGTCCCGATGAGCTTAAGCATACGATAGCTCGACGAGTTGGGGGTCAACTCGACGAGCTGAGTTGGACTGTCACGAGATTTCTGAGGAAAGTAAGTGGACTCAACGAGTCGCAAGGGTGTACTCGGCGAGTCGGGTCAGACATGGACTGTTGACTCGAGTTTGACTTCTGTTGACTCTAGGGTTGGTCAACATGAGTAATGGAGACCATGGAGGGGTAAAATGGTCTTTTGCCCAATTCAAGAGTTAGAGAAAGAAGAATAGCCCTCATTTATTGGGGTCGTGTGAAGAGTATTGATTAGAGATATTCATCTTTTGTGCTAGGCGGAGGCTAGTTCGAGTTTCGGGTGCGAGGGTATTTACTTGCTGCTTGTCAGGTGAGTCTTCTCACTATACTTTACCTTGAGTGGTAAGTAGAGTTATGTGACAGAGTATCTTGTATGCTATGTATGTGATGTGTTGCACTGCATTATTTCTATGTGATTTATGTTGTGTGTATTCCAGAGTTTATAGAGTTAGGACCGGAAGGTCCACAGAGTTAGGACCAGAGGGTCCACAGAGTTAGGGCCAGTGGGCCCACAGAGTTATAGCCTCGAGTGGCTAATATGTGTTATATGTGGTATTTTGGGGAACTCACTAAGCTTCGTGCTTACGGTGTTATGTGTTATGTGTTTCAGGTTGTTCTCAGGAATCGCGGGAAGGCACCGGCTTGATTGTACACACCAGAGAAATAGTTATGTTTTGAGGATCCTGGATTTTTAATGGAGTGGTGTTTTTTAATTTGAATAAACGAGATTTCCATACAATTTGTTATGAAAAGTATGCGATTTTAAAATGAAAAATCTGTTTGAAAATTACGGTGTTACAAGTTGGTATCAGAGCCTTGGTTTGAGGGATTCGGATACGCCTTCGGGTAAATCTGGACTCAAACTGAGGATTTGAGAGAAATTTTCAAAGAAATGATTTTTCTAAAGCAAATAAAAGTTTCTAAGAGAAAACGAGAAGGAGCAGTGTGTACAATCAGCCAGAGCCCGAACGGTGATTTCCGAAAATACCCTTATTTTGTGTTATGAGATATTCTATGAGATATTATGCATGCTAGAGATAGGCTAGGTATTTCATATTTTAGGACTAGAGTGGCCTGATTTGTGATGCCTTAGCCTAGGAGTTACGGTTATCTGTGATATGCTTTCGAGTATGTGTTGAGTAAGAGTATCCAGAGGGAATCCTTTTGAGAGAGGGATTGAGTAGAAGAGTAATCTAGGAGAGATACCTGGATGAGCATTCGTGGAATCCTCTGAGAGGGTAGTCATAGGCCCGCGTGGGGAGAAGATGCTTGAGTTCGGTGATATCCTACGAGTATGAGGAGCGCAAGTAGGATAATAGCCTAGAGAGGTTTTATGAGGTTATTCGATGCCCGAATGTTGCTTGCTTCGTGCTTTGTGGAACTCTCGATGATGGGAGTTAGCTACTAAGTGAACATGACGATATTCAGGAGGTAGATGGCTGGCATCATTAGGAGTTATTCAGCAGCTGATGGCGGAGAGGTGTGAGAACCTAGGAAGAGCCTAGGAAAGGGTGACCCTAGTCAGATGAGTACACTGACAGAGTTGGATAATCTGCAGAGGAACGAACACGCATGACGGGGTTGGTGATTGAGAAGGTCGAGCAGCTACTTAGGAACTCGGGGATGGTCTGTGTGGAAAGTATGGGTAGATGTGGCAGTTAGTATGGGCCCGTACTACTGAAAGCAGAGGACCCATACTCGATACAGGGAACATTTCGGAGGTTTTAAGTAGCAGATCGAGAGGTGATTTCATGGTTCGTGTACCATGATTTGCAGCAGATCGAGAGGTGATGTCATGGTTCGAGTACCATGATTCGTAGAGGATTGAGAAGAGATAACATGGTTCAAGTACCATGATTCGTAGCGGATTGAGAAGAGATAACATGGTTCGGGTACCATGATTCATAGCAAATCGAGCGGTGGCCACATGGTTCGAGTACCATGACCCGTGGCAGTTAGTGTTATTGGTTCTACCAGTTATTCCGTGGTGATTGGTTAGACCGAGATCAGAGGTGAAAGAGTATGGGGCTAGAGGGCAATGATGAACGAGTTCTAGTGAAGCATCCCTTAAAAGGGAAATCGAGTTAGCTCCGAGGGATTGTTGGTGAGATGCCAATTGGAGTCGCAAGACTCAAGAATGAGTAGAGATGGCGGTTATGGAGGATTACGGCATGAGTTGAGCAATCAGCCGATGGTGGAGATGTTATTTTTTGTGACCTGAGCGGTGTTATTTATGTTCCTGTGGGAAACAGGAGAGGTATTGAGATTTTCGGTTTCCAAGGTTGGGGGTGAGCCCTGTGGGGTAGCTTTGGTTACGATCTTTCATCAGAGTATTTGGGCAGTATGTCTGCCGAGAGGTAATGTTAGAGCATGAGCAGGTTGTCAGCGGGGACTGAGATGATTAAGGACAAGGATACACCCTATTTGAGCATAGTAGGGCATGTATTAGCTACAGCGGCAGACGATCAAGAAGAAGATATTGGGGCGGTGGCTCTTATTGTTTATGACGAGTATCGAGTGTGGCAATGAGGACTCCACTCTTATTGCAACCCACGTAATGGAACGTTGGTTGAAGAGTCGAGGATGAGGAATATGATAGTTCGTTATTTTCAGACTGAGAGTCAGGGCTACGACTGGACAGTTGAGATGTCCGGTAGTGGGATGGTACGAGATCCTGAAGGACTAGAGGTAGTCATGATGAGAAGTTTCTGAGGATTTCATCGGAGATTCGGGGTATCTGGAATTGCTTGACCTCCATCGGGGGGATCATCAAGCATTGCGTATCACCTTCCAAGAGTAGGTGCGATGGGATTGGTAAAAACAGTATGTGGGTTAGATTGTTGGCGAACCAATTGGTGATGGTTCGAACCCTGAGTGGGGGAGAACCGGGTACTTTTGAGGAGATAAGAGATTGGTTCAAGAACGGTTAGAGAAATGGATAAAGAGGCTTGCGGTATGGATTCCTGAGACCAGGGTTATTGGTGGTCAATGAGAGGTGCAGAGTGAGATAGTGCATGTGGTACGTGCTTGAGAAAGGATGAGTGTCTCCACGGCAAGTGGCCGTTGGTCGGAGACCTTATGGGGTTAGGAATCCTTCAAGGTTAAATGGGTGAATTCGAGGTGGTTGGCTTGTGAGGTTAGTTCAGCGGTTGAGAATTTCGGGTTCAGAGTATGGGCTATTATATGCAGTATGGGAAGGGAAGAAGTTGATTGGGCAACCAACTTCAGGGTCGTTATGAGTATTCTTGCATTAGTTTTGAGCAATAGAGAAGGAAATTTCGGATTGTCAACTTCGTGTTCTGAGTCGTTGGCAATTTCTCCGTGTTTTAAATTGGGGGATGGAGTATTCCGGGGTTACAAGTGGCACAAGAGAAAGACCGGTTGTGAGGTTCCGAGGAAGCAATGCGGTATCTGAGTATGATGCCATGAGTATGAGATCAGTGGTAGAGTCGAGACACTACGGGGCGTTGTGATGGTATTCCGGAGTATCCGAGTTTAATGTCCTAAAATCTCGGATTGTTTTGAGTTTGAGTTTGAGTTTGAGATGTCGAGTGGTGTATCAAGTGTCTATGGTTCCGGTGGGGACCCTTCAGCTAATTGACATCAAATGAATTTATTTGAGAATGTGAATTGCAGCGAGAAAAAGAGGTTTTGTCACGACGGTGGTCGTCCGAAGTAGTGATGCTTAGCCCGGATGGGTGTGTGTGTACCTATCTATGCTGGGCCACAGAGCATGAGTTAATGATCGCAGTATGGTGTCAACCTGAGGATGAGATTGTGAAGTGGTAAGAGTAAGTGCGGTAAGACTGCGGGGAGCTGCAGTTTCAATGAGTCAGTGCAGAGAGGTGTGGTGATGCTACGGGGAGCCGTAGTACTCACTATTCAGTGAGAGGGTGTGGTGATGCTACGGGGAGCCGTAGTACTCACTATTCAGTGAGAGGTTGTGGTGATGCTACGGGGAGCCGTAGTACTCACTATTCAGTGAGAGGTTGTGGTGATGCTACGGGGAGCCGTAGTACTCACTATTCAGTGAGAGGTTGTGGTGATGCTACGGGGAGCCGTAGTACTCACTATTCAGCGAGAGGTTGTGGTGATGCTACGGGGAGCCGTAGTACTCACTATTCAAAGAGGGGTGTGGTGATGCTACGGGGAGCCGTAGTACTCACTATTCAGTAAGAGGTCATTGTGATACTACGTGGAGCTGTAGTACCCACTAGTCAGCGAGAGAATGTTGTGATGAAGTGCTCTCTGATCAGAGCTTGACGCAAAAGAGTTTTAGGCTTGGGTAGCCCTAATATTTGACTTGTGGAAGCCTGGGGTCGAACCAGGGGCGAGACTGGGTCTCCATGTTTGTCGGAAGTCGTTATATTCCGAATGGAGTAGTGGTTTTCATGGCCAAGGGAAGTGAATCAGTGAGGTACGCATGGGTTGCGGGTCTTGAGTCATGAGTTGAGTGGTTCATTGGGACGAGTGGTTCCAATTCTGGATCGGACCAGACTCTCGATATTGAGTTTGACTCTAGTGGTGCATTGAGTAGGCGAAATGAGACTCCGGATTCTGAGATGGGTTCCATTTTGAGGAATATTGTTTGTCATCAGATGTTTTGGACCGGAGTGGGTCAGTTCGTTGGTGCGGGAGGTACCGCAAGGCGCTCGTATCTAGGGAGTAGTGTTCGGCGGGGGTCGAGGGTGAAACAATTTTGTAGGATTATGGAATCCGTTGGGGTAAAGAGAACTTCGTGACTTGGGTGTCACTGGGCCGAGATAGTTGTTATGAGAAGGAAGTTAGTAAGACATTTCAGGATATGTTATGGGTGACCTTTGGAGGTTCAACTGTGGAGTCAGAAGTTGACCTAGTGCTCAGTATTAAAAAGGGGTATGAGGAACGAAGCTGGGACTTGTGATTGTGATGTCTGAGGACACTTCTGAGCGAGCCTGGTTATTCTCTTGTGTCTGAAGGGCAGAGTGTTGAGGATTCTTTGTTCGGATGGGTTCTGATAGCAGTTTAGTGTATGATCCCTGGTGAGGTGTGGACCCTTCCGTTTCTTGGGGCGTGATTTGGATCATTAGCATGTTGATATGAGTGAGCGGTAGCCGATTGTTGGATTTGGTCTTGTGAGAATCAGAGGATTAGTGAGTTATCAGGGTTTGATATTCGAGGAGCGAATATCATGGTGATCGCTTGAGTAGGCGGTCCGGCGGCGGGAAAGGCCACTAGAGCTTCCGGTTAGTAGGGAGGAGTATATTAGCGACGAAAGAGTTAGTTCAGTTCTAGTCTTGGGAGTTTTGTGTGGTTTCAGGTGTCCATAGAGAAAGATATCGGGGTAGTATGAGATCCTTTCGGTGGTGCCTTTTGGGTTGATGATTTCATTATGTGAGTGGTTAAGGAGTGATTTCGAGGGCGAAATCTAATTCAAGTGGGGGAGAATTGTAATATCCGGATTTTCAGAGATATTATGGTGTAGGTTAATCTTGTGATTAAAGGAGGGACTCGACGAGTTAAGGGTCCAACTCGCCGAGTCGAGTCGGGTTTCTCCCGTGGATTTAATGAGTGGACTCGACGAGTCCGAGGAGAGGGACTCGTCGAGTAGGCGTTGATTAGAGAAACCCTAATTTTCGGGGTTTGGGACCTATTTAAAGGCACTTATAGCCTCATTTGCGGCCACCCTTTCCCTGGAAGCAAACCCTAAAGGTCATTTGAGCTAGAAAGTGAGAGAGAAGCTATCTTGGGATTTTTAATGCATCATTTGAGAAGAAGAGAAGGAGATCAAGCAAGGATCAAGAGGGGGAACGTTGGATCCAGTGATAGATCGTCCAGAGCTTATGAGGAAGGTAAAAGTCTGCACCTTTCTCATTATTTTGGTTAGATCTCATGTGTTTGGAGTTCTAGGGCTTTTACCACCTTTGGTTTGGGACTTTGAGTAAAAATGGATTAGCTAGAAGCCTAGTCCTCAGATCTGGACCTTGTGAGGTCCCTAGAGTCCAAAGGTCCCAACTTTATTCGTCCAAATGAGGGTTTTTGTGCTTAACACCTTAAGAAGGGCTTGTTTTGGCATTTTGAGGCATTTATGCCATGCATGAACGTAAAGGTCGAGACTTTATGTGTCTCTGGTGTCTTAAAGGGCTAGATCTAGGGTTTGGAATGAGAGATCTGACTTTGGACGTCTGAATGAGGAATCAGACCGAGGGGACTCGTCGAGTCCATTAGTTGACTCGACGAGTCAGTGAGGGTTTGTCCCGATGAGCTTAAGCATACGATAGCTCGACGAGTTGGGGGTCAACTCGACGAGCTGAGCTGGACTGTCACGAGATTTCTGAGGAAAGTAAGTGGACTCGACGAGTCGCAAGGGTGTACTCGGCGAGTCGGGTCAGACATGGACTGCTGACTCGAGTTTGACTTCTGTTGACTCTGGGGTTGGTCAACATGAGTAATGGAGACCATGGAGGGGTAAAATGGTCTTTTGCCCAATTCAAGAGTTAGAGAAAGAAGAATAGCCCTCATTTATTGGGGTCGTGTGAAGAGTATTGATTAGAGATATTCATCTTTTGTGCTAGGCGGAGGCTAGTTCGAGTTTCGGGTGCGAGGGTATTTACTTGCTGCTTGTCAGGTGAGTCTTCTCACTATACTTTACCTTGAGTGGTAAGTAGAGTTATGTGACAGAGTATCTTGTATGCTATGTATGTGATGTGTTGCACTGCATTATTTCTATGTGATTTATGCTGTTTGTATTCCAGAGTTTACAGAGTTAGGACCGAAAGGTCCACAGAGTTAGGACCAGAGGGTCCACAGAGTTAGGGCCAGTGGGCCCACAGAGTTATAGCCTCGAGTGGCTAATATGTGTTATATGTGGTATTTTGGGGAACTCACTAAGCTTCGTGCTTACGGTGTTATGTGTTATGTGTTTCAGGTTGTTCTCAGGAATCGCGGGAAGGCACCGGCTTGATTGTACACACCAGAGAAATAGTTATGTTTTGAGGATCCTGGATTTTTAATGGAGTGGTGTTTTGTAATTTGAATAAACGAGATTTCCATACAATTTGTTATGAAAAGTATGCGATTTTAAAATGAAAAATCTGTTTGAAAATTACGGTGTTACAGATCAGCCGAATCTGAACATGAGACAGTGTAGGTGGCTTGACATAGTCAGGGATTAGGGATGTATGAATTAATCAAAGAATCGAACCAGGACCACATAAGAGTATTCAGTTTGGTTTTAGATTTTTTTGAATGAACTAATCAAATAATCAAACCAGGACCACATAAGAGTATTCAGCTTGGTTTTAAATTTTTTTGAATTTCTATTTTTCAGTTTAAGAATGGTTTGGTCTGTTTCCGAAACTGATCTCATCCAGATACAAAGGAAATAGAATATAAAACGTTACCGAAATAAGAACTGTATAGGAACCGAAATGTAAATCAGTTCAGTTCTCGGTCCCTTGAATTTTTATTTTTTGTTTCCATTTTTTCGGTTCCCATTTAGTATGGTACAGTTCTCGAACCGATCACATCCCTAGTACATATGCATGCTAACACCCGTCCACGAAAGATAAAGTCCATATACACCTCACAATTCTCAAACTAAAGCATGAATGAAAATTCTCAAAGGTTACATGGCTTTCTTGATTTAACCAAAATTGAGCATGAAACAAACAAAAAAAGCGAATTTAAAAAGCAACCCACAAAATATAAATGAAAATTTCTCAAGGGTTATATATTGTTTTACCAATTTAAGGTGATAAGATTTACGAATGATTCAAGCTTTTATGAGATAGGAAATTACTCAAAACATAAATGCAAAAATTTACAAAATGTAGAAATAAAGAAGCAATTAGCACCAACGAACTTGTGTATGACATCAAGAGTGGAAGGTGTCGATGTGTTTGTGCAAGTGACAATGAAAAAACCCTAGATTTGAAATTGTAGATGAAACGATAAAGGAAAAAAAAGAGTTTTAACAAAAAGGAAGATATGGAGGGTAAATCATTTACTGTATCTATTTTCCCTAGGGGTGTTCGATTAGATGGATCGGTTTGATCCAATCCAATCAAGTGAATACAAATTGATTTCGGTTTTCAAAACATGGATCCGAATAGTCCAAATTAAATTCAAATCCGATCCAATTACAATTCGGTTGGATCGGTTTTTATAATTCGGTTTTTAAAAACTAAAACATTTTAAAACAAAATATAATTATAATATTACCGAATTTTTCACAAGAAGAAAAAACAAATTATTTAGTTACGATTTGAAATTTATAAGCAACTATTATGAATTTTATGTTATATATAATGTATATTATATTCTATATTTTATAGATAAAAAACTTTTGAGAGAAACGCATATTAATATTTTTTATTAGGTGAAACTTTTTTAACCTATTTCAAAAAATAAATTACAAAATTACTAATAAATAATTATAGATATATATTAAAAATAAATAAATAATAAACTGTTATTCGGTTTTTTTTGGACTATTCGGTTCATATTTTACAAACCATAACCAATCCGAAATCCAAAATAATAATTCGGTTTTGTTAAAAACCAATCCATAAATCCGAATATCCGAACCAAATAGTCCAATCCAAATTGTCCAATTGGATAATTCGGTTTTATCCAAATACTGAACAACCCTAATTTTCTCTTCAATAACAATAGTTTGTTGTAAATTTGAAAAGATAAGATTTGAAGAAATTTAAGATGAAATCAAACAAGAAACCTTTTAGGTTTCTCTCAAAGAGAACATACTGAGAAAGGGGAGACGTAATAAAGGCATACCTTCTCAAATCTCAATCGTACGCACGTCGATGGAACAATTAAGACGGAAACCAAACAGCCTCAAGATTTGAAGTTTTTAAATTTTTTTCATATAACATTTTTTAGGGTAAATTATGATCCATGTGTTTTGGGTAATTTGTGTGGTTGGTCTTTCACTATTTTCTTTTAATTAAAACGGTGCCTATGGTTTGATTTGGTGGGTCACTAGTCGTGATCAATTTAAATTGGCTATTTTACCTTTAATGTTATTTTTAATTTCTTTTATAATTCTATTTTAATTATTATATAAATTAAATTAGTAAATAAACCCAACCTACCATAACTAAACCCCACCCACACTCTCTCTCAGTCATTGGTCCTGATCAAATTAAAATGATTATTTTACTCTTAATGTTATTTTTATTTTTTTTTTATAATTCTATTTTAATTATTATATAAATTAAATCAATAAATAAACCCAATCATTTTTTTGACAAAATTACGTAAATGGTCCTTGTGGTTGACACAATTGACCAATTTTGGTCCTTATGACAGATTTTGTGCGTAGATGGTCCTTGTGGTCTCAAAATCTTGCAAAGACAGTCATTTTGGCTAATGGTGTTAACTTTTTCAGTTAAGTCTCTTGTGAAATGACCCATTTGCCCTTCATGCCATAAGGACCATTTATGTAATGTATTCCAGCCACAGGCACCATTTATGTAACTTTGTCTATTATTTATTATGTTTTTTGTTTAATTTATTTATACTTATATGATTTTAAAAAATTTGAAGTTTAGTTCGAAGATTTTCTTGATTTTTTTTTTAAAATTTATTCGCTTGCATTTTTTGATATTTTATTCGTATAATTTTTTCGAATTTCTTTTATGTTTTATTCGAATACATTTATTAATATTTCTTTTTGACTTTTTGCTTGAATAATTTTTTATATTTTTTTTGACGTTTTTTCAAATATAGTTTTTAATGCTTTTTTTATATTTTGTTTGTTTATATGTGTTAAAGATTTTCTGGTCACTATAGTCATAATTCGTAACTTAATTCACTTACAATTATATTTTTCTATTTTTTTTGTTCTTTTAATATATATATATATATATATATATATATATATATATATATATATATATATATATATATATATATATATATATAAGGTTATATAATTTTTGTAATTCATGTATATAACTATATAACACATATAAGGTTGTATAATTATTATTTTTATAACGCTTTCTATAAACATTTTTTTAAATATATAAAAAAAACTTTGTTAAATATGAATATGATTAATATAGATAGGCTAATCGGAACATATAGGCTAATCGGAAAAAAATGTCTAAAAGATTTAAATAATTCGAAAATACTAAAGTTAAGTCCAACGTGAAATAACATGAGCGCTCTCGTCAATAGTACGAGACAAAAAAATTTACATTTTTTTATTAAAAATTTTACATTTTTTATTAAAAATGTTCATAAAAAGCTTTACAAAAATAATAATTATACAACCTTATATGTGTTATATAGTTATATATTTGAACTATAAAATAATACTTATAAAACCTTATCTATATTAAAAGAACAAAAAGAAGAAAAATATGATTGTAAGTGAATTAAGTTAGAAATTATGATTACAATGACCACGAAATCTTTAACAAATACAAAAGAACAAATGTGGAAAAAAACATTAAAAAATATATTTGAACATAAACTAAAATAGAATAGAAGAAATTATTTAAACAAAAAGTCAAAAGAAATATTAATAAATGTATTCGAAAAAAAAGTCAAAAAATTAGAAAAAAATATACGAACAAAATATCAAAAAATATAAGTGAAAAATATAAAGAAAAAACATTAAATAATATATTCGAACAAAACGTCAAAAAAAATCTAAATCGTAGTAAATTAAATAAAAATAATAATAAATAACAGATGACGTTACATAAATGGTCTCTGTGGCTAGAAAAAATTACATAAATGGTCCTTATGGTAGGAAGGGCAAATGTGTCATTTCATAAAGGACTTAACAGAAAAAGTTAATACCGTTAGCCAAAAGGACTATCTTTGCAATATTTTAAACCACAGGGACCATCTATGCAAAAAATTTGTCATAAAGACCAGATTTGGTCAATTGTGTCAACCACAAGGACCATTTATGTAATTTTGTCTTTTTTTTAATTGGGACGATCCCTAGGGTTTGATTTGTTGCATCATTGGTCTTGTTGCATCATTGGTCCTGATCAAGTTAAAATGACTATTTTACCTGTTATTTTAAATTTCTTTTACAGTTCTATTTTAATTATTATATAAATTAAATCATTAAATAAATCCAACCATTTTTTTAAATGGTTTGATTTGTTGTGTTATTGGTTATATTCAAGTTAAAATGACTATTTTACCCTTAATGTTATTTTTAATTTCTTTTATAGTTCTATTTTAAATTTTAATCCACTAATCTAATAAATAAAACATTTTCGCCACGTGGCAATTGTTCAGCCCACCTCAAGCTTTTTTTCACGTTCTAAGTTTCTAACTGAAATTCCTAAAGTGCCCCTTTCATTTGGTACGTTTTATACTTCGTCTGCTAAGATGAAATCAAAAAATTGAAAAATCTTATCTTGATTTTGTTCCTAATTTCCTGCAATTGAAATTTCAAATGCTGATAGCAAGAAATCAACAATCATCGATAAATCAGCACGCTAATATCAAGAAATCAGGATTCTCCAAATTTGAATCGGCCTTTTTCCGACTTCGTATATACCTCGAACGCACATTCATCTCCAACAAAGCTAAGTATCTCCTTCACCTTCGTCTCTCTTATTTCAGTTAAGATTCACTCATGTGTCTCTCATCTTAGATTCTTAGTATACGTCCGGTCACCATCTGATTGTTGATACTTCCTTTCCCAGGCACCCTGTCCATCGTCTTCATTAATTTTAATTAGTTTTGTGTTATTTCATATTGCATTCAATTTAATCTTTTCTTTACTCCTCAAGGATCTATTCGTCCTTCATGGGGTGAAAGCAAAATGGGAGATATTGCCTCGTATGTTGCTAAAAAAGTAAATTTGAACCCCAAATTACAACTCTATTAGTTTTTGTTTGTCAGAATGCTAATCTGGAATCCATCCAGGTATAGGTCTATGTCTTGAACCCTAATTTGTTTTCTTCTTATTATGAATTCTTTATCTTTTAAAAGTTTTTTTTAATCTGATATTGCCACGGTTAGTTCATCTATTCTCACCATCATTTATGATTTGGGTTATGATAAGTAGCACTACATTATTTATGGTTTTCACTTTCAAGTCTCTTGGTGATGTTTATTTTGATTTAAAAATCGAATTTTATCATTTTCTGTTGGAAAGTGGTCTGGACAACTCACCTGGCTTGGGATTAAGCAGGTCACAAATGGGTTCAATGATAACACTTATGTGCTTTGCTTTCACTCATACCTCACTTTTTAATTATCTACTTTTCTCATTATCTAATTGCTTAAACATGTAATATTGTAGTCTGTATGAATTTCTATTAGGTTAATCATCTTGAAATCAAGAAGATACATTACTCTCTCTGATTTCTTTTTACTTGTGTCTTTATTGTAGAGAATTTTCATGGAAGTGGAGACGGTGTGATAATCCAAAGCGCCATCATTTGCATATGATTTTCGTTCACCAAACTACAGAAAATCACTTGATCTCGATGTCCAAGCATGCTTTTTTGTCGGACATTGTTTTCTTTCTCTAACATTTTTTCATCTTTCTAAATCATATATTAACGCTACATGACCTTTTTTATTCTTTTCTCAGCTTGTAAAGAATGTGGGAGAATTGAAGGAGAAACTACAATATTACATTCATGAGATATCAGATGTTTTTTTGGAAATGATCTCATTTTGGACACAATATTGATCGTTTTATCCTTATTTGCATGTTGTAGCCTAGAGTTTAAACTCAATTTCATCAGGTGAATGTTATATCTCCCAAATGGAGATAACATGATTATAAAAACAAGTTTTCTCTTACAAGGAAGCATGTGGAGAAAAGTGGTATGTATGCTATGTTTCTTTCTTTTTGTTGTAGTCTTACACATATTATCCGCCTCTATATTTTAGAGTCTCACATTTCTTCTCAAAGTCTCTTTTGAAACAACTTTCTAATTAGTACAAGGTATAAACAAAATGAATTTCTTTTAAGTGGTGTATGTAACGTCCCAATTTTCAAGACCAAAAATTTTGTTTTTAATTAAGCAATTTATAAAACAGTTTACTGAAAAACATAATCGATTCATATCATTTCATAAAACATAGTCACATGTCTCAAACCATATCATAAAATAGTAATAGTGTCAGAGTACAATCCCAAGAATCTCATAATGCGGAAATCTTGTGTGCGTGTGATGCGCTGCTAACATGCCGGCTCCTTCCCCTTCGAATAAGAGGTACCTGAAAACAAAACTAAAAACTGTAAGCACAAATCTTAGTGAGTTCCCCGATCATACCATATACCATATAACAAACATACTGTTAGGCAATTCTGGGGTGCCTGACCTACCCATGTCAAGCCATTCTGGGGTGCTTGACCTACCCTGCCAGACAATTCTGGGGTACCTAACCTACCCATGTCAAGCCATTCTGGGGAGCTTGACCTACCCTCCGATTTATCTGAACCGACTATGGGGACTATTTCATCCCCTACTACTACTGCCATATAATAACATAGCATAAACATACTGCCAGGCAATTCTGGGGTTCCCGGCCAACCCTTCGGTCCTTACAACCGTGACACGGGGGCTATCCCCCCTACTACCACTATCACATAACATCATATCATGCTAGCACATAAAACATATCAAGTAGTAGAAAACCTTAGATAATTATCACGAAGACAATCATCTAGCAAACAGCTCCTACTAGTGGGCCGACATTGTGGCCGTAGACCCACTTCTACTGGAAGGTAACTCGTCTCAATGTCGTGCAATAACTGAACTGTCCTCGATGTTGGAATCGACTCCTCTCAAACTCCTACACATAACAACCTTCCTTAATTACCATTTCATACTCATAACCCTTTCAAGGGTCAACTCAGGTCAAAGTCAAAGTGAAAGCCTTGGTCAAAGTCAACATCCTGATTAACTTAACTCGCCGAGTTGATCCATGAACTCGTCGAGTTCTATAGCTCAGAGAAATTCGCATTCGCGATCGAACTCGTCGAGTTACCCTCTAACTCGCCGAGTTTCTCCTTACGACAGAATCGGTACTTTCCACTTGAACTCGTCGAGTCCTTCCTTGGACTTGTCGAGTTCTCCTTCCTACGGGTCGGAACATTTGCTCATCGACTCGTCGAGTTCATCCTTGAACTCGTCGAGTCCTTCTTCATAATAGTTGGGATATTTTCTTGAACTCACCAAGTTCATCCTGGAACTCATCGAGTTCTTGATCTTCAAGTCCATATTCACGTCCATCTTGTTGAGTCCTCTTCTAGACTCAACCAGATTGCTTAGAAACAGAAAAGGTTGGGGAACCATGACCCGACTCGCCGAGTCCTATGAACGACTCGCCGAGTCCCCCAAAGTCCAAGTCCATACAATCGATTTCAGTCGGCTTATTGCATTCAAAGCATAGATCTGGTCTCCTAGTTTCAATATAACACGTAAAGTTACAAACTTTACGTGCATGCATGGGTGTTATGAAGCTAAAACACCAAAACTAAGCCATAAAGGAGTTCTAATGCATAGAATAGGGCCATAGCTCAATAAAGGTGGCAACTTTGAGCTTCCTTAGCTCAAATGTTCCCAGATCTGAAATCATCACTCTAATATTCACTCCAATCCCAAGAGTGACTTAGAAATGTCCCAAAAATGACAAGATGCAAGCCCTAAAGAAGATCTAAGTGAAGGAAAGCCAAGGTTGAAGCTTTTTTCCTCAAACAAGCTGGAAATGCAACCAAGACTCTGGATCTACTGCCTCATCCTTGGACCCCCAAGCCTTTCCTTCCTTCTCTAAGCTTCAAATCACTAAAATGGCACAAAAAGCTCAAGAACACTCACAAACTAATTAGGGTTTCGAGAATAGGGTCTGAGGGTGATGGAGGTTGGAGTGGATGCCATATAAGTTGTTTAAATAGGGCTGTAAACGAACCAAACGAACACGAACGGGGCTTGTTCATGATCGTTTGTTTAAGTTAACCGAACTAATGAACGAACATGCACGGTTAAATGAACGAGTTTTCTTGTTCATGTTTGTTCGTTTAACAAATTACATTGTTCATGTTTCGTTCGTTTATGTTCGTGAACATGATAAACGAACATAAAAAAACGAACATAAACAAACATATATGAACATAAATGAATATATAATATAGTAATGTAATCAAACACAATTAAACATATATGAAGATAAAAGGAACTTATATGAACGAACATGAACAAATGTAAACGAAGAACATAAACGAACGTTCACGAACATAATTAAACAAACGAGACCATTGTTCATGGTCATTCGTTTAACTAAACGAACGAAAATTTGTGTTCATGTTCGTTCGTTTATTAAATAAACGAACATAAAAGAACTTCCCGCCGAACGGTTCACGAACAGTTCGTTGAACGTTCAATTCGTTTACAGCCCTATGTTTAAATAGGGTGCAAACCCTAAAATTTAGGGCTTCATCCAGACAGGTCTACTCGTCGAGTCGGAGCTTCCGACTCGACGAGTAGACTCTTCCACCCGCGTCCAAGATTCGCCTCTTACTCAACGAGTTGGGACCTCCAACTGGCCGAGTCCCAATATAAAAATGTAAAAATTTCATATTTAAAATATGTACCGGGAACCGGGCGTTACAGTGTACATACCTAATTATTTAGTTTGCTGATGTGGATGCCAAAATTGACATGTCGTCCCATTGTTGACTTCTTGCCCTTTGTTTTTAGAAAAATAAGGGACTTTTATATAAAAAAGGAATTTCTTTGGGATTAAGAAGTTACGGTCACGGATGTGTGGTGGTGCAGGTATGATGTTAGACCTTCAATTGGTAGTGCACATTGTTTACCTCGGTGTAAATGTAATGAAGGTATTTTATTTTGGAATAAATGCAAGATACATGCTCCCGTTTACTCAAATTGTATTCCTTCAGATGCAACTTCATGTACAAAAACTATATGATTGCAGATTGTTGTAATTTATATATTGTAAAATCAAGTATGAACTATTAGATGAAATTCCAAATATATACTCAACGTCTACCGTATTGTATGACTATGCAACTAGCTAGAAACTATATGTTTAAATGAACTATTCGACACAAAATAGGCTCTAGGGTTTCCAGAAGAACAAGTGGCCGAAAATCATATCCCAAGGGTCCTATTTATACTGTGACCAGTTAGGGTTTTAGTCAAAAACCCTAATGGACAACTTAATCACCTAGCAGCCCATGGAACCTTCTGGAATAAGGTCATAGATGAATATGGTATTTTAGAGGTATAGCCTTATACTTTTGGATTTTTAAACAAGAAGGGTATTTGTTTATCAAGTTTACTAATGTTTCATATGAAACTACAGGCATTTGATGTCTCTTATACCAGTTTGGTTGCATTGAACATGGAAGGATGATCAAATGTAGACTCTTTTGGTCACTGTATAAAATGAGAATAATGATTGGGATTAAAGTCTCTTTTGCTCCCTAACTTCCAAGTCTTGCAGTATAAAAAGGTTGTAAGTAGCACTAAAGAAGTGGGAATGTTGTGTTGAAAACCATGGAGTGGCGGTATTTATGGGCAATTCTGTAACATCCCAAATTTCGAGTCCAAAAATTTCATTTTAATTAACGGATTATAAAACATTCATAAGAAAATTGCGTAACAATATATCATTTTGTGAATCAATGTATCATGTCTGAAAACCCAAAACATATAATAGCAACATGTCAGAGTACAATCCCAGAATATCTCAAGTGCGGAAAATCAATGCGTGTGTGTATGATGTGCCGCTACCGCGCCAGCTCTTTCCCCTTCGCTGAAGAGGTACCTGAAACCAAAACTATAAACTGTAAGCACGAAGCTTAGTGAGTTCCCTCATCGTACCACACATATACAATACATACTGTCAGGTAGTTCTGGGGTGTCTGACTACCCAGGTCAAGCCATTTTGGGGTGCTTGACTTACCCAGGTCAAGCCATTTTGGGGTGCTTGACTTACCCGTCGGTCTGTTTCACCCGACTACCGGGGACTATTTCACCCCTACCACTACCACATAACACACATATACTGCCAGGCAATTCTGGGGTGCCTGACTACCCAGGTCAAGCCATTCTGGGGTGCTTGACTTACCCGTCTGTCCTTACGACCGACATTCGAGGACTATTTCACCTCCTACTACTACCACATAATATCATAGCATGAACATACTGTCAGGCAATTCTGGGGTGCCCGACCTACCCTTCGGTCCTAACGACCGAACTTGGGAACTATTCTCCCCCTACTACCACTATCACATATAACATATAACATATCATGCTAGCACATAAACATATCAGGTAGTAGCAACCCTAGATGAATGTCACAAAGACAATCATCTAACATACAACTCCTACTGGTGGGCCGACATTGTGGCCGTAGACCCACCGCTACTGAAAGGTAACTCACCTCAAACGAGTAGCTGCTGATAATCTGTGCGGGGAATCTCTGACTGCTGCTGCTCCGGAAATCCTCCGGCAATAATCCCCACAAAACACTTAATCAGAATCTGATATCTACCCTTAGGGTAAAATGACTATTTTACCCCAGACCAAGTCCAAGTCAAAGTCAAAGTCAACTTCCAGTTGACCCGACTCGCCGAGTTGGGTCGTCAACTCGTCGAGTCCCTATCTCTTTAATTGTCCTCATCCACGTCCCTACTCGTCGAGTTTAGCAACGACTCGACGAGTTCTCCTTCTAACACAACCTCGGATGAACCTTCATCCGACTCGTCGAGCGCTATGAACACTCGTCGAGTCCATCTTCATCCTAAGAACACGTCCTGTCCTCGACTCGTCGAGTTGTATGAACAACTCGTCGAGTTCATCTTCAAGAGTTGGGAGATTGCCTTGGACTCGCCGAGTCTGCTTGTGCACTCGTCGAGTCCTATGAACTCCAGGAGTATGGCTTATCCCAATACGTTTGGGTCACTCCCTTGGACCCTCTAAGACCTTTCTTTCACTCAACTGGTTCCCATGAACCATAACAGAAAAAAGGGGAGTCTAACCTTGGACTCGCCGAGTCCCAAGAACGACTCGCCGAGTCGATGCAGTCCAAGTCTTATTTCTTCGATTTCTGGAGTGCAACTCTTGTCCAAATGATAGATCTAGGTCCCTAAACTCAATCTAGCACGTAAAGTTACAAACTTTACGTGCATGCATGGAACTTTGAGCCTAAAATGCCCAAAAAGAAGCTCCTAAGGTGCATGGGGCCTTCCATGGGTGCAAAAGCAACCCCTAACTGCCTTGTGCCCTTCCATGGACCTAGATCCGAAGCCTCAACCCCCAACCATGCTTGCAATCATGGTTGGCTACCAAGAATGACTTATAAAAGCCCTAAATCTCCCCAAAAAGGGGATCTAACAAAAGAACAAGCAAGGTATAGACTTTATACCTTCTGAGAACAGCAAATGATGCACCAAACTCGAATCCTTCAGTCTCCTCTTGATCCTTCTATGCTCTTCCTTCTTCCTTGTGATCAAAATCCACAAAATCACTCAAAAGCCTTGAATCTTGCACCAAAACACTTAGGGTTTGCTAGGGAGGGTTTCTGGGAGCAATAGGGACGAGTGGGGGCTGAATGAGATGATTAAATAGGGTGCAAACCCTCATATTAGGGTTTTTGTCCAGACAGAGCCTACTCGTCGAGTCCAAGATCCGACTCGACGAGTCCCATACTTAAACCCCGCGTTCTATCCCGCTTCTACTCGGCGAGTTGGGCCATCAACTCGCCGAGTCCCAGGCCAAAAATGTAAAATTACATAAATGAAATACCTACCAGGAACCAGGTGCTACAAATTCCCTACATCTGTGAAAATCCATGTTTTATAGCCTTTTGATATGCACATACACTTGTCCTCTTGCTTAATCTCCATTTCAATTGGACCAAATTCCTTCCAAATGTCTGATATATGGACCAATCTTGAATTTTTTGTCCTCAACGTAACTTCCACAATAGGTCAAATGTTCTTTGGGGACATGTACATATCACATCCTATTTTCTTTCGATTATCTATTTTTTATTGCGTCCTACTTTTATTTCTTTCTATTTCACTAACTGTCTTTACACATAAATTGTCTGGCCTTTGTTCTATGTTTTAAACTTAAAATATTGTATTTTTTTTACAAACAAGATCGAATAAAGAAATGCATGTTAGTCTAGAAGAGCTTTTATGTCGTTATAAAGGAACAAATTAATAGGTACTATTTTCATTTCAGGGGCATTCTTGGTTCTAGAATTTGACTATATTGTGCCATGGTGCTTCAGGATACATTTTCCCCTTTTGGGAGGTTCATTGCATCTTGTCAATGTTCAGGTAATTGTCCTACCAAGTTATAAAATCAATATTTTTGTTTTATTGAGAAAACATAAGCTTTTGAATAAATGGGATTTTCATTAATAAAAGAGTCATTAAGAGCCTCACTTCTCTAATATCTATCTGAATTATCTTCCTAAGAGGGTAAACATATGCTCTTTAAGGATTTATTTCGTTTTGCTTTTGTTTTCTTATATTTATATCGTTTAAATTTTGTTTTTGTTTTTTTTTACAATGTTGTTTTTATCAGCTTGTAGTGTTGGGAGGTAGTGGTTTTGTTGGTTCGCCTATACGGAAGGCTGTGATATGAAGGTGTATAGAAGTCATAAGCTAAGCATGTTCGTTGATTACAACTAATTGCAACATACTTTCATTTATTTGTTTACTATACCATGTTACTTTCTTTTCTTTCTATTATAACGTTGTAGTTAATTTTTTTTCTTATTAAAATATTTTATTTTGATAATTCTACCTTGTTGTACTATTTTACTTTCATTTTTTTTGCTTATTAGGGCATTGTACTTTGAAAATCTACTCTCTTATAGAAGTAAACATTGAAAATTGGTTTATATTAGAATTATATTGTTATAATTTGGTAGATTGTTTCAAACTACAATGTTGTTGCTGCGAATTGTGGAAGTATGGTCTCAACATGTTTTGCTCTTTTTACCGGTGTTGCAGTCGGGTTTAAGGTTTTAGCATCTTAGCTTGGTTATTAATAGCATTGTACTTTGATGCCCTCAGTTTTTGGGTGTTTGATAATTGTAAGTTGTTGGTTGTTTTTTACAAAAAATCTTACTTTATTTCATTATACTCTTACTTTTTCCAACTCTCGGGGCAATAGTTCTTTTTTTTTTTTTGAATAATTGATGAATCTCATATGATGTCATGTAGAGGCGCTTGTCTCTATCCATGAGATTAGAGGTATAAAAAAATGTACAGATTGATGGTCTTTCATGGTATTTAAAATGCAATAAAAAACTTGTCATTTATGTTCTTTTTGAATTGTATAATTGTTAAGAATGCAGTTTTAGAAAATAAGCAAGCATCGCAGTTATAATGAATTACATTAATGATTAGTAATAAGATACATTTTTTTAGTATGTGCTTAATAAATTTATTTGTGTAATTATAAGTTTGATTACGATGGTTATAAAATAAATTTGACAACTATTTTTAGTATTTTCATTTTTTTTCTAACCCGTGGGTTCCACAGGTTATAACTTAGTTATTATATAAATTAAATCAATAAATAAACCCAACCTACCCCACCTAGACCCGACCCACACTCTCTTTAGCTTTCCCCCTTATATTCTCGTTTCTAGTCTCTCATTTCCCTTCCTCTCTAAAATCTATCATTGATCTCCTGCACCACCACCATCACCATCTATAAACCACCGACGACAACGACAACCGCTAACCCACTAGACCATCGTGGAAATTGAGTTACATTTTGTCAGGGGGCGTGTTACGATTGATCATGTGTGTTCTTTATGTGTCATCTATGCATCAGTATGCAAATATTTTTACAAAGGGTGTACCTACGCAGTTGTTTCTAGATTTTAGACATAATTTAAAGATTCGAGAATCTCTTACTCCAGCTAAGGGAGGTTGTTAGGTTATATATTTGTGCATGTTTATATATACCATTATATAGTGTATGGACTCTATTATAACTTGTATATGTGTATATTGATAATATCAATGCAACCTTTATCATTAGGGTTCTCCACATAAGTAAACAAATAGGATTCACGAGTTACTAATAATTTCTTATTTAAAACTTTTCAGTTTGAAACTCGTAAACATGTTGTAGAATAAACCTTTAGGGACAAGGTTTGAAAAAGTTACCCCACATAACTTTTTCGCAAACAACCTACTTTAATGTTCTCAAAGATATATCAATTAAAACATGAATTAACATATCATGGAAGCGTGTGTGACATCACACTCACCAAAAGTAACTTTTGAATTTCTTCAAGCTCAAGTGACAGGCAAGTGGGCTTCAAATGCAAGTAGAAGATTTCCTGTCATCTCTTTCATTTCATTTACATTGGTAAAGTGAAAATGAACTTTAAAGGATTGAAAAAGATCTTGAAAATGATTCTACTTGATTGAAAACCTCGAAACTTCTTCTTTAACTTATTCATATGAAGTATTATTTTTGAGTGTTCTTAGCTTCAATGAGTTCACAGTGTCTTCATACACTCCAACTAAATCCAGTAGCTTGAGCTCGAATTAATTAAAATATATTCAACCATGATTTCGTATACATTGAAACCAAACAAGAAAAAAAAAACTTACCTATGGAAAAACCAAAATTAAAAAATAACCCTGTTCAAAACATCCATAATTTAAGAATATGTAAACATACCACATTTCTAAATTTCTTTGATATATATGATGAAGAAGAAAATTACAACTCTATGTGAACAAAGTTTTTGAAATCAAGAAAATAAATCACTGTAAAACCTACTTTCTTTGGCCAATTAATCTCATCAATAACATTACTGATTACACCCCCTGACTTTTATTCAAATTCCACTAACACCCCTCCAACTAAAGTCAACAGCTCTCGCACTAGCCTACTCTATAACTAAGGCTATAATAAAAACTGATTAAAAAAAGAAAGAGGGAGAGATAGCAAGAACAGAATCAAATCAAATCAAATCAATCACCATAACCATAACTAACCAGTAACCTCTCTCTCTCTCTCTCTCTCTCTCTATTGCCATGGTGGTTGTTGATGATTTTGATGTGGATAATGATTTTGATTAAGATTATGATTTTGGTTTTGATGTTGTTGTTGTTGCTTGTAGTTAACTGGAAACAAATCCCATCCACTTTCTGGTTCCATTCGTTTTCCTCCAATCATTGAACTCGATGAAGCTTGTAAATTGTTGTTGTTATTCATCCTTAAATACTGCTGTTGTTGTTCTTGATTGGTGTTGAAAAACTGTCGGAATCCAATTCCCCCGTTGTTTTCTCTATTTCCCAAATCGCCCATGAACCCGGAATTCAGATCGAAGTTGTTACGTGACGGGCCCGCACCGTTTGACCCGTAGAGAAACGGGTGGGTCGGTTGGGAATAGACCGGTTGTTGCATGATTTGAGGTGTCACCACGGCTCCTCGTGAGTCAACCATGTATGGGATTGACCCGAACCCACCTGACCCACCTAGGTGGGGTCCACCTGACACACCTAGGTGGGGCCCACCGTACATGGGAGTCATTTGAAAACCGTTGTGAGGGTAATTCGGAAGGTTGGTGTAGGGAGTAGGAGTAGGAATGGAATTGGAACCGGGCCGGCCTAGAGTGAAATCGATTCCGTTCGGTGTAGGAATGGAATTGGAATTGGAATTGGAACTGGAATTGGAATCTTTGCGGTTTACTTCAACTTGGGTACCGAAAATGGAAATCACGGATTCCTCTCGTTTGTTAAATAGCTTGGAAAGAAAAGGGTTGTTTGGGGGATTTGAGTGGTGATCGTTTAAGTTCAAATCGATGTTTTTAAAGGGTAAAGATTGGGTTTGGGTTTGGGTTTGGGTTTGGGTCGGGGGATAACTTTGGAAAGAGGATACTCTGGAATCGCGATTCCAATCCAGAGTTATACCACTAGCGGAATCACCGATTCCGGTTCCGGTTCCGCCTCCGAAACTATTAAGATCCAATTCCAGTTTCTCTAATCTTCTTGGAGTTTCTTGATAAGACGTGATGGGCATTTTGTCTCGGCTAGAGAAGAGGTTTTCGGTTTTATCATCACCGGATTCCGTCACGTTGAGATCAAAATTAAGACCGTCTGACCGGTGGCTCGACGAGGACGAAAACGTCTTTTCAACTTCCGGAATCCGGCGAAAAGCACTGGTGGCGGCTGAGCCTTTCCATCCAAGGGTACCCTCGAATTGCAAGGGCGAAACGGGTAGTTCGGTAGCTGGTTCCGGTCTGGAAGCGGAAACAAACGAGATTGGTGTCGAGACCGGATCCATCGGAAACTCAATTCCGATTCCGATTCCAGTTTCATCATTAGAAATCTCTTGGTTCAGATCAAAACCGGAAAACCCCTTTTCAACGTTCGCTGCCGATTCCGATTCTTGAACCGGTGGAATTTCTGGTTCCGGGACACGTGTTTCTAATTCCTCTACCGGTCCGGATGAAACTTCGGGTTCTTTTTCGATTCCATTCCCGGAGGACATATTGTGAGAAGAAGAACTACTTGAACTTTGTCCTCCGGAATTGGAATCGACGTCTCTCTCGATTTCAATAGCGACTTGTCTTGCAAGCTCCAACGGATCCACAATTCCGTAATCCAATTCCATATCAGATGGTCTCTTGCTAATCAAATCCTCATCTTGACCTTTCGTTGACTTTTTAGAAAAAGACGAATCGGAATCACTCCCTGAACCCGAATCATCATCCCCACTCCCAATTCCAATTCCATCGTCTTTCTTTCCATCTTCACCATTTTCACTATCTTCATCGCTTTCTGTATTCGATCTTGTTTTAGGGTTTGAAGATTCCCCACCTTCCATCGTCATATCTTCATCTTTCTCTTCACTCATTTCCATCTTTGTATCATTACTTGAATGCAGTAAAGTAGTCAATTCCAATTCCACTGCACCTTCGATCTCCTGCTTCTCGTTTCCATCTTCAATATCTTTATCCATCTGAGAATCATCCAATTCCTCTCCTCCACCACCACCACCGCCGCCTGCTACCGGAGATGTTGAATCAGAAACTCCCGCTAAATCAGTTTCCACCGGACTTCCATCACCACCACCACTTCCGCCTGCCACCGTAGGTACGGAATCAGAAACTCCCGTTAAATGTGCTTCCGGTGGAATGGAATCAGAAACTGAAACTCCCGTTAAATGTGTTTCCAGTGGAATGGAATCAGAAACCGAAACTCCCGTTAAATCGGTTTCTGGCGGAATGGAATCAGAAACTTCCGGCGGAATAGCGGATTCCGTTGACTCATGTGTGAGACTGAGAATCTCTTCTTTATCGGTTTCTTGTTCGATTTTTTCTTCATTATCGACAGCAACGGAAAGACATTCCATTCCATCCGTAATCGGAGTCCATCTATCAATCAAAGCTTTAGCTTTCTCCCGAACCACAGAACTTTTATGACCAAAAAGCCCCTCCACAGTTTTCCCAATTCCAGAACCCAAATCATCCACCTGTAGCTTTTCAAGCACCCTTAAAAACCCAACAATCAATTCTTCCAAATCACTATTCTCCATATCAGTTTGAGCATCTTTAAGCCATTTATCAATGAAAGAGATTCCATCTAACTTTACAAAAAGATCAAGGCACTCTTTGTTTTCAGTTGTTGCAAGGGTATTTGCGACATTTGACCAGTGGTGTGTAGCTTCATTGACATTTTCTTTTTCTTTTTGCATTATGGTGAGGAGCTGGTGAACTCGGGTGGGAGTTGTGAGTCCATCTTTTAACTCAGTTGAAGTGAAGAAGTCTTCGAGTGTCATGTTTTTGCTCTTTACCTACTAATTAAGGCTTCTAAAATTTGACTTTGAAAAACTATCATAAGCATATCCTGCAACATAAAACAATTGTATTATTACTTGTTTTTTTTTCTTATTAAAGTATTCAGCTTTGAAAAACTAGCCAATTATAGCACTGAAAATTGCTTTGTGTTTAAATGGCATTGTTGTAATTGAAGTAAAATATATAAAGTACAAAGTCTATAAATTTGTCATGGCATTGAAGTAGCTCTAATCTAATAATACATTTATCTTGATTTGGGAAAATGATATATATAAATGTAAATTATCAATTTATTTTGCTATTTAAAGACTAATAGAGCTAACCTAATTGGCTAAAAGACCTTATTGCCCTTACTAACTAACCTTATCATCTAAACCATAAATGAAAAGACCTAAAGGCTCTTAACCCTTAATATGATTGACTTATATAAAGTCAGCATTGACCATTAGAAAACCCTAAATATATTATTTCGCCTACAATCTCCCAATTGCAGAACAATATAAGAAAAGTGGAGAAAACAATATTCTAAAAATGGAAAATGAACGATTATTAAGTTGAAGGAGTTTCATTTGATGAAACACAAGAAAGGTGATAACATGCAAACAAGAACCCAAAACTTCCAATCTTCAAACTGATTTTCAATAAGTCATCTTCAGATGATTTTCAATAAGTAGTAGAAACTGTATCTTTTACCTCTAAGTTTGAAAGTAATAAAACTTGAGTAACTTTTATGCCATATTAGAAAGTTGTCGCATAAGCAAATGTCTTCTAATATTAATTAATTGAACATGAACGAACCTTAACAATCATGTATCTTGAAGTAGCTTAAATTGTTAGGGTTACAAGAACCCTATTACCTCAATAATGCAGATAAATTTAATTACTTGACCCCTTATATACCAGACTTTATGGTTTGCTTCCTAAAATATTCATCATGGCACAAAATCATCAAACTTTGCATGATAAAATTCACATTCATTTGTATTTGGCTTATGATAAACATCAAAAGGTAAAAACTTTCCAATGGCAAACCAATCAAATTGTAAAAAGATCCAAGAAAGAATGAACATTTATCATGTATTCATGTTATCATCAATACAAAGTATACCATATAAAACTATTATAGAAAAGAAAGACATGAGACAGCAATAAGAAAGACATGAACTCAAGAATAAAAAGAAAGATTACCATATGAATCAAGATCCCAGTTCAGCAAGCTTAGATTGTGATGCAGTTAGAGCTACCAAATCAAAGTTCAGCAAATCCTGTAATTAAATCAGAACAAAAGATTTGAAGATGTAAGAAACTTCACATATGGTACATTCAAACCCTAGATTGAAACACCCGTGTAAACAGTGATAAATCAAAATAAGACACAAACCCCCAAAAAGAATCAGAGATTCAAGGGTGTCAAAAAATCCAATTCGTTAAGCCACTTCGTCTACTTACAAAGAAAATAAACAAATATTAAAATTTGCAGACTCCGAAACGCAAATTCTTGGAATAAATACGAAACCCTAGATAGAAATTCAATGTCAGGGTGAAGCGAAAGAGTCGTGTGTGTTTATGCAAACTACTAGATATTGATTCTATTAGATTTCGTTCAGGTTATATAATTAAACCAGAATCATATGTAAGGAAATTATAATCTCATCTACCTGAAAGGAAACATCGAAAAATATTTAAAAATCCGAAAAAAAGTATTGACTCATAACAAGAAATATAACTGTTCGCTACTCAAATTGGATTCATTATTTAAATTGAAACAAGAAGAAACGCAAGAACCTTTACACAGCCAGCGCCATGGAGGAAAACATTGAAATTTCAATTTCGTGCCTAGAGTACTGTGGTCAGTTTTTCTCTCTCTAGAAAACAATTCCTCTCTACCTTTCTCTCTCTAAGAATCTTGAAAAAAGTGTCGAGATTTATACCTGATAGCATCTCTTCGTCAAATTATCCCTCTCCAGAAAACCTCGCGTTGTTTTGTCCAGTGGTCTGACGTTGAGTGGTGCTTTCCTGAACAAAGAGAGATCGATCGAACGTTCCTTTCTTGCTTTGCTTCTTCAGGCGCACCTGTTTTCTCCCGTTTTCTTAATTCTTATGTGTTTGATTTACATATCCAACCCTCATCTTTTATTTATTCAACTTCCACTCATGACTTTGTCGTTTGTTGTCTAAGGCTTAAAAATTAGAGGTTTTTTTTTTAAAAAATTTTTTTTTTTATATTTTTTTGAATGAGAATGTGTGAGTAATTAAAATAATCGTCTTTATGGTTGGTGTAATTTATGTTTAACCTCCATCATATTCCTTTAATCGAAAATTGTCGACAAACAAACCATTCAACACTACTACATCTGTCACCGGACAAACTATAAACACATTTCCTACCGAACAACCATCCACCACCGTCACCACCTCTACCATCCATTAAACTCAAATCAGAAGAATAAACACAAAGTCATTTCTTCAACTACTTCGGTCATAATCATGCACATCAAAGATCCCCTTGATTTCTACTTCATAACCTTATTGTAATCTTCATTCACAATTAGCCTCAAACAATTATCACCATCACAATTGGGATGAAAAGCGGAACAATCACCTGTTTACGAAATCAGAACTGTCGGTTCAGAAATAGGAACTGTCTTAAGTGGTTTCGGTTTCGGTTCTCATTTTTACGGAACCGCTGGGTACCCACCGAAACTGGTGTGTGTCTATGTATATATATATATATATATATATATATATATATATAGAGAGAGAGAGAGAGAGAGATAGAGAGAGAGATAGAGAAAGAGGTAGGTTCCGTTGAGATTAAAAATAAAATAGAGATCTTGAGATTCAACCTCAGTCACATATTTCAAGTCTACCGCTCTAACCCTCCGGCATCACATATTTCAAGTCTGCCGCTCTAACCCTCCAGCGTACCAGGGCGGCAGACATGTTATAATCATAAATGATTATATAGCGTCGCCCGTTCCTTTCTCCTCCGCCACCATCCCCACCACCACAACTGTCACCGCCACCACCACTACCACCACCTCTGACACCAGCCTACCCAACCACTGTCACCTTCGTCACTTATACCACTGGTACTTCTGTCACCACCACCTTTTCTACCACCAACTGTCATAATCGTATATGATTACTCGGTCTATGAACAGACATATACGTATAATCATTTGTGATTAGGCATACGTTGTTGTTGTCGGTACGTTGGAGCATTAGAGCGGCAAATGAGAAGTACATAACTCAGGTTGAATCTCAAGATCTCTACTTTTTTTTTAATCTCAAGTGAACCGTCCCCTATATATATATATATATATATATATATATATATATATATATATATATATATAACACCCATAAAATTTCAAGCCAATTTAAAACTTTTTCAAACATCCAAAAGCCATTAGTTATTACAAAATGTTTTCAAAATAGTTTAATATCAGAGTATCCCAGAAACCATAACTCCAAAACACGAGGATGTGTATGGTCACGCCTTCGCCTTGTCGAGTCATCTGAACCACCTGAAACAATAAACTGAAACCGTAAGCACAAAGCTTAGTAAGGTCCCCCAAAATACCCATACACACAACAATACACATATAATCACACACAGCATACTATGGGTCCAATCAACCATCGGGTTGGAATACCCCAGGCCCTCAATCATCAGGTTGGAATGCCAACATACTATGGGTCCAATCATCCATCAGGATGGAATACCCCTGGCCTATTGACTGACGCACGAAGCAACCCAGTCTCACCGTATACAATGACAAATGTGTTGGGTCCAATCAACCATTGGGTTGGAATACCCTAGGCCCAATCAACCTCCAGGTCCAGTCATCCATCCGGATGGAATACCCCAGGTTGGAATGCCAATATATATATATATATATATATATATATATATATATATATATATATATATATATATATATATATATATATATATATATATATATATATATATATATATATATATAACGAGTCCAGTCATCCTCGGGATGGAATACCCTCGGCCCACAACCATCAGGTTGGAATGCACACATACTACGAGCCCAATCATCCTCGAGATGGAATACTCACGGCCCACAACCATCAGGTTGGAATGCCTACATACTACGAGTCCAATCATCCTCGGGATGGAATACTCACGGCCCACAACCATCTGGTTGGAATGCCCAGGTCTGTTAGCTCTCGCACAAAACAGATAAACCTTAACCACTAGTCAAACATGTGCACATATATATCAGCTAATCAAATAACAGTCTATATACAGGCAAACCGATCTAACAGATCATAACACCATATTAACATCCTATCTACCAGGATACTGATCTAATGGATCATAGCAACATATAACATCCTATCTACTAGGATATTGATCTAAGGGATCATAACAACATATAACATCCTATCTACCAGGATCCTGATCTAACGGATCATACAATACTCAAGCATATAACATATCAGGACAACAATCCAAAAGGGCCGGCCTTGGTGCCTTAAACCCTTAGGTATAGTGAGGAAAACTAAACTCACACTGCTGAAGTCCCGTAAATAAAACTTCAGCTGCTGGTTGACAGATTCCCGAGCTGTCAACATCAAACAACACCCAATTAATAATTGGGTTCCAAGCCCAAGGTCCAACTCACACCCAAAAGCCCAAAAGTCAAATAATGGGCCAAAGCCCAACATATGGCCCAATTTTCCAAATTAGGCCCATAACTCTACATGGTCTTTCCTTAAGGCCCATCCATTTATTCTAGTCCAAACTCTTGGCACTCCAATGGCCCGATGTCTCATAATCACCAAGGCCCAAATTGTGGCCCATCTATGGCCCAATTTTCCAAATTGGGCCCAAGTCCTTCACATTGGCCTTATCCGAAAGCCCATCTAATTATTTTGGTCCATTTACTTGTTCTTGGATAGCCCATCAATAGTCCAATCACCAAAGCCCAATAGGAAGGCCCAACTCAAGGCCCAAGTGAAATTAGGGTTTTCACATGAAATGACGATTAGGGTTAAGTGTTCCTACTTAACCCATTAAGGACTTAATACATTAAGTCCAATATTGCCTTAGTTTAAATTGCCAATGATTATTAATTAATATTTCCAGTTTAGTAATTAATTCAAGTGCGGGTCCCGACAAATCCCCAAAATTTGGGTTTCATGACATTGGGGTTTTCCATGGTTGTAAAAATCGGTCTAGGCGGCCGATTAATCGGCGCCTAGGCGCTTGGCGGCCTCCAACCGCCTACGAATAGGTGTTAGAGGGTTAAACTAGGCGGCCTTAGTCAATATCGGTCAAAACCGGCCCAACTCCGACCAAATCGGTCCAACTGACTCTAAAGGACCCACCAGCTCAAAGGAGCCGGTTTGCATAAAACATAAGTGCATTTGTTCTCTTAGCGAGGATTCCCTTTTATAGAGTGTTTTTCCTTGATAGAATGTTCCCAGCTTCGATGTGGGATGATCAAATTTTACTCTTCCATATATGTTTTTTGCATCTTGTTCTTCCCTAATTTTCTTGATCGTCTGACTCCTCGCCTGCTCGACTCCGACTCCTCCCCTGTTGTCGTTATTCTTCTGCCATCATCTTCTGCCACGCCATCAAAGGAACGACATCAAACTGAGCACCGTCATACGGAAAGTACCGAACCCAATCAACAATCAATAATCGGGTAATCTGGAAATAATTGGTGAGAAGGAGATTAGGTCGAATCAAGGGTGAAGAAACACGAGGTCGAATCGAGGGTGAAGAACCAGAACCAGGTGGTTTAACTCCTATTTTCTTCTTTTCTTCTTCGCTTCTTCTTAGTTCACATAGAAGATGGTTGAATATGATGATTATTGTTGAATCGATTTGTTTGATCTGAAAATCGATTTCAGATAATTGTTTTTGTTAGTCGTCGGTAATTCAATTTAATGGTCAAAGCAGTGAAAGTCAAAATTGAATGATTTCAAGTCGGAATTGGTGATCAGATACGAATGAGTGATCAAAATTGAATGTGATTGTTTCAAGATGAGGTCGATTCGAAGAAAGTGTTGCTGTGTTGTTGTGCTGAAGGTGATCAGATACGAATGAGTGATCAAGATGAATGTCGAAGGTGTTGCTGTGCAGGGCTCTGGATGGGTGGAATGTTATGTTCATCTATTATTTCTCTTATCAATCATCTAGGGATATTATTATTGATTTATTCTCATATCTTGCATTGATATGTTTACTTTTTAAAAATTGTGATATAATGCGACTTCTACTGGCAGGGGCTTGCAAATGTGATTAGATAAAAATGTGATCAGATGCAAATGTGATCAGATATGAAGGTGCTGCTGTGCAGGGCTCAAACTTGTTTTGGAATTATGAATTGTATTTTTTTGACTGTGAAGGACCTGTCATCATCACTGCTAACTCATGGAGCCTGGTGTATTTTATCTGCAATTAACCATTTACAATTATTGATCTCTTTTGATGTGCTGAAATGTTAAATTACAAGCATAAAATTCATTTTGTGTCTTTCAGGTTGTTGGTTAATGGTCTAGTTCTCTTTGGTTGGTCTCTTGACCAATTTGCCCTTGAGGGTAGTTTTGTTATAATTCTCCATTGTGTTGGAAGATTGGTGGGTTTACAAGAATCATTACATCCAAGTCCAATATTTTTAACTACAGATCTTTGCAATCTTCAGTTTTTTGTTTTAATTTTTTTAAGAAACCATATTTCCCAGATCATTTTATATTTAAGGGCCTCATGGAATTAGTTATAATAATGTTTATATGCACAAACAAAAAACTGGATTCTTAGTTTAATTATGTGATAATTTTTATTAATTCTTAGGATTAATGTGATATTTATTAATTTTTTAATAATAGTTTTAATAATTAATGGTCCCCGATTAATCCCCCGATTAATCCCCGCCTAGCCGATTAATCCCTTGACCCTAGTCTACCGCCGAGCTACTGTCGAGCGATTTCTGCAACCTTGGGGTTTTCTAAACCCTAATTAGGGTTTCTAACCCAAATACTAGCCCATTACTCACTTGGTTGGGCTTTTAGGTCAATTAGGGCTTCATTGGCCCCATTAGGATTTCATTGGGCCCACTAGGGTTTCATTAGGCCCATTATGTCCAAGCATCCCAAACTAGTTAAAACGCAAACGAGGCACACCGCCACTCAACACGGCGGCTGGTGGTGGCCCACTTTTACATTTTCGATCAAACAAAACATCCAAATAAACACAACTCGATCGTAGCAGCAACCCACGTCAACATATGTAAAAAATAAAAAACAAAACGAACACCACCACCCACCTGGTGGCGTGCAGTGGTCGGAGGGTGACTACGGGATGAGGCTGTCGCCGGAGTGGCGGCAGTTAGATGGTCTTGACGTCGCTTCCACGCATAGAAGAAGGGGAAGAAGTCGCAGAAAACACGTCTTATCTGGTGAACGAACGCAACAACAACACCTCTCCACTTCTTGTTTTGATTCTCCCACTCGTCTTCTCTAGTTTCTCGCTGGAAATGACAGCAACGACAGAAGCACGGTGATGGCTTCTCGACGGGGTGGAGGAACATAAGAGCGAATAGATGGGAAATGAGTGTGCCTTTACCGGCGAGAGACAGCGGCGACAACCCGGACCCCATCTTCCGATCACCCTGACGATGTCGGCTTGTGGTGAACATCTTCGTCGGCAATGGAACTACTGATGTTTCCGGCTTGGAGGGGCGGCGGCTGGAGGGGTAAGAAACAAGGGTGGCGGCTGGAGTATGATATTAGGGTTAGGGTTAGGTTGCATGTGGGTTATGATGTTTATATATGGAGGCTAACAGATGACGGGTTCAACCCGTGTCCATCTTCAACAATTTGCATATATTACACGTTTAGTCCCTCTCCATAAGAAATCTTTTCAGTTGAAGTCCCAAAATTATCATGCACCCCTGCTTCATAGCATACCTGACTCATCAGGGACCAAGATGGTCCATCTTGCGCCATAATGGCGCAACAAGTGAATGGATGACGTAACAGGCTTCAAGTGTGGTGCAAGAAAATCAAGGTTGGAGCAACATCACCATCTTGGCACAATAATAACATGCATGGTGAAAGAAGGCCATTCTTGGCACAACAACATACTTCATAGCGCAAGAGGAGTACCCCATGGCACAAGAGGGATACCCCATGACGCAAGAGGATCCCCTCATGGTGCAAGAAGGAGTATCATGGTGCAAGAAGGAATTCCATGGCACAAAATCATCCTTCTTGGCCCATCCCTTTATCATATGTCGCAACAAGGTACCCTTGTTACTCCATATCACTCCCAAGTGCTCCAATCCTCTTCCAGGTGCTCCAAACCCACCTTTATATGATCGGTTCCTTTGGCATCTGATCCATTCCTTTGTCAAATGATCCATTCCCTTCTCAGATGATACGTTCCTTTATCACATGCTCCATGAACCCAAAGTGCAACATTGAGTTCCAAGTGCTCCAAATGCTCCAGGAACATGATCCAAATGCACCATAAGCATGCTCTAAATTCTTGAGTCACATTTAACAATCTCCATCTTGACTTCAACATCCTCTGAATTCCACCTTAAACAAGAACTTCCCCTCCATTGCTACCATAACCCCTGAAGGGGCTTACCTCCTGCGAACATAAACCATGTCTAAGCAAAGCTTGAACTTCTCCATGGGCAACGACTTTGTCAACATATCTGATGGGTTGAACTTGGTATCAATCTCAGTATTGAAAACTTGTCTCCTTCTAGAATATCTCGAATGAAGTTCAACTTGACATCAATGTGCTTTGTCTTCTCATGATACACAGGGTTCATAGCAAGACTCAAATCACTTTGACTGTCATAATACAAGACATGCTTCTCCACCTTTAAACCAAAGACTCTGAAGAAACCATTGCAACCATATCCCCTCCTTTATTCCTTCTGCCATGGACATGTACTCGGATTCAGTTGTAGACAAAGCAACGATATCTTGTAACGTTGACTTCCAACTGATGGCACATTCGAATAATGTGAATATATAGCACGTCCATGACCCACGCTTCAATAGATCACCACTATACTCAAAGTCAACATATCCCACCAACTCACTCTTCGTCTTAGCTCCATACACGAAGAAAACATATGTCGTTCCCTTCAAGTATCTCAAGATCCTCTTTACAGCTTCCCGATTAGGGATGGAAATTTCACCCGACCCGGTGGGACACCCGGTTGACCCGCCCCAATCGGGGACGGGTATTCCCCGCTAAAACGGGTTCGGGTACGGGGCCGGGGATCCCCATTATGCTAAAACTGGGGATGGGGCCGGGGCCGGGTATAACAATCCCCAACCCACCCCGCCCCCGCTTTGATGACTATATATATATATATATATATATATATATATATATATATCATTTATCGAATTTGAATTAAGTCCACTAAAATGAATTGATCTATATTGGACCGTCAGAGAAAGAGCCCGTATATCAAATTATGTTCCCAATTCCAAGAGTTCGTCACTCGTCACTTCGTTCGACGATCTGTATACCAAATCATCGCTTTTCGTTTTGATGCTTGTTAAACTTTGTGATTGATGTAAATAGAATCTGATTATGGCATCTGGTTTTAATCGCTTATTAAACTTGGTTTTTTTGTGTAAGTTAGAGTTTTTTATGTTGATAGACTGGGATAGGTTGGGGATGGGCCAGGGATGGGCTGGGGAAAAGCCCAAAATACAAAGGGGAGGGGATTTGATTCCCCGCATCTGTTGGGGGTGGAGATGGGGATGGGGACGAGGTTAGACACTCGGGGATGGAGACAGGGATGGTCAACCCCGCCCCAAACCCGCCTCATTTCCATCCCTATTCCCGATGAGTCTTCCCTGGATTTCTCATAAGCCTGCTAACCACACTACCTGAATAAGCCAAAATAAGGTCTAGTACAGACCATTGCATACATAAGACTTCCAACATCACTTGAGTATGGAACCCTCCTCGTGTACTTCCTTTCTTCAGTAGTAGTGGGTATAGTGTTTGGACCAAGTTTAAAATGAGTCGCCAAAGGAGTTTCAACTGGCTTGGATTGACCACAATTAAAGGATTGCAGAACTTTCTTAATGTACTTCTGTTGATTAATATACAACCGCCCTACTCTTCTATCCCTTTGAATCTCCATCCCTAGTATCTTATTTGCTTCTCCCAAATCCTTCATCTCAAACTCATTCTTCAGGGTCGCTTTCAAGTCATTTATTCCAGCCATGTCCTTGGCTGCGATGAGCATATCATTAACATATAGCAACAAATATATATATATATATATATATATATATATATATATATATATATAGGAATATAGTGATAATTCCTTAGAGTAAACACAATTGTGGAACTGGTTCCAAGTGTAGCCATGCGAGATCATGAATAAATCAAATCTCTTGTACGATGGTATTAGAGACTGCTTCAAACCATACATAGATTTCTTCAGCAAACATACATGATCCTTCTTAGAATCAAGGAACCCTTCTAGTTGGGACATATAAATTTTCTCTTCTAAGTTCCCATAAAGAAATGCATTTTTCATATCAAACTGTTCAAGCACCAATCAAATGCACTCACCATAGCCAAAAGAACCCTAACTGTCATGTGCTTTACGACCGATGAGAACACCTTATGATAATAAATTCCTTCTTTTTGAGAAAACCCTTTCACCACCAATCTTTCCTTGAACCTAGCTGGTTCAACTCCTGGTATCCCTTCCTTCTTCTTAAAAAATCATTTGTATCCCACTGGCTTTTTTAACATCCCAAAATTCAAGGCCAAAAATTTCATTTTTAAATAAGTCATTATAAAACCATAAGTATAAAAACATCCATAATAACATCTCATGTCAAAACCAAAGTGTAAATAATCAAAACATGTGCGGAAACATAGTGTGATGCGCTGCAATCGAGCCGGCTCCTTTCTTTTGAAAACGAAGTACCTGAAACCAAAACTGAAAACCGTAAGCACGAAGCTTAGTGAGTTCCCCAAATACCACATACCATACATACAACATGTTGCCTAACATATCTGGGTGCTGGCTTACCCCTCCAGTCTCTTTCAACCGGATACTGTCTAGCATATAAACACATACTCGCATACTGTCATACATAACCATGAGCCATACATAAATCATAATCAGTAACGATGCTATGTGCCAAACATAGTCTTGCCATTATGCCACGGGCCGCCACGTGGTCTTTCTTGCCAAGCCGGGGGCCACCCCCTCGGTCTCACAGACAAGTGCCAAGAGCCACCTCCTGGTCTTCCATGCAAGCATCACAAAGACAACTAGCATACATACTACTCTACTTAATTAATCAGCATATAGTGTCCTAGGAGCCACCTCCTGGTCTTTCATACATAATAGCATACAGTGCGCTAGGAGCCACCTCCTGGTCTTTCATACATATTGCCTAGGGCTAACCCTCGGGTCTTCCTACCATACATAATAACATACTATGTGCCAGGAGTCGCCTCCTGGTCTTTCATGCATAATGCCTAAGGCTAACCCCCGGTTCTTCCTATCATACATAAACTAAATGGGCTGGCATTGGTGCCTTAGACCCATACAAACAGTGATGAGACTCACCTCACACTGCTGAAGTCCCGCGGATAAAGTTGTAGCTGCTGGCTGACAGATTTCCGAATCTGTCAACATCAAATAACACCCACTTAATAATTGGGTTCCAACACATATCCATAAGTCTACGCTTAGGGTAAAATTCTCCTTTACCCTTATCTTAGCTTGATTCCAGCCCAAGGCCCACTCCAAAGGCCCAAAAGTCAACTATGAGTCAAAGCCCAACATATGGCCCAATTTTCCAAATTGGGCCCAAAATTCTACATGGTCTTACCCTGAGGCCCAACCATTTAGTCTAGTCCAAACATTTGGCATTTCTAATGGCCCAATATCTCATAATCATAAAGGCCCAATTATGGCCCTTCTATAGCCCAATTTTCCAAATTGGGCCCAAACCTCACATGGGCCTTACCCTAAAGCCCATCCATAAATTCTTAGTCCATATGATTGTTCTTGGATGGCCCGTTAATAGCCCAATCACCAAAGCCTAATAGAAAGGCCCAACACAAAGCCCAAGTGAAATTAGGGTTTTCACATAAAATGACGATTAAGGTTATGTGTTTCTTACTTAACCCATTAAGGACTTAATCCATTAAGTCCATCACTCTACTAGATAAGTCATATTGTGTGATTGGGTGCAAATCACAATTCCATTCAAATGGCCCAAAAGTGGGTCCCGATAAGTTCAAGGCCCATATATCCAAAATTAGGGTTTTCTAAACCCTAATTAGGGTTTCCAACCCAATCATAGCCCAATAGGCCCAAAATTAAATCTTTAAGCCCATTAGGGTTTCCTTAGGCCAATTAGGGTTTCACTAGTCGGGCACCACCCACTACCACCTCGGGTAGTGGTGGTCAGTGGTGGCTCACGGCGGCGGCCACCACCTCACAGTGGTGGTTATGGTTCTTTTCATTATTCTTTTTGCTAATTACAATTACAATGCTTTAATCCAAAAGTAAAAACACACACTAACTAACATAAACACATACACACAACCACTCTAGTGGTGGCCGGCGGTGGTACATGGCGGTAGCCACCACCTCCCGGTGGTGGTGGTGGCTGTTCTTGATTTTCCAGCCACACAAACCTAACCCAACATCAAACAAATAACACACACCCACACTCTATGCTCGGAACAGTAACACAGCCACCCACCTGGTGGCGGTTGGCGACGGCAGAACCACGGAGACGCGGCAGCGGCAGTGATTTTGCGATGACAGCCACCACCTCACGGTGGTGGCGACAGTTCTTTTGTTTCCTAGTCGAGCAAGCACCTACACATGCTCGCAAACACGATCTGAAGACCGAAGCATTCCCCAACTCAGCCACTACAAGTGGCAGGCAACGACCGGAAACCCAAACACGGTGGCCAAAGCCCACCGTTGATCCCAGTCGACGTTCACGACGTCAAGCCACCGAAAGAACGAAGGAGAAGGTTTAGGTGGGAGGCGATGGTCCTACCGAGACCTCCCTGTTGCTCACGAATCACACAGCGACGAATGCAGCCGGTATTCCTCGGTCTCGATGGTTCTCCGGTGCACACAACGTCTCCGATGGTGAAGCTGTTGTGGCGTTTAGACGGCGAAGGAGCGGTGGTATCCGGGTGTCATGGTGGCTAGGAGGTTGTAGCGGCTGGAAGGGAGATGAGGTGAGGGTGGCTGCTGGAGGACTTCCGATGATGGCGTCCTTCTTGAGTTAGGGTTAGGGTTACCGGGTGACGGGTCTTATATACCCCGAGCCCATATGCAAGTATCCCATAATGACAGATTCGATCCCTCCTTCCCTTTTCATTCAAAATTGATCCATATTTTACCCTTTTAGCCCTCACTATTCTAAATTCTTTTCAATTTAGGCCCAATGAACAAACTTCAGCCATGATAACCTTTTTAGTCACTCTTCCTCTCATTCTTTTCAACTTAAGTCCCAAAACTTACACTTTAGTCCCTGACTCCATAAAATCTTTTCAATTTAAATCCCGAATTTATACTTAACCCCCAAAACTAACTCCTTGCTACACTATTTCGCATTCAGGGCTATTATTCTTTTATAAATCTTTATCTATTTATTTATCTACTAAACGAGGTGTTACATTTATCCCCCACTTAAATTAGATTTCGTCCTCGAAATCATTCCTTACCATTCCTTACATGCCAGACAACTCGAAGGACATGGCCACAATCCCGAGCATAACCTAGCCTTTCCAAGGCAACCAAAACCATCCCTCGTAGGGTTCCAAAAACCTGAAGATGTGCGAATTCCTGGCATTATGATCACATTACTCAATCTGAAATCCGAAGTCTCGATATGATCTGACTCCCTGACAGACCGCCGATACCGAATCATTATTGTTGAACCCAGTCCACTTATCTCTCAACTGTCTTCTCATCTTCTGTTAACTCGACGTTTCTACTAGAAAACAGAATCACATATCCAATTATCCCTGCTGATCACTCATACTTGGCCAAAGCTCAGAAAATCCTGCTATGAGTGACTTATCACTCCCCAATCAACCAGTTACTCCGTCCGTCCATGACATCCTAAAATACCATTACTGCTTGAGACACTGAAACTGTTCGAAGCACTGAACTACCTGGAACACTGAACTGCTTGAAATAGCATGCTGCCACCTGGCTGCTTCCCCAAAATCCACCGGGACCTCCCTGGTTCCAGCTTATCTGGAATGTTGAATTCACGTCCGGTTGCTAAGCCAAAAGCAATCTCACAGTCGCCCCACTCGATTTCCAAATGAAATCATTGTCTAACAATAGTTGCCACTAGTTATCTTGCCATTGTGGCTCTGACGACCTCATGATCTGACCGATCGGGTCCATGCGTCGAATCCTGACGTCACCAATCCAAGGCTAAAAGTGATTGCTACATGACCAATGGTAGCCTTATATCACCAACGACCTTAAGCAATCCATTTCTTCCTTGAGCCCATAACTGTAGTGGCGTTCCTACGATCTCATCACTGGCTCAACCAGGTCTAATTCATCTGGGGAAATTCGTAAACCAATTTGTGGATTTGCCACACCCTCACTATTGCACCCGAACTGATAGGTACCAATGTTCCTTCCACGTTCTAACAACACGCCCATGCTATCTACTAACCTAGTGAATGCTACGGCTACACCCGCAGACTTACAATACTCTAGCACTATCTACTAACCTTGTGAATGCTACGGCTACACCCGCAGACTTACAACACTCTAGCAATATCTACGGCAACACCCGCAGACTTATAACACTTTCTCACACTATCTAAGTTGCTGATTACTAATCCGAACACATCCATCGTCGAGCATGTACACGACCTATCATCCCAAACTGAACTCATGTCCTGACTGGAATCCCCAACCTAATTCCCTAAGACATGCTATCACGTGACTCTGTTGCATCAGTATCGCACCCATGACCATGATCGAAGCGTCACAGTAACCCACGAAATCATCTACACCCTCTGGCAGGGTGAGAATCGGTGCCTCGCACAACCGTGTCTGAGAGTCTTGAAGGTTGCCTGCTGCTCAGGCCCCCAGAGAAAGGCCACCGACTTATTGGTCAGCCGAGTCAACGAAACTGCAATCTTGGAGAAGTCCCGAATAAATCTCAGGTAATAACCCGCTAGACCCAGGAAACTCCGAATCTCAGTTGGAGACCTCGGAATCCCCCACTGCATCACGGCCTCTATCTTGGCCGGATTGACCAGTATACCCTTCTGGTTGACAAGGTGCTCAAGAAATTGCTCCTCGCGCAACCAGAACTCACATTTGGAGAACTTTGCAAAAAGTCTCTCCATCCTCAGAGTCTCTAGCACCTCCCTCAGGGGCTTCTCGTGCTGCTCCGCAGTCTTGGAATAAACCATGATGACGCTCTACTCTCCCAATCCCACAATTTGGGAAATGATCTATCGCTATCCGCTAATAATTCTCGCTATGAAATTGGCATATGACATCTCTTGAAAATATAATTCAACCACAAACAGAGGATAACCCAGATTTACACTTACTCAAACCCTAGGAACGAAAGGGTTCCCTCGTGCAGTTTCCCACAAGTGTTGCACCGAATCTGGCCCTGCTGGCCTCTCAAAAGCAAATCCTAAATCTTGGGTATCCTCCCGAGACACTTCATTATAAGAAACTGATCTGATTCCCTCTTACCAATGTGCTCCAAGTCCATATCCCATTCTCATGCTCTAGAAGTCATATCATTCAGGGTCTTGCACCCCGAGATACTCACGATCTCCCTGCTATCATTCTGCAGGATGTTATGATACCTTACCTTCTTTATTTCCTCATCTGCTGCATATTGTGGTACCATATAAGCTCTTTCCCGAGACTTGGCAGTGATCTCAGCCACAATCTCAGTCGTCTGGTGGAGATCTAACAACTCTTGCGCCAACTGTTGTGCCTCAATCGCCTGGTGATGTGTGTAAAACCAACTAGTTCTAATCCTACTAACTTAAACACAAAGACGAACACACGAAAGGCAGTGTACCTATCGATTAGCAGTTTAGTTCAGGTAAGTAGGGTATCGAACACAGGGAACGGTAAACAATTAAAAGAAATGCTAATATTATCTAAATAAAACAAGTAATAGAAAGGGGGTTTCTCTAGTTTTGCAAGACTAGAAACTTAAACAACTAATACTTAGACTACTTAACTAAAAACTAGATAAGCAAAGATTCAACTCAATTCAATAACGAAGGGGACTTCTGTTTAGTTCAACTCAATTGATCCTATGGTTGATATTATGGTAATAGTGCAATGGATTAATTCTTCTATTGGCTACCGATTCAAGTGATTAGCCTTGCGTTCGCTACGATAATCCTTAGAAAACAAACTAACTCAAACAGTGATCAGTTGTCTAATTTAATTTAATTCACTAGATTATTTATTCGGGTTAATTTAGACTTGTAATAGCTAACTAAATTGGTCCTTTAGTTAACCTCTTGCTGATGGTCATCAAACAAGCTCACACATGAATTTACCTAATTTTTCTTATTAATTCTAGTTTCACGTTCGTTAGTCCTAGACATATGATAAAGTGGTCACATAAACATATGGGGTTGATAATTAAAAGATGTTCATACTATTTAATTATCTTCCTATTAACAGAAAATTAGTTATCATTCACACATAAGGTTCTTTAACAAGCTAGAATCAACAAAATCACCAATATTAAATCAATCCTACCGTTAATCAAACCATAGTTTCAACATTGTCTCCCCAAACAGAAGCTAAAAGGTTTTAGCTCATGATTAAGGCAGTAAAACACTCAAAAACGAAATCAATTGGTAAAAACATAGTTCAAACAAGAGATTAGGTAAAGAGTAAACTTGATTTTGCCTTAATTCTCCTCAAAATCGAATGTAGGGTTGATTCTTCACTTTCCAGAGCTTCACCAACGCTTTCAATCGTATCTTAGCCTCCAATGGTTCCTCTATATGCTAGGTTATCGATCTGAAAGTCCCTTTATATAGATTTTCACAAAACAGAGGCTACTCGGCGAGTCCAGTGACCTACTCGGCGAGTCCGTCACTTAAAACCCGTGTACGGCAAGTCAGCGCGTCCAGAATCGCGAAAGTTCGATACGACTCGCCGAGTCCGTTTGGAATCAGCATTTTCTCAAAACACGAAAGTCGTCCGAAATTGTGTCTAGTTTTCAGTACAATTTGAATCTCGTCAATCGGAGTTACGGTTCATGAGATATGGCCAAAACACTGACGAGGGGTCAAGCTGTCCAGCAACATCCTTCTTTCTTCAAAATCCAAGATCCAAGCTTCCAATCGCTAGTTTTGCTTCCTTTTCCATCCGAGCATGTAATTGTTGCTGAAAATGAAATATTTAAGCTAATTAAGCACCTTTGGTTCATAAACACTCGCCCACTTCTTTTGAACAATGCTCATTTTATGCATCCCTCCGAATCCATCCGCAGAATACCTCCTAGCCTCAAGGTATTTTTGGTCAAGCAACCCAAGCATACATAATCTAGAAAATTACAACTTTTCGATACCACTATGGAGCTATTGGAATTCTTCACTTTTTTGATAATTTGATCTTTGATTTCTTTGAATTCACCACCTTTTGATTTTTGGTATCTTCACTTTTGAATTTCTTCGGAATTTTGATCTTTTGATCTCACACTTTAACTTTGATGTTCCAAAAATTCTTTAAACTTTTCTTGTAATTCTCTCTCTTTTTTTTACATGTAACTCACTTTTTTTTTCTTTCACTCAAAACCTACATGCTTAAGCAAGGGCGCTCAACTTCAACCTTTATTGATTAAAGATAAAAATTTTCCTGGATACATTTCAAGTACACGATGCTAAACATATTGCATCCCTCAAACTAAGCGAGGTTGTGTTTTTGTCCCATGATTTCACTAGAATAAAGGAGGCCACAAATGCACTATAACGTATATAGGCTCAACTAAACATTTGGGTCCTCATGGAATCATCAAATATAATACTAGCATGATCCCTAATTGTTTTTACCAAAATATCTAAATTAGCCCTAGCAATTTTAAAGCAAAAATTTCAAAATTTTCAAAATTTAACTAAAATTTTAACTAATGTAACCAACCCCCTACCCCACACTTAATTTATGCAATGTCCCCATTGCATATTATGCATGATAAAGAACAATAAAAATAAGGAGAGAATTGGAACAAACTCCCCTGGGATAGTAGTGGCGAGGTTGATATCTCTTCTCTTCAGCTCCATCTTCAATTGACTTTAGACATAGGAACAGCTCATCCATGTCTTGGGTGTCAAAATCTCGTGTGGTACAGTCTTTATAAAAACTCCAAATATAAGGGAAAAACTCTTGGAAATGCTCAGAAAATGATCTTCAAAGAATAGAACCAATGCCCATATCAAATGTCATCAAATCTTCAGCTCAAAAGTAAGAAGAATGAGCGACTCGTCGAGTAAGTATGTAGACTCGCCGAGTTGAAGCGTAAATGGCAGAAGAATCGTGAATTTTCACATGGATTCGGCGAGTCCATAAGATGCACTCGGCGAGTAGACCGCTATGTGACAAAAATTTTATTCTGCCCAAGTCCGTTTCTGATGTATGGGGGTTATATAAACTAATAATTTCCCTCATTTTTCTTCAGGGAATAAACACTCTTTAACCCTTCTATCTATTGGATTCATAGCTTGACTCAAAACTTCGTTTCCTCTCTCGCCTAGACTCGATTTCTCGCTTCGTCAACCTTGACTCTAGACCCTCACATGCCATCCTAAGCTTCAAACTGAAAAGATCAAAACAACACACAAGTAATAGAAAAACGAAAACAAACATCAAAATTAAAATCCTAAATTACCCTAATAAACTAGAAGTTTAAAAAGAAAAAGAAAAGCAAACTCTAATGACGGGTTGCCTCCCGCAAGCGCTTCTTTTTGTGCGAGTCTTGAGCTGGACTCTCAACTTAATAAACTTCTAATAAAATCAATGCCAATCCATCTGTTGCATTAAATATTTTCTTTGGACCAATTTGTAAAATTTGGCTCTTTTCTTCTAAAATTGGCCAAACGAGCTTGAATACATAAAACCCAAGAATTCTGACAAGGGTTGGGACCGGTCGGGTACTAATCAGAAATGGATCGCGCTTCAGAACTTTCTCCAAAGTTGGAATCGTCACCCCATGCTTCGAAACACAAACCGGAAGAACAGGAGACCATGTCGTGGTAATGGTCAAACCACGGCTTGGTTCCTGCAACTCAGCTTGTTCTTGTTCTTCGTCCGACCTCTCTGCTAACAACCTTTCCAGCTCCTCCAAATCTTTTTCTGGATTAAAATCTTCATCTTTTAACTCTAGCTCTTGTAACTCAGATTTCTCTTGTTCATTAGGCAAGATGTTATCTAACCATCTTCCAAATTCCTTCAAATCATCATCTGAGTCATACTCCTCATATTCTTGCTCTTGTGACTTAGATGTCCCTTGTGTGTTGGGCAAGATGTTATCTAACCATCTTCCAAATTTCTTCAAATCTTCATCTGAGTCATACTCCTCATCTTCTTGCTCAATTTCCTGTACTACTTCCTCAAGAAAAGCATCAAGAGCATCGAGATTTGGAAAATACATAATAAATAAAAATAAAAATAAAAATTAAAATTAAACTAAATAAAAAAAATTAATCAACAAAAAAAAATGATAACAATTAGCAAATAAAATTAACTATTTAGAACCGTTCCCCGACAACGGCGCCAAAAACTTGATGTGTGTAAAACCAACTAGTTCTAATCCTACTAACTTAAACACAAAGACGAACACACGAAAGGCAGTGTACCTATCGATTAGCAGTTTAGTTCAGGTAAGTAGGGTATCGAACACAGGGAACGGTAAACAATTAAAAGAAATGCTAATATTATCTAAATAAAACAAGTAATAGAAAGGGGGTTTCTCTAGTTTTGCAAGACTAGAAACTTAAACAACTAATACTTAGACTACTTAACTAAAAACTAGATAAGCAAAGATTCAACTCAATTCAATAACGAAGGGGACTTCTGTTTAGTTCAACTCAATTGATCCTATGGTTGATATTATGGTAATAGTGCAATGGATTAATTCTTCTATTGGCTACCGATTCAAGTGATTAGCCTTGCGTTCGCTACGATAATCCTTAGAAAACAAACTAACTCAAACAGTGATCAGTTGTCTAATTTAATTTAATTCACTAGATTATTTATTCGGGTTAATTTAGACTTGTAATAGCTAACTAAATTGGTCCTTTAGTTAACCTCTTGCTGATGGTCATCAAACAAGCTCACACATGAATTTACCTAATTTTTCTTATTAATTCTAGTTTCACGTTCGTTAGTCCTAGACATATGATAAAGTGGTCACATAAACATATGGGGTTGATAATTAAAAGATGTTCATACTATTTAATTATCTTCCTATTAACAGAAAATTAGTTATCATTCACACATAAGGTTCTTTAACAAGCTAGAATCAACAAAATCACCAATATTAAATCAATCCTACCATTAATCAAACCATAGTTTCAACATTGTCTCCCCAAACAGAAGCTAAAAGGTTTTAGCTCATGATTAAGGCAGTAAAACACTCAAAAACGAAATCAATTGGTAAAAACATAGTTCAAACAAGAGATTAGGTAAAGAGTAAACTTGATTTTGCCTTAATTCTCCTCAAAATCGAATGTAGGGTTGATTCTTCACTTTCCAGAGCTTCACCAGCGCTTTCAATCGTATCTTAGCCTCCAAGGGTTCCTCCATATGCTAGGTTATCGATCTGAAAGTCCCTTTATATAGATTTTCACAAAACAGAGGCTACTCGGTGAGTCCGTCACTTAAAACCCGTGTACGGCAAGTCAGCGCGTCCAGAATTGCGAAAGTTCGATACGACTCGCCGAGTAGTCGACCCTACTCGCCGAGTCCGTTTGGAATCAGCATTTTCTCAAAACACGAAAGTCGTCCGAAATTGTGTCTAGTTTTCAGAACAATTTGAATCTCGTCAATCGGAGTTACGGTTCATGAGATATGGCCAAAACACTGACGAGGGGTCAAGCTGTCCAGCAACATCCTTCTTTCTTCAAAATCCAAGATCCAAGCTTCCAATCGCTAGTTTCGCTTCCTTTTCCACCCGAGCATGTCTTTTATTGCTGAAATTGAAATATTAAGCTAATTAAGTACCTTTTGTCCATAAAATGATATAAAATCAACAATAATTAATAAGATAATGAATGATTTCTATGACTAAATAAGCCCATATCACCTGGATACACTCTGCCCGAAATCTGGTCTAAAAGTCATCCCATGACATAGCATCAACCGCATCATCACTCAACCTTCTACCAACCTCTTCCCATCAATCACGTGCCCTGTCCTTCAGGAGGCAGGAAGCAATTCGGTCCTTGTCGTCTTTCGAGACTACGGCTGGTATGAAAATATTGGCAACATTTGCCAATCACCTGCTGCTAGCAATGGGGTCCCTAGCCCTATGATAATCTGAAGCTTCTCAAGCTCTGAACTCCCGAATCATCAGCGTACGCATCCCTATCATGGCTGCTATCTCAGTGCAGAATGCACTCATCCTCTCATCACAAATCTCTAGAATGCCCTCCTTGATCATACTGAAGATCACAGGAGTCTGGTCAATGATACTGTGCGTACCCTCAGATGGAATGAACTCCCTCATCTGACCATCAAGCTTCCCGGCTCCAAAGTCCGAGCCTGATCCCTCGCCGGCACCAGAACTACCATCTGGTCTATTATGTAGCGTCACTATACTCGAAAACATACCAGCACAATCTTCATAATACTCATTATAACTCAAGGGATCTCACACACTACAAGTTCCCTGGGTTCATCTCAGCCTTCCTTCATACAAGTACGGATCCTCTGCTTTCAGTAGTACGGCCCCATACTACCTTCCACATCTATCCGTACTTTCCTCAAAAACTGCCTTGACTCCACTAAGTCCATTCTACTACTACTGTTGATCTCATGCTAAACTCATCCTAGGCTTGCCCTAGGGTAATCACCATCCCACTCTCTGCCATCAGCTGCATACGAAGTCCCTGGTTTCTTTTCCTAACTAGCTCGCGAATACTATTGCATATCACTCAGACTAGATAATTCTTCGAATGAGAGATCCTACCCTACAACGGTTGGACTCAAACAAGAGCTGCGAAATAGGGCTAGACCTAACAATCTGAAATTATTTAGTCCTTGTAATATGTAACTTAACATATTCGTTTACTAGTTAGTAAAAGATAGCTAGAACTCCTAAAAGCACAAAGCAAGCAGCATTCGAGCATTGAGTACACATAATCAAGCATATACTAATCAGGCTATCATACTGACTAATCTGTACTAGCATGCGGTTCATAGAGCTGAGATACATATAACAGGCACATAAGGTATCCTTCTTAGATCCTTAGTCCTAAAGTAGCATGCAATTCTCATAAAGCTGATACACATATAACATGCACATAAGGCATCCTTCCTAGACCCTTAGTCCTAATCTAGCATGCAGTTCTCATAATCATATCATAACATAAACTTGTATTGGTAATTTGGGAGTACTTACTTGAGCTCGGCTGATTGCACGCATCACACACCTTGTCCTTTTGAAAATCCTTTTCAAAATTCTTTTCAAATTCTTTTCAAAATTCTTTTTGTAACATGATATTTCTTTTGAAAATATTTATACCAAGTCCTTAGTTTGAGTCCAGACACACCCGAGAGTGTGCCCGAATCCCTCAAACCAAGGCTCTGATACCAACTTGTAACATCCCAAAATTCAAGGCCAAAAAATTCATTTTTAAATAAGTCATTATAAAACCATAAGTATAAAAACATCCATAATAAAATCTCATGTCAAAACCAAAGTGTCAAAAATAAAAACATGTTATCATAAAACAATATCAGAGTGCAATCCCAAAGATTTCATGTGTGGAAACATAGTGTGATGCACTCCAATTGAGCCGGCTCCTTTCTTTTGAAAACGAAGTACCTGAAACCAAAACTAAAAACTGTAAGCACGAAGCTTAGTGAGTTCCCTAAATACCACATACCATACATATCAACATGTTGCCTAGCATATCTGGGTGTTGGCCTACCTCTTCGGTGTCTTTCAACCAGATACTGTCTAGCATATAAACACATACTCGCATGCTATCATACATAACCATGAGCCATACATATATCATAATAAGTAAAGATGCTATGTACCAAACATAGTCTTGCCATCATGCCACGGGCCGCCACGTGGTCTTTCTTGCCAAGCCGGGGGCCACCCCCTCGGTCTCACAGACAAGTGCCAAGAGCCACCTCCTGGTCTTTCATGCAAGCATCACAAAGACAACTAGCATACATACTACTCTACTTAACTAATCAGCATATAGTGTGCCAGGATCCACCTCCTGGACTTTCATACATAATAGCATACAGTGCGCCAGCAGCCACCTCCTGGTCTTTCATACATATTGCCTAGGGCTAACCCCCGGGTCTTCCTACCATACATAATAACATACTGTGTGCCAGGAGCCGCCTCCTTGTCTTTCATGCATAATGCCTAGGGCTAACCCCCGGTTCTTCCTATCATAAATAAACTAAATGGACCGGCATTGGTGCCTTAGGCCCATACAAACAGTGATGAGACTCACCTCACACTGCTGAAGTCCCGCGGATAAAGTTGTGGCTATTGGCTGACAGATTCCCGAATCTGTCAACATCAAAATAACACCCAATTAATAATTGGGTTCCAACACATATACATAAGTCCACGCTTGGGGTAAAAGACTGCTTTACCCCTATCTTAGCTTGATTCCAACCCAAGGCCCAATCCAAAGGCCCAAAAGTCAACTATGAGTCAAAGCCCAACATATGGCCTAATTTTCCAAATTGGGCCCAAACTTCTACATGGTCTTACCCTGAGGCCCAACCATTTAGTCCAGTCCAAACATTTGGCATTTCTAATGGCCCAATATCTCATAATCATAAAGGCCCAATTATGGCCCATCTATGGCCCAATTTTCCAAATTGGGCCCAAACCTCACATGGGCCTTACCCTAAAGCCCATCCATAAATTCTTAGTCCGTATGATTGTTCTTGGATGGCCCGTTAATAGCCCAATCACCAAAGCCCAATAGAAAGGCCCAACACAAAGCCCAAGTGAAATTAGGGTTTTCACATAAAATGATGATTAAGGTTATGTGTTTCTCACTTAACCCATTAAGGACTTAATCCATTAAGTCCATCACTCTACTAGATAAGTCATATGGTGTGATTGGGTGCAAATCAGAATTCCATTCCAATGGACCAAAAGTGGGTCCCGATAAGTCCTAGGCCCATATATCCAAAATTAGGGTTTTCTAAACCCTAATTAGGGTTTCCAACCCAATCATAGCCCAATAGGCCCAAAAATAAATCTTTAAGCCCATTAGGGTTTCCTTAGGCAAATTAGGGCTTCACTAGTCGGGCACCACCCATTACCACCTCGGGTAGTGGTGGTCAATGGTGGCTCACGGCGGCGGCCACCACCTCACGGTGCTGGTTATGGTTCTTTTCATTATTCTTTTTGCTAATTACAATTACAATGATTTAATCCAAAAGTAAACACACACACTAACTAACATAAACACACACACAACCATTCTAGTGGTGGCCGTCGGTGGTACATGGCGGCAGCCACCACCTCACGGTGGTGGTGGTGGCTGTTCTTGATTTTCCAGCCACACAAACCCAACCCTACATCAAGCAAATAACACACACCCACACTCTATGCTCAGAAAAGTAACAAAGCAACCCACCTGGTGGCGATTTGTGATGGCAGAACCACGGAGAGGCGGCAGCGGCGGTGATTTTGCGATGACAGCCACCACCTCACGGTGGTGGCGGCGGTTCTTTTGTTTCCCAGCCGAGCAAGCACCGACACATGCTTGCAAACATGATCTGAAGACCGAAGCATTCCCCAACTCAGCCACTACAAATGGTAGGCGACGACCAGAAACCCAATTACGGCGGCCAAAGCCCACCGCCGATCCCAGTCGACGTTCACGACATCAGGCCACCGAAAGAACGAAGGAGAAGGTGTAGGTGGGAGGCGATGGTCCTACCGAGAGCTCCCTGTTGCTCACAAATCGCATAGTGACGAACGCAGCCGATATTCCTCGGTCTCGACGGTTCTCCGGTGCACACGACGTCTCCGATGGTGAAGCTGTTGTGGCGTTTAAACGGCGAAGGAGCGGTGGTATCCGGGTGTCATGGTGGCTAGGAGGCTGCAGCGGCTGGAAGGGAGATGAGGTGAGGGTGGCTGCTGGAGGACTTCCGATGATGGCGGCTGCCTTCTTGAGTTAGGGTTAGGGTTACCAGGTGATGGGTCTTATATACCCCGAGCCCATATGCAAGTATTCCATAATGACAAATTTGATCCCTCTTTCCCCTTTTCATTCAAAATTAATCCATATTTTACCCTTTTAGCCCTCACCATTCTAAATTCCTTTCAATTCAGGGCCAATGATCAAACTTCATCCATGATAACCTTTTTAGCCCCTCCTCCTCTCATTCTTTTCAACATAAGTCCCAAAACTTACACTTTAGTCCCTGACTCCATAAAATCTTTTCAATTTAAATCCCAAATTTATACTTAACCCCCAAAACTAACTCCTTGCTACACTATTTCGCATTCAGGGCTATTATTCTTTTATAAATCTTTATCTATTTATTTATCTACTAAACGGGGTGTTACAATTAAGGTGGGTTGCACCTGATCCCACATCGACATGGAAGGAGAACAAAGCATTTCCTTAAAAGGGGTGTGGATACCTTCCTTGTCACATCGCGTTTTAAAGCCGTGAGGGCAGCAGATCCCATAAGAACTTTGCAGTTAAGCATGCTCGGGCGAGAGTAGTACCAAGATGGGTGACCCCCTGGGAAGTCCTCGTGCCGAGTGGCCCAAAGCGGACAATGTTGTGATACGTGCCGGAGGGGGATGTTACAAATGGTATCAGAGATGGGGCACGAGTCGATGTGTTCGACGAGGACGTCAAACCCTATAACGGGGGGGGGGGGAGGGGGCGGAGCGGGGTGAAGGTGGGTTGCACCTGATCCCACATCGGCTTGGAAGGAGAACAAAGCATTTCCTTAAAAGGGGTGTGGATACCTTCCTTGTCACAACGCGTTTTAAAGCCGTGAGGGCAGCAGATCCCATAAGAACTCTGCAATTAAGCGTGCTCGGGCGAGAGTAGTACCGGGATGGATGACCCCCTGGGAAGTCCTCGTGCCGAGTGGCCCAAAGCGGACAATATTGTGATATGTACCGGAGGGGGATGTTACAGCTTTGCTCCCTTTGGTAATGGAACAAGATCCAATGATTCATCAAAGGCTACATCTCTGCTCATGGTAAATTTGAGAGTTTTCCTTCTTCTGTACATCATATTCGATAACCTTTTACTCCTGTCGCATATCCTAGAAATATGCACTTAATTTCCTTGGCTCAAGTTTACCATCATTCACATGAGCATATGCGGGGAATCCAAATATAAGTAAACCATAATAGTAAGAGGGTTTCTGGGACCATACCTCTTGAGGAGTCTTCAAGTCTATTGCAGTTGATGGTGATCTGTTCACCAGATAGCAAGCAATGTTCACTACTTCTGCCCAGGATTGCTTAGATAAGTTAACAAATATACGTGTGCACCTTGCACGATACATGAGTGTTTGGTTTACCCGTTCTGCAACTCCATTTTGTTGTGGTGTGTTTCATACAGTGTGGTGCCTCACTATACCTTCTGTCTTGTGGAAATTATCAAATGAAGCATTTCAGAACTGCAACCCATTGTACGTCCTCAGAGTCTTGACCTACTTTCCAATCCTTTTCTCAACCATGGTCTTCCACTCCTTGAAATTCCAAACACCTCATCTTTGGTCTTTAGAAAGTACAACCAAACGTTATTTGAATAATCAACAATGAACATCAGTAAGTATGAGCATCCTCCTTGAGACTTCATTGGTGCAGGACCCCACATATTTAAGTGATCATACTCCAGGATTTCCTTGTTTGTGTGTTGATTGGTACCAAACTTCACTTTGTGATGCTTTCCTTTAACACAACCTTCACAAAAATTTATCTTTCCAGTAGCCTCTCCACCAAGCAATCCTTGTTTACTTAGAACCGACATGCCCTTCTCACTCATGTGCTCCAACCTACGATGCCACAACTCCGTCTTATTATCACCTTCATTCAAGGATTAGGAGATAGCCAATGTTCCCATAACCGTGTTGTGTTCAAGAATATAGTCCCCTTCATGATTTATATTCCCTTTCATTATAACTAGAGAACCTTTGGTCACTTTGACCCAGTCACCTTCATCAGCGTATCTCATCCCATTCTTAGCCAATGTTCCAAGAGAAATTAAATTCTTCTGAAGTTCTGGAACATACCAGCAATCTAACTTCATGACCATGTCATCATGCATCTTGATCTGCATTGTGCCACTACCTTTGATACTGCTCACTTAATCATCCCCTATCTTGACTGTACCATCCCACTCTTTGAACGAGTCGAACTAGTCACGATTATACATCATGTGATAGGATGCTCCAGAATCAAAGACATACGCATCAAAAGAACTTTATGTACTAACAGTCAATACATCACCATCGGCCCATTCATCAGAACTTTCCTGAACAACAACAACATTGTTATTGCTGCTTGATTCACTCTCGGACTTCCCATTCTTCAATTGTAGAAAATTTCACTTGAAGTGTCCCTTCTCCTTATAGTTATAACACTTGGCATTCGATGAACCATTAGACTTCGATTTAGAACGTGATCTCCCTCTATTTCCCCCTTTCCTCTCTTCTGTCCTTCCTCTCCCTACGAACAAACCGGAATTGGACACCTCCTCTCTAATTAAAACTTTTCTCTTCAGTTCCTTGGACATCATAGAGTCCTTCAGATCATTCATAATGATCGTTATCCTACCATAAAGCATGGTATCAACAGAATTCTCATATGAGTTTGGAAGAGAACATAAGAGAATGAGCGCCTGATCTTCATATTCAATCTTCACATCAACCCCTTCTAGATCCAAGATGATACGATTTAAGTTATCTAGATGATCTTCAATTGGGTACTTTCAGACATTCTGAGAGTGTACAACCTTTGCTTCTGTTACAACCTGTTTGTCAGTGAGTTGTCCGCATACTTGTCATAAAGTTTATCCCAGAGCCCAGAAGCAGTTGTTTGATTCACTACCTCCCTCAGTACTTCATATGTCAAGCTCAATAGAATGCCACTATGTGTCTTCATCAAAACGTCCAACTTCTTTTTATCCGCCATGTCTTTAGGTAGTGTTGCCTCTCCTTCCAGTGCCGCTGCACATCCTTGTTGGACCAGAAAAGTGTTCATCTTCACCTTCCACAGTGTGAAGTCATTTGAACCATTGAATTTCTTCAAATCAAACTTGTGAGTAGACATCATCAATCACATGAATACAAACCGCAACTCTGATACCACTTGTTAGGAAGTAAAGCGGATAACTAGCAAAACTATATGCACACAACACACATTATTTACATAGTTCAGTCAAGATGACCTACGTCTACAGGCAGGAGGGGAGTATTCTTTATTTCAGAGCTCTCAAACATAGGTTACAGGTATAATTACACAGAGATTCGCCTATCACTCTAGAATTCAAGATACAAAATGAGCTAGCATGCATCCCTATTTATACTTGAGGGATCAGACCTAAAATCCTAATAGGCTAAGCCCATTGGCCCATAGGCCCATAAAAGGTGTCAACCAATCACATTCCGCCATGTAACATCTTCTGAAACATTTTTCCATGTCATACAACCCATGAGCATTGACAACAGACATGATGGAGCACCTTGTGAAATAGTGGAGCATCATGATGTACAAGTGGCGTATCATGAACACTAATGGCCCAACATCCATCATGGTGGTACAACATGGTGCAATCCTTGAGCAATACCAACTTCTGAGCATCCTTAAATGATCTTGAGTATCATATAGGACTTCATAGTGTCACACCCCGAAACCGATGGCGGAAACGTTCCGGGGCGGAGTGACGTCATGCGTAGTATCACAATAGTTGTATCATAGCAATCATAGTAAACACAACCAAACATTGAATACATATATGAAAAAGATTTACATTGTCTTAATACATAGATTTGTTCATATCAAAAGTAAAAAGAAAAGATGTGACTCTAACGCACCGTCTTCTCCAAAAGCCTGGAGGTACCTGTCTATTGATGCCCTGAGAATACAAGCAGTTTTAAAATATAAGCATAAAGCTGGTGAGTTCATAAACGGTTAATTCTGATGAAAGAAATGTTTCTTTGATTCTTTGAGAAGTATTTCCCCAAGAAAATCCTATATTTTCTTATGAAAGAAGTTTGATTATCCATTAATTAAACAGCCTGTTTACGAAAGGTTGAGTTATCCCAGGAAAATCCTATATTTCCCTTAAAAAGTTGACAATTGGTTGTCGATTCTGAAATGAGGTGTACAAGTATCTACCATACTTGTATCGATAGATGTAGTTTCCTTGAAAAACCCTGGTTGCTCGCTGTGAGATGTATTAGCCTTATTACATAAATAAAACTAATAAAATAGGTAGTGAACTAGATCCTAAGGGCGTTACTGATGCCCTCTAGTAATCAAATCGGATATTACTTTGAGGTTAGTTCACTCGTTTCATTATTACAAAAGTAAATTCTCGTTACCTAAGTTGTGAGTGCCATAACCGTACTTAGACTGGATAAGGCACGAAACGGGGGCCGATATCTTTTATGACTTTGTCACCCCTGAACCTAACGGTTCCGCTGTAGATAGCAGCGAGGGTGCGGGATAGTCAGTCCCATATAGATCTATACACAATAGTCACGCTCTCCCTCCAAGAGATTCTGGTTATAAGTCGTAGTCCTCCACTCACGAATCCGATGGAGTGTTACCAAGGACATGTCTTAAACTTAGCCTAACAAATTTACAAGTAATAGTACGAAAATCCTGCTTATGGTTTACATGAATCCTTTATAAGATAATACATATTATAATATGATTCACAAGTTTCTTGCTTTAGATTTGAAAACTGTTTCTACGAGTTGATTTCTTAATCGATTGGTAAAATGGTTTTCTGAGTTAAAAGCATACTGAACATAAAATCATTCTAGGCAAAATGAGATAATTTGAGCACAAGTTTCCTTGTACTTTTGCTTGTATTCCCCCTGAAAACATGAAAAACTTGGAAAAAGCGTAGGGGTATGAACTCACCAGAAGTGAGTAACTCAAAGGAAAGATTGATATAGGATCGCCAGGTATCGAATGAAGTCGTGAGCACAAACGGATCCTAGTTTAACATGTAATAACACATATATGAATACACTTAGGGTATATAGCCACTAGTAGACACATGGACACACCTTAGGGACATGAAAACACTTAGAATTAAGTGTTACAAACACCTATTGAAGTCCCTAAATGAGTGTAGGGCTTTACATTTGAGTGTAAGGCCACCAAACTCGACTTTTATGTGTGTGCGGCCAGGTGTACGGCCAGGGTGTGCGGCCAGGCTGTGTGTGCGGTTGCACACAGGAGTGTGCAGCCGTACACAGGAGTATGCGACCGTACACTCCTAATTCATGCCCAAAATGTCGATTTTTAGGTGTTTCAAGGCCAATACCAAGTCCAACTAGCAGATAGGGGTTCAAACTCTCATTTTGGAGGGTTTTTGAGGTGTGTACGGCCACCTTACGAAGGTGTGCGGCCGTACACCTTCAAAGGATGAAGAACACTATGAGTTTTAGGCTTAGATTCAGGTGTCTTACCAATATAACAAGCTGAATGATAGAGTACTTCACGTTTTTGAGGCCCTTAGAGTGTTCTTGGATGAAGTTTCTAGAGAGAGAAAGTAGAGAGAGAAAGTTCCAGCTTAGAGAGAGTGGGAAAAGGGGTGTAAGGTTGGCTAAGTGTTCAATATATAGGGTCGAGTGTGAGGCTGGAGGGTGTGTGCGGCTGGGTGTGCGGCTGACTGGCCGCACATGCGGGTGTGCGGCTGCACACACCTTCTTTGATGTGTTTGGCCCGATTTTGTGATGCTACACACTTTCTAACCCTTCCTAAGACTCATATCTAGGTTATACTAAGCCTAGAAGACTCATATAGACCCACATTTTCGTTATAAGATAGCACAACGAAGGCTGACACTCGGCTGAGTTGAATAGTTGAACTTTACAAGACTAGGATTTTCGGGTTGTCACATTATCCCCCCGTTAGAGGGAATTTCGTCCCGAAATTAGAATCTTAATGAACACTCACGGATGGACACGAAAGAGGTGGATACTTCATGCTCTAGCTGATCCGCCAGTTCCCTTGTGGAATCAGATCTATACTGAGCTCTAACGAACATTCACTACGAGGTATGGCTTCTTCTCCGATCTCTAGGCTACACGGGATATGGTTTCATCAATTTCCTTTACCGAGCTAGATTTCTCCTGTTTCCCTTAACGAACGTGACTCTGGTTTTTATGGATCTAGTCGAGAAAATGATGAGAGTTTTTGTCGGGTACTACTAGTTCATTCGCTGAGATGTGGATAGGTTAGAGTGGAATTTATGGAATTCCCTAAAGTAGTATGGGTCTGACGGATACTGGACCAATTCTATCAAGAATCTCTGACGGTCCTAAGTTCTTGGGAAAATAGAACGTTTCAGTACCCAGAACATAATATACTTCCATGGTGAGATCATCACTTGGCGTGATCACCATTCTGAAGTTCCAAAAGTTTTCTCTTACTGGAGGTGTAGTCCTTCTGATTGGTTCCTAGGAGTCTCAGGTCGTATTCAGATTCGTATTTCCTATTGGTTGGCTTTCGGAGGTTTTTTGGATTATTGAAAGTGCTGACTATATGCTGGCATCTATTGGTTGCGTGGCATCTACCTCAGCCCAGTGCAGAAAGGACCTGCACTTTCGACTCATGAGGTGTTTCTAACGGAATATCTCAACGTCAGGATGATGGAGGGTTTTACCAGATGATGCTTAGATGACTCCAATTTTCATTATAGTCTAATAGATGTTTTCACAGCATAATCCCTAATCGGAAGGAATCGTTCTCTCATTCGGTTCGCTGTTTCATGGATAGCAGTCTCTTATCAGGGCTAGCTTCGCCCTTAGAGATTTTATGAAGTGATTGACTGCCTCGGGAGGTGGTTCTACTATCTCTTAGAGATAATGTTCCTTGGAACACCTAGTAGTCTAACAAATCTCTAAGACATGCTCCATTAGTTTCTCCATTATGTCTGTTTCCTCTAGTTTGTAGGAAGCGCGTGGTCTTGTATAACCCGTCGACTAACACTTAGACTGGTGTCGAGTCCACAATCTCTTTATGACCTGGGTTATAAAGCTTAACGCAACTCCCTGCCTACTTTACTCAAGTATTCCTGGTCGCGAAGGTAATCATGCGGTTCTTAGCATCCTAGTATTAACTTTGGTGAATGTAGACTATCATCTATAGGGCGACGGTAACTTTCTCACATGACGAGGCATAATCACAACTCTTTCCGACCTAGGCACTTCTCGTCTGTATCTGGATGAACGAAGTGCTCGTGTAGTGCGAGCATCCCTTGCAACTACTCTTCCGATGTTACCGAGTTTCTCTATCTAGATTAAATCTAGATAGCATAAGACTCTGCCACTCAGAACCTCAAATTTCCTCATCCATTCTTCTCTGAGTTTAAATCTGTCAAAGCTTCTCAGGTTTCTTGGCTCACTACTGAGATGCTTAATTTGTGGAATCAGGCGTGAATGGATGGTCGTAGTCAATGTTTTTGATTCTTTTGAATTGAGTTACTTTTCCTAACTGAGGGTGTCAGCTACTATGCTGGCTTAACTGGGATGACATCAAATTTCGAATTTGTAGTCATTTAGTAGCTCAACCCATAATTGTTCTCTTGACTTCAGCTCCTTTCCTATGGTTATATGATGAAGGGTTTTATTTTAAGGTTCATGGTAGATCTCATACTCGGGTCAATCACTATTACTTAGTGTATATAAGTCGTATATAATTGAGATTGACAGGATGTTCAGATGTGTGGCCCCACCCCAAACCCACAACCAAACAAGGAACAGGCAGTAGGGAGAAAGCACACATCTTAAATCTTATTAACCTAAATTATATACCACTCTAATGCATATATACTTAGTAGTAGTAAGTTAATCCCATGAGTTCTTTCTCTTGATTCACGGACTTAATCGTGCGATGCAAGTGGCCTTTCCGGAGGGTCTATTGAGTAGGCCTTGGGCGGCTATTGTCTTCCGGAATATCTGCAGTGCCTTTCGCTTTTTAATGTCTAATGGGGTTGGTCAACAACGCGCGGTACCCCTCTCCTGGGTACTTCTGAAGGTTGGATGAAAGAGACGACCGATGGTTCGCATTAGTTTTTTTTATTAGGTTCAAAAGAACCTTTATTTGACACTTATGATAAGATGAAATTTCTTTTTACACAACACTAGGAATCCTCGCATGGTCGAACCAAGTCAAACCATAACCGACGGTGGTGTCGAAATTAATAGACATCGACACGATATGGAATGAAGTTTGTTAGGACCATGTGTTGAACAGGGGACACAAGTTCTTAGCGTCTCGGGTTTCGTCCATAATATTACTATCATGGATACTTGGACCGACATGATTGACGCTGAACGCTAGGGGTCCTGATGTTTTGGAATAATGTACTTTTCATGAACAGATTTCTCATGAGGCCTCTCTATAACCGCTTAGTATACACTAGTCATGTATAATTAAGATTAAAAGGACTGTTGACTGAGCGATTCCGCCCTAAATCCACAACCAAACAAGGAACAAGAGATAAGGCCGCATCACTCACTCGAGGTCTATCGATCTTAATCATAAATGGCCTTAATGTATATACTAAGCCATCATAGCTTTACCTGATAGGTTTTTAAGTTTTACAACAGTGCGACTTTTGCCTTAACGAGGGAGTAATTACAATTAGATTTTTTAAGTTTTACAATTAGATTTGATTATTTAAAGTTTTCCATTAGCTACTTAAGGTTGAGAAGCGTACCAAAAATTCTACCGGGTTCCTTGATGTTCCTCTAGGTATTAGAGTTAAATTTCTCCTGCGTCTTTGTCATTTCTTTCAGTTGGGCAGTCCCTCTTGAGATGCCCAATTTCACCACATAGGTGGCATATTGGACTGGTCCCAACATTGGTGGTTGATGTAATGAACTCAACCGGAGTTCTGCAGTTGCGAGCGGTATGCCCCTTCATGTTGCACCTAACGCAAAAGGGTTCTCGACATACTCCATAATGATGGTAGTCACACTCGCTGCAGTGGGGGAAGTTTCCTAGGTATGGTCTTCTTGGTGTCGAGACAGGCGGGTTGACAAGGGTATTGACTACCTCAGCTTGCTGCCCTTCAGAAGGTCCTTGAGCCGAGGTACTCCCCTTCTCGTTCTCAAACTTTCTCTTCAGGGGATTTGGTTGGAATTCTTGGGTGGCTTTACACACCGGTGCTGGTTGCTGCTGCCCATTGCTATGATTGGGATTGCCGATAGTGCTCCCGCTAACATTTGCGTTGTTAGTATTCAGGTGAGCCATGACAGCTGCTACGGCTGCTGAGACTGCAGCTTGGAACGTAGCTTCATCGATCTGAAGAGTCGGTGTCTTGCTAGTGGGTTGGTTACGTTTCTTCGGAGGCATGGTTTTTCCTACACGATGAGGAATACAAGTTGATGAGAGACGATGGTTACCCCTAGACGTATCTATCTTTACTATAATAGGCATAAATGTTTCCCGCGCTTTGAACTATGGTTCCTTAAGTGTCGACCTACATCCCTATGATGCAGTCCTGGTAACAGGGTAGAAGTAAGTATATCGGAAAGCCATAAATCGGGTGTCGTTCCAACTAAGTTATCTTTAGAAATTCGGAACGAAGATTACACAAGAAAAGACTCATGAAAGTTTAGGGCTAAACACTATCAATCGAGATTTTGTGATCCGGTTTATTTATCTTAGTCGTGACAGGAAAGAAGATTTGCCTAATACATAGTGTGAGTAGTGTAACCACTAACTCGCTAAGTTGTATTAATTTAGGGGTTATTAGTGTGACTTTATAGGGGTAGGACACTTCTCGGGTTTCATACATTGGCTCCTTCTGTACAGGCTTCCGACCCACATAAGCGTTGGGCCTTCGAACTCAAGTTGGGGGCTAGGATTTGGTATTGGGGCTACTTAAGGCAGATTCTCGACTTCAGGTTCTGAGTCAGTCTCTTCAGGAAAGGGTTCGGCGAAGTCATCGTCCAAAGGAATCTCATGGTTCTCTTCTGGTGCTGGCTCGATCCATCCATCATCTCCTTGGTTGGGAAAATACGGGTCGTCAGGGAGATGGAATCCGGCCATGCTATCTATGTGAGATAGGGGTAAAGGGATAGTTAATAGGCATCGAACCTAATAATACTTCTAGTGTATTATGGTTACATGATTGATTCTTGAGGGATGGATTCTTGGGTAAGTTTTCAGTTTGGTTGCTTATAGTATCATAAAATACTCCTATAGTATTTTAACCCTTATGTTTGATTCTAGAGCTCTTCTGGTACCTAGGTAAGTTTTAGGTTTGCTGCGACACCACAGTTACTCCCAAGCACATGTTGGTCATGTCTCGAGTGAATATAGCTGATCAGGCTATATTGACCCTAGACATGGTTACATAACTACCCAGGTTTAACCGCGATGTCCAACATTCAAATACTTTTATTTTGTTCTACTTATGACACTGATTCAGGTATTTAGGTATACTTGTATACTTTTTATAAAAATACTTATATTTGAAAGTATACTTTTAGTTTAGAGCACTTAGGCCCCTTTATGTTTATAGTTGTATACCATGTAAGGTTCGGTATACTTAGTTTGCTATAAACAAGGGCTCTGATACCAATCTGTCACACCCCGAAACCGATGGCGGAAACGTTCCGAGGCGGAGTTACGTCATGCGTAGTATCACAACAGTTGTATCATAGCAATCATAGTAAACACAACCAAACATTGAATACATATATGAAAAAGATTTACATTGTCTTAATACATAGATTTGTTCATATCAAAAGTAAAAAGAAAAGACGTGACTCTAACGCACCGTCTTCTCCAAAAGCCTGGAGGTACCTGTCTATTGATCCCCTGAGAATACAAGCAGTTTTAAAATATAAGCATAAAGCTGGTGAGTTCATAAACGGTTAATTCTGATGAAAGAAATGTTTCTTTGATTCTTTGAAAAGTATTTCCCCAAGAAAATCCTATATTTTCTTATGAAAGAAGTTTGATTATCCATTAATTAAACAGCCTGTTTACGAAAGGTTGAGTTATCCCAGGAAAATCCTATATTTTCCTTAAAAAGTTGACAATTGGTTGTCGATTCTGAAATGAGGTGTACAAGTATCTACCATACTTGTATCGATAGATGTAGTTTCCTTGAAAAACCCTGGTTACTCGCTGTGAGATGTATTAGCCTTATTACATAAATAAAACTAATAAAATAGGTAGTGAACTAGATCCTAAGGGCGTTACTGATGCCCTCTAGTAATCAAATCGGATATTACTTTGAGGTTAGTTCACTCGTTTCATTATTACAAAAGTAAATTCTCGTTACCTAAGTTGTGAGTGCCATAACCGTACTTAGACTGGATAAGGCACGAAACGGGGGCCGGTATCTTTTATGACTTTGTCACCCCTGAACCTAACGGTTCCACTGTAGATAGCAGCGAGGGTGCGGGATAGTCAGTCCCATATAGATCTATACACAATAGTCACGCTCTCCCTCCAAGAGATTTTGGTTATAAGTCGTAGTCCTCCACTCACGAATCCGATGGAGTGTTACCAAGGACATGTCTCAAACTTAGCCTAACAAATTTACAAGTAATAGTACGAAAATCCTGCTTATGGTTTACATGAATCCTTTATAAGATAATACATATTATAACATGATTCACAAGTTTCTTGCTTTAGATTTGAAAACTGTTTCTACAAGTTGATTTCTTAATCGATTGGTAAAATGGTTTTCTGAGTTAAAAGCATACTGAACATAAAATCATTCTAGGCAAAATGAGATAATTTGAGCACAAGTTTCCTTGTACTTTTGCTTGTATTCCCCCTGAAAACATGAAAAACTTGGAAAAAGCGTAGGGGTATGAACTCACAAGAAGTGAGTAACTCGAAGGAAAGATTGATATAGGATCGCCGGGTATCGAATGAAGTCGTGAGCACAAACGGATCCTAGTTTAACATGTAATAACACATATATGAATACACTTAGGGTATATAGCCACTAGTAGACACATGGACACACCTTAGGGACATGAAAACACTTAGAATTAAGTGTTACAAACACCTATTGAAGTCCCTAAATGAGTGTAGGGCTTTACATTTGAGTGTAAGGACACCAAACTCGACTTTTATGTGTGTGCGGCCAGGGTGTGCGGCCAGGCTGTGTGTGCGGTTGCACACAGGAGTGTGCAGCCGTACACAGGAGTGTGCGACCGTACACTCCTAATTCATGCCCAAAATGTCGATTTTTAGGTGTTTCAAGGCCAATACCAAGTCCAACTAGCAGATAGGGGTTCAAACTCTCATTTTGGAGGGTTTTTGAGGTGTGTACGGCCACCTTATGAAGGTGTGCGGCCGTACACCTTCAAAGGATGAAGAACACTATGAGTTTTAGGCCGTACACCTTCAAAGGATGAAGAACACTATAAGATAGCAAAACGAAGGCTGACACTCGACTGAGTTGAATAGTTGAACTTTACAAGACAAGGATTTTCGGGTTGTCACACATAGCATACTTGGCTTATCGGGGACCAAGCCCATCTTGCGCTATGATCGCACAACAAGTGAATGGATGGCACAACAGGCTTCAAGTGTGGCGCAAGAACATCAAGGTTGGAGCAACATCACCATATTGGCGCAACAATAACATGCATGGCGCAACAAGGCCATGCTTGGCGCAAGAGGGAGTATCACAACGCAAGAGGGAGTATCATAGCGCAGGAAGGAATGCCATGGCGCAACAACATCCTTCTTGGACCATCCCTTTATCATATGGCGCAACATAGTCCCCTTGTTGCTCCATATCACTCCTAAGTGCTCCAAACCTCTTCCAAGTGCTCCAAACCCCCTTTTATATGATCCCTTCCTTTGACACTTGATCCATTCCTTTGTCAGACGATCCATTCCTTTCACAGATGATCCGTTCCTTTATCAAAAGCTCCATGAACCCCAAGTGCTCCATTGAGTTCCAAGTGCTCCAAATGCTCCACGAACATGATCAAAATGCTCCATAAGTATGATCCAAATGCTCAAGTCACATTTAACAAGACTTTTTAGGGGCGATATGGGGGTAATAGCGACGACCAACTGAAGGGAAAAGAATGCGGTCTCTTTAAGGAATATTAGTGGCGACGATATTGCCTCAAGTGATGTCGTCACTATTAGCGATGACACGAGCTTTTAGTGACAATGCCAGACGAGACACGCTGAGACGAGACAAACCGAAATGAGACACACCTGCTGTTGTTGCTAAAACTCGTGTCCTCGCAAAAAACGGCATCGCTAATTGTATCTTTTACTACAGTGATTTTTATGTAAGATATATATGATATCTAGATATTAAGTAGAACGTATGTAACGCCCCGGGTTTTCTCGGTACGTTTGGTTATTTTAATTTAATTATCCTTGTAACCTTGGGTTAATTTATTTAACCAATGTCTAATTTCTTATGTTATTGGACTCTTTTGATCATCTTGTAAACTCCTTTTTGAAGTCCATGGACTATGGGCCTATTTGCAATGTCCATCTAGTTAATAGTACTTAATGTGTAAATTGAATCATTTGGTACACACACAAGGAAAACACTCTAAACCCTCCCTCTCTCTCAAAAATCGTCCCCCTCTCTCTCTCTTTGGGATCAAGAGCAGCCAAGGGGCTATTTGGAGCTTAATTCTTGTTCATTTCCAGCCTTGATTCGTATTGGTATGAACCTCCTTATCCTTTCTTACAACTTGATTCATAACCTTGTTCTAGTTTTATGATTTCATCTTCACCTCTTCTCCTTCTTATTTTATTTGTAATTGTATGTTATACATCATCTCAAGATCCTATCTTCACCCCATATATGGTGGATGATGGATCTAGGGGATTACATGTGGCAAAAGATCATGGAAACCCTAAAAGGGAGAATGATGATTTTATGTGCTTATGTTTATTTTCATGTTGATTATTATTACATCCTTGAGGCTAAATGAAATCCTAATGATCCCTAACCCTTTTTAGTACCACCATTATCATGGGGACTGAATTGGGATGATGAACACATCTTAAAATGTGTTTCAAAAGGAGAAGGATGGATAAGCCAAAAAGGAATCACGGGTGGCTACGATTCTGTTTTCCATCAGATCTGTAGTCATTTTGTAAAAATCATATCTGGAGCTCTAGAACTCAAACGGACCCCAAACCAGTTCCAAAAGTTCACACATTGAGTTGGCTAACTTTCTTAAGAAGGCCAACCTCACTGATAAGGGCTTTATCTATGTGAAAGAATGGCATCTTTGCTGTTAGGTCTGATCCGGGTCTGTTCTGATATGTCATTTTGTTTTCATCATTTCTAAGGCTTGGAAAAGGATCCAGAGTGATTCCAAGTTTCTATATGTTCCTTATATTATGAATTTAAGATCTGGAGAATATGGGGTGTTATTTCCAATTATAAATTGGTTAGAATTGATCCACACTCCAGGTCAGTGGGCAGTCACCAGCTTTTGCTAGTGCTGTGATTGTCCACAATGTGAATTTTATATCTGGAGTTTGAGAGATACTTTTCATTCAATTCCAACTCTGAGACTTTCACTTGTATGTCCTTTACTTCTCTTAATTTTCTTTTGGACGAATTCTACTCACAAGTTGGGTAGAATTGGCCAACATCACTTGACTGTATTGTTGGAGACAGAAATGATACACCATTTTGTAAAATTCATATTTAATTCATCTTTTGGAGTTAGAAGGAGTTCTTTATAGTTCTGGAATCCTGAACAATCATAGTTTCCTATAAAATTTTGTTAAAGCTATGTTTCTGTTTTATATTTTGGAGTAAATCCGTTTTGAACAGCAGGTCTGTTTTAGAGACCTTGCTGTGATTACTCTTTTCTCAACTCATAGCTTCATTACTTCTCCTTTCTAACCTTTAGTCCTTCTTAGGTGAGGTTTTGAAGTTTTCTCAAGCTTGGTAGCATTATTTGATTGTTAGCTATCCTTACTACTCACTCAAGGTGAGTTCTCTCACACCGTTGTATTGATGATTGTGTTTGCTAGTTAGCTCGTGTGTGATTATTTGAATTTATTATAAAAGCATGCTATATAAGTATTGTTTTAATTCGTACATGTGCACTGTATGTAACTAATTATGGATATGGGGACACCACCAAAGGATACGGATTTACCGGTGCGGTGGGTAGGTAAGATCACCAACGTAATACTCTTCGTGAGGTGCGGTGATTAGGGCCAAATGATACGGGATCTTCCCGGTGCGGTTCAAACCTACAAGTCCTTCTCGTAATATAGACATTGATTCGTTCTTTGTCTTTATCGTTATAATTGGAAAATGGATTAGGGCTAGTAAATATGAATGTTGGTACAATGTCTGTGTTTGAATTCACTAAGCTTTGTGCTTACGTTTTTCCCTTATAACTTTTCAGGTGTTAAGATTAAAGAGGCTAAGGCTTGACATGGAGCATCGGGACATCGCTACTAGTTATTTTGTTGGGACCTTATTATTATTATTACTTCCGCACTTATTTTATATGGTTATTAAGCTGATGGATTATGTTATGACTATTTCAGTTGTTTTAATTTAATTTAAGATGGGTTTTAAAAGTTTAAAATTGTTGCAAAAAAAAAAAAAAAAAAAAAAAAAAAAAAAAAAAAATTTGGGTGTCACAAGTTGGTATCAGAGCCAGGTTTGAGGGAACTAGGCATTCTTGTGGATGTTCTAGACTCAAATTTGAGGCTCTATAATAGTTTATTCTCTTTTTTTAAAAGATTTTTCAAATTTTCTGAAGACTAGTAGTGAAAGATGTCGCGGTGTGCCAGTCGGCCAGCCAAGTAAGCCTTATTTCTTATGTTAAATGTTTATGTTAAATTGTTGACTATGAATTGGATTCTACTAGTCTTAAAATGCTAGATTACACACTTATTTAATGTTAACATGTGAGAGAGATGTAAAATTAACGGCTAGAGCGAGCTGGAAATTTTGAAACTAGACGCGATTGCGAAATTGGAACTTGTGTGGAAGATAGTAGAAGGGCCCCTACTATTTGAAACATCGGTGCCGGTTTCGGGTCGGGGCAAGGTTGAGAAATTTTCGGCAAGCTGAGTGTTTCGTCTTCCTAGAAATATCTAGGCTGAATTATTTCTAAATATTTTCCTCCTTCTACGGATACAGATGGCTCCGCCTGCTCGCCTTAATCAGCTCCAAATGGAGCAAGTTAGGAATATTGTCGCTGAGGAATTCAATAACGCTTTCAATGAATTAATCCCGGGCGTGACCAATGACATAATCAACCAAGTCGGTACTCTTCTGGATGAGCGCCTCGCAGCTATTCCCGGGGGAGCGTTACCGGCTCCGCCCGTTCGGGATTCGACATACTACTTCGAGAAGTTCAGCAAGTGTAGCCCTCCTCTTTGGAACGGTGAATCCGACCCAGTTGCTGCTAAGCACTGGGTGTCAGATGTTGAGGGCGCCTTCATGACTGTTGGGTGTCCGGACCAGTACAAAGTTGTGATCGCCATGAATCAGCTGCAGAAAAGGGGAAAGACATGGTGGAACACCATCACCGCTCTATTAAGCGAAGAAGAAGTGAGGACCATGTCTTGGGCCCAATTTGTGGAGAGGTTCGAGGCACAATATGTGCCTAAGGTGGAGCAGCAGTGGATGCAGCAAGAGTTCATGGCCTTACAGCAGACTACCGAGTCCGTTAGCGAACTGAACTCCAAGTTCTTGGAGATGCTATCTTTTTGCCCCTTGTTTGCTGGGAACGAGGCCTGGTTGGTCAGCCGGTACATGGCCATCCTACGTACCGAGATTCGGGAATTTGTTAGCATGCAGGAGTTCTCGACCTTATCCGCGATCATGAATGCAGCGAGGAGGAGGGAAATCGAGTTGCAGACCCAGTCCAAGAGGGAGGCCAATGACACCTCTTCCAAGACATCCAGAGATGCCCAGAAAAAGCGAAAGCAGGGTAGTAAGTCAAGGTATGAGTATAGGACGTCTTCAGGGCGAGAAAAATCCATTGATATGCTACAACTGCAAAAAGCCAGGGCATCATTGGAAGAATTGTAGGGATCCCCCTGCGAGTGCAGCACCTCATATTACTTCTGCTGTTCCCGTCTGCTATCACTGCAACGAGACGGGACACAAGAAGCCCGAATGCCCGAAGTTGAAGACTGGTAAAGGAGACGGGGGTACAAATCCTGCAATTGCATCGTCCTCTAAGGGACCCACTATGGTGACACGAGGTCGTGCTCACCAGATGACTGCGGAGGAGTCGGTGATTACAGCGACAGTGGCAGGCACTTATTTGCTAGATTCCGAGCTCGATGTTGTTATGTTTGATAGCAGTGCTACCCATCCTTTTGTATCTCGCATGTTTATTAATTGTTTGGGGCGTAGTATCGGAAAATTGGCTCACCCAATGGTTGTCGAAGTTGCCGACAACCGCACTATTTATGTCACCGATGTTTATCGGGGTTGCAATCTCGAGTTTTCTGGAGTTGAATTCCCCATTGATCTTATCCCTATTGCGATGCGAGAGCTCTGCGTTATCATAGGCATGGATTGGCTTGATGCGTGTGATGTGGAAATCCACTGTCGTAAGAAGCAAGTTCGTGTTCAAAACCCTAGAGGTGGAGAACTTATCATTCAGGGGGACATTCCCCGCGTGGCCATCGCTTCTTGCTCTTCTACTATAGCACTAGACGACGTTCCTATCGTTTCCGACTTTAGTGATGTCTTTCCGGAGGAACTCCCTGGTTTGCCACCTATTCGGCAAGTGGAGTTTCGCATTGATTTGGTGTTGGGTGCGACTCCGGTAGCTAAATCTCCTTACCGCTTGGCACCACCTGAGATGAAAGAGCTCCAAGATCAACTTTAGGAACTAAGTGATAAAGGGTTTATATGGCCAAGCTGCTCGCCATGGGGTGCTCCTATTCTCTTTGTGAAGAAGAAAGATGGATCCCAGCGAATGTGTATTGATTATAGGGAGCTAAACAAGTACACGATAAAGAATAGGTACCCGTTTCCACGTATTAACGATCTTTTCGATCAACTTCAGGGAGCGTCTTGGTTCTCCAAGATTGATTTACGTTGCGGTTACCATCAGATGCGGGTTCGTGAAGAAGACATTGAGAAAAAGCATTCTGTACTCGTTATGGGCATTTTGAGTTCGTGGTGATGCCTTTTGGGCTCACCAATGCACCCGCGGCGTTTATGGATCTCATGAACCGGGTGTGTAGCCCGATGCTTAACCGTTCGGTCATAGTGTTCATTGATGACATCTTGGTCTATTCTAAGACCAAAGAGGAGCATGAGCAACACCTTCGGGAGATTCTGGAAACTCTGGCAAGAGAAAGGCTTTATGCGAAATTCTCAAAATGTGAATTTTGGTTAGAAGAAGTTCAGTTCTTGGGGCATGTGGTAAACAAACAAGGTATCAAGGTCGATCAAGCCAAGGTTGATGTGGTTAAACAATGGAAGATTCCGAAAACACCTTCTGAAATTCGCAGTTTCTTGGGTTTAGCCGGTTATTACCGGAGGTTCATTGAAAATTTCTCTAAAATCGCCTTACCACTCACCCGATTGACCAAGAAATCAATGAAATTCGTTTGGGGCCCGGAGCAGCAACTGGCGTTTGATGAGTTAAGGAAACGATTGTGTGAAGCTCCGATTTTGGCCTTACCTGATGGGGTTGAGGATATGGTGGTTTACTGTGATGCATCGCTTCAAGGTCTTGGTGCCGTGTTAATGCAACGAGATAGGGTGATAGCCTATGCCTCCCGACAGCTGAAACCCCACGAACGAAACTACCCCACTCATGATTTGGAGCTTGGGGCTGTTGTTTTCGCTCTTAAGATTTGGAGACACTATCTCTATGGAGTGAAGTTTATCATATACACTGACCATAAGAGTCTAAAATATTTGTTCGAGCAGCGGGATTTGAATATGAGGCAGATCCGATGGTTAGATGTGGTAAAAGATTATGATTGTGAAATTCACTACCACCCCGGTAAAGCTAATGTGGTAGCTGATGCTCTTAGTCGTAAACAATCTGCCGAACCAATTCGAGCTAAGTGTCTCCGGATCACGATGGTGTCGTCTTTGTTAGATCTAATCCGGGATGCCCAAAAGACGGCAATACTGGAGGAAAACATCAGGCGTGAGAAGATTGGGAAAGAGTTGCCTAAGATGGAACGAGACGGGCGTGGTTTGCTGACTCGCTACGGTAGGATTTGGGTTCCATATACCGGGGGAAATCGGAAAACCCTAATGGATGAGTCTCATAAGTCAAAATTTTCTATCCATCCTGGTGCTACTAAAATGTATCGGGACCTTCATGAGGCTTACTGGTGGCATGGAATGAAGAATGATGTGGCTCGATTTGTGGAAGAATGTATGACCTGTCGAAAGGTCAAGGCGGAACACCAGAAACCGCATGGGAAGTTGCAACCATTGGAGATTCCTGAATGGAAATGGGAGCATCTAACCATGGACTTCATTACAAAACTTCCTAGAACTGCCCGAGGATCAGATACAATATGGGTGATTGTTGATCGTTTGACTAAGAGTGCTCACTTTCTCGCTATAAAGGAGAGCTCATCGGCGGAGAAATTAGCCGAGATCTTTGTTCGGGAGATTGTCTCATTACATGGGGTGCCCGTTTCTATCATCTCCGATCGAGACACCCGATTTACCTCTCGGTTCTGGAGGAAGTTTCAAGAGGAATTGGGCACACGATTACATTTTAGTACCGCCTTCCATCCGCAGACAGACGGGCAGAGTGAGCGGACGATTCAGACCTTGGAGGACATGCTTAGGGCGTGTGCAATTGATTTTGGGGGTAGTTGGGATGACCATCTACATCTAGCTGAGTTTTCTTATAACAACAGCTATCACTCAAGCATTAAAATGCCTCCGTATGAAGCCTTGTACGGGAGGAAGTGCAGGACGCCCGTTTGTTGGGGCGAGGTTGGGCAGAGGGTACTTGGGAGTACTGATATCGTGCTACAGACTACGGAGAAAATCCAAGTGATTCGGGATCATTTGGTCACAGCGAGCAGTCGTCAGAAAAGTTATGCTGACAAAAGACGCTCCAATCTTGAGTTCCAGGTGGGAGATTATGTGTTGCTTAAAGTCTCCCCCTGGAAAGGTGTGATTCGATTTCGGAAGCGGGGAAAGCTCGGACCCCGATTCATTGGACCCTACAAGGTCATAGCTCGTGTGGGGAAGGTGGCTTACCGTTTAGAGCTTCCTGACGAGCTTAGTCTAATTCATAATACGTTCCATGTGTCTCAGTTACGAAAATGCGTTGTTGATGAGACCGCTGTGATACCACTGGAGGACATACAAATTGACGAGCGTCTCAATTATGTTGAGAAACCAATCGCTATTTTAGAACGAAAGACGAAAGCTCTCCGCAACAAGACCATAAACCTGGTTAAGGTGCAATGGCAACATAGGAAGGGTTCGGAATGGACTTGGGAACCGGAATGCGAGATGCGGACTCATTATCCGGATCTGTTTCTAGGTTTTGACTTCGAGGACGAAGTCCGTTCATAGTGGGGGAGAGTTGTAACGCCCCGGGTTTTCTCGGTACGTTTGGTTATTTTAATTTAATTATCCTTGTAACCTTGGGTTAATTTATTTAACCAATGTCTAATTTCTTATGTTATTGGACTCTTTTGATCATCTTGTAAACTCCTTTTTGAAGTCCATGGACTATGGGCCTATTTGCAATGTCCATCTAGTTAATAGTACTTAATGTGTAAATTGAATCATTTGGTACACACACAAGGAAAACACTCTAAACCCTCCCTCTCTCTCAAAAATCGTCCCCCTCTCTCTCTCTTTGGGATCAAGAGCAGCCAAGGGGCTATTTGGAGCTTAATTCTTGTTCATTTCCAGCCTTGATTCGTATTGGTATGAACCTCCTTATCCTTTCTTACAACTTGATTCATAACCTTGTTCTAGTTTTATGATTTCATCTTCACCTCTTCTCCTTCTTATTTTATTTGTAATTGTATGTTATACATCATCTCAAGATCCTATCTTCACCCCATATATGGTGGATGATGGATCTAGGGGATTACATGTGGCAAAAGATCATGGAAACCCTAAAAGGGAGAATGATGATTTTATGTGCTTATGTTTATTTTCATGTTGATTATTATTACATCCTTGAGGCTAAATGAAATCCTAATGATCCCTAACCCTTTTTAGTACCACCATTATCATGGGGACTGAATTGGGATGATGAACACATCTTAAAATGTGTTTCAAAAGGAGAAGGATGGATAAGCCAAAAAGGAATCACGGGTGGCTACGATTCTGTTTTCCATCAGATCTGTAGTCATTTTGTAAAAATCATATCTGGAGCTCTAGAACTCAAACGGACCCCAAACCAGTTCCAAAAGTTCACACATTGAGTTGGCTAACTTTCTTAAGAAGGCCAACCTCACTGATAAGGGCTTTATCTATGTGAAAGAATGGCATCTTTGCTGTTAGGTCTGATCCGGTTCTGTTCTGATATGTCATTTTGTTTTCATCATTTCTAAGGCTTGGAAAAGGATCCAGAGTGATTCCAAGTTTCTATATGTTCCTTATATTATGAATTTAAGATCTGGAGAATATGGGGTGTTATTTCCAATTATAAATTGGTTAGAATTGATCCACACTCCAGGTCAGTGGGCAGTCACCAGCTTTTGCTAGTGCTGTGATTGTCCACAATGTGAATTTTATATCTGGAGTTTGAGAGATACTTTTCATTCAATTCCAACTCTGAGACTTTCACTTGTATGTCCTTTACTTCTCTTAATTTTCTTTTGGACGAATTCTACTCACAAGTTGGGTAGAATTGGCCAACATCACTTGACTGTATTGTTGGAGACAGAAATGATACACCATTTTGTAAAATTCATATTTAATTCATCTTTTGGAGTTAGAAGGAGTTCTTTATAGTTCTGGAATCCTGAACAATCATAGTTTCCTATAAAATTTTGTTAAAGCTATGTTTCTGTTTTATATTTTGGAGTAAATCCGTTTTGAACAGCAGGTCTGTTTTAGAGACCTTGCTGTGATTACTCTTTTCTCAACTCATAGCTTCATTACTTCTCCTTTCTAACCTTTAGTCCTTCTTAGGTGAGGTTTTGAAGTTTTCTCAAGCTTGGTAGCATTATTTGATTGTTAGCTATCCTTACTACTCACTCAAGGTGAGTTCTCTCACACCGTTGTATTGATGATTGTGTTTGCTAGTTAGCTCGTGTGTGATTATTTGAATTTATTATAAAAGCATGCTATATAAGTATTGTTTTAATTCGTACATGTGCACTGTATGTAACTAATTATGGATATGGGGACACCACCAAAGGATACGGATTTACCGGTGCGGTGGGTAGGTAAGATCACCAACGTAATACTCTTCGTGAGGTGCGGTGATTAGGGCCAAATGATACGGGATCTTCCCGGTGCGGTTCAAACCTACAAGTCCTTCTCGTAATATAGACATTGATTCGTTCTTTGTCTTTATCGTTATAATTGGAAAATGGATTAGGGCTAGTAAATATGAATGTTGGTACAATGTCTGTGTTTGAATTCACTAAGCTTTGTGCTTACGTTTTTCCCTTATAACTTTTCAGGTGTTAAGATTAAAGAGGCTAAGGCTTGACATGGAGCATCGGGACATCGCTACTAGTTATTTTGTTGGGACCTTATTATTATTATTACTTCCGCACTTATTTTATATGGTTATTAAGCTGATGGATTATGTTATGACTATTTCAGTTGTTTTAATTTAATTTAAGATGGGTTTTAAAAGTTTAAAATTGTTGCAAAAAAAAAAAAAAAAAAAAAAAAAAAAAAAAAAAAAAATTTTGGGTGTCACAACGTATTTTATTGTTTAAAATAAAAAAGTTAATAGGTAAATCATAATCCATGATGCCACATAAGCGTCTCTTGACCGCGTTAAAGTGAAACCCTTCTACGCTACAAGCCACATCAATCTCCGTTACTAGTCTCTATTATTGGTGAAATGAGCTAAGGGGGTCTTTGGTACAGCGAAATAAATGAAGAGAAATGAAATTCATTTTTGTATAGTGAAATAAAGGAAGAGAAATTGAATTCATTCCATTTCCCATGTTTGTTTACTAGCAAGAATAAGGAAATGGGAGAGAAAAACTAATTCTCATTCCATATTTTAAAGAGAAATGAGGAGAAAAGGCAAAATAAACACATGGAGAAAAAAAAAAAACTAAAAAAAAAAACTAAAAAGAAAACAAAAAAAACGGATATATATGTGTATATATATATATATTTCGTGTGTGTGTGTGTGTATATATATATATATATATATATATATATATATATATATATACTAGTAGGGTATCCGCGCGATGCGGCGGCGCTAGATAATATATATGTGTGTGTGTATATATATATATATATATATATATATATATATATATATATATATATATATATATATATATATATACTAGTAGGGTACCCGCGTGATGCGGCGGCGCCAGATAATTCCTTTCGGTAAATAGTTTCCAAGCGGCGATTAGTTTCATTTACGGATCAGATAGTTCGTTTTATTCTTTTGCCTGGTTGTTTTGTGTCGGATAATTATTTTCGGCGAATAGTTTCTATCTAAGTGCGTAGCTACAAGGTCGAATAGTTTCATTTCTGATGTCCATTATTACTCTGGTTTTTTACTATACAATTATTTTGTCGGCTTAATAATTTTCTGATTAGTCACACTTTAACCATGCATTTATGCTGAGCAGGATAATTCAACTTTTTTTATCCTAAAAATTGAACCTTTAGAAAGTTTCGTTATTACCGCAAAGATAAGTGTCGTTTTCGCAATTTATTTTGGGTTAAACTAAAAGTACGTGGTTTTATTGGGTTAATATATATATTTTTGTTTTAAAAATATATATACATTTGTTTTATATACTTTTCATTACGATTGTTTTTTATTGATTTGAAAATGATAAAGTTAATTATTTTAGTTAAGTTTTAGTTATAAATCACTGTAGATAAGGGGTAACGTTAAAAATCTTTAATGTATATTGGTATTGCAATTAGGCATCAACAATATTAAGAAGCATATATTATAAAATTCGTCTATAGCTCTTAAATTCTAGATCGATTTTAAGAGAGACAAAAGAGGGATATCTTGTGTTTTATGATGAAGTAGATAAAACAGACACGTTGGCAATCCGCGTATGACTGTGTTTGATTAAGAGCGGGATTTGAAATTTTAAAAACCTAAATGAGAGATAGGTAACAGCTGTAATTTTTTGTAGACCAGGTGAGTAGCGTGTACTGAAAGAAGAATATGTCCATTTAACTTAATTTGTGCATAACCTGATGGTACCTTGTGCACAATAAGTTATACCTCTTAATTTTAAGATATGATGCTTTAGGTATTGTACATCAAGCTTAATTAGTTGTATTTAAGACTTTTATTATGTATGTAATATATATATATATATATATATATATATATATATATATATATATATACTAGCCGTTTACCCGCGCCAAGCGACGGGTACGGATAGTTTTTTCAAAAATTAGTTTGGAGACAATATACTGCAATGTTTCGCACCTATATTTTTTGGTTTCAAACTTTGGCCACAAATTTTTTTATATTTGAAGGTTTGTTCCATACACTTTCGTAGTTAACCATACATGTCCAAAAATAGGACATGTAAAAATCTGCTAGTCAACTCTCTTATATATTTACAAAGCATAGTCTAACACCTCCAAATTATAGTATATTTATTATAAAAAAAACTTGAAGGGTGTAAATCGTTTTCATTATTTTGAGACCCTTAATATAATATATAATTTCGTTTATCCTCTTTTATCTTTACAAAATTTTCAAATTTCATCCTTATCTTTGAGATTTTTATTCGATATTTTAAAAACCATGTTTTACAACATTTTATATGCTCTTTTTCACATGGAGATTTTGTTACCAATTTTTTCTACATTGTTTTCTATTGGAATCTAATAAAATCAAACATAGAGTAGTCTATTTAAAAAATCTTTTAGAAACTAATAAAATCAAAGATAGAATAGTCTATTTCACAACCCATTACACAATATCTAAAGTATAAAATATGCTTTTATGTTGAATCCTCAGGTGTCAATAAAAGTACAGATTGCCAAAATCTTAGAGCATGCTTTCATGTTGAATCATTCACACAACACATTTTACAAGCTTTATAACATCATATGTATACATTTCTCACTATTATTGGATTATCTCCTTTTTATCACTATCTCACGTACCCGAGGACAAATAAAAAGGAAAACCAACAAACCTCATGGATGTCGGTCATTAATAATATCATCTTTAACATGTTTATGTTGAAGATCAACATATGTTGGCCACCAGTACCCAATGCTAGTCCTATATTTTTCTAGAATATGCTTCACAACACCAGTTCCACCCATTATAGGGAAAATAGTCCCAAATGGTCTCCGATTGAAAGGGGGAAAGCAGCAAAAGAATTGAAGCAGGAAACCCCAACATCATGGACAAAATAACATTGGGGTAAATTGTCCAGATTTAGTTTCTAATTAAGAAAGGATTCCAGCTAGGATTCAATTGCCAATAATTTTTATCTAACACCAGCAACGAACCATTTGGTAGGCATTTGGTAGGCATAGACATATCAGACACCCACCTGACACCTATCTGGAGCTATAAGTTATAAACCATCTTTTTTTTCATCTTCTAGAAACAATTCTGAGGCCAATATTATTGGTAATCTTAACCTTTTATTTTTTTTCACTTCTCCAACCTCCACTACATCCACATCTTGTAAATCACCAACCGCCACTTAAACCAATACACCTAAAAGGTGATGGAAACATGAATTAATGAGATAATAATGGAAAAAACTTGTTGAAGCACGTAATAGCAACGTACTTTCAGACATTTTATAACTTAAAAACATGTCCTATTAGAGCATTTACATTGCAAAAGCTGTCAATTTAACAAAAATATCATCCAGATACAAACATATACCTTGTATTATTTTTCCTTTTTAAATTAACGAAAAAAAAGTCAAAATATACAAAGTAATGAAAGTGAAATGCTATTTTTTGGCATATTTTCATGTATACAAAAAAGAAAATAGTTGCTAACATTAAAAGTTGTTATTTTTATATGTTGCTGACATTAAATGTTGCTATATTTCAGGATGTGTAGTGGAGGTGGGGTGGGGGGCTATTAGATTCTTGAAGTTATACTTCTTGGACGACAAAAAAATATGAAGGTATGATGCTACAAAACTTATATAAATGACAATTAATTGTCAATAAGATGCAGAAATAAATTCAATAAGAAACCATTATCAATTTTAAAACACTCAAAATTGATAATACATGGGCATCACACATCAGATCATAATATGACAGGACATTGTTATTTCTTGCGTTTAGCCTTCTGGTTAATTGCAAGAAATAGTAAAGTACTTCTATTTATTGAGATTGCTGTTTTTATAACCGATTTCCCTATTATAAACAACTACTTGAGTTCATGGAATTGGACACCAAAAAATCATTTCATGTAAATGTTAGATAGTATACCGAAATGAAATTTATTTTTATCTTTTTGTATCGAGTCCACACACATGAAGATTGTCAGACATATATCCAAGCTTACCGGATGTATTGGTATCATTAGGTTGTGTGGAAGACTCACAAACAAGGGAAGCGTAGAAACCACTTACAAAAAGGGAATGGGCAGGAAAACTTTTAAATTAAATTAATAAAAAAAAGTTAAAGTTAGAAATTAAATTAAGATACTATATTATACAAACAAATGAAACAACCATCCCTGATTAAGTGCGTAAATCGTTAAGTAAAAAAAGAAACAACATGTTACCTTCACAACAGATGCAGAAGAAACTCTTCATATGTCAAATGAATGATTATTCATGGTTCTTAGCAGCCTAAATATAAATTTTTTTGAAGACATCAATATCCGCATATCATTCTCTTTTTTAAACCTAGATTTCTTAGAAGCAGAGAGAAGAATTGGAGTCAATATTAGTCAAAAGATCATATATCCTTTTCAAGAATAACTAAAAATAAAAAAAATAACAAATAAAATAAAATAAATAAAACTCAAACCTGTAGAAATATACAAAAAAAAATGTTGGAATCCATTTCCATTAACCAATAAAACAATTATAGTAATAAAAAAAGAGCCGATTTACAAAGAACCCTCACCAGGATTTAGTGCTCTAACTATCGACTCAAAGATAATACTTTTCATTGCTTTATTCTGCAACAAAATTCCACAAACACACTGAACAGTTAAATGGTGCATAGAACTGTAAAGATTTCATTCAATTTGAAAAAATGTGAAAAATGAAACTTCATTATTCAACATTCTTGTGCATACGTAGATTAAATCCTACAGTTTTGGATTCAAGTAAAAACAGGGTATTCATGAAAAGATTTACACTGAAAAAAATTCAAATATGACTAAAAAATTAGAGATTGGATAGTTACCTCAAAAATTCCCAGCATCATGTAGTCACAACTTTAACCAAAGAGTAAAACTTCTATATAAATGTACCAGTGGACTCACCTTCACGTTTTCACTAATGGTTATTCTACAGTTAAAAAAGACGACATTAAATATTCAAGTAAAACGTTTTTAGAGAAACAATACGATGATGGTCCATATTTAACCCATCACCATGCCATTACCACTCTTTCTTCAGCCTATCCCCACTCGATACATACAACACAAAAACACACATTAGTTACACACACATCACATACAAACACCAGGAAAGGAAAACACTGTGTATATTTCCACTCAGAGAAGAAAATCCAAAAAAATAGAGCATCGATTGCCTTACTTTTTATATTACCATTTGAGATATCGGTGTTTTATTGAGGAAATCAATATGAATCTGTCAAATCCCACCTCCGTCTCCATAAATCTGAAGTAGAAAACCAAAACCTTAAGCTATTGTCATAAAAAGAGCCTTTATTTAGAAAAAAGATGGAATCACTTGATTGAGAGAGAGAGAGAGGGGAGAATTCCAAATTTACCTCTTTTTATGTTCACTATGAACTCATAGAAGCAGACATCAGGCGTTTTCCATGGAATCGATCACAGTTATAAAGAATCGGATTGCCGGAGGATGACGCTGGAGTGTCATGGCCACGATATAGTGGGTGTCGCTGGAGGACGACGCTGGAGTGTCTTAGTGGTGTGGAAAGGGATTTTTTTGTTGTGAGTCTCAATCGATGTGATGCAAGTATAGGTGGGAAAAAGGGGCAATCAGATTAGAAGGTTTCACCGGTAAGAAAGACGCGGCCATAGGAAGAGAGGAAAAGTGGTTGTGATTTTGTGTTTCGTTGGACAGAGAGGGACGGTTTACTATTCAAGATCTATTGACTGAAATTTTGTATGAAGAATTGAGAAATCTTAGAATCTGGATTCAATTCAACTTAATTTCAGAGCTTTTGAAACTACAAATAAACAATATATGATTTTTACCCTGGATAATGGTTAGGGCTGAATTTTTTTAACGTTTTCTCTATGAAGAGGCTCCATTCTGTTTTTCACTGAAGAAAAAAAGAAATAAGAAACAAATTAGAGACATTGATGTATGTGATGGCTTTGATGGTGTGATCGTACCTAGACTTGAAGGATCCGCCTTCATAACTTTGAGGTGGTGGTGGTGGATGTTAGAGAGACAAAGAAAGGTGGAGAATATAGGGTTTCAAGGTTATTTGTGTTTAAAGATCTAGTAAAGGGGGTCGACAATAGAGATTATGGTGAAGCCGACAGTTGGTGGCGACAATGCTTACGATCGAGGAAGTAGCCAAGTGGGACAGGAGAGGAGAGATTAAGGTGAAGGTGTTGTTGTTGGTTTGACTGGATTTTAAGGAGATGGGATGGTGAACCATCGTGAGATGAAGTGAAACAATGGTGAAGGTGGTCATGGAGGAAGGTGAATGGAGTTCCAAAATTCGTTGATAAGGGGGCTAGCTTAGAGTGTGGTAGTGGTGGGGAAGATATAGGATATGCTATATAGACTTCATCTGTAGACCGATTCTATTTGCTTCAAATAGGGAATACTAAGTCTTTTGACCGATCTACTTCCCTAATTTTCTATAATACAGTTAGCGCATAAATTTATTATAATAATCGCATAAATGATTGTACCTCTTAAAATTCAGCAAAACATGCTAAACGCTTATTAAGGTATAAAGATATATATATATATATATATATATATATATATATATATATATATATATATATATAGAGAGAGAGAGAGAGAGAGAGAGATAGGTTCAGGTGTTTAAAGTATTTATTGTGTTATTGTATGCATAAATGTGGGCCAATCAAAATTTAATAGAAAAAACAATAATTAAATAAATCAATAAGGGTAACTAGGTAATTTGATAAATAACTTCCACAAATACTCCCTATAATTTTGCTAGTTACGTTGCTTTTAACCTAATTCCCCCCTTTTATAGACTGATCTGATGAATTCATCACCGGTGTAGGATCAATCTTCATCACCGGTTGAAGACTCCTTCACGCCGACCATCCAATCGGCTACTGACCACCACCATCATCTTTATTGTCGACGACCACCACCATCATCTTTATTGTCGATGACCACAACCATCCCCGTCCTTCCGTTTTTTTATTCTAGAGCATTTTTTTTGTTCATCCACTCTATCGATTCCATCAATCAATTCAAAGAAGAATCAACTCTACATCTGATGGGTGTTCAATTACTTGAAAAGAAGCAAAAAATCAAGTTTATGTGAATATCTTCGGAACCAGAACTGAGAAATAGAGATAGTGATTGATAAATAGCGAGATCGAGGTGCGAGGGATGTCCGACGATTGGAGACCCATTGCACCCGAATGACGTGCTCCGATGGTCGTCTAGATCGAAGAAGGACGTGGGCCGAAGCAGCGGGGCTGCTTTCGTCCTCTGTGGCTTTGAAGTGCGAAGCAGGGAGGGTTAGATGAAGAAGTCAGAAAAGTTCCCGGTTAGAACAAGGAATCAAATGGGGGTCTCGGTGGTGTTTGCTCGACAATCCCGGTGTTTCCCCCTTGTTTTGGCAGTCCCGATCAACGACAGGTAAAAAAATGTCTCCATTTTCTTCTGTTTCCTTTTCATCTACATTTCTAATATCAAAGATGCTAATAGGTAATCATCTCATTATGCTATAGTTTGGTTTAGTTGATGTTGTTTTTGTCTAGGTTAATGAGTCATTACTCTTGATTTCTTTGTTGGAGTTGATTAGGTCATGGAGGTTACTCGTTTCAGTCAATTTGAAAGAATCGATCACGAACTCTCAAAATATTTGGGACGATTTGGTGTAAAACACAACAGAAAGGAAGCGAAAGTCGTAAGGCTTGATTTAAGGTATCCTGTTCAACACTGCTCCTATACCAATCTTGCCCCTACCAAGCTCTTATCCTGTTCATCATCGGTCCATTTCTAGATGCCCTTTTGACCAATCAAAATGTTTTCGCTTTCAAATACACAAATCAAGTTCTGGTAAGGTTAAAATAGTCTTTCTGTATAATGTTATAAGCCAGTTTCAGTGTTTCATATCTCACACAAACTGGAATCATTAATTCTATTTTTCTGTATAAATTTCAGGCATTCGTTATTCTGTCTTGCTTAATATCGGTGTCTGTCAACTTCAGTACTTTTCTAGTGATCGGAAAAACATCTCCGGTGACTTATCAGGTGTTAGGTCACCTGAAAACATGTCTAGTTTTGGCATTTGGATATTTTCTATTTCACGATCCTTTTAGTTGGAGAAACATTTTGGGAATCCAATTCGTTTTCCTTTTTTTATAAGTCGAATCCTATTTTCTTGATGTAAATTGATGGGGGAGACTGGGAAAATGATATACACATCAAATGTGACATGAGTTCTTGATGATCTTAATCTCGCCCCTTCTGATGTTCTAGAAGCATTAAATCGGTTTGTGTATTTTATACCATTCCAATTCTATCGGAATAGAATCACGAATTCAAATTCTATCGGAATGGAAACACGAATTCTAATTCTGTTGGAATGGAATATGGATTTTTTTCTCATTGATTATACATGTTTTACAATTTTTGGTTATTGGTTTTGGTGCAGTTAACAAGTCCGCACATTTTTCCAAAGGAATAGAGTTTTTTATTTATCATTTGCTAATGCGTTATTGGATTCTAAACTACAATTGGATTTGTTTTCATAGAAGTTGATGCTTGAAGAACGGACAACAAAATTAAAAGTGTTTCTTAGCAACATTATTCTTTTAGAATGAATTAGTGTATTTGTTAGATTTTGATGTTTTTTTTCCCGATTTGAAAGTTTTTTAGTTTTATTCTTTAACAATAAATGTAATTCTTAACAATTGTTACATGTATTCTATAAGAATTAACGTAATATTTGTTTTAATTCTTCAATCGCTGGTTCGAGAATTTGTTATTCTACAAGTAATTTTTAAAGTCATGATCAAGAAATATGTTCAAGAATATTTTTATTATTTTATTGTTATAGAATATTTTTATTTTTGAACATACTCAATCATATTCTGTCAGAATGTCCGAATTAAAAACCTTATAATTAGTAAAAATCGGATTTTTAAAATTAAAAGAATCTATGATCCCTTAAAATATGCAAATTTCCTTTATTAAATATATATTAATTGACTAAAATACCCTTCTAGTTAAATTGGATGGTATTTTTCAATTATATTTAATTCAATAATATGTATTAATCACTTTCTTAAAATAAGTAAAATGATTGGCCCATATTTATGCATACAATAACACAATAATTACTTTGAATAGAATAATCTAAGCCTATATATATATATATATATATATATATATATATATATATATATATATATATATATATATATATATATATATATATATATATATATATAAGGGAGCGTTCATTCGAGAACATTTTTTATCATGAGAACATTTGAAAACAAATTTGGACCACACAATTTTTTTAATTAAAGTTATAAAATAATATTCATATAAATCAAAAAATAGTTACAAACAATTAAAAAACCCACTAACTAACACCACTCACCACCCAACCAACACCACCCACCACCACTACCTACCACCCATCACCACCACCCATCACCACCACCCGCCACCACCACCCGTCACTAACCACCACCACCACCAACCACCACCCACCACCCGTCACTACCCACCACCCACAACCACCAACCACCACCCGCCACCACCACCACCCATCACCGCTCCCACCACCTGCCACCACTACCACCCACTACCCACCCACCACAACCACCGCCCACCATCACCAACCAACCACCACCACCCGCCACTACTACCCCCCTCCACCATCCATCACCACCACCACCTACCACCACTACCCATCACTACCCACCACCACCCAACACCCATCACTACCCACCACCCATCATTACCCACCACCCACCACCACCCGCCACCACCCACCACCACCACCACCACCAACCACCACCCGTCACCACCATCACCACCCAAACACCACCACCCGCCACCACCACACACCTCCACCACCCATCATCATCACCCAACCAAAACCACCTACCACCACCACCCATCACTACCCACCACCACCCATCACTACCCATCACCACCCAACACCCACCACCACCCGCCACCACCCACCACCCACCCACCCACCACAACCACTACCCACCACCACCCACCACCCACCCACCACCACCCGCCACCAACACCACCCACCCACCACAACCACCACCACCACCACAACCACCCACCATCATCACCACCCAACCACCACCACCCCCCACCCCCACCACTCATCACCACCACCACCCACACCCACCCATCACCCACCAAAACCACCACCTATCACTATCACCACCACTCGCAACCACCCACCCATCACTACCCTCCATCACCACCACCCCACCTCCACCATCCATCATCACCACCCGCCGCCACAAGCCCCACCCACTTACAAAAACCACCACTCGTCACCACTAACCACCACTATCCACCAATCACTACCACCCGTCACCACCACCTACCATCACCACCCGCCCCCACCAACCATCACCACCACCACCACCCCCACCCACCCACCCACCACCACCATCCATTACCACCCACTTACACCACCCATTACCACCGCTCGCCACAACCACCCCCACCCACCACTCACCAAGACCACCACCACCCATCAACACCACCCGAAACCACCACCAACACCCCCACCCACCACGACCACATGTGATTATATGTATACATATGATTTATATGGATACAATTCGTTTTTGTCTAAATAAATCATATGCGATTAGATACCTTTTATCACATATGATTAAATACACGAGAATAACAAATATGTATATTATCCACATAAATCACATGCGATTAGACATCTATTATCACATCTGATTATATGTTTTAATCACATATGATTTATGTGAACAACATGTATTTTAGTGTTGTTGATTCGTTAGTTGTTCTCTTATATTTAATCACATGTGATTATATGTATGATGTATCTAATCACATATGATTTATATTGACAAGATTCATTTTCACATTTTTTCTTCAACAAATTTTTTTATGTTTTTAATCACATGTGATTTATGTGGACAATATTTATTTTTGCGTCGATTCAATAATTTTCTCATGTATTTAATCATACATGATTAATGTGGACAAGATTTGTTTTTGTTCATATAAATCATATGTGATTAAATACATATAATCACATGTGATTATACAAAAAAAAACTATTGAATCGAGAAAGCGAGAATGAATTTTGTCAACATAAATCTTTTGTGATTAGATACGTATAATCACATGTGATTATATGTATTTAATCATATATGATTTATGTGGACAATATTCATTTCTCGTTTTCCATTCAGTAGTTGGTCTCGTGTGTTTAATCACATGTGATTATATGTATTTAATCACATATGATTTATATGGACAATATTCATTTTCATGTTTTCGACTCAATATTTAGTCTCATGTATTTAATCACATGTGATTATATTTATTTAATCACATATGATTTATATAGAAAAATATATATTTTTGCGTTCTTGATTCAATAATTGTTCTCATGTATATAATCACATATGATTAAATGTATCTAATTACATAGGATTTATATGGACAAAATTCACTTTTGAGTTTTAGATTCAATAATTTTCTCGCATATTTAATCACATGTGATTATAAGTATCTAATCATATGTGATTTATATGGACAAAATTGAATCGATCTTGTCTATATAAATCATATGTGATTGGATACATATAATAACATATTGTTAAATATACGAGAACAACTATTGAGTCGAGAACACAAAAATGAATATTGTCCACATAAATCATATATGATTAGATATATATAATCATATTTGATTATATTAATTTAATCACATATGATTAATGTGGTAAAAGAACAACTATTGAATTAAGAATACAAAAATAAATCATGTCTACATAAATCATACATGATTAGATACATAGAAGCACATGTGTATTCAGTCACATGTGGTTATATTTATTTAATCACATGTGATTTATGTGGACAAGATTCGAAAATGCAAAAATGAATCTTGTGTACAGAAATTATTGTTGGATTAGTGTCTAAGTCCATAACTATAATTGGTATATACTTGACCCGACCCGGCATGGTCCATTTGGGTTGCATGGCATCAGAACAATTTGGGTAGACCTTTTGTGAGAAGAGGATATTAGTGACATATTAATATATTATAAGTTCTAATATATTAATATGTAATCATGTACTCGACGAGTTGGACCCCCTGACAGCATATCTTCGACTGTTTTGGCTGGAATTGGACTAGGAACATTACCCTAAGCTGTTTTTCAACTTATAAACATGTTTTTGATGTGGTAATGTTCATGCTAATCCAATTTTAAAGATAATTGTCAATAGATTCATGTTTTGTATTAGTTTAATGGTTAGGCTAATTACATGAAAAAAAAGTTTGATTGAATTATCTTGTTCTTATGAGTTGCTTAGATTAATGGGAAAAAAATTATGTGTTAGTTGTTTTCAATCCAAATTAATCTAAAAGTTGTTCATAAAATGTGTTTTTGTAACTTGTTCTCAAGTTATATGAAAAGTCATATTTATGAATCTTAAAACTCATAATATTGCCAAAGGTTACACAAAATGAAGAGTCTTATTCATTAAATTGTTTTTTTATGACTCCATAACTTGTCCTCAAGTTATGGATGTTTAAGAGTCACTTTGTGACAACCCGAAATTTTCATTTGTATAAACTCTACAGTCAACCACTGCAAATATTAGTCAAATTCATTTCAGTACATTTTTGGCCGGTTTAAAGCCTGTTGGGTGCTTTTATTTAAAATTCGTCAATCGGAAAAATAAAAGGAAGTATCTTCTAGGAGGAATGTGTAGCAAATAAACATTTCATCACCATAACAAGGTGTTTACGGCCAAACTTGGGGAGTTTGGGCCGTAAACTCCTCTTTACCTTGAACTCATGCTTAAGGCATGAGTTTACTCCCCACTTCCTCACTTTACACTTCCAAGCTCAAGAACACCCAACTTTTCTCTCAAGTATCATAACACATTTCTTCCAATCTTCCAAAAATGTAAGTGTTTCTTCCCTTGTTTTGTTGTTATAACACTTCATCTAGTAGTTATATGTGACAACCCGAAATTTACTCCGTCACTGTAACCCGTTTCCGTTAATAAAAGTTAGTTCTATTAAAATTTTCCGTTAACTTTTATTTATTAAAATAATTCATTTTGAGTTATTAAAATAAATAATATATAATGACGGAATAAAAACAACTAAGTCGGGTTACGGTTAGTTTACCCGGTAAAAACATTTAGCTCCGTTTAAACGACAGTGTATGGTGGGACCCCGCTAGGCAGCCATATATAAAGGAGGAGTGTCCACCTTTAGAGCCTTTTCCCACCTTGGAGCTTTCTCTCTCTACTTTCTCTCTCTAAAATCGGGTTTGGCCAAAAGATCACCTCATTCAAGCTCAAAAATCAAAGGTAATCTTCCTAACTTGTTGTTTAACTTAGTATTCATGCCATCTCAAGTTTGAATCATCCAAATGCCTTAACATGCATGTGTTTACGGTTTGGGGAGCCTCCCAAAACCGTGAACTCCCAAAAAGGGGTTTAGAAGCCCCAAAAACACTTCCAAACCTTCTCTAATGCTTAGATATAGCTTAGATACTTGCATGCATGGACTAAGGAACCCAAGATCATGACTTTTTGGCCATAAACTTGAGTTTACGGTTCTTGAACATTCAAGAACCGTAAACCCAAAACCGTAAACACCTCAAATGGTGTTTTGATACCCCTAAACCCTTCCTTAGCTTGTTTAATGAACTTGAAAGTAGTGTAGATGAGCTTAGGACCCTAAAACATGAAATGGTTGAAGTGGTCAAGGGTTTACGGCCGTAAACCCTAGAGTTTACGACCGTAAACTCCCAAGGAGTGGTCCAAGGACCGTAAACTCCAAGGGAGTACCCAATTGAACCTTAATCACTTCCCAAGCCCTTGAATTGATCCTAGGAACCTTCCTTGTGATGCATGAGACCTTTAGACACACAAACTCACCATTTCCATGAGTTTACGGCCGTAAACTCATGGGGGAAATGGTCTCCCAACCGTAAACACACTTAAGTGTGGCCAAATGAAGTGTAAACTCCATAGTGAGGCCATACACTCCTTAGATGCAACCTTTAGCGCTCCTAACACTTGAAACAAAGTGTTTTCATACATTAAAGTGCCTTTACTCACTTAATTGGTGATTACACAACTAATTAGATACTTTATACATCACTACATGTTACACAGGATCCGTGTGTGTGTTCAAGTCCTCACTTGACACCTAGCATCCTACCCGGCGTTTCCATCCACTTCACTCACTACAGGTGAGTTCATACCCCTAAATGAACCTTTTTAAATGTTTTTAACTGTTTTATGGGGGGGAATACAAGTTGAACCAAATAAGTTATAGTAACAATCGCATGTGAACTATAACTTGCAACCAAAAGGATTTTCTACACTATTAACTGTTTTTACCACTAAAAAGGGATTTTCTATATTTTCAACTATATTGCCAATTAAACTGTTTTCAAATGCTTACCAAATTCATTTTCGTGTTAAATCACTATAAAACTATTTTCGAAAATTCTTTTAAACTATTTTTATTCCCAAACCATATCTACACCAATATATTTATATAAGTAAGACTTGAAGGACTTAGGACTAATAACTCACCTTACTTCCTGTTCTTGTTTGATTGTGGGCTTAGGGTATTTTGTTATTAGTCCGACTCTCGTTGAATTCTTAGTTATATATCTTATATATTTGTGTCAGATATAAAAGTTTTCATATCAGTTCAATGCCTTTGGATATCAAAGACATGCAACCAACAATACTATTTAACTATAATAGGTATAGTTAAGGGATACTACTCAATGCTACTATTGCCATGACAACTACCAGAGTCAGTTCAGTTGTGAGTCAATATATGCTATGTACTATACAAGAGAACACTATATACTATACAAGGAGAACATTTCATACTATACAAAGAGAACACTACATACTATACAAAGAGAACACTACATACTATACAAGAGAACTTACTAAAATAGAATGTGACATACTATTTCTCGATACGACACATCTTTGTGCTATCACCGCGTAACCAGAGTCTCCTGGAGGGAGAGCGGGCATTATGTGTATAGATCTATACGGGACAGACACTCCCACATCCCGACTGCTAGCTACAGTCCGAGCCGTCTAGGCCCAGGGGTGACAAAATGTCACATCTACATATGACTCGGAGGGTCAAAGGGATTCGATCGTCAATCAGCATGGTTACGTACGAGTTCACATTCAAACCTTTAATTAATACTTTAAAAATTAAAGGCAACAGACTCCCTGAGGAGTATTGTACATTTAATACTACCTGGAGCCTGCATTTCATTACATATGGCCGACAGTGATACTGTTGGGGTAAAACATTTTTCTCATTACTATACATGAATAAAGTTTGAAAACTATATTTTCATACTAATAACTACTAGGAAAACTTGTACATTTTCGAAGGAACAAACAAACCATCGGGTCTTGGAAAAGACTACTTTTCTGGAAAACATAGGGTTTTCTAGGGTTCATACTATTTTCAAACACCGAAAATTTCTTTTACAATGTATAAATGTGAATATTTTTATACAGGAAATGACACTAAATACTTATGAACTCACCAGCTTTATGCTGATAAACGTTTTCAAAATAACTTGTATTCTCAGGTCATCAGTAGACAGGTACGGATGCAGCTTTTGAGAAGACGTAGCACACATAAGACTCCACTTTATTTTGATTGTATTTTTGGTGTCTAACATTTGTACTGAACACGTTTGTATTACAATTATTATCTTAATGCAATGGATGTTGTTGCTTGTCTTTACTATTATGCTTTGTTATGATACTGTACATGACGTCCTCCACCCCAGAACGTATTCCGCCGTTCTCGGTTTTGGGGTGTGACAGATTGGTATCAGAGCACTGTTTATAGTGAATCAAGTATATCAACCCATAAAAGATATATACAAACTATAAACACATCGGGACTAAAACACTCTGAACAAGAATATATACTTTTAAATAATAAAATATTTAACTAAGTATATATGTACATTCATTCATACAAAGGGTCAGTATCATACTAGAACAGAACAAAAGTATTAAGATTGTTGAACAGCACAGTTAGGCTTAGAGACATATGGCCAAAACTAGGCGGATGTAGCCTGATCAACTACATTTTCCTAGGAGTGGCTAGCATGTGCCTAAGAATGGTTGTGGTGTTGCAACAAGTCTAAAACTTACCAATACTACTACAAGAACATCAGAACAAGAATACTATAGGAGTATTCTGCATTCTAGTTACAACATATGTGAGAACTAAAAGGGTCGTTACTAGTAGGGCAATAGTTGCTATGTGGATACACCACGGTTACATGTGACTAAGGCGTTATAGACTTAGAATCTGTGACCTTTGCTTCATTTCCTGTTCTTGTTTGATTGTGGGCTTGGAGTTAGGGTCACTTATTCGAAGGTCTATTCTGCTTCGATTACATGTAATTGGTATGCACTATGCAAATATTGGGTCGACTAATAACGATCATCTTATAAGTATCATAGATTAGCGCGCCTATCAATTTTCTTTCCTCATTCTTGCGTAAATGGCATAACCGCATCCCGAGCGGAAGTCATGGAACTCCGAGCACGTCAGAGGACGCACGAGCGACATCTTCAGGGAGTTGTGCGCCAACTGGCTGATCTTAGGGCTTGCCCCAAAGGATCCCCGTCGCCAGTAAAAGATGCCAACTAATCCCTCTCTTTTGATTAAGGAATAGCCTTCTTTCTATAGTCAATAGAGTACATGCCTGTAAACATTCCTAACTTTGGAAGTACTCTAGCCAGACTACTAAATTGCCAACATTTTCCTTGATGGTTTGATGTAAGACCTCCTGTTAGGTCATTTCCTTTCCCGAACTCATTATACATCAGTAATACCAGTAATATTGGCAGTATCTAATCGAGGGAGAAGTTGTACTTTTGGGTGTCCCTAACCTAGCGGTACATTTCCCTTTGTTTGTTAGACTATAGAGAGTTAGTCCAAGAAACACTCTTATCATGTTACAAATCGATTCTTACTATTGTCATCGTTTTCGTAACCTTTCAGTACAGGATGCCGCCTCGCAAGCGTCCAACCAGGAGAACTCCTGCAACTCAAGCTCCACCACCACCAACTACATCGCCGGTTCCTCCGCAGTTCGACCCGGTGTTGTTACAAACAGCCGTGGCTGCAGCCGTGACCGCCGCTCTGGCGCAAGTCAATTCTGGTGGTGCCAGTGGAGGTGGACTGGGCACTAACTCTAGCCAGGGTGAAACCCACCCCCGTGCTCGGGAATGCACCTACAAAGATTTCATCAGTTGCAAGCCTACCTACTTCAACGGGACCGGGGGAATCCTCGCCCTAACCCAATGGTTCGAAAGAACCGAAGCAGTATTCGAAATGTGCTCCTGCCCCGAAGGGAGCAAGATAAAGTTTGCTACTTGTACCCTTACCCAAAGGGCCCTAACATGGTGGAATGGCCATGTCAAAGCCCTCTCCCTGGTAGCAGCTAACGCCATGGGTTGGGATACACTGAAAGACCTAATGATGACAGAGTACTGCCCAAAGGGAGAAATTCAGAAATTGGAGGAGGAACTCTGGAATCTCAAAATGCAGGGTTCCGATATAGTAGCTTACACCACCCGATACTGCGAGCTGGTAGCCCTATGCCCTAACATGATCCCCTCGGAAGCCAAGAAGATTGAGTGATACATCGGGGGCCTAGTACCTCCGTATCGTGGGAACGTTCTATCATCAAGGCCAACGACCTTCGAAAGTGCCAAGGAGTTAGCCCAAATGCTCATCGATCATGAAGTTTCCCGTGCTCCATCAACAACCACAACCATCACTACATCCCCAACTCACGCCTCCGACAACAAGAGAAAGCGGGGGGATCGAAAGAAGGGTAAATCAGTCAAATCCTCTTCCAGTAACCAGCAAATAGTGGCTGTCCATGCTGCCACTACTCCTACTGCCCCTGTGCACGCCAAATCATATGCGGGGAATCTACCCAAGTGCGATAAGTGCGCCTTCCATCATAACGGCCCATGCCGTGAAATGCACTGCACCAATTGCGACCAGAAGGGCCACACCATCCGGTTCTGCAGAGCACCTCCCAAACCTATTTCCTAAATTCCCAGTTCGGGAGCGAGCCAGGCCTGCTATGGCTGTGGCGAAGTCGGACATTTCAAAAGAAATTGTCCAAAGGCTGGCAACGCGGGAGGAGCAGGTAGACTACTTGCTATTGGCCATAATGAGGCTGTAGCAGACCCCACCGTAGTCACGGGTACGTTCCTTCTCGATAACTATTATGCTTGTATTCTATTCGATAGTGGGGCAGAAAGAAGTTTCGTAAATCAAAACTTTAAACACTTACTCAAACAATCACCGCAATCACTGAAAGAAACCTTCGTCGTAGAAATGGCTAACGGCAAGACGGAAAGTTCTAACGAAATCTACATAGGTTGTACCCTCACGCTAGATAATCATTCGTTTCCTATCGATCTCATACCAGTAGCGATCAAGAGCTTTGATGTCATCATAGGCATGGACTGGTCGAGTCTCCATCATACCGACATCCTGTGTTTCGACAAAGCCATCCGTTTGAACTTGCCCAACAATGAAACATTGATGATCTACGGAGACAAACCCAGTACGAGCCTTCGTATCATCTCGAGCATTCAAGCCCAGAAATACTTGCGCAAGGAATATCGCGCATTCCTTGCACACGTTGTCGACACGAGCCGGAAAACCAAAGAACTCAAAGATTTCCCCGTCGTGTGCGACTTCCCTGACATTTTTCCAGAGGAACTGCCAGGCCTACCTCCCAAACGTCAAGTCGAGTTCAGAATCGATTTAATTCCAGGAGCTACCCCCGTAGCTAAATCGCCCTATCGTCTAGCGCCTGCTGAGATGCAAGAACTATCCGGCCAACTTAACGAACTGCTCAGCAAGGGCTTTATAAGACCAAGCTTCTCACCCTAGGGAGCACCAGTCTTGTTCGTAAAGAAGAAAGACGGATCGTTCCGCATGTGCATCGACTACAGAGAACTCAACAAGCTGACAATCAAGAACCGTTATCCCCTTCCTCGTATAGACGATTTATTTGATCAACTGCAGGGGGCGAGTTACTTTTCCAAAATTGATCTAAGGTCCGGGTATCACCAGTTGCGAGTGCTCGAGGAGGATGTTCCGAAGGCAGCCTTCCGGACTCGTTACGGGCACTACGAGTTCGTAGTGATGCCGTTCGGACTGACCAACGCGCCCGCAGTCTTCATGGACTTGATGAATAGAGTATGCCGTCCTTACTTGGATCAGTTCGTCATCGTCTTCATTGATGATATACTTATCTACTCAAGAAGTGAGGAAGAGCATAGCAATCATCTGCGACAGGTCCTGGAAACTCTACGATCGGAGAAGCTTTACGCAAAGTTCTCAAAGTGCGAATTTTGGATCCGAAGAATCCACGTGGACCCATCCAAGATTAAAGCTATTGAGAACTGGTCAACACCGAAGACGCCTACAGAAATTCGCCAATTTCTAGGCCTCGCTGGCTACTACCGAAGATTCATTCAGAATTTCTCTCGGATTGCGAAGCCTCTTACGGCATTGACCCAGAAAGGCGTGGCCTTTGACTGGGAAGAAAAGCAAGAGAAGGCATTCCGAACCCTGAAGCGAGCCTTGTGCACCGCACCGATATTGTCCCTCCCCGAAGGGACAGAAGACTTCGTAGTATATTGCGATGCATCCAATCAGGGGCTCGGATGTGTTCTGATGCAACGAGGTAAGGTCATCGCCTACGCCTCAAGACAGCTGAAGACACACGAAGTCAACTACACCACGCACGACCTCGAGCTAGGAGCGGTCGTGTTCGCCCTAAAGATATGGAGACACTATCTGCATGGTACAAAGAGCACCATCTATACCGACCACAAAAGCCTCCAGCACATCTTCAACCAGAAAGAGCTCAACATGAGACAGCGACGATGGGTCGAGCTACTCAATGACTATGAATGTGAAATTCGATACCACCCGGGTAAAGCCAATGTAGTAGCAGACGCCCTAAGTCGGAAGGAATATTCTGGGCGAAGAGTCAAGTCCCTAACCATGACTATCCATTCGCATCTACCTGCACAAATTAAGGGACCACAGCTTGAAGCTTTGAAACCGGAAAATGTGGCGGGAGAGTTCCTGCGAGGAATGGATAAGAATCTGGTAGTCAAGGATGACGGAGCTTACTACCTCATGGACCGGATCTGGACACCGCGACACGGTGGCTTCAGAGACTTGGTCATGAAAGAAGCGCACAGCACTCGATATTCCATTCACCCAGGTTCAGATAAGATGTACCTGGATCTCAAGAAATCGTACCGGTGGCCTAACATGAAAGCGGAAATCGCTACCTTCATGAATAAGTGCCTTACTTGCGCTAAGGTCAAGGTCGAATACCAGAAACCCTCGGGTCTTCTCCAACAGCCAGAGATAACTGAATGGAAGTGGGAGAGAATTACTATGGATTTCATTACCAAATTGCCCAAATCTCCGAGTGGGTACGACACCATTTGGGTAATTGTCGACCGGCTAACCAAATCCGCCCACTTCCTTCCTATCAAGGAAAATTTCAAAATGGAGAAACTTACGCGAATTTACATCCAAGAGGTAGTCCGACTGCACGGTGTACCTGTGTCCATTATTTCCGATCGGGATAGCAGGTTCACCTCGAGGTTCTGGCAGTCACTACATAAGGCTCTTGGAACTAAGCTGGATATGAGCACAGCATACCATCCTCAAACCGATGGACAAAGTGAGAGAACTATTAAAACCTTGGAGGATATGCTGCGAGCCTGTGTAATCGACTTTGGTAAGGCGTGGGATACCCACTTACCCCTAGTCGAGTTTTCCTACAACAATAGTTATCACACAAGCATCAAAGCTGCCCCATTCGAAGCCCTATACGGCCGGAAGTGCAGATCCCCTCTGTGCTGGGCCGAGGTAGGCGACACTCAATTAGCTAAGGGACGAGTTCCTGACAGCTCTCTCACCGGTCCAGAAATCATCCGCGAAACCACCGAAAAGATCGTACAAATCCGAGCACGACTTAAAGCCTCAAGAGACCGACAGAAAAGCTACGCAGACAAACGGAGGAAACCCTTGGAATTCCAGGTGGGAGACCGAGTCCTTTTGAAAGTCTCACCCTGGAAAGGCTTGATACGCTTTGGAAAGCGCGGAAAGCTGAATCCAAGATACATAGGGCCTTTTGAGATTCTCGCTAGAATCGGCCCCGTAGCTTACAAACTCAATCTACCCCGCGAACTTAGTAATGTGCATCCTACCTTCCACGTCTCGAACTTGAAAAAGTGCCTATCCGAAGAGACTCTCATAATTCCACTCGATGAAATCGAGATCAATGAGAGCCTCAACTTCGTGGAAGAACCTGTGGAGATCATGGACCGAGAGGTCAAACGAACGAAGCAAAGCCGCATCCCGATTGTGAAGGTTCGTTGGAACGCCAAACGAGGACCAGAGTTCACTTGGGAGCGCGAGGATCAAATGAAACTTAACTATCCTCATCTCTTTGCTTAGTTGTGTTGTAATAACGTAACTACTTGAATTCTGAATTTCGGGACGAAATTCCCTCTAACGGGGGGATGATGTGACAACCCGAAATTTACTCCGTCACTGTAACCCGTTTCCGTTAATAAAAGTTAGTTCTATTAAAATTTTCCGTTAACTTTTATTTATTAAAATAATTCATTTTGAGTTATTAAAATAAATAATATATAATGACGGAATAAAAACAACTAAGTCGGGTTACGGTTAGTTTACCCGGTAAAAACATTTAGCTCCGTTTAAACGACAGTGTATGGTGGGACCCCGCTAGGCAGCCATATATAAAGGAGGAGTGTCCACCTTTAGAGCCTTTTCCCACCTTGGAGCTTTCTCTCTCTACTTTCTCTCTCTAAAATCGGGTTTGGCCAAAAGATCACCTCATTCAAGCTCAAAAATCAAAGGTAATCTTCCTAACTTGTTGTTTAACTTAGTATTCATGCCATCTCAAGTTTGAATCATCCAAATGCCTTAACATGCATGTGTTTACGGTTTGGGGAGCCTCCCAAAACCGTGAACTCCCAAAAAGGGGTTTAGAAGCCCCAAAAACACTTCCAAACCTTCTCTAATGCTTAGATATAGCTTAGATACTTGCATGCATGAACTAAGGAACCCAAGATCATGACTTTTTGGCCATAAACTTGAGTTTACGGTTCTTGAACATTCAAGAACCGTAAACCCAAAACCGTAAACACCTCAAATGGTGTTTTGATACCCCTAAACCCTTCCTTAGCTTGTTTAATGAACTTGAAACTAGTGTAGATGAGCTTAGGACCCTAAAACATGAAATGGTTGAAGTGGTCAAGGGTTTACGGCCGTAAACCCTAGAGTTTACGACCGTAAACTCCCAAGGAGTGGTCCAAGGACCGTAAACTCCAAGGGAGTACCCAATTGAACCTTAATCACTTCCCAAGCCCTTGAATTGATCCTAGGAACCTTCCTTGTGATGCATGAGACCTTTAGACACACAAACTCACCATTTCCATGAGTTTACGGCCGTAAACTCATGGGGGAAATGGTCTCCCAACCGTAAACACACTTAAGTGTGGCCAAATGAAGTGTAAACTCCATAGTGAGGCCATACACTCCTTAGATGCAACCTTTAGCGCTCCTAACACTTGAAACAAAGTGTTTTCATACATTAAAGTGCCTTTACTCACTTAATTGGTGATTACACAACTAATTAGATACTTTATACATCACTACATGTTACACAGGATCCGTGTGTGTGTTCAAGTCCTCACTTGACACCTAGCATCCTACCCGGCGTTTCCATCCACTTCACTCACTACAGGTGAGTTCATACCCCTAAATGAACCTTTTTAAATGTTTTTAACTGTTTTATGGGGGGGAATACAAGTTGAACCAAATAAGTTATAGTAACAATCGCATGTGAACTATAACTTGCAACCAAAAGGATTTTCTACACTATTAACTGTTTTTACCACTAAAAAGGGATTTTCTATATTTTCAACTATATTGCCAATTAAACTGTTTTCAAATGCTTACCAAATTCATTTTCGTGTTAAATCACTATAAAACTATTTTCGAAAATTCTTTTAAACTATTTTTATTCCCAAACCATATCTACACCAATATATTTATATAAGTAAGACTTGAAGGACTTAGGACTAATAACTCACCTTACTTCCTGTTCTTGTTTGATTGTGGGCTTAGGGTATTTTGTTATTAGTCCGACTCTCGTTGAATTCTTAGTTATATATCTTATATATTTGTGTCAGATATAAAAGTTTTCATATCAGTTCAATGCCTTTGGATATCAAAGACATGCAACCAACAATACTATTTAACTATAATAGGTATAGTTAAGGGATACTACTCAATGCTACTATTGCCATGACAACTACCAGAGTCAGTTCAGTTGTGAGTCAATATATGCTATGTACTATACAAGAGAACACTATATACTATACAAGGAGAACATTTCATACTATACAAAGAGAACACTACATACTATACAAAGAGAACACTACATACTATACAAGAGAACTTACTAAAATAGAATGTGACATACTATTTCTCGATACGACACATCTTTGTGCTATCACCGCGTAACCAGAGTCTCCTGGAGGGAGAGCGGGCATTATGTGTATAGATCTATACGGGACAGACACTCCCACATCCCGACTGCTAGCTACAGTCCGAGCCGTCTAGGCCCAGGGGTGACAAAATGTCACATCTACATATGACTCGGAGGGTCAAAGGGATTCGATCGTCAATCAGCATGGTTACGTACGAGTTCACATTCAAACCTTTAATTAATACTTTAAAAATTAAAGGCAACAGACTCCCTGAGGAGTATTGTACATTTAATACTACCTGGAGCCTGCATTTCATTACATATGGCCGACAGTGATACTGTTGGGGTAAAACATTTTTCTCATTACTATACATGAATAAAGTTTGAAAACTATATTTTCATACTAATAACTACTAGGAAAACTTGTACATTTTCGAAGGAACAAACAAACCATCGGGTCTTGGAAAAGACTACTTTTCTGGAAAACATAGGGTTTTCTAGGGTTCATACTATTTTCAAACACCGAAAATTTCTTTTACAATGTATAAATGTGAATATTTTTATACAGGAAATGACACTAAATACTTATGAACTCACCAGCTTTATGCTGATAAACGTTTTCAAAATAACTTGTATTCTCAGGTCATCAGTAGACAGGTACGGATGCAGCTTTTGAGAAGACCGAGCACACATAAGACTCCACTTTATTTTGATTGTATTTTTGGTGTCTAACATTTGTACTGAACACGTTTGTATTACAATTATTATCTTAATGCAATGGATGTTGTTGCTTGTCTTTACTATTATGCTTTGTTATGATACTGTACATGACGTCCTCCACCCCAGAACGTATTCCGCCGTTCTCGGTTTTGGGGTGTGACATTATACATGATTTCATCCATGAAATCTTGTCTTTTTCATAGATCTTCAAGTGTTCTTCAAAACACCAAGAACACCAAGAACACACACTAGTGTTTTTGGGCCTTAAACACTCTTACAAGCTTCCTATAAGTAAGTATACTCCTCCTAACTAGTTACTTACTTAGAATACTTGTTAAACCATTGGCAAACATCAAAAACCCCCAAGAACACATGGGTTTACGGTCAAGGCATCTCCTTGAACCGTAAACACCATCAAGTGGTGTATAAGTGCCACCAACACCTTCTAGGACTTGGATATTGGACTAGAACCTTACATGCATGAGCTAAAGACCCCAAACCACGAAATGGTAGGAGTTACCATGAGTTTACAGCTGTAAACTCATGGGTTTACGACCGTAAACTCCAAGGGAGTGGTCCATGAACCGTAAACTCCAATGAAGGGCCATTTTGAGCCCTAGTCCCTTCCTAAGCCTTGGATACAAGCCTAGATCACTTCCCTGAGGGGAATAAGACCTTAAAACACACAATGGTACAAATTACCATGAATTTACGGCCGTAAACTCATGGGGGAAATGACCAAAAACCGTAAACTCATGTATTGTTACCAAATGGGAAGTAAACTCCAATGTGAGGCCATACTCTCTTTAGATACAGCCCCTTGGTACTCCTAGCACTTGAATCAAAGTGTTATCCTTGTATTAGGGTGTCTTTACTTGATAAATTGGCTGTTAAATGACTAATTGGATACATATATGTATCATTACATGTTAAATAGGATCCGTGTGTGTGTTCAAGTCTTCACTTGACACTTAGCATCCTATCCGACACTTCCATCCAAACCACTCACTGCAGGTGAGTTCATACCCCTTAATAAACCTTTGAAATGATTTTAAATGCTTTTATGGGGGGGGGGGGATACAAGTTGAAATATTCTAGTTATTGCTTTAATCACATGTGATTAATGACTAGAACAAACAGAAAGATTTACTACTACTTTCAAGTTACTATCCAATTTATGGTTTTCAAGCGTTTCAAAACCCTTTTATTTAACTTTTAAATACTAAAACTGTTTCCAAAACTCTTTTAAACTTGCATTGTTTTCAAACTCATATCTACACTAATATATTTATATAAGTAAGACTTGAAGGACTTAGGACTGATAGCTCATCTTATTTCCTGTTCCTTGTTTGGTTGTGGACTTAGGGTATCCGGTTATTTGTTCGAAAGTCGTTGAATTCTTAGTTATATATATATATATATATATATATATATATATATATATATATATGTGTGTGTGTGTGTATGTGTGTTGGATATAAAAGCTTTCACTTCAGTACAGTACCTTTGTGTAACAAAGGCATACAAACGACCTTACTATTTAACTATAATAGGTATAGTTAAGGGATTTCTACTCACTATTACTACTACAACGACCCATACAAGATCAGTACATTTATGAGTCACTACATAAGTACTACATTGAGAAACAATACATGCTATACACTATACAAGAGAACATACTATACAATATACAAAGGAACATACTATATACTAGAAAGGAGAAAACATCACTACACTATGAACCATTATACAAATATTTGAATACTATAACAGAATGTGACATACCACTTCTCGATACGACACTTCATCGTGGTATCACTTTGTAACCAGAGTCTCCTGGAGGGAGAGCGGGAATTGTGTGTATAGATCTATACGGGACAGACACTCCCACATCCCGACTGCTAGCTACAGTCCCAGCCGAAAGGCCAAGGGGTGACAGAATGTTACCTCACTATATATGACCTGGAGGGTTATCCTTTATTCAGCCGTCGATCAGCATGGTTACATACGAGTTCACATTCAAACCTTTAATTAACCAATTAAGAATTAAAGGCAAAAATAGACTTTTCGAGGCGTATTATTCATTTAATACCACCTGGAGTCTACATGTTACTACTTTAGACTCTCCGAGGTGTACTGTACATTTAGTACTACCTGGAGTTTGTATTTCATTACTTTGTGATTTTGTCACATACTTGTTTAAGTAAACTATATTTTTCATAATGATGGTTTCACTAGGGAAAACCCTTGCATTTACGAAAGAACAAACATTCAAACAATCGGGTCTTGGTAGAAGACTACATCTTACTGGGAAATATAGGATTTTCTAGGGAGTATACTATTTACAAACATTTGAAAACAGTTACTACATTACATTATTACAAACATTTTTATACAAGCAATGACACTAAATACTTATGAACTCACCAGCTTTATGCTGATAAACTCTTTCAAAATAACTTGTATTCTCAGGTCATCAGTAGACAGGTACATATGAAGCTTTTGAGAAGATGGAGCACATACAAGACTCATCTTTTATTTTGATCATACTTTTGGTGTCTTACAAACCATACAGAACACGCTTGTATTACAATTATTATATTAATGCAATGGATGTTGTTGCTTGTCTTTACTATTATGCATTGTTGTGATACTGTACATGACGTCCTCCACCACAGAACGTTTCCGCCGTTCCGGTTTTGGGGTGTGACAGATTGGTATCAGAGCACTGTTTATAGTGAATCAAGTATATCAACCCATAAAAGATATACGAACTATAAACACATCGGGATTAAAACACTCTGACCAAGAATATATACTTTTAAATGATAAAATATTTAACTAAGTATATACATACATCTATTCGTACCAAGGTCAGTATCATAACTAGAACATAACAAAAGTATTATGATTGTTGAACATCACAATTAGGCTTAGAGACATATAGTCAAATGTAAGGGGATATAGCCTGATCAACTATATTTTCTGAGGAGTGACTAGCATGTGCCTAAGAATGATTGTAATGTTGCAACAAGTCTAAAAAAAAACTTACCAACACTACTACAACAAGAACATTAGAACAGAATACTATAGGAGTATCCTGCGTTACTATAAATTACATATGTGAGAACTAAAAAGGTCGTTACTAGTAGGGAAATAGTTGCTAAGTGGATACTCTAAGGTTACATGTGACTAAGGCGCTATAGACTTAGAATCTGTGATCTTTTCTTTATTTCCTGTTCCTTGTTTGGTTGTGGATTTAGAGTTATGGTCACTTATTCGAAGGTCTATCCTGCTTTGGTTGCATGTAATTGGTATGCACTATGCATGTATTGGATTAACTAATAACGATCATCTTATAATTATTTTTAGATTAGTACGTCTATTAACTATTCTTTCCCCATTCTCGTGTGGATAGCATGGCTGACTTAAGGGTTCGCCCAAGGGGTGCCCGTCGCCAGTAGGGGATTATCTGCTCATCCTTTCTCCTCTTAAAAGAATAGCCTTTCTCTTCAGTATCTCTGTTCACTTGTCTGTAAACATTCCTAACTTTGAAAGTACTCTAACTAGACTTCTAAGCTGCCAACATTTTCCCTTATGGTTTGATGTGAGACCTATTGTTAGGTCATTTTTCCTGAACTCATTTTACATCATTAATACCAGTAATATTGGCAGTTCTCTAATCTATGGGAAAGTCTGTACTCTTGTGTTCCCTACTCTATTGTTATGACTCTATCTGATATTTGGACTATGGCGATTTAGTCCATGGAACACGCTCATCATATTTACAATCGATTCTTACTATTATCATCATCTTTACAAACTTTCAGTAAAAGATTCCTCCTCGAAAGCGCCCGACCAGAAATACGCCTGCGAATCAAACTCCACCACCACCAACACCCCCTCCGCAGTTCGATGCGGTGATATTTCAGGCAGCTGTGACCGCAGCTGTGACCGCAGCCATGGCCCAAGTAAACTCTGGTGGTGTTAGTGGAACGGGGACAGGCACAAACTCTAGCCATGGTGAAATCCATCCACGTGCACGGGAGTGTACCTATAAAGATTTCATCAGCTGCAAACCTACATACTTCAACGAAACCGGAGGGATCATTGCACTGTCCCAATGGATCGAGAGAACAGAAGCAATCTTCGAGATGTGCTCATGCCCTGAGGAAAGCAAGATAAAGTTCGCTGCTTGCACCTTCATCGAAAGGGCCCTGACGTGATGGAATGACCATGTCAAATCACTCTCACTGGTAACAGCTAACGCCATGGGCTGGGATACACTGAAGGACCTTATGACAAGGGAGTACTGCCCGAGGGGCGAAATTCAGAAACTCGAGGAGGAACTGTGGAACCTCAAAATGCAGGGTTCCGACATAGTGGCTTATATAGCCAGGTTCTGTGACCTGGTGGCTCTATGTCCTAACATGGTCCCAACCGAAAACAAAAAGATCGAAAGATACATCTGGGGTTTGGTACCCCCATATCGAGGGAACGTTCTAGCATCACACCCTGCGACCTTCGATAGTGCCAAAGAATTGGCCCAAAGACTCATCGATCATGAGGTTTCTTCTACGCCATCAACAACTACAACGACTACCACCACATCAACCAAAACAGCTGACAACAAGAGGAAATGTTTGGACCGAAAGAAGGGCAAGTCAGCTCAATCCTCTTCCAAGAACCAACAGACTGTGGCTGTCCATGCTGCCACTACTCCTGCTGCCCCTGTACCAGCCAAACCATATGCAGGGAGCCTACCCAAGTGCACTAAGTGCTCTTTCCATCATAACGGCCCCTGCCGTGAAATGCACTGCACTAACTGCGACCGGAAGGGCCATACCGCCCGGTTTTGCAGAACACAACCCAAACCCATCACCCAGATTCCCGGTACCGGAGTGAGTCAAGCCTGCTACGGGTGCAGCGAGACAGGGCACTTCAAAAGAAACTGTCCGAAAGTTGGGAATGCGGGAGGAGCAGGAAGACTACTTGCTATTGGCCACAATGAGGCCGCGGCAGACCCCACGGTAGTCACGGGTACGTTCCTTCTCGATAACTCTTATGCTTGTATCCTATTCGATAGTGGGGGCAGAAAGGAGCTTCGTAAATTAAAATTTTAAACACTTACTTAATCAAGCACCACAAGCACTAAAAGAAACCTTCGTCGTAGAAATGGCCAACGGAAAAACAGAGAATTCTAACGAGATTTACATAGGTTGTTGATGGGTTTTGAGCATTCTAACACTTCCTAAGTGTACATGCAACCCTAATAACCTTGGATCTATGTTTGTCTAATTATCATGCAAAGTTGAATTCCAAGGTTATATTCCTATCTAGCATACACGGGGAACAAATTTTAACTTGCATGAAAGATAGAATAACTTACCTTGTTGTTGCTTATGATCCTTGAAACCATGTGAGCCTAGCACCCCAAGTGTGATGCCTCAAATGCTTCACACAACACCAAATTCTTTTGGAATGACTTTAGAGAGAATACACACTTCTAAAATCGGCCTAGCCCTCTTGTTTCTTATGTGTAGCCGATTTTGGTGGAGAATGAGTTTCTTATATAGTGTTGACACATCTAGGGTTACACCATGTAAACCCTAATGTGTCATGACTCTTCATTTCCATGACCCATGGGTTTGTAACTCCCATGGAGCATCCATGGAGCATCCTATGGGTGGAACCCAACTTGATAATCCATGGAGCCTCTTAGCCCACTATATAAGATATGGAAGATTTACATAATCTACCCATATATTTAATTAGTTATCTTTTGATCACTTAATTAATTCTAAATTAATTCTTGATCAAACTAATTAAATAATATTATTAATATATTAGAACTTATAATATATTAATAAACCATAAGTGTTATTTCTCTCATTTTAGTTTATCCAATTGCATGGTGCCATGCAACCCAAATAGACCATGCCGGGTCGGGTCAAGTACATACCAGAAATAGTTATGGACTTATACACCTTATCCAACAGTCTCCCACTTGGATAAGTCTAATAACTATAACTGCAATACTTCAGGAACCGATCGGCAATCGTAGCTCTTTCAAGGTCTCTCGGAACTGAGAAGATGATGATACGCCATTTAAGATAAGTGATCATATAATCCTCTGTTCTAGATATCAGCCGGACAAATACATGGAACAATGTCTTACTTATTGTCCAACAGTTTGTTTCCCGATTTCAGATTTGTTTGACAAAGAAATTAATTGAACACATCAACTTAGTTCTGACCGGGCCCGGTACATAGGTCAAAACAAAATCATCGAGGGGCCCATATATCAGCTTCTAATCCAAGAAGGAACAGATAAACTTCGACTCATATGTTTGTTCTACCACTCATTGAATTATACACAAAAGCACGTTTTATAACATCGAGTTACCAATGCGTTAACGTACAATCAATGCATAACCAACTCATAAGTAACAAATCATATCTCTAGGTTTGAAGACTTATATGATATTACCGTCTCACGATCACTCGAGATAAATTCCATGAAGTGATTCCAGTGAGCGTGGGTTGAGTCCAATGCTCAGAACTTATGAGCACTCATGAGTGTTGTAGCCATGTCCAACAACTTAGACCTCTGCAACCAATCATGACAGTCTTGATTCATACCTACTTCCGACATATGACCGACTGTGGAGGTTTGAATAATATGATATACCAAACATAATTATTCTGGAAGTCAAAACATGCAAAAGAAATATAGTAAACGATCGACAAGAGATAGCAACACTTTACTGATAAATAAAACACCTTTTATTCATCATCTAATGTCAATTACACTTTACAAATTTCAAGGTTATCTAACTACTAAATCTAATATCATCCTTCAGCCCTATGCTCCGAGCATGCTGGAGATGCTTAACCCGAGTCAGTCCCTTCGTGAGGGGATCTGCTGGATTCTCATCCGATGATACCCTCTTTGCCACGAGGAGTCCTTCTTTTATTCGATGTCTGATGAAATGGTATTTTCTGTCGATGTGTCTGGATCTCCCGTGATCCCTTGGTTCCTTGGCTAAGGCAACTGCACTTTCACTATCACAGAAAATTTCCATTGGCTCTTTAATAGCTGGTACAACTCCAAGGTCTCCAATGAAGTTCTTCAGCCATATCGCCTCCTTTGCTGCCTCGCTAGCTGCTATATACTCTGATTCGCAAGTTGAATCAGCCACTGTTTTGCTTGGAACTCTTCCAAGAAATTGCTCCTCCATTTAAGGTAAAGACCCAGCCTGACTGAGAGCGGAAATTATCCCTATCAGTCTGAAAGCTAGCATCACTATACCCTACAACTCTCAAGTCTTCACTCCCACCGAGGGTAAGGACCCAGTCCTTAGTCCTCCGTAGGTACTTGAGGATATTCTTTACCGCAGTCCAGTGTGCCTTGCCAAGGTTCCCCTGATACCTGCTAACCATGCTCAAAGCAAAGGCTACATCAGGCCGAGTACACGTCATAGCATACATGATCGATCCTACAGCCGAAGCATAAGGTATTCGACTCATTTCTGCTATCTCAGCCTCAGTACTAGGGCTTTGTGTCTTACTCAATCTGGCATTACTCTGGATGGGTAACTCTCCTTTCTTGGAGTCCTGCATGCCGAATCTCTTCAACACCTTATCCAAGTAAGTACTCTGACTAAGTCCAATTAGTCTTTTACTCCTGTCTCTCAAGATCCTTCAGCTTCTCCTAGGTCCTTCATAGAGAAACACTTCCCAAGCCAGGACTTAACTTCCTGCAGAGTTGGGATGTCATTTCCTATGAGTAGTATGTCATCCACATACAATACCAAAAAGCTAACTATACTCCCACTAGCCTTGACATATACACAAGATTCATCTTCACTCCTAGAAAAGCCAAATTCCTTAAATTTCTCATCAAAGCAAAGATTCCATCTGCGAGGTGCTTGCTTTAACCCATAAATGGATTTCTCAAGCTTACACACTCTATTAGGGTACCCTGTGTTGACAAAACCCTCTGGCTGACTCATGTAAACATCCTCAGCCAACTTTCCATTAAGGAAAGCGGTTTTGACATCCATTTGCCATATTTCATAGTCATGAAATGCGGCTATGGCTAACAGAACCCTAATAGACTTAATCTTGGCCACTGGAGAAAAGGTCTCATCATAATCAACTCCCGGAGTTTGTGAGAAACCCTTTGCAACCAGTCGTGCCTTATAAGTGTGTACATTACCATCCATGTCGGTCTTCTTCTTGAAGATCCATTTGCACCCTACAGTTTTACGACCTGGTACATTCCCAACCAAGTTCCAAACTTGATTGTCATACATGGACTGTATCTCGCTGTCCATTGCCTCTTTCCACTTGGCTGACTCAGGGCCTGCCATGGCTTCCGCGTAACTGTTAGGTTCATCCAGACCTATCAGTGTCTCATCACTGATAAGTGTATCACCTTCCGCAGTAATATGGAATCCATAGTAATGCTCAGGTGCATTCCTAACCCTTGTGGAACGCCTCAGAGGTACAGACTTGTCAATTGGCTCAACAGAAGTTTCCTCCTCAAGTTGAGTGCTAGGGTTTGAAGTTCCTTCACCACTTGACTCTTGAATTTCTTCAAGGTCAACTTGCCTCCCACTGTCTCCTTGGCTTATGAACTCTCTCTCTAGAAAGAAAGCCCTCATAGCTACAAAAACCACATTCTCACTAGGTCTGTAGAAGAGGTAACCAAAGGATTTATGTGGGTAGCCGATGAAAATACACCTCTCACTTCGAGGTTCGAGCTTATCATGAGTCTCGCATCTCACGAAAGCCTCGCAACCCCAAATCTTAATGTGGTATAGTTTGGGTACTTTACCAGTCCACATCTCATGAGGAGTTTTGGCAACTTTCTTTGTGGGAACTAGATTAAGGATATGGGCGGCAGTCTCTAAGGCATACCCCCAAAATGAGATTGGTAGCGAAGATCGACTCATCATGGAACGAACCATATCCAACAAGGTTCGATTACGCCTCTCAGCTACACCATTCAACTGCGGTGTCCTGGGAGGTGTCAATTGTGAGACAATCCCACATTCCCTAAGATAGTCGAGGAACTCCGAACTAAGATACTCACCACCTCGATCGGATCGAAGCATCTTAATGTTCCTGCCCAATTGATTCTCGACTTCCTGTTTAAACTCTTTAAACCTCTCAAAAGTCTCTGGCTTATGCTTGATTAAGTAGACATATCCATATCTACTATAATCATCAGTAAAAGTCAAATAATAACGATTAGCATCCCTTGTGGCATGTTTGAAGGGCCCACACACATCCATGTGTATAAGATCCAACAAACCTTCACCCCTCTCACAAGAACCTGTGAAGGGTGACTTTGTCATTTTTCCAAGTAAGCATGATTCGCAACTATCATCTGACTTTAGGTCAAATGACTCCAATACTCCATCCTTTTGGAGTTGGCCTATGCGTTTCTTGCTTATATGTCCAAGACGACAATGCCATAATGATGCTTTATCCAAGTTATTATCATTAACAGAATCAATACACAATACATTATTTCCTAAGTTATCAACCACAGATACAGTTTCATACACACCATCACAAGGTAATGCTTTAAAATAAAGAACATTATTAAAGAAAGCATTAATCGAACCAACTTCATTATCAAATGAAAAGGTGAAACCTTGTTTATACAATGCATGAAAGGAAATAATATTTCTTGCCATTTCTGGCGAATAAGAACATTTATTCAAATCTAAACTAAACCCACTACTTAGCGATAAAGTGTAAACTCCAATCTTGGTGACAGGTAAAGCTTTCCTATTCCCCATGATTAAGTTTATTCTTCCATGCTCCACATTCTCACTTCTTCTTAGTCCCTGCAAATCAGAACAGATATGAATACCACAACCGGTATCAAGGACCCAAGAGTTAGAATGGGGTGAGTTATTAGATAAGATAGTGTAAATACCTGCATGGTTGGGTTTAACTTTCCCATCCTTCACATCTTGCTGGTACTTTGGGCAGTTCCGCTTCCAATGTGACTTTTCATGGCAATAGAAGCATTCAGCCTCTTTAGGGTCAGAAGAAGGAGTGACAAAACCTTTCTTGGTTCCACTTGAAGAAGAGCCATCTAGGGTCCTAGCCTTGGTACCGTTCGAAGTGCTCTTCCTCTTCTTCCCTCTACCTTTCCCGATTGCCAAAACCGGGGCGGAGTTTGGAGTAGGAGTGTTAACAACCGACTTACCCTTAAGACCTGTTTCTGCGGTCTTGAGGAGTCCCTGAAGTTTGCTGAGTGTGACCTCTTCCTTATTCATGTGATATGTCATTCGGAATTGATCATAGCACGATGGTAAGGAGTGCAAAATGATATCTATTGCAAGCTCCTCAGGGAAGTTCACATTAAGCTTCAGCAACCGATCCACATACCTTTGCATTTTCTGCATGTGGCTCATGACGGATTCCCCGTCCTTCATCATGGTTGTTATGATAGAGCATATGATTTCATACCTCTCTTGTCGTGCACTTTGATGGTATCTTTCCATCAGATCTTGGTGCATTTCAAAAGGGTAGAAGTCCTCATAGGACTTTTGGAGTTCCGCTGTCATGGTGGCCAACATGATGCATGCCACTTTTGTAGCATCCCTTTCATGTGCCCGGAAGTCAGCGATCTCGTGGGGAGTTGCAGTGGTCTCATCAATCTCCTTAAGCTCCTTGTCAAGGACATATTCTTTGTCCTCGTAGCGGGTAATCATCCTGATGTTTCTGATCCATTCATTGAAGTTGGATCCATCAAAAGTGACTTTCCCACACAAGTTCATAAGGGTAAGGAGCCATTAGGATTAGAGCCAGAAGCAGCATTGTTTGAAGACATCTGAAAGAAGAGAACAAGATTAGTTTAGATATTAAGAGAGTCCTTAATAAAACACCCAAATGTAATATTAAGGCTAGGATCCAATCACAATATATTATAACTTAGAAGAGGTATGCCGTAATCCAAGCTATAACATATTTGAAAGGTAGGTGAATGACGATTCACCAATTTCCACCATGAAAAACGAAATATAAATATTAGGTTTTTAATTGGTTCTTAGAAATTCCTAGATTCTTTTGAGATTCAATGAACTTTTCAAAGGCATGTTTTAATCTCGAGTGTGCCCTCCAAGTTTTGTGACTGGGATACCGAGGATCACAAAACGAGGTGTGAAGTAACCATGCAAATCACTTGGTACCCTCAAGGTTTATCACTCAATCGATGTGCCGGTAAACCACACACGCTCCACCGATGCTATGGTAAACCTTAAGTCACCCTTTACCTACTTTGTTAAGTCCAAGTTAGTGTGCCGGTTAACCACACACGCTCCACCAACGACTTAAACAAAGTGTAAAGTGTAATTTCATGGATTAGCACCTTATTCACATTTTCCTAAAGTAACTAAGATTGGGAATTTAATAAAAGCATTTAGTTACTTTATAATATTCATCATACTTTTAATGAGAATTTATAAGTCTTTGTCTTACCTGTTCGGCTAACGACCCTTCACTCGAGATTCACATTTTCCTAAAAACGAAATATAAATATTAGGTTTTTAATTGGTTCTTAGAAATTCCTAGATTCTTTTGAGATTCAATGAACTTTTCAAATGCATGTTTTAATCTCGAGTGTGCCCTCCAAGTTTTGTGACTGGGATACCGAGGATCACAAAACGAGGTGTGAAGTAACCATGCAAATCACTTGGTACCCTCAAGGTTTATCACTCAATCGATGTGCCGGTAAACCACACACGCTCCACCGATGCTATGGTAAACCTTAAGTCACCCTTTACCTACCTTGTTAAGTCCAAGTTAGTGTGCCGGTTAACCACACACGCTCCACCAACGACTTAAACAAAGTGTAAAGTGTAATTTCATGGATTAGCACCTTATTCACATTTTCCTAAAGTAACTAAGATTGGGAATTTAATAAAAGCATTTAGTTACTTTATAATATTCATCATACTTTTAATGAGAATTTATAAGTCCTTGTCTTACCCGTTCGGCTAACGACCCTCCACCGATCAAGGAAGCGGTGGGTGAGAGGGGACACCCATTAAGTTGCCATTTTATAGGCAACAACCTTATACCCCCCTTATAGACCGGCTTCGTGAATGATGCGTACTAGCGGTAAGACGACTTGACGTTATACATATATATATTAGTAACTTATAATATTATAAAATATAAGGGTTGAATTTTAACTTTTAAAATTCTAAGGGTTGGAACTAAAGTTTTAATCAAGACTTTACATGTTCCAAAACTTGAGGGCAAGTTTTGTAAACTTCCAAAACTTTTCATTTCTTATAACTTATGAATTAATTGAGTAATAAAAATGAAGACTCTTCATTTTTATAACTCTTGTGTTCTTTTAATGGCTTTAATAAAAGTAAGACTTTTGGTTTTCCATAACTTGAGGACAAGTTATAGACTCCATTAAAACACATTATGATCATGAATTAAACTACCATGAAGGTTACAAACAATTCATATGATCATCTAATCTTCATAAGTTCAAGAACATGAATATGAACACTTTCAAGAATCAAAAACTACACTTAAAAAAACTTGTAATTTTAATAATTGCCATTGTAAATGGATTAGCATAAACATTACACCATCTAAAACAAGCTTTAAAACATCAAAACAGTTTAGGGTAATGTTTCTAGTCCATTTCCAGCAACAAATATGCAAACTTTCATACGAGCAGAAAACAGAAAAACGATTTTTTTTCAAGCTGTTTGCACACAAAAAAAAAACAACAAACGAACCATGCTCTGATACCACTGATGGGTTTTGAGCATTCTAACACTTCCTAAGTGTACATGCAACCCTAATAACCTTGGATCTATGTTTGTCTAATTATCATGCAAAGTTGAATTCCAAGGTTATATTCCTATCTAGCATACATGGGGAACAAATTTTAACTTGCATGAAAGATAGAATAACTTACCTTGTTGTTGCTTATGATCCTTGAAACCTTGTGAGCCTAGCACCCCAAGTGTGATGCCTCAAATGCTTCACACAACACCAAATGCTTTTGGAATGACTTTAGAGAGAATACACACTTCTAAAATCGGCCTAGCCCTCTTGTTTCTTATGTGTAGCCGATTTTGGTGGAGAAAGGGTTTCTTATATAGTGTTGACACATCTAGGGTTACACCATGTAAACCCTAATGTGTCATGACTCTTCATTTCCATGACCCATGGGTTTGTAACTCCCATGGAGCATCCATGGAGCATCCTATGGGTGGAACCCAACTTGATAATCCATGGAGCCTCTTAGCCCACTATATAAGATATGGAAGATTTACATAATCTACCCATATATTTAATTAGTTATCTTTTGATCACTTAATTAATTCTAAATTAATTCTTGATCAAACTAATTAAATAATATTATTAATATATTAGAACTTATAATATATTAATAAACCATAAGTGTTATTTCTCTCATTTTAGTTTATCCAATTGCATGGTGCCATGCAACCCAAATGGACCATGCCGGGTCGGGTCAAGTACATACCAGAAATAGTTATGGACTTATACACCTTATCCAACAGTTGTACCCTCACGCTAGATAATCATTCATTCCCAATCGACCTCATACCAGTAGCTATCCAGAGTTTCGACGTCATTATAGGCATGGACTAGCTGAGTCTTTATCGTGCCGACATTCTGTGGTTCGAAAAGGCAGTTCGCCTTAACCTACCAAATCATGAAACCTTGTTGATCTACAGAGACAAACCCAGTACGAGCCTTCGTATCATCTCGAGTATTCAAGCCCAGAAGTACTTGCGTAAGGAATATCGTGCATTCCTGGCGCATGTTGTTGATACGAACCAGAAGACAAAAGACCTAAAAGACCTCCTAGTAGTACGCGATTTTCCCGACGTCTTTCCGGAAGAACTTCCAGGATTACCCCCGCAACATCAAGTCGAGTTCCGAATCGACTTAATTCCAGGAGCGACCCCCGTAGCCAAATCGCCCTATCGTCTAGCACCTGCTGAGATGCAAGAACTGTCCGGTCAACTTAACGAACTGCTCAATAAGGGCTTTATAAGACCAAGCTTCTCACCCTGGGGAGCACCAGTCTTGTTCGTGAAGAAGAAAGTGTTGGATAAGGTGTCTAAGTCCATAACTATTTCTGGTATGTACTTGATCGACCCAGCATGGTCCATTTGGGTTGCATGGCATCATGCATTTGGATAGACTAAATGAGAGAAATAACACTTGTGGTTTATTAATATATTATAAGTTCTAATATATTAATAGTATTATTTAATTAGTATTGATCAAGAATTAATCTAGGATTAATTAAGTGATCAAAACATGACTAATTAAATATATGGGTTGATCATGTAAATCATCCATAACTTGTATAGTGGGCTAAAAGGCTCCATGGATAATCAAGTTGGGTTAAACCCATTGAATGCTCCATGGAGGCTCCATGGGAGTTACAAACCCATGGGTCATGGAAATGAAGAGTCATGCCACATTAGGGTTTACATGGTGTAACCCTAGATGTGACACACTATATAAGCAACATGTTCTCCACCAAAATCGGCGACACTAAGAAACAAGAGGGCTAGAGCCGATTTTGCAAGTGTAAGATTCTCTCAAAGTTTACTCCTTTGCATTTGGTGTTGTGTGAAGCATTTGAGGCATCACACTTGGGGTGCTAGGCTCACAAGGTTTCAAGGATCATAATCAACAACAAGGTAAGTTATTCTATCTTTCATTCAAGTTAAAAATGTTCCCCATGTATGCTAGATAGGAATATAACCTTGGAATTCAACTTCGTATGATAATTAGACAAACATAGATCCAAGGTTATTAGGGTTGCATGTACACTTTGGAAGTGTTAGAATGCTCAAAACCCATCAGTGGTATCAGAGCCTAGGCTTGTTTGTTGTTTTTTTGTGCAAACTGCTTGAAAAAATCATTTTTCTGTTTTCTGCTCGTATGAACTCGCCGAGTCCATGAACAAATGCAAGTTACTCGTCGAGTCTGTTCTTGCACTCGACGAGTAGAGGCTGCAGTTTTCAAAATTTCGACATTTGTTGCTGGAAATGGACTAGAAACATTACCCTAAACTGTTTTGGTGTTTTAAAACTTGTTTTAGATGGTGTAATGTTTATGCTAATCCATTTACAATGGCAATTATCAAAATTACAAGTTTTTTAAGTGTAATTTTTGATTCTTGAAAGTGTTCATATTCATGTTCTTGAACTTATGAAGATTAGATGATCATAGGAATTGTTTGTAACCTTCATGGTAGTTTAATTCATGATCATAATGTGTTTTAATAGAGTCCATAACTTGTTCTCAAGTTATGGAAAACCAAAAGTCTCACCTTTATTAAAGCCATTAAAAGAACACAAGAGTTATAAAAATGAAGAGTCTTCATTTTTATTACTCAATTAATTCATAAGTTATAAGAAATTAAAAGTTTTGGAAGTTTACAAAACTTGCCCTCAAGTTTTGGAACAAGTAAAGTCTTGATTAAAACTTTAGTTCCAACCCTTAGAATTTTAAAAGTTAAAATTCAACCCTTATAATTTATAATATTATAAGTTACTAATATATATATATATATATATATATATATATATATATATATATATATATATATATATATATATATATATATATATATATATATAAGATCAAGTCGTCTTACCGTCTTACCGCTAGTACGCCTCATTCACGAAGCCGGTCTATAAGGGGGGTATAAGGTTGTTGCCTATAAAATGGCAACTTAATGGGTGTCCACTCTCACCCACCGCTTCCTTGATCGGTGGAGGGTCGTTAGCCGAACGGATAGGACAAGGACTTATAAATTCTTATTAAAAGTATGATGAATATTATAAAGTAACTAAATGCTTTTATTAAATTCCCAATTTTAGTTACTTTAGGAAAATGTGAATAAGGTGCTAATCCATGAAATTACACTTTACACTTTGTTTAAGTCGTTAGTGGAGCTCGTGTGGTTAACCGGCACACTAACTTGGACTTAACAAGGTAGGTAAAGGGTGACTTAAAGTTTATTATAGGTCGGTGGAGCTCGTGTGGTTAACCGGCACATCGATTGAGTAATAAACATTGAGTGTACCAAGTGATTTGCATGGTTACTTCACACCTCGTTTTGTGATCCTCGGTATCCCAGTCACAAAACTTGGAGGGCACACTCGAGATAGAAAATGCCTTTGAAAAAAATTCATTGAATCTCAAAAGAATCTAGGAATTTCTAAGAACCAATTAAAAACCTAATATCTATATTTTGTTTTTCATGGTGGAAATTGGTGAATCGTCATTCACCTACCTTTCAAATATGTTATAGCTTGGATTACGGCATACCTCTTCTAAGTTATAATATATTGTGATTGGATCCTAGCCTTAATATTACATTTGGGTGTTTTATTAAGGACTCTCTTAATATCTAACCTAATCTTGTTCTCTTCTTTCAGATGTCTTCAAACAATGCTGCTTCTGGCTCTAATCCTAATAGCTCCTTTACTCTTATGAACTTGTGTGGGAAAGTCATTTTTGATGGATCCAACTTCAATGAATGGATCAGAAACATCAGGATGATTACCCGCTACGAGGACAAAGAATATGTCCTTGACAAGGAGCTTAAGGAGATTAATGAGACCACTGCAACTCCCCAGGAGATCGCTGACTTCCGGGCACATGAAAGGGATGCTACAAAAGTGGTATGCATCATGTTGGCCACCATGACAGCGGAACTCCAAAAGTCCTATGAGGACTTCTACCCTTTTGAAATGCACCAAGATCTGATGGAAAGATACCATCAAAGTGCACGACAAGAGAGGTATGAAATCATATGCTCTATCATAACAACCATGATGAAGGACGGGGAATCCGTCATGAGCCACAGGCAGAAAATGCAAAGGTATGTGGATCGGTTGCTGAAGCTTAATGTGAACTTCCCTGAGGAACTTGCAATAGATATCATTTTGCACTCCTTACCATCGTGCTATGATCAATTCCACATGACATATCACATGAATAAGGAAGAGGTCACACTCAGCAAACTTCAGGAACTCCTCAAGACCGCAGAAACAGGTCTTAAGGGTAAGTCGGTAATTAACACTCCTACTCCAAACTCCGCCCCGATTTTGGCAATCGGGAAAGGTCGAGGGAAGAAGAGGAAGAGCTCTTCGAAGGGTACCAAGGCTAGGACCCTTGATGGATCTTCTTCAAGTGGAACCAAGAAAGGTTTCGTCACTCCTTCTTCTGACCCTAAAGAGGCTGAATGCTTCTATTGCCATGAAAAGTCACATTAGAAGCAGAACTGCCCAAAGTACCAGCAAGATGTGAAGGATGGGAAAGTTAAACCCAACCATGCAGGTATTTACACTATCTTATCTAATAACTCACCCCATTCTAACTCTTGGGTCCTTGATACCGGTTGTGGTATTCATATCTGTTCTGATTTGCAGGGACTAAGAAGAAGTGAGAATGTGGAGCATGGAAGAATAAACTTAATCATGGGGAATAGGAAAGCTTTACCTGTCACCAAGATTGGAGTTTATACTTTATCGCTAAGTAGTGGGTTTAGTTTAGATTTGAATAAATGTTGTTATTCGCCAGAAATGGCAAGAAATATTATTTCCTTTCATGCATTGTATAAACAAGGTTTCACCTTTTCATTTGATAATAAAGTTGGTTCGATTAATGCTTTCTTTTATAATGTTCTTTATTTTAAAGCATTACCTTGTGATGGTGTGTATGAAACTGTATCTGTGGTTGATAACTTAGGAAATAATGTATTGTGTATTGATTCTGTTAATGATAATAACTTGGATAAAGCATCATTATGGCATTGTCGTCTTGGACATATAAGCAAGAAACGCATAGGCCAACTCCAAAAGGATGGAGTATTGGAGTCATTTGACCTAAAGTCAGATGATAGTTGCGAATCATGCTTACTTGGAAAAATAACAAAGTCACCCTTCACAGGTTCTTGTGAGAGGGGTGAAGGTTTGTTGGATCTTATACACACGGATGTGTGTTGGCCCTTCAAACATGCCACAAGGGATGCTAATCGTTATTATTTGACTTTTACTGATGATTACAGTAGATATGGATATGTCTACTTAATCAAGCATAAGTCAGAGACTTTTGAGAGGTTTAAAGAGTTTAAACAGGAAGTCGAGAATCAATTGGGCAGGAACATTAAGATGCTTCGATCCGATCGAGGTGGTGAGTATCTTAGTTCAGAGTTCCTCGACTATCTTAGGGAATGTGGGATTGTCTCACAATTGACACCTCCCAGGACACCACAGTTAAATGGTGTAGCTGAGAGGCGTAATCGAACCTTGTTGGATATGGTTCGTTCCATGATGAGTCGAGCTTCGCTACCAATCTCATTTTGGGGGTATGCCTTAGAGACTGCCGCCCATATCCTTAATCTAGTCCCCACAAAGAAAGTTGCCAAAACTCCTCATGAGATGTGGACTGGTAAAGTACCCAAACTAGACCACATTAAGATTTGGGGTTGCGAGGCTTTCGTGAGACGCGAGACTCATGATAAGCTCGAACCTCTTAGTGAGAGGTGTATTTTCATCTGCTACCCACAGAAATCCTTTGGTTACCTCTTCTACAGACCTAGTGAGAATGTGGTCTTTGTAGCTAGGAGGGCTTTCTTTCGAGAGAGAGAGTTCATAAGCCAAGAAAACAGTGGGAGGCAAGTTGACCTTGAAGAAATTCAAGAGTCAAGTGGTGAAGGAACTTCAAACCCTAGCACTCAACTTGAGGAGGAAACTCCTGTTGAGCCAATTGACAAGTCTGTACCTCTGAGGCGTTCCACAAGGGTTAGGAATGCACCTGAGCATTACTATGGATTCCATATTACTGTGGAAGGTGATACACTTATCAGTGATGAGACACTGATAGGTCTGGATGAACCTAACAGTTACGCAGAAGCCATGGCAGGCCCTGAGTCAGCCAAGTGGAAAGAGGCAATGGACAGCGAGATACAGTCCATGTATGACAATCAAGTTTGGAACTTGGTTGAGAATGTACCAGGTCGTAAGACTGTAGGGTGCAAATGGATCTTCACGAAGAAGACCGACATGGATGGTAATGTACACACTTATAAGGCACGACTGGTTGCAAAGGGTTTCTCACAAACTCCGGGAGTTGATTATGATGAGACATTTTCTCCAGTGGCCAACATTAAGTCTATTAGGGTTTTGTTAGCCATAGCTGCATTTCATGACTATGAAATATGGCAAATGGATGTCAAAACCGCTTTCCTTAATGGAAAGTTGGCTGAGGATGTTTACATGAGTCAGCCAAAGGGTTTTGTCAATATAGAGTACCCTAATAGAGTGTGTAAGCTTGAGAAATCCATTTATGGGTTAAAGCAAGCACCTTGCAGATGGAATCTTTGCTTTGATGAGAAATTCAAAGAATTTGGCTTTTCTAGGAGTGAAGATGAATCTTGTGTATATGTCAAGGCTAGTGGGAGTATAGTTAGCTTTTTGGTATTGTATGTGGATGACATACTACTCATAGGAAATGACATCCCAACTCTGCAGGAAGTTAAGTCCTGGCTTGGGAAGTGTTTCTCTATAAAGGACCTAGGAGAAGCTGCCTATATTATAGGGATAAGGATCTTGAGAGACCGGAGTAAAAGACTAATTGGACTTAGTCAGAGTACCTACTTGGATAAGGTGCTGAAGAGATTCGGCATGCAGGACTCCAAGAAAGGAGAGTTACCCATCCAGAGTAAAGCCAGATTGAGTAAGACACAAAGCCCTAGTACTGAGGCTGAGATAGCAGAAATGAGTCGAATACCTTATGCTTCGGCTGTAGGATCGATCATGTATGCTATGACGTGTACTCGACCTGATGTAGCCTTTGCTTTGAGCATGGTTAGCAGGTATCAGGGGAACCCTGGCAAGGCACACTGGACTGAGGTAAAGAATATCCTCAAGTACCTACGGAGGACTAAGGACTGGGTCCTTACCCTCGGTGGGAGTGAAGACTTGAGAGTTGTACGGTATAGTGATGCTAGCTTTCAGACTGATAGGGATAATTTCCGCTCTCAGTCAGGCTGGGTCTTTACCTTAAACGGAGGACAATTTCTTGGAAGAGTTCCAAGCAAGAGACAGTGGCTGATTCAACTTGCGAATCAGAGTATATAGCAGCTAGCGAGGCAGCAAAGGAGGCAATATGGCTGAAGAACTTCATTGGAGACCTTGGAGTTGTACCAGCTATTAAAGAGCCAATGGAAATTTTCTGTAATAGTGAAAGTGCAGTTGCCTTAGCAAAGGAACCAAGGGATCACGGGAGATCCAGACACATCGACAGAAAATACCATTTCATCAGACATCGAATAGAAGAAGGACTCCTCGTGGCAAAGAGAGTATCATCGGATGAGAATCCAACAGATCCCCTCACGAAGGGACTGACTCGGGTTAAGCATCTCCAGCATGCTCGGAGCATAGGGCTGAAGGATGATATTAGATTTAGTAGTTAGATAACCTTGAAATTTGTAAAGTGTAATTGACATTAGATGATGAATAAAAGGTGTTTTATTTATGAGTAAAGTGTTGCTATCTCTTGTCGATCATTTACTATATTTCTTTTGCATGTTTTGACTTCCAGAATAATTATGTTTGGTATATCATATTATTCGAACCTCCACAGTCGGTCATATGTCGGAAGTAGGTATGAATCAAGACTGTCATGATTGGTTGCAGAGGTCTAAGTTGTTGGACATGGCTACAACACTCATGAGTGCTCATAAGTTCTGAGCATTGGACTCAACCCACGCTCACTGTAATCACTTCATGGAATTTATCTCAAGTGATCGTGAGACGGTAATATCATATAAGTCTTCAAACCTAGAGATATGATTTGTTACTTATGAGTTGATTATGCATTGATTGTACGAAAACGCATTGGTAACTCGATGTTATAAAACGTGCTCTTGTGTATAATTCAATGAGTAGTAGAAAAAACATATGAGTCGAAGTTTATCTGTTCGTTCTTGGATTAGAAGCTGATATCTGGGCCCCTCGATGATTTTGTTTTGACCTATGTACCGGGCCCGGTCAGAACTAAGTTGATGTGTTCAATTAAGTTCTTTGTCAAACAAATCAGAAATCGGGAAACAAACTGCAGGACAATAAGTAAGACACTGTTCCATGTATTTGTCCGGCTGATATCTAGAACAGAGGATTATATGATCACTTATCTGAAATGGCGTATCATCATCTTCTCAGTTCCGAGAAACCTTGAAAAGAGCTACGATTGCTGATCGGTTCCTGAAGTCATACTTGCAGTTATAGTTATTGGACTTATCCAAGTGGGAGACTGTTGGATAAGGTGTCTAAGTCCATAACTATTTCTGGTATGTACTTGACCCGACCCGGCATGGTCCATTTGGGTTGCATGGCATCATGCATTTGGATAGACTAAATGAGAGAAATAACACTTGTGGTTTATTAATATATTATAAGTTCTAATATATTAATAGTATTATTTAATTAGTATTGATCAAGAATTAATCTAGGATTAATTAAGTGATCAAAAGATGACTAATTAAATATATGGGTTGATCATGTAAATCATCCATAACTTGTATAGTGGGCTAAAAGGCTCCATGGATAATCAAGTTGGGTTAAACCCATTGAATGCTCCATGGGAGTTACAAACCCATGGGTCATGGAAATGAAGAGTCATGCCACATTAGGGTTTACATGGTGTAACCCTAGATGTGACACACTATATAAGCAACATGTTCTCCACCAAAATCGGCGACACTAAGAAACAAGAGGGCTAGAGCCGATTTTGCAAGTGTAAGATTCTCTCAAAGTTTACTCCTTTGCATTTGGTGTTGTGTGAAGCATTTGAGGCATCACACTTGGGGTGCTAGGCTCACAAGGTTTCAAGGATCATAATCAACAACAAGGTAAGTTATTCTATCTTTCATTCAAGTTAAAAATGTTCCCCATGTATGCTAGATAGGAATATAACCTTGGAATTCAACTTTGCATGATAATTAGACAAACATAGATCCATGGTTATTAGGGTTGCATGTACACTTAGGAAGTGTTAGAATGCTCAAAACCCATCAGAAAGACGGATAGTTCCGTATGTGCATCGATTACAGGGAACTCAACAAGCTTACAGTCAAGAATCGTTACCCTCTTCCTCGCATAGACGATTTGTTCGACCAGCTGCAAGGGGAGAGCTACTTTTCCAAGATTGACCTGAGATCCGGGTATCACCAGTTACGAGTGCTTGAGGAGGATGTTCCGAAGACAGCCTTCAGAATTCGTTACGGACACTACGAATTCGTAGTGATGCCATTCGGATTGACCAATGCGCCCGCAGTATTCATGGACTTAATGAACAGGGTATGCCGTCCTTACTTGGATCAGTTCGTCATCGTTTTCATAGATGACATACTTATCTACTCTCGAAGTAAGGAGGAACATAGCGATCACTTACGACAAGTCCTAGGAACCTTACGATCAAAGAAACTTTATGCGAAGTTCTCTAAATGCGAATTTTAGATCCGAAGAGTCGAATTCTTAGGACACGTGGTTAGCGAAGAGGGAATCCACGTGGACCCTTCCAAAATTAAAGCCATTGAGAACTGGTCAGCACCGAAGACGCCTATAGAAATTCGTCAATTTCTAGGCCTCGCTGGCTACTACCGCAGATTCGTACAGAACTTCAATCGAATTGCGAAACCTCTTACAACATTGACCCAGAAAGGCGTGGCCTTTGACTGGGAAGAGAAGCAGGAGAAGGCGTTCCAAACTCTAAAGCGAGCCTTATGCACCGCACCGATACTATCCCTCCCCGAAGGGATAGAAAACTTCGTAGTATACTACGATGCATCCAACCAGGGGCTCGGTTGTGTTCTGATGCAACGAGGTAAGGTCATCGCCTATGCCTCAAGACAGCTGAAGACACACGAGGTCAACTACACCACACACGACCTCGAATTAGGAGCAGTTGTGTTTGCCCTGAAGATTTGGAGACACTACCTGTATGGTACAAAGAGCACTATCTTTACAGACCACAAAAGCCTACAACACATATTCAACCAGAAGGAGCTCAATATGAGACAACGACGGTGGGTAGAGCTACTCAATGACTACGAATGCGAAATTCGTTATCATCCGAGTAAAGCCAACGTAGTAGCAGACGCCCTAAGTCAGAAAGAATATTCTGGTCGAAGAGTCAAGTCATTAACAATGACTATCCATTCGCATCTATCGGCACAAATTAAGGAGGCTCAGCTCGAAGCCTTAAAACCTGAAAATGTGGCGGGAGAATCCCTGCGTGGAATGGATAAGAACTTGGAAGTCAAGGGTGACGGAGCCTTATATCTCATGGGCCGGATCTGGACACCGAGACACGGTGGCTTCAGAGACTTGGTCATGAAGGAAGCGCACAACACTCGATATTCCGTCCACCAAGGTTCAGATAAGATGTATCTGGATCTTAAAAAGTTATACTGGTGGCCTAACATGAAAGCGGAGATCGCTACCTTCGTAAGTAAATGCCTTACTTGCGCCAAGGTAAAGGTCGAATACCAGAAACCATCAGGCCTACTCCAGCAACCTGAGATACCTGAATGGAAGTGGGAGCGGATCACTATGGACTTCATAACCAAGCTACCCAAGACAACGGGTGGTCTTGATACCATATGGGTCATCGTCGACAGATTGACCAAGTCCGCACACTTCCTACCCATCAAGGAAACTGACAAAATGGAGAAGCTCACAAGAACATACATTAGATAGATCGTACGACTGCATGGTGTTCCTATATCTATTATCTCCAATAGAGATAGTAGATTCACTTCGAGATTCTGGCAGTCACTACAAAACTCCTTAGGAACGAGGTTGGACATGAGTACAGCCTACCATCCACAGACCGACGGACAAAGTGAGAGAGTTATCAAAACCTTGGAAGATATGCTGCGAGCCTGTGTGATCGACTTTGGGAGGGCATGGGATACTCACTTACCCCTCGTCGAATTCTCTTACAACAACAGTTATCACACGAGCATCAAGGCTGCTCCATTTGAAGCCCTCTATGGCCGGAAGTGTAGATCCCCTCTGTGCTGGGCTGAGATGGGTGACACTCAGTTAGCTAAAGGATGAGTTCCTGACAGCGCTCTCATAGGTCCGGAGATCATTCGGGAAACGACAGAGAAGATCGTTCAGATTCGTGAACGATTGAAAGCCTCTAGAGACCGACAGAAAACCTACACAGAAAAACGGAGGAAACCTTTGGAGTTCCAGGTGGGAGACCGAGTCCTTTTGAAAGTCTCACCCTGGAAAGGCTTGATACGCTTCGGAAGGCGTGGAAAGCTAAATCCAAGATACATAGGACCTTTCGAGATTCTCGCCAGAATCGGCCCTGTGGCATACAAACTCAATCTACCCCACGAGCTTAGTAACGTACATCCTACCTTCCACGTCTCGAATTTGAAAAAGTGCCTATCCGATGAGACTCTTGTAATCCCACTCGACGAGATCGAGATCAACGAGAGCCTCAACTTCGTGGATGAACCTGTAGAGGTCATGGACCGAGAGGTCAAACGAACGAAACAAAGCCGCATCCCAATCGTGAAGGTTCGCTGGAACGCCAAGCGAGGACCGGAGTTCACTTGGGAGCGCGAGGATCAAATCAAACTTAAATATCCTCACCTTTTTACTTAGTTATATTGTAATAAATTAGTTGCTTGAACTCTAATTTCGGGACGAAATTCCCTCTAACGGGGGGATGATGTGACAACCCGAAATTTTCATTTGTATAAACTCTACAGTCAAGCACTGCAAATATTAGTCAAATTCATTTCAGTACATTTTTGGCCGGTTTAAAGCCTGTTGGGTGCTTTTATTTAAAATTCGTCAATCGGACAAATAAAAGGAAGTATCTTCTAGGAGGAATGTGTAGCAAATAAACATTTCATCACCATAACAAGGTGTTTACGGCCAAACTTGGGGAGTTTGGGCCGTAAACTCCTCTTTACCTTGAACTCATGCTTAAGGCATGAGTTTACTCCCCACTTCCTTACTTTACACTTCCAAGCTCAAGAACACCCAACTTTTCTCTCAAGTATCATAACACATTTCTTCCAATCTTCCAAAAATGTAAGTGTTTCTTCCCTTGTTTTGTTGTTATAACACTTTATCTAGTAGTTATACATGATTTCATCCATGAAATCTTGTCTTTTTCATAGATCTTCAAGTGTTCTTTAAAACACCAAGAACACCAAGAACACACACTAGTGTTTTTGGGCCTTAAACACTCTTACAAGCTTCCTATAAGTAAGTACACTCCTCCTAACTAGTTACTTACTTAGAATACTTGTTAAACCATTGGCAAACATCAAAAACCCCCAAGAACACATGGGTTTACGGTCAAGGCATCTCCTTGAACCGTAAACACCATCAAGTGGTGTATAAGTGCCACCAACACCTTCTAGGACTTGGATATTGGACTAGAACCTTACATGCATGAGCTAAAGACCCCAAACCACGAAATAGTAGGAGTTACCATGAGTTTACGGCTGTAAACTCATGGGTTTACGACCGTAAACTCCAAGGGAGTGGTCCATGAACCGTAAACTCCAATGAAGGGCCATTTTGAGCCCTAGTCCCTTCCTAAGCCTTGGATACAAGCCTAGATCACTTCCCTGGGGGGTATAAAACCTTAAAACACACAATGGTACAAATTACCATGAGTTTACGGCCGTAAACTCATGGGGGAAATGACCAAAAACCGTAAACTCATGTATTGTTACCAAATGGGAAGTAAACTCCAATGTGAGGCCATACTCTCTTTAGATACAGCCCTTTGGTACTCCTAGCACTTGAATCAAAGTGTTATCCTTGTATTAGGGTGTCTTTACTTGATAATTGGTTGTTAAATGACTAATTGGATACATATATGTATCATTACATGTTAAATAGGATCAGTGTGTGTGTTCAAGTCTCCACTTGACACTTAGCATCCTATCCGACACTTCCATCCAAACCACTCTCTGCAGGTGAGTTCATACCCCTTAATCAACCTTTGAAATGATTTTAAATGCTTTTATGGGGGCGGGGGGGAATACAAGTTAAAATATTCTACTTATTGCTTTAATCACATGTGATTAATGACTAGAACAAACAGAAAGATTTACTACTACTTTCAAGTTACTATCCAATTTATGGTTTTCAAGCGTTTCAAAACCCTTTTATTTAACTTTTAAATACTAAAACTGTTTCCAAAACTCTTTTAAACTTGCATTGTTTTCAAACTCATATCTACACTAATATATTTATATAAGTAAGACTTGAAGGACTTAGGACTGATAGCTCATCTTATTTCCTGTTCCTTGTTTGGTTGTGGACTTAGGGTATCCGGTTATTTGTCTGAAAGTCGTTGAATTCTTAGTTATATACCATATATATATATATATATATATATATGTGTTGGATATAAAAGCTTTCACTTCAGTACAGTACCTTTTTGTAACAAAGGCATACAAACGACCTTACTATTTAACTATAATAGGTATAGTTAAGGGATTTCTACTCACTATTACTACTACAACGACCCATACAAGAGTCAGTACATTTATGAGTCACTACATAAGTACTACATTGAGAAACAATACATGTTATACACTATACAAGAGAACATACTATACAATATACAAAGGAACATACTATATACTAGAAAGGAGAAAACATCACTACACTATGAACCACTACACAAATATTTGAATACTATAACAGAATGTGACATAATACTTCTCGATACGACACTTCATCGTGGTATCACTTTGTAACCAGAGTCTCCTGGAGGGAGAGCGGGCATTGTGTGTATAGATCTATACGGGACAGACACTCCCACATCCCGACTGCTAGCTACAGTCCCAGCCGAAAGGCCAAGGGGTGACAGAATGTTACCTCACTATATATGACCTGGAGGGTTATCCTTATTCAGCCGTCGATCAGCATGGTTACATACGAGTTCACATTCAAACCTTTAATTAACCAATTAAGAATTAAAGGCAAAAATAGACTTTTCGAGGCGTATTGTTCATTTAATACCACCTGGAGTCTACATGTTACTACTTTAGACTCTCCGAGGTGTACTGTACATTTAGTACTACCTGGAGTCTGTATTTCATTATTTTGTGATTTTGTCACATACTTGTTTAAGTAAACTATATTTTTCATAATGATGGTTTCACTAGGGAAAACCCTTGCATTTACGAAAGAACAAACATTCAAACAATCGGGTCTTGGTAGAAGACTACATCTTACTGGGAAATATAGGATTTTCTAGGGAGTATACTATTTACAAACATTTGAAAACAGTTACTACATTACATTATTACAAACATTTTTATACAAGCAATGACACTAAATACTTATGAACTCACCAGCTTTATGCTGATAAACTCTTTCAAAATAACTTGTATTCTCAGGTCATCAGTAGACAGGTACAGATGAAGCTTTTGAGAAGATGGAGCACATACAAGATTCATCTTTTATTTTGATCATACTTTTGGTGTCTTACAAACCATACAGAACAAGCTTGTATTACAATTATTATATTAATGTAATGGATGTTGTTGCTTGTCTTTACTATTATGCATTGTTGTGATACTGTACATGACGTCCTCCACCACAGAACGTTTCCGCCGTTCCGGTTTTGGGGTGTGACACACTTCTTTAAAAGTGTTTTTAAAGAATAAGGAGTTACATGAAATGAAGAGTTTTTCATTTTAATGTACATTAAACTCATAAGTTATGAAATGAAAAGTCTTGAATAGTTTCAAAACTTGCCCTCAAGTTTTGGAATTTGTAAAGTTACCCCCTCATGTATACTTTAATTCCAAATTAAACTTTAGAATTTTAAAAGTTTAAAATTCAACCCTTATACTATTATAATATTAAAAGTTTAATATATTATATGTATAAGTTAAAAGTCGGTCTTACCATTAGTAGGCCTCATTCACGAAGCCGGTCTATAAGGGGGGTATAAGGTTACTGCCTATAAAATGGCGGTTTAATGGGTGTCCACTCTCACCCACCGCTTCCTTGACTGGTGGAGGGTCGTTAGCCGAACGGGTATGAAAGGACTCTAATTCTCCCTTCATAAAAAATATAATGATAAATACTAAGTAACTAAACACTTATAAATTCCCAATCTTAGTTACTTAGGAAAATGTGAAATGGTGCTAACCCATGAAATTGCACTTTGCACCTTTGTTAAGTCGTTAGTGGAGCGTGTGTGGTTAACCGACACACTAACATGGGACTGACAATGTGTGGCAAAGGGTAACTTAGGTTTATCATAGATCGGTGGAGCGTGTGTGGTTAACTAGCACATCGATTAGGTGATAAATATTAAGGGTACCAAGTTAATTTGCATGGTTATTCACACCTTGTTTGTGATCCTCGGCATCCCAGTTACAAACTTGAGAGGGCACAATCGAGATTCAAACATGCCGTTGAAAGTTCAATGTATCTCAAAAGATCTAGGAGTTTCAAATCCAATTAAAACTTAATTAAATTTCGTTTTTCATGGTGGAAATTGGTAAATCGTCATTTACCTACCTTCAACTATTTTATAACTTGGATTACAGCATCCCTCTTCCAGTTATAAGTAGGTTGTTGGGTCCTAGCCTTAATATTTCATATTGGGTATTATATTAAGGACTTTAAATCAACTAAACTTGAATTCCTCCCATTATAGATGTCTAGTTAAGACAAATATGGTCTTTCCAAATCCTTAGGAAAAAGCTTTCCTAATGAAGATGATATCCCACATGACAATCAAGGTGAAAGATTAATCCCTTTGTTGTGCATTAATGGGAATGGAAATCATGCTTCACTTCCTCCACCTCCTTCAATTATTCTCCCTATCCCACAAGTTTCAACCTAGAAAAGTTCTAAGTCACTCAATCCCTATTGGCAACCAAAGACTATATGTCCTTACATCTTGGAGGTTAAGTCACATATTGGCAAGCCGGGAGAGTCGGGTGTTGAAGTCTCGAGGTAGCTGGCTGCTGACTTGGTTCTTCAGTCACTCCCTGATGACAGATCACGACATGACCCTTAGTGATCTTACCTATTTGCTTGAAGTTGCTAAAGCAAATTTGATTGGAAGATCTACTTCCCAAACTTCCTTGGACATGTACAATGGTAACATTGGATATCCGTAAAAAGCTCTCCCTTCCCAATGGAAAGGGATCGGTCATAGTCAACTCGGTTGACCAAATGGTAAAGAGAAAGGCTAAGTCTGAGATTGTCTCGTGTATCATTCCTAAAGGGTCCATATGTTTCTTTTGCTAAGAGAAGGGGCATTGGTTGCGAAGATGCCCAATTTACCTGAAAGTACATAAGGATGGTAAAGTCAAAAGTTTGACTCTACTTCAGGTAAAGTCCATTATCTAACTCTATTAAGTTTCTATTTGGAGATTCTTAATACATAATGTAATCTAATTACATTTTGATGTTTTGGAAGAATAAAAGGTAGCTTAAAGAAAGAGTATGATGATTCTGATCGAGAAGATGGATTTCGATCGCATGGTTTGATGATCAAAATTTTGAGCTGCTGCTTAAGAGTTATGATATATTGCTTAGGAATAGATAACAACATGTTTTTCATATGTATTTGCATTATAAGGATAAGATTTTTCCGCAAGTTTTAAAATAAAAGAAAATTTTTTTGATTTATTTATTTTAAGTATCCTTACAATGGAATTTGTGAAAAAAATTGTTGTTTATATGTTTCCATTGATAAGCAATATTGGAAAATGGATTTGATTCTTTCATTTGTGGTAGTGTCACAATTTACCAAATAAGGAAAGATTCTCATCACCCAAGTTTCAGTTGGATAGAAACTTGGAATCATGCAAATTGTATTGTGTGATGAATGAGAATTTTCATCTTTGGGAAATTAAGACTAAGTCCTTGTTCACATGTATATGTGAGTCAAGTAAAGGACTAAGGAATCGGGTACACTAGGTTGTGCACTGATCAGGTCCACCACAAAGGCTAATAAGATTATTCGTTATGATTTACTAAAGTTTAGTAAATATGGTTATGCTTACAAGTTTAAGTGTAATTCTGAAACATTTGAAAGGTTTCAATGATTGGCAGAATGAATAAGAAGAATCAAATTACCCAGAAAGATAAAAGTTTCTCCAATCTGAAGAGATGGGAGAGTACTTGAGTATCTTGTTTTATTATTATCTTAGTGATTATAAAACCATATCACAATTGATCTTCTAGGGACACCTTAGTGCATTTGTTTGGCTAAGGAGAGGAATCGTGAATTGTTGAAATGGTTAAATCAAAAGATAAATCATACTTCATTCCAAAATCAAGTCTTAGAGTCATATTCCAAGATTGAGCCTTGAGTGACATAATCTTTAGAAAGTTTGTAACACTTGTCAAATGTAGAGTAAGATGTTTTGCTACTCTTGTACATTTGAGATTGGTAAGTTGTGATGTTTTTGGATAAGACAAAGACCAACTAAGACCAATTATGTGAAGTGTTTAACTTGATAAGAATCCGCACTAACTCTTGAATATTTGTTTTGTCATGGAATGGTTCTTGACAAAGAGAATCCTATACGTCAAGAGGATAGTGGGAGTCTTAAGAGATCTTGGAAAAGTTTCAAGAACTAATCAAGAGCATTGTTAATCACTAGCCCACGACTTGAGTTTCGTACCCTATCGTGTTGACATATTCTTATTTCTGTGCCCATTCCAGTTAATGTTGACTATGCATATGAGTTCTATGAGTTCTCAATTGTTTGCATAACAACCTGGAAGCAATGGTAAACCCTTGTGCTGCCAGGTGGCAAGAAATTAAGATTGAACAAGTTTAGTCCATATGTGATTGGATTTGCCACTAACCTTGTCTTGTGATTATGGTTATGACAAATTCACATGGATAGGAACACTTACACCATAAAATCTAAGTGTCATAAGGTTTCTCTTCGATTCATGAAAATGATGGTGAGGAAACTCTTTCACTAAGTAGATTTTAAGTAGATAGCAATTGTGAGAATGACAAAAGGTCTAAACATTATGATTACGAAATCCCTCTTCATAATTGTTTAGACACACATGTGAGCTATATAAGGAAAGGTGTATGATTTTGATAAAGTCTTATCAAAGCAATCTTGTATCAGAAATCTGAACTTTGGTAGGAAAGTCAATAAAGTGTTGATTTCTAGAAGTCCAGTTGATTTCTGGATACATGTCAAAGATAGTGGGAGCATAAGTGTTATGTTAGTAAGATAATAATCATTATGCTAGTGGGAGCATGATTATTATGTTAAGTGTTGCAAGTTAGCAATGTTAATTATAGAAAACAAAAGTTTCAATTCGACTTGAGAAGTTGTTTTGCTATAATTAAGGGAGATGATTTTATACTTCATTCCAATTCTACAAGCTTAGATTGACATTTTAATCAATTTTAGTCAAGGATATATATGAATGTTATGTTGGAACGGTTCAACATAAGGAAATTCTATATATGTTGCATTCTCAAAATTCGATTATGATTACGGCATACCTCTTCATAGTTCGAATTATGAGAACCTGGCAAATAAAAATTTTTATAGCATGAATCGTGTCCTATATGTTTTGGGTATAGGATCGATTACATGTGCTATAATATTTATCCTTTCTAAATTTTCCAAATGCCTAGGGCATTAAGAGGGAAAAAGAAATAGAACTGGATATGACTAAAAGGATTAAGCAATTGTCGAGGACAATCTAAGGTTTACCAAAGATTGGTTGCTCATGGACAATCGGAAGTATAGTGTAAACTTTGGAAAGGACCATATTGACAAATTTTGAAAAGAGGCAACTCTTATTCAAGAAGTGATGGTCAAAATGGTAATATGGAATTGTTTCCATAGGTGGAAATTATTCTTTGAAAGATTAGAGAACTTAATGCAAAGAAGGATGTTCAAAGGAATGTACTTTGAATGTGAAACTTCGTCTCCATGGAATTGATCTCCATTGGAATACTTTGTAATGCATGTTGCTAAGTCTTTGTGACTTGTGTGCATATTCATTACAAGGGGATCATTGCATATAAGTTTAGAATCTAACAAGATTACGGTAAATGGCAAGAATTTGGTATTCTTACATTTATTGTAAAGGATTTGGGATTGTGAAAATGAGCATCATTGAAATATTGTCAATCGAGTTGTTTCACAAAGAAAGGATCATAGACAAACATAGTGTGCATACTTGGAGTATGGCATAGCTATTGTTTAGACAAACATAGTATGCATGATTGGAGCATGGCATGACTATTGTTTTAATTCAAGTATTAAGTTGATAAATCGAAACATTACTTGAATAATGAGTAATCAATATGGTGCTTAGATAAAAGATGTTTTATTTACACTCAAAGTGTTGGGGCCATATAGGATTAGTATTATTCTTGTGTTTCAGTTTGCATGTTTTGACTTCCAGAATAACTAGGTCATTCTTCCCGAATGACTAAGTTATTCAAAACCATCCACAGTCGATAATACGTTGGAAGTAGGAATTAATGCAAGACTGTCATGAATGGGGTTTGTAGATCTCTAAAGTGTTTAGAAATAGCAAAAGGTTACTGCAACATTCATGAGTGCTCCTGGAATAAGATTCGAGCATTGGATTCAACCCACGCTCATTTGAATCACTTCATGGATTTTATCACGAGTGATCATGAGACGATAATATCTTATATTCTTCAAACCTGGAGATATAAGTTGTTGACTATGAGTTGGTTATACATTGATTGCATGAAAACGCATTGGTAACTCGATGTTATAAAACGTGCCTTTGTGTATAATTCAACAAGTAGTTAGTACAAGCATATGAGTCAAAGTTTATCCATTCCTTTTACCCTTAAAGGGATAAAAGCGATATCTGTGGGCCCCTCGATGATTTAGTGATGACAAACCTAAGTGCTTGGCCAAGTCTGGACTGATTTGAATTGTTCAATTAGTCGGTCGTCATAAATCGGAAATTAGGAAACAACAAATGGACAGAGAGAATGATTATAATCCATGTCTCAGTCCATATGATATCTAGAATGGAGGAATATATGATCACTTATCTAATGGAAGCGTTATTGATTTGTTCAGAGTTCGACAACAACTTTCAAGAGCTACGATTGCTAGTCGGGTTATGAAGTCGTACTTGCAATAATAGTTATTAGACTTATCCAAGTGGAAGACTGTTGGATTAGTGTCTAAGTCCATAACTATAATTGGTATATACTTGACCCGACCCGGCATGGTCCATTTGGGTTGCATGGCATCGGAACAATTTAAGTAGACCTTTTGTGAGAAGAGGATATTAGTGACATATTAATATATTATAAGTTCTAATATATTAATATGTAATCATGTTATTTAATTCGTATTGATCAAGAATTAATTTGGAATTAAATTAGTGATCAAAAGAGACTAATTAAATATATGGGGATTGATTGTGTAAATCATTCATTCTTATATATGTGGGCTTATGATCCATGATTCCTTATGTTGGGTTTAACCCATGTGGTGACCCATGGATACTCCATGGAGGTTAAAACCCATGGAGCATAAGGAATGGGTAAAGTCATGGGTTACATGGTGTAACCCTAATGTGCACACTATATAAAAACCCCATTGTTGGTGAAATCGGCACTAGTGTGGATACACAAGAGGGCAAGCCGATTTCTATGAGCCAAGTATCTTCTCTCATGGTTATTCCAAATGTTCATGGTGTTGTGTGAACCATTTGAGGTGTCACACTTGGGGCACTAGGCTCTTGAGCTCCATGGAATCAAGCTACATCAAAAGGTATGTCTTCTATCCAGTTTTTGTTATCCTAGTACATATAATTGTATGCTAGTTAGGGTAATACCTTGGAAATTGATATTTGCATGTATAATAGAGAAAACATAGATCCAAGGTATTTAGGGTTGCATGTACACCATAGGAGTGTTAGAATGCTCAAAAACCAACAATTATATGTGACTAAATGTACAAGAACAACTATTGAACGAGAATGTGAAAACGGATATTCTCCATATAAATCATATATGATTAGATACATACAATCTCATGTAATTAAATATGCAAGAACAACAACTGAATCGAGAACGCGAAAATGAATATTTTCCACATCAATTCTATGTGATTAGATATATGTAATCACATGTGATTATATGCATTTAATCACATATGATATATGTGGACAATATTTATCTTTGTGTTCTCTATTCAATAGTTGTTCTCGTGTATATAATCTTATGTGATTATATGTATCTAATCACATATGATTTATATAGACATCATTATTTTTTGTCCATATACATCATATGTGATTAGATACATATAATCACATGTGACTAGTTGTATTTAATCATATATAATTACAGTTGATAAAGAACAATTATTGAATCGAGAATGTGATAATGAATCTTATCCATATATATATATATATATATATATATATATATATATATATATATATATATATATATATATATATATATATATATATATGATTGGATACATATAATCACAATCTCCTTAAGCTCCTTAAGCTCCTTGTCAAGGACATATTCTTTGTCCTCGTAGCGGGTAATCATCAATCTCCTTAAGCTCCTTGTCAAGGACATATTCTTTGTCCTCGTAGTGGGTATCATCCTGATGTTTCTGATCCATTCATTGAAGTTGGATCCATCAAAAGTGACTTTCCCACACAAGTTCATAAGGGTAAAGGAGCCATTAGGATTAGAGCCAGAAGCAGCATTGTTTGAAGACATCTGAAAGAAGAGAACAAGATTAGTTTAGATATTAAGAGAGTCCTTAATAAAACACCCAAATGTAATATTAAGGCTAGGATCCAATCACAATATATTATAACTTAGAAGAGGTATGCCGTAATCCAAGCTATAACATATTTGAAAGGTAGGTGAATGACGATTCACCAATTTCCACCATGAAAAATGAAATATAAATATTAGGTTTTTAATTGGTTCTTAGAAATTCCTAGATTCTTTTGAGATTCAATGAACTTTTCAAAGGAATGTTTTAATCTCGAGTGTGCCCTCCAAGTTTTGTGACTGGGATACCGAGGATCACAAAACGAGGTGTGAAGTAACCATGCAAATCACTTGGTACCCTCAAAGTTTATCACTCAATCGATGTGCCGGTAAACCACACACGCTCCACCGATGCTATGGTAAACCTTAAGTCACCCTTTACCTACCTTGTTAAGTCCAAGTTAGTGTGCCGGTTAACCACACACGCTCCACCAACGACTTAAACAAAGTGTAAAGTGTAATTTCATGGATTAGCACCTTATTCACATTTTCCTAAAGTAACTAAGATTGGGAATTTAATAAAAGCATTTAGTTACTTTATAATATTCATCATACTTTTAATGAGAATTTATAAGTCCTTGTCTTACCCGTTCGGCTAACGACCCTCCACTCGAGATTCACATTTTCCTAAAAACGAAGTATAAATATTAGGTTTTTAATTGGTTCTTAGAAATTCCTAGATTCTTTTGAGATTCAATGAACTTTTCAAAGGCATGTTTTAATCTCGAGTGTGCCCTCCAAGTTTTGTGACTGGGATACCGAGGATCACAAAACGAGGTGTGAAGTAACCATGCAAATCACTTGGTACCCTCAAGGTTTATCACTCAATCGATGTGCCGGTAAACCACACACGCTCCACCGATGCTATGGTAAACCTTAAGTCACCCTTTACCTACCTTGTTAAGTCCAAGTTAGTGTGCCGGTTAACCACACACGCTCCACCAACGACTTAAACAAAGTGTAAAGTGTAATTTCATGGATTAGCACCTTATTCACATTTTCCTAAAGTAACTAAGATTGGGAATTTAATAAAAGCATTTAGTTACTTTATAATATTCATCATACTTTTAATGAGAATTTATAAGTCCTTGTCTTACCTGTTCGGCTAACGACCCTCCATCGATCAAGGAAGCGGTGGGTGAGAGTGGACACCCATTAAGTTGCCATTTTATAGGCAACAACCTTATACCCCCTTATAGACCGGCTTCGTGAATGAGGCGTACTAGCGGTAAGACGACTTGACGTTATACATATATATATTAGTAACTTATAATATTATAAAATATAAGGGTTGAATTTTAACTTTTAAAATTCCAAGGGTTGGAACTAAAGTTTTAATCAAGACTTTACATGTTCCAAAACTTGAGGGCAAGTTTTGTAAACTTCCAAAACTTTTCATTTCTTATAACTTATGAATTAATCGAGTAATAAAAATGAAGACTCTTCATTTTTATAACTCTTGTGTTCTTTTAATGGCTTTAATAAAAGTAAGACTTTTGGTTTTCCATAACTTGAGGACAAGTTATAGACTCCATTAAAACACATTATGATCATGAATTAAACTACCATGAAGGTTACAAACAATTCCTATGATCATCTAATATTCATAAGTTCAAGAACATGAATATGAACACTTTCAAGAATCAAAAACTACACTTAAAAAAACTTGTAATTTTAATAATTGCCATTGTAAATGGATTAGCATAAACATTACACCATCTAAAACAAGCTTTAAAACATCAAAACAGTTTAGGGTAATGTTTCTAGTCCATTTCCAGCAACAAATGTGCAAACTTTCATACGAGCAGAAAACAGAAAAACGATTTTTTTTCAAGCTGTTTGCACACAAAAAACAACAACAAACGAACCATGATCTGATACCACTGATGGGTTTTGAGCATTCTAACACTTCCTAAGTGTACATGCAACCCTAATAACCTTGGATCTATGTTTGTCTAATTATCATGCAAAGTTGAATTCCAAGGTTATATTCCTATCTAGCATACATGGGGAACAAATTTTAACTTGCATGAAAGATAGAATAACTTACCTTGTTGTTGCTTATGATCCTTGAAACCTTGTGAGCCTAGCACCCCAAGTGTGATGCCTCAAATGCTTCACACAACACCAAATGCTTTTGGAATGACTTTAGAGAGAATACACACTTCTAAAATCGGCCTAGCCCTCTTGTTTCTTATGTGTAGCCGATTTTGGTGGAGAAAGGGTTTCTTATATAGTGTTGACACATCTAGGGTTACACCATGTAAACCCTAATGTGTCATGACTCTTCATTTCCATGACCCATGGGTTTGTAACTCCCATGGAGCATCCATGGAGCATCCTATGGGTGGAACCCAACTTGATAATCCATGGAGCCTCTTAGCCCACTATATAAGATATGGAAGATTTACATAATCTACCCATATATTTAATTAGTTATCTTTTGATCACTTAATTAATTCTAAATTAATTCTTGATCAAACTAATTAAATAATATTATTAATATATTAGAACTTATAATATATTAATAAACCATAAGTGTTATTTCTCTCATTTTAGTTTATCCAATTGCATGGTGCCATGCAACCCAAATGGACCATGCCGGGTCGGGTCAAGTACATACCAGAAATAGTTATGGACTTATACACCTTATCCAACAGTTGTACCCTCACGCTAGATAATCATTCATTCCCAATCGACCTCATACCAGTAGCTATCCAGAGTTTCGACGTCATTATAGGCATGGACTAGCTGAGTCTTTATCGTGCCGACATTCTGTGCTTCGAAAAGGCAGTCTGCCTTAACCTACCAAATCATGAAACCTTGTTGATCTACGGAGACAAACCCAGTACGAGCCTTCGTATCATCTCGAGTATTCAAGCCCAGAAGTACTTGCGTAAGGAATATCGTGCATTCCTGGCGCATGTTGTTGATACGAACCAGAAGACAAAAGACCTAAAAGACCTCCTAGTAGTACGCGATTTTCCCGACGTCTTTCCGGAAGAACTCCCAGGATTACCCCCGCAACGTCAAGTCGAGTTCCGAATCGACTTAATTCCAGGAGCGACCCCCGTAGCCAAATCGCCCTATCGTCTAGCACCTGCTGAGATGCAAGAACTGTCCGGTCAACTTAACGAACTGCTCAACAAGGGCTTTATAAGACCAAGCTTCTCACCCTGGGGAGCACCAGTCTTGTTCGTGAAGAAGAAAGTGTTGGATAAGGTGTCTAAGTCCATAACTATTTCTGGTATGTACTTGATCGACGCAGCATGGTCCATTTGGGTTGCATGGCATCATACATTTGGATAGACTAAATGAGAGAAATAACACTTGTGGTTTATTAATATAGTATAAGTTCTAATATATTAATAGTATTATTTAATTAGTATTGATCAAGAATTAATCTAGGATTAATTAAGTGATCAAAACATGACTAATTAAATATATGGGTTGATCATGTAAATCATCCATAACTTGTATAGTGGGCTAAAAGGCTCCATGGATAATCAAGTTGGGTTAAACCCATTGAATGCTCCATGGAGGCTCCATGGGAGTTACAAACCCATGGGTCATGGAAATGAAGAGTCATGCCACATTAGGGTTTACATGGTGTAACCCTAGATGTGACACACTATATAAGCAACATGTTCTCCACCAAAATCGGCGATACTAAGAAACAAAAGGGCTAGAGCTGATTTTGCAAGTGTAAGATTCTCTCAAAGTTTACTCCTTTGCATTTGGTGTTGTGTGAAGCATTTGAGGCATCACACTTGGGGTGCTAGGCTCACAAGGTTTCAAGGATCATAATCAACAACAAGGTAAGTTATTCTATCTTTCATTCAAGTTAAAAATGTTCTCCATGTATGCTAGATAGGAATATAACCTTGGAATTCAACTTCGTATGATAATTAGACAAACATAGATCCAAGGTTATTAGGGTTGCATGTACACTTTGGAAGTGTTAGAATGCTCAAAACCCATCATTGGTATCAGAGCCTAGGCTTGTTTCTTGTTTTTTTGTGTAAACTGCTTGAAAAAATCATTTTTCTGTTTTCTGCTCGTATGAACTCGCCGAGTCCATGGGGGGACTCGACGAGTCCATGAACAAATGCAAGTTACTCGTCGAGTCTGTTCTTGCACTCGACGAGTAGAGGCTGCAGTTTTCAGAATTTCGACATTTGTTGCTGGAAATGGACTAGAAACATTACCCTAAACTGTTTTGGTGTTTTAAAACTTGTTTTAGATGGTGTAATGTTTATGCTAATCCATTTACAATGGCAATTATCAAAATTACAAGTTTTTTAAGTGTAATTTTTGATTCTTGAAAGTGTTCATATTCATTTTCTTGAACTTATGAAGATTAGATGATCATAGGAATTGTTTGTAACCTTCATGGTAGTTTAATTCATGATCATAATGTGTTTTAATAGAGTCCATAACTTGTTCTCAAGTTATGGAAAACCAAAAGTCTCACCTTTATTAAAGCCATTAAAAGAACACAAGAGTTATAAAAATGAAGAGTCTTCATTTTTATTACTCAATTAATTCATAAGTTATAAGAAATGAAAAGTTTTGGAAGTTTACAAAACTTGCCCTCAAGTTTTGGAACAAGTAAAGTCTTGATTAAAACTTTAGTTCCAACCCTTAGAATTTTAAAAGTTAAAATTCAACCCTTATACTTTATAATATTATAAGTTACTAATATATATATATATATATATATATATATATATATATATATATATATATATATATATATATATATATATATATATATAAAAGATCAAGTCGTCTTACCGCTAGTACGCCTCATTCACGAAGCCGGTCTATAAGGGGGGTATAAGGTTGTTGCCTATAAAATGGCAACTTAATGGGTGTCCACTCTCACCCACCGCTTCCTTGATCGGTGGAGGGTCGTTAGCCGAACGGGTAGGACAAGGACTTATAAATTCTTATTAAAAGTATGATGAATATTATAAAGTAACTAAATGCTTTTATTAAATTCCCAATTTTAGTTACTTTAGGAAAATGTGAATAAGGTGCTAATCCATGAAATTACACTTTACACTTTGTTTAAGTCGTTAGTGGAGCTCGTGTGGTTAACCGGCACACTAACTTGGACTTAACAAGGTAGGTAAAGGGTGACTTAAAGTTTATTATAGGTCGGTGGAGCTCGTGTGGTTAACCGGCACATCGATTGAGTAATAAACATTGAGTGTACCAAGTGATTTGCATGGTTACTTCACACCTCGTTTTGTGATCCTCGGTATCCCAATCACAAAACTTGGAGGGCACACTCGAGATAGAAACATGCCTTTGAAAAAAATTCATTGAATCTCAAAAGAATCTAGGAATTTCTAAGAACCAATTAAAAACCTAATATCTATATTTTGTTTTTCATGGTGGAAATTGGTGAATCGTCATTCACCTACCTTTCAAATATGTTATAGCTTGGATTACGACATACCTCTTCTAAGTTATAATATATTGTGATTGGATCCTAGCCTTAATTTTACATTTGGGTGTTTTATTAAGGACTCTCTTAATATCTAAACTAATCTTGTTCTCTTCTTTCAGATGTCTTCAAACAATGCTGCTTCTGGCTCTAATCCTAATGGCTCCTTTACCCTTATGAACTTGTGTGGGAAAGTCATTTTTGATGGATCCAACTTCAATGAATGGATCAGAAACATCAGGATGATTACCCGCTACGAGGACAAAGAATATGTCCTTGACAAGGAGCTTAAGGAGATTAATGAGACCACTGCAACTCCCCAGGAGATCGCTGACTTCCGGGCACATGAAAGGGATGCTACAAAAGTGGTATGCATCATGTTGGCCACCATGACAGCGGAACTCCAAAAGTCCTATGAGGACTTCTACCCTTTTGAAATGCACCAAGATCTGATGGAAAGATACCATCAAAGTGCACGACAAGAGAGGTATGAAATCATATGCTCTATCATAACAACCATGATGAAGGACGGGGAATCCGTCATGAGCCACAGGCAGAAAATGCAAAGGTATGTGGATCGGTTGCTGAAGCTTAATGTGAACTTCCCTGAGGAACTTGCAATAGATATCATTTTGCACTCCTTACCATCGTGCTATGATCAATTCCACATGACATATCACATGAATAAGGAAGAGGTCACACTCAGCAAACTTCAGGAACTCCTCAAGACCGCAGAAACAGGTCTTAAGGGTAAGTCGGTAATTAACACTCCTACTCCAAACTCCGCCCCGATTTTGGCAATCGGGAAAGGTCGAGGGAAGAAGAGGAAGAGCTCTTCGAAGGGTACCAAGGCTAGGACCCTTGATGGATCTTCTTCAAGTGGAACCAAGAAAAGTTTCGTCACTCCTTCTTCTGACCCTAAAGAGGCTGAATGCTTCTATTGCCATGAAAAGTCACATTGGAAGCGGAACTGCCCAAAGTACCAGCAATATGTGAAGGATGGGAAAGTTAAACCCAACCATGCAGGTATTTACACTATCTTATCTAATAACTCACCCCATTCTAACTCTTGGGTCCTTGATACCGGTTGTGGTATTCATATATGTTCTGATTTGCAGGGACTAAGAAGAAGTGAGAATGTGGAGAATGGAAGAATAAACTTAATCATGGGGAATAGGAAAGCTTTACCTATCACCAAGATTGGAGTTTATACTTTATCGCTAAGTAGTGGGTTTAGTTTAGATTTGAATAAATGTTGTTATTCGCCAGAAATGGCAAGAAATATTATTTCCTTTCATGCATTGTATAAACAAGGTTTCACCTTTTCATTTGATAATAAAGTTGGTTCGATTAATGCTTTCTTTAATAATGTTTTTATTTTAAAGCATTACCTTGTGATGGTGTGTATGAAACTGTATCTGTGGTTGATAACTTAGGAAATAATGTATTGTGTATTGATTCTGTTAATGATAATAACTTGGATAAAGCATCATTATGGCATTGTCGTCTTGGACATATAAGCAAGAAACGCATAGGCCAACTCCAAAAGGATGGAGTATTGGAGTCATTTGACCTAAAGTCAGATGATAGTTGCGAATCATGCTTACTTGGAAAAATGACAAAGTCACCCTTCACAGGTTCTTGTGAGAGGGGTGAAGGTTTGTTGGATCTTATACACACGGATGTGTGTTGGCCCTTCAAACATGCCACAAGGGATGCTAATCGTTATTATTTGACTTTTACTGATGATTACAGTAGATATGGATATGTCTACTTAATCAAGCATAAGTCAGAGACTTTTGAGAGGTTTAAAGAGTTTAAACAGGAAGTCGAGAATCAATTGGGCAGGAACATTAAGATGCTTCGATCCGATCGAGGTGGTGAGTATCTTAGTTCAGAGTTCCTCGACTATCTTAGGGAATGTGGGATTGTCTCACAATTGACACCTCCCAGGACACCACAGTTGAATGGTGTAGCTGAGAGGCGTAATCGAACCTTGTTGGATATGGTTCGTTCCATGATGAGTCGAGCTTCGCTACCAATCTCATTTTGGGGGTATGCCTTAGAAACTGCCGCCCATATCCTTAATCTAGTCCCCACAAAGAAAGTTGCCAAAACTCCTCATGAGATGTGGACTGGTAAAGTACCCAAACTAGACCACATTAAGATTTGGGGTTGCAAGGCTTTCGTGAGACGCGAGACTCATGATAAGCTCGAACCTCTTAGTGAGAGGTGTATTTTCATCTGCTACCCACAGAAATCCTTTGGTTACCTCTTCTACAGACCTAGTGAGAATGTGGTCTTTGTAGCTAGGAGGGCTTTCTTTCGAGAGAGAGAGTTCATAAGCCAAGGAGACAGTGGGAGGCAAGTTGACCTTGAAGAAATTCAAGAGTCAAGTGGTGAAGGAACTTCAAACCCTAGCACTCAACTTGAGGAGGAAACTCCTGTTGAGCCAATTGACAAGTCTGTACCTCTGAGGCGTTCCACAAGGGTTAGGAATGCACCTGAGCATTACTATGGATTCCATATTACTGTGGAAGGTGATACACTTATCAGTGATGAGACACTGATAGGTCTGGATGAACCTATCAGTTACGCAGAAGCCATGGCAGGCCCTGAGTCAGCCAAGTGGAAAGAGGCAATGGACAGCGAGATACAGTCCATGTATGACAATCAAGTTTGGAACTTGGTTGAGAATGTACCAGGTCGTAAGACTATAGGGTGCAAATGGATCTTCAAGAAGAAGACCGACATGGATGGTAATGTACACACTTATAAGGCACGACTGGTTGCAAAGGGTTTCTCACAAACTCTGGGAGTTGATTATGATGAGACCTTTTCTCCAGTGGCCAAGATTAAGTCTATTAGGGTTCTGTTAGCCATAGCTGCATTTCATGACTATGAAATATGGCAAATGGATGTCAAAACCGCTTTCCTTAATGGAAAGTTGGCTGAGGATGTTTACATGAGTCAGCCAGAGGGTTTTGTCAATACAGAGTACCCTAATAGAGTGTGTAAGCTTGAGAAATCCATTTATGGGTTAAAGCAAGCACCTTGCAGATGGAATCTTTGCTTTGATGAGAAAGTCAAAGAATTTGGCTTTTCTAGGAGTGAAGATGAATCTTGTGTATATGTCAAGGCTAGTGGGAGTATAGTTAGCTTTTTGGTATTGTATGTGGATGACATACTACTCATAGGAAATGACATCCCAACTCTGCAGGAAGTTAAGTCCTGGCTTGGGAAGTGTTTCTCTATGAAGGACCTAGGAGAAGCTGCCTATATTCTAGGGATAAGGATCTTGAGAGACCGGAGTAAAAGACTAATTGGACTTAGTCAGAGTACCTACTTGGATAAGGTGCTGAAGAGATTCGGCATGCAGGACTCCAAGAAAGGAGAGTTACCCATCCAGAGTAACGCCAGATTGAGTAAGACACAAAGCCCTAGTACTGAGGCTGAGATAGCAGAAATGAGTCGAATACCTTATGCTTCGGCTGTAGGATCGATCATGTATGCTATGACGTGTACTCGACCTGATGTAGCCTTTGCTTTGTGCATGGTTAGCAGGTATCAGGGGAACCCTGGCAAGGCACACTGGACTGAGGTAAAGAATATCCTCAAGTACCTACGGAGGACTAAGGACTGGGTCCTTACCCTCGGTGGGAGTGAAGACTTGAGAGTTGTACGGTATAGTGATGCTAGCTTTCAGACTGATAGGGATAATTTCCGCTCTCAGTCAGGCTGGGTCTTTACCTTAAACGGAGGACAATTTCTTGGAAGAGTTCCAAGCAAGAGACAGTGGCTGATTCAACTTGCGAATCAGAGTATATAGCAGCTAGCGAGGCAACAAAGGAGGCAATATGGCTGAAGAACTTCATTGGAGACCTTGGAGTTGTACCAGCTATTAAAGAGCCAATGGAAATTTTATGTGATAGTGAAAGTGCAGTTGCCTTAGCAAAGGAACCAAGGGATCACGGGAGATCCAGACACATCGACAGAAAATACCATTTCATCAGACATCGAATAGAAGAAGGACTCCTCGTGGCAAAGAGAGTATCATCGGATGAGAATCCAACAGATCCCCTCACGAAGGGACTGACTCGGGTTAAGCATCTCCAGCATGCTCGGAGCATAGGGCTGAAGGATGATATTAGATTTAGTAGTTAGATAACCTTGAAATTTGTAAAGTGTAATTGACATTAGATGATGAATAAAAGGTGTTTTATTTATGAGTAAAGTGTTGCTATCTCTTGTCGATCGTTTACTATATTTCTTTTGCATGTTTTGACTTCCAGAATAATTATGTTTGGTATATCATATTATTCGAACCTCCACAGGCGGTCATATGTCGGAAGTAGGTATGAATCAAGACTGTCATGATTGGTTGCAGAGGTCTAAGTTGTTGGACATGGCTACAACACTCATGAGTGCTCATAAGTTCTGAGCATTGGACTCAACCCACGCTCACTGTAATCACTTCATGGAATTTATCTCAAGTGATCGTGAGACGGTAATATCATATAAGTCTTCAAACCTAGAGATATGATTTGTTACTTATGAGTTGATTATGCATTGATTGTACGAAAACGCATTGGTAACTCGATGTTATAAAACGTGCTCTTGTGTATAATTCAATGAGTAGTAGAAAAAACATATGAGTCGAAGTTTATCTGTTCGTTCTTGGATTAGAAGCTGATATCTGGGCCCCTCGATGATTTTGTTTTGACCTATGTACCGGGCCCGGTCAGAACTAAGTTGATGTGTTCAATTAAGTTCTTTGTCAAACAAATCAGAAATCGGGAAACAAACTGCAGGACAATAAGTAAGACATTGTTCCATGTATTTGTCCGGCTGATATCTAGAACAGAGGATTATATGATCACTTATCTGAAATGGCGTATCATCATCTTCTCAGTTCCGAGAAACCTTGAAAAGAGCTACGATTGCTGATCGGTTCCTGAAGTCATACTTGCAGTTATAGTTATTGGACTTATCCAAGTGGGAGACTGTTGGATAAGGTGTCTAAGTCCATAACTATTTCTGGTATGTACTTGACCCGACCCGACATGGTCCATTTGGGTTGCATGACATCATGCATTTGGATATACTAAATGAGAAAAATAACACTTGTGGTTTATTAATATATTATAAGTTCTAATATATTAATAGTATTATTTAATTAGTATTGATCAAGAATTAATCTAGGATTAATTAAGTGATCAAAACATGACTAATTAAATATATGGGTTGATCATGTAAATCATCCATAACTTGTATAGTGGGCTAAAAGGCTCCATGGATAATCAAGTTGGGTTAAACCCATTGAATGCTCCATGGGAGTTACAAACCCATGGGTCATGGAAATGAAGAGTCATGCCACATTAGGGTTTACATGGTGTAACCCTAGATGTGACACACTATATAAGCAACATGTTCTCCACCAAAATCGGCGACACTAAGAAACAAGAGGGCTAGAGCCGATTTTGCAAGTGTAAGATTCTCTCAAAGTTTACTCCTTTGCATTTGGTGTTGTGTGAAGCATTTGAGGCATCACACTTGGGGTGCTAGGCTCACAAGGTTTCAAGGATCATAATCAACAACAAGGTAAGTTATTCTATCTTTCATTCAAGTTAAAAATGTTCCCCATGTATGCTAGATAGGAATATAACCTTGGAATTCAACTTTGCATGATAATTAGACAAACATAAATCCATGGTTATTAGGGTTGCATGTACACTTAGGAAGTGTTAGAATGCTCAAAACCCATCAGAAAGACGGATAGTTCCGTATGTGCATCGATTACAGGGAACTCAACAAGCTTACAGTCAAGAATCGTTACCCTCTTCCTCGCATAGACGATTTGTTCGACCAGCTGCAAGGGGAGAGCTACTTTTCCAAGATTGACCTGAGATCCGGGTATCACCAGTTACGAGTGCTTGAGGAGGATGTTCCGAAGACAGCCTTCAGAATTCGTTACGGACACTACGAATTCGTAGTGATGCCATTCGGATTGACCAATGCGCCCGCAGTATTCATGGACTTAATGAACAGGGTATGCCGTCCTTACTTGGATCAGTTCGTCATCGTTTTCATAGATGACATACTTATCTACTCTCGAAGTAAGGAGGAACATAGCGATCACTTACGACAAGTCCTAGGAACCTTACGATTAAAAAACTTTATGCGAAGTTCTCTAAATGCGAATTTTAGATCCGAAGAGTCGAATTCTTAGGACACGTGGTTAGCGAAGAGGGAATCCACGTGGACCCTTCCAAAATTAAAGCCATTGAGAACTGGTCAGCACCGAAGACGCCTATAGAAATTCGTCAATTTCTAGGCCTCGCTGGCTACTACCGTAGATTCGTACAGAACTTCTATCGAATTGCGAAACCTCTTACAACATCGACCCAGAAAGGCGTGGCCTTTGACTGGGAAGAGAAGCAGGAGAAGGCGTTCCAAACTCTAAAGCGAGCCTTATGCACCGCACCGATACTATCCCTCCCCGAAGGGATAGAAAACTTCGTAGTATACTACGATGCATCCAACCAGGGGCTCGGCTGTGTTCTGATGCAACGAGGTAAGGTTATCGCCTATGCCTCAAGACAGCTGAAGACACACGAGGTCAACTACACCACACACGACCTCGAATTAGGAGCAGTTGTGTTTGCCCTGAAGATTTGGAGACACTACCTGTATGGTACAAAGAGCACTATCTTTACAGACCACAAAAGCCTACAACACATATTCAACCAGAAGGAGCTCAATATGAGACAACGACGGTGGGTAGAGCTACTCAATGACTACGAATGCGAAATTCGTTATCATCTGAGTAAAGCCAACGTAGTAGCAGACGCCCTAAGTCAGAAAGAATATTCTGGTCGAAGAGTCAAGTCATTAACAATGACTATCCATTCGCATCTATCCGCACAAATTAAGGAGGCTCAGCTCGAAGCCTTAAAACCTGAAAATGTGGCGGGAGAATCCCTACGTGGAATGGATAAGAACTTGGAAGTCAAGGGTGACGGAGCCTTATATCTCATGGGCCGGATCTGGACACCGAGACACGGTGGCTTCAGAGACTTGGTCATGAAGGAAGCGCACAACACTCGATATTCCGTCCACCAAGGTTCAGATAAGATGTATCTGGATCTTAAAAAGTTATACTGGTGGCCTAACATGAAAGCAAAGATCGCTACCTTCGTAAGTAAATGCCTTACTTGCGCCAAGGTAAAGGTCGAATACCAGAAACCATCAGGCCTACTCCAGCAACCTGAGATACCTGAATGGAAGTGGGAGCGGATCACTATGGACTTCATAACCAAGCTACCCAAGACAACGGGTGGTCTTGATACCATATGGGTCATCGTCGACAGATTGACCAAGTCCGCATACTTCCTACCCATCAAGGAAACTGACAAAATGGAGAAGCTCACAAGAACATACATTAGATAGATCGTACGACTGCATGGTGTTCCTATATCTATTATCTCTAATAGAGATAGTAGATTCACTTCGAGATTCTGGCAGTCACTACAAAACTCCTTAGGAACGAGGCTGGACATGAGTACAGTCTACCATCCACAGACCGACGAACAAAGTGAGAGAACTATCAAAACCTTGGAAGATATGCTGCGAGCCTGTGTGATCGACTTTGGGAGGGCATGGGATACTCACTTACCCCTCGTCGAATTCTCTTACAACAACAGTTATCACACGAGCATCAAGGCTGCTCCATTTGAAGCCCTCTATGGCCGGAAGTGTAGATCCCCTCTGTGCTGGGCTGAGGTGGGTGACACTCAGTTAGCTAAAGGATGAGTTCCTGACAGCGCTCTCATAGGTCCGGAGATCATTCGGGAAACGACAGAGAAGATCGTTCAGATTCGTGAACGATTGAAAGCCTCTAGAGACCGACAGAAAACCTACACAGAAAAACGGAGGAAACCTTTGGAGTTCCAGGTGGGAGACCGAGTCCTTTTGAAAGTCTCACCCTGGAAAGGCTTGATACGCTTCGGAAGGCGTGGAAAGCTAAATCCAAGATACATAGGACCTTTCGAGATTCTCGCCAGAATCGGCCCTGTGGCATACAAACTCAATCTACCCCACGAGCTTAGTAACGTACATCCTACCTTCCACGTCTCGAATTTGAAAAAGTGCCTATCCGATGAGACTCTTGTAATCCCACTCGACGAGATCGAGATCAACGAGAGCCTCAACTTCATGGAGGAACCTGTAGAGGTCATGGACCGAGAGGTCAAACGAACGAAACAAAGCCGCATCCCAATCGTGAAGGTTCGCTGGAACGCCAAGCGAGGACCGGAGTTCACTTGGGAGCGCGAGGATCAAATTAAACTTAAATATCCTCATCTTTTTACTTAGTTATATTGTAATAAATTAGTTGCTTGAACTCTAATTTCGGGACGAAATTCCCTCTAACAGGGGGATGATGTGACAACCCGAAATTTTCATTTGTATAAACTCTACAGTCAAGCACTGCAAATATTAGTCAAATTCATTTCAGTACATTTTTGGCCGGTTTAAAGCCTGTTGGGTGCTTTTATTTAAAATTCGTCAATCGGACAAATAAAAGGAAGTATCTTCTAGGAGGAATGTGTAGCAAATAAACATTTCATCACCATAACAAGGTGTTTACGGCCAAACTTGGGGAGTTTGGGCCGTAAACTCCTCTTTACCTTGAACTCATGCTTAAGGCATGAGTTTACTCCCCACTTCCTCACTTTACACTTCCAAGCTCAAGAACACCCAACTTTTCTCTCAAGTATCATAACACATTTCTTCCAATCTTCCAAAAATGTAAGTGTTTCTTCCCTTGTTTTGTTGTTATAACACTTTATCTAGTAGTTATACATGATTTCATCCATGAAATCTTGTCTTTTTCATAGATCTTCAAGTGTTCTTTAAAACACCAAGAACACCAAGAACACACACTAGTGTTTTTGGGCCTTAAACACTCTTACAAGCTTCCTATAAGTAAGTACACTCCTCCTAACTAGTTACTTACTTAGAATACTTGTTAAACCATTGGCAAACATCAAAAACCCCCAAGAACACATGGGTTTACGGTCAAGGCATCTCCTTGAACCGTAAACACCATCAAGTGGTGTATAAGTGCCACCAACACCTTCTAGGACTTGGATATTGGACTAGAACCTTACATGCATGAGCTAAAGACCCCAAACCACGAAATGGTAGGAGTTACCATGAGTTTACGGCTGTAAACTCATGGGTTTACGACCGTAAACTCCAAGGGAGTGGTCCATGAACCGTAAACTCCAATGAAGGGCCATTTTGAGCCCTAGTCCCTTCCTAAGCCTTGGATACAAGCCTAGATCACTTCCCTGAGGGGTATAAAACCTTAAAGCACACAATGGTACAAATTACCATGAGTTTACGGCCGTAAACTCATGGGGGAAATGACCAAAAACCGTAAACTCATGTATTGTTACCAAATGGGAAGTAAACTCCAATGTGAGGCCATACTCTCTTTAGATACAGCCCTTTGGTACTCCTAGCACTTGAATCAAAGTGTTATCCTTGTATTAGGGTGTCTTTACTTGATAATTGGTTGTTAAATGACTAATTGGATACATATATGTATCATTACATGTTAAATAGGATCCGTGTGTGTGTTCAAGTCTCCACTTGACACTTAGCATCCTATCCGACACTTCCATCCAAACCACTCTCTGCAGGTGAGTTCATACCCCTTAATCAACCTTTGAAATGATTTTAAATGCTTTTATGGGGGCGGGGGGGGGGGGGGGAATACAAGTTAAAATATTCTAGTTATTGCTTTAATCACATGTGATTAATGACTAGAACAAACATAAAGATTTACTACTACTTTCAAGTTACTATCCAATTTATGGTTTTCAAGCGTTTCAAAACCCTTTTATTTAACTTTTAAATACTAAAACTGTTTCCAAAACTCTTTTAAACTTGCATTGTTTTCAAACTCATATCTACACTAATATATTTATATAAGTAAGACTTGAAGGACTTAGGACTGATAGCTCATCTTATTTCCTGTTCCTTGTTTGGTTGTGGACTTAGGGTATCCGGTTATTTGTCCGAAAGTCGTTGAATTCTTAGTTATATATCATATATATATATATATATATATATATATATATATATATATATATATATATATATATATATATATATATATATATATGTTGGATATAAAAGCTTTCACTTCAGTACAGTACCTTTGTGTAACAAAGGCATACAAACGACCTTACTATTTAACTATAATAGGTATAGTTAAGGGATTTCTACTCACTATTACTACTACAACGACCCATACAAGAGTCAGTACATTTATGAGTCACTACATAAGTACTACATTGAGAAACAATACATGCTATACACTATACAAGAGAACATACTATACAATATACAAAGGAACATACTATATACTAGAAAGGAGAAAACATCACTACACTATGAACCACTATACAAATATTTGAATACTATAACAGAATGTGACATACTACTTCTCGATACGACACTTCATCGTGGTATCACTTTGTAACCAGAGTCTCCTGGAGGGAGAGCGGGCATTGTGTGTATAGATCTATACGGGACAGACACTCCCACATCCCGACTGCTAGCTACAGTCCCAGCCGAAAGGCCAAGGGGTGACAGAATGTTACCTCACTATATATGACCTGGAGGGTTATCCTTATTCAGCCGTCGGTCAGCATGGTTACATACGAGTTCACATTCAAACCTTTAATTAACCAATTAAGAATTAAAGGCAAAAATAGACTTTTCGAGGCGTATTGTTCATTTAATACCACCTGGAGTCTACATGTTACTACTTTAGACTCTCCGAGGTGTACTGTACATTTAGTACTACCTGGAGTCTGTATTTCATTATTTTGTGATTTTGTCACATACTTGTTTAAGTAAACTATATTTTTCATAATGATGGTTTCACTAGGGAAAACCCTTGTATTTACGAAAGAACAAACATTCAAACAATCGGGTCTTGGTAGAAGACTACATCTTACTGGGAAATATAGGATTTTCTAGGGAGTATACTATTTACAAACATTTGAAAACAGTTACTACATTACATTATTACAAACATTTTTATACAAGCAATGACACTAAATACTTATGAACTCACCAGCTTTATGCTGATAAACTCTTTCAAAATAACTTGTATTCTCAGGTCATCAGTAGACAGGTACAGATGAAGCTTTTGAGAAGATGGAGCACATACAAGATTCATCTTTTATTTTGATCATACTTTTGGTGTCTTACAAACCATACACAACAAGCTTGTATTACAATTATTATATTAATGCAATGGATGTTGTTGCTTGTCTTTACTATTATGCATTGTTGTGATACTGTACATGACGTCCTCCACCACAGAACGTTTCCGCCGTTCCGGTTTTGGGGTGTGACACACTTCTTTAAAAGTGTTATTAAAGAATAAGGAGTTACATGAAATGAAGAGTTTTTCATTTTAATGTACATTAAACTCATAAGTTATGAAATGAAAAGTCTTGAATAGTTTCAAAACTTGCCCTCAAGTTTTGGAATTTGTAAAGTTACCCCCTCATGTATACTTTAATTCCAAATTGAACTTTAGAATTTTAAAAGTTTAAAATTCAACCCTTATACTATTATAATATTAAAAGTTTAATATATTATATGTATAAGTTAAAAGTCGGTCTTACCATTAGTAGGCCTCATTCACGAAGCCAGTCTATAAGGGGGGTATAAGGTTACTGCCTATAAAATGGCGGTTTAATGGGTGTCCACTCTCACCCACCGCTTCCTTGACTGGTGGAGGGTCGTTAGCCGAACGGGTATGAAAGGACTCTAATTCTCCCTTCATAAAAAATATAATGATAAATACTAAGTAACTAAACACTTATAAATTCCCAATCTTAGTTACTTAGGAAAATATGAAATGGTGCTAACCCATGAAATTGCACTTTGCACCTTTGTTAAGTCGTTAGTGGAGCGTGTGTGGTTAACCGACACACTAACATGGGACTGACAATGTGTGGCAAAGGGTAACTTAGGTTTATCATAGATCGGTGGAGCGTGTGTGGTTAACCAGCACATCGATTAGGTGATAAATATTAAGGGTACCAAGTTAATTTGCATGGTTATTCACACCTTGTTTGTGATCCTCGACATCCCAGTTACAAACTTGAGAGGGCACAATCGAGATTCAAACATGCCATTGAAAGTTCAATGTATCTCAAAAGATCTAGGAGTTTCAAATCCAATTAAAACTTAATTAAATTTCGTTTTTCATGGTGGAAATTGGTAAATCGTCATTTACCTACCTTCAACTATTTTATAACTTGGATTACAGCATCCCTCTTCCAGTTATAAGTAGGTTGTTGGGTCCTAGCCTTAATATTTCATATTGGGTATTATATTAAGGACTTTAAATCAACTAAACTTGAATTCCTCCCATTATAGATGTCTAGTTAAGACAAATATGGTCTTTCCAAATCCTTAGGAAAAAGCTTTCCTAATGAAGATGATATCCCACATGACAATCAAGGTGAAAGATTAATCCCTTTGTTGTGCATTAATGGGAATGGAAATCATGCTTCACTTCCTCCACCTCCTTCAATTATTCTCCCTATCCCACAAGTTTCAACCTAGAAAAGTTCTAAGTCACTCAATCCCTATTGGCAACCAAAGACTATATGTCCTTACATCTTGGAGGTTAAGTCACATATTGGCAAGCCGGGAGAGTCGGGTGTTGAAGTCTCGAGGTAGCTGGCTGCTGACTTGGTTCTTCAGTCACTCCCTGATGACAGATCACGACATGACCCTTAGTGATCTTACCTGTTTGCTTGAAGTTGCTAAAGCAAATTTGATTGGAAGATCTACTTCCCAAACTTCCTTGGACATGTACAATGGTAACATTGGATATCCGTAAAAAGCTCTCCCTTCCCAATGGAAAGGGATCGGTCATAGTCAACTCGGTTGACCAAATGGTAAAGAGAAAGGCTAAGTCTGAGATTGTCTCGTGTATCATTCCTAAAGGGTCCATATGTTTCTTTTGCTAAGAGAAGGGGCATTGGTTGCGAAGATGCCCAATTTACCTGAAAGTACATAAGGTAAAGTCAAAAGTTTGACTCTACTTCAGGTAAAGTCCATTATCTAACTCTATTAACTTTCTATTTGGAGATTCTTAATACATAATGTAATCTAATTACATTTTGATGTTTTGGAAGAATAAAAGGTAGCTTAAAGAAAGAGTATGATGATTCTGATCGAGAAGATGGATTTCGATCGCATGGTTTGATGATCAAAATTTTGAGCTGCTGCTTAAGAGTTATGATATATTGCTTAGGAATAGATAACAACATGTTTTTCATATGTATTTGCATTATAAGGATAAGATTTTTCCGCAAGTTTTAAAATAAAAGAAAATTTTTTTGATTTATTTATTTTAAGTATCCTTACAATGGAATTTGTGAAAAAAATTGTTGTTTATATGTTTCCATTGATAAGCAATATTGGAAAATGGATTTGATTCTTTCATTTGTGGTAGTGTCACAATTTACCAAATAAGGAAAGATTCTCATCACCCAAGTTTCAGTTGGATAGAAACTTGGAATCATGCAAATTGTATTGTGTGATGAATGAGAATTTTCATCTTTGGGAAATTAAGACTAAGTCCTTGTTCACATGTATATGTGAGTCAAGTAAAGGACTAAGGAATCGGGTACACTAGGTTGTGCACTGATCAGGTCCACCACAAAGGCTAATAAGATTATTCGTTATGATTTACTAAAGTTTAGTAAATATGGTTATGCTTACAAGTTTAAGTGTAATTCTGAAACATTTGAAAGGTTTCAATGATTGGCAGAATGAATAAGAAGAATCAAATTACCCAGAAAGATAAAAGTTTCTCCAATCTGAAGAGATGGGAGAGTACTTGAGTATCTTGTTTTATTATTATCTTAGTGATTATAAAACCATATCACAATTGATCTTCTAGGGACACCTTAGTGCATTTGTTTGGCTAAGGAGAGGAATCGTGAATTGTTGAAATGGTTAAATCAAAAGATAAATCATACTTCATTCCAAAATCAAGTCTTAGAGTCATATTCCAAGATTGAGCCTTGAGTGACATAATCTTTAGAAAGTTTGTAACACTTGTCAAATGTAGAGTAAGATGTTTTGCTACTCTTGTACATTTGAGATTGGTAAGTTGTGATGTTTTTGGATAAGACAAAGACCAACTAAGACCAATTATGTGAAGTGTTTAACTTGATAAGAATCCGCACTAACTCTTGAATATTTGTTTTGTCATGGAATGGTTCTTGACAAAGAGAATCCTATATGTCAAGAGGATAGTGGGAGTCTTAAGAGATCTTGGAAAAGTTTCAAGAACTAATCAAGAGCATTGTTAATCACTAGCCCACGACTTGAGTTTCGTACCCTATCGTGTTGACATATTCTTATTTCTGTGCCCATTCCAGTTAATGTTGACTATGCATATGAGTTCTATGAGTTCTCAATTGTTTGCATAACAACCTGGAAGCAATGGTAAACCCTTGTGCTGCCAGGTGGCAAGAAATTAAGATTGAACAAGTTTAGTCCATATGTGATTGGATTTGCCACTAACCTTGTCTTGTGATTATGGTTATGACAAATTCACATGGATAGGAACACTTACACCATAAAATCTAAGTGTCATAAGGTTTCTCTTCGATTCATGAAAATGATGGTGAGGAAACTCTTTCACTAAGTAGATTTTAAGTAGATAGCAATTGTGAGAATGACAAAAGGTCTAAACATTATGATTACGAAATCCCTCTTCATAATTGTTTAGACACACATGTGAGCTATCTAAGGAAAGGTGTATGATTTTGATAAAGTCTTATCAAAGCAATCTTGTATCAGAAATCTGAACTTTGGTAGGAAAGTCAATAAAGTGTTGATTTCTAGAAGTCCAGTTGATTTCTGGATACATGTCAAAGATAGTGGGAGCATAAGTGTTATGTTAGTAAGATAATAATCATTATGCTAGTGGGAGCATTATTATTATGTTAAGTGTTGCAAGTTAGCAATGTTAATTATAGAAAACAAAAGTTTCAATTCGACTTGAGAAGTTGTTTTGCTATAATTAAGGGAGATGATTTTATACTTCATTCCAATTCTACAAGCTTAGATTGACATTTTAATCAATTTTAGTCAAGGATATATATGAATGTTATGTTGGAACGGTTCAACATAAGGAAATTCTATATATGTTGCATTCTCAAAATTCGATTATGATTACGGCATACCTCTTCATAGTTCGAATTATGAGAACCTGGCAAATAAAATTTTTTATAGCATGAATAGTGTCCTATATGTTTTGGGTATAGGATCGATTACATGTGCTATAATATTTATCCTTTCTAAATTTTCCAAATGCCTAGGGCATTAAGAGGGAAAAAGAAATAGAACTGGATATGACTAAAAGGATTAAGCAATTGTCGAGGACAATCTAAGGTTTACCAAAGATTGGTTGCTCATGGACAATCGGAAGTATAGTGTAAACTTTGGAAAGGACCATATTGACAAATTTTGAAAAGAGGCAACTCTTATTCAAGAAGTGATGGTCAAAATGGTAATATGGAATTGTTTCCATAGGTGGAAATTATTCTTTGAAAGATTAGAGAACTTAATGCAAAGAAGGATGTTCAAAGGAATGTACTTTGAATGTGAAACTTCGTCTCCATGGAATTGATCTCCATTGGAATACTTTGTAATGCCTGTTGCTAAGTCTTTGTGACTTGTGTGCATATTCATTACAAGGGGATCATTGCATATAAGTTTAGAATCTAACAAGATTACGGTAAATGGCAAGAATTTGGTATTCTTACATTTATTGTAAAGGATTTGGGATTGTGAAAATGAGCATCATTGAAATATTGTCAATCGAGTTGTTTCACAAAGAAAGGATCATAGACAAACATAGTGTGCATACTTGGAGTATGGCATAGCTATTGTTTAGACAAACATAGTATGCATGATTGGAGCATGGCATGACTATTGTTTTAATTCAAGTATTAAGTTGATAAATCGAAACATTACTTGAATAATGAGTAATCAATATGGTGCTTAGATAAAAGATGTTTTATTTACACTCAAAGTGCTGGGGCCATATAGGATTAGTATTATTCTTGTGTTTCAGTTTGCATGTTTTGACTTTCAGAATAACTAGGTCATTCTTCCCGAATGACTAAGTTATTCAAAACCATCCACAGTCGATAATACGTTGGAAGTAGGAATTAATGCAAGACTGTCATGAATGGGGTTTGTAGATCTCTAAAGTGTTTAGAAATAGCAAAAGGTTACTGCAACATTCATGAGTGCTCCTGGAATAAGATTCGAGCATTGGATTCAACCCACGCTCATTTGAATCACTTCATGGATTTTATCACGAGTGATCATGAGACGATAATATCTTATATTCTTCAAACCTGGAGATATAAGTTGTTGACTATGAGTTGGTTATACATTGATTGCATGAAAACGCATTGGTAACTCGATGTTATAAAACGTGCCTTTGTGTATAATTCAACAAGTAGTTAGTACAAGCATATGAGTCAAAGTTTATCCATTCCTTTTACCCTTAAAGGGATAAAAGCGATATCTGTGGGCCCCTCGATGATTTAGTGATGACAAACCTAAGTGCTTGGCCAAGTCTGGACTGATTTGAATTGTTCAATTAGTCGGTCGTCATAAATCGGAAATTAGGAAACAACAAATGGACAGAGAGAATGATTATAATCCATGTCTCAGTCCATATGATATCTAGAATGGAGGAATATATGATCACTTATCTAATGGAAGCGTTATTGATTTGTTCAGAGTTCGACAACAACTTTCAAGAGCTACGATTGCTAGTCGGGTTATGAAGTCGTACTTGCAATAATAGTTATTAGACTTATCCAAGTGGAAGACTGTTGGATTAGTGTCTAAGTCCATAACTATAATTGGTATATACTTGACCCGACCCGACATGGTCCATTTGGGTTGCATGGCATCGGAACAATTTAAGTAGACCTTTTGTGAGAAGAGGATATTAGTGACATATTAATATATTATAAGTTCTAATATATTAATATGTAATCATGTTATTTAATTCGTATTGATCAAGAATTAATTTGGAATTAAATTAGTGATCAAAAGAGACTAATTAAATATATGGGGATTGATTGTGTAAATCATTCATTCTTATATATGTGGGCTTATGATCCATGATTCCTTATGTTGGGTTTAACCCATGTGGTGACCCATGGATACTCCATGGAGGTTAAAACCCATGGAGCATAAGGAATGGGTAAAGTCATGGGTTACATGGTGTAACCCTAATGTGCACACTATATAAAAACCCCATTGTTGGTGAAATCGGCACTAGTGTGGATACACAAGAGGGCAAGCCGATTTCTATGAGCCAAGTATCTTCTCTCATGGTTATTCCAAATGTTCATGGTGTTGTGTGAACCATTTGAGGTGTCACACTTGGGGCACTAGGCTCTTGAGCTCCATGGAATCAAGCTACATCAAAAGGTATGTCTTCTATCCAGTTTTTGTTATCCTAGTACATATAATTGTATGCTAGTTAGGGTAATACCTTGGAAATTGATATTTGCATGTATAATAGAGAAAACATAGATCCAAGGTATTTAGGGTTGCATGTACACCATAGGAGTGTTAGAATGCTCAAAAACCAACAATTATATGTGACTAAATGTACAAGAACAACTATTGAATGAGAATGTGAAAACGGATATTCTCCATATAAATCATATATGATTAGATACATACAATCTCATGTAATTAAATATGCAAGAACAACAACTGAATCGAGAACGCGAAAATGAATATTTTCCACATCAATTCTATGTGATTAGATATATGTAATCACATGTGATTATATGCATTTCATCACATATGATATATGTGGACAATATTTATCTTTGTGTTCTCTATTCAATAGTTGTTCTCGTGTATATAATCTTATGTGATTATATGTATCTAATCACATATGATTTATATAGACATCATTATTTTTTGTCCATATACATCGTATGTGATTAGATACATATAATCACATGTGATTAGTTGTATTTAATCATATATAATTACAGTTGATAAAGAACAATTATTGAATCGAGAATGTGATAATGAATCTTATCCATATATATATATATATATATATATATATATATATATATATATATATATATATATATATATATATATATATATATATATATATATATATATGATTGGATACATATAATCACATGTGATTATATGTATTTAATGAAATATGATTTATGTAGACAATATTTATTTTTACGGTTTCGATTGAATAATTGCTTTTGTGTATCTAATCACATGTGATTATATGTATATAATCACATATGCTTTGAGGTGGACAAGATTCATTTTCGCCTTCTCGGTTCAATAGTTGTGCTCATGTACTTAATCACATATGATTAAACATATAATCACATGTGATAAAATACACGAGAAGAACTATTGAATCGACAAAGTGAAAATGAATTGTGTACACATAAATCATATGTGGTTAGATTCATATAATCACATGTGTTTACATGTATTTAATCGCATATGATTAATTTGGATAATGATTTGTTTTTGTGTTCTTGGTTCAATATTTGTTACCATGTATATAATCACATGTGATTGTATGTATCTAATCACATATGATTTATATAGACAATATTAATTTTTTCCAAATAAAATCATATGTGATTAGCAACATATAATAACATATGATTAAATGTATTTGATCACATATGATTAAAGTGGAAAAAAGACAATTATTGAATCGAGAATGCGAAAATGAATCTTAGCCACATAAATCATATGTGATTAGATACACATAATCACATGTTATTATATGTATCTAATCGCATATGATTTATGTGGACAATATTCATTTTTGTGTTCTCGATTCAATAGTTGTTCTCATGTATTTGACCACATGTGATTATACGTATCTAATCACATATGATTTATGCGAATAAGATTCAAATTCGCGTTCTCAATTCAATAGTTGTTATCATGTATTTAATCATATGTCATTTTATATATTTAATCACATATGATTAATATGGACAGAGAACAACTATTGAATCGAAAACACAAAAATGAATCTTGTGCATATAAGTCATATGTGATTAGATCATATAATCGCATGTGATTTAATACACGAGAACAATTAACGAATCGAGAACGTGGAAATGAATCGTGACTGCATGTCACACTAAAAAACAAACTACATTTTGCCTTTCCTTGTTCACTCTAGCTACCGGATTAGGGTAACCGTAAACAATATAATAAAACAAGTAATGCCTACATAATAGGAGAGTTAGTGTAACTCGCCTCCTTGAACTTGAAAATTAGCTAGCATGAGCAAGATGGATCCTTTCCTTTCCGAGAACCTACACAACAATCACAACATTATTTAGCTTGTGCTTTGTTCTATTACTCTTATAAAACTTATGTATATATTTTCTTATTTTCTCTTTGATTGTAGTGCTCTTTTGGGATCTATTTTCTTACCTTTCAACCCATTATTAAATTTCCATAAAATCATATTGGTAAAGTTCCCTCTTTTATCTTTTCAGAAATATAAAGATCTCATTCTAATGATTTTTGGTTGATTTTATATCAAATTTATAAGTTAGTAACTTTAAGCTGTCACATTCTGGACCACTCAACACTATTGGAATAAACTGTACCAATCTACTAAGAATTACATCAGACCTTTTATATATGGGAAACTATACATCCATATATAACTATAGGATTTTGAATTTTGACATTTGGAGTTCTGATGAATTTATTATGATTTTTTGAAGACAATGCATAAAATCTGTGACAGCATGGACCAAACTGAGAAGATTGCCAATTTTACCCCTCAAGGATTTGGAATTTCGAAATGTGATTCAAAGTTTGAAGAAAATAGACACAATAATATTTCCATAAAAATAAGTCTCATGATTTTTAGGTGTTCCTAATGACTTGCACGAATTTAGAAGTTGGAGGACAGATTTGGGAAAATTGATCATAATAGCTTTTAAATCACTTTTGGTGTTCTATTAAGTACTTAATGGTTAAGCTTTAAGTTTATCACTTTTAACATTATTTTGGTTACTCATTAGGATATTGAGACGTGAAATTCAATTTAACCTAAGGACCTTAATGTTTGGCTTAATGAGGGTTCAAAGTTAAGGATTTTCACATAAAATGCCACTTTTACATTTATTAGGTTCTTTCAGACAATATGACAAACACCTTGTGTGCATGAAATCCTACAGTGATAATCAACTCTCTAATAGACTCCAATCCAGCCCTTAGAGCTTACTATTTTCATTTATGATTGACACCAACAATTAGCATAAAGAAGAAACGATTCATGATTATAAATGGAACGATGTCAGATTTCACAATATCATGAATCTGACTCATAATTCGATCAGATCCATTGTTTTCGTGATCAGAGTACAAATCAAACTAGAACGTGCTAATGAGAGAGAGAGAGAGAGAGAGAGAGAGAGAGAGAGTAGTGATAGTACCTTCGGAAGATCAGATTGTTGAGTTTGAGCATTGAATTTCTAGAACAAGTATCGTGCATAGATGAAAGTTCATAGGAAGAAGAAAAGCACTAGGAGGCGGGGTCAATGTCGGAGGGGCATAACGGGAGGAGTCGGTGTTGGGCAGAGGGCAGGACCAGAGAAGGGTGTCACTAAGTTTGTGCGTGAAAAACAAAGCATATGGAATCATTAGTTAAATTACAGATAACCCCTTTCTTCATTAGCACTTAAATGACGCGTTCCTTTTTTTAGATGTGTAGTTGAAATTTGTTCTCAAATGTTCTCAATATAAGAATTGTTCTCATTTGAACATACATATATATATATATATATATATATATATATATATATATATATATAATGTTAATTAGCAATTATAAAAAATAAATGGCAGAACGTTATTGACAAAATTAAAAACTTAAATAATATATAATTTGACAAATTAATATATAACTCATAATGATATTAATATAAAATTAAAATGTTGTTTAAAAAATTGTAAAAAGCTTATTTATCTTTTCTTGTTTAATACAACCAAACAAAAAAAATTATCATATACATTTGGTGAATTCATAATTGTACCAAATAATGGAAACAATTCTTTTTCTCTTGGTTTAATTCTTTTTCTCTATATTTCTATGTAATTCCATTTCTCTTACCAAACTTTGTCTCAATGCTCTTTAAAATCATTTCTAATTTTAAGGATTTTTAACATCTAAAAAATATATTAGTGACCAAATCGGATCTAGTTTGTTGGCGGAACAACGACATGAAACCATTTTTATACAAACAGTTTTCTATTATTTGTTTTTTTATTTTTATAAAAAACAAACGATCCATAACTCCTTGACATGATTAGAGTATCCATAATGAAAAACTTAATTTCAATGAAACAAAAATCCTTGAAATGAATATACGTACTAACGTACATATCCATAACAAACTTTATCCTATTTAGATGTACATTAGAATTCAAATATGGTGCAAATCTTTTGAATTAGAAAATGAATATTCATCTAACAGGATCCCTCGGATTTCTCCTTACTTCACATTTTCAAAAGTTAAAAAGAATTCATTTCCATGTTTAGTTTTTAAAACTCTGATGGTTTCTGTCCCGCAATCCATTCATTCATCACATCCTTTGTTACAACTACATGTCTTTGAAGATGTCCACAAAGGCTGAAAGAAATGCAATTGGAATTGATCTTGGAACAACATACTCCTGTGTTGCTGTCTGGTTTGATAAGCATAATCGAATTGAGATCATTCCTAATGAACAAGGTAACAAGATTACTCCATCATGCGTAGCTTGGAATGAGACAGAATTCTTAGTAGGTGAGGCAGCCAAAAATCAAATCAGCAGAAATCCTAAAAACACAGTTTTTGGTAAGTTCGTTCAATCAAACCTTCATTCCGCGGACAAGATAAAACCCTAACCATTCCCTTGTTTTACTATCTAATCTTTGAACCGATGAACTTTATGCCATTTCTTTTACCAATTTCCAGATGTTAAACGCTTAATGGGAAGCCAATTCAGTGAAACTAGGGTGCAGAATGACATTAGATCATGGCCTTTTAAGGTAGTTGAAGGGTCTGATGATAAGCCAATGCTTGTGATTGAAAACGGGGAAGAAATTAAGAAGCTTTCACCTGAAGAAATATCGTCCATGATTCTAAAAAGACTGAAAGAGTCTGCTGAAGCATTCATCGGAACAACATGTACAGATGCAGTGATTACTGTTCCTGCATATTTTAGTGATAGACAACGACAGGCAACTAAGGATGCTGCTACACTGGCCGGCCTCAATGTCATGCGTTTGATTAGTGAGCCCACAGCAGCAGCAATCGCTTATGGAATAGATAAGAGTGCTGACAAGAATCGTCAAGAAAAGAATGTTTTGGTCTTTGATTTGGGTGGAGGAACATTTGACGTGTCTCTTCTTAATATCAGCAAGGCTGGCAACATTAGTGTTAAAGCTGTGGGTGGTGACACTCATTTAGGTGGCGAAGATTTTGACAACCTAATGGTGAATTACTGTGTCCAGCTATTCATGAAGAAAGAAAAGGACATGAGTAAGAATGCAAGAGCAATGGTGAAGTTGAAAGTTGCTTGTGAAAAAGCGAAGAGGGATCTGTCATCAACCACCCTAACATCAATTGAAATTGATTCCTTGCACGAGGGAATTGATTTTTGTATGAAATTCACGAGGGCAAAATTCGAGGAGCTAAATGCAGCTTTCTTCAAGATGTGTATCAAGCATGTGGAGAATTGTTTGAGAGATGGGAATATGCATAAGAAAGATGTTGATGATGTAGTTATTGTTGGTGGGTCTACACGGATTCCCAAAGTACAACAAATGTTGATGGACTTCTTTGACTCAAAGCCACTATGCAAGAGCATTAACGCGGATGAAGCTATTGCTTATGGGGCAGCGGTGTTGGCTGCAAACTTAGGTGGTAATGGAAATGAAAGTGTGCGTGGATTGATATTACAAGATGTGACGCCTCTCTCCCTTGGCATTGAGAGCGATTGGATTGAAATGAGTGTTGTGATCCCAAGGAACACACCCATACCCACCATCAAGCAGCGCAGTTACAAGACATTATTGGACAACCAAGTGATTATGAAAATCGCTATATATCAGGGGGAGAGCAAAAAGGCCAAAGAAAACATCTTCCTTGGCTCGTTTGTGCTTCCTGGCATTCCTCCAGCCCCTGCAAGGGAACAAAAGGTAAAGGTTTGCTTTAACATAGACGCCAATGGTATTCTCAATGTCTCCGCTGAAGTGAAATCCACAGGTCATACAAAAAGTATAAGAATTGAAAAGTGGAACTTTCTCTAACTGTTAGAATATGCTGAAAAGGTCTCGCAATAGTTTATTAACTCAAGGTTCTAATGTGTGTTGGTTTAGTTTTGTGATCCTTTTTGAGCTGGAGACTTCTAAACACCAGTTCTGCATTCTGGATTCGTCTGTGAACATTTTACTATTGCTGATGGTTATGTAATAGCTACCTTTATTATCTATTTTGTGTTTTTTTTATCTATATCCTAAATGAATAAAAGACTAACTGTATCAAAATTAGTCATATAGTGTGGTGCTCCTATATATTGCTATTTGATTGTACCTAAAAATTTGTGTGCTCTCCGTTTCGCGGGGGACGCAGGTGTGTTCGTCCATTGTTGATAGAGGTTTTGCTTACTATGTTCTAGTTGCACAAAATGAAAGTACAACTATTCGTCATTTTAGCAAAGACAAAGGTTTTCTTCTATACTAAATACAACGAATGGAAAAACCCCAAAAAAATGAGATGGGAAAATGAAGTAGCATGCAGGAATGCAAAAACCCTGAAAAAATGAAGTAGGATGCTATAACATGAAAATTGTTTTAAGTAGAATGCTACAATACGCACACAAAAAAAAAATAAATAAATAAAAATTAGATTGATATTTCTTATATATGTGGTAAATTAAAAGGTATCTCAACAATAACTTTTAACCATATCTTTTTTAAATTTTTTTTTTTTTTTTTTTTTACATTTGATCTAACATGTTAATTACTGCCATGTGATAGCAAGAGTTGATTTATATAATGTAAGATTGAGAGGTGGCATGTCCTTTTAAAGGATATACTTTAATGAGTTATATTTTTTTTTTGCCTTGCATGTCCCCCTCCATTTGTGTAATGTCTCGATTCCAAAATAATGTTTGCATGCCATAAAGTTATCTTTTAATCAAAATTTGCTGGCTTCAGCAGAATTTGCGTTGGTCATTTACACAAAAACAATTTCTATAGTGACAATATTGGGAAACTTCTAGAAAAAAAAAAGGAAATCTCTGACAAAGTCTCAATATTTTAAGTCAGTATACGATTTAATTTCAACATTTATTTTTTGAACATAAAAGTCTTGGTTATCTAATTTTATACGATAATTTATCATTTTCCGTTGAAAAAAAAATAAAAGCTGTTTTGTTAATTTGGGCAAAAATATAAAATAATCGGGTCTTTTCTGTTCAAAAAATAAAAGTTAAGATTAAACCGTAAACTAGGGGTGAGAATCGGTTCAGTTTTTTGGTTTCCTCGAATTGGTTTCCTTGGGTTGAATTTTTTTTGGTACAATTTGAAAACCGAACCAAATCGAATTCAAATTCTCTAGACCAAACCGAAAACCAAATTCTAATTCGGTTTGGTTCGGTTTGAAAACCGAGGAAACCAGATATAAACTTAAAAAAATTTCATACATAAATAAAATGTTTTTAACATAGAAACCTAAAGTTGCAAACAGAAATATCTAAAGTTTCATACAAAATGATCCAAGTAGTAAATAGGTTAAAATGATTTTTACTTTATATAATACTTTTATTTAATATAAAATATAAAATATTTTTTTAATTAATTAATTTATGAAATTCGTTTTTTTCGGTTCCGATTGGTTTAAACTTCATGATATCGAAACTCGAACCAAAAACTAAATTCACAATTCGGTTTAGTCTCTGAACCAAACCGAAAACCGAATTTGAATATGGTTCGGTCTGAAATCGATTTTGATTCGATTTGGTTTTTGGGTTTTTCGGTTCTAGACCAAATAATTCGCATCTCTACTGTAAACTGACCTAAAATATTGAGACTTTATCGGAGATTTACCAGAAAAACATAAAAAATTTATCCAATTTTCAAGAAAGGTATACATGTTTAAACATTAGGTTAGTAACAATGAAGTACCTTTATGCCTAAATAGCTCTAGTGAAATATGGACAGACAACAATCACAATAAATGATCAAATCACCACCATAGCCACATAAGCCACACATGTCATCATTAGGATCACCACCATAAATATCTACAAAATATAAAACTTTCCCTTCCATGCATCCTTCTTTATTCCTTACATTTATATGACAATGCATTAAAAAATTTTCAAACTGTCAAAAAATATTTAGATATGGCTACCTGGATTTTCCTTATGCATGGAGTTCAAACTTTAAAACCGCTAAAATGTTACTACACCCACAATGGACTCTGTCTTTTGTAATCCATTCTTCTTTGATTACCTGCATCTTTCTATGGCATATATTCCAATTTTTCACTCATTTCCACTATTCCAGAAACAATTAGCCATGTAATTAGGGTTCGATTCTATAAATATGAAACAAAACTATCATTTTTGGAGAATTTCCCCTCGCTATGAACTAATAAAATGCACCTGCCAAGTTTTCGACTTTTTTCGCCCCTTACCATTAAAAAAAAGTTGATTATAGATGGTGGTTGTCGAGACCAACAAAATAAATAACCCTAAACCTTGTACATTAAAATATTGTATACTAGTAAAGAGATCGAATCCACGGAGATTGGTTCAATTTGTTACTCAATGTAAACCTCTTTGTAAAATACGTGTAAAAATGATAATTAAAGTAAAATGAGGGTTTTAGTCTTTTGTTCTTTTTAAAGAAACTAGAATTACACTTAAATATCAGAATTACAACTAAACAAGTAAAAAAGTTTGGTTTAAATCCAGAAGAGAAATATGGTTGATATTGACATTCACCACATGGACAACTAGTTAACTTATCGTTAGATGTTATGATGCAATACTTGTGATTTCATTTAACTTGGCTATAGAAATTTATAAACATAAATCACCTCAACTCTTCTTTGTTACTAAAATGGCTAGAGAAGCTCATAACACATTTTCTTAATCAAAGTCACAAAGTTAATGAAGTATGTAATTTTGTGAAAATCAATTACATTAAGTTTTAATAGTCATCAAGTCCAAAAGGTAATCAAATGCTTACATTACCATTATGGAGTAAGTATTTCCATGGCCTATTTGAAATGAAAACAAACACATAAACCATTTGTTGCTTGCTAATTTGAAGATCTATTACTTAATCAAGAAATTAGCCAACTAATTAAACATTCATTCATCGACACCATGATTAAAGATAAACAAACTTAAAAAGATGTTTAACTAGAAAATACTTCTATAAACTTCAAGCACAAGTTTATAAACAATCTTCAAAATAACTAATCATCCATGGATTAAATCAACATCAACCAAAATGAGCGTAGCCTAGCATGGCTAGGCTTAAACAAAAGAGAAAGATTTTATAAATACCAAACATTCAACAAGAATCCAGATGAAAATATGATATTTTCTTTAAGTTCTTCCCACCTTAAAGAGCTCCAAAACTCCAGAGAAAAGGTTCAAAAACCTGATTGAAGAATGCCTCAAAAGCTCCAACCAAAATACCTTCAAATAGCAAAAAAAAAAAAAAAAAAAAAAAAAAAAAAACATGAAAATCCGAAAATACCCCTGCAGGAGCCACGCGGCCGAGTGAGCTGCAATGTAAAATCTCATGCAGCCTCGTGAGATGTGTTGACCGAGAAAACTTTGTTTGTCTTCCTTTCCTCTTTGGTCTTCTTTTTCCTTTTTCTTTGACATCTTTGACTGATCCTAGATGCCCAATTGCAACATTAAGTAATCCGAAACAAGTCCATCTTCTCCTTATCATCATCAAAAGCCTAAATTAAACAACGAAAACCAATAATCCATAATCCATAAATCTTCATCATCCAATCATCCAAGCCCCACGTTTCTTGCATATAATCTTCAAAGAAAAATCCAATGACATCTATCCTCAGTCCAACTCTCTTAGATAAGCTCCAATAGTCCCTATCATCCGCTCGAACTTTGTTTGTCTTCCGAATCTCCCTCCATGCTCCGCCCATTTCTCAAAATATCTATAATAAAGATTAAGAGCTAGAAAGTACTCGATATGGATATAAAATAACGAAAAGGCAAAATATGCATGAAGATTAACTAAAGATAAAATAAAGGGATAATGACTTGAGAGGGTAACGAACCTTCAACTTTGTTCACATTTAGTTATTGAAATTTTTTTTCGTGCTTGATTTACCGCTAAACTATTTGAAATTGTTCACATTTTAACCATATGCCCGATTATAACCAGTCATAAGGGTAAAATGTGAACAATTTTAAATAATTCAAGGATAAATCAAGCACGAAAAAAGTTTAATGACTAAATGTGAAAAAATTTAAAATTTTACTACCCTTTCAAGCTATTATTTCGTAAATGGTTCTAAATGTTATTAAGAATGAACACACGCTGGATATGAAGGTCACAAAAGTGAGGATGTTGTAGTAATCATGTGATATACCTTTATTGTGTAAGATACTAGAAACAACACTTAGAAATACAATAGAAGTGACTTTAATCACATAGAAACTGAAGAAACAAAGATGTGGTGGTTTAAGGCATATACTTAGGACATAACAAAGGTTTTCACTCCACATGGTGGAGACAGTCGTTGTAGATCGTGTGAGGAAGAGAGAACATATAATAAAGAAGCATGAAGATAAAGCAGTGTTAAATTTGAATGATGTTTTTCTCTTTACAAGGATACACGATTTGATTAGGAAGTGTGGATGCATAAGATCAAGGTCGTGGAGTAGTACATGAGTAGTCTAAGTGTTAGTTTCCTTTACATTGTTTGTGCATTTTAACTTTTCTATTTGTATGTTGGTTCAATATGTACCTTGTAACACTCAAATTTCTGTATCAGATCGATTTAGGGCTTCAAGGAGTCAAGACTTGGTTTTTGGGTAAATCCAAGGCTCACGACGTGAGCCATATAAGGCTCACGACGTGAGGAGTGGTTAAATGAAGATTCTGATTTAATCAGGGCTCACGACGTGAGCAATAAGAGCTCATGACGTGAGATACGATGTAGCCAAAGCCCATGATCTTTTAGAGGTTCCCTTCGTATTTAAACCCCATAAAGCTCATTTTAGGGTTCCTAAACAACCTCCTTCGTCCCTAAGCTCAGTAAAACCCTAACCCTATCCTCTCATTGTGATCGTTAAACCTTTGGTGGAGATTTGGAGGTTTAAAGAGGAATAGATCATCATGGAAGCCTAGTTTCAGCTTGAAAGTTTCATTTGCAACCTCTAGCTACACTTCTGGACCAATGTGAGTAATCAAGATCCAAGTTTTATGTTTCCTTGTTGCTAGATCTAAGGTTTTATGCATATTTATCCAAAATCTTAAGGGTTAGAGTGTTGGGACTCCATAAAGTTGGCAACTTTATGGGTCCTTAGGGTCCCTTGGTGCTTATATGTTATAGATCTGAAGTTTGAATGATGTTGGAGTTCATGCATGAGAATGTATCTTCTTTTTCTCCATGAATGACCTAGTTTGAGAACAAGTCTTGTATTGGACATACAAGACCTTAAAACATCGATATTTATGATCCTTAGTGTGTTAGGAAGCCTCCTAGAAAAGTTGGATTAGTGGCTTAATGGATTAAGAAGTTTTTGGATCAACATGGCTTCCAGACTATTCTTACGACGTGAGGAGATGCATGTCACATCGTGAGGGTGGTGAGACTCGAATATTTCGTCATGTAGTGGCTCACGACATGAGCCATAGATGGTCACGTCGTGAGGGTCTGCTGACTGTTGACTTTCGTTGACCGTTGACCGTTGAAATTTTGACTAAGTTTGAATTTAGGTCAAACTTGTGGATTTTGGGCTATTGATTGAGATTCTATCTGGTTCTGGTGTTAGTGGATTTGCGGGAGCAAGCAGTGTTGAGAAAGGGATCGTATCGCAGTGATCAGAGTTTTTCGATTCAGGTGAGTTTCACCTCATTCTACTGTGGGTTGAAGGCACCAATGCCAGCCCACTAGTTGAGGTTATCTGTTAGTAGAGGAATGCCCTAGGGATTGTATATAGTCTTGTAAGATAGACTGAGGACTCTTAGTCTAGGCTCTCTTAGATGTTACTTGTTTGGTTGTGGTTCTAGAGTAGGACCACCTGTCCGAGTGGCTATCTCACCTCTGAGTATATACTGTCATGCATTCCTTGGATTGTTGATACTTAGTATGCTTCTATGCTGTAGTGATATGTTAGATTCGTATTCTGGTATCGAGTATGATGCTATGATGCTACACTGTAGTGATCTGTTAGATCTGTATCCTGGTATATAGGATGTTGCTATGTGGTAGCGATATGTAGTACTGTAGGTCTACTTGTACTTTCTAGTCATCACCTAGTGGAGTTCCCTATGGATTGTAGGTGGTTATGTAGGATAGCCTGAGAACTCTTGATCTAGGCTTTCTTGCATGTTCCTTGTTTGGTTGTGGCTCTACAGTAGGATCATCTGTTCTGGTGGCTTTCTCATCTCTGGTTACTTATGGTTATGCATTTCATGGAGGTTAGGTGGTAGAGGGATAATGTGTTGTAAGAGGGATAATAGGTTGTAGTGGGTTGTATGATTACTGTTTTCTTGTATTTTATGCCTGCTTGATCCTTGATTGTTTATATGTCGACATATGGTGGTAGTGGATTGAGGCGGTCCTGATTTGTGTTGTAGGCCAAGATACCCGGTGCAGGCAGACTGTAAGTCAAAGGCACATAGGCTCGAAAGGAGCGGTTGGGTTGAGGCGTTAGGCCAAGAATCCCTTGGCATTCCAGTTCGAGGACTGATTGGGCCTGGGTATTCCAATAGGGAGGTTGTGGGCTGGTGTGCATGTTTGTATGTATATTGTATGGGGTATTTTGAGGGAAACTCATTAAGCTTTGTGCTTACACAGTTGTTTATTGTTTCAGGTATCATCAGTCATCATGGGAAGGCAAAGGTGTGACTGTACACATTTGTAACGCCTAGATCCCTGGTATGCATTAAATATTTATTTATTCATTTTATGAGAAGGACTTAACAAGTTAGTGGCCCTAACTCGTCGAGTAGAGGTCAGATTATGCGCTGGGTTTAAGCTGTCTACTCGACGAGTCGAGAGCCCTCGACTTGTCGAGTAGATTGGCCAGAGTGAAACCTTAATTTCGGGGTTTTGCACCATATTTAAGCATCTTAATCCCCACCCCTTAGCCTCATTTCCAGCCTCTAAGTCCCAAACCCTAATCCACGAAATCCTAGAGCATTTTATGAGTGTGTGAGCATTTTGTGAGTGATTTTGTGTGCTCTTGAAGCTAGAAGAAGAAGAAGGAGCTAGAAGGTTCAAGGAGAAGATAGTAGATCCAGAGATTTCGTCCCATCCTCATCATTTTCTGGTAATCAAGCCTCAAACTTGTCTTGTAGTTTCTTAGATCTCCTTATGGTCACTTTTATGGGGGTTTTTGTCCAAGAAGCTTGATTTATGAGACTTGGACGTCCAAAGTCGATGTTACATTCAAATATGGAACCATTAAGGGCTGCTATGGCATAAAGGTGCAAATTTTATGCCTTTGGAGCCCCATGCAAGCCTTTAGGATGATATAATGGCCTTTTATGCCCCAAAAGGCCATGCATGTGGAGAAAGGTTGGAACTTTACGTGTTTAACTAGTGTTAGGAGAGTAGATCTGAAGTTGTAAGCCTTATTTTGGTGAATGGTAGGCTTAAGGACCAAGGAATTAGGGTTTGAGCTAAACCCTTTAAGAAGGGGTATTAAGGGGTAAAGTCAGAAACTTTACCCTTAAAATGTCATTTTCATGGTTATTGTGAAGTATGAAGCTTGGATCTGTAGTGTAGGGGCTTAATCCTTTAAGATAGCTCAAACAGACAGGGGAACTCGGCGAGTCTGGTACGGGACTCGACGAGTTGAAGCTGGGTGTCCCGATCTCATGACAGGAAGAACTCGACGAGTCTGGGAAGGGACTCGACGAGTTGACTTGGATTACCACGAGTCTGAGTTGTACAGGAACTCACCGAGTTGGGAGATAACTCGACGAGTTAGGTTGACTGGGAGTTGACCTTGACTTTGTCTTTGACCAGGACGTTGACTTTAACCAGGGGTACAATGGTCATTTTACCCTAAGAAGGATTAGCAGATTCTGATTAAGTGTTGTTGTGAAATTGATAGCCGGGGAGTCATTGCAGCAACCGTCAGGGATTCCTCACACAAGATTTCACAGCTAGCATTTGAGGTGAGTTTTCTCCAGTAGGAACGGGTCTACGGGCACAATGTCGACCCGTTTAGATATTAGTAGTTTTGGGCTACGGTCCGATGCCGGGCAGGGCCCGATGTAGGTTGTATGCTCTCCGGATTACGATCCGATGTCGGGGCGGTCCCGAGGAACGTTTATGTATTCTTGATGTCTTTGTGATTCTTGCATGTTATGTGTTATGTGTTCCGGGCTTCGGTCTGATGCCGGGGCAAGCCCGATGTATGTTTAGCTTATATGTTATGTGTGTATGTTCCCGACTCTGGTATGATGTCGGGGCAAGCCCGATGAATGTTTATATGCTAGTAATGATATGCTATGTTTATATGCTTATGTTATATGCTTATCTATATGAGATGTTGAATGTCGGGGCAAGCCCGATGTCGGGCGTGGCCCGATGCCAGACGCGGTCTAATGCCGGGGTAAGCCCGATGCGGGGCGGGGCGGGGCTCGATGCTGGGTAAGCCGATGACGGGTTCATCCCGATGCAGTTGGGCGGAGTCCCAAAGTATGTTATTTGTTATGTGTATGGTATGTGGTAGTCTGGGGAGACTCACTAAGCTTCGTGCTTACAGTTTTCAAATTTGGTTTCAGGTACTTCCACTAGTAAGGGGAAGGGCTCGGGATGATCGCATGGCACACACCACAGTTTTAGCCTGGGATGTTTAGACTCTAATATTTTTCTCATATGATTTTGATTCAGTATTTGACATGATGTTTTGAGATACATGATTCTTGATTTTCTTTATAATGGATGATTTCTGGTTTTATTATAAGTGTTAAAATGAAATTTTTGGACTGTATTTTTGGGATGTTTCAAGTTGGTATCAGAGCCTTGGTTTGAGGGATTCGGGCACACTCTCGGGTGTATCTGAACTCAAACTAAGGACATGGTATGAAAATTTTCAAAATAAAATCATTTTTACAAAAGAATTTTTAAAAGAGAAAAGAACTTTGAAAAGAGAAAAAGGGTGTGGTGCATGCAATCAGCCGAGCTCAAGTAAGTACTCCCAAATTACCCATATAAGTTATGTTATGATATGTTTATGAGAATTGCATGCTAGATTAGGACTAAAGATCTAGGAAGGATGCCTTATGTTCCTATTATATGTGTAGCAGCTTTATGAGAATTGCATGCTAGATTAGGGCTAAGGATCTAGGAAGGGATGACTTATGTGCATGTTATGTGTATCTCAGCTTTATGAACCACATGCTAGTACAGATTATTCAGTGAGGGCCTAAATGTGATATGCTTGATGATGTGTACTCGATGCTCGAATGCTGCTTGCTTTGTGCTTTTAGGAGTTCTAGTTATCTCTTACTAACTAGTAAATGAATATGTTAAGTTACATATTGCGAGGATTAAATAATTTCAAAATGTTAGTTCTAGCTCTATTGCGCAACTCTTGTTTGAGTCCAACCGTTGTAGGGTAGGATCTCTCATTCGAAGAATTATCTAGTCTTAGTGACATGTAATAGTATTCACGAGCTAGTTAGGGGGAGATAGCAGGGATTTCTTATGCAACTGATAGCGGAGAGTGGGTTGGTGATTACCCTAGGGCAGGCCTAGGATGAGTTTATCATGAGATCAACAGTAGTAGTAGAAGGGACTTGGTGGAGTCGAGGCAGTTCTTGATGAAAGTACAGATAGATGTGGAAAGTAGTATAGGCCCGTACTACTGAAAGCAGAGGATCCGTACTCGAATCAAGGAAGGCTGAGATGAATCCAGGAAACTTGTAGTATGTTAGCTACCTCGAGATATGATGAGTATACTGATGTTTTTTATGGTGTATTTTCAGTATGGTGATGCTACGCACTAGGCCGATTGGCACTTCAGGCACTGGAGAAGTATCAGGCTCGGGCTCTGGAGCCGGGCAGATGGACGAGCAGACGAGGGATTTTGTTTCGTCTGAGATCACGCGTAGCATTTTAGGGCAGACTCCTGTGATCTTTGGTTCGGTCAAGGAGGGTATTTTGGAACTTCTGGATGAGAAGTTGAGCGCTTTCCGCACTGAGGTGGCGGCCATGATGGGGTCGTGCACACTGACTTTTCGGGAGTTCAGAGCATGTGGAGCTCCCGACTATCATGGGGCACGGGACCCCATTGCTAGCACAAGATGGTTGGCAGATTTCGCCAACACATTCCACACCAGCAGATGTCCCGAGGGGGACAAGGTCAGACTTGCGTCTTGTCTTCTGAAAGACAGGGCATGTGACTGGTGGGAGGGGGTTGGGAGAGCCATTGGAGATGATGCAATTTTGGATGCGATGACCTGGGGTGACTTTTTGACCAGGATCAGGGTTGAGTTTGCACCTGTGATTGAGGTGCAACAGTTAGCTAGGGAGTTCCAGGATTTGGAGTAAACGATAAAGACTGTGGCAGAGATCACCGCCAAGTTTAGGGAGAGGGCCCTTCTCGTTCCGCAGTACGCGGCGGACGAGGAGATGAAAAAGGCCCGATATCATGAGATGTTGCGGAGTGATATCCGCTAGTTTATGAGCCGATCCAGCTGCAAGACGCTGGAAGACATGATTGCTAGGGCTCGAGAGAGGGAGTTGGATTTGGAGATGGAGAAGAAGAGGAAACCTGAGGGGGTTTAGTCAGGGAATGCGAGAAAGAAGCCTAAGGTATCAGATCATAGATCTAGGAGCCAGCAGAGTCGCGACCGTTGTGGCAAGTGCGTCAAGATGCATGAGGGAACGTGCAAGGCAGGGAGCTCGAGCTGCTACAAGTGCGGTCGAGTTAGTCATTTAAGTAGAGATTGCACAGCTACCACCACCACCACGACAACATCAGATCTGATTTGATTTTAGTGCAATCAGAGGGGACACAAGCGGTCCCAGTGCCCGAGGTTAGCAGCGGTGGGAAAGGTGACGGTACCTTCTCCTGCTACATTGAGGATTGCGGATGGCCGACAGGGTTGGCTGAGGCGACCACGGCGCGGAGCAGGGCTTTTCAGCTTACTGCCGAGGAGGCACGAGCAGCTCCTGACGTGGTGACGATTATGTATCTTCTCCTTATCTCTTTATGTTTAATTGTTATTGCTTATGTTTATGTGTTTTATTATAGGTTCGTTCCTTGTAAACGATATCTCTGCTCTCGTATTGTTTGATTCGGGGGCTACCCGATCGTTTGTGTCGCTCACACTTAGCAAGTGATTTAGTAGGGCTCCGGGGGAGCTGGACTTTCCATTAGATGTTGAGATAGCGGATGACAGGACCGTCAGAGTTGCGAGGGTTCACAGAGGTTGTACACTTTAGTTATTCGATGAGCAGTTTTCAGTGGATCTGGTTCCTATTCCCATGCGAGGGAATAAAGTTATAGTGGGTATGGATTGGTTAAGCCCCAATAGGGGCAGTGATCGACTGCGAGCAGCAGCTAGTAAGGGTTCAGACTCCTAGTGGGGGAGGGCTAGTTATACAGGGCGAGAGGCCACAACGCGGACCAGTTCTATGTTCAGCAGCGAGGGCGAGGCGTTAGCTTCAGCAGGGTTACACAGGTTATGTCGCATATATGATGGATACCCGGGATAAGGGTAAGGCGATAGTGGATGATGTACCAGTTGTGCGAGAGTACTCGAATGTATTCCCGGATGATTTGCCTGGGATACCTCCGGAGAGACAGGTTGAGTTTAGGATCGACTTAGTCCCTGGTGCGGCTCCGATAGCCAAGGCACCATATCGGTTGGCTCCTCCTGAGGTGCAGGAGTTGTCTACGCAGCTGCAAGAGCTGCTAGACATGGGATTTATCAGACCGAGTAGTTCACCATAGGGAGCACCGATCCTTTTTGTTAAGAAAGGGATGGTTCGCATCGGATGTGCATAGACTACCGGGAGCTGAATAAGGTAACGGTGAAGAACTGTTACCCCTACCGAGGATTGATGATTTGTTTGACCAGCTACAGGGTGCACCTTGGTTCTCCACTATTGATCTGCGATCGGGTTATCATCAAATGCGATTCAGGGACGAGGATGTCCAGAAGACAGCTTTTAGGACTCGCTATGGGCACTATGAGTTCGTGGTGATGCCGTTCGGGCTCACCAATGCTCCAGCCACGTTCATGGACCTCATGAACCGCGTGTGCAGACCGATGCTGGATTGGTCTGTGATAGTCTTCATCGATGATATCTTGGTCTATTCCAAGACTTAGGAGCAGCATGAGGAGCACCCGAGGGAGGTGCTGGAGACACTGAGGAGGGAGAGACTTTTTGCAAAGTTCTCCAAGTGTGAGTTTTGGTTGCGCGAGGTGCAGTTTCTTGGGCATCTCGTCAACCAGAAGGGTATTTTGGTCGATCCAGCCAAGATAGAGGCCGTAATGCAGTGGGAGCTTCCGAGGTCTCCAACTGAGATTCAGAGTTTCCTTGGTCTAGCGGGTTATTACCGAAAATTCATCCAAGATTTCTCCAAGATCGTCGTTCCCTTGACCCGACTGACCAAGAAGTTGGTGACATTCCGCTTGGGGCCTGAGAAGCAGGCAGCCTTTGAGACTCTTAGACAGCGGTTATGCGAGGCACCGATTTTGACTCTGCCCGAGGGAGTTGATGACTTCGTGGTTTTTTGTGATGCATCGATTACGGGCATGGGTGCAGTACTGATGCAGAGGGGTCATGTGATAGCTTACGTGTCGAGGCAGTAGAAGCCTCACAAGGCTAACTATCCGACACATGATTTAGAGATGAGGGTTGTGGTGTTCGCCCTCAAGATTTGGCGGCATTACCTCTACGGGGTTCGTTGTACCATTTACACGGACCACAAGAGTTTAAGGTACCTCATGGATCAGCCGAATCTGAACATGAGTGTAACGCCCGTGTTTCTGGGCTAAGCATTAAAGACGATGTAATAGTATAGGTCAACTATTGTAACATGTTTTGAAGTAATAAGACTGAATTATGTGCTTTATATTTAATTATGATGATATAATAAATTAAGGATAAAAATAAGCGTCGAAAGTAATATGTTAGATAAAGCCGATATGTATGAAGGAAGTTGTAGTGGTCGAAACTAGGCTTCCGGAGATATAAAGAATACCTAAATCCGAGTTATAACGAAGAAGTTATGACTTGTTGAACTTTCGCGACAGAACTGACACGACGTTGTGTGACGTAAAAAGTGAATTTACGATAAAGTGCTTTTTAGCCTTAGCGATATAAACGAAAGTCGTAGTGTTCGTTAAACCGAGAGCGTGCATAAAAAGAACGCCAAAATCTGACTTCGTATGAGGAAGTTATGGTTTTTCGAAGTTTCGGCTTAGCTGTATGCAGCCTGAAACTCGAATTTTAGATCTAGTGATTTTTTGCCGAAACAACCTATATGAGAATCAAAGATCTTGTTGATAGTAGTTCAACGATAAAAAGACAGACGAAAACGGACGTCGGATGAAGAAGTTATGAATTTTTAACGGACTTTTCCTGTCCCGACCTGTTAAAAATATAACTTTAAAAATTAAGTCAAAAAGGAGTATAAACGAAAGTTGTAGAGCATAAATTCACCTACGCGTGGATATAAAGAACGTCAACAACGAAGTTCGTATGCGAAAGTTACGAAATTTTGAAGTTTTGGGCACAAACTTCGAGGCTGGTCCGAAAGAGTACGCCCAGCGTACTCGTGTAAGTATTCTGGAGTCCGTCACCCTCCCTAGACCTGGCAAAAGCTGGCATGACACGATAACCCGACACGAAGTTAGCGGGTTAGGGTCAGAGATTTCGACCCGTTTATGTACACGGGTTGACACGACACGACACGAAAAATAAACGGGTAGGGTTGGGGTCAAGATTTTCAACACGAAGATGACTCGATGATGACCCGTTTAATTATATATGATATTTTAAAATTTTTATATTTTATAAATATATTATATATAGTTAAAATTATAATAAAAACAATTTTGGGCTTTTTAATATTTGGGCTGCTAAAAAGTAAAAACCAATTGACGGGTCCATTAGGTTTAGGATTCACAAGATGTTCCAAAAACCTAATCTAATTTTGTATTCACATTTCACAAGTTTTGTATAATCGTATCATATCCGCTCCGCCTCCCTCAATCTCTCTGTCTGTTTGGGTAGTTCAAATCTGTTCCGAGTTCAGACCTTCGACTTCAACAATCAACGTTCGCCATTCAGATTTCAGCAACACGATTAGTCAATTAAACGACTTCTTCTGCTTCGTTCATTGTTCACGAATCACGACTTCACCGGTTCACCCCTCCCGACCTCTCCTTCACCAGGCGCATCGCAGCCTCTCCACTCTCCAGTTGTCCTTCACAACTTTGTTTCCTCTCTCAGGTAGGTTCAATTGTTCTTTATCTTTACAACCAAGTATTAAACTATACACGATGATCACCCATTTTCTGTTCTTTGTCTTTATTACAGCTAATTACAATGGATGAAACTATTAATTTGTCTGGTGATGAAGGTGAAGAGGAGGTTGGAAGCGTTCCAAATAAAGCAGAAGTTCCATCGGGTTCTAAAGCTTCTAAAGCTGCTAAAGCTACTAAGGTGAAAGCAAAGAAACTGAAACCAAACTTATCTGGTAACCCTGTGAAACGCCAACGTAAGCTTACTTCCCCTGTTTGGAAACATTTTGAAATGATTGATGAATTAGATGAAAATGGAAATATTCAGTGTAAATGCAAGATATGTGGGACTAAATACATTGCTGAAAGTAGTCATGGGACAGGGAATATGCTTAGATATGCTAGTTCCTGTAACACAAATAATTATGCTGATGTTGGTCAACTTTTGATAAAAACTAGCACGAATGGTTCATTGGGAACTCGGTCTGCCATGTATAAGCATGATGAGTTTCGTGAATTAGTTGCAATTGCAATTGCTAGACACAATCTTCCTCTTCAATTTGTTGAATATGAAGGTATTAGGAACTGTTTTGCTTACTTGAACCCGGAAGTGAAAACCTTTTGTAGAAACACCATAAAAAGTGAGATAAAAAACATGTATTTGGTTGAAAAAAACAAGCTTTGTGATGTGTTGCAATCTATTCCTGGTAGAGTAGTACTAACTTCTGATTGTTGGACTTCTGTGACCACCGATGGGTATATTTCATTAACTGCTCACTTTGTTGATCAAAATTGGTGTTTGCAAAAGAAAGTTCTTGCTTTTACTCTCATGCCTCCTCCCCATACTGGTGTTGCATTAGCTGAAAAGGTTTATTGGTTGTTAAAAGAATGGGGAATTCATAATAAAGTAGTGTCTATAACCTTAGACAATGCATCTTCGAATGATTCTATGGCTGATGCTTTGAAATTGGATTTGGATTTGTTGTGTGATGGTGATTATTTCCATGTTCGTTGTTGTGCTCACATTCTCAACTTGATAGTACAAGATGGTTTAAAGGAATTAGATGAAGCTGTCATAAAAGTGAGAGACTGTGTTAAGTATTGCAAGGGTTCTCAAAACAGGAAAAATGCGTTTTTACGTGCTGTTCAACATGTTGGTCTTGAGTCCTCTAGAGGGTTAAGACAAGATGTCTCTACTCGTTGGAATTCTACATTTCTCATGCTAGATAATGCATTGTTTTACAAAAAAGCACTTCTTCAAATGGCAAAGACCGATGCTAATTTTGTTCATTGTCCTAGTTCTCAAGAGTGGTCCAAGATTGAAAAAATTTGTAAGTTTTTGCATGTTTTTCATGAAGTGACTTTAGCCTTCTCGGGTTCCAAGTATCCAACAGCCAATCTTTATTTTCCTAATGTTCTCAAGATAAGATTGCTTTTAAAAGAGGAGGTGGTAAGTAACGATGACTTTATAAAGACCATGGCAACTAGGATGAACTTGAAATTTGACAAATATTGGTCCGAGTTTAACACTATCATGGGTGTTGCTGTTATTTTTGATCCTCGTTACAAGTTTCAAGTTATTGATTGGGCTTTCAAAAAGGTATATGGCAAAACTTCCGATCTCGAGTTAGATTTGTTTAAAAAAAAGTTATTTTCCTTGTTTCATGAGTATGTAGCCAATAATATCAAGTCCAAGGCAAGTGAAAGCTCACCTCCCTCTCCTAAAGTTAATGAAAACTTGTCCGACACGTATATGACGGTAAAAAATGTTCTTCTTTTGTTTCAACTTTTTAATTGTTTTTTTATTTTTGTTTTCTAACTTTAATCTTTCTATTAGGATTTTGATGAATTTTTTAGTTGCGAGTTTACCACCGATGGTAAATCTGAATTGGAATCGTATTTAGAAGAGCCAAAACTACCTCGAATTGGTGATTTGAATGTGTTGGAATATTGGAAACCCCTTCAAGGACGGTTTCCCATTGTTTCTCAAATGGCTAGAGATATTTTGGCCATTCCAATCTCCACTGTTGCTTCCGAATCTGTTTTTAGTATAGGAGGAAGAGTTCTTGATGCTTATCGGAGCTCATTAAAGGCAGAAACCGCTGAAGTACTTGTTTGTCTTAGAGATTGGGCTTTTAAAGAATGTAAGAAACTAAAAAATTCATATATATATTTTTTCTGTTTTCCAGTTTTTCTGCAGAAAATGAAAAAAAACTGCACATTAAAAATTGCAGTTTTTATTGTTAAAAAACTGCACATTAAAAAAAATTTGCTTTGTTACTGTTTTTTTATAAAAACTACAACTTTATTATTTCTTTTTTTCATTTGTATGCTATCATCGATGTTTGTATTTGTAGCATCATTGCAACCTGGAATTGAAGAGTTATGCAAAAAGGTTACTACATTGAAGGTTGATGTTGATGAAGATGCAAAGGAAAGTGACACATCTGGTGCTCAAACACAACAATCTGGATTATGTTGAGGAAGAAGGATGAAGAAGAAATAGCTTGAAAAGACTTGATTTGTTTTGAACTTTTAGTCTTTGTTGGTATTAAACTTGTTTTTTTGTTGGATTGTAATATGTTTAATGTTTTGGTCATTTGGATGATTACTTGAAGTCTTGAACTTTCAATTTCTTTCGTTTTTGGTATTTCATGACATTTGGATGATTACTTGAACTTGTAATTTCTTTTTTTTTGTTATTTTCTTTTTGATATTTGATGACAAATTGACAATGTTAACTTTGTATTTGGTTTACCATTTTATGTCAAATTCACGGGTCGTGTCGGGTTACACGGGTTGGCGGGTTTCACATTTTTTATAGGTTAAACGGGTTACACAGGTCGTGTCAGGTTGACACGGTTATAACCGAGTCGTGTCTGTGTCAGCTTTTCCAACCCGTTTATTAAACGTGTCGTGTCCGTGTTAACTACCCTCAACCCGTTTAATGTTCCAACCCGACACGAACCCGGCACGACACGACCCGTTTGCGAGGTCTAACCCTCCCTACTCCTTTGCATGAGAGACACGTGTCATAGCCTTGACGCGTCCTATATGATCCCTTCGTACGCCCAGCGTACTCGTTGAAGAAGCAGTACGCCCCGCGTACCATAAAGTTACGCCCAACGTAAATCGAGTGTTCAGCCACAATAAATAGTGAGCGAGGCCATCCGACTTTTGTTTACAAAATTTACTTCCTCTCACCCTCTACTTTCCTTTTTGTTACATTAAATACCCCAAGCCTATTATATCATCCTAGCATCATAAGCAAGCCCCGGAGAGCCCGAAGATCCCGAGAAAAGAGTTTTTCGAGACGCAACTCTACCCGAGTGAAGCCCGGTTTTTTAGAACACATCCCGGTTTCCTAAAAAAAAGATTGTTTTAAGGGACGAAGTGTTGTCCAACCGCCGTCTTATCAAGTGAGTGTGTAGTCACTTTCATCTTACACATAGATATGAAGTATTTTCTATAAAATACGTGCTATGTGTAATTATATTGTTTGTTTATTTGAGATGGGTGTTGAATAGATGTTTTATACAAGTTTTAAAATGTATATGTATTTTTATCTACAAATATGTTGAGTAAAACATGGGTAGATGAAATAGTTGATGAGTGTTAAAAAGATGAGAGGTATCGATGTTGTTGTTGTTGTAGTCATCTAGCGGAGTATAGATGACGACCACAGACCTTTCTAGACAGTCCAGTGGAACGTTAGCAGGCTCGTAACTTGTAGGTGTTTTTGAACTATGTGTTCATTAGATGTCTTTGAACTATGTAAGCATCAACTATTGTAAGACTTGTACCCTAAGTGAACATCATACTCTATACTCAATCAAAATCATTCATCTGAATCAAAACTCCTGAGTGAAGTTCAAAACCTAATACAATGCATCTCATCTAGTTAACTATGGGTCTGAAACCCTAAATATCCCGGTTCGAATTTAGTATGGACTAGGATCCTCTTATTGGGCCTAATGGGCCAGTAAACCTTCTGTTTGATGATTTTGGGCCAATGAAACCCATTTGGGCTCTAGTTGGGCCCACATTCGTCAAACCATAGCAATTGGGCCATGTTGGGCCTAAAATAACTTACTTATTTATCATGAACATTGATGGGCCGTGAACCCATCCCCTCATCTCAATTGGGCCGTGAACCCATCTTCTCGTTTACAATTGGGCCGTGAACTTCATCCTCCCCCATTCACGGCCCACTTTAAAAAAACCAATGGGATATTAGGGAGTGCCATCTCACTAATGACCAACAAATAACAAGGTAATTACATCTCAAATCTCCATGCAATACACAACAAGGATCCATGCAAACTCATGTTTCCATAAAATATCTTGTCACTCTCTTCTTCTTCTTCTTCTTCTTCTATTTCTCGGCCATAGAGAACCACCATCACTCTCATTTCCTCCTTCACTCTTAAATAGAAACTCTCTTTTCCTTTCCTCCTCAAAAACCGTGGATGTGTGTGTGTTCAAGAAGGTCCCTCCAACTTACATACTAGAATCATTATATTTTCGAGGATCCTCTCAAGAAAGCTTCTAGGGCCGAGATCCTTCTCAATCTTCATCCAATACCGAAAACAACAACCCAAAGTGAGTTCATACCCCCTATTTTCGGTTTTTACTATGTTTTGGGGGGAGAATACAAGTTGTCTTGTGTAGATCTATGTGTGTATGCTAGATATTGTGTGTTTTTCATGTTATATATGTGATTATGTGTCATAAACACCATGAACTTAAAGATCTACTAAACTATGATAGATATAGTTTGTGGCATACAATACTAATTTCTAAAAACAAGAGTACAATACTAAATATGTAACGACATAATTTTTCAAAACAATTTTCCATTTTAAAACATACTTTCATTCACACGATAATCATAAAAACATAATGTGTCCACTATATCATAACAAAACATGTCCCCAGAATCTCAATAACATAAACTCTGTAAGTGTGTACGGATCACGTCGGCGCCTTCCCGCGATCCTCGCTAGTACCTGAAACACATATCATAACAACTATAAGCATAAATGCTTAGTGAGTTCCCCAAATACCACATACCATACATACGCCTTTCCAGACCATAACTCTATAGGATCTTCCAATCCATGTGTCTCAGGGACTTCCGTCCCAAGTCTCGGTAGACCTTCCGGTCCTATCCGTATCGACCTTCCGGTCCGTAACCTCTTGACCTTCCGGTCCATACCATACATAACATACATAGCACATACATATCACATAACAGCACATAACACATACATCTCATAGCATACAAGACCTTCCGGTCACACATAAGTACCCTTCCAGGTACAGTATAGTGAGAAGACTCACCTCAATGAAGTCGGATAACCTCTCGTGCTCAACGTCCCGACTTAGCCTCCTCCTATTATTCAAATAACATTCTCGATCAATACTCTCTCATGATCTCATCCCTACAGACTGGGTAGAAGGCCATTCTACCCTTCCCTGAACTCTCCTGAATCAGTCTTGACCAGAACCCTAAAGTCAACGAAAGTCAACGGTCAACTTTGACCCGACTCGTCGAGTGCACATAGGCGACTCGACGAGTCCATGCGGGTCCTCTGAATCCTTCAGTCTCTCTTGGCTCGTTGAGTCATCCTTCCACTCGACGAGCTACGCCTGTCACGAGTCGCGGGGCAACCCCGACTCAGCTCGTCGAGTCTGCTTATGGACTCGGCGAGTTCATTCCATGCTCACACTCAAATGACCTTCTGAGGTCAGATCTGTTCCTCTAATCCATAGATCTGACCTTCCCAAACTCAATAAACACGTAAAGGTTCGAACTTGATACTCATGCAACGTCCAAATGACTCTACTCGGAGATTTAGCCCCAAATACAACATCCTAAGTCCATTTCTTCCATTACTCCTCATAAAGCAAGATGGAATAAGTTCTCTGGACCACTAAGGATCTAGATCTGAAGTCTAACATGATAAGGGACCATATTCCCAACAAATCAACCCAATAAAGGGTATAGAAAACCCTAGATCCATGGATTCTTTAACAAAATAGAAATAGGGTCGATATACTACCTCAAGGGTGATGTCCTTTGCTTGAAATCCACAGATATGCAACCTCTTAGGCCTCCTCTAAGCTGGAATCAACTTCTTCTTGCAAAACCAACCCACAAAGGTCAAACAATGGCTTCTTCTCTCTCACAAACGCTCAAGCACTAAAAGGGTTTCTCTCAAGGGTCTGGTAGCCGCAGATGGTGGCTATAAGGGTCCTTAAATAGGTCCCAAACCCGAGAAATTAGGGTTTCATTAAACAGCGTGGACTCGCCGAGTCCACGTATGGACTCGCCGAGTCCTTCATTAAATCAGACCAAAACATGCGCGATCCCACTCGGCGAGTCTGGGCGCCTACTCGCCGAGTCCCTCTCTAAAATTCAATATAAAATACTTAAAATAAGATACCTGGGAATTCGGATGTTACAAAATAATTATTTAAGTATAATTATTTTTACTCTACAAGTATACGTACAGTTTCAAGTACAAGAGAACACTACAACAGTACACGTAAACTAGTTAATACATGGTTGTGAGGCACTACTTCAATTGTACCCTTCGGGGTGTGGAACTAAATCCAACCACAGTATAACCAGAGTCTCCTGGAGGGAGAGCGTGAGATTTGTGAATAGATCTATTCGGGACTAACAATCCCACACCTAAACTGCTAGCTACAGTTAGGCAGGCATGCCTGGGGTGACAAATGTCATAACATCCGACGCCCGAAGAACGTCGTAGAGGTCACTAGGTCATATCAATCATGGTTATACCAAACTCATAACAGTATAAACTAACCATTGTTTACGGGATTTCAATTCTTCAAATAGTTTTATTTTCATTAATAGAACTACCATACACTACAACTGGAGGATTCCATGGAATGCAAATACATGGTTTTATTTTAAGTAATAAAACTACAATACATACTGGTGGTAGCCAGTGTTTTCATACAAAACACACTATACATACTGGTGGTAGCCATGTTTTTCATACAGAACACATTATACATTAATGGTGATAGCCAGGGTTTTCATACAAAGGTTTTCGTATAGAACACACTATGCAATACAACTGGTGGTAACCAGGTATACAGACTAACATTTTCATATTCTACTACAAGATACAGTAACGAACGTACATTTTGGTCTTAGGGTTTAAGACTACTTTTCATTAATAAAGAAAATATTGGATTTTCTTGAGAACATGCAAACATTTACAGATTCACAGACAGGTTTTCATTACAAAAACATACTTATGAACTCACCAGCTTAAATGTTGATACTCTTTCAAAACCGCTTGTATTCTCAGGGAACCGGTAGACAGGTACACCCGTAGGTTTTTGAGAAGATGGATCTTTTAGAGCCGCGTCTTTTATACTTTTGGTTATACATTTTGTTGTTACACAAACTATGTATCGAACAAATGTAAATATTCTACTTATTAAATGTAATGGTTGTGTTTGCTTTGATTACTATGATGCAATTGTTGTGATACTGTACATGACGTCCTCCACCCCCGAACATTTCCGCCGCTCCGGTTTGGGGGTGTGACAGATTGGTATCAGAGCATTGTTTATAGTGAACTAAGTATATCAAACCTTACATGATATACAACTATTAACTCTTTTGGGCCGAAGCGCTCTGAACTAAAGGTATACTTCTAAAATCTAAGTATTTTATAAAGAAGTATACTAACACTACATATACCAGAAGCGGTATCACAAGAAGAACAAAACAAAAGTATTTAGATGTTGGACATTGCGATCAAACCTGGGCAGTTATGTAATCATACCTGGGATAAATATAGTCTGATCAACTATATTTATTTGAGATACGACCAACATGTGTTTGGGAGTGATAGTGGTGTTGCGACAAGTCTAAAACTTACCAAACTCTATACAAAAGAGAACAATAGAACAAAACATACAAACTAAAATACTATAGGAGTATTTGGTAGCACTTCGATACTAGAGCCAAACACATTGTACATATTTCATTCCAAGTGTTGCTATAATTTCATGGCGATTGTTTACTTGCATTAAGTAGACTCCCACTGTAAATCGCTTGATAGAACACTATAACTGTCAGGATAAGATATACATTGTTCAATATCACCTTACTTCTGACCACTATAGAGGACTTATCTTCGTTTTTCTCATAAATTATTTTAGAGAAAGATGCCTCCGAAGAAGAAGTCCAACCAAAAGAACAACAATCCACCACCGCCGCCACCTCCTCAGTTCGATCCTGTTGTGTTCCAAGTAGCAATTACAGCCGTTGTGGCTACCGCTATGTCGCAGATCAATTCTAGCGACACTAGCGGATCGTGTAGTGGTACCAATCCCCTTAATCTCGATGGCAGTCATGGACACACGACGGAGTGTTCATACAAGGACTTCATGAACGCGAAGCCCAAATCTTTCGATGACACTGGAGGTATCATTGACCTAACCTGATGGTTCGAGAAAATCGAATTAATCTTCGAGATCTGTGCGTGCCCCGCGACCAGCAAGGTGAAGTTTGCAGCGTGCACCTTCACCGATAGAGCACTAACTTGGTGGAACAGCCAAGTCAAATCCCTAACTCTTCTGATAGCCAATGTTATGAGTTCAGATGATTTAAAGGAGTTAATGCTAGCTGAATACTGCCCTAGGGGCGAAATGCAAAAGCAGGAGCAGGAGCTCTGGAACCTGAAGATGAAGGGTTCCGACATTGTTGCATACACTGCTAGGTTCAGCCACCTGGCTCTTCTGTGTCCCGGGATGGTCACCCCGAAAAGCAAGAAAGTTGAGAGATACATATGGGGATTGACACCCCCAACTCAGGGGAACGTCTTGGCTGCTAAACCTCTCACATTCGACAGTGCCAAGCGTCTGGCGCAGACACTGATAGATCACGGAGATAGTCAAGACTCCGTAACAGTCATTCCAGAACAACCTAAAGAGAGTGGTGGAAAGAAAAAGTTTTGGAACAAGCGCAAGGGCCAGCCTTCATAAGAGCCCTCCAAGAAGCAACAAACAGTGGCAGTCCATGCTTCTACCATTCCTGCTGCTGTTCCCACTGCTTAACATGAGGCAACGGCGATGGGTAGAGTTACTTAATGATTACGAGTGTGAAATACGCTATCATCCCGACAAGGCCAATGTGGTAGCGGATGCCCTCAGCCGGAAAGAGTACTCTGGTCGTAGAGTGAAGGCACTAACAATGACAATCCATTCCCATCTGTCCGCCCAAATCAGAGAGGCTCAACTGGAAGCCTTGAAACCATAAAACATGACGGATGAATCCTTAAGGGGAATGGAGAAGAACTTAGAGATCAAGGGAGACAGAGTTTACTACTTCATGAACCGGATCTGGACCCCAAAGTTCGGTGGTTACAGGGAGATAGTCATGAACGAAGCACATAAGACTCGATACTCGGTTCACCCAGGTTCAGATAAAATATATCTAGATCTCAAAAACATCTATTGGTGGCCAAACATAAAAGCAGAGATTGCTACCTACGTGGGCAAGTGCCTAACCTGTGCCAAGGTTAAGGTAGAATATCAAAAGCCCTCAGGTTTACTTCAACAGCTAAAAATACCCGAGTGGAAGTGGGAGCGGATTACGATGGACTTCATAACCAAGTTGCCCAAGACATCGGGTGGTCATGACACCATTTGGGTAATCGTTGATAGATTAACCAAATCTGCCCACTTCCTGCCAATCAAGGAAACCGACAAGATGGAGAAGCTGACCCGAACTTACATTCAAGAGATAGTACGACCGCATGGTGTGCCCATATCCATTATCTCGGACAGAGATAGTAGGTTCACCTCGCGATTTTGGCAGTCACTACAGAAGTCTCTTGGAACTAAGATAGACATGAGCACAGCTTACCATCCTCAAACTAACGGGCTGAGTGAGAGAACCATTCAAACACTTGAAGACATGCTGAGAGCGTGCGTTATCGACTTTGGCAAGTCATGGGATACCCATTTGCCACTAGTTGAGTTTTCATACAACAACAGCTATCACACTAGCATTAAGGCTGCTCCATTTGAAACCCTCTATGGCCGTAAGTGCAGATCCCCTATGTGCTGAAATGAGGTGGGCGACACGCAGCTAGCTAGAGGTCAAGTCCCTGATAGCACTCTCACTGGCCTTGAAATCATTCGATAAACCACCGAAAAGATCGTGCAAATCCGAGAACGACTAAAAGCCTCCAGAGGTAGACAAAAGAGCCACGCTGAAAAAAGACGAAAACCCTTGGAATTCCAAGTTGGTGACTGCGTTCTATTGAAGGTCTCACCTTGGAAGGGCATGATACGCTTCGGAAAGCGTGGAAAGCTAAATCCAAGCTACATTGGGCCATTCGAGATCCTCGCAAAGATCGTCCCCGTAGCTTACAAGCTAAGAGCTTAGCAACATTCATCCAGTCTTCCACGTGTCAAACCTCAAAAACTGTCTATCCGACGAAACTCTTGTGATTCCTCTTGACGAAATCGAGATCAACGAGAGTCTTAACTTCGTGGAAGAGCCAGTCGAAATCATGGATAGGGAAGTCAAACGAACGAAACAAAGTCGCATCCCGATAGTGAAGGTCCGCTGGAATGTCAAGCGGGGACCTGAATTCACTTGGGAGCGAGATGACCAGATGCAACAGAAGTATCCGCATCTCTTTCCCTTGTCCATAATTGTATTCATTTTAGAAAGAATTTCGGGACGAAATTCCCTCTAACGGGGGGATGATGTGACAACTCGATACTTTCTAGTCAACAAAAGTCAATTTCCGTTAAATCAAATTTCGAATTTTATTTATTTCGTTAAGTTCTTGTTGGTTAGAAAATAATCTAAAATATATAAATTAGAGGCTATATAAGTTTTCAGAACCAAAAACACTCGAAAAATCAAGATTTCCCTCGAAAAATCAGCAAGCTCGTTCTGCCAGGCGTTTACGGCCGTAAACCCCTGGGCCGCAAACTCCTGGGCCGTAAAACCGTTTACATCCAAGAACCCATCTCCGACCGTAAACCCAACCGGTATAAAGGTTTTTCCCGGAGAGATTCTTCATTTCTCACCTTTTTCACCCAAAAACTCTCTCAAGTTGCTCCCAAGAACCCCCCCAAGAACATTCATATCCTCAAGAACAAACCTTCAAATCTTCATATTTTCACCAAGAACACCAAGAACAACCTTCATATCTTCAAAGGCTGCAAACCCAGTTCACAACTGCAAACCCAGTTCATGGCTGCAAACCCAGTTCACGGCCGCAAACCCAGTTCACAGCCGTAAACCTAGTTCACGTGCACATAATCAACTGTGAGTTCAAACCCCTACACTTTTACTGTTTTTAACATTTTCAGAGGGGGAATACTAGCAAAAACACAAAAAAATCGTATGTTCTTATATAAAGAATTTCAACATAATTTAAAACTTATGCAATTGATTCAACTAAGAGATCACTACATTTTATAAAATATTTAGATATTTTATCCCTTTTGTAACATGCTGAGCATAAGGGAAGTTTTTAACATACAACCATAATTGCAAAGTTTTTGGGACAACACATGAATCGAATACATAACATACATGAAAACTATAATAGGTATAGTTTGGGACCCAACACACGGTTTATCATTTCCAGAGTTTATACATTAATGAACATATAAACTATGATAGATATAGTTTGTGGCATACAATACTAATTTCTGAAAACAATAGTACAATACTAAATAGTTATTTAAGTATAATTATTTTTACTCTACAAGTATACATACAGTTTCAAGTACAAGAGTACACTACAACACTACACGTAAACTAGTTAATACAGGGTTGTGAGGCACTACTTCAATTGTACCCTTCGGGGTGCGGAACTAAATCTTACCACAGTATAACCAGAGTCTCCTGGAGGGAGAGCGTGAGATTTATGAATAGATCTATTCAGGACTGACAATCCCACGCCTAAACTGCTAGCTATAGTTAGGCAGGCATGCCTGGGGTGACAAATGTCATAACATCCGATGCCTGAAGAACGTCGTAGAGGTCACTGGGTCATATCAAGAATGGTTATACCAAACTCACAACATTATAAACTAACCATTGTTTACGGGATTTCAATCCTTCAAATAGTTTTATTTTCATTAATAGAACTACCATACACTACAACTGGAGGATTCCAGGGAATGTAAATATATTGTTTTATTTTAAGTAATAAAACGACAATACATACTGGTGGTAGCCAGGGTTTTCATACAAAACACACTATACATACTGGTGCTAGCCAGGTTTTTCATACAGAACACATTATACATTACTAGTGATAGTCAGGGTTTTCATACAAAGGTTTTCGTACAGAACAGACTATGCAATACAACTGGTGGTAACCAGGCATACAGACTAACATTTTCATATACTACTACAGGATACAGTAACGAACGTACATTTTGGTCGTAGGGTTTAAGACTACTTTTCATTACTAAAGAAAATATTGGATTTTATTGAGAACATGCAAACATTTACAGATTCACAGACAGGTTTTGATTACAAAAACATACTTATGAACTCACCATCTTAAATGCTGATACTCTTTCAAAATTGCTTGTATTCTCAGGGAACCGGTAGACAGGTACACCCGCAGGTTTTTGAGAAGACGGAGCTTTTAGAGTCGCGTCTTTTATACTTTTGGTTATACATTTTGTTGTTATACAAACTATGTATCGAACAAATGTTAATATTCTACTTATTAAATGTAACGGTTGTGTTTGCTTTGATTACTATGATGTAATTTTTGTGATACTGTACATGACGTCCTCCACCCCCGAACGTTTCCGCCACTCCGGTTTGGGGGTGTGACAGTTTGGTAATGAGATTGTCGGATGGTTCGGTAATCGAGAGGTTACGAGGATATAGAAGAGTGGATGGATCTAAGTGGAGGTAATCATTTAGGACTATCAGGGAAGGTCAGTGAGGGAGTGTTGTAAGACTACGGGGTGTCGTAGCATTCACTAGTCAGTGAGGGAGTGTTGTAAGCCTACGAGGTGTCGTAGCATTCACTGATCAGTATGTGACGTAGAGGGTTTTTAGGCTGGGTAGCCTTGCCTTTTGGGTCTTTGGGAACCTGGTGGCTAGACCAGGTGAGGGACTGTTATATCTCGATTTGGGGAGGGGTTGTCATAAATCAGAAGGATTGGGGTGTAATGCACGCGCAGATTGTGGATCTCGGGTCATGAGTTGAATATCGGGTTGGTTATGGGTGAAATACCGAGTTAGGGATTGTACGTATTATGAGATAAAGGACTCGAATGCCAAGTGTCGGTTGAGGTGTTCAGGGTTAATGGATGGTTTCAACTTTGTTGTCAGACCAGGCTCTTGTGTTTAAGTTTGGCTCCATCTGTGTATTGGATATGCAAGTTGTGATTTCGGAATTTCAGATGGATTTCATTGTGAGAGGTCTTGGATTACATCCGATGTATTAGATTTGGGTAGGACGGTTTGTTTGGCTGAGGGCAGAGTATTAAGTTCTAACCTTGCTTAATATGTGAGTAGATCTCTTTTTGGTTTAGTTTGGATGCTTTTAGTCATGTTTGGGAGGTTGATGGGGTTGTAGGACATCCCAAATGCTATTCTTTTAGATCTATGATCCACATGAGCTCTTTTGGCATAAAGGTGCCAACTTTATGGTCCTGGGGGCTTCATGCATCTTTTAAGCTCTTCTTTTGGTCTCTTATGAGCTTTTAAGCCTCTCTTAGCCATGTATGAGTGTAAAGTTGGAAGCTTTACGTGACCATGCAGCCTTAAAGGACCAGATCTGTATTTTGGGCGTTGTCTTGATGATTAAGTGATTATTGATTAAGGCCTTAACCTTTTAAGCCTAGGGTTTGGGTTTTGAGCCCACTTGGTTGGTCTCTTAGGGTAAAGTTGGAAACTTTACCCTTCTAGATGCTATTTCAGTTAAGATCTGAGTGGGGAAGCTGTTGGTTTCATTTAATGACAGCTTAATGGATTAAGATGTTCGATTTTTGATGAACTCGACGAGTTTTTGGGAGAACTAGGCGAGTTGGATCGGTTCTTCTCGATTTTGCAGTCTGATGAAGGAAACTCGACGAGTTGGAGGGCAACTCGGCAAGTTGGGTCAACTTGGGTCGTTGACTTTGACTTTTGACTTATTTCTTTGACCAAGTTTGTCCCAAGGGGTGTTTGATGTAATCTGAGTTATATTTAAGGAGAATATGGGGTTAGTATAAGGCCCATATGGGATTAGGCCCAATTTGGAAAATTGGGCCTTTAGTGGGCCTTTGTGGATCTTTTGGTTTTGGGCCTTTTGGTTTTTGTTATTGAACCTCAATTTTGGTTGATGTTGGGGGTCAGGGGTAGAATGGTCATTTTACCCCAAGTATGGTTGGTGGGCCTTCAGATGGATTCCAATTGCTAATTGGGTTTTATATTTGATCTGATAGTTCGGAGGTGTCGTCAGGGCAGCAACTAGGGAATTCTTTCAGTGAGCTTCAGCAGTGTGAGGTGAGTCTCCTCACTGTGTTTAGCGGGTCGAAGGCACCAATGTCGACCCATAGTTTATTATGTTAGGATGCTAGTAGTCTGCGTGACTCTTACATGTGAATGTTTTGGTATGTATGTTGGGCGGGGCCCGATGGTTATTTTGTATGCTAGTATCAGGTTATGCATATATTATTTGTATGTGAACGGGACCCAATGATTTTACAGTATGTTATTATCTTTGTGATTTTCGCCTGTGTGTTATATGATTATGTGGTTATACGAGTGTGGGTGGGGCCCGTATCTCAGTCGAGTGTGGGTGGGGCCCGTATCTCAGTCGAGTGTGGGCAGGGCCCGTATCTCAGTGGGCTGGTCCGTTATGCGAGTGTGGGCGGGGACCGATCTCAGTTGAGTGTGGGCGGGCCCATATCTCAGTAGGCGGGGCCCGTTATGTGCTTACTTGTGTTGGGTATGAGGTATCTTGGGGAACTCACTAAGCTTTGTGCTTACGGTTTTAGTTTATGTTTCAGGTACTCCAGTTTTCAAAAGAAAGAGCTTGGGGTGATCGCAGCGCATACACCCTTGTTTTCTGCAATATGTGATCTTTGGGAATGAAATCTGATAATTTTTTTTTATTTGAAATGCTTTTCAATGTTGGAAAAAGTTACAATAGTGATTTGATTATAATAAAAATGAAATTTTTACCCTTCATTTTTGGGATGTTTCAAGTTGGTATATGAGCCTTGTTTCGAGGGATTCAGGCATACTCTCGAGTGTGCTGAACTCAAACTGAGGATATGGTAAGGTTTTTCAAAAAGAAATACATGTTCTTAAGAAAAGAGTTTTCTGAAATAAGAAAAGGGTGTGGTGCATGCAATTAGCCAAGCTCAAGTAAGTTTTCCCAAAATACTCATACATGTTATCTGTTATGCTTTTATCTGTGAATCTGTGGAATCGCATGCTAGTTAAGGCTAAGGATCTGCTTAGTTTTTGCATGCTAGAATTCTAGGAGAGATGCCTTTATATGCCTATTGTATGAGCTTTTAGACTTGCATGCCAGTTCTGATTAGCCAGTGATAAGTTGGCCTGTTATGTGATGCCTGGTAGCATAGGAAGCATTGGATGTTGGATTGGGCACGATTTGTATGCGTAAGGCATATTGCAGCGGGAGTAGGAGCTTGTAGTATGAATCTTAGTGTGTGGGTTTGGAGTGTTGCTGCATGAATTCTGCTTTCTTTGTGCTTTATGGAACTCTTAGGTGATGAGAGTTAACTACTAAGTGAATATGTCAAGTCACATGTGACAGGCGTTGAATAATCTCAGAGTGATGGATTTGACCTTATTCCGCAGCTCTTGTTTGAGTCCAACCGTTTTAGGGATGAGTCTGTTACTCGAAGGATTATCTAAGCTTTTTCGGATGTGATTGTATTCATGAGGTGGGTGACTGACATTATGAAGAGTTCTTCAGCAGCTGATGGCAGGTTGAGGTCGGGAACCTAGGAAAGCCTAGGGATTGCTTCAGTAGTTTTGTTGTATGGGTTAGCAAGTGCTAGTGTATGGAATTAAGAATGTGACTTAGAGGATTCAGGAGGATTCTTGAGGAAGGTATGGATAGGTGTGGAAGGTAGTATTGGGCTCGTACTACTGAAAGCACATGATTCATACTCGAATTAGGGAGAGTCGTGGATAATCTAATAATCCTTTGGGATGAGGATTTATATTCGGATCTATTGCATATTGTTCCGGTATGGTGTGAGGCACTCAAGAATGGGGTTCAGATTCTTGTTCCAACTCAGCAGCGGGTATTGAACCGATCGATGCGCAGCCGTGGGAGTGCATCTCATGGGAGATTACTCCTAGTGTTTCAGATTGGACCTTGGTGGTCTCTTGATGTAATCCCTCATGGAAGAACAAGAAAATTTCATCGTTGTGATGGATAGAACGATTGGATTTTGTAAAGGCGGATTCGGATAAAAGAGCATTCCAAGATTTACAGACACTCCTCATTTGAGAAACATGTTTTGCCAATAACCGGATGAATATGTCTGATAAAACTTCGCATGGGAGGTTCTCCGTAGTCATTGGGTGTCGTGGTGAAGCCATTTTTATGATGTCAAAGTAAACCTTCTTTTTCAAGTAAAAATTTTATGTGCTTCCAGCTTCCGCTTAGATGTGTATATTTGGTGGAGCTGCAAGGTAACAAGAGGACCTGTTAGAAAAAGGATCAGCTATAAGAGCCTGATCCAATTAACAAGATAAAAACCATAAATAAATAAGACAAATTTTAACTAAAATATATCCATTTTCAACAACACGTTTTAACTTAAAAAAAATGACTTTCAACAAACTTTAACTTAAACCCTAATAAAATAATAAATACTGACAAAACATTTCAATTTAAACACAACTTGACAAGGCACCCTAATTTGTAGGAATGTTAGGGTGTGTTCAATACTTCATTGTTCATTGTTGATTAGCTGATGAACATCAAATTCTTGCATGGCAATTGGTGATTATGTTCTTAATCCTGCCCTATCAGGCCTGTCATCACTAGTTTGAATTACCATCAATCATTTGGTTTATTTTTATTAAATTTTGGTTGTTGTTTTTAAGCTTTCTTTGAAAGATTCATGCTTCCTAATTCCAGATTTAGGGTTTTTGACATTATTTGTCAAGTCATTTTATAGGCTTTCCCCAACTCAAAATATTAGCTTACTTTTTGGTGACATTTTTCCATCTGACATTGGTGTATGAGTTAAACTAGTAGATTTTCACAAGTAAAGTTGGAATTTAAATCAATTATATGTTGTTTTTGGTGATATTGGTGAGAATTCTGCAAAATTTCTTTTGGGCTTTGATTGCTTTATTGATTGATCGATCATTGAAAAGAAACTCTAATAAAATTAAGTCGGGAAGACCGGAGACCAAAAGACATAGACCGGATAAGACTGTGAGTTAGAGAGACATACAGTGAGTGGCGGTGACACCAAGAGCCGGGAGATCAATGGCGCAGAACGACAACCGGTAGTGGGGAGACAGCGAGATGCACGAAAGTTTTTCCTTGGAGATAGTTCTGATAATTTCATTAATGATCCTGTTATCCGACCTATACCACCATCATATATCATTAGCCTTACATTTTAGGTCATTGTTACCATATAATTATCATTTGCCTTACCTTTTAAGTCATTATTACAATATAATTATCATTTGACTAACATTTATCATTACTTCATTATTACCTAATCAATAAAGTATTATTATTTATTAATTACATTTTAATTACTAACTTGATTAATATTAATAATTTTAAATTTAGTTTTTATTAAGATAAAAAAAACAACAATAATATTGTTTTTATGATATAATAATAAATAATATTATAAAAATAAAATTCCGAATAAATTTTCATCAACCTAATATCATTGATAGTAGAAAAAAATATATAAATAATATTATAAGAAAAATAATTTTCGAACAAATCTTCATCATTTAAAAAAAATTAAACACTACATAACAAAAATCTGAAACAAAAATAAGCAAAAACTAATCGCTTATTTTTTTCTATTAAACCTAATATCATTCATTGCAAACATATGTATAATAATATTATAAGAAAAATAAATTCCGAGCAAATCTTCATCATTTTTCAAAAAAAAATGTTACAGGGGGTGTTTATGATTATTTATTTAGTGAATGTGTCTTTAAAAATATAAACATTATTTTTGTGGAATCATAAAAAGGATGAAGTTGTGACATCACGAAATTTAAGCCTAAATCTGTAAATTGTCAATTTACCACGAACCACACTATAGTAGGACCTACGACATATAACCTCGGTGATTTTAAGTACAAATGAGATCATGTTACTCATAAGTGCCTTCGGGATACCTCAAAACACTCGAAAATGACCATCGCCATCAAACAGGAAACAGTTCAAAATCGGTGAGACCTAATGCCTAAAAAGATCAAATTTTCGCATTTGACCTACATGGACGTAAAAGAATGATAAAATTGGATAAAACATGTTCTCAATATTCCATGGATATAAATAACGTCCAAAACGGAACTCGTATGAGAAAGTTATGCATGTTTTAAGCTTTTAAGCGGGTATATACCTGATTTTATCCGGTACCAGACACTACACAACTCAGTTTCAGGTAGCTACCCATTTGTAAATTAATTTTGAGCACGTTTATGAACTCAGGTTTCGGTCTAGTATTTAATTTACTATTCCAGTATTTTTAGCTCAGACCAAAATCAGATTCACGAAAACTGACGAATCGGAACCCAGTTGACGCGAAACTTCATACGTTGTTTCACGGAGATCCGTATATCGGATTCGAATTTCGTTTGAATATTTGAAATCACAACGACCGTGACATTTTCCAAACACTTTCGAAATATTTTTTACGAGCTCTGAAGCTGATGTTACGTAAATCGAGGCAGCTTGTGAGTGGGATAAATAAATAAATAAATAAATAAGCATGCATGCGTAGCCTTCAACAAGGAAAAGTAAGCATTTCCTTGACCTTTGACCCATGTATAGTCAACATCCATGTTTGCGTGATTATCCGGGTGTTGTTAGGCCTTGTGGTATACATACCACGAAACGATTCGTGGTCCAGGTGGCCACGAGAAAACTTCGTGCACACCACCCCGACATTCCGTGATCAGGCGTGGTCGTTGTTCTTCGTGTTCCCGACGACGAATGTAAACGGAATCAACGATTGGTTATTGATTTGTTGACGGTTGAACGGTCATTTGGCCCTTTTTTTTCAAACTCAATTCAATACACAAATAAATAAACCTTCTATTTTTACCAAAACACACATTCATTCTCTCACAAAACCTTCATTCTCTAAAACCACAAAACACATACACATGGATTCCACAAAACATATGGAATTTTTAAAAACTTTTGACTCGGATGACGACGTAGAATTCGTCGAGACATTCTTCAACGTTGTGCAGCACATTCACGACGAAGAAAGTTCGAATGCTGCTCGTACAAGGGCGGTCGTCAATCGTGATCGCCAAGCCGCACACGACTTATTGGTACGTGATTACTTTGCCGATAATTGTCTTTATAATGACGACTCGTTCGAACGTCGTTTCCGTCTGAATAATGCTATATTTTTACGTATTAGTAATGCTTTAGAATCTCTTTATGATTTTTTCAAACAAAAATCCGACGCTAGATGAAGAATGAGTTTTAGTAGTATACAAAAATGCGCGGCTGCTCTTAGGTATTTGGGATACGGTATAGCATTTGATGCATCTGACGAATACTTGAAAGTATCCGAGAGGATCGCAGTTGAATGTGTAGTTTGATTTTCTGCATGTGTGTATGAGGTTTTTCATGAACAATATTTGCGCAAACCTACTCAACGTGATATTGAGAGATTATATTCGGCTCATGAAGAGAGACATGGATTTCCGGGTATGCTTGGCAGTCTAGATTGTACGCATGTGGCTTGGGAAAAATATCCAAATGCATGGCGTGGTCAGTTCACTCGAGAAGATATAGGTGAACCAACTATCATCGTAGAAGCTGTTGCATCTCAAGATTTGTGGATATGGTATGCCTTTTTTGGAGTAGCGGGGTCTAACAACGACCTTAATGTTTTTGGTCAGTCTCCACTTTTCAACGATATTTGGACCGGCAAAACACCTGATATGACGTTCACGGTGAACGGGCACCCGTACAAATACAGTTACTACCTTGGTGATGGGATATATCCGGATTATTCTACATTGATGAAGGCATACTCGGTTCCTCGAAGTGAAAAGGCAAAGTTGTTTACAAAAAAACAGGAATCGGCGAGAAAGGATATCGAGAAGGCATTTGGAGTCCTTAAGCAGACATAGCATGTAGTGAAATATGCTACACGACTCTGGGATAAAGAAAGAATTAAACGAATGGTCCTAACATGTATTATAATGCATAATATGATTATTGAAGATGAAGGTCGAACGATTTGCACATATGATCCGAACGACGTTGTCGTTCCAATTGAGGAGTTCGTACCCGGAACGAATGCGCTTTTAGAACAAGTTGTTGAAGTTCATAACAGTGAAACGTGTTTCAATCTTCGAGAAGATATCGCGGAACATTTGTACCAAAGTAGCATGAACGACGATTAGTTTTTTTATATGTATGTTTGTTTGTTTTTTTTAATTAATGTAATGTTTTTTTCTAGATTAACTATGTAATGTAGTTTGAAGTTGTAATTTTATTTTTATAATTAATGAAAAACTAGTTTAAAAAAATGAATGTTTTTTAATTATAAAAAATGTAATTTTATTGTATTTTTGAATTAAAAAAAAATAATGATGTGGAATGGTATGTTAATGGTAGGTATCTCATGTTAGTGATAGGGGAATGTGGTGCTGATATCGCACCCACCACATATGTGGTATACGATGGGTATAACGGATTACCTTATTCGCTTCTAGAATTTTGGTCAAAACTAATAATTCTAAGAGTCAAAACCACTGCCGGTTAAAAACCCAAACTGAAATGACACCTTATATATTATTAAACAATGTTATATATTAAACTTTATTTTATATATTATTTGATTACAAAATCTCTTTTATATTTTGTTTTATTTTCCCTTTCGTTTTCTAATATATATATATATATATATATATATATATATATATATATATATATATATATATATATATATATATATATATATATAGTATTGTTGAGTATAAACAAACGTAATTTGGTAAACTATTTTACCTTTTTTTTTTTTCATCTTTTGAGTATAAACAAACGTAATATGGTATTTTTCATAAGTACATAACTATATTAGATCTATATAAGTATACAAAAAATAACTTTTAAAAACGTTTTTAAGTTTTTTTGGAACGGAAAACATGCACATACATCGTAATATTATATATGTGTCTTTATATTATATATATAGTTGATAAATGAATATAAATAAACATTAATGAAGACAAATGAATACAAACACAAACAAAGGAGGGGAACACAAATTATATATACTATTAAACTTGAGTAACAGTAACTTTTTTTCTCTTTCATGTTTGGCCACGGAAGTTCTTATTGTCATTTTAACGCCACAATTCCCTCCACCGCCTTTGACCTCCCCCTCTTTCTTCTTATCTTCTTCTTATCTCAATTTGCTTCCAATTTACGTCCGGTTACTCTCCTCTATACTATGGTTTCCGCTTCCGGATACTTCCCACCGCCTCTCTTATCACCGTTGTTATTCCATTACGTTTTCTTTTACTTCCCGATCTTTCCACTGTCTTTCTCCCACCACTTCATCTCAGTCCTTCCACCCTCTGTGAGGGCTTCTCTTTAGAACTGATTGAGCACCGTCATGACCACCGTCTACTTCAGTTCGTTCGTTTTCCTCTTCCATGCTTTCTCATCTGGTCACCATCGCCTCCCCATCCTAATGTCTCACCGCCTCTTTCCTTCACATAAATATGTATCTCTTAGATGATTTCCCACCGATACTTCTTCGATCGTTTGTCTCCATCGCCTTTGTTTACCTGTGCTTCTGATTGTCTTCTTTTTTCTAATCAGGTTTCCACCCTACAGAGGGAATAGATCGACACGGAGGGTTTTTCTATTCGACTATGGTTCAGTGTGAAACAGTGCCGACAGTCCGATGGGGAAGAAGCACGCGAGATCTGAATCACCGTCTTCCTAGCCATCGACGGTCATCGCGTGTTCTATTCAGGTAATAGATCAAGATGTTGATGGATTTTAGTTCCAAACATATACATGGACCGACAAACTTCTCAATTTCTACAGTGGAGGTTCGATTGAGATCGATTGTAGTTCGAATTTCAGAAAAAGAAGACACACACATCAAATTGAGCTATGGTAAGTCGATCAACTTCACGAAAACGCCATTTTCTGATTCATGGCCATTACTATGATCATCCCTTATAAATCTTATCGCGAACAGAACCCCTCGGTGTATAAAAGCTTTCACCACCACCAACGCTCACTCTCACTAGATACTCCGATTTCCATTAGGATCGATCTCCACTTCTCACTAGATACTCCGATTTCCATTGGGATCGATCTCCACTTCTCACTAGAAGTCGATTTATCAAAGGTTGTCCCTTGGGTTCCCGACAATCATAGAGGGGAACCACCGGCTGTCGTTTTTTATCTCCTTCTTACGGCTTTGCTAATAGCAGGGCAAAAAGAGTCCGTTTCGCCTGCATGTTGCTACGTAGCGGTGCGATTTTTCCTCGCTTACAGCAAATCAGACGGTGGGTGTGGGAGGACCACCGGTCGATTCGAGAGGAACAAGGGTCAGAGGGTAAGGGAAAGTTTCTATTGGATGAAATCAAGTTTCTCAAACTTCAAATTGATCATATACGTTTACTGGTGTTTTTACCTTAATTTTTCAATTTGATTATGAAAATTGAATTCTTATTCCATTCTATTCACTGTTGTTCGTTTTTTTTCTATTTAATCATGTTTCAGGTTGACAAACATGTAACCCAGAAGGCATAATCAATTCCTCTATGTTGCTGTCAGATTATGGGAACAAAAAAATTTTGACTGCAACCGTTGATGGTTACGGTGCCTACCACCGGCAAGTGCAGCGGTGACGTTCTTTAAACAGTACCAGATATCAAGGCGAGTTCTTCTATCCATACTTCAGCACTCAGTTTGAACTGAAAATGATAGATCTTTAAAGAGTTTCATTTGAATAAAGGTCAAAGTAGGAATACCCCAGGAAGAGGATTTAGCTATACAGGGCCACAATTAACATAAAAATTAATTTAATCTACAGTCTATTGAAACTGATAATATGTTTGGTTCAATATTTTGTATATCAGTTACCAGGACTGAAATACATACATTCAACAAACGTATTACACCATGATTTAAAACCAAGAAATACAGCAACAACTACATCTTAAACAGATTTCATGACTGAATTTGTTGATTGAATTTTTTAATTTTTATTGACTGTTTTCTATCTCAGGTTCGACATTTTTACTAGGTACCCACTAAACTTCTGTTCATATAAAATCATGCCTTCCAGCACGTTCAATTGTGAAGGAATGTCTTGCAGCAAGAACCAATATTGATCATGGTAAAGAAATCATGGTTTTGGATAGATTTTGCACCGTAAGTTTCTCTTTTTACTTATTGTTGAAAACCAAAAGCTTTGATTTGAGTTACTAGATAACAAAGAATATACTGTTTTACCTGATTTTGAGGATTGCCTTTATAATTATTAATATATTGTTTTTTTTTCAATTTGTTCGTCCATATCCTTCTTAATAGGAATTAGTTGATGCTCCAATGAAGGCTGCTACACAAGGAATGTGTTTTCTCATGGGTAAGCAGTTGCTACATGGATATATGTGTATGTATGTTGCTTTTGTTTTATGAATTATATGTTTAACATTCTCATCATTATAATGGTTTTTGGATAGTAGATTAATTGATGACCTGGTGTCTTATTCACAAAGTTCTAATGGTGGCTATGTTTTGGCATGCAAAAATGAGGAAAAAAAACAATGAAATATAAAAGTGGTAACCCTCTGCAGCCGTTTGGTCCACCTCTTCTACTGCAGAGGGTTGCAGAGTTGGTCCGCAGACTTCATGTATTTTTGCTTCAGAAAATCAAACAACACCTAATCTTTAAATTTTCTGGAAACATTCGGGTTTACTGCAGGATTAGACCTGCATTGCAGAAAAAAGTTGTTTCAATTCAACCGCGTTTTGGGTTCAACTGGTACTCAACGTAATAATAAAATTCCAACATTTTTCCACAATTAGAACCTTCTGTTGACTAATGTTTTACCTGTTATCAGAGGAGGTTTTTTGCTGACAAGAGAAAAAAAACGAACACAATGATTCCATTCTAGTTAACATAAAATTAATTGTAATAATTGTAATATTCATATAACTGATGTCCTTGTTAATTAATAAAATTAATTTATAAATTATTATTACATATTTTATTGTTAATATTAATGTATGCATAATAAAATTAAAATATAATTGTAGTTAACAAAATGATAGTAAATGAAAACTATATTTTTTATTTATTGTAGTTGTGTTTGGTTAAAAATAATTGCAATTGTGCTCTTTTTAATATGTTTTTGCTTGACATTAATATCAATAATAATAATAATACTAATAATAATAATAATGATGATAATAGACTACATTCCACCGTATATAGAGATTAATCAACTAGATGACAGCCGAAACAACCATCTATCTTCTAAGGAATAATTAGTTGCGATCTAATCAAGCATAAACAAAATTAACAACAATTATTATAGACTATACCAAAATTATTTTTTATTATATAGAAAAATAATTTAAATATTATAATATATAAAAAAAATAAAAAATAAAATGTATAGATACTAGTTAACAACCGAAAAGTATTGACAGTGATTTTAAATAAAAAGTGAATTTTTTTAAAAGGTGGACATAATCATGATCCATCTTTCATTAAACCATAATTATTTATTTTTAATAGTTTTTTGTTTGATTTAATTACAAGTGGCATTTAAAGTGGTTTTATTTATGGTGCCTTTAGAATCCCCTGATTATCCTCACCATGTCCTCTCTCTTCTCTCACTACCCTATCTCTCGAACTTTTGTTTTTCTCTTGCTCACTGGTGAAACCCACCACCTGAAGTGGTGTTACCGCCTCACCAGTCATCAGAGAGGAGGCTACAACCTCTCCCCCTCGTTCTTACTCCACTGACGAAGAGGAGGATACCCGCGGGCAGTTGGCTGTGATAACCCACCATCGTGTGCGACCTCCACCATCATTCACCACCCTTCACAGCTTCCCTTTCGGTCACCTGCTGTTAGTCACCACCACCGTCGACTGTTGTTGCTGTCTTATTGCTTCCGATTTGCTGTTGTCGGCGAAGAGGAGTAGACCCAAAAAGGTTCGTCGGAAATGGATGGCTACCGGCTCTCCCTTCCTCGTGACCGATTAAACATCACCGACAGTGGTGGTGCTATGATGAACCATCAAGGATTAGCGCCATTCCATTTCTTTTTTTGGTAGTTCAACCACCCACAAAACAACCCTCCACCGGCTGTTGCTGCTTCTTATCGTTTCCCTTCCTTTCTCCCTCTCTCTCTCTCTCACACACTCTTTCTCTCGTAAAAAGAATAATAAACGAAGGCAGTGGAGCTGCCTTCACCACCCTACTGCCGCTGTGATCAACCCACCGCCACCACCGAGCTGCCGTTATGGAAGTTCCGACTGCCATGTTGGGTTTTTATTCAACAATTCGATTTCACAACCGGCATTTAAAAATGTTGAATAAAACAAAAACTATTTTACCCACTAAAGAGCATTTTGCAAGAGTTAGAAAAATTAAAACAACCATAAAAGGAAAACCAAAAGAACATTTGAAGACTTTGATCCTCATGGCAGGTTGGAAGTTGATAAAGTGTGGCATGAAACCTTAAAACAAGAGTTTTCTACAAGTATCCACCAAGCAAGAGTTGAACCATCAAAACATGCTAGTATTCACTTGTAATTTGTTGTTCATATGCCTTTAAAATATATACCAAATATATGTTCAAACGTGAAGCAACAAAGGGGCTTTGTCTAGCAACAAAATGCAAGAGAATAGAGGAGAAGAAAAGCTTCAAATTTCGAAAATTTGGAAGCCCTCATGGTGCTCTCGGATTTGGCTCTAAGAAGAGGAAGAAGAAGACTTGCAAGAAGTGTGTCAAAACCCTTCCATGCTCTCTCTTATATAATGGCCAAAAAGTGAAAGGGAGACCATAATGCAAAAGCATGGACAATTTTGTTCCAAGCATGACATGAATTGATTAAACAATTCAAAAGAAGATCATGCTTGGTCTCCTTCCTTAATTTCGAGAAAAGCATGTCTCCCATGAGACAAAAGTTGTCTCATGGCTTATTATTATTATTATTATTATTATTATTATTATTATATTTATAAAAATCAATCATTTTTTATAAAGAATTCCATATATATATATATATATATATATATATATATATATATATATATATATATAACTATCGTTTATATAGATTGAACTAGTTTATTAAGATATAAATATAACTTATAAATAATCATACTTTATGATATATTTCATAAGTTGTTATTTCTCCAATAAATATTATTTCCACAAATAATAAATTTTCAATTAGTAAAATATTATTTCTATGAAATAATAATTTTCCAATTAAATACAAGTGTTGATATATTTATTAATAATCAAATTATACTAATAAATAATCAATTGACGGTAACTTGCTATATGGTGTGACCCTATAGGATCATATATCATTAGCAATATCATTCTATAATGACTCTTGGGCATATAAGATCTTTCAATCTCCCACTTGCACAAGACTCATCATAGATTGATATAGACAACGGTGAACGTCTAGCAACATTTTAGTGCCCCCAATAATATATGACGAAGAATGTCGTTCATCAACATCCAATTCCCAAAATCTCTAAGATTCAATTGATCTATTAAGGTAAATCTATCAATTATCCCTTTGTTACAGACATTCTGTTGAACATGAGCCTTGGATTGCAATCAATCTCATTTGTAATTTAACTTTGGGTAACGCGCGTTAGATGTCTAACTCTCAACACATAAGAGGAACAAATTCCATCTTGACTACATAAGCCTCTTGCATAGTTCACACCATACCCGAATATGACTTTTATAACTGCCCAGTCAAGGAACAACATTTGGTCATATCAAAGCACATCACTCCCTACAATTAAGTCCCACTATGTGTCTCAGGTGTTAAGGACACAAAGATAGTATCTTTTAATCAAGTATCACTCATAACTGCGATCTATGAGATGATCTTGATGCGGGTCCGTTCAGTACTAGTTCTCTGATAAGTACCTATGAAACTTGGTTAAACCACTTGCCTACTTCCATCTAGTGAGAGTAAACCAATCCATTTCATAGTAGTCTTACTTCATAATTGCTCCCACAATCATGACCGACTATGAACCTTTAGAATAATAATATTATTCATGGATTAAACATGTTAATGTAGAACACAACAAGTATTAATGTAATGATCATATCCCAGTATATCAAAACATTATTTAATAGTTGTTACAATGTTCCAATATCCAAATACTAAATTCAAATCAAAATCCCATTACTAGAATAATAAAAGTCTTATGGCTTAAGTGTGACCATTCATACTTAGCTTAAAAGGAAAGACTTTATTAAGGGGTTCAACTAAATTTAATTTGTGTGAATTCTATGAATACAATTATCTCCATATTTGTCATTACTCTAAGTATAGTTAAATAAATATTTTGGAGAATATAATTGGTGCTCTTATGTGACATAGAGTTTCTTAGCTTGATTAAGTATACTCTATTACTCATAAAAGATTTCTAGGTTATCCTTGAATGGAAGGATTCAACCTAGTTAATGATCTAGTTCATCCAATTATATTTGATTTCAACTTCTGAAAAGTAGTGTATTCTTATTTAGTAGATTGTGCTATTTCTGTTTTGCTTGGATCTTATTCCAACTAAACTTACTCTTCATTCCATAATGAAGTCATAATCCAATTATAATTCATAATTATCTGTATTTATTTAGAAATCAAAATCCTATGTAGCTCTTTACATTAAGATTTCATTCTAAACTAATTACCTCATATACATTCTCTTAGCTCTTCTTAAGTACTCTTAGCATGTTCTCACAGTCATCTAGTGACTTAACCATGTACTCAATTTTGTATCTCATGACATGACATAAATGATGGATTCATTTGCCAAGTAAATATAAATCATTTCATCTAGCTCAACCTATGTGCTAGTTCCTTTGAGACAGACTCAAGAGGTGTCATGTAATAATGAAGAATCTTCCAAAGGAATCTTGTATCTTGACCTCTTTTAAGATATTGTCATTTCATGCAAAAAGAAATTTAAAACCTTTAACATTCATCTTTATCTATCTCTTATAGATTTTACATTCCAAGAATGTATCTTGTCATTCCCGAGTCAAGGTGAAAACCACCTTGCATAGTCGGAATGTCATTTCAAATGATTAAGTATGTCTCATTCATACAAGATTAGGAATATCACTATCCTTCCACTAGTTCTTAGTAAACACACACACGTTCTTTTCATTTTGATATAAAAGCATACCTTGTATCTTTATATTAAAATGACTATTCCAACCTTGAGATGTTTGCTTTATATCCACAAGTGGATCTTAAGCCTTACACATTTGGTTAGGATAACATGGATTAAGAAAACCTCCAGGCTAAGCTGTATAGATATCTTCTAGTAGATGTCTATGAAGAAAAGCGGTCTTTCTTAAAATCTATTTGCTATGTTTCATATTAAGAATATGAAGTTATAGTAACTAATATCCTTGTTGATCTAATCATAGCTAATTGTGAAAAGGTTTGATCATATTCAATGTCATGAGTATGATAAGGACTATAGTCAATGACATGAGTTTGAGAAAATCCTTATATAATAAGTATTACTAAATGTGTATGTGTGTGTATATATATATATATATATATATATATATATATATATATATATATATATATATATATAAATATTCTTTCTAGAAGAATCTCTTACTCCTTCTAGCATTGCTATAAAGATGAAGATTAATCAAGCCCATACTTGATTATTAAACATGGATTACATCTCAGTGTTCATGACTCTAAGTCATTTGTCAGATTCAATATCTGATATAACATTTTGGTAGTTGATGGTTTAACTAGAAACCATCAAGAACTCATCAATGAGAGATTTCACATTTCTCAAGTCATAGATGATTTCTACCATTATTGTGAAAAATTTGTGTTCATGAATAGCTACTATTCATGTTCAACAATTCCTTGTTGAAACTAGTGCCAACAATTGTTACATTCGGCTATGATTCTTGAGCTGCTACAAGTTCCATGTGCCTCCCACTTGCTTTGTCATTAGAAGCTTGTTTTTCGCTAACTCAGCTTTCAGAGGAATAAATGAACTTATTCTTGGTGGGTTTGTATATAATAATCTAAATGCCCTTTTAGAATATTCTACAATTATGTAATTAGTTGGTGTTTGTATTCTAGATACAATTAATAGTGATTGAAGTATAAACCCAAAAAGGTTAAAAGGATGACATTTCTACCGATTAGAAAGTAAACTATATCAAGTATAGTTTAATTCACCCTTTATCATCGCGAAGGCTTTAGATGGTACTATTGGGTTGTATCTTGTGCTCAATTATAAACATCATTAGAAAGGAAGCCATACACCAAAGTGTATAGTTCCTTAATAATTATTTTCTCTACACTTTAGTGAAAATATTATTAGGAATCTTTTATATAAAAATAAGATTCACATATGTCAAATAAACTATATTATTTTCCTTCAAAGATCCCTTTCTTGAAGTTGGAATATGTGGATTTCATTTGTACAATAAAGATAACAATGTCATGGATAAGTTTGATTTAAAACAAGTTTAAGTCAAAAATGCTTGCATATAGAACTTAATTTTATTTATAAAATGTTGATATTTACTTTATAATTCTATTAAGAGATCTAGTCTCAAAAATAGAAGTAAACTATTTCAGAATATGAGTATTATTGTTATGAAAAACAATCTAGTAAATAATCAAACATTTAAATAAATAACTGAGACATAAATATTTAGACATCTAAATTTAAAACATACATTGTTCCAAAACTAACATTGTTTTATATTACAAGCAATTTATGTTCTAAACATAAATAATAAACTAAACTTCGAGAGTGTAGTTTCAACTTGATTGTGCTCAGCTAGTTACTCTTTTGTAAATATTTGCAATCAAGTTACAAATATTAGATTAACATTTAAGTACCAAGTACTTGAGTGTTACACGAAAAGTATGAGTTCTATCCAGTAGATACATGAAGTACTAGTCTCTTTCAGACTTTCTTTCTAGATACGAGGAGCAGTTCCTCTACCATTGTCTAGTTTCTTCACAAAAGAAACAAAATCCATCTATGTGGGCATTGTTGGATTTCTTGGGCTTAAAGGTATTTATTCCATAAAACATGGGCCTTTTAGATCACACAAGGTGACTCTTTTAACCTTGCACTATTCCAACAAAATATCACTATATTTATTGGAATATTGCTTAATCTTATATATATATATATATATATATATATATATATATATATATATATATATATATATAGAGAGAGAGAGAGAGAGAGAGAGTCAAGATCAAATAAGAAGGAAATTTTTGGTAGGAAGGTAAGAAGTTTTTTTTCTACATATTTTTTTCGTGAACAAACAAAATGAATCATTAGATGATTCATTTGTAAGATGATTCACAAGAAAAAATTCTCAAAAAAACATCTCGATGATTCATTTATACAATGATTTTGTTGTTATTCACTAAAATTGTCATAAAAATGAATTTTTTCTTAATTTACTTAAAAATGAATCATAAAGATGTTTTTTTGGGAATTTTTTCTTGTGAATCATCTTACAAATGAATCATATAGTGATTCATTTATTTTGTTCTTCAAAAAAATATGTAGAAAAAAAACTTCTTACCTTCCTACCAAAAAAAATTTCTTATCGGATCTATATCCTAGAAGTCATGTAGAAAAAAAAATTTCTTACCTTCCTATTATCCAAAACTTCCTAGAAGTCATGAATAATTATTCCTAGCTAACATCTAGAGCATCATTGTGATGCATTTACTAGGTATCATATTCAGGTCTATTGCTCAAAGCAATTTGTTTAGGAATAGGCCCTTTAAGTGTATATAATTTCACCTCTCTCACAAGATTGTCTCTTAAGACATGAACCCATTAATTGAAGTTTTATCTATTGAATGTTATTGTTTCATTAAGTCATTTAAGAGAAATGACAATTCATGGTTATGAGAGTGCATTATATATCTACAGAATTTTAACAAAATTCATTTAGTATTTTCAATATTTAATCTTTAATAATTAATAACCTTTCAGTTTCTAAAAACATTAATTATCAAAGTTTAGGATCCAAGTTACAAAACAAATAAATGGTTAGGTATCCTTTATCCCATCCATTTGAATTCAACCCGGTAGATATCGATTATCAATTATATCTTACCATATAATTCCTAGATTTATGGGATCGCTAATAACAAATTTAATTAGACATGTTTGATCTCATCTATGCCTCAAAACTTTTGCTTAGGTCTCCTTTATCACAAGAGATCTCCGACCAAATCATCCAATTTGAAAAACTTGTGTAATCGGCCTATAACTTGGTTATAGAAATCGCGAAAACACCTCGACCATCAAAAGATAACACTAAGTGGTTAGATATCCCACTAGTGAATACAAGAGACGTGCGAGTGTTCTTTAAAAGGATTGCGTAGATTTGAGGTTTGTAAGGGTTTTTGATGTTTTTATAATTCTAGTTTAAAAACAAGTTATATCATGGTTATTGCATGCATTCAATAAACCATGGTATACCTTTTAAAAAATTTTATTTTATGAAAAAATCACATTTTAACAATGTTCCTTTTATAAAACCCGGTTTTATAAAATTGATGTGATCAAATTTTAATAGCTAGTATTAAGTCGATGCTTGAGCGCTTTAGAATATTTGTAAACCTTTTAATAAAACTTCCTTTTATAAAATAAGATTTGGAATTTGATAAATTTACAAATCTCTATTTTAAACTTATACAATTTAAATCCCGAAATTTTACCGGTTACTAGTTTTAACAATAAAACTAGTTTTATTGTAAAACCATTTTTAGCATCTTATTTCAAGAGGTAAATTTCATTAAAACTAAAACTCCTTGTGATTTTTATTTATGTTCAAATATTATTTTGAATTTAAAAAACTAATTTATCAACTATAACATAATAATAATAACATAAGCATAAAACAACAGAAATTAACAAAAGAAAAGTATCTATTATTTACAAAAATAAACTATTTCTAAAACTAATATATTATTTACAAATATTATTTACAAAAATTAACTATTTCTAAAACTAATATATTATTTACAAAAATTATATTATTTACAAAATATTATTTACACCATCTTCATTCTTGTTACATTTTTACAAAAATAAAGTATTTCTAAAACTAATATATTATTTACAAAAATTAACAAAAGAAAACTATCTATTTAATTATTACATATCATATGAATATATAAATAATTACAACCATTTTAAATAAATCAATACATTCAAGAGCACAAAGGTCCATGGCTAGTTTATGCACTCATATATATATATATATATATATATATATATATATATATAATATATATATATATATGCTCAAAGATATATAAAACAACTCTTTGTTTTTCTAAGACAAATTTTATAACCAAAAAGATGCATGTAAACTTTTGGTCAAAAAATAACAATTATAAACATTTTAAAGTTGTCATAGAAAATATGTATGGATTTTTCTTGCAGAAAGAAAATCATCCATGTTTTCCAAAAACAAAGATTTCATCAACTAAACAAATAATCTAACTAATCTTGCAAAAATGGCTCTGATACCAATTGTTGGGTTTTTATTCAAAAATCTGGTTTCACAACCGGTAAAATTAACAACGGAAGCTTTAAGAATGTTAAATATAACTAAAACTATTTTACCCACCAAGGATCATTTGAAAGAGTTTTAAAGATTAAAACAACCATAGAAGGGAAATCATAACAACCTTTGAAGATTATGATCATCATGGGAGGTTGGAAGTTGATGAAGTGTGACATGAAACTCTAAAACAAGAGTTCTCTACAAGTATACACCAAGAAAGAGTTGAACCATCAAAACATGCTAGTATTCACATGTAATTTGTTGTTCACATGCCTTTGAAATATATACCAAATATATATTCAAAGGTGAAGTAACAAAGGGGCTTTGTCTAGCATCAAAATGCAAGAGAATAGAGGAGAAGAAAAGCTTCAAATTCCGAAAATTTGGAAGCTCTCCTGGTGCTCTCGGATTTGGATCCAAGAAGAAGATGAAGAAGACTTGCAAGAAGTGTGTCACAACCCTTCCATGCTCTCTCTTATATAATGGCCAAAGAGTGAAAGGGAGACTATAAAGCAAAAGCATGGACAACTTTGTTCCAAGCATGACATGAATTGATTAAACAATTCAAAAGAAGACCATGCTTGGTCTCCTTCCTTAATTTCGAGAAAAGCATGTCTCCCATGAGACAAAAGTTGTCTCATGGCTAGTAGTTATATATATATATATATATATATATATATATATATATATATATATATATATATATATATATATATATTATTTATAAAAATCAATCATTTCATAAATAATTCCCAACATATATATATATATATATATATATATATATATATATATATATATATATATATATATATTATTTTATATAAAACTATCTTTTATATAAATTGAACTAGTCTATTAAGATATAAATATAACTTATAAATAATCGTATTTTTGATATTCTTTCATTCGTGATCAGAGGGGATCGAGAGACCTTTTATGTTGATGGGTCTTGTTTGCCTTGCTACGACCTACAAACGAAATCATCAGGAGAATGAAGCTGACATCAAAACTTAGATGTCACTTACACATATTTGGCCATTCCCTTGAAGGCCCAACTTGAAGCCCAATCACCAAAGCCCAATAGAAGGCCCAACTTGAAGCCCAAACATAATTAGGGTTTCTCACATAAAATGACGATTAAGGTTAAGTGTTCCTGCTTAACTCATTAAGTCCATCACTCTACTAGGCCAAACATACATTGTAATTGGGCATAAGTCATACTTCAATCCACTGGTCCAAACGCGGGTCCCGGCAAACCAAAACTAACATCTCCCAAAATTAGGGTTTTCTAAACCCTAATTAGGGTTCCCAACCCAACCACAAGTAATTAGTCCAATGATTTGATTTTTAGGTCAATTATGGTTTCATTAGGTCAACTAGGGTTTCATTAGGTCGGGCACCACCTACTACCACCTCGGGTAGTGGTGGTCAACTACGGCTCACGGCGGCAGCCACCACCTCGTGGTGGTGGTAGTTGTGATTCAAGATCCAAAACATGTCCAAGAATATCTCAAATAGCAATCCATTCACACTCAAATGCACACCGCCACCCAACACGACGGTTGGTGGCGGCAGAAGGCGGCAGCCACCACCTCACGGTGGTGGTGGTGGCGATTTCCTTGATTATTCCGGCAAAAACTATAATTATAAAACATAATATTCCAAAATAAACACACACACACAATATCACATACACACACACTCAACCACCCTTGTTACGGTAGGCGGTGGTCGGAGGTGCTAGCCACCACCTCACAGTGGTGGTGGTGGCTTCTCTTGATGTTATTCGGCCAAGCAAAACACACACAACATGCGCATTAGTAGCAGAATCACACACCCACAAGCCTTTGCTCGGAAATTTGAACGCAACCACCCACCCGGTGGCGTACGGCGGCGGCAACGACACAGAATGACGGGAAGCAGCAGCGACTAACAACGGAAGACGGAGTTGGGACGTAGCACCGATGAAGCGACGACGCGTGTTGATCTTGAAAATGACAGCAGCGCCAGCGGTCGGCAGCGCTGCACTGTGGAAGGGAGGTGGTGCAGAAGAGGCGCGATCCAACACGAGCAACAACAGCCTCCACGAATGAATCAATGACAGGCAGCGGCTCATTGTCTTCATCGGTAGCAGAACAGCACCGGTGACTTATCAGTGGTTGACGATGGGTGCTCCGACTTCAACAGGTAAGGAGGTGGCGTCGAAAATCGTAGGAATGAGGGTGGTGGCTGAAAGAGTCTCTTAGGGTTAGGGAGGGTGACGGGTTATATACCCCGACCCCATGAAACTTCATTCCATAATGGCACAATCGGTCCCTCCTTCTCCTTTTTCTTTCAAATTAAGTCCATAATTTACCCTTTTTACACGAGCCTCTAAAAATCATTTCATAACAAGTCTAATATTTACCACTCAACCCCTAACTTTAATAATCCATTACAATTTAAGTCCGACAGTTACCGTTTAACCCTCAAATAATCCAAATTATAACATTTGGCTCCCCGAAACCAACACCCCGCTAAATATTATGGATTTTTGGGCTATTATTCATTCATTAATTTTATTTATTTATTTATTTAATAAACAAGATGTTACAACTCTCCCCCACTTAAATTAGATTTCGTCCTCGAAATCATTCCTTACCATTCTCGACACACCCAACTACTTGAGCCACACAACCACAACCTCGTGTATACTCCATCCTTTCCCAGTCAACCAAAATCCAAAACCGACCCTCGCAGGGTTCTAAAACCCGAAGATGAACGAATTCCTTGCAACATGATCACATTTACTCAATCTGAAATCCGATGTCTCGAGATGGTCTGACTCTCTGACAAACTGTCCATAGTGAATTTTTGTCGAATCCAACCCACTTGTCTCCCAACTAGCTACTCTACTTCTGATAGCTTGAGGTCCTCTCTAGGTAACAGAATCACTGACCAATTATCCCTGCATTTCACTTACAATTGACCAAGGTTCAGATAATCCTTCAAGTAAGAGACTCATCCCTACAACGGTTAGACTCAGAGAGAGCTGAGCAACAAGGTTAAATCAATTACTCTGAGATTATTTAATCCCACTGTGAGTGACTTGGCATTACCCAACCAATAACTTACCCATCCATACATGAAGTCCTAAAACACTAATACTGCCTGAAACACTGAAACTGCCCGAAATAGCATGCTGCCACATGGCTGCTTTCCAAAATCCACCGAGACCTCCCTGGTCTCAATTCGTTCGCCAGTCATCTGAAATACCGAGTTCCTACCTGGTTACTGAGCTAAAGGCTCCCATACAGTCACCCTTCGCAACTTCCAAACGAAATACTCATCTGTCAATAGTTGCCACTAGTTATCTTGCCACTATGTCTCTAACGACCTTCTGATCTAACTGATCGGGTCCATACGTCAAGTCCTGATGTCACCAAATCCAAGGATAAAAGTGATTGCCACATGACCAAGGGTAACCTTATATCACAAACGACCTTAAACGGTCCATCACTTCCTTGATCCCATGACTGCAGTGATGTTCCTACGGTCGTATCACTGGCTCAACCAGGTCTGATTCATCTGGGAAATCCGTAGACCAATCCGTGGATTTGCCACGCCCTCACTGTTGCACCCGAACTGGTGGGTACTACTCTTCTTTCCGCGATCTAATAACGCGCTCATGCTATCTACCAACCTAGTGAATGCTGCAGCTACACCCGCAGTCTCACAACACTCTAGCACTATCTGCCAGCCTTGTGAATGCTACGGCTACACCCGTAGACTTTCAACACTCTAGCACTATCTTCCAACCTTGTAAATGTTACGGCTACATCCGCAGACTTACAACACTCTAACACTATTTTTCAACCTTATGAATGCTACAGCTACACCCGCAGACTTACAACACTTTAACACTATCTGTCAACCTTGTGAATGCTACGGCTACACCTGCAAACTTACAACACTTTCTCATACTATCTGGCTGCTAGTGAATGATACGGCTATCTCGCAGTCTTACAACACTTTCCACACTATCTGACCGCTAGTGAATGATACGGCTATCTCGTAGTCTCACAACACTTTCCATGTTGTCTCAATCGCTGATTACCAATCCGAACACATCCGACGTCGAGCACACACACGATCTAACATCCCAACTGAACTCATGTCTTGACTGGAATCTCCAACCTGGTTCCCTAAGGCCTGCTATCAAACATTCCGAGAACACGATCTCATCATTGGCAAGTTTTCCGAACTTCCAACTCACACTATCCTCAATCCATACAGCCGCTTGGGCTGTCTTCCTTCCTGACAAGGATGCGAAACTTATCCCAGTTTCAAAACTGCTCCTGCTTCTGAATCCCGGGACGATTCTCCCCCACTTATATTCGACTAAATCTTCACAATACATGAAATTTGAAGAAATCCCAACAATACTGATAACTCCAAATGTCGTGAAATGATACCGTACTCAAATTTTGGAGTCCAATTAACCGATGCTCAAAGCAAAACTTCAGTAATAGACCACTTCCCTTGGGGACCCCATGAGTCAATCTGAGCACAATGATTGAACCCACTGAAACCTGTCGAGGGTGGATAACCATCCTGCTGAACCCTGACCACAGACCTTCCGCATAATGGCCCTAAACCGATCTCTACCTTAAACCAAGATGACAATGCACACTCCAAACCCGTAATTAAGGAAATGACCTTTAGCTACCCACTAATAATTCTCGGCATGCAAATGGAATATAAATCTCTTGAAAATATAGTTCAAAAACAGACAAAGAATAAACCCAGAGATACACTTACTCAAACCCTTGGAACGAAAGACTCCATCGTGCAGTTTCCCGCACGTGCTGCACTGAATTCGGCCCTGATGGCATCTCAAAAACTGATTCGACATCTTGGGTCTCTTCCCGAGACTCTCCAATTTATGCAACTGATTCTGTTCCCTCTTCACAATGTGCTCCAAGTCAGTATCCTGTTCTCGGGCTCTAGAAATCATATCATTTCGGGTCTCGCACCTCGAGATACTCACGATCTCTCTGATATCATTTTGTAGTATGTCATGATACTTTACCTTCTTCATTTCTTCATCTGTAGCATATTGTGTTACCAAATAAGCCCTCTCCCGAAACTTAGCAGTAATCTCTGTCACAGTCTCAGTAGTCTGGCGAAGATCTAGAAACGCTCGCGCCAACTGCTATGCCTCAATCGCCTAGGCAAACTCTGCCCGGAATTTGGCCGAAAATTCATCCCATGACATAGCATCAACCGTATCATCATCCAACTCACTACCAACCTCTTCCCACCAATCATGTGCCCTGTCCCTCAGGAGGCAGGAAGCAAGTCGGACCTTGTCCCCTTCGAGACAACAGCTAGTACGAAAAGCGTTGGCGAAATCTACCAACCATCTGCTGCTAGCAATGGGGTCCCTAACCCCCATGATAATCTGGAGCTTCATAAGCTCTGAACTCCCGAAACGTCAATGTAAGCGTCCCTATCAAGATCTGCCTTGACTCCACCAAGTCCCTTCTACTACTACTGCTTCACGCGCTAATCTCATCCTCGGCTTGCCCTAGGGCAACCTCCACCCCACTCTCCGTTATTAGCCGCATAAGAAGACCCTGATATCTACCCATAACTAGCTCACGAATACCTTTACATATCACTAAGACCAGATAATTCTTCGAATGAGAGGTTCTACCCTACAACGGTTAGACTCAAACGAGAGCTGCGAAATAGAGCTAAACCTAACCTTCTTAAATTATTCAGTCCTCGTAATATGTAACTTAACATATTCGTTTACTAGTTAGTTAAAGATAACTAGGACTCCTAAAAGCACAAAGCAAGCAACATTCGAGAATTGAGTAAACATAATCAAGCATATCCTAATCAGGCCATCATATCACTGACTAATATGTACTAGCATGCAGTTCATAAAGCTCATACACATATAACAGGAACATAAGGCATCATTCCTAGATCCTTAGCCCTAATCTAGCATGCAGTTATCATAAACATATCATAACATAAACTTGTATGGGTAATTTGGAGTACTTACTTGAGCTCAACTGATTGCATGCACCACACCCTTTTCTCTTTTCAAAATTCTTTTCTGTTTTCAAAATTCTTTTCTCTTTTCAATATTATTTTTTTATAAAAATGATTTTCTTTTGAAAATTTTCATACCAAGTCCTCAGTTTGAGTTCAGACACACCTGAGAGTGTGCCGGAATCTCTCAAACCAAGGCTTTGATACCAACTTGAAACGACCCAAAAATACAATCCAAAAATTTCATTTTAAATCATTAAGAAATCCATATTTATCAAACATCATATAAAAATCATAAGTAGTATATCTCAAAATATCATAACATCTGTCAAAATATATCAGAGTATAAACATCCCAGGCTAAACAAATGATGTGTGCACTGCAATCATCCCGAGCTCTTCCCCTTGTTACCGGAAGTACCTGAAACCAAAACTGAAAACTGTAAGCACGAAGCTTAGTGAGTCTCCCCAAACTACCACATACCATAAACCTAATCACATAATAACATACATTGGGCCTTTCCCGCTACATCGGGCCCCGCCCGGCATCGGACCAAAGTTCGGCATCAGGTCCCGCTCGGCATCAGATCGAAGTCTGGTATACATATAACATATCAACAAGCATATAACATAAACATATAAACATTGCTCGGGCTTGCCCCAGCATCGGATCGAAGCCCGAAACATTTAGACATAACATATAAGCATTCCTCGGAATAAATCTCTGGCTGCTGGCTGACAGATCCTCGAACTGTCAACATCAAAACAAAACCCAATTAACCATTTGGGTTTCAATGCATAACCATAAAACCACACTTGGGTTAAAAGGACAATTTTGCCCATAACCTAGCTTGGTCTAAGACCAAGGCCCAAACTCATTCTCTGAAGGCCCAAAAGCCAACTAATCAACCAAGGCCCAACATATGGCCCAATTTTCCAAATTGGGCCCAAACTTCTACATGGTCTTAATTTATGGCCCAACCATTTATTCTAGTCTAAACACTTGGCATTCCGATGGTCCAATATTTCATAATCATCAAGGCCCAATTATGGTCCATCTATGGCCTAATTTTCCAAATTGGGCCCAAGCCTTTCCAATGCGCCTTATCCTAAAGCCCAATCCAAATATTCTAGTCCATATACTTGTTCTTGTATGGCCCATCAATAGCCTAATCACCAAAGCCCAACAGAAGGCTCAACTTGAAGCCCAAACATAATTACGGTTTCTCACATAAAATGACGATTAGGGTTAAGTGTTCCTACTTAACCCACTAAGTCCATCACTCTACTAGGCTAAACATACAATGTAATTGGGCATAACTCATACTTCAATCCACTGGTCCAACCACGGGTCTTGGCAAACCAAAAGTAACATTTCCCAAAATTAGGGTTTTCTAAACCCTAATTAGGGTTTCCAACCCAACCACGAGTCAATTAGTCCAATGATTAGATTTTTAGGTCAATTATGGTTTCATTAGGTCAACTAGGGTTTCATTAGGTCGGGCACCACCCACTACCACCTCGGGTAGTGGTGGTCAACGGTGGCTCACGGCGGCAACCACCACCTCGTGGTGGTGGTGGTTGTGATTCTAGATCCAAAACATGTCCAAGAATATCTCAAATAGCAATCCATTCACACTCAAATGCACACCGCCACCCAACACGACGGTTGGTGGCGGCAGAAGGCAGCAGCCACCACCTCACGGTGGTGGTGGTGGCGATTTCCTTGATTATTTCGGCCAAAACTATAACTATACAAGATAATATTCCAAAATAAACACACACACACACACTCAGCCACCTTTGTGGCAGCAGGCGGTGGTCGGAGGTGCTAGCCACCACCTCATGGTGGTGGTGGTGGCTTCTCTTAATGGTATTCGGCTAAGCAAAACACTCACAACATGCACATTAGTAGCAGAATCACACACCCACACGCCTTTTCTCGGAAATCTGAACGCAACCACCCACCTGGTGGCGTACGGCGGCGGCAGCGACACGGAATGGCGAGAAGCAGCAGCGGCTAACAGCGGCAGACGGAGTTGGGACGTAGCACCGATGAAGAGACGAATTGTGTTGATATTGCAAACGACAACAGCGCTAACAGTCGGCGGCGCTGCACTGTGGAAGGGATGTGGCGGAGAAGAGGCGCGATCCAACACGAGCAACAACAGCCTCCACGAATGAATCAATAACAGGCAGCGGCTCATTGTCTTCATCGGCAGCAGAACAGCGTCGGTGGCTTATCGGTGGTTGACGACGGGTGCTCCGGTTTCAACAGGTAAGGAGGTGGCGTCGGAAATGGTAGGAATGAGGGTAGCGGCTGAAAGAGTCTCTTAGGGTTAGGGTTACCGGGAAGGTGACGGGTTATATACCCCGACCCCATGAAACTTCATTCAATAATGGCACAATCGGTCCCTCATCCTTTTTCTTTCAAATTAAGTCCATAAATTACCCTTTTTACCCGAGCCTTTAAAAATCCTTTCATAACAAGTCTAATATTTACCAATCAGACCCTAACTTTAATAATCCATTACAATTTAAGTCTGACAGTTACCATTTAACCCTCAAATAATCCAAATTATAACATTTGGCTCCCCGAAACCAACACCCCGCTAAATATTATGGATTTTTGGGCTATTATTCATTCATTAATTTTATTTATTTATTTATTTAATAAACAAGATATTACAACTCTCCCCCACTTAAATTAGATTTCGTCCTCGAAATCATTCCTTACCATTCCCGACACACCCAACAACTTGAGCCACACAGCCACAACCTCGTGTATACTCCAGCCTTTCCCAGGCAACCAAAATCCAAAACCGACCCTCGCAAGGTTCTAAAACCTGAAGATGAACGAATTCCTTGCAACATGATCACATTTACTCAATCTGAAATCCGATGTCTCGAGATGGTCTGACTCTCTGACAAACTGTCCATAGTGATTTTTTGTCGAATCCAACCCACTTGTCTCCCAACTAGCTACTCTACTTCTGATAGCTTGAGGTCCTCTCTAGGTAACAGAATCACTGACCAATTATCCTTGCATTTCACTTACACTTGACCAAGGCTCAGATAATCCTTCAAGTAATAGACTCATCCCTGGAACGGTTAGACTCAGACAAGAGCTGAGCAACAGGGTTAAATCAATTACTCTAAGATTATTTAATCCCACTGTGAGTGACTTGGCATTACCCAACCACTAAGTTACCCATCCATACATGAAGTCCTAAAACACTAATACTGCCTGAAACACTGAAACCGCCCGAAACAGCATGTTGCCACATGGCTGCTCTCCAAAATCCACCGAGACCTCCCTGGTCTCAATTCGTTCGCCAGTCATCTGAAATACCAAGTTCCTACCTGGTTACTAAGCCAAAGGCTCCCATACAGTCGCCCTTCGCAACTTCCAAACGAAATACTCATCTATCAATAGTTGCCACTAGTTATCTTGCCATTGTGTCTCTAACGACCTTCTGATCTAATTGATCGGGTCCATACGTCGGGTCCTGACGTCACCAAATCCAAGATAAAAGTGATTGCCACATGACCAAGGGTAGCCTTATATCATAAACTGTTGGATTAGTGTCTAAGCCCGTAACTATATTTGGTATGTACTTGACCCGGTTGTGCATGGTCCTTTTGGGTTGCCTTCACCAGAGCAACTTGACATGGTGATTTATGAAGAAAGAGGTTATTATGGTTTATTAATATATGATATGAATAATATATTAAAGGAGAAATCATATAGTTTAATTAGTATTAGACAAGAATTAATTAAGAATTAATTATGTGGCTAAAAGACATTAATGAAATAAAGGGGACTAGAACTGTCAATTGTGTGATAGTTGGATATTGGGCTGAGAAGCCTTATGGACTAGGCATGGACGAAATTAGGGATGTGTCCATCCTAATTTCGGCCATAAGGGCCCTATTCCAGAAGCTTCCTTGGACAACTTAAGGCCTAAGCTATCCATTAGGGTTTTGACTGAAACCCTAGCAGCACAAGTATAAATAGAACCCCTAGGGCATCATATTTTGGCCACTAGAAAACCTAGAAGAGTTCATAGCCAAAATTGTGCCTCTCCCCTCTCTCCAATATCATCCTCTTGCTTGTGTGGTGTTTGTAAGCCATTAGAGGAGTGGCATTTGTGACTCTAAGCTCTAAGACAAGAAGATTCAAGCCATTGTTGCAGAGGTAATCATCTAGATCTGTTTTCTTATGTTAATTTTGAAATCTGTATGCCAGATCTAGGGTTCTTAAGTCTTGGATGAATCGCATGTACAATAGAGAAACCTAGATCCAAGCTTTAGGGTTTGCATGAGCACATAGGATGTTCTTTTGTATAAATCCCATCATTGGTATCAGAGCCTTGATTTGTTTCTATTGTATTGATGCCATGTATGTTCATCTAACTCAAAATCGTTTTTTCTGCCTCTGCCTGACCTGACTCGGCGAGTCACTTGCTGCACTCGGCGAGTCGGCGTAACTCGGCGAGTCCAGTGAGTGACTCGGCGAGTCGGGGAGTCAGACAGAGAGATACTCGGGATTTCTTGTTGTTTTGCTTAAGGATAATTACCAAAACTGTTATTGACTAATAAAATCTGAATTTTATTATTATTATGTGATTATCCTTACCAAAACAAAAGATAATTACCAATTGTTTGAATAATAAATTCCTTATATGATAATATTTGATTATGTAAATTATTTGGTAAATTATCTTGTGAATAAAATGGAATAGTTCAAATTTAGATAATCATTAAATGTTTGATTTAAATTATTTTCTATTTGACCCTACATGTTTTGAAAAGTTTAAAACATGCCCTCAAATTTTGGAATTTAAATTTTTTGGATTAAAAGTTTAATTTTGAATTAATTAAATTCCAAACCCTAGAGTTTTACAAGTTTAAAATTCACCCTATACTATTATAATATTATAAGAATAATAATTATATATGTATAACTTAAATGCTAGTCTTACCATTAGTAGGTCTCATTCAAGAAGCCGATCTATAAGGGGGTATAAGGTTATGGCCTATAAAATGACCGTTTAATGGGTGTCCACTCTCACCCACCGCTTCCTTGATTGGTGCAGGGTCGTTAGCCGAACGGGTAGGATAGGGAAAACCTTTCCTCATTAAAAGTATAGAGAATTTATAAAGTAACTAAATATTTTTCAAAAAATTCTCAATCTTAGTTACTTTAGGCAAAAGTGAATTGATGCAATTCAATGAAATTACACTTTGCACCCTTGCTAAGACGTTAGTGGAGCGTGTGTGGCTAACCGGCACACTAATTGGGCTCTAAGCAAAGGTGGCAAAGGGTGACTCGATGTTTGTCATAGTTCGATGGAGCGTGTGTGGTTAACCGGCACGTCGAATAGGTGACTGTAACATTGGGGGCACCATGTACATTTGCATGGTTATTCACACCCGCTTTGTGATCCTCGGCATCCCAGTCACAAACTTGAGGGCATATCGAGATTTAAACATGCCATTGAAAAGTTCAATGAATCTCAATAGATCTAGGAATTTTCAATACATTTAAAACTTATCTTTAATTTGTTTTTCATGGTGGAAAATTAGTGAATCGTCATTCACTTACCTTCAAATTATTTGCAATTTAAATTACGGCATCCCTCTTTTAATTTGTAAATAATGTTGTTGGATCCTAGCCCTAATTTCTCATTTGGGTGTTTAATTGGGGATTCGTTTCTAATAAAACATGTCTCTTTTCTATTTCAGATGTCGAACGTCAACAACAACGCTTCCGGCTCAAATTCCTCTAGCTCGTTCTCACTCATGAACTTGTGTGGGAGAGTGATCTTTGACGGGTCCAATTTCAATGATTGGATCCGCAACATCCGAATGGTCACTCGTTACGAGGACAAAGAGTATGTCCTCGATGAGAAGCTGAAGGAAATCAACATCAACACTACCTCTGCTGAAGAGATCGCAGCCTTTGAGGCCCATGAGCGTGATGCTACGAAAGTCCATTGCATGAACCCTAAGTACCTCCATCTTTTCCCCTCGTCGATATCGAGCTAGATGAGAGTCTACGCTTTATGGGGGAAAATCATTCAAAATCATGGAACAGGAACTTGGATTCACTTGGGAGCACGAGAGTCCCATGAACCCTAAGTACCTCCATCTTTTCCAAGACCATGAGTTATATTCTTATTCTTAAATTTCGAAACGAAATTCCCTCTAACGGGGGGATGATGTGACAACCCAGAAACTCCTACCTCGCACACTTAGCCAATTCAATCAAAGTTAAACGCGTTTTTTGACTCTTTACTCTGTTTGAGGGTTCGTTTAAATGATTCTAAGCTTGAGTATGACCAAGGTTGAGTTTATGAATGAGTCAGCAAGTCGTATACTGTCAAAACAGGGCCATACACACCCTTAGAGGGAGTGTACGGCCGTATACATGGGTGTGCGGCCGCACACATACCTCCTGGCAGCACACTCACTTTTGACAGCACACACACTCCTATATAAAGGATAGACCCCTTTCCTTTCATTCCTTTAACACCTTGGCAGCACACAACATCATTTCTCTCAAGTTTCTTCAACGACAAACCCTCCCAAGGCTTCAAGAACATGAGTACTTCTTCCTCTAGCTTACAATCCATGAAAGACTTCTCTATTTAAGCCTTAAGTGTGCAAAAATGGACATGTTCCTTGTGTTGGAAGTGAGTGCGGCCGCACACCCTCTTAAGGTGGTCGCACACCCTTAAAACACCCTCCAAAGTGAGAGTTTGACTTCCATACTCGAGATAGAAATGACCCTAGCCTTATTGCACCTTGAAAATGGCATTTTGGACATCATCTTGTGGGGTGTACGACCGCACACACCTGTGTATGGCCGCACACACCCTAGTGTGCGACCACACACCCAAGTTAGGGCCACAAACACACTTCTAGGACCCCTAACTTGAACACACCCTAGAGTGGTTCTCAATCACATTTAGTGGTGAAATACCTTCATTTGACTCCTTTATGTGCCCTTACATGTTATCTAGGATCAAGTCGTATTCAAGGCTTCACTTGAACACCCAACATTTCGTGTCGATCCTTCATTCAAATCACCCGAGGTGAGTTCATACCCCTACATTTTCCGTGTTTTTTTAACGTTTTCAGGGGAAATACAAGCAAAAGCATAAGGAAACTTGTGCTCAAAACATGTTATTTTGTTTAAGATAATTATATTTTCAGTATGCTTTTAATAAGGAAAACAGTTTTCAAAACTAGAACAATGAACTTGTGAATCATGTATTATTATGTATCATTTTATAAAAAGGATTCATGCAAATCATAAACAGGATTTTCGGTATTATTACTTGTAAATTTGTTAGGCTATGTTTGAGACACGTCCTTGGTAACTCTCACCACAAGAAACAGAGTGGAGGACTAGTACTCGTGACCAGAATCTCTTGTAGGGAGAGCGTGACTGTTGTGTATAGATTTATACGGGACTGACAATCCCGCACCTCACTGCTAGCTATAGTTGGACCGGCAGGTCTGCGGGTGACAAAGTCATTAAGGATATCGGCCGTTGCGGGCCATATCCAGTCAGTTATGGTTATGAAACTCACAACCTAGATAACAGGAATTTACTTTTGTAATAATGAATCAAGTGAACTAACCTCAAAGTAATGACCGATAGATTACTGGAGGGTATTAATAATAATATCTTCAGGACTTAGTTCATCACAGTTTTCTTTTATTTAGTTTTTAAGACTAATATACCTCTCTGGATGTAACCAGGGTTTTTAAAAGAAAACAGCTTTTATATACACGAGTATGGTAGATACTTGCAAACCTCAGTTTAAAACGGATAATCAACCAACCACCTTTAGGGAAAATATAGGATTTTCCCAGGATAAACCGGCTATTCAAAACGGATTGTTTTACAACCTACGGATATTCATATTCATTCCACGACTCATTGGATTGTACATATCATGTACGAACCTGGAATTCATGGAAGGAATGCGTTTTCAAACACGTTTTTCATAAGAAAATATAGGATTTTCTGGAGGAACTCTTTCCAAAAGGATCAAAGGACAATTTTCCACCAAAACTAATTGCTTATGAACTCACCAGCTTTATGCTGATATTCTTCAAAACTACTTGTATTCTCAGGGAATTAGTAGACAGGTACTTCCAAGTGTTCGGAGAAGTCAGAGCGTTAGAGTCACGTCCTTACCATTTTACTTTGATATGGATAGAACTATGTATTAAACAATGTAAACCTTTTTATATATGTATTCAATGTCTGGTTGTGTTTACTATGCTTGCTATGATACAATTGTTGTGATACTACGCATGACGTCCTCCACCCCGGAACGATTCCACCATCACGGTTTTGGGGTGTGATAGATTGGTATCAGAGCCCTTGTTTATAGCGAACTAAGTATACCGAACCTTACATGGTATACAACTATAAATACTAAGGGGCCTAAGTGCTCTAAATTAAAAGTATACTTTCAAAAATACAAACATTTTATAAAAGTATATAAGTATACCCGAGTATCAGAATCCATGTCGTAAGTAGAACAAAACAAAAGTATTTGGATGTTGGACATCGCGGTTAAACCTGGGCAGTTATGTAATCATGTCTAGGGTCAATATAGCCTAATCAACTATATTCATTCGAGACATGACCAACATGTGCTTGGGAGTGACTGTGGTGTTGCAGCAATCCTAAAACTTACCTAGGTACCAGAAAAGTTCTAAAATCAAGCATAAGGGTTAAAATACTACAGGAGTATTTTAGGGTGCTATAACGACCGAACCAGAAACATACCCAAGAACCCATCCCTCGAGAATCAATCATGTAACCATAATACATTGGAAGAATTATTAGATTCGATGCCTATTAACTATCCCTTTACCCCTATCTCGCATAGATAGCATGGCCGGATTCCATCTCCCTGGCGACCCGTACTTTCCCAACCAAGGAGATGATGGATCGCTCGAGCCAGCGCCAGAAGAGAACCATGAGATTCCTTTGGACGATGGCTTTGCCGAACCCTTTCCTGAAGAGACTGACTCGGAACCCGAAGTCGAGAACCTACCTCAAGTGGCCCCAATGCCAAACCCTAACCCTCGAGTTGAATTCCAGGGTCCAACGCCGATGTGGGTTGGGAGTTTGAATAGGTGGAGCCATGAGCAAGGCCAACCCCTCCCATACAACGGTAACCGCAAGTTCTACAATCTGGATGAAGGAGGTCCTGCAGACAGGGCCCTTCCAATCCTGATACGCCGAGTGGCTCGCAATGTGGAGCTAGGTGTGGCAACCCTTCAACGAACTATGGAGCTTGAGGCAGACTCGGATGCCAACACAAACTGCATTCGCAATCTCGAAGTTGCTTATGGGAGAACTATGAGGGACAATGAAGCTCTACAACAAGAACTAGCTACCAGTCGAGCTGAGGTCATGGAGCTCCGAGCACGCCAGAAAGTATACGAGAGCCGCCTGCTTGACATGGAGCGCCAGCTGGCTAACTTAAGGATCCGTCTGAGGAGTGCTCGTCGCCGATAGGAGAATACTCTATTCATCCTTCCTTTTTGGCCTAAGGAATAACTTTCATATCTATGTTCTGAGTAGTTCTTTTCCGTAAACATCTCTGTCTTTCTTGTTGCCAAGATGTCCTCTGTATTAGTATGATCTAGACCTACTTTTAGGTCAAGGCTTCCGAAATATGTGTAATCTCGGTTTCAGTTATAATGGCAACAAGCATATATCAGTTAAAGATTTTCACTGTCAAAAATATACCTTAGATCGACAGCATGCAAATTAAACAACTTTATCAAAGTCCTATCACTGTTTTGTTCTCAAAACATGTATCATAGGATGTACTTAGACGATCATTCCTTTCAAAGCTTCGATGTCCTAATCGGCACGGGATGGTTAAACCCCAAATCCTACTGATGTCCTTTGCATTCAAAAGAGCAACTGGTTTCAATCTTTCCCTCTGACGAAGCCCTCACTGGTTATAGTGATGAAATTTGTTCGAACCTCCATATCATTTCCTGCGCCAAAGCCCAGAAGTATCTGTGAAAAGGGATGCCATGCATTCCTGGCTCATGTGGTTTATGAGACACAAAAAGTTAAAGACCTCGAGAGCATCCCCGAAGTCTGCAACTTTCCTGATGTCTTCCCCAAAGACATTTCAGGAATTCCTCCCGAGCGTCAAGTTGAATCCTGTGTCGACTTGATCCCCGGAGCTACCCTTATAGCTAACCCTTCATATCATCTAGAGCCAACGGAAATGTGAGAGTTATCTAGCCAGCTCAATGAGATGAGCAACCAGGAGTTCGTAAATTTTTTGTATGTGAATTCTATTGTGTTCAGATCTTTTCTATTCTTGCTAAGACCACATCATGGGGATGTGGGTCGAACCAATGAGAGTCAGATAGCAAAACGGGAAATCCCAATGCATAAATGAACATTTAGGATATATCCAGAGGCAACCATTATTGCTCACAAACTTCTTTTTTTGGACATATAGCAGATCATGCCTTCGAAGAAACGTAACCAGCCCACCGGTAAGACACCGATCCTCCAGATGGACTCAGCTACGTTCCAAGCTACTGTCACAGCAACCGTAGCAGCCGCCCTAGCCTTCCTTAATGCTAACAACACAAGTGGGGGTAGACGTGTTAATAGCCATTCAAACCTTGGTGTCAATCAATATCAGAAAACAGTGCCTACTAGAAAGGACACCTCTGACCTTCAACCTGACATACTGAAACGGAAGTTCAGCGGAAGTTGTTCAACCCAAAGACCTACTGAAAGGCAACGAATTGGGGCAGTCAATACCCCAGTCAGCCCCGTTGTACCAACCCCAACCGTATCTTACTTCGGAAGCCTCCCGCACTGCAGCAAATGCAACTACCATCATTATGGAGTCTGTCGAGTGTCGCATTGCACCAGATGCAACAGGAAGGGGCACACCTCCAGTTGATGTAGGACCCTAGTCGAGTTCGTCACTCTGAATGCCAATGTTGGGGCTAGTCCAACCTGTTACCTCTGTGGTAGTGTAGGATATTTCAAAAGAAATTGTCCAAGGGCTAAGAATGGCAAGGAAGCTCGCTTCGCGAAGACCCCGACTCAACACATTTCTCCCATTACCGATGCTAACACAGTTCAAGTGTGTTGTGCATGTGGCGAAATGTGACATTTCAAAAGGGACTGCCCAACAGAGAAGAACGATGAGGAGACCGGAGGAGTCTGACCTCAGAAGATGAGAAGCATCAAGGAACCCTACAATGTTCGGGGTACGTTTTCAAAAACCTCAATAATTATTCATAATCGTGATTTCTTTCCAGTTCAAATTAAATCACAACTTACTTTTAAAAGTTGATGCCCTAATGGGTAAATTACGGTATCCAGTGTATACATTGGAGTCAGTTGTGTTTATACATGGCTTGTGTACACCAAACGATCATAGAGGGAATCTAGTAAGAACCATTCCATCAAGAGTTCATAGTTTCAAAACATCAGAACCCTCGTATTAGTAGTACCTGTTAATTTCGAATCGAACACAGCAAACATCAGAGCCATTCATCTAGGGCACCAATGTTCGAATAAACCGATCCTTCCAAACTAACGTAACGCGCGATTCTACGACGTCATCCCGCTTAGTCCCACTGAGTCTATATTATACCAAACCCTTTTGTCTTAAATCGTTCAATCGCAAAACTCCCGTCGCTCGTAACGACAAACTAGATACGAACTTCGAAAATTCATCTCTCTTCGAAACCCGAAAGTATTCAAGCAAAGAGTATCATCCACAAAGAAATGGACAAAGTAAGAGAACAATCCGGACAATTGTAGATACGTCGTGGCACACTCATCTACCCTTAATTGAACTTTCTTGCAACAACGGCGACCTTTCCAGCATCGAGGTTGCGCCGTTCGAAGCCCTCTATGGCCGTAAGTATAGATTCCCTCTGTGCTGGGCTGAGATGGGCGACACACAATTAGTCAAGAGTCAAGTCCACGACAGTACTCTCACGAGTCCTGAAATCATCCGAGAGGCGACTGGAAAAGATCGTACGAAAGGGCTACGCCGATAAGAGACAAAAACCCTTGGAGTTCCAGATTGGTGAACATGTTATTTTGCAGGTCTCACCCTGGAAAGGCCGGAGACGCTTCACAAAGCGTAGAAAGCTAAATCTAAGATACGTTGGACCACCCGAGATCCTTGCTAGGATCAGTCCCGTAGCGCACAAACTCCAGTTACCTCGAGCGCCTAGCAACGTTCATCCCGTCTTCCTCGTGTTGAACCTAAAAGAAGTGTTCGTCCAACAAGACACTTGTGGTTCCCCTCGTCGATATCGGGCTAGATGAGAGTCTACGCTTCATGGGGGAAAATCATTCAAAATCATGGAACAGGAACTTGGATTCACTTGGGAGCACGAGAGTCCCATGAACCCTAAGTACCTCCATCTTTTCCAAGACCATGAGTTATATTCTTATTCTTAAATTTCGGGACGAAATTCCCTCTAACGGGGGGATGATGTGACAACCCAGAAACTCCTACCTCGCACACTTAGCCAATTCAATCAAAGTTAAACGCGTTTTGTTGACTCTTTACTCTGTTTGAGGGTTCGTTTAAGTGATTCTAAGCTTGAGTATGACCAAGGTTGAGTTTATGAATGAGTCAGCAAGTTGTATACTGTCAAAACAGGGCGATACACACCCTTAGAGGGAGTGTACGGCCGTACACATGGGTGTGCGGCCGCACACATACCTCCTGGCAGCATATTCACTTTTGACAGCACACACACTCCTATATAAAGGGTAGACCCCTTTCCTTTCATTCCTTTAACACCTTGGCAGCACACAACATCATTTCTCTCAAGTTTCTTCAACCACAAACCCTCCCAAGGCTTCAAGAACGTGAGTACTTCTTCCTCTAGCTTACAATCCATGAAAGACCCCTCTATCTAAGCCTTAAGTGTGCAAAAACGGACATGTTCTTTGTGTTGGAAGTGAGTGCGGCCGCACACCCTCTTAAGGTGGCCGCACACCCTTAAAACACCCTCCAAAGTGAGAGTTTGACTTCCATACTCGAGATAGACATGACCCTAGCCTTATTGCACCTTGAAAATGGCATTTTGGACATCATCTCGTGGGGTGTACGACCGCACACACCTGTGTACGGCTGCACACACCCTAGTGTGCGACCACACACCCAAGTTAGGGCCACAAACACACTTCCAGGACCCCTAACGTGCACTACAATCGAGTTTAGACCTAGGACACTTCATGGATTGCAAGTATGAACCTTGAAACACCCCAAGAACACCTTCCAACATGAGTGTACGGCCGCACACCCCTTGGGCTGCACACCCGTGGCCGCACACACATTAAAGGTGACCATACACTACCCTCATGCAATCCTTCAAGGTTCTAACACTTAGTGCAAGTAGTCCCAAGTTCCTAGAGTGGTTCTCCATCACATTTAGTGGTGAAATACCTTCATTTGACTCCTTTATGTGCCCTTACATGTTATCTAGAATCAAGTCGTATTCAAGGCTTCACTTGAACACCCAATATTTCGTGTCGATCCTTCATTCAAATCACCCGAGTCGTATTCTAAGATAATTATATTTTCAGTATGCTTTTAATAAGGAAAACAGTTTTCAAAACTAGAACAATGAACTTGTGAATCATGTATTATTATGTATCATTTTATAAAAAGGATTCATGCAAATCATAAACAGGATTTTCGGTATTATTACTTGTAAATCTGTTAGGCTATGTTTGAGACACGTCCTTGGTAACACTCACCACAAGAAACAGAGTGGAGGACTAGTACTCGTGACCAGATTCTCTTGTAGGGAGAGCGTGACTGTTGTGTATAGATCTATACGGGACTGACAATCCCGCACCTCACTGCTAGCTACAGTTGGACCGGCAGGTCTGCGGGTGACAAAGTCATTAAGGATATCGGCCGTTGCGGGCCATATCCAGTCAGTTATGGTTATGAAACTCACAACCTAGATAACAGGAATTTACTTTTGTAATAATGAATCAAGTGAACTAACCTCAAAGTAATGACCGATAGATTACTGGAGGGTATTAATAATAATATCTTCTGGACTTAGTTCATCACGGTTTTCTTTTATTTAGTTTTTAAGACTAATATACCTCTCTGGGTGTAACCATGGTTTTTAAAAGAAAACTGCTTTTATATACACTAGTATGGTAGATACTTGCAAACCTCAGTTTAAAACGGATAATCAACCAACCACCTTTAGGGAAAATATAGGATTTTCCCGGGATAAACCGGCTATTCAAAACGGATTGTTTTACAACCTACGGATATTCATATTCATTCCACGACTTATTGGATTGTACATATCCTGTACGAACCTGGAAGTCATGGAAGGAATGGGTTTTCAAACACGCTTTTCATAAGAAAATATAGGATTTTATGGAGGAACGCTTTCCAAAAGGATTAAAGGACAATTTTTCCACCAAAACTAAATGCTTATGAACTCACCAGCTTTATGCTGATATTCTTCAACACTGCTTGTATTCTCAGGGAATTAGTATACAGGTACTTCCAAGTGTTCAGAGAAGTCGGAGCGTTAGAGTCACGTCCTTACCATTTTACTTTGATATGGATAGAACTATGTATTAAACAATGTAAACCTTTTTATATATGTATTCAATGTCTGGTTGTGTTTACTATGCTTGCTATGATACAATTGTTGTGATACTACGCATGACGTTCTCCACATCGGAACGATTCCACCATCACGGTTTCGGGGTGTGACAGCAGGGCCTAAGAAGAAATAGGGATGTGGAGCATGGGAAGATAAACTTGATCATGGGGAACAGAAGATCGTCGTATGTCACCAAGATTGGAGTTTACTCTTTAGTGCTTAGTAATGGATTAGGATTAGATTTAAATAATTGTTGTTATTCACTAGATATGGCAAGAAACATCATTTTATTTCATGGTTTGTATAGACAAGGTTTTAGATATTCGTTTGATAATGAAAAGGGTTCTATTAATGCTTATCTTAATGGTGTTTTCTATTTTGAAGCATTGCCTTGTAATGGAATATATGAAACTGTGATGGTTGTAGACAATTTAGGAAATGATGTGTTGTGTATTGATTCTTCCAATGGTTTGGATAAAGCATGCTTGTGGCATTGTCGTCTTGGACATGTCAACAAGAAATGCATATCCCAACTCCAAAAGGATGGAGTGTTGGAGTCATTCGAACTTAGGTACGATGACGTGTGCGAGTCTTGTTTACTTGGAAAGATGACCAAGTCACCCTTCATTGGCACTTGAGCAAGGGGTGAGGGTTTATAGGATCTCCTACACACAGATGTATATGGACCCTTAAGATCCACCACAAGGGATGCGTGCCGCTTCTACGTGACTTTTACCGACGATTATAGCAGATATGGCTATATCTACTTAATCAGGCATAAGTCAGAAATCTTTGAAAAGTTCAAAGAGTTCAAGCAAGAAGTGGAGAATCAGTTGGGCAGGAAAATCAAGATGCTTCGATCCGATCGAGGAGGAGAGTACCTAAGTTTTGAATTCCACGACTACCAAAAAGAATGCAGAATCGTTTCGCAATTGACACCTCCCAGGACACCACAGTTGAATGGTGTGGCTGAGAGGCGTAATCGAACCTTGATGGACATGGTTCGTTCCATGATGAGTCGTGCTTCGCTACCTATCTCATTCTGGGGGTATGCCTTAGAGACTGCCGCCCATATCCTTAACTTATTCCCTAAGAAGAAGGTTGCCAAAACGCCCCACGAGATGTGGATAGGGAAAGCTCCCTCGATGGTACACATCAAGGTTTGGGGTTGCGAGGCTTTCGTAAGGCGAGAGACTCACGACAAGCTCGAACCTCGAAGTGAGCGATGTATTTTCATCGGCTACCCGCAGAAGTCCTTTGGATATCTCTTCTATAGACCGAGTGACAATGTTGTCTTCGTTGCGAGGAGAGGGGTTTTCCGAGAACGAGAACTCATAAGCCAAGGAGACAGTGGGAGGCAAATTGATCTTGAAGAACTTCAAGATTCGAGCGATGAAGGAACCTCTAACACTGGCACTCAACCCGAGGAGGAAACTCCGGTTGAACCGATTGACGAATCCTTACCTCTTAGCGTTCCAGTAGAGTTAGTGTTCCGCCTGTGTTATATGGTTTTCATATAACAAGTGAAGGTGATACGTTTATTAGTGACAGCACACTAGTAAATTTGAATGAACCTAACAGCTACAAGGAAGCCATGGCAGTCCCGGAGTCTGCGAAATGGAAAGAGGCTATGGACAGAAAGATTCAGTCCATGTATGACAACCAAGTTTGGAATTTGGTTGAAAATGTACCAGGTCGTAAGACGGTCGGGTGAAGTGGATCTTCAAGAAGAAGACTGACATGGATGGGAATGTACACACCTATAAGACGCGATTGGTTGCGAAGGGTTTCACTCAAACTCCCGGAGTTGACTATGATGAAACCTTCTCATCAGTTGCGAAGATAAAGTCTTTCAGGGTGATGCTAGCCATTGCTGCATTTCATGACTATGAAATATGGCAGATGGATGTCAAAACCGCTTTCCTTAACGGGAAGTTGGCTGAGGATGTTTATATGAGTCATCCAGAGGGATTTGTCGATGCAAAGTACCCCAATAGAGTGTGCAAGCTTGAAAAATCCATTTATGGATTGAAGCAAGTATCTCGCAGATGGAATCTTTGTTTCGACGAGAAAGTTAAAGAGTTTGGTTTTCTGCGAAGCGAGGATGAATCATGTGTATATGTCAAAGCCAGTGGGAGTATAGTTAGCTTCCTCGTATTGTATGTCGATGACATACTACTCATAGGAAACGACATCCCAACCCTGCAGGAAGTCAAGTCCTGGCTTGGGAAGTGCTTCTCTGTGAAGGACCTCGTAGAGGCTTCCTATATTTTGGGAATAAGGATAGTGAGAAACAGAAGTAAGAGACTAATAGGACTTAGTCAGAACACTTACTTGGACAAGGTACTAAAACGTTTTAGTATGGAGAATTCGAAGAAAGGGGAGTTACCAATCCAAAGTAATGCCAATTTGAGTAAGACTCAAAGTCCGAGTACCGAAGTCGAGATAGCAGAGATGAGCCGAGTACCTTACGCTTCCGCAGTTGGTTCCATCATGTATGCTATGACTTGTACTCGCCCTGATGTGGCCTTCACCTTGAGCATGGTCAGCAGATATCAACGGAATCCTGGCAAAGCACATTGGACCGCAGTCCAGAATATTCTTAAGTACCTTCGGAGGACCAAGGAATGGTTTCTAGTCCTTGGTGGGAGTGATGACTTAAGGGTGCGAGGGTATAGTGATGCCAGTTTTCAGACCGACAGGGACAACTACTGTTCGCAGTCGGGTTGGGTCTTTACCCTAAATGGAGGAGCAGTGACTTGGAAAAGTTCCAAGCAGGAGACTGTAGGTGATTCAACGTGCGAATCAGAGTACATTACGGCGAGCGAAGCGTCAAAGGAGGCAATATGGTTGAAGAACTTCATTGGAGACCTTGGAGTTGTGCCAGCCATAAAGGAGCCAATGGAAATTTTCTGTGATAATGAAGGAGAGGTTGCCTTGACCAAGGAACCGAGGGATCATGGCAGACCCAGGCATATCGACAGGAAATACCATTTCATTAGACATCGGGTAGAAGAAGGACTCCTCGTAGTGAAGAGGGTATCGTCAGAAGATAACCCAGCATATCCCCTTACGAAGGGACTAAGTAGGGTTAAGCACTTGCAGCACGCTAGGAGCATCGGGCTGAAGGACGATATTAGTTTAGATTAGATAGCCTAAAAATGTGTAATAGATAAATTGTAATTAACATTTGATGATTAAATAAAAGAGTGTTATTTATGAGTAAAGTTACTGTCTTATGTTAATTATTTACCTATTGTTTCACTTTGCATGTTTTGACTTCCTGAATAATGAGATTATTCGAACGTTCCACAGTCGCTCATACTTTGGGAGTAGGTATGAAAGAAGATTGTCATGAATTGGTTTGTAGATTGTCTAAAATGTATTAGACATAGCAAAGGTTTGATGGAACATTCATAAGTGCTTATGAACTGGATTTGAGCATTGGATTAGACACGCGCTTGCTGGAATCACTTCGTGGAATTTATCTCGAGTGATCGCAAGACGATAATATCATATGGTCTTAAAACCTAGATATATGGTTTATTGATTGCAAGTTGGTTGTACATTGATAATGCGTAAACGCATCAGTAACTTGATATTATAAAACGCATTGTTGTGCATGATTTGATGAGTGGATGGTAAATGCATATAAGTCGAAGTTTATCTGTTCCTTTTATCTTGAGAGGGTAAAAGCGATATCTGGACCCCTCGATGATTTGGTTTGACTTATGTGCCGGACCCAGTCAAGACTGAATTGATGTGTACAATTAAGTTCTATGTCAAACGAATCAGAGATCGAGAAACAAACTGTTGGACAATAAATATGCCTATGTTCCATGTAATTGTCCGCACGATATCTAAAACGGAGGACTATACGATCCCTTATCTAAAGGACAGGTTACTGATAAGATCAGAGTTCGACAACGTCTTTGAGAGCTACGATTGCTAATCGGATTGTACTTACATTTGTAGTTACTACACTTATCCAAGTGGGAGACTGTTGGATTAGTGTCTAAGCCCGTAACTATATTTGGTATGTACTTGACCCGGTTGTGCATGGTCCTTTTGGGTTGCCTTCACCAGAGCAACTTGACATACCAAGTCCTCAGTTTGAGTTCAGACACACCTGAGAGTGTGCCGGAATCCCTCAAACCAAGGCTCTGATACCAACTTGAAACGACCCAAAAAATACAGTCCAAAAATTTCATTTTAAATCAGTAAGAAATCCATATTTATCAAACATCATATAAAAATCATAAATAGTGTATCTCAAAATATCATGACATCTGTCAAAATATATCAGAGTATAAACATCCCAGGCTAAACAAATGATGTGTGCACTGCAATCATCCTGAGCTCTTCCCCTTGTTACCGGAAGTACCTGAAACCAAAACTGAAAACTGTAAGCATGAAGCTTAGTGAGTCTCCCCAAACTACCACATACCATAAACATAATCACATAATAACATACATTGGGCCTTTCCCGCTACATCGAGCCATCCCAACTTCAGACCAAAGTCCGGCATCGGGTCCCGCCCAGCATCGGGACTTGCCCGGCATCGGACCAAAGTTCAGCATCGGGTCCCGCACCGCATCGGACCGAAGTCCGGTATACATATAACATATCAACAAGCATATAACATAAACACATAACATAAACATATAAACATTCCTCGGGCTTGCCCCGACATCGGATCGAAGCCCGAAACATATAAACATAACATATAAGCATTCCTCGGGCTTGCCCCGGCATCGGACTGAAGCCCGGAACATATAAACATTCCTTGGGCTTGTCACGGCATCGTACCGAAGCTCGAAACATATAAACAAGTACATGCAAGAATCACGAAGACATCAAGCATACAAACATTCCTCGGGCTTTCCCCGGCATCGGACCGAAGTCCGGAAACATATAACCTACATCGGGCTAACCCCGACATCAGACCTAAGCCTGGAACATACTAGCATACATATATGGGCCGACATTGGTGCCTTCGACCCGTTCATACAGGAGGAAACTCACCTCGCACTGTTGAAGTCCCGCGAATAAATATCTAGCTGCTGGCTGACAGATCCCCGAACTGTCAACATCAAAACAAAACCTAATTAACCATTTGGGTTTCAATGCATAACCATAAAACCACACTTGGGTTAAAAGGACAATTTTACCCATAACCTAGCTTGGTCCAAGACCAAGGCCCAAACTCATTCTCTGAAGGCCCAAAATCCAACTAATCAACCAAGGCCCAACATAAGGCCCAATTTTCCAAATTGGGCCCAAACTTCTACATGGTCTTACTTTATGGCCCAACCATTTATTTTAGTCTAAACACTTGGCATTCCGATGGTCCAATATCTCATAATCATCAAGGCCCAATTATGGCCCATCTATGGCCCAATTTTCCAAATTGAGCCCAAGCCTTTCCAATGGGCCTTACCCTAAAGCCCAATCCAAATATTCTATTCCATATACTTGTTCCTGTATGGCCCATCAATAGCCCAATCACCAAAGCCCAACAGAAGGCCCAACTTGAAACCCAAACATAATTAGGGTTTCTCACATAAAATGACGATTAGGGTTAAGTGTTCCTACTTAACCCATTAAGTCCATCACTCTACTAGGCCAAACATACAATGTAATTGGGCATAAGTCATACTTCAATCCACTGGTCCAAACACGCGTCCCGGCAAACCAAAACTAACATCTCCCAAAATTAGGGTTTTCTAAACCCTAATTAGGGTTTCCAACCCAACCACGAGTCAATTAGTCCAATGATTAGATTTTTAGGTCAATTATGGTTTCATTAGGTTAACTAGGGTTTCATTAGGTCGGGCACCACCCACTACCACCTCGGGCAGTGGTGGTCAATGGCGGCTCACAGCGGCAACCACCACCTCGTGGTGGTGGTGGTTGTGATTCTAGATCCAAAACATGTCCAAGAATATCTCAAATAGCAATCCATTCACACTCAAATGCACACCGCCACCCAACACGACAGTTGGTGGCGGCAGAAGGCAGCAACCACCACCTCACGGTGGTGGTGGTGGCGATTTCCTTGATTATTTCGGCCAAAACTATAACTATAAAAGATAATATTCCAAAATAAACACACACACAATATAACACACACACACTCAGCCACCTTTGTGGCGGCAGGCGGTGGTCGGAGGTGCTAGCCACCACCTCACGGTGGTGGTGGTGGTTTCTCTTGATGGTATTCGGCCAAGCAAAATACTCACAACATGCACATTAGTAGCAGAATCCTACACCCACACGCCTTTGTTCATAAATCTTAACGCAACCACCCACCTGGTGGCGTACGGCGGCGACAGTGACACGGAATGGCGGGCAACATCAGCGGCTAACAGCGGCAGACGGAGTTGGGACGTGCCACCGATGAAGAGACGAATCGTGTTGATCTTGCAAACGACAACAGCGCTAACAGTCGGCGGCGCTGCACTGTGGAAGGGAGGTAACGGAGAAGAGGCGCGATCCAACACGAGCAAAAACAGCTTCCACGACTGAATCAACGATGGGCGGCGGCTCATTGTCTACATCGGCAGCAGAACGGCGCCTGTGGCTTCTCGGTGGCTAACGACGGGTGCTCCGGCTTCAACAGGTAAGGAGGTGGCGCCAGAAATCGTAGGAATGAGGGTGGCGGCTGAAAGATTCTCTTAGGGTTAGGGTTACCGAGAGGGTAACGGGTTATATACCCGGACCCCATGAAACTTCATTCCATAATGGCACAATCGGTCCCTCCTTCTCCTTTTTCTTTCAAATTAAGTCCATAATTTACCTTTTTAACCCGAGCCTCTAAAAATCATTTCATAACAAGTCCGATATTTACCAATCAGCCCCCAACTTTAATAATCCATTACAATTTAAGTCCGACAGTTACCATTAAACCTCAAATAATCCAAATTATAACATTTGGCTCCCCGAAACCAACACCCCGCTAAATATTATGGATTTTGGGCTGCTATTCATTCATTAATTTTATTTATTTATTTATTTAATAAACGGGATGTTACAACAATTAACTTAATGCAATATTGGACTTAATGAATTAAGTCCTTAAGGGTTTAAGTGTGGAACACTAACCCCAATTATCATTTTATGTGGAAACCCTAGAATCAGGGAGCTCTATTTTGGACAATGATCGGACGTGTAATTGTGTTGTTGATTGGATTATTATTTCACCCGCGAATGACTAAATCAAACCTTAATCAGTCCTACCCTTAGGTGATTAAGTCCTTAATGAGTTAAGTGTTCTTACTTAACCTAATTGTCATCTTATGTGAACTCTAATCGTCATTTCATGTGAGGTAATCACTGTTGCAAGTGACTATGACCTGTGATCGGGTATTGACTCGAGTATCTTCATATAGGTGCTTGGAAGTGAGTTGAAGCTGGTAGAGTTCTTCGTCACTACCGTGGTTACCTGTGCGTATATCGAGGTGAGTTTTGCCTACCCGTGGGTCGAAGGCACCAATGTCGGCCCACTAGTTTTGCTTACATGTTAGTAGAAGGATGCCTTAGGGACTATATATAGTAATGTAGGATAGGCTGTGGACTCTGGATCCAAGCTCTCTTGCATGTTCCTTGTTTGGTTGTGGTTATAGAGTAGGATCTGTGGATTAGTGTCTAAGCCCGTAACTATATTTGGTATGTACTTGACCCGGTTGTGCATGGTCCTTTTGGGTTTCCTTCACCAGAGCAACTTGACATGGTGATTTATGAAGAGAGAGGTTATTATGGTTTATTAATATATTATATCAATAATATATTAAAGGAGAAATCATATAGTTTAATTACTATTAGACAAGAATTAATTAAGAATTAATTATGTGGCTAAAAGACATTAATTAAATAAAGGGGACTAGAACTGTCAATTGTGTGATAGTTGGATATTGGGCTGAGAATCCTTATGGACTAGGCATGGACGAAATTAGGGATGTGTCCATCCTAATTTCGGCCATAAGGGCCCTATTCTAGAAGCTTCCTTGGACAGCTTAAGGCCTAAGCTATCCATTAGGGTTTTGACTGAAACCCTAGCAGCACAAGTATAAATAGAACCCCTAGGGCATCATATTTCGGCCACTTGAAACCCTAGAAGAGTTCATAGCCGAAATTATGCCTCTCCCCTCTCTCCAATATCATCCTTTTGCTTGTGTGGTGTTTGTAAGCCATTAGAGGAATGACATTTGTGACTCTAAGCTCCAAGACAAGAAGATTCAAGCCATTGTTGAAGAGGTAATCATATAGATCTGTTTTCTTATGTTAATTTCAAAATATGCATGCTAGATCTAGGGTTCTTAAGTCTTGGATGAATCGCATGTACAATAGAGAAACCTAGATCCAAGCTTTAGGGTTTGCATGAGCACATAGGATGTTGTTTTGGCTCAAACCCATCAGTGGTATCAGAGACTTGATTGGTTTCTATTGTATTTGATGCCTAGTATTTCATTCATGCTTTGAAAATTCGTTTTTTTGGCCCTCTGACTGAAGAACTCGTCGAGTCCCAATGTGAACTCGACGAGTCCACATTGGGAACTCAGCGAGTTTAGCTGTCAGGCAGAGGATATCTCGGGATTTCTTGCTGTTTTGCTATAGGATAATTACCAAAACTATTTTTAACTGATAAAATCCGATTTTTATTGTTATTATATGTTTATCCTTACCAAAACAAAAGATAGTTACCATTTAATTGAATAATAAATTCCTTATGTGATAAAATTGGATTATTTGATTTATTTGATGAATTATCTTGTGATTAAAATATAATAGATCAAATTTAGATAATCATTTAATTAAATGTTTAATTTATATTATTTGCTATTTGATCCTACGTGTTTTGAAAAGTTCAAAATCTGCCCTCAAGTTTTGAAATTTATTTTTTTAATTAAAAAGTTTAATTTGAATTATTTAAATTTCAAACCCTAGAATTTTACAAGTTTAAAATTCAAGCTTATACTTTATTTATTATAAGATTAATATATGTGACATCCTCATTTTCACGGCCAGAAAAGACCGATTTTTGTTTATGCTTTATAAAAATCAGAGTACGTCTTTTAATAAAAATGTTGCGGAATTTGTTCCCAGAAAAACATGATAAATACGTTATCAAAGCATTTCCGAAGAAATGTATTTTTATTCATTTAAAACATTTGGGATGTCATCGTCAATACAGAAACATAAGCATAAACAGAACTTACATTCATTTACACTAGTGATCTACATCTCTTTTAAATCTCTCAGTGCAAAGTAGCTTCGTATCGACACCTGTGATACAAATAAGCTGGAGTGGGTCAGGTTGGGAAACCTGGTGAGTACATAGGGTTTTCAACCCACAATAATATAATTATTATATTTAAACATCAAACAATCAACCCGATTACCCATCCCCGTTATCTTCTTTAATATCCCTTAAAGAATTATCTTAAGGGTCATCTCCTATATCATATTTACCTCTCATCTTTCTACCTCACATTTCCTTATATGCTCGTTCCTAAGGCATGAATACGTAGTTACAACGTCGCCTGAACTCGTAATTCATAGTAAGGTTTAGAGTATCATCGCATGAATATACAGTCACCACATCACCTGGACTCGTAATTCATCACCTACAGGTTATAAGTCTGCTGGTGTTTCCACGGGTTGTCTAGAATATTCCGTGGTCGCCATCTATACTCTAGTAGATGACTACGTCTCCAAATTGTCGGACAAGGTTATAGTATCTTTCATCCTACATCACCGATTCATCATCACCTATCCATTACCTAATTATCATCACCTTCCTATCATCACCTATCTCTCATCATTTTATTTCATCACACACCAACTATTTCGTCTACCCATGTTTTATCCCAACGTATTTGTAGATATAAAATAAATATATATTTAAATCATTTAAAACATGTATCAAATCATTCATCCATCATAGACAGCAAGTATTAAGATAATATACACACATAGCACACAATTTATATAAAATACTTCATATCTATGTGTAAGATGAAAGGGACCATGCACTCACCTGTTAAAGTGATGATTCCAAACTCAGACAGCGCTTCGTTACTCTTAAAACAATTTCCTTCGACAAAACCTAGTATCAATACCACTAGGGTTTAGTCTAACGTTAACCGCGACTAATTAATAGTCTAGCTATTATTATTATTATTATTATTATTATTATTATTATTATTATTATTATATAAGCGTTAAACAACACTCTTATATAACTCATAATAATATCTCAAATAATTGTTTTAAGGTCCTAATAATGTTACTATAATTAATTAGAAGTTATATTAAAAATAGCGTAGGCGTGGCTCACTTACAGCGAGTTTTTATTAAAAACCGGGCTTCGCTGGAGCAGCGTTTCCGAGCCGAAAGCTTTTCTTCTCGGAGCCGTCGGGCGCTCCGGGGTTTTCTTCTCGTGCTAGGGAGGTTCCCTAGACTTGGGAGGGGTTTAGGGAGGTTAGAGAGAAGTTAGAGAGAGAAAAAAAGGTTTGAAGGTGTGAGGAAATTATGAAGAGTTCATCTCTTATTTATAAGAATTGTATAGTAAAGTAGTCTCCAAGCTTCGTCCGTAACTTTCGCATACGAGCTCCGTTTTTGTCTGTCTTTTTACCGTTGAGTTCCTATTAATGAGATCTTCAACTCTCATTTAGACCTCGTTGGCTAATTCTCATTCTATCTCGGATTTACAAAACTGTATCGAATTCGCCGCGCTCGAAAAGTAGAGACTAAGCTTCGTCCATAACTTTCGCATACGAGCTCCGTTTTTGTCTGTCTTTTTACCGTTGAGTTCCTATTAATGAGATCTTCAACTCTCATTTAGACCTTGTTGGCTAATTCTCATTATATCTCGGATTTACAAAACTGTATCGAATTCGTCGCGCTTGAAAAGTAGAGACTAAGCTTCCTCCATAACTTTCGCATACGAGCTCCGTTTTTGTCTGTCTTTTTACCGTTGAGTTCCTATTAATCAGATCTTCAACTCTCATTTAGACCTCGTAAGCCAAAAACCGCTCGAACTAAAATTCGAGTTTCGGGCTGTACACTGTTAAGCCGAAACTTCGAAAAATCATAACTTCCTCATACGAAGTCAGATTTGGGCGTTCTTTTTATGGACGCTCTCGGTTTAACGTTTTCTACGACTTTTGTTTAGATCACTAAGGCTAAAAGTCGCTCCACTGTAAATTCACTATTTACGCTTCTCGGTGCCGTGCCGGTTTTTTTCGTAAAACTTCGACAGGCCATAACTTCTTCGTTATAACTCGGATTTCGGAGTTCTTTATATGTACGGAAACCTTGAGAAATATTCTAAAACTTGGTTAAGATTATTTATTATAAATAATCTTTTGCCGAAAATTCGTTTTCGACACTCATTGCCTCTAAATTGACTAGCCCGGATCTACGGGCGTTACAATTATCTCCCCCTTAGGATGATTACGTCCCGGAATCATCAACGAAACAGGGTTGTATAATGACTCCATACGTTATCTCTTCATCCTAGGTATTAATCGTAACTTCTATGTTCCTTCAAATGTGTATCTAACTTTTGGTCTTCTTGACTGCAAGCGGTGCTCGAACTTGCACCTGCTCGTTAGACTCCAAACTATGACATTCGAGTCACAATCTCGATCCTTGATGGAGACTCCTTCTTCTTCTTAGAAAGCTTAAGATAAGCTCCTCTGTTACTATAACGTACCGATGTGTCATATTCTAATGACCTCTCATTGTGTGCTTAAACTCAAATCTCTTAGAGTTAAATTCCAGAACATACTATACCTTCCTTCATGTTCTAATGTGACATAATCACATCTTAAAACTTAGTATCTCTAGCTACAAGCCTTTTTAGCGACAATTGCGATACTTCTATTGATCGCTTTGATTTCAATCTTTTGGTTTAAGTCGGACGCTACATCAAACTTGGTTCTCTGAACCACGTAACCTACTTATCGTAGTCGAACTCAATTTGATATGACCACTAGGGTCGGAATAACAATCATCTTCGATGGTAACGACATACTCGAATAAAACGAAATCAATTACTAGCTTCTTGGTAACCTTGTGACTTTCCCTGATCCAAGCGTGAGTCCTGTGCTTCCGGTAGTATAGGCCTCTACTACCATTCACACCTACTCATACTCGTCCCAAGTATTGTCTCGCAGTTTTTCCAAGTCACCATACAAGAAAACCACACAATAACTTAACACATCAGATAACAAAACGAAGGTTTTATATTATTTCTTGAAACGATTACATAGGTGTTCAAGTTCACCCTAGACTATGCCTCTACTAGGCTACATCATACGAAACTATGGCTACTGCATAATCCGATCTTCGGGTAAGAAGTCCTCATTCTTGATTCCTCGCGTTGTTGTCTGCTTCATCGAGGATCATGTGGAATGCCCTTGGTTTCGGCGGTGCATTTGGTCTTGCAGCTTTGTTTTTCTTTGGACAGTTCTTTGAAATATTCCCATCATTTCCACATTCGTAGCACTTCTTGTTGTCGAATGTAAAATCTCTAGAATAGTGACCGGTCCTACCACCTCCATCGCATCTTCCGAAGTGCTTCTTCTTGCACTTCTCACACCACTTGGCTCCATTCCTTCGGTCGTCCAGGTTAGACTTCGAGAACTTTCCCTTATTATCAGGTCTTGAGGATCCTTCCAGCTTCCTCTTCTCGCCAACTTCAACTTTTTCCAGACCCTTTTCTCTTATTTGGGTCTCAACATTCTTGGCTGCCCAGATGGTGGCTTTCAAAGTGGTTGCTTGTTTGACCATTGGACCAAAGTCCGCTGGTAATCCATTGGTAAACCTGTTGACCTTGGAAAGTTCTGTTGGAACTAAATAAGGAACAAGCTTCATCTTCTCCGTAAAACTTGCAGCGTACTCGGTGATGCTCATTTTTCCTTTCTTTAGGTTCTAAAACTCGTTGTTGATCTCTAGTAGATCCTGCTCAGAGCAGTACTGCATTTTCAGTTGCACCAGGAAATCTTCCCAAGACATCTTACTTGCTTCTCCCTTAGGCATCGTATCTGCCAATATCTTCCACCAGCTCAAGACTCCGCTCTTCAGTTGCCTGACCGCAAAGACGGTTTTCTGCTTGTTGCTTCAGTCGCAACTCTCAAACACCATCTCCATCTCGGAGATCCAGTTCATAATCTCAACCGGCTTCGGGCTTCCGGAAAGACTTGGTGGTTTTGCACTCAAGAAGTTCTTATACCTTCGCCCATCCTTGTCATTTCCCATCTCCGGGTCATCCCTTTGTTCACCTTGAGTCCCTACTTGACTCACTTGGCGGCTATAGTTCCCTTCCTCCGATTGCTCGGGAACCGGCTTGGTTTGCTCGATGGGCATGGTAGGTTCGTCCCTATTTTCAGGCAACATCTGTCTCATTTCCTCCCTTTGTTCAGCTAACATAGCCCGAATCATGGCTTGTACTCCAGCCATGGTGACTGGCTTAGGCGCAGCTCCCATTACAACAGGTATTTGCTCAATCACCGGGGGCTGTTGATTCCCATTTCCGTTTGCGTTCACGACTCCGCTTCGGGTTTTAGCCATTCGATCTATAGACGTTTGGTGTATAATGACGATAATTAAGATAGGAAAGATTTTATTTACGATCGACGTGTAAATCTTCCTATTATTCCGAAAAGTTACATGGCAGTTCTAATACCGTATCTAAACGTTTAGAAATCTGAACACATAAAATTTCCAGATCCGGTCGGCAACAGACCATAGATCCGTTCAGACATTTAGCATCATAAATCATTTATCACATAAAAGCATGTTAGGCATTTTCACTAAATAAGCTAGTGCTTGTGTCTATTCAGGTGTATTACCTAAGACACACTCCTCACAATCATTGCTTAGCATTCTAAGTTTAAGTCTAGAAATAAATCTATATTCCTAGTTCGCTTAAACTAATGCTCTGATACCAACTGTGACATCCCCATTTTCACGGCCAGAAAAGACCGATTTTTGTTTATGCTTTATAAAAATCAGAGTACTTCTTTTAATAAAAATGTTGCGGAATTTGTTCCCAGAAAAACATGATAAATACGTTGTCAAAGCATTTCCGAAGAAATGTATTTTTATTCATTTAAAACATTTGGGATGTCATCGTCAATACAGAAACATAAGCATAAACAGAACTTACATTCATTTACACTAGTGATCTACATCTCTTTTAAATCTCTCAGTGCAAAGTAGCTTCGTATCGACACCTGTGATACAAATAAGCTGGAGTGGGTCAGGTTAGGAAACCTGGTGAGTACATAGGGTTTTCAACCCACAATAATATAATTATTATATTTAAACATCAAACAATCAACCCGATTACCCATCCCCGTTATCTTCTTTAATATTCCTTAAAGAATTATCTTAAGGGTCATCTCCTATATCATATTTACCTCTCATCTTTCTACCTCACATTTCCTTATATGCTCGTTCCTAAGGCATGAATACGTAGTTACAACGTCGCCTGAACTCGTAATTCATAGTAAGGTTTAGAGTATCATCGCATGAATATACAGTCACCACATCACCTGGACTCGTAATTCATCACCTACAGGTTATAAGTCTGCTGGTGTTTCCACGGGTTGTCTAGAATATTCCGTGGTCGCCATCTATACTCTAGTAGATGACTACGTCTCCAAATTGTCGGACAAGGTTATAGTATCTTTCATCCTACATCACCGATTCATCATCACCTATCCATCACCTAATTATCATCACCTTCCTATCATCACCTATCTCTCATCATTTTATTTCATCACACACCAACTATTTCGTCTACCCATGTTTTATCCCAACGTATTTGTAGATATAAAATAAATATATATTTAAATCATTTAAAACATGTATAAAATCATTCATCCATCATAGACAACAAGTATTCAGATAATATGCACACATAGCACGTAATTTATATAAAATACTTCATATCTATGTGTAAGATGAAAGGGACCATGCACTCACCTGTTAAAGTGATGATTCCAAACTCAGACAGCGCTTCGTTACTCTTAAAACAATTTCCTTCGACAAAACCTAGTATCAATACCACTAGGGTTTAGTCTAACGTTAACCGCGACTAATTAATAGTCTAGCTATTATTATTATTATTATTATTATATAAGCGTTAAACAACACTCTTATATAACTCATAATAATATCCCAAATAAATTTTTTAAGGTCCTAATAATGTTACTATAATTAATTAGAAGTTATATTAAAAATAGCGTAGGCGTAGCTCACTTACAGCGAGTTTTTATTAAAAACCGGGCTTCGTTGGAGCAGCGTTTCCGAGCCGAAAGCTTTTCTTCTCGGAGCCGTCGGGCGCTCCGGGGCTTTCTTCTCGTGCTAGGGAGGTTCCCTAGACTTGGGAGGGGTTTAGGGAGGTTAGAGAGAAGTTAGAGAGAGAAAGAAAGGTTTGAATGTGTGAGGAAATTATGAAGAGTTCATCTCTTATTTATAGGAATTGTATAGTAAAGTAGTCTCCAAGCTTCGTCCGTAACTTTCGCATACGAGCTACGTTTTTGTCTGTCTTTTTACTGTTGAGTTCCTATTAATGAGATCTTCAACTCTCATTTAGACCTCGTTGGCTAATTCTCATTCTATCTCGGATTTACAAAACTGTATCGAATTCGCCGCGCTCGAAAAGTAGAGACTAAGCTTCGTCCATAACTTTCGCATACGAGCTCCGTTTTTGTATGTCTTTTTACCGTTGAGTTCCTATTAATGAGATCTTCAACTCTCATTTAGACCTTGTTGGCTAATTCTCATTATATCTCGGATTTACAAAACTGTATCGAATTCGTCGCGCTTGAAAAGTAGAGACTAAGCTTCGTCCATAACTTTCGCATACGAGCTCCGTTTTTGTCTGTCTTTTTACTGTTGAGTTCCTATTAATCAGATCTTCAACTCTCATTTAGACCTCGTAAGCCAAAAACCGCTCGAACTAAAATTCGAGTTTCGGGCTGTACACTGTTAAGCCGAAACTTCGAAAAATCATAACTTCCTCATACGAAGTCAGATTTGGGCGTTCTTTTTATGGACGCTCTAGGTTTAACATTTTCTACGACTTTTGTTTAGATCACTAAGGCTAAAAGTCGCTCCATCGTATATTCACTATTTACGCTTCCCGGTGCCGTGCCGGTTTTGCCGTAAAACTTCGACGGGCCATAACTTCTTCGTTATAACTCGGATTTCGGAGTTCTTTATATGTACGGAAACCTTGAGAAATATTCTACAACTTGGTTAAGATTATTTATTATAAATAATCTTTTGCCGAAAATTCGTTTTCGACACTCATTGCCTCTAAATTGACTAGCCCGGATCTACGGGCGTTACAATATATATATGTATAGCTTAAATGCTAGTCTTACCGTTAGTAGGCCTCATTCACGAAGCCGATCTATAAAGGGGTATAAGGTTATGGCCTATAAAATGGTCGTTTAATGGGTGTCCACTCTCACCCACCGCTTCCTTGATTGGTGGAGGGTCGTTAGCCGAACGGGTAGGATAGGGCAAACTTTTCCTCATTAAAAGTATAATGAATTTATAAAGTAACTAAATGTTTCTCAAAAAAAAATTCCCAATCTTACTTACTTTAGGCAAAAGTGAATTGATGCAATTCCATGAAATTACACTTTACACCCTTGCTAAGATGTTAGTGGAGCGTGTTGGCTAACCGGCACACTAATTGGGCTCTAAGCAAAGGTGGCAAAGGGTGACTCGATGTTTGTCATAGTTCGATGGAGCGTGTGTGGTTAACCGCCACGTCGAATAGGTGACTGTAACATTGTGGGCACCATGTACATTTGCATGGTTATTCACACCCGCTTTGTGATCCTCGGCATCCCAGTGACAAACTCCAGGGGCATATCGAGATTTAAACATGTCATTGAAAAGTTCAATGAATCTCAAAAGATCTAGGAGTTTTCAATACATTTAAAACTTATCTCTAATTTACTTTTTCATTGTGGAAATTAGTGAATCGTCATTCACTTACCTTCAAATTATTTGCTTGTTAGATTACGACATCCCTCTTCTAATTTGTAAATAATGTTGTTGGATCCTAGCTGTCACACCCCGGTCGGCGGCGGAAACACCGGGCAGTGTAACGTCATTTCTTGTATCATAGTTATCAACTTCCTGAAAACACATGCATTTTAAAATACGTCAACATAAAGTTGGTGAGTTCACAGGTTTTGACTCCATATAAAATAACACTTTTTCTCAAGTTCAACAGTATAGTTTTGAAAGTATCATTTTGACTCTCCAACATTTAGTATATATATTAGGTATAATGGTTTACTTATTTAATAAGTTATATACCTATAAGTTTCACATATTATGAATAAATGATTGTAATCTCATACAAACTAAGGTTGCTAAGTATAAATCATATTTCAATTCTATACGAGTAAAACCGCTATGTATAAATCTATTTCAATTTTATACAAGTAAAACCGCTACGTATAAATCTATTTCAATTCTATACGAGTAAAACCGCTACGTATAAATCTATTTCAATTCTATACGAGTAAAAAACCGCTACATATAAATCTATTTCAATTCTATGCGAGTAAGTGTGTTAGGTATAATTGTCTACTTAATAAGCAAGTAGTATACCTACAAGTTCCTTGTACTTAGAGTATAAGTCTTTGGGAAACTTGTACTTAACATTCATACTTGTATATCGACAAAGTATAATGCTTCTAAAGTTGTGCTACCATGAGTCTGTAACCGCTGCTAGACATACAAACCTCTGATTAAAAGATATCCCACCAATGGTTCCTCCATTGGTGCCACAATAAAACCGCCATTGGTGCCATAAATGATTCCACCAAGGTAAATACTTCCCCTGTACGCTTCATCGACGCCGAGTCCATATCAATCAATAGGACTGTTCGTCACCCGCGGACCGTTGGGTTGTAGCTAGCAACCACGGGTGGGGTCGTCAACCCGCGTAGATCTATAGTCCACCGTAAAACCTATTGGGTTGTAGCCAACAACCACGGATGGGGCGTTAACCCACATAGATCCATACACAACTTCCTCGCTCATACGGGATTAACGGTTACATGTCAGAGGATTTCCACTAAGATTCCTAATCTTAGTTGATGAATGAGGTAGCTCATGTAGACTTTGTCGGCTTCCTATAACTCTAACAACAAAGCATATTCGTGTCTAAAACCCTAAGTTACTAGACTATGCTTTTAAACATTACTCCTAAGTTCATAATGCTTTAGGCAGTACAACAGCTATAACTTGAGGTAAAACCCGGTTTTATCTTAACATAAAACCAACAATAACAATATATAACATACCAAGTTTTATCTTGACATAAAACTAACAATAACAACATATAACATACCAGGTTTTGTCTTAACATAAAACCAACAATAACTCTGGAACTATATCGCACATAACATATATATAGAACTCCCAAGTATAACTCATGGTCTACATTAGTATAATATTATGCTAACAAGTTTACGATAGTTGTATGTTTTCAAAATATCAGATTCAAAACAACTATATCCCGGTTAATATAACTATCTATGTTGATACAAATATACTATCATATAGACATAATATTAACTTAAATACAATATTTAGCATGCGTTTTCCCCCGAAAACATTTAAAAGTGGGGCTGTGAAACTCACCCTAGTAGCGTGATTTTATGTAATCTAACTAGAAACGGTCAGCAGTTCGAGATCGTCGGGCTCGGGATGCAAAATGGCCTCCAAAAACGAGAGAGAAAGAAGAGATTAGGTGTAAGGATTGAAGAGGCCGGAATTGCTATTTATAGGCTTATTTTGGCCCATTCACGTCGTGAGATATGGCAAGAGTCATCCTGTAGTCTTCCCAGGTGTTTTCTAGGCTCGATTACTGTTCTGCAGCGTCCTCACGTCGTGAGAAAACCTTCCTCACGTCGTGAGCTTTTGGGTTATCGTTCTGTAGACTACTAGCTTCGAAATGTGGCATTTTGACTCCTCACGTCGTGAGTTTTTATGCTCACATCGTGAGTCCAGTCAGATTAGGGTTTCTGACACGTGTCATGCTCTCAGACAACTATAACTTTGGAAGGTCATAACTTTTGCATACGAACTCCGTTTTTGATGTTTTTTATATGCACACGTAGCTAATTCCGAGTACTACGACTTTCTTTTAGACTCCAATCTCTAATTCTAAGTCTATTTTAAATTCCTCTTATTGTAGAGATTTGATAGTGTTTGGGTTTATCATAACTTCTTCACGCGAAGTCAGATTTAGACGTTCTCTATATTTTTGGAATCGTATGGACGTATACTTCAATTTATACTATAAAGTATGTATGAAAGTTCATATTTGTATTAGAATTTATCATGAACTACATAGTAAGTTTATCACATTACTAGTTTAACAAAATCACATTACATGATTGGCATAATCACACGTGATTGTTATTGACCTATTTTGACTGGTGTTACATTCTCCCCCCGTTGAAGTAATTTCGTCCCGAAATTTATTTTGTACCAGATTCCACCGCAGGGTCCTGGATAGCTTCCCTGCTTCCGATTACGAATGCCATGCCGCGGCCTAAACCTTCATGACTCCTTAACTTTGGACATTCCCTCTTGAAGTGTCCAATCTCGCCACACTCATAACACGTTCTTCCTCCACCATAGCCGGTTTTAGTATTTGTTCCTTGGTTTATTGTTGCAGGTGTTGTGTTACTACAGTAGCTGACGGTATGTCCCTGTCTGTTACACTGAGTGCACCATAAACAGTTACCTAGGTGATGGCGATTACACTGAGTGCACAATGGGAGTTTTCCAGCATACTTCCTTGGTTGTATGGGTATTGTTGTTGTTGCTGCATAATTAGTTGCCACATCTTGTCTCTCCTCAGATGATTGTCTAGGATTATTCCCAATGAATTTGCGCTTGTTCGTTCTGGATTCGGGAGACTCGGCTATAAATCCCACTTGGATTTCTGTGCTAGTTAGTTGATGAGCTATTCGCTTGGTACTGTCATATGTTGAAGGCTTTGATGCAATCACCATTCCTTTGATTTGTGATGCTAGACCCCAGATATATCGCTCGATCTTCTTGTATTCAGGGGTTATAAGTGTTGGACACATCACTGCAAGATCATTAAATCTAGCGGTATAAGCTTTTATTTCTGAACCCTTCATGGTTAGGGTCCACAATTCCTGTTCCAGCTTTTGAATTTCCTCCCTAGGACAATACTCCTCTACCAGCATCATCTTTAGCTCTTCCCATTTCATGGAATTTGCAGCATCAATTCCCATTGTATTTACATGGCTGTTCCACCATGTAAGTGTTGCATCAGTGAAAGTACATGCTGCAAATCATACTTTACAATCATCTGGATAGAAGCTTATTTGAAAGACGGACTCTATCTTTTCAATCCACCTGGTCAAATTAACAACTCCTTCAGTTCCATGAAAGCTCTTTGGTTTGCAATTCATAAAGTCTTTGTAGGTACACATTCTGGCGGTCCCTACATTGCCTTCATTTCTAACTCCACCTCTTGTGACATTAGCTAGAGCTGCAGCGATTCTCTGAGCTATGATTTCTTCAAGTTCTGCTGAACTTATTGAGGGATTTATTTACGGTGGTGGTTGCGGTTCTTGTGGTGTTGATTGTTGGTTAAGGTTTAGTCGAGCACTACTCCTTCTAGGCATTTAATTTGTTTAGTTCCTATTATAAATAATAAGAATTTTATGAGTTCTATGAAGTATTAGTCATTAAATTACGATTCTTAATAACTTAAATTTTTGTTCAAGGTATAAAGCATAGTGGACGACACTATTTGGCACATGTAATATATGCTTTATATTTATTACTAGTGGTTAAACCAGTTTATTATAGGTTTATATGAGAAAAGTTTCTAAAAACAAAACTTGCAAGGTTTACTACACCCTTGCTAGAAACTTTACTCTTTTTGCCTTAATTAGTTTGATTTCTCTATTTTTACACAACCACTAGTTCTAGTTTATATGCCAGTACCCTAAGTGATGACACAGCACGTTAGTGACATGAATCACTTGTTCCTCAAGTGCTTTGAGTTCTCGGCTCAAGCTCTCCTGTACGTTCCTCGTTTCTCAAGGTTTGATTGTAGAGCTCTAACTACGCAATCCTTGCATCGTGAGTTATAAGCGAACTTTATACAATGATGGACCTCCATCACTGCCTCTTGATCTCGCGTAATTTGTCCTTCTAGTCTTTGCATCCTTCCTGAAAGATGTGTAGTCTTTCCTTTGAAAATTTCCCTCTTGTTTTCGATTCTCACACTTTTCTCAAACAACTGAGACAAAGTGTCATCTTCGGAAGAAGGTGAGAGATATGGTCGGGATGATTGACCAATCTCGTACTTGTTAGCAGCTCTCTCTTCTGCTACCCACCTATCAACCGTTTGTGTTATCCTCGCAGGTTCATCTTGAACTCTATGGGTTCCTGAAGATGTCCCCTTTGGATTCTTCCTTATCCATTTTGGTATAGACTTACGGGCCATTCGTTTCATCTTCGCTCCTCCTGGGAATTGACGATAAAGGGTATTTATTGGGGGAAAAGAAGATGCAACTGATTCTACCTCTTCCACATGCTTGCTTTTTTCCATTGGCTTGCTTTCTTCCCATTCGTTGGAAGGTAAAGGTGCTCCATCGTTAGAAGGTATTGGATGAAAGGTAGTTGGATTTATACGGTAGTAAGGATCATCTACCATAAGAGGGGATGGAATCTCTTGTTCTTCATCCGTACCCTCTAAGATTATCCATTCTCGAGAATGAGCCCTATCGAATTCCTAGTTAGATTCACCAAATATTTAGTCTATCAAATATTACTTCCAATTTGAATAGTCCATATGATCTGATCATAATAAAATGTAGTTGTACACCTACACCTAGTTGTGATAGGATCTATTGTAACACCCGTAGATCCGGGCTAGTCAATTTAGAGACGATAAGCGTCAAAAATAACTTTTTGATAGAAGAGTGTTTAGAATAAATAATCTTAATCAAGTTGTAGTATATGTCACAAGGTTTTCGTACATATAAAGAACGCTGAAATCCGAGTTATAACGAAGAAGTTATGACCTGTCGAAGTTTCGCGACAGATTCGGCACGACGCTGTGGGACGTAAATAGTGAATTTACGATAGAGCAATTTTTTAGCCTTAGCGATATAAATGAAAGTTGTAGAATATGTTAAACCGAGAGCGTGCATAAAAGGAACGTCTAAATCTGACTTCGTATGAGGAAGTTATGATTTTTCGAAGTTTTGACTTAGCGGTATGCAACCCAAAGTTCGAATATTAGATCGAGTGGTTTCTAGCCAAAACAATCTAAACGAGAATCGAAGATCTCGTCGATAGTAGTCCAACGGAAGAAAGACAGACGAAAACGGACGTCAGATGAAGGAGTTATGGATTTCTAATGGAGTTTTCCTGTCTACTAAAAATAATATAATAAAAATAAATTCAAAACTAGCCGACGGAGTCTAAACGAGAGTTGTAGAGCATAATCTCACCTACGCGTGCATATAGAAAACGTCGAAAACGGAGCTCGTATGCAAAAGATATGAATTTCTGAAGTTCGGAACACAAATTTCGAGGCTGTGTCAGAGCTCACGACGTGAGCAGAGACTGGACGTCTTCCAGAGCAAGTGGACGAGTGACGAACGCAGTGACCTACTAGGCTCACGACGTGAGCATTGGAAACTCACGACGTGAGTACAAAATGTTGGCCCTATAAATAGAAATCAAGGGTCAGCCGAATTTGGTTGCTCCATCTCTTCTCTCTCACTCCCGATAGCCTCTATAGCCATCCCGAAGTACCCCCGAAGCCCCGGTATCATCCCGACACCCGAAGCGAGTCCCGAAGCCCCGAAGATCCCGAGGAGAAAAGAGTTTCAAAGCCGAAGCTCTGCCTACGAGAAGCCCAGTGTGTGAAGATATCCCGGTTTCATAGAAGAACTTCTACTTGAAGAGTCGTAGTGCAGTTCGACAATCGTCTTAACAAGTGAGTGTGTAGTCACTTTCTTCCAACACATAAATATGAAGTATTTTCCATGAAATACATACTATGTGTTAATAAATCGTTTGTTTATCTGAGATGGGTGTTGAATATGAAGTTTTGGCTATAAAATACGTGATATGTGTTAATAAGTTGTTTGTTTATTTGAGATGGGTGTTGAATGCAATGTTTGGTATAGGTTTTAAATAAGTTAAACTATATATGTATTTTATATCTACGAATATGATGGGGAAGACATGGGTAGATAAATGATGAGGTATGAAAGATGATTAAGAATAATATTGGCATATGCACCAAATAGAGAATGTCATAATACTAGGAGATGCGCTTATAGGATAATATTGGCAGATGCGCTTATAGGATAATGTTGGCAGAAACGCCAAATAGAGAATGTCATAATACTAGCAGATGCGCTTATAGGATAATCATGGCAGATGCGCTTATAGGATAAGGTCGGCAGATGCGCCAAATAGAGAATGTCATAATACTAGCAGATGCGCTTATAGGATAATCCTGGCAGATGCGCTTATAAGATAATGTCAGCAGAAGCGCCAAATAGAGAATGTCATAATACTAGCAGATGCACTTATAGGATAATCCTAGCAGGTGCGCTTATAGGATAATGTCGGCAGAAGCGCTAAATAGAGAATGTCATAATACTAGCAGTTGCGCTTATAGGATAATCTTGGCAGATGCACTTATAGGATAATGTCGGCAGATGCCCCAAATAGAGAATGTCATAATACTAGCAAATGTGCTTATAGGATAATACTAGCAGATGTGCTTAAAGGATAACGTCGACAGATGCGCCTAAAAGAGAATGTCATAAACCTGGCAGCCGCGCCTCATGTAGCAATGGACTTTATGCCAATTCCTTAGGTCAATCCTTAGGAATGAATGAATGAAGGATAGTTGATTCTTAGGGTAAAACCTTAAGAAATAAAGAAGATAATGAGGATGGGTAATTGGGTTGATTGTTTGATGATTGAATATAATAATTGTATTATTGTGGATTGAAAACCCTATTTGCTCACCAGGCTCCCAAGCCTGACCCACTCAGTTTTCTTTGTATCACAGGTAGTGGCACAAGAGCATAAGTTGGTTGACATGACGACAGATTTTGGATTATAGATCAGTAGTTATAAATAACTGTTGTAAGGTCTATTTTATACTGTTTATGCTTTTGGTCTGTATCGGAACATGACATCCCGAGATTTTTTTATTTAATGAAAATACATTTATTTAAAGAAATGCTTTGATAAATTCTTATCATATTTTGTTTTGGGAACAAATTCTGCAACAATTTTCTTTAAACAATTACTCTGATTTTAAAACAAAGCATAAACAAATCGGTCTTTTCTGGCCGTGAAATTGGGGATGTCGCATCTATGCACATATAAACCTTAGTTGGAATATCTGATCTAAATCCTTGAGATCAAAAGCATTCCGGGCATTTAGGTGTATTCTCATCGCGGGTCTGAGTCTTCATATATGACTCTATATTTATTATTTGTTGTATTCATGCTCTATTAATAATTGTTTGTTACTTCAGGTCTAGCTGATAAGGCACCGGTCAGTCAGGACAGTCGAAAGGGCAGGGTCATTTTAGCATATAGTCGTTCTTGAATCCAACAACCCAAATCGACATGTCTATCCTGTCACTGCTCCTATAAGTAGTCCTTCAGTAGAATAAGTAATAATACTTTATATTGTAGGCTAAGGGATATACCTAAACCTAACAGAGTAATCCCTAAACTATGGTCGTGCTTTCCTAAGAAAGTACTAATTCACTATAGTTAATAGCTCTGATATCAATCTGTCACACCCCGGCCGGCGGCGGAAACACCGGGCAGTGTAACGTCATTTCTTGTATCATAGTTATCAACTTCCTGAAAACACATGCATTTTAAAATACGTCAACATAAAGTTGGTGAGTTCACAGGTTTTGACTCCATATAAAATAACACTTTTTCTCAAGTTCAACAGTATAGTTTTGAAGTATCATTTTGACTCTCCAACATTTAGTATATATATTAGGTATAATGGTTTACTTATTAAATAAGTGATATACCTATAAGTTTCACATATTATGAATAAATGATTGTAATCCCATACAAACTAAGGTTGCTACGTATAAATCTTATTTCAAATCTATACGAGTAAAACCGCTATGTATAAATCTATTTCAATTCTATACGAGTAAAACCGCTACGTATAAATCTATTTCAATTCTATACGAGTAAAACCGCTACGTATAAATCTATTTCAATTCTATACGATTAAAACCGCTACGTATAAATCTATTTCAATTCTATACGAGTAAGTGTATTAGGTATAATTGTCTACTTAATGAGCAAGTAGTATACCTACAAGTTCCTTGTACTTAGAGTATAAGTCTTTGGGAAACTTATACTTAACATTTATACTTGTATATCGACAAAGTATAATGCTTCTAAAGTTGTGCTACCATGAGTCCGTAACCGCTGCTAGACATACAAACCTCTGATTAAAAGATATCCCACCAATGGTTCCTCCATTGGTGCCACAATAAAACCGCCATTGGTGCCATAAATGATTCCACCAAGGTAAATACTTCCCCCGTACGCTTCATCGACGCCGAGTCCATACCAATCAATAGGATTGTTCGTCACCCGCAGACCTTTGGGCTGTAGCTAGCAACCACGGGTGGGGTCGTCAACCCGCGTAAATCTATAGTCCACAGTAAACGGATTGGGTTGTAGCCAACAACCACGGATGGGGCGTTAACCCACATAGATCCATACACAACTTCCTCGCTCACACGGGATTAACGGTTACATGTCAGAGGATTTCCACTAAGATTCCCAATCTTAGTTGATGAATGAGGTAGCTCATGTAGACTTTGTCGGCTTCCTATAACTCTAACAACAAAGCATATTCGAGTCTAAAACCCTAAGTTACTAGACTATGCTTTTAAACATTACTCCTAAGTTCATAACGCTTTAGGCAGTACAACAGCTATAACTTGAGGTAAAACCCGGTTTTATCTTAACATAAAACCAACAATAACAATATATAACATACCAAGTTTTATCTTGACATAAAACTAACAATAACAACATATAACATACCAGGTTTTGTCTTAACATAAAACCAACAATAACTCTGGAACTATATCGCACATAACATATATATAGAACTCCCAAGTATAACTCAGGGTCTACATTAGTATAATATTATGCTAACAAGTTTACGATAGTTGTATGTTTTCAAAATATCAGATTCAAAACAACTATATCCCGGTTAATATAACCATCTATGTTGATACAAATATACTATCATATAGACATAATATTAACTTAAATACAATATTTAGCATGCGTTTTCCCCCGAAAACATTTAAAAGTGGGGCCGTGAAACTCACCCTAGTAGCGTGATTTTATGTAATCTAACTAGAAACGGTCAGCGGTTCGAGATCGTCGGGCTCGGGATGCAAAATGGCCTCCAAAAACGAGAGAGAAAGAAGAGATTAGGTGTAAGGATTGAAGAAGCCTAAATTGTTATTTATAGGCTGATTTTGGCCCATTAACGTCGTGAACATGATAGGTTCACGTCGTGAGATATGGCAAGAGTCATCACGTAGTCTTCCCAGGTGTTTTCTAGGCTCGACTAGTGTCCTGCAGCGTCCTCACGTCGTGAGAAAACCTTCCTCACGTCGTGAACTTTTGGGTTATCGTTTCGTAGACTTCTAGCTTCGAAATGTGGCATTTTGACTCCTCACGTCGTGAGTTTTTATGCTCACGTCGTGAGTCCAGTCAGATTAGGGTTTCTGATACGTGTCGTGGTCTCAGACAACTGTAACTTTGGAAGATCATAACTTTTGCATACGAACTCCGTTTTTGACGTTCTTTATATGCATATGTATCTAATTCTGAGTACTACGACTTTCTTTTAGACTCCAATAGCTAATTCTAAGTCTATTTTAAATTCCTCTTACTATAGAGATTTTATGGTGTTTGGGTTTATCATAACTTCATCACGCGAAGTCAAATTTAGACGTTCTCTATATTTTTGGAATCGTATGGACGTATACTTCAATTTATACTATAAAGTATGTATGAAAGTTCATATTTGTATTAGAATTCATCATGAACTACATAGTAAGTTTATCACATTACTAGTTTAACAAAATCACATTACATGATTGGCATAATCACATGTGATGGTTATTGACCTATTTTGACTGGTGTTACACTAGCCCTAATTTCTCATTTGGGTGTTTAATTGGGGATTCGTTTCTAATCAAACTTTGTTCTTTTTCTTTTCAGATGTCGAACGTCAACAACAACGCTTCTGGCTCAAATTCCTCTGGCTCGTTCTCGCTCATGAACTTGTGTGGGAGAGTGATCTTTGACAGGTCCAATTTCAATGATTGGATCCATAAGATTCGAATGGTCACTTGTTACGAGGACAGAGAGTATGTCCTCGATGAGAAGCTGAAGGAAATCAACATCAACATTGCCTCTGGTGAAGAGATCGCGGCCTTTGAGGCCCATGAGCGTGATGCTACAAAAGTCCATTGCATCATGCTGGCGACTATGACTGCAGAACTCCAGAAGTCCTATGAGGACATGTACCCCTATGAGATGCATCAAGATCTGCTGGACTGGTACCACCAAAGCGCTAGGAAAGAAAGGTACGAGATCATCACTTCGATGATCACTGCCAAAATGGGTAATGGAGAGTCCCTTACTGCTCATCTGCAAAAGATGCAGGGATATGTCGATCGCCTGCTAAAGTTAAATGTTAACTTTGATGAAGAGTTGGCAATTGACATCATCCTTCACTCCTTGCCTCCCTGTTACAACTAGTTCCGCATGACCTACCACATGAACAAGGAGGAGGTCTCTTTGAGCAAGCTTCAAGGCTTGCTGAGGACTGCTGAGAGCAACCTCAAAGACAAATTTGTTGCATCAACTCCTACTCCTACTGTTTCCCCAGTCTTGGCAAATTGGCATGGAAAGTGTAAGAAAAGGAAGGCTCCCTCAAGGAGCCACCATAAGGGAAAGTCCCATGATGGCACCTCTTCTAGTGGAACCAAGGTTGGTTCTGCTAAGCCCAACTCCAACCCCAAGGAGGCAGAGTGCCATCACTGCCACGAAATAGGGCATTGGAAACGAAGTTTCCCGAAATATCTGCAAGATATCAAGGATGGAAAGATCAAGCCGTCCTACGCAGGTATTTACACTATTAAATCTAATGATTCATCGCATGCTATGTAACACCGGGTTAATGGTATGATTTTATTTAAGTTTTTATCCTAATTTTGCCACGAACTCGGCGAGTCTGCGTCCCGACTCGCCGAGTAGCAGCAGGGTAGACACAGGATTTGAGCGGTGAACTCGGCGAGTCGATGCATGGACTCGGCGAGTCCAACTGTCTAAAGAAACTCTATTTCAGACATTACACCCTATTTTACCCATTCTAAAACACCCATTCGTCCCATTCTCTTCCAGAAGAACTGTAGAGCGAAACCCTAGCCCATTTTGATCCTTGTGAGTGATTTTGGCTTGGTGAAGGAAGTTTGAAGCCTAAGAGAAGAAGGAGGAAGTTGGAGGGTGCAAGGAAGTGTGGTAGATCCGAAATCTACCCTGGGAGAAGCTCCTAACCAGGTAAGAAAGCTCCTTCTTGATCTTTAGTATAATAGATTCCCCTTTTGTCCCTTAGATGTGGATTTCAAGACCTTAAACCTCCCAAACTCCGTGTGTTTATACCCTAGGAGCTTAGATTTATGGTTTGGAACCATTGCATGTCTCAGTTTTGGCCAGAATGGGTGAAGAGTCGAAGGGTACTCGGCGAGTGCCAAAGTGCACTCGGCGAGTTCCATGAAGATGGCCTTAGACTCGGCGAGTTGGATAAACAACTCGGCGAGTCCTATGAAGATTGCCTGGTACTCGGCGAGTCGTTCTTCAAACTCGGCGAGTCCCTTGAATATAGCCTTGAACTCGACGAGTTGTTCTTCCAACTCGGCGAGTCACATGATCAGTCACTAGGATAAGAAGGGTTTAAGTGTAGGAGGTCCAACCCTACGTAGTCGCACGTGGAATTAGCAATTTAACGTGTAGCTATAGTCCCAGAATCTCCAAATCTCCAAGATCGATGTTCTGATGGAAGATTGGAGTGAATTGTGAGATCTGTCCGTCGGACTCGGCGAGTCACCCCCTTGAACTCGGCGAGTCCAGTCGCGGGTTTGTTAGTTGTCCCCGTCTAGCGAGTCAGGCTGACTCAGTGAGTGGGAACAGGGACCCAATGAGTCAGGGTCGGGCTAGACATAGAAGGACTCGGCGAGTCGCCATATGGACTCGGCGAGTCCAGTCAATCAGAAGGTTGACTTTGACCAAGGAGTTGACTTTGACCAGTCATTTGACCTTAGGGGTATTTATGAGTACCTAATCCATGTTTACGGATTTATAGCCGGAGGGATTACCGGTGCGGCAGCCAGGCGTAGTCTGAGCAGGTTTTCGGCAGCTACTCTCGAGGTGAGTTTTCTTCCAGTAGGGACGGGTCTAAGGCACCAAGGCCGGCCCGTATAGACGATATGTTAGTATCAGAGTGTGGGCGGGGCCCGTATCTCATAGCCGAGTTTGATTGTGTTATATGCCAGTATGATAGAATTGCTTATACTTGTTGTCTGTGTGATACTTGTATGTTATGGTTTAGTAGCGGAGTGTGGGCGAGGCCCGTATCTCCATGGATAGCAGAGTGTGGGCGAGGCCCGTATCTCTATGGGTGTGGGCGAGGCCCGTATCCCTTAGTTACTCATTATATGATTGCATGGTATGTGGCATTATGGGGGAACTCACTAAGCTTCGTGCTTACGTTTTATAGTTTTGTTTTCAGGTACCTCTTCAGCTAGGGGACAGGAGCCGGCGCGGTAGCGGCATATCACACACTCTCATGTTTTCCGCACTATGGATTTTCTGGGATGTACTCTGAATATTTTACTATGACGTTACCGGTTCTCAGACATAAATTAATATTATGAATGTTTTGTAACGATGTTTTATGAATTAACCTAATTTAAAAATGAAATTTTTAGCTGGTATTTTCGGGATGTTACAAGTTGGTATCAGAGCCCTGGTTTGAGGGATTCGGACACACCTTCGGGGGTGTCTGGACTCAAATCGAGGGATTAAAAGATTTTTATAAAGAAATAATTTTCTAAAGACTAAGTAAAAGGGGTTTCTAAAAAGAAAAAGGTGTGTGATGTGCGCGACCGGCCGAGCTCAAGTAAGTTTTCCCCAAAGTACCCATACAAGTTTACGTTATGATTATCAGTTTCAGTTTCAGTAGAACAGCATGCTAGAATAGGACTAAGGATCTAGGAATGATGCCTTATGTGCCTGCTTTATGTGTTTCGGCTTTTTGAGAATTGCATGCTAGTACAGGTCAGTCAGTATGATAGCCAGAGTAGTATATACTTGATTATGTGTACTCAATGCCCGAATGCTGCTTGCTCTGTGCTATTAGGAGTTCTAGTCGTCTTTCACTAACTAGTGAACGAATATGCTAAGTTACATATTGCAAGGATTAAATAATTTCAGAAGGTTGGGTCTAGCCCTATTTCGCAGCTCTTGTTTGAGTCCAACCGTTGTAGGGAAGGACCTCTCATTCGAATAATTATCTAGTCTGAGTAATATGTAATAGTATTCGCGAGCTAGTTAGGGAAAGAAAGCAGGGACTTCTTGTGCAGATGATGGCAGAGAGTGGGATGGCGATTACTTAGGGCAAGCCTAGGGCGAGAGTAGCACGAGAACCGCAGTATTAATAGAAAGGACTTGGTTGAGTTGAGGCAATTCTTGAGGAAAGTACGGATAGACGTGGAAGGTAGTATGGGCCCGTACTACTGAAAGCGGAGGATCCGTACTCGATTCAAAAAGGGCCGAGACGAGACCGGGGACTTGTGATATGAATGTGAGCCTCGTTAGTGGAATATAGTATGATGGTGGTTATGCTATGTTTTGCAGTATGGTGACCACACGACAGGGAGCGGGAGGCTCAGGCTCAGGATCAGGATCGGGTTCGGGATCAGGGTCCGAACCAGTTGATGAGGGTCTACGCGAGTTCATTGCGTCAGAGATTACCAGGGGCATCCTTGAGTCGACTCCCATCATCTTCGGGTCGATCAAGGAGGGTATTGTAGAGTTGATGGAGGATCGTCTCAGGGCGTTCAGGAGTGATATGGCGGCTAGCCAGTCAGGACCACGCACACTGTCCTTTAAGGACTTCAGGGGCAGTGGTGCATCAGATTTCCATGGGTCGAAGGACCCCATTGCTGCCAGACGATGGATTGCAGACCTTGAGTCTGCACAGCTGATCAGCTTCTGCCCCGAGGGGTCGAAGGTACGATTTGCAGCAGGGTGTCTACGTGACAGAGCTAGAGATTGGTGGGAGTCGGTTTGTGACTCTTTGGGAGCCGCGACCATTGAGGCTATGACATGGCCGGACTTTGTGACGCGATTCAGGGCAGAGTTCGCGCCTGCGGTAGAGCTCCAGCAGTTGGCACGGGAGCTCTTGGATATGAGGCAGACGACAGAGACAGTGGCGGAGATCACTGCCAAGTTCCGGGAGAGGGCGTTACTGGTGCCCCAGTATGCAGGTGATGAGGATATGAGGAGGACCCGCTACCATGACATGCTGCGAGCCGACATTCGGGAGCATGTCAGTTTTTCAGCTTGCCCTACCCTGGATTCTATGATTGCTAGGGCGAGGGAGAGGGAGATAGATCTGGAGCACATCCGGAAGAGGAAGGCAGAGGAGGGACAGACGATAGGGGCTTCGGGAAAGAAGCCCAAGGGATCAGATGGTAGGCCGAAAGGCCATTCAGGACCGGGCCGCTGTAGGAAGTGCGGCAGGTCGCACGAGGGAGCGTGTAGGATAGGATCGACAGGCTGCTACAGGTGCGGCAAGACGGGACACTTCAGCAGGGATTGTACTGCCCCTGCTCCGGTTATTCAGACATCTGAGTTGCTGTGTTTCCACTGCAACCAGAGGGGCCACAAGAGGGCCAACTGCCCCCAGTTGACAACAGCAGCGCCAGTACAGGCGCCAGCTCCAGCGACCCTGCGGATTACAGATGGCCGGCAGGGCAAGGCAGAGGCTCCGGTGGTGAGGAGCCGAGCATTTCAGCTGACAGCCGAGGAGGCACGCGCTGCACCCTATGTAGTGACGGGTATGATTCTTTCCCTCTGACCTATTTATATGAGATTTATGATATTGATATGTGCTCTGTGTATATACGTTTAGGATCGTTCCATGTGAACGGTATTCCAGTCCAGGTGTTGTTTGATTCGGGGGCTACCCGATCCTTTGTTTCTCTTGCACTTAGCAAGAAGTTTCCTGAGTCCTCGAGCATGTTGGATTGCCCTTTAGAGGTCGAGATTGCGGACGACCGGTCGGTGCGAGCATCAGAGGTCTTCCGAGATTGTGTGTTAAGGTTGTTCGAAGAGCGGTATTTGGTTGACCTAGTTCCCATTCCATTGCGGGGAAACAAGGTCATTATTGGTATGGATTGGCTGAGTCCCAATGGGGCAGTGATAGATTGCGCGCAACAATTAGTACGAGTCAGAGCCCCAAGTGGGGGAGAGTTAGTAATTCAGGGTGAGAGATCACAGCGAGGGCCAGCTTTCTGTTCGGCAGCGAGGGCAAGGCGTTACCTTCAGCAGGGTTGCGCAAGATATGTCGCATATGTCATGGACACCCGGGAGGCGGGTAAGGCGACGGTGGGCGATGTGCCCGTAGTACGAGAGTTCGCGGATATATTCCCCGAGGAGCTGTCTGGGATACCTCTAGAGCGACAGGTAGAGTTCAGGATCGACCTAGTCCCTGGTGCGGCTCCGATAGCCAAGGCACCGTATCGGTTGGCTCCTCCTGAGATGCAGGAGTTGTCTACACAGCTTCAGGAGCTGTTAGACAAGGGTTTCATTAGACCGAGCAGTTCACCCTGGGGAGCCCCGATTCTGTTTGTGAAGAAGAAGGACGGGTCGCATCGGATGTGTATCGATTATAGGGAGCTGAATAAGGTAACGGTGAAGAACCGCTACCCACTCCCGAGGATTGACGATCTCTTTGACCAGCTTCAGGGACCATCTTGGTTCTCCAAGATAGATTTGAGTTCAGGGTATCACCAGGTGAGGGTCAGAGAGGAGGATGTGCAGAAGACGGCATTTCAGACACGTTATGGCCACTATGAGTTCGTGGTGATGCCTTTCGGGCTCATCAATGCTCCTGCCGCGTTCATGGACGTCATGAACCGCGTGTGTAGACCGATGTTAGACCGGTCGGTGATAGTATTTATTGATGATATCTTGGTTTACTCCAAGACGCGAGAGCAGCATGAGGAGCATTTGTGGGAGGTTTTGGAGACTTTGAGAAGGGAGAACTTGTATGCTAAGTTCTCCAAGTGTGAGTTCTGGTTGCGCGAGGTGCAGTTTCTTGGGCACCTTGTCAACCAGAACGGGATTTCGGTGGATCCGGCCAAGGTGGAGGCCGTGATGAGATGGGAGGTTCCGAAGTCTCCATCTGAGATTCGGAGTTTCCTGGGATTAGCTGGCTACTATCGGAGATTCATCAAGGATTTCTCCAAGATAGCATTACCCCTGACCAGGTTAACGAGGAAGGCTGTGGTCTTTCGTTGGGGGCCTGAGCAGCAGGCAGCATTCGAGACACTGAGACAGAGATTGTGCGAGGCGCCAATCTTAGCCTTGCCAAAGGGCATGGAGGATTTTGTTGTATACTGCGATGCGTCCATCTCAGGTTTGGGCGCGGTATTGATGCAGAGAGGGCATGTCATCGCCTACGCGTCGAGGCAGCTGAAGCCTCACGAGGCGAACTACCCGACGCATGATTTGGAGTTGGGGGCTATTGTGTTCGCCCTCAAGATTTGGCGTCATTACCTCTATGGGGTTCGCTGTACGATTTACACGGACTACAAGAGTTTGAGGTACCTCATGGACCAGCCAAATCTGAATATGAGGCAGCGTCGGTGGCTTGATGTGGTAAAGGATTATGATTGTGAAATCCTTTATCACCCGGGGAAGGCCAACGTGGTGGCCGATGCGCTTAGCCGCAAGGCGGCGCCGATCAGGGATATTTGCATGCGGATGACAGTGGTGACTCCGCTTTTGGAGCGGATCCGGGAGGCTCAGCAGGAGGCTATAAAGGAGGAACATCGGAAGAGTGAGCGGATTGTGGGACAGGTTTCCTCCTTCGACCATGACAGCAGGGGATTATTGACATTACACCGCAGGGTGTGGGTTCCATACCTCGGAGGCGTGCGCCAGGTTCTGATGGAGGAGGCGCACAAATCTCGGTTCTCCATTCATCCAGGGGCAACGAAGATGTATAGGGATCTTCGTCTGGACTATTGGTGGCCCTGCATGAAGCGGGATGTAGCATGGTACGTTGAGCGGTGCCTGACCTGCAGGAAGGTCAAGGCCGAACACCAGAGACCGCACGGCAAGATGCAGCCGTTGGATATCCCGCTGTGGAAATAGGAGGACATCACGATGGATTTCATCACCAAGCTTCCCAGGACCGCGCGGGGAGTGGATTCGATATGGGTCATCGTCGATCGATTGACCAAGAGCGCCCACTTTATCCCGATTCAGGAGAGCATCTCGGCAGAGAAAATTGGCCGATATCTACGTCGGAGAGGTGGTGGCACGGCACGGGGTGCCAGTTTCAGTGATTTCGGATAGGGATGTGCGGTTCACTTCCAGGTTCTGGAAGAAGTTTCATGACGAGCTGGGTACTCGTCTGCATTTTAGTACAGCCTTTCACCCGCAGACGGATGGCCAGAACGAGCGGACCATCCAGACTCTGGAGGATATGCTGCGGGCGTGTGTTTTAGACTTCGGTGGTAGCTGGGATACCTATCTTCCTTTAGCCGAGTTTTCATATAACAACAGCTATCACGCGAGTATTGACCGCTCTCCCTTCGAGATATTATACGGGAGGAAGTGCAGGACCCCGATATGTTGGGGCGAGGTTGGACAGAGAGTCATGGGGAGCACCGAAGTAGTGCTCAAGACGACAGAGAAGATTCAGCAGGTCCGGAGCAGGCTTCAGACTGCTCAGAGTCGGCAGAAGAGTTATGCCGATAAGCGCCGATCAGACCTGGAGTTCCAGGTCGGGGATATGGTTCTCCTGAAAGTGTCGCCGTGGAAGGGCGTCATCCGATTCAGGAAACGGGGCAAGTTGGGTCCCAGGTATATTGGACCGTTTGGGGTTGCAGCCCGAGTGGGCAAGGTGGCATATCGGCTGGACCTGCCAGCCGAACTCAGTCAGATCCACAGCACTTTCCACGTCTCCCAGCTGCGGAAGTGCCTGGTGGACGATTCAGCAGTGGTACCTTTGGAGGACATCCAGGTTGACGACAGCCTGAATTATATCGAGCGGCCTGTGGCTATCCTAGACCGAAAGTCGAAGGAACTGCAGAACAAAAGGGTGGAGCTGGTGAAGGTGCAATGGCAGCATCGGAAGGGCTCGGAATGGACTTGGGAGCCCGCGGATGAGATGATGGAGCATTATCCGGAGCTGTTCCGGAAGGGAGCGGCAGACTTCGAGGACGAAGTCTAAAATAAGTGGGGGAGATTTGTAACACCGGGTTCATGGTATGATTTTATTTAAGTTTTTATCCTAATTTTGCCACGAACTCGGCGAGTCTGCGTCCCGACTCGCCGAGTAGCAGCAGGGTAGACACGGGATTTGAGCGGTGAACTCGGCGAGTCGATGCATGGACTCGGCGAGTCCACCTGTCTAAAGAAACTCTATTTCAGACATTACACCCTATTTTACCCATTCTAAAACACCCATTCGTCCCATTCTCTTCCAGAAGAACTGTAGAGCGAAACCCTAGCCCATTTTGATCCTTGTGAGTGATTTTGGCTTGGTGAAGGAAGTTTGAAGCCTAAGAGAAGAAGGAGGAAGTTGGAGGGTGCAAGGAAGTGTGGTAGATCCGAAATCTACCCTGGGAGAAGCTCCTAACCAGGTAAGAAAGCTCCTTCTTGATCTTTAGTATAATAGATTCCCCTTTTGTCCCTTAGATGTGGATTTCAAGACCTTAAACCTCCCAAACTCCGTGTGTTTATACCCTAGGAGCTTAGATTTATGGTTTGGAACCATTGCATGTCTCAGTTTTGGCCAGAATGGGTGAAGAGTCGAAGGGTACTCAGCGAGTGCTAAAGTGCACTCGGCGAGTTCCATGAAGATGGCCTTAGACTCGGCGAGTTGGATAAACAACTCGGCGAGTCCTATGAACATTGCCTGGTACTCGGCGAGTCGTTCTTCAAACTCGGCGAGTCCCTTGAATATAGCCTTGAACTCGACGAGTTGTTCTTTCAACTCGGCGAGTCACATGATCAGTCACTAGGATAAGAAGGGTTTAAGTGTAGGAGGTCCAACCCTCCGTAGTCGCACGTGGAATTAGCAATTTAACGTGTAGCTATAGTCCCAGAATCTCCAAATCTCCAAGATCGATGTTCTGATGGAAGATTGGAGTGAATTGTGAGATCTGTCCGTCGGACTCGGCGAGTCACCCCCTTGAACTCGGCGAGTCCAGTCGCGGGTTTGTTAGTTGTCCCCGTCTAGCGAGTCAGGCTGACTCAGTGAGTGGGAACAGGGACCCGATGAGTCAGGGTCGGGCTAGACATAGAAGGACTCGGCGAGTCGCCATATGGACTCGGCGAGTCCAGTCAATCAGAAGGTTGACTTTGACCAAGGAGTTGACTTTGACCAGTCATTTGACCTTAGGGGTATTTATGAGTACCTAATCCATGTTTACGGATTTATAGCCGGAGGGATTACCGGTGCGGCAGCCAGGCGTAGTCTGAGCAAGTTTTTGGCAGCTACTCTCGAGGTGAGTTTTCTTCCAGTAGGGACGGGTCTAAGGCACCAAGGCCGGCCCGTATAGACGATATGTTAGTATCAGAGTGTGGGCGGGGCCCGTATCTCATAGCCGAGTTTGATTGTGTTATATGCCAGTATGATAGAATTGCTTATACTTGTTGTCTGTGTGATACTTGTATGTTATGGTTTAGTAGCGGAGTGTGGGCGAGGCCCGTATCTCCATGGATAGCAGAGTGTGGGCGAGGCCCGTATCTCTATGGGTGTGGGCGAGGCCCGTATCCCTTAGTTACTCATTATATGATTGCATGGTATGTGGAATTATGGGGGAACTCACTAAGCTTCGTGCTTACGTTTTATAGTTTTGTTTTCAGGTACCTCTTCAGCTAGGGGACAGGAGCCGGCGCGGTAGCGGCATATCACACACTCTCATGTTTTCCGCACTATGGATTTTCTGGGATGTACTCTGAATATTTTACTATGACGTTACCGGTTCTCAGACATAAATTAATATTATGAATGTTTTGTAACGATGTTTTATGAATTAACCTAATTTAAAAATGAAATTTTTAGCTGGTATTTTCGGGATGTTACATGCTATTTCTTGGGTTCTTGATACAGGATGTGGTTTTCACATTTGTTCTGACTTGCAGGCCCTAAGAAGAAATAGAGATGTGGAGCATGGGAAGATAAACTTGATCATGGGGAACAGAAGATTGTCGCTTGTCACCAAGATTGGAGTTTACTCTTTAGTGCTTAGTAATGGATTAGGATTAGATTTAAATAATTGTTGTTATTCACTAGATATGGCAAGAAACATCATTTTATTTCATGGTTTGTATAGACAAGGTTTTAGATATTCGTTTGATAATGAAAAGGGTTCTATTAATGCTTATCTTAATGGTGTTTTCTATTTTGAAGCATTGCCTTGTAATGGAATATATGAAACTGTGATGGTTGTAGACAATTTAGGAAATGATGTGTTGTGTATTGATTCTTCCAATGGTTTGGATAAAGCATGCTTGTGGCATTGTCGTCTTGGACATGTCAACAAGAAATGCATAGCCCAACTCCAAAAGGATGGAGTGTTGGAGTCATTCGAACTTAGGTACGATGACGTGTGCGAGTCTTGTTTACTTGGAAAGATGACCAAGTCACCCTTCATTGGCACTTGAGCGAGGGGTGAGGGTTTATAGGATCTCCTACACACAGATGTATGTGGACCCTTTAGATCCACCACAAGGGATGCGTGCCGCTTCTACGTGACTTTTACCGACGATTATAGCAGATATGGCTATATCTACTTAATCAGGCATAAGTCAGAAACCTTTGAAAAGTTCAAAGAGTTCAAGCAAGAAGTGGAGAATCAGTTGGGCAGGAAAATCAAGATGCTTCGATCCGATCGAGGAGGAGAGTACCTAAGTTTTGAATTCCACGACTACCAAAAGGAATGCGGAATCGTTTCGCAATTGACACCTCCCAGGACACCATAGTTGAATGGTGTGGCTGAGAGGCGTAATCGAACCTTGATGGACATGGTTCGTTCCATGATGAGTCGTGCTTCGCTACCTATCTCATTCTGGGGGTATGCCTTAGAGACTGCCGCCCATATCCTTAACTTATTCCCTAAGAAGAAGGTTGCCAAAACGCCCCACGAGATGTGGATAGGGAAAGCTCCCTCGCTGGTACACATCAAGGTTTGGGGTTGCGAGGCTTTCGTAAGACGAGAGACTCACGATAAGCTCGAACCTCAAAGTGAGCGATGTATTTTCATCGGCTACCCGCAGAAGTCCTTTGGATATCTCTTCTATAAACCGAGTGACAATGTTGTCTTCGTTGCGAGGAAAGGGGTTTTCTGAGAACGAGAACGCATAAGCCAAGGAGACAGTGGGAGGCAAATTGATCTTGAAGAGCTTCAAGAGTCGAGAGATGAATGAACCTCTAACATTGGCGCTCAACCCGAGGAGGAAACTCCGGTTGAACCGATTGACGAATCCTTACCTCTTAGATGTTCCAGTAGAGTTAGTGTTCCGCCTGTGTTATATGGTTTTCATATAACAAGTGAAGGTGATACGTTTATTAGTGACAGTACACTAGTAAATTTGAATGAACCTAACAGCTACAAGGAAGCCATGGCAGGCCCGGAGTCTGCGAAATGAAAAGAGGCTATGGACAGCGAGATTCAGTCCATGTATGACAACCAAGTTTGGAATTTGGTTGAAAATGTACCAAGTCGTAAGACGGTCGGGTGCAAGTGGATCTTCAAGAAGAAGACTGACATGGATGGGAATGTACACACCTATAAGGCGCGATTGGTTGCGAAGGGTTTCACTCAAACTCCCGGAGTTGACTATGATGAAACCTTCTCACTAGTTGCGAAGATAAAGTCTTTCAGGGTGATGCTAGCCATTGCTGCATTTCATGACTATGAAATATGGCAGATGGATGTCAAAACCGCTTTCCTTAACGGGAAGTTGGCTGAGGATGTTTACATGAGTCAGCCAGAGAGTTTTGTCGATGCGAAGCATCCCAATAGAGTGTGCAAGCTTGAAAAATCCATTTATGGATTGAAGCAAGCATCTCGCAGATGGAATCTTTGTTTCGACTAGAAAGTTAAAGAGTTTGGTTTTCTACGAAGCAAGGATGAATAATGTGTATATGTCAAAGCCAGTGGGAGTATAGTTAGCTTCTTCGTATTGTATGTCGATGACATACTACTCATAGGAAACGACATCCCAACCCTGCAGGAAGTCAAGTCCTGGATTGGGAAGTGCTTCGCGATGAAGGACCTCGGAGAGCCTGCCTATATTTTGGGAATAAGGATAGTGAGAAACAGAAGTAAGAGACTAACAGGACTTAGTCAGAACACTTACTTGGACAAGGTACTAAAACGTTTTAGTATGGAGAACTCAAAGAAAGGGGAGTTACCAATCCAAAGTAATGCCAAATTGAGTAAGACTCAAAGTCCGAGTACCAAAGTCGAGATAGCAGAGATGAGTCAAGTACCTTACGCTTCCGCAGTTGGCTCGATCATGTATGCTATGACTTGTACTCACCCTGATGTGGCCTTCGCCTTGAGCATGGTCAGCAGATATCAACGGAATCCTGGCAAAGCACATTAGACCGCAGTCAAGAATATTCTTAAGTACCTTCGGAGGACCAAGGAATGGTTTCTAGTCCTCGGTGGGAGTGATGACTTAAGGGTGCGAGGGTATTGTGACGCCAGTTTTCAGACCGATAGGGACAACTACCGTTCGCAGTCGGGCTGGGTCTTTACCCTAAATGGAGGAGCCGTGACTTGGAAAAGTTCCAAGCAGGAGACCGTAGGTGATTCAACGTGTGAATGAGAGTACAATGCGGCGAGCGAAGAGTCAAAGGAGGCAATATGGTTGAAGAACTTCATTGGAGACCTTGGAGTTGTACCAGCCATAAAGGAGCCAATGGAAATTTTCTGTGATAATGAAGGAGCGGTTGCCTTGACCAAGGAACCGAGGGATCATGGCAGATCCAGGCATATCGACAGGAAATACCATTTCATTAGACATCGGGTAGAAGAATGACTCCTCGTAGTGAAAAGGGTATCGTCGGAAGATAACCTGGCAGATCCCCTTATGAAGGGACTGAGTAAGGTTAAGCACTTGCAGCACGCTAGGAGCATCGGGCTGAAGGACGATATTAGTTTAGATTAGATAGCATAGAAACGTGTAATAGATAAATTGTAATTAACATTTGATGATTAAATAAAAGATTGTTATTTATGAGTAAAGTTACTTTCTTATGTTAATTATTTACCTATTGTTTCACTTTGCATGTTTTGACTTCCTGAATAATGAGATTATTCGAACGTTCCACAATCGCTCATACTTTGGGAGTAGGTATGAAAGAAGATTGTCATGAATTGGTTTGTAGATTGTCTAAGATTGTATTAGACATAGCAAAGGTTTGCTGCAACGTTCATGAGTGCTTATGAACTGGATTTGAGCATTGGATTAGACCCGCGCTTGCTGGAATCACCTCATGGAATTTATCTCGAGTGATCGCAAGACGATAATATCATATGGTCTTAAAACCTAGATATATGGTTTATTGTTTTCAAGTTGGTTGTGCATTGATAATGCGTAAACGCATCAGTAACTTGATGTTATAAAACGCATTGTTGTGCATGATTTGATGAGTGGATGGTAAATGCATATAAGTCAAAGTTTATCTGCTCCTTTTATCTTGAGAGGGTAAAAGCTATATCTGGGCCCCTCGATGATTTGGTTTGACTTATGTGTCGGGCCCGGTCAGGACTGAATTGATGTGTTCAATTAATTTCTATGTAAAACGAATCAGAGATTGAGAAACAAACTGCTGGACAATAAATATGACTATGTTCCATGTAATTGTCCGCATGATATCTAGAACGGACGACTATACGATCCCTTATCTAAAGGACAAGTTACTGATAAGATCAGAGTTTGACAGCATCTTTGAGAGCTACGATTGCTAATCGGATTGTACTTACATTTGTAGTTACTAGACTTATCCAAGTGGGAGACTGTTGGATTAGTGTCTAAGCCCATAACTATATTTGGTATGTACTTGACCCGGTTGTGCATGGTCCTTTTGGGTTGCCTTCACCAGAGCAACTTGACATGGTGATTTATGAAGAAAGAGGTTATTATGGTTTATTAATGTATTATATGAATAATATATTAAAGGAGAAATCATATAGTTTAATTAATATTAGACAATAATTAATTAAGAATTAATTCTGTGGCTAAAAGACATTAATTAAATAAAGGGGACTAGAACTGTCAATTATGTGATAGTTGGATATTGGGCTGAGAAGCCTTATGGACTAGGCATGGACGAAATTAGGGATGTGTCCATCCTAATTTCGGCCATAAGGGCCCTATTCCAGAAGCTTCCTTGGACAGCTTAAGGCCTAAGCTATCCATTAGGGTTTTGACTGAAACCCTAGCAGTATAAGTATAAATAGAACCCCTAGGGCATCATATTTCGGCCACTTGAAACCCTAGAAGAGTTCATAGCCGAAATTGTGCCTCTCCCCTCTCTCCAATATCATCCTGTTGCTTGTGTGGTGTTTGTAAGCCATTAGAGGAGTGACATTAGTGACTCTAAGCTCCAAGACAAGAAGATTCAAGCCATTGTTGAAGAGGTAATCATCTAGATCTGTTTTCTTATGTTAATTTCAAAATATGTATGCCAGATCTAGGGTTCTTAAGTCTTGGATGAATCGCATGTACAATAGAGAAACTTAGATCCAAGCTTTAGGTTTTGCATGAGCACATAGGATGTTCTTTTGTATAAATCCCATCACAAACGACCTTAAACGGTCCATCACTTCCTTGATCCCATGACTGCAGTGATGTTCCTACGGTCGTATCGCTGGCTCAACCAGGTCTGATTCATCTAGGAAATCCGTAGACCAATCTGCGGATTTGCCACGCCCTCACTGTTGCACCCGAACTGGTGGGTGCTACTGTTCCTTCCGCGATCTAACAACACGCTCATGCTATCTTCCAACCTAGTGAATGCTACAGCTACACCCGCAGTCTCACAACACTCTAGCACTATCTGTCAACCTTGTGAATGCTACGGATACACCCGCAGACTTTCAACACTCTAGCACTATCTGCCAACCTTGTGAATGCTACGGCTGCACCCGCAGACTTACAACACTCTAACACTATTTGTCAACCTTGTGAATGCTACAGCTATACCCGCAGACTTACAACACTTTAACACTATCTGTCAACCTTGTGAATGCTACAGCTACACCTGCAAACTTACAACACTTTCTCATGCTATCTGGCTGCTAGTGAATGATACGGCTATCCCGTAGTCTTACAACACTTTCCACACTATCTGACCGCTAGTGAATGATACGGCTATCCCGCAGTCTCACAACACTTTCCACGCTGTTTCAATCATTGATTACAAATCCGAACACATCCGACGTCGAGCACACACACGATCTAACATCCCAACTGAACTCATGTCTTGACTGGAATCTTCAACCTGGTTCCCTAAGGCCTGCTATCAAACATTCCGAGAACACGATCTCATCATTGGCAAGTTTTCCGAACTTCCAACTCACACTATCCTCAATCCATACAGCCGCTTGGGCTGTCTTCCTTCCTGACAAGGATGCGAAACTTATCCCAGTTTCAAAAATGATCCTGCTTCTGAATCCCTGAACGATTCTCCCCCACTTAGATTCGACTAAATCTTAACAATACATGAAATTTGAAGAAATCCCAACAATACTGATAACTCCAGATGTCGTCAAATGATACCATACTCAAATCTTGGAGTCTAATTAACCGATGCTCAAAGCAAAACTTCAGTAATAGACCACTTCCCTTGGGGACCCCATGAGTCAATCTGAACACAATAATTGAACCCACCGAAACCTGTCGAGGGTGGATAACCATCCTGCTGAACCCTGACCGCAGACATTCCACATAATGGCCCTAAACCGATCTCGACCTTAAACCAAGATAACACTGCACACTCCCAACCCGTAATTAAGGAAATGACCTTTAGCTACCCACTAATAATTTTCGGCATGCAAATGGAATATAAACCTCTTGAAAATATAGTTCAAACACAGACAGAGAATAAACCCAGAGATACACTTACTCAAACCCTTGGAACGAAAGACTCCAACGTGCAGTTTCCCGCACGTGCTGCACTGAATTCGGCCCTGATGGCATCTCAAAAACTAATCTGACATCTTGGGTCTCTTCCCGAGATTCTCCAATTTATGCAACTGATTCTGTTCCCTCTTCGCAATGTGCTCCAAGTCAGTATCCTGTTCTCGGGCTCTAGAAATCATATCATTCCGGGTCTTGCACCCCGAGATACTCACGATCTCTCTTATATCATTCTATAGTATGTCATGATACTTTACCTTCTTCATTTCTTCATCTGTTGCATATTGTGGTACCAAATAAGCCCTCTCCCGAGACTTGGCAATAATCTCTGCCACAGTCTCAGTAGTCTGGCGAAGATCTAGAAACTCTCGCGCCAACTGCTATGCCTCAATCGCCTAGGTAAACTCTGCCCGGAATCTGGCCGAAAATCCATCCCATGACATAGCATCAACCGCTTCATCACCCAACTCACTACCAACCTCTTCCCACCAATCATGTGCCCTGTCCCTCAGGAGGCAGGAAGCAAGTCGGACCCTGTCCCCTTCGAGACAACAGCTGGTACTAAAAGCGTTGGCGACATCTGCCAACCATCTGCTGCTAGCAATGGGGTCCCTAACCCCCATGATAATCTGGAGCTTCACAAGCTCTGAACTCCCGAACGTCAATGTAAGCGTCCCTATCATGGCGGCTATCTCAGTGCGGAATGCACCCAGCCTCTCATCACAAATCTCCACAATGCCCTCCTTGACCGTACTGAAGATCACAGGAGTCTGGTCAATGATATTGCGCGTAATCTCAGATGGAATGAACTCCCTTATCTGATCATCGAAGTGCCCGGCCCCAGAGTCCGAGCCTGATCCCTTTCCGGCACCAGAACTACCATCTGGACTACCACGTAGCGTCACCATACTCGAAAATATACCATAACAATCATCAGAATACTCATCATAAATCAAGGGATCACACACACTACAAGTTCCCTGGTTTTATCTCAGCTTTACTTGATTCGAGTACGGGTCCTCTGCTTTCAGTAGTACGGGCCCATACTACCTTCCACATCTATCCGTACTTTCCTCAAGAACTGCCTTGACTCCACCAAGTCCCTTCTACTACTACTGCTTCACGCGCTAATCTCATCCTCGGCTTGCCCTAGGGTAACCTCCGCCCCACTCTCCTCCATTAGCTGCATAAGAAGTCCCTGATATCTCCCCCTAACTAGCTCGCGAATACCATTACATATCACTAAGACCAGATAATTCTTCGAATGAGAGGTCCTACCTACAACGGTTAGACTCAAACGAGAGCTGCGAAGTAGAGCTAAACCTAACCTTCTGAAATTATTCAGTCCTTGTAATATGTAACTTAACATATTCGTTTACTAGTTAGTTAAAGATAACTAGGACTCCTAAAAGCACAAAGCAAGCAGCATTCGAGCATTGAGTAAACATAATCAAGCATATCCTAATCAGGCCATCATATCACTGACTAATATGTACTAGCATGCAGTTCATAAAGCTCATACACATATAACAGGAACATAAGGCATCCTTCCTAGATCCTTATCCCTAATATAGCATGCAGTTCTCATAAACATATCATAACATAAACTTGTATGGGTAATTTCAGAGTACTTACTTGAGCTCAGCTGATTGCATGCACCACACCCTTTTCTCTTTTCAAAATTCTTTTCTCTTTTCAAAATTCTTTTCTGTTTTCAATATTCTTTTTATACCAAGTCCTCAGTTTGAGTTCAGACACACCTGAGAGTGTGCCGGAATCCCTCAAACCAAGGCTCTGATACCAACTTGAAACGACCCAAAAATACAGTCCAAAAATTTCATTTTAAATCATTAAGTAATCCATATTTATCAAACATCATATAAAAATCATAAGTAGTGTATCTCAAAATATCATAACATCTGTCAAAATATATCAGAGTATAAACATCCCAGGCTAAACAAATGATGTGTGCACTGCAATCATCCCGAGCTCTTCCCCTTGTTACCGGAAGTACCTGAAACCAAAACTGAAAACTGTAAGCACGAAGCTTAGTGAGTCTCCCCAAACTACCACATACCATAAACATAATCACATAATAACATATATTGGGCCTTTCCCGCTACATCGGGCCCTCCCGGCATCAGACCGTAGTCCGGCATCGGGCCCCGCCCAGCATCGGGACTCGCCCGGCATCGGACCAAAGTTCGGCATCGGGCATCTAACTAAAATTAGAGCTTCTGATAAAGTCGAGTCAAGAAGAAATACCATAAAACCCTAAAAAGAAATATTATTATTTTGTGTTCTAACTAAAATTAGCAAATATAATCCCTTTAGAAACAATATATAGCAATCATGATCAAATAAGCAATAGAAATGAGTAAGAATTACATCAGAACACAAAAAGAAATTTGGAAACATACAATTGAGCAAAAATCCATGGTGCTATTAGAATAATTATAAATTATAGCTCCACATATATACAAAATCCAATCTAAAGACTTTACCTCCACACTCCAAGATCGTATTACTCTAACACCTACCACATTGTATGTAAATTAGAAAAGTGATTTTTACAATTTTTCAAAGTTTTCTAAATTTCTAAAATGGAAAAAGAAAAATCTACCGGTTTCCACAAAACGCGTTTTCTAAAATTTCCATTAAAAATTCAAAATGAAAACTCAATTTTGTTTTCTGAAAAAATTTTCTAGAAAAATGAAAACAAATTTCCACAAACAAATGCACCCTTATCATTTTTACAAGATACACTTCTTATCATCTAAGCTTGTATTTAACTAAGATCAATAAACAATATTATACTCATCACCAAATAGTAAACTAATATATCTTTCATTAGTCTTGAGCCAACTAAAATCTAACCTGATAAATCAAAATCAATTTTGTCAAATGTCATGTTCTCATTGAATTTGACACATATCAATTTCTAAGACTTTTTGAATTATTTTTTTTTCCACTTGTCATTTTCTTATATTTTTCATTTTTTAAATTTAAAATCCACATTTTAGTGAGATTTATATATGTAAAGTAGATCATTCTATTAAATTTCATAATAAATGCTCTACAACCTTTCAAATATCTTACATTATATATTAAATTACTTACTTTATTTATTATATTCTTTTTATTTATGTAAAATTATTACTTTAAAAAATATGTAATGCTTATAATTTTATACTAACTTTTTTTTTATAAACTCATTTAATAGATGGGTCTCACACCTAGTTAAATCAAATAATGGAAACAAATTCCTTGAATAACAATAAAGCAAGACATTAGTTCAATGCTTTTGAGAAATAGTAATAGAAACAAACCATAAAAAACGACCACCTGAATTTAAATATGAACCAAAAAACAAACCATAAATGCATCATGGTGACAAGAGTCGCTGTAGATGTAATGCACTAAAAAATGATACTAGACAGGAAACTAATCAAGAAATATAGAATCACGGAGAGTAGATATATCAAAAACGGAAAAAGTAGATCTGATGTGTTGCCTTCAAATTGGAAATTGAGAGATGCTGTAGCAGCTCACCTCACGCTCAGCAGGTACTACCCAAACAAGACTGTCAACATACTGCACAACTTTATCTACGACATTTAGAGGACACGGATTTTCAAAGTTTTTAGGCTTGGCTGCAATTGGATCATACAAAGCAAAACGATCAATGTCGACTTGAAAAAGGAATTCATTGTGTAATGTGAATCCATATGGATAAATAGCACCACTAGACTGGGAAAATACATGACGTTTGACCCATGATTCAGCCACCCCATAATCATCCATCACCCACACCTCACAATCACCATCTCTAACCCTTGACATCACACAAAGCTTTCCGGCTAAAACACCAAATACATTCCACCTGTGTTGATCATTGTGTTGTAGTATAGAATCTGGAAGAGGTATCACACTGAACGTCTCTGCACCCAAATCAAATGCCACTATCCTTTCTAACTTCCGCTTAAATTTAGTATAACAAAGCCAATGAAGTCGGCCGTTATGGCCATCTACACAAACTTCGGGTTTACGCATAATTATTCTCATATTCAACGGAAACCTTTGAGTAATTAAGTCCCATGAACCCTTTCTCATGCTATAAACCGCAACTTGTGGTACAATGCTTGTAAGCTTAACAACTTTGTAATCATCAGTTTTGGGATCATACCCAAACCGAAAATTGGTTTTTGTCTTAGAATCACCCGAGGGAAGAGGACATGGGGGGAGAGTTAACACCGCCGATAGAGAAGGGTTCCAAACGTAAATTGCATAATCACGGGTGGGCAAAGAAAATGGTCCGTAATTAAAGCATATCAAGCCATTTATAGATCCAATGACATTGCCATGACTATATTCAGATTTGGGTTTAACCGGGAGTTTGAAGAAATTACTCAGATTGAGTTTGAGATCAGGAGAACGAGATGGGTGTGCTGTGAATGGAAAGGGGTTTGCTATGAATTGACTATTGTTAAAAGAAAATACTCGGCTGAAGAACAAGAGAATCTCATCGTTGTGATGGATAGAGTGATGGAGGTGGGATTTTATGAAGGAGGATTCGGATAAGAGAGCATTCCAAGATTTACATGCGCACCTCATTTGAGAAAGTTGTTTGGCCAATAATCGGATGAAAATGTTTGATAAAACTTCGCCTGGGAGGTTCTCCATAGTCGATTTCATGTCTACTTTTTTCCTTAACATTTGGAAATTTTCTGTTAAGAGCTGCAAAACAATTAACACATTTTTAACTTACATATATTGATTTTCAACAAACCCAAAAAAAAAAAAAAAAAAAAAAGATTTAACACATTTTAAACTAAACATATCGATTTTGGCTGCTTTTTAGCTTTTCTTTGGGGATCGATGTTTGTTAAGTCCCAAATTTAGGGTTTTTGACATCAATTTGCCAGATCAGTTTTTAGGGTAGTCCCAACCCAATATTAGTTTTGCTTTTTGGTGATAAAATATTCAACTGATTGGTTTACACGTTAAATTTCTACGTTTTCAACAATAAAGATGGATTTTAAGGACAATATTACGTTGTTCTTGGTGACAAATGTTTTCTTTACTTGCTGCGTTTATCGATTTTTTACAAGAACCATAACAAAATTAACACGGGTGAAAATCGGCGAGATATCTACAGAATAAGACTGTGAGAGAGTGAGGGAGATATACCGCGAGAGGTGGTGACAGCAAAAATCTGTGCGATCACTGCCGCAGAGCGGCGGCGGTTGATGAGATTCCTTAGACTTGACCAATGGCTTTATTTTATTTTCTTTGTTCTTTTTTTAGTTGATCTGTTGACTTTTTATAGATAAGGTCATAAGGCATTGAGGTTTTTTAAACTTGAAAGAACTCTTATTCCACGGTGTTCTAATTTTGCCGCATAATAACGTTAGCCCCTATTTTGGTATTCAAAGTAAACCGGTTATATAATAACTATATAACCGGTGACACAAAATTGAAGCCCCTTGATCAACTATTAGTTCAACTAAAGGCCTGTTTGATTATGTTGACCGGTCCGTAACAGGTTTTTGTCTGACTGATTATGTTGACCGGTCCGTAACAGGTTTTTGTCTGACGGTTCGGTGAGGTTGTTTGTTTCGCTATCTTATCCGGTCCACATCTCTAACCTGATCCACAATAGTAGTAGTGATTCGATATGTTGGTTCTTTGCGCCTAGTTTTGGTGTAGCAGCTATATTTCGATTTATCCTCTTTTTTCAAGGATTTCATAACATAATCTTTTGCCCTATTCATATGATGGGAGTTGCTGGTGTATTGGGCGATGCTTTGCGATGCCCTATTCATGGTGCTATCGTAGAAAATACTTTATTTGAAGATGGAAAAAAGAGTTGACTGAGAAAAATCTTTTCTTTGCCCTTCTTCCAAAATATGTCGTACTCCTTCGCATCAAAAAAGGAGTTGACTAAAAAATCGCTTCCTCCTCAAAGGCCTCCTCCTCCAGCGTCGTCCTCCCACTACAACAAAAAAGGGCATTACCGATGGCCTAAACCGTCGGTAATCTGTCGGTGATGGGTTTTACCAACGAAATTGCAACGGAACCAAATCTGGCGTTATATTCTTGTCGCTACATGTTTGCAATGACTTTCCGACGGCCATGACAAATTTTTAGCGACAGATTTTTCCGTCAGTAATTAGTAACGGGTTACCAACAGATTCTCTCGGTTACCAACGGAATCCTTCAGTAACGGAATACCAATGGAATAGCATAACAGCTTAGCGACAAATTATATAATATGTTTACTAGCAGATTTTCGTCGCTAACCGTCAGAAATAGCAATTCTATTAATACAAATAAATAAATAAATAAAAGCCCACATTTTTTATATTAAATTCACAAAAACCTGATTAAACATACACCAAATATAAAAAATCTAATGCAAATTTTCTAAACATAAATAATAGGTTATTCCTATACCATATGTAGATAGGTACAAACCATTCAATATAACAATCTTTCGAAACTCAATTAAAAGAAATAATGCTACAATCCACATTATAGTCTTTGTAGGAAATTATAGGGTTTGTGGTAGAGATCTGGATACCAACTTGGATCGTGAGTACACTTTTCGAACTGGTATTTCTACCTTATGCCTGAGTTGCAAGAAATTCAGCCTAGGATAATCCAAGTGGACACTTACGATTCTAGGCACAGAAATCATAAGCCAATTTGCTAGAGAAATTTTGTGAGAGTTTGATGAAAACGAGAGCTCAAATTCGTAACCTTCTTCTGAAGAGGAAGAATCGTTTATATATTAAACGAGATTAGGGTTTCATTAGGGTTGGGCCATCATTAGTTGCTTTGGAAGCAAGTCAGGATAATCCGGATTTAATGAGGATTTAGGGTTACCAAAACTAACGAGTTTCGTTAGTTTTACCATAATCACCCTAAAGAAATTGAATTTTCCACTATGTTCCCATATGTAAAATGCGAGACCCCAGCCAGGGGCTCTACCCCTTGGACCCCGCTAGGGGTGCTGCCCCTAGACCCCGCCAAAGGGGCGCTGCCCCCGGACCCCGACTAGTTGTCGAACCGGCTTCTAATTCGATCTTATACATGTGTGCACTCCGCACAACCCCACACATATATTAGAGTACAAATTATGAAGCCCTTTAGCTCACATGTTAGTTCTAGTTACTTAAAATGACATGGTGACACTAAAATCACCAACAATCCTCCCCCATTTTAGTGTAACCCTTGAACAAACATAACCTTATCAAACAAACCAAACTAGTACATAATGAAAATATCGAAACGATTGAATTTCCACTTAGTATCATACATTTGCAAATACTCGAGAATCAGGGTGTTCTAAGAATTGAACCCATCAACCCATTTGAATACCAGAAAGTAAAATACATACTAGTTTATTGAATTTCTAGCAAAATACAACTTGACACTATTATAAAGTCGTGTGTCCCAATCCTCTCATGATCATATCAAGGTCAAGTCCACAACCTCTTGAAATGTGGCTACACATCACAATCACGTAGGTAACTCATTTCCATGTATCTGCACATACACTTATCAAAGGAATTATTAAGAAGTTAAACTTCAACCTGGCTAACTTGCAGAACCGAACACATACCTGGGATGAATACTTCATGTGTTCCAATCTATAAGTATGAGCTTTCCATATTGAATTCAAATCCTAACATTATATTAGGAGGGAATTGGGCGTCTCATCATTACAGAATTAAATGGACTTTAATCCCATCCCGATTACAGACTTGTGCACTAAGTCTCTTGTCAGACCTTTAGTTAAGTGATCTGCCAAATTTTGTTGCGATATCACAAACTCAACCGAAATCACACCATTCATGATTAGTTCTCTAATCATACTATGTCTAACACCTAGGTGTCTAGACTTACCATTATAAACCTGGCTATATGCCTTAGCCAAAGCAACAGCACTATCACAAAGGATAGAAATAGGTGCTATCAGTTTAGACCACAAAGGAATCTTATAGACTAAATTCCTTAGCCACAATGCTTCTTTACCAGCAGTTGCTAACGCAACAAACTCAGATTCCATTGTTGATTCTGTAATGCAAGATTGCTTCTTGGAAGCCCAAGAAATGGCACCTCCCCAAAGCAAGAATACCCAACCAGAAGTTGAGGAATGGTCCTCCATGTTGGTTATCCAACTTTCATCCGAATGACCTTCTAAAACCAAAGGACTTCCCAAATAACTCAAGCCATAATCCATGGTTCCCTTGAGATACTTGAACACTCTATTCACTGCTTGCCAATGTTGAGCACTAGGATTACTAGTATACCTGCTCAACTTACCCACAACAAAAGCAATATCAGGTCTGGTACTTGTCATGGCATACATCAAGCTACCAATGGCCTTAGAGTATTCCAACTGTGAAATGGGAACACCATTATTTGGCATTAGTTTCACACTTGGATCCATAGGAGTACTCACAGGAGAACAATCGGTAAAATTAAACCGCTTGAGAATTTTCTCAATGTAATGACTTTGAGTCATCACCAAACCTTTGTTCATCCTCTTAATTCTTATTCCAATAATTACATCAGCTTTTCCTAAATCTTTCATGGAAAACTTGGATGATAACAATTTCTTTGTTTCATCCACTTGATTTTGGTCGGTACCAAAAATCAACATGTCATCTACATATAAGCAAATGATCACTCTTGCTCTAGTAGCATCATCAAATCTACTATAAACACATTCGTCACATTGGTTTGTCTTGAAACCAAAAGACAAAATCACCTCATCAAATGTTTGATGCCATTGTTTAGGCGCTTGTTTCAGCCCATACAAAGATTTGACAAGTTTACAAACCATATGCTCTTTACCGGGCATAATGAAACCTTCTGGTTGTTTCATATAAACTTCCTCGTCAAGATCACCATTTAAAAAGGCTGTTTTCACATCCATTTGGTGAATAAGCAGATTGTGGATACTTTCCAAGGCAACCAACAATCTAATAGTAGAAATACGTGCAACTGGAGCATACGTATCGAAATAGTCAATACCGGGTTTTTGTCTAAAACCTTGAATGACTAACCGGGCTTTGAATTTGTCAATAGTCCCATTAACATTCATTTTCTTTTTGAAAATCCATTTTCAACCAAGAGGTTTAGAACCTGGAGGCAAATCAGACAACACTCATGTGTTGTTCTCAAGAATTGATGACATTTCATCATCAGTTGCTTCCTTCCAAAAGACACTATCACGAGACTCCATGGCTTCTTGATATGTCTTAGGATCATCTTCAATACTATAGAAATAAGAGTATTCAAGATTAATTTCATCCCTTGAACCTTCCACCAAATACAATTGGAAGTCGGATCCGAAATTTTTCGCAATTTGGCCTCTTTTGCTTCTACGAAGCTCTTGTGGTTCTTTCACGATACCACCATCTTGACTTTCTAGATTTTGCTCTTTATTAGCACCAAAATTCATATCCTTAGGCCTTTGAATCGATGAAAACCGCATCTCATCAAAAATTGCATCCCGTGATTCGATAACAATGTTAATTGAAACCGAATCATTAGGTTCTATTACATAAAACCTATATTGCCTTGGAATGTTCAGCATATCCAATGAATATGCAATCAATTCCACGTTCTCCCAAAATTTTCTTTTTGGGCTCGGTGAGTTTTACAACTGCCCGACATCCCCAAACCCGAAAATAACTCAAATTCGGCTTTTTCTTGAACCAATGTTCATATGGGACTGTTTTGCTCCTGTTATTTGGAACCCTATTTAATAAATAGCAGGTCGTTAACATGGCCTCTCCCCAGAATCCTTCACTCAATCCCAAGTATGATAACATCGAGTTTACCATTTCCTTTAAAACTCGATTTTTGTGTTCAGCAATACCATTCTGTTGGGATGTGTAAGGTGTCGTGGTCTCATGAATGATACCCATTGATTGAAAATATATGGGATCCACATATTCACCTCCCTTTTCAGTCCTGATACGTTTAACCGGAATGCCCAATTGCAATTCCACCTCGGTTTTGTATATTTTGAATTTATCTAAGGCTTCATCCTTAGAATGTAACAAATACACATAGCAAAACCGAGTGCAGTCATCAATAAAGGTGACTACATACTTTTTATTTCCCAAAGAAGGAGTGGAGTGAAAATCACACAGGTCACTGTGTACAAGTTCCAAAACAGTTGAATTTCTAGTGACACTAGGAAAGGGCTATTTTGTTACTTTTGTAAGCATGCATGTTTTACATTTATCAGATGTTATATCAAAGGCTGGAATTAATCCATCTTTTGACATCTCATGCATCCTTCTAAAGTTGACATGACCTAATCTTACATGCCAAAGCATAGATTTATCAACATTAGAAGCAGAAGATACAAATGCAGAATTTTGAACAGGTAATAATTTCTCAACAATATTCAAACGAAACATTCTATTATTTAAATATCCAAAGCCAATAAACATTCCACCCTTAGACAAAACAAACTTAACCGACTCAATAACTTGTTTAAAACCATCAGAATTCAAACAACTAGAGCTAACAAGATTCTTGCGAATCTTGGGAACAAACAAAACATCAAATAACCTAATTGTCTTTCCAGAAGTAAATTCAAGACACACGACACCTAAACCACAAATAGGAATAAAAGAATCGTCTCCTATTTTCAGCACCGACCCATCTTCAAGTGGAGTTAATGTTTCAAACATCCGTTTATCCTTGCATACATGGTTTGTTGCTCCGGAGTCGATCCACCAAGCAACATCATCATCCTGCACATAGAATGATTCAGGGATAAATGAAACATAGTAAACATAATTCTGATTAGAATTATCAAAGTTAGTCAATAACTGACCTCCTTTAACTTGGGCCGAAGACCCGTTCACTTTCCTATTGGATCCACTGTTTCCAGCACCATTGTTTCCTAAATTCACACGACAATCACACTTGCAATGCCCAACTTGATTGCACCTCCGACAAACCAGATCCTTTCTCTTTTTGTTGGAGTTGCATGGGACATGTTCCTGCTTGCGTTTTCCATGTCCTTTGTGGTTCTGGTTCTTTGGTTTATTTTCAACCATATAAACCGAGGGCTGTCCAGGTTCAACTTTTCCTTTGGGCTTTTCAGATTTGTCACTTTCCTTCGCACGAAGAGATTCTTTAATACGAATGTGACTAGAAAGTTGAACCAAAGACAGTTCCTCCTTTTTATGTTTCAAGTTGTGTTTGAAGTCTTTCCAGGATGGAGGCAGTTTGTCAATGATGGTTAACACAGCAATGGATTCATCCATATTCATACAGTGCAGTTTAAATTGACCATATATGCCAAGGAGTTCATTGTATTATTCAGTAACAGACCTTGAATCGTCCATCTTATAATTGTTAAAATCACTGACCATAAACTTCTTGCTAGAGGCATCCTCGGTGATATATTTCAGTTCAAGGGTGTCCCACAACTCCTCGGCACACAAGGCTTCACTATGGATATCAAATAAAGCATCAGACATACCGTTCAGAATGTGACCTTTGCAGATGTAGTCATCATTGTCCCACTTCTGTCTCCTTCTTATCTCTTCAATCGTCTCAACAACACCTTCTTCAGGCTCCGCTGGTCTATGAGTAGTCAACATGTATGATGCCTTCAGAGTAGTCATCATGAAGTGCATCTTCTTCTTCCACTGCCTGAAGTCAACACCTTCGAACTTCTCCAGCTTTGCAAACTTAGTGGTCATCTCGCGGATTAAATCACCCATCTCCAGTAACAGAAAATATCAGTTCGATTGTAGGAAATTATAGGGTTTGTGGTGGAGATCTGGATACCATCTTGGATTGTGAGTACACTTTCCGGACTGATATTTCTACCCTATGCTTGGGTTGCAAGAAATTCAGCCTAGGATAATCCAAGTGGACACTTACTATTCTAGGCACAGAAATCGTAAGCCAATTTGCTAGAGAAATTTTGTGAGAGTTTGATGAAAACGAGAGCTCAAATTCGTAACCTTCTTCTGAAGAGGAAGAATCGTTTATATATTAAACAAGATTAGGGTTTCATTAGGGTTGGGCCATCATTAGTTGTTTTGGAAGCAAGTCAGGATAATCCGGATTTAATAAGGATTTAGGGTTACCAAAACTAACGAGTTTCGTTAGTTTTACCATAATCACCCTCAAGAAATTGAATTTTCCACTATGTTCCCATATGTAAAATGTTGGACCCCAGCTAGGGGCTCTGTCCCTTGGACTCCGCTAGGGGCACTGCCCCTAGACCCCGCCAATGGGGCACTGCCCCTTTGGAAACCACGGACCTAGGGGCACTACCCCCGGACCCCCGACTAGTCGTCGAACCGGCTTCTAATTCGATCTTATACATGCGTGCACTTCGCACAACCCCGTACATATATTAGAGTACAAACTATGAATCTCTTTAGCTCACATGTTAGTTCCGGTTACTTAAAATGACATGGTGACACTAAAATCACCAACAATCTTTAAGTACAAACACCTTTTTCAAGATATACTGCAAAATAAGAATAATTGAAAATAAGTCGGCAAAAAGAAAACAGTTTTATGCAAGAAATAACACCTTACTTTCATTCTTTCTATTAAATTTATAGCATTATACTTTCCCTTTTTTCTTAAAAAGGAATTGTAGTTTCAAAAATCAACCTAATTATACTATTAATATACTTTCAATTTTTTCTTATTAGGATATTATAGTTTGAAAATTGCTTTGTCTTTGGATGACATTACCATAATTCTGTAACATTTTCAAACTATAATGTTGTAATAGGAAGAAATGAAAGTAAATTGCTATTTCTTGCATTTAACCAAAAAAATATGAACTTCAAATGAAAAAAGTTATTTTTACCTGTTCATATCTCAAATATTTACACAACCGTCCTCAGCTTAACATCCAAACACGGAAGGGTTGCCTAGACACCACTACAAAAATACAAAATATAAACATCAAACCTTGTAAATTAAATATAAGGGACAAAAAAGTAAAATTGCACTCCAACAAAAAACACAAAGAACAAGAGCCAACTCCACCAGCAATCATTCCAAAAAGAATGGTCAGCTAACCTGCAAATTACATAACAAAAAGATTATTCACAATTTTCAACCTATTTTCAAGAAACTAATGATAAATTAAAAAAACATACTAAAAATGAAACACATATTAGTTTATGATTTTATTCGGTGCAAAAAGCTTACTGAAGGTGGAACATTGTTATGAATAAGATGAGGACTTAAAGTCAAACAACAGCTCTGCTTGATGGATCAGAAAAATTAGTGAAGATATTAGATACAACAAGGGTGCTTGATTACAATTTTAAGGGTGTGAAATTTTACCTTCTTATTTTGATTTTTGAGGGTACTCGTCTTTCCACTTTTCATCGGGGAGAGTTTTTCCCGAATGAAATACATCAACCTGTGATCAAATTGCACATCAAAAATTTATTTCATTGCTTAATAACAATTAAAATTAAGTAAACATTAGATATTTGCAAGGATGCAGTTCATGTAAAGAAGGTGAGGAGGAGAGTAGGATGCCATTTTCAAGAGTTGAAACCACACAGGCAAATGAAAATTTTGATTGATATAACAAGATATGTATCCCTTACCCTCCATGAAGACAATTCACCTTGTCTAACCCGATGACTCTTACACCTCTCTGCAATGCTTTAATGATGGGAACATCACTACAATCGTTATTCAGTTGATTACTTGTTAGATAGGAATTATGTCCAATGAATATATTATATATAATAGTGAGACAATGAAGCATTCATATCATGATGAACCTGAAACATAGAAAGATCTACTATCATACAGATTGAAGAAATTATGTTAGGTGACAATCAAATTATGCTAATCCGAACAATATCCGTCATATTTTCATGGTGTACTTTTTCATTACGACATATAAAGTCATCCGTTTTCTGTAACTATTTGAAAGTTTTGTACGTTCGACAAAGTAGAATCAAAAAGCTAATAGTTCCAAATTTAGAAACAAGACAACTATTTGAAGTAGACTAAGTTTAGGAAAGCTAAATTAGGAATCCATGGATAACTTTCACGACTTCGAATCACTCACAAAAACGTAAACTAGAATTATCGTAGGATGCAGATCAAGGGCAGGATTAGAGTCGCTAAACAGGTACTTGAAGAACGACTCGAGATTGAAACCTGTGTGATGGAAGATATCACCATAATTGCTTGAGCATCCTCCACGGTAGCTTTCTCTTGTTTCTCAACCTGAAAAAGGAACCACTGAAAGTGATAGACGTTCATGTCGCTAATACTCTGTTTTCTAGTAGTGTCCTTCATCTCCGTCACAATCATCGTCTCCGTCACAAACTCTTCCTCTATCGCCCCCTCCCTCATCATTAGTTTCTTCTGTCATCTCCTCTCTATCCCTGCAAAACGATTTATGATTCACAATCGATTTTCGAATTGGAATGCCACCATTATACAGATACGGAGATACTCATGTCATGAATCCATGTCATAATCTCCTCAATTTGCTTATTATTCTATTTGATTATTAAGTTTTTGCATAAACTTTTGGTAGGAATATGGAGAAATACCAGTTGTGTGGTACCTTGTATTGTTTCTGTAAAGAACTTCAATTTGGTCGATTGATTTTTAATAGTTTACAAGCAGGTCGTAGATAGAGGGTTATGTAAAGAAGGACAGAAATTCATGTAATTGGGTGATGATATAGGTGTGCATGGTGTGTGGCTTTTCAGGTTGCAAAGTTTGACAACCTAAATTGATGTTTTAAGTTTTTATCTCAGAAGCCGTTTATCTTTGCATGCTCTTCTCATTGATTATGTGTTTATCATGTCTCTATGGGTTTGAAGAACACTTGAACAAGTCATTTAATACAACCAGTTCAATCTTTCTTCTACACTTCAATGGAAGATTACTCATAGAATCCAATTTTAAAAACAAATTATGTTCAAACATTCTAGTTTTCATTTTTAATGTTCAAGGTGAAATTTTTTAGATGGATGGTAAACATGTTCATGGTTAGCATGCGTTAGAGGTGTATATTTTTGTTACATTTGGGTATTTAAATAAGAGATACCCATTATATTGATCAAATTTGTTGGTATCATGACATGAAAAAACTATTTTTTTTGGAAAACATAAGAGAATGGGAAAATGAGCATTTCCAACATTCAACACAACCAATTAGAGTTGTAATCAAACAACATAGATTCAGTTAGATATAGTTCGCTCAGAGCTTTAGACCTAGACCCATTCAGGCTCTGATTTAGTCAGATCTGACTCAGAAACTATCAAACAGCCCCTAACACTAATTAACATATTTTTTATAAGGAACTAATATCGACTTTTTTCTTGGTTTTCTATTATAACTAAACCAAACAAGTTTTAAAACCAAAAAACCGGTTTTTTAATGCGGTTTCACTTATGAAAAACCGATTATAACTGACACCGGTCTAAACAAAGCCAATTTTAAAAAATCGAAACTGATATATGTACACCTCAATTTGGTAATATCATTGTCGGTTCTTTTTTGAAGATTTCCTCCAACTCAATATATTACCTTTCTATTTTGGTGATAATTTCTTCAATTAACATCTAGTATAAAAGTAAAACTTCTTGATTTTTACTAATAAATATGGTTTTAAGTAGGGGCAATCATTTGGATCGGACCCGGACCTAGACCCGACCCAGACCTAGACCCTTTTTTGACCGGATTATTAAAAAAAAACTATTTTCAAATCTTTTTTCTAACTATCCATTTGATTTTGACCAATTGCGTACAACCTTTCTCCCATAACTTGTACAACGATGGTAACACTTTCTCATACTCCACCTCTCCCTCTAACAGGTCGCATAGAAAGAAACGAAAGAAAATCAATGATTTCGACTTCTCTCAACCAAAATGTAACAACCGGAGATTCAGGCTAGACAAAAAAGATATAATAAGCGATTAAAACGGATTTTTGATAGAATATTATTTAGGATAAATAATCTTAAACAAAGTTATAGTATATGTCACAAGGATTTCGTAAATATAAATAACTATGAAATCTAACTTCGTATGAAGAAGTTATGCTTCTTCAAACTTTTGCGATTAAACCGTCACAACTATGCATATCGTAAAAAGTGATTTTTGATAAATTGCTTCTTAATCTAAGAAATCTAAACGAAAGTCGAAGTAATCATAAAACCAGGAGCGTGCATATAGAGAACGTCCAAATCTAACTTCGTAGGAGGAAGTTATGATTTTTCTAATATTTCAACGTAACAGTGTTAGACATAAATAAAAATTTAGATCAGTTTATTGTTAACTGAAACAATCTAAACAAGAGTCAAACATCTCGTTAAAAGGAGTCTGTTAATAAAAAGACACTTGAAAACGAATGTAAAATGTAAACGATATGAATTTTAGACGGAGATTAGCAGACTAAGCTTTCAAAAAATAATAAAGAAAAAATAAAATGAGAATTAGCCGATGAGACTAAAAGAAAGTTGTAGATATCGTCGATAGCTACGCATGGCTATAAAGGACGTCAAAAACAGAGTTCATATGAAGAAGTTACGAATTTTTGAAGTTTCTCGAGTGCACCTCACGAAAATAAGGCGCGGCGTGCCTCTTCTAGAAGATGCCACGCAGCACCACACATTACAGGACATATGTCAGCTCTAACATCCCAAAAATACGGATACAATTTTTGTTTTTAATTTCATTCAAATCATACGACAAAAATATCAAAATAGTCATAAGAGTATCATAGTAACATGTTATGAGATTACAAATTCCCAAAATCTCTAAATACGGAAAACTATAGGGTGATGTGGTGCGATCAAGCCGGGCCCTTCCCCTTCGAACTGGAAGTACCTAAAACATAAAGTGAAAACTGTAAGCACAAAGCTTAGTGAGTTCCCCCAAAATACAACATACTAAACAAACATACAGCCAAGCATATATGAGTGCTTGTCTACCCCTTCGGTCTATCTCAACCGGATACTATCAAGCATATATGGGTGATTGCAATCCCCTTCGGTCTCTTTCAACCAGATATTGTCAAGCATATATGGGTGCTTGCAATCCCCTTCGGTCTATTTCAATCGGATATCGGGTTTATTTCCCCCTACTTGTCACACCCCCAAACCAAGGATGGCAGAAACGTCCGGGGGTGGAGGACTTCATGTATAGTATCACAACAACGAGTATAATAGTGCTCAAAGTAAATACAACCATCATAAATATAATTGAAAAGGTTACACCATAGAATACGTTTACATGTTTCAAAATCAATTACATTATGATGACAAAATGAACTATTTGACGATTTATCGTCCCATCCTCGAAATGCTGTTGGTTTTCCTGTTTCACTGATTTCCTGAGAATACAAGTAGTTTTGAAAAAGTGTCAACAATTAAGTTGGTGAGTTCATAAGAGTTTTGTTTGAGGAAGAAATTGTTTTCCTTGTAAAAGCGATAGAGTTTGATCTCCAGAAAATCCAATATTTTCTTAATTAAGTGTGAAAAGAATGTTCCTATGTTATGTGATAATGCACCCTAGAAAGACCCATAAATTCCTTCTATAATCGCCCAGCGCATATAAGTTACATAAAATTTAAGTTAAATAAACCGTCGAATATAATGGGTCTGCCCTAGGTCCACAACCAAACAAGGAACAGGAAGTAAGGCGGGCCCACCAATTCTAAGTCGATTATGACTAGATTTTTATATAACTCTAGCACATACACTTAGCAATTATAGCTGAAGTCTAACAATTCTAGATGAAATATAGTTTTAACAGAGATATGATTCCAAAGAAAATCCTATATTTTCCTTATAAAAGTTATGTGGTCCTAAATCCCAGGACCGAAAGTAAACAAGTATTTTCCATACTTAAAGATATAAAAGCGATTTTAAATCGGCATAAAACCCTTTTTAAAGTTAGGTGGTCCTAAATCCCAGGACCAAAGATAAACAAGTATTTTTCCCATACTTAAAGTAATTCATGTAAGTTTAAATCGACATAAACTCGTTTGATTTAGAAGTAAACCCCTTTTTAAGGTAAAAGTTTCCATGTAAACTTGAAAGATTGTTAACTACCTATGTGAGTCGCTATAACCATACTATGACGAGAAATAACCTGCACAACGTTTTTTAGACGTTAAGATACTATGACTCTTGTCACCACAGACCTGCCGGTCTAGCTGTTGCATGCAGCTCAGGTGTGGGGTGTCAAACCCAATATAGATCTATATACAATTATCACGCTCTCCCTACAAGAGACTCTGGTTACAACTTACAGGAATTAGGATCCCGTACTCGAATGTACGGGGAGAGAATTGCCTCACAACCTAAGTTAACTAGTTTACACACAGTTTGATATTAAAACCTCTTCCATGAAGGAAGTAAAATCACCTTTTCTGAATAAATTAGTGATATGAAATCCTTAAACTATTACTATTATAGTTTATTACGTAAAGATATGAAAAACCCATTTGTTTTGAGAGTAAAACCTTTTTCATGTAGTAAAAATCCATAAACTATGCTTATTGAAGTTTATTATATGTGTTCGAAATGAATGAGTAAACCTTATCATGAATGACTAAATTTCAGTTTATGATGATAAAATAACAAGAAAATACATTCAATATTTAGAACTTATTGTTATACACTTTGCTCAACATAATACAAAGTGTTATGAAAGTTATAAGCTGTTAACTAGTTTTTAAGCTTTCTGCACTGTTTTAGAAAACTCATAGAAAAATCATACGAAGTCGAAAACTGAATCCGTAAATTCTGAGAGTTCATAAAATGTGTCTAGTTTATTCATAATTTTTATTATGATTTTTAGAAGTCTTTAACTTGTGTTAAAATGTTCATATTCACAGACCGGTCCAAATTTGTTTCTGGAATGATAGGCAGTTTTGTAAAAATCACCATAAATCGTAGAAAAATCGTATGGAGATGTGCAAATAGTAATTTTAAAGGTATGAACCTGAAATATTTGCACTTAATACAGTTTTGAAAACTAAAATGTTTAAGTTGACCGAAACAGTCCGTGAATGGAGTTGAACTTTTCTGATGAAGGCTCTTAAATGAGTTTAGTTGTGTTCTTGGTGGTTTAACTTGTATTCCCCCCCCCCCCCCTTAAAACTTACGAAAAACATGAAAATATAGGGGTATGAACTCACCTTGAGTGATTTCAGTAGATGGATGATGGAGAAAAGAAGTGTTCAACTCAAGAACACTTGGGAGATGCTTGAAGATTTGAAGATCTAACAACAAATATGACGATATTTGTGTAAGATATCTATGATTTGTGTAGAAGGAAGTGAAATAATTATATGGAGGATGAATATACTTACCAAAAGTGAAAGAAAACTTGATGATCAGCCCTTGAATCTCGAATTTGAGAGGGAGAGAAGTGAGAGAGAAAGTGTTTGTTCTTTGGAGGAATAATGAGAGAAATGAGAGAAAGTGTTGGGAGAGAGGATAGATTTCAGCCTTGACCAAGAGTATGGCTGGTCAAATGGTGGGGAAAGTACTCTTGAATGACCAGGTATGGTGGGGAGGGGTGTGGGCTGGTCATGGAGTGGGCATGGAGGTGGTTGCTTGTGTCATAAACTAAAGTAAAGTCAACACTCCACCTCAAATATCCACCCACTAGATTTTATTCTTAAATAAAGATTTCCATAAAAATATGTTTAAATTATGAATATTTGGGGTCTTATATGTTAAAATATGATTTTTGGAGAAAATCCCGCGTTAAAATAATTAAAAACGGACTTAAAATGGAGTTGTGGTCGAAAACCGGGTGGAAAATGGCAAAATCCGAAGTCAGGAGGGTGGTTCTGGTGTTAGCAGCTACTTATCTGAAGTGAAGGCTTGGTCGCGAACGAAGAGGTCGAAGAAGGAAGGCGCTGCGGTCCGAGCAGGCTGCGGTCGGTCCGAGGTGGCTGCGGCTTGCCGGCTGCGGCTCGCTGGCTGCGACTGCTCAAGGAGACTCCGGTCCAAGGAGGGTTTGGCCCCTATAGGGGCACTTCAGCCCTAAAAAGCTATTTTCCAAGGCATCGTCCCGTTTCGAAGGGTTTTTCACCAAGTCAAGTGTCGGGATGCCCCAAATGATTACAAAAAGATTAAAAGAGGTTTTGAGAGAGATTTGGGAGAGATTTGACATACTTGGAGAGATTTCACATACTGGGAGAGATTTCACATTCTTGGAGAGATTTCTCATACAAAGAGAGATTTGGGAGAGATTTCACATTCTTGGAGAGATTTCTCATATAAAGAGAGATTTGGGAGAGATTTCACATTCTTGGAGAGATTTCTCATATAAAGAGTGATTTGGGAGAGATTTTACATTCTTGGAGAGACTTCTCATACAAAGAGAGATTTGGGAGAGATTTTACATTCTTGGAGAGATTTCTCATACAGAGAGAGATTTGGGAGAGATTTCACATTCTTGGAGAGATTTCTCATATAAAGAGAGATTTGGGAGAGATTTTACATTCTTGGAGAGACTTCTCATACAAAGAGAGATTTGGGAGAGATTTTACATTCTTGGAGAGATTTCTCATACAAAGAGAGATTTGGGAGAGATTTCACATTCATTGAGAGATTTCTCATATAAAGAGAGATTTGGGAGAGATTTTACATTCTTTGAGAGATTTGGGAGAGATTTGACATTATTGGAGAGATTTCTCCTTCTTAGAGAGTTTTGGGAGAGTTAGAGTGAAAGAGATTTGGAGAGACTACTTTTGTGACCTTTTTGAGCGTTTGGCTTTGTAACGCAAGGTTTGTACATCTCGTTAAGTCTTGTTATGATTGTTATATGCCCCCGAGGGTTAAGGAATAATGTTTTATCGAGTAGTTTCATCACTTGCCCTGATTTGGGTTTAGAATTTCCGAACACGTGAAAACTCTAAGTGATACTTTGTATTAAGATTGCGGGTTGTTCAATAAGAAATATAATGGAAACCCTAATGTACAAGGGTTAGATGAGTTGACCGGTTTGACTTGTTGACTTTAGTTGACTTTGACTTGGCCAAAAATTGACGGTTCTCACATCATCCCCCCGTTAGAAAGAATTTCGTCCCGAAATTAGCGTTTCGACTGGGACTTCAAGAATTTGGAGGAAAGATGGGGGAAAACTTTTCGTAGTACCAGAAATTGATTATGGCGGGGACCAACCCGCCTGATGTTAAATGACGACCCTGCGTTTTTATATAGATGATAAGACTTAGTTGCGTTTTGCCGTGCTCTCGAGATGCTCTTAACCTTTCTCGAATTTGTACTAAGTCATAAGTGATAACTTCTCCTCGGAGCACTGCACAGGGTCTGCTTTAGTGTTTCTCATCTGATTAGATCGGTATGGAACATATGGGTTCGGTTTACACGACTAGGCTTATTCGGATGATAGGGCGTTCACTTGCACTCCTGGGTAACCTGGTCCCGAAGTTCATGGCAGGACTCGTACCTGGTCCATCAATCATTAACTTGCGCATATAGGTCGTATGTACTTAAGGTTGGTGAGACAGTTGGATGGGTGACTCTGCCCCAAGTCCACAACCAGACGAGGAACAGGAAATATGGCGGAAGCACACATCCAATGTCCGTAGAATCTTAATTATACATTATCCTCGCGTATACACGTAGTAATGGTAGACTAACCGTATTCGTCCCATGCTTCTGTGCTTGAGCCTTATCTGTTGCATGCGTGACATCCCCTAAGGGTCTTCTGGATATACTTGTGGTGAGGCTTCGGAGGGTATAATATTCCTCTGGTGAGTGTTTTGGGGTTTCGCGGCGAGAGATGACCCGGAGGTCCGTGTTGGATTTGTGTTTATGAGAGACGAAGGTTTTTCGAGATTAGGTGAAAGGTCTTTTCATAGCCGTTTAGTCAGGACAGTGAGGACTATATCAATTGAAATCGAATGACGACAACAGTATCTTTTTAGGTAAAACATGTGTTAAGCTGTATTCGTAAGAAGTGCTCATTAGGGTGATAGAGTATCTTGTGTTTCTTTTCAGTGTGTTCCGTTTCGTTCGATGTTATTATTAATGTAGATGATTCCTACCACATCGTCTAGCACTGGTAGTGAGTGTGTTCTGATAGCTAGCAATGATACTTGATATCATGATCCCTGACAGGTCACTCTATGGTCGAGCGGTATATGTAAGTCGCATGTAATTTGATATTGGTGAAATCGTCGAGTGGGTGGCTCCACTCAAATCCCACTACTAGACATGGAACAGGAGTCAGGATGGAATTATTTGCTTTAAGTCCTTGGTATTTTGATTATAATTAACCCCGATGTATGCACAAGGTCATCACAGCTTACAGGTAATGATCCTAAGGTCATATATGAATGTCTTTGATTTGATTCGAACGAGAGAGTATTTTAACTACTTTTAGAAAGACGGTAATTTTAGCAATCATACCAAATTCATTACAAACATATGGTACTTAAACGTTCTTGTCGTTGGGAACATTACAAAAGTCCTACTAGGCTTCCGCTAGTTCAGTTGTCACACTCCTCCTGCTCCTCCGTCATTCTTCTCGGTTGGACAGTCTCTCTTGAAGTGTCCCGATTCACCACATAGGGAGCATACTGGACTTACACCAGTATTGGTGGTTGAAGCGATGCGCTGGGTCGGGGTCCTGCAAAAGCGGACGTTATGCCCTTTCTTGTTGCAGTTGATACAGCGTGGAATCCGGCAAGCTCCTGTGTGATGGTAGTTACACTTGTTACACTTTGGAAGTGTTCCCATATATTGCCTATCTGGTGCTTGAGCGATAGATGTTGTAGCTGATGTCGAGGTATGTGTGGTGACTGCGGTCGTAATTGTAGGGGTGGCCATGGGTTGCTGTCCTTTAGCAAATCTTTGAGATTGATTACGCTCCTTTTTGTTCCAAAACTTTCGCTTCTTGTTCGTAGGTTTGTGGCCTGAGGCGCCTTCATTGGCAGACACCCGCCAGTGTTCCTGATTATTACAACGATTTATATTGTCGGTACCACTTCCATCTCTGCTGGCGTTGTTAGCATTGAGTTGCGCCATGACGGCTATCACGGCTGCCGTGAATGCAGCTTGAAAAGTAGCAGGATCTATCTGCAGGGTTGCTGCCTTGCTTGTCGGCTGGTTACCTTCTTGTGAAGACATAATCCTGATTCACGATGAAAAACGACTTCGTGAGTGGGGATAATTATCTCAAGTGCATTCTTACAATTCATATTCACATATATAAATTTTTGCACATTGCTGTACTATTCTTAGTGTTTCTGCTAACGTTCCTGAGACGGAGTTATAGTAGTGGGTAGAAGCAGGTTTCGTACAGGCGTTAAGATTTACTCATCTTAGGATCATGTTTGTCCAAACACACTTAGCTGAGGAGTTTTGATGGGATCCGGTGTATTAGTGCTCGTATTATCTCACCCTATAGGCCTACGAAGAAGGCACCTTTCAACCAAAATGTTTAAAGGTGAGACGATAATGAGTCTTTAGAATGACTATACGTCGCGAGAATAGGAGTGGAAGAGATAATTAATAGGCGTCTAACCCTATAATTAATTACTTATAGGGGTGATCCTTATCAGTCACGTCTATAATCACATAGTGCATACCAGTCATACATAATCTGAGATAAAATAGACCTTCGAATAAATGACTCTACTCTAAGTCCACAACCAAACAAGGAACAGGAAATAGAGCAATAGTCATAGATTATGAGTCTATAATATCTTTAATTATGTATAACCTTAGCGTAGGCACTCAGGCATTATAGACCTACTAATAGGGGTCTTTAGTTTTCACATAAGTTGGTTATAGTATCACAAAATACTCCTATAGTATTTTAATATTATGTTTGGTTCTTAACGATTTTCTTGTATGGGCATTGGTAAGTTGATAGACTTGTTGTCCACCATGACTATCTCCCGGCACATGTTAGTCATTTCTCGGACGAATATAGTTGATCAGGCTATATCCCTCCCAGACTTGATTGCATATCCCAGGGCATATTCACATTGCACAACTTCTCTATTTTTAACTTTTGTGTTTTCCTTAGACATGACCCTAAACCGGTATGCATGTATGTACTTTTAACAAGAAATTATTTATTTCTAAAAGTATAGTTATTTGAAAATGTTACATCAGAGACCTTAGTCCCAATGCATTTATAGTTTGTATATCTTATGTGGTTCGATATACTTAGTTCACTATAAACAATGCTCTGATACCAATCTGTCACACCCCCAAACCAAGTATGGCGGAAACGTCCGGGGGTGGAGGACTTCATGTATAGTATCACAACAACGAGTATAATAGTGAAAGTAAATACAACCATCATAAATATAATTGAAAAGGTTACACCATAGAATACGTTTACATGTTTCTAAATCAATTACATTATGATGACAAAATGAACTATTTGACGATTTATCGTCCCATCCTCGAAATGCTGTTGGTTTTCCTGTTTCACTGATTTCCTGAGAATACAAGTAGTTTTGAAAAAGTGTCAACAATTAAGTTGGTGAGTTCATAAGAGTTTTGTTTGAGGAAGAAACTGTTTTCCTTGTAAAAGCGATAGAGTTTGATCTCCAGAAAATCCAATATTTTCTTAATTAAGTGTGAAAAGAATGTTCCTATGTTATGTGATAATGCACCCTAGAAAGACCCATAAATTCCTTCTATAATCGCCCAGCGCATATAAGTTACATAAAATTTAAGTTAAATAAACCGTCGAATATAATGGGTCTGCCCTAGGTCCACAACCAAACAAGGAACAGGAAGTAAGGCGGGCCCACCAATTCAAAGTCGATTATGACTAGATTCTTATATAACTCTAGCACATACACTTAGCAATTATAGTTGAAGTCTAACAATTCTAGATGAAATATAGTTTTAACAGAGATATGATTCCAAAGAAAATCCTATATTTTCCTTATAAAAGTTATGTGGTCCTAAATCCTAGGACCGAAAGTAAAGAAGTATTTTCCATACTTAAAGATATAAAAGCGATTTTAAATCGGCATAAAACCCTTTTTAAAGTTAGGTGGTCCTAAATCCCAGGACCAAAGATAAACAAGTATTTTCCCATACTTAAAGTAATTCATGTAAGTTTAAATCGACATAAACTCGTTTGATTTAGAAGTAAACCCCTTTTTAAGGTAAAAGTTTCCATGTAAACTTGAAAGATTGTTAACTACCTATGTGAGTCGCTATAACCATACTATGACGAGAAATAACCTGCACAACGTTTTTTAGACGTTAAGATACTATGACTCTTGTCACCACAGACCTGCCGGTCTAGCTGTTGCATGCAGCTCAGGTGTGGGGTGTCAAACCCAATATAGATCTATATACAATTATCACGCTCTCCCTACAAGAGACTCTGGTTACAACTTACAGGAATTAGGATCCCGTACTCGAATGTACGGGGAGAGAATTGTCTCACAACCTAAGTTAACTAGTTTACACAGAGTTTGATATTAAAACCTCTTCCATGAAGGAAGTAAAATCACATTTTCTGAATAAATTAGTGATATGAAATCCTTAAACTATTACTATTATAGTTTATTACGTAAAGATATGAAAAACCCATTTGTTTTGAGAGTAAAACCTTTTTCATGTAGTAAAAATCCATAAACTATGCTTATTGAAGTTTATTATATGTGTTCGAAATGAATGAGTAAACCTTATCATGAATGACTAAATTTCAGTTTATGATGATAAACTAACAAGAAAATACATTCAATATTTAGAACTTATTGTTATACACTTTGCTCAACATAATACAAAGTGTTATGAAAGTTATAAGCTGTTAACTAGTTTTTAAGCTTTCTGCACTGTTTTAGAAAACTCATAGAAAAATCATACGAAGTCGAAAACTGAATCCGTAAATTCTGAGAGTTCATAAAATGTGTCTAGTTTATTCATAATTTTTATTATGATTTTTAGAAGTCTTTAACTTGTGTTAAAATGTTCATATTCACAGACCGGTCCAAATTTGTTTCTGGAATGATAGGCAGTTTTGTAAAAATCACCATAAATCGTAGAAAAATCGTATGGAGATGTGCAAATAGTAATTTTAAAGGTATGAACCTGAAATATTTGCACTTAATACAGTTTTGAAAACTAAAATGTTTAAGTTGACCAAAACAGTCCGTGAATGGAGTTGAACTTTTCTGATGAAGGCTGTTAAATGAGTTTAGTTGTGTTCTTGGTGGTTTAACTTGTATTCCCCCCCTTAAAACTTACGAAAAACATGAAAATATAGGGGTATGAACTCACCTTGAGTGATTTCAGTAGATGGATGATGGAGAAAAGAAGTGTTCAACTCAAGAACACTTGGGAGATGCTTGAAGATTTGAAGATCTAACAACAAATATGACGATATTTGTGTAAGATATCTATGATTTGTGTAGAAGGAAGTGAAATAATTATATGGAGGATGAATATACTTACCAAAAGTGAAAGAAAACTTGATGATCAGCCCTTGAATCTCGAATTTGAGAGGGAGAGAAGTGAGAGAGAAAGTGTTTGTTCTTTGGAGGAATAATGAGAGAAATGAGAGAAAGTGTTGGGAGAGAGGATAGATTTCAGCCTTGACCAAGAGTATGGCTGGTCAAATGGTGGGGAAAGTACTCTTGAATGACCAGGTATGGTGGGGAGGGGTGTGGGCTGGTCATGGAGTGGGCATGGAGGTGGTTGCTTGGGTCATAAACTAAAGTAAAGTCAACACTCCACCTCAAATATCCACCCACTAGATTTTATTCTTAAATAAAGATTTCCATAAAAAAATGTTTAAATTATGAATATTTGGGGTCTTATATGTTAAAATATGATTTTTGGAGAAAATCCCGGGTTAAAATAATTAAAAACGGACTTAAAATGGAGTCGTGGTCGAAAACCGGGTGGAAAATGGCAAAATCCGAAGTCAGGAGGGTGGTTCCGGTGTTCCGGTGTTAGCAGCTACTTATCCGAAGTGAAGGCTTGGTCGCGGACGAAGAGGTCGAAGAAGGAAGGCGCTGCGGTCCGAGCAGGCTGCGGTCGGTCCGAGGTGGCTGCGGTCGGTGGGTGCGGCTCGCCGGCTGCGGCTCACAGGCTGCGGCTGCGCAAGGAGACTCCGGTCCAAGGAGGGTTTGGCCCCTATAGGGGGACTTCGGCCCTAAAAGGCTATTTTCCAAGGCATCGTCCCGTTTCGAAGGGTTTTTCACCAAGTCAAGTGTCGGGATGCCCCAAATGATTACAAAAAGATCAAAAGAGGTTTTGAGAGAGATTTGACATACTTGGAGAGATTTCACATACTGGGAGAGATTTGGGAGAGATTTCATATTCTTGGAGAGATTTCTCATACAGAGAGAGATTTGGGAGAGATTTCACATTCTTGGAGAGATTTCTCATATAAAGAGAGATTTGGGAGAGATTTCACATTCTTGGAGAGATTTCTCATATAAAGAGAGATTTGGGAGAGATTTTACATTCTTGGAGAGACTTCTCATACAAAGAGAGATTTGGGAGAGATTTTACATTCTTGGAGAGATTTCTCATACAGAGAGAGATTTGGGAGAGATTTCACATTCTTGGAGAGATTTCTCATATAAAGAGAGATTTGGGAGAGATTTTACATTCTTGGAGAGACTTCTCATACAAAGAGAGATTTGGGAGAGATTTTACATTCTTGGAGAGATTTCTCATACAAAGAGAGATTTGGAAGAGATTTCACATTCTTGGAGAGATTTCTCATATAAAGAGAGATTTGGGAGAGATTTTACATTCTTGGAGAGATTTGGGAGAGATTTGACATTATTGGAGAGATTTCTCCTTCTTAGAGAGTTTTGGGAGAGTTAGAGTGAAAGAGATTTGGAGAGACTACTTTTGTGACCTTTTTGAGCGTTTGGCTTTGTAACGCAAGGTTTGTACATCTCGTTAAGTCTTGTTATGATTGTTATATGCCCCCGAGGGTTAAGGAATAATGTTTTATCGAGTAGTTTCATCACTTGCCCTGATTTGGGTTTAGAATTTCCGAACACGTGAAAAGTCTAAGTGATGCTTTGTATTAAGATTGCGGGTTGTTCAATAAGAAATATAATGGAAACCCTAATGTACAAGGGTTAGATGAGTTGACCGGTTTAACTTGTTGACTTTAGTTGACTTTGACTTGGCCAAAAATTGACGGTTGTCACACTACTACTACCACATAATATCATAACACGAATCACAGAGTCATCAAGCAAATACATGCATAACTGACATTTGTCACTAAGACAATCATCACACTACATCATAAACTAATGGGCCTGCATTGGTGTCTTCGATCCATGGATACAATGAAGGCAAACTCACCTCAGACTGAAGGTATCAAATCGCACTCAGAGGATGACTCGCAAAATCCTTTCCCTAACGAACAAGAATAAAACCCTAATTATAAATTAGGCCACATTCTATCCCGAAAGTCCTAACCATAATTCTTGACTTAAGTCAAAAAGGGATTATTTACCCTTTCCTCATTGGGTCTCCCTCCCTCCAAGGCCTAAATCCATACAAAGTCCAAAAAGGTATCCAAGCCCAACTACAAGGCATCTAGGGCCCAATATGGCCCAATAACACCCAACATGGCCTTACACCCAAAAATGACCTACTACAATAGGTGAGCCTGAGGCCCAACGTAAACAAGTCCACAGCCTAACCAAAACATGAGCCCAAAAGTCTTGCAAGACCACAAATGGCATACGTGCGACATACATGGCTCGTACGCCCAACATACGTTGATGATCCGAAAGCCAAGGTACTGGCTCAGTACGCGCAGCATACTCTAGAGTACGCCCAACGTACTGTCCAGTCAGCTCATTTTCGTTCCCAAGTCTTAATCCATTCAGCTTTAATTTCTAAAACTTAGATCCAAGCTAATAATAGAATCTTAAGCGATAAAGTTGCAAACTTTATGCTTTTGCATGCCTTGTTGGAGATCAAACTATGAATTTGTTGGATTAGTGTCTAAGTCCATAACTATAATTGGTATGTACTTGACCCGACTCGGCATGGTCCATTTGGGTTGCATGGCATCGGAACGTTTGGATAGACCGTTTATGAGGAAAAGACATTTTGTGACATATTAATATATTATAAGTTCTAATATATTAATATGAAATCGTGTTATTTAATTAGTATTGATCAAGAATTAGTTTGGACTTAATTTAGTGATCAAAAAGAGACTAATTAAATATATGGGGATTGATTGTGTAAATCATTCATTCTTATATATGTGGACTTATGATCCAAGATTCCTTTATGTTGGGTTTAACCCATGTGGTGATCCATGGATACTCCATGGAGGTTAAAACCCATGGAGCATAAGGAATGGGTAAAGTCATGAGTTACATGGTGTAACCCTAATAGCCACACTATATAAGAACCCCTTTAGTTCAAGAAATTGGCACTAGTGATACATATTTTGAGGGCTAGCCAATTTGAACATGTATGTCTTCTTCTCATGGTTATTCCAAGAGTTCATGATGTTGTGTGAACCATTTGAGGTGTCACACTTGGGGCACTAGGCTCTCAAGCTTCATGGAGTCAAGCAACAATAACAAGGTATGTATTCTATCTATTTTAGTATCCTAGTATCAATGTTTTGATATGCTAGTTAGGATAATACCTTGGATAATCATATTTGCATGTATAATAGAGAAAACATAGATCCAAGGTATTTAGGGTTGCATGTACACTTAGGAGTGTTAGAATGCTCAAAACCCAACAGTGGTATCAGATCCTAGGCTTGTTTTCAATTATACTTGATGCAAATTGCTGAAAAATGCTGAAAAAGTCGAATTTCGGGCATTCTGGGCACTGTACTCGCCGAGTCCACTGATGAACTCGCCGAGTACATGAAGAAAATCATCCTACTTGGCGAGTAGGTTGATACACTCGACGAGTAGGAGCCCCAGACAGCATATTTTCGAGGTTTTTGGCTAGAAATGGACTAGGAACATTACCCTTAGCTGTTTTTGGACTTATAAACTTGTTTTTGATGTGGTAATGTTCATGCTAATCCAATTTCAAAGATAATTGTCAATAGATTCATGTTTTGTATTAGTTTAGTGATTAGGCTAATTACATGAAAAAGTTTGATTTGAATTACCTTGTTCTTATGAGTTGCTTAGATTAATAGAAAAGTTAATGGATTATGTGTTTTCAATCCATTTTAATCTAAGAGTTGATTCTAAAATGTGTTTTTGTAACTTGTCCTCAAGTTATATGAAAAGTCACATTTAAGTTTCATAAAACTCATAAAAGTTGGTAATGGTTACAAAAATGAAGAGTCTTGTCCTCAAGTTATGGAGGTTCAAGAGTCACTTCATTAAGTAATAAAATGTGTAACCTTAGTTAATTCCATAAATTACAAAATAAAGAAAAGTTACATTCTTTTATTAGTTTAAAGTCTTCCATAACTTGTCCTCAAGTTATGGAACTTGAAGGGTTTTTTTTAATTAAAACTACTTTAAACACATAAGTTATGGAATTAATTAGTTTTGAATAGTTTCAAAACTTGCCCTCAAGTTTTGGAATTTGAAAAGTTTTCTCTTATGAATACTTTAATTCCAAGTTAGCCCTTAGAATTTTAAAAGTTAAAATTCAAACCCTTATACTATTATTATAATTTTAATTATATAGATATGTATAAGATAAAGTCAATCTTACCGTTAGTAGGCCTCATTCACGAAGCCGGTCTATAAGGGGGGTATAAGGTTACTGCCTATAAAATGGCAGTTTAATGGGTGTCCACTCTCACCCACCGCTTCCTTGACTGGTGGAGGGTCGTTAGCCGAACGGGTAGAAAAGGACTATAATTCTCCCTTCATTAAAAGTATTAATGATAAATACTAAGTAACTAAACATTTATAAATTCCCAATTCTTAGTTACTTAGGAAAATGTGAAATTGGTGCTAGCCCATAAAATTACACTTTGTACCTTACCAAGTCGTTAGTGGAGCGTGTGTGGTTAACCGGCACACTAACATGGACTAGTAAGAGTGGCAAAGGGTAACTTAACTTTATTATAGATCGGTGGAGCGTGTGTGGTTAACCGGCACATCGATTAGGTAATATTGTTGAGGGTACCAAGTCAATTTGTATGGTTATTCACACCTTGTTTGTGATCCTCGGCATCCCAGTCACAAACTTGAGAGGGCACAATCGAGATTCAAACATGCCATTGAAAGTTCAATGTATCTCAAAAGATCTAGGAGTTTCAAATCCAATTAAAACTTAATTATATTTCGTTTTTCATGGTGGAAATTGGTAAATCGTCATTTACCTACCTTCAACTATTTTATAACTTGGATTACGGCATCCCTCTTCCAGTTATAAATAGGTTGTTGGGTCCTAGCCTTAATATTTCAAATTGGGTGTTATATTAAGGACTTTAAATCAACTATCTTGAATATCTCCCAAAAGATGATATTCCCAAATCTCTTGAAACAAGTTTTCCTAAAATGAAGATGATGTCCCATGGAAATCATACTTCTTTCACCTCCTCCAATTATTCTCCCTAACCCACAAGTTCCTGAAAAGTTTAAGGTCACTCAAGCCCTATTGGCAAGCAAAGGTCTATATGTGATCACATCTTGGAGATGTAGTCACATATTGACAAGCCGGGAGAGTTGGGTGTCAAAGTCTAGAGGAAGCTGATGATCAATCACTTTCTAAGTCATATAGTGAGTTCCTTTGGGACTCCTATGAAACAGACTATGACAAGACCCTTAATGATATTATCTATCTGCTAAGATCAACTTCCTAAAACTTTATGGACCTTGACAATGATGACATTGGATATCCAGTAAAGCTCTCTCTTCCCAATGGAAAGGGATCGGCCATAGTCAACTCGGTTGACCAAATGGTAAAGAGAACGGCTAAGTCTGAGATAGTCCCATTATCAAGGGTCTATTGCCAAAGAAAGGGGCATTGGTTGCGAAGCTGCCAAATTTACCTAAGGATATTAAAGTCAATAAGTTTGACTCTACTTCGGGTAAAGTCCACTATCTAACTCTACTAAGTTTCTATTCTGAGATTCTTGATACATGATGTGACTGGGTCACATGTTGATGTTTTAAGAATCAAAGAAAAGGTGAAGAAACTTAAAGAAAGAATATGCTGAATCTGATGGCATAGATGGATTTCTATCGCATAGTTTGAAGATCGGATTCTTGAGCTACTTCTTAAGAGTTATGATATATTGCTTAGGAATAATAACAACAAAGTTTTCATGTGCTTTTGCATTGTAAGGATAGTTTTTCCGCAAAGTTTTAAAATAAAAGAAAAATTTTTTTTGATTTTATTTATTTTAAAATATCCTTACAATGGAATTTGTGAAAACTTTTGTTGCTTATAAGATTCCATTAAGGGCAAGAGTGGAAATATGAATTAGATTCTTTCATTTGTGGTAGTGTCTAAATTTACCAAATAAGGAAAGATTCTCATCACCTAAGTTTCAGTTGGATAGAAACTTGGAATCATGCAAGTTGTATAGCATGATGAATAAGAACTTTCAAGCATTGGAAAAATTAAGACTAACTACTTGTTCACATGGATGTGTGAGTCAAGTAACGGACTAAGGGATCGAGTACACATTCTTGTGCACTGATTAAGTCCACCATAAAAGATCGATAAGACTATTCGTCATGATTTACTAAAGTTTAGTAAATATGGTTATACTTACAGGCTTAAGTATAATTCTGAAGCATTGAAAAAATTTCAATGTATGGCAGAGCGAATAAGAAGAGTCAACTTAGGCAGAAAGATAAAAGTTTCTCAAATCTAAAAAGATGGGAGAGTACTTTAGTATCATGTTATATAATCATCTTAATGGTTAAGAGACCTTATCACAATTCATCCTCTAAGTGCATTCTGGTAGCTAAGAAGAGGAGCTATGAATTGTTGAAGTGGTTAAATCAAGAAGATGATTTATACTTCGTTCCAAAAACAATTCTTAGAGTTATACTCTAAGATTGTAACTTGAGTGACATGTCTTAAAGAAGGTTTAAAACACTTGTCAAATGTAAGAGTAAAAGTTTTCTACTCTTGTACATTTGAAATTGGTAAGTTGTGATGTTTTGGATAAAACAAAGACCAACTAAGGCCAATTGTGTGAAGTGTTTGTCTTGATTAGAATCCACACTATCTCTTGAATATCTGACAAGAAAGTCTTATATGTCAAGAGGATAGTGGGAGTCTTAAAGGTCTTGAAAGTCTCAAGAACTAATCAAGAATAAAACCTGAAGTTCTTCACTAGCACACGACTTGAGGTTTATAACCTATCGTGTCGACATGTATGTGCCTATTCAAGTTGGCTTTGCATAGGAGTTCTGAGAGTTCTCAATTGGTTGCACAGCTACTTGGAAGCAATGGCAGGCCCTTGAGCTGCCAAATGGCAAGAATTTAAGATTGCACAAGTTTAATCCATATAAGTGTGGATTTGTCAGTAACCTTGTCTTGTGATTATGGTTTTGACAAAATTCATATGGATAGGAACTCATACACCATAAAATCTAAGTGTCATAAGGTTTCTCTCCGATTCATGAAAATGATGGTGAGGAAACACTTTCACTAAGTAGATTTTAGCTAGATAGCAATTGTGATATTTGCAGTTCTCAAAGTCGTTAGTGGAGCGTGCGTGGTTAACCGGCACACTAACATGGACTTGTGAGAAGTGGCAAAGGTCTAAACAATTGAGACTATGATTACGGCATCCCTTTTCATAGTTCTTAAAATTGTTTAGACACACCTGTGAGCTATCTAAGATAAGGTGTATGATATTGATAAAGTTTTATCAAAGCAATTTAGTATCAGAAATCTGAACTTTGGTAAGAAAGTCAATAAAGTATTGATTTCTAGAAGTCCAGCTGATTTCTGATTACATGTCAAAGCTAGTGGGAGCATAAGTGTTATGCTAATAATCATCATGTTAGTGGGAGCATGATAATTATGATAAAGGTTGCAAGTTAGCAATGTTAATTATAGAAAACAAAAGTTTCAATTCGTGAGGCTGCAGGGGTTGAAAAAGTTGTTTTGCTATAATTAAGGGAGAGAAAATTATACTTCATTTCAATTCTAAAAGCTTAGATTGAGATTTTAATCGTATTTAGTCAAGGATATATATATATATATATATATATATATATATATATATATATATATATATGAATTTCATGTTGGAATGGCTCAACATAAGGAAATTCTATATATGGGTCCATTATTTGCGTTCTAAAATTCGATTATGATTACGGCATCCCTTTTCATAATCTGAATTATGAGAACTTGGCAAATAGAAATGGAAATGTTATAGCAAAACACTGGTTTAGTCTTTATGTGAGACATCATGACTCGAGTCCCATATGCTTCGGATATAGGATCGATTACATGTGCTATATTTATCCTTTCTAAAATTTTCCAAATGCTTGGGGCATTAAGAAGGGAAAAGGTCTAGAACTGGATATGACTAAAAGGATTAAGCAATTGTCGAGGACAATCTAAGGTTTACCAAAGATTGGTTGCTCAAGGACAGTTGGAAGTATAGTGTTAATTCTGGAAGGACCATATTGACATAATCTGTAAGGAGGCAACTCTTGTTCAGAAGTGATAGTCAAAATGGAATATGGAAATGTTTCAAAGTTGGAAATTATTCAATCTGTGTAAGATTAGGAAACTTAATGCAAGAAGGATGTTTCCAAGGAGTTGATCTCCTTGGAATGCTCTGTAATGTTTGTTGTCAAGTCCTTGTGACTCTGTGCATAATCATTACAGGAGGATCAATGCATATAAGTTTAGAATCTAACAGATTTCAGTAAATGGCATGAATTTGGAATTCTTGCATTTGCAGTAAGGATTTGGGACTGTGAAAGAGGATCATTGGAGTTATGTTCAATTGATCTAATTCACAAAGTGAAGATCATAGACAAACATAGTATGCATACTTGGTGTATGGCATGACTAGTGTTTAGAAAACATAGTGTACATGCTTGGAGCATGGGACAACTATTGTTTTAAATTCAAGAATAAAGTTGATAGCTGAAACAGTATACAATGAATAATGTGTAATCATATGGTGATAAATAAAAGGTGTTTTATTTATGTTCATAGGTTTTGATACCATATTAGATTCTATTATTATTGTGTTTCATTTTGCATGTTTTGACTTCCAGAATAACTAGGTCGTTCTTCCTGATTGACTAAGTTATTCAAACTATCCACAGTCGGTCATATGTTGGAAGTAGATATGAATCAAGACTGTCATGGGTTGGCTTGTAGAGGTCTAAGATGTTGGACAAGGGGCTACAACACTCATGAGTGCTCATAAGTTCTGAGTATTGGATTCAACCCGCGCTCATTGGAATCACTTCATGGATTTTATCACGAGTGATCATGAGACGATAATATCTTATATTCTTCAAACCTAGAGATATGAGTTGTTACTATGAGTTGGTTGTACATTGATTGCATGAAAACGCATTCGGTAACTCGGTGTTATAAAACGTGCCTTTGTGTATGATTCAACAAGTAGTAGAACAAGCCATATGAGTCGAAGTTTATCCATTCCTTTTACCTTCGGGATAAAAGCGATATCTGTGGGCCCCTCGATGATTTGGTGATGACAAATGTAAGTGCTCGGCCGGGCCTGGACTGATTTGATCTGTTCAATTAGTCAATCGTCATAAATCGGAAATCGGGAAACAGCAAATGGACAGAGAGAATGATTATAATCCATGTCTCAGTCCATATGATATCTAGAATGGAGGAATATATGATCCCTTATCTAATGGACAAGTCATTGACAAAGGTCAGAGTTCATCTACAAGGTCAGAGTTCGACAGCAGCTTTTGAGAGCTACGATTGCCAGTTGGTTCCTGAAGTCATACGCAATAATAGTTTTAGACTTATCCAAGTGGGAGACTGTTGGATTAGTGTCTAAGTCCATAACTATAATTGGTATGTACTTGACCCGACTCGGCATGGTCCATTTGGGTTGCATGGCATCGGAACGTTTGGATAGACCGTTTATGAGGAAAAGACATTTTGTGACATATTAATATATTATAAGTTCTAATATATTAATATGAAATCGTGTTATTTAATTAGTATTGATCAAGAATTAGTTTGGACTTAATTTAGTGATCAAAAAGAGACTAATTAAATATATGGGGATTGATTGTGTAAATCATTCATTCTTATATATGTGGGCTTATGATCCAAGATTCCTTTATGTTGGGTTTAACCCATGTGGTGATCCATGGATACTCCATGGAGGTTAAAACCCATGGAGCATAAGGAATGGGTAAAGTCATGAGTTACATGGTGTAACCCTAATAGCCACACTATATAAGAACCCCTTTAGTTCAAGAAATTGGCACTAGTGATACATAGTTTGAGGGCTAGCCAATTTGAACATGTATGTCTTCTTCTCATGGTTATTCCAAGAGTTCATGATGTTGTGTGAACCATTTGAGGTGTCACACTTGGGGCACTAGGCTCTCAAGCTTCATGGAGTCAAGCAACAATAACAAGGTATGTATTCTATCTATTTTAGTATCCTAGTATCAATGTTTTGATATGCTAGTTAGGATAATACCTTGGATAATCATATTTGCATGTATAATAGAGAAAACATAGATCCAAGGTATTTAGGGTTGCATGTACACTTAGGAGTGTTAGAATGCTCAAAACCCAACAGAATTAAGCCAATAAACTCACTTAGGTGCTCACTAACACATGCATGGTTGAGTCTTAACCTCCAAGATATGATTTTTATGACTCCATACACTTCCAAGAGTCCAAAAAGGATAGCTCAAATGGCCTTGAGTAGCTCATACTCCAAGAAACCAAACTATGGGACCAAAAGATGCTAAAATCTATCCTAAACCTAGATCTAAGCTTAGAATGATCAAGATTCAGACTTTATACCATCAATAGGCTAGAAATGGTGCACAAAATATAGACCTACAAGCTCCTCCTTCTCCTTTGCTTCTTCCTAAACTTCCTTCTTCTTCAAAACCACCAAAGAACACCCAAACACTCAAGGTAAGATCAAAAATGCACTCAAGAAGGCTAGGGTTTGAGATTGGCACTAAAAAGGAAATAGAGGCTAAAAGGATAATGGACTTGAGGGACTTAAGGTCTTTAAATAGGGTGCAAACGCTAAAAATTCGGGTTTGCCCCTGGCTTGAGTACGCCCACCATACGCAGGGATCACCCCGATGGCGCGCATGCAAGGAGTACGTCGTGTGTACCTAGTATACACCCAACGTACTCACAAACCCTCTATCACCTTTTAATTGAATTGAAATAGATTAAATCATTAACTTTATACCCAATGACTTGGTGCTATATCAACAAGCTAGAGGGCCGACCAAACTAGGGCGTTATGCGCCTCTAATCTGGGCGCAGCACGCCTCCAGAGAAAACGCCCTATAAAAACCCACAATCCCTTATTTGATTTACATACCTTCCCAAACACCCTCTCTCGATTTTCTCTCAACCTTGGCCCTATTTTTCCTTAGTTTTATGTTTCTAACGGTCCCTAAGAGCCCGACATGTAACGCTTGGTTTCCGGTATGAACTTATTTTTACAATTATTTATATTTTCTAAGGGACTCAGCGTGTTGGAAGCATCAACATGGCATGTCGATTTGTTTTTGGCCGCGGAGATTAATGAGTCAACTCAGCGAGTCGAGGTGCCTCAACTCAACAAGTTGGCAGCTGGGAAGGGAACCCTAATTTTTAGGGTGTTGCACCCTATTTAAAGGCCTTAAGTCCCTTGGTTGGCCTCCTTACCAGCCTCCTTTGTCCAGAAACCCTAAAATCAAGCATCATCTTCCATTGTTGAGTGTGTGAGCTTGGGGAGAGCCTTGAGTGTTCATTTTTGGTGCATATTGAAGGAGCTAAGGAATTAGGAGTTGCTTAGCTTGAAGAAGAAGTATTGGATCTAGAATCACTAGCTCATTTGCTAAGTTTTTGAGGTATCAAGTTCTCACCTTGCTTATTAGTTGCTTAGATCTCTTCTTGGGTTAGATTGTATGCTTTTATCCATGGTTGGGTGGATGATGGGGAATTAGGAGATCCCAAATGTTTATTCTTTCTGATCTAAGATCTACATGAGCTCTATTGGCATAAAGGTGCCAAATTTAAGGTCTTAAGGGCTTCATGCATTCATTAAGTCTTTCTTTTGGCCTCTTTTGAGAAGTTGAACCTCTCCTAGTCATGCATGAGCGTAAAGTTGGAAACTTTACGTGGCCATTCGGCTTTAAAGGACCAGATCTACATTTTGGGGATATGTCTTTGGTGATTAAGTGCTTAACGATTAAGCCCTCGCCCTTTTAAGCCTATGGTTTGGGTTTTTAACCCATTTTGGTGATTCCTAGGGCTAAAGTTGGAAACTTTACCCTTCTAAATGTCATTTTAGTTGAGATCTAAGTTGTGAAGCTCTTAGATTCGATAATGTCAGCTTAATGAATTAAGATGTTGGCTTTCTGGCGAACTGGGCGTGTTTATGTTGGATTAGGTGTCTAAGCCCATAACTATAATTGGTATGTACTTGACCCGAGAGTAGCATGGTCCATTTGGGTTGCATATCACCACGAGAATTTGATAGGATGGACTTTTGAGAAAAGGTTATTTATGATTTATTAATATATTATAAGTTCTAATATATTAATATGAAATCATATGATTTAATTAGTATTGATCAAGAATTAATTTGGAATTAATTTTTGTGATCAAAAGAGACTAATTAAATTAATAGGGACTAATGCTTTGGAAACAATATTGCATTTATAATTAGAGAAAACATAGATCCAAAGCATTTAGGGTTGTATGTGTATCATATGATGTTGTAGTATACAAAATCCAACAGTGGTATCAGAGCCCAGGATTGTTTTCTATTATATTTGATGCTTGGTTATTTTTCAAAGCTGAAAAAATTGATTTTCTGGACTCTGACTATTGAACTCGTCGAGTCCACTGACTGACTCGCCGAGTCCATTCAGTAAAAGGCCAACTCGACGAGTCAGGCTCATGCACTCGAGGAGTTGGTGCTTCTGGTTGCAGAATTTCGAGTTTTTTGGCCAGAATTGGTTAAGGATCATTACCATAAAATGTTTTAGTTCATAAAATTTGATTTTGTTGGTATGGTAATGATTATCCCCATCCAATTAAAAGATAATTGTCAAAATTTCAAGATTTGTATTAGTTTATATGTTAGGCTAATTTCTTGAATTTTGTTGATGTGAATTATCTTTTCTTATGAGTTTAATTATATCATGAAAATTATATGATATTTTTGCTTGGTAAATTTGATCTTAAATGTTTTTTAAACTCTTCCATAACGTGTCCTCAAGTTATGGGACATGAAAAGTTTTTTCATAAAAACCACATTAAACTCATAAGTTATGGAAACCAAAAGTTTTCAAGAGTTACAAAACTTGCCCTCAAGTTTTGGTATTTGAAAATTCTCAAATTAAGAAACTCTTGTAATTAAAAAGGTGTAACTCTTGGGTTCATAAATTAAAAAAAAATTAATTAAATAGTTTTTAATTTTGAAATTTTATTTAGAACCTTGATGTCTTAAATAGTTCAATTACACCTTATGTACTTTATTAAATTAATTAAAGTGTTTAATTAAAAGAAAATTAATAATTCCATAATTACATGGTTTAAGTTTAATTAAATTAAAAGTATAATTTATTTAATAAAATTAAACCATTAAGTATTTTAAATGTGTAAAATACACGCTTATACTATTATAATATTAAAATTTTAATATTTATATATATATATATATATATATATATATATATATATATATATATATATATAAGTAAAATGTCAGTCTTAACGTTAGTAGGTCTCATTCACGAAACCGGTCTATAAGGGGGGTATAAGGCTACTGCCTATAAAATGGCACTTTAATGGATGTCCACTCTCACCCACCGCTTCCTTAATTGGTGGAGGGTCGTTAGCCGAGCGGGTAGGATAGGAGATTAATTCTCATTAAAAGTATAATGAAAATACCAAGTAACTAAACACTTATAAATTCTCAATCTTAGTTACTTAGGAAAAATGTGAATTTGGTGCTAACCCATGAAATTGCACTTTGCACCTTGTTAAGTCGTTAGTGGAGCGTGTGTGGTTAACCGGCACACTAATCTGGGACTGACAGTGTGTGGCAAAGGGTAGCTTAATGTTAATCATAGATCAATAGAGCGTGTATGGTTAACCGGCACATTGATTAGGTGATTTGTAACATTGGGTGTACCAAGCTAATTTGCATGGTTATTCACACCTTGTTTGTGATCCTCGGTATCCCAGTCACAAACTTGAAGAGCACAATCAAGATTTAAACATGTCATTGAAAAGTTAAATGAATCTCAAAGGATCTAGGAATTTCAATCCAATTAAAACTTAATAATCAATTTCGTTTTTCATGGTGGAAATTGGTAAATCGTCATTTACCTACCTTCAAATATTTTGCAATTGGATTACGGCATCCCTCTTCCGAATTGTAAAATATTGTGTTGGGTCCTAGCCTTAATATTTTATTTGGGTGTTATATTAAGGACTTAAATCAACTAACTTGAATTTCTTTCTTGTAGATGTCTAGTTCAGACAACTATGGTCTTCCCAAATCTTTTGGAAAAAGCTTTCTACATGAAGATGATATTCCACAATATCATACTTCACTTCCTCCAATAATTCTCCCTAACCCACAAGTTCAAAGACTTGAAAAGTTCAAGGTCACTCAAGCCCTATTGGCAAGCAAACACCAAGATGGAAGGTTTGTGTATGTACATGTCTTGGAGATGAAGTCACACATTGACAGGCTGGGAATGTTGGGTGTCGTTGTTTCAAGGAAGTTGGTTGTTGACTTGGTTCTTCAGTCACTTCTAAAGTCATATAGCGGGTTCATTAAGGACTATTATATGACAGATCACGACATGACCCTTATCGATTTTACTTATTTGCTTGTTGCTACTGAATCAGCAATGATTTGGCGCACTGTTAAAGCAAATTTGATTGGAAGATCTACTCCCCAAACTTCTATGGACATTGACAATGGAAATTGTTGGGTATTATTGTGTTGCGTCATGGACATTGACAATGGAAACTGTTTGATCAATACACATTCCTTCTGTGTTAAGAATTCTTTAGGGTTTCTGCTTTTATCGAATATATAGAAGTCGTCTTCTTCCTGTCGACGGTAACTCCTGTGTTTGATAAAACCCTAATCTCAAGTTTACAGGTCTGATTCTAGCGGTTCTAAGGAAAGGCTCACCATGTCTCACGAAGATTCTTAAACAAATCCCATCAACATCTCTAACAGCATTGGATCCACTACCAGGATTCCCATTCTTTACACTCAAGACTATGAAGTATGGGCGCATCACTTTGAAGATTACGTGGTTGGATCTGAAGATAATGGTTATCTCATCTGGGAAGTTATCACGCTTGGGCCGTTTGTTCACTCAGGAACGAACACGACTGTGAAGACTCAAAAAGAATATAATAAGCTGGTGGCGGATGTAGATAAGATGCTGCAGGATGAGAAGGACAAGTTGCTATGTAATGTGAAGGCCATGAGAATGATCAGATTCGCTCTGCAATCTGATACTTTTCGGTTAGTTGGTTCATGCACGACGGCCAAAGAAATCTGGGATAGGTTGAAAGAACTTTACTCAACCGATGAAGATCTAGAACACTCTATTCAAACCTTGCTGCTCTCAGAATTTGGAGTTTTCGAACAGAAACCTGAAGAAAAACTGATACAAACCTTCGATCGTTTCAATCATCTCCTAAGTAAGATGATCAAGCATGGAATAGAAAGAAAGTTGATCGAGCAAAAGGTAACATGCATGAATGGTTTGAGACCAGAATGGATGGCAGTGGTTTCAACAGTGAAAGCTCATGAACAGTTTAAATCTTACTCACTAGCGAAACTTGTGGGAATACTTAAGTCCCATGAGAATGTGGTAACCAAGGAGGCGGAGGTAGTTTCGGGTGTGGGATCGTTGGCCCTTGTCTCAAAAGGAAAAAGTGTTGCAGAAGAAGAAAAGGAGTCGGATATGTCTGAGTGTGACCTTACAAGCGAAGAATATGCTATGATGGTCACCAATCCAAAGAAGGACAAGCCACAGTAACTCAAAGGACAAGCCACAGTAACTCAAAGAGAAAGCAATGGTTTATCAAAAGGTTCAAACTGTGCTGAATCAGGTATATGCTGTTACAGGAGTCACTGCAAAACAAACAGCAAAATTGAAAATCTTGGTCGACAAAGACAATGCTGAAGGGTGCGATGATTACTTCTGGTCAGCCCCTATTGACAACGCGGACGAAACCATCGGCTTATCTGAGCAAACCTCATGGAGGGTAAAAGGAAGATATGTTGCTGAACCTATCAACAAACCCTCGAGTTTCGATAAACCAAGCACAAGTGGAACAAAAGAAATCCCTGAAGAACCAATGAGAAAACCGATTGTTCCAACTAAGACAACCGAAACTCAAAAGGAAAAGCCAAAATCAAGCTTCAACATTCACAAATCTCAGAAGGAGTTAGCTGAACAGAAACGCCAAAGAAATCAAAGATACATGAAAAATCTGAATAAGCGAAAACGTTATTGGCAATCTCAAAACCCCAACTACGTTCCTTCCAAGAAAGAGCCAATTGCCAAAGAAAAGGAAAAGCTAAAAGGAAAAGAAAATTTCAGTCCAAATTCCTACTATTCCAAAGCTCAGAACCGAAAGTCTAGTTTCGGTTCCAACACCAGCGCTCTGAACCGAACGTCCAGTTTCGGTCCCAACGTCAAGGCTAACAACCGAAAGTCTAGTTTCGGTTCTTCCAACTCCCAAAGAAAATCGAATTCAGTGAAGGACATCAAAGGAAAGGGAAAGCTTGATTCAGATTCTGATTTCAATAATAAGAAAAAGTCAGCTAACCCTAGGATTCAAAAGAAAATTCCAAAACCATCTAACAACACACCATCGAATACACCAAAATTTAAACAAGATAAAACTAAAATCAAGGTGTACACCATCAAAAGAAAAGATCAATCCACTCTAATAAAAAGAACTTATTTGGTTGATATTTCTACTGCAATTCCTTTTTCTATGAAAGACTCACCAGGACCCAAGAAACTTTGGGTTCCTAAATCTGCTTGAATTTGCAGGTGATTAGTGACGAGCAGTTCGATGACGAATGGTATATAGACAGTGGCTGCTCGCGTCACATGACAGGAAGGAAGGAAGAGCTGAGGGAGTTTCGGTCCCTAAAGGATGGTGGATGTGTGAAGTATGGTAATAAATCGTATGGCACAATCAAAGGATATGGTATGATAACCAACGGAGACTTCTCGATTCGAAAAGTAGCGTATGTGGAAGGATTGCAGCATAACCTCATCAATGTATCACAATTAGTTGTGGGAACAGGTTTGCAGGTTTCATTTGATGATGAGGGCTCAGAAATAATTGAGAAGCAATCTAAAAAGGTTATGTTGAAGTATGAACGCAAGGGAGAGATGTATCCTTTAAATCTCAACCCAATTCGAGGAAAACCAGCAATATGCCTGCTATCAAAGGCGAACACTGATGAAAGCTGGTGTGGCATCGACGCCTATCGCACCTGAACTTCAAAGACATTAATAAGTTGGTGCTTGGTGATCACGTTCGAGGCCTTCCCCTTCTCAAGTTTGATAAGGAACATCTGTGTGCAGTGTGTGAGATGGGCAAACAAAGCAGAAAGAGCCATCCTACACGTATCAATACAAAGATTGTTGAAGCTCTTGAACTTCTGCACAGTGACTTATGTGGACCTTCGGCTATCGAAAGCTTCGTTGGTAGTAAGTTCATTCTTGTCATAGTAGATGATTTTTCACGCTTCACCTGGGTTTTCTTTATTAAACAGAAATTAGATGCGACTCCCAAGTTGAAGACGTTCATCAAACAAGTGGAAGTGCAGCTGCGAAAGCTGGTGAGAAACATTAGAAGCGACAATGGGCTGGAATTCAAGAATAAAGATTTTGAGGATTTTCTGGCTGACAAGGGGATATCTCACAACTTTTCGGCCCCCTATACACCACAACAGAATGGAATTGTTGAAAGACGAAACTGTTCTTTATGTGAGGCAGCCCGAACCATGCTAAGCTTCGCTTCTCTTCCGCTATACTTCTGGGCTGATGCAGTTGCAACCACGTGCTATACTCAGAACAGATCCTTGCTCAACAAACGATTCTCAATCACTCCATATGAGATTCTGAACAATCAAAAGCCCAACGTCAAATTTTTCCACGTGTTTGGTTCAAGGTGTTTCATCTTTAATTCCAAACAGAACCGAAACAAGTTTGACGTCAAAGCTGATGAGGGAATTTTTCTTGGTTATTCACTTACTTTTTCTTGGTTATTCACTTACTTCAAAGGCATACAGAGTTTTGAACAAACGCTCCAAATGAATTGAAGAAACATATTATGTAACCTTTGACGATAATTACATGAAGAAAGTTCAAAGAAGCGAAAGTGCATTGGGGGAAATATTTCCTGAATCGGGCCAACTTGTTTGAAGAGTACATTCGGCTATTTGATGAACCAGAGAAAGCTGCACACTCAGAGGCGAAAGCAGCAGACAACAAAATCGACAATCTGAAAAAGATCATTGATGAAGCTGCAAAAGAAATGGAAAATGAACCTACTAAACCGACTAGTGGTCAACCCTCAACTGACCCTCCAAACAACAGCTCAATGTTCAAGGGGGAGAGTTCATCAGCACCAAAGACAACCGATATGTCTTTCGAGGGGGAGAATCCAATTCCATCTCCAACCCATAAAAGTCCAGGCGAGGGGGAGCATCGAACTCCAAACCCACCCAATAATAGTCCAATCGAGGGGGAGAATCCGTCTACCACAGAGGAGGAAAACTCTGAACCTGACAAGGGTTACACTTCGCCATTTGAGGGGGAGAAAGAGAATACAACTGACGAAGGTGATCAATTAGAACTTGAAGAAGAAGTAAATGCAGAGTTGGATCCAGCCTATGACCCAAATTACCCTCCTGTAACGAAATGGACCAAGGATCATCCCAAAGCATAAATCATTGGTGAATCATCTGAGCGAGTTCTCACACGTTCTCAATTGAAAGCGAAACAAACTGCATTATTCTCTAATGTTGAATTATGTATGTTTAATTCGTTTGTCTCCAAAGTCGAACCGAAGACAGTTAATGTTGTACTTGATCATTCTGATTGGGTACAAGCAATGCAAGATGAACTCCATAAGTTCGAACGAAATCGAGTTTGGAGGCTGATTCCCACACCAAAAGATGCTTCAGTGGTCGGCTTAAAATGGGTCTTCAGGAATAAATTGGACAAAGAGGGGAACGTCATTCGCAACAAGGCTCGGTTGATGGTGAAAGGATATTGCCAAGAGGAAGGGATAGATTATGAGGAAACCTTCGCTCCTGTAGCAAGGTTGGAATCAGTTAGAATTTTTCTGGCATATGCTGCTCATAAAAACTTCGAAGTTTTCCAAATAGATGTAAAATGCGCTTTCTTGAATGGAGAACTAGAAGAAACGGTGTATGTTGAGCAACCACCTGGGTTCGTGAACGAGAAATTCCCTGATCATTGCTATGTGCTGGATAAAGCTGTATATGGTTTGAAGCAAGCACCGAGGGCCTGGTATGAAACTTTAACTCGCTTTCTGAAAATGTCGAAATTCAAGCAAGGTTCGGTTGACCCAACCTTCTTCCGAAAGAAAGAAGGCGAACATCTAATGATAGTTCAGATTTATGTCGATGACATCATCTTCGGATCCACGAATCCTAACTTAACGGCTGAATTCAGGAAGTTGATGGAGACTAAATTTGAAATGAGCGCAATGGGTCCGATTAATTTTTTCCTTGGTTTGAATATTAGACAGGGACCAGAAGGTATATTTATCAACCAGTATGCCTACACAAAGAACTTGCTGGCAAAATTCGGTATGACGGGAGATTCGAAAGTGAAGGTTCCTATGGCATTTGGCACGAAGTTAACACCATCACTGGAAAAACCTGCTGTTGACATAACACTATATCGTCAAATGATAGGGTCCCTTATGTATCTAACAGCTAGTAGACCGGACATTATGTTTTCTGTTTTTTATTGTGCCAGGTTTCAAGCAAATCCAAGAGAACCTCACATGGTGGCAGTGAAAAATATTTTTCGTTACCTGAAGCGAACCTCGTCTCTCGGTCTCTGGTACCCTGCTAGATCTAGATTTTTTATTCAAGCTTTTTCTGATGCTGATCTTGGAGGATGTGGTCTGGATCGAAAGAGCACAACTGGTGGATGCCAATTCCTTGACGGTAAACTTGTTAGCTGGCAGTCCAAGAAGCAAACCTGTGTGTCACTTTCAACAGCCGAAGCTGAGTACATAGCTGCAGCATCCTGTACCTCTCAAGTAATATGGATACAAAGCCAACTAAGAGACTATGGGCTAAGTATGAAGAAAATACCTCTTTATTGTGACTCAGAAAGTGCGATAAGAATATGTCACAATCCAGTGCAACACTCAAAGACTAAGCATATTGCACTTAGATATCATTTCATCAAGGACCATGTAGAAGATGGGAACGTGAAAGTACATTTCGTTCGGTCCTCTGATCAACTGGCTGACATATTCACTAAAGCCTTACCGGAAGCAAGCTTCAATAAAATTTTACAAGGTTTGGGAATGATGGAAGCAGAGTCGGTACCGAATCCTCAAATCTCTCTCTAAAAATTAGACAAGCGAAATAGAGCGAACGCTCGGTCTATTTCGGTTCCGAATTTTTCGGGAACCAAAATGAACCGAACGCTCGGTCTATTTCGGCTCCATAATTTTCGGGAACCGAAATTAACCGAACGCTCGGTCTATTTCGGCTCCGGAATTTTAAGGAACCGAAATGAACCGAACGCTCGGCTTATTTCGCTTCATTCTTTTAAGATTTGGTTTCGGTTGTACATTTTGTTTATTCTTTTAAGTCTATTTTCTTACTCTATTTTATTTTATATTTTTTTTTGGAGTGTTTTGTGCTACTTTCTTTTTGTTTATTTTTCTGTTTTTATTATTTTTCAGAAAACTTCAAAAATCCAAAAATATTTTTTTTCTTTTATCTTTCTGTTTTTATTATTTTTCAGAACATTTCAAAACTCCAAAAATATTTTTCTAAAAGTTTTTTTTTTGTTTTGTTTGGTTTGTTTGTTTGTTTTGTTTGTGTGGTGTGTTTGTTTGCTTGTTCTTTTAATTAGGTCCCAAGTATATCAGTGCAACAGAATTTGGAGCTAAGGCAGGTATGATTATTTTCATCTGAACTAGTTAAGAGTCCCTAGAAGCATGTTGCTGCATGTCGACCGAAGCCTCTAAGACTAAGAGCTAGGCCTTAATGATTCGATCTATACCTATCGTTTCTTCCCAATCAGGCTGTTAAAATTCACTCAAGTCCAGAGCTACCTTACTCTTCTCAAATGAGTTAAGAGTTTTCTGCTTTGTCATGTTTATATAGCAGAGGTACTTTCGGTTCCTTAACCACCCTCCTTACATTCTCCATCAACTTTCAGTTCACCACTGTAACCCTTGAGACTCTCGGTCTTTACCACTGAGGTTTATGGTTGCATAAAATCTGTGTTTGTGATCTTAGATACGTACACCACGTGCTGAGTGAAACCCACAATCCAACACCAACAATGAATTGACGGTGAATAATTATATTCAAGATCTTACTGGTTACCTAATGAAATCTCATTTTATTTTTTGAATGGTCTTTTATGAAATTGTCTAACACCAAGGCACTTCTACCCAAAAAGATCCATTTTATTTTTATTTTTTCTGAGGTTTTTATAATATCTTTAGTCACTATAAATTATATCCAACCTACTTGTTCAACAGACCACATCGGTCTCACAAGTACTTCTTCCAACGTTCGGTCTTATGTTAAGAATCGACGTTCGGTTGAAGATAAGATACCCTTAGCCTATAAATTAAAAGAAGCCTTTCGGTGTTTCTTTACAAACACTCGATCGTATTTTCTCGGGAAACCACACAAGCACTTCAAGTCTCTCTTGACTTTGAAGGAAGCGATTCTTGCCCGGAATCATCTGCTTTATGTCTTCTAACAGACATCACTCACATCCTATACACATTTTGCTATATTTCTTTATCTTTTGTCACACTATTGCATGAAAATTCTATGTGATTTTCCAACATTCTGACTGAGCAACAATGGTTATCCTAATTTTTGGAGCGAAGCTGAATTTCAAACGACGAATTGAGGATAAGCTTTTGGGCGCGTGAATTTGAACGGTTCCTAAACCCACGCGTGTTGACGTATACCTAGGAGAAACCAACCTGTCACATCGCGCTTTTTCAGGGGACGTTTCAGTGACCGCGTCATTATCATGAAGATTATTTCTCTCTCCTGGCAACGGTATATAAAGGGTTTCTACTATTATTTGTCTGTTTTACCAGCAACAACTTCTCTCAATATACAAGGCGATTTGCAACTGTTCATCTTCTTCCTTAACTCAACAATGGCGACTTCTTCATCTGTTCAAGATCAAACTGCATCATCTACATTGCTCGTGATCAAACCCAACCAGAACATAATCATTCAACTCAACCTTTTTCTGTACGATTCATACATGTTACAAGTGGTTGAATGCTTGAAGTATTCTCCTCTAGTTCTCGCCCTAACACAGGTGGAATCCGTCCCAATGTCACTCCTATCACAGGTCTACACTACTGTTTCATATGACAAGAAAAAGGAGAGGATCTACTTCCAAATCTTCTCTCACAAGGCTTCGATTTCAAAAGGAAGATTTTGTTCACTGTTACAGCTTGCTGTGGATTCGTCTGTGATCTCACCTGACTTCATCACCACTACTCAACTATTCTCGATGCTCTACGAGATGGGCTACACTGATGTTCTTACCACCGTCACGAAGGTTAAGAAATCGTGTTTGCCGCCCCAATGGAATGGATTGCTTACTCTTCTCATCAAGAGTTTGGCGGAAAGGAGTATTGGGTCTGATGGTACCAGCAAGGGTTTTCTAACCATTCTATATGGTCTTTACAGTGGGCTAAATCTCGACTATGGGTTGATTATCTGGTCACAGGTGGTGCAAAGTCTCAATACTTCAATGATACATTCTGAAATTTCATGTGGTCACTTCTGGACCATTATCACACGAAGGGCAATTAATTCTTTGCAAATTCCGGTCATGAAGGATGCCCTGGTCTCGTATGTGGCTACTTTTCACACGAAGAAGATCATCTTCTCTGATGCCTCGAAATTCTCTCACATTGGTTCTATTCCTGAGACGATGTACCGATGTGTATCAGCCGAAAGTAATGTGATGGCTGATTACCGAAAGCTTCCTCCCAAGGAACCGAGGGTATTGACTCCTCAACAGCAAGCTGCTTTGGATGCTGTGGAGAAGCCTGCAAACCGAGGTAAACGGGCTACTACCAAGAAAGGAACAACCGAGGATGATTCGTCTAAGCCTGCCAAGTCTAGGAAGCGAAAGTCTGAAAAAGGGGATTCTTCTAAGCCAAATAAGATTAAGAAGATGGCGAAGAAATCCAAGAGTCCTTCTCCTTCCATTTCAGACAATGATGAGGAGGATGAAGAAGAGGAAATTCAGCATCATGAATCACCGAGAGGTAACACACCTCCTCGATCACCAACTCCAACCGAACCTCTTAATGACAATATTCTAACACCTCCTCCATCACCGAAAACGACTGTTCCAATTTTGGTTGCTCCTATTCCCCCACCTACCACATCTCACACAACAACTTCTATTCCACCACCACCACCCGTTAATACCATACCAATTTCTACCACTCCTTTACCTCCTCCTATTATTTCCCAATCAACTACCACCACTACCCCATAACCGACAGTAAACGTCAACGTATCTAATACGGGGGCGAATACTGAAACCAAACCTCCTGTTACTTCTAAACCTCTTTCACCCTCACCTTCAACCGATTCCGGTGCCACTCTCGGTGGTGATAATGTTGAGTTTGACTCGACTTATTACAGTCCCTATCGGCTTCCAACAGATGATGATGAAGAAGCTCCTGTCACACGACAACAATTGCAAAGTATTGATGATAAGCTCGATAAATTGCTTGCTGCCAACAAGTCATACAATGATGTTGTGCTCAAAGCTTTTATGGACACCGCTTTTGAACAATATACTGGGGCTATTGACAAATCAAAAAAGGTTGTTGACGCTTCTACTTCTTCTTGCAAGAAGGCCATTACTGAGGTTTCAGAACTGGTTCATTGTTCACAGATTTTTCTAGAATCACTCAAAGGGTATGCTGATTCCAATGCAGCCAAAGTGAATGCTTCAGTGGATTCCTTATCCAAATCACTTCAAGAGGAGCAAACTAAGTTTGAGGCTGTTCGTTCGTCTATTCAAGCTGAGAATACTTCTCTGCTTAGTTTGGTAACTTCTCATCTTTCAACACTCCAAGCTGATTTAGCAAAGGAGAGTGCTCTAAAGGAAGATCTTGCCCGCCATGCCTCCACTATTGAAGTTCAGAAAGTACAGTTGGCTCAAGCTGAAAAGGAAATCTCCCTGTTGAAGACTGAGCGTGCAGTATTCAGAAGCTGTGCTGGGGATGTCAAGGATATGCTTACCAACCTTTTTGGTGCTCATGATCCTATACTTACTCTCACTATAAGGAATCATCTGACTTCAAAATTTCTTCCTGCCCTTGCAATGTTACATGAAATGAAGGGTGTTTCGGAGAGATTCGTACCTCCAAAACAAGGGGGAGAAGGTGCTCAATCGAAGGTTACTGTGAAAACCGAATCTTCTCAACCGAAGGTCACAGTTAAAACCGAACCGAAGGGTAATGAAGCTTCGGGTTCCGGGAACCAAGACAAGAAGAAGGGAATTGATGATGACAGTGAAGAAGAAGAAGAAGAAGAAGAGACAATTGTTGAGGCCCTAAAAAGAAAGAAAATGGACAGAGAATTGGATGAAACCCTAAGGGTTGCGAAGGAGGCTGAAGAAAGGGAAAGAAGGAACAAGGAAGAACAAGATGCCTTAAACTGCAAAAAGGCCTTGTTTCCTCTCTGGACAAGAGAGACACTCATCAACGAGGCAATAGAGTTTCCAAGCGTCTACTGGCTGGAACCTGTCGCTTCTTTTGATTGTGAAAATTCAAAGGATTCACAGTTCGATATGCCGATAACACGAAAAGCATTTACATTTCATTGTTTTGATTCGACTGTTGAAGTTCCTTTCCCTCATCCTAAAGTTGATCGTGAACTTATTGATTTCTATTTGAAGTTCGGTCAGCCTCAGTACTTGACATGGAGTGCACAAAAGATTGTTACTGTCAAGGTACTGAAACCTTCGTCTGCTGGGAAATTTATAAATGTTAGTTTCAAGATCACTCGAGGATTAGCAAACTCGGTTTCGGTTATTTCCCTGGCAGATCTTCCAAATTTGAATCCTCATGATTGGGTCCTATTGTTTAACATTCTGCTCACCAATGCGAAAGAATATGAGCCGATCCTGGATCATTTGAAGAGGATGTTGGCCTCCTATATCCATGAAGTAGCTGCAATGGATCAGGAGATAGCTAAAGTTATGAAGAAGAAACCGACAGTTAAGCCAACAGAAAAACCTGGAGATGTGAATAAAATGAGGATGGGCCAAATCGATTCTACACATCTTACAATAATGTTCACAAGAGGCGAAGCCAATCGTTTTCTGTTCGCTCTTGGTGATAAACATTTTTTCTCAACAGACTGCTTAGAGCACATTATCAGTATCATCCATCGGTGCAAGCAGAACTCTGAGGCAGATAAGAAGAACTTCACGGACATGCTTCGGTGGTACATTACTTTTCGTCATCATCTATTGGCCATCATACCGAAGGTGTTCAAGACAGTCAGGAAGTCTTCAGTAGCTCAACAGAATCGAGCTTTCGGCTCCATTGACGCAAAGGGGGAGATTGTTGGGTATTATTGTGTTGCGTCATGGGCTTATTTTGTATATCCGGATTGGGCCTGTCCATCCATGATTATCTAGTAGGGTTAAACTATAAATAGTGCATGCATGTATGCATTAGATACGTTCTTGATTATCATTATTATTGTTTTGTAACCCTAAACACCTCTACAGTCGAAGTTCTTAATCGAGCTCTTCTGAGGTGTTAAAGTTTAATCATACGACATCTTTAAAGCCATTCTTGTGTTCTTAATTGCGTCTCGAATTGTTTATCTGCTTAGAATCTATCGATCCTACTAGAACTTTGTTCCAACACTTGGTGGGAATAAATCTGAGATGACGAATGCAGAATATCAAGAACAATCAAGAATCAATCACCAACATATGCAAGTAATCTGATAAAGGTTTTTCTTGTATTGATTATGAGATGAACGTACAGAGAAAACCCTAATATGGTCAAAAGCTTACACCAAAAGTAAACCTAATGATTATTTATAGGGAACAATAAATATATGCCATAAATATAAAATCTATGCCTAATATAAAATCTATGCCTTAGAAGAGCTCGATTAAGAACTTCTACTGTAAAGGCACCGTAGGGAATCATAAAATGATTAACCCTAAAAAGGCTTCCCTAAATAACCAAATATGCCATATCAGTTTCAATATCTCAAATACTCAACAATATCCCCTAGATGTTGAAACTGATGAAGATCACGATTTCCGATCTTCTTGGCATTTCTCCCCCTAAATTGTGAGAATCATCAATACATGGGGTCTTCAAAGCGAGAGAAATAAAAATAATCTTCCAAATATGAACTCCCCCTTGAATGATCATCACTCCCCCTTGAATCTTCAACAAATACCATGGAGAGAATCCGGAAAGTTAAGAAGAATCACCAACAATCTTCAAAACCCGTCAGATTTGATGAAATAAATCCCTTTAGAATAAACTCAATCTTCAAAAATTAAAACCGGAAAAATAACAAAAAATAATTTTGTATTTTTTGATTTTTAAATTTAGACAAAAGAATAGAATAAGAAGCAATTATTTAGAAAGGTTTAAAAAAGAATAAGACCAAAGAAAAGATTAGAAACGAAAATATTTTGGAAAGAAAGGGGTAAAAGGTGGTAAAATCCCATGAAATTGAAAGAATTAATAATCTTGGATAAAATCTGTGAAGTTCTGAAAGTCAGGTGGGCAAATGTTCAAAATATAACCCATTTTATTCAATGTAACGCTGAAATGAGTGGCATCTTCCAAGGAGGGGTAGAAATTGAAAAGTCTGTAAACATTGGAGGACTGGAACGGTTAAAATGGTGAAGGTGCAGGAACCAAGACTGTAACATCAGTCATCTTCTTCACTGGAACGGGTAAAGAACGCCTTTGACTTATAAAAGTCAAAATTAAAGAATGGGAGCATATTTTGTTCCAATATCGTTCATATTTGAAGCAAATCGGAAACCAACTCCTCCGATCATGTTTCTGATAATGAAAAATTGATGTCTGACAATTCCAGTTTCCATCTCTACTGTATTGTGCAAATCGGAATGTGATTTGTTTGATCCATGTTGAAACCTACATGTTCCATTTGAGATGTGCGCAAATCCACCCAGATGAATAACGTGATCACGATCCAATTTCAAGTTCGTAGTTTCGATCAATGAATATCGATTTCAATTTCATGAACAGCTCCGATGTTTGCTTCTGATTTTAGTTGCGACATCCAATTTCAAGTTCCAATCAACAGTACAATTTTGTTACGATATCAATTGTGAAGCCTTGAAATTCCGATTTTGGATTTAGTTCGCTTTCTGAATGAAGCTTCAAGATCCGATTTTGGATCCAAAATAATACGAACTATCGTTTACAGATGATGCCGATACACAAACGTTCCGACACCCAAAGCGAATCAAGTTCAAACACGAATGTGATGTACTGGCAAGTGAACGTCGATACAGAAAAGTGCCGACACCTTGACTCTCGCTCTGATTTCAAATGTATATGGACCGAAAGTGAATTGCAGGTTCGCTCCCAATCCGCCAATTACACACCCAAAGCGAAATAGACCGAACGTTCGGTCTATTTCGGTTCCAATTGAGTTTCGCTTCTTAACCTTGAGTTCTGTTCTTATTAGGTTCGCTTCTTGATTTTTCCACTTCAAGGAACAAAACACTGGAACTAGCAATCAAGTGAAACTAACTTTGCTTCATTGACTTTCGGTTTTTAACTTGAGTTTCGCTTCTTGTTTGTTCGTCATCTCTGTTTCACAAGCTTCTTCCTCAAATGTGTGTTTGTTACCAGATGCAAATTAAGGAAATCATCACAGTTAAGTTTTTGACCCAAAAAGAATCATCGAAGTAACACATTCATCCCTTTACATCTTCATTGTAATGAACCGAAACCGCTATTGACAATAAATCCGAAAGCAACCCCTTCTGTTACAGTGAACTGACATTTCCAGCTCACTTTATGCTGTAATGTCAGATTGCAGCCTTCTTTTTGCAGAAAAGTTGCTTTTTCACCCAATTTTCAACTTTTTCAGCCTTTTGTTATTTCCAATCAATTAAAAAATCAATAAATTTGACTTCTTCAACAAGATTGCATAACTTTGACCCAATATTCACCATATTTCACCAAAATTTGTCCCTTTTTCGTTTTTTTTTAATAAAGGACAACTTTTTATGGGACTTTTGGTACCCATTTAAGATTCAACATTGAAGTTCGTTTCTTGCAAACCCATTTTTTTGAAGAAAATCTATCATCCTCTGAAAATAATACCCGCTTCTTAGTTGGAAAACAAAAATTTCCAAAAAATTCATTAAACCAACCGAACACTATTTTCTCTTTTCTCCAACTCTTAACATATTCACCTGAATGAAATTTTCTTTGAACATTATTGACTTCAGCCTTTTCAACTTTTTCACAAGCATTGGGCACTTGTACCTTGGGCATCCAAACCTTCTTTGTTTTACTCTTATTCTTTCTCTTCTTCTTCCTTTTTTTATTTCTAGGCTTCAGAAACAAATTTCGGATCTGAACCACTTTTTCTTCTTTCTGAAACTGAACATTTGAAGACTTTTGAACACAATCCTTAGGAGTTTGATAAATATGAACATCTTTAATTATTGGCTTTCTGTAGGGAACCAATCCTTCAAAGATATCATCAGAACACAATAAATCATTTGTTGTTGTTCCAATTGAACAAAATGTCTTTACTTTCATGACTTCCAAAGATTTACTTTGAGATTCATCTTCAGAACAACTAAAATCGAATTGTAATTCTTCTGAAACATATGAACCACTTGACTCCCCCTCAACAAGAACATCTGGAGTCATCTTTTCTTCAGAAACATGAGGAACATTATGAACTTCTTCTTTTTCTTATTCAGCCCTTTTTATCTTCAACATCTGTTTATGTTCCCGATCTAAATGTTCATAGATAACACGAAATTGTTCTACTATTCTCTCATTCTTTTGCAATTCACGTTCATCAACCCGTGAGTAATGATTTATTTTCTTATCAACAAAAGAATTATATAACTCAGTAACATTCCTCAACGTAGAATCACCAAGAACATGAAACAAAGTTGATTTGTTTACACCATAGATTGGTTTAGTGACCTTTAATCCAAGTTTTAAAATGGAGTTACAGAATAAAAAATTCATTAGATCTTCAACAAATGATAGAACTTGAAGAGAGAGAAAATAGATCTGATAAAGATTCTAGAGAGAAAAACGGATCTAAATGGGTTTTTAGTGAGAGAAAACAGATCTGAACACGAAAATTCAAATAAACACGAAAATTTTCTTCTAACTCTCTTCCAGAACACGATTCAAGAACAAATCAGATGAAATAATGAGTAGAAGATAACAGATCTGAACAAGATTTTTCAATAAAAACGAGGTAAAGACTTTTTCTTTTTCAGAAAACTTACAAAACTTGAAGAACAAGGTGAGATTCATGATAAAATATCGCCATAAACAAGATCGATTCTTGCAAAAATCACTGAGATCTACAAGAACCCGCTCTGATACCACTTGTTGGGAATAAATTCGAGATGACGAATGCAGAATATCAAGAACAATCAAGAATCAATCACCAACATATGCAAGTAATCTGATAAAGGTTTTTCTTGTAATGATTATGAGATGAACGTACATAGAAAACCCTAATATGGTCAAAAGCTTACACCAAAAGTAAACCTAATGATTATTTATAGGGAACAATAAATATATGCCATAAATATAAAATCTATGCCTAATATAAAATCAATGCCTTAGAAGAGCTCGATTAAGAACTTCTACTGTAAAGGTACCGTAGGGAATCATAAAATGATTAACCCTAAAAAGGCTTCCCTAAATAACCAAATATGTCATATCAGTTTCAAAATCTCAAATACTCAACAGAAACATTGGAAGTCCAGAAAAGATTTCTCTTTCAAAGGGAAAGGGAAAGACTAAGTCTGTGATTGTCCCGTGTACCATTCCCAAAGAGTCTATATGTTTCTATTGCCAAGAGAAGGGGCATTGGTTGCGAAGCTACCGTATTTACCTGAAAGATCACAACGATGGTAAAGTCAAAAAGGTTTGACTCTGCTTTAGGTAAGTCCATTAATTACCTCTATTAAGTTCCTATTTGGAGATTCTTAATACATGATGTAATGTAATTACATTTTGATGTTTTGTAGAATCAAAGAAAAGAAAGGAAGCTTAAAGGAAGAGTAAGTTGATTCTGATCGTGAAGAGATGGATTTCGATCGCATGGTTCGATGATCAGAATTTTGAGTTGTTGCTTAAGAGTTATGATAGATTTCTTAGGAATAGATAACAACATAGTTTTCATATGTATTTGCATTGTAAGGAAAGGTTTTCCATAATTTTAATAAATAAATTTTGATTTTATTTTATTTTAAGTTTCCTTACAATGGCATTTGTGAAAATTGTTGTTTATATGTTTCCATTGATAGCAATATTGGAAAATGGATTTGATTCTTTCATTTGTGGTAGTGTAAAGATTTACCAAATAAGGAAAGATTCTCATCACCCAAGTTTCAGTTGGATAGAAATTTGGAATCATGCAACTTGTATTATGTGATGAATGAGAACTTCATCTTTGGTAAATTAAGACTAATTCCTTGTTCACATGAATATGTGAGTCAAGTGAAGGACTAGGGGATCGGATACACTGGGTGTGCGCTGGTCAGGTCCACCATAAAGAACGATAAGACTATTCATCATGATTTACTAAAGTTTAGTAAATGTGGTTATGCTTACAAGTTTAAGTATAATTCTGAACATTGGAAAATTTTCAATGTATGGCAGAACGAATAAGAAAAATCAAATTTGGCAGAAAGATAAAAGTTTCTCCAATCTAAAAAGATGGGAGAGTGCTTTAGTATCGTGTTTTTGTTGGGTTTTGTGCATTCTAACACTCCTATGGTGTACATACAACCCTAAATACCTTGGATCTATATTTTTTCTATTATTCATGCAAATATCAATTTTCCAAGGTATTGTTCTAACTAGCATAATATAAAGTACACATAATATAAATTCTAGTAGAATTACATACCTCTTGTTTGGTGGTTGATTCTATGGAGCTTAAGAGCCTAGTGCCCCAAATGTGACACCTCAAATGGTTCACACAACACCATGAACATTTGGAATAACTTGAGAGAAAATGCACACTTCATGAAATCGGCTTGCCCTCTACATTCATTCATAGTCACCGATTTTTGCACAAAATAAGATGCTTATATAGTTGTTACAATTAGGGTAAACCCTAATTGTCATGGCTTTCCATTTCCTTGGATCCATGGGTTTAAATACACCATGGAGCATCCATGGAGCATCCTATGGGTTTTAGCCCAACTTGATAATCCATGGAGCATTAGCCCACTATATAAGTATGGATGATTTACACAATCAACCCATATATTTAATTAGTCTTCTTTTGATCACTTAATTAATTCTAGATTAATTATTGATCAAAACTAATTAAATAATCTTATTAATATATTAGAACTTATAATATATTAATAAACCTTAAGTGTTATTTCTCTTATTTTAGTCTATCCAAATGCATGATGCCATGCAACCCAAATGGACCATGTCGGGTCGGGTCAAGTATATACCAATTATAGTTATGGACTTAGACACTAATCCAATAGTCTCTCACTTGGATAAGTCTAATAACTATTGTTGCAAGTATAACTTCACAACCTGACCAGCAATCGTAGCTCTTAAAAGTTGCTACCGAACTCTGAACAAATCAATGACGCGTCCATTAGATAAGTGATCATATATTCCTCCATTCTAGATATCATATGGACTGAGACATGGATTATAATCATTCTCTCTGTCCATTTGTTGTTTCCCGATTTCCGATTTATGATGACTGACTAATTGAACAAATCAAATCAGTCCAGGCCCGGCCGAGCACTTACATTTTGTCATCACTAAATCATCGAGGGGCCCACAGATATCGCTTTTATCCCTTTTAGGGTAAAAGGAATGGATAAACTTTGACTCGTATGCTTGTACTGACTACTTGTTGAATCATACACAAAGGCACGTTTTATAACATCGAGTTACCAATGCGTTTTCGTGCAATCAATGCATAACCAACTCATAGTCAACAACTCATATCTCTATGTTTGAAGAATATAAGATATTATCGTCTCATGATTCACTCGCGATAAAATCCATGAAGTGAATCCAAATGAGCGTGGGTTGAATCCAATACTCAGGCCTTATGAGTACTCATGAATGTTGCAGCAACCATTGCTATGTCTAATGCACATTAGACAAATCATACAAGCCAAATTCATGACAGTCTTGATTCATATCTACTTCCAACATATGACCGACTGTGGATGATTTGAATAACTTAGTCATTCGGGAAGAATGACCTAGTTATTCTGGAAGTCAAAACATGCAAAGTGAAACACAAAAATAATACTAATCCTGTATGGCCCCAACACTTTGAGTGTAAATAAAGACACCTTTTATCTAAGCACCATATTGATTACTCATTATTCATGTTTCGATTAATCAACTTAATACTTGAATTGAAACAATAGTCATGCCATGCTCCAAGCATGCACACTATGTTCGTCCAAACAATAGCTATGCCATACTCCAAGTATGCACACTATGTTTACATGTGGTCCTCTCTTTGTGAAATAGATCGATTGACAACATTTCAATGATGCTCATTTCACAATCCCAAATCCTTTACAATAAATGTAAGAACACCAAATTCTTATCATTTACCGTAATCTTTGTTAGATTCTAAACTTATATGCAATGATCCTCTTGTAATGAATATGCACACAAGTCACAAAGACTTGGCAACAGACATTACAAAGTATTTCAATGGAGATCAATTCCATGGAAACGAAGTCTCAAACTCAAAGTACATTCCTTAGAACATCCTTCTTGCATTAAGTTCTCTAATCTTACACAGATTCAAAGAATAACTTCCACCTATGGAAACAATTCCATATTACCATTTTGACCATCACTTCTTAACAAGAGTTGCCTCTTTTCAAAATATGTCAATATGGTCCTTGTAATTGTCCATGAGCAACCAATCTTTGGTAAACCTCATATTGTCCTCGACAATTTGCTTAATCATTTTAGTCATTTCCAGTTCTATTCCTTTCCCCTCTTAATGCCCTAAGCATTAGGAAAATTTAGAATGGATGAATATTATAGCACATGCAATCGATCCTATATCCGAAGCATATGGGACATGATTCATGCTATAAAATTTTTATTTGCCATATTCTCACAATTCGAACTATGAAGAGGTATGCCGTAATCATAATCGAATTTTTCGAGAACGCAACATATATAGAATTTCCTTATGTTGAACCATTCCAACATAACATTTATATATATTCTTGACTAAAGTTGATTAAAATCTCAATCTAAGCTTGTAGAATTGGAATGAAGTATAAAATCCTCTCCTTTAATTATAGGAAAACAACTTTTCAAAGCGAATTGAAACTTTTGTTTTCTGTAATTAACATTGCTATCTTCCAACATAATGATCATGCTCCCACTAGCATAATGATTATTATCTTACTATCATAACACTTATGCTCCCACTAGCTTTGACATGTATCCAGAAATCAACTGGACTTCTAGAAATCAATACTTTATTGACTTTCTTACCAAAGTTCAGATTTCTGATACGAGATTGCTTTGATAAGACTTTATCAAAATCATACACCTTTCCTTAGATAGCACACATGTGTGTCTAAACCTTTTACCATTCTCACTAGTTAGTGTGTCGGTTAACCACACACGCTCCACTAACGACATGAGAATGCAAACATCACAATTGGTATCCACTTAAATCTACTTAGTGAAAGAGTTTCCTCACCATCATTTTCATGAATCGGAGAGAAACCTTATGGACTGAACTAGTTCAATCTGATTTTCTTGCCACCCGGTAGCACAAGGGCCTACCATTGCTTCCAAGTTGTCTCACAAGCATAGCCAACTTTAACTGGAATGGCACAGAAACAAGAATAAGTCAACACGATAGGTTACAACCCTCAAATCGTGGGCTAGTGATTAACAATACTCTTGATTAGTTCTTGAAACTATTTCAGGATCTTTTAAACTCCCACTGTCCTCTTGACATATAGGATTCTCTTGTCAAGAACCATTCCTTGACAAAACAAATATTCAAGAGTTAGGGCGAATTGTAATCAAGACTAACACTTCATACAATTGGTCTAAGTTGGTCTTTGTTTTATCCAAAACATCACAACTTACCAATTTTAAATGTACAAGAGTAAGAAAACATTTTACTCTACATTTGACAAGTGTTTTAAACCTTTCTTAAGATTATGTCACTCAAGGCTCAATCTTGGAGTATGACTCTAAGATTTTATTTTGAAATGAAGTATGATTTATCTTTTGATTTAACCATTTCCACAATTCACGATTCCTCTCCTTAGCCAACAAATGCACTAAGGTGTCCTTAGAGGATCAATTGTGATATGGTTCCATAATCACTAAGATAATCATAAAACAAGATACACAAGTACTCTCCCATCTCTTCAGATTGGAGAAACTTCTATCTTTCTGCCTTATTTGATTCTTCTTATTCATTCTGCCATATATTGAAACTTTTCCAATGTTTCAGCATTACACTTAAACTTGTAAGCATAATCATATTTACTAAACTTTAGTAAATCATAACGAATAATCTTATAAACCTTTGTGGTGGACCTGACTAGTGTACAACCTAATGTACCCGATCCTTTAGTCCTTCGCTTGACTCACATGCGAATGTGAACAAGGAATTAGTCTTAATTTACCAAAGATGAAAAATATCATTCATCACACAATACAACTTGCATGATTCCAAGTTTCTATCCAACTGAAACTTGGGTGATGAGAATCTTTCCTTATTTGATAAATTATGACACTACCACAAACGAAAGAATCAAATTCATTTTCCAATATTGCTTATCAATGGAAACATATACACAACAATTTTTCACAAATGCCTTTGTAAGGATACTTAAAATAAATAAAATTAAAACTTTTATTTTATTTTAAAACTTGCAGAAAAACTTATCCTTACAATGCAAATTCATATGAAAACTTTGTTGTTATCTATTCCTAAGCAATATCTCATAACTCTTATGTAGTGGCTCAAAATTCTGGTCATCAAACCATGCGATCAGAATCAACACACTTTTTCTTTAAGCTTCCTTTGATTCTTCAAAAACATCAAAATGTAATTACATTACATCATGTATTAAGAATCTCCAAAAGAGACTTAATAGAGTTATATAACGGACTTTACCTGAAGTAGAGTCAAACCTTTGACTTTACCATCCTTATGAGGTTTTAGGTAAATTCGGCAGCTTCGCAACCAATGTCCCTTTCCTTTGGCAATAGGCACATATGGACTCTTTGGGAATGGTACATGGGACTATCTCAGACTTAGCCTTTCTCTTTACCATTTGGTCAACCGAGTTGACTATGGCCGATCCCTTTCCATTGGGAAGAGAAAGTTTTTCTGGATTTCCAATGTCACCATTGTCAATGTCCATGAAGTTTTGGGAAGTCGATCTTCTAATCAAATTTGCTTTACCAGTGTTCCAATTCATTGCTGATTCAGCAGCACCAAGCAAATAGATAAGATCATTAAAGGGTCATGTCATGATCTGTCATCAAGGAGTGACTGAAGAACCAAGTCAACAGCCAACTACCTCGAGACTTCGACACCCGACTCTCTCGGCTTGTCAATATGTGACTTAATCTCCAAGACCTAAGCACATATAGACTTTGTTTGCCAATAGGGATTGAGTGACTTAGAACTTATCAAGTCTTGAAACTTGTGGGATAGGGAGATTTATTGGAGGAGGTGGAGGAGGTGAAGTATGATTTCCAGTCCCACTAATGCACAACAAAGGGATTGATCTTTCACCTTGCTTACCATTTAGGATATCATCTTCATTAGGAAGCTTGTTCCTAAAGATTTGGGAAGACCATAGTTGTCTGAAGGAGACATCTATAAGGGACAAATTCCAGTTAGTTGATTTAAAGTCCTTAATATAACACCCAATATGAAATATTAAGGCTAGGATCCAACAACCTATTTATAACTGGAAAAGGGATGCCGTAATCCAAATTATAAAATAGTTGAAGGTAGGTAAATGACGATTGGAGCAGTCCTTCCCTCCCACTTCCCGCCAGGTCCAGGATATGTGGGATTACCACTATCGCCATGGGCATTTCCCGCCGCCCGACCCTCCGATTTAGGTCATTTCCGCCCTTTCCTTAAGCATTGAGGACAATGCTTGTTCTTAAGCTTGGGGTGGGGCATTTCCCTTTTCTTTTACTTTTTCATGCATTTTTTTTAACTAGGTTGCATAACATTTTAGTTTTAAGCTAATTTTCATTCATTTTTTATTTATATAAAATTCCAAAAAGATTTTATTTTCTTCTTTTTCACCTTTTATATTTTTGCATAACATTTAGCTTAAGGCATTAGCATTCATGCATTTTTGTTGTCTGTTTATTCTCACCTCCTTGGATGCCATGGAACAGGTTCATAGTTATTGTATCATTATTGGTCCAGGATCTTGTTGCTATCTCACCCATCGAACCGGGACCACTAGCTGCAGTTTGGGATTTCATACTTGGGATCAGATGCTGGAAGCTTAAAGGGGTAAGTGATCATGACCAGGTAGTTTCATGAAGAATTATGCATACAATACTAACAACTTTAGGATATACTGAAGCAATGGATGTTCTTAGCCTTGCGGTCACTACCGCTGAGAGGATCACACTTGATCATGTTTGAACTGTTAGGATGAAGCATTGGTGCTTGTCCCCGAGTAGAATCCATATCCGGTCTCTTTACATCACCATATCTTTTTTGCGATTTTCTTAGTATTTTAGAGAGTCTTTTAGTCCACATTTGGACATTTTCTTCATCTTTGAAAAATCACAAGTTTGAAAAGGAGCTTACATTACATCTTTATGCTCCACACATGGTCATTTTCACACTTAGACCATTCGGATTATATTATTACCCTCTCGGTTCCACTTACACACTTTTGGGAACCAAATTTTGAGTCAAAGGATTTTCTTGTTAAAAATTTCGATTGTTAATACATTACCTTCAAGTGTTCTTAACAAAAAAAAAAAAAAAAAAAAAAGAATAGCATGCGAATTTCCAGCTGCAACTATCTTAAATAGGTGACCGGTTCAATTATTGAACAAATTTTCCTACATTTTGGTCACCCGGCGTTTGATATTCATTTATTTAGGATTGTCTTATTGTATATAGATCGAGTTGTTGTTTTTTCGCAAATTGATGATGTTAGAGAGACTGTTGAGTCGGATACTACGGGAGGTTTGGGCCAACACTAAGTAAACTGATTCCTACAACGGTGCCCGAGCGATGAAACCCAATCACACTTCAGAGAGGCCGACAGATGTGAGATCACACAACTTTCGTGATAAGAGTGTACACTTAAAAGAAGAGCTCCACACGAGCCCATTCAGCTGCTTTCTCCCTACTACAGATGTTCTTCATTGTATGCATGTTCCATTGGGCTGCGACTGCTCATCCCTCCTTACTCACCTAAAGGAGTTGTCTTGGCTGTGGTTTATGGTCCCATTGTCATCGGATGAAAAATTCTTGAGGTAATAGCAAGATCAATTCTGACCATGTTGACTAACGGCGATCAGGTTCCGCGGTTCTATCCATTCTTTTTATTTTCCCTAGGATAGTTCATCCCGAGTTCATTTTAGTCTTGTCTTACTTGAGGACAAGTAAGGTTTAAGCTTGGGGTGATTTGATAGCTTCATTTTATTAACTTCTTTTTATAGTTTATTTTAGCATATTTCATTCTCAATTTAGATAATTTCCATGCATATTTTCCTTTTTGTTATTTTATGACCACTTTCGGGTTCTTTCGAGTTTCGTGAGCTTAATTGCAGATTTTAAGTAGACTAGCGGAGCGGGATCTTTTGGAAAGCAATTGGACTTGGAGGACAACGAGGATTTTAGGCTTGATGGTTATAGAGGTGATGCATGGAGTGGGACTGTCAATTATTTGAAAGGTTGGAAGAATTAAACTTTAAATTTGAAAGGCACTGGAGAATTCTTGAGTGTGCAAGATCGATGTTTAGGAGTTTGCGGAAGCTTTGAGTGATGTGGAGAGGCAAATTGGGCTCAAATTAAAGAAATATTGAAGAAAAATGGGCTAGAAGCTGATTAGACTCGAACTGGGCCAATGGTTAAGCTGTAGGGGCCCAAATCTTGAAGAAGCCCAAAAACTCCGTCATAGTCACGCGGCCCGCGTAAGATTCCCCACGGCCTGCGTGGAATCCTGACAAGGGCAAATTCGAGATTTTGTCTAGAGCTCTATATTGGGAAGGTTGGTGTGCCTCTTCAGCGTTATCTTTGACATCCGATTTGGAGGCTTTTTCTCTGGAGTTTGGGAGCATTTTGAAGGCCAAGAACCCTCAAGAACTTCACCATTTCATCTCTTAATTCTTGCTAAATGTTTGGTACAATCTTCTCTAACTTTATTTATTTGAGTTTAGCCATGCTTGGCTAAACTAATCTTGGTTGACTTTTGTTGAATCCTTTGAACTTGTGTTGAATGTTGAAGAATCCATGAACATGTTCTTAAATCTTTATGGGAATGTTTTGTGTTTTAACATCTTATCACTACTTGTATGTTTTAGTTCATGAGTTTAAATGTGTTTGTGATGATTAGTTGGCTAATTTCTTGATTAAGTAAAGGATCTTCAAATTAGCAAGCAACAAATGATTTTTGTGTTGTTTTTGCTTCACACAATCATAAAAACATTTCCTCCAACATGGTGGTGAAAGCATTTGACCCCTCTTGGATTTGGTGACTTTTTGGTTCTTAATGCTAGTTGACTTTCACTAATTACATGCTTAATGGAAATTATGACTTTGACTAAGGAAATTGTTATGAGCTTCTCTAACCATTTTAACAACTAAGAAAAGTCTAGGTAATCTCAAGCTTCTTGGATTACTATAGCCAAATTAAGGATTTAAATCAAGTATTGCACCATTGGATTCTAATGATATGTTCATCAAAAGTCAAAGTGAGGAAACCTTAAGTCAACCATCTTTCTCTTATTGATTTCACATCAAATTCTTATTTTTGCCAAATTATTCATTTAAGTTCTAGTTTAATTCTAGTTTTAGTTTAAGTATTTCAAAAATATCAAAACCCCCATTTTTATTTTATTGTCATTTTACAAGTACTGTTGCAAAAAGATTTTCCATAGAGTTATAAATTGAACCAATCTCCGTGGATCGACCCCTTTACCACTATACACTATTTTAGTGTGTTATATTTAGGGTTATTTATTTTTGTTGGCCTCGACAACCACCAAATTTTGGCGCCGTTGCCGGGGACTGGTTTATTTTTAATCAATTTGTTTCTCTATGCCCAGATCTCAGCGTACAGGTGATTTGATTTACAACCCAGAAATTGAAAAAGAAGCAAGGCGTTTGGCGAAGGAAAAACGAATTGAACGTGGTCAAACTTCTAATCCTCACGGGGATCCGGAGGTTGAACCCGCTTCATCAAGTGATACGGAACCCGATTCTAGTCCCGACCCTCGCCAAGAAATTCCCGAAACACCACCTCTACAACAAAATCCACCCATTATTGAACCAATTGCAATGGCGGACGGAGGAGAAGTTCCCGAAAGAACTTTGAGGCAAATGATGGAAACCGATGTTACACAAACTCCAACCGGCATCAATTACCCGGTTTTGGAAGGAGGTTCGGAATTGAAGTCAAGTTTAGTCCATCACCTCCCGACTTTTCATGGATTGGAGAACGAAGACCCGCATAAGCACTTGAAGATGTTCCACATTATTTGCACTAGTATGAAGCCACAAAGTGTAATTTCATGGGTTAGCACATTTTCACATTTTCCTAAGTAACTAAGATTGGGAATTTATAAGTGTTTAGTTACTTAGTATTTATCATTATACTTTTAATGAAGGGAGAATTATAGTCCTTTCCTACCCGTTCGGCTAACGACCCTCCACCAGTCAAGGAAGCGGTGGGTGAGAGTGGACACCCATTAAACTGACATTTTATAGGCAGTAACCTTATACCCCCCTTATAGACCGGCTTCGTGAATGAGGCCTACTAATGGTAAGATTGACTTTATCTTATACATATCTATATAATTAAAATTATAATAATAATATAAGGGTGTATTTTAAACATTTAAAATACTTGGTGGTTTAATCTATTAATTAAACTATACTCTTATTTTAATTAAACTTAAACCATGTCTTTATGGAATTATTAAATCTTTTAATTAAACACTTTAATTAATTTAATGAAGTCCTTAAAGTTTGAATTCTAACTTTTAAAATTGTAGAGTTTAGAATTAAAGCATTAATGTGTGTGAGACTTTACAAATTCCAAAACTTGAGGGCAAGTTTTTGAAACTATTCAAAACCTTTCATTTCATAACTTATGAGTTTAATGGTTCATTAAAATGAAGACTCTTCATTTTTATGTAACCTCTTATTCTTTAATAACACTTTTAAAGAAGTGACTCTTAAACATCCATAACTTGAAGACAAGTTATGGAGTCATAAAATAATTAAATGAAAAAGACTCTTCATTTTTATGTAACCTATGGCACTTTTATGATTTTTAAGATTAATAAATGTGACATTTTATGTGACTTGAAGACAAGTTACAAAAACACCTTTTATGAACTTCTTTTATATTAATATGGATTGAAAGCAACTAACAAATAATATATCTCATCAATCTAAATTACTCATAAAACAAGGCAACTAAAAAAAAACTTTTGGCAATCCATAACTTGAGGACAAGTTATGGATTCCATACAATTTCATTGAGATCAAGAATTATACTAACAAACAATTTGCACATAATTCCTATGATCTAACAAAACTCATAAGCATGAACATTCATAATCAACAATTTTCAAGAATTACATAAACATATATAAACTTAAAACTTTGATTATAGCATTGAAATTTGTTTAACATAATCATTACCACTAAAAAAATAGGTTTTATGAGTCCAAAACAGTCAAAGGTAATGATTCTAGACCAATTCTAGCACCAAAACTCGAAGATATGCTGTTTGGGGGTCCAACTCGTCGAGTGCATGAACCAACTCAGCGAGTTGGATGAACTTTGCCTTGGACTCGTCGAGTCCATCAGTGAACTCGGCGAGTCCGCTGTCTCAGCAGCAAAAAACTTCGATTTTAAGCAGTTTGCATCAAGTATAAGTGAAAACAAGCCTTGGCTCTGATACCACTGTTGGGTTTTGTGCATTCTAACACTCCTATGGTGTACATGCAACCCTAAATACCTTGGATCTATGTTTTCTCTATTATACATGCAAATATCAATTTTCCAAGGTATTGTTCTAACTAGCATAATATAAAGTATACATAATATAAATTCTAGTAGAATTACATACCTCTTGTTTGGTGCTTGATTCCATGGAGCTCAAGAGTCTAGTGCCCCAAATGTGACACCTCAAATGGTTCACACAACACCATGAACATTTGGAATAACTTGAGAGAAAATGCATACTTCATGAAATCGGCTTGCCCTCTACATTCATTCATAGTCACCGATTTTTGCACAAAATAAGATGCTTATATAGTTGTTACAATTAGGGTAAACCCTAATTGTCATGGCTTTCCATTTCCTTGGATCCATGGGTTCAAATACACCATGGAGCATCCATGGAGCATCCTATGGGTTTTAGCCCAACTTGGTAATCCATGGAGCATTAGCCCACTATATAAGTATGGATGATTTACACAATCAACCCATATATTTAATTAGTCTTCTTTTGATCACTTAATTAATTCTAGATTAATTATTGATCAATACTAATTAAATAATCTTATTAATATATTAGAACTTATAATATATTAATAAACCTTAAGTGTTATTTCTCTCATTTTAGTCTATCCAAATGCATGATGCCATGCAACCCAAATGGACCATGTCGGGTCGGGTCAAGTATATACCAATTATAGTTATGGACTTAGACACTAATCCAATAGTTTTATGATCATCTTAATGATTATGAAACCATATTAAAATTGATCCTCTAAGGAAATCTTAGTGCATTTGTATGGCTAAGGAGAGGAATCGTGAATTGTTGAAATGGTTAAATCAAGAAGATGAGTCATACTTCGTTCCAAAATCAAGTCTTAGAGTCATACTCCAAGATTGTGCCTTAAGGACATAATCTTAAGAAGGTTTATAACACTCATCAAATGTAGAGTAAAATGTTTTCTTACTCTTGTACATTTGAAATTGATAAGTTGTGATGTTTTGGATAAAACAAAGACCAACTAAGACCAATTGTGTGAAGTGTTTGTCTTGATAAGAATCTGCACTAACTCTTGAATATTTGTTTGTCAAGGAATGGTTCTTGACAAGAGAGTCTTATATGTCAAGAGGTTAGTGGGAGTCTTAAGGATCTTGACAAGTTTCAAGAACTAATCAAGAATAAAACCTATTGTTTATCTCTAGCACACGACTTGAGGTTTGTAACCTATCGTGTTGACATATTCTTGTTTCTGTGCCCATTCCAGTTAAAGTTGACTATGTATGTGAGTTCTATGAGTTCTCAGTTGTTTGCATAACAACCTAGGAAGCACTGGTAGGCCCTTGTGCTGCCAGGTGGCAAGAAATTAAGATTGAACAAGTTCAGTCCATATGAGTTTCGATTTGTCACTAACCTTGTCTTGTGATTATGGTTATGACAAATTCACATGGATAGGAACACATATATACACCATAAAAAAATCTAACTGTCATAAGGTTTCTCTCCAATTCATGAAAATGATTGTGAGGAAACGTTTTCACTAAGTAGATTTTAAGGAGATAGCAATTGTGTTATTTGCATTCTCAAATTCGATTATGATTATGGTATCCCTCTTCATAGTTCGAATTGTGAGAAACGACAAAGCTCTGAACATTTGAGATTTATTACTGTAAGTTCTGAAATTGTTTAGACACATGTGAGCTATCTAAGGAAAGGTGTATGAATTTGAGAAGCCTAGATAAAGTCTTATCAAAGCATCTTGTATCAGCAATATGAACTTTGGTAAGAAAGTCAATAAGTATTGATTTCTAGAAGTCCAGCTGATTTCTGGGTACATGTCAAAGCTAGTGGGAGCATAAGTGTTATGCAAGGAAGATAATAATTATTATCCTAGTGGGAGCATAATTATTATGGTAAGTGTTGCAAGTTAGCAATGTTAATTATAGAAAAACAAAGGTTTCAATTCGCAAAGTTGCAGTGTTGAAAAGTTGTTTTGCTATAATTAAGGGAGAGGAATTCATACTTCATTTCAAATCTAAAATCTTAGATTGAGATTTTTTCAAATTTAGTCAAGGATATATATGAATGCTATGTTGGAATGGTTCAACATAAGGAAATTCTATATATATATATATATATATATATATATATATATATATATATATATATATGGAAATGTTAATTGCATTCTCAAATTCAATTATGATTACGGCATCCTTCTTCATAGTTCAAATTGTGAGAACATGGCAAATAGAAATATTATAGCAAAAGACTGATCAAGTATCATGTCTTCATGTAAGACATTATGAATCGTGTCCCATATGCTTCGGGTATAGGATCGATTGCATATGCTATAATATTCTCGTGTTCTAATTTTTCCAAATGCCTAGGGTATTAAGAGGGAAAAAGGACTAGAACAAGATATGACTAAAATGGTTAAGCAATTATCGAGGACAGTCTGAGGTTCACCAAAGATGGGTTCCTTATGGACAATTGGAAGTATATTGTAAAGGACCATATTTACATACTCTGAGAAGAGGTAACTCTTGTTCAAGAGTGATACTCAAAATGGGAATATGGAAATGTTTCCATAAGTGGAAGTTACTCTTTAAATCTGTGTAAGATTAGGAAACTTAATGCAAGAAGGATGTTCAAATGAATGTACTTTGAATGTGAGACTTCCTTTCCATGGAATTGATCTCCATTGGAATACTTTGTAATGTCTATTGCCAAATCTCTGTGACTTTTGTGCATAGTCATTACAAGAGGATCATTGCATATAAGTTTAGATTCTAACAGATTATCGCAAATGACAAGAATTTGGTATTCTTACATTTACGATAAGGATTTGGAATTGTGAAATGAGCATCATGGAAATGTTGTCCATTGATCTATTTCACAAAGAGAGGACCATAGAAAACATAGTGTGCATGCTTGGAGCATGGGACAACTATTGTTTTAATTCAAGTATTAAGTTGATTAAACGAAACATTATACAATGAATTATGTGTAATCAATATCGTGATTAAATAAAAGGTGCTTTATTTATATTCATAAGTTCTGAGACCATATTGGATTCAACTATTCTTGTGTTTCATTTTGCATGTTTTGACTTCCCGAATAACTAGGTTATTCAAACTATCCACAGTCGATCATACTTTGAAAGTAGGTGTTGAGGAAAGACTGTCATGAATCTAACTGTAGATTGTCTAGGTGTTTTAGACATAGCACAAGTTTGCTGCAGTGTTCATGAGTACTCCTGGAATAAGATTCGAGTATTGGATTAAACCCACGCTCATCTGAATCACTTCATGGATTTTATCACAAGTGATTGTGAGACGATAATATCTTATATTCTTGAAACCAAGACATGTGAGTTGTAATTTACAATTCGGTTGCACATTGACATATGTAAACGCACCAGTAACTTGGTATTATAAAACATATTGTTGTGTGTGATTTGATGAGTAAGTACAAGCAAGCATTTGAGTCGAAGTTTATCCATTCCTTTTACCCTTAGAGGGATAAAAGCGATATATGTGGGCCCCTCGATGATTTAGTGATGACACCCGAAGTGCTTGGCCAAGCCTGGACTGATTTGATTTGTTCAATTAGTCGGTCGTCATAAATCAGAAATCAGGAAACAACAGATGGACGAAGAGAATGATTATAATCCATGTCTCATGTCCATACGATATCTAGAATGCATGAATATATTATCCCTTATTTAATGGACGTGCCATTGACTAGGTCAGAGTTCGACAGCGGCTTTAAGAGCTATGATTGCTAGTCAGGTTGTGGAGTCGTACTTGCAATAATAGTTATTAGACTTATCCAAGTGGGAGACTGTTGGATTAGGTTTCTAAGCCCATAACTATAATTGGTATGTACTTGACCCGAGAGTAGCATGGTCCATTTGGGTTGCATATCACCACGACAATTTGATAGGATGGACTTTTGAGAAGAGGTGATTTATGATTTACTAATATATTATAAGTTCTAATATATTAATATGAAATCATATGATTTAATTAGTATTGATCAAGAATTAATTTGGAATTTTATATATATATATATATATATATATATATATATATATATATATATATATATATATATATATGGTTTGGGCTTATGATACATGATGGACTAAGTTTATGGATGAATCCATAAAGAGTTAGCCCACTTGAATCATGGATCATGGATAATAAGCTCAAGTGTATGGATTAGGGTTTACACATGACTCTTGGATTCCTACACTATATATATATATATATATATATATATATATATATATATATATATATATATATATATATATATATATGAATGACACCCTATAGCCTAAATGGGGTTGCACAAGTTTTGCTAGACATGTTTTTGGAGTTCATAGGAGCCGATTTTGAAACTAGAAACCCTTCTCTCAAGTTCTCATTTGTCCTGGGTGTGTTGTGAACCGTTTGAGGCATCACACTTGGGGTGCTATGTTCTTAAAGGCCAACCACAACAAGCTATAACAAGAGGTAATTCTATAACTCAATTTTATGTTGTTTATGTCAATTGTATGCTAGTTGTAGCCTTAATGCTTTGGAAACAATATTGCATGTATAATTAGAGAAAACATAGATCCAAAGCATTTAGGGTTGTATGTACACCATATGATTTTGTAGTATACAAAATCCAACAGTTTATTGATAAACTCGGCGAGTTGGATCGGTTTATCCCGACTTTGTAGTTAATGGAGAAACACGGCGAGTTAAAGGACAACTCGGTGTGTTGGGTCAACTCGGGCCGTTGAATTTGACTTTGACTTTAATATTTGACCAAGTTTGACCTATAAGGGGCTTTTAGGCATTTTTAGTTGTATTTAAGGAAATTTTTTTTGTGTAGGGGTTGAGTAGAGCTGATATTCGGAGTTGGGACCTGTTCAGCTATCGTTCTGTATCCGAGGTGAGTTTCCTCACCGGGTTCAGCGGGTCGAAGGCACCAATGTCATCCCATGTTTATGTTATGTTATGTTAGTATGATAGTTGTCTTTGTGACTCTTGCATGTGTCTGCGTTTATAAGCTTTCTAGGCTAAGGCTCGATGACTATTTGTATGTTATGTATCTATGTGATTATTGCATGTGTATGTGTTTATTTGATATATGTTATTTGTATGTTGGGCAGGGCCCATTCTATTACCGAGCTCAACTCGATGTCGGGCGGGGCCCGATGCCTGGCGGGGTCCGATGCCAGGCGGGGCCCGATGATAAGGAGGGGTCCTCTATATGTTTATTGTATGTATGGTATGTGGTATTTTGGGGGAACTCACTAAGCTTTGTGTTTACTGTTTTGTCACACCCCCAAACCGGAACGGCGGAAACGTTCGGGGGCGGAGGACGTCATGCTTAGTATCACAACACATGCATCATAGTAATCAAAGTAGCAATGACCATTGTATAAATATTAAAGTGTTTACAATGTATTAGATTCACAAAAGATTGACTCCAAAGTAAATAACAAAACAAGACATGAAGCTATATGCTCCATCTTCTGAATCCCAGTGCGCGTACATGTCTACTAGTTTCCTGAGAATACAAGTTATTTTGAAAGAGTAGATCAGCATTTAAGCTGGTGAGTTCATAAGTATTTTAGTGATGAAAAGTAAACTGTAAGTTCTTTTAGAAAAGTTTGCATGTTCCTCCAGAAAATCCTATATTTTCTGATGTGTTGAAAGATAAGTAAAAATGACTCTACAATTCCTTCTATGAGTACTAAATGGATACAAGTTATATAAAACCCAGAGTAAACAGACAATCGATTGTGTGAATCTGCCCTAAGCCCACAACCAAACAAGGAATAGGAAATGAGGCGGAAGTCACACATCCCTAATGTATTCGCCAAGGAATCATAAAGTTAGCATTATAGGCCCCCTTCTAACTGAATGTACTAAGACCCAACTGTTTTGTTTGTTTGCTCTCTCGTAAGAATGTATGTTTTCCCAAGTTTTATGACTATCTTTGCTAGAAAATAGTTTGCATTACCCTTTTACGTGAGAATAACACTATATGAATGTAATGGGAAAATGAAAGTATACAGTAGTATTGTATAAAATAACTGTTGAAGTACTAACTACCTTAAAACCAATAAGTTTAATTAAGGTTAAAATGTGATGTGGTTATAACCATGCTGATTGACTAGTATTTAACACAACGACCTGCTGGCGTCGAAACTAATGTGACATTTGTCACCCCTTTGCCTGCCGGCCAAACTGTAGCGAACAGTCGGGATGTGGGATGGTCAGTCTCGTATCGATCTATACACACAATGCCCGCTCTCCCTCGAGGAGACTCTGGTTACAAAACGCGACATAACAAGTATATTGATATGCCGTGAAGTAGTGGTTTCACATTATTATTATCTTGGTCTTGTTATAGTATGTTCCTTTCTGTTCTTATTATAGTATGTTCCTCCCTGTTCTAGTTATAGTATGTTCCTCCCTATTCTAGTTATAGTATGTTCCTCCCTGTTCTAGTTATAGTATGAACTGAACCCCTAAACTATACCTATTATAGTTTACTAGTGTGTTTGTTTTGAATTGTTACTGGCCTGTAGAAAAGACTCAATTATCTACTGAGTTAAGCATGCACTTTAAGAATGAAGTTTTATAAACAACAAACTAATATCTTTAAAAAGAGTTTTTGAATTGTTTTGATCACTTACAAAAGCATAAGAAATCCTTTAATGTGATGGTTATCACAGTCAAACATTAACACAATAACATTGTAGTCAACATGTATCCCCCCCCCCTTAAAAGCATTTAAAAACATTTAAAAGATAGATTATAGGGGTATTAACTCACCTTATGCGGGTGATTCAATTGAAGATTCGAGTAAGGGTGAGAAGTTCCACGAATGCATTCCCGAGACACAAAAGAGTCCTAAATGACATATAATGGCATATATTGGCATGTAATTAGTGAATTTAATTACAAAGGAGATTTGGAAACAACCTAGGATGCAAGAATAACTCACCAATGGAGTGGTAAAAGCAAGTTAGGAGGTTGAAGGAGGGTTCACGGACCAAATGAAGGATAGTTCACGACCCAATGGAGTTCACGGCCCAAATGAAGGATAGTTCACGGCCCAATGGAGTGGTTCACGACCCACTTGAAGGGTTCACGGCCCAATGACGAACACATGAAGGGTTCACGGCCCAATCTTGAAGATATGAAGGGTTCACGGCCCAAACTTGAAGATATGATGGGTTCACGGCCCAAACTTGAAGAACACTTGAAGATCTAGGTGTTTTGGCAAGTGTTTGAAGATCCTAAGTTGTATTCTAATGAGATACAAAGGAAAGAGGGTGAAAAGAGTGAAAATGGTGTTCTTGATATATGATACTTGAGAGAGAAAGGGGTTGTTTGCGGCCAAGAGAAGAAGAAGTGAGGAATAAATGAAAGAAAGGTACTTATACGGGAGGGGTTCACGACCACACTTGGGTTCACGGCCGTGAACACCCTTTGATGGGTTTTCTGGTTCGATTTCATTCCCTTAATCCTAAGCTAACACTTCTCAACATCCAATCCTTAAGTGTACTAGGCTTAGAACTCTTTAGAATGACCCTTAACAAGGCTAAAAGGCAATAGAAATAAGTCTGACTTTTGGTTGATTGGATTTGACTTTACAAGATAGAAATTTACGGATTGTCACATGTTTTCAGTTTATGTTTCAGCTACTTCCGGTTGTAAAGGGAAGAGCTCGGGATGACTGCATCGCACACACCATTGGGATTCTGCATATGATGTTTTACTCTGATTTTATGGCAATTGATATATTGGTTTTTATTTGAATTTTTGGATGATATTGGAAAATACTATTTTATATATTATTAAAAATGAAATTTTTAGGACCATATTTTTGGATGTTACACGACATCTAGTAGCTAGCAGGCCGGAGTTCTGCCAGTACAGTTTTTGAACTTTTTTCTAGGAAATATCTGTAAGTTAAATTACACTCAACTTTATCTTAGTGTAATTTATGTTTATACTCATAGTCGTTATTATGAATTTAGAAATAAGATTTATCAATGATTCCAACTCATTATTCTGATTGATCTACTTACGGGGGTGATGTCTAGGCTAGATTTAGTGAGGTGTTTAAAATGGGATTTCCAAACAGTATGCCCTATATACCAAACGGACCCTACATCCGATATGATCTTACCTAGTTGCTGCTTACTTGATAGATCTTGATGTAGACATTGGGATCGTTGCGGAATCTAGGCTATAAATTATTCATACGAAATAATAAACTAAGGCTTAGTGATATGAACCTAGCTCACATCAAAGGAAAAACCAAGTGTTGAAGCGAAGCGTTGCCCAACTTTCCAGTCATCAACTTTAACAAGTGAGTGCATAAATACTTTCATTTTACACATAGATATGAAGTATTTAGATAATTGAATGTTGTATGTGCTTATGTGCAAAGATGTTTTGTGTTAGATGAAATATTATTATAAAGATAAATTTTATATGATATATATCGTATATGTATTTTATAAATATAATACATTGGGTAACAAAGGGTAATGAAAGATGTCAAAGTATGATGAAGGATAAGATCCCTAGTATGATGAAAGATGTAGGTAGGCAACAATATGATGCCACAACTTTAAAAATAGTATCGGTACACTAACGATGTAGGAATGGTATTAATGTACCAATGATGTAGTCACCTAACAGAGTATAAGTAACGACCACCAGACTATTTGATGACAGTCTCGTGGAACACAGGCAGGTTTATAACCTGTAGGAGATGGACTTTGTGCTCATTTGATGTACTCTATCCTACTGACATGTATTGCGGAGAAATCCCTATAACAGTACTATCAGCAACGATGATTAAGATGATCCTTAGGAATGAAAATAGAAAGAAACCTGCTAGCACGTATTACGGAGAAATACTTGTAACAGTACTGTTAGTAACGATGACTATGATGACCTTTAGGATAGATCCTTAAGGAAGAATAAAGAAGAAAATGGGAATGAGTAATCAAGTTATTTGTTTGCTAATTAAACATATTAACTACATTATTGTGGGTTGAAAACCGTATGTACTCACCAGGTTTCCCAACCTGACCCACTCAGTTTTTTTGTATCACAGGTGGCAGTACAAAGGTACATGAATGATGAGAGATTCAAGAAGATGTAGACTGTTAGTCTAAGATACTGTAAGGACTGTTTATACTTATGTTTATTGTATCGGTTATGACATTCCGAAGTTTTTATTAATCAATGAAAAATATTTCTTCGAAAATACTTTTATGGGATAAATTTCGCACTAATAAATACTTTGTTTTAAATAAGCATAAATAAAAAGGTTTTAAAATGGCCGTAAAAATGAAGATGTCACACAAAATCATTTTTTTTTGTATGATGTATTCTGCGAAATCTTTAAACAAGCATATTTTATTCGTTATAAGTCGGATTGACATGTAGTTCTTTCCAGTGTGTAATTTAGAGTTGGTTCATAATTTTAGAATATAATTTTGTTGTTCTTGGTGTTATATTCAATGAATTACAAGCCTTCAAAGATAGGATAAAAAAACTGCAATATTTCAACTTTTCACGTATTTTTTGACTTTTATATTCCATGAAATTATTTAAACATGCACATCTCATTCGTTTTAAATCAGATTGTCATACGGTTCTTTCTAGCATGTAACTGAAAGTTTGTACATAATTTTAAACTATAATTTTGTCACTTTTGGTGTTTTATTCAAGGAATTACAAGCCTTCAAAGTTAGGATATCAAACCTGAAATATTATCAGCTTATCAGCTTTTTTGACTTTTGTATTCTTTGAAAATCATTAAACATGCATATCTCATTCGTTTTAAGTTGAATTGGCAAGAGATTCTTTCCATCTTGTAACTTTGAGTTTGTACATGATATTAGACTATAATTTTGTCGTTTTTGGTGTTATATTCAATGAATTACGAGCCTTCCAAGTTGGGATATCAAAACTGAAATATTTCAGCTATAATTCTGAACTTTATGTATTTTTGACAAATAAATCATATGAAAGGGATCTCAGTAGAGCACTTTTGTATGTTTGTGTTAAGATTGTTAACTTTTGTTGGTGAACTTGATTTATATGTTAGTTGCTTTTATTTGGAAAATTAATTTTGCAACTTATAATATTATAGATAAAGTTAGATTAGTTCTGCATGAAATATGATAAAGTCATTAACTTATTTGATTCAAAGTTCAAACAAATGGTATAAACGATCAAAGTTTCACCGGTCCAATAGGTACAAGAAACGGAAACATATTCATTTTTATGAGTTGTAGCATATTAAACCCAAAAACGTATTCATTTTAACGAGTTGTAGCGTATCAAACCCAACAACATGTTCCTTTTAGCGAGTTGTATCAAACCCAAAAATGTGTTTAACGATTTGTATCATACACATGTAAAGTTTACCGGTCCAATCGGTCCAAGAACTGGAAAACCCACACCTGGACTGGTAAGCCTCATTTGGTCCGGTCCACGGTCCACAATATTCTCCAAAACCGGTCCGGTCCAAATGTTCACCCCAAGTTTTAAGGACATTGTTAGGTTTTTTTGTGATCGTGGTAACAATTTTGCGAATTGTTTTGTGTGTCTACATACTGTTAAAATAAAAAATAAAAAATAAAAAAAATAAATAAATAAGAACCCTAACAAAATTAATATGAGAAAGACATGAAATGACAAGACATACACTGAGTGAGTGACATACATCGAAACTCAATGATAGCAAAACTAGTCAGGGAGGTCACCGACGGAGAGCAGCGGCTAGTAACAAGATGTCGTGAGGAATATGGCAGAGCGAGTACGGAGAGTATGTAGGGGCCAGCGGCGAGGAGGAAGAGGTTCTTTTGGAGATAAATCTCTTCGGTTTGAGCTTTTTAGTTTTTTGAAACGGAAAATAGCTTAGCTAACAAAGTGTCAAAACCGAAAAAAAAACACTATTTATAAAGAAAAGATGCGCTGCTAAAAAGGCTCCTAACTTGGTCATGTTCTTTAGGCGAAATGTATAGACTCTTTGATGAGCTTTAGTGTTGTGAAACATTAAGCATGTGAATATTATACACTCCAGGAGTATTGGCAATTTTTACAACTTTATGAACATATCCAATGATAAATTAAAACACTTGCAATCCCAACAAATAATATAGATTAGGTTGCTCATGACTTCAAGTAACGGGCAATCGACTTCAACTCGTGAGAAGACGCAACTTAGCATTACAAACAATATATGCTTATCAGAATAAAGTCAGGTCAAGAGGAAATACCATAAAACGCGAAAAAGAAATATTACTATTCTGCCATACGATATATTTAAGTTCTAACTAAAAATTAGCAAAATGCAAGAAAAAGGCTTGATTAAAATAGAGCAAATTACAAAAATGGTCCCTATTAGAAACAATATATAGCAATCATGATCAAATCATCAATAGAAATCATGAAGAAATACAATAGAAGCCAAAGGATGTTTGGAAACATACAATTGAGAAAAAAAAATCCATGATGCTATTAGCAAAACTCTAATTATAGCTCCACATAAAAAAATACAATCTAAAGACTCTACCTCCTCACTGTAAACTAATATACATTAAACTCCTCACCAAACAGTAAACTAATATATCTCTCATTAAACTTGAGCCAACTAAAAGTAAATCAAGGAAACGGAAGCATATTCCTTGAATAGCAACAACGCAAGACATTAGTTCAATGCTTTAGGGAAAGAGTAATAAAAACAAACCATAAAAACAAGCACCTGAATTTAAAAATGAACCAAAAGACAAACTATAAACGCATCATGGTAACAAGAGTGGGTGTAGATGTAATGCACTAAAAATTGATACTTGACAGGGATATAATCAACAAACATAGAATCTGGAAGAGGTATCTCACTGAATGTCTCTGCACCCAAATCAAATGCAACCATCATTTGTAACAGCTCCAAATTAGTATAACAAAGCCAATGAAGACGGACGTCATGGCCATCTCATTTGAGCAAGACTTACAGATGCACCTCATTTGAGCAAGTTGTTTGGCCAATAATCGTATGAAAATGTTTGATAAAACTTTGCCTGGGAGGTGCTCCGTAGTCGACTTCAAGTCTACTTTTTTCCTTAACATTTGAAAATTTTCTGGTAAGAGCTGCAAAATAATAGACAAATTAACTTGTTGAAAAAAGGAATAGTAAGATAATAACCAAAAAAATATTAGCACATTTTTAACTTACATATATTGATTTTGAACAAACCCAAACACATTTTAAACTAAACACATCAATTTTTAAGTTTCAACAAACTCTAACCAAACATAGACACTAATATAAACAATAATCACCAACACAACATTTTAAATTAAACACAACTCAAAAGAAACCCTAACAATAGAATATATGAACAATGAGCTTTATATGTGTTGCTTAGTAGACATGGTAAGTTGAGTTCATTGCCTGATTGTCAATTAGTTCATGAAGAATTCAAGCTATAAAAAGAGATACATATTTTAGTCTTGAGTTCTTTTGGGTCAAGACTTCAAATCTACTTCATAAAAATAGAGTGTTGTAGAGGTTTCTGCTTTTGTGGAATCTTGTAAGGTAATTGGTGATAATGTTTTTACTTTGGCCTTTTCAGTTTTGTGGTTACTAGTATTAATTACATAGCGTTTCTTTGGACTTCAATTAGTCAGAACAGTCTTTAGGGTTTTCCCTAACTCAATGTTAGTTTTGCTTTTTGGTGACAAAATATCCAATTGATTGGTTTCCACGTTATATTTCTAGGTTTCACAAATAAAGATGGATTTTTTAAGGACAATATTAGGTTCTGGTGACAAATGTTTTCTTTGCTTGCTGGATTGATCGATCTTTGACAAGAATCGTTACTAACTTTTTGTAACATACAAAGTAATTGGCAACTGGATTTTTTAAGGACAAAATTAGGTTTCACAAATAAAGACTGTCAATATACTCAAAAAATTTTGTTAGTCCATACTCCATACCCAATCTCAAAACACTTAGCCTTGGCTGCAATCGGACCATATAAACCTAAGCAATGGTCATCTTCATTATCATAGTAATTGGCACCTTCATAAAGAAACTCATTATGCAAGGTAAATCCATATGGAATAACAACACCACCGAACTCTAGAAAGACAAAAACGACATAACGTTTAACCCATGATTTACCCACCACATACTCATCCATTGTTGATGATTTTAGTGTCACCATGTCATTTTATGTAATTGGAACTAACATGTGAGCTAAGGATCTTCATAATTTGTACTATATATGTGTACGGGTTTTGTGGGGGTGCACGCATGTATAAGATCGAATTAGAAGCCGATTTGACGACAAGTCTGGGTCCAGGGTTTCCAAAGCGGCAGCACCCTTTGGTATGGTCCAAGGAGCAGAGCCCCTGGCGGGGTTTGGGGCAGCGCCCCAAAAACTCTCCGAATTTTACATATGGGAACATAGTGGAAAAATCGATTTCTTGAGGGTGATTATGGTAAAACTAACGAAATTCGTTAGTTTTGGAAACCCTAAATTCTCATTAAAATCTGGATTTCCCTGACTTGCTTCTAAAGCAACCCATCACGGCCAGCCCTAAGAGGCAAACCCTAATCTCGTTTATTATAAATAAACGGATCTTCACTTTCAGAAGACACAAAAAATCATTAGCTCTCTTTTTCTTCAAACGAACATAGAATCCTTCTAGCAATTTGACTTACGATTTATATGCCTAGATTCGTAAGTGTCCTTTTGGATTATCCTAGGTTGAATTTCTTGCAACCCAGGCATAGGGTAGAAATATCAGTTCGGAAAGTGTTCATACGATCCACGGGGTATCCAGATCTCCAACATAAACCCTAATTCCTCCGACATCCATCACCCACACCTCACATCCACAATTCCTACTACCAAACATCACACAAAGCTTTCCACCCAAAAATCCTAAAGAATATTCATTGACATCTATTATAAGATCTGGGAGAGCCATTAATTTAATGGAATGTTTCTTCACCCAAAATCGAATGCAAATATTTTTTTAACTTCCAATATGAATCAGCATAATCAAACCAATGAACATGGCCATCATGACCATCTACACAAAATTCATTATAATGCATAGCCCTTAAGATTTTAATATGCGATGGAAACATGTGAGGGATTAACTGCCAGATACCCTTTCTCATGATATACACCTCAACTTTGTAATCAACAGTTTCTGTACCAACATCGATATCAAGTGTTGGATATGGAGATAAGGATAGTTAGTCATCTGATTTGGGATCATATCCAAACTGAGTAGGAATTATGTTGTAGTCAGTATCAAGGGGTTCTCAATACTCGTTGGTTGTTGTGTTAAAGCCATTTTCGAGTGCTAAAGAAAACTATAAAGGTCGATGAATTTATAATACTTGGCCATGCCTATTCGGAAAGGAGAGTCGGTCGTTCAAAGTTCAAGGTAGCAGGAAATTAAACTCACAGTATTTAGTCCCATTCATTTATATTTAATGCAAATATTGTAACGACAAGAAATTTCAAACCAAATTTTTCATTTTTAATACTCATAAAACATATGTCTCTTCATTAATTCTCAAAATAAATCAACAAGTTTTCAAAAAAAATATACAAATCCAGGATCCATAAACATAGCTCCATAACAAGGGTCTGTGTGTACAATCACGCCGGTGCCTTCCCACGATCCTCTGAGGCACCTGAAACACATAACACATAACACGGTAAGCACGAATGCTTAGCGAGTTCCCCAAAATACCACATACAACAATTTAGCCACTAGAGGCTGTACTCTGTAAGACTCTCCGGTCTATGTGTCTCAGCGGGACCCTCCAGTCCCGTAGCTCGTTGGTCCTTCTGGTCCGGTCTAGCTCGTTGGACCCTGCGGTCCGGTCTAATTGAGAACCCTCTGGCCTCATAGTTCGTTGGACCCTCCGGTCCGGTCTAAGCAACAAATAATATAGCATACAATACATATCACACAACCATACATAACTCAAGCAAGCGCATAAGACCCTCTAGTCACACATAGTTTCCACTCTAGGTAAAGTATAGTGAGAAGACTCACCTCGTAAGCTAGTAAGTAAAAGCCTCGTGCTCCGGAATCCTCGATCTAGCCTCCGCCTAATCACAAGGATAATATCTATAATTAATACCTTCCTCATAATCGACTACACGACTCATTTGACCAACCCTAAAGTCGACAGAAGTCAATTCCAGTCAATAGTCCAATTTGACCAGACTCGCCGAGTGCACTCGTGCGACTCGTCGAGTCCCATCGATTCTCAGCAATCTCATGAAGGTCCAGCTCGTTGAGTTAACCCCTAACTCGCCGAGCTATCGCATGATCGAGTTCATCGGGACAAACCCTAACCGGCTCGTCGAGTCGGCTCATCAACTCGGCGAGCCCGTTCGGTCTCAACTTGTATTCAGGTGATTTCAAGGCAAAAAACTCTCTCACACTCTAGATCTAAGCTCTCCAGGCTTGAATATCACGTAAAGCCTCGAGCTTTACGTTCATGCATGGCACTAAAGGGCTAAAAATGCCAAGAACAAGCTTGAGAAGGAGTCTCTCATTCAAGGGGCTATCATGGTTGAATAAAGCAGGGGACTTTCGACTTTAGGGACCTCACAAGGTCCAGATCTGATGTCTATTTCTAAGAAGGTGCTCAAACCTTCAAGGTCCCCAAAATAAGATGGAAATGAAGCCCTAACTCTAAAACCATGAGATCTATCCATACAAGAGAAAAAGGTACGAACTTTATACCTTGAATAGAAGCTCCTGGATGTCTAAGCAGCAGATCTAGCAACCTCTTCACAATCCTTGCTTGGAATCCTTCTTCCCTCTACCAAAATGCACCAAAGATCTCAAACAATGGCTCAAAACTCTCTCAAAAGCTCAAGGGGGCGATTAGGGTTTCTCTCAGTGAAAGGAAACGGATGAAGAGCCACAAATGAGGCTATACTTATCCTTATATAGGCCCCAAACCCGGGGATTTAGGGTTTCAACTCACAGCGCCTACTCGGCGAGTCTACTCCCGGACTCGTCGAGTAGATTATTAAACCCACGTGGCCATCCCGACTCTACTCGGCGAGTTGTAGCGCCAACTCGTCGAGTAGGTCAATGAATCCTCAAAAATAAATACTTAAAATAACATACATGGGAATCCGAATGTTACAAATATTCTTTAAACTCCAATAACGCCAATTGAATCAGCTTCCCCATGTTAAATCTACATTTACCTCATTAGACCTAATTGGATTATAATAAACTAAAGATATCTAAGAATGTGAATTTTGTATGCTCTGTTTTTTGTTCTTGAAATATTAGGAGATGTATTTGATCAACAAAAATTAAATGATGCCACAAAATGGTGCTATTTAGCATCCTTATTTCCATTAAATAATGTTTTGGATTATCGTTAATTTAGTAATTATCTAATCTAAAGTGTTGTAAGAAAAAACAATTGGGCTTGGATAAGTTGCAACTTGTAGAAGTGAAAATTTTGAGGACGTGACGACCTGTCTACAAATAGCAGACAAGAGGGTCTATGTGGTCTTGATGTGGATGTCTATAGAGTGATATTAAGGACTCTCCGCATATTTTCAAGATAATCATACCCATTTATGCTTTCTCAATTCTTTCAATGTCTCAACAACCAATAATTAATATAAACAATAAGGTTGGTAACTTGCTATAGGTAGAGAAAACTTGGAAATAGAATTTGGTTCTAGTCTAGAAGAAAAGTTATTTAGATTGTCATTTTATAACAAATTGGGGTTTTTTATTATTGGTTTTAGGGTACCGATTCGACCTACAAATCAAATGTGAGAATTTGTTGAATTTATTGTACACCATTTCAATGAAATCTTTTTGGCCACTAACGGACGACTCTTCATTTGTTGAGTCTTAAATCTCAATGGGAGATTATCAAAGGGGATGTGATGAGCTTTGTCAAACACTTTGAATATTCCGGGACTCTAATTTGTGAGGAGTTGCAACTCATCCTTTATCACCCTTGTCCTGAAGACTAAGGACCCTCATTGTACCTTGGGAGAGGCTAGGCCCATGCAAATCACTAGCAATGCATTAGGGTTCTTGTTCATTTTGGTGTTATTTTGAGTACTATTAATCAACATTAATAGAAGCTTTTGGTTTTGTTTTCAGTCAATGAATCTTTTTACAAATCAGTTCATAGCAAAACACAACCAACTATAGGCCAATTACCAAAATCCATACTTGTCCTCTTTTACAACCAAAAGTCTTGGCCATAACTAACTCAGATTATATACAAAGAATTATAAGAAATCACAAGTGTTTTTTATGAACACGACCTCTTAAAAAGCTTCACACTATTTTTGTGAGATTCTAAGAAAAGGGGCTCAACCGGACTCTTAACCGATCCCGAGCCCAAAACTAACATATGTAACGAGGCCTAGTAGAAAAATCTATGAAGTCTTATAATCGGGCCTCCATAAGTAGTCATAACTCCGGGCTAGCTAGCCCTTTTAATTGATTTTTCTCTATAAATTTTTTTAAAAATATATATATAGTATATAAAATATTTAGCAAAGATTTATTAATGTATCAACTACTAAAACTGTTATTTGGCTCTTTTTTTTTTTTGAAAGCATAGAGTATGCAAACCTCTAGTGTTTCCACAAGATATGAGTTTACAGCTGTAACGAAATTTATTTCATTAGACTTCACCTATACATATTGGTCTAAGAAAATTAAACATGCTCCTTGAATAGAAAATAACGCTATACACTAAAGTTAAGTACTCAACATAAACCTAATTCTGAAAAATATTATCAGGAAAGTCAATATAAAAAAAGATAGTATATGTAGAACCAATATCTTGGTTATTATTTCCCTTGGACCATTATCCATCCTATTGATGCCTGTTTTCAATTCTGCAAAGTTATCAGTGATGTTGAAAGAACTAATCTCAGGTTTAACAGGTACTATCCAAACAAGATTGTCCACATACTCGAGAATTTTGATCATGCCCATACGTGTAGCCGAAGTATTGATGATTTTAGCGTTTGCTGAAATTGGATCGTAAAAAGCTAAACCTTCAGGATATCCATAAAAAACAAACTCACTATGTAATGTGAATCCAATTGGAGCTATACCACAAGACTTTGAAAAAACATGACGTTTGACCCATGATTCAGCCACCCTATACTCTTCCATCACCCACACCTCGGATCTTCCACCTTTAGCTCTTGAGATCACACAAAGCTTTCCAGCCAAAATTAGTGGTCATGATGATGTAGTATAGAATCTGGAAAACGTATCTCACAGAATGTCTCCACACCCAAATCAAATGCCACTATCGTTTGTGCCTTCATTTCCTCATCAATATAACCAAGCCAATGAAGATGACCATCATGGCCATCTACACAAACTTCATGTTGAAGATGAATCCTTGTCACGTACGATGGAAACCTTTGAGTGATTAAATACCAGGAAACTTTTCTCATGCTATAAATTACAATTTGCTGCCAATCTTGAATGAAATATCGGTTAGACTGACTGGTACTGGTTCGTCGGTCAACACCCGTAAACTTAACGATTTTGTAATCATCGTGTGGAAAAGTTGCCTCCAAAATTAGCAAGTGGCAAATAGTTCAGGGGTTATTTCCGTAACTTATCATTTACTATTCATAGTTTGACTATGAATAGTAATATATATAAGAAATGTGAAATAATAATGGACGGAGACTTTGACTAATATATATGAATTAGAAGATGGAGGCGCAGCAATTTTGGTCATAAATGGAGGCGCCTCACATTGCCAACCTTTTGACCATAAATAGTAATATATATCTATTTGTTATTCTAATTTGGTAGGCGCAAATTCTTTGGACGGCATATGTAGTTCAATTCGTTTGGTATTCCTTTGGCTATAAATAGCCTAACCCATTTCATTACAACATAACCCCACGAACCAAATCAAAATATATATATATGTATAGTAAAGCATTACATATATATATATATATATATATATTGATACACCACCGTATATTTTAGCTCTCCCACTCTATTTGTAATCTCTTTCATAATCCCTGTAAACACTGCAAATTATAGTGAATTGTTTCTCGGCTTCCTCCGCCCGTGGTTTTTTTCCCGATTTGGGTTTCCACGTAAATTCCTGTGTCTCTATTCTATTTATTTTATTCGTATTTCGTTGTGATTATTACGCTTTGATAATTTTTTATCCCATTCCGCATTGAGCTAATATTATTTAAGTCAATTTGGATCCGTCGTATTTTACAACAATTGGTATCAGAGCTTCCGGGTTGTGATATTAGCTCGTTGGGATCATTTTATCAAGTAATTAATCATGTCTTCGGTAAAATACGATATTCCACTACTGGATCGTAACACCCGATTTCCGTTGTGGCAAGTAAAGATGAGAGACATTCTCATTCAGATGGATTTACACAAGGCGCTCTTGGGTTTCAATATGATGCCCGATACATGGACCGAAGAAGAAAAGGAGATGAAAGATCTGAAGGCTTTATCCCAGATTCGTTTGCACTTGTCAAACGATGTTTTGCAAGATGTTCTAAAAGAAACGTCAGCAGCTTCTTTATGGCTAAAGTTGGAGCAACTGTTGATGACCAAGAGCTTACCAAACAAGTTGCATTTGAAGCAACGGTTGTTCAATCTCAAGATGATTGAAGGAGGCTCTTTAGCTGAACATATATCCACATTTAAAGAGTTAGTAAATAACTTAGAGAATATGGATGTTCAGTATGAAGATGAAGACTTGGCTCTATTCTTACTATCGTCGTTGCCAGAATCCTATAGCCATTTTCGTGATACTATTATCTATAGCCGTGACACTCTAGTTTTAGATGAAGTCTATACAGCTTTGGATTCCAAAGAGAAGATGAAGCATATTACTGGTGGTGGTTCAAGTGATGCTAAAGCCGAAGGTTTGAATGCCAGAGGAAGAACAACAGAGAGAAGTAGAACTTCTCAATCTTCCAACAGAACCAGATCCAAGTCAAAAGGCAAACGAAAGTTTTGCAACTATTGTCACAAGAAGGGACATGTGCTTGAAGAATGCTTCAAGTTGAAGAATAAAGAAAAAGAGAAGACGGCAGCAAATGGCAAACAAGCTAGCACTTCGGGTGAAGCCGATGTAGCTGAGGTTGAAGGTATTGGAGAACTTTTGACAGTTTATTCAGATAAACTGGATTCCACTGGTGATTAGATACTCGACTCTGGTTGTACTTTTCATATGTGTCACAACAAAAGTTGGTTTTACACATTTGAAAAGGTTAACCAGGGCTATGTGTTGATGGGTAACAATACTACATGTCCAGTTCTTGGACATGGTTCAGTCAGGATCTGTATGTTTGACGGAGTTATTCGAACCATGGGGGATGTTAGATATGTTCCTGACCTCAGAAGAAACGTGTTATCTCTCAGTTCCTTTGACAAAAAGGGATACGAGTTTGCTGGTAAAGGTAGAGTTCTCAGGGTATTCAAAGACGGTTCCGAAAAACTGAGAGCCAAACGAAAAACCTCAGATCTTTACTTTCTTGACGGGCAAACAATTTCGAGTGATGCTGTTGTTGTTTCAAAGTCTCTTTCTGATCCAGATCAGTCCCGTCTTTGGCACCTTCGACTCGGCCATATGAGTTTTCAAGGCATGTTAGAATTGAGTCGAAGAGGTTTACTTGGTCAACAAAAGATTGTTGATTTGGATTTCTGTGAAGACTGTGTATATGGCAAGGCAAAACGAGTAAGGTTTGCAAGTGGTATCCATACAACGAAAGGACCACTTGATTATGTCCACTCGGATTTGTGGGGACCGGCTCGAGTTGCTTCAAAAGGTGGAGCTATTTATATGCTCACTATTATTGATGATTTCTCCAGGAAGGTGTGGTCTTTCTTCTTAAAACATAAAGGAGACGTTTTCTCTACCTTCAGAAATTGGAAAGTTCAGGTTGAAAAGCAATCAGGTCTGGTGCTAAAGTATCTTCGTACGGATAATGGACTTGAGTTTTGCTCAGAAGAGTTTAATGTCTACTGTCAAAAGGAAGGCATTACTCGACATCGCACAGTAGTCCATTCACCTCAACAAAATGGTGTAGCTGAAAGGATGAATCGCACCATTATGGAGAAGGTCCGGTGTATGCTTTCTAATTCCAAATTGCCAAAGTCTTTTTGGGCGGAGGCTGCTTCGACTGCTTGCTATGTTATTAACCGATCACCGTCACGAGCAATCGAGAAGAAAACTCTGTTTGAGTTATGGTCCGGTAAACCTGCCAATTATTCAGATTTAAAACCATTCGGATGTCCAGCGTATGCACGAGTTGACAATGGGAAGCTAGAACCAAGAGCAATCAAATGCGTTTTTCTTGGGTACAATCAAGGTGTAAAGGGTTACAAGTTATGGAGCTTTGATTTGAAGAAAATTATCATCTCAAGAGATGTTACTTTTGATGAGTCTGCTATAATTCAACCAGTTGCTGACTCTTCTAAAAGAACAGATGCATCAGATGTATCATCCGAAGCAAATAAAGAGAATGCTCAAATGGAGGTGGAGCTTCCTACTTCACCTACCACTAATCAGAGTACAAATCAGCATCAAGATTCTTCTTCGTCGGATGAGCATGTTGTTGGTGAAGATTCAACACCTTCACAACCACAAGCTACTACTCCAAGCATTGCAAGAGATAGACCGAGAAGACAGATTATTCCTCCGAAGAGGTATGCTGAATCTGATTTGGTTGTCTATGCTTTTATTGTTGCTGATAATATTGAGTCCGCAACGGAGCCTACGAATTATGACGAGGCTATCGAATCTGAAAACTCAAATGATTGGATGCTCGCTATGCAAAATGAGATGGAATCTTTGCAGCGAAACAGTACTTGGAATTTAGTTCCTATTCCGAAAGGGAAGAGACCAGTTAAATGCAAATGGGTCTACAAGATCAAGGAACCTGTCAACCCAAATGATAAACCAAGATACAAAGCTCGGTTAGTAGCTAAAGGCTACAGTCAGATTCCTGGTATTGATTACACTGACATTTATTCCCCAGTTGTCAAACATACTTCCATTCGTGTATTGTTGGGGTTGGTTGCTTCTAACGATTTTGAGTTAGAACAACTTGATGTCACTACAGCTTTCCTAAATGGTGAGCTTGAGGAAGAGATTTTTATGCAACAACCTGAAGGTTTTGCAGTTCCTGGAAAGGAGAACTACGTATGCAAATTGAACAAATCTCTTTATGGCCTCAAGCAGTCTCCTAGACAATGGTACAAGAGGTTCGATTCTTTCATGACCAGTCACAAATTCAGCAGGTGCACCTATGATAGCTGCGTTTATTTCAAGAAAGGTGACAATGGTTCAAAGATCTACTTACTCTTGTACGTGGATGACATGTTGATTGCAGCAAAAGATATGAAGGAGATTCAGAAGTTAAAAGACCAGTTGAAAGCTGAATTTGAAATGAAGGACTTAGGAGCTGCCAAAAAGATTTTAGGTATGGAAATTATTCGTGACAGGAAGTCTAGGATCTTGCATCTTTCTCAGAAAAGTTATATTGAGAAAGTCCTAAGACGCTTCAGTATGCACGAAGCAAAGTCTGTCAACACACCTTTTGCAGCTCATTTCAAGCTATCATCCGCTTTGAGTCCTACTAATGAGACTGATATGGCTTACATGGCACGTGTTCCATACTCTAGTGTTGTTGGATCTTTGATGTATGCTATGATCTGCACGCGCCCTGATTTGGCTTATGCTGTTAGCATGGTTAGTAGATACATGGCGAACCCGGGGAAAGAACACTGGAAAGCAGTACAGTGGATTTTTCGTTATTTACGCGGTACGTCTTCTATGTGTTTACGTTTTGGTAAATCTAACACTGGGGTGTTCGGATATGTTGATTCAGATTATGGCAAAGATTTGGATAAACGAAGATCAATTACAGGGTATGTGTTTACTCTAAATGGTTGTGTTGTTAGTTGGAAAGCCCAGTTACAGTCTACAGTTGCCCTGTCTTCTACCGAGGCAGAGTACATGGCGATTACAGAAGCAGTTAAGGAAGATATCTGGTTGAAGGGGTTATTTGGAGAACTTGATGATAGAATAAAGGTGACCACAGTTTTCTGTGACAACCAAAGTGCTATCTTCTTGAGTAAAGATCAAATGTTTCATGACCGAACAAAGCATATTGATATTCGTTATCATTTTGTGCGGGATATCATTGAAAAAGGTGATTGTGTTGTGGACAAGATTCATACAGATTATAATCCCGCTGATATGTTCACTAAAAGTCTTCCTATAGCCAAGTTCAAATTATGTTTGGACATGGTGGGTGTTTCTGATCGCAGTTGAGCCTGAAGGCTCGTGGTGGAGGAAGTATTATTTATTTTTCGGAAACAATTTTTTCTCTATATAAAAATTTGCAGGTTCTTATGGAAGTTTTAGAGTTTGGTGAGCTATAGGTTTTGACTAATCGTAAAGCATGACTTGCTTAATTTTGATGTCAAGGTGGAGATTGTGGAAAAGTTGCCTCCAAAATTAGCAAGTGGCAAATAGTTCAGGGGTTATTTCCGTAACTTATCATTTACTATTCATAGTTTGACTATGAATAGTAATATATAAGAAATGTGAAATAATAATGGATGGAGACTTTGACTAATATATATGAATTAGAAGATGGAGGCGCAGCAATTTTGGTCATAAATGGAGGCGCCTCACATTGCCAACCTTTTGACCATAAATAGTAATATATATCTATTTGTTATTCTAATTTGGTAGGCGCAAATTCTTTGGACGGCATATGTAGTTCAATTCGTTTGGTATTCCTTTGGCTATAAATAGCCTAACCCATTTCATTACAACATAACCCCACGAACCAAATCAATATATATATATATATATATATATATATATATATATATATATATATATATATATATATATTGATACACCACCGTATATTTTAGCTCTCCCACTCTATTTGTAATCTCTTTCATAATCCCTGTAAACACTGCAAATTATAGTGAATTGTTTCTCGGCTTCCTCCGCCCGTGGTTTTTTTCCCGATTTGGGTTTCCACGTAAATTCATGCGTCTCTATTCTATTTATTTTATTCGTATTTCGTTGTGATTATTACGCTTTGATAATTTTTGATCCCATTCCGCATTGAGTTAATATTATTTAAGTCAATTTGGATCCGTCGTATTTTACAACACATCGGTTTTTGGATCAAAACCAAACCGGATATGGCATCTGTTGGAATAATTATAACCAGGGGAAGGAATAGAAAGTGGGGGGATATTTAGCATGGTGTTGAGAGAAGGGTTCCAAATGTGAACAGAAAAATAGTCATATGATGTGTGAGAAAAACATATTAGGCCATTAACAGAACCTATAACTCTACAAAATCTTCTCTCGGGATATATCGGGAGTTTGATGAAATTAGTGAGTTCGAGATGGGGAGAACGAGTGGAATGTGCTGTGAATAATCTATCCTCAAAAGAAAATTCTTCATCCAAGAACACCAATAGAATTTTATTGTTGTTATGGATGGAACGATGCAGGTGACATTTTATGAAAGAGGTTTGTGATAAGAGAGCATTCCAAGATTTAGAGACACACCTCATTTGAGCAAGCTGTTTTGCTAATAAACGGACGAATATTTCTGATAAAACATCTCCTGGGAGGTCATCCATGGTCGCTTGCTGCTGTGGTGAAGCCACTTTCGAGTATCAAAGGATTATGGTGGACCAAGTTTCAGTTGCCCGATCTTTTGAAACAAGTTATTCGTCATTCAAGCACGAGATATCAGAGTGTTTTTCTGTTTTGGATTTTTAAGGAGGGAGAGATCTCTTTCCTTTTTATATATTTAGATTTATTGATACGCGTCTTAGTAAAAGAAAATTATTTTTCGAAAATAAGTTTAAAGATGGTGACAGATGCCCACAACTCCATTTTAGCAAAAACATATTTAAAAGTGACCATAGCCCCCTTTTGCCAAATACAGTAATACTCGAAAGTGATGCATATTCAAAGTCAATCTTCATTAATTGGGCACGATGCATGCCATATGTGGTGCCCAAACTGATCAGCTGTACCATATTAAACATGGTTAATTAGCCTTTAAGCTCTTCCAATACTCGTCGCCCATTATGTATATGTTGGTAAACTATGAATTTATTTGCAAAAAAGGGGCAGTTTTTTTTAAATATATGTTTTTATCATCTAAGCTAGTGTTTAACCAAGATCAATAGATTCACATTAAACTCGTCACTAAACAATAAACTAATATATCTCTCATTAGACTTGAGCCAACTAAAATTAAATCAAGGAAATGGAAACATATTCCTTGAATAGCAATAACGCAAGACATTAGTTCAATGCTTTTTGGAAAGAGTAATAGAAACAAACCATAAAAAAACAACCTACTGAATTTGAAAATGATCCAACATGTCCAATGTTAAAACGTACCCTGCCAACAAGAGAGGGTGTAGATGTAATCCATTAAAAATTGATAGTTGGCACAGGAAACTAATCAAGAAACATAGAATCATACAGAGTAGATATAACAAAAAGGGAAGAAGTAGATCTGATGTGTTGCCTTTTGACCATCCACCATCCCATTGATATGAAGCATCTTCAAAATGGAAATTGAGAGATGTTACAAGACTATCAACATACTGCACAATTTTACCTACGTTATTTAGAGGACACGGATTTTCAAAGTTTTTAGGCTTAGATGCAATTGGATCATACAAAATAAAATGATTAATGTAGACTTGAAAAAGGAATTCATTGTGTAATGTGAATCCATATGGATATATATTAATAGCACCAACATCAAACTTGGAAAATGCATGACGTTTGACCAATGATTCATCCACCCCATAATCATCCATCACCCACATCTCACAGTCATCACCATCTCTAACCCTTGACATCACACAAAGTGTTCCAATTAAAACTCTTAATACATTCCAGCAGTGCCGATGGTATTGTTGTATAGAAATCTGGAAGAGGTATCTCACTGAATGTCTCTGCACCCAAATCAAATGCCACTATCATTTCTTGCTTCCACCTCAAATAAGTATAACAAAGCCAATGAAATCGGCCGTCACGGCCATCTACACAAACTTCGGTTGTACACATAATTAGTCTCATGTGCAACGGAAATCTTTAAGTAATTAAGTCTTAGGAACCCTTTCTCATGCTATAGACCGCAACTTGTGGTACAAGGCTTGTAAGCTTAACAACTTTGTAATCATCAATTTTGGGATCATACCCAAACCGAAAATTGGTTTTTGTCTGAGAATCACTCGAGGGCAAAGGACATGGCGGGAGAGTTAATACCGTCGATAAAGAAGGATTCCAAACATAAATTGCATAATCACCGGATGGCAAAGAACATGGTCCATAATTAAAACATATTCAGCCATTTGTAGATCCAATGACATTTCCATAACTAATTTCAATTTTGGGATTAACCGGGAGTTTGATGAAATTACTCGGTTTGAGTTTGAGATCAGGAGAACGAGAGTCTAACACCTAGTTTCAGAATGTTTCTATTATCGGGATAGCGGGTCGTAAATGGATCAAGTAAAGGCCTTGGACTTCAAGGGAATAGGGTTTAGACCCTATTGGATGTGGATAATATTGGTTATGTGATACAAGCTTTTAGTTTGTGTTTTGGGGTTAAAGGGGTAAAATGGGAAAAGTGATGTTTCGAACTTCTTTCATGAATTAAGAATTTTATTTCGGTATGTTTTAAGTCAAAAGCAATTAGATAGGATTGTGGGGCTCTTCAATACTTTTTCGTGCATATAAATAACGTCGAAAACGGAGTTCAAACGAAGAAGTTATGGTTGTATGAAGTTGAAGTGGAAATTGGGAACTTTTGAATTATGCATGGCATAACTAAAAGTTACGCAGGGCGTAACGCGAGTTTAATGAATTACGCAGGGCATAATCTGGGCAGATCAAAACCTTAAATCTTCGGTTTTGAGCCCTATTTAAGGGCTCTAACTTATGGGGAACCCTCTCATTACCAGCCTCTATCACCTAAGATCATTCCTTGAGAAACCATAGCCTCCTCTTATTTGTTTTTTAGCTTTGGCATCATTTATGAGCTTATTTCTTCATTAGAAGGTTGAATCTTGAAGAGCAAGGTGGTGGCAAAGTGTATAAAAGAAGAGTTCAAGTATAGATCTAGCAAGAGTACATTATTGTTGGACCGTTGTGAGTAAAAAGCTTTTAACATGCTCATTGGTTTCATAGATCTAGTTATTTGTCATATTTGCCACTTTTTCTTCATATTAGTATAAAAAGTTTAGATCTTGATAGTTTGTGGCCTTAATATGGATAAAGTTGGAAACTTTATCCATCTAAACATCATATTGATTCAGATTTGAAGGTTGGAGGCGTGGACTTAACGGATTAAGTCGAGAAAGATGCATTTTTGGTCCTTTTAAGACTTAAAGACTAGATCTTGGTTGTTTGGATCATCCTAATGGATAAAGTTGGAAACTTTATCCATTATGGAGCTATTAGGATCCAGATCTGAGCTTGGAGTGAAATGTCTTAATGTATTAAGTGCTTAAAATGAAGTTTGGCAAAGGTACGACGTCCATAATCTGGGCTACGCACAGCGTAGCCTGATTCTTGCCCGTTCTCTGAATAAAACTCTACACCCTATAAGACGTACACCGCACGTAATTCAATGAAAGGTAGACCGTTGACTTTTAGACCAGTTTAACTTTTGGTCAACTGTAAGGGGTTGAGGATTTAGAGGGGCAAAATTGTCTTTTGCCCAAGTGAGGATTTATCTTGGTATTTGGACTTGCTGAGACAATTTTGCCCCTCTAAATCCTCACTTGGGCAAAATAGTCATATACCAAATAAGTCTTAAGGAGAAACAACTTATAAGCCTTCTCTTTGTCTTGCAATTTAATTCATGAGTTAAAGGCTTATAAGTTGTTTCTCCTTAAGACTTATTTGGTATATGTCTTGAGGCTTAAGAACAACTTATATACAAGTGAAGACTAACATGTTTTAGTGGTTTACTTTTGTTTGGTAGATACCTCTAGAGAACTTCTACTTTGGAGCTTCTTGTCAGCTTCATCAATTTTCAATCTCCCATGAGAATCTAAGTCTTCAAATGTTATAATACTTTTTCCTTCAAATGGTTAATTTAATCTTTCTCTGCTTTACAAAATGATCATTGGTGGATTAAAATGGTTTTCAATTTATTCAAATCTTAAAATGCTTTCGTTGTTAATCACGTAGTTTTGACACTATAATTAGCCCATTTTTGAATAAAACTCAACATATACCAAGTCAAACGTTGTAATGGTCGCCTAAAAGTCAGCCGAAATAATTAAGGAGACACACATTGAATATAGAAACCTTTATGCTAAAGAGTTTCTCAAGAGGCGCCATAGAGAATTGTTAAAGATCATTCGAAATGGTACCTTCAATGTATAGTTAATTGACTTTAATATTTTATATTGTTTAATTCACTTCTTATTAACTTTAATTATTTTATGTAAAAATGGCTGTGGGAAATATGAGAAGGGAAAGATGACTATTTCATGTGATTTTGGAAGTTTAGGATTTGGAAAAGAGAAGAGAGGAGCAAAAAAACTAATGTGCAACTGACGTTATGGAAATATAACGTAATTTGTCGCTGGGTTGTCGAGATAGTTTTATGTATTGGCGACTTCATAATCCTTCACCAATTCTTTATATAAATAAGCTTCGCAACTATCATTTTTAAGGACTGCAAATAACACTCAATGAGAATAAACAAACTTAAGCATTATATCATTAAAAAAAATCTCTTATCCCTAATCTGTGATGAAATAAAAGTAAATCGAATGTAAGAGCAACCAAAATTTTCTAGCATATTCATTTTACACAACCAAAGAATGTTTACTTATTCAATCACAAAATTCAAATATGTTGTGTATAAGTAATAAAAAAAGCTTGCAACCTTATATATTTGTTGAAATTTTTCACAGATATATTTGTCCCCGATTAGTATGTTTCGGTTGCTAGTTCAATCACAAAAAAGTAATAACTTGTTAGTTATTACAAGCAATTTATGCTTAATTGTCTTTTAATCTTTGGTCTTGAGTTCAAAACTCTATATACAATACTAAAACATAACAAAAAATAATATATTTGCAATAAAGCTTAGTGTCTTTTAATCTTTAGTCTTGACCTCAAATTTTGTGACCCTCAATTGACTCATTCAACGACATAAATAAACAGGCTTTCAAATAAGTCAGTAGAAACATCAATGTTCCAAAAGCTCAAATTATATAGTAATAATTAAGTAATGAAGTAATACTACGTTTCTGATTAAAATTTTCTCAAGAAACATACTACAAAAAAGTTAGTTTTTTATAATATCCGAAAAAAGTTCCACCATATACAACTATGTCAAATTGTCAAGTATATTTTTTTTTCGTAGTTTCTAGTGATGGAGATTTTGTTTCAGGAGTCGCATAAGTGAAATGCTACCTTGTGTTCTTTTTTCCACATCTTTTTCCACTCCTCTTTTTCCATGCTACATACACATTATTAAACACATTATTGACTTATTGTTTTTTTAAGAATTCAAATAAAATAAAAATAAAAATAATGTTAACCTTTGGCATCTCAGTGGCATCTACAGAATCCAAGATGTTTATATTCCTTAGCATCACAGAAGAAACAGGTCTAAGCCTCCTATTAAATTAAGAAAAATAAATCAGGCGTATGTATATGTTTGTGTAACGTTGTAGACTTTTCAAAGACAATGTTATAATAAGAAGAAATAAAAAGTATAATCCTATAACAATAATAATAATGAATAAATGAATAAACATACCTTTTTGGCTTCACAGCACTGGATTGAATATTTGATGCCTCTTGCAAATTACTCTTCTCATTTACATCTTCACAGCACACCAAATTTGGAATGTCCTATAATTATAAATAACCAGTAATAATCATATTATTATAGAAATAAAACACAGATTATAATTTATAATGTGCAAAATAGTTTTAAAGACTTCTTCTTTGGATTTTTATACAGGACTAAAAATATTATTAACTGAAAATTGTCCAAAGTATGATTACCAATTGTTGGTTTTTCATATCATGGATCGAAGAAAATCTTGAAAATGTTTTCCATGCACATTAAGCAGACCCAAATTAAAGACTGTTACACACCAAAAACATTATTAATTTAAGAGTAAATTACACGAATGGTCCCTATGGTTTAGGGTAATTTGCGCATTTGGTCCCTAACTTATTTTTTTAACTCGGAAGGTCCTTATTGTTTGTTTTTATTACACACTTGGTCCCTGTCTTACCTAAAAAGACTATTTTTCCCTTGATTTTTTAATTTATATAAATAAACACACCCCCAACCCCACCTCCTTCATCTTACCTTACCTACCCCACCATTTTTCCTTATTTAAATAATAGTCTTTTTAGGTAAGACAAAGCGCGTAACAAAAACAAACAATAAAGACCTTCCAAGTTAAAAAAATAAGTTAGGGACCAAGCGTGCAAATTACCCCAAACTATAGGGACCATTCGCATAATTTACCCTTAATTTAACTTCCAGTTTCTTTATTTTAGCTTCAAGTTAAAATCACACATTTCTGCTTAATATGTGTGGAAAACATTAACACAAATAAAATGAAAATAAGATGCTATTTAAAAAAAAAAAAAAAAAAAAAAAAAAACCTGTTTTTCTTTTTCTTTTTGTTTTTGTTTTTCCTCCTGTTTAGTTTGGTCTTCCTTTAAAGGGGAAGAAGACACTTCATCTCCATGTACAAAAAAAAAAAAAAAAAAAACATCACAATTCACAACATGCTAATATGTTATAACATAAAGAAATTAAAGTAAAATGATATAATAAATAAATCATAGAATTCTAACCTGTTATTTCTCCATTGGTCTCTTTTTCTTCATTTTCTTTGAATTCTTGTTTATCAAGAGAAAGATTTGTATTGGAGACATCGAATTTCTGATCAACGTAATGAAAAAAAAAATCTTAATTTAATTTGTTATGTGCAACTTTTTAATAAATATAATGCTCTTTTATATCAAATTTATTTAAAGTAATGAAACCAGAATATATATACCTCTTTTTGTTCCTGTTTTGGTTGGTTTTCCTTCAAAGGAGAAGAAGAAACTTCATCTTCAAGTACACAAGAAAATGCTGACTCAGCGCCAGCTGGCGCTGCAGTATCACAACCTATGATTCAGGGAAAAGTTACAGTGTGCCACATCAGCTTTCCACTAACTTTTTTATTTAACAAAAACTATTGTTTTTTTAATTAAAAACTTATCACATATCACAGATCTTTTTATATGTACATAAAAAATAATAAATAAATAAATAAATAAAGAATCTTAGATATGTAACCTGCTATTTCTCCATTAGATTCTCTTTCCTCAACTTCCTTGAACTCTTGTTCATCAAGAACAATATTTGTATTTAAGACGTCAATTTTCTGATTAAAAAAAAAAAGCAAGTTTCTCAATGTGATCAAAATAACCAATTATAACTAATTAACTAAAATCTTTTATTCAATAACAAAATTATATTAATTAATTAAATATACCTCGTTGCATTGATCTTCAGATGTTTCAGGAACAATGGATACTGATATAACTTCAACAGAGTTTATTCCCTGATTAAACATAAAATTAATTTCAATTCATGGAAAGCATAATAATACAAGACAAATTTTCATAATTGGTCCCTGTAGTTTGCAAAATATTGCACTTTGAGGACAACTATGAAAAACGTCACACCACTGGTCCCTATGGTTTCGAAAACTGCATGAATGATCCTTCTGGCATTAACTTTTAACTTTTGACTAATTTATATATATACAAAATTTCAAATTTTCAAAATTGATCCTTGAGGTATACACAATTTTCAGATTTGGTCCAAGGGCATTTTGGTCATTTAGAAAAAACTAACTAGTCAAAAGTTAAAGTTAACACTAGAAGGACCATTCATGCAATTTTCAAAACCATAGGGACCAGTGGTGTAACGTTTTGGTTCTTGAGGTATACATAATTTTCAGATTTGGTCCAAGGGCATTTTGGTCATTTAGAAAAAACTAACTAGTCAAAAGTTAAAGTTAACGCTAGAAGGACCATTCATGCAATTTTCAAAACCATAGGGACCAGTGGCATAACAATTTTCATAGTTATCCTCAAAGTGCAATATTTTGCAAACCACAGGGACCAATTATGAAATTTTATCATAAAACTATAAAATAACCCAAAAAATAAAGACTAAAAATTAAATGTCTCCATTAGGAAACTACAAATTACCAAACTAACCTCATTTTGTTCCTGTTTTAGTTGCTCTAAAGGGGAAGATAAAACTTCATCTTCATGTACACAAGTCAGCTCTGAGTCTGACTCAGCGCCAGCTGGCGATAAATTATCAAATGTTTCAGGACAGCTGGCAGCTGATGTGGCTTCAACAGAGGTTATTCCCTGATCAAACATTAAAAAAAATTCAAAATAGAGAGGATAATAATAATAATAATAATTAATAATGGAATTATAAAATATAAAAACTAACCTCTTCTTTTTCATGTTCTTGTGTTATAAGTAACTCTGAATTGTGAACAGTTGACTCTAAATTATCACAACCTATTTCAGTGCTGAAATCTTTGTCTTTAAGTTCCTTTAAATCTTCTTTATCAAACACAACGTATTCATGAGGGGCAATATCGTCTTTCTAATCAACATAATAGTAAACTTATCAGTTTTGGAAGTCAAATTATAAACTTTATATAGTATTTAAACCACATGTATAACAAACATCATACCTCCTTACTCGGTTCTTGAAAACTTTCATCACTTATGGATGTTGAAACATCTTCAACAGAACTTGTACCCTGATAATTACCAAAATAACCTTCATCTTAGAAAAACATACAAAGGAAAAGTTGATAACTGATAGAAAAGCATTAAATACATTAAAACAATTATGTGGTTGCATGACAAGGAAACTAAAGGGTTGTTCTTTTTTTCTTAAAGGACTAAATGTGTAAACCACTTAAATATGAACACACTAATCTTTTACCTAATTACCTATTTACCCTTCTTTTTTCTTTGCAACTCCCCTCACATTAAAAATGACAAAATTATGAAATTTGATTTTTTTTAATGTAAGGGTAAAACGGTCATTTAGTCACATTCATACAGTTTATTATTCAGTCTAAAAAAGAAACATATTTATGTATACAACACTTTTTTCAGACACACTTATCCATACATGACATAATGAGAGAGAGAGAGAGAGAATTCTAAATGAAAGCATACTATGTATTTTCAACTTCATTAAAAGAAGGAAAAATATGTTATTTTGCAAGTAACATACCTCATGAACATGTGAGCTGTTTGCTGACGTGGCTTTTGACTCATTCTCTTCAACCACAAGAACATCAGTTATTGTTTCTCTTCTATATTTAATGAGATTCAATTCAGTCTCCAATGCATTAATCCTTTCTTTTTCAACACTCAGACTATGTCTTAAGGAGTTAACTTCATATTCACTAGCCTGTAAAATGTAAATGTCATAAATAATTTAGAATTTTACAAAATTTCAGTAAAAAAAAATCGATAAAAGACCTTATATTTTGTGTTTTTTTTCTGGATTAAATCTCAAATTATGTTTTTACTAAAAAAGATTTCATTTTTTCCGATTTAGCCCTTTAAGTCATTTTTTTCCACAAAAAAAATAGTAAAATGTGAGAAATTTTTCGAGAAAAACTAAAAAACTTGAGGGTTTTTTTCGGAAAAAAATACAAAGTTGAGGGTTTTTTTAGATTAAACATCACCATTATGAAATTAACCCTTGTGTTTTTTTCCGGATTAAACCTCAGCTTTAAATTTTTTTAAAAGACCTTGAACTTTTTTTTCCAAAAAAACCCTTAACTTTCTAATTGTTTCCGGAAAAACCATCTACTTTTTTATTTTTTTCCGAAAAAACCCTAAAAAAATGCAAGGTCTTTTTTAAGAAAAAAAATAAAGTTTGAGATTTAATCCGGAAAAAACACAAAATATAAGGTCTTTTATGAGATTAACCCTAATTTTAGAATATTACAAAATTTGAGTAAAAAAGACAATAAAAAGGTACTAAATTTCTCACTTCAAACTTACCTCTAGTTTGTTCTTATACTCTTTAAGAACATTCCACAAAGCTCTAGAGAAATTTAGAAGAATATGATTTTCTCTAAATGTCTTTACAGAATCTTTAGTATTTGTTTCAAGAGATTTGTTCTTGTTTACTTCTTTATTGATGTTGTTGCATGGAGTCTCAGCTGATGAATCTTTAATTTCATCAACCTCTTTGACTTTTTCCGGAGTCAACTCTGTCCAAAACAAGTAAAACAGTCTTTAAAACTGTAAAGAATTATGCTCAAAGCCCTAAAAGAAATAAAAAAAATAATAAAATATAGTTTTTGTTTAACCTTCTTTGAGAATCTGATGAAGAATGTCACCCTTCAACTCATTATCCTGAAAGATTAAAGTAAACAATACAAAAGTTATAAACAATTATAGATATACATATACGTATATATACTTAAGACTAATCAAAGATTTGTAAAAATTTATTAATTTACAAAGATAGAAGTTTTGTTTGTAAGTTTATAATGATTAGTTAAAATTAATTAATATATACATTGTTATGAATACCGATCTATGTTCTGTATGTGTCGATATTTGATAAAATCATGAGTTTGTATAATGCAATATAAATTTGAACAAAATGAAAAAAAAAAAGAACACAATCAATCATGAAAATGAAATTTTTGTCATCTGATGAGAGATTTAGGCATTTCAAAATTTGAATCGATTTCCAAAATTAAGATTACGAAACTAAAGGAAGTTTGGGTGTTCCTGAGTTATTGTTAAATTATAGGATTTATATTAAGAGTAAATTACACGAATGGTCCCTATGGTTTGGGGTAATTTACACATTTGGTCCCTAACTTGTTTTTTTAACTCGGAAGGTCCCTACTGTTTATTTTTGTTGTGCACTTGGTCCCTGTCTTACTTAAAAAGACTATTTTGCCCTTGATTTTTTAATTTATTTAAATAAACACACCCCAACCCCACATCCACCTCACCTTACCTTACCTAGCTCACCTTATTTAAATAAATTAAAAAATCAAGGGCAAAATAGTCTTTTTAGGTAAGACAGGGACCAAGTGCGCAACAAAAATAAACAGTAGGGATCTTCCGAGTTAAAAAAAAATAAGTTAGAGACCAAACGTGCAAATTATCCCAAACCATAGGGACCATTCGTGTAATTTACTCTTATATTAATAAGGATGAAGAGCAAAATGGTAATTTAACTTTCATAGAGGAGGATTGGATTTGGAAGAGATGTCATGTGGCAAAATTTGATTCTTTCATTAGAAGAAGAAGAAGAAGAAGAAGAAGAAGATGTTGAAAGAATAAAGATTAGAGTAAGAAAAATACCATAAAAACTTCATTAGTATTGAACTTCATTCTTTTAGATTGTTCTATTTTTGGCAATGTTTGGGTTCGTTTTTTATTGCCAAATGCATTGGTAGGTTGTTCTTCAATATTCTCAAACCTAAAACAAAAAAACCATAAATTAATATCTTTAAGTGCTCAAAAATGATAAATATACACAAAATATTTTACACTTGTCATACTTGATATTCATAAAAGGTGAAGCTTGTCTCAACATATATGATGTATCTTGATAATCTTCTTCTCCTGATTTAGCAGTTAAAATCTACACAAAATGGTCAATTAGTCAACAGATTATGACCAAAAAATGGTATAAAAACATAAATTTTACATAAAAATTTGTATATACCAATGACATTCTCTTCTTTCCTTCCAAAAAATCACGCAAGTATTTAGTCAACTGTCAACAATGAAGGAGAATGTTTGTGTTATAAGTTATAAACTCAATACAAAGAATTGAATTGAAGCTGTAAAAACATATAAACAACATGTGCTTAAACATTAAAGCATTACCATTGAATTTTGAAAGTGCTTGTGAAAAGGCTTCTTTGGGTTCTTCTGATGCTCTAATAATGACTGAAAAGAAAGGGTTCTTAATTTTAAACAAACTAAAAAGTTAATGTTATCATTTTATAAGTTATAACCATAGTTGTGAAACTTATAATACTTACCCTTAAACATAATCCAAAAACCATAGATGTGTTGTTGATGAAATTACTCTCAAGTAATCTAGCTCCCTGTAAAAAACATTAAGTATCAAATTCTAGTAAAAATTGATATAACAATAACAATAAATTCAATAATAACTGATAAAGAATAGTTATTCACCTGATTTCCAGTCCTTTTTTCTCTTTCAGCTCCAGCAAGGTCAACAATGGTCAATATGGCAGTGGAGGGTTGAACACCAGTATGAAAATATGAGTGAAAATCAATGTTCTCATGGTCACTACGAATGTTTATAATGCATTGTGAACGACTGGAAGTATAAAAAAATATGTGTTAAAAACAAATTTTATACAAGAAACCAAAAAGATTAAAACAAGTGACCTTTTAGTGCATATACCTTGATTGGATATTGGAATTTGTCATAGCAGTAGAACGCTTTGACATTCCAATTGCAATTAGAGATTCAGCCTGCTGAACATCATGGATGATTGTCTGTGTATATGGGACAAAGTCAAAATCCCTAATTTATTCAAGATAACTTGAAGAAAAATGCAGGAAATGATAAGGTGATATATGGAAGATGGAAAGTAACAGAACCTCTTTCAGGCCTTTGATATTCGATTGTTGCATGAATAAATCACCTCCTTCTTGTGATAAATCCATTATCTTTTCCCCTTTTCCTCGCTCTGAGTAGATTTCAAACATTGACAGATAGAAAGTCCTGCAGCAATGTATATATGTAACATGATAAGTTTTTGAAATTATGACAGGAAGATGAAGAGAAAGCATATGTAACCCCCAAAATTATCAATAAGAATTGAACATAATGACCTTGAACATTTAGATTCATTGCTCTCCTTCTCTGAAAAGATCTGTCGAAGGGCAAGAGGAACCATACCAGGCTCTCTGGTAGTTCCGAAGACAGTGTGGGTTTTACCAGATCCACTTGGTCCCATTGCTGCTATCATGCCGCTTTTCCCCTTCAAAAAGTCCTCCACCAGTGGATTCACCATTTTCTCGTAGACTTCACTCTGCCAAAATCAAACAATTAACCCTAATCAGTAATCAATCCTCTACAATTTCACGTCATTTATTGGTCTAAGAAATGGAGGAAAACCTGAGAGGATTCAGCACAGAAGACATGTGAAAACCCTTCATAGACTTCAGACTTTGTCCGTCGAGCATCTGCCAAGCTTTGTGGAGGACAAAGCGTGACAGAATGCGAATCGTTCATTTTCAAACATATCTCATTCGTCTTCTTCCCCACAACTTTAGCCGTTTTCGTAGCATCTTTTTTCTTGTTAGGGTTTTGAGGCCAAACATTCTTATGAGCTGCATTCTTCACTGATACTCCAACCTTCGGTTGCGTTACAATCGGTTTTATTCGAAGAAATACTTTAAGTTTCTCAGAAGATGGTGACTCTTTAGGAGACGCAGGCTCTGGAATCTCCTGTTTTTCAGGAATGTCGATGGAAAGGATGTCTTGAATCGGAAAAGAACGTATAGCTGAAGAGGTTTTAGATGATGTAGGCGCTGAGACGGGGACAACGGTGGCAGGAGTGGGTCTGGCTCGCCGGGGAGGGTTTCTCCGGACGGTGACTGTTTTGGGGCACGGCTGCGGACTCTTGATCTCCATTTTGCTGCCGTTTCTTGACGATCGGCGGAAAGCTTCAAATAATAATAACCGGGAAATGTCAAAGTTTGCTTTTTGAAGTTTGCTTTCTTGACCATATCCCTCTTTCCCTCGCTCTCTTTTCCCTCGCCTAAAAGCCAAGGAATGGGTGGGAAGCCCTTCCCTCACTCTTTTTTTTTTATTATTAAATAAAATTAATTTTTTTGTTATGAATTATAATTTTTAAATTAATACTAAACATAAAATTTAATTAAAAATAAAAACCATTTCATTAATTAAAATAAAACTTACATTAAACCTATAATATAAAAAAGTAGAAAATTTAAAAAAAAAACACACACAAACTAAAAATCAAACAAACCAACAACGACCTACGGAAAATATTTTTCAGAATTTTTTCCCTCTTCTTCATCACGAGCTCGAGAGCCGGTCCCGAGAGATGATCGACGTTTTCCATCAAAAACTTCATGTCTTCCATTTCTTGTCTCTCCGCCCGCTCCTTTTTCCTTGTTTCTTCTTTTTCTTTGTCGAAAGCCAAACGTTCAGAGAAATTTAGATTATATCGATCAAACGACGATGTTATCTTCCGCATTTCGTCAATGTCCACGCTGAAATCAGATGCACTCGAAGAAGTCCCTTTTCCCTTTCTCTTCGCTTTGTCCCTACCCATTGGACGTTCAATTTCTTCTAGCTCGAGTTCGTCGTCCTGATTTAAATCTAGACCGACCCGAGCATCGGAGGAGGTTGTGTAACCACTAGAGCCCGTTTTCGTTCGCTTTGATTGTTGGACTCCAAAAATAAAATTCCGCTCGTATTTTTTCCACCTAGGACTTCGGACCAATAATTTCCAACAATCGTGCCACTTGAATGGTTTTCCGACTTCCTCAAGGTAAAACTGCAACGCTTCTTGAAGTATTTCTTCGTCGCCTTGGCCGCTTTTTCGTTGGGTTTTTAGGTTGTTGTACAACCCGTTAATTTTTGAAACCCCCTTTGCTATTTCTCGAAACTTCGAATTAAGTTGATGTTTCGTACGGTAGTCGTCACATTTTCCTAGCTCCTCTCGAAATCATTCTAAAATGCGAAACCAAAAATGTTCTCCCGGTTGTGCGTTTCCCTGAATCGAATCTTCAGAAATATCAACCCAAGCTTTGACCAAAACTAGCTCTTCGTGTGGAACCCATGCTGTCGGCTTTTGTCTTCCCGGTTGTGCGACACCCTCGCGCACTTGTTTTTTTCCCTTTACGTCTTTATGGTGGTGGTGTTGGTTGAGTTTCAGGAACCATGTCTTCTTCTTCAGCGCCATCCGATTCATCGACAAGTTGGTGGTGGTGTTGGGTTTGGGTTTGAGTTTCAGTTTGAGTTTGGGGTTGAGGTTGATTTGGCAATTGTTGATCCGGAAACACAACAAAGTTTGAAAACATTTGCGACGGAACATTTGGAACTTGCATCGGGTAATATTGACCAACATTTTGGTATTGGAATTGTAGTGGGGATTGAATGGGAGCATCGAGTTGGGGGCGGTAAACTCCTTGCGGGGATGAATCGATAGCAAAAATGTTGCGAGGAGGGATGTTTATACTCGAACCATGGCTTTTTTTCCTTCGATCGGAAGTTGGGATTTGCTTGTCGGGATTCATTTTTTTTTGTTGATATAAAGTAGAGAGAATAGAGGATAGTGTGATGTTTTTAAGTTATATGTATGTATTTATAGTAGTGGTAAAAGGATTAAAAAAAAACAAATAAAAACAAAACTAGCCGTTACAGCCAAAAAAAAAATTACATTTTTTACCGTTATTCAACGGTTGTTTTTCAACAAAAAAAAAGGGCCGGCCAATCGCAGCAAGAGAGAGAGAGCGGGAGAGGCTCCCCTCTCCGTTTCCCGCACAACCCTTTCCCGCGCCGACGGTGCGGTGTTCCGCCGGGCGGGAAGCTTCCCGCTTCCGTTCCCCGCGCCCGCTCTGTCCGGCCTAATTGTATCTGGTTTGCTATTCGGGTGTTTGGCCCATATCACAAAAAATAATCCGTCCACACCGATCCTGACCCGTTAAAGAAAATTGGGTCTTGTCAAAGCCCAATCATTATGGATCTTCTTTCAAAGAAGTCCAGCCTGATCGAGTTCGAGATATATAATGAATTGCGAACTTAACTATTGTTTACGGATCTACTTATTGTGTTGTTTCAATACTTTTAGTATCTTACTTTATTTAAACGCTCTAAAAATGGAGACAAAAAGGTATTTATTCTAGGTTTTATATCAGTATTTTGATGAAATCATGAATGTTTTTCTATGAAAGTTGGAAAGTTTTCGACATACCATGAACATTTTCGGTAATAAAATTGCATTTGGCAATATAAGATGTGTAATGACGAATTACATATTGTTTGTGTTTGAGTTTCATCCAATAAAGAAAAAAACTCAGTGGGGGAGGCCCTCATGACCACAAATATGTGGTTCTAAAGAGTAGTGAGTTTGTTTACCTATACGCTAACAGTTAAGAGGGTTCAAGAGTTTGTAAATCTTGGAACCAATGTTTAAACAGCATCTAAGTAATAACTATAACAAACTATAAGTTGAATGTGATTATGGTCACCCGAGTTTCCAATCAATCAAGAAAAGTGACATGTTAATGGAAGATTATGGAAAATCCACAAATAATGAAAGTGAGGAAAAGCTTTAGACCAAACTGAACATTCAAACCATGAGTTATGATGATTAAGTAGTAATGTTGGAATTATTTGTTAAGCAGATATTCAAGATCCCTAAGGTCAAAATTTTCATAGATATGTGATTCTAACGATTCAGGAAAGTGTATATCTACTTCTTTGTTTAATGGTAATTCATGTGGAAGTGTAAGAGACTAATTTTTCATAAGAGTTACTATCATCCAAGAAGTATATATTTATTCCTAAATATTTAAACAAAATGGTTGATGTTTATGGAATACGTAGGAAAATTCTATAACACATACACAATCATTTTCGATAATGTTTTTATTAGTTACTTGATCAATTTGATCAATAATAAATAAAGACAAACAATACTTATGACTCCTAGAATATGTTAATGATTTAGTAATACGAGCTTGTAATAAGTGTTCATATGTAAAATCGATATTTCAATAAGTCTAACAAAATTTCTTTAAATACAAAACTTTACGAAAAATAGTGTTGCGGAATGATATATAAAAATTTACAAATCAAATAAACAACATAAGAAAAAAAAACATTTCTAAAATTTTAAGCTCCAATAATCCATGAACCTAATTAGAACAATTATATCAAGTAGATCCCAAACATAGGTATAACATCCCAAAAATCATAGAAATTCAAATTTTTCAAAAACAACCCATTAACCATAAAGTGTTTACAAAGACCATTGTTTCAAAAGTATAATCATAATCAGAGTATCCCAAAATCCAATATCATAAAAACAGGAAGATATGCATGATCACGCTTTCGCTTGCCCACGATCCTCTGAAGTACCTGAAACAATAAACTGAAATCGTAAACCAAAGCTTAGTGAGTTCCCCCAAAGTACCACCACACAACATAACAAACAACAACATGCAAATATGAGCCTTCAGACTGACTGGACCGCCTCGCAGGGCCTACAGCCTATCTGGACCGCTCTATGGGCCTCCGGTCTGACTAGACTACCTTGCAAGGCCTACCGCCTATCCGGACCGCCCTAGGAATCTTGGCCTTCAGCACAAAGTAGGACCGCCTCAACCCATCCACAATATATCGACATATACAACAGATAAACATAAACACATATCCAACAAATACATGTAATCATACAGATTTACTAGTCTATCATATAACTAGCATAGCATCATCCTATATACCAGGATACATAACTTAGTGGGTCGGTATTGGTGCCTTCGACCCACAAGTACAGTGAGAAAAACTCACCTCATAGTCTTAAGAAATAGCTACATATATCACTGCTCCAAATGCTGACTCTATCAGCCATCTACGCAATCACAATCACTTAAGCTCAAACTACCAATCAAAATACCCAAAACGCCCCTAAGTCAAACTTGGGTAAAAGTCAATGGTCAAAGTCAACCAACAGCTGACCGTCACTGTAACATCCGGATTTTCAGGTACATTATTGTGTATTTTAATCTTGAGATTTATGGAGAGACTCGAGGAGTTGAGGGTCCAACTCGTCGAGTCGAGTCGAGCTGCTCGCATGGAATTAATGAGTGGACTCGACGAGTCAGAGAACCGACTCGCCGAGTAGTTTCTGGGCAGAGAAACCCTAATTTCCCGGGGTTGGGGCCTATATAAGGGAACTTATGCCCCATTTACGCCTCACCAGTTACCCTACACCCCTGAGAGCAAACCCTAAACGCCATTAGAGCTAGAGAGTGAGTGAGGAGCTAATTTGAGTGGTTTTGTGCATCCTTTGAAAGAGATTTGGAGAGCTTGGTGTGTTTGATCAAGGAAGGGTTGTAGATCCAGAGTTCTTCAGTGGTGAGCTTCAGTGCAAAGGTAAAAAGCTCCTATCTTGACCTTTCCTTTGTGAGATCTTAGTTTAGGGAGATTTTGAGGGTTTTCTCCCATCCATTCTTGGCAATGAGTTATTTGAGCATATCATGAGGTTGAAACCTCAGATCTGGACTGTAGAAGGACTTGAGAGACCAAAGATCCAAGCTTTATTAAGCTAGAGTCTAGCTTTTGTGCATCTAGCCCTTGTGGGAGCATGTATTAGCATTATGAGTCTTATATGCCATGTTTAAACGTAAAGCTCGCAGCTTTACGTGACAATCGACCCTTAGGATGGTAGATCTAGTGTTTGGAATGATGGATCTGCCTTAAATCGTCTGAATGAGGAATCTGATCGAAGGGACTCGCCGAGTCCATGGCCTGACTCGACGAGTCGGTGAGGGTTTGTCCCGATAGGTTGATTGTGCGATAACTCGGCGAGTTGGGGGTCAACTCGACGAGTTGAGCTGGACTTTCTTGAGGCTTCTGAGGAAACGAGGGGACTCGACGAGTCGCAAGAGTGCACTCGACGAGTCGGGACAAACATGGACTGTTGACTTGAGTTTGACTTCTGTTGACTTTGGGGTTTTGGTCAACATAAATAATAGAGGCCATGGAGGGGTAAAATGGTTTTTTATCCACTTCAAAGAGTTGGAGAGAGAAAGAATAGCCTTCGGTTATTTGAGTCGTGAAAAGAGTATTAATTAGAGATATTCATCCTTTGTGTTAGGCGGAGGCTAGTTCGAGATTCGAGCGCGAGGTTATTTGCTCACCTGGTTGTGAGGTGAGTCTTCTCACTATACTTACCATGTGTGGTATCTTTGTGTGACTGAGATGTCTTATGTGCTTATCTGTGTATCTTAATATTCTGCATTATGTCTTTTGTGATTCATGCTGAGTATTGTTATTATGAGCTTCCTGAGTTAGGACCAGAGGGTCCACCTGAGTTACGGCACCGGAGGGTCCCACTGCGACACATTGATCGGAGGGTCTTATCTGAGTATAGCCATGAGAGGCTACTGAGATATGTGTGGTATTTTGGGAACTCACTAAGCTTCGTGCTTACCGTGTTATGTGATATGTGTTTCGGGTACTTTTCATGATATCGGGAGGGCGCCGGCTCGATTGTACACACGAGAGAAAGAGTTACGTTTGGAGGATCCTGGATTTGTAATAAACAATCGTAAAAATAAAAATGTATTAATAAATTGTTACTTGTGGTATTGAGGAAAAACGACATGTGTTTTATTGTGTTTGAAATGAAAATTTTGTTTGAAAATTTACGGTGTTACAAGTTGGTATCAGAGCCTTGGTTTGAGGGATTCGGGTGCACCTTCGGGTACCTCTGGACTCAAACTGAGGATTTGAGAAAAGTTTTCAAAAGAAAAGATTTTTCTAAAACGAGTAAGAGTTTCTAAGAGAAAAACGAGAAGGAGCAGTGTGTACAATCAGCCAGAGCCCGAACGGTGATTTCCCAAAATACCTAAATTGTTTATTTTATGAGATATTATTTATGCATGGTGGATGGTAGGCTAGGTATTTCATAATTTAGGGATAGAGTTGCCTGATTTGTGATGCTTCAGCCTAGGGGTTGTTGTTATCTGTTATGTGCCTTGAGAATGTGCTGAGTAAGAGTATCTAGCAGGAATCACTTAGAGAGGGAGTTCCGAGTCGAGAGATAATCTAGGAGAGATACCTAGATGAGCATTGGAGGAGTCTGCTGAGAAGAGTAATTAGATACCATGAGAGGTAAGATAGCCTGATTTCAGTGATACCTTTTGAGTTGTGAATAGAGCAAGTGGGTTGTGTTCTCGAGTGGTGTGTTAGTGCCGGTGGAGGTTATTCGATGCCTGAATGCTACTTGCTTTGTGCTTTGTGGAACTCTTGATGATGGGAGTCATATACCAAATGAATATGACGATATTTAGGAGGTAGATGGCTGTCATCATAAGGAGTTCTTCAGCAGCTGATGGTAGAGAAGTGTGAGAACCTAGGGGAGCCTAGTGAGTAATTTGAGTCCTATGAGTACGATGTTTGGGGAAGAGTATGCGCTTGAGGGCGAGCGTGTGTAACGAGATTGGTGATCGAGAGTGGTTGAGCAGCTACTTAGGAAATCTGGGGCGATCCGTGTGGAAAGTATGGGTAGATGTGGCAGGTAGTATGGGCCCGTACTACAGAAAGCAGAGGACCCATACTAGAAACAGGGAGAATTCCAGAGGTTCTAAGTAGCAGATTGAGAGGAGATAACATGGTTTAGGTACCATGATTCATAGCAGATCGAGAGGTGGTCACATGGTTCGAGTACCATGACTCGTGGCGGTTAAGTGCTTCTGGTTTTACCAGTTATCCCGTTGTGATTGATTAGACTGAGATCAGATGTGATAGAGTGTGGTAGGGATGAAATTTAGAACTAGAAAACCGGACCGGAACCGGAATCGGACCGGAACCGGAACCGTTAGAACCGGAATATATAGAACCGTTTTCGGTTTCGGGTTTAAAAATTGGCTTTATCCGGGTTCCGGGTAATCCGGGTTTGGGTCCATCGGGTCCGGGTAAACCGGGTCTAAAAACTGAAACCGGTGTTAGGAACCGGAACCACTTTTAGGGCCGGAACCGGTTTTTGTGAAACATTTAAAAGATACATATCTCATTCGTTTCAACTCCGATTGACATGCGGTTTTTCCAACATGTAGTTTAGAGTTTGTACATGATTTTAGACTATAAATTTGTCATTTTTAGTTTTATATTCATTGACTTACAGTCCCCCAAAGTCGAGATATCAAAGCTGGAAGGTTTTAGTTTTTCTGTTTTTTTGTATTCGGTGAAAGTTTTAAAACATGCATATCTAATTCGTTTGAAGTCGGATTGACATGTGATTTTTTCCAACTTGTAGTTTACAGTTTGTACATGAGTTTAGACTATGATTTTGTCATTTTTGGTTTAATATTCAATGATTTACAGTCCTCCGAAGTCATGATATCAAAACTAAAAATTTTCAACTTTTCTCCTATTTGTTTTTGTACTTTGTATTCTGTGAAAATGTTAACACATGCATTGTGACAACCGTCAAAATTCGAGTCAGTTCTAGATTTAATAAACTTAGTTGCACGTGTAGGCACGACACATATTAGACTTAGTAACTAGAAGCTAAGTTATAACCTAATAGAAACTTGGAAACAATTAGAAACAATGGATAGTGTACTTAGATTTCACATTGATATGTGAATTCTACTACTACTTAACTGTAGTGACTATCCACATTCGGGTCATTCCTTGAATTGAACACCATTTCATGAATCATATACACACATCATTCACTTGACCTATAAGTAGAAATTAGGTCAAAGTCTTATAGAAACTTAAGTCAAAGTTGAAGACTAGGGCTAGTATACTTGATTCCTCAATTTCGTTGGATCTCGAAATCACTACATATAATGCCAATAAACCGATAAAAAAATAAATTACAAACATTATTTCTAACTTGAATAAGAGTTAGGAAACACAAAAAATAATTTAAAAAGTCTCAAAATTTAATTAATTTTGATACCCAAATATTATTAAATCTCAAGACCCTAAAAACCCTAAAATCTCAAATTTATAAACTTTAACACCTAAAAATCAATAAAATTTGGTATGGACTTTATAATATCAATTTAAAATAACTCAAATTAGTAAAATATAACCAAGGAGAAATAAAATTTAAGTTATTAGTATTTAACCTTATTTTCTAAGCCAAAAATCAAGGTTTTGTGAATGAAAATTAGGATAAGGTGCATATTTTATAAAAAAACTTGATATTTTTATAAAATAAAGTTATAATTTTATAAAATTTAAGAGAGGGAGACCCTCTCTCCATTCAAAAGTCGGATTTCTCTCTCTCTCCCCTTTCTCCTCTTCCCAACACACTCAATCAATTCCTCTCCACACTCCATTTCTCCATACTTCACTTTCTCTCTCACACTCCACTCCTTACAACACTCAAACTCTCTCTTTATCTCTCCAAACCCATGAAATTCTCCAGCCAAGAACACCTCTCAACCTTCAAATCTTCATATTCTAGGGTTGTTCTTCAAGGTAATCACGAAAAATCCTTCATCTTCCTTCATTTTTCTTTCTTGTTTTAAAGGTTTTTCTTGCACTTCTCATTCTCCTACACAATTCTTTATGAACATTCATGAACATATCCATGAATGACGAGTTTGATGATGATGGTGGTAGGGTTTCACCCAAGAACAACATGCATGTTGTTTGATGGTGAAATCCAAGGACCAAAACCTAAGTCAAAATCAACATAATGCACTTTTTCTACAAGTTTTGTGTGAAAAAATCACATGCATCCAAATTTTTCTATCAAAAACGATTTGTGAACATTTCAAACTCATGAATGGTCTTCAAACCAACATGCATGTGATGATCTTCAAGCTTAAATGTTTGATGATCAAAGTTTGTTGTTAAAAAGCTTTCAAATAGGTTTATAAAGGATTTATTCCCAAATAAATATCTAAAGCAAATTTTCTGATCAAATTCGATTTTTCCCTGTATTCCACCAACAAAATGAGATGTTTTACAAATTTTCAGAAAATAATTCATTTTTCTCGAATTATTGTAATTATTGCAATAAAATAGGGCAATAAATCATATAAAATACTTTCTGAGGTCTATAAATCCTAGGTAAATTCGTGGATGACACCTATGTTAAATAATGACTTCTCATTAAGTTTCATCGATTTTTGTTACTGTTTAGTGAGATTTTGAATTTTCTTTTTGTTTAGCCCCAATAAATCACAAAACCACTTTAGAGAATGTGAAAAGGGTATATAATAATTTTCGCAGCTCCTACCCTATGTGTAAGACTCAGAAAAATATTTTCAGAATTTTTCATAATGCATTACTATTTTTCCCTGATTTTTGTGTTTATAACGGACTAAAAACAGGAAAAATAGTTCTACTCATCCAAAATTCATGAAAATTTACCAGAAGACCTTATAATATATTAGAACTCTAAATAAAAATTTGGATGGTTTTTATATTCAGTATGCTATTTTTCTTCTATTTTCTAAAATTAAATACACTTAAATCCACAAAATCGGATTCCAGTAGATAAAAACCACCTTTGGGATTTTTCCCAGATTATCTACACTGTAAATGAAGTTTACAAAAAATTTGGTAATTTACTTTAACTGTTTAATAATTATTCTTCAATTAATGATTATTTAAGAGGATTAAACAAAGAAGAATAGCAACACTAATTGAAAAATATCTTTTATATTTTTCACAGCTTCTATATATGTAATAACAGTGTTACAAAAATTTTGGACAATTTTAGAAACTGTTTTCTATTTATTGCAATTTTTATTAGAATAAATGCACAAAAATCATAAAACTCGGTTAAACAGTTTGAAAATCAATTTTTATATGTTTCCCAGCTTAAGTATGTGTAATGGCAGTATTATAAAAAGCTTGGGGAATTTTCTTAACTGATTGCTATTTTTCACGAATTTTTATCTATTTAGAGAACTAAATATAAGAAAAATGGTTATACACATCTATAATCCATGAAAATTTATCTGGAAGTCTTTTAATGTAGTTAGAACCAAAATCTGAAGTTTGGTAATTTTTATTAACTGTTTAGTATTTTTCATGATTTTATGGTTATTCAAGAAACTAAAATGGTGAAAAATAGTTAGACAAATAAAAAATTCAAGAAAATTTATCTTAAGGTCTTTGACTTCAATTAAAACTGAAATGCAAAGTTTGGGAAATTTTAGAACTAAATTGATTTAGTTTTTAATATTTAATCATTGGAGCACCTCTTAAAATGTTTAATATTAACATTTCAATAATGAGAATTTTCCACTTAAATTGTTTTATAACAATTGAGTCATTGAAATTTAATTTTCATAGAAAAATGTTTGTAACTTATCAATATTAAATTTTGACACAATATTGGCATAATTCTGTTGTAGTAGTAAGTATACTAGTGTTAGATTTCGATTAGAGACTCACTAGCGAATACCATTATTGTAGGATTCGGTAGTGGTACAAGTGGAACTTAGATCAAGGCATCATTTGCGTCATCTCAATGCATTGTGAGTATTCACGACTCCCCTATTTTCGGTTTTTATGTTTTGGGGTGGAAAAGCATGTCCAAAATACTATTTATTGTTCGTTGTATTTAAATTGATTTGTATCAAACTTGATTGCTATATTTTGCTATATTTCTCTATGTATGTCTATGCAACACGAAACATGAGGCCTTATCGTCTTAAGTCCCTTCCCTTTACACTTTAATCCAACCATTAACTCTTTGATCCAATGGTCATTATGGATAGCGCTATTAGGAATTGACAACTCCTCACTCGCCCGATTGTTTGAGTGCATGATACCATATAATCTATGGAAGTAGGGATGGCAAAAAGCCCCATACCCGATGGGGAACCCGAAACCCGCACCCGTTTTTGACCAGGGAATCCCCAAGTTGACCGGGGATGGGGACAGGGATGGGGAATCCCTGAATAAAAAAGTGGGGAAGGGGATGGGGATGGGGATACCCCTAATCCCCGACCCTGGACCCGCCCCCGATATATATTAATATATAAAAGTAATACAAAACATATATTTATAGTACAATTTACAATACATAGAATTTTATCCAAGTAACCTAACTCATTAGTAATTACTTGGTTGAAATTATACTTTGTTTTTCTTTTTATCTTATTTAAACTCATGTATAATTTTTTTGTATTTTGTTCATCTATTTTACCTCAAATATCACTCTGATAATTTTTTCTACTTGATTTCTCATGTATATATTTAAATATGGTAGAAAATTTATTTATATTTTTTATGCAATCTATATATTTTTTATATTTTGTAAAATCTTTAAACTTATGCTGGTAAAATTGAAATTTAGATGTTTTCTTTACATAAAATTTTTCATATTAAAAGAGAAAAAGAAATCCCCGATTTCCCGTTGGGGGTGGGGATGGGGGTTTATCTATATTCCCCGGTGGGGATGAGGATGGGGATGGGGATTGGAATGAGGATTCGGGGATGGGGATGGGGATTGGGGTCCCCTGTAAAACCCGCACCCGTGGCCATCTCTATATGGAAAGATAAGCATAAATCTTGATAGGGCATCAGTCATAAGCTTGGTTGGTAACTCATTGTTTGCTCATACACATACAAACTTGTTACTTATTATAGCAATAAACTTGTTTATTAATTATGGCAATGAACTTTGTTTCTCATTATAGCAATGAACTTTGTTTCTCATTATAGCAATGAACTTTGTTTCTCATTATAGCAATGAACTTTGTTTCTCATTATAACAACGAACTTTGTTTATACAAACTTATTTACTCATTTTAGCAATATATTTTTATCTATGGAAACTTATATCAAAACTTTGATTTTGATTCATGAAACCAATATTATTTTTAATTTGTGAACTCACCAACTATTTTTATAGTTGACGCTCGTTTTACATGCTTTTTCAGGAATCATCGAGTAAGTGGCACTTAGGGACTCATCACTTTTAGAAGCATTCACATGTGTTGTATTTCAATTTACATTGTAATTTCTTTTAAAAGTTGTTCAAACCCATTGTAAATTTGTAATGATTTTTAATACTATGGTTGGTGTTGTCTTTTAACTTTTGCTATGAAACCCTTTATACTGTCACGCCTCGTGTTTCCGCTTTAGCGGGGTGTGACATGCATATCTCATTCGTTTAAAGTCGGATTGACATGCGGTTTTTCCAGAGTGTATTTTAGAGTTTGTACATGATTTTAGACTGTAATTTTGTTAATTTTGGTTTCATATTCAGTGAGTTACAGTCCCCCAAAGTCGGGATATCAATATGAAAATTTTCAAAGTTCAACCCACTAAGTAATTACCGGGTTTTCCGGTTCCAGTAAGTAGTAAGTAATTACCAAAAAATTCTGGTTTTTCCGGTTCTAAACCCACTTTATCCGGTTCCAACCTACCCACTTTGATGTTTTTGGGTTTTCCGGTTCTAGACCCACTTTACCCGGTACCGTACCCGGAACCGAACCGGAACCGGTTCCTATATACCGGTCCGGTTTCCGGTTTTAAAAAATCCCGTTAACCGGTTCCGGGTTTTCCGGGTCCGGGCCCATCCGGTCTGGGTTTGGACCAACTTTCATCCCTAGAGTGTGGGGCCAGAGGGCCATGTTGAACGAGTTTCAATGGAGCATACCTTAAGAGGGAAATCGAGTTAGTTCCCGAGAGATTTTTGGGTGAGATGTCAATTGGAGTCGCAAGACTCAGGGATGAGTAGAGATGGAGTTTTATGGAGGATTCCAGTCTGAGTTGAGCAATCAGCCGATAGCGGAGACGTCACTTTCTATGACCAGAGATGTGCTATTTCTGTTTCCTATGAGAAGCAGGAGAGCCATTGAGTTTCCAGTTTCCGAGTTTGAAGGTAAACCCTGTGGGGTAGCAATTGTTGCGATCTTTCACTAGAGTATCTGGGCAGTATGTCTGCCGCAAGGTAATGTTATAGCATGAGAGAGGCATCAGTGGGGATTGACATGGTCACGAATATACCCTATTTGAGTATAGTAGGGCATATGCTAGCATCAGTGTTAGGCGATCAAGAGAAGTATATCGAGGCGGTGACCTTCATCGTCTATGATGGATATTGAGTGTGGGAGTAAGGTCTCTACAATCATGATGATTCTCATGATGGGACGTTGGTTGGGGAGTCGAAAATGAGGAGTGTGATAGTTCATTAATTTTCAGACTGGGAGTTGTGACTACTATGTGACAGTTGAGATGTCTAGTAGTGTGTCAGTATGAGATTTGAATGACGTTGGGAGACTGGTCGAGGAATCAGAAACGAGGTGCGTGATAGTGCATTATTTCCAGATTGAGAGTCAGGACTGTGTCGGGACAGTCGGAGTATCCGGCGGTGTGTCGGTCTGAGGCATTCAAGATGAATGGAGGCAGTCACATTGGGAGGACTCTGAGGTTTTGTCTGAGATGCGGGATATTTTGAGATTGCTTGGTTCCATCGGGAAGGTCCTTTAGTGATTGCGTAGTACGTTTCAAGAGTCAAGGGTGACATGCCTGGTGAAACAGTCTATGGAGTAGATTGTTGGCATGCTAATTGGTGATGGTTCGAACCCTGAGTGGGGGAGAATTGGGTATTCTATTGAGGGGATCAACGATCCGTTCAAGTGCGGTTAGAGAAATGGTTATGGAGATCTTTGGTGCGAATACATGAGACCAGGGTTTACTGGTAGTCGAGTCGAGGTGCAGAGCAAGATAATGCATGTTATACGCGTTCAGGAAAGGACGAGTGTCTCCACGGCAGGTGGCCGATGGTCGGAGATTTTGTGCTGGTAGGAAATTCTTCAAGGTTGTAATGGTAAATTCGAGGTGGTTGGCTCGAAGGATAGTTTCGGCGGTTGAGAACTTCGGGTTCAACGTATGGGTTGTTATATGCACTTTGGAAAGGGCAGAAGTTGATTGGGCAACCAACTTCAGGGTCGGTATGAGTATTCTTGCATGAGTTTTGGAGCAATAGGGGAGGCAGTCTCGGATTGTCGTCGAAATGTTTTGAGTCATTGACGATTCCTCCGTATTTCAAATTGAGAGTTGAAATATTTCGAAGTTACGAGTTGTGTGAGAAGAAGATCTGCTGTGAGATTCTGAAAAGAGGCATTGTGGTATCTGAGTATGATGACGTAAATAGGAGGTCAGTGTTTGAGGCAAGGCATCGTGAGGTCTTGTGATGGTGTACTGAGGTATCCGAGTATGATGCCCTGAATTTCGGATCATTTTTGAGACTTGAGTTATGAGATGGCAAGTGGAGCCCCAAATGACTATGGTTCCAGTGGGAGCCCTTCAGTTATTGTCATCAAATGGGAGTATCCAAGAGTGTGAATGTTAGCGAGAAAGGTGTTTGGTCACGACGGTTGTCGTCAAGAGTGGTGATGCTTAAACCTGGTGGGTGTGTGTGTATCTATCTATGTTGGACCGTGGAGTATTCGATAGTGAACTCAGTGGGGGTGATGACTCAAGATGAGATTATGGGGTGATAAGAGGGTGAATGGATCTGAGTGGGAGTAATCACTTTGGATTATCAGGAAAACCATGGAGTGAGCCCATGGTGAGCCAGCGGGAGGATGTTATGATGCTGCGGGGAGCCGTAGTATTCACCAGTTAGTGAGAGAGTGTTGTGATACTGCGGGGAGCCGTAATATTCACCAGTCAGCGAGAGAGTGTTGTGATACTGCGGGGGGGGAGGGGGGGCGTAGTATTCACCAGTCAGCGAGAGAGTGTTGTGATACTGCGGGGGGCCGTAGTATTCACCAGTCAGCGAGAGAGTGTTGTGATACTGCAGGGGGCCGTAGTATTCACCAGTCAGCGAGAGAGTGTTGTGATACTGCGGGGAGCCGTAGTATTCACCAGTCAGCAAGAGAGTGTTGTGATACTGTGGGGAGCCGTAGTATTCATGAGTCAGTGAGAGAGTGACGTAGGCCTGCGGGGATCCATATTATTCGCTAGTCAGAGCATGACGCAGAAGAGTTCTTAGGCTTGGATAGCCTTATTATTTGAGTTTTCAGGAGCCTGGTGGTCGGATCAGCGGCGATACTGTGGTCTCCATATTTTTCGGGAATCGTTATATTCTGAGTCGAGTTGTGATTATCGCAATCGAAGGGAATTGGAGAAGTGGTGTATGCGTGGGTTGCGGGTCATGGGTCATGAGTTGAGTGCTTCATTGGGACGAGTGGTTCCAATTCTGTGTCGGACCAGACTCTCGAGTTTGAGTTTGGCTTTGGTGGTGAATTGAGTAGGCGAATTAGATTCCGGGTTCAGATATGGGTTTCATTCTGAGGGGTATTGTGTATCATCTGATGCCTTAGGCCTGAGTGGGTCAGTTCGTTGTATAGGAAGGACCGCGAGACGCATGGAACTAATGAGTAGTAGACAACAGAGGTCGAGGGGAAGACGATTTCAGTTGGAGTTATAGTATCCGCTTGGGGTAAAGCGAACTTCGTGACTTGTGTGTCACTATGGGCCGAGATAGTTGTTGTGAGAAGGAAGTCAGTGAGACGTTTTGGGGCATGCAATGGGTAACCTTTGGAGGTTTAACTGAGGGGTCGGGAGTTGACCTGGTACTCAGGGCTGAAAGGGATGTCTGAGGGGGAGCTGGGGCTTTTGATTGTTAAATGTCAGAGGATACTTCTGAGCAAGCATGATCATTTTCTTGTGTTTGAGGACAGAGTGTTGGGAGTTCATCGTTCATACAGGTTTTGTTTGCAGTTCAGTGGATGGGTCCCTGGTGTGATGTGATCCTTTCATTTCTTTGAGTATGATTTGGATTGTTTAATATATCTGGTTTAAGTGATCGGCAGCCGATTTTTGGGCATTGTCTTGGTTTATATGTCACAACGAGAGAATCGGAGGGGCAGTGGGTTATCGGGGTCTGTTATTCAAGGAGCAAATATCATGGTGATATCTTGAAAGGGCAGTCTGGCGGTGAGATAGGCCACTAGAGTTTCCAGAGTCTGGAGAGTCAGAAGGGGTGTCGTAGCAGCAGAAAGGTCCGTCTTATTCCGGGTTTGGAAGTTCCTGTTTGGACTCAGGTGTCCATGGGGAAAGACATCTGAGCTTCAGTGCAAAGGTAAAAAGCTCCTATCTTGACCTTTCCTTTGTAAGATTTTAGTTTAGGGAGATTTTGAGGGTTTTCTCCCATCCATTCTTGGCAATGAGTTATTTGAGCATATCATGAGGTTGAAACCTCAGATCTGGACTGTAAAAGCTCTTGAGAGACCAAAGATCCAAGCTTTATTGAGCTAGAGTCTAGCTTTTGTGCATCTAGCCCTTGTGGGAACATGTATTGGCATTATGAGTCTTATATGCCATGTTTAAACATATAGCTTGCAGCTTTACGTGACAATCAACACTTAGGATGGTAGATCTAGTGTTTGGGGTGATGGGTTTGCCTTAAATCGTCTGAATGAGGAATCTGATCGAAGGGACTCGCCGAGTCCATGACATGACTCGACGAGTCGGTGAGGGTTTGTCCCAATGGGTTGATTGTGCGATAACTCGACGAGTTGGGGGTCAACTCGACAAGTTAAGCTGGACTTTCTTGAGGCTTCTGAGGAAACGAGGGGACTCGATGAGTCGCAAGAGTGCACTCGACTAGTCGGGTCAAACATGGACTGTTGACTTGAGTTTGACTTCTGTTGACTTTGGGGTTTTGGTCAACATGAATAATAGAGGCCATGGAGGGGTAAAATGGTCTTTTATCCACTTCAAAGAGTTAGAGAGAGAAAGAATAGCCTTCAGTTATTTGAGTAGTGAAAAGAGTATTAATTAGAGATATTCATCCTTTGTGTTAGGCGGAGGCTAGTTCGAGATTCGAGCGCAAGGTTATTTGCTCACCTGCTTGTGAGGTGAGTCTTTTCACTATACTTACCATGTGTGGTATCTTTGTATGACTGATATGTCTTATGTGCTTATCTGTGTATCTTAATATTCTGCATTATGTCTTTGTGATTCATGCTGAGTATTGTTATTATGAGCTTCCTGAGTTAGGACCGGAGGGTTCACCTGAGTTACGGGACCGGAGGGTCCCACTGCGACACATTGACCGGATGGTCTTATCTGAGTATAGCCATGAGAGGGTACTGAGATTTGTGTCGTATTTTGGGGAACTCACTAAGCTTCGTGTTTACCGTGTTATGTGATATGTGTTTCAGGTACTTTCCATGATATCGGGAGGGCGTCGGCTCGATTGTACACACGAAAGAAAGAGTTACGTTTGGAGGATCCTGGATTTGTGATAAACAATCGTAAAAATAAAAATGTATTAATAAATTGTTACTTGTGGTTTTGAGGAAAACGACATGTGTTTTATTGTGTTTGAAATGAAAATTTTGTTTGAAAATTTATGGTGTTACAGCCACGCCGTGGCCATCCATGGTCACGTCGTGGTCGCAATACAACAAAACAGACGTGCTCAGCCCAACCACCATGGCGTGGCAACCATATGTCACATCGTGGGGATCATCAATCAGAATGATTTAATTCCTTAAGCTGATTTCCAGTCCATTCCAGGAGTTCCCAAGCTCAAACTAGGTCCAAACCATAACCTAGATGGATAAAGTTTCCAACTTTATCTATTAGTCCTTCTCAATAAGTCAAGATCCAAAGCCCTAAGTCCTTAATGGAAGCATAAAGCACATACTACACATTAAGCACTTAATCCTTAGAGTTCCTTCTCCAAAGTTTCCAGAAGGGTTTCTAACACCTTCTGGACCATAAAAATCATATCTTTAGGGACATGCATGTCCTTTTCATTTTTAGGGCAAAACAAGGGCAAAAAGGGCCCAGATTCCATAAATGGCCTCAAAACTCAAGTCTACATCATATCCAAAGAGTCAAATGCTCCAAATGGTCTGGAGATTGATAAAGTTGCAAGCTTTATGAGATCTCACCTTCGAAAACCAATCAAGCATGAAGAAAAAGGAAAAAATCCAAGATCTAACAACCTAGCAGGGAAAAGATTGAGTATTGAACACTCACCTAAGTGTAGAGGAAAAGTTAGAAGATGAATATGTTGCTTGCAAGATGATAATCCCCACCAAATCCTCCCTTCTCCTCAAAAAATGCCAACAAAGTATGAAGAATGAACTTTCAAGAGTGATGAAGGCTAGGGGTAGGGTTTCAATGTTTGAGAGAGTGATAGAGGTTGAATGACCTTGAAACCCTAGCCATAATGTCCTTTAAATAAGGGTCAAAGCCCAAAGGATTAAGGTTTCACAAAAACTGGCTGCCACGCCGTGGTGGTTCATTAAAACCCGAGACCCATAAAATAATGTCATGCCGTGGTGAGGCTCCACCAAGCCGTGGCCACCCAGAACAATATTGACATTTGTAAATTAAATTTGTATCTGGGACGGGTGTTACTATTCTCCTCCACTTGAATCAAACTTCATCCTCAAAGTCCTCAACTACGAATAACTCAGGGTAATGCTCGTGCATCTCTGCCTCAGGTTCCCAAGTCCACCCAGAACCCTTCCGATGCTGCCAACAGACCTTTATCAAAGGTACATCCTTGTTGCGTAGGGTCTTCGTCCTCCTATCCAAAACCATCACCGGTCTCTCAACATAATTCAAGCGATCATCTACCTGAATATCCTCCAAAGGGACAAATGTTGAATCATCAGCTACACATTTCCGAAACTGTGAAACAAGGAAAGTGTTGTGGATCTGACCGAGCTCCTCAGGAAAATCCAGCAAGCTACCTTGCCAATCCTGGAAATCACTCGAAATGAACCAATATACCGGGGCCCCAACCTGCCCTTTTTCCCGAAGCGTATTACACCCTTCCAGGGTGATACCTTCAGTGGTACCATGTCGCCAACCTGAAACTCCAACTCTGATCGACGCCTATCAGCATAACTTTTATGCTGACTCTGAGTTGTTTGCAATCTCTTCTTTATCTGCTAAATAAGTTTTGTCGTCTAAAGGACTACCTCAGTCCTTCCCATGACCCTGTGACCAACCTCTCCCCAACAGACTGGGGTACGATACTTCCTCTTATAAAGGAGCTCAAATGGCGGTGCACCAATACAGGAGTGATAGTTGTTGTTGTGAAACACCACAATGTCAACATATCCCACACTCCCTTTAACCACTTCAAGTCAAAACATCTTACTCCAAAAAACCCGAGAGACTACACGGAAACCCACAGCTGTCAACAAACAATGACTTAAAGTTACTCAATTGCAAAACTATCTTTCTCCCTCTAACTAAAAACCCAGCTTCCAGTGAGAACCTAACAACTGGAAATTCTCGAACCACACTCACAACTAAATCCATCAATATACTTTTCGGAACCGGGAACCCATCAGTCTTAAACTTCAGAAACCGCACTCTAAGACTGGTGATTATCCGATTGTCGTACCCACCCCTAGTCCCTGACTAAGGACACCATAAAAACATGAGGAAAGAATACTCAATATATAAATGCGCTAACGAGACCTGAACGGAAGTTATCGGTCGCACCAAATTAACCCAAGCACCCATTCGGCTCAATAGCCCTATCATCTGCTGACCACACTCGAGCCTACCCTCGATCCACCTAACCAATGACTGTACTCGGGCTTACCCCCGATCTACTAACCAATAACTGTACTCGGGCTTATCCCCGATCTGAAAACCAATAATTGCACTCGCCATCACATCCTAATCTTAATAAAATAATCCTTTTGTACATGTGGCTTCTTCTCATATCAGAAATTTTTCACTGTGAACTGACTAATATGCCCTTCAATTTTAAAACCCTTCATCCCTTATATCTTTCTCATTCCCATGTATCGATTCAAATTTAAAGAATGCAATCCTCAATTTAAGGTATCACCGAGCTCAAAAATCTTTCAGGTTTTCCTATTCCGTTTAATTCTTTGCTTAAAATCTTTCAGGTTTTCCGATTCCGTTCAATTCAATTCTTGTTACACCCCTAACCTTTTATTTTCCCTCTCTTATATGTATCTCCTCATCAATTTCGACCTTATTCATTTTGATAACCATACATCCTATAACATTAGCAAGAAATCAGCAATAATTGTATGTTTCCGTTTAATCAGATCCCGTATCGCTCACATCTCATTTGAAAACCATAGACATGGAAGCCGCTTGCTTCCTTTAAACCAACGAATTCCACTGTGTCGACCTAATCACCGAAAATGAAGCTCGCCTTCCTTTGATTACGAGGTTTGATATTTGTTTTTTTCCCTCAAAACCGTGACTAGGGTTTTCTCCTTATGAGACTAGGGTTTTCATTTTCTGTTAGTTGGTTCAAGAAATTGGGTTTCTTTTTTCTCTTTCTCTTGAATGGTTCTGAAACAAAGTGATATGAATTTGTATTATGTGTTGTCCAATAATTGTTGTTAATTTGTTTGTTTTGTACGACTATTGTTTGTTGACCATTTCAAATTAGGGATGATAAGAAGAAGCTTTGTTTATCATGTTACCTGCTTTTCCTTTTACCATAAAAATTGAAAATATAAGAATTTTCGTATATTGATTTAATCTAACAAAAAGATATGGTTTTGGTCCGATGCTTGACAAAAGTTTGTATCAACGTGGAATAGGTTTTTCTAGAACTATTAGTCACTCTGTGGGCATGTGGGTATAATTAGAGATAATTGGGAATTTTGTTTAATGAATCTGATCTCAAAGGCCCTCACATTTTTAAGTTATATTCTCAACATAATATATATCCCACTGGTGTTCCTTCAGAATATTACAAGATTCATGATATGTCAGGGGTAAAGTGGTATTGTGTGGTGCAAGTTCACATGCATGGTTTTGTTTTTAGATTTTGTATATGAATATCACATATGCGACCTTGTTGGAACTAATATGAAAGTATGACATGAGCTGTTGGTGCTTCATTCTGTAACGTCCAATTTTCACAACCAAAATTTTTCATTTTTATTAAGGTAAAACTTTCCAATTTATTAATCCATTATTTAAGAAAAATCATTTATTCCAAATTACATCTATTAAAAATCAAAGTATCGTAGAAAACGTGGAATCTTCAATGTTGCTGATGAGTGTGTACAGTCTCGCCTTGGCCTTCCTGCAATCACCGAAGATACCTAAAACCATAAACAACTGGGTAAGCATAAAGCTTAGTGATTTCCCCCAAAATACCCCATACGATAAACATACAAGCATACAGAACTGCTGTTCTTCGGCCTTCGACCTAACTAAACTGCCTCATAAGCCTTCACTCCATTTAGGCCAGAATATCAGGGTTTGTTGGCCCACCGCCTTAACCCAACCACTCCTCCTGAGCCTCCGTGCCTTCAGCTTACAGCCGACCTGCACAAGCTATCTTGGCCTACAACACAAAGCAGGACCACCTCAACCCACCACTACCACCACATGTCGACATGTAAACAACAAGGATCAAGCAGGCACATAAAACAAGAAAATAACAAACATACAACTCACTCCTGCCTACTAATCCTCTCACGGTACACAGTCCCACTACCAGCTAACCACCATAAAATGTATAACCCTAAGTAGCTAGAGGTAAGATAGCCACTCGAACTGATGTTCCTACTCTAGAGCCACAACCAAACGAGGAACATGCAAGAGAGCCTAGACCAAGAATTCTCAAGCTATCCTACATAACAACTAACAGTCCTTAGGGAACTCTACCAGATAATAACCAGCAAGTACAGATAACATAAAGATCCAACATTATAGCATAGCAACATCCTACATACCAGGATACCGATCTAACAGATCTCTACAGCATAACAACATACTCGATACCAAGATACAGATCTAACAGATCACTACAGCATAACAACATACTCGACACCAGAATACAGATCCAACAGATCACTACAACATAGCAGCATGCTCAATACCAGAATACATATTTAACAAATCACTACAGCATAGCAGCATACTCGATACCATAATACAGATTTAACAGATCACTACATCATAGCTACATACTCGATACCAGAATACAGATCTAACAGATCACCACAGCCTATCAACATACTCGATACCAGAATACAGATCTAACAGATCACTACAACATATCAAAATACTCGATACCAGAATACATATCTAACAGATCACTACAACACAACGTCATACTAAGTAACACAATCTAAGAAATGTTTGATTGTATATAATCATAGGTGAGATAGCCACCGGTACAGATGATCCTACTCTAGAACCACAACCAAACGAGGAACAGGTAAGAGATCCTAGATCAAGAGTCCTCAATTTATCCTACGTGACTACACACCGTCCCTATGGAATCCCTCTACTAATAGATAACCGAAAACTAGTGGGTTGACATTGGTGCCTTCGACCCACGGTGCAATGAGGCGAAACTCACCTAAAATGAAGAAACTCGAGAATACCGCGATCCGCTCCCTGCTACACTGTTTGCTCCCACGGATCCACTGACATCAGAACCATATAAAATCTTAATCACCAATCCAAACCCTCAAGTTTGACCTACAGTCAAATTTGGTCAAAAGTCAACGGAGTCAACGAAAGTCAAAGTCCCAGGTCAAACTGGTCAAAAAATCCATAAGTCAACTAAGTTAACCCAATGAGTCAACTCAACCGAGTTGACACAGAAGACGTGCGCGGGGCACACTCCAGATGTACGTTGTGCGTACTCCATCGTTGACAGCCATCGGGGCCTTGACCACGTATGTGATGCGTACTTAATTTACGCAGGGCGTACGCCCAAATCTTCCAATCCTTCATTAAGTGCTTAATGTCATAAGTCTTTTCGTCTAACTTTTAGATCCAAGGCTCGGATACCCTCTAGACTCATAAAATTTCCAACTTTATGACTTTGCATGTTCATTAAGAGCTTAACTCAACATCTTAATCCATTAAGACCCTCTAAATGATGTATAGAGCAAAACCAACCACTTAGATCCCATTTTTATGACTTAAGACCCCTCTTAAGGTATAAAAAGGACAACTTAATGGGTCAAGAACATGCTATCTTCATGAATCACCACATTTGGGATAAAAGGAACAAAAAACCAACCCAACACAAGATCTAAATGAAATTTCACCAAGTTTAGAACTTTATACCTCCAAATGATGCCAAAAGGTGGTGAGATTCTGGATCTAAAGAGCTTCACTCCTCGAAGATGGTCTCCACTCCTTTCCTTCTTCTTCAAAGGCACAAAACACCCACACTCAAGCTTAGAAATGCTTCACAAGGTGGATTAAGGTTGCAAGAACGTTCCAAGAGGATGAAGGCTGATGAGGTGAGGGGAAATGAGGCTATAATAGGGTTTAAGTATGAGCCAGACCCTCAAAATTAGGGTTTGCATGGTTGGCATGTACGCCCTGCGTACAGATGTACGCTCAACGTACACACGTACGCATGGCGTACTCCCTCAAGCCCAAAATTAAGAAAATGCCACTAGGGTCCTTATTGCACTCTTTCTTATACTAAGGGTCCATATTGCAATATAATTATTTGACATCCCCATTTTTACGGCCAGAAAAGACAAATTTTGTTTATGCTTTAATAATAAAATCAGAGTAATCTTTCAAAGAAAAGTGTTGCGGAATTTGTTCCCAAACAAAATATGATAAAAATTTATCAAAACATTTCTTAAAGAAATGTATTTTCATCATATTACAAAACTCGGGATGTCATCGTCAATACAGATCAAAAGCATAAACAAAACATCATAGACCACAAAACAAAATTGGCCTCAAAACAATATAGGCCTTACAACATTCTATTTATTTTATACTGGCCTATAAATCCTTAATCTCTCGTCAGATCATCCAACTATGTTTTTTCCACTACCTGTAATACAAGAAGCTGAGTGGGTCAGGCTGGGGAGCCTGGTGAGAATATAGGGTTTTCAACCCACAATAATAAGTTCATTATTTATTTTCATCAAATCATTAAACCGATTACCCATTCTCGTTATCCTCACTTTACGTCCCTAAAACATCTATTCTAAGGGACCTAGCCTAAGGATTTTTCTTCGGGGTGACAACACTGCTTAGGGGATTCCTCAGCAATACCTGTCAAATAAGGCAACCATGGGGGGATGGAGTACATCTGGTGAACACTTAGTTCAAAAACACCTACAGGTTGCGAGCCTGCTAGCGTTCCACCGGACTGCCTAGAATAGTTTGTGGTCATCATCTATACTCCGCTAGATGACTAGATCATCGTAAACATCAAGGCCTCTTATCATTTTACCACACATCAACTATTTTATCTACCCATGTTTTACCCAACATATTTGTAGATATAACATACATATACAATTCATATATGAAAACGAAGTTTAAATCTTTCATACATCATAGATCTCAAGTATAAATTATTCATATATAAGGGTTAGATCTGAAAAAGTTTAGATTTGAAGTGAGAAAGTCTAGATCTGAAGGAAAAAGTTCAGATCTGGAAGAAAAAGTTTAGATCTAAAAGAAAAGGTTTAGATCTAAAGGAAAAAGTTTAGATCTGAAGGAAAAACTTTAGATCTGAAGGAAAAACTTTAGATTTGAAGGAAAAAGTCTAGATCTGAAGGAAAAAGTTCATATCTGAAAAGAAAGAGGTTCCGATCTTTCATCCAACATAGATATCAAGTAAACAGATAATATATATACACATAGTACGTAATTTATATAAAATACTCAATATCTATGTGTAAGATGAAAGTGACTATACACTCACCTGATAAGGGGGTGATTCGGACAACACTTCGCTTCTTAGAATAATCTTCTTTGATGAAACCGGGAGGTTTGCTTGAAAACCGGGCTCTACGGGGGCAGAGTTTCCAAACCGAAAAACTCTTTTTCTTGGAGCCTTCGGGCTCTCCGAGGCTTTCTTCTAGTGCTAGGGGGTACCCTAGGCTTTTTTTTTTGGGGGGGGGGGGTGGGGGTTGGGGAAGGTTAGAGAGAGAGTAGAGAGAGAAAAAAGTGAGAAAAAAGTGTGAAAAATGAGCTGCGTTCGCAACCCTTTTATAGCCGTGCGAGGCCTCGGTACGCTGGGCGTACCTCGAACCTACGCGGGGCGTAATGGGGCACGCGTTGGTCTTCTGTTGGGGTTACGTGGACCTCTTCGGAACCGCACAAGACTAGTTCGTTGGGCGTGCGAGCTTCAGTACGCGGGGCGTACCCCTCGCACCCAGCTTGTAATTTTCCATCCCGAATTCGAAAATTCATAACTTTAGCATACGAGCTCCATTTTCGACGTTCTTTATATCCACGCGTAAGTGAGACCGTACTCTACAATTTTCGTTTAGACTTCGTTGGCTAGTTTTGAGTCTATTTTTAAAGTTATATTTTTAACAGCCCGAGACAGGAAAAATGTTCGTTAAAAATTCATAACTTGTTCATCTGAAGTCCGTTTTCATCTGTCCTTTAACTGTTGCCCTACTATTAATTAGATCTTCGATTCTCGTTGAGGTTGTGTCGGCTAGAAATCGCTCGGTCTAATATTCGAACTCCGGGCTGCATACTGCTAAGCCGAAACTTAGAAAAATCATAACTTCCTCATACGAAGTCAGATTTGGGCGTTCTTTTCATGTACGCTCTCGGTTTAACGAACACTACGACTTTCGTTTATATTGTTAAGGCTAAAAAGCACTTTATCACAAACTCACTTTTTACGTCTCATAGTGGTGTGTCGGTTCTGTCGTGTAACTTCGACAGGTCATAACTTCTTCGTATAACTCGGATTTCGGCATTCTTTATATCTCCAGAATCCTTGTCACGACCACTACAACTTTCTTCATCGATATCGGGCTTATATAACATTTTATTTTTGACGCTTATTTTTATTATATCTTTACAAACAAGTATATAATCACATAAAAGCACATAGTTCACATAATATTCAAGTAATTCATCTTTATTATGTTAAAATAGGTTACAATGGTTGACCTAGACTATTACATCATCACATCAATGCTTAGCCCCAAAACACGGGCGTTACAATTCTCTCCCCCTTAGGATGATTCTGTCCCAGAATCATGCATCAGCAAACAAATGCGGATAGCGACTTATCATGTCACTCTCCGTTTCCCAGGTGAGATTTGGCCCATTCGAATGTTTCCATCGCACAAGCACTAAGTCTACCATATTACGTCGCAACTTCTTCGTCTTACGGTCAATAATCGCCTCGGGCTTTTTGATTAGCCTCTTATTCTCATCCATCCTTAACTATGAAATTGGAATTATGTCGGGAACTTCTCCCGTGAACTTCCTCAAATAACAAACATGGAATGTGTTATGAATACCATCTAGTTCTTTTGGTAGTTCTAGATTGTAAGCTTGATTCCCAATCCTCTGAAGAACTTTGAACGATCCAATGAACCTTGGACTCAACTTTCCTCTTTTCCCAAATCTTGTAAGTCCCTTCCATAGTGAGACTTTAAGCAAAACTTAATCTCCAACTTCGAATGTCACCGGTCGTCTCTTCTTGTCAGCATAGCTCTTTTGACGATCTTGAGCTGCTAACATCCTTTCCCTAATTACTTTCAGCTTTTCAGCAGTCTGATGGACTATCTCGGGGCCCATAAACCGCTTTTCTCTAGCTTCAAGCCAACAAGATGACGTACGACACTTTTATCCATACAAAGCTTGATAAGGTGCCATCTTGATGCTCGAATGATAACTATTGTTGTAGGAAAATTCTACCAGAGGAAAATGCTCATCCCAGTTACCTTGGAATTCCAGGGTACATGCTCTTAGAATATCCTCCAACGTTTGAATCGTTCTTTCTCTGACCATCGGTCTTCGGATGGTAGGCTGTACTTAAACACATCTTCGTACCCAATTCCTCTTGTAGACTGCTCCAAAACCTTGACGTGAAACGGCTATCACAATCTGATACAATCGTTAAAGGAACACTGTGAAGTCTTACCACCTCCTTCACGTAACCATTTGCAAGCTTATCCATAGACCATCTTTCATTGGTTGCTATGAAGTGTGCACTCTTAGTGAATCGATCAATGACCACCCAAATCATGTCGTGACCGTCCTTTGTTCTGGGCAGTTTAGTGACAAAATCCATGGTGATGTCTTCCCATTTACCTATGGGTATAGGTAAAGGTTCTAAACTCCCATATGATTTCTGATGTTGTGCCTTAACTCTCGCACATGTCACTCACTCGGCCACATACTTCGCAACATCGAGCTTTATCGTTGGCCACCAGTAGTAGGGTTTCAGATCCCTATACATTTTTGTGCTGCCGGGATGAATCGAGTACATGGTCTTGTGAGCTTCTTCCATCAGAAGATCTCGTATTCCTCCCGTCTTAGGTACCCAAATCCTATCTTGGAATACCTTCAATCCTTGATTATTCGTACCAAACACCGGCGTTTTGCCCAAACGCTCTTCCTTTCGGTCATCTTTCTCTGAAGCTTCTTCCTGAGCTTTCTTGATGCTTTCCAAAGTTGTTGAGACAACTTCAGTTCTTAATGCTCTTGGCCTTTTCCTTTCAAGGCTCACTTTTCGGCTTAAAGCATCAGCTACGACATTTACTTTACCGGGGTGGTAAAGTATCTCACAATAGTAATCCTTAAGAAACTCTAGCCAACATCGTTGACTCATATTCAATTCTTTCTTATTGAAGAGATACTGAAGACTTTTATGATCAGTGAAAAGTTTGCACTTCGTGCCGTAAAGATAATGCCTCCATATCTTTAGTGCAAATACTACCGCTGCCAACTCCAGATCATGAGTGGGGTAGTTCTTTTCGTGTTCTTTCAATTGTCTCGATGCATATGCTATCACCTTATCCCTTTGGATCAGAACACAACCTAACCCAACTCCAGATGTATCGCTATAAACTGCGAAGTCTTCAACTCCCTCGGGAAGAGAAAGAATTGGTGCTTCACACAACTTCTTCTTTAACTTCTCGAATGCTTCTTCGTGTTTCTCATTCCAAGTATTAGTGGCTCCTTTATGGGTCAAAGCTGTCAATGGAGAAGCTATCGAAGAAAAGCCATGGAATACCTTCAATCCTTGGTTATTTGTACCAAACACCAGCGTTTTGCCCAAACGCTCTTCCTTTAGGTCATCTTTCTCTGAAGCTTCTTCCTGAGCTTTCTTGATGCTTTCCACAATTGTTGAGAAATTTTTAATTCTTAATGCTCTTGGCCTTTTCCTTTCAAAGCTCAATTTTCGGCTTAAAGCATCAGCTACGACATTTGCTTTAACGGGGTGGTAAAGTATCTCACAGTCATAATCCTTAAGCAACTCTAGCCAGCGTCGTTGTCTCATATTCAGTTCCTTCTGATTGAAGAGATACTGAAGACTTTTATGATCAGTGAAAAGTTTGCACTTCGTGTCGTAAAGATAATGCATCCATATCTTTAGTGCAAATACTACCGCTGCCAACTCCAGATCATGAGTGGGGTAGTTTTGTTCGTGTTCTTTCAATTGTCTCGATGCATATGCTATCACCTTATCCCTTTGGGTCAGAACACAACCTAACCCAACTCCAGATGAATCGCTATAAACTGCGAAGTATTCAACTCCCTCGGCCTGAGAAAGAATTGGTGCTTCACACAACTTCTTCTTTAACTTCTCGAATGCTTCTTCGTGTTTCTCATTCCAAGTATAAGCGGCTCCTTTATGGGTCAAAGCTGTCAATGGAGCAGCTATTGAAGAAAAGCCTTGGATAAACCTTCGGTAATATCCAACTAATCCTAGAAAGCTTCGGATCTCCGTGGGACTTTTCGGTCGTTCCCACTTCATTACAGCTTCAATATTTGCTGGGTCAACCATGATCCTTTCTTGGTTAACCACATGACCCAAGAATTGGACTTCTCGAATCCAAAAATCACATTTGGAGAACTATGCGTACAACTTCTCCTTCTTCAGAACTTCTAACACTTCTCGTAGGTGCTTGCCATGCTCCTGCTGGCTCTTTGAGTAAACCAGAATGTCATCTATGAACACTATTATAGATTTATCGAGGAATGGGTTACAAACCCTGTTCATCAAATCCATGAATGCTGCTAGAGCATTGGTTAGTCCAAACAACATAACCAAGAACTCATAGTGGTTGTACCTCGTTCTGAATGCAGTTTTCTCAATATCCTACTCTCTCACCTTCAGCTGATGATATCCTGACCTAAGATCGATCTTGGAGAAATAGCTCGAACCTTGCAGCTGATCAAACATGTCATCAATCCTTAGCAACGGGTACCTGTTCTTCACTGTTGCCTTGTTCAGCTCCCTGTAGTCTATGCACATCCGCATGATTTCATCTTTCTTCTTTACGAATAACACCGGAGCTCCCCAGGGTGATGAACTTGGTCTAATGAAACCGTTGTCCAACAACTCCTGAAGTTGCGTCATAAGCTCCTTCATCTCCATCGGTGCTAATCGGTATGGTGCTTTTGCTATTGGTGTCGTTCCTGGTAACAAGTCTATTCGAAACTCTACTTGTCTATCAGGGGGTAATCCAGGAAGATCTTCTGGAAAGACTTCCGGATAGTCGCACACTACTGGTATACTTTGCATTTCCTTTTTCTCCTTCTTAGCATCGATCACAAATGCCAAGTATGATGTGCATCCTTTGGACAAACATTTTCTGGCTTTCATTAGGGAAATGATTCCGGAATTCACTCTACGTTTGTCCCCATACACCACAAATGACTCTTTTCCAGGAGGGTTTACCCTTACTATCTTTTTGTTGCACAATATATCTGCATCATTGGCGCCAAGCCAATCCATTCCCAATACGATGTCGAAACCATTCAGCTCAATAGGTAACATCTCCTCGTGGAATTCGTTTCCGTTCGAGTCGATGACGATATCCCTAATGCAATCACTAACAGGTATGAATTTGCCACTGGCAACTTCTACAACTAGAGCATTATCAAGTTTTTCTATAGGCAATGCTAGTCTTCCACCAAATTTATGTGATAGAAAGGAGTAATTTGCTCCAGAATCAAATGATATATTGGCAGGAAATCTATTTACAAGAAAGGTACCTGAAGTGACGTTCGTTGCTTCCTTCGCGGCTTCCAAGGTCATCTAGAAAGCTCTGGCTTTTGGCTTCGGTGGGACATTGGGCCTTGCTGCCTCCTTCTTCTTCGGGCAATCCTTAGGAAAGTGCCCTTCTTCATTGCATCCATAGCACACCCTCTTGTTGGATGTGCACTCGTTGGCGTAATGCCCTGTCCTTCCATATTTGTAGCAAGTCACCTCCTCGCTACATTTCCCTGAGTGTTTCTTTTTACACTTCTCGCACCACTTTGCTTCATTTCCTCCTCTTCCAGATTTCTTTGAAACAGACTTGTTCTTGTTGTTGGACCTTGCAGATCCCTCAAACTTCCTCTTTTCGCCAACCTCAACCTTGCTGGCGGCTCTTCCCTTGATCATCTCCTCAACAGACTTGGCAACCCAGATAGCTGCCTCCAGAGTAGGTTCCTGGCGGACTGGCACAACGTACTCCCATGGAAGTCCCTTTGCATACTTATCAAATTTTGTCAACTCGTTTGGAACGATGCGCAAAGCAAACTCCATTTTGTTAGTAAAGGCATTGGTGTATTCATCAATGGACATGCTTCCCTTCTTTAATGTCAGGAATTGGTTCTCTAGCTCAAGCAGATTTTTGGCTGAGCAGTATCTGTGCTTAAAATGTACCAAAAACTCTGCCCAAGTCAGCTGTAGGGGCTCATTAGGTCTTAGGGTCTTCCCCAGGGTGTTCCACCAACGAACAGCGCCACCTCTGAACTGACGCACTGCAAATGTGGTCTGTAACTTGCCTTTGCAACCACATGTTATGAAGGCCAATTCCATCTCCGATATCCAGTCCATGACCGCAATTGGATCTTCTTTCCCCGTTAAAGTTGATGTCTTGAAAGTTGTGAAGTCTTTATACTTGCATTCGTTCCTCTTGAATCCTTCATCATGGTTGTTCATCCTGATCACTGGGGGTTCCGCTTGACTGACAGTGCGGCTGTAATTCCCTTCCTCTGACTGTCCGTCATTCAGTTTTAGTTGTTCAACAGGCATCAAAGGTTCATTTCTGTTATTCAGCAATAGTTGTCTCATTTATTCCCTCTGTTTATCCATCATAGCCCGAATCATGGCTTGTACTCCAGCCATTGTGACTGGCTCAGGTGCAACTTCTACTATCGGCACCTGCTCAATCACTTGGGGTTGATGTCGCTGATTCATGTTTCCATTTGCGTTTCCAGCTCCACTTCGGGTTCTTTCCATTTCGATCTATACACCAAATTAGGTGAATTTAGATCTTTATTCACAATAGACGTTTAAATTCTCCTTATCACTCTGAAACATTATATGCTAGTTCTAATATCGTAATCGAACGCTTAGAATCCAGAACACATAAGGTTTCCAGATCCGGTCGGCAACAGACCATAGATCTGAACAAATAATAGCACACAAGGAAAGCATAAAGCATTTAGCACATAAAAACATTTTAGGTATCTTTCCTAAAATAAACTAGTGCTCGCGTCTAAAATATGGAAGACACTCATCTCCCGATCATTGCTTAGCATTCTAAGTTTAAGTCTAGAAATCCTACAAATTCCTAGTTCGTTTAAACTAATGCTCTGATATCAATTGTGACATCCCCATTTTTACGGCCAGAAAAGACCGATTTCGTTTATGCTTTTATAATAAAATCAGAGTAATCTTTCAAAGAAAAGTGTTACGGAATTTGTTCCAAAAAACAAAATATGATAAAAATTTATCAAAGCATTTCTTAAAGAAATGTATTTTCATTACATTACAAAACTCGGGATGTCATCGTCAATACAGATCAAAAGCATAAACAAAACATCATAGGCCACAAAAAAAATTGGCCTCAAAACAATATAGGCCTTACAACATTCTATTTATTTTGTACTGGCCTATAAATCCATAATCTCTCGTCAGATCATCCAACTAAGCTTTTGCCACTACCTGTAATACAAGAAACTGAGTGGGTCAGGCTGGGGAGCCTGGTGAGCTAATAAGGTTTTCAACCCACAATAATAATTTCATTATTTATTTTCATCAAATCATTAAACCGATTACCCATTCCCGTTATCCTCACTTTACGTCCCTAAAACATCTATTCTAAGGGACCTAGCCTAAGGATTTTTCTTCGGGGTGACAACACTGCTTAGGGGATTCCTCAGCAATACCTGTCAAATAAGGCAACCATGGGGGGATGGAGTACATCTGGTGAACACTTAGTTCAAAAACACCTACAGGTTGCGAGCCTGCTAGCGTTCCATTGGACGCCTAGAATAGTTTGTGGTCATCATCTATACTCCGCTAGATGACTAGATCATCGTAAACATCAACGCCTCTCATCATTTTACCACACATCAACTATTTCATCTACCAATGTTTTACCCAACACATTTGTAGATATAAAATACATATACAGTTCAGATATGAAAACGAAGTTTAAATCTTTCATACATCATAGATCTCAAGTATAAATTATTCATATATAAGGGTTAGATCTGAAAAGTTTAGATCTAAAGTGAGAAAGTCTAGATCTGAAGGAAAAAGTTCACATCTGGAAGAAAAGGTTTAGATCTAAAAGAAAAAGTATAGATCTGAATGAAAAAGTTTAGATCTGAAGGAAAACCTTTAGATATGAAGGAAAAACTTTAGATTTGAAGGAAAAAGTCTAGATCTGAAGGAAAAAGTTCAAATCTGAAAAGAAAGAGGTTCAGATGTTTCATCCAGCATAGATCTCAAGTAAACATATAATATATATACACATAGCATGTAATTTATATAAAATACTCCATATCTATTTGTAAGATGAAAGTGACTATACACTCACCTGATAAGGGGGTGCTTCGGACAACACTTCGCTTCTTAGAATAATCTTCTTTGATGAAACCGAGATGTTTGCTTGAAAACCGAGCTATGCGGGGGCAGAGTTTCCAAACCGAAAAACTCTTTTTCTTGGAGCCTTCGGGCTCTGCGACGATTTCTTCTAGTGTTGGGGGTACCCTAGGCTTTTGGGGGGTGGGGGTGGGGGAAGGTTAGGGAGAGAGTAGAGAGAGAAAGAAGTGTGAAAAATGAGTTGCCTTCGCAACCCTTTTTATAGCTGTGTGAGGCCTCGGTACGCTGGGCGTACCTCAGACCTACGCGGGGCGTAAGGGGGCACGCGTCGGTCTTCTTTTGGGGCTACGTGGACCTCTTCGGAACCGCACAAGACTAGTCCGTTGGGCGTGCGAGCTTCGGTACGCGGTGTCACACCCCAAAACCGGAACGGCAGAAACGTTCGGGGGTGGAGGACGTCATGTTTAGTATCACAAGACATGCATCATAGTAATCAAAGTAATAAACAACCATTTCATTAGAAAGAAAGTGTTTACAAAGTATGTGGTTCACATAACATAGACTACAAAGTAAATAACAAAATAATACATTAAGCTATACTGCTCCATTTTCTGAATCCCAGAGCGCGTACCTGTCTACTGGTCTCCTGTGAATACAAGTTATTTTGAAAGAGTAGATCAACATTTAAGCTGGTGAGTTCATAAGATTTTAGTGATGTAAGTAAGTTGTAAGAAAGTTGTTGTAAGTTGTAAGTTCTTTTAGAAAAGTTCGCATGTTCCTCCAGAAAATCCTATATTTCCTGCTTTGATGAAAGATAAGTAAAAATGACTCTACAATCCTTTCTATGAATACTAAATGGATACAAGTTATATAAAACCCAGAGTAAACAAACAATCGGTTGTGTGTATCTGCTCTAAGCCCACAACCAAACAAGGAACAGGAAATGAGGCGGATGGCACACATCCCATTGTTTGTTAGATCTTCGTTATATATAACCCTGGTGTACTCACTTGGTACTCACGGAGTTAACTGTAATAGTTCCTTTATATTTGATGAAAAGATCCTTTAAGAAAACCCTTATTTCTTTTAGTAAAAATGGTAACCACAATATTTTCTTCTATAATCACTTAGTTTATACAGGCTATATATAATCTATGATGAGTCGAGCTACACTTCCGATATCTTTTTGGGGGTATGCCTTTGAGGGCTGAAACTGATTAGATCAGAGTTCGGCAGATGCATTGGATGGCATTCTCTCTGCTGATTATTAGATGGATATGAGACCATATATAGTTGATGACTTGTCCAAGTGGGAGACTGTTGGAAGTGTGTCCAAGGTCATTAACTAATTGGTGATATTTCTAATAATAGCAGGGTCCTCTTGGGTTGCCCTCAAGACTCAGAATTAAGTAGAATAAATAATAGGAGTGATTAGTTTATTAATTATTATTGTTTAATAATTAATTAGAAACTAATTGGAAAACAAATTGGGAATTAATTAACAGTTTAATTAATAGAAGGGTTGAATGTGAGTTAATCAATAGTTGGTTGATCAGGGAACATTCCAGAACCCTAGAATGAAGGGGGTTGGACGAAATCTCCCTTTGGATAAAGGGAATTTCGTTCTTAGCCTATCCCATCCCACATGGATGGAAGGATAAAACCCTAGGAGGTATCCAAGGCTATAAATAGGGCCTTGAGGATTCATTCCTCCTTGCTCATTTTTGGCTTGAGTATTCGCCACCTTCTTTCTCCCTCATTGTGGAAGAACCATCCCCCCTAGTTTATATTTGTTTCTACTCTTTTGAGTTCATTGGGTGTGAACCAAGAGATGGATTCTAGTTTGGATCCTCATCATCCAAACAAGGTGGCACGCACAAGGAGTCAAGCTCGAAGATCATTAGCTGCTAAAGAGGTTAGTATTATTCCTTGTATTTTTCGTATTTCATAGGGTAGAAGTAATAGCATGAAGCCATAGATCCATAGGGTGCATGTACACTTAGGTAAATCGTTTTGTTGTTTCGATTCTTCCGCTGCCAAGTTATAGAGTGTATATGATGCATGTGTTACCCAACAACATAGTGCTGCCAGGTCACTAAACCTGTCAGTGTAGGTCACTATGTCCGAGCCGACCATAGTGTGCTCCCATAGTTCTTGTTCCAGCTTTTGAACTTCGCCCCTCGGGCAGTATTCTTCCAACATTAACTCCTTTAGGTTTTCCCAACCTATGGAGTTAGCTACTGATAGGGTCAGTGACTTAACATAGCTATTCCACCATGTCAGGGCTCTGTCTGAGAAGGTGCATGCAGCAAACTTTACTTTGCTCCCTTCTGAGCACAAACAGATTTCGAAGACCGAATCTGTTTTCTCGAACCATCGCATTAGAGCGATGACTCCACCATTTCCATTAAAGGATTTGGGTTTGCAGTTTATGAAGTCCTTGTACGAACACTCCCTCGGGTGTCCGTGAGCGACTTCGGGGTCGGTTAAGTGGGTACCGCTACCAGATCCATAGGTACCACTTTCGCCGATGTGAGCTAGAGCAGCTGTCACTGCGGCTGATATTGCTGCTTGGAGAGCAGCTGGATTGAACTGAGTAGGAGGTAGTGGCGGTTGAGTTGGAGTTATCAGAGTAGTGCGTCTGTTTGATCTGCGAGGAGGCATCTTTGCTAAAAGAATACAAAGGTGAGATGGAATAAGTCTATAGCAGTGGTTTATAAGCCAAAAGCTGAAAGACAAGGTTATCCTAGTTCTGAATGTATCTGGTTTTGACTTTCATAGGGTTCTGGAAACAACTCATAAAAGAGTCTATACAAATAAACCTTATGAATTAGAAATGGCTATCCTCGAATGAATATCTGTGACTTGAATAACTGTTACCAGTTGCATGAAGAGAAAATAATCCTAACACATAGTGTGAGCAGTGTTTCCACTCGCTCACTAAGTTAAACAAGATTATTATTTATTAGTGTGACGCATAAGACGTTTTGGTTACTTTTGTTGATCCTTCTTTGAAAACTTCTCATGAACCTGCTCTTGTTCCTCTTTGACTCTTCTGTTGACTACTATGAGGAAGTGGTTACATCTATCTGGGTTTGTCGTGCGAGAATGGAAGTGTCTAAAGAATCTATGAGATTGAGTGTAACATTATGGGGTGATCCTTACAGAGTCCTTCTATAATTGCACAATGTATACAAGTTGTATATAATTTAAGATTAAATAGACCTTCGAATAAGTGGTCCTACTCCAAACCACAACCAAACAAGGATCAGGTAGTGAAGCGTAGATCACAAATTCTAAGTCTATAAAATCTCAATTATATAAAACCTTGGAAGTATACATTGCAAGATTATAGACCTATCCGTAAGGGTCTTTTAAGGTATCACATAAGTTATTTATATAGTGCCTAAAATACTCCTATAGTATTTTAATGAAATAAACTTGGTATGTTTTAAACTTGTTATCGTGTTATAACATCATAAAATACTCCCATAGTATCTTATCCTTATGTTCTGATCTACAATTTCCTTGAATAGAGTTAGGTAAGTTTTAAGACTGTTGCAACACCACGTCACTCCCAAACACATGTCGGTCACGTCTCGAATGAATATAGTTGATCAGGCTATATTGATCCTAGCTATGATTACATAACTGTCCAGGTTTGACCGCAGTGTTCAACCTTTAAATACTTCTGTTCTGTTCTTCTTGTGATACTTGTTCTAGTATATATGTATAAGCACGTATGTATACTTTTATAAGGTATCGTTATGTATTTAAAATATATTATTATCCAGAGCACTTCGGCCCCATTGCATTTATAGTTGTATATATTTTATCGGTTGATATACTTAGTTCACTTTAAACAATGCTCTGATACCAATCTGTCACACCCCAAAACCGGAACGGCGGAAACGTTCGGGGGTGGAGGTCGTCATGTTTAGTATCACAAGACATGTATCATAGTAATCAAAGTAATAAACAACCATTTCATTAGAAAGAAAGTGTTTACAAAGTATGTGGTTCACATAACATAGACTACAAAGTAAATAACAAAATAAGACATGATGCTATACTGCTCCATCTTCTGAATCCCAGAGCGCGTACCTGTCTACTGGTCTCCTGAGAATACAAGTTATTTTGAAAGAGTAGATCAGCATTTAAGCTGGTGAGTTCATAAGATTTTAGTGATGTAAGTAAGTTGTATGAAAAGTTGTAAGTTGTAAGTTCTTTAAGAAAAGTTCGCCTGTTCCTCCAGAAAATCCTATATTTCCTGCTTTGATGAAAGATAAGTAAAAATGACTCTACAATCCTTTCTATGAGTACTAAATGGATACAAGTTATATAAAACCCAAAGTAAACAAACAATCTGTTGTGTGTATCTACCCTAAGCCCACAACCAAACAAGGAACAGGAAATGAGGTGGAAGGCACACATCCCATTGTTTGTTAGATCTTCGTTGTATATAACCCTGGTGTACTCACTTGGTACTCACGGAGTTAACTGTAATAGTTCCTTTATATTTGATGAAAAGATCCTTTAAGAAAACCCTTATTTCTTTTAGTAAAAATGGCAACCACAATAGTTTCTTCTATAATCACTTAGTTTATACAGGCTATATATAATCTAATATCTATCGGATAGTTAATTGTGTGAATCTGCCCTAAGCCCACAACCAAACAAGGAATAGGAAGTAAGGCGAAAAGCACACATCCAACTACCTATCGGGTATTAATTATATATAACCCTGATGTCTAAACTAAGGTATTATAGAATTAACCACCTAAGGTCCTTTATGTTATACTGGTTTAATAAAATGGATTAAACCTTTACTGGTATGTTTCTAGTTTTGTTTACCAATTGTTCTATTTGAAAAGTATGTTTTGTACTAGAAAACGGTGCATTGAATTAGTGTCCTATGACCTGACCCATACATGGTACTCCTTCTGATTACTTGGTGTATACGAAATACATACATAGCTAAGATCGGATAGATAGTAGGTTGGGTGAATCTGCTCTAAGCCCACAACCAAACAAGGAACAGGAAATGAAGCGGAAAGCACACATCCTACTACCTGTCGGATCCGCTTAATATATATATCCTTGATGTATAGACTAAGGAATCATAAAGTTAGCATTATAGGTCCCTTTCTACTGAATGTACTAGACCCGAATGTTCTGTTTGTCGTTTGAAAAGATATAAGTTTTCCCTAGTTTAGAACTATCTTAACTCGAAAATAGTTTGCATTAACTTTCAAGTGGAACTGTCACAATATGAAATTAATGGGAAAATGTAAGTATACAATTGTCTTTTGAACTGACAAACTGAAGTACTGATTACCTTAAAACAAGTTTGTTTTATTTAGGTCATAATGTGATGAATAGTACCCATACTGTACGCTCTCCCTGCAAGAGATTCTGGGAACCAAACACGACTTCCGCAAACAAATTGCTAGGCCGTGTAAATTCACATTAAAGTTATATGATCATGTATACCCAATTTACTATCACCTTTTGTTTAGAACAATGAGTTAGTGATTATTGGTATAATTAGATCCTGCATTGTTCTTCTGCTATAGCATTTAGTATGTTCTTTCTGTTATAGTATCTTAGTATGTTCCTTTTGTTATCGTATATTGTATCTTCCTCCCTGTTTCTCTTTATAGTATGTTCTCTATGTTATCGTGTATTGTATCTACCTCCCTGTTTCTCTTTATAGTATGTTCTAGTGTGAACTGAACCCCTAAACTATACCTATTATAGTTTACTAGTATGTTTACCTTGAACTGTTATTGACTTGAAGAAAAGACTCATTTATCTACTAAGTTATGATTGTACTTTAAAAACGGAGTTTTATAAACTATAAAGTAACATAACTTTAAAAGAGTTTTTGAAATGTTTTGATCACTCATAAATACATAAGCAATCTGTTACAATGATGTTTATAGCAAAACATTTACACAATTATCATTGTGTTCAACTTGTATTCCCCCCCCCCTTTAAAAGCATTTAAAACAGTTTAAAAGATTGATTATAGGGGTATGAACTCACCTTATGTGGGTGATTCAAACGAATAAGCGCGTAAGGATGAGAAGCTCCACTAGTGAAGTCCCGAGACACATACGAGTCCTAAATGACATATAATGGCATATATTGGCATGAATATGGTGTTTAGAAGCAACCATATGCAAGGAAACACCTTTAGGGACTAGGAAACACTTGGACCAAGTGTTAGAATCACATGTGATTCATAAAAAGTGAGTGTACGGCCACTAATTGGAGTGTGCGGCCATGGGTTTACGGCCAAGGGAGTTTACGGCCAAGGGGTTTACGGCCAAGGGAGTTTACGGCCAAAGGGTTTACGGCCAAGGGAGTTTACGGCCGTAAACTCCAGGAGATCATCCTCATATCGTTTGTTCCAGGCGTTTAGGCTAGTGATTCTACTAGGTAGCAAGTGTATGAAAGGAATACTCACAATTTTGAAGCTTTAAAAGGAGTTTTCGGCCACCAAGAACAAGTGTGTGTTCTTGGTGTTCTTGGTGAAAGATGAAGATCTTGAAGATCTACTCAAAAAGACGATTTTTATGGATGGAATCAAAGGGTGATTCATGAATAAGAAGGATAACAACAACTAGATGGAAGAACCACTTACCTTTTGAAGACCGGGAATGAAAATCTTGATGATACTTGAGAGAGAAATCAAGTGTTCTTGAGGTGAAAGTGTAAGAAATGAAGAAAAGTGAAGGAATATGATACATAGAGGCATGAGTTTACGGCTGGCAAGAGTTTACGGCCGTAAACTCCTTGTTTGCGGCCGTAAACTCCTTGAGATGGAGTTTATGGCTTGAATGATGCACAGTGAACTCAAACAGATACTTCCTACCACTTTATCCCTTAAGGTACTCGGCTTAAAACACCCAAACAGACCCTTAACAGGGCTAAAAGATAGCATAGACGAGTCTGACACATGGTTGAATTGAATGGCTGGACTTACGAGGCAAAAAATTTCTGGTTGTCACACGCGGGGCGTACTCCGGTACGCAGGGCGTCCAAAGGTACGATGGGCGTACCTCTCGCACCCATCTCGCAATTTTCCATCCCGACTTTAAAAATTCATAACTTTAGCATACGAGCTCCGTTTTTGATGTTCTTTATATCCACGCGTAGGTGGGACCATACTCTATAACTTTTGTTTAGACTCCGTTGGCTAATTTTGAGTCTATTTTTAAAGTTATATTTTTAACAGGCCGGGACAAGAAAAGTTTGTTAAAAATTCATAACTTGTTCATCCGACGTCCGTTTTCATCTGTCCTTTTACCATTGCGCTATTATTAATGAGATCTTCGATTCTCATTTAGGTTGTGTCGGCTTGAAATCGCTCGGTCTAATATTCGAACTCTGGGTTGCATACTCTAATGGCTTACAAACACTCTTTGCAATAGGATGAGAGGAGAGAGGAGGATGCACACTAGAATTTTCGGCTCTACTAGGGTTAGGGTGTAGTAGTCGAAAATCCAAGGAGTTACCCTCCTTATATACTTGTGGTTTCTTAGTCCTAAAGCTAGGGTTTGCAGGTGAAAATCCTAATTTCCTGCTTAAGGCCTAAGCAGCCCATGGACACCCTAATATGATGCCTTGGACGAAAACTTATAGGGCCTCCATATAATTTTTTTCCACTCCTATTCAAGGGGTCCAAGAGCCTAATTTCACAACTATTAATTAATTGCAAAACAGCCCCTGTACTTTTGAATAATTCCTTTAATCCCAAAATTAATTCCAAATTAGTTTTTGATTAAATATTAATAAAATAACATGATTTCTAATCAATATATTATTTTCATAACATATTAATAAATCATTTATATCAATTTATGAATCCAAATAATAACTTTAACTTCTCTCCAAAAGTTATCATGTCAAGTTGCAAGAGTGAAGGCAACCCAAAAGGACTTGTGTGTCTATCAACTCAAGTATATATGAATTATAGTTATGAGATTAGACACCTAATCCAATAGTCTCCCACTTGGATAAGTCTAATAACTTAATTGCAAGTACAACTTCAAAAATTGACCATCACACTGTAGCTTTCAAAAGCCGTTGTCAAACTCTAACATAGTCAGTTACGTGTCCTCAGATAAGGGATCATATAATCCTCCGTTCTGCAAGATATCATGTGGACAAATGACATGGAACATAATCATTTTCATTGTCCAACAGTTTCTTTCCCGATTTATGATTTGTAATGATAGAGAACTTGATTGAACACATCAATTCAGTCTTGACCGGGCCCGAAACATAAGTCAACACCAAATCATCGAGGGGCCCAAGACATCACTTTTCCCCTTAGGGCAAAAGGAACAGATAAACTTGGACTTATATGCTTGTACTATTTACTCATCAAATCATACACAACAATACGTTTTATAACATCAAGTTACTGATGCATTTACACATTATCAATGCACAACCAACTCGTAAACAACAACTCATATATCTCGGTCTAAAGATTATATGATATTATCGTCTCATAATTACTCGTGATAAATTTCATGAAGTAATTCTATGAGTGTGGGTTTAATCCAATACTCAAATCTCCATTTCAGAAGTACTCATGAACAGTCTTAATTCAATACTTACTTCCAAAGTATGATCGACTGTGGATAATTTGAATAATCCAATTATTCGGGAAGTAAAACATACAAAGTTGAAACACAAGATAAACAATTGACAAAAGATAGTAAACAATACTCATAAACAAATCTCCATTTATTCAATCATAAAATGTCAATTACATTTATTTGTAACAAGTTTCTAAATATCTATCTAGTCACTAAAACTAATATCATCCTTCAGACCAATGCTCCTCGCATGTTGAACGTGCTTAATCCTACTTAGACCCTTTGTGATGGGATCAACAAGATTCTCTTATGATGATACCCTCTTAACGACGAGGTGTCCTTCTTCTACTCGATGACTGATAAAATGATATTTTCTGTCTATATGTATAGATCTTCCATGATCCCTTGGTTCCTTGGTCAAGGCAACCGCTCCTTCATTATCGTAGAAAATCTCCATTGGCTCCTTAATGGCTGGCACAACTCCAATGTCTCCAATGAAATTCTTTAACCATATAGTCTCCTTTGATGCTTCGCTCGCAACTATATACTCTGACTCAGATGTCGAATCAGCTACGGTCTCTTGCTTGGAACTTTTCTGATAGTTTCATTTTATTTACTTCTTTTTATAGTTTATTTTAGCACATTCCATCTCATTTTAGTTGATCTTCATGCATATTTTCTCTTTTTGTTATATTTCTCCTTTACCGGGTGCTTTCCAGTCTTTTGAGCTTATTTGCAGGATTTATCGAAGACTATTTGTCATTGGAGGTATGGAAGGAGTGGGGGACTTTTGGAGGCTTGCGGTTTTCTTGTGGACTTGAAGTGGTGTGATTGGGCATGTTGTCAACATAATCAAAGCAGCAAGTTGGGCTTAATTTTATATGAAGAATGATGATGATGTGAAGAGAATTTTGAGCTATAGAAGATCAAGGAAGCAATGATCCATATTGGGAGAGTCAAGAAGACACAATTGGGATATCAAGAACCTTTACATGTGGGTTGGACCAAGAAATAAAGGAGCAAAACTAGAAGGCTAATCAAATGGTCCAAATGGCCCAGAATCCACGCGGTCCGCGTGGATTTACAAATGGTCCGCGTGGATCGCACTGTGAAGAATCCGGATTTTTGAATTTTTGACTCTATTTTGGGAAGGTTGGTGGAATGCTTTTGGGGGACTTTTGAATCCGATTTTTGACCACTTTTACTGGAGTTTTGAAGCAAGAAGGAAAGGAAACACATGAAAGAACAACACTTTTGCTCTCTAGAAGATTGGAAGATTTAGAAGGTTGGAGCAATTTTTTCTTCCAACTTGCATCTTGAACAATGTTTGGTATCACTAATCTACTTTGCATTTCTTTCATTTTGGCCATGCTTGGCTAGACTCATATTTGGTTGACTTGGATGTAATTGCTTGAATGTTTTGGTTATTTTGAAGAACTCCATGAACTTGTGTTGAATATCTATGATTATATTTTCTATGAAAACTTCCTTCATGTTTATATATCTCTAGTCATGAATATTGATATGTGAATGTTATTTTTGTTGGTTAAATTCTTGGCTAAGTAATGGGTCTTCAATTTAACAAGCAACAATTAGTTTAAATGTTTGTTTTCATTTCATTTAGACTAAGAAAATATTTTCTCCATAGTGGTAATGAAACCAATAGATTACTCTTTGGATTTGGTGACTCTTAAAACCTAATGCTAATTGATTTTCACAAAATTACATGCTTCATTAGTTTTGTGACTTTGATTTAGGAAATGTGTTATGAGCTTCTCTAGTCATTTTAATACAAAAGAAGAGTTGAGGCAAGTTATGCTTATAAATTGCTATAGCCAAGTTAGATTATAAACACAAGTATTGCACCTTGGTATTCTCATGATTATTTAACCAAATGTTCAAGTAATGAAAGTCCAAAGTCAACCATCTTTATCTTATTGATTTTACATCAAACTTTGCTTTTGTTGAATTGTATTTTTAAATCTTAGTGTAATTCTAGTTTTCTTTTAAACATATCAAAAGATCAAAATCCCCCAATTTTATTTTATTTTAGTTTTACAAGTATTTGTACAACAAGATTATCATAAAGTTATAAAATTGAACCAATCTCCGTGGATACGATCCCTTTACCACTATACACTATTTTAGTGTGTAATATTTAGGGTATTTATTTTGTTGGCCTCGACAACCACCAAATTTTGGCGCCGTTGCCGGGCATTAGTTTATATTTAACCAGTTTGTTTCTCTATGCCTATATCTCATTGTGCAGGTACTCTAGTTTAAAACTCAAAAATTTTAAAAAGTATGGTTTGGAAATGAACACTTCTTGCATTGAAGATAAACTTTTTGAGCTAGCTCAGTTAGTTATTATGATTGAAAGTGACCAAAGTGTGCAACCCAAGCCTCTTCTTTGTGATAATTGCGCCCAAAATGGACATCATTCTGACATGTGTCCATATTTACAAGGAGAATGGGAGGAAGTGCAAGAAAGGGGAAGCTATTACTGGTCAAATCAATGGAGTTATGATCAACCTCAATATGATCAATGGTGGGACAACAACCAAGCTTGGGGATACAACCAATACCAAAGCCCATACCAAGCTTGGAGAAATGACCAATACCAACCAACTCCACAATTCCAACATCCATGTCCTCCTCCTCCTCAATAACCTGAACCGCCAAGCATGTCCTTAGAGGAGATTGTGAAGAGCATTTCCACTTCTACCCAAAATTTCCAGGAAACAACGCAAGCTAGCCTCAAAAGCTTGGAGCAACAAATAACACAACTTGCTCAAACAATAAGTATAATGGAAGCTCAAGACAAACTACCATCTGAAGAGATCCAATGGCATAGTGCATGTACCATTCCTTTGAAAGATGAGAAAAGTTTTGATGGCCCAATAGTGTCATATGAAGAAGAGGAAGAAGAAGTAGAAGTGGAAGAGGCTGTCAAGGAGGAAGAAGACATTGAGAAAGTTGACAATGAAACTATAGAAGAAGTGTTGGGTGTTAACGAAAGAGAGGTTGAGCCACCCAGTATCATTGAGAAACTAACTCCCGTGGTAGAACAACCACAAGAGTCGGAAACGCTAAATCTGTCGGACCCTTCAAAGGATACGTATCCCGAGAAAGAAGATGACCAACCGGTCACCTACTCAACCACCATGTCAAAGAGGGAAGAGTTAGTCACCTTATTGAACAAATACAAGAAAGAATATGGTTGGATGATTGCTATTATCAAAGGTCTAAGTCCGATATGGTTTTCTCGTAAAAAGAAAGTCAAATACAAGAAAGGAGTCCTAATGGAGGTGTGGAAATTAAAAAATGTCGACACGGGGCAAATCTTCAAAGTCAATGGGCATCGTTTGAAACCTTTCTATGAAGGTTTTAATGCAAATGTGCTAGATGTCATCCATTTGGATGCCCCGGTATACTGAAACCGAGAGGGAAGGACGTCTCGCCAAAGACGTTAAAGAGGGGCATTTTTGGAAAACTTAGTGTTTTCATCTTTTCTAATTCCAAATAAATGTTTTAGATAAATCCTTTTTGCATTTCACATTTATTCTTCTCCCTTCTTGCAGTAAAAGAGTGTTGAATTTTAAGCCCCCGGTGTTCGTTTTGGTCAAGCATGAAGGTTTGAGATTTTTCACGGGTTCACAAATGGACCGCGTGTACTCGGAAGGACGTCCGCGTGGGTTATACAAACAGACCGCGTGTGGCCAATAAAATCGACCGCGTCATTCTTCAAATATGGATGGTTACAGACCTTTTTACGCGGACCGCGTGTACTCGAGGGGTCGTCCGCGTGGGTTATTGAAATGGTCCGCGTGTACCCGATGCCTTGTCCGCGTGTACTACAAATGGTCCGCGTGTACTCCAGAAACTGTCCGCGTGGATTCGTTGACCAGCTTTGACCAACTTTGACTTCCATTAACTTTTGACCAAATAACTTAAGTGACATGCAATCCTTCTTTTTCATTAGCACACCAGTTGTTTCCCTCTCTCTATGCATTCTTTCTCTCTCAAGAATCAATACCCATATCCTCCTCCCGATCCCCCGGTTTAGGTACTTTCGCCTCGCCCCAAGCATTGAAGACAATGCTTATTTCTAAGCTTGGGGTGGGGTATTCCCTTTTTCTTTTTGCTTTCTCATGCATTTGAATTAGGTTTCATAACATTTTAGTTTTAAGCTAATTTGCATTCATTTTTTTTTTCTATTTTATAAATTCCAAAAAAGATTTTATTTTCTTCTTTTTCACTTTTTATTTTTACATGACATTTAGCTTAGGGCATTACCATTCATGTATTTTTGTTATCTTTTTATTCTCACCCCCTTTGGATGCCATGGAATAGGTTCACAATTATTGTATCATTATTGGTCCAGGATCTTGTTGCTATCTCACCCATCGAACCGGGACCACTAGCTGCAGTTTGGGACTTCATACTTGGGATCAGATGCTGGAAGCTTAAAGGGGTAAGTGATCATGTCCAGGTAGTTTCATGAAGAATTATGCATGCAATACTAACAACTGTAGGATATACTATAGCAATGGATGTTCTTAGCCCCGCGGTCCATATCGCCGAGAGGATCACACTTGATCATGTTTGAACCATTAGGATGAAGCACTGGTGCTTGTCCCCGAGTAGAATCCATATCCGGTCTCTTTACATCACCATATTCTTTTTGCGATTTACTTAGGATTTTAGAGAGTCTTTTAGCTCACATTTGGGCATTTTCTTTATTTTTGAAAAATCGCAAGTTTGAAAAGGAGCTTACATCTTTACTCTCCACAGATGGTCATTTTCACATTTAGACCATTCGGATTATATTATTACTCCCTCGGTTCCACTTACATAATTTTGGGAACCAAATTTTGAGTCATAAAGTTTTCTTTATAAAAGCAAAAATTAAATATTTTAGTGAATTACCTTCAAGTTTACTGGTATTCATGTTAAAAAAAAAACTCAAGCAAATTTCAAGCGGCGATTATCTTAGATGGGTGACCGGTTCCATTATTGAACAAACTTTCCTACATTCTGGTCACCCGACGTTTGATATGCATTTATTTAGGTATGTTTTATTGTATATAGATCGAGTTGTTTTTCGCAAATTAGTGATGTTAGGGAGACTGTTGAGTCGGATACTATGGGAGGTTTGGGCCAACACTAAGTGAACTGATTCCTACAATGGTGCCCGAGCGATGAAACCCAATCACATTTGAGAGTGGCCGACAGACGTGAGATCACGCAACTTTCGTGATAAGAGTGTACACTTAAAGAAGAGCTCCACACGAGCCCATCCAACTGCTTTCTCCCTACTACAGATGTTCTTCATTGTATGCATGTTCTATTGGGGCTGCGACTGACCATCCCTCCTTACTCACCTAAAGGAGTTGTCCTAGCTGTGGTTTATGGTTCCATTGTCATTGAATGAAAAAGGCATGAGATAATAGCAAAATTAATTCTGACCACGTTGACTAACGGTGATCAGGTTCCGCGGTTATATCCAGTCTTTTTATTTTTCTTAGGATAGTTCATCCCGAGTTCATTTTAGTCTTGTCTTACTTGATGACAAGTAAGGTTTAAGCTTGGGGTGATTTGATAATTTCATTTTATTTACTTCTTTTTATAGTTTATTTTAGCACATTCCATCTCATTTTAGTTAATCTTCATGCATATTTTCTCTTTTTGTTATTTTTCTCCTTTACCGGGTGCTTTCCAGTCTTTTGAGCTTATTTGCAGGATTTATCGAAGACTATTTGTCATTGGAGGTATGGAAGGAGTGGAGGACTTTTGGAGACTTGCGGTTTTCATTTTAGTCTTGTCTTACTTGGTGGAATGCTTTTGGGGGACTTTTGAATCCGATTTTTGACCACTTATACTGGAGTTTTGAAGCAAGAAGGAAAGGAAACACATGGAAGAACAACACTTTTGCTCTCTAGAAGATTGGAAGATTTAGAAGGTTGGAGCAATTTTTTCTTCCAACTTGCATCTTGAACAATGTTTGGTATCACTAATCTACTTTACATTTCTTTCATTTTGGCCATGCTTGGCTAGACTCATATTTGGTTGACTTGGATGTAATTGCTTGAATGTTTTGGTTATTTTGAAGAACTCCATGAACTTGTGTTGAATATCTATGATTATATTTTCTATGAAAACTTCCTTCATGTTTATATATCTCTAGTCATGAATATTGATATGTGAATGTTATTTTTGTTGGTTAAATTCTTGGCTAAGTAATGGGTCTTCAATTTAACAAGCAACAATTAGTTTAAATGTTTGTTTTCATTTCATTTAGACTAAGAAAATATTTTCTCCATAGTGGTAATGAAACCAATAGATTACTCTTTGGATTTGGTGACTCTTAAAACCTAATGCTAATTGATTTTCACAAAATTACATGCTTCATTAGTTTTGTGACTTTGATTTAGGAAATGTGCTATGAGCTTCTCTAGTCATTTTAATACAAAAGAAGAGTTGAGGCAAGTTATGCTTATAAATTGCTATAGCCAAGTTAGATTATAAACACAAGTATTGCACCTTGGTATTCTCATGATTATTTAACCAAATGTTCAAGTAATGAAAGTCCAAAGTCAACCATCTTTATCTTATTGATTTTACATCAAACTTTGCTTTTGTTGAATTGTATTTTTAAATCTTAGTGTAATTATAGTTTTCTTTTAAACATATCAAAAGATCAAAATCCCCCAATTTTATTTTATTTTATTTTTACAAGTATTTGTACAACAAGATTATCATAAAGTTATAAAATTGAACCAATCTCCGTGGATACGATCCCTTTACCACTATACACTATTTTAGTGTGTAATATTTAGGGTATTTATTTTGTTGGCCTCGACAACCACCATTTTCCAAGTTACTGCTCCTCCATTGAGGGTAAACACCCAGCCCGACTGAGACCGAAAGTTGTCTCTGTCGGTCTGAAAGCTGGCGTCGCTATACCCTGCAACCTTTAAGTCATCACTGCCACCAAGCACAAGGACCCAATCCTTTGTCCTTCGCATATACTTGAGAATGTTCTTAACCGCTATCCAATGAGTTTTACCTGGATTTCTCTGATATCGACTAACCATGCTCAAAGCAAAAGCCACGTCCGGGCGAGTACATGTCATAACGTACATGATCAAGCCAACGGTGGAAGCATATGGAACTCGACTAATCTCTGCTATCTCTGCTATCTCTGCATCAATACTCGGACTCTGAGTCTTATTCAAATTAGTATTACTCTGGATATGTAACTCTCCCTTCTTTGAATTTTCCATGCTAAAACGCTTTAGCACCTTATCCTAATACGTGCTTTGACTAAGTCCAGTTAGGCTTCTACTCCTATTCCTCAAAATCCTTATTCCCATAATATAGGCAGCCTCTCCCAGATCCTTCATAGCGAAACATTTTCCAAGGCATGACTTAACCTCCTGCAAAGTTGGAATGTCGTTTCCTATAAGTAGTATGTCATCAGCATACAATACAAGGAAAGTGACTATACTCCCACTAGCTTTGACATATACACAAGACTCATCTTCACTCCTAGAGAAACCAAACTCTTTGACTTTCTCATCAAAGCAAAGATTCCATTTGCGAGAAGCTTGCTTCAATCCATAGATTGATTTCTCAAGCTTACACACTGTATTGGGGTATTTAGTATCCACAAAACCCTCTGGCTGACTCATGTAAACACCTTCAGCCAACTTTCCATTAAGGAAAGCGGTTTTGACATCCATCTGCCAGATTTCATAATAATGAAACGCAACTATGGCTAACATAACCCTAATAGATTTAATCTTGGCCACTGGTGAGAAGGTCTCATTATAGTCAACCCCTGGGGTCTGAGTAAAGCCCTTCGTAACCAGTCGTTCCTTGAACGTGTGTACCTTTCCATCCATGTCAGTCTTCTTCTTGAAGATCCATTTGCACCCAACTGTCTTACGAGTTGGCACATTATCAACCAAATTCCATGCACGCATGGGACCAGTTTGCCAACTTTTTCCACCACGGGCCATTTCTGCCATTATTTCGAACTACTCTAACTTCCTCATCTTAGGTCCGTTTCCAACGAACCTTATATCCACGAAAAAGTGGCGAGAAGCCCTATGATCCTAACAACACACCATAACCTTAAAACTTCCCGAACAAAACCCAAAATCCATAAAAGACCGATTTATCAAATTACGATTATACCTTTGGCCTCCGAAGGCACCATCGAGCACTTGGATCACTCAAACCATAACACCCACATACGAAAAGACCAAAACCTTTCTTCCCCAAGATCCTAAGCCTCATGACAACTGAAGATTTGGCCGCAACCCCGAATAATGAATCAAATCTGAAACTGAGTGTTACAAAGAAGAACGAGCTTTTTTTGTTGAATGAATGACAAATGAGAGAAAATGAGGCAAATTAATCGTGCACTTTCTAGACAACTTATTTTTGGAGCGGGCCGAATTTGAAGTGTTGGACCAAGTAAGAGACATGAATTAACGGTATCAAACGTTTTGAATCAGACCCCATATATGACATCTTACTATACCTAGTAAAAGGTATATCAAACATGGTCTAACTTAATTTGGAAACTTGGTTGTTAAGAGCAGACACATTTTTAAGGTTAGTCCATATAGAACAAGAACGGGAGTTGTTGGACTTCCAACTAATCAACACCAAATTGGTTCTCTTTTCCTTACACTTTAAATCAATGAAGATGAAGGAGATAGACAATATAGGGTCGGTGGTATTAGGATTTTAGGAGCATTTTAGGAAGACAAAGTTGTCTCATATGTTTGTAATAAACACTGAAAGACCCTTTTTTTGTGATAATATAGGTTTTTCTAAAACATTCATTATCAATATACTAACAAATCCCAATAAAATCATTAATTCCCAATTAATAAGATATTTAATTAATAAACCATTTAGTTAATTAACAAATAATCATTTTTTTTATTTATGTCGTGTTTGATAAATAAGTAACAAACAACTTTTATTTTGACATATATAAGATGGAAATAAAAAGTATATATTCAATATATATTTATTATTTACTTGTTTCTTTTTATGTTCTTATGTGTGTGATTATATAAATTCAAATGCTACATAACTATTTCTTTAGACGAAACTTTAGAAATGGTCCCTGTGGTTTTCGAAAATCTGAAGTTTAGTCTCTAATCTTTAAAAACCTCACAGATGGTCCCTGTGGTTTTAAAACTTTTAATGTTTAGTCATTCCGTCTAACTCCGTCAGCTTTCTACCGTTAAGTGAGGGGTATTTTTGTCATTTCAATATCAGGGACCATTTATGAGGTTTTCTCTTATTATCTTAATTTTTTTATGAAAAAAAAAAGAATGAAAGAAATTTAATCTCTCTCTCTCTCTCTCTCTCTCTCTCTCTCTCCCCCCAAAAATCATTTGTTACCCCCACCATCACATCATTCCTCACTGTTAGTCACCACCAAATTCTACCACCTGTTCCTTTGGTAAACACTCTAATCCTCATCCCGACCTTCTCTTCCTCCCTCATCGTAGCTTTAAGGTGGATCTTTAGTCTTATGTAATCTCCTTCCGCCTTTCGTCAACATGTCAAATCACGAGCATCATAAAAATGGTTTCTCTCTCTCTACTTGAAAGTTAACCACGAAATTGAGCCTGAGTAACAGGCATGAAATCGATTAGCAACCCCAATGAAATCATTCACAAAATCAAGAAACGGGTTCTCCGTTTTAGTCACCGGAGCAGCCAGATTCGTCGGAACCCATGTCAGCGTCTCCTTAAAATGTTGTGGAGATGACGTTTTATGTCCAAAGCAACATCGTTGGTTTCGTTAATCTTCTTGAAGTCTGTAAAAGTGAAAATCCACAGCCAGTAATCTTTTGGGCATCATCAAATCGAGATGTCAGAATAAACCCTTTGAATCCATTTCAATTCATCAGCCAACAATCATTTGGGCATCATCAAGTCAAGGAGGATTTCTTGTTAAAGCTGTTGTCTGTGACAGAATCAAGAGGATGAGGTGTTACCGTGCTTGGATCCGAAGGGCTGTTACCGATGAGTTTGTTAAAGTTGTGGAAGGGAACCTCGATGATAAAAATCTTGATCGCACGATATTATTATTATTATTGCTATGAATTAGAGAACTTGTAGTTAGAGAATTAGTGCAGGAATTTAACGAAGGTTCGTTCTTATGATGTGGATTGGCCATTATCGGGAAATTAGGACGGGTATTCTGGTAATAAACTGGAATCCCTCTTATGGGTCTCAAGAAACCTAATTATGAACTAAACCCAGCCTGATGATGGTTTTGGTGGTGTTGGAAAGGGTACATATTTGATGATGATGTGTTGGTGTTTTGAGTAGAGAGGACATTGTGGAAATGGGTGAGGTCGAATTTTGTAGAGTGGATATTAGGGTGCAATGGAATCAAGGAGATTAGATCCACGACAGTAATCTGGTGTAGGTTTGTGTTTGTTTTTAATTGAGCTTCAAAGATCTGATCTATAAAATCGATTTTTTTAAGGATTTCAGGAACTTTTTTGCAAACACGATTGAGAGAGGCGACGATGGAATCATGGAGATGGAGTCTTGGTTAGAGAGAGAGAGAGAGAGGGAGAAAGAGAGGATCCTTTACATATTAAATTTTATTTTGTTCATTTTATTTAAAATAATAGAAAACCTTCATAAATGGTCCCTAGGTATTGAAATGACGAAAATACCCCTCACTTAACGGTAGAAAGCTGACGGAGTTAGGCGGAAGGACTAAACATTAAAAGTTTTGAAACCACAGGGACCATCCATGAGGTTTTTTAAGATTAGGGACCAAACTTCAAACCACAGGGACCATTTTTGAAGTTTTGTCATTTCTTTATTTGTAGCATATTATTTCCAACATAAGACTATTAAGAATAACATTCCTATGCTCTCATTGGTTCTCACGGTCATGGAATGTCATGTGAAGAAGAAAGGAAAAGAAAGGTCAAAGGCAAAGACAAAGATAAAAATATTCCTAAAAGGGTAATGTTGGAGGGTATTGTGTCACCCTTAGACCGGTCGATGCACCTCTACCGCACACTATGGTTGCTGATTTAGTGTTGCAGTGTGTGGCGAACACAGCTCCGACCCCCCTTACCGCAACCTAAAACCTTACCTCGTGTGATGACCTTACCGTACCATTTTTCTTTCTTTTTGACCGTTGGAGTGTGTATGTGTTTGTTGTGTGTGGTAAGGTGTGGTACGACACCACCGTTTTGTGGGGTGAGGGGAAAATGATGTGGCAGTGTAATAGTGTGGTGAGTGCGGTATGGTAACTTATGGCCTTACCACACTCTCCTATCTACAACATAGGCGCCACAACACTGCCATCTCATGTTTACAACCAAAAGGAAGGTTCCTTGCTACAAACTCGGTGTGAAAATCATGTCATGTCTCATTATGTTTTTAACAATTTAATTTAAATAAAAACTTAAATTTTAATTAATTGAAATAAAAGAAATACATAATATAATTATAAAAACTTAGAAACTTAAAAAAACAAAATCACACAAATAAAGAAACTAAAACATGCTAAATGAAATCTTCATCTTCATCTGACAACTCGTCTTCTAAATAATCAAGGAAATCCATATAGAGATCAATATGTTGTGAGTATTTATAGGATATAATTTTTTTTAAAAAAAATATGCATCTAGCTGTTGCAAGTGTGTGTGTGTGTGAGAGAAAGAGAGAGATGAAAGATTTATTGAGGAGAGAAATGTAATAAGTCGCATTTGGCCCTACCATGGTAAGAACCACACGGTAGGGCGGTGCTTTGCAAAGATGACATGGAAAATTATAGGGACCACGCACCCATACCTTGTAATCTAACGTACAACACAAAAAGTGGTGTTAGAACACAAGATATAAATAAATTATTGTATTACTAATTGAGGTCACACCTTAAAATCCATAAAAGCTTCAAAATAAAGAACATATATTGATTAGATAAATATAAAAAGAAAATGAGCATGATAACCATTATTTAAATTTTTTTACCATAAAAAGAAAAATGATTCATATGACCATATTTTTCAAAAAAGAATTATTAAAATATATATTATTAGTCATAATAAAAAATATTATAATATTATAAAGTTGTTATATTTTTATACTTCAAATGTCATTAAATATTTAATAAAAGTAATTAATTAGTAAATATATTTAAAAGATAATATAAAATATGATTAAAATATAAAATTTAAATACATAAAGTATAAAAATATATTGACCATCGACTTATAGTTATTTGGAAATCCACCCACTTAAGTTGTAACATTTTGTTTGTTAATTTTTATTATTAAATAAGTATACTTTAAAATATATTGAACTACAGCTGTGAAAAATTATTTTGTATTTAAAGAGATTGATATAGTTTGACGGATAAAAATACAACGTTGTAACAAAAATAATACAATATGGAATTCTAAAAGAAACAAATAAATAATAGCACATCTTTAAATACATAGAAAGTTATAATAATGCCGCATGTATTAAGGTGCTTTAATAAGGGTACTTTAAGCTTGTACCTCTACAGCAGCACATCATATGAATAACAAAAGACAATTATAATAATGGTCCTTCTGTTTTACGAAAAAATCATAAGTTTAGTGCCAATTATTTTCTTGACGAGGATGGTCGATAGGGACTATTTATACATCTTTTTTTTTTTTTTTTTTTTTTTATAAATAACTAGATTATGACCCGCGTTAAACGCGTGGAACATAAATTAAATACATATCATACTAATAAGTGGCATTGTCTTAGGTGAAATTTTAATAAAAAATGTTAGATTCATTTTAGAGTTTTTGAACCAAACTTGTTAAATAAAAATATTTAATATTTATATTAGAGCAATTTGATTTTTTAATACAATAGTTTTTAATATAAATGATCCACATGATCTTTGTTTTATCACAACATGATGCGACTCATTGATTAAAACATGTATAGTAGCTTTATGAATTGATTTTGTTCGGTGTACCAACCTCTATGGAGGCTCATATGGCTCTTTTCATATTGGACATGTAAAACCAAAAGCAACAATAAGTTGTTATATGTACCAGCAACGTTAAATTCTACAAAGAAATTCGATAAACATTATAATTAAAGTGCATTGCTATAACCATAAACATCAAATTCAGACATTGTAATTTGGTCAATTTCTAAAGTATTTTTTCCTTATAAGAATTAAAATATGATTTTTCAGGCTACACCTTATCACATATACATATATTTCGATCAAAGAAATTATTACAAAAAAAATGTTATGAACAAAAATATATCATTAGTTTCATAATTTGCCAAAGGTTAACACTAATAAATAATAATGAGCTTTCACAAATCTTGCATTTTGGTCACTGCATCCAACTAACAAATGAAATTCAATTTAGAGGATTGATTCAAGAAGTGCTTCCATGACTTCTTGTAGCTAAATTTGGGGAATGCTAAGACCTACTGAGATATGAGGGAACGGTCTGTGAGACTACGGTTGGTTTCTGGAGGGCAATACAAATTCAAAATTGTTAGCACATATCTTTCCTACCTACTTCAATTATCAAATTTAGCTCAAACTTGTCAAAATCAAATTACAAAAAAAAAAAAAAAAAAAAAACCTCAGATATGTAACCTAGCAATCAAACAACATATTTTTCATAGAAATAAATATCACAAATCTACAATTTACACTTTATATAATATTCTTAAATTATATCTTACATTTTCATCTTTAATGGTCATTAACACTTCTTTCTGCCCTATTGTTGTGACACAAAATAACTATAGAGTACACACATGGTTAATCGTACCGACAACAATCAATGTTTTTTTCTGGGAAATATTGATGTAAGTTTAAATTATATAATAAAAAAGTAAAATGAAATATGAGGATAAAAATAATCCAAAAACTATTTGACATAATGTATATTTCATAAATGAAAGTTAAGTATATAAACCCCATCTACTTGTTGGAGATCAAACTTATGAAGGAAAATCGTCATTTGCAGAGTAGAGGATGGAGGACGAAGTGTTTCTACAATTAGCAGATGTGCTTTCTGGACTAGATTTGACAAGAAATCTTAACAATAAAGAAGATGTTATTTTTGTTGCTTTAAAATAGGATCATTGATGAAGATCCTAGTCGTAGTGAAGCAATTTGTGACGGAGAAACGTTATGAAACGATGCATAATGAAGTTGGTATAAATGTATATTCATTTATAGTAAAAAGGAATAATAATATTTTGAAATTTTTTTAAGGTGTAAGTTGTTAATCATAGTATGAACAAACCTCTATAATAAGATATTTTTTCCCCATTGAATAACAACTATCATACGAGTTTGTTTCTTATTTTCCAAATAGTCAGCAAACTGTTGTGCATACCCATCCCAGAGTGTTACATTTATTTGTTTGCTTCTACAAAAGCCAAAAACAAAATAAATATACAATATAAAATGACATTATAAAGTAAAATTTGACACAAAATTTCGAAAAGTAAACATACTCTAGATATTCCAAGCTCAAATTGACTCTCTTTGATAATTTATTTTTCTTGTTCATAAGGGTTTCCATTGGGAAGCATGTCACGACATCTCTAATAACTTCTATTATATAAGATAAAAAAATGGAAGATTAGTATAAAAGTTTCGTTATGGTGAGTGATAGAAAATAACAAAATATCGTTATACAGATCGTTAGATTGTAACATATAAACTAACCAACATGTGTGTTCTCAATAAAAACATCATCCAAAATGGCGTTGAAGTTTGCAAAAGAGAATCCATAAAGTAATCCAGTCCACTGACTGCATGGTGTAACTTTGGTTGTGATATAAATATTGATTTTGTTTTCATTATCAACAAAACTATTTTCGTTTTGATTAATACCAAGTTGTGGATTTTGGATGTAGTAACAGCCATCCTCATGAAACAAATTTTAAATTCTTTCAACCTATCTATTTGTAACCTCTGTCTCGATCTTCCTTCCCTAAATGCACAAAAAAATTAGTTTATATATTGTTATATGTGGTGCGAATGAAATTGTAAGAAAATACATAAAAACAATGTTATTATCTGTTCATCAATGAGAATCATATTAGTTTTGTAAGTCTTTGTTGAAGATCCATAAGCAAGATGTTTCATGAGATGAATTATTCTTACTCTCATGGTAAATTGACTTTTTGAAATATCAAGTTGGTCTATGAAGGTAATGTTGCTTTGAGCCATGTTTCTGTTTGTGAAAAAACTAATGATTGTTAAACACATGTGACCCAACCAAGTAATTAATATGGACCGGGTAAAATAGGCAAAACAAGAACAATTCAAAATCATAGGATCGGAGTGAAAATATAGCTTTAGGGACAAAATTTATAACTTTTGACATAACTCAAGGACGCCGAATGTAATTTAGTCTAAAACATATAATGTGGAAAGTCTTTTGTATGTAATCAAAATCAAAATTATAAAAATAAAATAAAATTCTTATCATCCAAATATGAATGATGTTATATATACTTTTAAAAAACCTCATAATGCAAATTAACTTGAAAATAAAGTAAGTATAAATAGTTTTTGTTGATGCTCATCAGAAAACATATCAAGCAGTAGAAGGGGGGCATCAGTGGTAGGGGTAGGGGTATTTCAGGTAAAGAGAATGTATACATAGATGTTGTTCTGCCCTCATTCATCATGCAAACAAAATTCAATGTAGAGGAGTATTTTTTTATATGGTGTATAGAAATATACCAGTTCCATTCATTGATATATACCATTGTATTTGATTCATGATTACATTTGATAACCCTCACATATTAAGAACATCGATTACACAAGTTTCAGGAATGTTGCAAACGGAGGATATAACGTTGATTATACACAGACTCGTAAACAAACATAGGTGAACACATTAAAAAATCGATATAAAGGATATAATTTTGTTTTTGTAACTAAATGAATGAAACTAATATGCTTAAAGTAGATTGATTAATTTTTTTTATGACCTCTCAACAGGAATACAGTAATAACAGGTAATAAGAACAGAGTGAATGCAAAAAATTAGAGAAGAAGAAGGAGAACAAAGTAAAGAAAGAACCTGATAAAAGGAATTGGAGAAGAAGAGCGCTGAAGAAAACACTGTAAATCGTATGACACAATCCAAAATCCTAAGAATAACAACTTCAATGTAATGGTATATATATAGTGTTTTTGAATAAAAAATCATTATCTTCCAAAAAAAATTGGGATCCTAATATATCATCATGGAGATTTTCGGCTATTCATTTGGAAAAAAAGGAAGATATTAATTATACCGATTCAAAATTTTAAATTAATTGACTTGCTTATTTAATGACTTTTAAAATTTAAACCAATATCTCAAATTGATTCATTTTATGTGGAATATATTGGGAGATAAATTATGAATAATATTAACCTTAATTTTGACACTAAAATATTTTGTTGATTTAATGGGATCTGATTAGATTTTATAGGTTACTAACTAAATTATTGATATGCTTATTTAATGAGTTTTTTCAAAAAAAAAAAAAAAGTTAATCGGATTTGAATTTTAAAGACAAAAGCTATAAATAAGGGAGTTAAATTAGAAACAATATTAATTAGAGAAATTGATATCTCGTATATAAATAGAATGATATACTTCAATAGATAACATGATCGTTGAATTTAAAGATTTAATAATTATTAAAGATTGTATAATTAAATGTAATTGTGTTTGAATTTTATTTGGGGAAGATGATATCAGCAATTTGATCTAAGGGTGAAAAACATAGGATTGAAATACACAATCAAGGGTCATGATTGCTTCATTGATGAATTAATGGTTATCTTTTAATAATATTTAGAGATATAGATTAAATCTGTAATTTTTGTAAACCACGAGGAGCCATTAAACTCATTTATTGCTTAAAAAAATCATTTTGATAGTTTAGTGCCAATTATTTTCTTGACCAGGATGGTCGATTGGTTTCAAATCCACCCCCATTGACATGTAATGTTTTCAATGGGGCGGATTTGAAACCAATCAACATTGATCCAAACCCTTTTAAAATTTTAAAAAATATGACCTGTCCCGTTCTAATAATCTTTCGCATTTAAATAATTGAATCCTTACATGTATCTACCGAATCAATGAATATACAACCTATTAATGCGCGCATTTTACAATATTAAAATTTCACAATTTTGATGTATGAGACAAATAATGTTTCTTAAAAAGACAAAATGTCTGTTAAAACAAGAATTATATTACTTAGGTGCTGTTTGTTTTTTCGAAGCGAAAATGTTTGAAGTCTGCGGACCACCTCTGCAATCATCTGTAGCAAAAGAGGGGACCAAACGACTGTAACATGTAATAAAAAGTCTATTTGTTTTTTAATCTATGCAAACTGGTGCAATAAGTTAAAGTAAGGTGTGAAGAGGTTTGAAGCAGAGAGTCAAGTGTTGCGCCACGCAGCACACGCGTATCAATTTTTAAGTTAGAAGTTTTCTGAAAAACAAACAACTGCGAAGGGCCAAGTGTTGCGCGACGCAACAATAAATGGTCAGAAGTGGTTTTTTAGGAAAAACAAACAACATCTTGATACTTAGAATCCAATTCAATAAGAACTGCATTTTACTTGGACATCGAGTTGCAAAATATATATATATATATATATATATATATATATATATATATATATATATATATATATATATATATATATATATTGAATCGACAACGATCCATACCTAATCCATTTAATAAAAAGGTAAACGAATATAGGTCGTAAACGGGTAAATGAATCGAAAATTAAAACCAAACCCGTAAAATTCTTATTGGTTTAGACCGAGCCAAGTTCAAAACCCACCCCATTGATAGGTCTATATATCGGGTGTACAAGAAGGCCCATTGTTCGAGTTTGACTGCAGCAGGACCGGTGTCAACACCTACTCCTACAACTCTACGGATTACCGACGGTCGCCTGGGCAAGGTTGATGCACCTATGGTGAAGAGCAGGGTTTTTCAGTTGACGATCAAGGAGGCTCGCGCAGCACCTGATGCAGTGACGGGTATGTATCTTCTCCTTATCTCTTTATTTATATTGAATTGTTTGCTTATGTTTATGTGTTTTATTTTAGGATCGTTCATCGTGAACGGTATTTCTGCTCTGATATTGTTTGATTCGGGGGCTACCCGATCCTTTGTGTCGCTTGCGCTTAGCAAGAGGTTTGTCGGAGCTCCAGGGGAGCTAGATTTTCCTTTAGATGTCGAGATTGCAGATGATCGATCTGTCCGTGTAGCAAGGGTTCATCGGGGTTGTATTATTCAGTTGTTCAACGAGCAGTATCTCGTTGATTTGGTTCCTATTTCTTTGCATGGGAACAAGGTTATTGTGGGTATGGATTGGTTGAGCTCCAATGGAGAAATGATCGATTGTGAGCATCAGTTAGTTCGGATTTGAACCCTAAGTGGGGGGTGGAGTTAGTGGTTCAGGGTGAGAGAGCACAATGTGGGCCGATGTTGTGTTCAACAGCGAGGGCCAGACGCTATATTCAGCAGGGTTGTTCTGGATTTATCGCCTATGTTATGGATACCTATGATAAGGGTAAGGCGACTGTGGATGATGTACCTATTATGTGAGATTATCCGGATGTGTTTTAGGAGGATTTGCCTGGGGTGCCTCCGGAGAGGCAGGTTGAGTTCATGATTGATCTGGTTCCAGGTGGGCTCCAATAGCTAAAGCACCGTATCGGTTAGATCCTCCCGAGATGCAGGAGTTGTCTACACAACTGCAGGAGCTGTTAAACAAGGGATTCATTCGACCGAGCAGTTCGCCATGGGGAGCACTGATCTTGTTTTTTAAGAAGAAAGATGGGTCTCATCGCATATGCATTGACTACCAGGAGTTGAATAAGGTAACAGTGAAGAACCGTTATCCACTCCCGAGGATTGATGATCTGTTTAACCAGCTTCATGTTGCATCTTGGTTCTCTAAGATTGATTTGCTATCGGGTTATCATCAGATGAGGGTTAGAGATGAAGATGTGCAGAAGACAACTTTCCGGACTCGTTATGGTCATTATGAATTCGTGGTGATGCATTTTGGGCTCACCAGTGCTCCAGACGCGTTCATGGATCTCATGAACCGCGTGTGCAGGTCGATGTTGGATCAGTCTATGATTGTATTCATTGATGATATCTTGGTCTATTCCAAGACCCATGAGCAACATGAAGAGCACTTAAGGGAGGTGTTGAAGACTTTGAGGAAGGAGAGACTTTTCGCAAAGTTCTCCAAGTGTGAGTTTTGGTTGTGCGAGGTGCAATTTATGGGCACCTGGTCAACCAGAATGGTATTCTGCTCGATCCGGCCAAGGTCGAGGCCGTGATGCGGTAGGAGGTTCCGAGGTCTCCATCTGAGATTCAGAGTTTCCTTGGTTTATCAGGATATTATTGGAGATTCATCCAGGATTTCTCCAAGATAGTTTTCCTTTGACTCGGTTAACAAAGAAGACGATTACATTTCGTTAGGGGCCTGAGCAGTAGACAACTTTTGAGACCTTGAGACATCGGTTGTGCGAGGCATCGATTTTGACCCTGTCGGAGGGTGTTGAGGATTTTGTGGTTTATTGTGATGTGTCGATCACAGGTTTGGGGGAAGTGTTGATGCAGAGGGGTCGCGTGATCGCTTACTGAAACATCCCAAAAATATGGTCCAAAATTTTCATTTTAAATCATTAATAAAACCATGATTAACAATTCATCACATAAACATCATAAGTCATGTATCTCAAAATATCATAAACATCTGTCAAAGCATATCAGAGTAAAACATCCCAGGCTAAACAATGGTGTGTGCACTGTCTTCATCCCGAGCTCTTCCCCTTGCTACCGGAAGTACCTGAAACCAAAACTGAAAACTGTAAGTACGAAGCTTAGCGAGTCTCCCCAACTACCACATGTCATAGACATAATCACATATACTGGGCCCTCGCCCCTTCCTCGGTCCCCACCCAGCATCAGACAGTGTCCGACATCAGGCCCAGCCTGGCATCGAGCTCCGCTCGGTAAACATATCTGTTTCTTCCAGGCCGCGCCTGTCTCTGGGCCCCGCCTGCTATACAAATACATACATTAACATATAACAATGTTAGCACATAAAGAATCTTACATGGTACTATCTATTCTAGTTCCAAGGCCTCGCCTATCATGGGCCCCGCCCCTACTCTGCTAATGATGAGATACGAAACCCCGTCCACACTCAGCTAGTGATGAGATACGGGACCCCGCCCACACTCACCTGCCTACCAATCACATACAAATATCACAAAGACAACAAGTATAACTAAACATGCATTCCTTCATCGGGTACCACCCGGCATCGAACCATAGTTCGGAAACATACATATAAACATTCCTCGGGCCCCGCTCGGCATTGGACCGTAGTCCGGAACATACTAACATACATAAATGGGCAGGCATTGGTACTTAGTCAAAATCTAATAATCCGTTTTAGGGTAAATGACTCCCCGAGCTGTCATTACCAACATAATACTTAGTCAAAATCCAATAATCCGTCTTAGGGTAAATGACCACTTTACCACTGGTCAAAGTCAACATTCTGGTCAAAGTCAATATTCTGGGTTGACTCAACTCGCCGAGTTCTATAAGTCAGGAATCCTGAAATCGCGATCCAACTCGTCGAGTCATCCCCCTGACTCGTCGAGTTCCCCTTCTACTCATAGTCGTGATAAAGCGAGTCAACTCGTCGAGTCTCTCCTCCGACACGTTGATTTCTACCTGGTATAGAGTCGGGACAAATCGACTCAACTTGTCGAGTTCCCCTATGGACTCGACGAGGTCCTCAGTCTGTTTGGGTCATCTTATTGGATTAAGCCCCTACTCTTCAGATCTAAGATTCATACTTCACATACATACTAAAAATGTACTTTTGAGGGTAAAGTTTCCAACTTTACCCATTAATACCCTTACTTAATGGGTTTAGCTCAAACCCTAACTCTTTAGGACCTAGATCTTGGTCCACAAGCCATCAACCCTCCAAGCTAAAGCATACAAACTGAGATCTGGACCCTAGACATTACATAACGCGTAAAGCTTCCACCTTTCTCTTCATGCATGGCCTTTTGGAGCTTAAAAAGGCCAAAATGTCACCCTATAGCTTGCATGGGGATTTAATGGCCTTAAAGTTTGCACCTTTATGTCATGAAAGCCCTCCATGGTTCCAGATCCGATGGTGTACTAACTTGGGATGTCCATATCCCAAAGATCAAGCTTCTTGGACCAAAAACCCAATAAAATGATAATAAAGAGATCTAAGAAGCTACTAGGCAAGTTTGAGACTTGATTACTAGAAAGTGATGAAAATGAAATGGAGTCTCTGGATCTACTAGCTTCTTCTTGAATCCCCAAGCTTCTCCTTCCTTCACAAGCTTGAAAACACACCAAGTTTCTCTCAAGGATGGCTCACAACACTCAAACTAGCATTAGGGTTTCTGGGCTCATGGTTTGGACAATGGAGGCTGGAAACTCTAGAGTTTAGGATGTATAAATAGGATGTAAAATCCTGGATTTAGGGTTTTCCAAACCCAGTCCAACTCGCCGAGTTAGTCCCCTCCAACTTGTCGAGTTGGTCTTCCAAAAACACGCGTGACAACATTCCTACTCGTCGAGTTCTCACCCTTGAACTCGATGAGTTGCCTTATTGATTGGAGGTTTTTCTTTCCTTAATTGGCCTTCTGGTTTACGGGTGTTACAACTCTCCCCCGCTTAAACTAGACTTCGGCCTCGAAGTCCGCTACAGTCACCTACCCCGCAAACATCGCACGCGCCACGCCCGCAACTTTCCTCCTACCTGCCCTGGACCAACTGGTGTTTCCCACCGCCACCGACACTCGCCATCCTGGAAGTACCACTATCATCCTGCGCAATCAATGTCCTTCCCAAGGTAACTGAACCCAACCATTGAAACCTTCCAAACCTGATGAAGGATAATCCTTACCGTCATACAGAGAACTACTTCTATCTTTATGAGATCTGAAATCTATAATGGCCTGTCTCCCTGACGGACCGTCGATGCTCCAAAAACTACCATGCCAAAACCTCATTGAATAACTGTTCAGCCATAAAACTTCTCACCCCGATTATCTCGATGCTACCATCAGAAACAAAATCCCTGTCCATAACCAGCTGTAGAATACTTATTCTTGACAGAAGGCTCAGATAATCCTTCGAGTAGAAGATTCATCCCTGAAACGGTTAGACTCAGACGAGAGCTGCACAACATAGTCAAACCAATTACTCTGAGATTATTTAATCCCATTGCAAGTGTCTTAGCATTTCCGCTCACAAGCTACCTCCACACACACAAGGATCCTCACCTCACTGCTGCCCGAACATACTGGTGCCTCTTATCCACTGTCCGAATGAGACGAGACCTCCCAGGTCCCAACTTTTCTGTCAACTATCTTGAAATACCGGATTCCACCCGGTTACTGAACCAATGGACACCCTCTCATTCGCTCTCAGTGACTTCCGAAGAAAACTCCGGTTATCAAAACTGCTCTATCCATATTGCCACTCTTGGCTCTATAAATCCTAGAATCCCCGATCCTATATCTCGACCCACAGTCTCTGCCAGGTCCCACCTGCCTTGCTATGATCGCACGGGCCTCGCCCACGGGTCTCACCCAAACCTTACTACGGAGTAACCTTGCCCCCACGTCTCACCTATCTAGAGCTATGCAGGTACAACTCCACCTCGAATCCCATCTACCTATCCTTTCCTGGTTCTGATCACACTAACTAGGAGATACGAGCCTCTCCCACACTCTGCTGACAAGGAGATACGAGCCCCCGCCCATACTCCGCTATCTGGCCGCTAATAAATGTTGCGGCTATCCCGCAGTCTTACAACATTTTCCATGTTGTCTGGCTGGTAGTGAATGGTACGGCTATCCCGCAGTCTTACAACACTTTCCAAACTGATCATGCACACGACCTAACATCCTGGCTGAGCTCGAGTCCTGACGGGAATTTCGTCAACCTGGTCCTCAAAGCCAACTTTCGAACATCAAAAGACGCGGACCCTACTTGGGAAGTTTCCCAAACTCCCAACTCACATACCCCTCGATCCAATCAGCCACTTAGGCCTCCTTCCTTCCTGACGAGAATGTGAACTCATTCCAATTTCATACTTCCTTGTGTTCTTGAACCACTGGAGAATTCTCCCCCACTTTGATTCAACTAAAACATTACATCACACAAGACTGGAAGGACTCCCAATCCTTCTTACCATCCAATGATCAATCAACTGGAGACCAATGCTTACCAATGTTAGTGTTCTCAAACTAACCAACACTAAAGTAGTACAACTCTTGAAAACTACCGGAACACCCCCCTGAGTTCCAATCACACTTGCTACAAGTACCGTGTAACATCCGGATTTCCAGGCATGACAATTTGAGTATTTCTTTTTGAGTTATGAGGAGGGACTCGACGAGTCGACGCCTAGACTCGTCGAGTAGGATTGTGATTTGCTGACTGGATTAATGAAGGGACTCGACGAGTCGATGGGTGGACTCGACGAGTCCGCGCTGTAGACAGAAACCCTAAATCTTGGGGCCTGTGCCCTATTTAAATGCCTTTATGGCCTTCATTTGCGGCCACTGCACCCCTGAGAAACCCTAGAGAGCAGAGAGAAAGCTTGTAGTGCAAGAGGAGGGCTAATTCATCATTCTTTGGTGTGTTTTAGCAAAGGGAATGGAGGATTTCGAGCTGAGCTGACTTGTGGGACTCAAATCTTCCATCATTTCATTCAGAACTGCTGTGGGAGGTAAGGATTCATGTCTATCTTCATTTGAGTAATAGATTTCATGAATCCAGGGTTTCATCTCTTCACTTTGGTAAGAGATCTAGTGTGTGTGATGTCCCCTTGTGACAATATTATCAGATTTGGACCTTGAGAGGTCCAGAGAGTCCCTATTCTTTAGCTTTATGCAATCCTTTATGAGTCTTGGGGCCTAGGTTATTATATTAAGGGTTATTTTGGCATATAGAGATGATAGTGTGATGCGTGGGCCTAAAGTTCGAACCTTTACGCGACTTTTGAGTGCTAGGAGGTTAGATCTACTAGTTGGTGAAGCAGATCTGACCTCAGAAGGTCGTTTGAGTGTTGCCATGGAAGGAACTCGCCTAGTCCATAAGGGGACTCGACGAGTCAAGTCGGGGTTGCCCCGCGATTCGTGACAGGTGTAACCCGTCGAGTGGAGGGATGACTCGACGTGCCAAGTAAGGCTAGAAGGATTCAGAAGACCCGCATGGACTCGCCGAGTCACCCATGTGCACTCGACGAGTCGGGTCAAAGTTGACCGTTGACTTCAGTTGACCTTAGGGTTTTGGTCAAGCTGATTCAGGAGAGTTCAGGGAGGGGTAGGATGACCTTCTACCCAATATTTAGAGATGAGACTATGAGAGGGTATTGATCAGAAATGTTATTCGTATGATAGGAGGAGGCTAGGTCGGACGTCAAGCACGAGAGTTTATCCGACTTCGTACGAGGTGAGTCTTCTCACTATACTGTACCTGGAAGGGTACCTATGTGTGACTGGAAGGTCATATATGCTATGAGATGTATGAGCTGTATGTTGTTATGTGATATGTATGTGTTATGTATGTTATGTATGATAAGGACCGGAAGGTCAAGATGATATGGACCGGAAGGTCAAGAGGTTACGGACCGGAAGGTCGATACGGGTAGGACCGGAAGGTCTACCGGGATTCGGGACGGAAGTCCCCTGAGATACATGGATCGGAAGATCCTACAAAGTTATGGCCTGGAAAGGCGTAGGTGTTGTATGTGGTATTTTGGGGAACTCACTAAGCATTTATGCTTACAGTTGTTGTGTTATGTGTTTCAGGTACTAGCAAGGATCGCGGGAAGGCGCCGACATGATCCGTACACACTCATGGAGTTTATGTCTTGAGATTCTGGGATATGTTTTGTTATGATAACATTGGATACACTATGTTTTGATAGTACCTTATGAATAAAAGTATGTTTTAAAAATGAAAAATTGTTTTTGAAATTTACGTTGTTACAAGTTGGTATCAGAGCCTTGGTTTGAGGGATTCGGATGCACCTTTGGGCGTACCTGAACTCAAACTGAGGATTTTAGAAAGTTTTCATAAAAAGGAACAATTTTTCTAAAAGAGTAAAAGACTTTGAGAAAAGCAGGAAGGAGCAGTGTGTACGATCAGCCAGCGCCCGAACGATGATTTCCCAAAACACCCTTACATTATGTATTATGAGATATGATATGATATGCTATGCATGCTAGAGTAGGCTAGGTATTCATTATAGGACTAGAGTGGCCTGATTTGTGATGCCTTAGCCTAGGAGATTATTGCTGCTATGTGATGCTTCCAGAGTGAGTAGGTAGCAGTAAGGAGCTTATGAGAGGTCTACCGAAGGGTAGCCTATGCTTAGCTAGATGTAGAGTACTTGTGATCTAGGATCCTAGGAGGAGGACTTGGGATGAATACTGATGCGGTGTGAAAGGTAGTATAGGGCCCGTACTACTGGAAATACCGGATCAGTGAGCAGTCCAAGTAAGAATCCTTAGGGTACCAAGGAAACAAGTAGGGTTGGGTGATCGAGTGCGAGTATACCCGATCGAGTCTCTGGTATCTTTGTGTTGTGTTTCAGAGACATCATGGTTGGTACACCACACACCGGAGAGCAGCGGTGTTAGCGATGATGAGATTCGCCGTATGATTTATGACGAGATGGCCGCGACGATCCGGAAGGGTAATCCGGAGGATTTTAAGTAGCGGATTGAGAAGTGATGTCATGGTTCGAGTACCATGATAAGTAGAGGATTGAGAAGTGATGACATGGTTCTAATACCATGATAAGTAGCGGATTGAGAAGTGATGACATGGTTCGAGTACCATGATAAGTAGCGGATTGAGAAGCGACAACATGGTTCGAGTACCATGAGTTGTAGCAGGTCGAGAGGTGATGTCATGGTCCGAGTGCCATGATGTGAGGTGGAATGAGAAGAGGGAACATGGTTCAAGTACCAGGATTCGTAGGAAATTAATAGGAGATAACATGGTACAGGTACCATGATTCATAGCAGATCGAGAGGTGGCCACGCGGTTTGAGTACCATGACTTGTGGCGGTTAGTATTTCTGGTTTTTACCGGTTATTCCGTGGGGATTGTCTAGAATGAGATCAGAGGTGAATGAGTATGGGGCCAGAGGGCCTTGATGAACAAGTTTTAGTGGAGCATCCCTTGAAAAGGGAAATCGAGTGAGGTCCGAGGGATTGTGGGTGATATGCCAGTTGGAGTCGCAAGACTCAGGGATGAGTAGGGATGGTGCATTATGGGAGAATACGGTCCGGGCTGGGCGACCAGCCGATAGTGGAGAGGTCACTTTCTGTGACCCGAGTGGTGCTATTTCCGTTTCCTGTGGGAGACGTAAGAGGTGATGAGATTTCGGTTTTTGAGTTTGGGGGTGAGCCCTGTGGGATTGCACGGATGGTGATCTCCAACCAGAGTATATGGCAGTAGGTCTGCCGCGAGGTAAAGATATAGCTTGAACAGGTCGTCAGTGGGGACTGAGATGGTCAAGGACCAGGATACACCCTAATTAAGCATAGTAGGGCATGTGTTAGCTGCAGCGTCGGACGATCAAGAGGAGTATATCAGGGCGGTGGCCCTTATTGTCTTTGATGGGTATTAAGAGTGGAAATATGGTTTCTGCTCTTATGATAAGTGACGTGAGGGAACGTTGGTTGAGGAGTCGATGATGAGGAGTACGGTAGATCATTACTTCCAGACTAAGAGTCAGGGTTAATACTGGACAGTTGGGAGGTCCGGTGATGGAATGGTGTGAGATTCTGAATGACTAGAGACAGTCATGGTGGGAAGTTCTGAGGATTTCATCTGAGTTTCAGGGCATTTGGAGTTGCTCGATCTCTGTCGGGAGATCATCGAGCGTTGCGTAGCACCTTCCAAGAGTAGGTGCGATGGCTACTGGTGGAAACAGTCGGTGTGATAGATTGCTGGTGCGCCGATTGGGGATGGTTCGAACCCTAAGTGGGGGAGAACTGGGTATTTTCTTGAGGGGATTAGAGATTCAATCGAGAATGGTTAGAGATCTGGATATAGAGACCGACGGTGCGAATTCATTTGAGCCCAAGGTTGTTGGTGATTGAGACGAGGTGCAGAGCGAGATAATTCATGTGTTATGTTTGAAAAGGATGAGTGCCTCCACGGCAAGTGGCCGTTAATCGGAGACCTTGGGGTGAACGGGAATTCTTCAAGGTCATAATGGTGAATCGGAGATGGTTGGCTCGTAGGGTGAGTTCGGCGGATTAGAAATTCCGGTTCAATGATGGGGCTGTCATTCAGCTTGAAAAGGGCAGAAGTTGATTAGACAACCAATTTCAGGTTGTGGAACAGGAAGATCAGTGGATGAGACGAGACGTCGTGAGGTCCTATGAGGTGTATCGAGGTATCCGAATTTAATGCATTGGATTTCGGATAATTTTGAGTCTTGAGTGGAAACAGCAAGTGGTGGGTCAAGCATCGATGATTCCAGTGGGAGCCCTTTTCTGTTAATGACAGCAAGCGAGATTGTCCAAGAATATGGATCGTAGCAGGGAAGGGTGTTTGGTTATGGCGATTGCCTCCAGATATAGTGATACATAATTTGGGTAAGTGCATGCACCTATCTACGATTGATCCGCAGATTGTGAATCAGTCAGAGGTTGTTGTGATGCTACGGGAAGCCGTAGTACTCACTAGTCAGAGGTTGTTGTGATGCTACGGGAAGCCGTAGTACTCACCAGTCAGTAAGAGGTTGATGTGATGCTACGGGAAGACGTAGTACACACTAATCATCGAGAAGTTGTCATGATAAGGTAATCTTTGATCAGAGCATGGGCCAGAAGAGTTTTAGGCATGGGGTGGCCCTAATTTATGAGCTTTTGGGAACCTGGTGGTCGGACCAGGGACGAGACCGGGGTCTCCTCAATGATGGGGAGTCATTATGTTTTGAGTAAGGTGTGGTCATCGCAATCCGAAATAATGGGATAAGTGAGGTACGCATGGGTTGCGGGAAATGAGTTCTGAGTTGAGTGTTTCGTTGGGACGAATGGTTCCAACTCGGGGTCGGACCAAACTCTCGAGTTGAGTTTGGCTCTGGTGGTGCGTTGGATAGGCGAGATGAGATTCTGGATTCTGAAGTGGGTTTCATGTTGAGGAGTATTGTTTGTTATCTGATGTCTTAGACCTATGTGGGTCAGTACTCGGGTACGGGAGGTACCGCAAGTTGCATGGAACGATAAGTAACAGATGACAGAGGTCGGGGTTGAGTCGATCTCCAGTTGGGAAGGTAGCATTCGCTTAGGATCAAGCGAACTTCGTTACTTGTGTGTCACAATGGGCCGATGTGGTTATAGTAAGAAGGAAACCATGGAGACGGTTGGGATAATGCGATGGATGACCCTGGAGGTTCAACTGTTGGGTCGAGATCAGACCTGGTACTCAGTGTTAAAAAGGGGATACGAGGGATGCAGCTGAGGCTTATGATTTTAGATGTCTGAAGATTTATGAGCGAGCATGATTCTCTTGTGTCAGAGAACAGGATGTTGAAAGTTTATTGTTCGGATGAATTCTGATAGTAGTTCAGTGGATGAGCCCTGGTGGGATGTAAACCCTTTCGTTCCTTGGGGCATGATTCGGACTGTTTTGGTACGTTGGTATGAGTGATTGGTAGCCGATTGTCGGATTTTGTCTTGTGAGAATCAGAGGAGCAGTGAGTTATCAGGGTTTGATGTTCAAAGAGCGAATATCATGGTGATAGCGTAAGTGGGCAGGTCTGGCGGCGGGCCAGGCCACTAGAGTTTCCCAATTCTGGGAAGGTCAGAAAGGGGTATTTTAGCGTCAGAGGGGCCGGTTTTTTTCCAAATTTGGAATTCCTGGTCGGATCCAGGTATTCATGGAGAAAGATGTCGTTTGGGTGTGAGAACCTCTTAGTGGTGGTTTTTGAGTGTTTGGTTTCTATCTATGTGGTTGAGGAGCGATTTCGAGGGCGAAATCTATTTCAAGTGGGGGAGAATTGTAACATCCGGATTTCCAGGCATGACAATTTGAGTATTTCTTTTTGAGTTATGAGGGGGGACTCGACGAGTCGACGCTTAGACTCGTCGAGTAGGATCGTGATTTGCTGACTGGATTAATGCAGGGACTCGACGAGTCGATGGGTGGACTCGACGAGTCCGCGCTGTAGACGGAAACCCTAAATCTTGGGGCATGTGCCCTATTTAAATGCCTTTATGGCCTTTATTTGCGGCCACTACACCCCTGAGAAACCCTAGAGAGCAGAGAGAAAGCTTGTAGTGCAAGAGGAGGGCTAATTCATCATTATTTGGTGTGTTTTAGCAAAGGGAAGGGAGGATTTCGAGCTGGGCTGACTTGTGGGACTCAAATCTTCCATCATTTCGTTCAGAGCTGCTGTGGGAGGTAAGGATTCATGTCTATCTTCATTTGAGTAATAGATTTCATGAATCCAGGGTTTCATCTCTTCACTTTGGTAAGAGATCTAGTGTGTGTGATGTCCCCTTGTGACAATATTATCAGATCTGGACCTTGAGAGGTCTAGAGAGTCCCTATTCTTCAGCTTTATGCAATCCTTTATGAGTTTTGGGGCCTAGGTTATTATATTAAGGGTTATTTTGGCATATAGAGATGATAGTGTGATGCGTGGGCCTAAAGTTCGAACCTTTACGCGACTTTTGAGTGCTAGGAGGTTAGATCTACTAGTTGGTGAAGCAGATCTGACCTCAGAAGGTCGTTTGAGTGTTGCCATGGAAGGAACTCGCCGAGTCCATAAGGGGACTCGACGAGTCAAGTCGGGGTTTCCCCACGATTCGTGACAGGTGTAACCCGTCGAGTGGAGGGATGACTCAACGTGCCAAGTAAGGCTAGAAGGATTCAGAAGACCCGCATAGAATCGCCGAGTCACCCATGTGCACTCGACGAGTCGGGTCAAAGTTGACCGTTGACTTCAGTTGACCTTAGGGTTTTGGTCAAGCTGATTCAGGAGAGTTCAGGGAGGGGTAGGATGGCCTTCTACCCAATCTTTAGAGATGAGACTATGAGAGGGAATTGATCAGAAATGTTATTCGTATGATAGGAGGAGGCTAGGTCGGACGTCAAGCACGAGAGTTTATCCAACTTCGTACGAGGTGAGTCTTCTCACTATACTGTACCTGGAAGGGTACCTATGTGTGACTGGAAGGTCTTATATGCTATGAGATGTATGAGCTGTATGTTGTTATGTGATATGTATGTGTTATGTATGTTATGTATGATAAGGACCGGAAGGTCAAGATGATATGGACCGGAAGGTCAAGAGGTTACGGACCGGAAGGTCTACTGGGATTCGGGACGGAAGTCCCCTGAGATACATGGATCGGAAGATCCTACAGAGTTATGGCCTGGAAAGGCATAGGTGTTGTATGTGGTATTTTTTGGAACTCACTAAGCATTTATGCTTACAGTTGTTGTGTTATGTGTTTCAGGTACTAGCGAGGATCGCGGGAAGGCGCCGGCATGATCCGTACACACTCATGAAGTTTATGTCTTGAGATTCTAGGATATGTTTTGTTATGATAACATTGGATACACTATGTTTTGATAGTACCTTATGAATAAAAGTATGTTTTAAAAATGAAAAATTGTTTTGGAAATTTACGTTGTTACATACCGCATCCTGAGAACCCACTACATAAGGAGACAACCTCACACTACTACTCTAAGACTCATGGTATGCAGATAACATATAACCCGAACGTAAGCAGGAAGTATAACCCCAAGATACAATTACTCATATGAATGTGAGGCAATAAAAATAAAATCATAAATAAAAACTGATAGGAAAGCAAAAGATACGCACCTGCAACATCGAAATCTGCTCGTGTCTCCTCTGTAGTCAACTGGAAAGCCCTGCTCCTCGCTGCAGGCGCCTCTGCCCAGCCCTGACGGCCGTCGGTGATCCTCAATGTCGCAGGGGCAGGTGCCATCACCTGTCCCGATGTAGCCAAACTCGAACATTGAGCTTTCTTGTGGCCCTTTTGACTGCAATGATAGTAGATCAGGTCTGATCCCTGGGTGGTGATAGCAGTGCAATCCCTGCTATAATGACCGATCTGGCCATACTTGAAGCAACCATAATCACCACCACTACCGCTCCTACACACACCCTCATGTGTCCTGCCGCACTTGCCACAGCGGCTACGGTCCTGATGACCTCTCAATCTAGAATCGGATACCTTGGGCCTCTTGCCCGACCCTGCAGATGTCTGAACCTCATCTGGCTTCCTCTTCCTCTCTGCCTCTAAGTCGATCTCCCTCTCCCTGGCTCGAGCGATCATATGCTCCAGCGTCTTACACCTGGACCGGCTCACGAACTGTCTAATGTCGCTCCTTAGCATCTCGTGGTACCGAGCCTTCTTCATCTCCTCGTACGCCACATACTGCGGAACAAGAAGAGCTCTCTCCCTGAACTTGGCAGTGATCTTCGCCACTGTCTCTGTCGTCTGCTGGAGATCCTGGAACTCCCGTGCTAACTGTTGCACCTCAATCACTGGTGCAAACTCGGCCCTGAACCTGGCCGAGAAGTAACCCCATGTCATCGCGTCCAACGCGACATCATATCCAATAACATGTCCAACTTCCTCCCACTAACCACATGCTCTGTCCTTTAGAAGACAGGAGGCAAGTCGGACCTTGTCCCCCTTGGGACACCGGCTAGAACGAAAGGTGTTGGCGACATCTGCCAACCACCGGCTACTAGCAATGGGGTCCTTATCCCCATGATAGTCTGGAGCTCCACAAGCTATGAACTCCCTGAATGTCAACGTGCGCGCCCCCATCATGGCCGCTGTCTCGGTGCGGAACGCACCCAACCTCTCGTCCAAGATCTCAAAAATGCCCTCCTTGACCGTACCGAAGATCACATGAGTCTGGTCCATAATACTGCCTGTAATATCAGATGATATAAACTCTTTCATCTAGTCTGCCCGGCTCCAGAGCTGGAGCCTGATCCTTCACCGGCACCTGAACTGCCAACTGGTCTAGTGCGTAATGTCACCATACTGAAAATACACCATATCAACATCAAAATACTCATCATAACTAGAGGGATCACACACACACACACAACAAGTTTCCTGGTTTTATCGCAGCCATCCTTGACTCGAGTACGGATCCTCTACTTTCAGTAGTATGGGCCCATACTACCTTCCACATTTATCCGTACTTTCATCAAGAATTGCCTTGACTCCACCAAGTCTCTTTCACTACTACTGCTGTTCTCACGCTAATCTCATCCTAGGGTTGCCCTAGGGTAATCACCAGCCCACTCTCCGTCATTAGCTGCATAAGAAGTCCCTGCTATCTCCCCGTAACTAACTCGTGAATACCATTACATATCACTAAGACCAGATAATTCTTTGAATGAGAGGTCCTACCCTACAACGGTTAGACTCAAATGAGAGCTGCGAAATAGAGCTAAACCTAACCTTCTGAAATTATTTAGTCCTTGCAATACGTAACTTAACATATTTGTTTACTAGTTAATTAGAGATAACCAGAAATCCAAAAAGCACAAAGCAAGCAACATTCGGTCATTGAGTACACATAATCAAGCATATCCTAATCAGGCCATCATATCACTGACTAATTTGTACTAGCATGCAGTTCATAAAGTTGATACACACATAATAGGCACATAAGACATCCTTCCTAGATCCTTAGCCCTAATCTAGCATGCAGTTCTCATTAGCATATCATAACATAAACTTGTATGGGTAATTTGGGAGTACTTACTTGAACTCGACTAATTGAATGCACAACACCCTTTTCTCTTTTCAAAGTTCTTTTCTCTTTTCTAAATTCTTTTTATAAAAATGATTTTCTTTTGAAAATTTTTCATACCAAGTCCTCAGTTTGAGTTCAGACACACCCGAGAGTGTGCCCGAATCCCTCAAACCAAGGCTTTGATACCAACTTGAAACATCCGAAAAATACGGTCCAAAAATTTCATTTTAAATCATTATAAAACCACGATTAACAATTCATCACATAAAATCATAAGTTATGTATCTCAAAATATCATAAACATATGTCAAAGCATATTAGAGTAAAACATCCCAGGCTAAACAATGGTGTGTGCACTGTAGTCATCCCGAGCTCTTCCCCTTGGTACTAGAAGTACCTGAAATCAAAACTGAAAACTGTAAGCACGAAGCTTAGTGAGTCTCCCCAACTACCACATACCATACACATAATCACATATATTGGGCCCCCGCCCCTTCCTCGGGCCCCACCCGGCATCAGACAGTGTCCGACATCAGGCCCCGCCTGGCATCGAGCCCCGCTCGGTATAAAAATCTGTTTCTTCCAGGCCCCGCCTGTCTCTAGGCCCCGCCCGCTATACACATACATACATTAACATATAATCATGCTAGCACATAAAGAATCATACACGGTACTATCTATTCTAGTCCCAAGGCCTCGCCTATCATGGGCCCCGCCCCTACTCTGCTAATGATGAGATACAGAACCCCGTCCATACTCAGCTAGTGATGAGATACGGGACCCTGCCCACACTCACCTCCCTACCAATCACATACATATAAACATTCATCGGGCCCCGCCCAACATCGGATCGTAGTCCGGAACATACTAACATACATAAACGAGCCGACATTAGTGCCTTCGACCCGCTCCTATTGGAGGAAAACTCACCTCTCAAACCTGAACGCAAAATCTCATGACGAGGAATCTCTAACGGCTGCTCCGACGACTCCCCGAGCTATCATTACCAACATAATACTTAGTCAAAATCCAATAATCCGTCATAGGGTAAAATGACCACTTTACCCTTGGTCAAAGTTAACATTCTGGTTAAAGTCAATGTTTTACGTTGACTCAACTCACCGAGTTCTATAAGTCAGTAATCCTAAAATCGCGATCCAACTCGTCGAGTCATCCCCCTGACTCGCCGAGTTACCCTGCTACCCGTAGTCGTGCTAAAGCGAGTCAACTCGTCGAGTCTCTCCTCGGACTCGTCGAGTTCTACCTGGTACAGAGTCGGGACAAATCGACTCAACTCATCGAGTTCCCCTATGGACTCGACGGGTTCCTCAGTCTGTTGGGCCATCTTAATGGATTAAGCCCCTACTCTTCATATTTGAGCTTCATACTTCACATACATATTGAAAATGTCCTTTTGAGGGTAAAGTTGGTTAATACCCTTACTTAATGGGTTTAGCTCAAACCCTAACTCTTTAGGACCTAGATCTTGGTCCACAAGCCATCAACCCTCCAAGCTAAATCATACAAACTGAGATCTGGACCCTAGACACTACATAACACGTAAAGCTTCCACCTTTCTTTCCATGCATGGCCTTTTGGAGCTTAAAAAGGCCAAAATGTCACCCTATAGCTTGCATGGGGATTCAATGGCCATAAAGTCTGCACCTTTATGTCATGAAAGCCCTCCATGGTTCCAGATCTGATGGTGTACTAACTTGGGATGTCCATATCCCAAAGATCAAGCTTCTTGGACCAAAAACCCAATAAAATGATAATAAAGAGATCTAAGAAGCTACTAAGCAAGTTTGAGACTTGATTACCAGAAAGTGATGAGAATGAAATGGAGTCTCTGGATCTACTAGCTTCTTCTTGAATCCCTAAGCTTCTCCTTCCTTCACAAGCTTCAAAACACACAAAGTTTCTCTCAAGGATGGCTCACAACACTCAAACTAGCATTAGGGTTTCTGGGCTCAGGGTTTGGACAATGGAGGCTGGAAACCCTAGAGTTTAGGATGTATAAATAGGGTGTAAAATCCCAGATTTAGGGTTTTCCAAACCCAGTCCAACTCGTCGAGTTGGTCTTCCAAAAACACGCGTGACAACATTCCTACTCGTCGAGCTCTCACCCTTGAACTCGACGAGTTGCCTTCTTGATTGGAGATTTTCTTTCCTTAATTGGCCTTCTGGTTTATGGGTGTTACACTTATGCTTCGAGGATGTTGAAGCCTCATGAGGCGAAATATCCGACTCATGATTTGAAGCTGGGGGTTGTGGTCTTCGCCTCAAGATTTGGCGGCATTACCTCTTTGGGGTCCGTTGTACTATTTACATGGATCACAAGAGGCTGAGGTATCTGATGGATCAGCCAAATCTGAACATGAGGCAGCGCCAGTGGTTGGATGTGGTGAAGGATTATGATTGTGAGATCCTTTATCACACGGGGAAGGCCAATGTGGTGGCCGATGCTGTCAGCCGTAAGGCGGTCGCGACTCCGATCAGGAATATATGTTTGAGGATGACCGTGATCACTCCGTTTTTGGACCGGATTCGTGAGGCTCAGGTCGAGTCTATGAAGGAAGAGCACCGGAAGAGCGAGCGTATTGTGGGTCAGGTGGCTCCTTTAGATTTTGATAGCCATGGGTTGTTGACTCTTCACCAACGGGTTTGGGTTCCGTATTGGGGCGGTGTGCGTCAGGTCCTGGTGGAGAAGGCGTACAAGTCTAGGTTCTCTATTTATCCTAGGGCGAAGAAGATGTATATGGATATTCGTCCTGATTATTGGTGACCATGCATAAAGCGGGATGTGGCTTGGTATGTGGAGCGGTGCTTGACTTGCAGGAAAGTCAAGGCCGGACATCAACAACCTCACGACAATATGCAGCCGTTGGAGGTTCATGTATGGAAATGGGAGGATATTACCATGGATTTCATCAAAAAGTTACCCCGGATTGCGCGCAGAGTGGATTCGATTTGGGTCATCATGGATCGTTTGACCAAAAGCATGCATTTTATTCCGATTCAGGAGAGTATTTCTGCAGAGAAATTGGCCGAGGTTTATATCAGGGAGGTTGTGGCACGTCATAGGGTGCTAGTTTCGATGGTTTCTGATAGAGATGTTCGGTTTACTTCCAGATTTTGGAAGAAATTCCATGACGAGTTGGGTACTCATCTCCATTTCAGCACAGCCTTCAATCTGCAAGCCGATGGTCAGAGCGAGCAGACGATTCATACATTAGAGGATATGTTGCGGGTGTGTGTTTTGGACTTTGGTGGGAGTTGGGATAAGTATCTTCCGTTAGCATAATTTTCGTATAACAACAGTTACCACGCCAACATTGATCGACCTCCTTTTGAGATGCTCTAGGGGAGGAAATTTAGGACCGCGATTTGTTGGGGTGAGGTTGGTTAGCGGGTTATGGGGAGTATTGAGGTGGTACTCAATACCACCGAGCTGATCTAGCAGGTTTGGAGTAGGCTCCAGACAGCTCAAATTCGGCAGAAAAGTTATGCCGACAGGCGCCGATCAGATCTTGAGTTCCAGGTGGGGGATATGGTTCTCCTGAATGTGTCACCTTGGAAAGGTATCATCCGATTTAGGAAGAGGGGCAAGTTGGGCACCAGGTATATCGGTCCTTTTAGGGTTTTGGCATGGGTGGGTCGGGTTGCATATCGTTTGGATCTTCCAGATGATCTCAGTCAGATTCACATCACGTTCCATGTCTCTCAACTGTGGAAGTGCTTAGTGGACGATTTCGCAGTGGTACCGTTGGAGGACATTCAGGTGGACGACCGCTTGAACTATATTGAGAGACCGGTGGTGTTTCTAGACCGGAAGACGAAAACCTTGAGGAACAAGGTTGTTGAGTTGGTGAAAGTACAATGCCAGCATCACAAGGGTTCTGAGTGGACGTGGGAGCTGGAAGATGAGATGAATGAGCACTATCCAGAGTTATTTGGGGGCAGCGGACTTCGAGGACGAATTCTGATTCAAGTGGGGGAGAATTGTAACATCTGAAACCCTAAGATACACAAATCTATTCTTTTATTTTGCATTATGAGGGTCCTTACGACGTGAGATCTTGGGGATCACGTCGTGAGTGACCATTGACCTGTTGAGCTGCGTTTTTGGAAACTCACGACGTGAGGCATAAGGGCTCATGATGTGAGTGCGGCTTAATGACCCAAAACCCTAATTTTCGGGTATTTAAGTGAATGAGAGGCTAGGGTTATCCATCCTCAACCTCTCTCACCCTCTAAGCCTCTAGAAAACCCTAATCTCGACCCTCTTGAAGCTCTTAGGAAATTTTTAGATCTTTGAAGCATTCTTTGGTGGGTTTTAGCTACTTGAAGTGAAAGAAGACCTTGGTTGAGCAACCTCTTGGCATTTTGGCTTCCACCTTGCAATATTTTGGAGCTTTTGGAACATTGTAAGTCATAAAGCTTGGACCTTTTACCTTTTTCATTCTAGATCTAAGTTATAAGCTCCTTTTTGCATGTTTGGGTGGGATTGCTTCCATGGGGTCCATAAAGTTGGCAACTTTATGAATCAGTGACTCATTCTCTTCAAAATAGTCTTTGGATATGAGTTTTGGTGTAGTTTGGGACTCCAAGTTTGAGTCTAGATCTCATTTTTCCCACTTCTGGTCTAGTAAGAGTTTGAGCCATGCATTGGATATGCATGACTGAAAAGCCATGATTTTTATCATCCTTTGGGTAAAGGAAGACCCTCGGAAAGTACCAAGTTATGGCTGCAAGGATTAAAAGCTTAATATTTTAAGCTCGTCAGTACAGATCTCACGACGTGAGGGTTAGGACCGTCACGATGTAAGAATGTTGGCCATCCCGTCTATTTTGTTCGGATTGGGCCACAACGTGACTCAAGGTTGTGTCACAACGTGAAGGAGACTGGAATCTTCTTGATGAGTTGAGTTGACTCGCTGAGTCGGGACTGAGTCGAGTTGGTTCCCACGACGTGACCAAGGTCTGTTCACAATGTGAGGACCCGTTGTTGGGGTTGGACCGTTGGTTTTAGGCCCATGATGGGTTTGGGCCTAATTTGAAAAATTGGGCCATGTTTGGGCTTTGGGTGATCATTTTGGAATTTGGGCCTTTTTGGATAGTTGGGTTGGGCTTTGGCTTTGTGCCAAGTTAGGTAAAGGGTAAAAAGTGTCTTTTACCCTAGTTTGGACTCTTAGTGTGAGTTGGGATCCAATTATTAATTGGATGTTATCTTTTTATTGATAGCGCAGGGATTTCAGCGGGCCAACAACCAGAGTTTTATCTGTGAGATTCAGTAGTCTGAGGTGAGTTTCCTCACTGGGTTTAGTGGGTCTTAGGCACTAATGTCAGCCCATGATTTGTTATGCTAGAATACTAGATGTCTGTGTGACTCTTGTATGTGTATGTGATTGTATGCTTACTGGGTGGGGCTCGATGGTTATTCTGTATGTTATTACCTTGTTATGCTTATATGATTTGTATATGAGCAGGGCCCATTATATGAGTTTGGGCGGGGCCCGATATACTCAGTGGGCGGGGCCCGTTAAACTCAGTGGGTGGGGCACGTTATATTTGTTGGATTAGGTGTCTAAGCCATAACTATATTTGGTATGTACTTGACCCGGTTGTAGCATGGTCCTTTCGGGTTGCCTTCATCAGAGCAACTTGACTGGATGAATAATGGATAAAGAGGTTATTATGGTTTATTAATATATTATGTGAATAATTTATTAAAGGAGAAATCATATTTGTTTAATTAATATTAGTCAAGAATTAATTTAGAATTAATTTTGTGGTCAAAATATATTAATTAAACTTGGGGGACTGATATTGTAATTATAAGATAGATGCAATATGGGTTGTGGATCCCGTAGGAAAGGGATGGACGATTTTATATGGGAGCCCATATAGAAATCGTCCAAGCTAGGGATTCTAGAAGGATCTTGTGGGCTGCTTAGAGCCTAAGCAACCGGATTAGGTCTTTGACTGAAACCCTAACTCTGCAGCTATATAAGGAACCCTTGGGCACTAGAATTCGGCTACCACTTGAACCCTAGAGATCATAGAGCCGATTTTGAGCCTTTCCCCTCTCTCTCCAAGATCGTCCAATTGCTTTGGTGTTTGTGATTCATTAGAGGCATCACATTTGAGGTGTTAGGTTCTCAAAAGCTCAAGATCATCAAGCTTCAATTGAAAGGTAACATTCTTATTCTTATTTATGTTGATTTTGATTTTATTATATGCTAGCTTAGGGTTTGCAAGTCTTGGACAATTTTTGCATGTACAAATAGAAAAACTAGATCCAAGCATTAGGGTTTGCATGTGCACCATAGGATTGATGATTTGCTCATAAACCAACAATATTAAGTGGGCAGGGCCCATTACACTCATTGGGCGGGGCCCATTATATGTTTAGTTATGTATGGTATGTGGTTTCTTGGGGAACTCACTAAGCTTCGTGCTTACAATTTTCAGCTTATGTTTGATGTACTTTTGGTGCAAAAGGGAAGAGCTCGGGGTGATTACAGTGCACACACGATATAGTTCCGCGTTTTCATGATAACTCTGATAACTTGTGATGTTTTGATCTTTTTAAGAATTATGTTGATGTTTTGGGACAATGTTTTATTAATTGAAAAATGAAATTTTTGGGTCTTATTTTTGGGACGTTTCATTTAGTCTAGTAACTTAAGGTTTTAAACACACATTCGCTCACTATTGAAATCATTAAAACTCGGAAAGTCTACATGAGATATGAAATTCATCAACTAAGAACAAAAGCTTAGTAAAGTCATATGCCCTATAACTGTGAATCTTGTGTGAGTGAGGAAGTTATGCATAGATCTATATGAGTTGACACCCTCACCTGAGGTTGCTAGGTACAACCCCTTGTCTAACGAGTCATACCGGGTGACAAACTCTCCTTTTTTTTTTGTTCCGACGTAGATGAAGCGTACGGAGGATTGGATCTGGTGCTCCCCTTTATAGCACCAAGCAGAGGTTTGATCGTCATATAACAACGATTATAGTCTCATGTAGCACCAAGTACACTCTAAGACGATTATAATTGTACGTTATATGAGTATCAATGTCACGTATAAGTATCATAAACACTTAAACCCATGGTGCACAGACCTTTGTAGGTATAGAACTTATATAATAAGTAAACAATTATAGCTAACACATACACGGTACAATAAATCTATTTATAAGTTATGTAGATACTTATAAACTATATCTTATACTTTTTGGTTAGAAGAAGTACTATTTATATAAGTTTTAAACACTTATATATTTTACATATATATTTTTTGGTCATAAAAAGTATCTTTTTATACTTGCTGTATTAACAACTATGGATGTGTTTGGCGTGCCACAGCTAGCTAATAAGCTAGCTTATTTTTCGAGCGTTTATAAGTTATCATGTTTGGCAAGCAAAAAAAGTAGCTTATAAGCTAGATTTTTAAAAGACTACTTAGACTAGCTTTTTAGGAGTTTTTTAAAATTTTCCAAATATACCCCTTAATTAATTATAGAAACACATTCTTTTAAATGTCATTTTATGTTATTTTATATTTTTCAGCTAGCTTTTCAGCCAGTTTTAGCAAACGACATTTTTAATCAACTAGTTTTTCAGCTATCAGCTAGCTTTTCATTTAACAATTAGCTTTTAAGCTATCAGCTAACAACTAGTTTTTCAGTTAGTACACCAACCATAGCCTATATACAGTATAAACATACTTTTGTTATAAAAGTTCACAGTGTCAAAACCTGTGAACTCACCAATTTTTTGTTGATGTATTTTCAGAACGCATGTATTTTCAGTAACGTAAAAGCAAGAATGTTACACACACACGAGAGTCTTGTTATCAATCGTCGATCCACTTTTGTTTGTATATTAATGCCTATATGTTAAAGCGTGTATCGTATTTTGGTTATATGTAACGATGTACTTGAAGAACGAAACAATGTAATCTCTATTTAGTAATAATAGAAGTAATTATTTTGTTTATGACGTTATTTTTGTACTGTTCAATGTATGTTCAATAACTGTGATCAATGAATAAGACTACCGCTCGACGTTTCCGTCGTCGGCCGGAGGTGTTGCAACTTTCCTTACTCTCAGTGCTAAATATGCCTTCACCCCTTGCTTTACTACCATCGACATCCCTCATGCCCTGCTTACACCTTACCCTCTCATTCTCCTTTGCGAAAATCATCATGCCCTACATTCCTCTCTCACCTTTTTTTCTTTTTAAATTGCCTACCACCAACAAGCAGTTATGTTCAACGAAGTAAATTCATTGTTGGAATCTAAGTTTGAATCGATTTTTATGTTTGAATTTGGAGGTATGAATTTGCTGTAAGTTGAAGCTGATTTTAGATTTGTTTCTTGGTGGCAGCAATTAATGGTCAAGATGGTTGGTTGTAGTGGTGATTGGTGGTGATGGAAGTTGGTGTTGGTGTTGGTTGTTCAAGATGGATAGTAGCGGTGGGAGGTGGACGGTGTTTGGAGTGGATGGTATCAACCGCAAAATATGAATGGAAATTTGAAATATAGTTTAATGATAAATCTTATATAAAAATAACGGTTGACCGTATACAAAACAATAAATTTCAATATCGTGGCAAAATGATAAATTTTAAACAAACATAATGAATTTAATTGTAAATTATGGTAAAAAATTAATGCATGTAAAAAAATGTAGTTAATTATCCTACAAATCATTATCCCAAAAGATGGCATTCTAAAAAGAGATTTTAAAAGCATCCTAAAAAGACATGTCAAAAAGCTTTCGACTTCTCTATAAATAATCCTTTAATGTACCATCATCCATACAGAATCCATCTTTTTCTAATCAACGAAAGAATCTCTTTTGTAGTTTCTTCCAACGGATAAATTCATGTAATTCAACGCTAAATATGCCTCCACCCTTTGGTTTACTACACTCCACATCCCTCATGCCCCGCTTACACCTTACCTTCTCATTATCCTTTGTGAAAATCACCCTGCCCCAACAACTAGTTATGTTCAAAGATGTAAATTTATTGCTGGAATCCGAGTTTGAATCGATTTTTAGGTTTGAACTCATTGGAGGTATGAATTTGATGTAGATTGAAACTGATTTTAAATCATTATCCTTTGTGAAAATCACCCTGCCCCAACAACTAGTTATGTTCAAAGATGTAAATTTATTACTGGAATCCGAGTTTGAATCGATTTTTAGGTTTGAACTGATTGAAGGTATGAATTTGATGTAGATTGAAACTGATTTTAAATAAGTTTCTTAGTTGTAGCTCTTAACGATCGAGATGGCTGGTTGCAGTGGCGAATGGTGGTGATGGAAGTTGGTGTTGTCATTGGTTGTTGCAGGTGGTCAGTAGTGGTGAATAGGGGTGTTCGTTTGGATGGATCGGTTTGATCTGATCCAATTAAGTGAATCCAAATTGATTTCGGTTTTTAAAACATAGATCCGAATAGTCCAACTAAATTCAAATCCAATCCGATCTGATCCAATTACAATTCGGTTGGATTGGTTTTATAATTCGGTTTTCCAAAAACCGAAACATTTTAAAACGACATATAATTATAATATTACCCAATTTTACACAAGAAACGAAAACAAATTATTTAGTTGGGATTTGATATTTATAAACAACTACTAAGAAGATATATTATAGTTAAATATTTTATAGATAGAAAAACTTTTGAGAGATAATATATATTGATGTTTTTTATCGGATGAAATGTTTTGAACCTATTTGAAAAAATAAATTACAAAATTAATAGATAACGACAGATATATATTATAAATAAATAAATAATAAATATTTATTCGGTTTTTTTGAACTATTCGGTTCTTATTTTATAAACCAAATCCAATCCGAAATCCAAAATAATAGTTCGGTTTTGTTGAAAACCAATCCAAAAATCCGAATATCTGAACCAAATAATCCAATTGGACAATTCGGTTTTATCCAAACAATGAACAGCCCTAGTGGTGAGAGGTGGACGGTATTAACCGCATAATATGATTGGAAATTTGGAATATAATTTAACGATAAATCTTATATAAAAAATAACAATAAACCTTATACAAAACAATAAATTTCAACATCCTGACAAAAATGATAAATTTTAAACAACTTGAATGAATTTAATTGTAAATTATGGTAAAAAAATTATTCATGTTAAAAAAAGTAGTTACTAATTTATCAACCTACAATTAATTATCCTAAAAGAATAAAAGATGGCATTTCCTAAAAAGACAAGTCAAAAACCTTAGGACTTCTCTATAAATAACCTTTTTTAATATATCATAATCCACATAAAGAATCCATCTTTTTCTAATCAACGAAAGAAAGAATCCATCTTTTTCTAATCAACGAAAGAATCTCTTTGTATTTTCTTCCAATGGAAAAAATAAAAATTCATCTAATTCATTGCTTAAGCCGAATCAAAAGAAAAAAAAACAGCAAAGAAACCAATAATATAAAACTTACACACAACTTCTCATAATAAAAAATCATTAAAAAGACATGTAGACCAAGGAACAAAAGGTTATATAACTTACAATTCATGCATGAGCATTGTACGTTGTACTTGTACCTCATGCAATGAAACTAGTACACCCCACATTTTTTTTATTCTTCAAAACCCACCAAAACTATACAAGTTAAACCCTAGTTTCTTCAGTCAGTTACAAATTCCCATTCGTCAACATCTGAACAACTTCCCTCATATTAGGCCGACGTGTACTCTCTTCCTCCACACACATCATCGCAATCTTAAACATATCCACAACACTCTCCAAAACATAACCCTTCAACCTACAATCCACCACCGCCACCACCACGGCGGTTTCCGGCGGCGGAGGGATCTCGGAGATTGTCTCTCTCACCCACCTCACAATGTCTACTCCGTCGCCAAACTCCCCTACTGGCTTTTTCCCGGATATTAGTTCAAGAAGAACGACGCCGAAACTATACACGTCGCTTTTTTCGTCGACTTTTAGTGTGTAGGCGTATTCTGTAATTTAAATTGTAATCATTATTATGTCAGATTTTTTAGGGTACAAGTGTTGATGCGTGATGTACATGTTGTGTTTTTTTGACTGAAGTGGATTAATCGTAATTTACAGGGTCTGTGGTTTACAGTAGCAACCCTAGTTTTAAAAGGCAACAGATTACTAGTAGTGTACTTGACCATTGTCAAAAGGCTATTACTATAGGATTCAACCAAAAAACAAATTTAATTTAATTTTTTTATTCTGTTTTCTTACTAAAAAAAATATCATACATTTATTTTTTTTATTACGTTTATTTCTATAATTTTAAAATTTTCTTATTAAGTAATTGTATTGTATTTTGAAAAATATCATACATTGTATTGTATTTTGAAAAATCTCTTTCGAGTGTTTATCATTAACACAATGTAAATTTAAAATCTACCAAATTTCACGTGTGAAAATTGTTACGTATTTAAAAAAAAACTAAATAATATTTTTCTTTTTTCAAAAAACGGTTTGAAACTTTAGTTTCAGGGTATTTAGGTCTTTGTGCACACACCGTTAGATCTTTTGCTTAAATGCATAAAAAGTTTTACGAATGAATGGTGGTACATAAAGTTGCTTTAATAAGTGTACTTTAAGCTTCTAAAACAGTACCTTTAATGCACATTTTATGAAGAATAAATAACAATAAATATTCTACACAAGATAAATTTACATAAATGGTCCTTGTATTTTACAAAACTTTACAGGTATAGTCGTTATTTTAGTTTTTTTGAGGATGGTCCATATTCCATACTTCATAGTTATACTTTATAGGGACCATTTATGTAATTTTAGTAAAGCATTAGGACTATTTATGTAATTTTCTCTATGAATAATTAAAAAACCATAAGAATATTTATACTCAAGATAAAATTACATAAATGGTCCTTGTATTTTAAAAAACTTCACAGGTTTAGCCGTTATTATTATTATTTTTTGAAGAGGATGGTCCATATTCCATACGTCATAGTTTATACTTTACAGGGACCATTTATGTAGTTTTTGTAAAGCATTCGGACTATTTATGTAATTTTCTCTATGAATAGTTAAAAAACTATAGTAATATTATACACAAGATAAAATTACATAAATGGTCCTTGTATTTTAAAAAACTTTACATGTTTAGCCGTTATTTTTGTTTATTTTTTTGAAGAGGATGGTCCATATTCCATACTTCATGGTCCATAAACTTTATAGGGACCATTTATGCAATTTTTTGTAAACTGAGGCTATTTACGTAATTTTCTTAAAAAACATAAGAATATGCATTAATGACTTGTACCTGGTGCAATATATCCATACGATCCAGCAATAGAAGACATGCATTCGGATCCACCAGCATCCCTCAAGAACTTAGCCAATCCAAAATCAGCAACATGAGCTTCATAATCCGAATCCAACAATATATTATTCGATTTCACATCTCGATGAATAATCAAAGGCGAACAATCATGATGAAGATAACACAACCCTTTAGCAGCTTCAATCGCAATCTTACACCTCGTTTCCCATTGCAAATGGGCCCCTTTTGGCCCATGCAAAATCTCGCCTAAACTTCCATGAGACATGAACTCGTAGAGAAGAAGATTCGTGTCACGATTGCAAACGTACCCGAGTAATCTCACGATGTTTCGATGTTTGATTGTTCCTAATGTTTGGATTTCTGCTTCGAATCCGTGGTTTCTTCCCATTAATCGTTTGATTGCGACGTCGATTCCGTTTGGCATTGATCCTCGGTAGACGATTCCGGCACCTCCTTTTCCGATTATGTTTTCGTCTTTTAAACATACGATCACGTCTTCTGCTTTGAAATCTAGCCTTTGAAAAGCTGTTAATTTCCATGATTTTGACTTTTGGATCGTGTTCTTCTGTTTGATTAGAAGGTAGAAGATTAGAATCGAGAAAGTAATCGTGATTGGAATGAAGATGGAGAGGAAGAGTTTTGATTTGTTGATGGAAACGGAATGATGTTTGAGATTTGCTATGGATTCGCAGTGAGGGAGGTGTGGTGAACAGAGGTTAGGGTTTCCGGCGAAGACTGTGTCGTTGAAGTCTTTTAGTTGGCCATCGGAGGGGACTCTGCCGGAGAATTGGTTGTAGGAAAGATCTAAAACCGTCAAGCTTTTCATGTGACCTAATTTCGCCGGAATCTCACCGATTAGATTGTTCCGGGAGACGTTGAGGATGTTTAAGCTTGATAAACTGAGAATCCCTCTCGGAAATTCCCCGTACAATTCATTCCGGCTTAAATCTAACGAAGTTAGATCGGAGCAGTTTCCAATATCCGCCGGAATCTCGCCGGTGAGATTGTTGTCGCTGAAGTTAATCGCATACAATCTCTTCAAATTAAATATCTCCTCCGGGATTCCACCGATTAAATTGTTGGATTGGAGAGAAAGTTTTGTTATATTCACCAAACCACCAATCGCCGGAGGTATTATTCCGGTGAGCCGGTTGTTTGAGATTGAAACGATTTGAAGAGATTTGCTGTACATTTCCGCCGGAAGTTCGCCACTGAAATAGTTGTTGTTAAGCTCAAGCATGACGAGTTCCGGCAAGTTGAATACGTCGGCCGGAATAGTTCCGTTGAAGAAATTGTTCATGATTCGAATCTTTGTTAACGATTTGCAGTTACCAAGTTTCTCCGGTAGCGGCCCAAAGAAGTAATTTACCATCAGAACCAATATTTGTAACTTCCCTGAAGTGCAAAGTCAACGACTATAGTCAAACTCAAGCATATCATTTTTATCATACTTTTTTCTAGCTTGTACATGATGCATAATGAACTTGTACAATTGAATTCACAAAGTAATGGAAGAATAGTTGTCGTTATAGAATTTTAGGGTTGTTTGTTTAATGTTTACCTCCTTTGCATAAATCTTGTGGAATGTTTCCGGTGAGGTGGTTGCCGTCGACGTCAAGTATGAGAAGTTTGCCGTTACTTCCGAGATTTGACGGGAGTGAAAACGTGAAGTTGTTGGTCCATAACTGAAGAACCTCTAGATTCGGGAGATCTCCGATGAACGGCGGAATAGGGCCGGAGAGATGATTGAGAAACAGATTCAGCAACGTCAAGTTCTTCAGTTCCGAGAAACTCTCCGGTATACCGCCGGTGAGATTATTGCTTGAGAGATCAAGTGACTTCAAACTGACTAATCCTGACAGGTCCGGTGGAATTTCGCCGGTTAAATTGTTGAACTGAAGAAACAGAGTGTGTAGCATCTTTAAATTCCCAAGGCTCTCCGGAATCTCACCGGAGAGATCACAACCTCCGATGTCGAGTAATTTTAACGATTTAAACGAACCGAACTCCGGCGGAATTCCGCCGTCGTAGCTATTAAAGTAGCCTAGACAAAGCTCCTCAAGCGTCGATAACCTTGATAATCTCCACGGAATCCTACCGGTGAGTGCGTTACCTTGCAATCCTAAGCTCTGTAGACTCTGAAACTCCGAGTATTCCTCCGGAATCTCACCGCTGAAGAAATTACCTCCGAGAAAAAGCTTTTTCAGATTCTTCAATTGCACAAACTCCAACGGCAGCATCCCGCTGAAATTATTGTTATAAACATCGAACACTTCAAGCTCCGCCATCGCCGCCACGATCTCACCAGGAAACTCGCCAGTAATCGCATTAGTCGAGAAGTTGATAAACCTCATCGAAGTCAGATTACACATCTCCACCGGAAGTTCACCGGTGAGTCCATTAGATGTAAGCGTGAGATTAACAAGCTTGTTCAAAACCCCAATTTCCGGCGGAATACTACCGTTCAAAGCAACGTTCGAGATGATCAACGACGTTACACGTGAATTTTCGTCACACGTAACTCCTGAAAACGAACAATGAGAACCGGAAACAATGGAATTAGGTAGAGGTGATACCCAGTCGTCTAATCCGGACCTTTCTGGTGCTACAGCCATTGATTGTTTGAGCTTCAAGAGTGCATCAAGATCTGAAAATCCATTTGATGAATCCAGGAGAATGAAGAAGATGAAAAGGTGAAGAACAACAAGAAGTTTGTTCTTCATTGTTCAGTGGTTCAGGATGAGAGTGAAAGTCTGAAAGACGGCATAGAAGAAGTTGATGGCGGTGGTAGAGTGGTAGTGTAGAGTGTAGACTGGGAGTGGATAGCATATAATATAGGTTTAGAAAAAATTGGAAGAATCTCTGACGAGTATCCGTTTTAATATGAAGAAAAAATAAAAAAAAGCAAGGGGACTACAAAATTACATAAAACAAACTTATCATGTAAATTGTCAACATTTTCTTTTATATCAAGAAAATAAAATATAAAAATATATACTTTCTCGGATAAATAGTCATTGAGTATTTAAAATAATTTGATAGGATAACTTACTTTTTGATAGATATATATTTGGTATTTATTATTTATTTTTTTTAAATAAATCCTTATACTAGATTTTTTTAACAATACAACCGGTTATACCTAGTGTACCGGTTATATACAATTTTTCTTTATTTTGGTGAAATGAATTTGTCATTTGGCGTCCACATATCAGCTTACGTGGATAGGGTAACATTACACCCCTATTTAGATGATAGCGGGCAATTAGAGCTCATTTACTTAGCCAACATTCCTCCATTACACTATTACATAGCGTAACATTCCATCCAAGCTTCTTGAATCGTAAGCACAATCAACGGTGGCAGAAGATGCAGATCTAATCGTTGATGTACATTATGAGACGTTCACACCTTCCCCATTGATGTGTTTTGATGCAGACATAACCTCTGTACCATATACGGTTGTGAACAATATTACATTCCCCGATTTCCTCCCCTTTCGTGAAAAAGCTTACTAAGGGCAAGTGCAGGGATGTGTATTATTGTCTACATAAAGTGAGTTTGTCTGAGGGATTACATGCCATACAAAATGAGTGTGATTTTAACGAGTTTTTTTTGAAGGTGTCAATGGAAATAAGAGATTGTACGTGTATGTGGATCATTATCATGAACCTTTATTTGATTGGATTCAAGAGGAAGAAGTTGACCTTAAAGATGATTTGGTTTCTATTTATGATGTTGACTCAGTTATAGAAGATGGTCTGAAAGTTGAACATAAAGAGGACGATGAAGTTATATCTCTCAAAAGAAACTTCAACGATCATTTCCTTAATAAACTTTGTCCAGTAGAGAATGCTGACTTTGTTGAAGAATATGAGAATGCAACACAACCTATCTACCCAAGACATGATCATACTCAGGAATGGAATGAGATGAAGCCACAATTAGGTATGGAATACTCTACTGTTGCTGAGCTAAAATACTCACTTAGTTGTTATGTTCTAGCAAATCGTTATGATTTATGGTATCAAAAGAATGATAAGATTAGGTTGCTAGTTAGGTGGTGTAAGGGAAAGAATCCAACATGCCCTTTTAGTTTGTTTGCATCCTAGATGAAAAAGGAACATACTTTTCAAATTAAGTCACTTATAGCACAACACAAGCGCTCAAGGGCATTCAAACTTGGGTTGTAACACCCATTTTCCAGATTGGATCAGTATAGGGCATAAGTTAAACGAATGGTTTTTGGAAAAAATCATGTGTCACGACGTGACCATAGGGAGGTCACGACGTGACGAGCCAATATAGAACACGTTCATCTAATGAGTACCACAACGTTGCAGTAAAGTAGCCACGACGTGGCAGATGTTCTGGTCCAAGCCCAAGATTTTAGGGTTTCTCTCGTATTTAATCATTTTATCCCAAGGATTAGGGTATCCTCCCCAGCCTCCATCACTCTCAAACCTTAGAAACCTTAAACTCTAATCCCCCTTGGTGAGTCTTGGCTCATTTTGGTGCATTGGAAGCTTGAAGAAGAAGAAGAAGAAAGTGTTCTAGTAGTGTGTTGATCCAGCAAGGAAACTTCATCTTCATCCTCTTGTGCATATTCTGGACCTTTGTAAGTGTCGAAGATTCAAGATTTTTGGTTGCATCCATCTAGATCTATGTTCTTTGTCCCTTTTGTAACACCCGGTCCTTCAGGTAAACTTATTTCCTTAAATAAAATGTAATTAGTGGGGTTTGGCCATTACGCAGGGCGTATGTAGCCTCTACGCAACGTGTAGGGGGAACATTGGATTTGGGGGTTTAATGAACTACACCAGGCATAGCTCAAGCTATGCGGCGCATAGTGACCCAGAGCACAAACCCTAATTTCGGGGGTTTGAGCCTTATTTATAGGCTCTACCCCCTTGAGGCTTTCTATTATCATCCTTCACTCCCTTTGAGCATCCATCTCGAAACCCTAATCTCCATTTGTGTGTTTGAGCTCTTTTGAGTGTTTTGTGTTCATCTTTAAAGGAAGGATTCCGTTGGAGAGCACTTGGGAAACTTCAAGCCTTGTGGATCTAGGACTTGCATCTCTTAAGCATTCTCCAGGAGGTATAAAGTTCAGAACTTGATGAATATTTGGTTAGATCAAGTTAGTCCTTAGGTTTATGTCCCTTTTTATCCTATATTCTTGGTCTATTTCGGTATAAGCTACTCCAAACCTTATAAGTATCCTTCTCAGACATTTTTGTGTGCATGGAGTCATAAAAATGCAATCTTGGCCCCTTCTTTCCATACATGCATGAAATATGAAGCTTGGGATTGTGTAGTAAGTTAGGGTATTGGATTTGGACTCTCTTTAGATATGCAAAGGCATAAAGTTGGAAACTTTATGATTTAGAATGCTCATTAGGGTTAGATCTGAGTATTAACTGAAAGGTCTTAAGGAAATAAGTTCTTAATGAGAAGTTTTGGAACCTGAGGATACACAATGCGTAATCTAAGCTACACCCCTGTGCATCCTGGGTGAACCCCATTTTTTGGATAAGACTCTACATCATGCGTAAAGCTGGAGTACGCAGCACGTAGGTCAATAGAAGTTTGACCCGTTCACTTTTGGTTAACTGTTTGGGTAGGAATTGGGAAAGGAAAAATGGTTTTTTGCCCTTAGATAGGTTAGTTTTAGTCTAAGGACTTGTTTGTTTGAGGTTTTTACCTTGATTTTTGATTTAAGACTATTTGGTGAATTGATAGTGTGAGGAGTTTGGGGGTTAGCAGCTCTAGTTCGTGTTTTCTCTGACAGCTGATTGAGGTGATTTTTCCTCACTGTACTCATTGGTCGAAGGCACAAATGTCGGCCCACCAGGTTATGTATCCTGGTATATATGATGATGTTATGCTGGTTATATGTTAGTTTGATAGATCTGTATGATTACATGTACTTGCTGGTTACTGGTTATTGTTATGTGCATATGTCGACATATTATAATGGGTTGGGTTAAGGCGGTCTAGCTTTATGCTGAAGGCTAAGATACCCGGGGCGGTCCGGATAGACTGTAGGCCTTTCAAGGCGGTACAGTCAAGTCGTAGGCCCGCAGAGCGGTCCAGATAGGCTGTAGGCCTTACGAGGCGGTCCAGTCTGGCTAAAGGCTCATATATGCATGTTGTTATCTATTTGGTTGTGTGTGGTATTTGGGGGAAACTCACTAAGCTTTGGCTTACAATTTGATTTTATGGTTTCAGGTGCATCTGAGCATAGAGGCAAGGCGAAGGTATGATTGTGCACATCATCCTTGATATTTATTTGACTTATGATTTTAGGGACTCGGGTTAATGATTTCGAGTTTTGGGAACTGGGATTTGTATGATTTATGGATTTTGTTATGTTTTTCAAAATGAAAATTTTGTCTTGATTTTTGGAGTGTTACAAGTTGGAATAAGAGCCTTGTTTTGAGAGAGTTGGATGAACACTCGTGTGAATCCAGACTCAAACTAAGGATCTACAAAATGTTTTTTCAAAAAATTAACTTTAAAAAATATCAACATAAAGGATGTGATGTGTATAATAAACCAAAGCCAAGTAAAGTGATTCCACAAGATACCCACACTTGTTTTGTATATTGATGATATGATAGAACTGCATGCTAGTATGTAGGCTAGGTATCTTCAGGAATTGCATGATAGAATTGCTTGATGTATGATGCCTGAAAGTCTAGGAGAATTTCTTGTTATGCTATATGTAACTGACATTATTATTGTGTTTGATTAGTGTATGCATCATAGTTGTACATAACTAAGATTTTATAGCCTGATAATGTTTGATTTAGCCTTATTTCTTGTTCCCTGTTTAGTTGTAGGCTTAGGGTAGAATCAGGTATTCGTCTATCTATCAAATCAAGTGTTATGTATGATTAGCATCCACGAGCAACAATAGGGTTATTAGAAGGTTCATGAGTGGGTATGGTTTATAGTATGAAAGGTTGAGGAATGATTAGCCACTCTCAAGAGAGCGAGTTTAGGATTTATGCATATCCTAGATATTGGGCCTTATGGGCGGGTGGTTCATGACAATCCCTTGAGACAAATACAGGTAGGTGTGGAAGGTCATATGGGTCCGTACTATTGGAAGCACAAGACCCGTATACGGACCAAGGAAGTCACGAACCCCAAGGGGTTAGTAGTGTTGTAATGGTATAGTAGTAAGGATTATGAATATTTTCTGATTTATTTCAGTTTGTTTTTCATTATGGCGATCACTAGAGGTTCTGGATTAGGACTTGGCGACTCAGAGAGGCCAGGATTGACTGACGATGAGATTCATGAGATGATCACCACTTAGGTGACCATGGTTGTGAGGTAGGCGCTCCTATAGGTTTTTGGGTCTATTAAGACCACCATGATTGAGATGTTTGACGAGAGCTATGATGTCGTCACAGAGGTTGTTGTTGCCACAACCACTACAACTGTTGCTACTACGGGACTCCATGGGAGAGAGACGATGCAGTACCAGGACCTCAGCAACACGAAGCCCCCAGAGTTCGATAGGGTCAAGGACTTGATCAATTCTATGAGGGTGCTATCTGATGTGGAGGGTTGTTTCTTCACCTACTCGTTCCCAGAGGACCACAAGGTCAAGTTCGCCTTGAACCTTCTTCGTTTGGGGACGAAGTGTTGGATAAGGTGTCTAAGTCCATAACTATATCTGGTATGTACTTGACCCGACCCGGCATGGTCTATTTGGGTTGCATGGCATCATGCATTTGGATAGACTAAATGAGAGAAATAACACTTGTGGTTTATTAATATATTATAAGTTCTAATATATTAATAGTATTATTTAATTAGTATTGATCAAGAATTAATCTAGGATTAATTAAGTGATCAAAAAGAGACTAATTGAATATATGGGTTGATTATGTAAATCATCCATAACTTGTATAGTGGGCTAAAAGGCTCCATGGATTATCAAGGTGGGTTAAAACCATTGGATGCTCCATGGAGGCTCCATGGGAGTTACAAACCCATGGGTCATAGAAATGAAGAGTCATGTCACATTAGGGTTTACATGGTGTAACCCTAGATGTGACACACTATAAAAAGAACATGTTGCTCACCAAAATCGGCTACACTAAGAACAAGTGAGGGCAAGTCGATTTTATACAAGTGTTATACACTCTCAAAGTTTATTCCAAGGCATTTGGTGTTGTGTGAAACATTTGAGGCATCACACTTGGGGTGCTAGGCTCTCAAGGCTTTCAAGGAATCATAACAACTACAAGGTATGTAATTCTAGCCATCTTTAAGTTTAAAGTTCCCCATGTATGCTAGATAGGTTTATGAACCTTGGAAAAAGTATTTTGCATGTATCTTAGACAAACATAGATCCAAGGTTTTCTAGTGTTGCATGTACACTTAGGAGTGTTAGAATTGCTCAAAACCCATCAGTGGTATCAGAGCCTAGGCTTGTTTGTTTGATACTTGATGTAAAATAGTGGAAAAAGTCGATTTTCTTGCTGTATGCATGATGAACTCGCCGAGTCCATGGGGGGACTCGCCGAGTCCATGACTAAACTCATCCTACTCGTCAAGTAGGTTCGTGCACTCGACGAGTAGGAGCCTCAGAATGCATATTTTCGACTTTTGCTGCTGGAAATGGACTAGAAACATTACCCTAAACTGTTTTGGTGTTATTAAACTTGTTTTAGATGGTGTAATGATTGTTCTAATCCATTTACAATGGCTAATATCAAAATTACATGATTATATATGTTCATATGTTCTTGAAATTTTGATATGATTATTCAAGTTCTTATGAGTTCTTGATAGATCATAGGAATTGCTTGATTAATGTTGAATTCATGATCTTTATGTGTTTTAATGGAGTCCATAACTTGTCTTCAAGTTATGGATAACCAAAAGTCTCTTTGTTTAATGTCCATTAAAGAAACACATAGGTTACATAAAATGAAGAGTCACTCATTTTAATGAACCAATTAATCTCATAAGTTATGAATTGAAGAGTTTTGAAAAGTTACAAAACTTGCCCTCAAGTTTTGGAACATGTAAAGTCATCTTAATAAACTTTAGTTCCAACCCATAGAATTTTAAAAGTTAAAATTCAACCCTTATACTTTATAATATTATAAGTTTAATAATATATATATATATATATATATATATATATATATATATGTATAAGATCAAGTCGTTTTACCGTTAGTAGGCCTCATTCACGAAGCCGGTCTATAAGGGGGGGGGGGGTATAAGGTTGTTGCCTATAAAATGGAAGCTTAATGGGTGTCCACTCTCACCCACCGCTTCCTTGACTGGTGGAGGGTCGTTAGCCGAACGGGTAGGACAATGACTTAAAATTCTCATTAAAAATATAATGATAATTATAAAGTAACTAAATGTTTTTTATAAATTCCCAATGTTAGTTACTTTAGGAAAATGTGAATAAGGTGCTAACCCATGGAATTACACTTTGCACTTTGATTAAGTCGTTACTGGAGCGTGTGTGGTTAACCGGCACACTAACTTGGACTTAACAAGGTAGGCAAAGGGTGACTTAAGGCTTTTCATAGGTCGGTGGAGCGCGTGTGGTTAACCGGCACATCGATTAAGTGAAAAACATTAAGGGTACCAAGTAATTGGCATGGTTACTTCACACCTTGTTTTGTGATCCTCGGTATCCCAGTCACAAAACATGAAGGGCACACTCGAGATTGAAACATGTCATTGAAAAGTTCAATGAATCTCAAAAGAATCTAGGAGTTTCTAAAAAAAACCAAATAAAACCTAATACTTATATATATTTCGTTTTTCATGGTGGAAATTGGTGAATCGTCATTCACCTACCTTTCAAATATGTTATAGCTTGGATTACGGCATCCCTCTTCTAAGTTATAATATATTGTGATTGGATCCTAGCCTTAATATTACATTTGGGTGTTTTATTAAGGACAATCTTTATATCTAAACTAAACTTGTCTTCTCTTCTTTTCAGATGTCTTCCAACAATGCTGCTACTGGCTCAAACCCTACCGGCTCCTTCTCTCTCATGAACCTTTGTGGGAGAGTCATCTTTGATGGATCCAACTTTACAGATTGGATCAGAAACATCAGGATGGTCACTCGCTATGAGAACAAAGAATATGTTCTCGACAAGGAGCTTAAGGTACCCGAGCCAACTGCTACTCCTGAGGAGTTTGCTGAATATGAGGCACATGAATGGGATGCTACCAAAGTGGCATGCATCATGATGGCCACTATGACAGCCGAGCTCCAAAAGTCCTATGAGGACTACTATCCTTTTGAGATGCACCACGATTTGATGGACCGCTACCATCAGAGTGCTCGTCAAGAGCGATTTGAAATCATCTCCTCTATGATCACAACCCGAATGAAGGATGGTGAACCCATCACAAGCCACATGCAGAAAATGTAAAGGTATGTGGACCGTTTGATGAAGCTAAATGTGAACTTCCCAGAGGAGTTAGCAATAGATATCATTTTGCACTCCTTACCATCGTGTTATGATAAATTCCGCATGACATATCACATGAACAAGGAAAAAGTCACCCTCAGAAAACTTCAAGGACTCCTAAAGACCGCAGAATCAGGTCTCAAAGGTAAGTCGGTTGCGACCACTCCTACTACTACTCCAAACTCAGCACCTGTCCTGGCAATCGGGAAAGGTAGAGGGAAGAAGAGGAAGAACCCTTCGAAGGGTACCAAGGGTAAGACCCTTGATGGCTCCTCTTCGAGCGGAACCAAGAAAGGTTTCGTCACTCCTTCTGCTGACCCAAAAGAGGCTGAATGCTTCTATTGCCATGAAAAGGCACATTGGAAGCAGAACTGCCCGAAGTACCAACAAGATTTGAAGGACGGGAAAGTGAAACCCAACCATGAAGGTATTTACACAATATTATCTAACAACTCACTCTATTCTAACTCTTGGGTCCTTGATACCAGTTATAGTATTCATATTTGTTCTGATTTGCAGGGACTAAGAAGAAGTGAGAATGTGGAGCATGGAAAGATAAACTTGATCATGGGGAATATGAAAGTTTCACCTGTCACCAAGATTGGAGTTTATACTTTGTTGCTAAGTAGTGGGGTTACTTTAGATTTGAATAAATGTTGTTATTCGCCTGAAATGGCAAGAAATGTTATTTCCTTTCATGCTTTGTACAGACAAGGTTTTACCTTTTCTTTTGATAATGAAGTTGGTGGAATAAATGCTTTCTTTAATAATGTGTTTTATTTTAAAGCATTACCTTGTGATGGTGTGTATGAAGCTGTGTCTGTTGTAGATAATTTAGGAAATAATGTGTTGTGTATTGATTCTATTAATGATAATAACTTGGATAAAGCATCATTATGGCATTGTCGTATTGGACATGTAAGAAAGAAACGCACAGGCCAACTCCAAAAGGATGGAGTTTTGGAGTCATTTGACCTAAAGTCAGATGATAGTTATGAATCATGCTTACTTGGAAAAATGACAAAGTCACCCTTCACAGGATCTTGTGCTAGGGGTGAAGGTTTGTTGGATCTAGTACACACAGATGTGTGTGGACCCTTCAAACCTGCCACAAGGGATGCTAATCGTTATTATGTGACTTTTACAGATGATTATAGTAGATATGGATGTGTCTACTTAATCAAGCATAAGTCAGAGACTTTCGAAAGGTATAAAGAGTTTAAACACGAAGTCGAGAATCAATTGGGCAGGAACATTAAGATGCTTCGATCCGATCGCGGTAGTGAGTATCTTAGTACTGAGTTCCTCGACTATCTAAGGGAATGTGGGGTTGTCTCACAATTGACACCTCCCAGGACACCACTGTTGAATGATGTAGCTGAGAGGCGTAATCGAACCCTGTTGGACATGGTTCATTACATGATGAGTCGAGCTACGCTACCAATCTCATTTTGGGGGTATGCCTTAGAGACTGCCGCCCATATCCTTAATCTGGTCCCTACAAAGAAGGTTGCCAAAACACCTCACGAGATGTGGACTGGAAAAGTTCCTAGTATAGCCCACATCAAGATTTGGGGTTGCGAGGCTTTCGTGAGACGCGAGACTCACGACAAGCTCGAACCTCGAAGTGAGAGGTGTATTTTCATCGGCTACCCACAGAAATCCTTTGGTTACCTCTTCTACAGACCTAGTGAGAATGTGGTCTTTGTAGCAAGGAGGGGTGTCTTTCGAGAGAGAGAGTTCATAAGCCAAGGAAACAGTGGGAGGCAAATTGACCTTGAAGAAATTCAAGAGTCAAGTGGTGAAGGAACTTCAAACCCTAGCAGTCAACTTGAGGAGGAAACTCCTGTTGATCCAATTGACGAGTCTGTACCTCTGAGGCGTTCCATGAGAGTCAGGAATGCACCTGAGCATTACTATGGTTTCCATATTACTGCATAAGGTGAGACACTTATCAGTGATGAGACACTGGTAAGTCTGGATGAACCTAACAGTTATGCGGAAGCCATGGCAGGCCCCGAGTCTGCCAAATGGAAAGAGGCAATGGACAGCGAGATACAGTCCATGTATGACAATCAAGTTTGGAACTTGGTTGACAATGTACCAGGTCGTAAGACAGTTGGGTGCAAGTGGATCTTCAAGAAGAAGACCGACATGGATGGTAATATACACACTTATAAGGCACGATTGGTTGCAAAGGGCTTTTCTCAAACTCCAGGAGTTGACTATAATGAGACCTTTTCACCAGTAGCCAAGATTAAGTCTATTAGGGTATTGTTAGCCATTGCTGTATTTCATGACTATGAAATATGGCAAATGGATGTCAAAACCGCTTTCCTCAATGGAAAGTTGGCTGAGGATGTTTACATGAATCTGCCAGAGGGTTTTGTCAGCACAGAGTACCCTAATAGAGTGTGTAAGCTTGAGAAATCCATATATGGATTAAAGCAAGCACCTCGCAGATGGAATCTTTGCTTTGATGAGAAAGTCAAAGAGTTTGGCTTTTCGAGGAGTGAAGATGAATCTTGTGTATATGTCAAGGCTAGTGGGAGTATAGTTAGCTTTTTGGTACTGTATGTGGATGACATACTACTCATAGGAAATGACATCCCAACCCTGCAGGAAGTGAAGTCCTGGCTTGGGAAGTGTTTTGCTATGAAGGACCTAGGAGAAGCTGCCTATATTCTAGGGATAAGGATTCTGAGAGATCGGAGTAAAAGACTAATTGGACTTAGTCAAAGTACATACTTGGATAAGGTGTTGAAGAGATTCAGCATGCAAGATTCCAAGAAAGGAGAGTTACCCATCCAGAGTAATGCTAGATTGAGTAAGACTCAGAGCCCGAGTACTGAGGTTGAGATAGCAGAAATGAGTCGAGTACCTTATGCCTCGGCTGTAGGCTCGATCATGTATGCTATGACCTGCACTCGTCCTGATGTAGCCTTTGCTTTGAGCATGGTTAGCAGATATCAGGGGAACCATGGTAAGGCTCACTGGACTGCGGTAAAGAACATTCTCAAGTACCTGCGGAGGACTAAGGACTGGGTCCTTACCCTTGGTGGGAGTGATGACTTGAGAGTTATAGGGTATATTGATGCTAGCTTCCAGACTGATAGGGATAATTTCCACTCTCAGTCGGGATGGGTCTTTACCTTAAACGGAGGAGCAATATCTTGGAAAAGTTCCAATCAGGAGACAGTGGCTGATTCAACTTGCGAATCAGAGTATATAGCGGCAAGCGAGGCAGCAAAGGAGGCGATATGGCTAAAGAACTTCATTGGAGACCTTGGAGTTGTACCAGCTATAAAGGAGCCCATAGAGATTTTATGTGATAGTGAAAGTGCTGTTGCCTTAGCAAAGGAACCAAGGGATCACGGGAGATCCAGACACATCGACATAAAATATCATTTTATCAGACATCGCATAGAAGGACTCCTCGTGGCAAAGAGGGTATCATCGGATGAGAACCCGGAAGATCCCCTCACGAAAGGACTGTGTAGGGTTAAGCATCTCCAGCATGCAAGGAGCATAGGGCTGAAGGATGGTATTAGTTTTAGTAGTTAGATAATTTCTGAAATTTGTAAAGTGTAATTGACATTTGATGATGAATAAAAGGTGTGTTTTATTTATGAGTAAAGTGTTGCTATCTTGTGTCGATTGTTTACTATTATTTCTTTTGCATGTTTTGACTTCCCGAATATTTATGTTGTGTTTTTACATATTATTCAAATTATCCACAGTCAGTCATATGTTGGAAGTAGATATGAATTAAGACTGTCATGAGTTGGTTGTTGAGGTCTAAGATGTTGGACATGGCCTCAACACTCATGAGTGCTCATAAGTTCTGGGTATTGGATTCAACCCACGCTCGCTGGTATCACTTCATGGAATTTATCTCGAGTGATCGCGAGACGGTAATATCATATAAGTCTTCAAACCTAGAGATATGACTTGTTGTCTATGAGTTGGTTATGCATTGATCGTGCGAAAACGCATTGGTAACTCGATGTTAAAAAACGTGCGTTTGTGTGTGATTTAACAAGTAGTAGAACAAGCATATGAGTCGCAGTTTATCTGTTCCTTCTTGGATTAGAAGCGATATCTGGGCCCCTCGATGATTTTGTTTTGACCTATGTACCGGGCCCGGTCAGAACTAAGTTGATGTGTTCAATTAAGTTCTATGTCAAACAAATCGGAAATCGGGAAACAAACTGCTGGACAATAAGTAAGACATTGTTCCATGTATTTGTCCGGGTGATATCTAGAATAGAGGATTATATGATCACTTATCTTAAATGGCGTATCATCATCTTCTCAGTTCCGAGAAACCTTGAAAAGAGCTACGATTGCTGATCGGTTCCTGAAGTCATACTTGCAGTTATAGTTATTAGACTTATCCAAGTGGGAGACTATTGGATAAGGTGTCTAACTCCATAACTATATCTGGTATGTACTTGACCCGACCCGGCATGGTCCATTTGGGTTGCATGACATCATGCATTTGGATAGACTAAATGAGAGAAATAACACTTGTGGTTTATTAATATATTATAAGTTCTAATATATTAATAGTATTATTTAATTAGTATTGATCAAGAATTAATCTAGGATTAATTAAGTGATCAAAAAGAGACTAATTTAATATATGAGTTGATTATGTAAATCATCCATAACTTGTATAGTGGGCTAAAAGGCTCCATGGATTATCAAGTTGGGTTAAACCCATTGGATGCTCCATGGAGGCTCCATGGGAGTTACAAACCCATGGGTCATGGAAATGAAGAGTCATGTCACATTAGGGTTTACATGGTGTAACCCTAGATGTGACACACTATAAAAAGAACATGTTGCTCACCAAAATCGGCTACACTAAGAACAAGTGAGGGCAAGTCGATTTTATACAAGTGTTATACACTCTCAAAGTTTATTCCAAGGCATTTGGTGTTGTGTGAAACATTTGAGGCATCACACTTGGGGTGCTAGGCTCTTAAGGCTTTCAAGGAATCATAACAACTACAAGGTATGTAATTCTAGCCATCTTTAAGTTTAAAGTTCCCCATGTATGCTAGATAGGTTTATGAACCTTGGAAAAAGTATTTTGCATGTATCTTAGACAAACATAGATCCAAGGTTTTCTAGGGTTGCATGTACACTTAGGAGTGTTAGAATTGCTCAAAACCCATCACGAAGGACCTGTCGAAGCTGATGACTAGTGCCTATTCTTATGCGGAGAAGGTCGTAGTGACATGGGAGCAGTTTATGAAGATGTTCCATACTGAGTATGTGCTGCTGGTGGAATGGGAGAGGTTAGCCTAGGAGTATCTATCGCTGAAGCAGACGACATAGTCGGTCACCAAGATAACCAAGATGTTTACAGAGAGAGCCTTTTTCTTCCCTGAGTATGCTGCTTCGGAGCAAGTCCAGATGTCCCGTTACTTGAGCATGCTCAAGATGGAAATCTATGAGATTATATCGATCCAACGATATAGTTCTCTCGCCAAGCTACGATCTTTCGCTCGGAGAAGAGAGATTGAGATTGAGTCTCGGACTAGGGATAAGAGTCAGGCCCCGGTTCAAACGTAGTCAACAACAAAGCGGTTTAACCCCATTGATGCACGGTCTGGAGGACAGAGGGGCCGCACTTGTGGCAAGTGCGGGAAGATGCATTAGGGAGCATGTAGATTTTCTTCTGGGTGCCACATATATGGCAAGGAGGGGCACTTTGCGAGGGAGTGTCGTCAGTAGCAGTAGGCTCCACCGTCGAGTACCATGATATGTTATTATTATGACCAGGTAGGCCATGTAAAGGCCCAATGCCCTTTACTTGCTACTAGGCCCCTACAGACATCGGCCCCATCGAATCTTTGGATCACGGATGGACACCAGGGGAGAGCTGAGTCCCCGAAGGCCAGGGTTCGTGCTTTTCAACTCACAGCAGAGGAGGCTAGGTCGGCGCCTGATGTTACTGGTATGTTTTATATTATTATTTCTGTCAAGTTATTTTGTTGTATGCTTATGATGTTATGTACCTGCTTAGTGAATTCCTTGCTTGCTCTTGTGCTTTTTTACTCGGGTGCAAGTCGGTCTTTTGTATCTCAGTCTTTCAGTAGGGATTTTGTTATGATGGTTGGGGAGCTGGAGTGTTTGTTGCGAGTCTCCATTGCCAACAAACACGAGGTTGCAGCTTCAAGTGTTTTTCAGGATTGTACTTTAGATATATTCGGGGTGTCTTATCCGATTGACTTGATTCCCATCCCTGTGGGGGATGTGTGCATAATTGTGGGGATAGATTAGTTGAGCAGATTTGGCGCCATGATTGACTGTGAGAGAAAGCTGGTTATAGTTCGAACCCCGAGCGGGTGAGAATTGACTATTTATGGTGAGGGTACCAGGGTTGGTTCGAATTTTTATTCGACTGCCAGGACTCGACGGTATCTTCAGCATGGGTGTCTCAGTTATCTCGCGTATGTGGTTGACACTCAGGATGAGGGGAGAATTTCAGTTTTAGATGTGTTAGTGGTCATGGAGTTTCCAGATGTATTTCCAGAGGATTTACCCAATGTGTCTCCCGTGAGGCAGGTGGAGTTCAGGATCGATCTGATCCCCGGTGCGGCGCCAATTGCCAAGATGTCGTATCGTCTCGCACCGCCAGAGATGTAGGAGTTGTCCTCTCAGCTTCAGGAGCTGTTGGGCAACTAGTTTATCTGACCTAGCAGTTCACCTTGGGGAGCACCAATTATGTTTATGAAGAAGAAGGATGGGTCGTACCATATGTGCATATATTATCGGAAGTTGAACAAATTGACAGTGAAGAATCGTTACCCACTCCCTAGGATTGATGACCTCTTAGATCGGTTACAGGGTGCATCTTGGTTCTCCAAGATTGATCTGAGGTTGGGATACCACCAGATGAGAGTCTGGGCTCACCAATGCACAGACATCGTTCATGGATTTAATGAACTGGGTATGTAGGCCGGTCCTTGATCGGTCAGTTATTGTTTTCATTGATGATATCCTGGTGTACTCCAAGACTAGGGTGTAACATGAGGAGCATCTTATAGAGCTACTTGGAGTACTGAGATAGGAGATGTTTTATGCCAAGTTCTCGAAGTGTGAGTTCTGGCTACGGGAGGTCCAGTTTTTGGGACATCTCATCAATCAGAACGGGATTCTGGTCGACCCGGACAATATTGAGGCAGTGATGCAGTGAGAGGTTCCGAAGTCCTCATCCAAGATTCGAAGTTTTTTGGGGTTGGTTGGTTATTACCGGAGGTTTATTCAGGATTTTCCAAGATTTTTGTTCCTCTAACCCGCCTGACGAAGAAGAGTGTGGATTTCCATTAGGGGTCTGAGACCCTGAGGAGGAAGTTATGTGAGGCCCGGGTATTGACCCTCCCAAAGGGTGTTGAGGATTTTTTCATGTTTTCTTACGATTCGATCACGGGTTTGGGGGTAGTTCTCATGCAATGGGGTAGGTTAATAGCCAATGCCTCAAGACAGTTGAAGCCTCATGAGGCTAGGTATCTGACGCATGACTTGGAGTTATGGGTTGTGGTTTTCGCCCTCAAGATTTAACGACATTATCTCTATGGGGTCTGATGTACCATTACACGGATTACAAGAGTATAATATACCTTATGGATAAGCCGAATATGAACATGAGACAGCATAGGTGGCTTGACATGGTCAAGGATTATGATTCTAAGATTCTTTATCATCCAGGGAAGGACAATGTGGTCGCCGAGGCTTTGAACCACAAGACGGTTATTACTTCTGGATTTGGTCAGGGAGGCTCAGGCAGAGGGAGCCAAGAAGGAAAACTGGAAGCAGGAAAGGATCATAGGTGAGATTGACAGATTTTCTACCAATAGTCGCAGACTGTTGACCCGGTGCGGTTGGGTATGGTTGCCATTTTCTGGCGGGGTCCGACAAATAGTATTGTAGGAGGCTCATAAGTCCAGGTTCTTGATTCACCCTGGAGCCACAAAGATGTATCGGGACTTAAGACTTAGTTATTGGTGGCCATACATGAAGCGGGGGATTGCATGGTACGTGGAGAGATGATTGACTTGTCGGATGGTCAAGGCTGAGCACTAGAGGCTGCATGACAAGTTGCATCCCTTAGAGGTTCCCATGTGGAAATGGGAATAGATCACTGTGAATTTTATCACCAAGTTTCCAAGGACTGAAAAGGGATTTGATGCGATTTGGGTTATCGTTGAACGATTGACTAAGAGTGCCCATTTTCTTTCCATTCGGGAGAGTTCTTTGGTTGAGAAGTTGGTTGTGTGTATGTACGTGAGATTTTCACTCGCCATGGTATACCACTCTCTATTTTATCTGATCGCGATGTATGGTTTACTTCCTAGTTTTGTCAGAAGTTCCATGAGGTGTTGGGTACTAGACTGCATTTCAACAGAACTTATCACCCTCAGACAGATGGTCAGAGTGAGTGTACGATTCAGACACTTGAGGATATGTTGAGGGCTTGCGTCATCGGTTTTGGTGGGAGTTGGGATTCCTACCTCCCCTTAGCCGAGTTTTATTACAACAACAACTATCACTCCAGTATTGGTGCACCACCGTACCAACTTCCGTATGATAGGTGTAGAGTCGAAAGCTGTTGTGAGAGTCGAAAGTAGTGTCTTTGTATTTGTGTCATTAAATAGCGAAAGTTTAAGGAATTTCGTTATCTTATCTATATACAAGGCATATTAGAGTTTCGCATTTAACGTCTAGCCCTTGTATTTTTTTGGTCTATGAGTACCCTATAAATAGGGTGAGTACTTAGGTGTTAGAGTAAAGAACTTTCTTAGAAATACTATTGTACTAAAAAATTCTTTGTATCGTTCTAGATGTATATTGAGCTAAACATATTTTATTTAAATCGATGTGTTCTTCCCTTCTCTCCTTAATAGATTGACTCAAAATCATTCCTAAAAACTCTTCAATTTGTATCAGAGCGTAATCACTACTTTGATTGAAGAATCTGTATCGCGTTTTCATCTTTTGGAGTCGTTCATTCCGATTCATTTTTCCACAAGATTGAAAGCATAATTCTCCGTTTAATCGAGTGTGATTAATCAATTCTACTATTATTTTTGTCAATCAATATTATAATCATCTCAATTCTCTTCTAATAAATTCTTATTTTTATTGATACAAATGGCTAATCTCAACATAAACACAATGATGAACTTCACGAATCTTCTTGGATATGCAACTAAGATCCCGATGTTGATCCCAGATTACTATGATCAGTGGGTCGATCGAATGGAAGATTACCTTAACGGAATCGATGAGGATCTGTGGAGATCAATTAAGACAGGACCTTATCGAGCAAATCTGATTCAATCCGTTGGTAATGCTGGAGCAGCAAAAGACATGATTTCGCATGGGAACAAGAAGAAAGATAATGATAAGAAGTGTCTCCATGAACTGTGAGGAGATCTTCCTCCTGTCGTCTACAACTATGTACGAGGATGCAAAACTGCTAAGGAAATCTGGGATACTTTGAAAGAAAAGTATCAAGGTAATGAGAGGACAAAGAAAATCTCGGTGACGAAGTGCTTGTCTGAACTTGAAAATTTCAAGTAGAAGGAAAACAGAAATATTGAGGAATATTATAACAAGATGAATGATTTGATATTCAAGTGCAATCGGTATGGGGTGATTCGTACAACTTTGGAATTAACCTCACTTTCGTTTATGGACTCAGAAAAGAATGGCGAAACATATGTTTGATGATTAAGACACATGAAAATTTTGATACATATTTGTTATCGAATTTGTACAACATTATAAAAACACATGAATCAGAGGTAATGAAAATTACTGGAGAAAACTAGTTGAACTATGGTAGCCCAATGGCATTGGTGTCGAAAACAAATGTGAGAGATGATAAGTCTGAAGAAGATACGAAAGAATATGAAGAAGGATTTATCCTTAACTATGAAGATGAGGTTATCGCATATTATTCCAATAACAGGTTGAAAAAGTTTTTCAAGAAGCCTATAAGTGGAAACTTTAAAAACATCATGGAGAATAAGCCAATATTGAATGTGCGTGACCTTCTTGGTTCCCTTAATATTCTGTTAAATTCTTATCATGCTGTTTTATGTGATTTTGATGACACTTGCTCTTATTTGAATGACATGTTTATTTCGATAAGTAGTGAAGCTAAGAAATCTAAGGCGTCCCTTTATGAAGCTCGAAATAGGATGGATGATAATAACACTAAGATATTGTGTTTAGGGCTTAAGATAACCAATATCATGTGTGATAGGGATGGTCTTAGGAGATGTTAGTCAAACAGCATAATATTTACTATAATACTTCACAACGCTTGTATGGAAAATTGATTGATCTTTATCATTCTGCTGATATTTGAGTTGAACAACATAGGATGTTGCTTCCCTTCATTACTTTCAAATGAGAGTTAGTTGATGAGACTACTTTCGACTGTGAGAGTAAAGTAGTTGGCTATGCCACCATTCCAAATGGTTCATATTCTTATGGTGTTGTTAACATAAATGATTGTTTAAATGCTGATGAACTTGTTAATATTATGAATGAGACCTTGACTAAAAATGAACAAATCAAAATTTTGAACAAGTCCGAGAATTCGACACAAATTACTCATTAAAATTTTGTTCATATCGAAGATGACTCTAACAATATCAGTGAAACTGAGGATGAGGAATGTGTTGATTGCTCGAAATTATCTGTCATTAATGTCACTTTGTTAACCAAGGACAGAGATGTTGTTGACTCAAAAGAAAATTTAAACGATGAGTCTTCTTCGACAACTAAGACTTTTGATTCTCAAAAAGCAACTGTTATTATCGAGGACATAACAAACAACAAAAGTGACAGTGACGATGATTCTTGTGAGAAGGAAATTCCTCGAGTTGTGGAAGCTCAAGTGTATGATGATACAGAGTAGTTCTAAAAAATTTTGAATGAAAAAGGGAAACATTATTTGGAAATGAATACAATTGTTTATCCAACGTACATCAAAGCTCTTCCAAATCAGGTTTTTGTGATGAAAGGAAACGCTGAAAATTTTGATCCTAAAATCAATGAATTATTGAAAGAAGATAATGAACATGTGACTAATGAATGTTTTTACTCTAATCAAAACATGGAAGAAAACAAGTTAAACAAAAGATCACATGTTTTTCAGCTTCAAAAGAGTCAAAAATCTTTTTTAAAAGAAAATGAAATTGAACAAGACAAAAGGAAAGTTTCAGAAACAAGATAAAGAAGTTAAGAAATCTTATTTGAAAAATGAAATTTCAAAACAGAAGGCACGAAACAAGGCTTATTGGAAGAAGCAAAAATAATTTTGAAAAGCAAAAATTTTGAAACACAAGAATTCTCAAAAACCTAAAAAAAAGGTCTTCACAAACATCCAAAATTCATACTTCAAAAGAGTCTTCTCAAACTGATTTAAAAACGACAAAAGGAATGTTGGTAATAAAAGTGGTTTTTCGTCAAAAGCAAAAGTTTATCAAAAAGCGAATGAGAAAAAGAATGTGAAAAATTCAAATCCTGCTCAACAGAATGATCAATAATGTTTTCATCAAAATTATGTTAAGAAAAATGTTCAAAAGGTGAATGGTTATAAAAATAATGGAATGAAAACAAAAAATCGTTTTCGATACAATGGACAAAGGAATTTTTCTCAAAATCAAAAAGTTTTTCAAAAGGTGAAACGTCCCAAAAACAATTAAGGTAAAATTTTGTTCTTAAATTAATAAATCGTTAATACATATCATTTCCATGAAACCAAAGTGATTCTGAATTAACAAAACATTATCAAATCAGAGTAAAACACAGAATGCGAAAACATATGGTGTGTGCTCTGCAATCATCCCGAGCCCTTCCTTTTGAAAACTGAAGTACCTGAAACATAAAACTGAAAACCGTAAGCACAAAGCTTAGTGAGTTTCCCCAAGATACCACATACCACACATACATAAATAACATACTGGACCCCTGCCCTCCATCGGGTCTCGCCTGGTATCGAGTCTCACTCGGCCTCGCCCGACATCGAGCCTCACTCGGCATCGAGCCCCGCTCGGATTACAGATCTGTTATTCTCAGGCCTCGTGTGTCACTGGGCCTCACCCGACATGACACATACAAAATATCACCTAATCATGCTAACATATAAAATAATCATAAACACTAGTATATGTTCCAGTCATCAGGCCTCGCCCATCATCAAGCCCCGCCCGATACACACATTACCATATAACCATATAATCATATAGACATATAACCATACTAGCGCATGCAATAATCACAAAGACTATAGCACACCATACAGTCATCGGGCCCCGCCCGGCATCAGGCCTCGCCTGGTAATCATAAAATCAGATACTAATAACTAGCATACAGTCTACTCATCAGGCCCCACCTGGTATCGGGCCTCGCCCGGTAAGCATACAACACATGCAAGAGTCACGCATACATCTAGCATCCTAACATATAAATCATGGGCCGACATTGGTGCCTTCGACCCGCTAAACTCAGTGAGAAGACTCACCTCGCACTGCTGAATGACGCAGATGATCCCTGGCTACTGGATGACAAATTCCCGAACTGTGAACATCAAAACAAAACCCAATTAACAATTGGGTTCCAGTGCATAACCATAAATCCATTCTTGGGGTAAAAAAACCATTTTCCCCTAACCTAGCTTGGTCGAAGCCTAAGGCCCAAACTCACACTTTGAAGGCCCAGAAGCCAAATAATCAACCACAACCCAAATATGGCCCAATTTTCCAAATTGGACCCAAACCCCTTACATGGGCCTTACCCTAAAGCCCATCCAAGTATCTTAGTCCACACACTTGTTCTCAGATGGCCCAACAAGAATCCAAACACCTAAGCCCAAAATATATACCCAACTTGAAGCCCAATCACAATTAGGGTTTTCATATAAAATGAAGATTAGGGTTAAGTAAAAACACTTAACCCATTAAGGACTTAATCCATTAAGTCTGTCACTTTACAAGGTCAATTATACAACACAGTCAGACATAATTCATAACTCCAATCCAACGGTCCAAAACGCGGGTCCCGACAAGTTCCAAACAAAAGTCTCCAAGATTAGGGTTTCCAACCCAAGCACATGCCAACTAAGTCCAAGATTAAGCTTTTAGGTCAATTAGGGTTTCACCAGGCCGAGCACCACCCACTACCACCCTGGGCGGTGGTGGTCGACGGTGGTTCATGGCGGCAGCCACCACCTCACGTTGGTGGTGGTTATGATTTTAGGACCATAACAATATCACACGCTTCCCAATCATCAGTCCAAACACATACACAAGCCCACGGCCACCGGAGATGGTGGCTAGTGGCGGAAGAACGACGGCAACCACAATGGTCGGCTACCATGGTGGGTGTTCTCGGTTTTCTGGCCAAACGACCACACCCACAACGAACAACAACACATGAAAATACGCACATACTTGCGACACACAAGCTAAGATGCACACAACAGCCTCTCTCGAAGTAGTGGATGTTGACCGGAGCATCGGAGAAGGGTCGTACGAGCGGCGGCATATATGGATGTGGAGTAACACCGATGAAATGGAGAAGAAGGGTTGTGACCGCGAATGACAGCAGCAGCAGCAGAAAAGGGCGCCCGGTCGGTCCTCGTTGATGGCAACAGGAGTAATCGACGACGCTGGTTGGTTGACGGCTCACAACGGCGGCAAGGACGTCGGCTGGGAACGTCAGTCGCTTAGCGGCCTTGGCTGATCAGAAAAACGAGAAAGAAGGGTGGTGGCGGCTGGGGAGTAACGAGTGGCGACTGCAATAATTTAGGGTTAGGGTTTAGGAGATGCGATGAGGGGGACAGGAAGCGACGATCTTAAACCCTGACTCCATAATAAAACTTCATTCCATTTAACACATTCGACCCTTTCTTCACTAAACATTACAATCTAAATCCAGATTTTACCCTTTAGCCCATGCCTCCAAAAATCTATTCAATACAAGTCCAACTGATACAATTTAGATTGTAAATTCCCGAATTTATAACATTTTACTCCCAAGGCTAACACTAATAAACTATTATGGATTTAGGGCTACAATAAAATAATATGAAATATAATTCACATCTCGGGGTTTATTGTATTTAATCTTATTTATTTAGTTTCAAATGGAATGTTACAATTCCCCCCACTTAAATTTGATTTTGTCCTCGAAATCATTCCTTACCATTCCCAGCAAGCCAACAACCTGAGCAACAAGGCCACAACCTCGAGCCTACAATAGCCTTCCTAAAGCAACCGAAACCAACCCTCGCAGGGCTCTCTAACTTGCAGATGAATGAAGTCCTTGCAACATAATCACATTTACTCAATCTGAAATTTGAAGTCTCGAGATGGCCTGACTCCCTGACAAACCGTCCATACTGAATTATTATTGTTGAATCCATCCCATTAATTTACCAACTAACTATTCACTTCTGATACTTGAGATTCTCATTAGAAAACAGAATCACAGACCAAAAATCCCTGCAAAACACTTATACTTGACAGTAGGCTGAGATAATCCTTCGAGTAAGAGACTCACCCCTGAAACGGTTAGACTCAAACAAGATCTACGCAAAAGGATCAAATCATATACTTGGAGATATACAATTCCAACTGAAAGTGACCTAACACCTCCTCCGAATGACAAGCTACTCCACACATAAGTTCCAAATCAATAATACCGCCTCGACATATCTTGATGCCCTCACAAATAGAACCAATCCAAGACACAATCACAAGAGCTGATCTACCATCCAAAACTGAATCTGTTCTTTAAACTTAAACCCTTAGATCGATGCCCTCGGCATATATATACGCCGATACTTAACCCACAGAAACAAAAATCCTGCACAAAACACTCGCGATACCCGAATCGATATCTGACCCAAAAACCAGCCCGATACTCAACTCATAACCCGAGATTCACGGATCTGCACTTGCATTTCACCCAAAACCTCCTGATAATGACAACCCTTGCAAGACCGAGATATAAGGTTCCCAAACCAACGCTGATACTACCAGTCTCGCAGGTGGTCCAACCACCAGGTTCCCAAGAGTCCATATAACAAGGCTACCCGGCCTATAAACCTCTATGCTTCACACACTGACCATCCACTTGATCCTGTGACTCAAGGTCCAAATCCTTGATCCAACTGTCTCGGCCAAGTCTCACATATATTACCAAAATCACACGGGCCTCGCCTACGGGTCCCACCCATCTATATCACGAAGCTACCTCGCTCACGGGTCCCACCCGCCTAGAGCTATACAGGTCCGACTCCGTTACGGACGCCAATGGTCCTCAACCCAAATAGAGAAATACTCATCGGTGGACCTGGCCGGCGTGCTAAAGTCACAACTAATTCCCCCTTTACACTCATGACCACATCCAACGATAGTCTACCTCGGACTGGTGAATGCTACGATCCCATCACAGTCTTACTACACTTCTTTACAACCATGGTTACCATACCTTAACCATCACAACCCCACGCAACTGAGTGGAAACCCACATCCAGCCAGGTGTTCGGGTCATACTTTGAACTCTGAAACCCTCATCAGACAAGAACAGGCAGCGAGGCTCTAACACGTCCCTCGATCTGGATCCATCCACAAACCTGCTATGCATAACAAGAAGATGTCGACCAGCTGGTGGGAGTTCCCTGAACTCCCACTTACAAATCCTCGAACTAAACGGCCACCTGAGTCGTCTCTAATCCTGACCAGGATGCGAAACTTGACCTAGTTCACACCCGATACAATTCCCGGAAATTCTGATCGATTCTCTCCCACTTGGATTTGACGAAGCTCTTTCATCCCATAAGTCTGATGGATTCCCAACCCCTTCAACCTCATATAGTAGGAACTGCCTATAACATGGGATTACCAAAACTAGCGTTCCATTACTAGCCAATCTCAACGATTACCCAACTCCTGGAATCCAGAAGAATACTCTTGAGACCTTAAATAGTCTGATAATCCAAATCACCACCCATGATACCATACCAATTCCTTGAGTTCTTATGTCGGCGATTAAGAACCATAACTCTTTCCATGCACTGACAAACCTCCACTCTAATTTCTATCCTCAAGGAATCTTTGAACTCTAACCGACTTCAGTCCATGCAAAAATACAATTCCCTTGACACATCCAATGATCAAACAGCTGACGCTACTGATACCATCATTTTCTTGCTACCGTTCCTTTCCTAGCAACAGTAGTGCCTGGAACTCCAAAGTTCTTGCACTGGCTACTGTCGTTCATACCCGAACAGATGATAGAACCACTGAACCCTGACTTCACTAGAGAACAACCCTACTGGCTCTGACCAAAAATCCTCCAAGCAATACTCTTGAACTGATCCCTACAAGGACCCGGAACAACAACAGAACACGTGGAACCTGTTGAGAGAAAAACTTGAGTAACACACTTGAACAAATTTTAGGACAAGTACTAATGTGAAATGAAGTTTAACTCAGTGGATCATAAAGCTCAACAATAATAATAAGTTAGAGTTAGATAGTTAGATAGTTAGATGCGGAAATATAAGGAAATATAAATGACAACAAGTATTATATCAAGAAGACACTATAAGCTGATTCTTAACAAGGATTGCAGACAATCCAAGTTAGTAAATGAGATCAAGCTTAGTGATTAAGTCAAGCTGACTTTCTCTGAAGAGATAACGATCTTAATATTAGAATCTGAAGATCTTTTAAGATGAGAGAGAGAGAATGCGATATTTCAAGATAGAGATAGAAATGATCGATTCATTGTTTCATTAAGAATGAGAGAACTCTATTTATAGAGTCTCAAGGATTACAAAGTTGAACCTGTCTAATGGTTGCCATGCAAGGCACACTGGACAAAGAAGTGTAAAGACATAAAACAGATAAAACTAAAACTAAGGTTGATGACTTCAACTGCGGATGCAGTTCTTGACTGGGATGTGGATCTTGACTACGGATCTATTTGATAGCTTTGGATCTCTTCAAGTTTACGAGGGTCACTTTTATGTTTCAACAATTTCCCCCTAAGTGACCTCTTCAACTTTCTGTTCATTTGTCGATTTTAAGGAATTTGATGAGAATCCACCAAAACTTCATGACTTCCCCGAGCCAAACAATTCTTCTTGAGATTTCAAACTTTACTTCAGCAGTTGTTTGTTTTGACCTGTTGACTGCAGTTTGAGTGATCTCTAATTGCTTCCGGGTCATACGGTTCATGGCAATCATTGGAATGAAATATTTTGTATCATCATTTCTACGTTTGAAAATGACTCCAAGATCTGGGAAGTTAGTTGCTGCAAGGGATCTTTCTTGAAAGCCTTCGGTCAGGACCGGAGCTGATTCAAGAGGAGGGAGGTTGAACTTTTGAGCAACTACTGGGTGGATGTCCACGTCAATTCTGGCAAAGTTACACATAGTCTCTTTTAGAAAAGTACAGGCCCTTTCATACACAGTCTTCATGATATGTGCATATTTAGCTATATATTTAGTATAGATTTTTATTATTTATTGTCTAATTATTTGCAATTTATGAACAAAAGGTGCTTAATTAGTTTAGAATTTCATTTTTCAGCAATAATGACATGCTCGAAAGGAAAATGAAGCGGAATTGGCGATTGGAAGCTTGGATCTTGGATTTTGACGAAAGAAGGATGTTGCTGGACAGCTTGACCCCTCGTCGGTGTTTTGGCCATATCTCATGAACCGTAACTCCGATTGAAGAGATTCAAAATGTTGTGAAAACTAGACACAATTTCGGATGACTTTCGTGTTTTGAGAAAATGTTGATTCCAAATAGACTCGCCGAGTAGGCCATCAAATCGAAGAGTTGGTTAGAGGTTTCGCGATTCTTGACCTTGACCTGCCGTACACGGGATTTTAAGTGATGGACTCGCCGAGTCAGTCACTGAACTCGCCGAGTAGCCCCTGTTTTCAGAATATATATAGAAACGCTTCTCATTCGAACCCTAACTAATGGGGGAACCCTTGGGGGTTAATTTGTGACTGGAGGTGCAGCTAGAAGCCCTGGAACTCGTGGAACAACCCTAGCTTTCAATTTTGAGAAGATAAAAGGCAATTTAGGTTTACTCTTTACTTAATCTTTTGTTTGAACTATGTGTAAACTATTAGATTTTGTTTTTGATAAACTTTATGCTGTAATCATGAGCTAAAACCCATATCTTCTGTTTAGGGTAGATGATTTTGTGAATATGGATTGATTTTATGGTTAGGATTAATTTTAATTGGTGATATTCTTTTGTTAAGCTTGTTAAAGAACCTCATATATTAATAACAACTATTTTCTGTTAATAAATCAGTAATTAAGTTGTATGAACATCTCTTAGTTATCAATTTCATATGATTTATGTGACCACATAGTTATATGTCTAGGAATAAGGAATGTGAAACTAGAATTAACTAGAAGATAGGTAAGTTAATACGTGAGCTTGTGTGATACACCATCAACAAGAGGTTAATTGAATCACCAATTCAATTAACCAATACAAGTCTTACTTAACCCGAATTAATTAACTAGGGAACTTATTAATTTAGACAACTGGCCACTGCTTGAATTAATCCGTTTCCTAAGCATTAGCAATAACGAACGTGAATCTAATCATATCAATCGGTAGCCAATGAAAAGTTAATCGGATATATTTACCATAAAATCAACTATAGGATCAATTGATCTGAAATTAAACAGAAGTCCTTTTTATCATTGAATTTAGTGATTGTGCTTTAGCTGTTAGTTGCTTAGTTTGAGTTTTATTTCATTGTTAAGTTTCTAGTCTTGAAAAACTAGAGAAACCCCCCTTTCTATTACTTGTTTTATTTAGATAATATTAGCATTTATTTTAATTGTTTACCGTTCCCTGTGTTCGATACCCTACTTGCTTGAACTATATTACTAATCGATAGGTACACTGCCTTTCGTGTGTTTATTTTGTGTCTAAGTTAGTAGGATTAAAACTAGTTGGTTTTACACACATCACTTCATCTTTGGGTGCTTCTCATATTTGTTCTGAAATACCTTTGCAATCAGGAAGATTTCCTCCGGGTTCATGCAAGGAAAATCAGCTTGGGTTCGAATGTAGTCTGAATTTCTTCTGGTGAGAGTATACTGGATGAATTCTGATTTCATAAATTTTCTGGGCTTGTAGTTCTTGACTGCAGTGGGTCTGTCGTTCGACCAGATTTTCTCGATTGCAGAACCATGCTTGGCATGGAATCTGTTAAGTCTTTCAAATTCCAGTGGCAACCTCTGATCATCTGGGAGGTTGCGGTGAAACGATTCAAAGACGGTAAAGAACTTTGCGTTGGGAGAGATGGGAATGTCCCAATAACCGTCTGATGGAGGTTCCGCAAAGGTGAGATAGGGCTTGTAGTCATCATCGAGTAATCTTCGGATGGGATTAACCCAGGAATTGATAAGGGATTCATCCATAGTGATAATCGAATCCGTGATCTCTCCAAATCATTTCTGCTAACTTTGCTGCTCTCCGGTCAGCTTTCTTTTGTTTGGTTTTGGGAGAGTCATAGGAGTTTTCGGATGACATTTCTGGGGCTAAGTTTCTAAGATGAGGGGGAGTCTCCGGATGCTGGGAAGAAGGATGTTGAACATCTTGGACTTTTTGAACTGGAGACTGATGAGGAGATTTAATTGGACTTATCTGAGGAGAGGGCACAAGAGTCTTCTTTTTGGGAGAAGGATGTGGGGAAGGTTGCGGGGTAGGAACTTTTTGTTGAGTAATGAGATTTGATAAGATTTGATGTTGACCGAAGTGGATGGGAGTTTGTAAGTGTTGATGCGGATGTGAGTGTTGATGAGAAATTTGATCTGAATTGCAGTCCTCACTTCCCCCTCTTGAGGAAGGAACACCGGGTTCATCCTCAAGCCACTGGTTAAGACCGTCAATCTTGGCGCATACTTCATTAAAATGAGCTTTGATAGCCTCACTAAGTTGATGATTGGTGGGGATTGCGTTGTTGAATAGCAGTTTGTGGATCTCCTTGGTAAATTTGAGAATCTCCTGGCCATGGAAGTTTGAGGATAAGGAACGTCTAAGGTTGTTGATGGTTGATTGTAAGACTGAAATAGCGGACTCATAAGCATTGTGAGTTTCCTCAACAAGCTTCTTTGAATGAGTATCATGACCCGCAATGACGGATTGAAGCTCAACTTTGATTGCGGTCACTTCAGTGATGAGTCGCTCCGCAGTTGTGATAAATTGTTGGTGATCCGCCTTCCGGCTTGTATCCAGGGCTCGGATACCCATTTCAACCTTGAGAGAGATTCTATCAGCAGCAAGTCATTCTATTGTTTCCAAATGTTCTATCCTATCAATCAGGGATTGCGGTCCAGGCACATCTTCCGGTTGCAGTTGACTGGATTTCACTGCAGCTAAAATCTGATCTATTTTGTTTTGCAGGTTTAAAAATTCTTTTCTTGAAACAACCATTTTCTTCTTCTTCTTCTTCTTTTCCTTAGGCTTTGAAGTAGAATGATGGGATCCTCTTGATTCTTCTTCTTCGTCGATGATCATCATCATATCATTTGATCATTCCGGTTGGGTGACATCATTCATATCAAAGTCATCAAGACCAAATGTAGGCCTGGAACTGACTTCGATTGCGGTTCCGTCATCTTGAGAGTCATGAACAACATTTGTTGGAAGGGGCTGGGATGGACCTGCACCATCAGGAATAGACTGAGCTTTGCGGATGGTCTCTGCTATTACGGTCATCCATTCTTGAACCTTAAGAATATTGGTTACGGTGTTGGCGTTGTTGATTGCATCTGCCCAGTACTTAGCCACCATTTGAATTTCTTTTTCTTTTTGCTGAAGCTGCTGTGGTTGCCTATCTTTTCGAGCCTGAAAAGCCCTGCGAAAAGCGTCATATTTCTTGATACCAGACTCGGTAGTGGGACGATCCCGAGTGAAGGTATCATCAGATTCATAACCGTCAAAACCTTGATTCGCACCGAGGTATCCCTCGGGTTCACGGATCCTTGCACATTTGTGCTCACTGTGCCTAAATCACTTGTATGTAAGGTAATTAGAATAGGATTTCCTGAGCTTCCTCGGTCTCGTTGACCCGTAGTCAAGTTTTGCCTCGGCTCAGTTCTGGCAAGGACTGAAGAATTGTCCTGCGGTTGGGAAGGTGTATCAAGTGTTTGGATTACAAAGTCAAGTATGGAGCGCAACTCCTGTTCCTGAAAGAAATGAAGTTTGTAAGCCCTGGAGACCTTAGGGCGTGAAGAACCAATTAAATCCTCTTGGGATTTAGCTGGGGGAGAGTCTCCACGTTTCGATGAAGCAGACACACTTACTGTGTCTGAGTGGCTAGGAAGGGTTGAAGCAAGTGGGTTTGCGGGGACCCCAAGGATTACTGGAGTCTTTTGAGAGACTTCAGTATTAGTTCAGTCACGCATTTCGCTAGAACTTTGGTTGGTTTTGTGTTTCTTGAGAACAAGGATGGGGACTGAGTCATCATCGAACTCATCTTCAACATTGACCTCAGGGGTCTGAACTGGATCAAAGTCTTCATCTGAAGAGACAACGTGTCTGAGTTTACGTTTCTTGGATGGTTCGACTTCTTTGGATGGAGTGTTTTTCTTGGACTTCCCTCATGAGGTTTTTCTTGAAGAAAGCTTCTTGAGCCTTTGGGCTAAAGGAAGGTTAGAGAGAGTAGTAGAGGATGGAGCTGAGGTATGTTCAGGATCACGGGGTGTGGTAGAGGCAAGTATATTCAGGTTGGGTAGAGGCGGGGTAGAAAGGTATGCGTCAATACCTTCCGTAGCCTCAATGTGATCAGTGACTATTTTTGTCTCAAGGCCAACAATAGTCAAGATATGTATATGTAAATGTCGTAAAGGTCCAAAAACAAATTGATCTTTCGAGGGAGGGTACCTTTTGAGATCATGAGTGATGAAGAAATTGATGTCACTGCCCATGCTGATTTTCGCATCGCGGTGAAGGTCTGAAATGCACAAGGACCAAAACCGTGCAAAAGTTAGCTCTGTAGGATTTGCCCTCGGAGCCTCCTTAGGGATGTACTAAAGGAAGTCATCCCATAAGATCTGACCGTAGTTGACGTCGTGGCCTGTGAAGATACTCCAGACGAGCTCCAGCAGTTTGAGGCCCATGTTATCAGTGCCTCCGTTTCTTCCTGACAGACTGCGGATCACATAGTAACAGATGAACTGCCCGACCGTAGGGAGTTGGTTTTTCTTGAACTCTCCTATTCCTTTGAGCTTCTTCTGGTACCTCATTTGGTAGAGTGAGGAGATGATGTCCGTCACGCTGGGGGAGATGAACTTGGTAGAGGGATGAACCGGTAGATTAATTGCATTCAGAAACTTATCTTTGGTCAAGATGACCAGGGAATCATCCATTAAGTTCAGATGGACTTCTTGCAGATTGTTGAGGGGACGGTACGCCGAGAATGCACATTTGAAGAGTGTTGAAATTGGAACCACATCAGTGAAGGAATCAAAGGGTCCAAACAGTGGGTGATTGGTGATGAACTTGATCATGAGTCGAATAGACTCATTGTAGGAGGAATGATCTTCAAAGATTGCCCTAAAGTTGCTTGAGGCAATGGATGGCGATTGGTTCCTTGTGGCGTAATCAGAACCACCAGGTTGAGCGGAACCAGAAGCTTTGGATTGCTTCTTTGAGATGCTAGACTTCACCATTTTTGAAAAGAGTTTGAAGAACTTTGCAGAAAACTTGAGTGAAGAAGATGAAGATCGTCTAAGAGGATTTAGAAAGCGTAAAGCTTTCTTGGATGAGAGAAAAAAGGTTTTATAGGGGCGGATTTCAAAAGTTTATTGTTTTTACCCTATATGTGGCGGTTAAAGATAAAACCCTTGATTTTTTACGAAAAGGTTAATTTCAGCCACAAAAACAATTGAAACCAGAAAAGGTTAAAGGTTTTTGATTTCCCAAAAATGTAGCATTTGATGAAGTGTCAGGTTCATTATCACACATTTGAGGATCGTGTGGTGAGGGGCTTAAGTCCGTTGAATAAAGGTGAAATTTGAATGGATTTGACAGTTTGGGGCAAGGTGGATAAGACAGTTTAATGAAAAAGATTTCTTAAAGATTTATTTTATTGGGAAACTGTTTTATTTGATTTCAAACCCAAAATCGGTCTGACAAAAGGATCATTTGAAAAAAGAGAACTGAAACGGTGATGTGCTATACAAAGAATGTTTTTCTAATTTAATGAAGGATCATTAAATAGCACACAACGTCCTTTGGAATTTATGAAGTAGTTGAAAGTTCATTCAATGTGACTGCGGATTGGTCAGTCATTGTGGATTGATACATCAATGTTGTTAGATTTTTCATTGCGATGGATGGTTCTCAGACTGCGGTAGAATGAACTGAGATAAACACTTGAACAAGATCAGAAATAACAAACAATAAGGACCGTAGAAATATAGGTATGATATATGGTTGCGGTACACCAAGTATACAGTGGTACACACAATATACTGAAACCATGTATGATAGATATATTTTGTTAGGACCTTATCGGGGACCAGAGAAGGTCTGCGGTACCTATCAATTCAAAAAGAACCGTGGGTCCGGATTCATCATTCCTAACATTTGTAAGAAACTGTTGAGTTTTGTAGAGTCAAGTGCTTTTGTGAATACATCAGCAATCTCTTCATGAGTGTTAACAAAAATTAGTTCAATGTTACCTTTCAGAATGTGGTCTTTGATAAAATGATACCGTAGTTCAATATGCTTCGTCTTAGAGTGATGAATTGGATTGTGGGAAATTGCTATTGCACTCTCTGAGTCCCAGTAAATCGGTATCCGCAACATCCTGTATCAGTAGTCCATAAGTTGTGTTTTCATCCACAAGACTTGTGAACAACAGTTGGCTGCGGCCACATATTCAGCTTTTGCGGTAGACAATGAGACATAGTTTTGTTTCCTTGATAACCAGCTGACGAGTCTTCCACCAAGAAATTGACAACCACCTGAAGTGCTTTTTCTATCCAATCTACATCCAGCATGATCCGCATCGGTGAAATCTTGTAGGCTGAAGTCATTCCCTGCGGGATACCAGAGGCCAAGTGCCTTGCTGCTCTTTAAGTATCTAAGAATTTGCTTAACTACGGTCATGTGAGATACTTTCGGATCGGCTTGGTATCTTGCGTATACACCTGTTGCAAAGACAATGTCTGGTCGGCTTGCGGTGAGGTACAACAAGGAACCAATTATTCCTCTATAAGTTTTGTGGTCTGCTGATTCACCGGAAGAATCAGCAGAAATCTTATATCCGAAGGCCATAGGAACCTTGGCAGAGGAACAGTTGTCCATTGAGTATTTCTTCAGTAGTTTAGAGGTGTATTCCTCTTGATGGATGAATATCCCTTGAGGGACTTGTTTCACTTGAAGTCCTAGAAAGAAATTAATCTCTCTATTCATGCTCATTTGGAACTTGTTGGTCATGAGCTTTGCAAATTCATCCACCATCCCCTGATCAGTTGATCCGAAGATGATATCATCCACATATATTTGTACAAGCATAAGGTGATTACCATTTGCCTTTCTAAATAAAGTGGGATCAATCACTCCTCTTTTGTACCCGGACGAGACAAGAAATTCGGAGAGAGTCTCGTACCACACTCTTGGTGTTTGCTTTAGACCATAAAATGCTTTCTCAAGCTTGTAACAGTGATCTAGGAATTCAAGACATTGGAAGCCCGGAGGTTGCTGAAGATAGACCTCCTATTTCAATTCACCATTCAGGAAGGCACTCTTTATATCCATTTGATGTACATTGATATTCTTGTGAGCAACATACGCTAAGAAGATGCGTATGGCCTCCATCCTGGCTACAGGGGCGTATGTTTCATCATAATCAACACCTTCAAGCTGACTAGACCCCTTAGCGACTAGCCTCGCTTTGTTTCGGACGACCGCACCGGATTCATCCAATTTATTCTTATACACCAATCTGGTACCAACAACAGTGTGACCTTTTGGCTTTGGAATGAGTTGCCACATTTTGTTTCTTTTAAAGTCTTCTAGTTCCTCTTGCATCGCAACTATCCAGTCGGGCTCCATTAATGCTTCTTTGATGGTTCTGGGCTCGACCGAAGACATAAATGCTGCATAGTAACAATGATCAGATAAATCTCTTGAGGATCAAGTTTGAATACCAGCGGACGGATTGCCGATGATTTGACCCGGTGGGTGGTCCTTCATCCATACGTGTAGACGAGGATGTAGATGATCAGTAGTTGCGGTGGATGGAATGTCTTCAATATCTTAAGACTCTGCGGCAAAAGAAGGTAGTTCCCCTTGGACTTGTGAGCAGCCCGCTGAATTGTCTTAGACTGGGAAGGTGGGATTAGAATTTTCTTGAGCAAGTGAGAGAGGTTCCCCCTGAACCTGAGAAGGTTCCCCCTGGATTCTTGAGAGAGTGATAACCCTTGGATCGGTTTCCGTGTCAATATTCTCTATTTCTTCATCATATGAGTCCGAGGAGACATTTGATGGAAGAGTAATTCTACGGATAGGGACCGGAGCTGCTTCCTCAGGTACTGGAACCTCGATGGTTGTCACTTGATCTGGAGTGGAGCTTTGCCCTCAACCGGCGAGGTGGAAGTATTGAATGACACATCATCAGATAGAGTAGGACCAGAAACTTCGGCATGCTGCTGTTGAGCTTCCGGAGACACAAGAACTTCGGAGAGTTGAGCAGTCTCTACGGGGTCGAAAAGATCATCATAGTTTATTTCAACTATGTTTAGGGGACCCGAGGAGGCTGGGATATCACTTTCTAGGATTGCTTTGGTTTCATTTAAAGGAGTAGTGTTGTGGACGTAATAGTCATTGAATTTGACGTCGAAGCTTTCAACTATTAGTCTCGTGCGTCTGATGAGAATCCTATACGCTACCTTGTTTGTTGACTAGCCAAGGAAAATGCCTTCATCTGACTTTGGTGCGAATTTGTTTAGATGATCCTTGTTGTTGATCAGAAAACATCTACACCCAAAGATGTGAAAGAATCTGACATTTGGCTTGCGGTTGTTAAGGCCCTCATACGGATTTTTGTTGAGACGCTTGCAAAAAATGCTTCAGTTTTGAACAAAGCATACAGTGGCCACTGCTTCGGCCCAGAAATAGAGAGGAAGATTAGCAAAGTTAAGCATAGATCTGGCTACTTCTACCAGAGTTCGGTTCCTTCTCTCTACTACGCCATTCTGATGCGGTGTGTAAGGAGCTGAGAAATTGTGAGTGATGCCTTTTGAAACCAAGAAACTGTTCAGTAGATGATTAGTGAACTCGGTTCCATTATCACTTCGGATGCGGCGCACTGGTAATTTGATCTGAAGTTCAATTTCTTTGATAAAGTTGATCAACATCTGCAGTGTTTCGGATTTGAGTCTTAGGAAGAAGACCCAAGTGAAATGAGTGAAGTCATCAACTATAACCAATATGTATTTTTTGTGATGGAGACTGGCTACGGTAATATGTAAGAGTTCTAGTGGTTCAAAAATTGAAGAATCAATCACCATAGGATGGCTTGCTTTTGATTGTTTTCCACAGTCATAGGCTGAGCAGAGGGTATCATTGTTGAATTTGAGAATGGTAAGACCTTGGACGAGTTCTCCGGTGACAAGATTGTTGATATATCTGAAGTTAAGATGGGCTAGCTTTCTGTGCCATAGCCAGCTGACTTCAGATACTGCTTTGGATAGAAAGCACAGCTGCGGTTTCCCAATGATCAGAGAAACGTCCAAAGGATACATGGTCCCTTCGGACTTGGATTTGATCAAACAGGTGCTTCTATCACTTGTCATTATGTAGCATTATTCGTTATCAAATTCAACCCTGTGGCCTGCTTTACACAGTTGGCCTACACTGATGAGATTGTGTTTAAGGCCTTCTACGTAAGCTACCTTTTGAATAGAAAAGTTTCCTGTAGTAAGCAAACCGTAACCTCGGATTATTCCATTCGCATTGTTGCCGAATGTGACGTTTCCACCATTGCAAATAGGCCTGAAATCTCGAAGGTATTCTAACCTTTCGGTCATGTGCAAGGAGCAGGCACTATCTATTAACCATTCCTCTTCTTGATCCTCCTTGCACATTGCCTGAAAATTACACGGTTAGTTTCGGCACCCAAACAAGTTTGGAGCCCGAGGCGACTGGTGGGTTTTCAAAAGATGCATGAACCGAGGCTGCAGGGACAGGTTTTATGTCAATCTTGAGACCTAAACCTGGGTGTTTGTGAACTTTTGAAGTGTTGTGAGATTTAGAAAAGTTACGAGGTTTTTGAAAAGTGCGAGATTTGACTTGAGATGATCCCTTTTGAAAATGACATGTACATGAAATTTTTTTGTCATTTACCCTGACATTCTGCTTGGTCAGCGGTCTGAAGGGTATGGGAACCGTTTTGTGACCAGTACGAGAAGAGTGAGATCTGACAGCGGTGCTCTTAGAATTTGAAAAAGTATGATTTGAACGTGTGTGAGCACGTGTAGATTTCCTAGGATGTGATTCCTTAAAAGTCTGAGGTGACTTTAAATGTGTTGGAGTTGGTAAATTCCCCTTCCATTTTGGATCATCTGAGTAATAGATTTGAAAACCATTGCTTCGAAAAGACTTTTCTTTCTTTTGGATTGTGTCAGAGGAGTTTGAAAAGGTTTTAGGAAATGTACATCCCATTTTGTTGGTTTTCTTGACTGCAGAGTTTTTAGAAAAGTAATTTGAGAAAACAAGTTTTTCTGGACTCTTGGGTTTTGAAACTTTGATTTGTCTTTTGTTTTTTTGAAAAAATTTCCCGCTTTTTACCACGAGATTGAAGTTCCTTTTTGAAGGCCATTTTTGCCTGAGTTTTTGGAGAACCGCAATCATTGAGATTTAACTGCGGTTTCTTAGATCCACTAAAATGCTTTTGAACACGAGGGCTTGATTCATCTGAACTAGAAGGTTCAGGATTCTGGGAACATTGACCATACTCGAAATTTTCTATGGGCAACTCATGATGAATTGGCTGAATGGTCACTGAACTCTTAACTGTGGTCTGCGGTAAGGAAGATTTGACTACCGCAACTTAATTCTGAGTTGATTTCTTTGAGGGATATGACCAGAGGCATTTGGTCAGACTGCGGTTCAGAATTGCAGTGAGAGGTACTGCAGTCTGAAGGCAGTGATGGGAAGTTCATGTGAACTTCGGGTTCCATAAAAATTTCTTCATCAACAACTGACGAAGTATGAGAGTTGGGATAAATTGTGCCTGAGATAGGAATTTGATCACTTGAGTGACCCGAAAATTCAGGAAGAATTTCCTCAATAACACAATTATTACTTAGATTATGAAGTCGACCAAAATGAGTTTTGATGTCCTTGGGAAAGGTTTTGTCATTGACTGGGAAATGGAACTCTCGGCCAGGAGGGACATAAAGTCGGTCTTTGTTAAACCGGGGTGAGGAATCCTTTGCGGTAGGATACCCATTGGACCAACTCCAATTATAGGTGTTATCTATGGTTCCATTGTTCACAAGATTCTCAATAGCTTCACTTTCATTGAACAATTTTTCTATTAGAAGATTTAAACGTACAATTTCATTTTGAGCTAAATCTCTCTGATCTAATGCTATGCCTAATTGGGTTTCACATAACATTATTGCATCCTTCTCTAATCCTAAGTCTTTTTATAGCATGGAAACTTTGAGTCTTTTGTCTTCTAGACGTCCTCTAACATGGAACATTTCTTGGGACGCAATGTTCTTCTCATCTAGGGCTTTGTTATAGTCTGAAAGGACGCCAACACATGTGTCATTAAGGTTGTCAAGGAATGGTTGACAATAATGCATGCTATAATTAAGAGTTTGGATCATGAGTTTTACCTGCTCAACGATGCTCAGAGTTCCATCCTTTTCCATGTGGCATCAATTCTTTTTTGGCTTGGTTGACCCATCCTTATCCACAGTTGCCATCATGCAGATTTTGCCTTTACCCTTGATGTTGTTGATATTTTCATCCTCATCTCCGGATAACCACACTTGATGGTCTCTCTTCACTTGGGCTACGTATGCCCTTGCTTTCTCTCTTTCTTCCATTTCTTGAGCCATTCGGAGATAGAATGCTCTGTCTTTCACTATATTGGCTTTTCAATCGTTTGCAAAGTGGTTTTCCTTGTTGTACTTGTGACAAGTTACAACATCAGCTTTGTCTTCTGCTGAGGTACCGGAGTCGCTTGTCTTGACAGGCTATGGTGCCTCTTTGGATTGAGTGTTTTGAGGTTGTGGTGATGGGTGAGGGTTTTTGGGATATCGAGAGTGATTATTCTGAGGATTGAAGTTGCGGTTGAAGGGAGGTTTAGTAAACTGCTGATTTTTGCGGAAAGATGAGGGGGGTAGCCTGTTGAATTGTTGGCTAACTAGAGCAATGGCTTTTTGGAATTCCTCTTCATCATCGTATTCTGAGTCGGCTTCGTATGACTGTGGAGGGTTGTCATACGAGGGAGAGTAAGATTGAGTGTGAGGTGCTTGTGCTACGAGAGCGAGTGGTCCTCCGAAGTCAGCACAGTCTTTGAGTACAGTTGATTCTTGTGCTTGTAGTTCACCATAAAGCTTGTAGAGAGATAAACAATGAATTTTTCTATCTCCTTGGACGATCATCTTAGCTGTGGTCCAATGTCTACCCAAACCATTGAGGAACTGAATATTGGTCTCATGGTTACTTCGGATGGTGCCAGCATTTGATAGCTTTATGACAAGTAAATTGAACCTCTTGAAGGAGTCTTCCAGACTTTCACCAGCTTGATAGCTTTGTGACAAGTAAATGCAAAAGCATCATTTTCCATCTTATCAAGATCATCTTTGGTGGGACGATTCATGGCTGGTTGACCTCCTCCTAGTCTAGTTTGAGTGCCATCGTTTTGAACTGGAGTAAGAATAGGGACATGAGGTCCTTCTTCTACAGATCTCTATACATCTCTTCCAAGTCTTCGTAGGTACCTCTCCATTCTTTGAGACCAGTGATGATATTCGTTTTCCACCAGTATTGGAGCTCTACTCGAACCTCCAACACTGTTGGAAACATTTAGAGATAATGCTTGTACCATATTTCCTTGTTTTTGAAAAGATTTGTTTTCTTTTTAAGAAATGAGCTCCAGTGGTATAGAAGGCCTTTTAAAATCAGAGTTCTTGTTTAAAAAGCAACCACTTTAGCTCTGATACCAATTGTTGAGAGAAAAACTTGAGTAACACACTTGAACAAACGTTAGGACAAGTAATAATGCAGAATGAAGTTTAACTTAGTGGATCATAAAGCTCAACAATAATAATAAGTTAGAGTTAGATAGTTAGATGCGGAAATATAAGGAAATATAAATGACAACAAGTATTATATCAAGAAGACACTATAAGCTGATTCTTAAAAAGGATTTTAAACAATCCAAGTTAGTAAATGAGATCAAGCTTAGTGATTAAGTCAAGCTGACTTGCTCCGAAGAGATAACGATCTTAATATTAGAATCTGAAGATCTTTTAAGATGAGAGAGAGAGAGAGAAAGAGAAAGCGATATTTCAAGATAGAGATAGAAATGATCGATTCATTGTTTCATTAAGAATGAGAGAACTCTATTTATAGAGTCTCAAGGATTACAAAGTTGAATCTGTCTAATGGTTGTCATGCAAGGCACACTGGACAAAGAAGTGTAAAGACATAAAACATATAAAACTAAAACTAAGGTTGATGACTTCAACTGCGGATGCAGTTCTTGATTGCGGTGTGGAGCTTGACTGCGGATCTAGTTGATAGCTTCGAATCTCTTCAAGTTTAAGAGGGTCACTTTTATGTTTCAACAGAACCCACTCCACAAGATACGTGCATCTGAGAATTCATCTAAGACTTCCGGCATGCAAAATGGCATATCACAATCCTGTTGGGTTTTGTGTACTATAACACTCCTATGGTGCACATACAACCCTAATAGCTTTGGATCTAAGTTTTCTCTAGTTATACATGCAATAAAATTTCCAAAGCATGAAGCCTACAACTAGCATACAATTTTGACATATAAATCATAAAGTCAAGTTATAAGAATACCTCTTTATTGTAGCTTGTAGTTTTGGCCTTTCAAAAGCTTAGCACCTCAAGTGTGATGCCTAAAATGGTTCACAAACACTATGAACAAAGGAGGACTTTGAGAGAGAATATGAAGCACACTAAAATCGGTTATAGCTCTTAGAATGCTTAGGGTAACCGATTTTGGCTAAGGGATAACACATATATAGTGTAGGATTCCAAGAGTCATGGGTAAACCCTAATCCACACACTTAGGTTATGATCCATATCTCATGTGGGCTAACTCTTCATGGATACTTACACAAACTTAGCCCAACATGGATCAATAGCCCAAACAATATATGTATCACTGATTTACATAATCAGTCCCCGTTAATTTAATTAGTCTCTTTTGATTCCTAAATAAATCCAAATTAATTCTTGATCAATACTAATTAAATATTATGATTTCTCAATTAATATATTATACTTATAATATATTAGTAAATCATAAACAACCACTTTCTCAATTATCCATCTTATCAGTTTGTTCTGGTGAAGGCAACCCAAATGGACCATGCTACTCTCGGGTCAAGTACATACCAATTATAGTTATGGGCTTAGACACCTATTCCAACAAATCATTGATATTATAATCCAGAAACTGGTGCAGAATCGACCACAAAAATAGCTTTCGTAAACCCAAACAGAATTCCAACATAACACCAATTCCCGATATCAACCCAGGAGAAACAGAAGATGAAATACCCACATGAGCATCTGGAGAAATCCTGACTTCCTCCTAAGTACATGGTACAGAACTCCCTTCCGATCCCAAATGACAAAACTACCCATAAGTGGTGGATATAGTGTCTAAGTCCATAACTATGTTTGGTATGTACTTGACCCGTCCCGGCATGGTCCATTTGGGTTGCATGGCATTGCAATAATTGGATAGACCAAAATGAGAGAAAGGACACTTTAGGTGTATTAATATATTATAAGTACTAATATATTAATAATATTATTTAATTAGTATTGATCAAAGAATTAATCTTGAATTAATTATGTGATCAAAAAGAGACTAATTAAATATATGGGGTTGATTATGTAAATAATCTATTCTTGTATAGTGGGCTAATGATCCATGGTTTGTATGGATTGAGTTAAAACCCATAAGGAGCTCCATGGATAGTCCATGGGAGTTACAAACCCATGGATCATGGAATGTGGAAAGCCATGGCAATTAGGGTTTACATGGTGTAACCCTAATTGTGTCACAACTATATAAAGGCTCCTTGTCTAGCAAAATTGGCACTACTACAAGCAAGTAAGAGGGCTAGCCAATTGTGAGTTTAGTGTAATTCTCTCAAGGTTATTCCAAGAATTGTGGTGTTGTGTGAAGCATTTGAGGCATCACATTTGGGGTGCTAGGCTCACAAAGTCATCAAGGAATCCAAGCTTCTAAGAGGTATGTTATTCTACTTGTTTCTGTATTACAAGTTATTATGAACCCTGGAAAAATCATTTTGCATGTATCTTAGTCAAACGTAGATCCAAGGTTTCTAGGGTTGCATGTACACCATAGGAGTGTTAGAATGCTCAAAACCCAATAGTGGTATCAGAGACTAGGCTTGTTTGTGTGATACTTGATGCAAACTTGTTGAAAAACTCAAGTTTTCTGCATTCTACAGCATGAACTCGCCGAGTCTATGGATGGACTCGACGAGTCCATGACTAAATTCATCCTACTCGTCGAGTAGGTTCGTGCACTCGACGAGTAGGAGCCTGAGAATGCAGATTTTCGAGTTTTGCTGCTGGAAATGGACTAGAAACATTACCCTAAACTGTTTTGGTGTTTTAAAACCTTTTTTAGATGGTGTAATGCTTATGCTAATCCATTTACAATGGCTAATATCAAAATTCCTACATATATATGTTAATATGCTTCTTGAAATTTTGATATTCATGTTCTTATGAGTTTTAGAAGATCATAGGAATTATGTGTAACTTGCTTGTAAGTATGATTCTTGATCTTACTGGCTGATCATGGAGTTCATAACTTGTCCTCAAGTTATGGATTACCAAAAGTCACTTCTTTAAAAGTGTCATTAAAGAATAAGAGGTTACATAAAATGAAGAGTCTTCATTTTAATGAACCATTAAGCTCATAAGGTATGAAATGAAAAGTCTTGAATAGTTTCAATACTTGCCCTCAAGTTTTGGAATTTATAAAGTCTAACAATCTAATACTTTAATTTCCAAATTGAACCTTAGAATTTTAAAAAATTTAAAATTCAACCCTTATACTATTATTATATTAAAAGTTTAAATATATAGATATGTATAAGAATAAGTCAGTCTTACCGTTAGTAGGCCTCATTCACGAAGCCGGTCTATAAGGGGGGTATAAGGTTGTTGCCTATAAAATGGCAGCTTAATGGGTGTCCACTCTCACCCACCGCTTCCTTGACTGGTGGAGGGTCGTTAACCGAACGGGTAGGACAAAGACTTTAATCTTCATTAAAAAGTATAATGAAATTATAAAGTAACTACACTGTATTAATTTCCAATCTTAGTTACTTTAGGAAAATGTGAAATAGGTGCTAACCCATGAAATTACACTTTGTACCTTACCAAGTCGTTAGTGGAGCACGTGTGGTTAACCGGCACACTAACAAGGACCAGTAAGAGTGACAAAGGGTAACTTAATTTTATCATAGATCGATGGAGCGCGTGTGGTTAACCGGCACATCGATTAGGTGGTAAAAAGTTAAGGGTACCAAGTCAATTTGCATGGTTATTCACACCTTGTTTGTGATCCTCGGCATCCCAGTCACAAACTTGAGAGGGCACAATCGAGATTCAAACATGCCATTGAAAGTTCAATGTATCTCAAAAGATCTAGGAATTTCAAATCCAATAAAACTTAATAATTTATTTCGTTTTCGTAGTGGAAATTGGTAAATCATCATTTACCTATCTTCAAATATTTTATAGCTTGGATTACGGCCTCCCTCTTCCAACTATAAATAGTTTGTTGGGTCCTAGCCTTAATACTTCATTTGGGTGACTTATTAAGGACTCTTCATCTAATAAAACTTGTCTTTCTTTCTTTTTAGATGTCTTCAAACACTGCTAATGGCTCAAACCCTACAGGGTCCTTTTCCCTAATGAACTTGTGTGGGAAAATCACTTTTGATGGTTCAAATTTCAATGAATGGATTAGGAACATCAGAATGATTACTCGCTATGAGGGCAAATAGTATGTCCTAGATAAGGAGCTAAAGGTTATCGATGAGTCAACTGCTACTCCTGAGGAGATTGCTGAGTACACTACCCATGAGAAATATGCCACTAAGGTGTCTTGTATCATGTTGGCCACAATGACAACAGAACTCTAGAAATCCTATGAAGATTTCTACCCTTTTGAAATGCACCAAGATCTGATGGATAGGTACTATCAGAGTGCACGTCAGGAGAGGTATGAAATCATTTCCTCCATGATAACAGCTAGGATGAAGGAGGGAGAATCCCTCACCGGTCACTTGTAGAAGATGCAAAGGTTTGTGGACCGGTTATTGAAGCTTAATGTGGACTTTCCTGAAGAAATGGCGAATGACATCATTCTCCATTCCTTACCTCCAATTTATGATCAGTTTCGTGTGACTTATCATATGAACAAGGAGGAAGTCACACTGAGTAAACTTCAAGGACTTTTAAGGACCGCTGAAAGTGGCCTTAAATCAGCTGTTACTCCTACTCCTACTACCGCCCCTGTCTTGGCAATTGGGAAAGGAAAGGGGAAGAAGAGAAAGAACCCTTCGAAGGGTACCAAGGGAAAGTATCTTGATGGCTCCTCTTCAAGTGGAACCAAGAAAGGTTCCATTCCTCCTTCTTCAAACCCAAAGGAAGCACAATGCTTCTACTACCAGGAAAAGGGGCACTGGAAAGGATGGGAAAGTTAAACCCACCCATGTAGGTATTTACACTATATTGTCTAATAACTCATTGAAAACTAACTCTTGGGTGCTTGATACAGGTTGTGGTATTCACATTTGTACTGATTTGCAGGGCCTAAGAAGAAGTGAGAAAGTGGAGCACATGGAGATAAACTTAATCATGGGATATAGGAAAGCATCACCTGTTACCAAGATAGGAGTTTATTATTTATTGCTTAATAATGGGTTAATGTTAGATTTGAATAAATGTTGTTACTCGTCTGAAATGGCGAGAAATATTATTTCCTTTCATGGCTTGTACAAACAAGGGTTTTCCTTTTCGTTTGATAATGATAATGGTACTATTAATGTTTATTACAATGATGTATTTTACTTTAAAGCATTACCTTGTGATGGTGTATATGAAGTTGTGAATGTTGTAGATAATCTATGAAATAATGTGTTGTATATTGATTCTTCAGATAGCTTAGACAAAGCATCTTTGTGGTATTGTCGTCTTGGACATGTCAACAAGAAGCGCATAGGCCAACTCCAAAAGGCTGGAGTCCTGGAATCATTTGATCTAAAGTCGGATGATAGTTGCGAATCTTGTTTACTTGGAAATATGACAAAGTCACCCTTCACTGGTACTTGTGAGAGGGGTGAGGGCTTGTTGGACCTCATACACACTGATGTGTGTGGACCCTTCAAGAGTGCCACAAGAGATGCTAATCGGTATTATGTGACTTTTACTGATGATTATAGTAGATATGGATATATCTATTTAATCAAGCATAAGTCAGAGACCTTTGAGAAATTCAAAGAGTTTAAGCAGGAAGTGGAGAATCAACTGAGCAGGAATATCAAGATGCTCCGATCCGATCGGGGAGGAGAGTATCTTAGTATTGAGTTCCTTGACTATCTTAAGGAATGTGGGATTGTCTCACAATTGACACCTCCTAGGACACCACAGTTGAATGGTGTAGCAGAGAGGCGTAATCGAACCTTATTCGATATGGTTCGTTCCATGATGAGTCGAGCTTCGTTACCAATCTCATTCTGGGGGTATGCCTTAGAGACTGCCGCCCACATCCTTAATCTAGTCCCTACAAAGAAGGTTGCCAAAACACCTCATGAGATGTGGACTGGGAAAGTTCCCAACTTGGACCACATCAAGATTTGGGGTTGCGAGGCTTTCGTGAGGCGCGAGTCTCATGACAAGCTCGAACCTCGAAGCGAGAGATGTATTTTCATCGGCTACCCACATAAATCCTTTGGTTATCTCTTCTACAGACCCAGTGAGAATGTGGTCTTTGTGGCTAGAAGAGGAGTCTTTCGAGAGAGAGAATTTATAAGCCAAGAAGACAGTGGGAGGCAAATTGACCTTGAAGAGCTTCAAGAGTCAAGCGGTGAAGGAACCTCAAACACTAGTGACCATCCTGAGGAGGAAAATCCTGTTGATCCGATAGATGAGCCCATACCTCTAAGCCGTTCCACGAGAGTTAGGAATGCACCTGAGCATTACTATGGTTTCCATATTACTGCGGAAGGTGATACGCTTATCAGTGATAGTACACTAGTAAGTCTGGATGAACCTAACAGCTACACGGAAGCCATGGCAGGCCCTGAGGCTACTAAATGGAAAGAGGCTATAGACAGCGAGATACAGTCCATGTATGACAATCAAGTTTCGAACTTGGTTGACAATGTACCAGGTCGTAAGACAGTTGGGTGTAAATGGATCTTCAAGAAGAAGACCGACATGGATGGTAATATACACACTTATAAGGCGCGACTGGTTGCAAAGGGCTATTCTAAAACTCTGGGATTTGATTATGATGAGACCTTTTCACCAGTAGTAAAGATTAAGTTGAGTCGAGCTGCATTTCATGATTATGAAATATGGCAAATGGATGTCAAAACCGCTTTCCTTTATGGGAAGTTGGCTGAGGATGTTTACATGGCTTAGCCAGAGGGTTTTGTCAATACAAAGTATCCTAATAGAGTGTGTAAGCTTGAGAAATCCATTTATGGATTAAAACAAGCACCTCGCAGATGGAATCTTTGCTTCGATGAGAAAGTCAAGGAGTTTGGTTTTTCGAGGAGTGAAGATGAGTCTTGTGTATATGTTAGGGCTAGTGGGAGTATAGTTAGCTTCTTGGTGTTGTATGTGGATGACATACTAATCATAGGAAATGACATCCCAACCTTGCAGGAGATTAAGTCCTGACTTGGGAAGTGTTTCGATATGAAGGACCTTGGGGAAGCTGCCTATATCCTAGGGATAAGGATATTGAGAGACAGGAGTAAGAGACTAATTGGACTTAGTCAGAGTACTTACTTGGATAAGGTACTGAAGAGGTGCAGTATGTAGGATTCTAAGAAAGGGGAATTACCAATCCAGAGTAACGCCAAACTGAGTAAGACTCAGAGTCCGAGTACAGAGACCGAGATAGCTGAGATGAGTCATGTACCATATGCTTCCGCTGTGGGCTCAATCATGTATGCTATGACTTGTACTCGCCCTGATGTGGCCTTTGCCTTGAGCATGGTCAGTAGATATCAAGGGAACCCTGGCAAGGCTCACTGGACCGCGGTAAAGAACATTCTCAAGTATCTACGAAGGACTAAGGACTGGGTCCTTACCCTTGGTGGCAGTGATGACTTGAGAGTAGTAGGATACAGCGATGCTAGCTTTCAGACTGATAGGGATAATTTCCGCTCTCAGTCAGGCTGGGTCTTTATCCTAAATGGAGGAGCAATTACTTGGAAAAGTTCCAAGCAGGAGACAGTAGCTGATTCTACTTGTGAATCAGAGTACATAGCAGCAAGCGAGGCAGCAAAGGAGGCGATATGGCTAAAGAACTTCATCGGAGACCTTGGAGTTGTACCAGCTATAAAGGAGCCAATGGAAATTTTCTGTGACAGCGAAAGTGCGGTTGCTTTGGCTAAGGAACGAAGAGATCACGGAAGATCCAGGCACATTGACAGAAAATACCATTTCATCAGACATCGAATAGAAGAATGACTCCTCGTAGCAAAGAGGGTATCATCATATGAGAACCCAGCAGATCCCCTCACGAAGGGACTGAGTAGGGTTAAGCATTTATAACATGCAAGGTGCATCGGGCTGAGGGATGATATTAGTTTTAATAATTAGATAGTTGTGAAACTTGTAAAATGTAATTGACATTTGATGATTAAATAAAAGTTGTTATTTATTTATGAGTAAAGTGTTACTATCTTATGTTAATCGTTTACTATTGTTTCAATTTTGCATGTTTTGACTTCCAGGATAATTATATTATTCAAACTCTCCACAGTCAGTCATACTTTGGAAGTAGGTATTGAATTAAGACTGTCATGAATTGGGTTTGTAGAGTGTCTAAGGTGTATTAGACATAGCAATGGTTGCTGCAACATTCAATAGTGCTCATAAGTTCTGAGTATTGGACTCAACCCACGCTCACTTGTATCACTTCATGGAATTTATCTCGAGTGATCATGAGACGGTAATATCATATAAATCTTCAAACCTAGAGATATGAGTTGTTGACTATGAATTGGTTATACATTGATTGTACGAAAACGCATTGGTAACTCGATGTTATAAAACGTGCTTTTGTGCATAATTCAATAAGTAGTCAGTACAAGCATATGAGTCGAAGTTTATCTGTTCCTTCTAGGATTAGAAGCGATATCTGGGGCCCTCGATGATTTTGTTTTGACCTATGTACCGGGCCCGGTCAGAACCTAATTGATGTGTTCAATTTAGTTCTATGTCAAACAAGTCAGAGATCGAGAAACGAATGCTGGACAATAAGTAAGACCATGTTCCATGTGTTTGTCCGACTGATATCTTGAGAACAGAGGATTATATGATCACTTATCTTAAATGGCGTATCATCATCATCATCTTAGTTCCAAGAGACTTTGAAAGAGCTACGATTGCTAATCGGATTCTGAAGTCATATTTGCAACTATAGTTATTAGACTTATCCAAGTGGGAGACTGTTGGATATAGTGTCTAAGTCCATAACTATATTTGGTATGTACTTGACCCGACCCGGCATGGTCCATTTGGGTTGCATGGCATTACAATAATTGGATAGACCAAAATGAGAGAAAGGACACTTTAGGTGTATTAATATATTATAAGTACTAATATATTAATAATATTATTTAATTAGTATTGATCAAAGAATTAATCTTGAATTAATTAAGAGATCAAAAAGAGACTAATTAAATATATGGGGTTGATTATGTAAATAATATATTCTTGTATAGTGGGCTAATGATCCATGGTTTGTATGGATTGGGTTAAAACCCATAAGGAGCTCCATGGATAGTCCATGGGAGTTACAAACCCATGGATCATGGAATGTGGAAAGCCATGACAATTAGGGTTTACATGGTGTAACCCTAATTATGTCACAACTATATAAAGGCTCATTGTCTAGCAAAATTAGCACTACTACAAGCAAGTAAGAGGGCTAGCCAATTTTGAGTTTAGTGTAATTCTCTCAAGGTTATTCCAAGAATTGTGGTGTTGTGTGAAGCATTTGAGGCATCACATTTGGGGTGCTAGGCTCACAAAGTCATAAAGGAATCCAAGCTTCTAAGAGGTATGTTATTATACTTGTTTCTGTATTACAAGTTATTGTGAACCTTGGAAAATCATTTTGCATGTATCTTAGTCAAACATAGATCCAAGGTTTCTAGGGTTGCATGTACATCATAGGAGTGTTAGAATGCTCAAAACCCAACAATAAGTGTCCGAAAGGCCCCGAGATGACCATCCAAGAACTCTAAATTCCTTTCCTCGACAGGACCAAAGACCACCGGGGTCTATTCCAAAACACCGCGAGTAATCTATGATGAGGTGAACTCCCGCGTCCGTGCAGGATCAGCTTAGTACCTTCACCTGAGCTGGAACCATAACCTGAACCCCATTCCTGAGTGCTCAACACCATACCGAAAACAACATGCACAAGGTCCAAAAATACTCAAGAATCCTCGTCCCACAGGCTTCCTAGATTCTCCAAGACTCTCCCCGATTTGAGTATAGATCCTGTGCTTTTAGTAGTACGAGCCGGATAATACCTTTCACACCTATCCATGCTTTCCTCAAGAATCCTCCCGAATCATCTAAGTCACCTTCTCAAATCCATACACACACTCGCTAACCAGCGCAACGAAACCCATTGAAGCAATCCCTAGGCTTTCCTAGGTTCCCGACCTCACCTTGCCATCAGCTGCTGAAGAACTCCCTATAATGCCAATCACCCACCTCATGAATACAATCACATACGACAAAGCTTAGATAATCCTTCGAGTAACATAATCATCCCTACAACGGTTGGACTCAGACAAGAACTGTGCAGTAGGGTCAAATCCGTCACTCTGATATTATCCAACCTTGGTTACATGTGACTTGACATATTGTAAGTCTCCAAAATATGCTTTTGTATCAATCAAATCCAATTGATGGTGCGGAATCCCAATCAATTGGATGATGTCAGATCAAATAGAAGAGAAGGAGAAGAAGAAGATGATGAATCTTGTAAGATTTGATTACAATGAAGACCCAGATACAAGATTCACACACACTAACACACACTAAAGCTCCTTTCTTTCTCTCTTGGCCGTACACTCCTTTTTCTGTTCATCAAACCCTCCTCAACCACCTAACACCTATATATATATTTGGGGAATATGGGTCATAAATGGGTTTACGGCCGTAAACCTGTTTACGGCCGTAAACACCCCCTTGGCCATAAACCTGACCGTAAACTCATAAAACATTACAGAAAAATAAAATTGCTTAGAAAAGCAAAGTATAAACCATAATTTTGACCCAACAATCTCCCCCTTGGTTTATAGCTTTCTTTTCTTAATTGACCCAACAAGCTCCCCCTAAAAAGTAGTTGGCTTTTCTTGTCAATCTTCATCGAGAGCTTGGCTTCAGCATTAATCTTCAAATTCTTCACGACCTCAAGATGAACTTGATGAATCTTCAATGAATGGCTTCATCTTGAGCAGTTGGGATTTTTTGCAGAATTTGACATTGAGCGCACATTGGGTGAGGAGGTATCTTGTACTGATTCTTGAAAGATAGCGCTTTCAGCTTGAGAATCTTTAGAGAGAACAAATCTTTTGGATCACTTCAGCAGGTTCAAGATAGCAGCAGATTGATTGAGGAGGCTTCAATGCAATCCGTCACCTAATCTTCAAGTACAGCTTCACCTTGCTTCTGGGGTTGAAAGATTGAATGTCGAAAAAATAATCTTCGTTTCTTGCTCCTTCGAATGAGAATTCTTCGATTGTCACGGATGAAGTCTTGGATCAGAAATCTTCGACACAAACTTCATGAGTTTCATCTTCACCTGACTTCACTTTTCAAGACCAAACAAAACTAAAAGAAAATTTAGCACACAATATTTTTGGATTTTTCATATTTTCTGAAAAAGAAATAAAACAGAAATAACACTATTTTTGGATTTTTTAATTTTCTGATGTTTGTTTGGTTTTTAAAATTTTTAATTCTCCCCTGATATTTAAATTAGAAGAAAACTATGAACAAATTTAATAAAAATAAAATGATATCTAACTTTAAGAGTGATTTGGGATCAAAGTTTTTAGACAGTGTTTATCCGTTTATCAGTACCTCTCCCTTCATGAATAGATCTGGTCAATTGCTGGTATTGTGGTCCACTTAAACATGAGAGATTGTGACAAAATTAGGACAAACTATAAGTGACAAGACAATGTGATCCTAAGTTCCTAGATAATATTCCTTCAGGACCATTCAGCTGACGACGACCAAAGATATTGTTGTCCACCTAAATTGAGCAGCGAGATCTACAGACAATCTGTAAGTGTTCAATTTTAATTGTACTAGAACATGTTTCCCGCTTCCTGACATACCCCAACAATCAGGAACTTCCAAAGTACTCATTACTTTAGGTGAGCATACAATTATTATGAGAGAAGTCAGATTTAGAGTGCATACGCTATACACCCAGGTCAGATCTCTTCTAATCTCACAGAGGGTGAAACATATGACTAACTAGATTTAGAGGGATTGAGAAATAGAATGGTGCATATGCTATGTACCAGGTCGGATGTATTTCAATCACGCAAAGGAGACATCGTATGACTACAAGAAGAATTGCATAGATAGAAGATGCAGAGAAATAGAATTGCATATGTTGCAGTCCAGGTCAGATGTATTTCAATCACGCAGAGGAGGAAACATATGACTAACAGAAAGAAAGCAAGAAAATAATTTTCTATAGACCTACTTTATCGGAATTACACAGTCGCCCCATCAATACCGGAATTAAGGACAAAGTCCGTACATCGAGGAAGAGTTCAACCACGGTTCTAGATACAAATTATTTTAGTGTGACCGGTGGATTATCATGTATATCTCCCTGCTCAACCTATCTGAGCGTCGTATTGTCAGGCTAAATGGATCTATCTAGGTCAAGATTTTTCAAGTCTCTAGATTCCTTAAGTTCATTAATGCCTAGTCAAGTCCATTTTAATCTTTCATGCCTACCAGCTCATCGAACACAGAGCCTAGACAATTCAGATTCAGTCCCTTACACAAATTCAGATTGCCTGTTATCACATGATTATATCACTTCCCAAAACATCTCCCTCAAGCACATTTCATAACCAACATATTTTTGGATTTTCTGATTTTCTAATGTTTTTGGAGTTTTTTTTTTAATTTTCTAATTTTTGTTTAGTTTTTATTTCTCCCCCTAAATTTGTGCATAGGAGAGAAACGAAAGTAAATGCGCAAATTTAAACTATCCTAAAACAAAAATTAGTCTTTAAAGCGAATCAGCTTAAGAAAAACTCAGGAGTATAGAGAAGAAAACTCAAACCGTAAGTCACCGACTGAATTTGCATCCAGAAGGTCTGAGAACAGCATGCGTAATCACAGAACATATCCAAAAATTCACATCGTTAAGCACTAACCCCATGAGTGATTCCTTCCTTTTTTCCCTTCCCGCAAAGGACACATACTCTCAAACAATGTTCTGAGTGTTGTATAGTTGAGAGATGCCTCCTATCATGTGCCTGGAACAGCCACTACCAACAAACCGAAGTCTGATGATATGCCTCCATAGCTGCTCCGACACAGAGCATGATTAGTTGGTCTTTGGAACCCAGTCCATTTTGAAACTGGGTTGACCTTTTTCATCCGTGCACGGTACTCTCTCCCATGACATATCCTGTTTATCACAAATAGAAGATGAAGAAATATTAGAATCGTTAGAAGATTTGTGAGAGTGAGCCTTTGGAACCCATTTGTAGTTGGGTTTAACCCATTTCTTTGTCGATCTGATGGGTGGCTCAGTACTTGCTTTTGATCTTGATGTCGGCCGTTGAGATGACTTTGACCTAATCGGTCTTTGTTTCACTGGAGCATTCTTGGATTGGGCTTCTTGGCCGACATTCCCTTCTTGCCCTTGGGATTCGGATTCTTGGCCTTGTGGGTTTGATTCTTGGCCTTCTGCGCGTTCCAGTCACCATTGTCTGAACGTGACCTTGAGGAGTTTCTTTTGGAGTATCTCCCTCTTGGCGCGTTCTGCCACCCTTGTGCATAGTAGGGAACGTATGCGCGATTAGGACAATTTCTGGCAATGTGTCCAGGTGTTCCACAGTGAAAACATGTCTTTTTCTTCACTGTGAAGTTGTTTCTTCCTGCCCCTGGTGGCGTATCTTTGCCTTGTCTCTTATTTTTCCCACAAGCACAATTACAACAGGCACTCTGTTTCACTGGAATTGGTGGCCTGTATTTCTCAACAATAGGTTGATCAGAAGCAGTTGAGTTCGAAGCAACAGATTCAGAGCTCAAGGAGATGTTGGTTTGTTCAATGGTGTTCTCCTTGTTCTAATCCTCTGCTACTTTATCTGCACATGAAGTAGATGTGCTAGAAACAGGAACATCAGTATTTTCAAACAAATCATCAAATATGTCAAAAAAATTTAACTCAACATGATCCGGAGCAGAAGCATCACAAGATGTATCATTGATTTTAACATCGGAAACAAAAGAGTTATCATTTGAAACAGAAACATCAGATTCAGAAACATTTTTATTTTCAAATAACATATCCTTCAGCTTCTTGCTTTGACTGATTTAAGGATTGATCTGCAGGGGAAGTAGAAACATTAGTACTTTCAACATTAATCATTCCTCCTGAAACAAAACCAGTTGGTTTGCCATAAACCATGAATGGTTCGTTGGTAATCTCCTCTTTAGACACAGGGTGATACTGATAATTATGATTGAAAGGAGGAGGCACTTTATCGTATCCTAAACCCTTTTGCTGATTATTTTTAAATTGCAAACAATGGTCTATCTTGTTCGCAACTACTTCGCTTGATACATCAAACCTTTTAAAATCAAAATTTGCAGTTTCAAATTGCCCTTTTAATGTATCAAGCTCAGTAATGAACTCAACATTCTGTCTCTTGATATAATCATAATGTACACATTTGATACTGTAGTCTTCCTGAAGTCTCCTAAAGTCCTTTATTTTTGTTTCTAACTGGGCCTTTAGGGGTTTTTGTCCTTTTCTGAGTTGGTATCCTTCATATCTCAGGTCCTCAACTTCTCTTTTTAATAAATCAATTTGTTCCCGAAGAAATTTAATCGTAGTTTCACAAGCTGGAGTACATGAAACTTCATTTACCGGAATGGATTCGGAACTCATTTTTTTTTTAAATTCTTTGACTAAAAACTCAAAAGTCAACCTTAAAAGTCAAATTTAAAAAGTCAAACTTAAAAAAGTCAAACTTAAAAGTCAAACCGAAAATCTAAATTTGAAAATTTGAAGGTTAAACGAGAAAGTCAAAGTCTAAAGTCAAAGGTCAAACTTGAAAGTCAAAATCAAATTTTAAGTCAAAATTCAATTTAGAAATTTAAAAAAATTAAAAGCTAAATTTTTTGGAAGAAAATAGAATTTAAAATTGAAAGAAATTGAATTTTGGGATTAAAAGTTTTAAATTTGCGAAAGAGGAACCGAGAAAACGAATCTTTAAGAATTAAAAACGGAAGGAAGATATCATCTCGCAGCCTAGATGAGTTGGTTAAGGCGTGTGGCTGATGAATCAAGGCACCCGGGTTCGATTCCCGGCACCCTCAATTCATTTCCCCTTTTTTATAAGATGAGCGCGAGTTAGCCACTGATGCTGTCGAGCCGAGCCTAACCCACCAAGCCGTCTTCCCTAGCCGCACACCGAGCCGCACACTCCGAGTCGCAACCGCCGCCGTAAACTCCGGCGACCGTATACTCCGGCCGTAAACTGGCGGGCCGCAAACTCCGGTCGGCCGCAAACACCGGCCGTAAACCGTCGGCCGTAAACTCCGGCGACCGCAAACGCGGGCCGTAAACTGTTTCCGGCCGTAAACTCTTCGCAGATTACGTGAAAAACGGCGTTTTTCACCCCTTTTTGCTCCAAAACTCGATCAAAAACTCGTTTTTATCAAAAATGCGAAGAACAAACCCTCCTTAATTTGCCAAGATCTATCCAAAAACGCAAGAATCCTTCCAAAATCAGATCAAATAAGCTCCAGATCTGACAAAATTGACTGATACAATCCAAGCTCTGATACCAATTGTAAGTCCCCAAAATATGCTTGTGTATCAATCAGATCCAATTGATGGTGCGGAATCCCAATTAATTGGATGATGTCAGATCAAATAGAAGAGAAGGAGAAGAAGAAGATGATGAATCTTGTATGATTTGATTACAATGAAGATCCAGATACAAGATTCACACACACTAACACACACTAAAGCTCCTTTCTTTCTCTCTTGGCCGTACACTCCTTTTTCTGTGCATCAAACCCTCCTCAACCACCTAACACCTACATATATACTTGGGGAATATGGGCCATAAATGGGTTTACGGCCGGGCCGTAAACAAGGTTTACGGCCGTAAACCTGACCGTAAACTCATAAAACATTACAGAAAAATACAATTGCCTAGAAAAGCAAAGTATAAACCATAATTTTGACCCAACACATATTCACTTAGTAGTTGACTCCCATCACCTAGGAGTTCCACAAGCACAAAGCAAGCAGCATTCGTGCAGTATCACTTGAATCCAACCTAGTACAACACATACTAAGAGCTCCCACTCCCTCTACTGAATGCTTTACACATACAAACCAACCCAACCCAACATCCCATGTGTCCTAGACTACCAGGCATCACATATCAAGCGAACCTATTACTGGCTAATCAGAACTAGCATGCAAGTCTACAAGCTCATACAATAGGCATACAAAGGCATCTCTCCTAGCATTCTAACATGCAGAAACTGAGCAGGTCCTTAGCCCTAACTAACATGCAATTCCATATATTTACAGATTTATAAATCAAATCTAACAGATAATATGTATGGGTATTCTGAAAAACTTACTTGAGCTCGGCTGATTGCATGCACCACACCCTTTCTTCTTTTAGAAAACTCTTTTCTTAAGTAGATACATTTATTTTTGAAAAAACCTTACCAAATCCTCAGTTTGAGTTCAGACACACTCGAGAGTGTGCCCGAATCCCTCAAACCAAGGCTCTGATACCAACTTGAAACATCCCAAAAATAATTAAGGTAAAACTTCGTTCTTAAACTAATAAATCGTTAATACATATCAATTCCATAAAACCAAAGTGATTCCGAATTAACAAAACATTATCAAATCAGAGTAAAACATAGAATGCAGAAACATATGGTGTGTGCTGTGCAATCATCCTGAACCCTTCATTTTGAAAACCGAAGTACCTGAAACATAAAACGGAAAACCGTAAGCACAAAGCTTAGTGAGTTTCCCCATGATACCACATAAGACACATACATAAATCACATACTGCGCCCCCGCCCTCCATCGGGTCTCGCTCGGTCGCGAGTCTCACTCGGTCTCGGGCCTCGCCCGACATCGAGCCTCGCTCGACATCAAGCCCCGCTCGGATTACAGATATGTTATTCTCAGGCCTCGCATGTCACTGGGCCTTGCCCGAAATGACACATACAAAATATTACATAATCATGCTAACATATAAAATAATCATAAACACTAGTATATGTTCCAGTTATCAGGCCTCGCCCATCATCAAGCCCCGCCCGATACGCACATTACCATACAACCATATAATCATATAGACATATAACCATACTAGCATATGCAATAATCACAAAGACTATAGCACACCATACAGTCATCGGGCCCCGCCCGACATCAGGCCTCACCTGGTAATTATAAAATCAGATACTAATAACTAGCATACAGTCTACTCATCAGGCCCCGCCTGGTATCGGGCCTCGACCGGTAAGCATACTATCATAGAACACATGCAAGAGTCACACAGACATCTAGCATCCAAAAATATAAATCATGGGCCGACATTGGTGCCTTCGACCCGGTAAACTCAGTGACGAGACTCACCTCGCATTGCTGAATCACGCAGACGATCCCTGGCTGCTGGCTGACATATTCACGGACTGTCAACATCAAAACAAAACCCAATTAACAATTGGGTTCTAGTGCATAACCATAAATACATTCTTGGGTAAAAAGACCATTTTACCCCTAACCTAGCTTGTTCCAAGCCCAAGGCCCAAACTCACACTCTGAAGGCCCAAAAGCCAAATAATCAACCAATTCCAAATATGGCCTAATTTTCCAAATTGGGTCCAAATCTCTTACATGGGCCTTACCATAAAGCCCATCCAAGTATCCTAGTACATACACTTGTTCTCAGATGGCCCAACAAGAACCCAAACACCTAAGCCCAAAAGAAAGGCCCAACTCGAAGCCCAATCACAATTAGGGTTTTCACATAAAATGACGATTAGGGTTAAGTAAAAACACTTAAACAATTAAGGAATTAATCCATTAATTCCATAACTCTACAAGGTCAATTATACAACACGGTCATGCATAATTCATAACTCCACTCTAACGGTCCAAAACGCGGGTCCCTGCAAGTTCCAAACAAAAGTCTCCAAGATTAGGGTTTTCTAAACCCTAATTAGGATTTCCAACCAAAGCACATGCCAACTAAGTTCAAGATTAAGCTTTTAGGTCAATTAGGGTTTCATTAGGCCGGGCACCACCCACTGCCACCCCAGGCGGTGGTGGTCTACGGTGGTTCACGGCGGCAGCCACCACCATACGATGGTGATGGTTATGATTTGAGGCCCATAACAATATCAAAAGCTTCCCAATCATCAGTCCAAACACATACACAAGCCCGCAACCACCGGAGATGGTGGCTAGTGGCGACAAAACGAAGACAACCACCATGGTCGGCTGCCATGGTGGTTGTTCTCGGTTTTCTGGCCAAACGAGCTAAGATGCACACAGTAGCCTCCCTCAGAGTAGTGGATGTTGATCGGAGTAGTGGAGAAGAGTCGTACGAGCGGCAGTGGTCGTGGATGTGGCATAACACCGAAGAAATGGAGGAGAAGGAATGTGACCGCGAACGACAGCAGCAATAGTAGCAAAAAAGGGGGCCCACTCGGTCCTCGTCGATGACAACGAGAGCAGTCGACGGCGCTGGTTGGTTGACGGCTCACAACGGCGGCAAGGACATCGGTTGGGAACGACAGTCGCTTTGCGGCCTTGGCTGATAGAAAAAACGAGAAGGAAGGGTGGTGGCTGCTGAAATAATTTAGGGTTAGGGTTTCGGAGATGCGACGAGGGGGACGGGAAGCGAAAATCTTAAACCCCTGACTCCATAATAAAACTTCTTTCCCTTTAACATATTCGGCCCCTCCTTCACTAAACATTACAATCTAAATCCAGATTTTACCCTTTAGCCCCTGCCTCCAAAAATCTATTCAATACAAGTCCAATTGATACAATTTAGACTGTAAATTCCCAAATTTATGACATTTAACTCGCAAGGCTAACACTAATAAACTATTATGGTTAAGGCTACAATAAAATAATATGAAATATAATTCACATCTCGGGGTTTATTTTATTTAATCTTATTTATTTAATTTCAATTGGAATGTTACAAAATGACTCTCATTTTGGTTATCAAAATCGATACCAAAATCGCTTTCAACAACGACCACAAAAGCCATCATCACAAATGAATTTTACAAAAATGACAAATGTTGCAAAAAAAATGTACCATTCAAAACTGATGGTCAAAAATTTCCAAATCCTAATTTGAAGCAAAAGTTAAATGTATCTTTCATCAAAGGTAAAATGACACAAAAAATATTAATCATTGGTTGGAGGGAAAAGGAAGATAATTTCAGTCGAAAAAGTATTATCAAGAACAAGTCCAAGTGGATTATGAGAATTACTTAAACGAATCCTTGAATGGAAGTACCTCTTCTCAAGAATCAGTGTCAAAAGTGTCAAAATGGAAAGAAGTTAAAGCAACGAAAGTTGATGTTTCTCAAGGAAAGGTTGAAAAAGAGGATCTCAAAGTTGAAACTTTTCAATTGCATGATTATATATCAATGCCCAAAGATGACGGAGTTGACTTAATTGACAAACTTAAGACCAAAGTTCGTAATTGGATCTTTAATTCTTCATTGAACACTACATTCCAAGCTAATGTCCAAGGACCCAAAAGGTGTTGGGGACCTAAATCTCTCTAACTGAGTGCATGTACTATGTGACAAGCAATATGACAAGAAGTGGTATATCGATAGTAGGTGCTCGTGTCACATGACTGGAAGGAAGGAGAATTTGAGAGATTTTTGCAAGTTAGAGAATGTTGGAGAATTAAAGTTTGGGAACAACCAAAAGTGCAAAGTTAAAGGATATGGTAAAGTTACCAATGGAAAGTTTATAGTGAAAAGAGTCGCTTATGTCGCAGGGTTAAAGCATAACCTCATAAGTGTATATCAACTTGTAGTAGGAAATGGGAACCAAATGCTTTTCGATGAGGAAGGATGTATAATTTTAAACAAAGAAAGAAAGGAAGTTTTTCTGAAATTAAAGAGGAAGGAGTGATATGTTCACTTTGGACATGAAACCTATAGTAGGTATACCCCCTATGTGCTTACTATCGAAAACTTCATATGACCTCAGTTGGTTGTGGCATCAAAGACTTTCTCATCTTAACTTCAAAAATCTAAAGAAACTAGTTCTTAATGATCTTGTTCGTGGTTTGCCTGTTTTAAAATTTGACAATGATTCGTTATGTGCAGCTTGTGAACAGGGTAAACAACATCGTTAAGGTCATCCTATCACTATTGATTCAATGATTGTTGAACCACTGTAACTTCTTCACATTGACTTGTGTGGTCCTTCGATTGTTAAGTATCTCAATAAAAAAAGTACATACTTGTTATTGTTGATGATTTTTCGCGATTATTTGGGTTTTCTTTCTAAGACAAAAGTCTGAAACAACTCAAGTGATGATCGATTTTATCAAAAACATTGAACTAAGTTTGAAGAAGAAAGTTCGTAAGATAAAGAGCGGCAATGGATCTGAGTTAAAAATCAAATTTTAGATTTGTTTTTGACTGAACTGGGAATTGCACATAACTTTTCATTTTCCTACACACAATGGCAAAATGGTGTTGTCGAGAGGAGAAATCAGTATTTGGTTGATGGGGAGCCAACTGGAACGAATCATGTTGATAGTGATGCTCAAGGTAACAAATTTTATGAACTTAACGATAATATCTCTATTTCAAATGAATTATCAGAAGCAGAAGATACATTTGAGGATGCACATTTAGAGTTTGATCCTGTCGTTCCACCTATGGAGAAATGGACAAGGGATCATCCCAGAGAAAAAAATCTTGGTGATCCAAGTTCGTGTGTTTTAATAGAAGCACAAGTTCAAGCCAGGAATGATGTTCTAAATGTTCATCATAAATTCTGTATATTTAATGTCTTTATTTAAAAAATCAAACCAAAAATAGTCAAGAATGCATTAGAACATCCCGATTGGGTTGTTGCGATGCAGTATGAGTTGGTTGAGTTCGAATGATACAAAGTTTGGAGGTTAATTCCCAAACTTGATGATGTTTTGATTGTTGGTCTCAAATGGGTTTTTTTAAAAATAAAATGGACAAAGAATGCAATATTGTACGAAACAAAGCTAGATTAGTCTCAAAAGGTTATTGACAATAAGAGGGAATTGATTATGAGGAAGCCTTTTCTCTTGTCGCAAGACTCGAGGCTGTAAGAATTTTTCTGGCTTATGCAGCTTATAAGGATTTCGAAGTCTACCATATGGATGTAAAGTGCACATTCCTTAATGGTGTTCTTGAAGAGGCGGTCTATGTCGAACAACTACTTGGATTCGTTAATGATAAGTATCCTGATCATTGCTACATTCTTGACAAAGCTGTGTATGGGTTAAAACAAGCACCTCGTGCTTGGTATGTGACGCTTACCAGTTTTTTGAAAATTGTTAAATTTAAGCAAGGATCAGTTGATCCCACTTTATTTGATAAGAAATTAGGGGATCATCTAATGCTTGTTAAAATTTATGTTGATGACATTATATTTGGTTCTACTGACCCTTCGTTGTCAAAGGAGTTTGAGGAGCTAACGAAGAGTCAATTTGAAATAAGCATGATGGGGAAAATCAATCACTTCTTGGGTTTGAATATTCGTTAGAGTATGGAAGGATTTTTCATTAATCAAGAAAATTATACACGAAACCTGCTTGAAAGATTTTGAATGACAAATTGCACGAAAGCTAAAGTTCTCATGGCAGTCGGCATTCGCTGAAGTCCTTCATTGGCTAAGCCTTCTATTGATATCAACACATATACAAGCATCACCGGTTCGCTTTTTTACTTAACTACAAGTTGACCAAATATAATGTTTTTTTGTGCGCACTTGTGCTAGGTATCAAGCGAATCCAAGAGAACCCCATCTTACAACGGTGAAAAATATCTTTCGCTATCTTCATGGTACAAAGACTCTTGGACTGTGGTATCCATCGAACACAAGATTCTTTATCCAAGATTTCTCAAATGTTGATCTAGGGGTTGTCAATTAGATCGAAAAAGTACTATAAGAGGTTGTCAATTCCTGGATGTGAGTTGGCAGTCGAAAAAGCAGACGTGTGTATCGATTTCGGCAGCTGAGGCTGAATACATTGTTGTTGCGACTTGTACATCTTAAGTGATCTGGATCCAATGTCAACAACGTGACTATGCGATTAACATGAAGAAAATTCCATTATATTTCAATTCTCAAAACACAATTCGCATATGTCATAATCCAGTTCAATGATACAAAGACTCTTGGACTGTGGTATCCATTGAAGATGGGAATATTGAAGTTTATTTTGTTAAAACAACTAATCAAATTGCCGATATTTTTACAAAACCATTGGACGGAAAATCATTTTTAAGAATTTTAAATGGAACGGGAATAATGGAAGGTTGTAATGTTCCTAATTCTACATAATTCTTCTTGGATTTGATATGCGAAATTGTTGGACTAAATTTCGCTAGTTGGACTAACTTTCTCTAGTTGAACTAACTTACGCTGGTTGGTATAACTTTCGTTTCTTATCCAATTCTCGTTCAGCGGTTACTGTTCACATTAAGCGTTCGACTCGCTTCGCATTCGACTTGTCTCTGATTCGTTCAACACAAGTTCTCACCTAGCACATGAAATTAGTCTCTCGATGGGAAATACATACCTTTGGTGAGTGCTTGTTTGTGGAAAATCTCTTTGGAGATGGGAAATCATTGGTTCGTGTGCGAAATATTTGTTTTCAATAACAAATAAACAATGATGGTGATACCCTTTTCTTATTTTTGTCTTTTCTTTATAAAATTCAAAATTTTAGAAATATTTTTCTTATTTTTATCTTTTCTTTATAAAATTCAAAAATCCAAAAAGATTTTCTTTTATTGTCTTTTCCTTGTAAAAATCAAAAATCCAAAAGTATTCTTGTTTCCATTGAATTTCATTTTCAAAAATTAAAAATTCCAAAAATATATTTTGCTTACATTCTTTTGAGATTGGAGAACTCCATTGTAACAACATGTTGCACTTTCGCATGCCTAACGAGAAGATCCATAGGGAGCTAGTATGATACAGAACTTTTGTACTTTTTAAGTGTCATTAGAAGCATGATGTAACATGTTGTCCACAAGCCTCATAGACTCTTTGTATACGAAGCCTTGATGAAAATTTTCATACAAAATTTCTTCCCAATTAGGGTGTATTCACAATAGTCGACGATCTACCTTTCGCTTCTCATATTGAGTAAAGGGATTTCTGCTATGTTCAATTTTTTGCAGAGGTATAATGAGTTTTCGCATCCAATCTATTTCACCCAAAATTTCTAACACAGTCACACACAATGACACATGCCCAAGACATCTCTGGTCGAAACCAACCATGATATAGGTATGCCACAAATATGTGTTTATGATCCTAAATTATTTTTCCGTGATGAAGGTGAAACCCAAATAACCAAAACTTAATGAATTGACGGTGAACATTTATTGTTCAAGATTCTAACGCAAACACTTGTTTCAATGTACCATTTTCAATGTTTAAAATATAATTTTCATTTTTGTTGCGTGATCTTAATGAAATGTACTCCTCCCAAGTCATTTCTTCCCAATAGATCTAAATTTCTAATTTTTTTATAAAATGAGATTTCCATATGAACATCTGTCTATCTTCTTCGTCATTTCAATTTTTTTCAAAGCTTACTTGTTCTTGACTACAGTGGTCATCCAAGTATTTTCGCACAATTATTTGCACTTATGTCAAGTTACGAATTTGTGTGAAAATGAAACCACCCACATACCATATTAAAACAGGCCCTTCGTTACTCCTTAATGAGTTTTCGATTGTAATTCATGGGAAACCATACAAGCAATTCGACATCTCTCTTGATGACGAATGAAGTGTATCTTTGACTGGGATCTATCTACTTTTATATCAAAGATTCTTTGATATCATAGTGTCCAAAATTTTCTTAACTTGATTCTATCTTTTCTTTGGGCACACTTAAGCACTGAAATCCTTGATATTATGAGTATTACCAACTCAGACCTAGATTTCGCAAGTCTGGAAAATGATTTCGCTTATCCTTCCCATAAGTGAATGAGTCCGACCTCCATATCAACGAATGGTTCTTGATTGGTGTTGAAACGTGATATTGCCATATGTATACATGTTTTAGGCAATATTTAAGTACATTTTAATTAATATTTTGGTCATTTGCATGGAATAATGATACTTATAAGGTTAAATTATGTTTTGCAGCCAAAAAGAAGACATTTTGAAAAAAAATGGACTAAAAGCATCAAAGAATGGAACTTTGGAGGTTAAAGGCTTGAAAGACAAGGAATTAAGAAAAATACGTACTCACAAGGTGAGTATTAAAAGATTCACGGCATGAGTTAGGCCTTTTAGAAGATAAACATCGCGAATCAGGAATCTGTGTTGAATACGGATATCTACTGGATTCACGAGGTGAGCCTTCAAAGTTCACGACGTGAATCGGGCAAAATCCAAAACTATATATATCCTTGATCCGTACGACTTGAGAGAGGTTGGCTAACTTGGAAAGATTTCAGAAGTCGAAAATCAAAGAAAAAGAAGGCCTGGAAATTGTTCTTAACACCAAGGAGGACGAAGAAGAAGTCATAATTCGGTATTTAGTTTGGTATTTTTAATATGTTTTTGACTATGGATTTTTTGTGTTTATTTGTTAGAATGTCCAGCTAAATCTAGCTGCTTCTGTTAGCTAGATGAAGTTGGAACTCATGGTTTTATTCTATTAATCTAGACTTTGCTTGTTGGTTATGCCTTGTGTTTGATTGGTATACCTAGCATGCTTGATTTGGTATTAGATTGCTTTAATGTCTTATTCTGTGTAGTTAATGACCATTAATCTGCATGAATTTGAATACCTAGTAATCTAGTGAACATTAGGTTATTAGAACTAAGATCGAACCAATCTTATATAAGTAATTGAATTATTAAATTAGGTTGTGCTAGAGAACTCATATTATGACCATAATTTGTGTTTGTCAACTCAATCTTACATAGCTCCAATATTGTTTAATAATTGATTCTGTGTTAAATTATGTGTGGCCATACATAGATCTACATGAATTAATTAATATTAGTAAATTTAGAACTGAATTGCTAATAATGTTTTAATTGGTAACCAACAAGAGTAGTCATAATTAACTTATAAACCATTGAGGGAAAGTGGATTCGAACTAACATAAGTGTTTTGTTTATTGATTGAATTGTGTTAAGAAATTAACTTCGTCTAATCTTGCAAAATTAGATAAAACCACTACTTTACTAGGAAATTAGGTTAATTTAATAGTAGTTAAATTAATTAGTTAAAACTGTTCCTTGTGATTGACACCCGACTTACCTAAACTATTCTATAATTTGACTAGGTACACTGCCTAGGTGCAATTTAGTTAGTTAAGTTAGTTAGGTTAATAATTTAAAATTAGGTGTAGCTATTTGCACGCATCAAGTTTTTGGCGTCGTTGCCGGGGTACGACTTATTTAATTGTTGATTTATTTGCTTTAGGTTAATCGATCCTTTTTGTGGGGTAAAACCTGAAAAAAGTTATTTTTTTTTCTTTTTCAACTTAGTAATTTTTGTTCAGAACCGAACTCACGACGTGAGCTTTATAAGCTCACGACGTGAATCCATTCATTTTTCTTTTTCTTTGTTTTTCTGATATCGTTCAGTTTTACTTTTTTATTTGTGTTTATTTTGTAGTAGTTAATGATCAGAAGTTCCAACACACCTTTGGTACCACCACTTGAAGATCCAGAGTCGACCATTCACAAGAAGGCGGATAAGAATGAAGGAGTAAACCAAACACCAAAGAAGTCGCCTTTCAAAGATCTAAAGTCGGTTTTTGGGAGAAGAAAGGGAAGAACAAGGGAGAGTCAAGTACTTCATGAAAGGACAAAAGCAAGGAAGAGAGCTCTGATCAGATAACTAACCCACAAGAATCTGAGTATGAATCCGAGCCTGAATTTGCATTAGAAAGAAGTGAGCCCGAAGACGAGCCAGAAAACGAGATGGCAAACATTGCGGATATGTCCATGGGAGCTTACAAGAAGCGAATTAAAGATGATGCTGGTCTTGGCCTAGTGCAGCCTGCAATTCCTGCAACTGCCACATTCGAGTTGAAAGGACACATCCTTACTGCACTTAAGGATGTACCATTTTCTAGAAAGGATCATGAGGATGCATAGAAACATTTAGATGAAGTAAATGACATAGCAGACTATTTCAATGTCCCAAATGTTCCTAGAGAGACAGTATTGCTAAGGATGCTCCCTGTTACTTTTAAAGGAGCCGCAAAAGACTGGTTGAAAGCACTTCCACCTGGTTCAATCAGTACTTGGGCACAAATAAAAGAGCAGTTTCTAGAACAATTCTGCCCACCATCCAAGATATCAAAACTCAAGAAGGCAATAGCCAACTTTGAGCAAAACCCGGGTGCGTCACTATATGAGGCATGGGAACGCTATAAAGGGTTACTAAGAAATTGCCCTCAAAACGACCTCAACATTCAACAAGAAGTATCCATATTTTATGATGGGGTGACTTTCATGACGAGACAACTCCTTGATTCTCAAGGACCACTTCCAAAGAAAAATCGGGGTGAAGTAAAGGAGTTAATTGAAGAATTTGCAAAGCATTCTCGTAAGTACCACAATCAAAGAAACGAGGGAGTTAAAGGAAGCGGGGGTGGAAATTCTGCGGACATGGCTGCTGTAATGGCCATGCTTAATACAATGAAGAGGATAATGACAAAGATGGACCAGTCAATACATACTATTAGAGTTGGATGTGAAAGGTGCAATGGTCCACACTTGACCAAAGACTGTCACTTAGATGATAACAGGAACATAAGAGCTCAAGTTTGCTACTCAAGCGGGGATAAATATGATGAAGACTGGAGAAAACCAAAGAAGGAGTGGCTGCCATATGATGAATACAAGAAGCAAAAGAGGAAAAATATAAGCAGACAGGCCGAGGCTTCTACCAAAAAGAGCAACCACCAGCCGAGAAGAAGGTTGACTTCAAAAACATGTTAACTCGATTCATGGAAGTTTTCGAGAAAAGGCATGATGATACCGATGCAATGCTGAAGGAGCACATGAAGATGATGAAAGAACAACATGCAATGATGATTGATCAGCAAGCCTCATTAAAAAATCATCAAGCATCGATCTATATGTAATGCCCTGTTCCGAATCGATTCCTAGTCTGAGGCTGTGGCCCGAAGATCGATCATCATAAGGATTAGGGCTTTTGAAAAGGTTTGATCTAGGCCCATTTGGGTGCGGGTGATGTATTAGAAGTGATCTGGGTGTTCGGTTCGTGTTTTAGAGCCTAGGGGTATTTCGGTAAAGTGTCACTTAAGGCTTTTGTGGAAAATGGATTTTTGTTCGAAAGGTCTAAAGAAAGGTTTGAGTTGTTAGAAGTGTAGGGCTTCTCGTTACCTTTCCGTTGATATAAGGATCGTTGGCATCGGGCTTATAAAGAAGAAGTTATGGCCTTCGGAAGTTTCGTGGGTTTCAGGCTCAGTCGAGTACGCGGGGCGTACACAAAGCGTACGCGGGGCATACTAGTGAAGAAGGCAGTACGCGGGGCGTACGCTGGGCGTACTGACCAGGATGGTCATGAATGTTCCTAGGAGTACGCTGGGCGTACCATATGTACGCTGGGCGTATGCCAGTCAGATCAGAACCCTATTTAAGGGTCTTGGACCCTATTTAAGCTCCTTATCTCATAACCTAACCCTAATATCTTCAGCCTTCATCACTCTAAACCCTAGAAATCGACCCACAGCCCCCATTTAAGTGATTGTAGAGCTTCAAAGTGATTTTTGTGTGTTTTGGAGCTTGAGGAGGAAGAAGGAACTTCTTGAAGAGTCATTGTTTGATTTGGAGCTTTTGGATCCAAGCTTTCTGCACCTAGATCTATCTTCTGGAGGTATAAAGTCTTAACCTTGACAACTTTTTCATGTAGATCTAGCTAAGTGGTACATGGTTATGGTTTTGGTCCCTTGAGGTGGTTCTTGTGAGTAAAAGTTACTCCATAACCTTTGAGCTTCATATTTGGCCCTTATTGAGGTTATGGAGTCATAAAGTTTGGATCTTGATGGGTATAACCCTTCCATGCATTATTTGGTAGTCATTTGATGAAGTTTAGGACTTAGGGTTCTGATTTGGGCCCCATTGAGTTATGCTAAGTCATAAAGCTGGAAACTTTTTGACTTAAGAAGTCCCTTGAAATCAGATCTGGAAGTTTGGACGGAGGTCTTAAGGTATTAAGAAGTTTTAAGACATTTTGGGAGTGATTTTGACCTTTTGGAATTCATCTTTGGTGTTTGGGCTTCATTAAGCCATGCAAAGGCTTAAAGCATTCGACTTTATGGATCAAGTCACTTATATTTGGCTATTCTGAGGTGTTGGATGTCTTGACTTAATGGATTAAGAGCTAGAATTGAAAGTTGGTCATCAGGAGGAGTATGCTGGGCGTACAAGCCTGTACGCGCAGCGTACACGCTCTTAAGCCAGTACGCTTAGCGTATAAGCTGAGTACGCCCCGCGTACTCAACAGAGTGGGATATCGGGTTTTGGGCTTCAGTTTGGGCCATCTGTTTGGGCCTTGATGCTTGGGCCCTAATGGACTATGTGAGTAGTTGTATTTTGGACTAATTCGAGGATTGGACCTTAGGACAAGGCCCATGAAAGGGTTTGGGCCCAATTTGGAAAATTGGGCCATTAGTGGGCTTTTATGGATTTTGGAGTTTTGGGTTGATTGGTTTTGGGCTTGGTCCTTAGTTATGTATCTTGTTGGGCCAGGGGTAAAATGGTCATTTTACCCCAAGTATGGATTATGGATCATAATATAGAACCCAATTCCTAAGTGGGTGATATTTTGGTATTGATAGCTCGAGGAGTTGCCAGGACAACAACTAAGGATTTCTTGCAGTGGACTTCAGCAGTTCGAGGTGAGTTACCTTCCAGTAGAAGTGGGTCTAAGGCCACAATGTCGGCCCACTGGTAGGAGTTGTTGTTAGATAATTGTCTTTGTGATAATTATCTAGGTTTGCTACTGTATGATATGTTTTACATGCTAGTATAATATGATGTTATGTGATAGTAGTAGTAAGGGGAATAGTCCCCGGTTATCGGTTGATAGGGTCGAAGGGGTAGTATAGCACCCAGCCATGCTAGACAGTATGATTATGTTTTATTATCATGTGGTAGTAGTAGGGGGTGAAATAGTCTCCGTAACCGGTTGAGATAAACCGGTGGGGTAGGTCGGACACCCCAGTATGTCTGACAGGGGTAGGTTAGACACCCCGGTATGCCTAGCAGGGTAGGTCGGGCACCCAGATATGTCTGACAGTATGTTTACTGTATGGTATGCGGTATGATGGGGGAACTCACTAAGCTTTGTGCTTACGGTTTACGGTTTTGGTTTCAGGTACTCATTTTCAAAGGAAAGGAGCTGGCTTGATCGCAACGCATCACACTATGTTTTCCGCACATGAGATCTTTGGGATTACACTCTGATATGGATTTATAATAATGTGTTTTGATTATTGACACTTTGCTTTTGACATGAGATATTATTATGAATGTTTTTATACTGTTGGTTTTATATAATAACTTAATTAAAATGAAATTTTTGGTCTTGAATTTTGGGATGTTACAAGTTGGTATCAGAGCCCTGGTTTGAGGGATTCGGACACACTCTCGGGTTTGATCTCTGTTGCATATGGCTATATTCATAAGGTAGCTAGTTGACATTACTGGGAATCTTTCAGCAGCTGAGGACTGTGTGGGTTCGGGAACCTAGGGAAAGCCTAGGATAGGATTAGTGCTGGGAAGGGTATTAGTGTAAGGGAATTGGTGGAGTTGAGGCAATATTTGATGAAAGTACGGATAGATGTGGAAGGTAGTAGGGGGCCATACTACTGAAAGCAGAGGATCCATACTCGATTCAAGGAAGGCTGAGATAAGACCAAGGAGCTTGTAGTGTTTGTGATCCCTCGATATGTGACGGGTATTCAGATGGTTGTTATGGTATGTTTTCAGCATGGAGACGCTACGTGAGATAATAATTGGCAGTTCAGGTGCCGGTGAGGGATGTGGCTTAGGATCTGGAGCCGGGCAGCTTGGCGATCGGATGCGAGAGTTTATTTCAGCTGAGATTACGCGCAACATCATTGATCAGACTCCTGTGATCTTCGGTTCGGTCAAGGAGGGGATTTTGGAACATTTGGATAGTCGCCTAGAGGCCTTTTGGGCCAAGATCGTTGCGGGGCGGTTGGGGGCTCATCCGGAGCCCAATGCTTACGGATCCCTGAGATCCTTCAGGAAGGAGGACCCTACTGTTAACTCTGGTCATTTGGGACTGGGGGTGGGTTATGCACCTTGTCATCAGGAGAGTCTGCCACATGATTGGATCATTGTGGAGGTTTTGTGACCCCTACGAGAGGAGTTACCCGACATCATTGGTCGTGTCACTGAAAGAGTGGTCGCCATACTCGAGGGGCAAACCTCATTTATACAGGCGATTGATGGGATGGTCGAGGTAACTCAGGAGAAAAAGATTGGTTTGGATGGACAGTTAGGGAAGAGGAAGCGGGAACATGGTCTGGGTCGACAAACCGAGTAGTTGGGTGCGGCGGCATCAAGTGTCAAAGATCTGAGGGGTCGTGGCGGTTGCACGAAGGACGAAGGGGTACAAAAGGATGTTCGTAGCAGGTCTAAGTGCGGCAGGTGCGGGTGGAAGGGTCTAAATCGCCAAGAATGCACGTTAGAGGTAGAGTTGTGTCATCGTTGTCATCAGCCTGGTCATATCAGGGCGAATTGTCCCCGCATAGAGGTTAGGGTTGCTCATGATTCATCGCAGGTACTTCCGCAGGAAGTCAAGATCGAGTCGCAATAGATCGCTAATATGTAATTTGAAATTCCGCTTTCTGTATTGAAATTATGGTGTAACTACTCTTAATCAACACTTGTATTCGCTTTGAAATCTCACTAAGTTTTGGGTAAGTGTATCCATGGGTTTATTTCTCTACTTGTATGTGGATTATAATTTCAAGAAATATCATATGCCAATTGCATACCATGAGTTGTTAGTGGATTAGAAGAGGGATTGTATCTCGTATAGAGAGTCACAAGTGTTTGGTTGTTATTTAGGGTTGAGGTCGAGATCGGATCCGGGGTATTGCGTGAGAGGTTTGTGATTAGTTCATCGGGCTAGCTCCCCTATATCGTTGGGTATAGTGATTTCACCATCAGTTGGGAGAAGGCATGGGTTGTTTCAGCATAGGTGAGTTGTCGGGAAGTCAGGTTATTATAGATGTCGGGTATCGGAATGTAGAAGTGACTGCAAGGGCGGAACGTTCGTGTGTTATTTCCAGGATAGGAGTTCTGGTTGCCTGGAGAAGGTTATTTTATGTGCAGGACTTTCGTTCATGATCATCAAGTTGATTGTATTGGCATATGTGTTAATAAAGAGCAATTTCGAGGACGAAATCTAAATTAAGTGGGGGAGAGTTGTAATGTCCTGTTCCGAATCGATTCCTAGTCGGAGGCTGTGTCACGAAGATCGATCATCATAAGTATTAGGGCTTTTGAAAAGGTATGATCTAGGCCCAGTTGGATGCGGGTGATGTATTAGAAGTAGACCTGGCAATTCCAGACACGAATACACGAATCTGTGAGAGACACGACACGACACGAATACACGACACGAATACATCTTAAAAATTGAGATAAAGCTTATTTATCATCGTGTAATGCTATCGTGTCAAATTCATGGCTGACACGTTTTCATGACACGAATACACGAATTGCCAGGTCTAATTAGAAGTGATATGGGTGTTCGGTTCGTTTTTTAGAGCCTAAGGGTATTTTGGTAAAGAGTCAGTTCGGGCTTTTGTGGAAAATGGATTTTTGTTCGAAAGGTCTTAAGAAAGGTTTGAGTTGTTAGAAGTGTAGGGATTCTCATTACCTTTCCGTTGATATAAGGATCGTTGGAATCGGGCTTATAACGAAGAAGTTATGGCCTTCGGAAGTTTCGTGGGTTTCAGGCTTATCTGAGTACGCGGGGCGTACTTTGGAGTACGTTGGGCGTACTGACCAGGATGGTCGCGAATGTTCCTAGGAGTACATTGGGCGTACGCCAGTCAGATCAGAACCCTATTTTAGGGTCTTGGACCCTATTTAAGCTCCTTATCTCATAACCTAACCCTAATATCTTTAGCCTCCATCCCTCTAAACCCTAGAAATCGACCCATAGCCCACATTTGAGTGATTGTAGAGCTTCAAATTGATTTTTGTGTGTTTTGGTGCTTGAGGAGGAAGAAGGAACTTCTTGAAGAGTCATTGTTTGATTTGGAGCTTTTGGATCCAAGCTTTGTGCACCTAGATCTATCTTCTGGAGGTATAAAGTCTTAACCTTGACAACTTTTTCATGTAGATCTAGCTAAGTGGTACATTGTTATGGTTTTGGTCCCTTGAGGTGGTTCTTATGAGTAGAAGTTACTCCATAACATTTGAGCTTCATATTTGGCCCTTATTGAGGTTATGGAGTCATAAAGTTTGGATCTTTATGGGTATAAACCTTCCATGCATGATTTGGTAGTCATTTGATGAAGTTTGGGACTTAGGGTTTTGATTTGGGCCCCATTCAGTTATGCTAAGTCATAAAGTTGGAAACTTTATGACTTAAGAAGTCCCTTGAAATCAGATCTGGAAGTTTGGACTGAGGTCTTAAGGTATTAAGAAGTTTTAAGACATTTTAGGAGTGATTTTGACCTTTTGGAATTCATCTTTGGTGTTTGGGCTTCATTAAGCCATGCAAAGGCTTAAAGCATTCGACTTTATGGATCAATTCACTTATATTTGCCTATTCTGAGGTGTTGGACGTCTTGACTTAATGGATTAAGAGCTAGAATTGAAAGTTGGTCATTAGGAGGAGTACGCTGGGCATACAAGCCTGTACGCGCAGCGTACACGCTCTTAAGCTAGTACGCTTAGCGTACAAGCTGAGTACGCACTGCGTACTCAGCAGAGTGGGATTTCGGGTTTTGGGCTTCAGTTTGGGCCATCTGTTTGGGCCTTAATGCTTGGGACCTAATGGACTATCTGAGTAGTTGTATTTTGGACTAATTGGAGGATTGGACCTTAGGATAAGGCCCATGAAAGGGTTTGGGCCCAATTTGGAAAATTGGGCCATTAGTGGGCTTTTAAGGATTTTTTTAGCTTTGGGTTGATTGGTTTTGGGCTTGGTCCTTAGTTATGTATCTTGTTGGGCCAGGGGGTAAAATGGTCATTTTACCCTAAGTATTGATTATAGATCATAGTATAGAACCCAATTGCTAATTGGGTGATATTTTGGTATTGATAGCTCGAGGAGTTGCCAGGACAACAACTAAGGATTTCTTGCAGTGGACTTCAGCAGTTCGAGGTGAGTTACCTTCCAGTAGAAGTGGGTCTAAGGCTACAATGCCGGCCCACTGGTAGGAGTTGTTGTTAGATAATTGTCTTTATGATAATTATCTAGGTTTGCTACTGTATGATATGTTTTACATGCTAGTATAATATGATGTTATGTGATAGTAGTAGTAAGGGGAATAGTCCCTGGTTATCGGTCGATAGGGCCGGAGGGGTAGTATAGTACCCAACCATGCTAGACAGTATGATTATGTTTTATTATCATGTGGTAGTAGTAGGGGGTGAAATAGTCCCCGTAACCGGTTGAGATAAACCGGAGGGGTAGGTCGGACACCCCGGTATGTCTGACAGGGGTAGGTTAGGCACCCCGGTATGCCTAGCAGGGTTGGTCGGGCACCCAGATATGCCTGGCAGTATGTTTACTGTATGGTATGCAGTATGATGGGGGAACTCACTAAGTTTTGTGCTTACGGTTTACGGTTTTGGTTTCAGGTACTCGTTTTCAAAGGAAAGGAGGCGGCTTGATCGCAGCGCATCACACTATGTTTTCCGCACATGGGATATTTGGGATTACTCTCTGATATGGATTTATAATAATGTGTTTTGATTATTGACACTTTGGTATTGAGATGAGATATTATTATGAATGTTTTTATACTGTTGGTTTTATATAATAACTTAATTAAAATGAAATTTTTGGTCTTGAATTTTGGGAAGTTACACTATAATCTCGAAGGTCAACTTGGTCAATTAACAACTTTGGTAAACAACAATTTATCCTAAAAAATTCCCAAAAAACAAACTAAATCCCATGTCATGATGATCGAGACTGAAGATGAGGCCATTTCTGAGTTCTTAGAAGCATTAGAGGAGGAGCCAAAACCAGCCGAACCAAAACCGAAGCGGTCGAAACTCGAAAATAATATTATTGCTGAAGCACCGAACTCACGACGTGAGCCCTCTATGCTCACGACGTGGGATCGGTCTGATCATAAAAATTTAGAAATTGTCTCGGCTTATTGTCCGCCTTTACCATTTCTGTCCCGATCTAATCTTAGTCCACTGGAACGGGAGCATTTGGAGTTTATAAAACACGTAAATGGTATTCCTATAAATACTCCTTTTATTGAGTCATTATCGAAAATTCCCGAGTACGCGAAGTTCCTACAAGATTTGATAGACACTCGTCAACACGTGAAGAAAAATTCCAAGGTTATTTTAAGTGAGCAAAGTTCAAAAGTAGTGTTGGTAGAGTTACCCAAGAAGATGAGAGATCATGGATGCCTCACTCTTTCATGTGAATTCGGGAATAATATGAAGACTAGGGGTGTAAACGAGCCGAGCCGAGCCCGAGCCTGACCAAGCTCGAGCTCGGCTCGTTTATTTTGAGGAGGCTCGAGCTCGATTCGAGCCTTAAAATGAAGCTCGAGCTCGGCTCGTGAACAATTTACTGGGCTCGCGAGTCTAATCGAGCCTAAACGAGCCTCTATGTATGTATATATATATATATATATATATATATATATATATATATATATGTGTGTGTGTGTGTGTGTGTGTTTATGTACGTACGTACGTAGTATATATATATATATATATATATATATATATATATATATATATATATATATAGGCTCGTTTAAGCTCGTTTAGGCTCGCGAGCCCATTAATTGAAGCTCGGCTCGAGCTCGTTTAATAAACGAGCCTCATATTTAGGCTCGAGCTCGGCTCAGGCTTGTTTAATTCGATCTCGAGTCGATCCCGAGTAGCTCGGCTCACTTACACCCCTAATGAAGACTTATGCTTTAGCCGATTCTGGGGCTAGCATAAATTTGATGCCTTATTCATTTTATCAGAAGCTAAATATTCAGAAGTTGAAGGCTACGAAAATGACTATTCACATGGTAAACCGTTCAGTGACACACCCTCGGGGCATTGTGGAAGATATTCTAGTGAAAATTGGGAAATTTGTTTTTCCAATTGACTTTGTGGTTTTAGATATGAAAGAAGATCCCGATGTTCCGATTATTCTCGGTCCCCCATTACTTAATACTGTTGGAGCCTTGGTTGATATTCGCGAGTCCAAGCTTACTTTTAGAGTGGGAGATGAAGAGGAAACTTTTGGAATAGAAGAAAGTTTCCAAGGGAGTGATGTTCAAGGTGAAGTATTCAATATTGATGAAGAAGATGAACTTGGAGAATTGGAGAAGTTAATGGAAGAAGAAATTAAGACAATTCAACAAGTCAAGCGTACGAAACCAAGAGCATCCATTCCATTTTTGGTTGAAATAATTGCTTTTACAACACCAACTTCTTGGGTAAGTAAGGAAAGTGAAGATTTATCGAGTGATGAAGACGAGGTTACTTCTAAGGACATGACTTCAGCTGATGAAGAAAAGAAGATTCCATTGGAGCTTAAAAATAATGAAGAAAAATTAGAGAATAAAGGGGCCAAAAGAAAACTCGATGCAAATGAGATGAAAGCTAAAAAGGAGAATTCGAAAAAGGCGTATAAAAGACGAGTACAGGCTTACAAAAATAGATGGAAAGAGAAAAAGGTTCAAATGGCGATGGATTCTCCGGAAAACTCAACGTGAGGCGGCACGGAGTCCAACTCATGACTCCAAGAAAAAGAAGCGCTTCTTGGGAGGCAACCCGAGCTCGGTTTGAATTTTCTTTTCATTTATACCTTTTGATAGTTTTTAGTTTTTAGGATTTTTGATCATCTAATCATCCAATCATTTTATTTAATTGTGGGGATAATTTAAATTTAAGTGGAAAAAATAAAAAAATTATTCTTTTTAAATGGAATTAATAATGGGACAAACTTCACAATAGATTGGGCTTAGACATAATAAAATCCGAATTAGGCTGCTCATTATCCCATTTTTGTTATGGACCAATTGTTTTCAAATTGAATTGGCCCAAAAATATGAGTCCAGACGAATTCACCTTGTGAGCCAGAAGAGATTCACGACGTGAATCTTGAATTGACACGGGACCACTGATTAAAGTATTAGAATCCACTTTGACCAAACCACCTTCTTATCCTCACGAAGTGAAATCAGTCCCTTGCCCCCCCCCCCTCCCCATTCGATTTTGGCCTTCATCAAACACAATCCACATCTGTGCTTACGCAATCTCTCATTTAAGGTAAACAACTTCTATTTTTAAGGTTTTATTTTGAGTAGTTGCTTTGATTTGGGGGTTAGGGTTTGTTATTTGTTGAGTGTCGAAATTATGGCCCTAAATGTATGATTCCTTGGTTGCATGTTGTTTGAATGTGCTTAGAAATGACCTAATAGTAAACCCCAACAAAGTTTAGTCCCGATTTCATGATAATTCTGCTTATTGTGTGATACGAACTCACGCGGTGGGTTTGAAAAACCCACGATGTGAGTCATGGATTTCAATCATGATTTTCTGTTAAATGGCCCCATAAGTTGCCTCATTTTCTTTGGAACTGATATTAAACGAAACCCTTGGCACGTATTGAATTAAAATTGCATTGGGCATGGCTCGATTTTGGAAAAACAATTCGCTGCCTTCGTACCCAATTCACGCCGTGAGTTTGCAAGACTCACGAGGTGAATCCTGATTCCCAGAAAAAAAAACTCGATTCTGTTTATTATTTAATAGTTTTTGTTGTTCGTTTTGCTTCTTGGTTATACTTTTGCAGGAAAGAAATGGCACCTAGACGCGAAGTGCAAGATGAGCAAGGCGGGGTTGCTAACTTGCACCCGTTTTACGTGTTTCCGACAAATATATCTAGGGACATGCTCACCCGATACAACAATAGATTGGGATTATTACATAACAGAGAATTTGCTATTGCCCCAATGGTTAATTGGCAAAAACTTTAGGAGGTCGGACTTGTTGAAAGGCTAAACCCATTTCTTACAAAAACCTTTATGGGGAATGGGTATTCGTTTACATGCAAGGGATGGAACAATTTATTCGCCATCCAAGAAAGAGTGTACAAAGAGTTGTGCATTGAGTTCTTTTCCACCGTGACGTTTCACGAAAATGTCCAAGATCCTACTTTCCCATAAGCATTGGTCTTTCGTTTAGGTGGGGAATATAGGGAGTGTAGCTTGATAGAGTTTTCATGGAGGATGGGTTTATACAAGGCAAACGAGGCCATGAACCCCGAGTTTGCTATGTTCTTACGGGAAGCTAACCGTACTTATTCCGGGGGAATGTCGGGATACGAATTTTGGAGCCATATTGCTTCGGGTGTGTTCAATTCCGGTGTGTCACCGGAAAGCAGCATCAAATCACCAATTCACCGTTTGATTCACAGGCTTATTACATTCTCCAACCACCATAAAAGAAATGGAGATAAGGCCACCAAGATCAATTTATTTTTCTTGTGGTCCATTCTACAGCCGGGGTTTTGTTGCAATCTTCCTTACTTTTTAGCCCACTATTTAGCAGAATATGCGGTGAGCTCCCGACTTGGAAGCCCAGTTTGTGGTGGCCACTTTGTCACCCGTTTAGCCAAGTCGTATGGCGTTCTTATTCCTGCGATTACACGGACACTTATGTGTAAACAAGGGAATGAGTTTTCTATGGGATACCTTGAGACCATGAGGGTTGTGGTCAATTATGGGACATATTAGGGGATACCGCATAACGATAACGAGGGTGATGACCAACCACCCGAAGAGCCCGAGCAACAACCAAGGCCTCGAAGAAGGAACGCGAGAGCACGGGGGAGATGGGAAGATCACAACCATACGAGGGTGGAGTACCCACCGACCCGTTCCAAAGTCGGGTGGGTACTTATTTGGATAATCTACGCGGTGGGGTGAATTATATGTTGGATTAGTGTCTAAGCCCGTAACTATATTTGGTAAGTACTTGACCCGGTTGTGCATGGTCCTTTTGGGTTGCCTTCACCAAAGCAACATGATGGGATGATTTATGAATAAAGAGGTTATTATGATTTATTAATATGTTATATGAATAATATATTAAAAGAGAAATCATATAGTTTAATTAATATTAGAGAAGAATTAATTAAGAATTAATTATGTGGCTAAAAGAGATTAATTAAATAAAGGGGACTGGAACTGTCAACTGTGTGATAGTTGATTTGGACTGAGAATCCTTTGGAATTAAGGGGTGGACGAAAATAGAGTGGGAGCCCATCTAATTTTCGTCCAAGGCCTTATTCTGGAAGATTCTTTGGACTGCTTAAGGCCTAAGCTATCCAATTAGGGTTTTGAATGAAACCCTAGCAACACAAGTATAAATAAACCCCTTAGGCTTCAGAAATCGGCTAACCCTATTCCTAAGAGTGCAAGAGCCGAATTCTAAAGCCTTCAACCTCTCTCCAAGATCATTTTTTTGCTATTGGTCTTTGTAAGCCATTAGAGGAGTGACATTTGTGACTCTAAGCTCCAAGGCTAAAGATTCAAGCTTTCAAGAAGAGGTAATCATCTAGATCTGTTTTGTTATGTTAATTTCGAATTATACTTACTAGATCTAGGGTTTGCAAGACTTGGATGAATGCATGTACAATAGAGAAACCTAGATCCAAGCATTAGGGTTTGCATGAGCACATAGGATGTTCTTCTGGCTTAAATCCATCAGTGGTATCAGAGCTATGTTTGGTTTCTATTGTATTGATGCCTTGTTTATTCATTCATGATTTAAATTCGATTTTTTGGCCTCCTGACTGATAGACTCGGCGAGTCCCAAAGTGGGCTCGACAAGTAGGACGAACTCGACGAGTCCATAAGGGAACTCGGCGAGTCGTGACGTCTGTCAGAGGGATTTTCAGGATTTCTTGCTGATTTGCTTAAGGATAATTGCCTAAATCGTTTTTTACTAATAAAATCCGAATTTTATTACTGTTTTATGATTATCCTTACCAAATCAAAAGATAATTACCAATTGTTTAAATAATAAATTCCTTATTTGATAATATTTGATTATTTGAATTAATTGTTGAATTATCTTGCAAGTAAAATTGACTAGGTCAAATTTAGATAATCATTAAGTTAATTGTTTAATTTAAATTATTTGCTATTTGATCCTTTGTGTTTTGAAAAGTTCAAAACTTGTCCTCAAGTTTTGAAATTTAAATTTTATGATTAAAAGGTTAATTTGAACTATTTAAATTTCAAACCTTAGAATTTTACAAGTTTTAAAATTCAACCTTATATTTTATAATATTATAAGATTAATATATATATATATATATATATATATATATATATATATATATATATATATATATATATATATATATATCTTAAATGCTAGTCTTACCGTTAGTATGTCTTATTCACAAAGCCGGTCTATAAGGGGGTATAAGGTTATGGCCTATAAAATGATCGTTTAATGGGTGTCCACTCTCACCCACCGCTTCCTTGATTGGTGGAGGGTCGTTAGCCGAATGGGTAGGATAAGGCAACCCTTTTCCTCGTTAATAAGTATAATGAATTATAAAAGTAACTAAATGGTCTTACAAAATTCCCAATCTTAGTTACTTTAGGCAAAAGTGAATTGATGCAATTCCATGAAGTTACACTTTGTACCCTTGCTAAGATGTTAGTGGAGCGTGTGTGGTTAACCGACACGCTAATTGGGTTCTAAGAAAAGGTGGCAAAGGGTGACTCATTGTTTGTCATAGTTCGATGGAGCGTGTGTGGTTAACCGACACATCGAATAGGTGACTGTAACAATTAGGGCACCATGTATATTTGCATGGTTATTCACACCCGCTTTGTGATCCTCGGCATCCCAGTCACAAACTAGAAGGGCATATCAAGATTTAAACATGCCATCGAAAGGTTCAATGAATCTCAAAAGATCTAGGAGTTTTCAATACATTTAAAACTTAATCTCTTTTTCGTTTTTCGTGGTGGAAAATTAGTGAATCATCATTCATTTACCATCAAATTATTTGCTTGTTAGATTACGACATCCCTTTTCTAATTTGTGAATAATGTTGTTGGTTCCTAGCCGTAATTTATCATTTAGGTGTTTAATTGGGGATTCATTTCTAATCAAACTTTGTTCTTTTTCCTTTTCAGATGTCGAACGTCAACCACAACGCTTCTGGTTCTACTTCCTCTGGCTCGTTCTCACTCATGAACTTGTGTGGGAGAGTGATATTTGACAGGTCCAATTTCAATGATTGGATTCGCAACAATCGTCTGGTCATCCGTTACGAGGACAAAGAGTATGTCCTTGATGAGAAGCTGAAGGAAATCAACCTCAACACTGCTACTGCTGAAGAGATCACGGCCTTTGAGGCCCATGAGCGTGATGCCACGAAAGTCTGTTGCATCATGATATCGACTATGACTGCAGAACTCCAGAAGTCCTATGAGGACATGTACCCCTATGAAATGCATCAGGATCTGCTGGACCGGTACCACCAAAGCGCCAGACAAGAAAGGTACGAGATTATCACTTCGATGATCACTACCAAAATGGGTAATGGAGAGTCCCTTACTGCTCATCTGCGAAAGATGCAGAGATATGTCGATCACCTGCTAAAGTTGAATGTGAACTTTGATGAAGAGCTGGCAATTGACATCATCCTTCATTCATTGCCTCCATGCTATAGCCAGTTCCGCATGACCTACCACATGAATAAGGAGGAGGTCACCTTGAGCAAGCTTCAAGGACTGGTGAGGACTGCTGAGAGCAACCTCAAAGATAAAATTGTTGCATCAACTCCAACTCCTACTGCTGCCCCTGTCTTGGCAATAGGGCAAGGTAAAGGTAAGAAGAGGAAGGCTCCCTCAAAGAGCCACCACAAGGGAAAATATCAAGATGGTACCTCTTCTAGTGGAACCAAAGTTGGTTCTGCTAAACCCAAATCTAACCCTAAGGAGGCAGAGTGCCACCATTGCCACAAGATAGGGCATTGGAAAAGAAGTTGCCCTGAATATCTGCAAGCTATCAAGGATGGGAAGATCAAGCCGTCCTTCGCAGGTATTTACACTATTAAATCTAATGATTCATCGCATGCTATTTCTTGGGTTCTTGATACATGATGTGGTTTTCACATATGTTCTGATTTGCAGGGACTAAGAAGAAATAGGGATGTGGAGCATGGAAGGATAAACTTAATCATGGGAAACAGAAGATCGTCACCTGTCACCAAGATTGGAGTATATTCCTTAGTGCTTAGTAATGGATTAAGTTTAAATTTAAATAATTGTTGCTATTCGCCAGATATGGCAAGAAACATCATTTCATTTCATGGTTTATATAGAAAAGGATTTAGATATTCATTTGATAATGAAAAGGGTTCTATTTATGCTTATCTTAATAGTGTTTTATATTTTGAAGCATTGCCTTGTAATGGAATATATGAAACTGTGATTGTTGTAGACAAACTAGGAAATGATGTGTTGTGTATTGATTCTTCCAATGATTTGGATAAAGCATGCTTATGGCATTGTTGTAACGCGCGTAGATCCGGGCTAGTCAATTTAGAGATAATAGGGTCGAAAATGACTTTTCAACAGAAAGATTATTTAGAATAAATAATCTTAACCAAGTTGTAGAATATGTCTCAAGGTTTCCGTACATATAAAGAACGCCGAAATCTGAGTTATAACGAAGAAGTTATGACCCGTTGAAGTTTTACGGCAAAACCGGCACGGCACCGGGAGACGTAAATAGTGAATTTACGATAGAGCGACTTTTAGCCTTAGCAATCTAAACGAAAGTCTTAGAAAACATTAAACCGAGAGCGTCCATAAAAAGAACGCCCAAATCTGACTTCGTATGAGGAAGTTATAATTTTTCGAAGTTTCGGCTTAGCAGTGTACAGCCCGAAGTTCAAATATTAGATCGAGCGGTTTTTAGCCGACACAACCTAAACGAGAATCGAAGATCTCGTTAATAATAGCGTATCGATAAAAAGACAGAAGAAAACGGACGTCGGACGAAGAAGTTATGAATTTTTAACGGACCAACCCTGTCCCGACCTGTTAAAAATATAACTTTTAAAATAAAGTCAAAATTAGCCGACGGAGTCTAAACAAAAGTTGTAGAGTACGTTCCCGCCTACGCGTGGATATAAAGAACATTGAAAATGGAGCTCGTATGCGAAAGATACGAATTTTTGAAGTCGGAGTATGAATTTGCGAAATCTGATGCAAGACACGATGACGTGGCACGATCCCAGCCTTCCCTTGCTCCCCACGGTCTCGCATCCGATGAACGCCACGTAGCCTCGCAACTACGCCCCGCGTCCGAGGTTGGGTACGCCCAGCGTACCTTGGTCTTATCCGGGTCAGATGCGAGTGCGAGCCAGCTGTGCGAAGCTGGCACCCTTATCCGAACTACGCCCAGCGTAGTTGAGTTGTACGCCCAGTGTACGGTCCGAAGTCCGGCCCTATAAATAGGATGCGAATTCTCTCGGATTTTCACACCTTTCTCACTTCTCTCTCTAACTTCTTTCTCTCTCTAACCCATTTGAACTCCCCTAAACCCTAGGAAAAACCCCTACCACCCGAAGGAAGCCCCGAGGCTCCCGGAGTCCCAAGAAAAAGGGTCTTTCGGTTCGGAAACGATGCTCCAAGCGAAGCCCGGTTTTTCTTTAAAACCCGCTGTAAGTGAGCTACGCCTATGAAATTTTTAATATAACTTTTAAATAATTATAGTAATGTTATTAGGTCCTTAAAATAATTATTTGGGCTATTATTATGAGTTATATTGAGTGTTATTTAACGCTTATATAATAATAATAATAGCTAGACTATTAATTAGTCGCGGTTAACGTTAGACTAAACCCTAGTGGTATTGATACTAGGTTTTGTCGAGGGAAAATTATTTTGAGATAACGAAGTGCTGTTCGAGTGCCGAGTCACCACCTTTTCAAGTGAGTGCATAGTTACTTTCATCTTACACATAGATATGAAGTATTTTATATAAATTACGTGCTATATGATTTAAACTGTATATGTATTTATATCTATATAATATGTTGGGTAAAACATGGGTAGATGAAATATGAGTTGGATGATGAGTTGAGAGGTGATATAGACCATGAGGTAAGGGTGAGAGGTGGACGATGTGAGAAGCCTTGTTCCCAAATGACGGCCCCGTCATCTAGCAGAGTATGGATGACAACCACAGACTATTCTAGACAGTCCAGTGGAACCCTAGCAGGCTCGCAACCTGTAGGTGTTGTGAACGATGTGTTCACCCGGTGTACTCTAAACCCTGGCGATCATGCAGACTTGGTGCCTAAGCCTTGGCGATCATGCAGACTTGGTGCCAAAGCCCTGGCGATTATGCGGACTTAGTGCCTGTTGTATAAACCTTGGTGACTATACAGAGTTAGTACCTAAACCCTGGTGACTATGCGGACTTAGTGCCTGTTGTATAAATCCTATGCAGATGTAACATCCCAATTTTCAAGTCCAAAAATTTCTTTTTAATTAACTGACTCATAAAAACATTCATAAGAAAATACTGTGAAAACACATTATCTCATGAAACAATGTATCATGTCTGAAACCCAAGTTATAAAATAATAACATATCAGAGTACAATCCCAGAAAACTCCATGCGGAAATCATGTGTGTGTGTGATGCGATGCTACGCCGCCGACTCCTTCCCCTTAGATGAAGAGGTACCTGAAACCAAAACTGAAACCGTAAGCACAAAGCTTAGTGAGTTCCCCCATCATACCACATACCATACAATAACATCGGTATCTTCCAACCGGTAATCATCGTCGGTATCTTTCAACCGGTAATCATCATCGGTATCTTTCAACCGGTAATTGTCATCGGTATCTTTCAACCGGTAACTGGGGACTATTCCACCCCCTCCCACTAGCATACAACAATAAGATATAAACATACAGTCAGGAATATCCGGGTACTAACCTACCCTTCGGTCCTAAGGACCGCTATCAGGGAAGCTAATCCCTATTACACACGTAAAATATCATACAGATAAAACTCATGACCAAAGCACGTAACCAGACCAAGATAATTATCACAAAGACAATCATCTTCTAAATACTCCTCTTTGGTAGGCCGACATTGTGGCCTTAGACCCACCCCTACTGGAAGGTAACTCACCTCGTACAAGTAGCTGCTGATAATCTGTGCGGGAAACCTCCGTCCGCTGCTGCTCCGGAAATCCTCCGGCTACAATCCCGACAAAACACTCAGTTAGAGACGGATATCTATTCTTAGGGTAAAATGACCATTTTACCCCCAACCAAGTCCAAGACAAAGTCAACTTCCAGTTGACCCAACTCGCCGAGTTGGGTCGTCAACTCGTCGAGTCCCTTCCCTTTACATGTCCTTATCCACGACTCGACTCGTCGAGTTTGGCAACGACTCGACGAGTTCCCCTCCTTACGGACATCAATGGACCTTCATCCGACCCGCCGAGTCGGATGAACACTCGCCGAGTTCACCTTCAACTGATGAACAAGTCCTGACCTTGACTCGCCGAGTTGTATGAACAACTCGTCGAGTTCATCTTCAAATATAAGGAGATTGCCTTGGACTCGCCGAGTCTGTTCTAGCACTCGTCGAGTCCCATGAACTCCAGGTCTAAAATTAAGTCCAATGCGTTGGGTCACTCTTTCTGTCCTGCTACAACCCTTCTAACACCCAACTGAGTCCTTTTGACCCTCAACAGATATGGGACTCAAAGCCTTGGACTCGTCGAGTCCCAAGAACGGACTCGCCGAGTCGATGACATCCATACCCTAAATCCTCGAATTCTGATGCACAACACTTGACCAAAAGGTAGATCTAAGCTCCTTCAATCGTTCTAGCACGTAAAGTTACAAACTTTACGTGCATGCATGGCACTTTGAACTCAAAAGGACATAAAATGAGCTCTTATGATGCATGGGACCTTTCTTGGGTGCAAAAGCAACCCAAATCTGCCTTGTGGATCTTCCCAAGTGCTAGGTCCGAAGTCTTGACCCCCAACCATGTTTGCAATCATGGTTGGTTACCAAAATGACTTATAAAAGCCCTAAATCTTCCCAAAAAGGGATCTATCAAATGAAAGAGCAAGATACAGACTTTATACCTTTCAAAGACTGCAAATGATGAACCAAACTTGAATCCTTCAGTCTCCTCTTGATCCTTCTATGCTCTTCCTTCTTCCTTGTGAACAAAACCACCAAAAATCACTCAAAAGCTTTAAATCTTGCACCAAAACACTTAGGGTTTGCTATAGAGGGTTTCTGGGAGCATAAAGGGGAAATGGAGGCTGTATAAGGTTGTTTAAATAGGGTGCAAACCCTCAGATTAGGGTTTTGTCCATACAGAGCCTACTCGTCGAGTCCGAGACCCGACTCGACGAGTCCATCACTTAAATCTCGCGTCTCATCCCGCTTATACTCGGCGAGTTGGTCCTTCAACTCGCCGAGTCCAAGGTCAAAAATGCAAAATACTTAAATAAAATACATACCAGGAACCAGGTGCTACAGCAGACTTAGTGCCTAAACCCCGGTGACGATGGACTTCGTGCCGATTCCTTAGGATGATCCTTAGGAATGAATGAACGAGGAATAGTTTATTCTTAGGGTAGATCCTTCAGAATAAAGAAGATAATGGGGATGGGTAATTGGGTTGATTGTTTTATGTTTAAACATAATAATTATATTATTGTGGGTTGAAAACCCTATGTACTCACCAGGTTTCCCAACCTGACCCACTCAAGCTTATTTGTATCACAGGTGTCGATATGAAGCTACTTACACTAAGGGATTTAAAAGAGATATAGACCACTAGTGTAAATGAATGTAAGTTCTGTTTATGCTTATGTTTCTGTATTGACGATGACATCCCAAATGTTTTGAAAATGAATAAAAATACATTTCTTCGGAAATGCTTTGATAATGTATTTATCATGTTTTTCTGGGAACAAATTCCGCAACATTTTTATTAAAAGAGGTACTCTGATTTTTATAAAGCATAAACAAAATCGGTGTTTTCTGGCCGTGAAAATGGGGATGTCACAATTGTCGTCTTGGACATGTCAACAAGAAGCGCATAGCCCAACTCCAAAAGGATGGAGTGTTGGAGTCATTCGACCTTAGGGACGATGACGTGTGCGAATCTTGTTTACTTGGAAAGATGACCAAGTCACCCTTCACTGACACTTGTGCGAGGGGTGAGGGTTTATTGGACCTCATACATACAGATGTATGTGGACCATTTAGATCCACCACAAGGGATGCCTGCCGCTTCTACGTGACTTTTACCGATGATTATAGCAAATATGGTTATATCTACTTAATCAGGCATAAGTCAGAAACCTTTGAAAAGTTCAAAGAGTTCAAGCGAGAAATGGAGAATCAGTTGGGCGGGAAAATTGTTTCCCAATTGACGCCACCTAGGACACCATAGTTGCATGGTGTGGCTGAGAGGCGTAATCGAACCTTGATAGACATGGTTCGTTCCATGATGAGTCGTGCTTCGCTACCAATCTCATTATGGGGGTATTCCTTAGAGACTGCCGCCCATATCCTTAACTTAGTCCCTACGAAGAAGGTTGCCAAAACACCTCACGAGACGTGGACAGGGAAAGCTCCCTCGTTAGCACACATCAAGGTTTGGGGTTGCGAGGTTTTCGTAAGACGAGAGACTCACGACAAGATCGAACCTCGTAGTGAGCGATGTATTTTCATCGGCTACCCACAGAAGTCCTTTGGATATCTCTTCAATAGACCGAGTGACAATGTTGTCTTCATTGCGAGCAGAGGGGTTTTCCGAGAGCGAGAACTCATAAGCCAAGGGGACAAAGAGCTTCAAGAGTCGAGTGATGAAGGAACCTCTAACACTGGCGCTCAACCCGAGGAGGAAACTTCGATTGAACCGATTGACGAGTCATTACCTCTTAGACGTTCCGAAAGAGTTAGGGTTTATCCCTAGTTATATGGTTTTCATATTACTACAGAAGGGGATACGTATATTAGTGATAGTACACTAATAAGTTTGGACGAACCTAACAGCTATAAGGAAGCCATGGCAGGCCCGGAGTCTGCAAAGTGGAAAGAGGCGATGGACAGCGAGATTCAGTCCATGTATGACAACAAAGTTTGGAATTTGGTTGATAATGTACCAGGTCGTAAGACGGTCGGGTGCAAGTGGATCTTCAAGAAGAATACCGACATGGATGGTAATGTACACACCTATAAGGCACGATTAGTTGCGAAGGGTTTCACTCAAACTCTCAGAGTTGACTATGATGAAACCTTCTCACCAGTTGCGAAGATAAAGTCTATCAGGGTAATGCTAGCCATTGCCGCATTTCATGATTATGAAATATGGCAAATAGATGTCAAAACCGCTTTCCTTAATGGGAAGTTGGCTGAGGATGTTTACATGGCTCAGCCAAAGGGTTTTGTTAATGTGAAGCATCCCAATAGAGTGTGTAAGCTTGAGAAGTCCATTTATGGACTTAAGCAAGCATCTCGCAGATGGAATCTTTGTTTCGATGAGAAATTTAAAGAGTTTGGCTTTCTGCGAAGCGAAGATGAATCATGTGTATATGTCAAAGCCAGTGGGAGTATAGTAAGCTTCCTCGTATTGTATGTCGACGACATACTACTCATAGGAAACGACATCCCGACACTGCAGGAAGTTAAGTCCTGGTTTGGGAAGTGCTTCGCTATGAAGGACCGCGGAGAGGCTGCCTATATTTTGGGAATAAGGATAGTGAGAAACAGAAGTAAGAGACTAATAGGACTTAGTCAGAATAATTACTTGGACAAGGTACTAAAACGTTTTAGTATGGAGAATTCAAAGAAGGGGGAGTTACCAATCCAAAGTAATGCCAAGTTGAGTAAGACTCAAAGCCCGAGTACCGAAGTCGAGATAGCAGAAATGAGTCGAGTACCATACGCTTCCGCAGTTGGCTCGATTATGTATGCTATGACATGTACTCTCCCTGATGTGGCCTTCTCTTTGAGCATGGTCAACAGATATCAGGGAAATCCTGGCCAGGCACATTGGACCGCAGTCAAGAATATTCGTAAGTACCTTCGGAGGACCAAGGAATGATTTCTAGTCCTCGATGGGAGTAATGACTTAAGGGTGCGAGGGTATAGTGACGCCAAGTTTCAAACCGACCGGGACAACTACCGTCCACAGTCGGGCTGGGTCTTTACCCTAAATGGAGGAGCAATGACTTGGAAGAGTTCCAAGCAGGAGACCGTAGCCGATTCAACGTGCGAATCAGAATATATAGCGGCGAGCGAAGCGTCAAAGGAGGCAATATGGTTGAAGAATTTCATCGGAGACCTTGGAGTTGTGCCAGCCATAAAAGAGCCTATGGAAATTTTCTGTGATAATGAAGGAGCAGTTGCCTTGACCAAGGAACCCAGGGATCATGGCAGATCTCGATATATCGACAGAAAATATCACTTTATTCGACATCGGGTGGAAGAAGGACTCCTCGTGGTGAAGAGTGTATCGTCAGAGGATAACCCAGCAGATCTGCTTACGAATGGATTAAGCAGAGTTAAGCACTTGCAGCACGCTAGGAGAATCGGGCTGAAGGACAATATTAGTTTAGATTAGATAGTTTAGAAACGTGTAATAGATAAATTGTAATTAACATTCGATGATTAAATAAAAGAGTATTCTTTATTGGTAATGTTACTTTCTTATGTTAATTATTTACCTATTGTTTCATTTTGCATGTTTTGACTTCCTGAATAATAAGATTATTCGAACGGTCCACAGTCGTTCATATGTTGGAAGTAGGTATGAATGAAGACTGTTAATTATTTACCTATTGTTTCATTTTGAAAAAGTTTGCTACAACTTTCATGAGTGCTTATGAACTTGATTTGAGCATTGGAATAAACCCGCGCTTGCTGGAATCACTTCATGGAATTTATCACGAGTGATCGCAAGTCGATAAAGGGGACTGGAACTGTCAATTGTGTGATAGTTGATTTGGACTGAGAATCCTTTGGGATTAAGGGGTGGACAAAAATAGAGTGGGAGCCCATCTAATTTTCGTCCAGGGCCTTATTCTGGAAGATTCTTTGGACTGCTTAAGGCCTAAGCTATCCAATTAGGGTTTTGACTGAAACCCTAGCAGCACAAGTATAAATAAACCCCTTAGGCTTCAGAAATCGGCTAACCCTATTCCTAAGAGTACAAGAGCCGAATTCTAAAGCCTCCAACCTCTCTCCAAGATCATCTTTTTGCTATTGGTGTTTGTAAGCCATTAGAGGAGTGACATTTGTGACTCTAAGCTCCAAGGCTAAAGATTCAAGCTTTCAAGAAGAGGTAATCATCTAGATCTGTTTTGTTATGTTAATTTCGAATTATACCTACTAGATCCAGGGTTTGCAAGACTTGGATGAATGCATGTACAATAGAGAAACCTAGATCCAAGCATTAGGGTTTGCATGAGCACATATGATGTTCTTTTGGCTTAAACTCATCATTATAATACCCAAATTCTTGAAACCATGTTTTCTCATTTGAATGTGGTGAGACCACCTACCGTGCCACCTCAATGCCCATATATCCCGACGTGGGAAGAGCTTTGGATGCCGAGAGGAGACTGGGCTGGAACAAGCGGAGTAAACGAGGATGAAGATGACGATTGATCGTTTCGTTTATTTGAGTTTATTTGAGTTTATTCTAGTCTTAGTTTTTGTTTGGTTTGTTTTTGTGTGTTTTGGGATTGTAAAACAATTAAGATATTATGTTATTTTCTCTTCTTTGGTTGTTATTTTCATATTTGCTAGGAGCCGCATGAAAAGGATGTCGAGATATGAGTGCGTATATGTTTAGCCGGGAGTGTTTAAAGTCGAGAGTCAAGACCCACAATTTAAAATAAGTGTGGGGTGAGTCAAGAGAGAAGATAGAGTTAGAGAAAAGAGTCCAAAATAATAGGGTTAGAAGAGTCTTAAACCATTAAGACATGAGGTTGAGTGCAAGAATTGAAAGAAGAGTTGGAGGAAATTTATTTCTGGGTTTGCAGTTTTCACGCCGTGAATCTTTTAAGATTCAACTCGTGAACCGGTAAATGATGACTTCCCAGAATCCGCTTCACCCCGACTTCGCCTCGTAAATTTTATACCCTCACGGCATGAATCTATATTTTTCATAAAAATGAAAGATCATTGTTGCATATTCCTTATGTGGATCACCACCATTCTTCTTGGGATTATTATGGAGATTATTATGACTCATTTTCTCTACCATGCAATGTGGCGTATGTTTTCCCACATTCTATATGTTGTCGGCATATTTGCATATCTCACGTGTTCAAGATCCAAGTTCCTTATTTGAAGAAGTCCATATTCAAGATCCACAATTTTCCACACATTTAGAGTTCGATCTCGCCATTGCTATCCCAGGGGAGTCTGTTCCTTTTTCTCCCTTTTATTGTTTTATATTATTTTTTATGAATACAATGAGGGCATTGTATGTCATAAGTGTGGGGTAGGGGTCGAAAAAGTAAATTGCTAGGAAATTTTAAATTTTAAATTTTTAATAGATTTGAAATAATAATCTAATAATTAATCTAGTAATGATAATTTGAACTTAAGTTGCTAGTATTATATGGGATGATCCAATGCGACCTCAAATGTTTAATTGAGCCAACATATGTTATAGTATATTTGTGGCTTACCATTTCCTAGTGAAAAGTCATGAGTTATGAAAACTAATCTGGTAGTTTATATGACATAATATGTTTTGCAGCCTAAACCTGAAATCTATCCAGAAAAGCTTATGTAGTCATTGCACTTAGACTAATGCCTCTAACCAATAAAGGTTGAAGTTAAGCGCCCCTGATTAAGCATGTAGGTTTTTGAGTGAAAAAAATGAGATACATGTAAAAAAACGAGAGAAATTACCAAAAAGTGAAAAAGTTGAAGAATTTTTGGAGCAATCAAAGTATAAAGTATGAAGATCAAAGATCAAAAATTCAAAAAATTCAAGAATTGAAGATACCAAAAATCAAACAAAAAGGTGGTGAATTCAAAGAAATCAAAGATGAAATATTCAAGAAAGTGAAGAATTCAAAAGCTGCATGGTGGTATCGAAAGTTGTAATTTCTAGATTATGTATGCTTGGGTAGCTTTACAAAAATTACCTTGAGGTTAAGAAAGATTTCTGAGGATTGATTCAGAGGGTTGCAAAAATGAATGTCGTATAAGCTAAGGGGTGAAGGTTCATAAGGATTGTGAGTATTTAGGATTGGGAGGTTATTAAGATTTTAGACGCAAATATGCGCATTGAGGTCTTGGTATAATGGTTGGGCTTGAAATGGATTGCTCTATATGATGTTAGTAATAAGGGTTTGAATTTAAAAATAATTAGATTTGCTTGAGGGCAAGCAAAGAATAAGTATGGGGTATTTTGATATTGCCATATTTATACATGTTTTTAGGCAATATTTAAGTACATTTTAATTAATATTTTGGTCATTTGCATGGAATAATGATACTTATAAGGTTAAATTATGTTTTACAGCAAAAAAGAAGACATTTTGAAGAAAATGGACTAAAAGCGTCAAAGAATGGAACTTTGGAGGTTAAAGGCTTGAAAGACAAGGAATTCAGAAAAATACGTACTCACGAGGTGAGTATTAAAAGATTCATGACGTGAGTTAGGCCTTCTAGAAGATAAACATCGCAGATTAGGAATCCGTGTTGAATACGGATATCTACTGGATTCACGAGGTGAGCCTTCAAAGTTCACGACGTGAATCGGGCAAAATCCAAAACTATATATATCCTTGATCCCTACAACTTGAGAGAGGTTGGCTGACTTGGAAAGGTTTCAGAAGTCGAAAATCATAGAAAAAGAAGGCCTGGAAATTGTTCTTAACACCAAGGAGGAAGAAGAAGTCATAATTCGATATTTAGTTTGGTATTTTCAATATGTTTTTTACTATGGATTTTTTGTGTTTATTTGTTAAAATGTGCAGCTAAATCTAGCTTCTTCTGTTAGCTAGATGAAGTTGGAACTCATGGTTTTATTCTATTAATCTAGACTTTGCTTGTTGGTTATGTCTTGTGTTTGATTGGTATACCTAGCATGCTTGATTTGGTATTAGATTGCTTTAATGTCTTATTCTGTGTAGTTAATGACCATTAATCTGCATGAATTTGAATACCTAGTAATCTAGTGAACATTAGGTTATTAGAACTAAGATCGAACCAATCTTAGATAAGTAATTGAATTATTAAATTAGGTTGTGCTTGAGAACTCATATTATGACCATAATTTGTGTTTGTCAACTCAATCTTACATAGCTCCGATATTGTTTAATAATTGATTCTGTGTTAAATTATGTGTGGCCATACATAGATCTACATGAATTAATTAATATTAGTAAATTTAGAACTGAATTGCAAATAATGTTTTAATTGGTAACCAACAAGAGTAGTTATAATTAACTTATAAACCATTGAGGGAAAGTGGATTCGAACTAACATAAGTGTTTTGTTTATTGATTGAATTGTGTTAAGAAATTAACTTCGTCTAATCTTGCAAAATTAGACAAAACCACTACTTTACTAGGAAATTAGGTTAATTTAATAGTAGTTAAATTAATTAGTTAAAACTGTTCCTTGTGATTGACACCCGACTTACCTAAACTATTCTATAATTTGACTAGGTACACTGCCTAGGTGCAATTTAGTTAGTTAAGTTAGTTAGGTTAATAATTTAAAATTAGCTGTAGCTATTTGCACGCATCAAGTTTTTGGCGTCGTTGCCGGGGTACGACTTATTTAATTGTTGATTTATTTGCTTTAGGTTAATCGATCCTTTTTGTGGGGTAAAACCTGAAAAAAGTTATTTTTTTTTCTTTTTCAACTTAGTAATTTTTTGTTCAGAACCGAACTCACGACGTGAGCTTTATAAGCTCACGACGTGAATCCATCCATTTTTCTTTTTCTTTGTTTTTCTGTTATCGTTCAGTTTTACGTTTTTATTTGTGTTTATTTTGTAGTAGTTAATGATCAGAGGTTCCAACACACCTTTGGTACCACCACTTGAAGATCCAGAGTCGACCATTCACAAGAAGACAGATAAGAACGAAGGAGTAAACCAAACACCAAAGAAGTCGCCTTTCAAAGATCTAAACTCGGTTTTGGGGAAGAAGAAAGGGAAGAACACGGGAGAGTCAAGTACTTCATGAAAGGACAAAAGCAAGGAAGAGAGCTCTGATCAGATAACTAACCCACAAGAATCCGAGTATGAATCCGAGCCTGAATTTGCATTAGAAAGAAGTGAGCCCGAAGACGAGCCAGAAAACAAGATGGCAAACATTGCGGATATGTCCATGGGAGCTTACAAGAAGCGAATTAGAGATGATGCTGGTCTTGGCCTAGTGCAGCCTGCAATTCCTGCAACTGCCACATTCGAGTTGAAAGGACACATCCTTACTGCACTTAAGGATGTACCATTTTCTGGAAAGGATCATGAGGATGCTTAGAAACATTTAGATGAAGTAAATGACATAGCAGACTATTTCAATGTCCCAAATGTTCCTAGAGAGACAGTATTGCTAAGGATGCTCCCTGTTACTTTTAAAGGAGCTGCAAAAGACTGGTTGAAAGCACTTCCACCTGGTTCAATCACTACTTGGGCACAAATGAAAGAGCAGTTTCTAGAACAATTCTGCCCACCATCCAAGATATCAAAACTCAAGAAGGCAATAGCTAACTTTGAGCAAAACCAGGGTGAGTCACTATATGATGCATGGGAACGCTATAAAGGGTTACTAAGAAATTGCCCTCAAAACGACGTCAACATTCAACAAGAAGTATCCATATTTTATGATGGGGTGACTTTCATGACGAGGCAACTCCTTGATTCTCAAGGACCACTTACAAAGAAAAATCCGGGTGAAGTAAAGGAGTTAATTGAAGAATTTGCAAAGCATTCTCGTAAGTACCACAATCAAAGAAACGAGGGAGTTAAAGGAAGTGGGGGTGGAAATTCTGCGGACATGGCTGCTGTAATGGCCATGCTTAATACAATGAAGAGGATAATGACAAAGATGGACCAGTCAATACATGCTATTAGAGTTGGATGTGAAAGGTGCAATGGTCCACACTTGACCAAAGACTGCCACTTAGATGATAACAGGAACATAAGAGCTCAAGTTTGCTACTCAAGCGGGGATAAATATGATGAAGACTGGAGAAAACCAAAGAAGGAGTGGCTGCCATATGATGAATACAAGAAGCAAAAGAGGAAAAATATAAGCAGACAGGCCGAGGCTTCTTCCAAAAAGAGCAACCACCAGCCGAGAAGAAGGTTGACTTCAAAAACATGTTAACTCGATTCATGGAAGTTTCCGAGAAAAGGCATGATGATACCGATGCAATGCTGAAGGAGCACATGAAGATGATGAAAGAACAACATGCAATGATGATTGATCAGCAAGCCTCATTAAAAAATCATCAAGCATCGATCTATATGTAATGCCCTGTTCCGAATCGATTCCTAGTCTGAGGCTGTGGCCCGAAGATTGATCATCATAAGGATTAGGGCTTTTAAAAAGGTTTGATCTAGGCCCATTTGGGTGCGGGTGATGTATTAGAAGTGATCTGGGTGTTCGGTTCGTGTTTTAGAGCCTAGGGGTATTTCGGTAAAGTGTCACTTCGGGCTTTTGTGGAAAATGGATTTTTGTTCGAAAGGTCTTAAGAAAGGTTTGAGTTGTTAGAAGTGTAGGGCTTCTCGTTACCTTTTCCGTTGATATAAGGATCGTTGGCATCGGGCTTATAAAGAAGAAGTTATGGCCTTCGGAACTTTCGTGGGTTTCAGGCTCAGTCGAGTACGCGGGGCGTACACAAAGCGTACGCGGAGGATACTAGTGAAGAAGGCAGTACGTGGGGCGTACGCTGGACGTACTGACCAGGATGGTCACGAATGTTCTTAGGAGTACGCTGGGTGTATGCCAGTCAGATCAGAACCCTATTTAAGGGTCTTGGACCCTATTTAAGCTCCTTATCTCATAACCTAACCCTAATATCTTCAGCCTTCATCACTCTAAACACTAGAAATCGACCCATAGCCCCCATTTGAGTGATTGTAGAGCTTCAAAGTGATTTTTGTGTGTTTTGGAGCTTGAGGAGGAAGAAGGAACTTCTTGAAGAGTCATTGTTTGATTTGGAGCTTTTGGATCCAAGCTTTGTGCACCTAGATCTATCTTCTGGAGGTATAAAGTCTTAACCTTGACAACTTTTTCATGTAGATCTAGCTAAGTGGTACATTGTTATGGTTTTGGTCCCTTGAGGTGGTTCTTGTGAGTAAAAGTTACTCCAGAACCTTTGAGCTTCATATTTGGCCCTTATTGAGGTTATGGAGTCATAAAGTTTGGATCTTGATGGGTATAAACCTTCCATGCATGATTTGGTAGTCATTTGATGAAGTTTGGGATTTAGGGTTTTGATTTGGGCCCCATTGAGTTATGCTAAGTCATAAAGCTGGAAACTTTATGACTTAAGAAGTCGCTTGAAATCAGATCTGGAAGTTTGGACGGAGGTCTTAAGGTATTAAGAAGTTTTAAGACATTTTGGGAGTGATTTTGACCTTTTGGAATTCATCTTTGGTGTTTGGGCTTCATTAAGCCATGCAAAGGCTTAAAGCATTCGACTTTGTGGATCAAGTCACTTATATTTGGCTATTCTGAGGTGTTGGACGTCTTGACTTAATGGATTAAGAGCTAGAATTGAAAGTTGGTCATCAGGAGGAGTACGTTGGGCGTACAAGCCTATACGCGCAGCGTACACGCTCTTAAGCCAGTACGCTTAGTGTACAAGCTGAGTACGCCCCGCGTACTCAACAGAGTGGGCTATCGGGTTTTGGGCTTCAGTTTGGGCCATCTGTTTGGGCCTTGATGCTTGGGCCCTAATGGACTATGTGAGTAGTTGTATTTTGGACTAATTCGCGGATTGGACCTTAGGACAAGGCCCATGAAAGGGTTTGGGCCCAATTTGGAAAATTAGGCCATTAGTGGGCTTTTATGGATTTTGGAGTTTTGTGTTGATTGGTTTTGGGCTTGGTCCTTAGTTATGTATCTTGTTGGGCCAGGGGTAAAATGGTCATTTTACCCCAAGTATGGATTATGGATCATAGTATAGAACCCAATTCCTAATTGGGTGATATTTTGGTATTGATAGCTCGAGGAGTTGCCAGGACAACAACTAAGGATTTCTTGCAGTGGACTTCAGCAGTTCGAGGTGAGTTACCTTCCAGTAGAAGTGGGTCTAAGGCCACAATGTCGGCCTACTGGTAGGAGTTGTTGTTAGATAATTGTCTTTGTGATAATTATCTAGGTTTGCTACTGTATGATATGTTTTACATGCTAGTATAATATGATGTTATGTGATAGTAGTAGTAAGGGGAATAGTCCCCGGTTATCGGTTGATAGGGTCGAAGGGGTAGTATAGCACCCAGCCATGCTAGACAGTATGATTATGTTTTATTATCATGTGGTAGTAGTAGGGGGTGAAATAGTCTCCGTAACCGGTTGAGATAAACCGGTGGGGTAGGTCGGACACCCCAGTATGTCTGACAGGGGTAGGTTAGACACCCCGGTATGCCTAGCAGGGTAGGTCGGGCACCCAGATATGTCTGACAGTATGTTTACTGTATGGTATGCGGTATGATGGGGGAACTCACTAAGCTTTGTGCTTACGGTTTACGGTTTTGGTTTCAGGTACTCGTTTTCAAAGGAAAGGAGCTGGCTTGATCGCAACGCATCACACTATGTTTTCCGCACATGAGATCTTTGGGATTACACTCTGATATGGATTTATAATAATGTGTTTTGATTATTGACACTTTGGTTTTGACATGAGATATTATTATGAATGTTTTTATACTGTTGGTTTTATATAATAACTTAATTAAAATGAAATTTTTGGTCTTGAATTTTGGGATGTTACAAGTTGGTATCAGAGCCCTGGTTTGAGGGATTCGGACACACTCTCGGGTGTGTCTGGACTCATATCTAGGGTTTGAAAGATTTTTACAAGAAATTAATTTTCTAAAAATTAAAATAAAGAGTTTTGATAAAGAACAAGGAATCTGATGCGTGCAATCAGCCGAGCTCAAGTAAGTTTTCCCCAAGATACCCATACATGTTATGTTATGTTATGTTATGTTAAGTTATGTTATGTTATGTTATGTTATGTTATGTTATGTTATGTTATGTTATGTTATGTTATGTTGTGTTATGTTATGTTATGTTATGTTATGTTATGTTATGTTATGAAGTGAGAATATGTGAACTGCATGCTAGATTAGGGCTAAGGATCTAGGAAGGATGCCTTATATGCCTATTATATGTGCTTGTAGACCTGTATGCTAGTACTGATCAGTCAGTGATAGGATGGCCTGTTTTGGGTATGCCTGATTGTATGAGCCGTTGAATTGCATGTACAGATTCCTGATTAGAGGATAGAATGGTTTGATTGGATCATGTTGGTTAGAATTTCCATTGTCTGAATGCTGCTTGCTTTGTGCTTTGTGGGACTTCTAGTCATGTGAGTTAGCTACTAAGTGAATATGCTAAGTCACATGGGACACATACCCGATAATCTCAGAGTGATGGACTTGACCCTATTGCGCAGCTCTCGTTTGAGTCTAACCGTTCTAGGGATGAATCTTTTACTCGAAGGATTATTTGATCTCTGTTGCATGTGGCTATATTCATAAGGTAGCTAGTTGACATTACTGGGAATCTTTCAGCAGCTGAGGACTGTGTGGGTTCGGGAACCTAGGGAAAGCCTAGGATAGGATTAGTGCTGGGAAGGGTATTAGTGTAAGGGACTTGGTGGAGTTGAGGCAATATTTGATGAAAGTACGGATAGATGTGGAAGGTAGTAGGGGCCCATACTACTGAAATAGGTCATCAACCCACTCTTTCGGCTATCAGTCACTTCAGGAAGTCGAATCTTCCAAGCATTTAGAGTTTTTTTTTTTTTTTTTTTTGAATTACTCTACAGTGTTTGACAGGCAGAAGAACAAACAAGACAAATATAAACTCAATCTTTTGGAGATTACTAACGATGAAGAAATTTCGCGACCTACATAATCCATTAGGTTAAATCAAATCCTACATAATCCATTAGGTTACATCAGATCCTTTTGGAGATAATTAATAAAAATAGTTTAAAACAATTTGACTATATAACACTCCAAAATTTCAATTTTAACCTAAACATAACCTTATTTTCGATTTTGATAAGAACAAACAAGAAAAATATAAACTCAATCTTTTATGTAGTGCAAATATCATTTAAGCATGGCTATGATACCACATATAGGTTTCTATATACTTCTTAGATTAATTATCATGACAACGGAAACATACCAATTTAATCTAAGGCAAACAAAAACTGAAATCTACGAGGATCTTTAACCTAATTGATATTAACAACTACAGTAGAGATATAATTACTAAACTTTAGCAAAACCAATTTGCTTAAAGACCTTTGATATAGATTTTGAATTCTTCAACTAGCCAAGGAAGAGTAACGAAAATAGGTTACCTCTAATGGTTCACACCCAACAATACCAAACTATTTGATGTAAGAAAATAACCCTTTGAACAATAGAGGTTGACCAATGACTTAATGAGAGAAGAGAAACTCTAAGAATGCTTAGATTGGGACGAAAATATGGAGTGCATAGGAAGGAGTATTTGTAGCTTTCAATAGCTTGCAGATAAAACATATTTGAATAATTAAATAATCATATTTAATTCAATTTTAAATCCTTATTATTTATTTAGCCTTAGACGAAATCTTCTAGGCTTATCCCTAAGAGAATTTCACCCACCTCCCTACGAGATCCAAAATGTTCCATATGCTCAACCATTGAACAATTAAAATTCACTCATTGAACAATTAACATTCACTCACTGTACCAATTCCACATTAATTCTAATTAAATCCAAACTAGTTTCTAATTAATTGATCATCACATGAATATTTAATAAACTATTTGTATCTATTTTGTAACATTCAAATACTATTTGGTTCATTGAGACAACCCAAAAAAGACTCTACTATTAATGGACAATCTTACCAATTTAGTTATGACATTGGGCTCCATTCCAACATTTCTAGACTTGGCACACATCGCGATCTTCCAAAGCACGCCACGATTTAGGGGTTTTCAAAAAACCCTTCTTCGTTTTTTCTTGATTTCACACATAATAACTTCTGAAAAAAGGATGTTACAACAGATTAAAATAAAATATGTTAATTACACAAAAAAAAAGTTTAAAGTTTAAATATAATTACAAAGTAAAATAGTTTATTATTAAAGAAAATGATTAACAAAGAAAGATATTCAGTAGAACGAAATATGAGACATTTGATTTCATCCATAACACATTAAAAAAACTTGTAGTTTTATAGGTTTGTGATATAATTACCAAACTGGTTCTATTTACCACTTTCAAAAACTAATAAAAAAATTAATAAATCGTTAAAATAGTCATCAATTTCAAAGAAATTGCTATAATAAGTATGAAATCATTAAAAAAAGTGACGTTGAAAAAGAATTATGTATTTTTTTTAGATGTTATCTAAGAAATTACATTTTTTTTGTCGATATCATATACGAAGTTATATATTTTATACGTAAGAATGATAAAATAAAACTAATATTTATGTTTTTTTGTTACAAATGAGAAAAAATTGAAGTTTTTGTGTTAAAAGCTTTTTTTTTTTTTTTGAAAAGGAAATAATTTTTGAAGATTTTGAACACAAAAATCTTTAATTATCATTATTATTATTATTATTATTATTATTATTATTATTATTATTACTTGTAATTTTCTTGGGATTTTTAGATTATTTTTTTAAAACGATATCATTATATGATTTTGTATTTAGTGTAGCAATTTTGCAGATGTGGAAATTGATGATTATTTTGATCACCCTCTCGAATTTGCTCAAATATTCGTAAATGAAATTAGCCAAATTTATTCTTTGTCTGTAATCATTAGATAAGAGAATGTGAAGGCATAGTCACTTGTACTATTACATGAAACTTTGATAAATATATTGATACATCTAGATAATCAAGAAATACACTAGATATCACAATTGATAAAAATTGGTTTTTGTTTGTAAATTCTAAATAATTTAATAACACATAAAAGAAATTTTTTTTTAACGGCAAATACAAATATATATTAAACAACTCCTAAATTATTCCATCTATGTCCACAATGAGACTTGAACCATTGACCTCAAGGTGGGAGAGCAACAGCAGATACCGCTGGGCTAGAAGACCGTTGGTAAGAAAATACATGTCTAGTCGGTTAATCTTTTGCATAATCAAACTTATTAATTACTAAAGTATTTAATAATATCATTATTACAAAATAAGAATAATAAAATGCGTCCAAATATTATTATGTTGAAAACTCGTGTTATTATTAGTATATAGTTCATTTTACTTGCAAATTACCCGGACACCCGTTCATTCTTTACAAAAAAAACACTGGAGTGTTATTCGAATTAAATAAATAAAACTGAAAAATGAAGAGGATGGGAGCGAGTTAACGGATAAAACGCTAAAAGCTGAAAAAGAAATAGAGATGTTAATGGCCTTGAGTAAACGGCGTTAGTGAGCAGTAGGAGATTAGGTGTAGTAGGGTCTTTGAGACTTTGACTGGTGAGGCCATACGGTTATTTGACGGCGAAAAGATTTGCAGTTTCAGTGCAGCTTTTTAGTACGAAACAGAGTAAAATTTTCAATAATTTTTTTTAACAAATATAAATTATGTAAATAGTCATGTTATTTTATTTTATTATTGAAAACGTATAAGAGCATTTTGACTTTTAATATTTTCTATTTTTATACTATTTATACAATTTATTGAAAATGTTTTTTATAATTGGATTATAATGTAAAGTCGTTATTTAGTGAATTCGTAACAGTAAACCAGGATGTGGTTGTCCTTTAAAAAAAAAAGTTGGTCGAATAATAATAATTGAATGTATATGTTATTTTTGAAAGAGAACTCTTTTATATGTTTGGTAACCAATATTATGAAAAACCGTATTGTTTTGGAAGGATTTGTTGACTTGTTATTAACAGTTTAGCCCATACCAAATGACTTATAGCCCAGTGATATTTGGTGTATTGAAATGAACTTTAGGGTCGGTCCGTTGATTTTGAGTACCCTATGTGAATAGTAAGAAAATAGGCCCCTAAATAAAAAGAAACTAGCCGATACCAAATGACTTGTAGTCCAATGATATTTGATGTATTGAAATGAACTCTAGGGCTGGTATGTTGATTTTGAGAGCCATCTGCGAATAGTAAGAAAATGAGCCCCTACATAAAAAAAAATTGATTAATAAAAAAAAATATGAGAAATTAGTAAGAGCAAAGATTCGAACGGTGGTTGATTAGTAACGGAAAAACAATATCAACATTTTTGGTTGATTAGTAAAGGAAAAACAATATCAACATTTTTAGTCAACTGATTAAGGACTTTTTGTTTTTATTTTTGCGAAAACATGTATATATTATCTAGATAAGTAGGAAATTGAATAACTAATTATAAAAGAATGGGAGGGAGACGAGAATCGAACCCTGGTCGTCTTAAAAGAGAGGGCATACGCGCTTCCCCTCATTCGGCTAAGCTATAAGAAATTTGGTAAAATTATTACGTAATTCGATAAATATTATATAAGAACCTAACATGTTTCCTCTAGTTGTATCTTCTCGATGGTTGTGGTATTCCCTTGAATGTTTGACAAACTCTTCTGTTAACGCCTTGATTGTAGCCAAATCCTTCTTCGGCATGGCTCCTTGAGAGTCAAGGAGCTGCCTCGTGGTCATGTTTATCCCATCATAGAAGACTGAAACTTGTTGTTGCACATTCAGGTCGTGTTGTGGGCAATTTCACAACAATCCCTTGTATATTTTCCATGCTTCGTACAAAGATTCTCCACCATTTTGTTGAAAGCTAATGACGTTCTTCTTTAATCTTGAAACCTTTGAAGGTGGGATGAAATGTTGAATGAATTCTTCTCGGAGATTGGCCCATATCGTGATTGCTCCAGTTGGAAGTAACTTTAGCCGGTCTTTTGCTGCTCATTTGAAAGTTACTGGAAGCATACTTAGCAACACTGTTTCGTATGAAACACTTGGAACATTGAAATAGTTTGCAATGTCCAATACCTCGACTATATGTTTGTGGGCATCCTCTTGGTCTTTTCCGTACAATGGGATATCCTTGAGCATAGCGAGAATGTTCCCCTTGAACTCAAAATTGATGGCAGCTGGAATTTCAGGTGGTACAAGACTCGACTCGTTGTCATTACGTATCCGCTTCTTGTATTCCTTCATGGTCATATCTGCAATGTTGGCCATCTCGTCTTCGGGTTCACTTTCTTGTTGTCTTTCCTCTTCTGATTATGGTTTGGGTTCGTATCTGCTCTCTTCATTGTCCAGTTTCCTTTTGAAATGGGAAACTAAAACTTTCTTTGACTCGTCTTTTCCTTCCTTCTTTTCTTTGTTGCTTTTGAGAAAAATAGACTCGGGATCCTTCAAACCAGGTACTGTACTAGATGAAGATGCTCAGGTCATATACTAACTGCAACAAAACAGAAAACAAACACTTAAAAAGAAAAAAAATAATAAATAAACAAAAAACTGACATAATAGTGCCCACGGGGTGGAAAGACAGGTCCGCAACGTGGCAACTGGGAAAACAGATAGATAAAAATTAAGAAGAACAGAACAAAAAATTAACTTTGTATGAAATAAATTCCACACAAAGGATCGTTAATAAATAGCAGAATAAATTAACTATAATAAACATCATTCCTCGACAATGATGCTAAAAACTTGATACATAATTTATATACTAGTTCTTTATTTATAAACCAAACCAATCTAGACTAGCTACCACATAATATGTAGTGTACCTAATCAAATAATAGAATAGTTTAGGTAAATTGGGTATCGAACGTAGGCAACAAGAATAATTAATAACGAAGATATCTATTAAAGTTAAGTAGTTAAAATAAGTAAATAAAGGGGGATTTTTCTCTGATTTTGTAAGTCTAGATTACTTAAAAGCAATTAACACAAGCAAATTAAACTTAAAAAGAAACATAAAATGGTTTTTAAGACAAGATTATAAAAATACTTTCATTTAGATGCGATTCACTCACTTCTATGGTCGATTTCATGGATAGTGCATTGGATTAAAGTGTTGTTGCTTACCGATTCCTAGAATGACTAGAATTATTATCAAAAGACTAATCCTTTAGTGTAGTAAGTTTATTTATTTAGTAATCAAGTGCATAAACAAACAAGTAAACTAGTATTGAGTTCGATTTATGCAAGACTAGAAATTATGATTGATATAAATGGTTATAAACATCAATCCAATACATGGATGTTTATCATATATTAACTTTCACATTAATTTACCAACTTCTTTATTTAACCCTACGTTTTTGGTAAAAACACTAGTCCTATAACCTTGTTATTCACAAAATCATAAGATACAAGAATAATAAGATAGATAGATCATCTAATCCCAATAAAATTAGCAATAAATAGAAAAAATATCATTAACATAGAAGGTTCTTTATCAAGCTAAAATAATGAATAAGCAACTAAGAAATAATGCAAATCCAATAAAGCATCACATAGCAAGTGAGATACTCTACCGTAAATGAAAGTTAGGGTTTTTAGCCTATAGCTACTAGAAACAAACAGATAAAAACAAAATTCACTTTGTAAGACATGATGTAAACAAAGAAAATAAGTGTTTACAAGTAATTTTGCCTATAGATCTCTTCAAAACCAAAATCTCAATCGCATTCTGGACTCCAAAGCCTCCAAGGGATGTCTCTAGTCTTCAAAACTCGACAAAAGCTTCCAGCATAAGTCAGGTTGAGATCAGATGCGTTCAATTTATAATTCCTGAAATTTTCCTCCCACGCCATGGAGAATAGGCTCCACGGCGTGGCACTCATTAAACCATAGTGCCACGCCATGACGTGGCACTCATCCCCAAGTCATCATTATGATTGCAAAAAACCTTCTCGCCACGACGTGACAAACAAATGTCCACGTTGTAGGACTTCAGAAACCATAGTATTTTGACTTCGGTTGTCTTGATCCAATTTTTTGTGCTTCCAGCTCTGCATTTTACTTCCTTTTGCTCCCGAGCATGTCTTTGCTGCTAAAAATACCGATTATAAACATATAAGCACCAGTTGTTCTAAAATAAGCACAATTATAACTAAAAATATTAAGATAATGCATAAAATATATGAACTAATATGTCAATATGAAGTATATTCTAAGTGTTTATATGTTTGTATTTCTATTGTTAGCACTCGAGGAGGAGGTTCTGGTTCATGTTCTGGTTCTAGCTCTGGTGCCTAACCAATTGATAAGAGGATACACGAGTTCATGATGTCAGAGATAACTCGTGGTATACTGGATACGAATCCTGTGATGTTTGGTACCATTAAGGAGGGGATCATGGAGCTTTTGGATGATCTCTTAGGGGCCTTTCGTGCTGAGATTGCGGCGGGTCATTTGGGTGTACAAACTCTATCTTTGCGGGAGTTCAAGGCTTGTGCTAGAGTTCTTCTGCAAGAAGGGCCCCATTGCTAGCTGACGATGGATCACTGACATGGAGAATGCTAAGCGGATATGTGTCTGCCCCGAGGGGTAGAAGGTGATATTTCCATCTTGCCTTCTAAGGGATCGATTTTGCGACTGGTTAGAGGAGATTGGTCATGCTTTGGGATCTGAGGTCGTGGCGACCATTTCTTGGGATGAGTTTATGACGAGATTCAAGGCTGAGTTCGCACCTACTATAGAGGTGCAATAGTTGGCGAGGGAGTTTTAGGACCTTCTCCATACTACAGAGAGTATAGCGAAGATCACAGCTAAGTACAGGGAGAGAGCCTTGTTGGTTCTGCAGTATGCTTTGGACGAGGAGATGAGGAATACGGGATACCATGACATGATCAGATATGACATTCAAGAGTTTGTGAGCATATCGAGCTGGCAGACCCTGGAGAACATAATTGCTGGAGCCCGATAACAGGAGATTGAGATGGAGCTTCGAATGAAGCGCAAGCCGGAGCAGGTGCAGACAATAGTGGGCCAGACGAAAAGGCCCAAGAATTTTGATTCTTGTTCTAGGGGATAACAGAGATGTAGCCATTGCGGAAATTGCGGCAAGTCGTACGATGGAGCCTATCAAGCAACAGGTTTGAGTTGTTTTAGGTGTGGTTAGACTGCACCTTTTGGTGGGGATTCCCTTCGTGGAGCATTGATATGTTTCCGCTACAATCAGAAGGGGCACAAGAAGGCCGATTTCCTGAGATTGAAAAGAGGAGTAGTTATTATTCTCGTACCAGCCCCCTTAAGGATTACTGATGGCCGCCAGGTAAAGATGGAGACTCCTATGGTGAAAAGCAGGACATTCCAGTTGACAACCGAGGAAGCACGAGCACCACCAAATGTGGTTACGGGTATATATCTTTACCATGTATTTTACTACTTTCTTGTTTATGCTTATGTTATCTAATCATGTATAGGGACGTTTTTAGTCAATGGTATGACTGCTCATGTTATGTTCGATTCGGGTATGAACCGATCATTTATGTCATTTGCGCTTAGCAAGAAGTTTAACGATGCTCCAGGGACTTTGGATTATCCGTTGGAGGTGGATATTACTGATGATCCCTCAGTGAGCGCTTCAAACGTTCATTGGTGATGTGTTCTAAACATGTTCAGCAAGAGATATTCAATTGATTTGGTTCTGATTCCTCGACGAGGGTCGAAGGTTATTGTGGGTATAGACTGGTTGGGCCCCAATGGGGATCTGATTGATTGTGAGCACCAGTTGGTGAGAGTTCGAACCCCAAGTGGGAGAGAAATGGTTATTCATGGTGATGGTGCTCAGCGTGGACCAACTATCAGTTCAACTGCTAGAGCTAAGAGGTATATTCAGCAGGGGTGATCCGGATTCCTAGCTTATGTGGTGGATACATGAAGGGAGGGTAAGACGACTGTAGATTACATGCCCATTGTTCTGGACTACCCCAATGTATTTCCCGAGGATTTTTCAGGAGTGTCTCTTGAGAGGCAGGTTGAGTTTCTGATTTATCTGATTCTGGGTGCGTAACCAATAGCCAAGGCGCCCAATCGCTTAGCACCTCCGGAGATGCAAGAGTTTTCTACATAGCTGTAGGAGTTGTTAGACAATGGATTCCTAAGACCAAGCAATTCATGATAGGGAACACCAATCCTGTTTGTGAAAAAGAAGGATGGTTCACACATGATGTGCATTGACTATCGGGAGTTGAACAAGAAGACGGTGAAGAACTATTTTCCACTTCCGAGGATCAATGATTTATTTGACCAACTTCATGGTGCATCTTGGTTCTCCAATATTGATTTGAGATCGAGTTATAATCAGATGAAGGTCAGAGATGAGGATGTGAAGAAGACAGCCTTCAGGACTCGTTATGATAATTAAGATATTGTGGTGATGCCTTCGTGCTCATCAATACACCTTCAATGTTCATGGATCTCTTGAACCGGGTGTGCAAGCCGATGTTGGATCTGTCAGTGATAGTGTTCATTGATGATATCTTGGTCTATTCTAAGACCAATGAATAGAATGAGGAGCATCTGTGGGAGGTATTGGAGACCTTAAAGAGGGAGAGACTTTATGACAAGTTCTCCAAATGTGAGTTCTAGTGGCTCGAGGTGTAGTTTTTGGGGAACATCGCCAACCAGAAGGGTATATTGGTCGATCCAGCCAAGATTGAGGCAATGATGCAGTGGGAGGTTCCGATGACATCATCTGAGGTTCGGAGTTTCCTTGGATTAACAGGTTATTACAGGAAATTTATTCAAGATTTCTCCAAGATTGATGTTCCTTTGACCCGCCTGACGAAGAAGAATGTTACTTTCCGGTGGGGGGCTGATCAGCAGGCAGCGTTCGAGACTTTGAGGCAAATATTGTGTGATGCTTTGATTTTGACCCTGCCCGAGGGTATGGATGACTTTGTGGTTTATTCTGATGCGTCGATTTTGGGATTAGGAGCAATGCTTATGCAAAGGGGTCATGTGATTGCTTATGCTTCGAGGCAGCTGAAGCCTCACGAGGCGAATTACCATATGCACGATCTAGAGCTGGGGGATGTGGTTTTTGCCATCAAGATTTGGAGACATTTTTTGTATGGGGTCAGGTGCACTATTTATACTAATCACAAGAGTTTGAGGTATCTAACGGATTAGCCAAACATAAACATGAGGAAGTGTAGATGATTTGATTTGGTGAAAGATTATGACTACGGGATTTTATACCATCTTGGGAAGGACAATGTTGTGACCAATGCCTTAAGTCGCAAGGCAGCAAGTACACCCATCAGAGACCTATTTTTGAAGATGGTTACGGTTTACCACTGTTAGATCGGATAAAGAAGGCACAAGTAGAGGGGTTGAAGAGAGAGACTTGGGTGGAAGAAAGGATCACGGGTCAGATTCCATTATTTGTTAGAGATAGTCATGGGTTATTGACTCGGTGCGACATAGTGTGGGTCCCGATTGCTGGTGGGGTTTGTTAGATGCATTTTATATGCATCTTTTAGCACAATTTCCTACGTATTTCATTATAAAAAGCTAACTAATTCCCGATTATTATTATGTATTTCGTGTTTCATGATTATTTTGAAGAATGTCCGTACTACTCACGTTTGTTATGACTTTTCAGGGCCATTTGGAACACATGGATGATTGCGCAAGTTCGGGATGCGTTTGTGGATGCTTTCGAGCTTAATTGGAGTCTAGAACAAGGAAGGATGCCGGGAAATGATCAAGAACTGCTTGGAAGGAGGAACGAAGATCAAAAGAACCAAAAAAAGTAACATGCGATCGCACCTTGTCTCCTTGCGATCGCAGGTTGGGTCGCAGGTTGCCTTCGAGGTTTTGTCAAGCCAAAAAAATTCATCAGCTGAGGAAAAAAGAAACATGTGATCGCAGGTTGTGTCTTTGCGATCGCAGGTATGCCCTTTGCGATCGCAGGTACGGCATTTTGACAGCTAGACGTATAAATACAACATGATACTCTTCCAGTAACCCTAATTGGCGATTCCTGGTGATTTTCAGAGGTTTTCAAGTGAAGAACGCAGATCTAAAGGAGACGATTCGATTTCTAATCGTAGTTTAGTAAGATTTATCATTTAGATTCTATTTCCACTGTTTGTAATCCGTTTTTAGCCATGTCAGGCTAAAAACTCAAATTTCAGTTTCGCAAGACATAACCTTTTCATATGATTAATTATTAGGCACTATGTTTGACTATGATTACTGTTTAGTTTGATCAATTATATGTTAAATTGAGTGTTTGATTTTGATTTCAATTTCTATTGGCCACTTTAATTGTTTGTGAATCATTCTAGTCATCTAATTGTTTAGATCCGTAATTGTCTAGATTAATTAGTAAAAAGTGACAAGTATTAGATTAATTCTGAGTTTAGGGTTAACTCTAATATGAAATGATCAAACAAGTTTTAACGCCTGTTGGGTCAAAAATATGGTTTATACTTTGCTTTTCTAAGCATTTATTGTTTTTATTATTTGGGTCGAAAATAGTATAGGATTAATTGTAGCTTGGACCGAAAACCCATGTGTTTTCGGTCTAGCATTGGATTATTTGTATTTTGGGCTTGGCCTTAGGTCCATATATATATATATATATATATATATATATATATATATATATATATATATATATATATATATATATATAGGGTGAGGAGTGCATGTGAGGGTAAGAGCCAAGGAGCTTAAGTGTGTGTATTCTAAGGTGTGAGAGAATATAGAGAGAGAAGAAAATGTGTGTGAATCTTGTGTATTGTTCATCATTCCAATCTTGAATACATCATAGATTCTTCTTCTTCTTCTCCTTCTATTCTATTAGATCTGAAATCATCCGTTTGATTGGGATTCCGCACCATCAAACGGATCTGATTGATACACAAGCAGATTTGGGGACTTACAAGTGGTATCAGAGCTTGGTTGTATCAATCAATTTTTTCAGATCTGGAGCTTATTTGATCTTATTTTGGAAGGATTTTTGCGTTTTTGGATAGATCTCTGCAAAATAAGGGGGGTTTGTTCTTCGCGTTTTTCATAAAAATGAGTTTTTGATCGAGTTTTGGAGCAAAAAGGAGCAAAAAACGCTGTTTTTCGTCGTAACCAGCGATTTCCGAGGAGCTTTCGGTCGGAATCGGAATATTCGGTCCGAGGTTCTCGGTCACGTGTTCGGTCTGATGTTTTCGGTCCGAGGTTCGGTTCGCACGTGTTCTGTCTGGTGGGTTTGCGGTGCACGTGTTCGGTTCACACACATTTTCGGTCTCGCCTCGGGTTCACGGCTCAGCAGCTTCGCTCTCGGCTCAACAACGTTTCCGGCTTCGCACCTTCGTCCTCACGTCAGCTTCATATAAAAAAAGGGAAATCAGAATTGGAGGGTGCCAGGGATCGAACCCGGGACCTCTAGTTCATCAACCCCACGCCTTACCCAACTCGACTAGCCGATCCTTTGTGACAATCCCTTGAAATTTAATTCAAAACACCTCCTTCTCCGTTCCAACTTTCGAATTTTGACACTTTTAACCCCAAAAATAAATTTCTTTTATTTTTAAACTTCATTTTCACCCAAAAATTTTAGTTTTTAATTTTTGACTTTATTTTTAACTTTTGACCTTAAAATTTTGCTTTTGACTTTCAAGTTTGACCTTTGACTTTAAACTTTGACTTTTTCGTTTAACTTTTAAATTTTCAAATTTAGCTTTTCGGTTTGACATTTCAAGTTTGACTTTTTAAGTTTGACTTTTAAATTTGAATTTGAAGGTTGACTTTGTCGGTTTTTAATTCAAAGGGCAATTAAAAAAAATAATATATATATATATATATATATATATATATATATATAATTATAATAAAAACAATAAAAAAAGAGTTCCGCATCAATTCCGGTAAATAAAGTTTCATGTACTCCATCTTGTGAAACTATTATTAAATTTCTCCAAGATCAAATCGATTTATTAAAAAGAGAAAATGAGGACCTCAAATACGAAGACTATACTCTTAGGAAAGGTCAGAAACCTCTGAAAGCTCAATTAGAGGCCAAAACTAAGGACTTTAGGAAATTACAAGAAGATTACAGCAACAAGTGTGAAAATTACGATCACATTAAGAAAAAACTTGTTGCTGTAACTGAAGAACTTGACGCTTTGAAAATTAAGTGTGGAAAAACAGATGTTAGTTTCAAAAATTATACTGCGTCAAGTAAGACAGTCGAGTCCTTATTTGAAAACCAATTAAAATTCAAAGATAATCAAAACAAGGGTCTAGGGTATGATAGTGTTCCTCCACCTTTCAATCATAACTACACATCCATCCCTACGACACAGGAAGAAATTGACAGGGAGGCACATCTTCAATATGGCAAACCAGCTGGATTTGTGTCAGGAGGTATTCAGGTTGAAAATACTAATGTTTCTACCTCATGTGCTGGTAAAGTAGCAGAGGATGAGAACAAGGAGAAAACCATTGAACAAACCAACATCTCCTTGAACTTTGAATCTGTTGCTTCGAACTCAGCTGCTTCTGATCAACCTGCTGTTGAGAAATACAGGCCACCAATTCCAGTGAAACAGAGTGCCTGTTGTAATTGTGCTTTTGGGAACAATAAGAGACAAGGCAAAGATACGCCACCAGGGGCAGGAAGAAACAATTTCATAGTGAAGAAAAAGACATGTTTTCACTGTGGAACACCTGGACACATTGCCAGAAATTGTCCTAATCGCGCATACGTTCCCTATTATGCACAAGGGTGGCAGAACGCGCCAAGAGGGAGATACTCCAAAAGAAACCCCTCAAGGTCACGTTCAGACAATGGTGACTGGAACGCGCAGAAGGCCAAGAATCAAACCCACAAGGCCAAGAATCTGAATCCCAAGAACAAGAAGGGAATGTCGGCCAAGAAGCCAAATCCAAGAGATGCTCCCGTGAAGCCAAAATCAAAGTCATCTCAACGGCCGACATCAAGATCAAAAGCAAGTACTGAGCCACCCATCAGATCGAAAAAAAATGGGTTAAACCTAACTACAAATGGGTTCCAAAGGCTCACTCTCCCAAATCTTCTAACAATTCTAATATTTCTACATCTTCTGTTTGTGATAAGCAGGACATGTCATGGGAGAGAGTACTATGCAAGGATGACAAAGGTCAACCCAGTTTCAAAATGGACTGGGTTCCAAAGACCAACTAATCCCGCTCTGTGTGGGAGCAGCTATGGAGGCATATCATCAGACTTCCGTTTGTTGGTAGTGGCTGTTCTAGGCAAATGATAGGAGACATCTCTCAACTGTACAACACTCAGATCTTTGTTTGAGAGTATGTGTCCTTTTGCGAGAAAGGAAGAAAGGAAGAGATCACAAATGGGGTTAGTGCTTAATGACATGAAGAATTTTCGGATCTATTCTGAGATTATGCGTGCTGTTCTCAGAGCTTCTGGATGCAAATTCAATCGGTGAATTACGGTTTACGTTTTCTTCTCTATACTCCTGAGTTTATCTTACTCTGATTCGTTTTAAAGACAATTTTTCATTTTCTTATAGTTTTTCGTTAGTAGGCATTATTTGGGAAGTGATATGAAGTATAGTGCTAAAATGCAATTTATGATTCGTGTAATGCACCAACGCCGAATTGTCTAGACTCTGTATTCAATGTGCTGGTAGGCACAAAGGATTCAAATGGACTAGACATTGATTGACCATGAAAGGACTAGACAATATAGACTTAGATAGTTTCATTTGGACTGACCATACGACGCTCGGGTAGATTAAGTAGTGAGATAAACATGGGAACCTGCGAGATACACTAAAAGTTAATTATCTAGAACTGTGGCTCAACATTTCCTTGATGTATGGACTTAAGTCCTTAATTCTGGTATTGATAGGGTAACTAGGGGTTCTGATAAAGTAGGTCTGTAGGAAATTATTTTCTTGCTTTCTATCTGTCAGTCATATGTTGCTTCCTTTGCGTGATTGGAACATATCCGACCTGGATTGCAACATATGCAACTCTAATTCTACGCACCTCCTTATCTATGAAATTCTTTTTATCTGTTAGCCATATGCTGTCCCCTCTGCGTGATCGGAAGATCCGACCTGGGACACAACATATGCAACATTCTACCTCTCAATCCCTCTATCTATGTTAGTCATATGTTGTTCCCTCTGTGTGATTGGAAGACATCCGACCTGGGATACAACATATGCACTTCTATATCTGACTTCTTTCTTAATGATTGAATACTCACCTAAAGTAAGGAGTTCTTTGGAAGTTCTTGATTACCGGGGTATATCGGGAAGTGAGAAACACGTTCTAGTACATCTAAAATTGAACCATTTAATAGGTTGTCTGTAGATCTTGCTGCTTAATTTAAGTGGACAACAATATCCTTGGTCGTCGTCAGCTAAATGTCCATTTAGGAATATATATCACAATGACTTGTCACTTATAATCTGTACAAATTGTCAACATCATTTGTGCTTAAGTGGACCACAATACCGGTGATTGACCAGATCTAGACATGCAGGCGTGTGCTGATAAACGATATTGGATTGCTTGACAACTTTGATCCCAAATATTTTTGTTTTTGTTAAATTTGTTCATAGTTTTCCTCTATGCACAAATTTAAGGGGAGAATTAAAATTAAAAATTAAAAAAAAAATCAAACAAAAAAATCAGAAAAATTCAAAAATCAAACAAAAATCAGAAAATCAAAAATCCAAAAATATTTTTTGTGTGCTAATTTTTCTTTTAGTTTTTTTTTTTTGTCTTGAAAAGTGATTTCAAGCGTAGATGAGACTCGTGGAGACTGTATCGAGATTTTTGAGCCAAAGCTTCATCCGTGAGCATCGAAGAATTCTCATTCAAAGGAGCAAGAAATGAAGATTATTCTTTCGACATTCAATGTTTCAACCCCATAAGCAAGGTGAAGCTGCACTTGAAGATTATGTGACAGATTGCATTGAAGCCTCCTCAATCAATTTGCTGCTATCTATGTACCTGCTGAAGTGATCCAGAAGATTCGTTCTCTCTGATGTTCTTTATGAAGATTCTCAAGCTGAAAGCGCTATCTTTCAAGAATCTTTTCAAGAAGCCTCCTCACCCAATGCGCGTTCAATGTCAAATTTTGAAGATAAGCCCAACTGCTCCAGATGAAGTCATTCATTGAAGATTCATCAAGTTCATCTTGAAGTTGTGAAGAATTTGAAGATAAATGCTGAAGCCAAGCTCACAATGAAGATTAACAAGAAAAGCCAGCTACCTTTTTAGGGGGAGCTTGTTGGGTCATTTAGAAAAGAAAGCTATAAACCAAGGGGGAGATTGTTGGGTCAAAAATATGGTTTATACTTTGCTTTTCTAAGCATTTATTGTTTTTATTATTTGGGCCGAAAATAGTATAGGATTAATTGTAGCTTGGATCGAAAACCCATGTGTTTTCGGTCTAGCATTGGATTATTTGTATTTTGGGCTTGGCCTTAGGTCCATATATATATATATATATAGGGTGAGGAGTGCATGTGAGGGTAAGAGCCAAGGAGCTTAAGTGTGTGTATTCTAAGGTGTGAGAGAATATAGAGAGAGAAGAAAGTGTGTGTGAATCTTGTGTATTGTTCATCATTCCAATCTTGAATACATCATAGATTCTTCTTCTTCTTCTCCTTCTATTCTATTAGATCTGAAATCATCCGTTTGATTGGGATTCCGCACCATCAAACGGATCTGATTGATACACAAGCAGATTTTGGGACTTACAACGCCTCCGAGCTTATGAGAGGTATTGAACTTTACTGGGAATTACATTGTGTCTAATGCAACTTTTCTTTGTTAATCAAGAGCTTGTTTGATTAATTTAGTAAAAAGTTAGGTTTAATTCAAAGAACTTATTTTGATTAAATGATTTTTTTAATAAAGATGATTAGAGCTTGTTAATGAACTTTAGTATCAATTTAAACAAGTGCATAGTCAAATATTGTGTTGAAGTTTAATTATATGATTAGGGGAGTCACCGCGAAACTGGAATTGCTTTCTCTTATTTGAATTTTCATCACTTTAAATTTAGTCATTTTCTTGTCATTTTCAATTTCTATTAGTTTAATTTTCAGAAATAAAACCTCCCTTTTTTATGTTTATTGCATTCATCAAGAATTAGTTCATACCTTACGCAAAGAGGTGTAAACATTAGGACGTGTCCCTGAGGATCCGACCCTGCTTACCTGTACTACCTGTTAGTGTAATAAAGCAGTTTATTTTATATTTTTATTTGTTTAAATCGTGTACGACAGCGGTCTTAACAGGGTTCGACCGATGATATTGGAGGAAGCTCATAAATCGAAGTTTTCAATCCATCCAGGGGCCACGAAGATGTATAATGACCTAAGATTGAGCTACTGGTGCCCCTGCATGAAGAGGAAGATAGCATGGTTTGTGGAGTGGTGCTTGACTTGCCAAAAAGTCAAGGACGCACACCATAGGCCCCATGAAAAGATGCAAGTGTTAACTATTCCCATATCGAAGTGGGAATATATTACCATGGATTTTATCACGGAGTTGTCGAGGACTGATCATGGGTTGATTGTATATGGGTCATTGTTGATAGATTGACCTAGAGTACTCATTTCATTCCTATCGCTTAGAGTATGTCCGTCGAGAAGTTAGCGGACGTGCACATCAAGGAGGTAGTCGTTCGACACGAGGTGCCAGTTTCAGTGGTTTCTTATCGTGATATTCGTTTCACCTCTAGGTTTTGGAGGAAGTTTCATGAGGATTTGGGTACTCAACTACTTTGCAGCACTGCCTACCACCCTCAGACTGATGGACTGAGTGAGCAGACTATTCAGACGCTTAAGGATATGCTCAGAGCATGCATGTTAGATTTTCGTGGGAGTTAGGACACTTGTATTCCTTTGGCCGAATTCTCATACAACAACAATTATCACGACAGTATTGATCAACCTCCATTTGAGATGCTTTATGGGAGGAAATGTCGAACACCATTTAGTTAGCGTGAGGTCGGGCATCGAGTGATGGGGATTACTTAGGTAGTAATTAAGACTACTAAGTTGATACAACAGGTGCGCGATCATCTACAGACCGCAGAGAGTTACTAAAAGAATTATGCATACCGGATATGTTCGGACCTCGAGTTTCAGGTCAGAGATTTTGTGCTTCTGAAAATGTCACCTTGGAAAGGTGTTATCCGATTTCGGAAGCGGGGCAAGTTGGGCCCTAGGTATATTGGTCCCTTCAGGATTATCACCCAGGTGGGCAAGGTTGCGTATCGGTTGGATGTACCTGACGAACTTAGTCAGATCCACAATACTTTCCATGTATCTCAATTATGGAAATGTTTGCCTGATGATTCTTTAGTGGTCTCCTTAGATGAATTCAAGTTGATGAGGCCCTGAATTTTGTAGAGAGACCGATTATGATTCTCTACAAGAAGATGAAGAGATTGCGCAACAAGGTGGTGGTTTGGTAAAGGTGAAATGTCAGCACCGAAAGGGTTCTCAGTGGACTTAGGAACCCGATGAGGAGATAAGAGAGCATTAGCCTGAGTTGTTTGCGGCAACGGACTTCAAGGACAAATTCTCATTCAAATGGGAGAGATTTGTAACATCCGGATCCTCGTGGTATGAAATTTTAAGTAAAATATGAGTTTTGAGAGTGTCACAATGTGAGGGAAGTATGGTCACGTCATGACATGGCAGTGAGAGACGTGAAATCTCATTTAAGTGTCACAAGATGACACTATGATGTCCACGACGTGACACCTGATCAGAGGCAAACCTTAATTTTCTGGCTTGGACCCTATTTAAAGGAAGTGAGGGGCTAGGGTTTCCTTCACCCTCAACTTCCATCACCTCCTAAGCCCCTTAAAGAAACGCTAATTATTCTACTCCATTTTTGAGCTAATCTTGGTGCTTTTAAAGGAAGAAGAAGGCTTTGGAAGTGTTTTTAGCATCTCGACAAGCTTTGGGGACCTCATTTTGGTATCTCTAGACCTTTTTAAGTGTTCAAGATCCAAACTTTATGCTTCTAGGTTATGATATTGATTATAATCCAAGTCTCATTTCCATACGATATCATGAAGAACGAAGGAGTATGTGACAACCGTCAAAATTCGAGTCAGTTCTAGACTTGACTAAACTTAGTTGCACGTATGTGCATGACACATACTAGACTTAGTAACTAGAAGCTAAGTTATAACCTACTAGAAACTTGGAAACAAGTAGAATCGAAGGATAATGTACTTAGATTTCACATTGATATGTGAATTCAACAACTAATTTAACTGTAGCGACTATCCAAATTCGGGTCATTCATTGACTTGAACATCTTTGCATGAATCATGTAGACACATCATACACTTGACCTAGTAGTATAAATTGAATTCGAGTATTGTAGGAACTTAAGTCAAAGTTGAAACTATGACTAATATACTTGGTTCTTCAATTTCACTTGAATCTCGGAACCACTACATATAAATATCAATAAACCGAAAAAACGAATTACAAACATTATTTATAACTATAAAAGAGTTAGACTAAAAAATAATTTGATGTCTCCAAAATTCAATCTATGTTGATATCCAAAGATTAACAAATTCCTTAAAACCCTAAAAGCATTAAAAACCTAAATTTTATAAAATTTAACATCCAAAATTCCATGAAATTATTATGAATCTTATTATATCAAAATTTAAATAACTAAGTGATGGAATATAATGAAGGAAATAAAATGTTAATTAACAACACCTTATTTCTAATTTAAAAGTCAAAAATCAAAGTTTTTATGAATAAAAACTAGGTTAAGATGCATATATTTTATAAAATTAGATATTTTTATAAAAAATTTGTATTTTATTAAAATAGAAGAGAGGGAAACCTCTCTCACTCCCTAAATTCGGCCACTCTTCCCCTTCCCAACAATCCTAATCATTTTCACTTCCCATTCACTCAACCTCTCACTTTTCTCTCTCTAAAACTTCTTTCTTCATTTTATCTAAAAATGACAAACTTAGATGCAGAATAAGTGGGAGAGATTTTTACATTAGATACTTCATGAGTTCAAATACATCTATGTATTTTGGTGGTCAATTTTGGGGGAGAGAAACCCCAAAGAGATGATGAGAGAGAATGGGTATCCAGAGAGACAAAATCTCTCTTTTCTCTCCTTTCTTCTCTTTAAAACCTCCATTCTTTCCCTCTATGAATTAGCTCCAAAAGCTACGAAATTTCTAGTAAATATCCCTCATCATTTGAAGTTGTTCTTCAAGGTAAAATCAATTTCCTTACATTTTGTTCACTTTTCTTTAAAAAAATATAAAGTTTTATTGCATTTTTCTCCCTTTTCTACACCATTCATTATGAACATTCATATGAATGTTCATGCATGTCGAATTTGATGATGATGGTGGTAGGATTTCACCCAAAAACAACATGCATGTTGTTAGAATGTGAAATCCAATGATCAAAACCTAAATCAAATCCATCAACTTCAGTTTTACAAGTTTTAAAGATCCTAAACCATATGCATTCAAGTTTTTCATTTAGAAACATCATTTTGAAGAAAATAAGTTTATGCATGGTCTTCAAATCATAATGCATGTGATGAACATCAAGCTTAAAGGCTTGATGATCAAAGTACATTGTTAAGAATGTTTATAAATGATTTATTCACAAATTAATATCTAAAACTTATTTTTTGCAAGAAAATAGAGCAATAATTCACATAAAATACTTTTTGTGGTCAATAAATTCTGGTAAATTTATATGATCTATACACTGAGTAACGACATTTCATGAAGTTTCATGTATTTATATAACTGCTTTCTGTTGATTTCAAATTTATTTTTGTTGAAGACAAAATAAATAGTAAAATACAGTTATGAATGTCCAAAACTATATTTGATAATTTTTGCATCTTCTGGGAATCATAAAGACTCCATGAAAAACTTTTTAGATTTTTTGAAGATAACTTCTTATTTTTCTGGATTTGATGAATGTTTAAGGGATTAAATTGATGGAAAATAGCAAAACTTGTCCAAAAACTATAAAACTTTTTCATAATATCTTAAAAACATTTATTAAACGTAATAAAAAGTTTAATGAATTTTCCTCACTGTTTAGTAATTTTTCATGAATTAATGCTTATTTATGAGAATAAATCAATGAAAAATAGTTAAACTATTCCAAAAATCACATAAAATTATCATAAAATCTTGTATTACAGTTTAACAATAAATAAGAAGTTTGGGCAACTTTCTAAGCTGTTTATTATTTATTTACATTTTTGCTAGAATAAATACTCATAAATCATGAAATTGGTTTTACTACTTTAAAAGCCACTTTTGACATTTTTTCCAGTTTATATACATTGTATATAAGTTGTAAAAAAATATTGGCAATTTTTATTAATAGGTTGTTATTTTTCTTGAATTTGTAAGGATTCAAGTAGTTAAATAAAGGAAAACTATCTATACATATCTAAAATTTATGGAACATTTTCTGAAAGTTCCTGACTTCACTTGGAACACAAATTAAAAAGTTTTGTGATTTTTAATTACTTTTTGATATTTAATTAAAATTTCTTGGTGCAAAACACATTTAAATTATAAAACCGGGTTTTATTGATCAAAATTGGTATGTATTAAGTTTCCCAGTTTAAGGACACTTAAAGCAGTAACACAACAATTCTAAGAATTTTTCATGATCATTTACTCTTTTCCCCAATTTTATGATATTTTCAAGGAATTAAATTAGTGAAAAATAGTTAGACAAATCAAAAATTCAAGAAAATTCATTTTAATGTCATTGACTTCAGTTAAAACTGAAATACAAAGTTTGGGAATTTTTATAATTTATTTGATTTAGTTTTGAATATTTAACCATTTGAAACAGCTTCCAAAATGTTATAGTTACACTTCAATTGACATTGCCAAAAATGAGATTTTCACTTAAATTTGTTGTTTAACAAATTGATCCATGGAAACCTGAATTTACAGAAAATTGTTTTTAACTTATACAAAACCTAATTTTGACACATTATTGACATAATTCTATCGTAGAAATTAAGTATACTAGTGTTAGATTTTCGACTAGAGACTTACTAGTGTGTAACCTTATCGTAGGGAATTGGTAGTAGGATGTGAGGGAAGTTAGCTCAAGGAATCACAAATACCTTCACACATCATTGTGAGTATTCACGCCTCCCCCTCTTTTCGGTTTTTAAATGTTTTGGGGTGGAAAAGCATGTCTTATACATTTATGTTCGTTGTATTTATTTTGACTTATATCAAACTTGGATGCTATATTTTGAATGTATGTGTATGTTACTTTAATTCATGAGGCCTGTATCGCGGTTAAGTCCCTAAAATCATATGACACAACTCATTAACTCTTTTGAACCCATGGTCATTATGGATAACGCTATTAGGAGGTAGACAACTCCTCACTCGCATGATTCGCGGAGTGCATTTTAACATTTTATTCACTATGATTGCGATACACATAGTAGTCAATAGGGAACGATTCGATCATTAGGCTTGGGTTGTGAACTCATGAATAAAATCTTTATGCACATACAAAACTTGTATACTTATTTTAGCAACGAAACTTGTATACTCATTTTAGCAACAATACTTGTATACTCATTTTAGCAACGAAACTTGTATACTTATTTTAGCAACGAAATTGGTATACTCATTTTAGCAACAACTTGTATACTCATTTTAGCAACGAAAATTGTTTACTCGTTTTAGCAACGAACTTTATTTCACATGAGAATATGAAGTTTGCATCTCATTTTGGCAACATACTTTATTTCTCATGATGACAACGAACTTTGTTTATGCAAACTTATTTACCCATTTTAGCAATATACTTTAATTTATGGAAACTTCTATCAAAACTTTGATTACGATTCATGGAACCAATATTTTTGTAAACCTATGAACTCATCAACTATTTTTATAGTTGACGCTCGTTTTACATGTTTTTTCAGGAATCATCGAGTAAGTGGCACATAGAGATATCACTTATAGGAGCATTTGTATGTGTGATTCTTTTTATACGTTGTAATTACTTTTAAAAGTTGTTCAAACTTATTGTTAATTGTAAAGCTTTTAATACTATGGTTGGTGTTGTCTTGTAACTTTTTTTATGAGACCCGTTGTACTGTCGCGTCCCGTGTTTCAGCTTTAGCGGGGTGTGACAGAGTAGTTGATCACTTATCTTAGGGCCAATGTCTTATTTGAATCATTTTTCGGGAGTGACTTTGTAAATCACTCTTTGCTTTTTGGTTTGGGGTTATACTGGCAGTTTTAGTTATAGACTTATCCAAGTGGGAAACTATTAGATTAAGGTGTCTAAGCTCATAACTAAAATTTTATATTCTTGTAATTAAAAACAAAATCCTTTTTGGATTGCCCTCATAAATAGAAAGAGTATATAGTGACATTTGGAGAAAGAGGGAATAATTTGTTAATTTCTAATTTATTATGATTAAAAATTAATTAGAAATTGATTAGAATTGATCAAATTAATTTGGAATCGATTTTTAGGGTCAATTAGAATTAATTATAAGAACAAGGGCTAATTTATATTTGCTTAATAGTTGAGCAATGGCGAGATTCTAGAACCTTCCATCCTTGGTCGGCTTTGGGGATCCCTTTATGGGATTCTGGAAGCCTTAAAATAATATAAGGAAATTGGATTTTAAACGATTTGAAATAATATTATTTGATGTTAGAATTTACGGTTTCCAAGGTTCCTATGCAGCTATATAAATGGTACTAACCCTTGTATTTTTCGGCCATCTCTCTCTTGTGAAGGCGTATCCGAAAATCTCCTCTCTCGTCCCCTCCCCTCAAAAGTGTTCTAGCTTCTAGGGTTTGGGTGTGAGCCATTAGAGGCATCATACTTTCGGTGCTAAGCTTTCTAAAGTTCTACAAGGGAATTAAGGGTATTATTTGCTATAACAATATCAAAGGTATGTAACCCTAACTTGTAAATTTCTATTATAGCATAGGGTTCATATAGTTTCATACTATGTCTCTATTAATGTGCAAATACATAGATCATATAGGTTGTATGTAACCTTAAGTGTTGTAAGTAAAATTTTCCTTATAGACTTGTAACCTACAAATTCCATCAACATTTATCTTTTATTATTGACTCTTACACTTTCAGGTATATGTAGAGTTAGATGAGATTGACGAGATAGTTTTCTGAGAGTCATCACAAACAAACTTGGTTTTCCGAGATGAGCCTTTCGAAACAGGCTTAGATCTCGATTAAAATGAGAGATCGGAGTCACCTAAATTCTAGAAGTTAGAAATAGATTGTTCTAATTCTCCCTTAAGTATTTTGATAGGAACAAAGCTATTGTGATCTCTAGTTGAGACAGAGGGATTAAATATTTTTAACTTTGGTTCCTGATTATCTAAGGTAAAGTTAGAGTTGAGCCTATTGTTTCTTTTATAAGTTAATGCTTGTATATATTCTACTCTCGGATGAACAATGTTATTTTTATTTACCCAATGTTTTTTTCTTAGACACATACTTGTTTCAGTTCTTGGTTGATTTCGAAGCCTGTCCGACATTCACATTATTGAAATTCGGTTTGATTGAAACGCTTGACATAAATGCGACCGAAGAATTGGCTTGAGATACTTGAGACATTTGGAAGTGTCCTTTTTATTTCCTAAAATGATTTCCTCATCACAGTTACTATCAATGGTGGCCCATACAGAACCAGTGACTTTGATGTATTGGTTTGAGTCATGTCTAGAAGTCTCAGGAACAATTTCCTCAATAACATAGTTGTTTCGGGGAGAAACATAAGGTACAAAGACTTCTTTTCCATGGGACTTGTTTTGAGACTGATACAGGTCCATGGATATTAGATGTGTAAATTATGTAGAGTCATGGCATGAGACAGTGCTTGGGGTAAACATTGGAACTAAAGACTAAATGTTATTGGTTTCTTCTACAAGAGTCGAAAGAGAAGAAACAATAGACTATGTATATGTGTGAACAGGAATATTATCCATATGAATAAGATTATGAGGATCCTTATCAGGTGTAGGAATCTTTGATTCGAGGCCAATTGTTTTAGACCAAGTATAATGAAAGTTATGAGTCAAATTGCTATATAACTCGATGGTATCCATAGTGTTGTGTAATTTGTCAATAACAATATTTAATCTAATATCACTGGCTACTAATACATTTCGTTCCTTAATAGAAATCTCACTTTTGTCATTAGAAATAATACAATCATCCTTGGCTATTGAAATCTCTCCATATACGGATTATATCTTAAGTTTCTTGTCTTCGTGACAAAATCTAAGTCTGGTTATTTCGTAGTGGATCTCTTGTCGGTCATCTATTGCGGATTGATATGCTTTACGAGCTTCTACTAAATTCTATTTAGTTCCGATCAAGTAGGTCTCACAAGTAGTTAGATCGACATTATTTGATGAGAGTAGGTGACATATCTATGGATAGTGCTATGACCAGGAGGGTAATTGGAATCCATGTAGTAGTAGCTGCAATCAAAGGGTCGCTAACATCATCATCATTATCACATCTAAAATATCAGTATCTAGAGTCACATTCAACACTCTCCTTTGCCATAAGGCATATTTTCCTTTTACCACAATTTTCTTTCTAATCCCTAGAAGACCAATATCCTTCAACATCCCTCGATATATTGGCCACAAAAGCTTTCTCTCTTCCATCTAGTTTATTTAACCTTCCGGCGTAGTACGCCGAGTTCTTTATCTTTGGTTACAAAGATTTGTTAGATTGACAATCCATAGCAAAGTGATTTCCAATACCATATTTATGGAAAATGATTTCTTGTTTTGTAGCACCCGTTTCCTGGTACGTATTTAAATTCAAGAATTTCATGTATTTCCTCTGGGACTCGACGAGTTGGTGGCCCAACTCATCGAGTAGAGTCGTGATTCGCGGGAAGTTTAAATGGCCTACTCGACGAATCGGGAGACCGACTCGGCGAGTAGGTGTTGTTTAAGTGAAACCCTAAATTTGAGGGTTTGCACCCTATTTAAACAACTTATCTCAGCCTCCATCGTCCCTATTACTCCCACAAAGCATTATCTCGAAACCCTAACCGTTATTAGTGTGTTTTTGAGCCTTGAGGTGTTACTTTGGGTGTTTGAAGCTTGAAAAGAAGGAGGACGCTTGTGAGATCAAAGGGGAATTAGGAAGATCCAGAGCTTTGGGCACATTTCCAGCTTATTGGAGGTATAGAGCTGAACCTTATCTATTCTTTATGTAGATCTTGATTTTGGTCCATTTTCCTCCATTTTCTAATCCCTAGTGAGGATGTATTCGGGATTTACTGTAAGGAATGAGTTTGTGCTTCAGATCTAGGGCTATTGAGGGTTTTTATGGCATAAAGGTGCCCACCTTGTTGCCATAAACACCCCATGCACCTTGTAGACCACCTTTTATGGCTTTTTGAGCCAAGGACCCCATGCATGCGCACCAAGTTTGGAACTTTACGTGTAAAATGAACATTAGGAGGCCATATCTATGATTTTGGTATGTTAAAACCCATTTAAAACGACTGTATAGTAATGGTCAAAGATGGACTTGGCGAGTCGTTCTTAGGACTCGGCGAGCCAGGGTGTAATGATCACCAAATCCTTTCTGTCGATAGACCATATGATAGTGTGGAAGGTCCCTCAGTTGTTTATGTTGGATTAATGTCTAAGTCCACAACTATAATTGGTATGTACTTGACCCGGCTTGGCATGGTCCATTTGGGTTGCACTTCACCGGAACAATTTATATGGATAGTCTTTTGAGAATAGTATGTTTGATGATTTATATTAATATATTATAAGTTCTAATCTATTAATATGGAATCATATTATTTAATCAGTATTGATCAAGAATTAATTTAGTGGTCAAAAGGAACTAATTAAATACGGACTCTTATATATGTATATATATATGGAGTGGGCCAAGTTCATTTAGGTTGGGCTAAGCTTTCATGGATAGTCCATGGAGTTTTTAACCCATGGATCCTATAGAAATGAAAGGTCATGGGTATTAGGGTTTACATGGATGTAACCCTAATCCTCCATAATATATAAAGGGGTCATTGGCTCACAAAATGGACACAAGTGTGTGAAAAAAGTGTGGACCGATTTTAGTGAGCATACATATTCTCTCAAGTTCTTCCAAGGTGTTTTGGTGATTTGTGATTCCACTTGAGGCTTCCACACTATTGGGGTAAGCTCTTAAAGTTCAAGACTTCAAGCAACATCAAATGTATGACATCTAACTAGAACTTTGTAGTATAGTTGCTTCATAATATGCTAGTTAGGATGAAACCTTGGAATATTGATTATTTGCATGTATAATAGAGAAAACATAGATCCAAGGTTTATAGGGTTGCATGTACACCATAGGAGTGTTAGAATGCTCAAAACCCAACAGTGGTATCAGAGCCACATGTTGTTTTCTGTTATATTGATGCAAATGTTTTATTTTCAAAGTTGAAAAAAAAAGGAAAAAAAACATGACGTTTGTCAAATTTTAAGATAATTACTTGTTTTTGTGTAAAATTAATTATTTGTAAAATTTGCATCATTTGCTATATGAGTTGCTTTAGGTCAAATTTAGTAAAAGATAAATTGATATGATTATTTTATTAGTTTTAAAAGTTTGATCTAAATGTTTTAAGGAGTTACAAATTTTGTCACAAAATTTTGGAGCTCAAAAGTTTTTTTTAAGTTGTGATCTTAAGAGTTTTGAAACTTCCATAAGTTATGGATATGAAAGTTTTTTAAAAAAAAATTGATTTAAAGTTTTTATGGAGTTACAAAATTTGGAGTTAATGTTTTAAAGAATTCCATAACTTGTTCTTAAGTTATGGAACATGAAAAGTTTCATCATAAAACAAGTATTTAAGTCCATAAGTTATGGAATCCAAAGGTTTTCAAGAGTTACAAAACTTGCCCTCAAGTTTTGGAATTTGGAAAGCTTTTTATGAAAAAAAAGAATTGAATTCTAAAATTCTTGGGTTCATAACTTAAACAATTAATTAAATGTTTTTAATTTTGAATTTAATAATTGGAATTATGATGTTTTATTGAATAATTCAATTAACTCTTATGGACTTTATTAATAGATAATTGAAGTGTTTAATTAAAAGAGAATTAATAATTCCATAATGACATGGTTTAAGTTTAATTAAGTTAAGAGTATAGTTTAATTAATAGATTAAACCACCAAGTATTTTAAATGTCTAAAATGCACCCTTATACTATTATAATATTAAAAGTTTAATATATTATATGTATAAATTAAAAGTCGGTGTTACCGTTAGTAGGCCTCATTCACGAAGCCGGTCTATAAGGGGGGGGGGGGGGTATAAGGTTGCTGCCTATAAAATGGCAGTTTAATGGGTGTCCACTCTCACCCACCGCTTCCTTGACTTGTGGAGGGTCGTTAGCCGAACGGCTAGGACAAGGACTAGAATTCTCCCTTCATTAAAAGTATTAATGATAAATATAAAGTAACTAAATGTTTTTATAATTCCCAATCTTAGTTACTTTAGGAAAAATGTGAATAAGGTGCTAACCCATGAAATTACACTTTGCACTTTGCTTAAGTCGTTAGTGGAGCGCGTGTGGTTAACCGACACACTAACCTGGACTTAACAAGGTAGGCAAAGGGTAACTTAATGTTTATCATAGTATCGGTGGAGCGCGTGTGGTTAACCGGCACATCAATTAAGGGGTAAATTATTAAGGGTACCAAATATATTTGCATGGTTATTCACACCTTGTTTTGTGATCCTCGGCATCCCAGTCACAAAACCTGAAGGGCACACTCGAGATTGAAACATGCCATTGAACAGTTCAATGAATCTCAAAAGAATCTAGGAGTTTCAAAACCAATTAAAACCTAATAATACATTTCGTTTATCTTGATGGAAATTGGTGAATCGTCATTCACCTACCTTCAAATATTTTATAGCTTGGATTACGGCATCCCTCTTCCAAGTTATAAAATAGTTTGTTGGGTCCTAGCCTTAATATTTCATATTGGGTGTTATATTAAGGACTTAAATCAACTTTACTTGAACTTCTCCCATTGTTGATGTCTGGTTTAGACAACAATGATCTTCCCAAACCAAGCTTTCCTAATAAATATGAGTTCCCGAGTTTGGCTCATGGAAGTCATACTTCTCTTCCTCCACCTCCTCCAATTATTCTCCCTGACCCACAAGTTTAAAGACTTAAAAAGTTCAAGGTCACTCAAGCCCTATTGGCAAGCAAGGTCTATGTGTGATCACATCTTGGAGATGAAGTCACATATTGACAAGCTGGGAGAGTTGGGTGTCAAAGTCTTGAGAAAGTTGGACGTTCAATCACTTTCTAAGTCACATAGTGAGTCCCTTTGGGACTACTATGAAACAGACTATGACATGACCCTTAATGATCTTATCTAGTTGCTTGGTGCTACTAAATCAACTATGATTTGGAGGACTAGTAAAGCAAATTTTATTAGAAGATCAACTTCCCAAAAGGGGCATTGTTTACGAAGCTGCCAGATTTACCTGAAAGATATGGTAAAGTCAAAAGTTTGACTCTACTTCAGGTAAAGTCCATTAATCTAACTCTATTAAGTTCCTATTTGAAATTCTTATACATGATGTGACTAGTTCACATGTTGATGTTTTAAGAATCAAAGAAAAGAGGAAGCTTAAAGGAAGTATATGTTGATTCTGATCGCGAAGATGGTTTTCGATCGCATGGTTCGGTGATCAGAATTTTGAGCAGTTGCTTAAGAGTCATGATATATTGCTTGGGAATAGATAACAACAAGTTTTCATATGCATTTGCATTGTAAGGATAAGTTTTTCCGCAAGTTTTTAAAATAACAAAAAAAAGGGTTTTAATTTTATTTATTTTAAATATCCTTACAGTGGCATTTGTGAAAAATGGTTGTTTATATGATTCCATTGATAGCAATATTGGAAAAATTGATTTGATTCTTTCGTTTGTGGTAGAGTCATAATTTCCAAATAAGGAAAGATTCTCATCACCCAAGTTTCACTTGGACCGAAACTTGGAATCATTCAAGTTGTATGAAGAATGAGAACTTCCATCTTTGGAAAATTAAGACAAATTCCTTGTTCACATGTATATGTGAGTCAAGTGAGGGACAAATGGATCAAGTACACATTCTTGTGCGCTAGTTAAAGTCCACCACAAAAGATCAATAAGACTATTCGTCATGATTTACTAAAGTTTAGTAAATATGGTTATACTTATAAGCTTAAGTATAATTCTGAGACATTGGAAAAGTTTCAATGGATGGCAGAGCGAATGAGAAAAATCAAATTTGGCAGAAGGATAAAAGTGTCTCATATCTGAAAAGATGGGTGAGCACTTTAAGTATCATGTTTTATGATCATCTTAATGATTATGAGATCTTATCACAATTCATCCTCTAAGTGCATTCTGATGGCTAAGAAGAGGAGGCATGAATTGTTGAAGTGGTTAAATCAAGAAGATGATTCATACTTCGTTCCAAAAAAAAAAAATCTTAGAGTCATACTCCAAGATTGTAACTTGAGTGACATATCTTAAAGAAGGTTTATTAACACTTGTCAAATGTAAGAGTAAAAGTTTTCTACTTTTACATTTGAAGTTGGTAAGTTGTGATGTTTTGGATAAAAACAAAGCCCAACTAAGGCCAATTGTGTGAAGTGTTTGTCTTGATTAGAATCCACACGATCTCTTGAATCTTTGACAAGAAAGTCTTATAGGTCAAGAAGATAGTGGGAGTATAAAAGATCATGAAATAGTTTCAAGAACTAATCAAGAATAAAACCTGTATTTCATCACTATCACACGACTAGAGGTTTATAACCTATCGTGTTGACATTTCTGTGCCCATTCCAGTAAAGTTGGCTATACATTTGAGTTCTACATGTTCTCAATTGTTTGCATAACTACTTGGAAGCAATGGCAGGCCCTGTAGTTAAGATTGCACAATTTCAATCCATATGAGTTTGAATTTGTCACTAACCTTGTCTTGTGATTATGGTTTTGACAAATTCACATGGATAAGAACACATACACCATAAAATCTAAGTGTCACAAGGTTTCTCTCCGACTCATGAAAATGACGGCGAGGAAAAACTTTCACTAAGTAGATTTTAAGAAGATAGCAACTGTGATATTTGCAGTTCTCAAAGTCGTTAGTGGAGCGTGCGTGGTTAACCGGCACACTAACATGGACTTATGAGAAATGGAAAAGGTCTAAACAATTGAGACTATGATTACGACATCCTTTTTCATAGTTCTGAAATTGTTTAGACACACCTGTAAGCTATCTAAGAAAAAGTGTATGAGTTTGATAATTTCTTATCAAAGCAATTTCGTATCAGAAATCTGAACTTTGGTAAGAAAGTCAATAAAGTATTGACTTCTAGAAGCCCAACTGTTTTCTAGATACATGTCAAAGTAGTGGGAGCATAAGTGTTATGCTAATAATCATCATGTTAGTGGGAGCATGATAATCATGATAAGTATTGCAAGTTAGCAATGTTAATTATAGAAAACAAAAGTTTCAATTCGTGAAGTTGCAGGGGTTGAAAAAGTTGTTTTTCTATAATTAAGGGAGAGGATATACTTCATTTCAGTTATAAAGGCATAGATTGAGACCTTAATCATCTTTAGTCAAGAATATATATATATATATATATGAATTTCATGTTGGATTGGTTCAACTTAAGGAAATTCTATATATTGCATTCTCAAAATTCGATTATGATTACGGCATCCCTCTTCATAGTCAAATTTTGAAAACATGGCAAATAAAAATATTGTAGCAAAAGACTGGTCTAGAATCATGTCTTTATGTGAGACATCATGAATCGTGTCTCATTTGCTTTGGGTACATGATCGATTGCATGTGCTATAATATTTGTCCTTTCTAAATTTTCCAAATGCCCAGAGGCATTAAGAAGGGAAAAGGTCTAGAATTGGATATGACTAAAATGATTAAGCAATTGTCGAGGACAATCTAAGGTTTACCAAAGATTGGTTGCTCAGGGACAGTTGGAAGTATAGTGCTAATTTTGGAAGGACCATATTGACATATTCTGAAAAGAGGCATCTCTTGTTCAGAAGTCATAGTCAAAATGAGAATATGGAGTTGTCTCCATAGGTGGAAGTTATCTGTGTAAGATTAGAAAACTTAATGCAAGAAGCATGTTCAAAGCAATGTACTTTGAATATGAGACTTAGTTTCCATGGAGTTGATCTCCATTGGAATACCTTATAATCATTGTTGACAAGTCTTTGTGACTTTGTACATATTCATTACAAGAGGGTCAGTGCATATAAGTTTAAAATCTAAACAAATTTCGATAAATGATAGGAATTTGAAATTCTCACATTTTTCGATAAGGATTTGGGAGTGTGAAATTAGAATCATTGAAATTATGTTCAATTGGTTTATTTCACAAAGTAAGGATCATAGACAAACATAGAGTGCATACTTCGTGTATGGCAAAGCTATTTTTTTGAAAAAAATAGTGTACATGCTTGGAGCATGGGACAACTAGTGTTTTTAATTCAAGTATAAAGTTGATAAAACCGAAACAATGAATAATGAGTAATCAGTATGGTGATAAATAAAAAGTGTTCTATTTATATTCATAGGTTTTGATACCATATTGGATTCAATTATTCTTGTGTTTCATTTTGCATGTTTTGACTTCCAGAATAAACTAGGTCATTCTTCCCGAATGACTAAGTTATTCAAACCATCCACAGTTGGTCATATGTTGGAAGTAGATATGAATGAAGACTGTCATGGGTTGGCTTGTAGAGGTCTAAGATGTTGGACAAAGTGGTGCTACAACACTCATGAGTGCTCATAAGTTCTGAGTATTGGATTCAACCCACGCTCATTTGAATCACTTCATGGATTTTATCACGAGTGATCATGAGACGATAATATCTTATATTCTTCAAACCTAGAGATATGAGTTGTTACTATGAGTTGGTTATACATTGATTGCATGAAAACGCATTTGTTAACTCGATGTTATAAAACGTGCCTTTGTGTATGATTCAACAAGTAGTAGAACAAGCCATATGAGTCGAAGTTCATCCATTCCTTTTACCTTCGGGATAAAAGCGATATCTGTGGGCCCCTCGATGATTTAGCGATGACACATGTGAGTGCTTGGCCAAGCCAGGACTGATTTGATTTGTTCAATCAGTCAGTCATCATAAATCGGAAATCGGGAAACAACAAATGGACTAAGAGAATGATTGATAATCCATGTCTCAGTCCATATGATATCTAGAATGGAGGAATATATGATCCCTTATCTAATGGACAAGTCATTGACTAGGTCAGAGTTCGACAGCGGCTTTAAGAGCTACGATTGCCAGTTAGGTTTTGGAGTCATACAAAGTAATAGTTTTATACTTATCCAAGTGGGAGACTGTTGGATTAATGTCTAAGTCCATAACTATAATTGGTATGTACTTGACCCGACTTGGCATGGTCCATTTGGGTTGCACTTCACCGGAACAATTTATATGGATAGTCTTTTGAGAATAGTATGTTTTATGATTTATATTAATATATTATAAGTTCTAATCTATTAATATGGAATCATATTATTTAATCAGTATTGATCAAGAATTAATTTAGAATTAATTTAGTGGTCAAAAGGAACTAATTAAATATGGACTCTTATATATGTATATATATATATATATATATATATATATATATATATATATATATATGGAGTGGGCCAAGTTCATTTAGGTTTGGCTAAGCTTTCATGGATAGTCCATGGAGTTTTTAACCCATGGATCCTATAGAAATGAAAGGTCATGGGTATTAGGGTTTACATGGATGTAACCCTAATCCTCCATAATATATAAAGGGGTCCTTGGCTCACAAAAATGGACACAAGTGTGTGAAAAAAGTGTGGGCCGATTTTAGTGAGCATACATATTCTCTCAAGTTCTTCCAAGGTGTTTTGGTGATTTGTGATTCCACTTGAGGCTTCCACACTATTGGGGCTAAGCTCTTAAAGTTCAAGACTTCAAGAAACATCAAAGGTATGGCATCTAACTAGAACTTTGTAGTATAGTTGCTTCATAATATGCTAGTTGGGATGAAACCTTGGAATATTGATTATTTGCATGTATAATAGAGAAAACATAGATCCAAGGTTTATAGGGTTGCATGTACACCATAGGAGTGTTAGAATGCTCAAAACCCAACAGTTTAGGCCCTTAAGGGACCTGGGAATCATGGGACTCGACGAGTGGTTGAGCAAACTCGGTGAGTCCAAGGCAATCTCCCAATATTTGAAGATGGACTCGACGAGTTGTTCATACAACTCGGCGAGTCATAGACTGGACACATTCATATGAGGGAGATGAACTCGACGAGTTCAAGGATGAACTCGGCGAGTCGGTTGAAGATGGTCCCTATGGTATGATTGAAGGAGAACCCGTCGAGTTCTTTCTAGACTCGACGAGTAGAGTCGGGGGGTGGTATCGAGTTAAAGGAGTATGGACTCGACGAGTTGGTAGACCAACTCGGCGAGTCAGGTCAATTGGATGTTGACTTTGACCAATGTTGACTTTGATTGAATTGGGTTGACCCTGGTTAAGTTTGCATGTTCGAATTGACAACTTAGAAGGGTTGTTGTGTAGGGATTGAGGAGTCGAGGAGAGCCGAATTTCACGCCAAGGACATTTCAGACACTACACGACATCGAGGTGAGTTACCTTCCAGTAGAAGTGGGTCTAAGGCACCAAGGCCGACCTACTAGTAGTTGTTTAGTTGAGACGATTGTCTTGGTGATAATTGTCTGGTTTGCTTTGGTTTGATATGTGTGCATGCTAGCATGATGTGTTATATGTGTTAGTATCAGTAGGAGGGAATCACCCCCGATTCGGTCGCTAGGACTGATGGGTAGGTCAGACGCCCCAGATATGTCTGACAATATGATTATGATATGATATTATATGCTAGCAGTAGGGGTGAAATAGTCCCCGTGATCGGTTGAGATAGACCGGAGGGTAGTTGGCACCCCATAATGGCCAGACACGGGTAGGTCAGCACCCCATAACGGCTTGACACGGGTAGGTCAGCACCCCATAATGGCTTGACATGGGTAGGTCAGCACCCCAGAACGGTTGACATGGGTAGGTCTGGCACCCCAGAATTGCCCGACAATATGTATGTTGTTTGGTATGTGGTATGATGGGGGAACTCACTAAGCTTTGTGCTTACACTTTCAGTTTTGGTTTCAGGTACCTCTTCGTCCAAGGGGAAGGAGCCGACGGTGTAGTAGCGCATCACACACACACTCACACATGATTCCGCATCGAGTTTTCTGGGATTGTACTCTGATTTCTATTACTGTTGATGATATGGTTTTGAGACACGTAGTTACAGTTTTATAAATTGATATGACATTGGCAATGTTTTCGATAAACTATTTCATGAGTCACTTAATTAAAAATGAAATTTTTGGCCTTGAAAATTGGGATGTTACATGTTTGGCTGTTGGTGATGTCAGATGGGTTTGGGAATCCGAAGATGGATTCTTTGGAGGGTTTGGTCGGTAAAAAGTAGGGTTTTGATGAGTTTTGGATGGTTTAGGATATGAATGATGGTTGGATTGGTGAAAGGAATGATACCTCTGTTTCTACTTGTTTCTTTGGTATGGTTTCAGATTATTCATCCATGGGTTAGGACATCGATTGTACTACATAGTCAACTTGTCAAACTCATGAAGAAAAGCTTGTTCATTAGAATCATCAAGACTAGAAGCTTCATCTAAGGTTGGAACGTAGGACAGCTGAGGATGTGGTTCCGTGGGAACAAAGTGTTGTAGGGGTATAACATGTCGAACGAACAAGTGGGAGTGGACTACTTGAGATTTCCCTTAGAGTTTGTGCGACATTGGATTCATGACCTTGAAGTTCATAAAAAAGTCAACATTTTCAAGGAATGATTACTCTACATACATGATTTGATGTTACCCTAACCTTTGCCCATATTATTTATAAACATAAGATTATGTTCAATAGGAGTTCTAGAAACTCCATGTGCAGTAAGATTGTTCACCAAATTACAAAATCTATTGGATGCAACAAGAACAGAGTCTTCAGGAATATATCTGAAGGTTTCATAGTCATTGAAAACATTTGTTTATCTTTTCTCCTTGACATTTTCAGATTCTTCCATCAAATATTTGAGGGTATCCTAGATTTACTTGACATTTTTTCATAGCTTGATGTGTTTGAATAGGTAAGGAGGGATGCCAAAGACCATCTCTGAGAAGGCCATACCATCTACATGCACCTTCTTAATATCAAGAGCTACAAATGGAGCATTAACAAGTACTTCTTGACCAAGAAGTTGATCAACTACATCTCTTATCACAGTTCGAACGAGAACATGAGGACCTTCTATTACATATCTCCAGATTTCTTTTCCTTTTTCTTGTGAAATAAAAAAAGTTCCATTCTTATCTTCCAGTGATCATATTCCTCAACCACCAGTAATTAGGCTCATGGTGGGAAACCCAAAATGTTGATTATAAGCATTGGATATAAAGGTTGATTAGGATTAGATATTGTTAAGTTTTAAATTTTAAGAGAGACAATAGTATATATGAAGAACTTTTATCCGATAGACTTCAAAAATGAAAATAAACACATTGTGCTTTTGAGCAATTGTAATGACGTAAATTTTCAAACCAAAATTTTCATTTTTTTAAAAACACATAAACTTTTATAATATTTCATAAAACCACAAATGTCTCAAATGTTAACATAAATCCACAATAAAAGTCAAATCCCAGAATCCTCAACATAGTCTCGGGCAGGTGTGTACAATCATGCCGGTGCCTTCCCGCGGTCCTGAGAGGTACCTGAAACACATATCACATAGCACGGTAAGCACGAAGCTTAGTGAGTTCCCCAAAATACCGCACACAACACATTAGCCACTCGAGGCTAACTCGATACGACCCTCCGGTCAATGTGTCTCAGTGGAGACCCTCCGGTCCCACAACTCGGGTGGACCCTCCGATCCTAACTCAGTAAGCTCAGAATAATACACAACATAAATCACAAAGACAATATGCAGGATATGACAATACTCAATATAAACACATAAGACATCTCGGTCACACAAAGATACCACTCATGGTAAGTATAGTGAGAAGACTCACCTCGTAAGCAATCAAGCAAATACCCTCGTACACGAATCTCGAACTAGCCTCCGCCTAACACATAGGATAATTATCTCTAATTAATACCCTATTCACGATACTAAATAGTCAAAGGTTATTCTCTCTTTCTCTCTAATTATTGAAATGGGTAAAAGACCATTTTACCCCTCCATGGCTCCCTAAAACCCTGTCTTGACCAAACCCTAAAGTCAACAGAAGTCAACATTCGAGTCAACAGTCCAAGTTTGACCCGACTCGCCGAGTGCATCTATGTGACTCGTCGAGTCCCCTTGTTTCCTCTAAATTATCGCGAATATCTAACTTAACTCATCAAGTTGTCTCATCCACTCGCCGAGTTACCCATGTCCAGACTTATCGGGGGAAACCCTAGCCGACTCGTCGAGTCAGCTCGTTGACTCGGCGAGTCCCTTTAGTCTGAATTCTCATTCAGACGTTTTAAGGCAGATCTACTACTCCACACTCTAGATCTCGGCTCCCAAGGCTCGAATATCACGTAAAGCTTCGATCTTTACGTTCATGCATGACATATTTTGCTCCAAAATGCCAATACAACTCTAACAAGGGTGTATAGACACAATAACTCTTATATGGCTGAATAAAGCTGGGACCTTTGGACTCTATGGACCTCACAGGGTCCAGATCTGAAGTCTAGACCTCCTGATAGAATCAATGCACTCAGTGTCCCAATAAAAAGGTGGTAAAAGCCCTAACTTCAATAATCATGAGATCTAACCAATAAGATGAGAAAGGTGTAGGCTTTTTACCTTCCACTGAAGCTCTGGTCGATATAGCAGTAGATCCAACAATTTCTCCTTGTTCCTTGCTGGATAATCTCCTCTTATCCTCAAAGATGCACTATAATACTCAAAGATTAGCTCTAACATTTAGGGTTTCACACAGGGGAGTTTGGCAGCTGGTGAGGCGGAAATGAGGACATAAGTTCTCTTAAATAGGCCCCAACCCCGGAGATTTAGGGTTTCACCTCATAGCGCCAACTCGGCGAGTCAGCTCTCCGACTCGTCAAGTCGATCACTAAACCCACGTGACCAAATCGAACTCTACTCGACGAGTTAGACTCACAACTCGTTGAGTCACTCATGAAAGACCAATAATAAATAATAAAAGAAATACCTGGGAGTTGGGATGTTACAACAATAATAATCTGGTCATATGGATTCAAAGGACGACCACTTAGGCTATGATACCAATTGTGAGAGTATATCAATTGAATAACACTAAGGCTAATAAATGTAAGTTCCAGTCTAAGTCTGAAATAATCTAGTCAAAGACATAAATATCAACTTGTACTTAATGCAGGAACTAAATGCAAGGAATAAAAAACTTAAAGTAATAATTATAGAATAAGAAGAATATTTGAGGAGAATCTGATTGATTGTATTCAGTGTTCAAAAAAAGATACATTACAATGAAGTTGATAAACCCATTTATAGGCAATACACGAACATGCAAATGTCTAGAGGAACAAATGGTGAAATACAAGAAAGTTGATCAACTTGATAGTATGCAGACAAAATATTTATATTGATCTTGTTCCCAATCTACCCCATGTTAAATGACAAATCAACTTCATCTGCAAATTACAAACTTGTTGACATCTTAGGATAACAACATTTTTTAGAGAATCTGATTGATTATTCAATTTTTATAAAAAGATACATTACAATGAAGTTGATAAGCCCATTTATAGGCAATACACGAACATGAAAATATCTATAGGAACAAAGGGTGGAATACAAGAAAGTTGATCAATTTGATAGTACGCCGACAACAGATTTATATTGATCTTGTCCTAATCTATACCATGCTAAATGACAAATCAACTTCATCTGCAGATTACAAACTTGTTCATATGGATACATCTTGGGATAACAACATTTTTTAGATTACATACTGTCCGGATCACCATCAGCTCAGATGAGTTTTACATCGGATGGCTTGGTCAGTTTTATGCACTAACAGCGTGCCATGAGAAACCCACCTTAAGTTCTCTGAAATAATATGTATATCGATCTTCATCTCTCTCTCTACCTAAATATCATTAAAAGGATAAGCATCAGGTCGAAAGGAAAATTTAAAAATAAAAATTACACAATATTTCCTATGAAAAAATCACCAAATGTCAACATAAGGGCTGATCATTGATCAATTATTGTTTTATTCAAACCAGTGATGAATGACAGTGAAAATTGTGGCAATTTTTTCAAAACAAAATTAACTTGGATCATTTTTATCTTGTCTTTTAACTATTGACCAAACATTTTACTGTGCTCTCTCACCTGCCATGCTTTTCTTCTATCACGATGTTTATTTTCGGTAGCTACCATGTGTCGCTTATCCATACATTTATGAACAATAAAGTTAGCATATGTTTCTTTTTTTACTGAATTAATGAACTATATGGGTTAAGCACTTAATATATATAGCTAAATATGACTATTTCTTTTTCACCTAATATGGATATAATGAGTAAATGGATTAAGCTGAAAATCCCGACTTAATTTATTAAGACCGTAACATATCTTATGCATCTGTACATCATTGTGTTAATAATGTATTACAACCAAGGTTGTAAAAAACAATCAATGGTAGCTCGACGGTGGACTGGGGTTAATGGATTAATCAACTAGGCGGAGATTAATCGGGGAACATAATTATTAAGAAAATTATTCAAAAATCAATGAATCTAGATTTAATCTTTATAATCTAAATAAATAAACATAAAATTTTAATAACAAGTTTAACATTTTGGGTTTTTCATATTCAACTTTAACCAAATCTGCCTTAAAAAACAAGAACACTCAAAATAGGTTTAATAGGATGCCAAAATCCACACTTTGGTTACTGATTTGGGTTCCAAACAAGCCAATTGTACATCAAGAGCAACAAGAAAAATAATCATCTTAATAGTAATAGCAAGAACAATAAAAAGCTTTCAACAAACTAAAACTGATACATTAAATTGAAGTTTGATGAAAAAATAAACCAAAGAGAATGAATAATCGCTAAGCCTGGAACCAAGATTAAATCAACTTAAGATTAATAGAAAGAACAATAATAAGCTTTCAATAAACTGAAATTGATACATTAGATTGAAGTTGTATGGAAAGATTGACCAAATAGAGTCAACAATCGCTAGGCTGGAACACCAAATCTGCTGAAATCAACACCAGACCTAATCACGCCATAACCATCTTGTCTACTATGCTAACCTTCAATGGATTACTAAAATCAGAAAAAAGAGAAAGGAGAAAACTTGTGTGAACGAACTGAAGATAATCCATATGCATCGATTCCTTTGAAATCCCTTGATCATCGATTTCTTGTACATTTATATTCATCGATTGGAGCACTAGTTCACCTGTAATTCAGATTCAAGAGGGATGACCTTCGAATTCTGTTATTGCTACCAAGACACACACACACACACATACAGAAAGGGCCAGATTCAAGAAGGAGAAGAGTAATAGATCCTACTAGTTAATTGATTAAGAAGAGGTTGCAAAAGAGGAAGACGATGATAAAATATTTTGGTTAGGTGCTGGTGATATGTTGTGCCTACAAGACGCATAAGAAAATACGTGTGATCTCATGTTGTGATCAATTATAGAAAGAAAATGGGGGGGGGGGGAGGGAGGGATGTGACGCAAAGAAGATATATTTTGAGCACCCCACATTGAAGGTGTGAGCATTCTATCAAGGAAAAGATATTCTATAAAAGGGAGCATGTTTCCTTCAAGAAATACAAACGCAACTATGTTTTGGGAAACCGACTACTTTGAGCTGTCGGGTCCCTTCGAGACAACTCGACCGACTTGGTCCGATTTGGAGTCCAAGTTTTGCCGATTTAGTCCGATTTGGGCCGACTTTGACCGATATTGACCAAGACCGATTAGGCTACCCTCTAACACATATTAGTAGGCGGTTAGAGACCGCCTAGCGTCTAGGCACCGATTAATCGGCCACCTAGACCGATTTTTACAACACTGATTACAACTATCTATATTATGGGCTTAATGAATTATACATTTATTCGGTCTAAGTGTTTAATCAATATACTTTTACAACTATCTATATTAAGTAGTGCTTAATACAATAATATATTAATGAATTAAGTTATTAATCTGGATAGTTATATAAAATAATGGACAAACTAATGAAAGAAATAATGAACATATTAGTAATACTAAATCAATTGGAAAGAGACCAGCCAATTTATATGTAAAATCTATCTATGCTACTTGTCATGCTCTCCCTTACGGTGTATACCCATCATCATGGGGAGAATTGTATCTTGCAATTTTGGCGAATGGTATATTAGCCACTTCATCGGTTGAGGGAAAAGTTTTTTTTTTTTTTTTTTTTTTGGTTATTTTGGCAATTTTATTACATTAATATACGTTTTAGACAAATAGTTATTAATTTTAAGCAAATTTTATCCTACAAACGAACCGAATCTTTATGGAGCTATCTTATCTTTAAATTGACTCGAATATTTTTAGAATAAGCTTTATCAAGTTTGAATATAATACGACTTATGATAATTTGATTCAAATTATATCCGTATTTTAAAGACACGTGTAATATGTAAATGGGATTATATGTATATAATTGAAGTTACAAACTCATTGAGCTTTTGTTGATTTATTTAATTTAATACTCAAGTTCGTTCAAGTCGAACCTAAAGTTCTTAATTTATGATAATTGATTACTCAAGCCTTCGCTTTAAAATTTCATCAGATTATCAAATAAGTTTGAACATAATCAAGAACTATGTAGGCAAACTCGATCACATTGTGGTCGTTTGTAACTTTAGCCGAAATAAGAAAGTCACTGTTTACGGGGAGAGTGTGTTGGAACTTTGCTTAACAATGTGAGACTTATCCCACATTGGTGGAAGAGAAAACTTTTTCCCACCTTATATGTCTTGTCCCACTCATTTAATTAAATGGGTCAAGTAATGGGTTAAGTATATTGGGCTTGGGTTGTGGTGTTGGATTAGCCTAATTGGACTCAAAATAGGCTAATATCAAGAGAATATTTAATGGTCAAAAGATGGGACAAAACATATTTTCATTAAATTCGTAATCACTGAATGACAGGTATTTGGAAGTTATTTTCGGTTTTGACAGTTTTTAACTGTCATAATCAATACCTATAAATACATGAATTCTGTCATTTGTGAGGGGTTACAGAAACAATCACCACAAACTCTCTTCAAAATTCGTTCTTCCTGAAGATGAAGGGGACATAGAAATTTCGACAGATTCAAGAGTACTTCTTGGATTGATTGTTGTATCCTCTAGACAGATCCCTACCAGGGAAATTTCTGTCTTAGGACACTGCAATTTGCAGGCCTCAATCTACATAATTTCGTTTTTTGTGTTTCTGTTGTAAACATAAATCTTCAAGTATGTTTTCTGTAAACTGATTCTTGTATATTACATATATATATTTCAATTTCGTTTGTTTTATTTCTATTGCTCTTGTTGATTATATACTTCTGTCATAACAATCTAAGACAGAAATCAAAGAGTGAAGAATGGATCAAAATTCCATCATCAAAACACATGTGGAAAAGCCTGAGAAATTCAAAGGCTCAGATTTTCGGAGATGGCAACAAAAGATGTTGTTTTATCTAACAACTCTTCATGTTTCCAATGTTCTCACTGATGATTCTCCCTCTCCTCCTACTGGGACAACTACTACAGAAGGAGTAACACCACCCACTGCAGCCCAATTGGCAGAACACCAAAGGGCTGTGGAAACTTGGAACACAAATGAATATAATTGCAGAAATTATATTCTAAATGCCCTGGATGATTCCTTCTATGATATCTACTCTACCATCACTACTGCAAGAGAGATATGGGAATCACTGGAAAAGAAATATAAAACAGAAGTGGCATGTTCCAAGAAATTCGTGATTGGAAAGTTCATGAATTTCAAGATGGTGGATACCAAATCTGTCCTCAAACAAGTGGAGGAAATTCAAGTCATTGCACATGATCTTGAAGTTGAAGGTATGGGTATAAACTCTAACTTTCTTGTTGGTTCAATCATTGAAAAACTTCCTCCTTCTTGGAAGAATTTCAAATTATATCTTAAACACTTAACTGATGACATGAGTTTTGAGCAACTTGTGTTGAGAATTCGTGTGGAAGAAGATAACAGATTGAATGAGAAGGCAGATGCAAATTCCTTGGAACCAAGTACAAACTTTGTTGGAGAAGCAAGTACTTCAAAGACAAAACACAACAACAAGAAAGGGAAGCAAGGCTCTAAAAACTCTTCCAAAGATGGCAAAAATCATGGCCATAACAAGAAGAATTTCAAGAAGAATTCTGGTCCATGCTATGTTTGTGGCAAAATTGGACACAAGGCCAAAGATTGCAGATTCAGGAGGGGTCAAGGAGGAAATAATGGAGGAAACAATGGAGGAAACAATGGAAACAATGGTGGTAATTCTGTTGGAGGAAATTCTGGTCAAGCCAACATGGTTGAATCACCAAATCAGTTTGTTGCTGTGATTCAAACCAACATGGTTAGCAATTGTGTGGATTGGTGGATTGATACTGGAGCCACAAGGCACATTTGCAACTCCCGAACTATGTTTTCTACATACCAGAAAGTCTCGGATTCTGAACCAATGTTTATGGGGAATGGCTCTACTGCAAAAGTTGAAGGAAAGGGAAAAGTGAAGCTGCAACTGACTTCTGAAAAAGAACTCATTTTAAGTGATGTTTTGCATGTTCCTGAAATTACTAAGAATTTGATTTCTGGTCCTATTCTTAGTAACAAAGGTTTCAAACTTGTATTTGAGTCTGATAAGTTTGTTCTCACCAAGGGTGGGGCGTATGTTGGAAAAGGATACCTTAGTGAGGGTCTCTTCAAAGTCAGTGTCTTACCTTTGTACTATGGTGTTGAAACACTAAACAATGATGTAACCAATGTTAATGCTAATGCAATAATGGGCACTACTAGCCCCTCTTCTATGTATATGCATGATCCTTCAATTTTGTGGCATTCTCGTTTGGGACATGTCAATTTTCGTTCTATTCAAAGAATGGCAAAACTTGGCATGTTACCAAAATGTACATTAGATAAAAACAGAAAATGTGAGGTTTGTGTAGAATCTAAATTTTCACAACATCCTCATAAATCAGTTGAAAAATCTAATGAAATACTTGGCTTAATCCACTCTGATTTATGTGATTTTAGAGCAACACCTACAAGAGGAGGAAAGAATTATTATATATCTTTTATTGATGATTGCAGCAAGTATTGTTATATTTATTTGTTAAATACCAAAGATGAAGCCTTGAATTATTTTAAGAATTACAAGGCTGAAGTTGAAAATCAACTTGACAAAAAGATCAAAATTCTAAGGTCTGATCGAGGAGGAGAATATGAATCCAAAGACTTTGCTGAATTTTGTTCCTTAAATGGTATTATACATCAAACAACTGCTCCATATACTCCTCAGCAAAATGGAGTGGCAGAAAGGAAGAATAGAACATTGAAAAACATGATTAATTCAATGTTAATTACTTCTGGAGCACCACATAATCTGTGGGGAGAAGCATGTCTTGCAGCAAACTCAATTCTTAATAGAATTCCTCATAAAAAGAGTGATAAATCACCCTATCATCAGTGGAAAGGGAGGTTACCCTCTTATAAAAGGATGAAAGTGTGAGGTTGTCTTGCTAAGGTACAAGTACCTCTTCCTAAGAGGACTAAACTTGGACCAAAAACCATAGATTGCATCTATCTTGGCCCTGCCATGAATAGTGCAGCCTATAGGTTTCTTGTGTTTAAATCACATGTTGATGATATCCATAACCAAACCATCATGGAATCAGCAGAGGCTGAATTCTTTGAAAATATTTTTCCTTTTAAGGATAAAGGGAAAGAGGTTACCTACTCTAGGAAAAGACCTCTACATGATGGACTAAATGATACCATTCCAGACAGAAGTTTACAATCAAATGAAGAGAGTTCTTCTAAGGTTCAAGAAGAGAACTTAGAACCCAGAAGAAGCAAACGGGGCAAAATTGCCAAAGATTTTGGACCTGATTACATGACCTATGTAGTGAATAAAGAACCACAAACTTATAAGGATGCTATGGATTCTTCTGAAGCTCCCTTTTGGAAAGAGGCAATCAAAAGTGAGATCGATTCCATTGTGCAGAATAACACTTGGAAATTGGTAGATTTGCCACCTGGGCAAAAACCAATTGGGCACAAATGGATTTTCAAGAAGAAGTTTAGACCTGATGGTACCATTGAGAAGTACAAAGCTCGTTTAGTAGCTAAAGGGTATCGTCAAAAAGAGGGTCAAGACTTCTTTGACACCTATTCACCTGTTACAAGAATTACATCAATTCGCACATTAGTAGCAATTGCAGCCATTCACAATTTGGAAATACACCAAATGGATGTGAAAACTGCCTTCTTGTATGGTGAACTAGATGAAGAGATATATATGAACCAACCTGAAGGGTTTGTGGTTAAGGGTCAAGAAAGCAAAGTTTGTAAGTTAGTTAGATCACTTTATGGACTAAAACAGGCTCCAAAGCAATGGCATGAGAAGTTTGACAACACATTACTCTCTAATGGATTTAGAATTAATGAATGTGATAAATGTGTTTATGTCAAACAATACAAGAATGCTTGTGTTATCATATGCTTGTATGTGGATGATATGCTTATAATGGGTACTAATTTGGATGTGATCAATCAAACCAAGAAAATGCTACACTCCTCCTTTTCCATGAAAGACTTGGGAGTAGTAGATGTGATCCTTGGTGTAAGAGTTCAAAGAAGATCAGATGGTTATACTCTTACTCAGTCCCATTATATTGAAAGTGTACTTAAGAAGTTTGGACACTATGATGACAAGCCGGTAGTCACCCCTTTTGATCCTTCAAGTCATCTTAAGAAGAATAAAGGTGATAGTGTAGCTCAGTTAGAATATACTCAAGTTCTTGGTAGCTTAATGTATATTATGAATTGTACTCGACCGGACTTGGCTTATAGTGTAAGTAGATTGAGCCGTTACTCCCACAATCCTGGGAAAGATCATTGGTATGCATTAGTGAGAGTGCTTAGATATTTAAAGCATACAATGAATTATGGATTGCATTACACGAAATATCCTCCTGTTCTTGAAGGGTATTGTGATGCAAATTGGATTTCCAATACCTCAGAGGCAAAATCCACAAGTGGATATGTGTTCACTCTTGGTGGAGCTGCTATCTCTTGGAAATCATCTAAGCAAACTGTGAATACTCGTTCTACAATGGAAGCAGAGTTTGTTGCTTTAGACAAAGCTGCTGAAGAAGCAGAATGGCTTAAAAGCTTCCTAGAAGGTATTCCTCTGTGGCCTCAACCTGTTACTGCCATTGGCATACATTGTGATAGTATGGCTGCTCTTACTAGAGCACAAAGTCAGATATACAATGGCAAGTCGAGACACATTAGGCGCAGACATATTACAATAAGAGACTTGCTGAAGAATGGAATCATTTCCATTAGTTACATAAAGTCAAAGGAAAATATAGCTGATCCCTTGACAAAAGGCCTTAGTAGAGAGCAAGTTCTCTTCACATCGAGGGGAATGGGCTTAAAGCCAACACAATGAGTCACCACCTGGCGGAAACCTAACCTAGCAACATTGGAGATCCCATGGTCTAGGTTCAATAGGACAACTAGTTGGGGAAGACTCAAAGAAGCACTAACACAAAGGTATGCTCACTCCTATGATATTTATTTTGTGTTTTTCCGTTGATGATATAGGGATGAATTCTTTATTCTTAATAATGCTGATAGCTTTTATAGTGGAATAAGTACGAATTGTTCCAGATTAGTATTACCTATGTGAGATGGATGTGAGGTCGCATCTTTGGGAGCTGATATGGCTAAGCTCTCTAAAAGTCTCATGAAGTAAGGATCGTTCATGACCGAAATGAACACAACGGTAAGAAATGATCTATGCTTAGATATGATATGTGTGATACTTCTTGTATTATTCTACTATAAAAAGTGGTTAGTTCAAGAATCTAGTTCACTACCCACAAAGTAGATCCAAGTAGTACTCACTATGAAAGGTTCAAGTTTTACAACACCTATTCAGATGCATGTCATATCTTACTTCCCTTATTTGAATATCTAAGTTCACTTATTTTCTATTCAAATGTGGGGTATTCTTCGAGTTTGAATAGAAAATGTGGGGTATTTTGAAATTCTTCCAAGAAGGAGAGGGAGAATCATCAGTGAGAACATTGGAAACATGAAGAGTTGTTAGATAAAACAACATCTTTTGTTGCCATCTCCGAAAGTCTGAGCCTTTGAATTTCTCAGGCTTTTCCACATGTAATATGTAAATGGGATTATATGTATATAATTGAAGTTACAAACTCATTGTAAATGGGATTATATGTATATAATTGAAGTTACAAACTCATTGAGCTTTTGTTGATTTATTTAATTTAATACTCAAGTTCGTTCAAGTCGAACCTAAAGTTCTTAATTTATGATAATTGATTACTCAAGCCTTCACTTTAAAATTTCATCAGATTATCAAATAAGTTTGAACATAATCAAGAACTATGTAGGCAAACTCGATCACATTGTGGTCGTTTGTAACTTTAGCCGAAATAAGAAAGTCACTGTTTACGGGGAGAGTGTACTTCATTGAGTCATAACACATGATTTGCTTCATCACATGATTGTTTGAAGAAACAGTGTCGTTTCTAAGAGAAACGGGCCCAAGTATTAAAAGCGGACTATGTCTTTTTCCCAAACGGACAATTTTACCCTTCTTCCATTTCTTCCATACTGCATCTGACCGAATTTGTCTTTGTTCTGAAAGTCCACTCTTCATAAATATCAGCCAATGAGAATGAGGATGCGTGTCATATGGGCCCCTGTTTCGACAAATCTAATTACTGTATCTCTTGTCATCGTTCCAGAAGACTCACTGCATGTCTTCCTACCAAGTGAGTCTCCTTTTGGATCTTGTATCCACTTAAATTTACAATTATCTTTCAAAGTTTTATATTTTATCACAATTATCATAGATGTTTTTTATAGTCAGATTTATGTTTAACTGATTAATATAAGAATCATTATATCGCGTTTATGTACAAAAACGGGTATAAATTGATATCATACAGGCATACAACAACTGAACTCCAACTTATAAGAATCTGATGCAACTTTCTGTCAATCATCATTTGGTTGATATTGATATCCGTTTATTTTTACCGTTAGAAATGACAATATATATTCAGGTCATTGATGACCTACAATTCAATAGTCTGTGACACGATGTCGTGTTTTTTTTCACTAACACGAAAACGAACCAATTAAAAAACGACAACACGACACGACACGACAAAGATAATATTACATAACTATTATTTTATTTAATTCATATTTAATCATATATAACACGATAAAAACGACAAACACGAAAAACACGACAAACACATGCTCAGTCGTGTCAATTTCGTGTGGATTTGTAAACACGAACATGACACGACACGACATCGTGTTTTTTATACTTGACACGAACACCACACGAAAACGAATTCGAATTTTGATTTCGTCCCGATTTCGTTTCGTGTCGTGTATTTTTGTCGTGTCGTGTCATAAATTGACACCCCTACATACAACAACTGAACTCCAACTTATAAGAATCTGATGCAACTTTCTGTCAATCATCATTTGGTTGATATTGATATCCGTTTATTTTTACTATTAGAAATGACAATATATATTCAGGTCATTGATGACCTACAATTCAATAGTCTGTGGCATATATTATGCTAACATTGCACAAAAAAGATGATAGGATAAGAGTTATTTTTATATAGACTGAGTTATTTCATATCATATCTGACAAAAAAAAAATGATATGATGATAGTTATTTTTTATAGTTGGTTGCTATATATTTCACATGTGTATGTTGAAAGAGTATAAATAAATACAATAAAACCAATTAACCAAACAACTCGTCACCTATTAGGTAATTAGTAACACTGTTATGAGTGTTATCTGTGACAATATCTTGAATAAGGGACGTTCTATGTTTTGTGAAATATTTTAACGGATTTTTATTTATTTATTTAGACTCCCTAGTAATAACAAAATTAGTGTGCTACCTACATTTAGCAACAAAATCATGGTTGCTATACGCCTAAACCAATTGTAAGGTCCTGAAAAGGATCTTTACCAATGATCAAGCAACAAACAATCACAGATAAAAGAATAAGAAGAAAAGAAATCGAGCTTGCACACGTTTATATTCAGAAAAACGTCAGGTACAACTCGATGGAACACTCTGTAAATGCAATGGCATCAACAACTACACAATGACCTACACCTCCGCTATTTATACTAGACAGGACCGCAAACATGGTTTACGACCGTAAACTGGGTTTACGGTCGCAAACACATTTTCTGACCAAAAACACATAAACAACTCACAAACTGTATTACAGACTCCTACTGAACAAAATACAATGAAAGCCTAGACCAAACCATTAACTGGACCCTTCAATCTCCCCCTTGGTTTGGTGCTAGCTTGGACTCAGCTTTTGTCGACCACCAGCACATCAGATTTTCCCATAGCTCCGTTCCACATCTCCTTCTCGATAATCTCAGCAACCATCGAAGTGTATTCCTTTGCAATGGGCTCAAAAATGTCTTCAGCCACCTTGATCTGATGAATGGAGAGCTGATGTATGTCCCACTTGCCAAATTGAAGCAAATCCCTCTTGTCATACAAGCGGATACAATCGTCTTTAAGCTTGATGACAACAGCAGCAGCAGATTCATCAAACACCCAGTATTGCATGGATGCAAGAGATCCATCTGGATAATTTTGAAGAATAGGGATCTGCTTTACTTGAGCAGTAGCGGGCCACATCACTGACCGAAGAGGTTGACTTGTTTTGGGATCAATAATGTTAGGGTAAATCTTGATAATAGACTCAACAGTCTTCATCGAAGGGAAGCCCTTAGCTACCTGATCTTCCAAAAATGATTTGAACTGAGTCGCCCTGGGATTGTTTGATGGATTTGAGAAAGGAGCTTTAGACAACTCTGTAAGATCAATCCTGGTAAAGGAATGAAAATCGTGAGCATCTTTGTATAATTCAGTATTGCCGCTCTTTCTTCTCACCATAAACATATTCATAGTGTCATGGAATCCCCACGAGATGATTCCTGACCTATCACCATAAACGTCTCTGAAACGATGTTCGCCCAGATCCGTAACGGTGATCTTCTGTTGATCCCAGGGGGCATTATGTTCTGAGCTCCTTTTGAATAAAAGTTGACCCTTTTCAGCTGACTTGGCCAATTTAGCGCGTTTCAATGCCATTACACTTGGAGCTTGAGCCGGTTCCTTTTCAAAACGATTAACGACGGTGGTCGTCCTTGTAGGTTGTGGAACTATGGGAGTATCTTGATCAGGAAGATAGATCTTTGGCTCGTCAACAGATGACTTGAATTTGTCGCCAAAGTTTTCTTCCAGCTTCTTCTTAAGATCGTAGTAGCTGGCGGTCAACAGGCCGAAATGCGTCTGAAAGTCAGTAATTCGCTTCGACTTCAGAGCTTTGTCTTCGATAAGTTCGGCCACTTGAATATTGAGCTTTGTATCCTCAGTCTGAAGGTCTGCGACCTTGATATCCAGCTCAATATTTCTCTGATCTAAATCAACATTTTTCTGATTCAGAGCATCGATCTCTTTCTGGAGTCCAAGAAGTGAAGGATTCTCTTCTCCTGAGCTGCCAGCCCCAATAGAAATTCCTTTGCCATGTGAGGGAGGCGTTGTGAGTTGTTCTCTGGCCAAAAGCCTGGCTAACTTAACCGAGGCAGCATCATGCTCTGGCTTGGGAGGAGAGAAATCCGTGGGGAAGGAAGATCCACCAGCTTCATAGAAGGTACTAGGACCTTTACTGATAGGTTCAGATGAGACGATAACTGGAGTTGTTGTTGGTGGAGCTGTAAAACTTTGAAGTGTACCCGAGTCAAGAATTCCCTGTCTAGGGTCAAGTCTTCGTCTTTTTGTTGGAGGTTGAGAGGCCTATATAGTTGGGTGATCACTTTCCAATGGCTCTGATGTAGGTAAAACAACATCAAGGGGAGGAATCCCTGATACTGTCACCATAGGAATTGCTATTTCCGCCGTTGGATTGGAAGGAGGAGGCGTGGCTTCGAGAACGTCTTCTTTTTCCCTTATCTCCGTTGCTGGATGAGCAACTTCATCGATATTTTCAAGCAGTATGTTGAGGTTTACGCCGGTCATGAAATCTTCATTGCTACCAAAGTTGAGAGGAATTTCATCGTTATCGAATCCTGTGAGGTCGAGGCCTTCGTACAAATCAGTCTCCGTTCCAGACCCCTCATTGTAATCTCCTTGTACCTGAACAGATGTCAATTCGTGTTCCTCAGCTACTTGAGCATTAGCAGCTGGAGTTTCTTCTTCATCATGATTTGAAACTGTGATGACATCTTCAGAAACAACTCTCTCGGAGGAAGTGGGCTCAGAAGATATCTTGTCAGACGTTCCATGAGATTCGGAAGATTCATCTATTTCAGCAAATTTCCCGAATTTCACGAGAGGAAGTAAGCCTTGGAAGACGACTTTGCCCTTTCGATTCTGCTTAATGAGACCAATCGTGTATGGGCCTAATGACTTTATATCCAGCTTGTCACCATCTTTGATCATCTCTGGGAATTGGTTGTCGATGAACATCTGAATAAATCTCGGATATAGCAAGAATGCATCTCTGGTCTGTCGGCTTATAGCGTTGATATTTACCAAGAACTCATCCAAAATGAACTTCGAGAAGTTGAATTTGATGCCAGTAGCCAGTGAAACGATTGCCCCTGTGTTCCTGAGAGAGATTTCATCAGCTCCTGATCTCCTCCCCGAGATACAGCTCACGAACACATGCGCCAAAAATTTCTAGTAGGGAGGCAGAAGCTTCTTCACTGTGGGAGGGTAGATGCCCTCATATCCCATCCTTTTGAGAATCTTTTGAACATCATCAATCCCAATTTCAGTAGGAAAATCGGGTTGATCATTGATTAGCAATGTTTCTCTGATATACTGCTCAGTGATTGTGATCTTGCATCCTTTAACCACAGCTAACAGCGAACGCACCATTGTCTTTTGATATCTTGGCCGTCTGCCAGAACTCCCTGACAATGTTATGATAAATGGTTGGATTCACAGTGATGGCACAAGCCAGGCAACATTCTCTTAGTCTGTAGATCATTGATCTGAAATCTCCATGAGCAACAGGAGGTTCATCCAACACAATTGCCAGGTTATGCATGTCAGCAAACTTAAGACTCGCCATTGATCTGCACTAAACCAGGCCAAGTAAGAAAACAAAGTATTTAAACAGTTAGAGCTTTAAGTTTTCTTAATTAAACAATTTTATTTTAGCCTTAAAAATTATTTTGATCAAAAATTTGGAGTTTACGGTCAAACATGGTCAAAAATTGAGTTTACGGTCAATATTGGTCAAACTGAGTTTACGGTCCAAATTGGGTTTACGACCGTAAACCCATTGCAGTGGTCACCTGACCGTAAACTGAGTTTACGGTCGTAAACTCAGAGGAGTTTACGGTCGTAAGCCCAAAAGGAGTTTACAGTCCTTGAATCTCCCCAAACCGTAAACCCTCCCCAAACCGTAAACGTCGACGAACACATAAACGACAATTAATCCTCCAGTTTCAGTCGAATCAATGAACCAATAGCTTTTCCCCAGTCGGTTTTAGCATACCTTCGAAGTGGACTAACTGATTTCGCAAAATCTCACAGAAAAAAAAATCGAGGATGAGAGAGAGTAGAGAGAGATTACGACCGCAAAGAGAAAAGAGAAGGTGAAAAGGGTTTACAGCAGTAAACTCCACCTTTTATACCTCCCTTGAAGTTTATCTGTCTCCCACACAATATTATGCACAGTCCAAATCCCGATTAAATTTTCAAAAATAAAACCTTTCGAGGATATTAAAATAAAAGTAAAATTAAAATTAAACTAAAAATAAAATAAACTAATTTCTAAAATTTAAGAATTAAAAGATTTAAAAATTAAATTTTTGACAATTATAAAAATAAAATTAAAATAAAATAAAAATAAAAATAAAATTAGAATAAACACAGACAAAATTTATCTCAAAATTCATTGAAAATTATCTTGTGATACTGGGATCAAAGTTGTTAGACAGCCTTAATCCACTTGTCGGTACCATCTATCTTCACGTCTTTGTCTGGTCGATCGCCGGTATTGTTGTCCACTTAAACACGAAAAATTGTGACAGAATTAGGACATACTATTAGTTATAAGACAAAGTGATCCTAAGTTCCTAGAAACTATTTCTTAAGGACCATTCAGCTGACAACGACCAGAGATATTGTTGTCCACCTAAATTGAGCAGCTAGATCTATAGACAATCTGTAAGTGTTCAATTTTTAATTGTACTAGAACATGGTTCCCGCTTCCTGATATGCTCCAGTAATCAAGGACTTCCAGAATACTCCTTACATCGGGTGAGCAGACAATTATTGAGAGAGAAGATAGATTTAGAATGCATATGCTATGCACCCAGGTCGGATCTCTTCCAATCACGTAGAGGGTGAAACATATGACTAACTGAAGTTCTAGAGGGATTGAGAAGTTGAATGTTGCATATACGGTGTACCAGGTCGGATTGTGAGTCACGCAAAGGAGACAGTAGATGGCTAACAGATAGAAAGAATTGCATAGATAGAGGATGCAGAGAAATAGAGTTGTATATGCTACATTCCAGGTCGGATCTTTCGATCACGCAGAGGAGGCAACATATGACTAACAGATAGAAAGAAAGAATATAACCTTCTACAGACCTAATTTATCGGAATTCACCAGTCGCCCCATCAATACCGGAATTAAGGACAAAATCCGCACATCGAGGAAGAGTTAAACCACAGTTCTAGATACGGATTACTTTAATGTGACCGGTGGATTATCATGTATATCTCCCTGCTCAACCTATCCAAGCGTCGTATTGTCAGGCTAAACGGATTTAACTAGGTCAAAATTTGTCAAGTCTATGAATACCTTAAGTTCATTAATGCCTAGTCAAGTCCATTTTAATCTCTCGTGCCTACCAACGCATCAAACCCAGAGCATAGACCCTTCAACTTTGGGTACGTTACACAGACTCAGATTGCCTGTTATCACTTGATAATATCACTTCCCAGTACTATATCAACAAGCAAAACTGAAAGCGACAATATTTTTGATTTTTCTGAATTTTTAATGTTTTTGAATTTTTGAATGTTTTCTGAAAAAAATAAAACAGAAACAAGATGTTTTTGGATTTTTTTAGTTTTTCAATTTTTGTTTGGTTTTTGTTTATTTCTCCCCCTAAATTTGTGCATGGATGAGAATGAAAACACTAAAATGCGCAAATTTAAACTAACCTAATGAATAACAAAAATTTAATCCTCAAAACGAATCATTTTTAAAAATCCCACAAGCACATCGAATCGAGCTTTGTTAAAAGGCTTGGTGAACAGATCCGCCACATTATTGGCAGTGGGAACCTGTTCTAGCCTAATGAGCGAGCGCTCATAACAATCTCTGATAAAGTGAATTTTGATATCAATGTGCTTGGTTTTGGAGTGTTGGACATGATTTTTAGTTATTTGAATTGCGGCCTCATTATCATAGTGAATTGGGGTTTCTAGATAATTCAAACCGTAGTCCAACAGCTGATGTTGGATCCAGATAACTTGAGAACAGCAGGCAGATGCAGCAACGTATTCCGCTTCTGCTGTTGAGGTAGAGACGGTATGCTGTTTCTTGCACTGCCACGACACCAGCCTATCGCCAAGGAATTGGCACCCTCCTGATGTTGATTTCCTGTCAAGCTCACAGCCTCCATAATTACTGTCAGCAAAAGCATATAAATCAAATTCAGAATTTTTCGGATACCAAAGACCCAATTTTGGGCTGCCTTTGATATACCGAAAAATTCTTTTGACAGCAATAAGATGAGAGAGTTTAGGATTAGCCTGATAGCGAGCACATTGACAAACTGCAAACATGATGTCGGGACGACTTGCAGTAAGATACATCAACGATCCGATCATCGATCTGTAGTGTGTCTGATCTACGGATTCGCCATCAATGTCTGGATTCAGCAGGGGTCTTTCAGCCATTGGTGTCGATGCAGGTTTCGCGTCTTGAAACCCGAACTTCTCAAGAATATCCTCCACATACTTAGCTTGATGTAGCAGGATTCCGGTTGAATTTTGTTTGACCTGAAGCCCCAGAAACATGGTCATTTCACCCAGTGAACTCATCTCAAACCGCTTTTTCATCACGCCTTCAAACTCTTTGCAAAGCTGTGGACAGGTAGACCCGAAGATAATGTCGTCAACGTAGATCTGGACTAGTATCTGATCATTACCAACATGCTTGATGAATAAAGTTTGATCAATAGTGCCGCGAGAGTATCCATGCTTGAGCAAATGCTTTGTTAGAGTCGCATACCATGCTCGAGGAGCTTGATGTAACCCATACAATGCCTTGTCCAACTTGTAGACATGATTAGGAAACTTGGAGTTAACGAACCCAGGGGGTTGATCAACATAAATTTCTTCCTTCACCTTGCCATACAAGAAGGCAGTCTTGACATCTATTTGGTAGACCGTGAAGTTCATGTAGGAAGCATATGCGAGAAAGATACGAATAGCCTCCAATCGAGCCACGGGAGCATAAACCTCAGTATAATCAAGACCCTCAATTTGTCGAAACCCGCAAACCACCAATCTTGCTTTATTGCGCACTATTACACCAGAATCGTCTTGCTTGTTACGATAGACCCAACGCATGTCAAGAGACCTTTTGCCCTTCGGTAACTCAACCAACTTCCAAACCCTGAGCTTTTCAAACTGATTTAGCTCTTCATGCATCGCATCTACCCAACTGGGCTCATTCGAAGCCATGTCAACGTTCTTGGGCTTTATTTGAGATATAAAGCAAGAATAGAGACATGCATTGACATCTCCACTCTGACTTCTGGTTTTAACTCCGTCACCCAGCTGGCCAATGACGTTATCGATCGGATGATCGCGTTGAATTCTTGAAGGAATGTCTTGGCTGATATCATTGAGTGAAACAGGAAGAGTGTGAATGTTGAAACCTCCATCATTTGCTGATTGATCCACATTGGATGGATCTGCTACAAACTCATTAGCAATTTCTTCAGGAAAGAGTAGTTCCATAAAAGTTGGATTGAGAGCGGAAGCATCTCTAGACATGAACTCTCTTTCAATAGGGGTAAGAGGTGTAGCATCAGCATCAGGAGTTCCATCTTGAACTTTAGACTCTGGACTATCAGGTTGATCAGATGACTCCCCCTCAGGTGGAGCAGAGGACTCCCCCTCAGATGGAGCAGAGGACTCCCCCTCAACCGTTGGAGGTCTGTAAACAACTTCTTCGTCTTCGTCTTCAGAAACAATTTTCGAACCAGAAGAGGATCCATTTGAGCCATCTGAAGACACATTTAAGGATTTGAAAAGCGATGTGTAATCAAATAACCAGTCAGGACCCACTCGAGTGTCTGTTTCATTCTCCTCCAACCAGCGCACGTCATAGGATTCAACAATCTGCTTAGTCTTCTTGTTGTAAACCCTATACGCGGTGCGCGCAGCATATCCTATAAAGTAACAATCATCGACTTTGGCATTGAATTTAGGGTTGGATTCCAAGTGAAGAAGGGTGCAAGGGCAGCCAAATACACGGAAATGGCTGAATGAAGGCTTGTGTCCATAGAGAATCTCGTACGGTGTCTTCATCTGTGCTTTGTTGATTAGAACACGATTCTGCACGTAGCAAGCAGTGTTAATCGTATCGGCCCAAAAGAAAACAGGTAATTTTGAATCACATAACATTGTCCTTGCAGCGTCTTTTAAAGTTCTATTTCTCCTTTCAGCAACGCCATTTTGTTGAGGCGTGTGAGCAGAGCTGTATTGACGCACGATCCCCTTTTCTGCGCAAAAATGGTCAAGAACCGCATTCTTGAACTCAGTTCCATTGTCAGTACGAAGCGCCTTCACCTGGTTGTTGGTTTGTTTCTCAATCATCACAATGAACTTCTTTATCAGATCAGCAACCCCTGCTTTGTTGGATAAGAAAAAGACCCACGTAAAACGAGAGAAATCATCGATCACAACTAGACAGTACGAGCTTCTGTTGATGCTCAGGACGTTGATCGGACCAAATAAGTCCATATGCAATAATTGGAGCACCTGACTGATTGAGTTGACTTGCTTAGGCAGGTGTGGTTTTCTATGATGTTTTCCTTGGGCGCAGGACACACACTTCTCAAATGTAATAAAGTCTCTGACAGGTAAGCCTCTGACCATCTCATTCTTAGCAAGGCGATTCAGGTTTTTCGCGTTAGCATGACCGAGTCGTCGGTGCCACAGCATTCCATTTTGTTTGGAGACTTTTGAAAATAGGCAAGTGACTTGTTCAGGGATGTTACTGTTCATGTCAATAATGTAAGCATTCCCATCCCGTTTAGATTTGACGAGAATCCACTCTTCCGGGATGACAATGCCTGGCTTGAGAATCATGCATTCTTTATCGGTAAAATGGGTAGAATAGCCTTTGTCGCAAATTTGGGAAACACTCAACAAGCTGTGCTTTAACTCGGGAGAAAAGTTGACATTCTCAAAGCTTAGCACTCCATTTGTAACAGTTCCTCTTTGAGTGATCTTGCCACCATCTCCGCCGGCGAAGGAAACATACCCCCCATTAAAAGATTGAATGTCGCTCAATTGGGTGATGTCTCCTGTCATATGCCGGGAGCAGCCGCTGTCGACGTACCAAGGACGGACGTCATTCCTCCGCAACTGTCCCTGCAAAATGAGCGGGATCATTTAGATTTGGGAACCCATGTCATCACTGTCCTGGGTTTCCTTTTCGCTTTCTCTGATTTATCCTTTAATGATTTCAAATTAGGATCCTCATTCCTAATCACTTCAGAGGATGTAGATGATGGATTGGAAATTGATTTGGGCATCCAATGATATTTAGGTTTTACAACATTCTCAGGTGGTTTTGAAATCAGTTTCTTATGAGTTTGCACTGAGCCTCTGGATGTTCTACCAGAAGTAGTTGAAGATCCAGAATTGCTTTTTGACGAAACCGATCTTGGCGGAGCCTTGTTCGGTTTTGGAAAACTATTTTGAGCTTTGTTAGTAAAAACCTTTTTATTCTTTTGAAAAACATCCCTTTTTCTGCTTCGATCATCTTTCCAATCATCATTTTGAGAACGAGTTCTTGAGGATTTTCTAATTAAAGACCTTCCTCGAGATTCGTTCTCTCCTCTTGGTGACATATAGTTCATAAAGATCCTATTTTGACAATTCCTAGCTATATGACCACCAACACCACAATTAAAACAAATCTGTTTATTATTTGAACTTGTACTACATTTCTCAGATTTATTTTCTTGACAGACACTCTTACTCTTCTCAGAAGAACATACATGAGAAATAGGTTGTGAGATAAGTGAGGGTGCCTCAGAAGGTGTGACTTGTGGAATTGATGGGTTTTCATGAGAATCACAAGCATCAGAATTACCAAACAATTCATCAAACATATCAAAGAAATTAAGTTCAACAGTAGCAGATGTGGAAACATCACACGAAACATTTTCAGTCTTAACATCAGAAGCAAAGACTTTTTCATTTGAAACAGAAATATCAGAATTAGAAATAGAAACAAAAACAGAATCTCCAGCTTCACGCTTTGCCTGATCTAATGGTTGATCTGCAGGGGAAGTAAAAATGTTAGTACTTTCAACATTAATAAATCCGCCTGAAACAAAACCAGATGGCTTGCCATAAACCATAAACGGTTCATAGGCAATCTCATCCTTGGATATGGGTTGATACTGATATGTATGATTATTAGGAGGAGGTACACTATCATATCCTAAACCCTTTGACTGATTTCGTTTGAACTACAATTGAGTTTCAAATAAGGACTCGACTGTCTTACTTGACGCAGTATAATTTTTGAAACTAACATCTGTTTTTCCACATTTAATTTTCAAAGCGTCAAGTTCTTTAGTTACAGCATCAAGTTGTCTTTTAATATGATCATACAGTTCACATTTTCCACTATATTTTGTTTGAATTCTCTTAAAGTCCTTTATTTTTGTTTCAAACTGGGCTTTAAGAGGTTTCTGTCCCTTCCTAAGCTGATAGCCCTCATATCTAAGGTCCTCTACTTCTCTACGTAATAATTGAATTTCATCATGAAGAAGTTTAACATATTCATTACATGCCTGAGAACAAGATGGTAGATTTACCTCACTTTTCTTGGGCTCGGAAGTAGAAGACACCATTAGAGCAAACTGCAGCTCCATCATATCTGCTTCGGGATCAGCTGCATCATTCTTCAAGGAAGCATCATCAATCTGAGCTAGGTGAGCAGTTTTTGGCCCTGAGATATTCAAAGCCTGAATCTGGTCCTCCCAGTCAAAGGACTAAGCAACCATAACAGTTTCACCATTTACTGCAGCACCTGCACGATTATTTCCCACTGCAACCATTGTCCTGTTGTTGTTTATCCTACGATCTGGCTTTGGACACTCACGAGCAAAATGACCCGGCTCGTGGCAGTTGAAACATTGCAACATGCCCTTGTTGAATCCCACCTTCTTGTCAGCATTCATGCCCCAGTTGCTCTTCCCTGTCTTCTTAGCAAACTGCTTGGCCCTTAAAACAGCCATAGCAATCTGCCATGTAATGTCCATCTCTTCCACATCTTCAGGATGAATCTGATCCAGGTCGACAAATGACAGCTGAGGTGGAAGCTCTCCAGCTACAAAGGCATTGTAGCAGTTAACAAGCCCAGTGGCTAGAGCCAGATTTTCATCAGTGTCTTTAGTGTTTGAGGAAGAGGCTACAACAGGCACATTTGGAGAGGGAACAACTTGTGGAGTGATAAATGGCTGACTTTGTGGAATGGATGATGCAGCAGCAAAGGTTTGAATATGAGGTTGTTGAGCAGCAAACACTTGGCCTGAGGAAGTCATGATTAATGAGAGAGCATTGTTGGATGAGATTCCAAGATTCACAGTAGAGTACGAGTTCACATGGTTAATTTCTCTCTATTTGTCATCAATATCACAAGCTTTGATGATCGCCATGATTTCAGCAAGAGTAAGGCGGTTTAGATCCTTGGTCTTCTTAATCACATCAACATTCATATCCCATGATCTAGGAAGAGCATTTAGAAGCTTCTTGTTAATCTCTGACTTATTCAAGAAAATCCCAGATATGTTCATGTCAGTGGTGAGAGTTGTGAACCGCTGCAGCTGAGCCTCAAGAGTCTCTCCTGGAATGTAGTTGAACATATTGAACTTTTGTCTCAACATGTCCTGGCGACTCTCCTTCATATCTTCATTGCCCTCATATACCTCAATTAGGGCTTCCCACAAATCTTTAGCTGAAGTGTACTCTCGGAACCCTTGAGCAATATCAGGAGATAATGCCATGGTTAGAGTGGCTAAAGCCCTTTCCTGCTCTTTAACTTTCTCAAACTCCTCATCAGTGTAGTTTTCAACAGCCTTGTCAATTACTTGGCCTCCGACTGTCATAGTGATTCTAACAGGGCCTCTAAGAATGCTTCTCCAGACTTTGAAATCCTTCATTTTAATGTATTTTTCAATTCTGTACTTCCACTCAGAAATCTGAACTTTGGTAAGAAAGTCAATAAAGTATTATCAAAGCTAGTGGGAGCATAAGTGTTATCAATTCTGTACTTCCACTCAAAAATCCTTCATTTTAATGCTATATAAGGAAAGGTGTATGATTTTGATAAAGTTTTATCAAAGCATCTCGTATCAGAAATCTGAACTTTGGTAAGAAAGTCAATAAAGTATTGATTTCTAGAAGTCCAGCTGATTTCTGAGTACATGTCAAAGCTAGTGGGAGCATAAGTGTTATGCTAATAATCATCATGTTATTGGGAGCATGATAATTATTGTTAGTGTTGCAAGTTAGCAATGTTAATTATAGAAAACAAAAGTTTCAATTCGTGAGGCTGCAGGGATTGAAAAAGTTGTTTTGCTATAATTAAGGGACAGGATATACTTCATTTTAGTTCTAAAGGCTTAGATTGAGACCTTAATCATCTTTAGTCAAGAATATATATATGAATTTCATGTTGGATTGGTTCAACTTAAGGAAATTCTATATATTGCGTTCTCAAAATTCGATTATGATTACGGCATCCCTCTTCATAGTCAAATTTTGAAAACATGGCAAATAAAAATATTGTAGCAAAAGACTGGTCTAGAATCATGTCTTTATGTGAGACATCATGAATCGTGTACCATTTGCTTTGGGTACAGGATCGATTGCATGTGCTATAATATTTGTCATTTCTAAATTTTTCCAAATGCCCAGAGGCATTAAGACGGGAAAAGGTCTAGAATTGGATATGACTAAAATGATTAAGCAATTGTTGAGGACAATCTGAGGTTTACCAAAGATTGGTTGCTCAGGGACAGTTGGAAGTATAGTGCTAATTTTGGAAGGACCATATTGACATATTCTGAAAAGAGGCATCTCTTATTCAGAAGTGATAGTCAAAATGAGAATATGGAGTTGTCTCCATAGGTGGAAGTTATCTGTGTAAGATTAGAAAACTTAATGCAAGAAGCATGTCCAAAGCAATGTACTTTGAATATAAGACTTAGTTTCCATGGAGTTGATCTCCATTGGAATACCTTATAATGACTGTTGACAAGTCTTTGTGACTTTGTACATATTCATTATAGGAGGGTCAGTGCATATAAGTTTAAAATCTAAACAGATTTCGATAAATGATAGGAATTTGAAATTCTCACATTTTCCGATAAGGATTTGGGAGTGTGAAATTAGAATCATTGAAATTATGTTCAATTGGTTTACTTCACAAAGTAAGGATCATAGACAAACATAGAGTGCATACTTCGTGTATGGCAAAGCTATTGTTTAAGAAAAACATAGTGTACATGCTTGGAGCATGGGACAACTAGTGTTTTTAATTCAAGTATAAAGTTCATAAAACCGAAACAATGAATAATGATTAATTAGTATGGTGATAAATAAAAGTGTTTATTTATATTCATAGGGTTTGATACCATATTTGATTAATTTATTCTTGTGTTTCACTTTGCATGTTTTGACTTCCAGAATAACTAAGTCGCTCTTCCTGAATGATTAAGTTATTCAAACCATCCACAGTCGGTCATATGTTGGAAGTAGATATGAATCAAGACTGTCATGGATTGGTTTGTAGAGGTCCAAGTTGGTGGACAAAGTGGTGCTACAACACTCATGAGTGGTCATAAGTTCTGAGTATTGGATTCAACCCGCGCTCATTTGAATCACTTCATGGATTTTATCACGAGTGATCATGAGACGATAATATCTTATATTCTTCAAACCTAGAGATATGAGTTGTTACTATGAGTTGGTTATACATTGATTGCACGAAAACGCATTTGGTAACTCGATGTTATAAAACGTGCCTTGGTGTATGATTCAACAAGTAGTAGAACAAGCCATATGAGTCGAAGTTTATCCATTCCTTTTACCTTCGGGATAAAAGCGATATCTGTGGGCCCCTCGATGATTTAGCGATGACACATGTGAGTGCTTGGCCAAGGCAGGACTGATTTGATTTGTTCAATCAGTCAGTCATCATAAATCGAAAATCGGGAAACAACAAATGGACAGAGAGAATGATTATAATCCATGTCTCAGTCCATATGATATCTAGAATGGAGGAATATATGATCCCTTAGTTATTGACAAGGTCAGAGTTCGACAGCGGCTTTAAGAGCTACGATTGCCAGTTAGGTTTTGAAGTCATACTCAATAATAGTTTTAGACTTATCCAAGTGGGAGACTGTTGGATTAATGTCGAAGTCCATAACTATATTTGGTATGTACTTGACCCGACCCGGCATGGTCCATTTGGGTTGCACTTCACCGGCACAATTTATATGGATAGTCTTTTGAGAATAGTATATTTATTATTTATATTAATATGTTATAAGTTCTAATATATTAATATGGAATCATATTATTTAATTAGTATTGATCAAGAATTAATTTAGAATTAATTAAGTGATCAAAAAGAACTAATTAAATATGGACTCTTATATATATGGAATGGGCCAAGTTCATTTAGGTTGGGCTAAGCTTTCATGGATGGTCCATGGAGCTTTTAACCCATGGATCCTATGTAAATGAAAGGTCATAGGTATTAGGGTTTACATGGATGTAACCCTGATCCTCCATAATATATAAAGGGGTCCTTGGCTCACAAAATTGGCACAAGGGTGTGAAAATAAGAGTGAGCCGATTTTAGTGTGCATACATATTCTCTCAAGTTCTTCCAAGGTGTTTTGGTGATTTGTGATTCCATTTGAGGCTTCCAAACTATTGGGGCTAAGCTCTTAAAGCTTGAAGACATCAAGCTACATCAAAAGGTATGTCATCTAACTAGAACTTTGTAGTATAGGTGCTTCATAATATGCTAGTTAGGATGAAACCTTGGAATAGTTAATATTTGCATGTATAATAGAGAAAACATAGATCCAAGGTTTATAGGGTTGCATGTACACCATAGGAATGTTAGAATGCTCAAAACCCAACAGCTTTGACACCGGTTTTTGCTCTGATACCAATTGTAAGGTCCTGAAAAGGATCTTTACCAATGATCAAGCAACAAACAATCACAGATAGAAGAATAAGAAGAAAAGAAATCGAGCTTGCACACGTTTATATTCAGAAAAACGTCAGGTACAACTCGATGGAACACTCTGTAAACGCAATGGCATCAACAACTGCACAATGACCTACACCTCTGCTATTTATACTAGACAGGACCGCAAACAGGGTTTACGACCGTAAACTGGGTTTACGGCCGTAAACGTAAACGTGTTTACGGCCGTAAACTCTGTTTACGGTCGCAAACACATTTTCTGACCAAACACATAAACAACTCACAAACTGTATTACAGACTCTTACTGAACAAAATACAATGAAAGCCTAGACCAAACCATTAACTGGACCCTTCACCAATCAAATAAGCCAAATTATTTATAAGTTGATATATATATATATATATATATATATATATATATATATATATATATATATATATATATATATATATATATATATATATATATATATATATATATATATATATATATATATATATATATAGGGAAGGGTTATTTGGAAAACAAAAAATCCTAAAAAAACCCTAAATATTATAAAAATGCATAAAAAAATACCAAGACATCACAAAACTTTTTTTGAATTTTTTTATCAAAAAATCGCAGCATTTTTTACAATTTCGCTGAAAAAAAAAATAAAAAATCATTTTTTTTTCGTAAAATTTTTTTTTTCAAAATTTGTTTTCACCGATTTTGACCTAAAAGTTACGATTTTTTGATAAAAAAATCAAAAAAAAGTTTTGTGATCTCTAAATATTTTTTTTATGCATTTTATTGATTTTTAGGGTTTTTTTTAGTGTTTTTTGTTTTCCATAGAACCTAAATCTCTCTCTCTCTCTCTCTCTCTCTCTCTATATATATATATATATATATATATATATATATATATATATATATATATATATATAGGAGAGTTCAATTGAGAAAAAAAAAGGTTGAGAATGGGGGAATCATTCTCAGCCACTCATTTATTTTTGCCGCAAAAACCTCCGTCGTACCAGCGGAAATGGGAAAGAAATAGACATGTGTTTTCCAACAAAACATGTTTCCTTAAATTATGCTAAACATTACGTTAATATATAAAAAAACATAGTTTTTTCGTTTTTTTTTTTAATTTTTAAGAAGCTATTTTTATCGAAAAATGATTTTAAATATACCAAAATTCATGATTTTTTATTCTCTACAAATAAACATCTATATTGATATAGTTTTAAGATAAAATAAATTTTTTTTTTTATATTTTCAGCTATCGTTATTCATAAGTGAATAAAAATGAATCATGTTTTTACTACAGTACATTCGTTATTCACTTATGAATAAAAACAATGATTAATTTTTTTTACAATTTAAGTATCATTCATATATGAATATAGCATATAATAAACATATATATTCATATTTAAATATTAGACGATGCATTCACTTGTGAATATTAAATGATATATTCACTTATGAATATTAGATAATATTTTCATATCTGAATATTACATAGTATTATATGGTATATCATATATGAATATTACATAGTATATTCACTTGTGAATATTAGATGATATATTCACTTATGAATATTACACAGTATATTCACATATGAATATTACAAAGTATTTTCACAAATATATATAATTTTTATATGTTATTCACATATGAATAACATACAGACTTGCATATTTGTTTTTTTTTGTTTTAATAATCATATACTGATTCAGGTGAGAAAACATATTCATATATGAATATAACGTGATAATTTAGTTGAATGCATTTCATCAAACAGTTGGAGTGCATACAATTTAACTTTTTTAAAAATGTTAAAAACATGATACTTTGACTATTTAAATCTTACAAAATAGTAGATTGATAGAGAATTATATGAAATTTTTCAAAAAAAAAAACGATTTGATCTTTTTCTAACCTTAATTTTGAAGTTTTATTTGATAATCGATGTTGAATGAATGATATGAAGTGTATTTTTTGTTGATTATCGATGATGTTGATCTAATGACGCTGGGAGTATAATTAATCGTAGATGTTGAAGATCTGATTGTATTCAAGCAGAATTGAAGGTTGGATTAAAAGAACCAAAAACGAATTTTTGTTGTTAACTGTTGAATCATGTTGATAAACATGTTATTGACGAAGATCGATGATTGATTAACACTGGTTGATGTTGATGATGGTTTAATTGAAGAAATCTGGATGATTGTTGAAGGTTGGAGGAGAAATTTGGATGATGAACGATCGATTAGAAATTGGTTTGAACTTTTATCTATTTCTATACAGTTACGTATTTGAGATTGAAGGTTATTATCATATTTACAAGTTTGTCACCGTGTCTTTTTATGCTTAGATTAAATGAGTGACTGAGAATGATTTCCCCGTTCTCAACCTTTTTTATTTTCTCAATTGAACCCACCTCTATATATATATATATATATATATATATATATATATATATATATATATATATATATATATATATATAATCATACCTTTTACATGCTCTAAAGCAAAAATTATGACATGGTAGACAATGTTTCAACCAATAAACAAGATTAGCTTACATGAGTCAACTTGTTTCATCTTAACCTTTAAATTAGCCGTGAAGAATTAAGGTTCTTTATTGGGCGTCTTCGGCACGCCCATTATTTGTATAAAACTAAATTATCAAATTGGATAATTAGGATCAAATTATTTGGTTAAGATATTTGCATTGATTTAGCAAACCCATTATGATTTGCATTTCTGATTCGTTTTGGTTTGTATAATAAAAACTGAATAACTTAATATTTTGTTATTTTTAATATATATATATATATATATATATATATATATATATATATATATATATATATATATATATATATATATATTAGGGGTGTGCGCGGTGCGGTTTGGTGCGGTTTAGAATCAAAACCGCAAACCGCACCACAGATGTTCAAAACCGCGTTATGCGGTGCGGTTTGATGCGGGCGGTTTATGCGGTTTGGTTGCGGTTTGTGCGGTTTAATGAGTTGTTCAACATTAAATCTATCAAAAAACCAAAAAACTGACCCGGTTAAAAAAATTGATTGCTTTCATTTTATAAAAACAAATACAAATTTCAAGTTAAGTCGTTTTTTATAAATTATGATTCATGCTACTATAGTTTTGTAAGCGTCATTGTTATTGCTTTATATTGCAATTATAGTTGCTATATTCTTGTAAACCGTGAGATCTTGATCTAATAATGATTTAATGTTACGTTATAGATATTTGGTTATTGTAAGAAATATATTTAAATACATCGTTTTTAAATCGTGATTTGAAATTATAACAAAGTAAAGAAAAAAAAGTATATATATAACATGCGGTGCGGTGCGGTTTGAAACGCGGTTTTATAAATACAAACCGCAAACCACACCGCATAGTGCGGTTTGATAAAATGATGAACCGCAAACCGCACCACGAAATTCTAAACCGCATTATGCGGTGCGGTTTGGTGTGGTGCGGGCGGTTTGTGCGGTTTTTTGCACACCCCTAAGATATATATATATATATATATATATATATATATATATATATATATATATATATATAATAATTTATAAATTTACTAAATTATTTTTTAGAAGATTAAAACTTTTCATCTATTATAATACTATAATATGTACTTCTTATCAAAACATATCCATCCCAAACGAACATCCCTATGAAGAATATCCACATTGCCCTCCAACACAACTCGTGAGGTTTGTGAAGACTTCTCAATCCTTTAGGCTACCTCTCACATATGGTCTCAATCCTTCTAGCCCAGCTGTACCGGTGTTGCCCTCCCTCCTAGAGGTTGAGGGTTCAAGTCTCATTGGAGACATAAGTTGTATTAGAAGTAGTTTAAGAGTAGTGTGGATTTGCCGTTCTAAACAAAAAAAAGTGCATCTCTTTCGGTCCCACCTCACCTCCATTATATCTACATTTCATACTACAAATGGTGGAAAATACCAACCGCTGTCTGTCATCTATATTTTGGGAAATTTTCATTAATATCCTTACAAATCTTAAATATTGCTTCAATATTCATATCATTTATATTCTGGGAAATTTTCATTCATATCCTTAAAAATTTTAAATATCACTTCACTATCCTTATAAACTAACTATAAAATTCTCATTTTATCTAAACTTTAATTTAAATTTGGATAATAATAAATTAAAATTAAAAAAATATATCTAAATTTTAAAATTCCATATAAGTTTCCCAAAATACTCTTTCTAAATTAAATCCCAAATTAGGCATACGTAAATCTTTTTTTCATTAAATTGAAACGTATCCACTGATACGTATCTCATCTTCGTTGGGTAATCTTGTCTTAAACAAACAAAACACAAAGTTCAATAAGCAAATACCAAAAACTAATTCGTTCATTAGGTAATACCTAACCGCAATAACAAATGGCATCAAATAGAAAATTTTGGTCAATTATAGAATAGCTTTTAATCGACTCTAATAGAGAAGATAATAGATCACTAAATAACCATTTATAAAGATTAGTATACTAAAAAAATTCAAAGGAACTTATCATGGCTCAAGTAACTGGGAGAAAACATTTGGGCTAAACTATTGCAGTGTGTATGTGAGAATGAGGAGGAAGAGGAAGATTGTAGGCAATGTGTCTGTGAGGAGGAGGAAAAGAGTGTCAGTGCATAGGATTGATATGTTACAATATAGGTTTCATTCTACTGACGTTGACCCAGATGATAAAATTTGAAAAACCAATTTGATAAATTATATTTGTTTCTTTCATGAACTAAACATGGATTTTAGCCCACCATGTGTGTAACATCCATAAAATTCAAGCCAATTTAAAACTTTTTGAATATCCAAAATACCATAAATTATTACAAAATGTTTTCAAAATAGTTTCATATCAGAGTTTTCCCAGAAATCATAAGCTTAAATCGAGGAAGTGTACGGTCACGCCTTTGCCTTTCCGCGGTCATCAGCTGTACCTGAAACAATAATCGATAAATGTAAGCTCGAAGGCTTAGTGAGTTACCCCTCAAAATACCCATACACATAATAATACACATATCATATCAAACAAAACATCATTATACTATGGGTCCAATAAACCATCGGGTTGGAATACCCCAGGCCCTCATCGGGTTGGAATGTCAACATACTATGGGTCTAATCATCCTCGGGATGGAATACTCCTGGCCCACAACCATCAGGTTGGAATGCCCACATATTATCAGTCCAATCATCCTCGGGATGGAATACCTTATGGCCCACAACCATCGGGTTAGAATTCCCACATACTATGAGTCCAATCATCCTCGGGATGGAATACCTCTGGCCCACAACCATCGGGTTGGAATGCCCACATACTATGAATTCAATCATCATCGGGATGGAATACTCTTGGCTCACAACCATCGGGTTGGAATGACCACATACTATGAGTCCAATCATCCTCGGGATGGAATACTCCTGGCCCACAACCATCGGGTTTGAATACCCACATACTGTGAGTCCAATCATCCTCGGGATGGAATACTCCTGGCGCACAACCAAACAAACATGTGCACCTATATCAGATAATCATGTAACAGTCTGTAGAGACAACGTACTAGGGTCCAATCATCCTCGGGATGGGATACCCACACTACAAATCAAACATGTGCATATATAACAAGTAATCACATAAAAGTCATCCTACCGCAACTGCCACATGACTCTCCCTTGGTGCTAGGTAGTTACTGCCTGAACACTATCACATACCTCATGACTTAAACAATCATTGGCTAAAAGATTTAATTCCATAACGGTTAGACTCAGACAAGAGCTGCGCAACAGAACCAAATCCCCCAGCCTAGGAGCATTTAACCCATGAAATATGTGACTGAACGCATTCACTTAATAACCATTTCACACGCAAAAGAGTTACACTATCACATATAACCATCCAATCTACCAGGATATCGATCTAGCATATCATAACCGCAAAACAACACCCTAACTACCAGGGTACCGATCTAACAGATCATAACTGCACATAATCACAGATGACCAAGATAACAATCCTGAGGGACCGACCTAGTGTCGTAGACCCTGTTAGTATAGTGAGGAGGAACTCACCTCGCAATGTCGATCCGAACTGAAGAATCAAATTCCCGAATCACCGTTTCACCAAAAATCCCGGACTATCTAAAATAACGGATGATAAGTCAATAAATGGGAATATTAATCTTGACCAAGAGTCCCACATATAATAATAATCCATTTTGCCTTTTCTCTAATTTGGGCCAAGGCCCGATACCAAATCCATGATCCACAAGTACACATATACAAGGCCCATCATTGACCCAATTTTCCAAATTGGGCCCAACTCCCTAATTAGGCCTCAAGTTAAGATCCATTACCAAAAATTGGCCCAAAATACCCTATTCATAACGTCCAACAAAGGCCAAATCCAACTGGCCCAAAGGTGGCCCAAATCCCGAAGCCCAATCGTAAAAGCCCAACAGGGGGGCATACGCTGAGCATACTCCTCTGGTACGCGGGGCGTACTCCGTCTCACGTTGACCGAAAAACGGGACCATTGACTCGATACGCGGGGCGTACACGAGTTTTGCCAAAAACGCTAATAAGTGCTTAATGGCTTAAGCACTTAAGCCTAAATTCCAGATCCATCGACAAAATGTGTCATAGAACCATAAAGTCTAAATCTTTAAGACTTTAGATGTCCATAAAGTTCTTAATACATGGTATTAATCAATTAAGACCTTCCTACTCCATGCATGAGGCACATTCAGCTATTGGGACATCATTTTTATCACTTAGGATCTCTTTAAGGGTCTTGACGGACAACTTATCTCGTCCAAATCATCACATGCACCAACTTGAGACTTTTTGGGATAAGAATGGTTCCATAAAGCTAACACGGCAAGATCTACACCCTACAAGCATAAAGGTTGGAGCTTTTTACCTTCTGGAGCTTTTAGGGCACAAAGGATCTTCAGATCTACAAGCTTTCTTCACTTATCCAACTCCTTGATGCAATAACTTCTTCTTCAACTTCTCCGAATACACACTTTTAGCTCACACACTCAAGAGAGGGGTTAGGGTTTTGGGAAAACGGCTCAAAACTGTGGAGGCTGAGATAAGGTAGGGTTATGAGCTCATAAGGATGTTTATATAGCACCCAAACCCTAAATATTAGGGTTTCCATCTGTCGTGAGTACGCCCAGCGTACACAAGTGTATGCCCACCGTAATAAGGCGCGCCTTGTACGCCCAGCGTACCCTTCTGTACGCGCAGCGTACTCCTCTTGATCCCAAAGTCGCAACTTTAGCCCTTAGGCTTCTCATAGTTTCACTCTTCTATCCCCAAGGACTACAAATGACAAATTATAATAAAAGAAAGGATTTAGAAATATCTGCAAATTTTGGGATGTTACAACTCTCCCCTACTTAAACTAGGCTTCGTCTTCGAAGCCTGTTGCAGTGCACGAATTCAGATAATACTCCTGTATTGCAGCCTCTGGCTCCCCCAGTCAACTCAGGTCTCTTCGTACGCTGCTACCGTACCTTTACCGAGATATCTCTTTTCTGTGCAAGACTCTTACTTTTCCTTCCAGGCCGGCCACCGGCCTCTCTACTTAATGTTATCACGCTTCAACCTAAGTATCACCCAATGATACCTCAACATTCCCATCTTACACACACCTTCGTAACTTGCGAACGATGGAGATTGCCATAATCCAAGTAAGCTCCTCTAAAAGGCCCAATCTATCTACCACCTTGCCAATCCTGGCGATAATCCTGATAAGTCAAAATATCAAAAACCCAACCTTCCCTCTTCCTGAAATGAATCCTTTCGGTGCTGACAGGATGATGCGTCCTTCAGCTCTCGAAACAACACACGTGAACAACCAGCTAACAAGCATGAACACTCATACCTGGCCGAATCAGCCTCGAGCTGGAATACCAGGCATGCGTACGACGGGCCTGATCATCCCTGGGATGGAATACCCTCGTATCACACACACGTTTGGTCCAATCAACCCTCGGGTTGGAATACCAAACGCATCAGGTCCAGTCAATCATAGGGTCTAGTCATCCTCATGATGGAATACCCTAGATTGGAATACTGCTACATGCATAACTCGGGTCTATACACATAACTTGAGATCCAAGGACCTATCCCTGCACCTCGTTCAAAGTCCTCTGATTCGATGCATCCGATCACAACTCACCCGAACCTTGCCAATACATTCGTTCCAAAAGTGCTCCAACAGGAGTGCTAAACCATCTTATCACTAGGCCCGTAGCCTATGAATGGAATGTCCCCGATAATCTATCGACACCGCTGTCTTCTCATCAGTTGCCCAACACTCCGGGTCTGAAAGTGCCAACTTCCTCCTTTGCCTCTAAGACCTAATCCACATTCCTCACCGTGCCAATAAGCACCCCATAGGTGATATTCAGCAAGCATAGATAACATACGGTTCTACGGGTTGTCATCACTAATCAGCACACCCAAAACCTGGAGACAGACCTACTGATTGCCCTAACATAGCCGCACCTTCAATACCCGAACGTAGATCTGATAGAATACACATAGAGTCTTCAATCCGACCGGAGTGTCTCACCGACCCCCAGTCTACTCGAAACACTCTCTGAACCTTCAGCATGTCTGGGTCGCCTCTTCGGGCCTTCAGCCTGAGTGATACGTCCCACCGCTCTAGACTCCGCAATTCAAACAACAACAGACAATATCTTTAATGGCTGACGTTTCCTTCGAGAATTTCCAATTCTCCCCCACTTAGGACAATAACCACCACCCTTTGGTGGCGGAACCGGTGCGTGGCTTAGTCGTTCCAACCAAGCATCACCATGCTTCATCATAAAATAAATAATTCTCACTAAAACCTCCTTCCCTGATACTAAGTATCCGATCTTCAAGGGAGTCTAAATTCCCGTATCCCAACTGCTCACCCTTGACTGGCGATCCTCTACCTTAGCTCCTTATCCTCTAATGCAACTCTGGATCCTTACCATCTACAATCCATTGAAACTAAATTCTCCCTAACATCTCCTATGTTTTATCATCTCATGCAGAAAAGCCAACGAAAACTCATAACGCAATCATAACAATAAGATAGGAGAGAATGATATACCAGTCGCTGCATCAGGTACTGCCCTGGCCTCCACAACAGCAAGCGGGTAAGCACGTCCCTAAGCCCTCAGGGGCTCTGTCCTAACCTGTCTCCCGTCTGTGATCCTCAAGGTAGCTGGTGCTGGAGCCTGTGCTGGTCTGGCAGCTAGTAAGGGACACTGGGCCTTCATCTGTCCCACCTGCTCACAATGGTAACAAAGTCGGACACTGGAAGCTGAAGTCGCTGCCTACAATCTGTCGCAATGTGGCCCTCCTTGCCACACTTGTGGCATCCTGAAGAAGATCGACAACCCCAATCATGCACCTTGCTGCACTTTCCGCAAGTGCGACCCCTCTGACTCCACTGCCTGGAATCAGTGGCCCTAAACCGTTTCGGTGCAGGCTGAGACTACACCGGGGCCTGCCTCTACTCTCTCAACTGGAGCTCGATCTGTAACTCAGGCCACCTGGTGGCCTCCTGTAGCTCTATCAGGGCATCACATTTCTGCGTAGACACGAACTGTCTGATGTCTGTCTTGAGCATGCTCAGATATCGGGTAATCTGAGCCTGCTTCGAAGCAAACTCAGGGAAAAACATCGCCCTCTCAGTAAACATCCTCCTGATCTCCGTCACCGACTCTGAATCCTGTCTCAGCTCTAAACACTCCTGAGCCAACCGCTCACGCTCAACCTTGGGAATGTATCGAGTGTGGAACAACTCCCTGAACTGCTCCACATAACCGCATCCCTCTACTCATCAGAATACGAACCAATAATAAACCTCCACCAATCCTTCGCTCCGGACCTCAGCAGGTTCAGAGCGCACCTGACCTTCTAGTCAGTAGGGCAGGAGCATGTCAAGACACATCCCTCCATGTCAGATAGCCACCACATGGCTATGATAGGATCCCGAGTCCCGTCAAAAGTCGGAGGCTTCGTGTTATCGAAGTCCCGATACTGAAAAGCCCGACTGGCTCCTCCCCCTACAGCTGATATAGCTACTATAGCTGCTGCAGCAGCCGTCTGAGCGAGAGCTGCATATCTGTCATCGAAATACTCCATCATGGTGGTCTTAATAGACCCAAACATCTCCGGCAACTGAGCCCGGAAAAGAGCAGCAACCTCATCCTGTAGGACCTCCCAAATCCTAGCATCCATCTCCTCACGGATGACCTCCCTGATGCAATCCTATGTCAATACTGGCCCACCCTGTCCGATAACCTCGGGCTCTGCCGGGGCATCCTGTTCGCCCTTCCCTGATCCCGATCCAGTCACAAAAATCCTTGTAACCACCATACTCAAAATACACCGGAGAGATATCAGATATTCCGTATAACAACAGAGAACCAATCTACCAACAACCCTGGGGATTTGTGACTTCCTTGCTACGCGTATGGGTCCTGTGCTTTCAGTAGTACGGGCCCATACTACCTTCCAAAGCTACCCATATTTATCTCAAGGATCATCACAGCACCCTAACAACGTATACCACATAAGCGAGCTCTCAATCCTCACTCCTAGAGGAAGGCTAAATATCTCATAACTGGCCGACTGACCCCACACGACTCATCCATATCACACTTGCTACACGACCCGCCATTGGTGCCAGATAACTATTTCATGAATAATCACATGCCGCACAGTTTAAACAATCTTAGACTAAGAGATTCAATCCTACAACGGTTGGACTCAGACAAGAGTTGCGCAGCAGGACCGAATCCCTCATCCTAAGATCCTTTAACCCATGTAGCATGTGACTTAGCGTATTCACTCAATAGCTAATTCACAAGCGAAAGAGTCACACAACAGTCAAACAAGGAAAAACTATAGGAACTAAGGCATCATATAATCAGGCAATTCTATCATGCAATTCCTGAAGATCCCTAGCCTATCTCTAGCATGCTGTTCTAACATATCACAATATCAGATAACTATATGGTATTTTGGGGCTAGTTACTGGCTCCGAGTGATCGTACACTTCGCATCCTCTTTTGTATTTTGAAAACCATTTGAAAATTGTTTTTGAAAACCTTTCCTTAGTTTGAGATTGGGTTCACATGAGTGTTCCTCCAATTCACTCAAACCAAGGCTCTGATACCAACTTGTAACATCCATAAAATTCAAGCCAATGTAAAACTTTTTGAATATCCAAAATACCATTAATTATTACAAAGTGTTTTCAAAATAGTTTCATATCAGAGTTTTCCCAGAAATCATAAGCTTAAATCGAGGTAGTGTACGACCACGCCTTTGCCTTTCCGCGGTCATCCGCTATACCTGAAACAATGATCGATAAATGTAAGCTCGAAGGCTTAGTGAGTTACCCCTCAAAATACCCATACACATAATAATACACATATCATATCAAACAAAACAGCATACTATGGGTCCAATAAACCATCGGGTTGGAATACCCCAGGCCCTCAACCATCGGGTTGGAATGCCAACATACTATGGGTCCAATCATCCTCGGGATGGAATACCCCTAGCCCACAACCATCGGGTTGAAATGCCCACCTACTATGAGTTCAATCATCCTCGGGATGGAATACTCCTGGCTCACAACCATCGGGTTGGAATGCCCACATACTATGAGTCCAATCATCCTCGGGATGGAATACTCCTGGCCCACAACCATCGGGTTGGAATGCCAACATACTATGAGTCCAATCATCCTCGGGATGGAATACTCCTGGCCTACAACCATCGGGTTGGAATTCCCACATACTATGAGTCCAATCATCCTCGGGATGGAATACTCCTGGCCCACAACCATCGAGATGGAATGCCCACATACTATGAGTCCAATCATCCCCGGGATGGAATACTCCTGGCCCACAACCATCAGGTTGGAATGTCCACAACCAAACAAACATGTGCACCTATATCAGATAATCATGTAACAGTCTACAGAGACAACGTACTAGGGTCCAATCATCCTCGGGATGGGATACCCACACTACTAATCAAACATGTGCACATATAACAAGTAATCACATAACAATCATCCTACCACAACTGCCACCTGAATCTCCCTTGGTGCTAGATAGTTACTACATGAACACTATTACATACCTCATAGCTTAAACAATCCTAGGCTAAACGATTTAATTCCACAATAGTTAGACTCAGACAAGAGCTGCACAGCAGAACAAAATCCCCCAGCCTAGGACCATTTAACCCATGAAATATGTGACTGAACGCATTCACTCAATAACCAATTCACATGCAAAAGATTTACACTATAACATATAACCATCCTATCTACCAGGATATCGATCTAGCATATCATAACCGCAAAAGAATACCTTAACTACCAGGGTACCGATCCAACAGATCATAACTGCACATAATCACAGATGACCAGGATAACAATCCTGAGGGACTGACTTAGTGTCGTAGACCCTGTCAGTATAGTGAGGAGGAACTCACCTCGCACTGTCGATCCGAACTGAAGAATCAAATTCCCGAATCACCGTATCACCAATAATCCCGAACTATCCAAAATAACGGATGATAAGTCAATAAATGGGAATATTAATCTTGACCAAGAGTCCCACATATAATAATAATCCATTTTGCCTTTTCTCTAATTTGGGCCAAATCCCAATACCAAATCCATGATCCACAAGTCCACATATACAAGGCCCATAATTGGCCCAATTTTGCAAATTGGGCCCAAGTCCATAATTAGGCCTCATGTTAAGATCCATTACCAAAAACTTGCCCAAAATACCCTATTCATAAAATCCAACAAAGGCCCAAATCCAACTGGCCCAAAGGTGGCCCAAATCCCGAAGCCCAATCGCAAAAGTCCAACAGGGGGCGTACGCTGAGCGTACTCTTCTGGTACGCGGGGGGTACTCCGTCTCACGTTGACTGAAAAACGGGACCATTGACTCGGTACGCGGGGTGTACTGCTCTCTACGCGGGGCGTACACGAGTTTTGCCAAATACTCTAATAAGTGCTTAATGGCTTAAGCACTTAAGCCCAAATTCTAGATCCATCGACCAAATGTCATAAAACCATAAAGTCTCAATCTTTAACACTTTAGACGTCCATCAAGTTCTTAATTCATGGTCTTAATTTATTAAGACCTTCCAACTCAATGCATGAGGCACATTCAGCTATTGGGACATCATTTTTATCACTTAGGATCTCTTCAAGGGTCTGGAAGGACAACTTATCTCGTCCAAATCATCACATGCACCAACTTAGGACTTTTTGGGACAAGAATGGTTCCATAAAGCTATCATGGCAAGATCTACACCCTACAAGCATAAAGGTTGGAGCGTTTTACCTTCTGGAGCTTCTAGAGCACAAAGGAACATCAGATCTACAAGCTTTCTTCACTTCTCTAACTCCTTGATGGAATACCTTCTTCTTCAACTTCTCCAAATACCACTTTTAGCTCACACACTCAAGATAGGGGTTAGGGTTTGGGGAAAACGGCTCAAAACTGTGGAGGCTGAGATAAGGGAGGGTTATGAGCTCATAAGGATGTTTATATAGCACCCAAACCCTAAATATTAGGGTTTCCATCTGTCATGAGTACACCCAGCGTACACAAGTGTACGCCCAGCCTACAAGGGCGCGCCTAGTACGCCCAACGTACCCTTCTGTACGCGCAACGTACTCCTCTCGATCCCAAAGTCAAAACTTTAGCCCTTAGGCTTCTCATGGTTTCACTCTTCTATCCCCCAAGGACTACAAATGAAAAATAATAATAAAAGAGAGGATTCAGAAATATCTGCAAATTTCAGGATGTTACAATGTGTTTGTTGTTTTTTTTTCTATGAACCCAAAAACGCTCACTTACCCTTCAGGCTATCTAAGCTTGCTCAAAACATGGTCTAGCACAAAATGGTGGTTAGCTTTATGGTAGAATTATGAAACTATGCTTACAAAGTTACAATTTTATGTTTACATATGTTTTGTGTTTCGATGAAGCACTTAAACTACTTGAATATGGATTTTGTTGATTGGGATCCAATGAACATATCCTTTTGCAAAGTTACAAACTTGCATTGCATAAGCTCTGTTCGATGAAATTCCTCACATATAATTTAGAAATGGTATTTTGGGAAACTCATATGGAATTTTAAATTTTTGATATGTTCTTTTATTTTTGTATTTTTATAATCTAAATTAAAATTAAAATTTGGATATAAATGAGAAATTTATACTTTTAGAATGAAATATATGTAATTTCAAAGTTTATACGGATATTGAAGTAACATATAAGGTTTTTAAGGATATGCATGGAATTTTTCCTTTTATTTTTATGATTTTAATACAATATCGAAATAAACACACCATTTCCAAAAACTAAATTAAAATTTCATTAATAAAACAAATAAAAATTACATTAATAAAAATATAAAATCACATTAAAATTAAAAACTTCCTTACTATAAAGTGTCTATGTTTGGGCTGTTGACCTATTTTTTATAATGTAAATTAGAGGTCAAATAATTGATTGTGTTGAAAGAATAAATTGATGGTTATAGGTGGAATTGTGTATAAAGATGGTTGATATTTATAGTTAAACATTTTTAATTTTTTTTTTAAATTAAGGTCTTCAAAATTCAAATGACTAATTGCCTCTTTCTCCCTCTGTCTCCTTCTCCCTCTCTCATCCATGATGCATAATTCAACATATGTCACACCACATTTACACATATATGGGACAATGTTTACGGTTGAAGGGAGTGTCAAATAACCCTTATGCACCCCTTACAATGGTATGATGTGTGAATTTACATATGTGGTATGTGGTTGACAACACAAATATGTTTGAAATTTACATAAGATGATACTGAGCTATGAGAAAAGTTGTTTTGGTAAAAAATCGATCTAAGAGATATCAACCAAATTGTATGAGAGATCGTGGTGTTATGACTAATATTAATATGGAATTGAGATCAAAATGAATGAGTGATTTACAAGGAAAGCCCTTGATCCTTGTTAGGATCTCCAACATAAGACCTTGAAAGGTGATAATGATGACCTGCCTTATTTGATTTTATTAATCGGAAAGAAAGTTACAGAAGTAGGATTGAGAGTACGAGTACAAATGATTTAGTGAGTCTAAGTTGTGTTGTAATTTGATTTATACATTTGTATTTATAGCCTAGTTTGAATAACTAGAAGTCTGATATTCATGGGATCTTATTGAACAAGTATTTTCATGTTGCCTTGATATGGTATTTCTGGGTCTTGAGCTTGATTAAAATGATTCTTCAGATTTGATAAGTCTTTTGTTGACTAATTTTGCACATGTAAAGAATAAACAAGAAATATATCCGTTAATTTCGTGTGGAAATAATAATTATGATGGTCAGGATCCTAATGTATTTTTCAAGATCCTGAGACTCCTTTAAGACCCGGGACCCTGGATAGGTTTAAGGATCTTGACACCTAACAATTCCTCCCAAATTATACCTGAAAAATAATTGAATTAATTTCAAGTATTTAAAGTTTATAATTTGATTAAATTGAAATAAAGAGTTTGAAATTCACACTATAACAGATCGAATTTTGTCCATTCAATTAGGCATGATTATCCATCAAATCAACACTCTCTCCTCCTTGATCCCGGATAAATTGGGTATAGGGGTTATCAATCATCCTTTAATTTTCTTAGTTTCCCTTCGAATTTTTATCAGTCGCCTTAAGGTAAATCTGTAACATTCGGACTTTAAGGTATATTATTGTGTGATTAATCTTGAGATTTATGGAGTGACTCGGCGAGTTGTGAGTCCAACTCGTCGAGTAGAGTTGAGTGTCTACGTGGGATTAATGAATGGACTCGACGAGTCAGAGAGCCGAATCGTTGAGTATGTGCTGGGCAGAGAAACCCTAATTTCCTGGGGTTGGGGGCATATATAAGGGAACTTATAGCCCCATTTGCGCCTCACCAGTCACCCTACTTCCTTGAGAGAAACCCTAATCGTCCATTAAAGATAGAGAGTGAGAAAGAGGCTAATCTTGTGGATTTTAGTGCATTGTTGAAGGAGAAGTGGATAGCATCAAAGCTTGGTTCAAGAGGAGGCTTTGGATCTAGAGGTTTTTCAGAGTTTTGCTTCAGTCGGAGGTAAGAGTTTCCGGTTTCAGAGTTGGAGGTAAACCCCCTGGGGTAGCATAGGGTTGAAACCTTTCACCAGAGTATTTGGGCAGTATGTTTGCTGCGAGGTAGTCCTTAGGCCACAAGAGAACTATTAGTGGAGACTGAGATGAGGACAAAGAGATGCCTTAGTCGAGTCAAGTATGTTTTTAGCAGCGGTTCCAAGTGATCAAGAGGAGTATATTGGGGTAGTGGCCCTCGTCGTTATGCTGTGTAACGGCCGTGAGAGTGAGGTCTCGTGCTTTGATGATGATTCCCGTATTGGGAAGCTGGTCGAGGAGTCAGAGACGAGGTGGGTAATAGTGCATTATTTCCAGACCGAGAGTCAGGATTATTTCGGAACAGTTTGGGTATCCGGCGGTGTGTCGGTTTGAGGCTTCGAGATGACTAGAGACACGTCAAGAGGATTATGAGATTTTTGTCCGAGTTACGGGATATTTAGAGTTGCTTGGTTTCCATCGGTAAGGTCATTAATGTGACTACGTGGTACGTTCCAAGAGTTAAGTATGATGTACCCGGTGAGACAGTCTGTGGAATAGACTGTTGGTATGCCAATTGGTGATGGTTCGAACCCTGAGTGAGGGAGAACTGAATACTTTATTGAGAGTATCAGAGATTTGTTCAAGAGCAGTTAGAGGACTGGATATAGTGACCTGCGGTACGGATACATGAGACCAGGGTTATTGGTGGTCGAGGCGAGGTGCAGAGCGAGATAATGCATGTTGTACTTGTTCAGGAAGGGATGAGTGTCTCCACGACATGTGGCCGTTGGTCAGAAACCTTGTGGTGGTTAGGGATTCTTCTAGGTTGTTATGGTAAACTCGAGGTGGTTGGCTCGTAAGGATAGTTTCGGCAGTTGAGAATTTCTGGTTCATTGTATGGGTTGTGATTGGCCAGTCAACTTCAGGGCCAGTATGTGTATTCTTGCATAGGTTTTGATCAATAGAGGAGGGAGTTTCGGATTGTCATCAACGTGTTCTGAGTCATTGACGATTCCTCCGTGTTTCAATTGAGAGTCGGAATAATATGAAGTTACGAGTTGTGCGAGAGGAAGATCGGTGGTGGAGTCGAGATATTGTGAGATTCTGGATGGATACATTGCGGTATCTGAGTATGATGCCATGGGTGGCGGATCAGTGGTTGAGGCAAGACATCATGAGATGTTGTGATGATGTACCGAGGTACCCGAGTGATTTATTGTTCCAGTGGGCACCTAGCAGTTAATTGTCGTCGGAGTGGAACTGTCTAAGGGTGTATCTGTGCTGAGAAGAGTGCCTTACCTATGAGAAGTTACATCAGGAGTGGTGGTGCATAAACTGAGTGGGTGTGTGCACTTATCTATGTTGGGTTGTGGGGCATGAGTTAGGGAACTCAGTGTAGTGATGACTTGATGATGAGATTTTGAAGTGATGAGAGAGCGAGTGGAACCGAGTGGGGGTAATCACTTAGGATTATTGGGGAAAAACCATGGAGTGAGCCCATGGAGATTTAGTAAGTAAGAGAGTGTTGTAAGACTACGGGGAGCCGTAGCATCTATGAGTTGATGAGAGAAAGAGTATCGTGTGACTGCGGAGAGCCGCATCATAGATGAGTCAGAGAAAGGGGTATCGTGATACTGCGGGGAGCCATGGTATTCACTAGCCAGCGAGAGAGTATCGTGATACTGCGGGGAGCCGTGACATTCACTAGTCAACGAGAGAGTGTCGTGATACTGCGGGGGGCCGTAGTATTCACTGGTTAAAGGGATAGTGTTGTGATACTGCGGGGAGACGTAGTATTAACGAGTCAGTGAAAAAGTGTCATAGGCCTGCGGGGAGCCGTAGCCTTCACGAGATAGTGAGAGGGAATGTTATGATACTACAGGGAGCCGTATTATTCGCTAGTCAGAGTATGACACAGAAGAGTTTTTAGGCTTGGGTAGCCTTATTCTTTGAGTTTTAGGGAACCTGGAGGTCGGACCAGGGGCGAGACTGGGGTCTCCTTAATGATCGGGAATCGTTATATTCTGAGTTTAGGTGTGGTTAACGCAATCAGAAGGAATTGGAGAAGTGATGTACGCGTGAGTTGTGGGTCATGGGTCGTGAGTTGAGTGTTTCATTGGGACGAGTGGTTCCAATTCTGAGTCGGACCAGACTCTCGAGTTAGAGTTTGGCTCTAGTGATGTATTGAGTAAGAGAAATGAGATTCCGGATCCAGAGAAGGGGTTCCATTTTGAGGGGCATTGTTTGTCATCTGATGACTTAGGCCTGAGTGGGTCAGTTCGTTGGTACGGGAGGTATCGCGAGACGCATGGAACCGATGAGTAGTATACAACAGAGGTCGGGGTGAGATGATCTTCAGTTGGGATTGTAGTAACCGCTCGGGGTAAAGCGGACTTCGTGACTTGTGTGTCACACTGGGCCGAGATAGTTAGTGTGGGAAGGAAGTCAGTGAGACATGTTGAGGTATGCAATGGGTAACCTTTGGAGGTTCAACTGCTAGGTCGAGAGGTGACCTGGTGCTCAGTATTGAAAGGGATATTGGAGAAGGAAGCTGGGGTTATGATTGTTAGATGTTAGAGGATAATTCTGAATAAACATGATCATTGTCTTGTGTCTGAGGACAGGGTGTTGAGAGTTCATTGTTCAGATGGGTTTTGATTACAGTACAGTGGATGGGTCCCTGGTGTGATGTGATCCTTTCATTCTTTGGAGTATGATTTGAATTGTTTAACATGTCTGGTATGAGTGGTCGGTATTCAATTTTTGGGCATTGACTTGTTTTATCAGTCACAACGAGAGAATCAGAGGGGCAGTGAGTTGTCAGGTTCTGTTATTCGAGGAGCGAATAGCATGGTGATATCTTGAGAAGGCGGTCTGGCAGTGAGACAGGCCACTAGAGTTTCCAGATTCTGGAGAGTCAGAAGGGTTATCGTAGCGGCAGAAGGGTCTGTCCTTTTTCTGGGTGGGAGTTCCTGTTTGGATTTAGGTGTCCATGGAGGGAGATAGTTGTGTGGTATGAGATCCTTTCGGTGGTGCTTTTCGGTTATTGGGTTCGATCTATGTGTTGTTGAGGAGCGATTTTGAGGGCGAAATCTAATTCAAGTGGGGGAGAATTGTAACATCCGGACTTTCAGGTATATTATTGTGTGATTAATCTTGAGATTTATGGAGTGACTCGGCGAGTTGTGAGTCTAACTCGTCGAGTAGAGTTGAGTGTCCACGTGGGATTAATGAATGGACTCGACGAGTCAGAGAGCCGACTTGCCGAGTAGGTGCTGGGCAGAGAAACCCTAATTTTCCGAGGTTGGGGGACTATATAAGGGAACTTATAGCCCCATTTGCGCCTCACCACTCGCCCTACTTCCTTGAGAGAAACCCTAATCGTCCATTAGAGCTAGAGAGTGAGAAAGAGGCTAATCTTGTGGATTTTAGTGCATTGTTGGAGGAGAAGTTGAGAGCATCAAAGCTTGGTTCAAGAGGAGGCTTTGGATCTAGAGGCTTTTCAGAGTTTTGCTTCAGTCGGAGGTAAAAATATGCTAACTTGGTCATTTCCTTATGAAGATTTTGGTTAGAGACAAGACCTTGAGCATGTAACCTTTTGTTAGAACTTGTATTGGCATTATGGAGCAAGTATGCCATGCATGAATGTAAAGATCGAAGCTTTACGTGACAGTCGAGTCTTGGGAGGCTAGATCTAGAGTTTAGGGTAGTAGATCTGCCTTAAAACGTTTGAATGAGAAAACAGACTGAAGGGACTCGCCGAGCGCATGAACTGACTCGACGAGTCGGTTAGGGTTTGTCTCGATGAGTTTGATCATGCGATAACTCGGCGATTTGGGGGTCAACTCGACGAGCTGAGCTGGACTTTCTTGAGACTTTTGAGGAAAAGAGGGGACTCGACGAGTTGCATGAGTGCACTCGACGAGTTGGGTCAAACAAGGACTGTTGACTCGAGTTTGACTTCTAGTTGGTTAAACCTAAGTAATGGAGACCATTGAAGGGTAAAATGGTCTTTTACCCACTTCCGGAACTAGAGAGAGAAAGAGTAACCTTTGGTTTACTCAGAGTTGAGAATCGAGTATTAATTAGAGAATATTTACCCTATGTGTTAGGCGGTGGCTAGTTCGAGATTCGAGTACGAGGATAATTGCTTGCGTGCCTCGAGGTGAGTCTTCTCACTATACTTTACCATGAGTGGTATTTGTGTGTGACTGACATGTCTTATGTGATTATCTGTGTATTGTGATATCCTGCATCATTTCTTTGTGATTTATGCTATGTATTACTCAGAGCTTTCAGAGTTAGGACCGGAGGGTCCACAGAGTTAGGACCGGAGGGTCCATCAGAGTTGTGGGACTGGAGGGTCCCACAGAGACACATTGACCGGAGGGTCTTACACAGTTATAGCCTTGAGTGGCTAATGTGTTGAATGTGTTATTTTGGGGAACTCACTAAGCTTCGTGCTTACCGTGTTATGTGATATGTGTTTAAGGTAGTGTTCATGATATCGGAAAGGCGCCGACTCGATTGTACAAACGAGAGAAGAAGTTATGTTTGGAGGATCCTGGATTATTAATCAAACAATTATGGAGTTGAGTCTTGTAAATTAAATAAATGGGATTTTGTGAAATGTGTTATATGTATTATGTGATTTTAAATTGAAAAACTTGTTTGAAAATTTACGGTGTTACAAAATCTATTGTCTCACTTTCTTTTATTTTTCTTGTTTTCTCTTCATCAATTATGGGTAAAAACAATCTCCATTATCGTGCAAGTACCCTTGCTCCCTATAAGGAGGATTTCGTAGATTAGAAAATCTTGATTTACGAGGAGACTTGTTCTTGTAAAGTTGATGACATTAGATCTTTGAAAGAAAATGGGGCTTTCCTTGCTGGCACCATCTTCAGGTCTGTTGATGTTAAGGTCCAACCAAATTTTGTCTCTCCTATTTGGGTATGTTTCCCCAAGTATCCTTTCTCCTTGGGCCTGACTTACCCTTTCTCCGACATCATCTACGAGTTCTTAGAAATCACAGAAAATTGGTACATCCATACCATGCGTGTGATTTGGAGGATCCTCTTCTAGATTGATTGGATTAATCAGTCCATGGATCTCAAGGTTGGTGTATCCGAGCTAGCTCATGTCTACGATCTCTCAACCTTTGGGTCTTCTCCTTTCCTGTTTAAAGTCAAACCCAATAGAACACATCTTGTTTTGAAAACCAAACAAAACAATGGTTGTTGTAAATAAAGGTCTTTGTTTGTGAGACGAGATTCCCCCTCCAACAGCGATCTCCTACTGATGAGCTGGGTGAAGATGGGTAGGATTTGATTTATTAGGGATTCAAAACTCACAATCTTCTTCTTTTTTGTGATTTTATGCAGCCACCAATCTTGAAGAACTTGCTCTCGCCAAAGAGGAAACCAAAGAGAAGATCTAGAATCTCCTTGCCTTGCCGGAAATTGAAAGAACCTTCAAACTTGAGCATCCCAGCTTCCAAGAGAGTCCATCTAGTACCTTCCCGATGTCTACTGGTAAGGATCCCTTATTCATCTACTTTATCGTTAGGATCTTGAATTTATGATGATCTTAAGGTCACTCGCTCTAGTGCACGCTTCTCCCTTTCTGACCTTAAGGAGGCCATGTCAGGCGGTCAACTTGTTATTAAGTAGGAAAAGCCTTCTTCTTCCTGTCCTCTAAAGAGGGTTGTAGTCGACTTATCCGTCAAGAATTCTGTATTCAATAAAAGGAAGAATTCTGAGATCTCGGATTTTAGTTTTGAGAGTATGGGTCATGGAATCCATGAAGAATCCAATCTCCTTCTTGCAAGTAGTAATAACTTGTAAATAGTTTTTTCTTTTATTCATTATTTTTAGTTTACTGAATGTATTGTTTTACATGTTATGGATCATGTTTCTCAATCCATTGAGGATCTGAAGCAGAGGGATGAAGTGGATGAGCGTGCCCTGAAGGATCAAGAAAAGGTTTGGAAGGCGCCTAATGAGGATCTTCTGAAGAGGGTGGAGAAGTTGAGCAAGGAAAAGGCAGAGAGGGAGGATAAGCACAGCTTATAGATCGAGAAGGTAATCATTAAGATTAAGAGCAGTGCTGTAGCACCCGTTTCCTGGTATGTATTTTATTTTAGTAATTTTGCATTTTTGGCCTGGGACTCGGCGAGTTGAAGGCCCAACTCGCCGAGTAGGAGCGGGATGAGACGCGAGATTTAAGTGATGGACTCGTCGAGTCGAGTCCCGGACTCGACGAGTAGACTCTGTCTGGACAAAACCTTAAAATGAGGGTTTGCACCCTATTTAAACAACCTTATACAGCCTCCATCGTCCCTTATGCTCCCAGAAACCCTCTATAGAAAACCCTAGCCATTGTTGAAGCAATCTAAGTCATTTTGGTGGATTTTGGTGTTGGTGGTCTTAAGAAGGAAGGAGAAGAGCTTGAGGAAACAAGAGGAGACCAGAGGGGTTCGAGTTTGTGCTTCATTTTCAGTCCTCAGAAGGTATAAAGTTGCTAACTTGCTTGCTCATTTGCTAGATCCCATTTTGTGGAGATTTAGGGCTTTTATAAGCCATTTTAGGTAGCCAACCATGAATTCAAGCATGGTTGGGGACAAGGCTTCGGATCTAGGTCCTTTGAGGGGTCACAAGGCAGAAAGTGGGTGTTTTTCCACCCAAAGAAGACTCCATGCAACCCAAGAGCTTGTTTGAGGACCTTTTGGACTCAAAGTCCCATGTATGCACGTAAAGTTTGTAACTTTACGTGCTAGAACGATTGTAGCTAAGTGTGGGCGAGGCCCGTATCTCAGAGATAGTGGAGTGTGGGCGAGGCCCGTATCTCCCAGCTAGCGGCGTGTGGGCGAGGCCTGTATCTCCATGAGTGTGGGCGAGGCCCGTATCACCTAGCTGTTCATTATATGTGTATGGGTATGTGGTATTATGGGGGAACTCACTAAGCTTCGTGCTTACAGTTTACAGTTTTGGTTTCAGGTACCTCTTCAGCGAAGGGGAAAGAGCTGGCGCGGTAGCGGCACATCATACACACTCGCATTGATTTTCCGCACTTGAGATATTCTGGGATTGTACTCTGACATGATGTTATTTTATGACTTGGGTTTTCAGACATGATATATTTATGTGGTTTTTTTATGAATGCTTTTATAATTAGTTAATTAAAATGAAAATTTTGGACTCGAAATTTGGGATGTTACAAGTTGGTATCAGAGCCCTGGTTTGGGGGATTCGGACGCACCTTCGGGAGTGTCTGGACTCAAATCGATGGACTAAAAGATTTTTACAAAAGAAAATGATTTTTCTAAAAGTTAAGATAAAGAGTTTTGAAAAAGAATAAAGTGTGTGATGTGCGCGACCGGCCGAGCTCAAGTAAGTATTCCCCAAAGTACCCATACAAGTTTATGTTATGATTATCAGTTTCAGTTTCAGTAGAACAACATGTTAGATTAGGACTAAGGATCTAGGAAGGATGCCTTATGTGCCTATGGTATGAGTACCAGCTTATTGAGAACTGCATGTTAGTACAGATTAGTCAGTATGATAGCCAGAGTAGTATATACTTGATTTTGTGTACTCAATGCCCGAATGTTGCTTGCTTTGTGCTTTTAGGAGTTCTAGTGTATTTCACTAACTAGTAAACGAATATGTTAAGTTACATATTGCAAGGACTAAATAATTTCAGAAGGTTGGGTCTAGCTCTATTTCGCAGCTCTTGTTTGAGTCCAACCGTTGTAGGGTAGGATCTCTCATTCGAAGAATTATCTATTCTGAGTAATATGTAATAGTATTTGCGAGCTAGTTAGGGGAAGAAAGCAGGGACTTCTTATGCAGCTGATGGCGGAGAGTGGGTTGGCGATTACCTAGGGCAAGCCTAGGACGAGATTAGCATGAGATCAGCAGTAGTAGTAGAAGGGACTTGATGGAGTCGAGGCGGTTCTTGAGGAAAGTACGGATAGATGTGGAAGGTAGTATGGGCCCGTACAACTGAAAACAGAGGATCCGTACTTGAATCGAGGAAGGCTGAGGCAAGACCAGGGAACTTGTGATGGGTGAGATCCCTCTAGGTGTATCAGTATCACTGACGATTGTCGTTATGTATTGCAGAATGGCGGTACTACGTTCGAGGCCAGCAGTTGGCAGTTCAGGAGAGGGATCGGGTTCGGGCTCAGGTTCCGAACCAGTGGATGAGAGGCTACGCGAGTTTATCGCGTCCGAGATCACTAGAGGCATCCTTGATGCGACCCCGGTCATCTTTGGGTCGATCAAGGAAGGGATTGTCGAGCTGATGGAGGATCGCCTCCGGGCATTCAGGAGCGACATGGCGACTAGCCAGTCGGGATCACGCACACTGTCCTTTATGGACTTCAGGGGCAGTGGTGCGCCGGATTTCCATGGGGCGAAGGACCCCATTGTGGCCAGACGGTGGATTGCAGACATTGAGTCTGCATAGTTGACCAGCTTCTGCCCTGAGGGGTCGAAGGTGAGATATGCAGCAGGATGTTTGAGAGACAGAGCCAGAGATTGGTGGGAGTCGGTCGGTGACTCCCTGGGAGCCTCAGATATTGAGGCTATGACATGGCCGGACTTCGTGACCAGATTCCGGGCTGAGTTCGCACCCGCTGTGGAGCTCCAACGACTAGCCCGGGAGTTTCTCGATATGAGGCAGACGACTGAGTCCGTGGCGGAGATCACCGCCAAGTTTCGAGAGAGGGCTTTATTGGTGCCTCAGTATGCGGGAGATGAGGATATGAGGAGGACCCGCTACCACAACATGCTGCGGGCCGACATTCGTGAGCATGTCAGCTTCTCCGCTTGTCCCACCCTGGATTCCATGATTGCCAGGGCGAGGGAGAGAGAGATTGACTTAGAGCACATTGGTAAGAGGAAAGCTGAGGAGGGATTGGTGACTGGGGCTTCGGGGAAGAAGCCCAAGGGGCTAGATGGGAGGCCGAAAGGCCAGCCGGGACAGGGCCGCTGCAAGAAATGCGGCAGGTCTCATGAGGGAGCGTGCAGGATGGGATCGTCTAGCTGCTACAAGTGCGGCAAGACGGGGCATTTCAGCAGGGATTGTACCGCCCTTGCACCCACTATTCAGACATCTGAGTTGCTGTGTTTCCACTGCAACCATAGGGGCCACAAGAAGGCCAGTTGCCCCCAGTTGACAGCAGCAGCAGCGCCAGTGAAGGCGCCAGCTCCAGCGACCCTGCGGATTACGGATGGCCGACAGGGCAAGGCAGAGGCTCCAGTGGTGAGGAGCCGGGCTTTCCAGTTGACGACAGAGGAGGCACGCGCTGCACCCGACGTGGTGACGGGTATGATTCTTTCCCTCTGATTTATTTATATGATGTATATGATGTTGATATGTGCTCTGTTTAGGATCGTTCCATGTGAACGATATCCCAGTTCAGGTATTGTTTGATTCGGGTGCTACCCGATCGTTTGTTTTTCTTGCGCTCAGAAAGAGGTTTCCCGAGTCTTCAGGCATGTTGGATTGCCCTCTAGAGGTAGAGATTGCCGATGATCGATCGGTGCGAGCATCAGCGGTATTCCGAGATTGTGTGCTGAGATTATTCGAGGAGCGCTACCTGGTAGACCTGGTTCCCATACCTTTACGGGGGAACAAGGTTATTATCGGCATGGATTGGCTAAGCCCCAATGGGGCGGTGATCGACTGCGCGTAGCAGTTGGTGCGGATCAGGACCCCAAGTGGGGGAGAACTGGTGATTCAGGCCGAGAGGCCACAGCGAGGACCAGCTTTGTGTTCGGCAGCAAGGGCTAGGCGTTACCTTCAGCAGGGTTGCGCAGGATATGTCGCCTATGTCATGGATACCCGGGAGGTGGGTAGGGCGACGGTGAGTGACGTCCCGGTGGTGCGAGACTACGCAGAGGTGTTCCCAGAGGAGCTTCCTGGGATACCCCTAGAGCGACAGGTGGAGTTCAGGATCGACCTAGTCCCTGGTGCGGCTCCGATAGCCAAGGCACCGTATCGGTTGGCACCTCCTGAGATGCAGGAGTTGTCTACACAGCTGCAGGAGCTGTTAGACAAGGGATTCATTAGACCGAGCAGTTCGCCCTGGGGAGCCCCGATCCTGTTTGTGAAGGAGAAGGACGAGTCGCATCGGATGTGTATAGATTATAGGGAGCTGAATTAGGTAACAGTGAAGAACCGTTACCCACTCCCGAGGATTGACGACCTCTTTGACCAGCTTCAGGGAGCATCTTGGTTTTCCAAGATTGATTTGTGCTCGGGTTACCATCAGATGAGGGTCAGAGAGGAGGATGTACAGAAGACTGCGTTTCGGACTCGATATGGCCATTATGAGTTCGTGGTGATGCCCTTTGGGCTCACCAATGCTCCTGCCGCGTTTATGGATCTCATGAATCGCGTATGTAGACCGATGTTGGATCGGTCCGTGATAGTGTTTATCGACGACATCTTAGTCTATTCTAAGACGCAGGAGCAGCATGAGGAGCATCTGCGAAAGGTTTTGGATACTTTAAGGAGGGAGAGCTTGTATGCCAAGTTCTCCAAGTGTGAGTTCTGGTTGCACGAGGTGCAGTTTCTTGGGCACCTTGTCAATCAGAACGGGATTCTGGTCTAGCCGGCCAAGGTGGAGGCCGTAATGAGATGGGAGGTTCCGAAATCTCCATCTGAGATTCGGAGTTTCCTGGAATTGGCCGGCTACTATCGGCGATTCATCCAGGATTTCTCCAAGATAGCCGTGCCATTGACTCGGCTAACGAAGAAGGTCGTAGTCTTCCGTTGGGGGCCTGAGCAGCAGGCCGCATTCGAGACCCTGAGGCAGAGATTGTGTGAGGCGCCGATCTTGGCCCTGCTAGAGGGCGTAGAGGATTTTGTGGTATACTGCGACGCGTCTATTTCGGGTTTAGGCGCGGTTTTGATGCAGAGAAGGCACGTTATTGCCTACGCTTCGAGGCAGCTGAAGCCTCACGAGGCGAATTACCCGACGCATGATTTGGAGCTGGGGGCTGTTGTATTCGCCTTCAAGATTTGGCGTCATTACCTATATGGGGTCAGTTGTAGCATTTACACGGACCATAAGAGCCTGAGGTATCTCATGGACCAGCCAAATCTAAACATGAGGCAGCGTCGGTGGCTTGACGTGGTAAAGGATTATGATTGTGAGATCCTTTACCACCCGGGGAAGGCCAACGTGGTGGCCGATGCACTTAGCCGTAAGGCGGCGCCGATCAGAGATATCTGCATATGGATGACAGTAGTGACCCCGTTATTGGAACAGATCCGAGAGGCCCAACAGGAGGCTATGAAGGAGGAACATCGGAAGAGTGAGCGTATAGTGGGTCAGGTTTCCTCCTTCGACTATGACAGCAGGGGATTATTGACATTACACCGCAGGGTGTGGGTTCCATACCTCGGAGGCGTGCGCCAGGTTTTGATGGAGGAGGCACACAAATCCCGATTCTCCATTCATCCCGGGGCGACGAAGATGTATAGGGATCTTCGTCTTGATTATTGGTGGCCCTGCATGAAGCGGGATGTAGCATAGTATGTGGAGCGGTGCTTGACCTGCAGGAAGGTCAAGGCCGAGCACCAGAGGCCACACAGCAAGATGCAGCCGTTGGATATTCCCCTGTGGAAGTGGGAAGATATTACTATGGATTTCATCACCAAGCTTCCCAGGACCGCGCGGGGAGTGGATTCCATATGGGTCATCGTGGATCGGTTGACTAAGAGTGCCTATTTTATACCGATCCAGGAGAGCATATCGGCCGAGAAGCTGGCCGATATTTATATTCGAGATGTGGTGGCTCGTCACGGGGTGCCGGTCTCCGTGATTTCTGACAGGGATGTGCGGTTCACTTCCAGGTTTTGGAAGAAATTCCATGACGAGTTGGGTACTCGTCTGCATTTCAGCACCGCCTTTCACCCGCAGACGGATGGCCAGAGCGAGCGGACCATCCAGACTCTGGAAGATATGTTGCGGGCGTGTGTGTTAGATTTTGGTGGTAGCTGGGATACTTACCTTCCGTTGGCTGAGTTCTCCTACAACAATAGCTACCACGCGAGTATTGACCGTCCTCCCTTTGAGATGTTATACGGGAGGAAGTGCAGGACCCCGATATGCTGGGGCGAGGTTGGCCAGAGGGTCATGGGGAGCACCCAGGTGGTGCTCAAGACGACATAAAGAATTCAGCAGGTCAGGAGCAGACTTCAGACTGCACAGAGTCAGCATAAAAGTTATGCCGACAAGCGTCGTTCAGACCTGGAGTTCCAGGTCGGGGATATGGTTCTCCTGAAGGTGTCGCCATGGAAGGGCGTCATCCGATTCAGGAAACGGGGCAAGTTGGGTCCCAGGTATATTGAACCCTTCAGGGTTATAGCCCGGGTGGGCAAGGTGACATATAGGTTGGATCTGCCAGCCGAACTCAGTCAGATTCATAGCACTTTTCACGTCTCCCAGTTACGGAAATGTTTGGCGGACGACTCGGCAGTGGTACCATTAGAGGATATTCAGGTCGATGACAGGCTGAATTACATTAAGTGGCATGTAGCGATTCTCGACCGGAAGTCGAAGGATCTGAGGAACAAGAGGGTGGAGCTCGTGAAGGTGCAATGGCAGCACCAGAAGGGCTCGGAATGGACCTGGGAGCTAGTGGATGAGATGATGGAGCATTACCCGGAGCTATTCCAGGATCGAGCAGCAGACTTCGAGGACGAAGCCAAAAATAAGTGGGGGAGATTTGTAGCACCCGCTTCCTGGTATGTATTTTATTTTAGTAATTTTGCATTTTGGCCTGGGACTCGGCGAGTTGAAGGCCCAACTCGCCGAGTAGGAGCGGGATGAGACGCAGGATTTAAGTGATGGACTCGTCGAGTCGAGTCCCGGACTCGACGAGTAGACTCTGTCTGGACAAAACCCTAAACTGAGGGTTTGCACCCTATTTAAACAACCTTATACAGCCTCCATCGTCCCTTATGCTCCCAGAAACCCTCTATAGAAAACCCTAGCCGTTGTTGAAGCAATCTAAGTCATTTTGGTGGATTTTGGTGTGGGTGGTCTTAAGAAGGAAGGATAAGAGCTTGAGGAAACAAGAGGAGACCAGAGGGGTTCGAGTTTGTGCTTCATTTTCAGTCCTCAGAAGGTATAAAGTTGCTAACTTGCTTGTTCATTTGCTAGATCCCATTTTGTGGAGATTTAGGGCTTTTATAAGCCATTTTAGGTAGCCAACCATGAATTCAAGCATGGTTGGGGACAAGGCTTCGGATCTAGGTCCTTTGAGGGGTCACAAGGCAGAAAGTGGGTGTTTTTCCACCCAAAGAAGACTCCATGCAACCCAAGAGCTTGTTTGAGGACCTTTTGGACTCAAAGTCCCATGCATGCACGTAAAGTTTGTAACTTTACGTGCTAGATAGATTGTAGGAGCCTAGATCTATCTTTTGGTCATGAGTTGTACATCAGAAATCGAGGATTTGGGGTGTGGACGTGACCAACTCGGCGAGCCCGTTCTTGGGACTCGACGAGTCCAAGGCTTTGAGTCCCATATCTGTCGAGGGTCAAAAGAACTCAGTTGGGTGTTAGTAGGGTTGTGGCAGGACAGAGAGAGTGACCCATCGCATTGGACTTCATTTTAGACCTGGAGTTCATGGGATTCGACGAGTGCTAGAACAGAATCGGCAAGTCCAAGGCAATCTCCCAACCCTTGAAGATGAACTCGACGAGTTGTTCATTCAACTCGGCGAGTCGGATGAAGGTTCATCTGAGGTTGTGTTAGAAGGAGAACTCGTCGAGTCATCGCTAAACTCGACGAGTAGGGACGTGGAGGAGGACAGTTGAAGAGGTAGGGACTCGGCGAGTTGACGACCCAACTCGGCGAGTCGGGTCAAATGGAAGTTGACTTTGACGTTGACTTTGACTTTGACTTGGACTCGGCGAGTCGAGGACAGGACGTGTTCTTAGGATGAAGACGGACTCGACGAGTGTTCATACCGCTCGGCGAGTCGGATGAAGGTTCATCTGAGGTTGTGTTAGAAGGAGAACTCGTCGAGTCATCGCCAAACTCGACGAGTAGGGACGTGGAGGAGGACAGTTGAAGAGGTAGGGACTCGACGAGTTGACGACCCAACTCGGCGAGTCGGGTCAAATGGAAGTTGACTTTGACGTTGACTTTGACTTTGACTTGGACTTGGTCTGGGGTAAAATAGTCATTTTACCCTAAAGGGTAGATACCAGATTCTGATTAAGAGTTTTGTGGGGAATATAGCAGTCAGAGATTCCCCCGCACAGATTATCAGCAGCTACTCGTTTGAGGTGAGTTTCCTTCCAGTAGGAACGGGTCTAAGGCACCAAGGCCGGCCCGTATAGACGATATGTTAGTATTGGAGTGTGGGCAGAGCCCGTATCTCATAGTTGAGCTTGATTATGATATATGCTTGTACGATAGAATTGTTTATACTCGTTGTCTGTGTGATACTTGTATGTTATGGTTTAGTAGCTGAGTGTGGGCGAGGCCCGTATCTCAGAGATAGTGGAGTGTGGGCGAGGCCCGTATCTCCCAGCTAGCGGCGTGTGGGCGAGGCCCGTATCTCCATGAGTGTGGGCGAGGCCCGTATCTCCTAGCTGTTCATTATATGTGTATGGTATGTGGTATTATAGGGGAACTCACTAAGCTTCGTGCTTACAGTTTACAGTTTTGGTTTCAGGTACCTCTTCAGCGAAGGGGAAAGAGCTGGCGCGGTAGCGGCACATCATACACACTCGCATTGATTTTCCGCACTTGAGAAATTCTGGGATTGTACTCTGACATGATGCTATTTTATGACTTGGGTTTTTAGACATGATATATTTATGTGGTTTTCTTATGAATGCTTTTATAATCAGTTAATTAAAATGAAATTTTTGGACTCGAAATTTGGGATGTTACAAGTGCTGTTGAAGCCGTCTGGAATTTGAAGATCAAGCTAGCAAAGGATATGGAGAATGCCGGATCGTAGAATGTGGTTGGTTAGCGTGAAGCGCTAGATAAGTTTACTAGCAAGCACGCTAATGTTAGTAAGGATCCTATGGCGAATAAGAAGATGTAAGGAACATAAGAGAAGAAAGAGGGAAGAGAAGAAGAGGGGAATGAACTAGAGGAGACCCTGGCTAGGGGGATCAAACCTTCAATTAGGTTTGATTAGTTTTTTTTGAATTTTTTTTGAAGTTTTGGTTTGTAAAACAGTTATATTTTTCTTTTTGCTGGGTTGGTAGGAAACCTTTTTTTTTTTTAATTTTTATGCTTTGGTTTCATTGTTTATATGCGTGAATGGTTTTTTTTATGGAATTAGGATTAAAGTAGATTTTTTCTAAGGGTCTTTAGGTGATTAGGATCCTAAAGAATGAGTATCTTAAACATATGAGATAGGTAGTCACTCGATTAGGATCTTGATATACTTAGGATTTTGTGGCAATGAGCAGAAAAAACTAAGAGGATCTTTAAGAGGAGGACTTAAGACCTAACTTTTTAGTAAACATAGAAGATAAGGATAGATAGAACATGGGGATAAATTTGCTTATTTTACTTTTTGAACTTTCCTTCTAAATTTTGGTTTTGGATAATTTTTGTGTTGAAAGGTTTTAATCTTGAGGCTTGTACTGGGGAAGACTCTTCTAAGGAAAAATCCATCTTAAGAATTCACCTGGGAGGATTCCAACCTTAGTTATGCTGGGGAAGATCCCAACTTCAGATTTTATAGGGAAAATCCAAACTCAAGTTTTTTTTTGGGAAGATCCAAATATATGTTTTTCTAGGGAAGATCCTAACTTATGTTTTTGTGGGGAGGATCCCAACTTTGGTTTTTCTGGGGAAGATCCTGAATTGTAAGATAACATGATCACGTTATAAGCCATAGATTTATCTTTAGGATCTTAGCATATGTTCAGAGATAAGAGGGTTTCTAAGTCACTGGAGCGTGAAATGATCCCCTTATCTACATTCCATAGTTAGATATCATGTGTCCAAGCAGGGCGTGGAAACCCAAACATAGATGAAAGAGGTCATTAACTGTTTAAACCTTAGATGAGATTAAGTTGTGACATCCCCATTTTCACGTCCAGAAAAGACCGATTGTTTATGCTTCATTTTGAAAATCTGAGTAACCTTTTAAAGAAAAGTGTTGCGGAATTTATTCCCAGAAAAACATGATAAATACTTTATCAAAGCACTTCCGAAGAAATGTATTTTATTTATTTTAAAACATTGGGATGTCATCGTCAATATAGAAACATAAGCATAAACAGAAATTACATTCGTTATCACTAGTGATTTATATCTCCTTAATCTCTCAGTGTAATGTAACTTCATATTGACACCTGTGATACAAATGAATTGAGTGGGTCGGGTTGGGAAACCTGGTGAGTACATAGGGTTTTCAACCCAAAATAATATAATTATTACGTTTAATCATCAAACAGTTAACCCAATTACTGTAAGTCCCTAAACTGCTTGTGTATCAATCAGATCCGTTTGATGGTGCGGAATCCCAATCAAACGGATGACGTCAGATCAAATAGAAGAGAAGGAGAAGAAGAATAATATGAATCTTGTTTGATATAATTAGAATGAAGTTCCCTTACAAGATTCACACACAACACACACTTGTTCTTTTCTCTACCGTACACTCTCTACTGTTCATCCTTCACATGCACTCCTGATCCTATATATATATATGGATCTAAGGCCAAGCCCAAAATACAAATAATCCAATGCTCGGTCCAAGCTACAATTAATCCTATACTATTTTTGGCCCAAATAATAAAAACAATAAATGCTTAGAAAAGCAAAGTATAAACCATATTTTTGACCCAACAATCTTCCCCTTGGTTTATAGCTTTCTTTTCTTTTCTTAAATGACCCAACAAGCTCCCCTAAAAAATAGCTGGCTTTCTTGTTAATCTTCATTGGGAGCTTTGGCTTCAGCTGTACTCTTTGATATCTTCAAGACTTCAAGATGAACATATGAATCTTTAATGAATGACTTCATCTTGAGCAGTTGGGCTTTTCTTCAGAATCTGGCTTTGAACGCACGTCGGATGACGAGGCTTCTTGTACTGATTCTTGAAAGATAGCGCTTTCAGCTTGAGAATCTTTAGAGAGAACGTCAGAGAGAACAAATCTTTTGGATCACTTCAGCAGGTTTAAGATAGCAGCAGACTGATTGAGGAGGCTTCAATGCAATCCGTCACCTAATCTTCAATTTCAGCTTCACCTTGCTTCTGGGGTTGAAATATTGAATGTCGAAAGAATAATCATCATTTCTTGCTCCTTCGAATGAGAATTCTTCGATGATCACGGATGAAGCCTTGGCTCAGAAATCTTCGACACAAACTCCATGAGTTTCATCTTCACCTGAATTTACTTTTCAAGACAAAACAAAACTAAAAGAAAATTTATCACACAATATTTTTTGGAATTTTCATATTTTCTGAAAAAGAAATAAAACAGAAATAACACTATTTTTGGATTTTTTTTTAATTTTCTGATTTTTGTTTGGATTTTAAAATTTTTAATTCTCCCCTAATATTTAAATTAGAAGAAAACTATGGACAAATTTAACAAAAATAAAATGATATCTAACTTTAAGAGTGATTTGGGATCAAAGTTTTTAGACAGCCTTTATCCTTTTATCAGTACCTCTCCCTTCATGAATAGATCTGGTCAATCGCCGGTATTGTGTTCCACTTAAACACGAGAGATCGTGACAAAATTAGGACATACTATAAGTGACAAGACAATGTGATCCTATGTTCCTAGATAATATTCCTAAAGGACCATTTAGCTGACGACGACCAAAGATATTGTTGTCCACCTAAATTGAGCAGCGAGATCTACAGACAACCTAGTGATTGTTCAATTTTAAATGTACTAGAACATGTTTCCCGCTTCCTGACATACCCCAATAATCAGGAACTTCCAAAGTACTCCTTACTTTAGGTGAGCAGACAATTATTATGAGAGAAGTCAGATTTAGAGTGCATATGCTATACACCCAGGTCGGATCTCTTCCAATCTCACAGAGGGTGAAACATATGACTAACCAGATTTAGAGGGATTGAGAAGTAGAATGGTGCATATGCTGTGTACCAGGTCGGATGGTTAATCACGCAAAGGAGACAACATATGGCTAATAGGCAGGAAGAATTGCATAGATAGAAGATGCAGAGAAATAGAATTGCATATGTTACAGTCCAGGTCGGATTTTGAGTCACGCAGCGGAGGTAACATATGACTAACAGAAGGAAAGCAAGAAAATAATTTTCTATAGACCTAGTTTATCGGAATTCCCCAGTCGCCCCATCAATACCGGAATTAAGGACATAGTCCGTACATCGAGGAAGAGTTAAACCACAGTTCTAGATACGGATTACTTTAATGTGACCGGTGGATTATCATGTATATCTCCCTGCTCAACCTATCTGAGCGTCGTATTGTCAGGCTAAATGGATCTATCTAGATCAAGATTTTTCAAGTCTCTAGATTCCTTAAGTTCATTAATGCCTAGTCAAGTCCATTTTAATCTTTCGTGCCTACCAGCTCATCGAACACAGAGCCTAGACAATTCAGATTCAGTCCCTTACACAGATTCAGATTGCCTGTTATCACATGATTATATCACTTCCCAAAACATCTCCTGCAAGCACATTCCATAATCAACATATTTTTGGATTTTCTAATTTTCTAATTTTTGATTTGTTTTTATTTCTCCCCCTAAATTTGTGCATAGGAGAGAAACGAAAGTAAATGCGCAAATTTAAACTATACTAAAACAAAAATTAGTCTTTAAAGCGAATCAACTTAAGAAAAACTCAGGAGTATAGAGAAGAAAACTCAAACCGTAAGTCACCGATTGAACTTGCATCCAGAAGGTCTGAGAACAGCACGCGTAATCTCAGAACAGATCTGAAAATTCTTCATGTCATTAAGCACTAACCCCGTTTGTGATCTCTTCCTTTCTTCCTTTCCCGCAAAGGGCACATACTCTCAAACAATGTTCTGAGTGTTGTACAGTTGAGAGATGCCTCCTATCATGTGCCAGGAACAGCCACTACCAACAAACCAAAGTCTGATGATATGCCTCCATAGCTGCTCCGACACAGAGCGGGATCAGTTGGTCTTTGGAACACAGTCCATTTTGAAACTGGGTCGACCTTTTTCATCTTTGCAAGGAACATTCTTCCACGACATGTCCTGTTTATCACAAACAGAAGATGAAGAAACGTTAGAAGCATTAGGAGATTTGGGAGATTGAACCTTTGGTACCCATATGTAAATGGGTTTAACCCATTTCTTTTTCGATCTGATGGGTGGCTCAGTACTTGCTTTTGAACTTGATGTCGGCCGTTGAGATGACTTTGATTTTGGCTTCAAGGGAGCATCTCTTGGATTTGGCTTCTTGGCCGACATTCCCTTCTTGTTCTTGGGATTCAGATTCTTGGCCTTGTGGGTTTGATTTTTGGCCTTCTACGCGTTCCAGTCGCCATTGTCTGAACGTGACCTTGAGGGGTTTCTTTTGGAAAATCTCCCTCTTGGCGCGTTCTGCCAGCCTTGTGCATAGTAGGGAACGTATGCGCGATTAGGACAATTTCTGGCAATGTGTCCAGGTGTTCCACAGTGAAAACATGTCTTTTTCTTCACTGTGAAGTTGTTTCTTCCTGCCCCTGGTGGCGTATCCTTGCCTTGTGTCTTATTTTTCCCACACGCACAGTTGCAGCATGCATTCTGTTTCACTGGAATTAGTGGCATGTATTTCTGAACAGCAGGTTGATCAGAAGCAACTGAGTTCGAAGCAACAGATTCAGAGCTCAAGGAGATGTTGGTTTGTTCAGTGGTGTTCTCCTTGTTCTCATCCTCTGCTACTTTACCTGCACATGAAGTAGATGTGCTAGAAACAGGAACATCAGTATTTTCAAACAAATAATCAAATATGTCAAAAATATTTAACTCAACATGATCCGATGCAAAAGCATCAAAAGCATCACAAGATGTATCATCAACTTTAATATCAGAAACAAAAGGTTGTTCATTGGAAACAGAAACATCAGGTTCAGGCTCAGTTTTGTTATCAGAAACAGATCCTTCAACTTTGTGCTTTAACTGATCTAAGGATTGATCTGCAGGGGAAGTAGAAATGTTAGTACTTTCAACATTAATAAATCCGCCTGAAACGAAACCAGATGGCTTGCCATAAACCATAAACGGTTCATTGGCAATCTCATCCTTGGATAGGGCTCGGTCATGCTAACGCCATAAACCTGAATCGCCTTGCCAAGAATGAGATGGTCCGAGGCTTGCCTGTCAGAGACTTTATTACATTTGAGAAGTGTGTCTCCTGTGCTCAAGGCAAACACCATCGGAAACCACACCTGCCCAAGCAAGTCAACTCAATCAGTTAGGTGCTCCAATTATTACATATGGACTTATTTGGTCCGGTCAACGTCCTGAGCATCAACAGAAGCTCGTACTGTCTTGTTGTAATTGATGATTTCTCTCGGTTCACGTGGGTCTTCTTCCTTTCCAACAAAGCGGGGGTTGCTGATCTGATAAAGAAGTTCGTGGTGATGATTGAGAAACAAACCAACAACCAGGTGAAGGCGCTTCGTACTGACAATGGAACTGAGTTCAAGAATGCGGTTCTTGATCATTTTTGCGCAGAAAGGGGGATCGTGCGTCAATACAGCTCTGCTCACACGCCTCAACAAAACGGTGTTGCTGAAAGGAGAAATAGAACTTTAAAAGACGTCGCAAGGACAATGCTTTGTGATTCCAAATTACCTGTTTTCTTTTGGGCCGAGGCGATTAACACTGCTTGTTACGTGCAGAATCGTGTTTTAATCAACAAAGCTCAATGAAGACTCCGTACGAGATTCTTTATGGACATCGATATTAAAATCCATTTCATCAGAGATTGTTATGAACGTTCTCTAATCCGGCTGGAACAGGTTCCCACTGCTAACAATGTGGCGGATCTGTTCACTAAGCCCTTTAACAAAGCTCGTTTCGATGTGCTTGTGGGTTTTCTGAAAATGATTTGTTTTGAGGATTAAGTTTTTCTGTTTTATTTTTTCTGTTTTCTAAATTCTTCTTAATCTTTAACTTTATTTTTGTTTTTGAAGGTAAATGTTTAAATTTGCACATTGTATTTCCTTTTATTTTTACTCTCACCCATGCACAAATTTAGGGGGAGAAATAATCAAAATCCAAAAACAATAAAAATTCCAAAAAAAAAAATCCAAAAAAAACATCAAAAATCAGAAAATAAAAATATTGCTGATAGTCTTGGTTGCAGGTGCTGTGATGGGAAATGATACTAGCAAGTGATAACGGGCAATCTGAATCTGCGTAACGTACCTAAATTGAATTGTCTACGCTCTGTGCTCGATGCGCTGGTAGGCATGAAAGATGTTAAATGGACTTGACTAGGAAGAGTTGAACCTAAGGAATTCAAGGACTTGAAAAACATTGACCTAGTTAGATCCGTTTAGCCTGACATTACGACGCTCGGATAGGTTGACCAGGGAGATATACATGAGAATCTACCGGTCACATTAAATGAACCCGTATCTAGAACTGTGGATTCACTTTTCCTCGATGTGCGGATTCTGTCCTTAATTCCGGATGGATGGGGTGACTGGGGAATTCCGATAAACTAGGTCTGTAGAAGATTATTTTCTTGCTTTCTGTCTGTTAGTCATATGTTGCCTCCTCTGCGTGATCGAGAGATCCGACCTGGACTGTAACATATGCAATTCTATCTCTTTTCATCTTCTCTCTATGCAATTCTTTCTATCTGTTAGCCACATACTGTCTCCTTTGCGTGACTCATAATCCAACCTGGTACACAGTATATGCACCATTCTCTTCTCAATCCCTCTAAAACTTCAGTTAGTCATATGTTTCACCCTCTGCGTGATTGGAAGAGATCCGACCTGGTTGTATAGCATATGCACTCTTAATCTATTTTCTCTCTTAATAATTGTCTGCTCACCCGGTGTAAGGAGTATTCTGGAAGTCCTTGATGGCTGGAGCATATCAGGAAGCGGGAAACACGTTCTAGTACAATTAAAAATTGAACACTTACAGATTGTCTATAGATCTCGCTGCTCAATTTAGGTGGACAACAATATCCCTGGTTGTCGTAAGCTAAATGGTACCTAAGAAATTTACTTAAGAATAAGGGCTAAAAGTGTCATGTTATTGGTAAATTGTCCAAAATTATGTCACAAATGTTTCGTGCTTAAGTGGACCACAATACTGGCGATCAATCAGACGAAGATGTGAAAATAAGGGTACCGACAAGTGGAATAAGGCTGTCAAACAACTTTGATCCCAGCGACACAAACTCATTCTCAGTAATTTAATTTTTTTAAGTTGTATATTTTATTTGGAGTTATTTCTATTTAATTTAATTTATTTTACTTTTATTTTTATTTTTATTTTTATTTTTAATTTTAATTTTATTTTGTTAACTGTAAAAATCTAACAATTACTTTTAAGTTTAAATTTTGCAGAATTAATTTTATTTTATTTTATTTTAATTTTAATTTTAATTTTAGTTTTAATATTAATCCTCAAAAAGATTTGTTTTTAAATATTTTGAAAATATTAGACTGTGTTGGATCCTGCCTTATACTGTGTGGACATCAGGTAAAGGAAAGCTAGGTATAAAAGGGGCTTACAGCCGGAATCCTCCTCATTTTTCTGATTCCGGCCGCAAACTCTCCCACACTCTCTCTCCTCGAAAAAATTTTCTTCGATTTTTGCGAAATTACTCCGATAGCTTTGAAGGTATCTCATTTCCGACCATGAATATGCAGTTCGTTCAGTGATTTGATGATTTTTGAGCCTGAAATCGACGAAAAACTGATCGACGGAGTTTACGGTCGAAGCTTACGGCCGTGAAGAGTTTGCGACCGTAAACTCCCTTTGCGGCCATTAGCATACGGTCAAGGGTTTACGGCCGTAAACCCTCGTTGACCGTAAACCTCCGTTGACCGCAAACTCTGACTTTGACCTAATTTTAAAAAAAAAATTTATTAATTCATTTTGCGGTCAAAAATTAAATCATTTAAAATTTTAATTGCTCATTTTTCTCTCTTGTCTTACTTGGTATGTTTTAGTGCAGATAAAATGACAGCTTTAAAATTTGCAGATACGCACAACCTGGCGATGGTTCTTGCTGACCCTCCGGCGGCTCTTCAGGAACTTAAATCAATGATTCACGGATTGCGAGAATGCTGCTTGGCCTCTGCCATTACAATGAACACTGCTGTCTATCAGAAAATGATTCGTGAGTTCTGGCAGACTGCCAAAATGACAAGGGATGATAATGGAGCTGTCACTGTGGATGCAATCGTTCAGGGATGCAAAATTGTTATTGATTAGACCTTTGTGAGAGAGACTCTGCTGATCAACGACCTTCCGACCTTTCCTACGGAAATTGGTATTGGTGATGCTCAAAGGATTCTAAGGAAGATGGGATACGAGGGTGATTCTCCACCAACAATGAAGAAACTTCGGCCGCCCTATTGGCGACTTCTTGCCCACGTGTTCGTGAGCTGCGTCTCCGGCAGAAGGTCCGGTGCTGATGAGATATCCCTGAGAAACACTGGCGCTATTGTTTCTCTCGCTGCAGGGATCGGCTTCAACTTCTCTACGTTTATTCTGGACGAATTTGTGGTCAACATTAATGCCACTACTCGGGATACCTTCCTAATGTACCCTCGGTTCGTTTAGCTCTTCATCAATAAGCAATTTCCCAACTTGGTAAAGGATGGAGAAACACTCGATATGAAATCATTGGGCCCTCACACCATTGGGCTCATTAAACAAAATCGCAAGGGGAAGGTGATCTTTCAAGGGTTGTATCCTGTGGTTAAGTTCGGATGATTTGCTGAACCAAATGAAGCAACAAAGTCACACGGATCCTCAGATAAGATATTTTCGGAGCACACTTTGTCGCAAAAGGTGATTTTAGAAGGAGATGTGATCACCGTGTCAGATCAAGAAAGAGAAGAGACTGTTGCTCCTGCTGTGTCAGTAGCAGAGGAGCATGAACTACAAACAGCTCAAGTTGAAGGAGATTACAATGAAGGGTCTTCTATTAATACTGCTGAGCCTACTCAATATGAAGACCTTGATCTCATAGGCTTCGATGCATATGAGATTCCAACTAATTTTGGATCTAATGATGATTTTCTGTCAAACGTCAACCTCAACTCGCTGCTAGATAATCTCAGTGATGTTGCTCACACATCAACAGAGAGTAGGAATACAGAAGACGCTCTCGAATCAACCCCCATTACTACCGAACACGTGGTTGTCTCTTTCACTCCAATGGTGACAGTATCAGAGATTCCTCCCCGTGATGTTGTCTCATCTACTTCTGAACCACTTCAGGGTGATTTCTCAACAGACCAGACTTCGCAGCCTCCGTCCAAAAGAAGACGACGAGATCCTAGAATCGGGTATCTGGATTCTATCTTGTCTCAGGACTTGACATTTACTCCAACTACCACTCCTGCAATTGTAACTACGGAACCTTTACGTGAAGGCCCTAGCACATTTTTTGAAGCCGGTGGCTCCTCTATTCCACCAGGATTCTCTCCTCCAAGACCTGCTCACGATGCAGCCTCTGTACGTTTGGCCTTGCATCTTGCTCAGGAACAAGCTGACGCACCTTCCTCTAAGGGCAAAGGAATTGCTTTTCGAGAAGGTCAGTCAAGAGAAGATGACTCCGTGATAGACGAACTTTAGAAAAGAGTGAATGTGCAGGATCAGAATATTATTGAGTTAAATATTCGTGTTGAAGATCTCTTGAATGAGAATACAAATTTGAAGTTTCAAGTTTCTGATCTCCAAGAAGATAAAGCAACCAAGTCCAGGCAAATCTCTGAGCTCCAAGATCATTTCAATCTTTTAACCTCCAACTACTTTGATCTCAAGAAGAAGCTTGAAGAACAATTTGGTGATAAGTATAAGACATCCGCATATGAGCATAGAATTGATCTTCACTCTCAGGCTCATCCTATTGCCATGCCAACTGCTCAGACTTCTCGAGTGGTGAATCGTTTTGAAGAAGAACCTGCTCATGCCCCACATGTTGCACAGATTATTCGAGATAAACAAGATAAAGCCGCCGAGAAGGGACAACTCCTGTTCAAAAGGAGTTCCGACAAGAATGCACCAGGAAATCAATCCACAATCACTGTTACTGATCTCGAAACCGTAAGGTTTAGAGACACGTATGGTGATAGGTCCGGAATCGTATCATGGGGTTTTCATGATCCCCAGAAAATGTGGATTGTTCGCAAAAAGAGCGGCAAGACGGAGCTCTACAAGGATTGTCATGATTTTAACTCTTGGACCAGGGTGGATCTTTCAGAGCTGTCTCAATCTCCATTCTCAAACCCGACAGATAATCAGCAAGCAACTAACTTTAAACACATTCTAGAAGATCAAGTAAAGAAGGGTTTTCCATCTATGAAGACTGCTGAATCTGTGATAAAGCAATATCCTGATGTTATTGATCCCAAAACTGGTAATCCCCTCCAGGTGGTGATGTGGCCTGCTACAAATCAGGTCAAACAGATTCCCGTGCTTGAAGATTACTCGGATGGATCCTTAAGCTCTATGCTCTACTGGGTATTTGATGAAACCACAGCATCTGTTGTCATCAAACTTAAGGAGGATTGCATTCGTTTGTATGATAGAAGGGATTTGCTCCAGTTTAGAAAATGGGACATTCATCATTTGAGTCATTTTCAGATCCAGGTTGCTGAGGAGTTATTTGAGTCTGCCGCGAAAGAATACACCACTATGGTTGCTGAGATTATAAATAAGCGGATGTGGAATGGAGCAATGGGGCTGGACGATATGCTGATCGTGGACAAAGATTGACTTCAAGCTAGTACCAAACCAAGGGGGAGATTGAAGGGTCTAATTAGTGGTTTGGTATAGGCTTTCTATGTAATAGGTTCTTTTGAGTCAATTTATAGCTTTTGGTAGTTTGTGAGATGTTTACGGCCCGACAATGAGTTTACGGCCGTAAACCTGTTTACGGCCGTAAACCCAAGGCCGGCCCATGTCCAGTATATATAGAGGTATGCTAGGTCATTTATTAGTTGTTGATGCCACAGAGTTCATGGTTGTTATTACCACAAGTTGTACCAGACGTTATTCTAATAGAAAGCGTGTGCAAGCTTATTATCATTCTTGTTTCTACTTGTTCTTTATTGTTAACTGATTGTGTTTGCTGTTTGATCACTGGTAGTGTTTCCTCTGCAGATCAACCCTTAGATCAGGCGAAGCATGAAGTTGGAGTTTCTGTTCCTAATTCTGATATTTCTGTTTCTGTTTGTGATTCTGATGTTAAGACTGATAATGTTTTGTGTGATGTTTCTACTTCTGATTCTGTTGAATTTAATTTCTTTGATATGTTTGATGAACTGTTTGGTAATTCTGATGCTTGTGATTCTCATGAAAAACCATCAATTCCACAAGTCACATCATCTGAGACACCCTCACTTATCTCACAACCTATTTCTCATGCATGTTCTTCTGAGAAGAGTAAGAGTGTCTGTCAAGAAAATAAATATGAGAAATGTAGTACAAGTTTAAATAATAAACAAATTTGTTTTAATTGTGGTGTTGGTGGTCATATAGCTAGGAATTGTCAAAATAGGATCTTTGTGAACTATATGTCATCAAGAGGAGAGAATGAATCTCGAGGAAGGTCTTTAATTAGAAAATCCTCAAGAACTCGTTCTCGAAATCATGATTGGAAAGATGATCGAAGCTGAAAAAGGACGGTTTTTCAAAAGAATAAAAAGGTTTTTAATAACAAATCTCCAAATAGTTTGCCAAAACTGAACAAGGCTCCGCCAAGATTGGTTTCGTCAAAAGGCAATTCTGGATCTTCAACCACTTCTGGTAGAAGATCCAGAGGCTCACTGCAAACTCATAAGAAACATATTTCAAAACCACCTGAGAATGTTGTAAAACCTAAATATTATTGGAAGCCCAAATCAGTTTCTAATCCATCATCTACATCCTCTGAAGTGATTAGAAATGAGGATCCTAATTTGAAATCTTTAAAGGATAAATCAGAGAAAGTGAAAAGGAAACCCAGGACAGTGATGACCTGGGTTCCCAAATCTAAATGATCCCGCTCATTTTGCAGGGACAGTTGCGGAGGAATGTCGTCCGTCCTTGGTACGTCGACAGCGGCTGCTCCCGGCATATGACTGGAGACATCTCCTAATTGACCGAAATTCAATCTTTTAATGGGGGGTATGTTTCCTTTGCGGGTGGAGAAGGTGGCAAAATCACTCAAAGAGGAACCGTCACAAATGGAGTGCTAAGCTTTGAGAATGTCAACTTCGCTCCCGAGTTAAAGCACAGCTTGTTGAGTGTTTCCCAAATCTGCGACAAAGGCTATTCTACCCATTTTACCGATAAAGAATGTATGATTCTCAAGCCAGGCATTGTCATCCCGGAAGAGTGGATCCTCGTCAAATTTAAGCGGGATGGGAATGCTTACATTATTGACATGAACAGCAATCTCCCTGAACAAGTCACTTGCCTTTTCTCAAAAGTCTCCGAACAAAACGCAATGTTGTGGCACCGAAGGCTCGGTCATGCTAACGCGAAAAACCTGAATCGCCTTGCCAAGAATGAGATGGTCCGAGGCTTGCCTGTCAGAGACTTTATTACATTTGAGAAGTGTGTCTCCTGTGCTCAAGGCAAACACCATCGGAAACCACACCTGCCCAAGCAAGTCAACTGAATCAGTCAGGTGCTCCAATTATTACATATGGACTTATTTGGTCCGGTCAACGTCCTGAGCATCAACAGAAGCCTGTACTGTCTTGTTGTAATTGATGATTTCTCTCGATTCACGTGGGTCTTCTTCCTTTCCAACAAAGCGGGGGTTGCTGATCTGATAAAGAAGTTCGTGGTGATGATTGAGAAACAAACCAACAACCAGGTGAAGGCGCTTCGTACTGACAATGGAACTGAGTTCAAGAATACGGTTCTTGATCATTTTTGCGCAGAAAGGGGGATCGTGCGTCAATACAGCTCTGCTCACACGCCTCAACAAAACGGTGTTGCTGAAAGGAGAAATAGAACTTTAAAAGACGCCGCAAGGACAATGCTTTGTGATTCCAAATTACCTGTTTTCTTTTGGGCCGAGGCGATTAACACTGCTTGTTACGTGCAGAATCGTGTTTTAATCAACAGAGATCAGATGAAGACTCCGTACGAGATTCTCTATGGACACAAGCCTTCAGTGAGCCATTTCCGTGTATTTGGATGCCCTTGCACCCTTCTTCACTTGGAATCCAACCCTAAATTCAATGCCAAAGCCGATGATTGTTACTTTGTCGGGTATGCTGCGCGCACCGCTTATAGAGTTTACAACAAGAAGACTAAGCAGATTGTCGAATCCTATGACGTGTGCTGGTTGGAGGAGAATGAAACAGACGCTCGAGTGGGTCCTGACTGGCTATTTGATTACACATCGCTTTTCAAATCCTTAAATGTGTCTTCAGATGGCTCAAATGGATCCTCTTCTGGTTCGAAGATTGTTCCTGACGAAGACGAAGACGAAGAAGTTGTCTACAGACCTCCAACGGTTGAAGGGGAGTCCTCTGCTCCATCTCAAGGGGAGCCTTATGCTCCACCTGATGGGGAGTCATCTGATCAACCTACTAGTCCAGAGTCTAAAGTTCAAGATAGAACTCCTGATGCTGATGCTACACCTCTTACCCCTATTGAAAGAGAGTTCATGTCTAGAGATGCTTTCGCTACCACTTCAACTTTTATGGAACTACTCTTTCCTGAAGAAATTGCAAATGAGTTTGTAGCAGATTCATCACATATGGATCAACCAGCAAATGATGGAGATTTCAACATCCACACTCTTCCTGTTTCACTCAATGATATCAGCCAAGACATTCCTTCAAGAATTCAACGCGATCATCCAATCGATAACGTCATTGGCCAGCTGGGTGACGGAGTTAAAACCAGAAGTCAGAGTGGAGATGTCAATGCATGTCTCTATTCTTGCTTTATAACTCAAATAGAGCCCAAAAACGTTGAAATGGCTTTGAATGAGCCTAGCTGGGTAGATGCGATGCATGAAGAGCTAAATCAGTTTGAAAAGCTCGGGGTTTGGAAGTTGGTTGAGTTACCAAAGGGCAAAAGGTCTCTCGACACGCGTTGGGTCTATCGTAACAAGCAAGATGATTCTGGTGTAATAGTGCGAAATAAAGCAAGGTTGGTGGTTTGCAGGTTTCGACAAGTTGAGGGTCTTGACTATACTGAGGTTTATGCGCCAGTTGCTCGGTTGGAAGCCATTCGTATCTTTCTCGCGTATGCCTCCTACATGAACTTCACGGTCTACCAAATGGATGTCAAGACTGCCTTCTTGTATGGCAAGGTGAAGGAAGAAATTTATGTTGATCAACCCCCTGGGTTTGTTAACTCAAAGTTTCCTAATCGTGTCTACAAGTTTGACAAGGCATTGTATGGGTTACATCAAGCACCTCGAGCGTGGTATGCGACTCTAACAAAGCATTTGCTCGAGGATGGATACTCTCGCGGTACTATTGATCAAACTTTATTCATCAAGCATGTTGGTAATGATCAGATACTAGTTCAGATATACGTTGACGACATTATCTTCGGGTCTACCAGTCCACAACTTTGCAAAGAATTTGAAGGCGTGATGAAGAAGATGTTTGAGATGAGTTCACTGGGTGAAATGGCCATGTTTCTGGGGCTTCAGGTCAAACAAAATTCAACTGGAATCCTGTTACATCAAGCTAAGTATGTGGAGGATATTCTTGAGAAGTTCGGGTTTAAAGACGCAAAACCTGCATCGACACCAATGGCTGAAAGACCCCTGCTGAATCCAGATATTGATGGCGAATCCGTAGATTAGACGCACTACAGATCGATGATCGGATCGTTGATGTATCTTACTGCAATTCGTCCCGACATCATGTTTGCAGTTTGTCAATGTACTCGCTATCAGGCTAATCCTAAACTCTCTCATCTTATTGCTGTCAAAAGGATTTTTCGGTATATCAAACGCAGCCCAAAATTGGGTCTTTGGTATCCGAAGAATTCGGAATTTGATTTATATGCTTTTGCCGACAGTAATTATGGAGGCTGTGAGCTTGACAGGAAATCTACCTCAGGAGGGTGCCAATTCCTTGGTGATAGGCTGGTGTCGTGGCAGTGCAAGAAACAGCATACCGTCTCTACCTCAACAGCAGAAGCGGAATACGTTGCTGCATCTGCGTGCTGTTCTCAAGTTATCTGGATCCAACATCAGCTCTTGGACTATGGTTTGAATTATCTAGAAACCCCAATTCACTGCGATAATGAGGCCGCAATTCAAATTGCCAAAAATCCAGTCCAACATTCTAAAACCAAGCACATCGATATTAAAATCCATTTCATCAGAGATTGTTATGAACGTTCTCTAATCCGGCTGGAACAGGTTCCCACTGCTAACAATGTGGCGGATCTGTTCACTAAGCCCTTTAACAAAGCTCGTTTCGATGTGCTTGTGGGTTTTCTGAAAATGATTCGTTTTGAGGATTAAGTTTTTCTGTTTTATTTTTTCTGTTTTCTTAATTCTCATTAATCTTTAACTTTATTTTTGTTTTTGAAGGTAAATGTTTTAAATTTGCACATTTTATTTCCTTTTATTTTTACTCTCACCCATGCACAAATTTAGGGGGAGAACTAATCAAAATCCAAAAACAATAAAAAATTCCAAAAAAAAATCCAAAAAAAACATAAAAAATCAGAAAATAAAAATATTGCTGATAGTCTTGGTTGCAGGTGCTGTGATGGGAAATGATATTAGCAAGTGATAACGGGCAATCTGAATCTGCGTAACGTACCTAAATTGAATTGTCTACGCTCTGTGCTCGATGCGCTGGTAGGCATGAAAGATGTTAAATGGACTTGACTAGGAAGAGTTGAACCTAAGGAATTCAAGGACTTGAAAAACATTGACCTAGTTAGATCCGTTTAGCCTGACATTACGACGCTCGGATAGGTTGAGCAGGGAGATATACATGAGAATCTACCGGTCACATTAAATGAACCCGTATCTAGAACTGTGGATTCACTTTTCCTCGATGTGCGGATTCTGTCCTTAATTCCGGATGGATGGGGTGACTGGGGAATTCCGATAAACTAGGTCTGTAGAAGATTATTTTCTTGCTTTCTGTCTGTTAGTCATATGTTGCCTCCTCTGCGTAATCGAGAGATCCGACCTGGACTGTAACATATGCAATTCTATCTCTCTGCATCTTCTCTCTATGCAATTCTTTCTATCTGTTAGCCACATACTGTCTCCTTTGCGTGACTCATAATCCGACCTGGTACACAGTATATGCACCATTCTCTTCTCAATCCCTCTAAAACTTCAGTTAGTCATATGTTTCACCCTCTGCGTGATTGGAAGAGATCCGACATGGTTGTATAGCATATGCACTCTTAATCTATTTTCTCTCTTAATAATTGTCTGCTCACCCGGTGTAAGGAGTATTCTGGAAGTCCTTGATGGCTGGAGCATATCAGGAAGCGGGAAACACGTTCTAGTACAATTAAAAATTGAACACTTACAGATTGTCTATAGATCTCGCTGCTCAATTTAGGTGGACAACAATATCCCTGGTTGTCGTCAGCTAAATGGTACCTAAGAAATTTACTTAAGAATAAGGGCTAAAAGTGTCATGTTATTGGTAAATTGTCCAAAATTATGTCACAAATGTTTCGTGCTTAAGTGGACCACAATACTGGCGATCGATCAGACGAAGATGTGAAAATAAGGGTACCGACAAGTGGAATAAGGCTGTCCAACAACTTTGATCCCAGCGTCACAAACTCATTCTCAGTAATTAAATTTTTTTAAGTTGTATATTTTATTTGAAGTTATTTCTATTTAATTTATTTTATTTTACTTTTATTTTTATTTTTATTTTTATTTTTAATTTTAATTTTATTTTGTTAACTGTAAAAATCTAACAATTACTTTTAAGTTTAAATTTTGCAGAATTAATTTTATTTTATTTTATTTTAATTTTAATTTTAATTTTACTTTTAATATTAATCCTCAAAAAGATTTGTTTTTAAATTTTTTGAAAATATTAGACTGTGTTGGATCCTGCCTTATACTGTGTGGACATCAGGTAAAGGAAAGCTAGGTATAAAAGGGGCTTACAGCCGAAATCCTCCTCATTTTTCTGATTCCGGCCGCAAACTCTCCCACACTCTCTCTCCTCGAAAAAAATTTCTTCGATTTTTGCGAAATTACTCCGATAGCTTTGAAGGTATCTCATTTCCGACCATGAATATGCAGTTCGTTCAGTGATTTGATGATTTTTGAGCCTGAAATCGACGAAAAACTGATCGACGGAGTTTACGGTCGAAGCTTACGGCCGTGAAGAGTTTGCGACCGTAAACTCCCTTTGCGGCCATTAGCATACGGTCAAGGGTTTACGGCCGTAAACCCTCGTTGACCGTAAACCCCTGTTGACCGCAAACTCTGACTTTGACCTAATTTAAAAAAAAAAATTTATTAATTCATTTTGGGGTAAAAAATTAAATCATTTAAAATTTTAATTGCTCATTTTTCTCTCTTGTCTTACTTGGTATGTTTTAGTGCAGATAAAATGGCAGCTTTAAAATTTGCAGATATGCACAACCTGGCGATGGTTCTTGCTGACCCTCCGGCGGCTCATCAGGAACTTAAATCAATGATTCACGGATTGCGAGAATGCTGCTTGGCCTCTGCCATTACAATGAACACTGCTGTCTATCAGAAAATAATTCGTGAGTTCTGGCAGACTGCCAAAATGACAAGGGATGATAATGGAGCTGTCACTGTGGATGCAATCGTTCAGGGATGCAAAATTGTTATTGATTAGACCTTTGTGAGAGAGACTCTGCTGATCAACGACCTTCCAACCTTTCCCACGGAAATTGGTATTGGTGATGCTCAAAGGATTCTAAGGAAGATGGGATACGAGGGTGATTCTCCACCAACAATGAAGAAACTTCTGCCGCCCTATTGGCGACTTCTAGCCCACGTGTTCGTGAGCTGCGTCTCCGGCAGAAGGTCCGGTGCTGATGAGATATCCCTGAGAAACACTAGCGCTATTGTTTCTCTCGCTGCAGGGATCGGCTTCAACTTCTCTAGGTTTATTCTGGACGAATTTGTGGTCAACATTAATGCCACTACTCGGGATACCTTCCTAATGTAACCTCGGTTCGTTCAGCTCTTCATCAATAAGCAATTTCCCAACTTGGTAAAGGATGGAGAAACACTCGATATGAAATCATTGGGCCCTCACACCATTGGGCTCATTAAACAAAATCGCAAGGGGAAGGTGATCTTTCAAGGGTTGTATCCTGTGGTTAAGTTCGGACGATTTGCTGAACCAAATGAAGCAACAGAGTCACACGGATCCTCAGATAAGATATCTTCGGAGCACACTTCGTCGGAAAAGATGATTTCAGAAGGAGATGTGATCACCGTGTCAGATCAAGAAAGAGAAGAGACTGTTGCTCCTGCTGTGTCAGTAGCAGAGGAGCATGAACTACAAACAACTCAAGTTGAAGGAGATTACAATGAAGGGTCTTCCATTAATACTGCTGAGCCTACTCAATAGGAAGACCTTGATCTCACAGGCTTCGATGCAGATGAGATTCCAACTAATTTTGGATCTAATGATGATTTTCTGTCAAACGTCAACCTCAACTCGCTGCTAGATAATCTCAGTGATGTTGCTCACACATCAACGGAGAGTAGGAATACAGAAGACGCTCTCGAATCAACCCCCATTACTACCGAACAAGTGGTTGTCTTCACTCCAATGGTGACAGTATCAGGGATTCCTCCCCGTGATGTTGTCTCATCTACTTCTGAACCACTTCAGGGTGATTTCTCAACAGACCAGACTTCGCAGCCTCCTTCCAAAAGAAGACGACGAGATCCTAGAATCGGGCATCTGATTGATACACCGATTGAATTTGTCATTAAGCTCTGATACCAATTGTAAGTCCCTAATCTGCTTGTGTATCAATCAGATCCGTTTGATGGTGCGGAATCCCAATCAAACGGATGATGTCAGATCAAATAGGAGAGAAGGAGAAGAAGAAGATGATGAATCTATGTATGAATTGATATGAATGAAGATCCGGATACAAGATTCACACACACTAACACACACTCTCTTTTCTCTTTCTCTAGAACACCTTCAAATGCATACACTTAAGCTCCTCTATTCTATGTGTTCATCAATCTATTCCTCACACCCCTCACCCCTATATATATACACATGAGAAACATGGGCCGTAAATGGGTTTACAGCCGTAAACCTGTTTACGGCCGTAAACTCAACCGTAAACACGTATACGGCCGAAAACACCAAGTTGTTTACGGTCCAAGACACAAAAATACATTTTCCTAGAAAAGCAAAGTATAAACCATATTTTTGACCCAACAATCTCCCCCTTGGTTTATAACTTTCTTTTCTAAATGAGCCAACAAGCTCCCCCTAAAAAGTAGCTGACTTTTCTTGTTAATCTTCATTGGTAGCTTTGGCTTCAACTTTAATCTTCAAATTCTTCACAACTTCAAGATGAACTTGATGAATCTTGAATGAATGACTTCATCTTGAGCAGTTGGGCTTTTCTTCAGAATTTGACATTGAACGCACATTGGGTGAGGAGGCTTTTTGTACTGATTCTTGAAAGATAATGCTTTCAGTTTGAGAATCTTCAAAGAGAACATCAGAGAGAACTAATCTTCTGGATCACTTCAGCAGGTTCATAGATAGCAGCAGACTGATTGAGGAGGCTTCAATGCAATCCGTCACATAATCTTCAATTGCAGCTTCACCTTGCTTCTGGGGTTGAAAGATTGAATGTCGAAAGAATAATCTTCATTTCTTGCTCCTTCGAATGAGAATTCTTCGATGATCACGGATGAAGCCTTGGCTCAGAAATCTTCGACACAAACTCCATGAGTTTCATCTTCACATGAATTCACTATTCAAGACAAAACAAAACTAAAAGAAAAAATTTAGCACACAATATTTTTTTGGATTTTTCATATTTTCTGAAAAAGAAATAAAATAGAAATAACACTATTTTTGGATTTTTTTTATTTTCTTATTTTTGTTTGGTTTTTAAAATTTTTAATTCTCTCCTAATATTTAAATTAGAAGAAAACTATGAACAAATTTAACAAAAATAAAATGATATCTAACTTTAAGAATGATTTGGGATCAAAGTTTTTTGACAGCCTTTATCCGCTTGTCGGTACCTTTTATCTTGACGTCTTTGTCTGGTCGATCGCCGGTATTGCGGTCCACTTAAACACGAAAAATTGTGACAAAATTAGGACATACTATAAGTGACAAGACAATGTGATCCTAAGTTCCTAGATAATATTCCTTAAGGACCATTTAGCTGACGACGACCAAAGATATTGTTGTCCACCTAAATTGAGCAGCGAGATCTACAGACAACCTAGTGATTGTTCAATTTTAAATGTACTAGAACGTGTTTCCCGCTTCCTGACATACCCCAATAATCAGGAACTTCTAAAGTACTCCTTACTTTAGGTGAGCAGACAATTATTATGAGAGAAGTCAGATTTAGAATGCATATGCTATACACCCAGGTCGGATCTCTTCCAATCTCGCAGAGGGTGAAACATATGACTAACTGAAGTTTTAGAGGGACTGAGAAGAAGAATGATGCATATACTGTGTACCAGGTTGGATTGTAAGTCACGCAAAGGAGATAGTATATGGCTAACAGATAGAAAGAATTACATAGATAGAAGATGCATAGAGATAGAGTTGCATATGTTACAGTCCAGGTCGGATGTATTTCAATCACGCAGAGGAGGCAACATATGACTAACAGACAGAAAGAAAGAAAATAATCTTCTACAGACCTAATTTATCGGAATTCCCCAGTCACCCCATCAATACCGGAATTAAGGACAAAGTCCGTACATCGAGGAGGAGTTAAACCACGTTTCTAGATACAGATAATTTTAGTGTGACCGGTGGATTATCATGTATATCTCCCTGCTCAACCTATCTGAGCGTCGTATTGTCACGCAAAATGGATCTATCTAGGTCAAGATTTTTCAAGTCTCTAGATTCCTTAAGTTCATCTATGCCTAGTCAAGTCCATTTTAAATCTTTCGTGCTTACCAGCGCATCGAACACAGAGCCTAGACAATTCAGATTCAGTCCCTTACACAGATTCAGATTGCCTGTTATCACATGATTATATCACTTCCCAAAACATCTCATGCAAGCACATTCCATTAACAACATATTTTTGGATTTTCTGATTTGATTTTTTTTAACGTTTTTGGATTTTTGTTTTAACTTTCTAATTTTTTTTATTTCTCCCCCTAAATTTGTGCATAGGAGAGAAACGAAAGTAAATGCGCAAATTTAAACTATCCTAAAACAAAAATTAGTCTTTAAAGCGAATCAGCTTAAGAAAAACTCAGGAGTATAGAGAAGAAAACTCAAACCGTAAGTCACCGATTGAATTTGCATCCAGAAGGTCTGAGAACAGCACGCGTAATCTCAGAAAAGATCCGAAAATTCTTCATGTCATTAAGCACTAACCTCGTTTGTGATCTCTTCCTTTCTTCCCTTCCCGCAAAGGGCACATACTCTCAAACAATGTTCTGAGTGTTGTACAGTTGAGAGATGCCTCCTATCATGTGCCAGGAACAGCCACTACCAACAAACCAAAGTCTGATGATATGCCTCCATAGCTGCTCCGACACAGAGCGGGATCAGTTTGTCTTTGGAACCCAGTCCATTTTGAAACTAGGTCGATCAGATCCGTTTGGTGGTGCGGAATCCCAATCAAACGGATGATGTCATATCAAATAGAAGAGAAGGAGAAGAAGAATAATATGAATCTTGTTTGATATGATTAGAATGAAGTTCCCTTACAAGATTCACACACAACACACACTTGTTCTTTTCTCTACCGTACTCTCTCTACTGTTCATCCTTCACATGCACTCCTCACCCTATATATATATGGACCTAAGGCCAAGCCCAAAATACAAATAATCTAATGCTCGGTCCAAGCTACAATTAATCCTATACTATTTTTGGCCCAAATAATAAAAACAATAAATTCTTAGAAAAGCAAAGTATAAACCATATTTTTGACCCAACAATTACCCATCCCCATTATCTTCCTTACTCTTAAGGATCTACCCTAAGAATTAGCTATTCCTAAGTCACTTATTCCTAAGTATTATCCTAAGGAATAGGCACAAAGTCCATCGTTGCCAGGGTTTATACAACAGGCACTAAGTCCATAGTTACCAGAGTTTATACAACAGGTACTAAGTCTGCATAGTCGCTAGGGTTTAGGCACTAAGTCTGCATAGTCACCGGGGTTTAGGCACCAAGTCTGCATAGTCGTCAGGGTTTATACAACAGGCACTAAGTCCGCATAGTCGCCAGGGTTTAGGCATTAAGTCTGATATTCACCAGGGTTTAGGCACTAAGTCTGCATAGTCACCAGGGTTTAGGCACTAAGTTTGCATAGTCGCCAGGTTTTATCTCATTTATTGACAATATCATTTACTAGAGTCCACTCTCAATACATGTCAATGGGTTTTTAGAGTACACCGGTAAACACATCGTTCACAACACCTACAGGTTGCGAGCCTGCTTGTGTTCCACTGGACTGTCTAGAATAGTCTGTGGTGGTCATCCATACTCTGCTAGATCACGGGGCCAACGCTTGGGTAAAAGGATTCTCTCATTGTTCACCTCTCACCCTTACCTCATGGTCTATTTCATCTCTCATCTCATCATCCAAATCATACTTCATCTACCCATGTTTTACCCAACATATTTTGTAGATATAAAATACATATATAGTTTAAATCATTTAAAACACGTATAAAATCGTTTATCCATCATAGATAGCAAGTATACAGATAAGGTGCACACGTAGCACGTAATTTATATTAAATATTTCATATCTATGTGTAAGATGAAAGTAACTATGCTCTCACCTAATAAGGCGGTGATTCCGGACTCGGACAGCGCTTCGCTTCTTAAAACAATTTTCCTTTGTCAAAACCTAGTATTATTACCATTAGAGTTAAGTCTAATATTTACCGAGACTAATTAATAGTCTTAGTATTATTATTATATAAGCGTTTAAACAATACTTCTCAATTACTATGTACAGACAGGGGCCAGACATGAAACACCGGAGGGCAGGATCATTTTGGCATATAACACTTCTGAATCCAATAACTCAGGTGGCCTTTCAAACCAGATTCCCCGTACCGCGATTAGTAAAAAAAGATATTATAACGACACATATATAACTCATAATAATGGCCCAAATATTTATTATAAGGTCCTAATAACATTACTATATTGAAACATAAGCTATACTTAAGGTAGGGTAAGCGTATCTCACTTACAACGAGTTTTTATCAAAACCGGGTTTCGCTGAAGCAGCGTTTCTGAGCCAAAAAATCTTCTTCTCGGAACCGTCGGGCTCTCCGGGGCTTTCCTCTAGTGCCTTGAGGCTACTAGGGCTTTAGAGGGGTTTTGGGAGGTTTAGAGAGAAGTTAGAGTGAGAGAGAAGTGGGTTTTCGTGTGAAGAATGAAGGCACTCTCCCATGGTATTTATAGGCTGAAATACAGATGAACTCGTCGAGTTGGGTGCCACATGTCACCATTTGGTGGCAAGACTCGGGGAGAAAGCAATGGCTCAGATCGCGCGACGTCACCCCCTTCGCAACAACACACTCCCGACTTCTAAACCCCATAACTCTAGCATACGAGCTCCGTTTTTGACGTTACTTATATCCACGCGTAGGTATTGACAAGATCTACAACTCTCCTTTTGACTCCGTTGGTTAATTCTCAACCGATTTTAAATTTAACAGTATGAGAAGATTATATTGTTAAATGACCGTGTAGGATTCATAACTTCTACATACGGACTCCGTTTTCGTCTGTCTTTTTATTGTTGAGCTTCCATTAATGAGATCTTCAATTTTCATTTAGGTTGAGTTGGCTAGAAATGGATCGATCTAAAATTCGAATTCCGGGCTGTGCACTGCTATGCCAAATCTTAGAAAAATCATAACTTCCTCATACGAAGTCAGATTTGGGCATTCTTTTTATGCACGCTCTCGGTTTTACGTATTATACAAATTTAATTTAGATCTCTAAGGCTAAAAAGCAGTTTATCAAAAATTCACTTTTTACGTCACACAGCATCGTGCCGGTTTTGCCGTAAAACTTCGACGAGTCATAACTTCTTCGTTATAAATCGGATTTCAGCGTTCTTTATATGTATGGAACCCTTGTGACATATATTATAAATTGGTTGAGATTACTCCTTATAAATAATATTCTATCAAAAAGTCATTTTTGACGCTCATTGTCTCTAAATTGACTAGCCCGAATCTGCGGGCGTTACATAAGTACCCTTGATCGGAAGAGAGATGATCAATCTCTGTTTGTGTTTGCTAGGGTATTCAAGCCTCTGCATGTAGAAAAAGTTAGCTTGGGGTGGGCATTAGTTTGGCTAACGCCCCTGCAATGCTTAAGTCAGTAACAATCTTGAGAAAAATTAATCAAATGGAAAAATGAGGGTAAGAAGTAGGTGTGTACCTTGACATTGTCGTAATGAAATATTGTGACTTTGAATTACTTGAAGTACACTTTGAGGTGTATACCATTCCATGATCTTGGCAATAGATTCCTTTCTAAAGTATCCAGCCAATGTACCCCCTTTATTGCTTCTGAATTGATGAGACAAGGTCCTTCCCATTTAGGTGCTAGCTTACCATTCTTAGGATCCTTGGTATTTTGAAACGCCTTTATTAGAACCAAGTCGCGTACTTGGAATCTTCTGACCTTCATATTTCTATGTAGGATTTAGATATCCTTTGCTTATGAGCTGCAATGCGGATCTTGGCGAGATCCCTTATTTCATCAATAGTGTCAAGATCTTGAGCCAGAATCTTGTCGTTATTGTCTTGAGTATGGAGTTGATATCTTGCCGTCGGGATCACTAATTTATTTGGGATCACAGCTTCTGCTCTGAATACTAAGGAGTATGGGGTTTTACCTAGTTCCGTTTTTGTTGTGGTCCTATCTGCCCATAGAATGAAAGGTAGTTCTTCAGCCCATTTCCCTTTCTTTTCATCCAACCAGTTTTTCAGGTTATTGACTATGATCTTATTGTTGGAATCTGTTTGTCCGTTAGCTTTAGGGTGAAATGGGGTGGAAATTATCATTTTGATTTTCCACTTGATGCAAAATTCCCTAGTTCTTTTGCTGATGAATTAGGATCAGCTATCACATATGATGAACGAGACTACTTCTTTACCCCTTACTTGAACAAAAGCCTCGAATTCGATCCATTTCGAGAAGTAGCATGTTATGGATAGCATGAAAACTTTTCCACTTGGTGCCTTGGGTAGTTTTCCGACTATGTCCATTCCCCACTTCACGAATGACCAAGGAGAAATGATGGGGAATAAAGGTTCCGCTGGTTGATGAAGGATATTGTTGTATCATTGGAAAGCATCACACTTCTAAACCTGTAAGAAGGCATCTCTCTTCATGGTTGGCCAATAGTATCTTGTTCTTAATACTCTGGAACATAAGGATCTACCCCTACTATGGTTGCCATAATCCCCTTCTTGTATATATTTCAAAACTTCCATAGCTTCATGACCTTCTAAGCATCTTAGATATGGGCATGTCGTGGAATTTTTATATAACAGTCATTGGATCATTACAAAGCTGAGACCCTCATTCTGAATACTCTAGCCAATAAACCCCGTATACATGCATTGTATTTGTATTTTCTATGGGTTGGGCATTTTGGGAAACTCAATAAACTTGGGCTTACAGTTGTGGATTTCTTGTTTCAAGTACTTCAGATGATCGGGGAAAGGCGAAGGCTTGATCGCACACATCCTATGCAGTTTTTGATTTTCTCTTGTTTTGGATACTCTGATTTTTGGGATATTTGTATTTGACACTTAGGTTTGTCACTTGGGTTTTATGAAAAAAATGATTTTTTTATATGAAAAATGAAAAATTTTATCTTCTTTTTTGGGATGTTAGAAGTTGGTATCAGATCCCTGGTTTGAGAGAATTGGATGAACACTTACGTGATTAAAGATTCAAACTGAGGATCATCAAAATGTTTTCAAAATTTAACTAAGAAAAGACCGACAAGAGGGATGCGATGTGTACGATCAGCCGACTTCAAGATAAGTGATTCCCCAAGATACCCACATTTATTTGTGTATTGCTGATATGATAGAAATGCATGCCAGTATGTAGGCTAAGAGTCTTTCGGAATTGGGTGATAGAATTATCTGATGTATGATGCCTAATATTCTAGGATAATTTCTTGTTATGCTATGTGGAATTGACATTACTACTTAGTTTCATAGTGTATGTGTCATAGTTGTACATAACTAAGATTTTATACGTTGATAATGTTTGATTTTGCCTTATTTTCTGTTCCTTGTATGGTTGTGGGCTTAGGGTAGAACGAGGTATTCGACTATCTATCGAATCTAGTGTTATATATTATTAGCATACATAAGCTTCTATAGGACTAGTGTAGGTTTCATGAGTGAGCTTAGGTTGTAGTAGGTCAGCCTGAGGGTTGATTAGCCACTCCCGAGAGAGTGAGTATATGATGTTGATATATGCATATTTAACTATATAATTTAAATCATATATCTAATAGTTTTAGCTACAATTATGTTTATTTTTGAACAAAAGATGCTTATATTAAAACCCCGGGATGTCTTGTTCGATACAAATGACTTGGTGAATGGAATATTCGTGGCCGCTCAGATGACTTGGCAGATACAAGATTTAAACGCGAACCATGTCGTGGTGTGTGACATCCCCATTTTCACGGCCAAAAAAGACCGATTTGTTTATGCTTTGTTTGAAAATCAGAGTAACATTTTAAATAAAATTGTTGCTGAATTTGTTCCCAAACTAAAATATGATAAAGATTTATCAAAGCATTTCTGAAGAAATGTGTTTCATTATATTAAAACCTCGGGATGTCATGTTCGATACAGATCAAAAGCATAAACAACACATTATAAGCCTTACAACATTTATTCATGTCTACATGCCTATGTTCCACTATCCCTCAACAAGTCATCCAATATGCTCTCATTCCACTACCTGTAATACATAAAACTGAGTGGGTCAGGCTTGGGAGCCTGGTGAGCACATAGGGTTTTCAACCCACAATAAGTAACTTTATTAACTTCATCAAACCAAACGAACCCGATTCCTGGTTCCCGTTATCCTCACTTTACGTCCCTAAAGCATCTAATATAAGGGACCTATCCAAAGGATTTTCATCGGGGGTGACAACATTGCTTCGGGGGTTCCTCAATAATTTATGTCAAATAAGGCAATCATGTGGGGGATGGAGTACTGCTGGCGAGCACTAAGTTCAAATAAACACCTATAGGTTGCGAGCCTGATGTGAGAACCCAAAATGTTTCACCTTGTAAGTCCATCCAATCAATCGAGAGTCAGACTCATTTCTGCTATCTTGTAGCATTGTTTAGGGTCTGTTTGATTGTTCTAAGCCTAGTACATTCAAGTTTTGGGTTTAGGGATGAGTTAACTTAGGTTCTTCATGTTGCACTCGAGCCAAACACTCCACCAAGAGGAGTGTACGGACGCACACATGGGTGTACGGCCGTACACCCAAGGTGGCCGTGAACCCATGCCCATATATAAGCTATTCCTTCATTTATATCACACTTTTCACACTTCCAAGTCAAGAAAGCCAATTCTCTCTTAACTATCATCAATCTTTTCACCTTGATCTTCAAAAATGTAAGTATTCCTTCCATTGATTAGTTGATACATTGCTTTATCTAGTGAAGATCCATGATTTCATCCATGAAACATCATCAAACTCATGAACATCAAGAGTGTACGACCGTACACTCTATCGACGGCCGTATACCCTTGTTAGGTTCATAACCTAAGGCCTTAAACACTTACTAGGTACTTGTTATCACTTAGAACTCTTGAACCCTTGAATCCCAATGAATCAAGACCCAAAATGCATCCATCTTGGAAGTGTTTACGACCGTACACACTTGGTGTGGCCGTACACACCTCAAGACCCTCCAAAATGAGAGTTTTGTTCATCCTCTTGTTGTGCATTTGTCACACTAGTTTCCCTATGGATCAAACACCCCTTTTTGCATGTTTTCCATGAGTGTACGGCCGTACACTCCATGACCGTACACCTCTTGTCCGTACACTCCCTTGTGTGGCCGTAAACCCCTTTTAGTCAATCACATGTGATTGTAACACTTACTTCAAGTGTTTCCTAGTCCCTAAGGGTGTTTCCTTACATGTTAGTTGTTTAAAACACTAATTACATGCCTATATATGCTATAATATGTCATTTAGGAATCGTTTGTGTCTCGGGAATTCATTCGTGGAACTTCTCATCCTTACACGAATCTGCAATTGAATCACCCACATAAGGTGAGTTCATACCCCTATAATCAATCTTTTAAATGTTTTAAATGCTTTAAGGGGGGGGGGGGGAGAATACGAGTTGAACACAATGATAATTGTGTAAATGTTATTTGTGATACCCATTTTAAAGGATTTCTTATGCCTTTATTAATGATCAAATCATTTCAAAAACTATTTTAAGTTTATGTTACTTTATATTTTATAAAACTCCGTTTTTAAAGTACAATCATAACTCAGTAGATAAATGAGTATTTTCAAGTCATTAGCAGTTCAAAGTGAAGATACTAGTAAACTATAATAGGTATAGTTTAGAGGTTCAGTTCATACTATAACTAATACAAGGAGGAACATACTACACAAGAACAGAGAGGCATAGTATACACTAGAATAGGGAGGAACATACTAAAACAAGAACAAGATAACGTTAATGTGAGACTACTTCACGGCCTAGCAATATGTTTGTTAAGTCGCGTTTTGTAACCAGAGTCTCCTGAAGGGAGAGCGTTATTAGTACGGTTACAACCACATCACATTTTCGACCTTAATTAAATTAATTGGTTTTATGGTAGTCAGTACTTCAGTAGTCATTTTAAAATACTACTGTATACTTTCATTTTCCCATTACATTTATATTTTGATATTCTCACATAAAAGGTAATGCACACTATTTTCCAGTAAAGATAGTTATAAACTAGGGAAAACTTACATCCTAAGTTGCACGGAAACGGATACGGAACGGATACAGGAAACGGCAAAACTTAAAAATTCAATACGGATACGGCACAGATACGACAATATAAAAATATGAAAAAACATATATATTAAAAAAATTCCAAAATATGTAAAGTTTAAACTCCAAAATACTAAATGTTTCAAAAGTAACTAATTATCAATAATCAAATCATTTTCAAAATCCGGTTCATCTAGTGAGAGATCTGCAACCTCCAAAAACCCGACATCTTCCATTGAATCAAAAGCATCTCCACCCACATCCCACATCTTTACATCATCTTTCGGAATCCTTTACAAAAGTCGGAGATTATTGTGGATGTAAACCAAGTCTTGAGCATGACTTGTAGTCAACTTGTTCCTTTTAAGCGAGTGAATAAATGCATAAGTACTCCAATTACGCTCAGCACAAGAAGAAGAACTAGGTTGTCCAAGTAATCTAAAAGCCAAAGTTTGGAGAAAAGGAGTCTGAGCACCAAAGTTGACCCACCAATTCTTGGGTTCCATAGTAGCCATCTTTGAAATGCTTGTTAAATCTTCAAAAGGACCACTCTTCATTGAAAACATTGCATACTCATCAAGGACTCTGCCATACTCATCATCATTAGGAAACAACCTTCGAAAACATTTCATCCTTTCTTGTGAAAGTTCTCCATCCCTATGTGGAGCACATCTTGTAGAATCCTCCATTAACCATGCATCACTATAATATGTACAACATCCAAAAATTAAAACATAAATATATAATAGAAATCAAGTGTATAATTTAAAATATTATACCTTGGATGTAAAGAGTGAGCTAAACAATGTAGGGGAGTGTTATTCTTCGTCCATCGAGCCACTAAAATACGATGCACAACGTCATAAAAACAACTTATTTGAGATGTCGGACGTTTTTCTTTCTTGTAGATCTCAATCTTCACTTTCTCAATCATAGAATCCCACATCTCATACACCAAGTGTAAACATGGCTTGTCAGTGTCACAAGCTCTAATCATCTCATATATAGGTCCAGTGAAACTAAGAATATATGATACTTTGTCCCACCAATCATCATTCAAAATATATTCTTTCACAGCGTTTGCTTTTTCAGTGTCATCTAATCTATAAGAAGACCATTCTTCGGTTATGACCATAGCTTGAAGACCCCTTTTGATAAGTTTTAATCTCTTAAGCATCACAATGATGGAGGCAAAGCGAGTGTCAGCAACAGAAAGCAGCCTAAGAGGAGTAAACTTGGTGAAAATCGAGAGTCTCATGTTATGGTTCATGATGAAATTTTTTATTGCAAACGCCTCTTCGTGAACTTCTTTTATCCAGCTACACTGTTCATATGTTAGATCATTTGTTTCCACATTCCTTGGTGAACAAATGTTCTTCAAAGCAAGATTAAGTGTATGAACAACACATGGTGTCCAATAGATGTGAGGAAACTGACTCTCTATAATCTCTCCAGCCGCCTTACAATTTGCTGCATTGTCAGTAATTATTTGCACAACATTTTCATGACCAATTTCATTGATGACTTCTTTCATCAATTCAGCAATAAAAAATCTATCTTTCACTTCCCCAAAACAATTCACTGTCTTTAGAAACAAAGGACCATTACCTGAGGTAGCCATGAAATTGATTAGAGGTTTTCTTGTAGGATCACTCCAACCATCACTCACAATAGTCACACCTTTTTCTTTCCATGTAGACCTAAGTGGCTCTAATAGCTTGTGAACATTATCTTTTTCTTTTTGTAGTAATGTTGTTCTTAGCTTATTATAACCAGGAGGTACATAACCCTCGATTTTGTTGTTAACAGCAAACTAAAAAGCCCTGACATAGTGTGGATTTCTTGCAAGATTAAAAGGTAAACCTCCAATATAAAACATTCTAGCTATTTCTTGATCCAATTGGTCCCTAATTTCAACACCAAAAGCTCTTTCAATAGGTGTTGAAATACCTTTTCTTTTCTTAAATCCAACACCAGCTTCACATGGCAACTGAACTTCTTTCGCTTGTGACTCGGCTTTCTTCTTTTCATACGCATCTTCTAATTGTGTCATGTTAAGTTTATCAGCTGTTGTTGCTTTCTTGCAAATAGAAATCCCACTACCTATATTCAATTAAAACAACATGATTTCAAGAACACACATAATAAATTAATAACATTTACATTCTCAATTAAACAACATGAAAAAAATAAGGTTATCATTGACATTATCAATTCAATTACATTACATGAATCAAAACAAGAAAGTGAATCAAAAGCCACTTATTTCTTTACCATCATTCATGAGTAAATAGTTATATTGAATCACATAAAGTCATGAATCAAAAGTGCAACAAATGTTAAATACATTAATCAAAACAAAAATTGCAGCCTCTTATTTCTTTACAATTGTTAATGAATCAATATTCAATAGTTCAATAATCAATACAATAACATGAATCAAAACCCTCAACAAATACATGAATAAAAAAAAACCCCACAGCCTCTTATTTTATATCTTTACAATTTTTCATGAATCAATATAATAAGTCAATAACATAAATCAAAAATCAAAAATTACATAGATACACAATACACACTACACACACTAATTTGAATAGTAGATTAACTTTTAGACCAATCAAATGTGCTCTAACTCTAGAATATGATCCTTGTCGGGTTTCACTGCAAAGGTTACACTTGAACTTCCAACATCCTCCTGCTCCAGCAAGTTTATCAAGTTTAGTTACAAAGTCCCACAATGGAGGTTGTTCTACTGATGTAGATGATCCTTGTGTTTCTTGTTCTTGAAAAGCCATAATAATCGATATGAAATTTGAATTGGTGAATGGTGAATGTGTGAATGATTTCTGAATTATTTTCTTGTTCTTGTCTTCTTGATCGACGACACAGAGAGGCAAGGGCGCAAGGCAGTAAAAGTCGTTCACCAATCACCAAGGAGTCACCGAGACAGTAGGCAGCAGCGAAGCGATCGTTTTAGACTTTAGAAATTAGGCTTGTAAATTGTAATCGGCTAATTGTAGGGTAATAGCAAGTTAGCATGCGATATAGGACTACAGCCCATTACACATTAGCGCATTAAAAGCCCATGCAAAAAAAAAGGAAACCTGAAGGAAACTTACACGAAACGTTTCTAGAATAGCGGATACTTTGCCGGAAACGTTTCCCGGCGTTTCACCGGCGTTTCCGTTTCCCAACCGTTTCAGATACGGGAACGGCTCCTCTTTGGGCGTTTCCATGCATCATAGCCTACATCATTACAAAAGACAAACAGAATAGTCCGGTCTTAGTACATTCAGCTAGAAGGGGGACTATAATGCTAACTTTATGATTCCTCGGTAGATACATCAGGGATATATATTAATCGGGTCTGGTAGACAATAGAATGTGTGCCTTCCGCTTCATTTCCTGTTCCTTGTTTGGTTGTGGGCTCAGAGCAGATTCAACCAGTCTACTATCTAATCGATCTTAGCTATATATATATATATATATATATATATATATATATATATATATATATATATATATATATATATATATATATATATATTCCGTATACACCAAGTAATCATAAGGAGTACCATGTATGGTTCAGGTCATAGTATACAAATTCAATACACCGTTTTCTAGTACAAAAACATACTTTTCAGATAGAACATTGAGTCAACTAAACTAGAAACTTATCAGTGAAAGGTTTAATCCATTTTACTAAACCAATATAACTTAAAGGACCTTAGGTGGTTAATTCTATAATACCTTAGTTTTTACGTCAGGGTTATATATAATTAATACCCGATAGGTAGTTGGATGTATGCTTTCCGCCTTACTTCCCGTTCCTTGTTTGGTTGTGGGCTTAGGGCAATGTCACACAATTAACTATCCGTTCGATATTAGATTATATATAGCTAGTATAAACTAAGTGATTATAGAAGGAACTATTGTGGTTACCATTTTTACTAAAGGAAATAAGGGTTTTTCTTAAAGAATTTTTTCATCAAATATAAAGGAACTATTACAGTTAACTCTGTGAGTACCAAATGAATACGCTAGGGTTATATACAACGAAGATCTAACAAACAATGGGATGTGTGACTTCCGCCTCATTTCCTGTTCCTTGTTTGGTTGTGGGATTAGGGCAGATCCACACAACCGATTGTTTGTTTACTCTGGATTTTATATAACTTGTATCCATTTAGTACTCATAGAAGGGATTGTAGAGTCATTTTTAATTATCTTTCATCATATCAGAAGATATAGGATCTTTTGGAGGAACAGGCGAAATTTTCTAAAAGAACTTTCAACTTACTAATACATCACTAAAATACTTATGAACTCACCAGCTTAAATGCTGATCTACTCTTTCAAAATAACTTGTATTCTCAGGAAACTAGTAGACAGGTACGCGCACTGGGATTCAAAAGATGGAGCATAGTAGCTTTATGTCTTGTTTTGTTATTTACTTTTGTAGTCTATCTTATGTAAACCACATACTTTGTAAACATTTTCTTTCTAATGAAATGGTTGTTTGTTACTTTGATTACTATGATGCATGTCTTGTGATACTAAACATGACGTCCTCCGCCCCCGAATGTTTCCGCCGTTCTAGTTTGGGGGTGTGACACCTGCGAGCGTTCCACTGGACTGTGTAGAAAAGTCAGTGGTCATCATCTATACTCCGCTAGATGACTGGATCAACAAGAACATTGAGGCCTCTCATTATTTTATTTTGTCACAAAGCAACTATTACATCTACCCATGTGTTACCCAACACATTTTGTAGATATAAAATACATATACAGTTTAAATCATTTAAAACATGTATCAAATTGTTCATCCAGCATAGACAACAAGTGTTCAGATATTATGCACACATAGCACGTAATTTATATAAAATACTTAATATCTATGTGTAAGATGAAAGTAACTATGCACTCAACGGATAGGGTGGTGATTCTGTACTCGGACAACGCTTCGTTTACTTAAAACAACTTCCTTTGAAAAAACCTAGTATCATTACCACTAGAGTTTAGTGTAATATTCATTGAGACTAATTAATAGTCTAAGCATTGTTACTATTATATAAGCGCTAAACAATATTTCTCAACCACTATGTACAGACAGGGGCCAGACATGAAACACCGGAGGGCATGATCATTTTGGCATATAACACTTCTGAATCCAACAACCCAGGCGACCCTTTATACTAGATTCCCCGTACCGCGAGTAGTTAAAAATATATTATAACTACACTTATATAACTCATAATAATAGCCCAAATATTTATTATAAGGTCCTAATAACATTACTATATTTAAACATAAGCTATACTTACGGTATGTTAGGCGTATCTCACTTACAGCGGGTTTTTATCAAAACCAGGCTTCGCTGAAGCAGCATTTTTGAGCAGAAAGCTCTTCTTTTCAGAGTCGTCGGGAGCTCCGGGGCTTCCTTCTCGTGCTAGGGAGTTACCCTAGGCTTTGGGGGGGGGGGGGTTTGGTGGGTTAGAGAGATAGTATAAAGAGAGAAAGAGAGGGTGAAAAGTGTGAGAAATGAGCTTCCCCCGGCACCTTATATATAGGCTGGAAAAGTGCCCAACTCATCTAGTGGCCTCCTACTCGACGAGTTCCATGCAAGGTTTCACCATCTGGTGGCTAGCCGTGGGGAGGAAGCAACGGCCAGGATTTCACCACGTCACCAGATTTCGCACAGCTCATTCCCGACTTAGAAAAATCATAACTTTCTCATACAAGCTCCGTTTTCGACGTTCTTTATATCCACGCGTAGGTGGGATCATACACTACAAGTTTTTTTTAGACTCTGTTGGCTAATTTTGAATTAATTTTTACAGTTATATTTTTAATAGGCCGGGACAGGAAAAGTCCGTTAAAAATTCATAACTTCTTCATACGACGTCCGTTTTCGTCTGTATTTTTACCGTTGCACTACTAATAATGAGATATTCAATTCTCATTTAGTTTGTGTTGGTTAAAAACCGCTCGATCTAAAATTCGAATTCCGGGCTGTGTACTGCTAGGCCAAATCTTAGAAAAATCATAACTTCCTCATACGAAGTCAGAGTTGGGCGTTCTTTTTATGCACGCTCTCGGTTTAACGTATACTACGAATTTTTTTTAGATTGATAAGGCTAAAAAGTCCTCTATCTTAAATTCACTATTTACGTCACACAGCGTCGTGCCGGTTTTGTCGCGAAACTTCGACAAGCCATAACTTCTTCGTTATAACTCAGATTTCGGCGTTCTTTATATGTCCGGAATCCTTGTCACGACCACTACCACATTATGTATAGATATCGGGTTTATCTAATACTTAAATTTTGACACTTATTTATATCCTTTATTTATTATACCTTTATAAATAATTATAAAGCACATAAATTCACATAATTCACATAATACTCAAATAATTCATTTTTATTACTTAAAAAATAGGTTACAATGGTTGACCTGACTATTATATCACTACACTAATGCTTAGCCCATCAACACGAGTGTTACAATTCTCTCCCCCTTAGGATGATTCCGTCCCGGAATCATGCATCAGCAAACAGATGTGGATAGCGTGTCATCATGTCACTCTCTGTTTCCCAGGTGAGATTCGGCCCATTCGTGTGTTTCAAACGCACAAGCACTAAGTCGACCATCTTGCGTCGCATCTTCTTAGTCTTACAGTCACCAATTGCCTCATGCTCTTCGATTAGCCTCTTATTCTCATCCATCCTTAACTCGGAGATTGGAATTATGTCGGGAACTTCTCCCGTGAACTTCCTCAAATAACACACATGGAAAGTGTTATGAATACCATTCAGCTCTTCTGGTAATTCGAGCTTGTAAGATTGGTTCCCAATCTTCTGAGGAACTTTGAACAGTCCAATAAACCTTGGACTCAACTTTCCTCATTTCCCAAATCTTATAAGTCCCTTCCATGGTGAGACTTTAAGCAAAACTGAATCCCCAACTTCAAATGTCATTGGTCATCTCTTCTTATCAGCATAGCTCTTTTGACGATCATGAGGTGCTAACATCCTTTCCCTGATAACTTTCAACTTTTCAGCAGTCCGATGGAGCATCTCGAGCCCCATAAACTGCTTTTCTCTCGCCTCAAGCCAACAAGACAGCGTACGACCCTTCTGTCCATACAAGGCTTGATAAGGTGCCATCTTGATGCTCGAGTGGAAACTGTTGTTGTAGAAAAATTCTACCAGAGGTAAGTGCTCATCCCAGTTACCTTAGAACTCTAGGGTACATGCTCTCAGCATATCTTCCAGTGTTTGAATAGTTCTTTCGCTCTGTCCATCAGTCTGCTGATGGTAAGATGTACTCAAACACAACTTTGTACCCAATTCCTCTTGTAGACTCCTCCAAAACCGTGACATGAAATGACTATCACGATCTGATACAATCGTTAGAGGAACATCGTAAAGTCTCACAACTTCCTTCACGTAAGCATTTGCAAGCTTATCCATAGACCATCTCTCATTGGCTGCTATGAAGTGTGCACTCTTAGTAAACCGACCCACGACTACCGAAATCATGTCGTGACCGTTTTTCGTCCTGGGCAGTTTAGTCACAAAATCCATGGTGATGTCTTCCCATTTACCCATGGGTACATGTATAAGTTCTAAACTCTTATATGGTTTCTGATGTTGCGCCTTAACTCTTGCACATGTCCCATACTCGGCCACATACTTTGCAACATCGAGTTTCATCATTGGCCACCAGTAATAGGGTTTTAGGTCCCTATACATTTTAGTGCTACCGAGATGAATCGAGTACATGGTCTTGTGAGCTTCTTCCATCAGAAGATCTCTTATCCCTCCCGTATTAGGTACCCAAATTCTATCTTGTAATACCTTAAGTCCTTGACTGTTTGTACCGAACACTAACGTTTTGCCCAAACGTTCTTCCTTTCGGTCGTTCTTCTCTAAAGCTTCTTCCTGAGCTTTCTTTATGCTTTCCATAATCGTCGAGACAACTTCTATTCTCAACGCTCTTGGCCATTTCCTTTCAAGATTTACTTTCCGACTGAGAGCATCAGTGACACCATTTGCTTTACCAGGGCGGTAAAGTATCTCACAGTCGTAGTCCTTGAGTAACTCTAGCCAGCGTCGTTTCCTCATGTTCAATTCCTTCTGATTAAAGAGATACTGGAGACTGTTATGATCAGTGAAAAGTTTGCACTTTGTGCCATAGAGGTAATGCCTCCATATATTTAGTGCAAATACTACCGCTGCCAACTCCAGATCATGAGTGGGGTAGTTCTTTTCATGTTCTTTCAATTGTCGAGATGCATATATAATCACTTTTTCCCTTTGAGTTAGAACACATCCTAACCCGACTCCCGACGCATCGCTATGCACTGCGAAGTCTTCAACTCCATCGGGTAGAGAAAGAATTGGTGCTTCACATAACTTCTTCTTTACCTTCTTGAACGCTTCCTCGTGCTTCTCACTCCATGTATATGTAGCTCCTTTGTGGGTCAAAGTTGTCAATGGAGAAGCTATCGAAGAAAAGCCTTGGATAAAACTTCCGTAATATCCAGCTAATCCCAGAAAGCTTCGAATCTCCGTGGGACTTTTCGGTCGTTTCCACTTCATCACAGCTTCAATCTCTACTTGGTCAACCATTATCCCTTCCTGGTTAACCACATGACCCAAGAATTGGACTTCTCAAATCCAAAAGTCACATTTGGAGAACTTTTCATACAGCTTCTCCTTCTTCAAGACTTCTAACACTTCTCTCAAGTGTCTGCCATGCTCCTCCTGGCTTTTCGAGTAAATCAGAATGTCATCTATGAACACTATCACAGATTTATCGAGGAATGGTTTACAAACCCTGTTCATCAAATCCATGAATGCTGCTGGAGTATTGGTTAGTCCAAATGACATAACCAAGAACTCATAGTATCCATATCTTTATCTGAATGCAGTCTTCTCAATATCCTGCTCTTTCACCTTCAGCTGATGATATCCTGACCTAAGATTGATCTTTGAAAAATAGCTCGAACCTTGCAACTTATCGAATAGGTCATCAATCCTTGGTAATGGGTACTTGTTCTTTACCGTTGCCTTGTTCAGCTCTTTGTAGTCTATGCACATCCTCATGCTTCCGTCCTTCTTCTTCACGAATAGCACCGGAGCTCCCCAGGGTGATGAACTCGGTCGAATGAAACCATTGGACAACAACTCCTAAAGCTGCGTCATAATGTAACATCCCAAAAATAATGACCAAAAATTTCGTTTTAAAATCATTAATCAACCATAATCAAGTCATACATAAATCCTTATATGAAATCAAGTATCATTTCAAACATATTCATTTTATCAGAGTAAACATCCCAGGCTAAAAACTTCTTGGTGTGTGCCATGCGATCATCCCGAGCTCTTCCCTCCGCTACCGGAAGTACCTAAAACCAAAACTGAAAACCGTAAGCACGAAGCTTAGTGAGTTCGCCAACCTACCACATACCACATACACAACCACATACTGGGCCCCCGCCCGCTGCATCGGGAGTTGCCCGACATCAGACTAGCTCCGACTTCGGGACCCGCCTGGCATTGAGCCCCGATCGGTATACATATCTGTTTCTCTTAGGCCCCGCCTATCTCTGGGCCTGGCCTCGCCTGACTTGGGCCTTGCCCCTGTCCTGCTACTGATGAGTCATGGAACCCCGTCCACGATCCTGCTGATAGTGAGATACGGGCCCCCACCCACACTCATCCCCTCCTAACTCGGGCCTTGCCCCTGCTCTGCTACTAATGAGATACGGAACCCCATTCCTACTCGGCTAGTGATGAGATACGGGACCTCGCCCACACTCACCTCCCTACCAGGCAAATACAAGTATCACACAGACAACAAGTATAACTAGCATACTAACATTCCTCGGGCCTCACCCGACATCGGATCGTAATCCGGAACATATATCATAATAATGTATAGGGCTAACCCCCGGGTCTTCCTACTATACACAAACATAATGGGCCAGCATTGTGGCCGTAGAACCATGCACACAGTGAGGAGACTCACCTCGCACTGCTGAACCCTGCTGATACTCCTCTGGCTGCTGACTAGAAATTCCTGAACCGCTGACCCTTCGGCTTCCCAAATACCAATACCAAACATCACTTAGTCCAATTCAATAACCTTTCATAGGGTAGAATGACCATTCTACCCCTAGGCCAACTTGGTCCATAACTAAGGCCCAAAACTAAGGTCCAATACTAGGTGAGCTTCCCAAGCCCACTAGTGGCCCTCTAATGGCCCAATTTACTACATTGGGCCCAATCCCTTAATGGGCCTTACCCTAAGCCCAAAATATATTCCTTGGCCCATAATATTTGACTTATGATGGCCCATTAAAGCCCAAATCATGGCCCAATCTGAGGCCCAATAACGCGAAACCCACACTGACAGAGTACGCGGGGCGTACTCCTATGTACGCTAAGCGTACTAGCCAATGGTGTGTACGCTGGGCGTACCTGCATGTACGCTCAGCGTACTCCCCATGTTAAGTCACTTTCCCATTAAGTGCTTAATACGCTACTCTAGAAGCTACAAACACAGATCCAAGTCCTTTTCCACGTCTTAATCCATAAAGTCACTGACTTGGTGACTTTACTTGGCCCAAACAAACCCAAACTCCAAAAATGATGTTCTACTTCCATGAAATGGGCTAGATATCTTGAATGAACCCATTAAGACATTCAAGATGGAGACTTTACTGCTTATGGGACCCTTTTAGCTCTGAGGGTGGTAACCCTAAGCTATCAAACGAGATTTCACCATAAAGGTCCATTCATGGGACCAAAATGACTTCAAAACCAAACTACCCTAGATCTATGCATCCTTAAGTAAAGTTATGAACTTTATACCTCCAAAGAGTTCCAAATGATGATGCTATTCCAGATCTATGAGCTCCAACTTCCCAAGTTCTTCTTTTCTTCTTCTAAGCTTACACCACCAAAATGAGCTTCTTGAAGTGAAAATCACCCAAGGATGAAGAGATGAGGCGTTCTAGGGTTTCTCTAAGGTTGGGGAGGCTGATAAGGAGGCTAGGGTTTGAGCCATTATGTTCTTTATATAGTGGTTGGCCCTAAAATTAGGGTTTCTAGACACTGGACGTACGCTGGGCGTACGCCAAAAACACCCGCGACCATATCTATTTATACGCTGGACGTAACCCAGTTTACGCTGGGCGTACCCACATGCCTTCCACTTTGCATGCATGGTCCTTCCTTGTCAACTTTTTCCATTAGGGACCATTAATGCCAATAACTTCCAAGTGTCATATCTCCCTTATCCGAGGTCCGTTTCCAAGTAACTTTATCTCCCCGAAAAGATGGCGAGAAGCCCTACGCTTCTAGCGACACACCCGACCCAAAAACCTTTCGAATAAAACTTCAAGACCCATAAAAGACCAAAACGCCCCTTGCCTTGGCCTTTGAAATTTATAAGCGAATACTTTCAGCACAGGGTGTTACACATAAGCTCCTTCATTATCTGTTGGTGCTAATCGGTATGGTGCTTTTCCTATTGGCGTCGTTCCTGGTAACAAGTCTATTCAAAATTCTACTTGTCTATCAGGCGGTAATCCAGGAAGATCTTTGGGAAAGACTTCCAGATAATCACACACGACCAGTATGCTCTACACCTCATTCTTCTCCTTCTTAGCATCGATCACAAATGCCAAGTATGATGTGCATCCTTTGGACTAACATTTTTTGGCTTTCAATAGGGAAATGATTCCAGAGTTTACTCTGCGTTTGTCCCCGTACACCCTAAATGACTCTTTTCCGGGTGGGTTTACCTTCACTATCTTCTTCCTGCAAAGTATTTTAGCATCGTTGGCGCTAAGCCAATCCATTCCCATAACGATATCGAAACCGTTCAACTCTATGGTTAACAGCTCTTCGTGGAATTCATTTCCGTTTAAGTCAATGACGATGTTCTTAATACGATCACTAACATGTACGAATTTTCCACTAGCAACTTCCACAATCAGGGCATTATCAAGTTTTTCTACAGGTAATGCTAGTTTCCCACCAAATTTATGCGATATGAAGGAGTAGTTCGATCCCGAATCAAATAGTTTATTGGCAGGCAATCCATTTACAAGAAAGGTACCTGAAGCGACATATGCTGCCTCTTTCGCAGCATCTAGCGTCATCTGGAAGGCTCTCGCCTTCGGCTTTGGTGGAATGTTGGGCCTTGCTACCTCTTTCTTCTTCAGTCAATCCTTAGCTATGTGGCTTTCTTCACGACATTAATAGCACACCCTTTTGTTGGCGGTGCAATCGTTGACGTAATGCCCGGTCTTCCCACACTTGTAGCAGGTCACTTCTTCGCTACATTTCCAGAAGTGCTTCTTCTTGCACTTCTCACACCATTTCGCTTCATTACCCCCTCCACTAAACTTCTTTGAACCAGACTTGCTCTTCTTATTGGGCCTTGTAGACCCCTCAAACTTCCTCTTTTCGCCAACCTCAATCTTGCTAGCGGCTCTCCCCTTGATCATCTGCTCAACAGACTTGGCAGCCCATATAGCTTCCTCTAGAGTAGGTGCGTGACATACTGGCACCACATACTCCCATGACAGTCCCTTTGCGTACTTGTCGATTTTCTTCTGCTCATCTGGGACAAGGCGTAAAGCAAACTCCATCATGTCTATGAAGTTGTTGGTGTATTCATCTATGGACATGCTTCCTTTCTTCAGACTTAGGAATTGGTTTTCTAGCTCGAGCAGGTTTTGGGCAGAGCAGTACTTACGCTTGAATTGCACCAAAAACTCTGCCCATGTCAGCTGCAGGGGCTCATTGGGGCTTAGAGTCTTCCCCAGGGTGTTCCACCAGCGAACAACGCCTCCTCGGAACTGATGCACTGCAAATGTGGTCTGTAACTTGCCTCTGCAACCACACGTCATGAAGGCCAACTCTATCTCCGAGATCCAATCCATTACTCCGATCGGATCTTCCTTTCCAGTGAAAGTCGATGGCTTGCAAGTTAGAAAATCTTTGTACTTGCATCCATTCCTCTCGACTCTGTCATCTTGGTTGTTTCTCACCGGCGGATCAGCTTGACCAACGGTCCTGCTGTAGTTTCCCTCTTCTGGTTGCCCATCATTCAGCTCTGATTGTTCGAGAGGCATCATGGGTTCATCCCGATTCTGTTGAAGTAAACGTCTTGTTTCCTCCATTTAACGATCCAACATCATCTGGATCATCGCCTGTACCCCGGCCATTATGATTGGCTCAGGTGCAGCTTCTACTACAGGCACTTGCTCGATCACTTGAGGTCGATGCTGTTGATTCCTGTTTCCATTTGCATTCCCGACTCCACTTCGGGTTCTTACCATCTCGATCTATACACCAAATTAGGTGAATTCAGATCTTTATTTAGGATAGACGTTTTAAATCATCCTTATCACTCCGAAACGTTTACATGCTAGTTCTAATATCGTATTCGAACGCTTAGAATCATGAACACATAAGGTTTCCAAATCCGGTCGGCAATAGACCATAGATCCGAACAAATAAAAGCATCTTTATAGCTATAACATAAAACATTTAGCACATAAAAGCATTTTAGGCATCTTTCCTTAAATAAACTAGTGCTTGTGTCTAAAATATGGTAGAAACTCATCTCACAATCATTGCTTACCATTCTAAGTTTAAGTCTTGGAATCCTACAAATTCCTAGTTCGCTTAAACTAATGCTCTGATACCAACTGTGACATCCCCATTTTCACGGCCAGAAAAGACCAATTTTTATTTATGCTTTGTTTGAAAATCAGAGTAACATTTTAAATAAAAGTGTTGCAGAATTTGTTCCCAAAATAAAATATGATAAAGATTTATCAAAACATTTCCGAATAAATGTGTTTCATTATATTAAAACCCCGGGATGTCATGTTCGATACAGATCAAAAGCATAAACAATACATTATAAGCCTTACAACATTTATTCATATCTACAGGCCTATATTCCATTATCCCTCAACACGTCATCCACTATGCTCTCGTTCCACTACCTGTAATACATAAAACTGAGTGGGTCAGGCTTGGGAGCCTGGTGAGCACATAGGGTTTTCAACCCACAATAAATAAATTTATTAACTTCATCAAACCAAACAAACCTGATTTCCCGTTCCTTTTATCCTCACTTTACGTCCCTAAAGCATATAATGTAAGGGACCTATCCTAAGGATTTTCATCGGGGGTGACAACACTGCTTTAGGGGTTCCTCAACAATTTATTTCAAATAAGGCAACCATGTGGGGGATGGAGTACTATTGGCGAGCACTAAGTTCAAATAAACACCTACAGGTTGCGAGCCTACTAGCGTTCCACTGGACTGACTAGAAACGTTCGTGGTCGTCATCTATACTCCGCTAGATGACTGGATCAACAACAACATCGAGGCCTCTCATTATTTTATTTTGTCACACAACAATTATTACATCTACCCATGTTTTACCCAACACATTTTGTAGATATAAAATATATATACAGTTTAAATCATTTAAAACATGTATCAAATTGTTCATCCAGCATAGACAGCAAGTATTCAGATATTATGCACACATAGCACGTAATTTATATAAAATACTTCATATCTATGTGTAAGATGAAAGTAACTATGCACTCACCAGATAAGGTGGTGATTATGTACTCGGACAACGCTTCGTTTACTTAAAACAACTTCCTTTGACAAAACCTAGTATCATTACCACTAGAGTTTAGTCTAATATTCACCGAGACTAATTAATAGTCTAAGCATTATTACTATTATATAAGCACTAAACAATATTTCTCAACCACTATGTACAGACATGGGCCAAACATGAAACACCGGAGGGCAGGATCATTTTGGCATACATCACTTCTGAATCCAACAACCTAGGCGGCCCTTCAAACCAGATTCCCCGTACCGCTAATAGTTAAAAAGATATTATAACGACACTTATATAACTCATAATAATAGCCCAAATATTTATTATAAGGTCCTAATAACATTACTATATTTAAACATAAGCTATACTTAAGGTAGGGTAGGTGTATCTCACTTACAGCGAGTTTTTTCTCAAAACCGGGCTTCGATGAAGCATCATTTCTGAGCGGAAATCTCTTCTTTTCGGAGTCGTCGGGAGCTCCGGGGCTTCCTTCTCGTGCTAGTGAGTTACCCTAGGCTTTGGTGGGGGGGGGGGGGGGTTGGGGGTTAGAGAGAGAGAGAGAGTATAGAGAGAGAAAGAGAGGGTGAAAGGTGTGAGAAATGAGCTTCGCCCGACATCTTATTTATAAGCTGGAAAAGTGCCCAACTCGTCGATTTGGCCCCCTACTCGACGAGTTCCATGCCAGGTGTCACCATCTGGTGGCTAGCCGTGGGGAGGAAGCAACGACCACGATTTCGCCACGTCACCCGATTTCGCACAACTCATTCCCGACTTAGAAGAATCATAACTTTCACATACTAGCTTCGTTTTCAATGTTCTTTATATCCACTCGTAGGTGGAATCATATTCTACAACTTTCGTTTAGAATCCGTCAGCTAATTTTGAATTAATTTTTATAGTTATATTTTTAACAGGACGGGACAGGAAAAATCCGTTAAAAATTCATAACTTCTTCATCCGACGTCCGTTTTCGTCTGTCTTTTTACCGTTGCATTAATAATAATGAGATATTCAATTCTCATTTAGGTTGTGTTGGCCAAAACCCGCTCGATCTAAAATTTGAATTCCAGGCTGTGTAGTGCTAGACCAAATCTTAGAAAAATCATAACATCGTCATACGAAGTCAGATTTTGGCGTTCTTTTTATGCATGCTCTCGGTTTAACGTATACTACGACTTTTGTTTAGATTGATAAGGATAAAAAGTCCTCTATCGTAAATTCACTATTTACGTCACACAGCATCGTGTCGGTTTTGTCGCGAAACTTCGACATGCTATAACTTCTTCGTTATAACTCGGATTTCGGCGTTCTTTTATGTCCGGAATCCTTGTCACGACCACTACCACTTTATGTATAGATATCGGGTTTATCTAACACTTAAATTTTGACGCTTATTTTTATCCTTTATTTATTATACGTTTATAAATAATTATAAAGCACATAAATTCACATAATTCACATAATACTCAAATAATTCATTTTTATTACTTCAAAAATAGGTTACAATGGTTGACCTGACTATTATATCACTACACTAATGCTTAGCCCAGAAACACGGCTGTTACATGGTGGCGTTTAACCACGTCGTGGCGATCAGATTTTTGGGAATCTATATATTTCGAGCATCTGGACGATTATTACGACTTATAACCATCCTTGGTCGACAAATAACTTTAGAGCTACCATTTTGAGGGTCTTGAAAGCGACCAAAAGGTTGTTAAGTTGATGTGGAGTGAAGATTTGAAGTATTAAAGAGCAGATTCATGCAAGAAATCATTTGGTTTGTTGTTTTAATAATGATTATCATTCCAGTGTGATTTCATATGTGTTTACTTTCTGATTTGGGTGTTAAAACCCTTTGCGTTGTGTTTATGATTTGATGATCTTTGATATTATGGATTAATTGCTATTTGGATTGTTTATTCTTATTTAATTTATTTTTTCAAGTTTGATTTCAAGATCCATGTGTTAAAGATTCTTACTTTATTCCGTACTGCTGAGTTAATAGAGTATATAATATCATTCTGATTGCGTTGATTTGAATCACTGTTTTCCATCATCAGTGATAATTATGACTAGATTTAGATCAAAACCTAGAGTTAGGAAGTAAAGTGATGAATTTTAATGTGTGTTCATAGATAGATGATCATTCTATGCATGATTTAATTCCTATGATCATTAGGATTAATAAAGATCAAATCTTTCTTAATAGGAACTGAACACAGATTTGCATAATTTTTTGTTCACCTGATCACTAAACTAAAAGTTGTGTTCAAATAAAAGGATTAGTAGTATGATCATGATGCTAGTCATATTAGGAATCGGTGAATAATGAATAAATATCCATTGCACTAAGTTGTTAGCCAGTATTTTGAGATGAAATCCAATCTAAACCAAAGTACCTAAAGAGGTTTGTCTTCAGTCAATTTATCGAGATTTGTTGTTTAGTGTTTATTTGGGATTTAATTCCATCAAATCATTCTTTACTATTTTTTTGTGTTCAGTGTAACTTATACTCAAAAACTCCAAATTAATTCACCACAATTCCCCTTGACTTTGACACTTGGTCTTACCGCAACTATATTATTGCACGATTAGGTACACTTCCTAGTGTGTTTATTAGTCCAGTTGCAATAAAACCAGTTTTATAAATTTAAAACATGAGCAATTAAAATATATACATAAAAACACACAATCAAGTTGGGCGTTGTCGAAGAGCAGTTTTCAATTAATTTAGAGGTCGTTTGATAGTTGCTGACTGAGAAAGTGCGTATTGAAAAAGGTCTGTCTGAGTAATAAATTCCGACTGAGTAAGAAACCATGTTGTTTGATTGCACATCTGACTGATGCAAAATGACCATTTTACCCTGGTGCTCTTTATAATAATAATAATAATAATAATAATAATAATAATAATAATAATAATAATAATAGTACATGAAACTAAATAAAAAACTAGAAAACATTTTCTAGTTTATTTATCGATTCACAAACACCCTTTTTCTTTTTGGTGGTTTTAATAATGAACAAATTTTATTAAATATAAATTAGTTTTACAAGTTCGGGGGGGGGGGGGGTTGTGCTAATTCCGAAAACTATTTTTGTAAATGAATTCGGTATTGGGGTAGGTTCTGTCAACATGAAGAGCTTCAGGGACTAGCTTTTCCATTTTCAGAAACAAGGATCTGTTTCTTCTCTTCAGCGATACAACAACAATAGAGCATGCGTCGTTTTCTATTGTTGAACCTGCAAATCAAAGTTCCAGGGAAAGTTATTTGATCATTAACCTAAAATACTCTCATCGATCGTTTTAAAGGAGGCCTCACTCAAATTGGTTGAAACCGGGAGTGAATGAAAGGGAGAGAAGGAACGGTATGGCAAGGGCGAGGGAAGATTAGGAAAAGCTTCACAGTCAGCGATTGTTCTCAGCTTTCTCGCCCAGACTTCTCTTACCGAGTCAGCCATCCTAATTTGGTTTAACAAACAACATCAGCTGACTAATTCAGCCAAATACGTCTGAACCAACTCGGTCAGGCGTATATCAAACAGCCCCTTAGTTTGTTTGATTATTCGTTATTTATTTTTTGCATTTTTAGTTTTATTTTCTTTGATAGCATGTCACTTGTCGGGAATGCTTTTGTTGATTTTTCCAGGAATTTGTGATCACTGCATTTCTTGGTTTTACTTTTTGCATGGGTTTCGAGATTGCAAGCTATTAGGGAATTCTTGACTTGTTTAGTCTACAACTTTGGTGATTTGTCCAACTCAATCATCGAGGCATAGTATAGCAAGTCATATCGTGGTGGTTAAGTGGAAGACCGAACTCTTGCTACTCTTGACTAGTTTGGTCGATTCTTATTCTGCTTATTATTTAATGGTGCAAAGAAAAGAAAGGAAATAGACTGACGGGTCCCAAATTTTTTTTTTACAATCCACTTCTTGCATGCAAGGGATTAAATCAACAATTGAAGCATGATTGCGACGAGGACGAGTGATCGTGATATTTTAGTTATGTTAGTGTTCTTTTTTTTTATTTTTATTATTAGTTTGGTTAATTTTGTTTTCCATGTTGATGCTCTCGATGTTTTAGATCTTTGCAAAAAAAATTTCTTCGAATGCTCTCAGAAACTTCAACAATTGGGGTCGAATGCTGATTTGTCATGAGAGAAAAAAGCTATGATATTTTTAGAAGATTACAATTGAATACCATATTATTGCATAAGTGTGGGGTTCCCACATGAAGAAAAGAAGATTTTTTTGAATATTTTTACAGAAAGAAAGATCGGGAAAATTTGAAATAATAATCTAAAATTGAGTCTAGTTAAAAATTGTTATATTGTTGCGTTGAGATCTAGGTTGCTAGTGTTTTGTGGGACAATCTAATGCGAGTTTCAATGTTTACTTGATCTGATATATGTTGTAATGTATTTGTGGCTTCCCTGTCCTAGTGAAATCATGGAATAAAATCACAACCTTGCTTAGTTTGAGGGCCACAATATGTTTAGCATTGTGTACCAGAAATGTATCCAAAAGAGCTTAAGTAGTCATTGCACCTTAGACTAATAACTCTAACCAATAAGGGTTGAAGTTAAGTTCCTTTTCTTAAATATATGTTTTTTTAGGATTTTTAGTTTTGAGTGAAAAAAATAGAAAAAAGAAATAAAAGTTGCAAAATTGGGAAATATGAGTCTACAAATCTGTGAAGATCAAGAAATATCATGAAGAAAAACTCCAAATAAATCGAAGACTCAAGAATAAGGTGAATTTTTACAAGTTATTATATATTGTATTTTTATTTTCCAGGCTATTTCTCCATATGTATGGTTGGGGGTTTTGACCAAAAATACCTTGAGGTTAAAAAAGTTTTATGGGGATAGATTTAGAGGTATGCATAAAATGAGTGTTGTTCAAAAGAAGTGGGAAAGTGTTTATGAAGATTGTGAGTATTTAGGATTGTGTAAGTTCTTATGATATTAGACACAAATACATGTATTGCGGTCTTGGAGTAATGAAGAGGCCCAAAATGTATTTTATTGTGTTATGTTAGTAGCCAAAGTCTTGATACGATGATAATAAAATCAGTTTTGTATGAGGACAGGCCAAAGCCAAGTGTAAGGTATTTTGATATGCACATATTTAACTATAGAATTTAAAGCATATTTCTAATACTTTTAGCTACAATTATGTTTGTTTTAGAACAAAAGAATCTTATCATGTTTAAAAATATGATTTTTAGCGGTGCAGACTTGCTCAAGACAAAAAAGAAGCATACGAGGAGCTAGAAGCAGAAAACGGGAGCTAAAAAGAGAAGAAGAAAAGAGGACTGGAGACCATGTCGTGGTGATCTCCGACACAATGTGGTGAATGGAGTTTTTGTGACCAATCAAATGGCTTGGCGGATACGGGATTTATACGAGGACCACGTTGTCGTGGCGGTCAACCACGTCGTGGTGATTAGATTTTTGGGAATCTATAAATTTCGAGCATCTGGACGATTATTACGAATTATAATCATTATTGGTTGACAAATAACTTCAGAGCTATCATTTTGAGGGACTAGAAGGTAGCTGGAAGGTCGTTAAGGTGATATGGAGTGAAGATCTAAAGGATTAGAGAGCGGATTCATGCCAGAAATCATTTGGTTTGTTGTTCTAATCATAATTAGCATTCCAATGTGATTCCATATGTGTTTCTTTCTGATTTTGGTGATAAAACCCTTTTCTTTGTGTTTATGATTTGATGAATCTTTAAGATTATGGATTAATCATGATTAGTATTCCAATGCTATTCCATATGTGTTAAAGATTATTACTTTATTCCCTATTGCGGAATTAATAGAGCTTAGATGATTATTCTAACTGTGTTAATTTAAATCATAGTTGTCCATGATCATTGGTAATTATGACTAGAGTTAGATCAAAACGTAGGGTTAGGGAATAAAGTGAAGAAGCTTAATGTGCATGCATGAGTAGATGACCATCTATGCATGATTTAATTCCTATGATCATTAGGATTAACAAAGATCAAATCTTGCTTAGTACGAACTGAACACTAATTTGCATTACTCTTTGTTCACTTGATTAAAGAATTAATATTTGTGTTCAAATCAAAGGATTAGTAGTCTAATCATGATGCTAGTCATATTATGAATAGGTGAATAAGGAAAAAATATCCATTGCACTTAGTAGTTAGCCAATATTTTGAGATGAAATCCAATCTGAACCAAAGTACCTGAAGAGATTTGTCTTTAGTCAGTTAATCGAGATTTGTTGTATAGTGTTTATTCAAGATTTAATTCCATAAAACCATTGTTTATTGTTTTTGTGTGTTTAGTGTAACGTATAATCAAAAGCTCCAAATTAATTCACCATCGTTCCCCTTGAGTTTAACACCTGGTCTTACCACAACTATACTATTGCACGATTAGGTACACTGCCTAGTGTGTTTATTAGTCTAGTTGCGATAAAATAAGTTCTATAAATTTAAAACTTGAGAAATTAAAATATATACATAAAACACACAATCAAATGTATATATATCCTAATTGTTGGGTTTTGTAGCGGGGTGGTCTATCACGATCCCTTGAGACAAATGCGGGTAGGTGTGGAATGTAGTATGGGCCCGTACTACTTGAAACACAGTAGCCATATGTATAGTAAGGAAGTGACAAACCTCGAGGGTTTAGTCCTCCTATAATGTTGAAATAGTTTAAATTGTGGCTTTTTTTGATGTAATTTGTTTTTTTTAGTATGCCGATCAGTAGAGGTTTTGGATATGGAGCAGGCGGCCTAGTAATGCCAAGATTGACTGATGATGACATTCAAGTGATGATCACCACTCAGGTGACTATAGCTATTACACAAGAATCCCAGAGGTCTTTGGGTCTATTAAGACCACTACGATTGAGTTTTTTGACAAGCAATATGCCGCTGTGACCGAGGTTGTTGGTGTTCTAGTTTGACGGGGTTAAGGACCCGATTGTTTCTATGAGGTGGTTATCTGATGTGGAGGGCTGTTTTTCACATGTTCGTGCCCGGAGGACCAAAATGTCAAGTATGCCCTGAACCTTCTTTTTTGGGGGCGAAGGACTGGTGGAGGGTGGTGACTATAACTTATTCTCTTACAGAGAAAGTCATATTGACTTGGGAGCAGTTTACCGTATTGAGTGTGTTCTGCTAGTGTAGAGGGAGAGGTTAGCCCAGGAGTATCTATCGGTGATGGATATTATCAAGATGTTAACTGAAATAGCTCTTTTCACCCCCAATATGATGCTTCAGAGTAGGTTCAAATGTCCTGTTACTCGAGCATGCTGAAGATGGAAATCAGGGAGTTTATGTCTACCCAGTGGTATAGTTATCTCTCTGAACTTCAATATTTCACTTGGAGGAGGGAGATTGAGATTCAGACTCAGAATATAGAGAGGACTCAGACATCATTTCAGACGCGGTTGGCGGCAAAGCAGTTTAAGCGCACTGATTCATGATCTAGAAGGTAGAGGGGTCGTACTTGTGACAAGTATGGAAAGATACATGAGGGTGTTTATCGATCTGTAATTGGGTGACACAATTGTGGCAAGCAGGGCTATTTTACGAGGGACTGTCGTCAGTCACTACAACAGGCCCCATCATCAAGAGTTTTCATATGTTATCATTGTGATCAGATGGGCAATGTGAAGGCCCAATGTCCTTTACTTGTTGCCAATCCTATGTAGGCACAGGCTCCATCAAATCTTCGGATCACATAAGGACGCCAGGGGAGAGTTGAGGCCCCAAAGGCCAGGGGTCACGACTTTTAGCTCACAGAAAAGGAGGCCAGGGCAACACCTAACATTGTTACCAGTATGTATTCATTTATTTTATGTTCAGTTATTTCATGTATGCTTATGCTTGTATCTCTGTTAGATACCATCTTAGTGAATTTATTGCCTGCTCTTGTGCTTTTAGGCTCGGGTCCGAGTTGGTCTTCTGTATCCCAGTCCTCCAGTAGGGATTTTATCATGGCCATTGCCGAGTTGGAGTGTCCGTTACGAGTTTACATCACCAACGATAACGGGATTTATGTGATAACACTTTTTGAGATTGTACCTTGGAGGTATTTGGGGTGCATTATCCGATCGATTTTATTCCCAAACTTATGGGTGTGTGTGTGTGTGTGTGATAGTAGGGATGGACTGGTTGAGTAGATTTGGAGCCATGATTGATTTTGAGAGGTAGCGGGTGGTAGTTCGAACACCAAGCAGGGGAGAACTAACTATTTATGGCGAGGGTACCAGGGTTGGTTCGGTTTATTGTTCTGTTACCAGGGATCGATAGTATTGACAAGAAGGGTGTCTGGGTCGCGTATGTGGTTTATTGTTCTGTTACCAGGGATCCAAATGTATTCCCGGAGGATTTAGCCGGTGTTCCTCCCATGAGGTAGGTAGAGTTAGGATTGGCCTGACCCCGGTCCGGCCCCGATTGCTAAGGCGCCATGTCGCCTCACACCGCCATAGATGCATGAGTTGTCCAATCAAGTTCAAGAGATGTTGGGAAAAAAGTTTATCAGACGAAGCAGCTCAACCAAGGGAGCACCGATTTTGTTCGTGAAGAAAAAGGATGGTTCACACTAGATGTGCATTGATTACCGGGAGTTAAACAAGCTGACGGTGAAGAACCGTTACCCATTTCTATGGATCGATGATCTTTTCGATCATCTACAGGGGGTGCATCTTGGTTCTCCAAGATTGATCTGATGTCGAGATATCATCAAATGGGAGTCAGAGTGGAGGACGTGGAGAAGATAACATTCCGGACTCGTTATGGTCATTACAAGTTTGTGGTGATGCCGTTTGGGCTCACCAACGTGCCTGCATCATTCATGGATCTGATGAAACGATGTGAAAGCCGATGCTTAGTCAGCTAATCATTGTTTTCATTGATAATATTTTGGGTTACTCCAAGACCAGGGAGTAGCATGATGAGAATCTTAGAGATTTGCTGGGAGTATTGAGACATGATAGGCCATACACCAAGTTCTCCAAGTGTTAGTTCTGGTTGTGAGAGCTCCAGTTTCTAGGACACCTTGTCAATCAGAATGAGATTTTGTTCGATCCGGTTAAGATCGAGCCAGTGATACAGTAGGAGGTTCCGTAGTCCCCATCTGAGGTTAGGAGTTTTTTTTAGGATTGGCTGGTTATTATCAGAGATTTATTCAGGTTTTCTCTAAGGTCGATGTTCCTCTGACCCGCCTAACGAGGAAAGGGGTGGATTTATGTTGGGGCCCTAAGTAGTAGGCTGCATTTGAGATCTCGAGGAGGAAGTTATGAGAGGCCTCAGTATTGACCCTCCCTAAGGTTATTGAGGATTTTGAGGTATTTTGTGATGTGCTGATCACAGATTTGGAGACGGTTCTTATGCAGAGGGGTAGAGTCATCTCTTGTGCATCTTGGCAGCTGAAGCCACATGAGGTTCGGTATCCGAAACATGATATGGAATTAGTGGTGTTTTCCGTAATGATTTGGAAACATTATCCATATGGATTCCGATGCGTGGGTTCCAGATTTTTGTGGGGTTAGGCAGACCGTGATGGATGAGGCACATAAGTCAAGACTTTTGATATAACTCGGAGCCAAAAAAATGTATCGAGATTTGAGACTTAGCTCTTGGTGGTCGTGCATGATGAGGGAGATAGCCTGGTATGTGGAGAGGTGCTTGACTTATCGTATGTTCAATGTTGAACAATAAAGACAACATGGTAAGTTGCGGTGTTTGGAGGTTCCCATATGGAAATAGGGGTGGATCACCACAGATTTTATCACCTAGTTACCGAGGATGGCTAAAGGATTTGATGCGATATGGGTCATTATGGATCATCTGACCAAGAGTGAAAACTTTATGGCTATTTAGGAGAGTTCTTCGGCCAAGAAATTAGCAGATGTGTATGTGCGCGAGATCATTGCTCGCCACGAGGTGCCCGTGAATATTCTATCTGATCGCGATGTATGGTTTACTTATCAATTTTGGTAGAAGTTTCATGAAGAGTTGAGTACGAGACTGCATTTTAGCACCGCTTATCACCCTCATATTAGTGGATAGAGCAAGCAGACCACTCAGATGCTCAAGGATATGTTGAGAGCTTATGTCATAGATTTTGGTGGGGGTTAGGACTCTTACCTGCCCCTAGCTAAGTTTTCCTACAACAAAAGCTATCACTCTAGTATTGGTGTGCCACTTTTCGAGCTTCTATGTGGGAGGAAGTGTAACATCCCAAATTTCGAGGCCAAAAATTTCATTTTTGACATAGTGGTTTATAAAATGATTTATAAGAAAACGTCATTAAGTCAATTAATTTCATAAAACCATGGATCACATGTCACAAAACCATAACATCAAATAGTAACAATGTCAGAGTACAAATCCCAAGAATCACATATGCGGAAAATCATGTGTGCCATGCGCTGCTACCGTGTCGGCTCCTTTCCCCTGGAAGAAGGGGGACCTGAAACAAAAACTGAAAACCGTAAGCACGAAGCTTAGTGAGTTCCCCCATCATACCACATACCATACAAACACATACTGCCAGGCATATCGGGGTGCCCAAACTACCCCTGCCAGGCATATCTGGGTGCCCGACCTACCCTGCTACGCATACCGGGGTGGTCAACCTACCCCTTGTCAGACATACCGGGGTGTCTGACCTACCCCTTCCGGTTTATCTCAACCGGTTCCGGGGACTATTTCACCCCTACCACTACTACATAACAACATAACATATCGTATTGCTAGGCATGCATGGGTACTGACTACCCCTTCGGTATCTTTCAACTGGTATCCGGGGACTATCCACACCTACTACTACTAACATGTATAACAGAGGATCCTAGTACATAAATCATATAAAATAGTGGCAAACCAGAAAATTATCACGAAGACAATCATCTCATACTACATCTCCTACTAGTGGGCCGACATGATGGCCTTAGACTCACTTCTACTGGAAGGTAACTCACCTCGATGTTGTGCAGTAGCTGAACTTTCCTCGGTGTCGGGATCTACTCCACTCGAACCCTACACACAACGATTCCTTTCAGTTACCCTTCCATACTCATAACCCCTTTGAAGGGTCAACTCAGGTCAAAGTCAATGTCAAGGTCAACACACTGGTTAAAGTCAACATCCTAGTCAATGTCAACATCCTGGTTGACTCAACTCGCCGAGTTGGTTCATCAACTCGTCAAGTTCCTGGGTCCATAAAACTCTGGGGTTTCGACCCTACTCGTCGAGTTCTCCTTCATACAATTCGAGGCATTTCACTCACAAACTCGCCGAGTTCTCCTTCATACAAGTCCACTACACCTTCACCAACTCCACCCTCTTTTTCTTCAAGACCTTCGTCTTCCTGTCGAGAATGGCTACCGGTCACTCGATGTAATTCAGGATGTCGTCCACCTGAATATCTTCCAAAGGCACCAGTGCGGAATCATCTGCCAAGAACTTCCGCAGCTGGGAGACATGAAATATGCTGTGAATCTGGCTAAGTTCGGTTGGCAGATCCAGCCGGTACGCAACCTTGCCCACCCGGGCTACAACCCTGAAAGGCACGATCTATCTGGGACCCAACTTGCCCCGCTTCCTGAATCGGATGACATCTTTCCAAGGTGACACCTTTAGGAGAACCATATCCCCGACCTGGAACCCCAGATCCGATCGGCATCTGTCGGCATAGCTCTTCTTCTGAATCTGAGTAGTCCGAAGCCTGCTTCGGACCTGCTGGATCCTCTCCGTCATCTTGAGTACCACTTCGGTACTCCCCATGACCCTTTGTCCTACCTCACCCCACCATATCAGGGTTCTGCATTTCATCCCATACAACATCTCGAAGGGAGGACAGTCGATGCTCGCATGGTAGCTATTATTGTAGGAAAACTCAGCCAAAGGAAGGTAAGTACCCCAGCTACCACCGAAGTCTAGTATGCATGCTCGCAGCATGTCCTCCAAGGTCTGGATGGTCCGCTCACTCTGACCATCTGTCTGAGGGTGAAAGGCTGTGCTAAAGTGCAGACGAATCCCCAACTCGTCATGAGATCTCTTCTAGAATATGGAAGTGAACCGCACATCTCAATCCGAAATAACTGAAACTGGCACCTCGTGCCGAGCTACTACCTCCTTGATGTAAATGTCAGCCAGCTTCTCGGCAAAAATGCTCTCCTGGATTGGGATGAAATGGGTACTCTTGGTCAACCAATCCACGATGAACCAAATCGAATCCACTCCATGAGCAGTCATGGGAAGCTTGGTGATGAAATCCATAGTGATATTCTCCTATTTCCATACAGGGAGATCCAATGGCTGCGTCTTGCCATGAGGCCTCTGGTGCTCGGCCTTGACCTTCCTGCAGGTCAAGAACCTCGCGACGTACCAGGCTACATCTCGCTTCATGTAGGGCCACCAATAGTCAGGACGAAGATCTCTGTACATCTTCATCTCCCTGGGATGGATCGAAAACCTGGACTTGTGCGCCTCCTCCATTAACACCTGGCGCACAGCTCCATGATACAACACCCACACTCTACGGTGGAGTGTCAACAACCCACGTCTATCATAATCGAAGGAGGAAATACGACTCACAATACGCTCACTCTTCAGATGTTCCTCCTTCATAGCCTCCTTCTGGGCCTCTCAGATCCGCTCCAAAAATGAAGTCACTACTGTCATCCTCAAGCAAATATCTTTAATCGGGGCTGCCTTGCGGCTAAGCGCATCGGCCACAACATTGGCCTTCCCCGGGTAATGATTCTAGTCCAATTCTCTTTTGAATTGGATTAGAATGATCATTACCATATCAAAAACAGGTTTATAAGTTCAAAAAAAACTTAGGGTAATGATTCTAGTCCAATTCCAGCCTTAAAAGTCGAACCACTAGCAGTCAAACAGTCTCAGAACGCAGTCCCGGAAAACCTATGATGCTCGGACAGATTGGTCGTCAGCAATCTCTAACTCTAAAGGGCAATCCAACATGCCCGAAGACTCAGGAAAACTCTTGGTACACGCAAGAGAGACAAATGATTGGCTAGCCCCCGAATCAAACAACACCTGAACTGGAATGCCGTTTACGTGGAACGATCCTAGCAAAGCCATAAAACATAACACATAACCATCATAACTGACATGTAATAAGAGTTAGGGAGAAGAAAACATACCCGTCAACACATCCGGTGTGGCATGCGCCTCTTCGGCGGTCAACTGGAAAGCTCGTCTCCTCACCACTGGAGCCTCTGTCTTGCCCTACCGGCCATTCGTGATCCGCAGGGTCGTTGGAGCTAGCGCCGCCATTGGCGTTGCTCCTGCTGTCAATATCGGGCAGTTGGCCTTCTTATGGCCTCACTGGTTTCAGGGGAAACACAACAACTCTGATGTCTGGATAGCGGGGATAGGGGGTATACAATCCTTGCTAAAGTGCCCAGTCTTGCCGCACTTGTAGCAGCCCGACCCCCCAGCCCTACATACTCCCTTGTGTGGCTTGCCACACTTCCCGCAGCAGCTCCGGCCTTGATGGCCCTTCTGTTGGGTTTTGAGCATTCTAACACTCCTATGGTGTACATGCAACCCTATAAACCTTGGATCTATGTTTTCTCTATTATACATGCAAATATTCAATATTCCAAGGTTTCATCCTAACTACCATAATATGAAGTATATACAATACAAGAATCTAGTAGAATGACATACCTCTTTGTTGTAGCTTGATTCCATGGAGCTTAAGAGCCTAGTGCCCTAAGTGTGACACCTCAAATGGCTCACACAACACCACCAACAACTTGGAATAACTTGAGAGAAAAGTTCTTATGCTCAAAATCGGCTAGCCCTCTCATATGAATCCATAGGGCCGATTTCTTGAGCTATGGGGTCTTTATATGTTGTGGCTATTAGGGTTACACCATGTAACTCATGACTTTCCATATTCCTCATGATCCATGGGTTGTAACCTCCATGGAGTATCCATGGGTTACCCCATGGGTTTAGCCCAACATGAAGAACTATTGATCATAAGCCCACATATATAAGAATGAATGATTTACATAATCAATCCCCATATATTTAGTTAGTCTCTTTTGATCACAAAATTAATTCCAAATTAATTCTTGATCAATACTAATTAAATAATATGATTTCATATTAATATATTAGAACTTATAATATATTAATAAATCATAAATATCCTTTTCTCACAAAAGTCTATCCAAATTGTTCCGATGTCATGCAACCCAAATGGACCATGCCAAATCGGGTCAAGTACATACCATTTATAGTTATGGACTTAGACACTAATCCAACAGTCTCCCACTTGGATAAGTCTAATAACTATTATTGCAAGTATGACTCTGCAACCTGACTAGCAATCGTAGTTCTTAAAAGTCGTTGTCGAACTCTGAACAAATCAATGACGCGTCCGTTATGTAACACCCAAATTTTCAAGTAATTTTTCACAAAATTAAAAACACGCTTTCATTCATAATTGTTATAAAAATATCATTGTATCACATAATCAATTCATAACGTCACATCCCAAGATCATAACATGTAAAAGCTCATCATGTGTGTACTGATCAAGCCGGCGCCTTCCCGCAATCCTCACTGGTACCTAAAACACATAACACAACACTGTAAGTATAAATGCTTAGTGAGTTCCCCAAAATACCACACACAACACATATTAGCCACTCGAGGCTATAACTCTGTTGACCCTCTGGTCAATGTGTCTCAGTGGGACCCTCCAGTCCCATAACTCTGTGGGCCCTCTGGCCCTAACTCTGTGGACCTTCCGGTCCTAACTCTGTAAACTCTGTAACATACATAGCATAAATCACATAGAAATCACATCATGCAAAAGCACACAAAATACTCTATCACATAACTCTAATTACCACTCTAGGTAAAGTATAGTGAGAAGACTCACCTCGGGTAACTCGGTAATCTCGAACTCTGTAAAATCTGGCCTAGCCTCCGCCTAATCATGTGAAATAAATACTCTTAATCAATACATCTCTCAAGTCTAGACTATTCCCTCTCTTGGTACTCTCAGAAGGGTAAAAGACCATTTTACCCCTCTCATGGCTCAAAGACCCTAAAGTTGACCAAACCCTAAAAGTCAACAAAAGTCAACCCTCCGGGTTACGCTACGCGTACCAAACATGTACGCTGAGCGTACCCGGCGTCCTCACAGAAACGGGGTGCGCGACCCCTTACGCCGCGCGTACTAGGATTACGCCCTGCGTAACTCCTAGTTTCAGATTCTTAAGCTCTTGAGGTCTTAAACAGTTAAGACCCACGTCCAACTTCTAGATCTGACCTTTGCATGGCTGGACAAGTCACCAACACCCATAACATTCCATTTCCAATCCCTAGAAAGCTCCTAACTCAAGCATGACCTCATAACAACGACCAAGTTGGGATTTTTATGGATCTATAACACAAATATCACTGAAATGGGACAGATCTAGGTCCATGAAGTCCATTACACTCATAAAGTCTCCACCTTTGGGACTTTTAACCCTAGAAATGGTCCATGCAACATCAAACCAAATAAAGAGGAAAGTTTTGAACTTTATACCTCTAGATGAAGCTCCTTTCTCTGAAGATCTCAGATCCAAACTTGCACTTCAAGCCCTAGCCTCCACAAGCTCCTCTCCTTCTTCTTCACTAACACACCAAGACACTTTTAGCTCCAATACACACACACAAGCTAAGGACGATGGAAGGCTCTCTTAGGGTTTCACTCTCTGATATGGAGGCTGAAAAATGAGCCTTCGCATCCTTTAAATAGTGCACAAGCCAAAAATTTAGGGTTTGCCTCTGGACCCGTTACGCCCAGCATAACCCTGGGCACACCCAGCGTACCCAGGCGAGTCCGCGTCCAAATTAAGCGCATGAGTACGCGCAGCGTACTTCCCAGTACGCCCAGCGTACTCATTTGCTACAAGAACTCACTCAAGGGACTAATCTTGACAACTTGACAAAATAGAAGGGTTAAATAGCCTTACCTGAATTTCGGGATGTTACACATTAGATAAAGGATCATATATTCCTCCAGTCAATATATCATATAGACTGAGACATGGATTATAATCATTCTCTCTGTCCATCTGTTGTTTCCCGATTTCCGATTTATGACGACGGACTAATTGAACAAATCAAATCAGTCCAGGCCCGGCCGAGCACTTACGTTTGTCATCACTAAATCATCGAGGGGCCCACATATATCGCTTTTATCCCTCCGAGGGTAAAAGGAATAGATAAACTTCGACCCAAATGTTCGCTTGTACTTACTCATCAAATTACACACAACAATATGTTTTATAACAACCAAGTTACTGGTTGCGTTTACATATGTCAATGTGCAACCGACGCGCAACTACAACTCACACGTCTCCGTTTGAAGAATATAAGATATTATCGTCTCATGATCACTCGTGATAAAATCCATGAAGTGATTCAAATGAGCGTGGGTTTAATCCAACACTCGAATCTCATTCCAGGAGCACTCATGAATGTTGTAGCAACTTTTGCTATGTCTAAATACTTTAGATATCTAGATGCCCAATTCATGGCAATCTTGATTCATACCTACTTCGAAAGTATGATTGACTGTGTAGAGTTTGAATAACCTACTTATTCGGGAAGTCAAAACATGGAAAGTGAAACACAAGAATAATCGAATACAATATGGTCTCAGAACCTATATATATAAATAAAACACCTTTTATTTATCACTGTATTGATTACACATTATTCATTGTATAATGTTTCGAATAATCAACTTAATACTTGAACTGAAACAATAGGCATGCCATGCTCCAAGCATGCACACTATGTTTGTCCAAACGATAGTTATGCCATACTCCATGTATGCACACTATGTTTGTCTATGATCCTTACTTTGTGAAATAGATCAATTGAACATGATTCCAATGATGCTCATTTCACAATCCCAAATCCTTACCGCAAATGTAAGAATACAAGATTCTTTGCCATATACTGAAATCTGTTAGATTCTAAACTTATATGCATTGATCCTCTTGTAATGACTATGCACAAAAGTCACAAAGACTTGGCAATAGACATTTACAAAGTATTCCAATGGAAAGCAATTCCATGGAAACGAAGTCTCACATTCAAAGTACATTCCTTTGAACATCCTTCTTGCATTAAGTTTCCTAATTTTACACAGATTTAAAGAATAACTTCCACTTATGGAAACATTTCCATATTCCCATTTTTGACTATCACTTCTGAACAAGAGTTGCCTCTTTTCAGAATATGTTAATAAGTTCCTTCCAAAATTAACACTATACTTCCAACTGTCCATGAGCAACCAATCTTTGGTAAACCTCTGATTGTCCTCGACAACTGCTTAGTCATTTTAGTCATATCCAGTTCTATTCCTTTTTCCCTCTTAATGCCCTAGGCATTTGGAAAATTCAGAACGGATGAATATTATAGCACATAAAATCGATCCTATATCTAAAGCATATGGGACACTATTCATGATGTTTCACATAAAGACATGATACTAGACCAGTCTTTTGCTATAATATTTTTCTATTTGCCATGTTCTCATAATTCGAATTATGAAAAGGGATGTCGTAATCATAATCGAATTTTAGAACGCAAATAATGTAATCATGAATAAATTTGATTAAATATTCACAATCTAAGCTTTTAGAATTGGAATGAAGTATAATTTCCTCTCCCTTAATTATAGCAAAACAACTTTCCAAACCCTGCAATGTTGCAACTTGAAACTTTTGTTTTCAATAATTAACATTGATAAGTCTCAACACTTACCATAATCATTATGCTCCCACTAGCATAATAACCATTATTAGCATAACACTTATGCTCCCACTAGCTTTGACATGTATCCAGAAATCAACTGGAATTCTAGAAATCAATACTTTATTGACTTTCTTACCAAAGTTCAAACTTCTGATACGAGATGCTTTGATAAGACTTTATCAATATCATACACCTTTCCTTAAATAGCTCACATGTGTGTCTAAACAATTGTTTAGACCTTTGCCATTTGTCACAAGTCCATGTTAGTGTGCCGGTTAACCATACACTCTCCACTAACGACTTTGAGAATGCAAATATCACAATTACTATCTACTTAAAATCTATTTAGCGAAAGCGTTTCCTCACCATCATTTTCATGAATCAGAGAGAAACCTTATGACACTTAGATTTTAAGGTGTATGTGTTCCTATCCATGTGAATTTGTCATAACCACAAGAGAAAGTTAGTGACAAATCCAAACTCATATGGACTGAACTTGTTCAATCGTAACTTCTTGCCACCTGGCAGCACAAGGGCCTACCATTGCTTCCAAGTAGTTATGCAAACAATTGAGAACTCATAGAACTCACATGCATAGTCAACTTTAACTGGAATGGGCACATAAACAAGAATATGTCAACACGATGGGCTATAAACCTCAAGTCGTGTGGTAGTGAAAAACAACAGGTTTTGTTCTTGATTAGTTCTTGAAACTTTTCAAGATCTTTAAGACTACCACTGACCTCTTGACATATAAGATTCTCTTGTCAAGAACCATTCCTTGACAAAAAAAATATTCAAGAGTTAGTGCGGATTCTTATCAAGACAAACACTTCACACAATTGGCCTTAGTTGGTCTTTGGTTTATCCAAAACATCACAACTTACCAATTTCAAATGTACAAGAGTAGAAAACATTTTACTCTACATTTGATAAGTGTTATAAACCTTCTTAAGATTATGTCACTCAAGTTACAATCTTGGAGTATTACTCTAAGACTCAATTCTGGAACGAAGTATGATTCATCTTTTGATTTAACCATTCCAACAATTCGCGATTCCTCTTCTTAGTCATACGAATGGACTAAGATGTCCTTAGAGGATCAATTGTGATACGGTTTCATAATCACTAAGATAATCACAAAATACGATACTAAAGTACTCTCCCATCTTTTCAAATTGGAGAAAATTTTATCTTTCTGTCTAATTTGATTCTTCCTTACATTGAAACTTTTCCAATGTTTCAGAATTATACTCAACCTTGTAAGCACAACCACATTTACTAAACTTTAGTAAATCATGACGAATAGCCTTATCGCTCTTTGTGGTAAACCTGACTAGCACACAAACAAGTGTACCCGATCTCCTAGTCCTTCACTTGACTCACATATACATATGAACAAGGAATTAGTGTTAATTTTCCAAAGATGAAAAATTCTCATTCATCATACAATACAAGTTGCATGATTCCAATTTTCTATCCAACAGAAACTTGGGTGATGAGAATCTTTCCTTATTTGGTAAATTATGACACTACCACAAACAAAAGAATCAAATCCATTTTCCAATATTGCTAGCAATGGAATCATATAAACAACAATTTTTCACAAATGCCATTGTAAGGATATTTAAAAATAAAAAAAAATTAAAACCTTTTCTTTTATTTTAAAACTTGCGGAAAAACTTATCTTTACAATGCAAATCCATATGAAAACTATGTTGTTATCTATTCCTAAGCAATATATCATAACTCTTAAGTAGCAGCTCAAGAATCTGATCTTCAGATCATGCGATTGAAATCTATCTCTTCACGATCAGATTCACTTACTCTTCCTTTAAGCTTCCCTTCTTCGATTCTACAAAACATCAAAATGTGATCTAGTCACATCATGTAATAAGAATCTCCAAATAGGAACTTAATAGAGTTAGATAGTTGACTTACCTAAAGTAGAGTCATACATTCTGACTTTACAATCCTTATGATTCTTCAGGTAAATGGGCAGCTTCGCAACCAATGCCCCTTCTTATGGCATATGGACTCTTTAGTAATGGTACATGGGACTATCTCAGACTTAGCCTTTCTCTTTACCATTTGGTCAACCGGGTTGAATATGGTTGATCCCTTTCCATTGGGAAGAGAAGACTTTTCTGGACTTCCAATGTTTTCATTGTCAATGTCCATGAAGATTTGGGAAGTAGATCTTCCAATCAAATTTGCTTTACCAGTGCGCTAAATCATTGCTGATTCAGCAGCATCATGCAAATAGGTAAGATCATTAAGGGTCATGTCATGGTCTGTCATATATTAGTCCCAGAGGAACTCACTATGTGACTTAGGAAGTGATTGAAGAACCTAGTCAACAACCAACTTCCTCAAGACTTTGTGTGACATCCCCATTTTCACGGCCAGAAAAGACCGATTTTGTTTATGCTTTATAAAAATCAGAGTACCTCTTTTAATAAAAATGTTGCGGAATTTGTTCCCAGAAAAACATTTTAAATACGTTATCAAAGCATTTCCGAAGAAATCTATTTTTATCCATTTTAAAACATTTGGGATGTCATCGTCAATACAGAAACATAAGCATAAACAGATCTTACATTCATTTACACTAGTGATCTACATCTCTTTTAAATCCCTCAATGTAAAGTAGCTTCATATCGACACCTGTGATACAAATAAGCTTGAATGGGTCAGGTTGGGAAACCTGGTGAGTACATAGGGTTTTCAACCCACAATAATATAATTATTATGTTAAACATCAAACAATCAACCCAATTACCCATCCCCATTATCTTCTTTACTCTTAAGGATCTTCCCTAAGAATTAGCTATTCCTCATTCATTCATTCCTAAGGATCATCCTAAGGAATCGAAATGAAATCCATCATTTTCAGGGTTCACTCAACAGACACTAAATCCATAGTTGCCAGGGTTTGCTCATTAGGCACTAAATTCATAGCTGCCAGGGTTATCTCATTTATCGAAAGTATCGTTTCCTAGAATCCACTCGCAATACATGTCAACAGGTTTTTTTCTCGTTTATCGACAGTATCATTTCCGTGAATCCACTCGCAATACATGTTAATGGGTTTTTAGAGTACAACTGGTGAATACACAGTTCAAATAACACCTACAGGCTGCGAGCCTGCTAGTGTTCCACTGGACTGTCTAGAATAGTCCGTGGTTGTCATCCATACTCTGCTAGATGACGGGGCCAACACTTGGGTAAAAGGCTTCTCTCATGGTTCACCTCTCACCCTTATCTCATGGTCTATATCACCTCTCATCATTTTATTTTTGTCACACAACAACTATTTCATCTACCCATGTCTTACCCAACATATTTTGTAGTTATAAAATACATATAAAGTTTAAATCATTTAATACATGTATAGAAATCTTTCACCCAGCATAGACGACAAGTATACAGACAATATGCACACATAACATGTAATTTATATTAAATACTTCATATCTATGTGTAAGATGAAAGTAACTATGCACTCACCTGGTAAGGTGGTGACTTGGTACTCGGACAGCACTTCGTTTAGTCAAAACAATTTTTCATGGACAAAACCTAGTATCATACCACTAGAGTTTAGTCTAATATTCACCGAGACTAATTAATAGTCTAACTATTATTACTATTATATAAGCGTTAAACAATACTCTTCACCCACTATGTACAGACAGGGGCCAGACATGAAACACCGGAGGGCAGGATCATTTTGGCATATAGCACTTCTGAATCCAGCAACCCAAGCGACCCTCCAAACCAGATTCCTCGTACCGCGAGTGGTTAAAACGATATTATAACGACACTTATATAACTCATAATAATAGCCCAAATAATTATTATAAGGTCCTAATAACATTAGTATATTTAAATAAAAGCTATATTAGAAATAGTGTAGGCGTAGCTCACTTACAACGAGTTTTTTTATTAAAAACCGGGCTTCGCTGGAGCAGCGTTTCCGAGCCGAAAGCTTTTCTTCTCGAATCCGTCGGGCGCTCTGGGGCTTCCTTCTCATGCTAGGGAGGTTCCCTAGACTTGGGAGGGGTATAGGGAGGCTAGAGAGAAGTTAGAGAGAGAAAGAAAGGCTTATGGTGTTAAGAAAATATGAAGAGTTCATCTCTTATTTATAGGGGTTTTATCGTAGAGTAGCTCCTAAGTTTCGTCCGTATCTTCCGCGTACGAGCTCCGTTTTCTACGTTCTTTATATCCACGCATTGGTATTTACGAGTACTATAACTTTCATTTAGACCCCGTCGGCTAATTCTCATTGTAGCTCAGATTAAAAAAAAAACAGTATCAAATTCGCCACGCTTGAAGAGTAGAGACTAAGTTTCGTCCATATCTTTCTCATACGAGCTCTATTATCGACGTTATTTATATCCACGCGCTGGTATTTACAAGTACTACAACATTCATTTAGACCCCGTTGACTAATTCTCATTTTATATTAGATTTACAAAACTTTATCGAATTCGTCGCGCTCTAAAAGTAGAGACTAAGCTTCGTCCATATCTTTCGCATACGAGATCCATTTTCGACGTTCTTTATATCCATGCATAGGTAAAAATAAGATCTACAACTTTCCTTTTGACTCCGCCGGCTAATTCTCGACCGATCTTAAATTTAACAGTAGGAGGTGATTACACTGTTAAATGTCCGCGTAAAATTCATAACTTTTACATACGGACTCCGTTTTCGTCTGTCTTTTTGTCATTGAGTTTCTATTAATGAGATATTCAATTCTCATTTAGGTCGCGTTGGCCAAAAACCGCTCAATCTAAAATTCGAGTTTCGGGTCGTGCACTGCTATGCCAAATCTTAGAAAATTCATAACTTCCTCATACGAAGTCAGATTTGGGCGTTCTTTTTTTTATGTTCTCGGTTTAACGTATACTAAAACTTTCGTTTAGATCACTAAGGCTAAAAAGTACTCTATCGTAAATTCACTATTTACGTCTCCTAGTGTCGTGCCGGTTTTGCCGTAAAATTTCGACGTGCCATAACTTCTTCGTTATAAATCGGATTTCGGCGTTCTTTATATGTATGGAACCCTTGTAACATATACTACCACTTGGTTAAGATTATTCCTTATAAATAATATTCCATCAAAAACTCCTTTTTGATGCTCACTCTCTCTAAATTGACTAGCCCGAATCTGCGGGCGTTACACTTTGACACCCAGCTCTCCCGGCCTGTCTATATATGACTTCAACTCCAAGATGTGAGCACACACTGACTTTGCTTGCTAATAGGGCTTGAGTGACCTTGAACTTGTGGGTTAGGGAGAATAATTGGAAAAGGTGGAGGAAGAGAAGTATGATTTCCATGATCCAATCGCGGGACATCATCTTCATTAGGAAAGCTTGTTCCAAGAGATTTGGGAAGATCATAATTGTCTGAACCAGACACCTACAATGGGAGAAATTCAAGCTAGTTGATTTAAGTCCTTAATATAACACCCAATATGAAATATTAAGGCTAGGACCCAACACAATATTTTATAACTTGGAAGAGGGATGCCGTAATCAATCTATAAAATATTTGAAGGTAGGTGAATGACGATTCACCAATTTCCACCATGAAAACCTAATAGGGCATTGGATTTTAATTGGATTGAAACTCCTAGATCTTTTGAGATTCATTGAACTTTTTAATGGCATGTTTAAATCCTGGTTGTGCCCTCTCAAGTTTGTGACTGGGATGTCGACGATCACAAACAAGGTGTGAATAACCATGCAAATTAACTTGGTACCCTTAACTTTATCACCCAATCGATGTGCCGGTTAACCACACACGCTCTACCGATCTATGATAAATATTAAGTTAACCTTTGCCACACTTACTAGTCCATGTTAGTGTGCCGGTTAACCACACACGCTCCACTTACGACTTGGTAAGGTACAAAGTATAATTTCATGGGTTAGCACCAAATTCACATTTTCCTAAGTAACTAAGATTGGGAATTTATAAGGTTTAGTTACTTTATATTTATCACTATACTTTTAATGAAAGTAGAATTAATGTCTTGTCCTACCCGTTCGGCTAATGACCCTCCACCAGTCAAGGAAGCGGTGGGTGAGAGTGGACACCCATTAAACTGCCATTTTATAGGCAGTAACCTTATAACCCCCTTATATACCGGCTTCGTGAATGAGGCCTACTAATGGTAAGACTGACTTACTCTTATATATATATATATATATATATATATATATATATATATATATATATATATATATATATATATATATATATATATATATATATATATTAAGCCTATACTATTATAATAGTATAAGGGTTGAATTTTAAACTATTAAATGTCTAAGGGTCTAACCTGGAATTAATTCTGAGGGCAAGTTTTGAACAATTCAAAAACTTTTGGTTTCTATAACATATGAGTTTAATATAGGTTTAAAGAAAAGACTTTTGACATTCCATAACTTGAGGACAAGTTATGGAGTTCATAAAACCATTTATGGGAAAAGACTCTTGAAGTATCTATAACCTATGGCTTTAATAACTCTTTTAAAGAAAAACTTTTGGTTTTCCATAACTTGAGGACAAGTTATGGAATCCATTAAAGGCCATTTAGATCATCTAATAAACAAAAAAACATGCCAAGAAAACAATGATCTAGATTAAAATCATATGAACAAGACAATTCAAATCAAACAATTTTCATGTAATTAGCCTAACCATTAAACTAATACAAAACATGAATCTATTGACAATTATCTTTTGAATTGGATTAGAATGATCATTACCACATCAAAAACAGGTTTATAAGTTCAAAAACAACTTAGGGTAATGATTCTAGTCCAATTCCAGCCTTAAAAGTCGAACCACTAGCTCTCCCCCACTTGGGGTCCTAACACGCACCAACTGTTATGCAAAGTCAATCACTGCCCCATTAGGGCTCAACCAATCCATGCCGATGATGACCTTGTTCCCACGTAACAGAATGAGAACCAAATCCATGAGATACCGCTCGTGAAACAGTCTCAGAACACAGTCCCGAAAAACCTATGATGCTCGGACAGATCGGTCGTCAGCAATCTCGAACTCTAAAGGGCAATCCAACATGCCCGAACCCTCAGGAAACCTCTTGCTACGTGCAAGAGAGTCAAATGATTTGGTAGCCCCCAAATCAAACAACACCTGAACTAGAATGTCGTACAAGTGGAACGATCCGAGCAAATCCATAAAACATAACACATAACCATCATAACTGACATGTAATAATAGTTAGGGAGAAGAAAACATACCCGTCACCACATCCGGTGTGGCACGCGCCTCTTCGGCGGTCAACTGGAAAGCTCGTCTCCTCACCACTGGAGCCTCTGCCTTGCCCTGCCGGCCATTCGTGATCCCCAGGGTCGCTGGAGCTGGCGCCGCCACTGGCGCTGTTGCTGCTGTCAATATCAGGCAGTTGGCCTTCTTATGGCCTCACTGGTTTCAGGGGAAACACAACAACTATGATGTCTGGATAGCGGGGATAGGGGTATACAATCCTTGCTAAAGTGCCCAGTCTTCCCGCACTTGTAGCAGCCCGATCCCCCAGCCCTACATACTCCATTGTGTGGCTTGCCATACTTCCTGTAGCAGCTCCGACCTTGATGGCCCTTCTGTTGGGTTTTGAGAATTCTAACACTCCTATGGTGTACATGCAACCCTATAAACCTTGGATCTATGTTTTCTCTATTATACATGCATATATTCAATATTCCAAGGTTTCATCCTAACTAGCATAATATGAAGTATATACAATACAGGAATCTAGTAGAATGACATACCTCTTTGTTGTAGCTTCATTCCATGGAGCTTAAGAGCCTAGTGCCCCAAGTGTGACACCTCAAATGGCTCACACAACACCACCAACAACTTGGAATAACTTGAGAGAAAATTTCTTATGCTCAAAATCGGCTAGCCCTCTCACATGAATCCATAGGGCCGATTTCTTGAGCTATGGGGTCTTTATAATTGTGGCTATTAGGGTTACACCATGTAAGTCATGACTTTCCATATTCCTCATGATCCATGGGTTTTAACCTCCATGGAGTATCCATGGGTTACCCCATGGGTTTAGCCCAACATGAAGAACTTGTTGGATAAGGTGTCTAAGTCCATAACTATTTCTGGTATGAACTTGACCCGACCTGGCATGGTCCATTTGGGTTGCATGGCATCATGCAATTGGTTAGACTAAAATGAGAGAAATAACACTTATGGTTTATTAATATATTATAATTTCTAATATATTAATAATATTATTTAGTTAGTATTGATCAAGAATTAATCTAGAATTAATTAAGTGATCAAAAAGATACTAATTAAATATATGGGTTGATTGTGTAAATCATCCATACTTGTATAGTGGGCTAGATGCTCTATGGATTATGTAGTTGGGCTAAGGTCCACAGGATGCTCCATGGGAGTTACAAACCCATGGGTCATGGAAATGAAGAGCCATGTTACATTAGGGTTTACATGGTGTAACCCTAATGCAACATACTATATAAGCATACCCATAGCAACCAAAATCGGCTACACTAGTGAGACAAGAGGGCAAGGCCGATTTCAAGTGTTAGATAATTCTCTCAAAAAGTTTATTCCAAGAGCATTTGGTGTTGTGTGAAACATTTGAGGCATCACACTTGGGGTGCTAGGCTCCGAAGGTATGTAATTCTAGCCATCTTTTATGTTTAAAGTTCCCCATGTATGCTAGATAGGATTATGAACCTTGGAAAAAGTAGTTTGCATGTATTTTAGACAAACATAGATCCAAGGTTTTCTAGGGTTGCATGTACACTTAGGAGTGTTAGAATGCTCAAAAACCATCAGTGGTATCAGAGCCTAGGCTTGTTTGTTTGATACTTGATGCAAAATTGTGAAAAAACTCGTTTTTATGCATTCTGCAGCATGAACTCGCCGAGTCCATGGGGGGACTCGACGAGTCCATGAGTAAACTCATCCTACTCGTCGAGTAGGTTCTTGCACTTGAAAAGTAGGAGCCCCTGAGTGCAGTTTTTCGAGTTTTGCTGCTGGAAATGGACTAGAAACATCACCCTAAACTGTTTTGGTGTTTTAAAACTTGTTTTAGATGGTGTAATGTTTGTTCTAATCCATTTACAATGGCTAATATCAAAATTACATGATTATATGTGTTCATATGTTCTTGAAATTTTGATATGATTATTCATGTTCTTATCAGTTCTTGATAGATCAGAGGAATTACTTGTTTAATGCTGAATTCATGATCTTTATGTGTTTTAATGGAGTCCATAACTTGTCCTCAAGTTATGGATAACCAAAAGTCTCTTTGTATTAAAGCCATTAAAAGAACACATAAGTTACAAAAAATGAAGAGTTTTCTTTTAAATAACTCATAAGTTATGAATTGGAAAGGTTTTGTAAAGTTACAAAACTTGCCCTCAAGTTTTAGAACATGTAAAGTCATCTAGTAAACTTTAGTTCCAACCCCTAGAATTTTAAAAGTTAAAATTCAACCCTTATACTTTTTAATATTATAAGTTTAATAATATATATATATATATATATATATATATATATATATATATATATATATATATATATAAGCTCAAGTCGTTTTACCGTTAGTAGGCCTCATTCACGAAGCCGGTCTATAAGGGGGGTATAAGGTTGTTGCCTATAAAATGGCAGCTTAATGGGTGTCCACTCTCACCCACCGCTTGCTTGACTGGTGGAGGGTCGTTAGCTGAACGGGTAGGACAATGACTTAAAAATTCTCATTAAAAGTATAATGATTATTATAAAGTAACTAAATGTTTTATAAATTCCCAATCTTAGTTACTTTAGGAAAATGTGAAAAAGGTGCTAACCCATGAAATTACACTTTGCACTTTGATTAAGTCGTTAGTGGAGCGTGTGTGGTTAACCGGCACACTAAATTGGACTTAACAAGGTAGGCAAAGGGTGACGTAAGGTTTTTCATAGGTCGGTGGAGCGCATGTGGTTAATCGGCACATCGATTAAGTGAAAAACATTAAGGGTACCAAGTAATTTGCATGGTTACTTCACACCTTGTTTTGTGATCCTCGGTATCCCGATCACAAAACATGAAGGGCACACTCGAGATTGAAACATGCCAATGAAAAGTTCAATGAATCTCAAAAGAATATAGGAGTTTCTAAAAACCAAATAAAACCTAATAATTTATATATTTCATTTTCATGGTGGAAATTGGTGAATCGTCATCCACCTACCTTTCAAATATGTTTTAGCTTAGATTACGACATCCCTCTTCTAAATTATAATATATTGTGATTGGATCCTAGCCTTAATATTACATTTGGGTGTTTTATTAAGGACTATCTTTATATGTAAACTAAACTTGTCTTTTCTTTTTTTCAGATGTCTACCAAAAATGTTGCTCCTGGCTCAAACCCTACCGACTCCTTCTCTCTCATGAACCTTTGTGGGAGAGTCATCTTTGATGGATCCAACTTTACTGATTGGATCAGAAACATCAGGATGGTCACTCGATACGAGAATAAAGAATATGTTCTCGAAAAGGAGCTTAAGGTACCCGAGCCGACTGCTACTCCTGAGGAGTTTGCTGCATATGAGGCACATGAAAGAGATGCTACCAAAGTGGCATGCATCATGATGGCCACTATGACAGCCGAGCTCCAAAAGTCCTATGAGGACTACTATCCTTTTGAGATGCACCAGGATTTGATGGACCGCTACCATCAGAGTGCTCATCAAGAGAAATATGAAATCATCTCCTCCATGATAACAACCCGAACGAAAGATGGTGAACCCATCACGGGCCACATGCAGAAAATGCAAAGGTATGTGGACCGTTTGATGAAGCTGAATGTGAACTTCCCCGATGAGTTAGCAATAGATATCATTTTGCACTCCTTACCATCGTGTTATGATCAATTCCACATGACATACCACATGAACAAGGAAGAAGTCACCCTCAGCAAACTTCAAGGACTCCTAAAGACCGCAGAATCAGGTCTTAAAGGTAAGTCGGTTGTTACCACTCCTACTCCTACTCCAAACTCCGCACCTGTCCTGGCAATCGGGAAAGGTAGAGGGAAAAAGAGGAAGAACCCTTCCAAGGGTACCAAGGGTAAGACCCTTGATGGCTCCTCTTCAAGCGGAACCAAGAAAGGTTTCGTCACTCCTTCTGCTGACCCAAAAGAGGCTGAATGCTTCTATTGCCATGAAAAGGCGCACTGGAAGTGGAACTGCCCAAAGTACCAGCAAGATTTGAAGGATGGGAAAGTGAAACCCAACCATGCAGGTATTTACACTATATTATCTGATAACTCACTGTATTCTAACTCTTGGGTCCTTGATACCGGCTGTGGTATTCATATTTGTTCTGATTAGCAGGGACTAAGAAGAAGTGAGAATGTGGAGCATGGAAAGATAAACTTGATCATGGGGAGTAGGAAAGTTTCATCTGTCACCAAGATTGGAGTTTATACTTTGTTGCTAAGTAGTGGGTTTACTTTAGATTTGAATAAATGTTGTTATTCGCCTGAAATGGTAAAAAATGTTATTTCCTTTCATGCTTTGTACAAACAAGGGTTTACCTTTTCTTTTGATAATGAAGTTGGTGGAATAAATGCTTTCTTTAATAATGTGTTTTATTTTAAAGCATTACCTTGTGATGGAGTGTATGAAGCTGTGTCTGTTGTAGATAATTTAGGAAATAATGTGTTGTGTATTGATTCTTCTAATGATAATAACTTGGATAAAGCATCATTATGGCATTGTCGTCTTGGACATGTAAGCAAGAAATGCATAGGCCAACTCCAAAAGGATGGAGTCTTGGAGTCATTTGACCTAACGTCAGATGATAGTTGTGAATCATGCTTACTTGGAAAAATGACAAAGTCACCCTTCACAGGTTCCTGTGCTAGGGGTGAAGGTTTGTTGGATCTAGTGCACACGGATGTGTGTGGACCCTTCAAAACTGCCACAAGGGATGCTAATCGTTATTATGTGACTTTTACATATGATTATAGTAGATATGGATATGTGTGACATCCCCATTTTCACGGCCAGAAAAGACCGATTTGTTTATGCTTTGTTTTGAAATTAGAGTAATCGTTTAAAGAAAACTGCTGCGGAATTTGTTTCCAAAACAAAATGTGATAAGAATTTATCAAAGCATTTCTTTAAAGAAATGTATTTTCATAAAATAACAAAATCTCTGGATGTCATGTTCCGATACAGACCAAAAGCATAAACAGTATAAAATAGACCTTACAATAAATATTTACAACTACTGGTCTATTATCCAAAACCTCTCGTCAAGTCCACCAATTTATACTCTTGTGCCATTACCTGTAATGCAAAGAAAACTGAGTGGGTCAGGCTTGGGAGCCTGTTGAGCATATAGGGTTTTCAACCCACAGTAAGATATAATATTATATTTAATCATCAGACAATCAACCCAAATTACCCATCCCCATTATCTTCTTCTGTTTCTTAAAGCTTTAACCTAAGAGTCAATTATCCTTCATTCATTCATTCCTAAGGATTGACCTAAGGGATTGGCACAAAAATCCATTTGCTTCCACGGTTTATACAACAGGCACTACGTCACATAGTCGCCAGGGTTTATACAATAGGCACTACGTCACGTAGTCACCAGGGTTTACACAATAGGCACTACATGTCATAGTCACCAAGGTTTACACAATAGGCACTACGTCTCATAGTCACAAGGGTTTATACAATAGGCACTACGTCTCATAGTCACCAGGGTTTATACAATAGGCACTACGTCTCATAGTCACCAGGGTTTATACAATAGGCACTACGTCTCATAGTCACCAGGGTTTATACAATAGGCACTACGTCTCATAGTCACCAGATATTTCATCAACCCATGTTCTACCTAACATATTTGTCGATATAAAATACATATATGGTTTAAATCATTAAAAACCTGTATAAAACATCCATTCCACACCCATCACAAATAAACAAACAATACATAACACATAGCATGTATTTCATAGTAAATACTTCATATTTATGTGTTAGAAGAAAGTAACTACACACTCACTTGATCAGAAGATGATCGGGCAGCACTACGGCTCTAAGAGTAGTATTTCTTCAGTGAAACCGGGAGATCTTCACAAAAACCGGGCTTCTCGCGGGCAGAGTTTCGGCTCGGAAACTTTACTTCTCAGGATCTTCGGGGCTTCGGGACTCGCTTCGGGTGTCGGGATGATACCGGGGCTTCGGGGTGGTTTAGAGGGGCTTGAGCGGTGTTTCGAGGTGAAAGAAATGAGGGCAAAGCAACAAAATTCCGGGAAGCTTCGCACCCTTTTTATAGGGCTGGCTGACTCCTCGTACGCAGGGCGTACCTGCGAGGAACACGGGGGGTTCCGGAGCGCAGGGCGTTCCCTGCTCGTACGCAGCGCGTTCAGCAACTTCAGACGTCAGCGCTTACCTCAACCTCGAACAGTGCACCGGATGGGACTAGTGGGCGACGTGGACTAACCTAGACCCAGCATTTCCGAACGCGGGGCGTTCCCTCGGAACGCATGGCGTTCATTTCGGACCAATTCTCGAGATTTGAGCCCAAAACTTGTAAATTCTGTAACTTTCGCGTACGATCTCCGTTTTCGACGTTCTTTATATCCACGCGTAGGTGGGAATATACTCTACCACTCTTGTTTAGACTTCGTCGGCTAATTCTGACTTTATTTTTAATAATATATTTTTAATAGGCCGGGACAGGAAAACTCCGTTAGAAATTCATAACTTCTTCATCTGACGTCCGTTTTCGTCTGTCTTTTTACCGTTGTACTATTATCGACGAGATCTTCGATTCTCGTTTAGATTGTTTCGGCTAGAAATCACTCGATCTCAAATCCGAACTTCGGGCTGCATACTGCTAAGCTGAAAATTAGAAAAATCATAACTTCCTCATACGAAGTCAGATTTGGACGTTCTTTTTATGCACGCTCTCGGTTTAACGAACTCTATGACTTTCGTTTAGATCACTAGGGCTAAATATCGCTCTATCGTAAATCACTATTTACGTCGCGCTGTCTCGTGCCGGTTCTGTCGCGAAACTTCGACAGGTCATAACTTCTTCGTTATAACTCGGATTTCGGCATTCTTTATATTTTTTGGAAACCTTGCCACGACCACCACAACTTAGTTAAGATTATTCATTCTAAGCAATCTTTTATCAAAAAGTCATTTTTGACGCTTATCGTCTCTAAATTGTCTAGCCCGGATCTACGGGCTTTACTTTTATCTCCCCCTTAGGATGATTACGTCCCGAAATCATCAACGAAAATAGGGCTTTTATAATGATTCCATACATTATCTTTTCATCTTAGGTAACTTCTATTTTTCTTTGAATGAGTATTTAACTCTAGGGCTTCCTGACTGCAGACGATGCTCAATCTTGCATCTGCTTTTCGTACTATGCTGGACTTTCAATCGTAACTTTCGAGTTACAAAGCAATTCCTTATTGAGGACTCCTTCTTCTTCTTAGGATAAATACTTTCCTTTATCTATTGTAACAGACCGATGGGTCCTGTTCTAATGACCTTTCATCGTATAATACAACGCTTAGACTCAAGTCTCTTAGAGTCAAGTTCCGAAATGGAATATACCTTCCTTCATAATCTAATGTGATATAATCACATCTTAACTTGTAGCATTTCTAGCTACGAACCTATTTAACAACGAGCGCGATGCTATCGGTCGCATTGATTTCAATCTTCTGACCGCAGTCAGATGCTACTTCGAACTTGGTTCTCGGAACCACGTAACAACTCATAGTAGTCGGACTCAATTTGATATGACCATTAGGGTCGGAATAACAACCATCTTACTAGTCATTACCAAAACAATGGTAGTGACTTACTTGAATAAACAGAATCAATTACTAGTTTCTTGGTAACCTTGCGACTTTCCTTGATCCAAGTGTGAGTCTTGTGCTTCCAGTAGCATAGATCTCTACTACCATTCATACCTACTCATACTCGTCCCAAGTATTGTCTCTCAGTCTAACCAAGTCATTATACAAAAATCAAACAATCATTTAACACATCAGGTATTAAAAACAGTAAATATCACATAGATATCAAAACCAGGGTTTATATTATAACTTGAAACGATTACACAAAAATTCAAGTTCATCCTATTCTATGCCTCTAACAGGCTACATCATAAGTTACTATTCGCACAGCTATTTCATAACTTGATCCTTGGATATAAAATCCTTATCCTTGATTCGCTTCGTCGAGGATCATGTGGAATGCCCTTGGCTGTGGCGGTGCGTTTTTCTTTGGGTAGTCTCTAGAAACATGCCCTTCTTCGTTACACCCGTAGCACACCTTTTTGTTGGATGTGCACTTGTCGGCGTAATGCCCTGTCTTCCCACATCTGTAGCAAGTCATCTCCTCGCTACACTTCCCGAAGTGTTTCTTTTTACACTTCTCGCACCACTTAGCTTCATCTCTTTCCCCAGATTTCGAGAATTTGCTTTCTTTGTTGATCATTGAAGATCCCTCATGCTTCCTTTTCTCTCCAACTTCAACTCTCTCCAGACCTTTCTCTCTTACATGAGTCTCGACATTCCTAGCAGCCCAAATGGCGACTTTCAAAGTGGTTGCTTGCTTGACCACTGGACCAAAGTCCGCTGGTAATCCGCGGGCAAACTTGTTGACCTTGGAAAGTTCTGTTGGAAGTCGATATGGGATAAGCTTCATCTTCTCTGTAAAACTTGTAGCGTATTCAGTGACGCTCAATTTTCCCTTTTTCAGATTCTGAAACTCATTGTTGATTTCCAGAAGATCCTGCTCAGAGCAGTATTGCATCTTTAGTTGCACCACAAAATCCTCCCACGACATCTTGCTAGCGTCCCCCTTAGGCATAGAACTAGCAAGTAGCTTCCACCAGCTCAATACTCCTGATTTTAAAAGAGGGATCGCGAGCGCGGTCTTCTGTCTATTGCTGCATTCACAACTTTCAAACATTCTCTCCATCTCGGAGATCCAGTCCATAACTTGCACCGGTGTCGGGCTCCCAGAAAGACACGGTGGCTTGGATGCCATAAAATCCTTGTACTTGCACCCACACCCATCATTTCCTCCATCCTGGTTGTTCTGTCGAACTAACGGTGGGTCGGCTTGACCAATAATCCCACTTAAGTTTCCTCCTTCTGACTGCCCTCCATTCACTTCTGGCTCTTCAACTTGCATTGAAAGCTCTTCACGATTTTGCCGAAGCAAGCGTCTAGTTTCTTCCATCTGACGATTCAACATCGTTTGAATCATCAATTGTACCCCAACCATTGTCATCGGCTCAGGTGGTGCTGCTGCAACAACTACTTGTTCAATCATAGGTGGTTCATTCCTGTTTTCATTCACGTTTCCAGCTCCACTCCTGGTTCTTGCCATTTTTGATCTATACACCGAATAAGGTGATTTTAGATCCTCATTCTTGGTAGATATTTAAATCATCCTTATCACTCCGAATGGTTTACATGCTAGTTCTAATATCGTAGTCGTACGCTTAGAATCCTAAACACATAAGGTTTCCAGATCCGGTCGGCAACAGACCATAGATCCGAACAAACAATATCATATATAGCAAACATATAGCATTTAGCACATAAAAGCATTATAGGCATCTTTCCTTAAATATACTAGTGCTCGTGTCTAAAATATGGTAGACACTCATCTCACAATCATTGCTTAGCATTCTAAGTTTAAGTCTAGAAATCCTACAAATTCCTAGTTTGCTTAAACTAATGCTCTGATACCAACTGTGACATCCCCATTTTCATGGCCAGAAAAGACCGATTTGTTTATGCTTTGTTTTGAAATCAGAGTAATCGTTTAAAGAAAACTGCTGCGGAATTTGTTCCCAAAATAAAATGTGATAAGAATTTATCAAAGCATTTCTTTAAAGAAATGTATTTTCATTAAATAACAAAATCTCTGGATGTCATGTTCTGATACAGACCAAAAGCATAAACAATATAAAATAGACCTTACAACAGATATTTACAACTACTGGTCTATTATCCAAAATCTCTCGTCAAGTCCACTAGTTTATACTCTTGTGCCATTACCTGTAATGCAAAGGAAACTGAGTGGGTCAGGCTTGGGAGCCTGGTGACCATATAGGGTTTTCAACCCACAGTAAGATATAATATTATATTTAATCATCAAACAATCAACCCAAATTACCCATCCCCATTATCTTCTTCTGTTTCTTAAAGATTTACCCTAAGAGTCAATTATCCTTCATTCATTCATTCCTAGGATTGACCTAAGGGATTCGCACCTAAATCCATTTACTTCCACGATTTATACAACAGGCACTACGTCACATAGTCGCCAGGGTTTATATAATAGCCACTTCGTCACGTAGTCACCAGGGTTTACACAATGGGCACCACGTCTCATAGTCACCAAGGTTTATACAATAGGCACTACGTCTCATAGTCACCAGGGTTTATACAATAGGCACTACGTCTCATAGTCACCAGGGTTTATACAATAGGCACTACGTCTCATAGTCACCAGGGTTATACAATAGGCACTACGTCTCATAGTCACCAGATATTTCATCTACCCATGTTCTACCCAACATATTTGTAGATATAAAATACATATACGGTTTAAATCATTAAAAACCTGTATAAAACATCCATTCCACACCCATCACAAATAAACAAACAATACATAACACATAGCACGTATTTCATAGTAAATACTTCATATTTATGTGTTAGAAGAAAGTAACTACACACTCACTTGATCAGAAGATGATCGGGCAGCACTACGACTCTAAGAGTAGTATTTCTTCAATGAAACCGGGAGATCTTCACAAAAACCGGGCTTCTCGTGGGCAGAGTTTCGGCTCGGAAACTTTACTTCTCGGGATCTTCGGGGCTTCGGGACTCGCTTCGGGTGTCGGGATGATATCGGGGCTTCGGGGTGGTTTAGAGGGGCTTGAACGGTGTTTCGAGGTGAAATAAATGAGTGGAAAGCAACAAAATTCCGGGAAGCTTCGCACCCTTTTTATAGGGCTGGCTGACTCCTCGTACGCAGGGCGTACCTGCGAGGAACGCGAGGCGTTCCAGAGCGCAGGGCGTTCCCTGCTCGTACGCAGCGCGTTCAGCAGCTTCGGACGTCAGCGCTTACCTCAGCCTCGGACGGTGCACCGGATGGGACTAGTGGGCGACGTGGACTAACCTAGACCCAACATTTCCGAACGCGGGGCGTTCCCTCGGAACGTATGGCGTTCATTTCGGACCAATTCTCGAGATTTGAGCCCAAAACTTGTAAAATCCGTAACTTTCGCGTACGATCTCTGTTTTCGACGTTCTTTATATCCACGCGTAGGTGGGAATATACTCTACCACTCTCGTTTAGACTTCGTCGGCTAATTCTGGTTTTATTTTTAATAATATATTTTTAATATTCCGGGACAGGAAAACTCCGTGAGAAATTCATAACTTCTGCATCTGACGTCCGTTTTCGTCTGTCTTTTTACCGTTGTACTATTATCGACGATATCTTCGATTCTCGTTTAGATTGTTTCGGCTAGAAATCACTCGATCTCAAATCCGAACTTCGGGCTGCATACTGCTAAGCTGAAGCTTAGAAAAATCATAACTTCCTCATACGAAGTCATATTTGGACGTTGTTTTTATGCACGCTCTCGGTTTAACGAACTCTACGACTTTCGTTTAGATCAGTAGGGCTAAATATCGCTCTATCGTAAATTCACTATTTACGTCGCGCTGTCTCGTGCCGGTTCTGTCGCGAAACTTCGACATGTCATAACTTGTTCGTTATAACTCGGTTTTCGGCATTCTTTATATTTTTTGGAAACCTTGCCACGACCACCACAACTTAGTTAAGATTATTCATTCTAAGTAATCTTTTATCAAAAAGTCATTTTTGACGCTTATCGTCACTAAATTGTCTAGCCCGGATCTACGGGCTTTACTTTTATCTCCCCCTTAGGATGATTAGGTCCCGGAATCATCAACGAAAATAGGGCTTGTATAATGATTCCATATTTTATCTTTTCATCCTAGGTAACTTCTATTTTTCTTCGAATGAGTATTTAACTCTAAGGCTTCCTGACTGCAGACGATGCTCAATCTTGCATCTGCTTTTCGTACTATGCTGGACTTTCAATCGTAACTTTCGAGTTACAAAGCAATTCCTTATTGAGGACTCCTTCTTCTTCTTAGGATAAATACTTTCCTTTATCTATTGTAACAGACCGATGGGTCATGTTCTAATGACCTTTCATCGTATAATACAACGCTTAGACTCAAGTCTCTTAGAGTCAAGTTCCGAAATGGAATATACCTTCCTTCATAATCTAATGTGATATAATCACATCTTAACTTGTAGCATTTCTAGCTACGAACCTATTTAACAACGAGCGCGATGCTATCGGTTGCATTGATTTCAATCTTCTGACCGCAGTCAGATGCTACTTCGAACTTGGTTCTCGGAACCACGTAACAACTCATCGTAGTCGGACTCAATTTGATATGACCACTAGGGTCGGAATAACAACCATCTTACTAGTCATTACCGAAACAATGGTAGTGACTTACTTGAATAAACAGAATCAATTACTAGTTTCTCGGTAACCTTGCGACTTTCCCTGATCCAAGTGTGAGTCTTGTGCTTCCGGTAGCATAGATCTCTACTACCATTCACACCTACTCATACTCGTCCCAAGTATTGTCTCTCAGTCTAACCAAGTCACTATACAAAAATCACACAATCATTTAACACATCAGGTATCAAAAACAGTAAATATCACATAGATATCAAAACCAGGGTTTATATTATAACTTGAAACGATTACACAAAAATTCAAGTTCATCCTATTCTATGCCTCTAACAGGCTACATCATAAGTTACTATTCGCACAGCTATTTCATAACTTGATCCTTGGATATAAAATCCTTATCCTTGATTCGCTTCGTCGAGGATCATGTGGAATGCCCTTGGCTGTGGCGGTGCGTTTTTCTTTGGGCAGTCTCTAGAAACATGCCCTTCTTCGTTACACCCGTAGCACACCTTTTTGTTGGATGTGCACTTGTCGGCGTAATGCCCTGTCTTCCCACATTTGTAGCAAGTCATCTCCTCACTACACTTCCCGAAGTGTTTCTTTTTACACTTCTCGCACCACTTAGCTTCATCTCTTTCCCCAGATTTCGAGAATTTGCTTTCTTTGTTGATCACTGAAGATCCCTCATGCTTCCTTTTCTCTCCAACTTCATCTCTCTCCAGACCTTTCTCTCTTATCTGAGTCTTGACATTCCTAGCAACCCAGATGGCAACATTCTTTATATTTTTTGGAAACCTTGCCACGACCACCACAACTTAGTTAAGATTATTCATTCTAAGTAATATTTTATCAAAAAGTCATTTTTGACGCTTATCGTCTCTAAATTGTCTAGCCCGGATCTACGGGCGTTACAATATGTCTACTTAATCAAGCTAAGTCAGAGACTTTCGATAGGTTTAAAGAGTTTAAACAGGAAGTAGAGAATCAATTGGGCAGGAACATTAAGATGCTTCGATCCGATCGTGGTGGTGAGTATCTTAGTACAGAGTTCCTCGACTATCTTAAGGAATGTGGGGTTGTCTCACAATTTACACCTCCCAGGACACGACAGTTGAATGGTGTAGCTGAGAGGCGTAATCGAACCTTGTTAGACATGGTTCATTCCATGATGAGTCAAGCATCACTACCACTCTCATTCTGGGGGTATGCCTTAGAGACTGTCGCCCATATCCTTAATCTGGTCCCTACAAACAAGGTTGCCAAAACAACTCACGAGATGTGGACTGGAAAAGTTCCTAGTCTAGCCCACATCAAGATTTGAGGTTGCGAAGCTTTCGTGAGACGCGAGACTCATGATAAGCTCGAACCTCGAAGTGAGAGGTGTATTTTCATCGGCTACCCACAGAAATCCTTTGGTTACCTCTTCTACAGACCTAGTGAGAATGTGGTCTTTGTAGCAAGGAGGGGTGTCTTTCGAGAGAGAGAGAGAGAGAGAGAGAGAGAGAGAGAGAGAGAGAGAGTTCATAAGCCATGGAAACAGTGGGAGGCAAATTGACCTTGAAGAAATTCAAGAGTCGAGTGGTGAAGGAACCTCAAACCCTAGCAGTCAACTTGAGGAGGAAACTCCTGTTGATCCAATTGACAAGTCTGTACCTCTGAGGCGTTCCACAAGGGTTAGGAATACACCTGAGCACTACTATGGTTTCCATATTCCTGCAGAAGGTGAGACACTTATCAGTGATGAGACACTGGTAAGTCTGGATGAACCTAACAGCTATGCGGAAGCCATGGCAGCCCCCGAGTCTGCTAAATGGAAAGAGGCAATGGACAGCGAGATACAGTCCATGTATGACAATCAAGTTTGGAACTTGGTTGACAATGTACCAGGTCGTAAGACAGTTGGGTGCAAATGGATCTTAAAGAAGAAGACCGACATGGATGGTAATGTACACACTTATAAGGCACGACTGGTTGTAAAGGGATTTTCTCAAACTCCGGGAGTTGATTATGATGAGACCTTTTCACCAGTAGCCAAAATTAAGTCTATTAGGGTATTATTAGCCATTGCTGCATTTCATGACTATGAAATATGGCAAATGCATGTCAAAACCGGTTTCCTTAATGGAAAGTTGGTTGAGGATGTTTACATGAGTCAGCCTGAGGGTTTTGTCAGTATAGAGAACCCTAATAAAGTGTGTAAGCTTGAAAAATCCATCTATGGATTGAAACAAGCACCTTGCAGATGGAATCTTTGCTTTGATGAGAAAGTCAAAGAGTTTGGCTTTTCGAGGAGTGAAGATGAATCTTGTGTGTATGTCAAGGCTAGTGGGAGTATAGTTAGCTTTTTGGTACTGTATGTGGATGACATACTACTCATAGGAAATGACATCCCAACCTTGCAGGAAGTGAAGTCGTGGCTTGGGAAGTGTTTCGCTATGAAAGACCTAGGAGAAGCTGCCTATATTCTAGGGATAAGGATTCTGAGAGACCGGAGTAAAAGACTAATTGGACTTAGTCAGGGTACCTACTTGGATAAGGTGCTGAAGAGGTTCAACATGCAAGATTCCAAGAAAAGGAGAGTTACCCATCCAGAGTAATGCTAGATTGAGTAAGACTCGGAGCCCGAGTACCGAGGTTGAGATAGGAGAAATGAGTCGAGTACCTTATGCTTCAGCTGTAGGCTCGATCATGTATGCTATGACGTGTACTCGTCCTGATGTAGGCTTTACTTTGAGCATGGTTAGCAGGTATCAGGGGAACCGTGGTAAGGCTCACTGGACTGCAGTAAAGAACATTCTCAAGTACCTGCGGAGGACTAAGGACTGGGTCCTTACCCTTGGTGGGAGTGATGACTTGAGAGTTGTAGGGTATAATAATGCTAGCTTCCAGACTGATAGGGATAATTTCCGCTCACAGTCGGGCTGGGTCTTTACCTTAAACGGAGGAGCAATTTCTTGGAAAAGTTCCAAGCAGGAGACAGTGGCTGATTCAACTTGCGAATCATAGTATATAGCGGCAAGCGACAGCAAAGGAGGCGATATGGCTAAAGAACTTCATTGGTGACCTTGGAGTTGTACCAGCTATAAAGGAGCCCATAGAGATTTTCTGTGATAGTGAAAGTGCAGTTGCCTTTGCAAAGGAACCAAGGGATCACGGAAGATCCAGACACATTGACAGAAAATACCATTTCATCAGACATCGAATAGAGGAAGGACTCCTAGCGGCAAAGAGGGTATCATCGGATGAGAACCCGGCAGATCCCCTCACGAAGGGACTGGGTAGGGTTAAGCATCTCCAGCATGCAAGGAGCATAGGGCTGAAGGATGATATTAGTTTTAGTAGTTAGATAATTTTGAAATTTGTAAAGTGTAATTGACATTTGATGATGAATAAAAGTTGTGTTTATTTATGAGTAAAGTGTTGCTATCTTTTGTCAATCGTTTACTATTATTTCTTTTGCATGTTTTGACTTCCAGAATATTTATGTTGTGTTTTACATATTATTCAAATTATCCACAGTCAGTCATATGTTGGAAATATATATGAATTAAGACTTTCATGAGTTGGTTGTAGAGGTCTAAGATGTTGGACATGGCCTCAACACTCATGAGTGCTCATAAGTTTTGAGTATTGGATTCAACCCACGCTCGCTGGTATCACTTCATGGACTTTATCTCGAGTGATCGCGAGACGGTAATATCATATAAGTCTTTAAACCTAGAGATATGTCTTGTTGTCTATGAGTTGGTTATACATTGATCGTGCGAAAACGCATTGGTAACTCGATGTTATAAAACGTGCGTTTGTGTGTGATTTAACAAGTAGTAGAACAAGCATATGAGTTGAAGTTTATCTGTTCCTTCTTGGATTAGAAGCGATATCTGGGCCCCTCGATGATTTTGTTTTGACCTATGTACCGAGCCCGGTCAGAACTAAGTTGATGTGTTCAAGTAAGTTCTATGTCAAACAAATTGGAAATCGGGAAACAAACAGCTGGACAAAAGTAAGACATTGTTCCATGTATTTCTCCGGGTGATATCTAGAATAGAGGATTATATGATCACTTATCTTAAATGGCGTATCATCATCTTCTCAGTTCCGAGAGACCTTGAAAAGAGCTACGATTGTTGATCGGTTCCTGAAGTCATACTTGCAGTTATAGTTATTAGACTTATCCAAGTGGGAGAATGTTGGATAAGGTGTCTAAGTCCATAACTATTTCTGGTATGTACTTTACCCGACCCGGCATGGTCCATTTGGGTTGCATGGATTCATGCAATTGGTTAGACTAAAATGAGAGAAATAACACTTATGGTTTATAAATATATTATAAGTTCTAATATATTAATAATATTATTTAGTTAGTATTGATCAAGAATTAATCTAGAATTAATTAAGTGATCAAAAAGAGACTAATTAAATATATGGGTTGATTGTGTAAATCATCCATACTTGTATAGTGGGCTAGATGCTCCATGGATTATCTAGTTGGGCTAAGGTCCATAGGATGGTCCATGGATGCTCCATGGGAGTTACAAACCCATGGTTCATGGAAATGAAGAGCCATGTTACATTAGGGTTTACATGGTGTAACCCTAATGCAACATACTATATAAGCATACCCATAGCAACCAAAATCGGCTACACTAGTGAGACAAGAGGGCAAGGCTGATTTCAAGTGTTAGATAATTCTCTCAAAAAGTTTATTCCAAAAAGCATTTGGTGTTGTGTGAAACATTTGAGGCATCACACTTGGGGTGGTAGGCTCTCAAGGTTTTCAAGGAATCAAAACAACAAGGTATGTAATTCTAGCCATCTTTTATGTTTAAAGTTCCCCATGTATGCTAGATAGGATTATGAACCTTGGAAAAAGTATTTTGCATGTATTTTAGACAAACATATATCCAAGGTTTTCTAGGGTTGCATGTACACTTAGGAGTGTTAGAATGCTCAAAACCCATCAGAACTATGGATCATAAGCCCACATATATAAAAATGAATGATTTACATAATCAATCCCCATATATTTAGTTAGTCTCTTTTGATCACATAATTAATTCCAAATTAATTCTTAATCAATACTAATTAAATAATATGATTTCATATTAATATATTAGAACTTATAATATATTAATAAATCATAAAAATCCTTTTCTCACAAAAGTCTATCCAAATTGTTCCGATGCCATGCAACCCAAATGGACCATGCCAAATCGGGTCAAGTACATACCAATTATAGTTATGGACTTAGACAGTAATCCATCACCTTCGACCTATAGTCGAATCCCTTGGGTTTCTTCCCTGAAACCCCAATCGTCTGCTCAGTCTCTGCCTTCGTCTTCCTGAGGTGCTCTAGATTAATCTCCCTTTCCCTCGCCCTCGCAATCATAGATTCCAGTTTCGGGCATGCTGAGTAGCTGATATGCTCCCGAATGTCAGCTCTCAATATATCATGGTACCGGGTCTTCTTCATCTCTTCGTCACCTGTATACTAAGGTACCAATAAGGCCCTCTCCCTGAACTTGGCGGTAATCTCTGCCACTGACTCTGTAGTCTGTCTCATCTCCATAAAATCCCTTGCCAGCTGTTGAAGCTCCACAGCCGGTACGAACTCAAGCCTAAATTTGGTCCCAAAGACTGACCAGGTTATAGCCTCAATGGCTGGGGCTCCTAATGAATCACTGACTGCCTCCCACCAGTCTCTAGCCCTATCCCTCAAACATCTTGCAGCAAACCGGACCTTCGACCCCTCAGAGAAGTAACTCATCAGCTATGCAGACTCGATGTCTGCAATACATCTCCTGGCCACAATGGAGTCCTTCACCCCATGGAAATCCGGCACACCACTCCCCCTGAAGTCCTTGAAGGACAGTGTGCGCGACCCGGACTGGCTGGGTGCCGTGTCGCTCCTGAACGCCCTGAGGCGATCCTCCATTAGCTCGATGATCCCTTCCTTAATCGAACAGAAAATAACTGGGGTCGCCTCAAGGATGCCTCTCGTGATCTCTGAAGCGATAAACTCGTGCAGCCCATCATCAACCGGCTCGGATCCCGCCCCCGAACTTGAACCTGAACCTGACCCCAACCCTGATCCTCCTGCTCTGTGACGTGTCACCACCATTCTAAACAAAACACATAACTTTTCAGGCTCATACATAACCTCGAGAGGTCTCACATACTATAAGTTTCCTGGTTCCATCTCGACCCTCCTTGACTTGAGTACGGATCCTCTGCTTCCTGTAGTACGGGCCCATACTACCTTCCACATCTATCCATACTTTCCTTAAGGATTGCCTTGACTTCACCAAGTCCTTTCTACTACTACTACTACTTAATGCACTCATCTCATCCTAGGCTCTCCCTAGGGTAACTCTCCAAACCACTCTCTGCCATCAGCTGCATAGGGAATCCCTGCTACCTTTACCTAACTAGCTCGCGAATACCATTACATATCACTAAGACCAGATAATTCTTTGAATGAGAGGTCCTACACTACAACGGTTAGACTCAAACAAGAGCTGCAAGATAGGGCTAGACCTAACCTTATGAAATTATTTAGTCCTCGCAATGTGTAACTTAATGTATTCATTTATTAGTTTGCCAAAAATAACTAGAATTCCCATAAGCACAAAGCAAGCAGCATTCGGGCATTGAGCAACCCAAACCAAGCATACTCTAATTAGGCTATCATATCACTGACTAATCATTTCTAGCATGATTCTCAATAAGCACATATAGCAGGCACATACGACATCTTCCTAGATCCTTAGCCCTAATATAGAATGCAATCGTCATAATCATATCATATATCAAAACAAACATGTATGGGTACTTTGGGGAAAACTTACTTGAGCTCGGCTGATCGCACGCATCACACATGTTGTTCTGTTCCTGTTCTTTTCTCTTTCAAAATTCTTTTCAGAATTCCTTTTTATAAAATGATTTTTCGTTTCAAAATTTTCATACCAATTCCTCAGTTTGAGTCCAAACACACCCGAGAGTGTGCCCGAATCCCTCAAACCAAGGCTCTGATACCAACTTGTAACATCCCAAATTTCGAGACCAAAAATTTCATTTTTGACATACTGGTTTATAAAACGATTTATAAGAAAACATCACTAAGTTAATTCATTTCATAAAACCATGGATCACATGTCACAAAACCATAACATCAAATAGTAACAATTTCAGAGTACAAATCTAAAGAATCACATATGTAGAAAATCATGTGTGCGATGCGTTGCTACTGTGCCGGCTTCTTTCCCCTGGAAGAAGGGGGACCTGAAACAAAAACTAAAACCGTAAGCATGAAGCTTAGTGAGTTCCCCCATCATACCACATACCATACAAACACATACTGTCAGGCATATCGGGGTGCCCAACCTACCCCTGCCAGGCATATCTGGGTGCCCGACGTACCCTACTGAGCATACTGGGTGTTCAACCTACCCCTTGTAAGACATACCGGGGTGTCTGACCTACCCCTTCCAGTTTATCTCAACCAGTTCCGGGGACTATTTCACCCCTACCACTACTACATAATAACATAACATATCATATTGCTAGGCATGCATGGGTACTGACTACCCCTTCGGTATCTTTCAACTGGTATCCGGGGACTATCCACCCCTACTATTACTAACATGTATAACAGAGCATCCTAGCACATAAAGCATATCAAATAGTGGAAAACCTGACAATTATCACGAAGACAATCATCTCATACTACATTTCCTACTAGTGGGCCGACATTGTGGCCTTAGACCCACTTCTATTGGAAGGTAACTCACCTCGATGTCGTATAGTAGCTGAACTCTCCTCGGTGCCAGGATCTACTCCTCTCAAACCCCTACACATAACAATTCCTTTCAATTACTCTTCCATACTCATAACCCATTTCAAGGTTCAACTCAGGTCAAAGTCAAAGTCAAGGTCAACACCCTGGTCAAAGTCAACATCCTAGTCAAAGTCAACATCCTGGTTGACTCAACTCGCCGAGTTGGTTCATCAACTCGTCGAGTTCCTGGGTCCATAAAACTCTGGGTTTTCGACCCTACTCGTCGAGTTCGTGCATAAACTTGTTGATTTCTCCTTCATACAAGTCGAGGCATTTCACTCACAACTCGCCGAGTTCATCCTTGAAATCATCGAATTCATCTTCATCTCAGTTGGGAGATTTTCCCTTTACTCGTCGAGTTCATCCCTGAACTCGTCGAGTCCTATGATCTTCGAGTCCAAAAACCAAGTCCAACTCGCTGATTCCTCTCCTAGACTCAACGGGTTCACTCAGAACCAGAAAGGTTGGGGGAACCACGACCCGAGTCGCCGAGTCGTATGAACAAATCGTCGAGTCCCCCATATTCCAAATCCATACAGTCGATTTTACTCGAGCTCAATGCATCCAGAACCTAGATCTAGCCTTCTAGGGTCGATATAATACGTAAAGTCATGAACTTTACGTCCCTGCATGGGTCTTCAAGCTTAAAAGACCCAAAAATGAAGTCTACAAGTTGCATGGGACTCGCATGGCCATAAAGTTGGCACCTATATGCCATGGGAACCCTCAAAGGTTCAAGATCTGGAGTTTGAACGCCATTGATACACCCAATCCCGAATGTGGTTTCAATAAGACTTAGAAATCACAAAAATGGCACACAAAATCTCAAGAACACTTAAAAATCGATTAGGGTTTCGTGGAGAGGGTCTGGAGGTGATGGAGGCTGGAGTGGAAGCCACTTAAGGTGTTTAAATAGGGTGCAAAACCTAAAATTTAGGGTTGCATCCAGGCGGCTCTACTCGTCGAGTCGAAGCTCTCGACACGTCGAGTAGGTGACTTAAGCCCCGCATCCAATTCCCATCCTACTCGACGAGTTGGGCCTCCAACTCTTCGAGTCCCTTCATAATCATAAATAACTTTTATTTAAAATACGTACCATGAATCTGGGTGTTACAGGAAGTGTCATACACCAATTTATTGCTGGGAGGTCGGTCATAGGGTTATGGGGAAGACTAAGGTGGTCCTTTAGACAATAGAGCTCATGTAAAAGATGAGGCAAAAATTGCAAATGACTCAGAGTTGGTAGAAAGATTTTTCTCCACAGACGAAGGTCCGAGTTAGAGTTTAAAGTCTGGGAAATGGTTTTACTAAAGGTGTCACCGTGGAAGGTTGTTATACGCTTCATGAAGAGGGGAAGATTGGGGCCCCGATTTATTGGACCATTCTGAGTGGTGGCTAGGGTAGGCAAGGTAGCCTATCGATTGGATTTGCATGAGGAGCTTAGTTAGATTCACAACACCTTTCATGTTTTTATGTTTCGAAAGTGTGTAACTAATGATTCAGTAGTGGTTCCTTTTTTTGATATTTAGGTTAATGAGCATCTAAACTATATTGAGAGACCAATGAAAATTTTGGATAGAAAGACAAAGACTCTGCGCAACAAATTGGTGAACCTGGTGAAGGAGTAGTGGAAGCACCAGGAGGGTTCTGAATGGATGTGGGAGACGGAGAACAATAAGAGAGAACATTACCCCGAGTTATTTGCAGTGGCAAACTTCAAGGAGGAAGTCTGATTCAAGTGGGGGAGAGTTGCAACACCCCGATCCATAGGTACTTCACTTTTTCACTTTTTGGCATTTTAGGATTTTTGCCACGTCGTGGTGGAGACACCATCACATGTTGAATCACGATAAGATCACGTGTTCATTTAAGCCGCCAAGGCGTGGCAGTATATGGCCACGACATGGCAGCTGGTAAATGAAAAACCCTATTTTCTAGGATTTGCTCCTTATTTAAAGGAATGAGGAGGCTAGGGTTTTCTCACCCTCTGTAACAATCGGTTATTTTGGGTCAATAAAAGTCAATAAGATTCACACTAGTTCAAACAAAGCTTACACTAGTTCGAACAAAAGGCTAATACTTAATTTAAATTATAATATATATATATATATATATATATATATATATATATATATATATATATATATATATATATATATATATATATATATATATATATATATATCGGTTTACAGAATCTTACCCCAAAGCAAAACCGAAAACCCTCATCCCATTTCAAATCTTCATCATATCCTTCATGTCTTCAATCTTTTTCCTCAAGAACACAAGAACATCCTTCAAACATTCATATTTCACCCAAGAACACCAATAACTCATCCAAATAATTCCCAAGTGATTTTGTAAGTATTTCTTACATAATCTGGTGTTGTCTAACACTTTAATTAACTATTTCGCTAATTTAAATATGATTACGTGTTTAAGTATTATTAGGATACTGCTATTTTCGCGTACATTAGCCCGATGATCGTCACTATCACTACGCTATAAAAACACGAACACACACTAGAGGTGAGTTCATACCCCTACATTTTCACTATTTTTCAATGTTTTTAGGGGGGGGGGGGGAATACAAGTATAACACAAGAAATCTTGTGTTAGCATTCAAACGATTTCGAACTATTTCAAACCATTTGCAATTGTTTCAAACTGTTTAAATACATTTATCAATATATATATATATATATATATATATATATATATATATATATATATATATATATATATATATGTGTGTGTGTGTGTGTGTGTGTGTATAATTAAGGTTCAACAAACTTAGAATTGGCAATTCCGCCTTAAATCCTGTTCCTTGTCTGGTTGTGGGTTTAGGGTAGAATTACTTATTTGACTGTCTTTTCACTTTTACTTATATATGTTGTAAATATATATGAATATAAAATATATTTCATTATATTGTTAAACCTTTTGTAACATGTCGAGCAAAATGATATTTTCACAAATATTTTATTACCGCTTCATACGCACTATTAAAATTACAAAGGTTTGCACTATATACAGAACATAAATATAAACTATAATAGGTATAGTTTGGAGAATACTACACTATTTTCTAAATTCAAGAATCGTTACAAGAAAATACTTTTAAATTATAATAGGTATAGTTTGGGAAACACTACACTATTTTACTAGTTCAAGAACACTATACAGGAACAAGTATATAAACTATAACAGGTATAGTTTATGGAATATACGGACTATTTCATTATTTCAAGGATACACTACTAAAATAATTATTTAAGCATAATTATTTTACATTACAAGTACACTACTACAAGGTAATACATACATTTTCAAGTACAATAGAATTCTAGAACACTATACGTAAACTAGTTAATGTAGGATTGTGAGACACTACTTCATTGTACCCACTAGATTACAGGTTAAAGTCCTAAAAATATAATCAGAGTCTCCTGGAGGGAGAGCGTGAATTTGTGTATAGATCTATACGGGACTGATAATCCCGCACCTAAGCTGCTTGCAACAGCTAGACCGGTAGGTTCTGGGTGACAAATGTCATAACATTCCGACGCCTGAAGAACGTTGTGGAGGCCACTAGTCATTTTAGCATGGTTATAAGAAACTCACAATAATATCAACTAAAACATTTGTTTACGGGGTTAACACTACTTCAAGGGTTTTATTTTAATAAAAAGACTACAATGCACTGCTTTACACTACAACATGTGGATTACAGGCATTCATACAAAGGGTTTTCATACAAACACTACTATGATATACTACTTTTCTAGTACCGTGAAATATACATTTCAGAAAGGGCCATTGAAGTTGATTTCTATGATTTCATGGTGTGTACACTTGGGTTATATATAAATAATCTCCGATAGGCAGTAGAATGTGTGATATCCGTTTTATTTCCTGTTTCTTGTTTGGCTGTGGACTTAGAGCAGATCCACACAGTCGATTATCTGATCGATATTGATTACATATAATTTTTATACACTAAGGAATCATAGGGGGAAACAGGTATGGGTCATAACACTACATACAAGTAAAGTACACTACTCACTAGCACAGAATATACTTTTCTGGGAAAACAATTACCCATATGGTTTTATTCACTAATAAAACTACAAGTATACTATTACAGAGTACACTAATATACATACATTTTTGATCTTAAGGCCTAAGACTACATTACATTAACTACATAAAATATAGGATTTTTCTGGGAGAACAGACTATCAATTTACAGGAAATCAAGAAAGACTTCTAAAACAAAATACTTATGAACTCACCAACTTAAATGTTGATACACTTTCAAAACCACTTGTATTCTCAGGGAACCAGTAGACAGGTACACCCGCAGGTTTTGAGAATACGGAGCTTTATAGATTCGTGTCTTTTATATTTTTGCTATACACTTTTGGTGTCATAAAAACAATATTTTAACACAATGTAAATACTATTATATCAATGTAATGCTTGTTGTTTGCTTTGATTACTATTATACAACTATTGTGATACTGTTCATGATGTCCTCCGCCCCCGAACCTTTCCACCGTTCCGGTTTGGGGGTGTGCCTCCCTCAACCTCCTTAAGATCTGAGAAACCCTAATCTCATTCCTCCTTTATTTAATCCCCTTTTGGTTTTCTTTGAAGCCATTGAAGGAATAAAGAAGAAGAAGTGAGCTAAGAAGCAACAAGGAAGTTCTCATCCTTTGTTATAGCCGCTTCTAGACCTTTGTAAGTGTGCAAGACTCGATTTTTATCATGATAGGTTGTTAGCTCTCTAATTTTGTCCCTAAATCTTCATGTTCTTGTTGGTTGAAGTGGCGATATCTCATAAAGTTTGCATCTTTATGAATCTCTATGCCATAAGTAACATAACCAACATTTGGAGCAAGCTTCAGATCACGTAGAAAATATTTTAGCTCAGTCATGTGCATGGAACAAACAGTATAAACATATCATATTGTATCTTGTTGCAAAGCTTAAAAATCCTCCAAAATTAGTGTGTTTTGGAGTTTTTAGGCTCCGAGTTAGTTTTAGGGACTTGGCATGGGTTTTGGACTTGGTTTATGATTTTTGAACAACTGGTATCCCGGAAGGCTTTTTCCGAGATTCTTTTGGAAAGATATAGAATGTCAAGGTCTTTTCATTTATCCGAAACTCATACTCAACCATTGGTTATTCACACACTTCTTTCTTTCGAGGAACAGTTTTCTGAGATATTGTTGGAAGAACTATTTTTAGAGGTGTTTCAGTTGAGTTTTCAGATTTCTTAACTTTGCATTAAAATTTTTGGTTTGAACCTTTAAAGGCTTCTGAACAGTAGTGTTGTGAGCATCTTTTCCTTTGTTTACTACATTCGTAGGCATATTTGATTTCAGAAATTGTTTTGGTTTAAAAATCAAGCAATCCGAGGTAGCATTAAACACAGAAGAAGAAAACACAGAAGAAGAAACTGTATGAGGAGAGCCAATTTTGTTAGATGAGATGTCAACAGTAACATTTTTAATACAACTATTGACAAGTTTTTTATGAACATCCAAATTAGCAGGAATAGATGACTTCTTAAGAACGTTAACATGCATGAAGGTATTATGATTCCTAGTGGCTGGACTGACATTTTGAGACACTTTCTTCTCAGATTTCAAAAGGTTTCTTCTGACATTCAGGTGATGACCTGGAAGTGTGTCCAATCGATGGATTGTCGAAACGAGGCTTAATTTGCACTAGAGTTGTTTTGGGACTACATTAATGTTTGTGATACAGGAATCAGATGAGGTGTCGTTATCAGTCTAAAGTTCTATATCACTATCAAAAGACGCCCAAAACAAATTGAATTGGTCTGAGTCATATCTGTTTGTCTCAGGAATGATTTCGTCAACAACACAATTGTTAGGAGGACCAGAGTTCGAAATGGCAACGCTAGTACTACTTATGCTAAGTGAAGTTTCCAAAGACAGATTTGGGTCCAGGGATGTCAGATGTGGAAATTTCATGGAATCAGGACGTTTAATAGTGATTGGTTTGAACTCAGGAATTAACGATTTATATTTATCCAAGGTGTCATGAAGGGATGGCAATTGTAACAACCGGATTTACAGGGACATTATTGTGTATGTTAATCTTGAGATTTGAGGAGGGACTCGACGAGTTGAGGGACCAACTCGCCGAGCCGAGTCGAGATTGCCGCGTGGATTTAATGAGCGGACTCGACGAGTCCGAGGATGGACTCGCCGAGTAGGTACTGGGCAGAGAAAACCCTAAGTTCCGGGGTTGGAGCCTATTTAAAGGAACTTATGACCTTGGGTGCGCCTCATATCTCTTGTGAGAAACCCTAAATCGCCATTGGAGCCAAAGAAGAGTTCTTGTGATGAAATCAAGTAATTTTGGTGTGGTTTTTCAAATGAAGTGAAGGGATTCAGCTTGAAGGACCAAAGGAGGTTGTTATTCTGAGACATCTAAGCAAGGATCTCCATTTTGAGGTAGTATTTCGCCCCTTCCTTCTGTTTTGTGTAAAATCCTTGAATCTAGGGTTTTCTTTACCCCTTTCTTGGATAGTATATGATGCATACGAGGTCCCAATGTGGAATAAGCTTTAGATCTGGACCTTAAGAGGTCCAGAGAGTCCCAATCTTCCAGCTTTATTCAGTCCCTTTAGGGTTATGGATCTAGGTTGCCATTTTAGGAGCTATTTCTTCATATAAGGGCATAATAGTGTTGCATGAGCTTAAAGATTGAACCTTTACGTGATTATTGGGTGTAAGAAGGTCATATCTATAAGTTAGAGAAACAGATCTGACCTCAGAAGGTCTTTTGAGTGCTGTCATGGAGGGAACTCGTCGAGTCCATATGGGGACTCGACGAGTCGAGTTGGGTTGCCCCACGATTCGTGACCAGTGGTAACCCGTCGAGTGAAAGGTTAACTCGACGAGTTGAGTGAGGCTTTTTGAGGATTCAGAGGACACTCATGGACTCGCCGAGTCACTAGAGTGCACTCGACGAGTCTGGTCAAAGTCTGACCGTTGACTTCAGTTGACCATGGGGTTTTGGTCAAGCTGATTCGAGAGAGGTCAGGTAGGGGTAGAATAGTCTTCTACCCATTCTTTAGAGATGAGGACAATAGAAAAGTATTGATTATAGATGTTATCATTTTGATAGGAGGAGGCTAGGTCGGGTTATCGAGTACGAGAGGGTATCCGACATCATGCGAGGTGAGTCTTCTCACTATACTTTACCTTGAATGGTAAGTAGAGTTATGTGACAGGGTATCTTGTATGTTATGTATGTGATGTGTTGCACTGCATTATTTTTATGTGATTTATGCTGTGTGTATTCTAGAGTTTACAGAGTTAGGACCGGAAGGTCCACAGAGTTAGGACCAGAGGGTCCACAGAGTTAGGGCCAGTGGGCCCACAGAGTTATAGCCTCGAGTGGCTAATATGTGTTATATGAGGTATTCTGGGGAACTCACTAAGCTTTGTGCTTACCGTGTTATGTGTTATATGTTTTAGGTTTTCTCAGGATCGCGGGACGGCACCGACTTGATTGTACACACCAGAGAAAGCGTTATATTTTGAGGATGCTGGATAATTAATGGAGTTGTGCTTGTAATATGAATAAACGAGATTTCTGTAAAATATGTTATGAAAAGTATGTGGCTTTAAAATGAAAAATCTGTTTGAAAAATTACGGTGTTACAAGTTGGTATCAGAGCCTTGGTTTGAGGGATTCGGATGCGCCTTCGGGTAAATCTGGACTCAAACTGAGGATTTGAGAAAAATTTTCAAAGAAATAATTTTTCTAAAGCGAGCAACAGTTTCTAAAAGAATACGAGTTGGAACAGTGTGTACAATCAGCCAGAGCCCGAACAACGATTTCCCAAAATACCCTTACGTTTGTATTATGAGATATTTATGAGATATGCTATGAGATATTATGCATGCTAGAGATAGGCTAGGTATTTCATATGTTAGGACTAGAGTGGCCTGATTTGTGATGCCTTAGCCTAGGAATTACTGTTATCTGTGATGTGCTGAGTAAGAGTATCCAGCAGGAATCCCCTAGAGAGGGATTTGAGTAGAGGAGTAATCTAGGAGAGATACCTAGATAAGCATTTGAGGAGTCTACTGAGGGAGTAGTCAGATGCCTGCGTGGGGTATAGTTGCTTGGGTTCGGTGGTATCCTTTGAGTATGAGTAGAGCAAGTGGGTAATGACCTAGAGTGGTTATGCATGTTGGTAGAGATGATTCGATGCCCGAATGCTGCTTGCTACGTGCTTTGTGGAACTCTTGATGATGAGAGTCAGCTACTAAGTGAATATGACGATATTCAGGAGGTGGATGGTTGGCATCATAAGGAGTTCTTCAGCAGCTGATGGCGGAGAAGTGTGAGAACCTAGGAAGAGCCTAGGAAAGGGTGACCCTAGTCAGATGAGTACGCTGACAGAGTAGGATATTTCGCAGAGGAGCGAACACGCATGACGGGGTTGGTGATTGAGAAGGTCGAGCAGCTACTTAGGAACTCGGGGATGGTCCATGTGGAAAGTATGGGTAGATGTGGCAGGTAGTATGGGCCCGTACTACTGAAAGTAGAGGACCCATACTTGATACAGGGAACATTCCGGAGGTTTTAAGTAGCAGATCGAGAGGTGATTCCATGGTTCGAGTACCATGATTTGTAGCAGATCGAGAGGTAATTTCATGGTTCGTGTACCATGATTTGTAGCAGATCGAGAGGTGATTTCATGGTTCGTGTACCATGATTTGTAGCAGATCGAGAGGTGATTTCATGGTTTATGTACCATGATTTGTAGCAGATTGAGAGGTGATTTCATGGTTCGTGTACCATGATTTGTAGCAGATCGAGAGGTGATTCCATGGTTCGAGTACCATGATTTGTAGCAGATCGAGAGGTGATGTCATGGTTCGAGTACCTTGATTCGTAGCGGATTGAGAAGAGATAACATGGTTCGGGTACCATGATTCATAGCAGATCGAGAGGTGGCCACATGGTTCGATTACCATGACCCGTGGCAGTTAGTGTTATTGGTTCTACCAGTTATTCCGTGGTGATTGCTTAGACCGAGATCAGAGGTTAAAGAGTATGGGGCTAGAGGGCCATGATGAACGAGTTTTAGTGAAGCATCCCTTAAAAGGTAAATCAAGTTAGCTCCAAGGGATTGTTGGTGAGATGCCAATTGCAGTCGCAAGACTCAAGAATGAGTAGAGATGGTGGTTATGGAGGAATACAGCATGAGTTGAGCAATCAGCCGATGGTGGAGATGTCATTTGCTGTGACCTGAGCGGTGTTATTTCTGTTCCTGTGGGAAACATGTTTTTATGTTTCGAAAGTGTGTAACTAATGATTCAGTAGTGGTTCCTTTTTTTGATATTTAGGTTAATGAGCATCTAAACTATATTGAGAGACCAATGAAAATTTTGGATAGAAAGACAAAGACTCTGCGCAACAAATTGGTGAACCTGGTGAAGGAGTAGTGGAAGCACCAGGAGGGTTCTGAATGGATGTGGGAGACGGAGAACAATAAGAGAGAACATTACCCCGAGTTATTTGCAGTGGCAAACTTCAAGGAGGAAGTCTGATTCAAGTGGGGGAGAGTTGCAACACCCCGATCCATAGGTACTTCACTTTTTCACTTTTTGGCATTTTAGGATTTTTGCCACGTCGTGGTGGAGACACCACCACATGTTGAATCACGATAAGATCACGTGTTCATTTAAGCCGCCAAGGCGTGGCAGTATATGGCCACGACATGGCAGCTGGTAAATGAAAAACCCTATTTTCTAGGATTTGCTCCTTATTTAAAGGAATGAGGAGGCTAGGGTTTTCTCACCCTCTGTAACAATCGGTTATTTTGGGTCAATAAAAGTCAATAAGATTCACACTAGTTCAAACAAAGCTTACACTAGTTCGAACAAAAGGCTAATACTTAATTTAAATTATAATATATATATATATATATATATATATATATATATATATATATATATATATATATATATATATATCGGTTTACAGAATCTTACCCCAAAGCAAAACCGAAAACCCTCATCCCATTTCAAATCTTCATCATATCCTTCATGTCTTCAATCTTTTTCCTCAAGAACACAAGAACATCCTTCAAACATTCATATTTCACCCAAGAACACCAATAACTCATCCAAATAATTCCCAAGTGATTTTGTAAGTATTTCTTACATAATCTGGTGTTGTCTAACACTTTAATTAACTATTTCGCTAATTTAAATATGATTACGTGTTTAAGTATTATTAGGATACTGCTATTTTCGCGTACATTAGCCCGATGATCGTCACTATCACTACGCTATAAAAACACGAACACACACTAGAGGTGAGTTCATACCCCTACATTTTCACTATTTTTCAATGTTTTTAGGGGGGGGGGGGGGAATACAAGTATACCACAAGAAATCTTGTGTTAGCATTCAAACGATTTCGAACTATTTCAAACCATTTGCAATTGTTTCAAACTGTTTAAATACATTTATCAATATATATATATATATATATATATATATATATATATATATATATATATATATATATATATATATATATATATATATATATATATATGTGTGTGTGTGTGTGTGTGTATAATTAAGGTTCAACAAACTTAGAATTGGCAATTCCGCCTTAAATCCTGTTCCTTGTCTGGTTGTGGGTTTAGGGTAGAATTACTTATTTGACTGTCTTTTCACTTTTACTTATATATGTTGTAAATATATATGAATATAAAATATATTTCATTATATTGTTAAACCTTTTGTAACATGTCGAGCAAAATGATATTTTCACAAATATTTTATTACCGCTTCATACGCACTATTAAAATTACAAAGGTTTGCACTATATACAGAACATAAATATAAACTATAATAGGTATAGTTTGGAGAATACTACACTATTTTCTAAATTCAAGAATCGTTACAAGAAAATACTTTTAAATTATAATAGGTATAGTTTGGGAAACACTACACTATTTTACTAGTTCAAGAACACTATACAGGAACAAGTATATAAACTATAACAGGTATAGTTTATGGAATATACGGACTATTTCATTATTTCAAGGATACACTACTAAAATAATTATTTAAGCATAATTATTTTACATTACAAGTACACTACTACAAGGTAATACATACATTTTCAAGTACAATAGAATTCTAGAACACTATACGTAAACTAGTTAATGTAGGATTGTGAGACACTACTTCATTGTACCCACTAGATTACAGGTTAAAGTCCTAAAAATATAATCAGAGTCTCCTGGAGGGAGAGCGTGAATTTGTGTATAGATCTATACGGGACTGATAATCCCGCACCTAAGCTGCTTGCAACAGCTAGACCGGTAGGTTCTGGGTGACAAATGTCATAACATTCCGACGCCTGAAAAACGTTGTGGAGGCCACTAGTCATTTTAGCATGGTTATAAGAAACTCACAATAATATCAACTAAAACATTTGTTTACGGGGTTAACACTACTTCAAGGGTTTTATTTTAATAAAAAGACTACAATGCACTGCTTTACACTATAACATGTGGATTACAGGCATTCATACAAAGGGTTTTCATACAAACACTACTATGATATACTACTTTTCTAGTACCGTGAAATATACATTTCAGAAAGGGCCATTGAAGTTGATTTCTATGATTTCATGGTGTGTACACTTGGGTTATATATAAATAATCTCCGATAGGCAGTAGAATGTGTGATATCCGTTTTATTTCCTGTTTCTTGTTTGGCTGTGGACTTAGAGCAGATCCACACAGTCGATTATCTGATCGATATTGATTACATATAATTTTTATACACTAAGGAATCATAGGGGGAAACAGGTATGGGTCATAACACTACATACAAGTAAAGTACACTACTCACTAGCACAGAATATACTTTTCTGGGAAAACAATTACCCATATGGTTTTATTCACTAATAAAACTACAAGTATACTATTACAGAGTACACTAATATACATACATTTTTGATCTTAAGGCCTAAGACTACATTACATTAACTACATAAAATATAGGATTTTTCTGGGAGAACAGACTATCAATTTACAGGAAATCAAGAAAGACTTCTAAAACAAAATACTTATGAACTCACCAACTTAAATGTTGATACACTTTCAAAACTACTTGTATTCTCAGGGAACCAGTAGACAGGTACACCCGCAGGTTTTGAGAATACGAAGCTTTATAGATTCGTGTCTTTTATATTTTTGCTATACACTTTTGGTGTCATAAAAACAATATTTTAACACAATGTAAATACTATTATATCAATGTAATGGTTGTTGTTTGCTTTGATTACTATTATACAACTATTGTGATACTGTTCATGATGTCCTCCGCCCCCGAACCTTTCCACCGTTCCGGTTTGGGGGTGTGCCTCCCTCAACCTCCTTAAGATCTGAGAAACCCTAATCTCATTCCTCCTTTATTTAATCCCCTTTTGGTTTTCTTTAAAGCCATTGAAGGAATAAAGAAGAAGAAGTGAGCTAAGAAGCAACAAGGAAGTTCTCATCCTTTGTTATAGTCGCTTCTAGACCTTTGTAAGTGTGCAAGACTCGATTTTTATCATGATAGGTTGTTAGCTCTCTAATTTTGTCCCTAAATCTTCATGTTCTTGTTGGTTGAAGTGGCGATATCTCATAAAGTTTGCATCTTTATGAATCTCTATGCCATAAGTAACATAACCAACATTTGGAGCAAGCTTCAGATCACGTAGAAAATATTTTAGCTCAGTCATGTGCATGGAACAAACAGTATAAACATATCATATTGTATCTTGTTGCAAAGCTTAAAAATCCTCCAAAATTAGTGTGTTTTGGAGTTTTTAGGCTCCGAGTTAGTTTTAGGGACTTGGCATGGGTTTTGGACTTGGTTTATGATTTTTGAACAACTGGTATCCCGGAAGGCTTTTTCCGAGATTCTTTTGGAAAGATATAGAATGTCAAGGTCTTTTCATTTATCCGAAACTCATACTCAACCATTGGTTATTCACACACTTCTTTCTTTCGAGGAACAGTTTTCTGAGATATTGTTGGAAGAACTATTTTTAGAGGTGTTTCAGTTGAGTTTTCAGATTTCTTAACTTTGCATTAAAATTTTTGGTTTGAACCTTTAAAGGCTTCTGAACAGTAGTGTTGTGAGCATCTTTTCCTTTGTTTACTACATTCGTAGGCATATTTGATTTCAGAAATTGTTTTGGTTTAAAAATCAAGCAATCCGAGGTAGCATTAAACACAGAAGAAGAAACTGTATGAGGAGAGCCAATTTTGTTAGATGAGATGTCAACAGTAACATTTTTAATACAACTATTGACAAGTGTGTTATGAACATCCAAATTAGCAGGGATAGATGACTTCTTAAGAACGTTAACATGCATGAAGGTATTATGATTCCTAGTGGCTGGACTGACATTTTGAGGCACTTTCTTCTCAGATTTCAAAAGGTTTCTTCTGACATTCAGGTGATGACCTGGAAGTGTGTCCAATCGATGGATTGTCGAAACGAGGCTTAATTTGCACTAGAGTTGTTTTGGGACTACATTAATGTTTGTGATACAGGAATCAGATGAGGTGTCGTTATCAGTCTAAAGTTCTATATCACTATCAAAAGACGCCCAAAACAAATTGAATTGGTCTGAGTCATATCTGTTTGTCTCAGGAATGATTTCGTCAACAACACAATTGTTAGGAGGACCAGAGTTCGAAATGGCAACGCTAGTACTACTTGTGCTAAGTGAAGTTTCCAAAGACAAATTTGGGTCCAGGGATGTCAGATGTGGAAATTTCATGGAATCAGGACGTTTAATAGTGATTGGTTTGAACTCAGGAATTAACGATTTATATTTATCCAAGGTGTCATGAAGGGATGGCAATTGTAACAACCGGATTTACAGGGACATTATTGTGTATGTTAATCTTGAGATTTGAGGAGGGACTCGACGAGTTGAGGGACCAACTCGCCGAGCCGAGTCGCGATTGCCGCGTGGATTTAATGAGCAGACTCGACGAGTCCGAGGATGGACTCGCCGAGTAGGTACTGGGCAGAGAAAACCCTAAGTTCCGGGGTTGGAGCCTATTTAAAGGAACTTATGACCTTGGGTGCGCCTCATATCTCCTGTGAGAAACCCTAAATCGCCATTGGAGCCAAAGAAGAGTTCTTGTGATGAAATCAAGTAATTTTGGTGTGGTTTTTCAAATGAAGTGAAGGGATTCAGCTTGAAGGACCAAAGGAGGTTGTTATTCTGAGACATCTAAGCAAGGATCTCCATTTTGAGGTAGTATTTCGCCCCTTCCTTCTGTTTTGTGTAAAATCCTTGAATCTAGGGTTTTCTTTACCCCTTTCTTGGATAGTATATGATGCATACGAGGTCCCAATGTGGAATAAGCTTTAGATCTGGACCTTAAGAGGTCCAGAGAGTCCCAATCTTCCAGCTTTATTCAGTCCCTTTGGGGTTATGGATCTAGGTTGCCATTTTAGGAGCTATTTCTTCATATAAGGGCATAATAGTGTTGCATGAGCTTAAAGATTGAACCTTTACGTGATTATTGGGTGTAAGAAGGTCATATCTATAAGTTAGAGAAACAGATCTGACCTCAGAAGGTCTTTTGAGTGCTGTCATGGAGGGAACTCGTCGAGTCCATATGGGGACTCGACGAGTCGAGTTGGGTTGCCCCACGATTCGTGACCAGTGGTAACCCGTCGAGTGAAAGGTTAACTCGACGAGTCGAGTGAGGCTTTTTGAGGATTCAGAGGACACTCATGGACTCGCCGAGTCACTAGAGTGCACTCGACGAGTCTGGTCAAAGTCTGACCGTTGACTTCAGTTGACCATGGGGTTTTGGTCAAGCTGATTCGAGAGAGGTCAGGTAGGGGTAGAATAGTCTTCTACCCATTCTTTAGAGATGAGGACAATAGAAAAGTATTGATTATAGATGTTATCATTTTGATAGGATGAGGCTAGGTCGGGTTATCGAGTACGAGAGGGTATCCGACATCATGCGAGGTGAGTCTTCTCACTATACTTTACCTTGAGTGGTAAGTAGAGTTATGTGACAGGGTATCTTGTATGCTATGTATGTGATGTGTTGCACTGCATTATTTTTATGTGATTTATGCTGTGTGTATTCTAGAGTTTACAGAGTTAGGACCGGAAGGTCCACAGAGTTAGGACCAGAGGGTCCACAGAGTTAGGGCCAGTGGGCCCACAGAGTTATAGCCTCGAGTGGCTAATATGTGTTATATGTGGTATTCTGGGGAACTCACTAAACTTTGTGCTTACCGTGTTATGTGTTATATGTTTTAGGTTTTCTCAGGATCGCGGGACGGCACCGACTTGATTGTACACACCAGAGAAAGCGTTATATTTTGAGGATGCTGGATAATTAATGGAGTTGTGCTTGTAATATGAATAAACGAGATTTCTGTAAAATATGTTATGAAAAGTATGTGGTTTTAAAATGAAAAATCTGTTTGAAAAATTACGGTGTTACAAGTTGGTATCAGAGCCTTGGTTTGAGGGATTCGGATGCGCCTTCGGGTAAATCTGGACTCAAACTGAGGATTTGAGAAAAATTTTCAAAGAAATAATTTTTCTAAAGCGAGCAACAGTTTCTAAAAGAATACGAGTTGGAACAATGTGTACAATCAGCCAGAGCCCGAACAGCGATTTCCCAAAATACCCTTACGTTTGTATTATGAGATATTTATGAGATATGCTATGAGATATTATGCATGCTAGAGATAGGCTAGGTATTTCATATGTTAGGACTAGAGTGGCCTGATTTGTGATGCCTTAGCCTAGGAATTACTGTTATCTGTGATGTGCTGAGTAAGAGTATCCAGCAGGAATCCCCTAGAGAGGGATTTGAGTAGAGGAGTAATCTAGGAGAGATACCTAGATAAGCATTTGAGGAGTCTACTGAGGGAGTAGTCAGATGCCTGCGTGGGGTATAGTTGCTTGGGTTCGGTGGTATCCTTTGAGTATGAGTAGAGCAAGTGGGTAATGACCTAGAGTGGTTATGCATGTTGGTAGAGATGATTCGATGCCCGAATGCTGCTTGCTACGTGCTTTGTGGAACTCTTGATGATGAGAGTCAGCTACTAAGTGAATATGACGATATTCAGGAGGTGGATGGTTGGCATCATAAGGAGTTCTTCAGCAGCTGATGGCGGAGAAGTGTGAGAACCTAGGAAGAGCCTAGGAAAGGGTGACCCTAGTCAGATGAGTACGCTGACAGAGTAGGATATTTCGCAGAGGAGCGAACACGCATGACGGGGTTGGTGATTGAGAAGGTCGAGCAGCTACTTAGGAACTCGGGGATGGTCCATGTGGAAAGTATGGGTAGATGTGGCAGGTAGTATGGGCCCGTACTACTGAAAGTAGAGGACCCATACTTGATACAGGGAACATTCCGGAGGTTTTAAGTAGCAGATCGAGAGGTGATTCCATGGTTCGAGTACCATGATTTGTAGCAGATCGAGAGGTAATTTCATGGTTCGTGTACCATGATTTGTAGCAGATCGAGAGGTGATTTCATGGTTCGTGTACCATGATTTGTAGCAGATCGAGAGGTGATTTCATGGTTTATGTACCATGATTTGTAGCAGATTGAGAGGTGATTTCATGGTTCGTGTACCATGATTTGTAGCAGATCGAGAGGTGATTCCATGGTTCGAGTACCAAGATTTGTAGCAGATCGAGAGGTGATGTCATGGTTCGAGTACCATGATTCGTAGCGGATTGAGAAGAGATAACATGGTTCGGGTACCATGATTCATAGCAGATCGAGAGGTGGCCACATGGTTCGATTACCATGACCCGTGGCAGTTAGTGTTATTGGTTCTACCAGTTATTCCGTGGTGATTGCTTAGACCGAGATCAGAGGTTAAAGAGTATGGGGCTAGAGGGCCATGATGAACGAGTTTTAGTGAAGCATCCCTTAAAAGGGAAATCAAGTTAGCTCCAAGGGATTGTTGGTGAGATGCCAATTGCAGTCGCAAGACTCAAGAATGAGTAGAGATGGTGGTTATGGAGGAATACAGCATGAGTTGAGCAATCAGCCGATGGTGGAGATGTCATTTGATGTGACCTGAGCGGTGTTATTTCTGTTCCTGTGGGAAACAGGAGAGGTATTGAGATTTTCGGTTTCCAAGGTTGGGGGTGAGCCCTGTGGGGTAGCTTTGGTTACGATCTTTCATCAAAGTATTTGGGCAGTATGTCTGCCAAGAGGTAATGTTAGAGCATGAGCAGGTTGTCAGCGGGGACTGAGATGATTAAGGACAAGGATACACCCTATTTGAGCATAGTAGGGCATGTATTAGCTGCAGCGGCAGACGATTAAGAAGAGGACATTGGGGCGGTGGCTCTTATTGTCTATGATGAGTATCGAGTGTGGTAATGAGGACTCCACTCTTATTACAACCCACGTGATGGAACGTTGGTTGAAGAGTCGAGGAAGAGGAATATGATAGTTCGTTATTTTCAGACTGAGAGTCGGGGCTACGACTGGACAGTTGAGATGTCTGGTAGTGGGATGTTACGAGATTCTGAAGGACTAGAGGTAGTCATGATGAGAAGTTTCTGAGGATTTCATCGGAGATTCGGGGTATTTGGAATTGTTTGACCTCCATCGGGGAGATTATCGAGCATTGCGTATCACCTTCCAAGAGTAGGTGCGATGTTATTGTTAAAAACAGTCTGTAGGCTAGATTGTTGGCGAACCAATTGGTGATGGTTCGAACCCTGAGTGGGGGAGAACCGGGTACTTTTGAGGAGATCAGAGATTTGTTCAAGAGCGGTTAGAGAACTGGATAGAGAGACCTGCGGTGCGGATTCCTGAGACCAGAGTTATTGGTGGTCAAGGAGAGGTGCAGAGTGAGATAGTACATGTGGTACGTGTTTGAGAAAGGATGAGTGTCTCCACGGAAAGTGGCCGTTGGTCGGAGACCTTGTGTGACAACCGTCAATTTTTGGCCAAGTCAAAGTCAACTAAAGTCAACGAGTCAAACCGGTCAACTTACCTAACCCTTGTACATTAGGGTTTCCATTATGTTTCTTATTGAAAAACTCGCAATCTTAATACAAAGTATCATTTAGAGTTTTCACGTGTTGGGAAATTCTAAACCCTAATCAGGGCAAGTGATGAAACTACTCGATAAAACATTATTCCTTAACCCTCAAGGGCATATAACAATCATAACGAGACTTAACGGGATGTACAAACCTTGCGTTGCGAAGCCAAACACTCAAAAAGGTCACAAAAGAAGTCTCACCCAATCTCTTTCACTCTAACTCTCCCAAAACTCTCTAAGTAGGAGAAATCGCTCCAAGAATGTGAAATCTCTCTCAAATCTCTCCAAGTATGTGAAATCTCTCCCAAATCTCTCTCTGTATGAGAAATCTCTCCAAGAATGTGAAATCTTTCCCAAATCTCTCCAAGTATGTGAAATCTCTCCCAAATCTCTCTCTGTATGAGAAATCTCTCCAAGAATGTGAAATCCCTCCCAAATCGCTCCAAGTATGTGAAATCTCTCCCAAATCTCTTTCTGTATGAGAAATCTCTCCAAGAATGTGAAATCTCTCCCAAATCTCTCTCTCTATGTCAAATCTCTCCAAGTATGTCAAATCTCTCCCAAATCTCTCTCAAAATCTCTCTCGACTTCTTATAATCACTCGGGGCATCCCGGCCCTTAATTTAGTCGAAAACCGCTAAAAAACGGAAGTCTACGCGAAAAACAGCCTTAAGGAGCCGAAACCCCTCTTAGGAGCCGAATCTCTTAGGAGCCGAACCTCTTAGAGTCGAACCTCCTGAGAACCGAAACCCTCTCAACCGAAATGGACCGAGCGCTCTGTCTTTTTCGGTCCCCTGATCATTCCGAACCGAGCCTGACGTTCTGCTCTTCTCTTCTCACTTTCGGTCCGAGAGGACTACACCTTTGGTCCGAGGACCTGACCTTCGGTCCGAGGACTTGACCTTCGGTTCCGAGATGCGAGCCACGACCGAACCCTCGCACCTTCGGTCCTCTCTTCTACTCTCGGTTCCTTCCTTCTCCACTCTCGGTTCTCACTCCCTTAGAACCGAACCCCGCAGGTTCGGTCCAGATTGTCGGTTTTTGACCCAAACTTCGTTTTAAGCCCGTTTTTCGAGATTTTAACGTGGGATTTTCACCCAAACTCGTATTTTAACATAATAAACCCCAAATATTCATATTTTAATTATATTTTGGGGAAAATCCTTGCCTAAGAATAATATCTACTTGGACAAGGACACAAGCAACCTCCCCATAGTTCCATAGTACAACCCTCAGTCACTATTCCTCCATGCTTAGTCAATTAATTGTCCTTTCACACTATTTCACCAGCCCATAATCAGATCAAAGGGCTGGAAAAGCTTCACTTCACTTCCCTCAATATTCACTCTTTCTCAAGAAGGATCAAACTTCATTCTCTCTCACTTCCTCTCTCTAGATTTCGAGATTCAAGGCTATTCTCCAAGCTTTTCTTCTACATTTGGTAAGTATCTTCCTCCTACACTTAGATATTCTACCATCCTTCATCCAAATCATAAATTGCTTACATAAATATAATCATATTTGTTGTTAGATCTTCAAATCTTCAAGCATCTCCCAAGTGTTCTTGAGTTGAACACTTCTTTTATCCATCATCCATCTACTGAAATCACTCAAGGTGAGTTCATACCCCTACATTTTCATGTTTTTCTTAAGTTTTAAGGGGGGGAATACAAGTTAAAACACCAAAAACTTAACTAAACTCAAACAACATCTTTCATCAGAAAAGTTGAGTCTTATTCACAGACTGTTTTGACTATCCTAAACTCAATATCTTTCAAAACTGTTTAATATGCAAATAGTTCAGGATCATACCTTTAAAATGACTACTTGCACATCTCCATAAGATTTTTCTACGATTTATGGTGATTTTTACAAAACTACCTATCACTTCAGAAACGAATTCGGACCAGTCTGTGAATATGAACATTTTAACACAAGTTAAAGACTTCTAAAAATCATAATAAAAAATAAACTAGACACATTTTATGAACTCTCAGAATTTACGGAATCAGTTTTCGACTTCCTTTGATTTTTCTATGATTTTTTTCTAAAACCGTGTAGAAAGGTAAAAATCTAGATAACAGCTTATAACTTTCATCACACTTTATAACTTGTTGAGCAAAGTGTTAATCTTTGAAGATTTCATATTTTACATGTGTTTCTTGTTGTGGTATAATTATATAACAGAAAATACTCACTGAATTGTAAGAATTCTCCATTATTACCATTAGTACAAAAATAAGGCATGATAAACATAGTTATATTTTTGCTATACATTCGACTTACATAGAAAAGGGTCCTTATACATCACAAACAAACATGCTAGAACTATAATAGGTATAGTTAGTCTGCATATACATTGCAAACATTTTGGATAAACTATAATATGCATAATTCATGTTCACTATCACTACCACTATTTGGTGAATTATGATATGTATAGTTTATCTTCACTACCACTACCACTTTTGGATAAACTATAATATGCATAATTCATGTTCACTATCACTACCACTATTTGGCGAATTATGATATGTATAGTTTATGTTCGCTACCACTACCACTATTTGATAAACTATAATATGCATAATTCATGTTCACTATCACTACCACTATTTGGTGAATTATGATATGTATAGTTTATGTCCACTACCACTACTTGATAAATTATGATAAGCATAGTCTCGGTCTTTGGTTTTTAAGACTACATTCTGTCTAGAATTGTTAGTTTTCAGCCATAATTACTAAGTGTATATGCTAGAGTTATATAGAATTTAGTCGTGATCGACTTAGAATTGGTGGGTCCGCTTTATTTCTTGTTCCTTGTTTGGTTGTGGGCCTAGGGCAGGCCCATTACATTTGACGGTCTATTTAACTTAAATTTATATAACTTATATACACTTAGAGATTATAGAAGGAAACTATAGGAAATTCTAGGATGCACTATTTATTAATATAGAAACTTACGATTCACTCTTTAAGGAAAATATCAGATTTTTTCTGGAAACATACTATGTCGCTTTTAGAAGGAAAACAGTTTCTTTCTCAAACAAAACTCTTATGAACTCACCAACTTAATTGTTGACACTTTTCAAAACTACTTGTATTCTCAGGAAATCGGTGAAACAGGAAAACATCAGCACTTTGAGGATGGGACGTTAAATCGTCAAACAGTTTATTTTGTCATCATAATGTAATTGATTTTGAAACATGTAAACATATACTATGGTGTAACCTTTTCAATTATATTTATGATGGTTGTATTTACTTTGAGCACTATTATACTCGTTGTTGTGATACTTTACATGAAGTCCTCCACCCCCGGACGTTTCCGCCATCCTTGGTTTGGGGGTGTGACAGATTGGTATCAGAGCATTGTTTATATTGAACTAAGTATATCGAACCACATAAGATATACAAACTATAAATGCATTGGGACTAAGGTCTCTGATTTAACATTTTCAAATAACTATACTTTTAGAAATAAATAGTTTCTTGTTAAAAGTATACATGCATGCATGCATACTAAGGTCAGCATCATCCTAGAACAAAACAAAAGTAAGGATTGTTGAATGGCACAAGTAGGCTTGGGGATGTATAGTCAGGTCTGGGAAGGACATAGCCTGATCAACTATGTCTAACCCAGAAGTGATTAGCATGTGCCCGGGAATGGTTGTGTTGTTACAACAAGTCTAAAAACTTACCAACCCTATCTACAAACAAATATTAAAAAACATAAGTCAAACATTAAAATACTATAGGAGTATTTGGTGATACTATAATCAACTTATGTGAAAACTAAAGACCCCTATTGGTAGGTCTATAATGACTGAGTGCATACGCTAAGGTTATACATAAGTAAAGATATTATAGACTCAGAATCTATGACTATTGCTCTACTTCCTGTTCCTTGTTTGGTTGTGGACTTAGAGTAGAGTCATTTATTCGAAGGTCTACTCTATCTCAGATTATGTATAATTGGTATGCACTATGTGATTATAGACGTGACTGATAAGGATCACCCCTATAAGTAATTATAGGATTAGACGTCTATTAATTATCTCTTCTACCCCTATTCTCGCACGAGCAACGTGATGGGTAAATCTTAGCGCCCGTACAAAACCTACTTCTACCCACTACCATAACTCCGTCTCAGGGACGTTAGCAAAAACACCGAGAATAGTTCCGTAAGGTACGAAATTTATACGTGTGTATATAAATGGTAAGAATATAACTAGAAGATATCAATAAAAATTGGCATGCATTTTATTTCAATGGGGGTTTACCACATATCTCATAACTTGGTATTACAAACGATTTTCTTATGATAACTCTCAGAGTACTTAAGGTATACCTCAAGGTTATGTGTAATTAAGAGACTATCGACTTAGAAATGGTGAGTCCGCCTTGGGTCCTGTTCCTTGTTTGGTTGTGGGCCTAGGGCAGACTCATTAAGTTCAACGGCCTATTGGACCTTAATTATACACGACTGGTGTATGCCAAGTGATCTTAGGAGTGGATCAAGCATGGAACCAATTGCAAGGGTACATTTGAGTCACTACTACTAAATTCATTCAATGGGCTTTTGTTATGAATTGCATGCAAGATACTTTTAATTCGGAACTTAATACAAAAAAATTTAACTCAATAACATCGATCAAAACGGAGCACACTGAAAAGAAACACAAGATACTCTATCACTCTAATGAGCACTTCTTACGAATACAGCTTAACACATGTTTTACCTAAAAAGATACTATTGTCATCATTTAATTTCGATTGGTATAGTCCTCACCTTCCTGATTTAACGGCTACGAAAAGACCCTTCACCTAACCACCCGAATATCGAAACCTTCGTCTCCCATAAACACATCCAGCACGGACTTCCGGGTCATCTCTCGCTGTGAAACCCCAAAACACTCACCAGAGGAGTATTATACCTTCTGAAACCTTACCATAAGTATTTCCAGGAGACCCTTCACGCAGAAGATAAAGTTCAAGCACAGAAGCTTGGGACGAATACGGTTAGTCTACCACTATTACGTGTATACGCGAGGAAAATGTCTAATTAAGATTCTACGGACATTGGATGTGTGCTTCCGCCCTATTTCCTGTTCCTTGTCTGGTTGTGGACTTGGGGTAGAGTCACCCATCCAACTGTCTTGCCAACCTTAAGTACATACGACCTATATGCGCAAGTTAAGGATAGATGGACCAGGTACGAGTCCTGCCATGAACTTCGGGACCAGGTTACCCAGGAGTGCAAGTGAACGCCCTATCACCCGAATAAGTCTTATCATCTATATAAAAACGCAGGGTTTTTACTAGTGAATCTATGATGGCTAGTGTAAACATTATGGTCATATATCATTAAGATTCTATGGACTTAGAATGTGTGATTCCGCCTCATTTCCTGTTCCTTGTTTGGTTGTGGGCTTAAGGTGGGGTCACTCATCTGAATGCCCTTGCAATCTTAATGATATACGACTAGTTTACACCAAGCGATTATAAAAGATCTGGTAGGACTTATAATGCAAATTTCGTCACAAATTGTCGAAACATTCATAATGCTAGAACTCGCTAAATACATTATAAAATATTCGAAGTAGTAATACCAAGGATAAAACAGGGAGCATAAAGGCACACATTGAATACACTATCATTCCAAAACAATCATTCCTTTTAAATCGACTCAGTTCAAGTTACAATAAGAAATTCCAAGGTTGTCATTTAACATCAAGCGGGTTGTTCCCCACCATATCAATTCCTTATACTACGAAAAGTTCCCCCCATCTTTCCCCCAAATTCTTGAAGTCCCAGTCGAAACACTAATTTCGGGACGAAATTCTTTCTAACGGGGGGATGATGTGACAACCGTCAATTTTTGGCCAAGTCAAAGTCAACTAAAGTCAACGAGTCAAACCGGTCAACTCACCTAACCCTTGTACCTTAGGGTTTCCATTATGTTTCTTATTGAACAACTCGCAATCTTAATACAAAGTATCACTTACAGTTTTCACGTGTTAGGAAATTCTAAACCCTAATCAGGGCAAGTGATGAAACTACTCGATAAAACATTATTCCTTAACCCTCAAGGGCATATAACAATCATAACGAGACTTAACGGGATGTACAAACCTTGCGTTGCGAAGCCAAACACTCAAAAAGGTCACAAAAGAAGTCTCTCCCAATCTCTTTCACTCTAACTCTCCCAAAACTCTCTAAGTAGGAGAAATCGCTCCAAGAATGTGAAATCTCTCTCAAATCTCTCCAGGTATGTGAAATCTCTCCCAAATCTCTCTCTGTATGAGAAATCTCTCCAAGAATGTGAAATCTTTCCCAAATCTCTCCAAGTATGTGAAATCTCTCCCAAATCTCTCTCTGTATGAGAAATCTCTCCAATAATGTTAAATCCCTCCCAAATCTCTCCAAGTATGTGAAATCTCTCCCAAATCTCTTTCTGTATAAGAAATCTCTCCAAGAATGTGAAATCTCTCCCAAATCTCTCTCTCTATGTCAAATCTCTCCAAGTATGTCAAATCTCTCCCAAATCTCTCTCAAAATCTCTCTCGACTTCTTATAATCACTCGGGGCATCCCGGCCCTTAATTTAGTCGAAAACCGCTAAAAAACGGAAGTCTACGCGAAAAACAGCCTTAAGGAGCCGAAACCCCTCTTAGGAGCCGAATCTCTTAGGAGCCGAACCTCTTAGAGTCGAACCTCCTGAGAACCGAAACCCTCTCAACCGAAATGGACCGAGCGCTCTGTCTTTTTCGGTCCCCTGATCATTCCGAACCGAGCCTGACGTTCTGCTCTTCTCTTCTCACTTTCGGTCTGAGAGGACTACACCTTTGGTCCGAGGACCTGACCTTCGGTCCGAGGACTTGACCTTCGGTTCCGAGATGCGAGCCACGACCGAACCCTCGCACCTTCGGTCCTCTCTTCTACTCTCGTTTCCTTCCTTCTCCACTCTCGGTTCTCACTCCCTTAGAACCGAACCCCGCAGGTTCGGTCCAGATTGTCGGTTTTTGACCCAAACTTCGTTTTAAGCCCGTTTTTCGAGATTTTAACGTGGGATTTTCACCCAAACTCGTATTTTAACATAATAAACCCCAAATATTCATATTTTAATTATATTTTGGGGAAAATCCTTGCCTAAGAATAATATCTACTTGGACAAGGACACAAGCAACCTCCCCATAGTTCCATAGTACAACCCTCAGTCACTATTCCTCCATGCTTAGTCAATTAATTGTCCTTTCACACTATTTCACCAGCCCATAATCAGATCAAAGGGCTGGAAAAGCTTCACTTCACTTCCCTTAATATTCACTCTTTCTCAAGAAGGATCAAACTTCATTCTCTCTCACTTCCTCTCTCTAGATTTCGAGATTCAAGGCTATTCTCCAAGCTTTTCTTCTACATTTGGTAAGTATCTTCCTCCTACACTTAGATATTCTACCATCCTTCATCCAAATCATAAATTGCTTACATAAATATCATCATATTTGTTGTTAGATCTTCAAATCTTCAAGCATCTCCCAAGTGTTCTTGAGTTGAACACTTCTTTTATCCATCATCCATCTACTGAAATCACTCAAGGTGAGTTCATACCCCTACATTTTCATGTTTTTCTTAAGTTTTAAGGGGGGGAATACAAGTTAAAACACCAAAAACTTAACTAAACTCAAACAACAGCTTTCATCAGAAAAGTTGAGTCTTATTCACGGACTGTTTTGACTATCCTAAACTCAATATCTTTCAAAACTGTTTAATATGCAAATAGTTCAGGATCATACCTTTAAAATGACTACTTACACATCTCCATAAAATTTTTCTACGATTTATGGTGATTTTTACAAAACTGCCTATCACTTCAGAAACGAATTCGGACCAGTCTGTGAATATGAACATTTTAACACAAGTTAAAGACTTCTAAAAATCATAATAAAAAATAAACTGGACACATTTTGTGAACTCTCAGAATTTACAGAATCAGTTTTCGACTTCGTATGATTTTTCTATGATTTTTTTCTAAAACCGTGTAGAATGGTAAAAATCTAGATAACAGCTTATAACTTTCATCACACTTTGTAACTTGTTGAGCAAAGTGTTATTCTTTGAATATTTCATATTTTACATGTGTTTCTTGTTGTGGTATAATTATATAACAGAAAATACTCACTGAATTGTAAGAATTCTCCATTATTACCATTAGTACAAAAATAAGGCATGATAAACATAGTTATATTTTTGCTATACATTCGACTTACATAGAAAAGGGTCCTTATACATCACAAACAAACATGCTAGAACTATAATAGGTATAGTTAGTCTGCATATACATTGCAAACATTTTGGATAAACTATAATATGCATAATTCATGTTCACTATCACTACCACTATTTGGTGAATTATGATATGTATAGTTTATCCTCACTACCACTACCACTTTTGGATAAACTATAATATGCATAATTCATGTTCACTATCACTACCACTATTTGGCGAATTATGATGTGTATAGTTTATGTTCGCTACCACTACCACTATTTGATAAACTATAATATGCATAATTCATGTTCACTATCACTACCACTATTTGGTGAATTATGATATGTATAGTTTATGTCCACTACCACTACTTGATGAATTATGATAAGCATAGTCTCGGTCTTTGGTTTTTAAGACTACATTCTGTCTAGAATTGTTAGTTTTCAGCCATAATTACTAAGTGTATATGCTAGAGTTATATAGAATTTAGTCGTGATCGACTTAGAATTGGTGGGTCCGCTTTATTTCCTGTTCCTTGTTTGGTTGTGGGCCTAGGGCAGGCCCATTACATTCGACGGTCTATTTAACTTAAATTTTATATAACTTATATACACTTAGAGATTATAGAAGGAAACTATAGGAAATTCTAGGATGCACTATTTATTAATATAGAAACTTACGATTCACTCTTTAAGGAAAATATCGGATTTTCTTTGGAAACATATTTCTATTAAAACTACATTACGTCTAGAATTGTTAGGCTTCAGCTATAATTGCTAAGTGTAAATGCTAGAGTTATATAAGAATCTAGTCATAATCGACTTAGAATTGGTGGGCCCGCCTTATCTCCTGTACCTTGTTTGGTTGTGGACCTAGGGCAGACCCATTATATTCAACGGTTTATTTAACTTAAATTTATATAACTTATATACGCTGGGTAATTATAGAAGGAACCTACAGGTCTTTCTAGGGTTCATTATTGCATAACATAGGAGCATTCATTTCTCACTTAATTAAGAAAATATTGGATTTTCTGGAAACATACTTTGTCGCTTTTACAAGGAAAACGGTTTCTTTCTCAAACAAAACACTTATGAACTCACCAACTTAATTGTTGACACTTTTCAAAACTACTTGTATTCTCAGGAAATCAGTGAAACAGGAAAACATCAGCACTTTGAGGATGGGACGTTAAATCGTCAAACAGTTTATTTTGTCATCATATTGTAATTGATTTTGAAACATGTAAACATATACTATGGTGTAACCTTTTCAATTATATTTATGATGGTTGTATTTACTTTGAGCACTATTATACTCGTTGTTGTGATACTTTACATGAAGTCCTCCACCCTCGGACGTTTCCGCCATCCTTGGTTTGGGGGTGTGACACCTTGTGGTGGTTAGGAATTCTTCAAGGTTAAAATGGTGAATTCGAGGTGGTTGGCTTGTGAGGTTAGTTCGGCGGTTGAGAATTTCTGGTTCAGAGTATGTGTTGGATTAATGTCTGAGTCCATAACTATATTTGGTATGTACTTGACCCGACCCGGCATGGTCCATTTGGGTTGCACTTCACTGGCACAATTTATATGGATAGTCTTTTGAGAATAGTATATTTATGATTTATATTAATATATTATAAGTTCTAATATATTAATATGGAATCATATTATTTAATTAGTATTGATCAAGAATTAATTTAGAATTAATTAAGTGATCAAAAAGAACTAATTAAATATGGACTCTTATATATATGGAATGGGCCAAGTTCATTTATGTTGGGCTAAGCTTTCATGGATGGTCCATGGAGCTTTTAACCCATGGATCCTATGTAAATGAAAGGTCATGGGTATTAGGGTTTACATGGATGTAACCCTAATCCTCCATAATATATAAAGGGGTCCTTGGCTCACAAAATTGGCACAAGTGTGTGAAAATAAGAGTGAGCCGATTTTAGTGTGCATACATATTCTCTCAAGTTCTTCCAAGGTGTTTGGGTGATTTGTGATTCCATTTGAGGCTTCCACACTATTGGGGCTAAGCTCTTAAAGCTTGAAGACATCAAGCTACATCAAAAGGTATGTCATCTAACTAGAACTTTGTAGTATAGGTGCTTCATAATATGCTAGTTAGGATGAAACCTTGGAATAGTTAATATTTGCATGTATAATAGAGAAAACATAGATCCAAGGTTTATAGGGTTTTATGTACACCATAGGAGTGTTAGAATGCTCAAAACCCAACAGTGGTATCAAAGCCATGGGTTGTTTTCTGTTATATTGATGCAAATGTTTTATTTTCAAGATGAAAAAAAAAGGAAAAAAAAACATGACGTTTGTCAAATTTTAAGATAATTACTTGTTTTGTGAAAAATGAATTATTTGTAAAATTTTAATCATTTGTTATATGAGTTGAATTAGGTCAAATTTAGTAAAAGATAAAATGATATGATTATTTTATTAGTTTTAAAAGTTTGATCTAAATGTTTTAAGGAGTTACATATTTTGTCATAAAATTTTGGAGCTCAAAAGTTTTTTTTAAAGTTGTGATCTTAAGGTTTTTTGAAACTTCCATAAGTTATGGATATGAAAGTTTTTTTTTTTAAAAAAAATTTTGATTCAAAGTTTTTATGGAGTTACAAAATTTGGTGTTAATGTTTTAAAGAATTCCATAACTTGTTCTTAAGTTATGGAACATGGAAAGTTTCATCATAGAACACCATTAATTCCATAAGTTATGGAATCCAAAGGTTTTCAAGAATTACAAAACTTTCCCTCAAGTTTTGGAATTTGTGAAAAGTTTTTTATGAAAAAAAGAATTGAATTCTAAAACTCTTGGGTTCATAACTTAAACAATTAATTAAATGGTTTTAATTTTGAGTTTAATAATTGGAATTATGATGTTTTGTTGAATAGTTCAAATTAACTCTTATGGACTTTATTAATAGTTAATTAAAGCGTTTAATTAAAAGAGTATTATTAATCCAAAAATATATGGTTTGAGTTTAATTAAATTAAAAGTCTAGTTTAATTAATAGATTAAACCACCAAGTATTTTAAATGTCTAAAATACACCCTTATACTATTATAATATTAAAAGTTTAATATATTATATGTATAAGAGCAAGTCGTCTTACCATTAGTAGGCCTCATTCACGAAGCCGGTCTATAAGGGGGTATAATGTTACTGCCTATAAAATGGCAGTTTAATGGGTGTCCACTCTCACTCACCGCTTCCTTGACCGGTGGAGGGTCGTTAGCCGAACAGGTAGGACAAGGACTATAATTCTCCCTTCATTATAAGTATAATGATAAATACTAAGTAACTAAACACTTATAAATTCCCAATCTTAGTTACTTAGGAAAATGTGAATAAGGTGCTAATCCATGAAATTACACTTTGCACTTTGTTTAAGCTGTTAGTGGAGCGTGTGTGGTTAACCGACACACTAACCTGGACTTAACAAGGTAGGCAAAGGGTAACTTAATGTTTATCATAGTATCGTTGGAGGGTGTGTGGTTAACCGGCACATCGATTGAGGGGTAAATATTAAGGGTACCAAGTATATTTGCATGGTTACTTCACACCTTGTTTTGTGATCCTCGGCATCCCAGTCACAAAACCTGAAGGGCACACTCGAGATTGAAACATGCCATTGAAAATTTCAATGAATCTCAAAAGAATCTAGGAGTTTCAAAACCAATTAAAACCTAATAATACATTTCGTTTATCTTGGTGGAAATTGGTGAATCGTCATTCACCTACCTTCAAATATTTTATAGCTTGGATTACGGCATCCCTCTTCCAAGTTATAAAATAGTTTGTTGGGTCCTAGCCTTAATATATCATATTGGGTGTTATATTAAGGACTTAAATCAACTTTACGTGAATTTCTCCCATTGTTGATGTCTGGTTTAGACAACAATGATCTTCCCAAACCAAGCTTTCCTAATGAATATGACTTCCCGAGTTTGGCTCATGGAAGTCATACTTCTCTTCCTCCACCTCCTCCAATTATTCTCCCTAACCCACAAGTTCAAGGTCACTCAAGCCCTAATGGCAAGCAAGGTCTATGTGTGATCACATCTTAGAGATGAAGTCACATATTGACAAGCCGAGAGAGTTGGGTGTCAAAGTCTTGAGAAAGTTGGATGTTCAATCACTTTCTAAGTCACATAGTGAGTTCCTTTGGGACTACTATGAAACCGACTATGACATGAACCTTAATGATCATATCTATTTGATTGGTGCTGCTGAATCAGCAATGATTTGGAACGTTAGTAAACCAAATTTGATTAGAAGATCAACTTCCCAAAAACTTTATGGACAGTGACAATGGTGACACTGGTAATCCAAAAAAAGCATTCTCTTCCCAATGGAAAGGGATTGGCCATAGTCAACCCGGTTGACCAAATGGTAAAGAGAAAGGCTAAGTCTGAGATAGTCCCATTACCAAAGGGTCCATATGTTTATTTTTCCAAAGGAAGGGGCGTTGATTGCAAAGCTGCCAAATTTACCTAAGGATGTTAAAGTCAATAAGCTTGACTCTACATCAGGTAGAACCCATTATCTAACTCTGTTAAGTTCTATTCTGAGATCCTCATTACATGATGTGACTGGGTCACATGTTGATGTTTTAAGAATCAAAGAATACAGAGAAATCTTAAAGGAAGTATATGCTGATTCTGATCGCGAAGGTGGATTTCGATCGCATCAGAATTTTGAGCAGTTGCTTAAGAAGTTATGATATATTGCTAAGGAATAGATAACAACAATTTTCCATGTGGATTGTAAGGATAAGTTTTTCCGCAAAGTTTTAAAATAAAAGAAAATTGTTTAATTTTATTTATTTGAAGTATCCTTACAATGGCATTTGTGGAAAATTGTTGCTTATATGATTCCACTGACAGCAATATTGGAAAATGGATTTGATTCTTTCATTTGTGGTAGTGTCTAAATTTACCAAATCAAGAAAGTTCCTCATCACCCAAGTTTCAATTGGACCGAAACTTGGAATCATGCAAGTTGAATAGTATGATGAATGAGAACTTTCAAGCATTGGAAAATCAAGACTAATTACTTGTTCACATGGATGTGTGAGTCAAGTGAAGGACTAAAGGGATCGAGTACACATTCTTGTGCACTGGTCATGTCCACCACAAAGCTCGTTAAGACTATTTGATTTACTAAAGTTTAGTAAATATGGTTATACTTACAAGTTTAAGTATAATTCTGAAACATTGGAAAAGTCTCAATGTATGGCAGAACGAATGGGAAGAATCAAATTAGGCAGAAAGATAAAAGTTTCTCAAATCTGAAAAGATGGGAGAGTACTTTAGTATCATGTTTGTGATCATCTTAATGATTTAGAAATCATATCACAATTAGTCCTCTAAAGGTCATCTTAGTGCATTCTTATGACTAAGAAGAGGAGTCATGAATTGTTGAAATGGTTAGATCAGGAAGATGAGTCATACTTCGTTCCAACACAATTCTTAGAGTCATACTCCAAGATTGTAACTTGAGTGACATATCTTAAAGAAAGGTTTAAAACACTTGTCAAATGTAAGAGTAAAAGTGTCCTACTCTTGTACATTTGAAATTGGTAAGTTGTGATGTTTTGGATAAAACAAAGACCAACTAAGGCCAATTGTGTGAAGTGTTTGTCTTGATAAAGAATCCGCACTATCTCTTGAATATTTGGCAAGATAGTCTTATATGTCAAGAGGATAGTGGGAGTCTTAAAGATCCTAAAAAGAATTTCAAGAACTAATGAAGAATAAAACCTGAGGTTCTTCACTAGCACACGACTTGAGGTTTATAACCTATCGTGTTGACATATTCTGTGCCCATTCCACTTAAAGTTGGCTTTGCATAGGAGTTCTGAAAGTTCTCAATTGGTTGCATAACAACTTGGAAGCAATGGCAGGCCCTGTACTGCCAGGTGGCAAGAAGTTAAGATTGCATAAGTTCAGTCCATATGAGTTTGGATTTGTCATTATCCTTGTCTTGTGACTATGGTTTTGACGATTCACATGGATAAGAACACATACACCATAAAATCTAAGGGTCATAAGGTTTCTCTCCGATTCATGAAAATGATGGTGAGGAAACACTTCCACCAAGTAGATTTGAAGCAGATGGCAAAAGGTCTAAACAATTGAGACTATGATTACGGCATCCCTTTTCATAGTTCTGAAATTGTTTAGACACACATGCATGCTATCTAAGGAAAGGTGTATGATTTTGATAAAGTTTTATCAAAGCATCTCGTATCAGAAATCTGAACTTTGGTAAGAAAGTCAATAAAGTATTGATTTCAAGAAGTCCAGCTGATTTCTGAGTACATGTCAAAGCTAGTGGGAGCATAAGTGTTATGCTAATAATCATCATGTTAGTGGGAGCATGATAATTATTGTTAGTGTTGCAAGTTAGCAATGTTAATTATAGAAAACAAAAGTTTCAATTCGTGAGGCTACAGGGATTGAAAAAGTTGTTTTTCTATAATTAAGGGAGAGGATATACTTCATTTCAGTTCTAAAGGCTTAGATTGAGACCTTAATCATCTTTAGTCAAGAATATATATGAATTTCATGTTGGATTGGTTCAACTTAAGGAAATTCTATATATTGCGTTCTCAAAATTCGATTATAATTACGACATCCCTCTTCATAGTCAAATTTTGAGAACGCAATATATAGAATTTCCTTAAGTTGAACCAATCCAACATGAAATTCATATATATATTCTTGACTAAAGATGATTAAGGTCTCAATCTAAGCCTTTAGAACTGAATATTGTAGCAAAAGACTGGTCTAGAATCATGTCTTTATGTGAGACATCATGAATCGTGTACCATTTGCTTTGGGTACAGGATCGATTGCATGTGCTATAATATTTGTCATTTCTAAATTTTTCCAAATGCCCAGAGGCATTAAGAAGGGAAAAGGTCTAGAATTGGATATGACTAAAATGATTAAGCAATTGTCAAGGACAATCTGAGGTTTACCAAAGATTGGTTGCTCAGGGACAGTTGGAAGTATAGTGCTAATTTTGGAAGGACCATATTGACATATTCTGAAAAGAGGCATCTCTTATTCAGAAGTGATAGTCAAAATGAGAATATGGAGTTGTCTCCATAGGTGGAAGTTATCTGTGTAAGATTAGAAAACTTAATGCAAGAAGCATGTCCAAAGCAATGTACTTTGAATATGAGACTTAGTTTCCATGGAGTTGATCTCCATTGGAATACCTTATAATGACTGTTGACAAGTCTTTGTGACTTTGTACATATTCATTACAGGAGGGTCAGTGCATATAAGTTTAAAATCTAAACAGATTTCGATAAATGATAGGAATTTGAAATTCTCACATTTTTCGATAAGGATTTGGGAGTGTGAAATTAGAATCATTGAAATTATGTTCAATTGGTTTATTTCACAAAGTAAGGATCATAGACAAACATAGAGTGCATACTTGGTGTATGGCAAAGCTATTGTTTAAGAAAAACATAGTGTACATGCTTGGAGCATGGGACAACTAGTGTTTTTAATTCAAGTATAAAGTTGATAAAACCGAAACAATGAATAATGAGTAATCAGTATGGTGATAAATAAAAGTGTTTATTTATATTCATAGGGTTTGATACCATATTTGATTCATTTATTATTGTGTTTCACTTTGCATGTTTTGACTTCCAAAATAACTAAGTCGCTCTTCCTGAATGATTAAGTTATTCAAACCATCCACAGTCGGTCATATGTTGGAAGTAGATATGAATCAAGACTGTCATGGGTTGGTTTGTAGAGGTCCAAGTTGGTGGACAAAGTGGTGCTACAACACTCATGAGTGCTCATAAGTTCTGAGTATTGGATTCAACTCGCGCTCATTTGAATCACTTCATGGATTTTATCACGAGTGATCATGAGACGATAATATCTTATATTCTTCAAACCTAGAGATATGAGTTGTTACTATGAGTTGGTTATACATTGATTGCACGAAAACGCATTTGGTAACTCGATGTTATAAAACGTGTATGATTCAACAAGTAGTAGAACAAGCCATATTAGTCGAAGTTTATCCATTCCTTTTACCTTCGGGATAAAAGCGATATCTGTGGGGCCCCTCGATGATTTAGCGATGACACATGTGAGTGCTTGGCCAAGCCAGGACTGATTTGATTTGTTCAATCAGTCAGTCATCATAAATCAAAAATCGGGAAACAACAAATGGACAGAGAGAATGATTATAATCCATGTCTCAGTCCATATGATATCTAGAATGGAGGAATATATGATCCCTTATCTAATGGACAAGTCATTGACAAGGTCAGAGTTCGACAGCGGCTTTAAGAGCTACGATTGCCAGTTAGGTTTTGAAGTCATACTCAATAATAGTTTTAGACTTATCCAAGTGGGATATTGTTGGATTAATGTCTAAGTCCATAACTATATTTGGTATGTACTTGACCCGACCCGGCATGGTCCATTTGGGTTGCACTTCACCGGCACAATTTATATGGATAGTCTTTTGAGAATAGTATATTTATGATTTATATTAATATATTATAAGTTCTAATATATTAATATGGAATCATATTATTTAATTAGTATTGATCAAGAATTAATTTAGAATTAATTAAGTGATCAAAAAGAACTAATTAAATATGGACTCTTATATATATGGAATGGGCCAAGTTCATTTAGGTTGGGCTAAGCTTTCATGGATGGTCCATGGAGCTTTTAACCCATGGATCCTATGTAAATGAAAGGTCATGGGTATTAGGGTTTACATGGATGTAACCCTAATCCTCCATAATATATAAAGGGGTCCTTGGCTCACAAAATTGGCACAAGTGTGTGAAAATAAGAGTGGGCCGATTTTAGTGTGCATACATATTCTCTCAAGTTCTTCCCAGGTGTTTTGGTGATTTGTGATTCCATTTGAGGCTTCCACGCTATTGGGGCTAAGCTCTTAAAGCTTGAAGACATCAAGCTACATCAAAAGGTATGTCATCTAACTAGAACTTTGTAGTATAGGTGCTTCATAATATGCTAGTTAGGATGAAACCTTGGAATAGTTAATATTTGCATGTATAATAGAGAAAACATAAATCCAAGGTTTATAGGGTTGCATGTACACCATATGAGTGTTAGAATGCTCAAAACCCAACAGTATGGGCTATTATATGCAGTATGGGAAGGGAAGAAGTTGATTGGGAAAACAACTTCAAGGTCGTTATGAGTATTCTTGCATGAGTTTTGAGCATTAGAGGAGGAAGTTTCGGATTGCCATCTTCGTGTTCTGAGTCGTTGGCAATTTCTCCGTGTTTTAATTTGGGAGATGGAGTATTCCGGGGTTACAAGTGGCACGAGAGAAAGACCGGTTGCGAGATTCCGAGGAAGCAATGCGGTATCTAAGTATGATGCCATGAGTATGAGATCGGCAGTAGAGTCAAGACACTGCGAGGCGTTGTGATGATATTCCGGGGTATCCGAGTTTAATGTCCTAAATCTCAGATTATTTTGAGTTTTGAGTTTGAGATGACGAGTGGTGTATCAAGTGTCTATGGTTCCGGTGGGGGCCCTTCAGCTAATTGACATCAAATGGATTTATTTGAGAATCTTAATTGCAGCGAGAAAAAGAGGTTTTGTCACGACGGTGGTCGTCCGAAGTAGTGATGCTTAGCCTGAAGGGGTGTGGGTACCTATCTATGTTGGGCCGCAGAGCATGATTTAATGATCGCAGTGTGGTGTCAACCTGAGGATGAGATTGTGAAGTGGTAAGAGTAAGTGCGGTAAGACTGCGGGGAGCTACAGTTTCAATGAGTCAGTGAGAGGTTGTGGTGATGCTACGGGGAGCCGTAGTACTCACTATTCAGTGAGAGGTTGTGGTGATGCTATGGGGAGCCGTAGTACTCACTAGTCAGCGAGAGGGTGTTGTGATACTGCGGGGAGCCGTAGTACTCACTAGTCAGTAAGAGGGTGTCATGGTGCGGCAGGAAGCCGCGTTATTTGTCGATCAGAGCATGACGCAGGAGAGTTCTTAGGCTTGAGTAGCCTTATTGGATTGAGTATTCGGGAGCCTGGGGGCCAGATCAGGAAAGAGACAGAGGTCTCTATATTTGTCGGGAGTCGTTATATTCTGAAATGAGTAGTGGTTGTCGCAACCAAAGGGAAGTGGATAAGTGAGGAACGCATGGGTTGCGGGTCATGAGTCATGAGTTGAGTGGTTCGTTGGGATGATTGGTTCCAACTCTGTGCCAGACCAGACTCTCGAGTTGAGTTTGATCCTAGTGGTGTATTGAGTAGGCAAATGAGATTCCGGATCCATATATGAATTTCCTTTGGAAGGGGGTATTGGTTCCATCTGGTGTCTTAGACCTGAGTGGGTCAATTCGTAGGTATGAGAAAACCGCGAAAACGCATGGCACTAATGAGTAGTAGAAGACAGAGGTCGAGGGTGAAACGAATTCTGTATTCGCTTGGGGAAAAGCGAACTTCATGACTTGTGTGTCACACTGGGCCGAGATAGCTAGTGTGGGAAGGAATTCAATGAGACATGTTAAGATATGCAATGGGTAACCCTTTGAGGTTCAATTGCTGGGTCGGGAGATGACCTGGTGCTCAGTCTTGAAAGGGATATTGAGAAGGGAGCTAAGGTTTATGTTTGTCAGATGTCGGGGGACGCTTCTGAACAAGCATGGTCATTGTTCGTGTCTGAGGACAGGGTGTTGAGGGTTCCTTGTTCAGAAGGGTTGTGATTGCAGTACAATGGATGAGTCCCTGGTGTGATGTGATCCTTCTACTCCTTGGTATATGATCTGGATTGTTTATCATGTCTGGGACGAGTGATCGGTAGCCAGTTTTGGGCATGAACTTGTTTTATCGGTTCCCACTAGAGAATCAGAGGGGCAGTGAGTTATCCGGGTTTGTTATTCGAGGAGCGAATAACGTGGTGACATCTGGAGAGGGCGGTCTGGCTGTGTGTCAAGCTACTAGAGTTCCAGATTCTTGAGAGTCAGAAGGGGTAGCATAGTGGCAGATGGGTCTGTCCTTTTCCATGGAGGAGTTCCTGTTTAGATTCAGGTGTCCAGAGAGGAAGATAGTTGTGTGGTATGAGACCCTTTCGATGGTGCTGTTTGGTTATTGGATTAGATCTATATGTTGTGGAGGAGCGATTTTGAGGGCGAAATCTAATTCAAGTGGGGGAGAATTGTAACAACCGGATTTACAGGGACATTATTGTGTATGTTAATCTTGAGATTTGAGGAGGGACTCGACGAGTTGAGGGACCAACTCGCCGAGTCGAGTCGAGATTGGCGTGTGGATTTAATGAGCGGACTTGACGAGTCCGAGGATGGACTCGCCGAGTAGGTACTGGGCAGAGAAAACCCTAAGTTCCGGGGTTAGAGCCTATTTAAAGGAACTTATGACCTTGGGTGCGCCTCATATCTCCTGTGAGAAACCCTAAATCGCCATTGGAGCCAAGGAAGAGTTCTTGTGATGAAATCAAGTAATTTTGGTGTGGTTTCTCAAATGAAGTGAAGGGATTCAGCTTGAAGGACCAAAGGAGGTTGTTATTCTGAGACATCTAAGCAAGGATCTCCATTTTGAGGTAGTATTTCGCCCCTTCCTTCTGTTTTGTGTAAAATCCTTGAATCTAGGGTTTTCTTTACCCCTTTCTTGGATAGTATATGATGCATACGAGGTCCCAATGTGGAATAAGCTTTAGATCTGGACCTTAAGAGGTCCAGAGAGTCCCAATCTTCCAGCTTTATGCAGTCCCTTTGGGGTTATGGATCTAGGTTTCCATTTTAGGAGCTATTTCTTCATATAAGGGCATAAGAGTGTTGCAAGAGCTTAAAGATTGAACCTTTACGTGATTATTGGGTGTAAGAAGGTCATATCTATAAGTTAGAGAAACAGATCTGACCTCAGAAGGTCTTTTGAGTGTTGCCATGGAGGGAACTCGTCGAGTCCATATGGGGACTCGACGAGTCGAGTCGGGGTGCCCCATGATTCGTGACCAGTGGTAACCCGTCGAGTGAAAGGTTAACTCGGCGAGTCGAGTGAGGCCTTTTGAGGATTCAGAGGACACGCATGGACTAGCCGAGTCACTCGAGTGCACTCGACGAGTCTGGTCAAAGTCTGACCATTGACTAGAGTTGACTTCAGTTGACCATGGGGTTTTGGTCAAGCTGATTCGAGAGAGGTCAGGTAGGGGTAGAATGGTCTTCTACCTAATCTTTAGAGATGAGGACAATAGAAAAGTATTGATTAGAGATGTTATCATTTTGATAGGAGGAGGCTAGGTCGGGTTATCGTGTACGAGAGGGTATCCGACATCATGCGAGGTGAGTCTTCTCACTATACTTTACCTTGAGTGGTAAGTAGAGTTATGTGACAGGGTATCTTGGATGCTATGTATGTGATGTGTTGCACTGCATTATTTCTATGTGATTTATGCTGTGTGAATTCCAGAGTTTACAGAGTTAGGACCAGAGGGTCCACAAAGTTAGGGCCAGTGGGCCCACAGAGTTATAGCCTCGAGTGGCTAATATGTGTTATATGTGGTATTCTGGGGAACTCACTAAGCTTTGTGCTTACCGTGTTATGTGTTATATGTTTCAGGTTTTCTCAGGATCGCGGGACGGCACCGGCTTGATTGTACACACCAGAGAAAGAGTTATATTTTGAGGATCCTGGATAATTAATGGAGTTGTGCTTGTAATATGAATAAACGAGATTTCTGTAAAATATGTTTCAATTCGTGAGGCTACAGGGATTGAAAAAGTTGTTTTTCTATAATTAAGGGAGAGGATATACTTCATTTCAGTTCTAAAGGCTTAGATTGAGACCTTAATCATCTTTAGTCAAGAATATATATGAATTTCATGTTGGATTGGTTCAACTTAAGGAAATTCTATATATTGCGTTCTCAAAATTCGATTATAATTACGACATCCCTCTTCATAGTCAAATTTTGAGAACGCAATATATAGAATTTCCTTAAGTTGAACCAATCCAACATGAAATTCATATATATATTCTTGACTAAAGATGATTAAGGTCTCAATCTAAGCCTTTAGAACTGAATATTGTAGCAAAAGACTGGTCTAGAATCATGTCTTTATGTGAGACATCATGAATCGTGTACCATTTGCTTTGGGTACAGGATCGATTGCATGTGCTATAATATTTGTCATTTCTAAATTTTTCCAAATGCCCAGAGGCATTAAGAAGGGAAAAGGTCTAGAATTGGATATGACTAAAATGATTAAGCAATTGTCAAGGACAATCTGAGGTTTACCAAAGATTGGTTGCTCAGGGACAGTTGGAAGTATAGTGCTAATTTTGGAAGGACCATATTGACATATTCTGAAAAGAGGCATCTCTTATTCAGAAGTGATAGTCAAAATGAGAATATGGAGTTGTCTCCATAGGTGGAAGTTATCTGTGTAAGATTAGAAAACTTAATGCAAGAAGCATGTCCAAAGCAATGTACTTTGAATATGAGACTTAGTTTCCATGGAGTTGATCTCCATTGGAATACCTTATAATGACTGTTGACAAGTCTTTGTGACTTTGTACATATTCATTACAGGAGGGTCAGTGCATATAAGTTTAAAATCTAAACAGATTTCGATAAATGATAGGAATTTGAAATTCTCACATTTTTCGATAAGGATTTGGGAGTGTGAAATTAGAATCATTGAAATTATGTTCAATTGGTTTATTTCACAAAGTAAGGATCATAGACAAACATAGAGTGCATACTTGGTGTATGGCAAAGCTATTGTTTAAGAAAAACATAGTGTACATGCTTGGAGCATGGGACAACTAGTGTTTTTAATTCAAGTATAAAGTTGATAAAACCGAAACAATGAATAATGAGTAATCAGTATGGTGATAAATAAAAGTGTTTATTTATATTCATAGGGTTTGATACCATATTTGATTCATTTATTATTGTGTTTCACTTTGCATGTTTTGACTTCCAAAGTAACTAAGTCGCTCTTCCTGAATGATTAAGTTATTCAAACCATCCACAGTCGGTCATATGTTGGAAGTAGATATGAATCAAGACTGTCATGGGTTGGTTTGTAGAGGTCCAAGTTGGTGGACAAAGTGGTGCTACAACACTCATGAGTGCTCATAAGTTCTGAGTATTGGATTCAACTCGCGCTCATTTGAATCACTTCATGGATTTTATCACGAGTGATCATGAGACGATAATATCTTATATTCTTCAAACCTAGAGATATGAGTTGTTACTATGAGTTGGTTATACATTGATTGCACGAAAACGCATTTGGTAACTCGATGTTATAAAACGTGTATGATTCAACAAGTAGTAGAACAAGCCATATTAGTCGAAGTTTATCCATTCCTTTTACCTTCGGGATAAAAGCGATATCTGTGGGGCCCCTCGATGATTTAGCGATGACACATGTGAGTGCTTGGCCAAGCCAGGACTGATTTGATTTGTTCAATCAGTCAGTCATCATAAATCAAAAATCGGGAAACAACAAATGGACAGAGAGAATGATTATAATCCATGTCTCAGTCCATATGATATCTAGAATGGAGGAATATATGATCCCTTATCTAATGGACAAGTCATTGACAAGGTCAGAGTTCGACAGCGGCTTTAAGAGCTACGATTGCCAGTTAGGTTTTGAAGTCATACTCAATAATAGTTTTAGACTTATCCAAGTGGGATATTGTTGGATTAATGTCTAAGTCCATAACTATATTTGGTATGTACTTGACCCGACCCGGCATGGTCCATTTGGGTTGCACTTCACCGGCACAATTTATATGGATAGTCTTTTGAGAATAGTATATTTATGATTTATATTAATATATTATAAGTTCTAATATATTAATATGGAATCATATTATTTAATTAGTATTGATCAAGAATTAATTTAGAATTAATTAAGTGATCAAAAAGAACTAATTAAATATGGACTCTTATATATATGGAATGGGCCAAGTTCATTTAGGTTGGGCTAAGCTTTCATGGATGGTCCATGGAGCTTTTAACCCATGGATCCTATGTAAATGAAAGGTCATGGGTATTAGGGTTTACATGGATGTAACCCTAATCCTCCATAATATATAAAGGGGTCCTTGGCTCACAAAATTGGCACAAGTGTGTGAAAATAAGAGTGGGCCGATTTTAGTGTGCATACATATTCTCTCAAGTTCTTCCAAGGTGTTTTGGTGATTTGTGATTCCATTTGAGGCTTCCACGCTATTGGGGCTAAGCTCTTAAAGCTTGAAGACATCAAGCTACATCAAAAGGTATGTCATCTAACTAGAACTTTGTAGTATAGGTGCTTCATAATATGCTAGTTAGGATGAAACCTTGGAATAGTTAATATTTGCATGTATAATAGAGAAAACATAAATCCAAGGTTTATAGGGTTGCATGTACACCATAGGAGTGTTAGAATGCTCAAAACCCAACAGTATGGGCTATTATATGCAGTATGGGAAGGGAAGAAGTTGATTGGGAAAACAACTTCAAGGTCGTTATGAGTATTCTTGCATGAGTTTTGAGCATTAGAGGAGGAAGTTTCGGATTGCCATCTTCGTGTTCTGAGTCGTTGGCAATTTCTCCGTGTTTTAATTTGGGAGATGGAGTATTCCGGGGTTACAAGTGGCACGAGAGAAAGACCGGTTGCGAGATTCCGAGGAAGCAATGCGGTATCTAAGTATGATGCCATGAGTATGAGATCGGCAGTAGAGTCAAGACACTGCGAGGCGTTGTGATGATATTCCGGGGTATCCGAGTTTAATGTCCTAAATCTCAGATTATTTTGAGTTTTGAGTTTGAGATGACGAGTGGTGTATCAAGTGTCTATGGTTCCGGTGGGGGCCCTTCAGCTAATTGACATCAAATGGATTTATTTGAGAATCTTAATTGCAGCGAGAAAAAGAGGTTTTGTCACGACGGTGGTCGTCCGAAGTAGTGATGCTTAGCCTGAAGGGGTGTGGGTACCTATCTATGTTGGGCCGCAGAGCATGATTTAATGATCGCAGTGTGGTGTCAACCTGAGGATGAGATTGTGAAGTGGTAAGAGTAAGTGCGGTAAGACTGCGGGGAGCTACAGTTTCAATGAGTCAGTGAGAGGTTGTGGTGATGCTACGGGGAGCCGTAGTACTCACTATTCAGTGAGAGGTTGTGGTGATGCTATGGGGAGCCGTAGTACTCACTAGTCAGCGAGAGGGTGTTGTGATACTGCGGGGAGCCGTAGTACTCACTAGTCAGTAAGAGGGTGTCATGGTGCGGCAGGAAGCCGCGTTATTTGTCGATCAGAGCATGACGCAGGAGAGTTCTTAGGCTTGAGTAGCCTTATTGGATTGAGTATTCGGGAGCCTGGGGGCCAGATCAGGAAAGAGACAGAGGTCTCTATATTTGTCGGGAGTCGTTATATTCTGAAATGAGTAGTGGTTGTCGCAACCAAAGGGAAGTGGATAAGTGAGGAACGCATGGGTTGCGGGTCATGAGTCATGAGTTGAGTGGTTCGTTGGGATGATTGGTTCCAACTCTGTGCCAGACCAGACTCTCGAGTTGAGTTTGATCCTAGTGGTGTATTGAGTAGGCAAATGAGATTCCGGATCCATATATGAATTTCCTTTGGAAGGGGGTATTGGTTCCATCTGGTGTCTTAGACCTGAGTGGGTCAATTCGTAGGTATGAGAAAACCGCGAAAACGCATGGCACTAATGAGTAGTAGAAGACAGAGGTCGAGGGTGAAACGAATTCTGTATTCGCTTGGGGAAAAGCGAACTTCATGACTTGTGTGTCACACTGGGCCGAGATAGCTAGTGTGGGAAGGAATTCAATGAGACATGTTAAGATATGCAATGGGTAACCCTTTGAGGTTCAATTGCTGGGTCGGGAGATGACCTGGTGCTCAGTCTTGAAAGGGATATTGAGAAGGGAGCTAAGGTTTATGTTTGTCAGATGTCGGGGGACGCTTCTGAACAAGCATGGTCATTGTTCGTGTCTGAGGACAGGGTGTTGAGGGTTCCTTGTTCAGAAGGGTTGTGATTGCAGTACAATGGATGAGTCCCTGGTGTGATGTGATCCTTCTACTCCTTGGTATATGATCTGGATTGTTTATCATGTCTGGGACGAGTGATCGGTAGCCAGTTTTGGGCATGAACTTGTTTTATCGGTTCCCACTAGAGAATCAGAGGGGCAGTGAGTTATCCGGGTTTGTTATTCGAGGAGCGAATAACGTGGTGACATCTGGAGAGGGCGGTCTGGCTGTGTGTCAAGCTACTAGAGTTCCAGATTCTTGAGAGTCAGAAGGGGTAGCATAGTGGCAGATGGGTCTGTCCTTTTCCATGGAGGAGTTCCTGTTTAGATTCAGGTGTCCAGAGAGGAAGATAGTTGTGTGGTATGAGACCCTTTCGATGGTGCTGTTTGGTTATTGGATTAGATCTATATGTTGTGGAGGAGCGATTTTGAGGGCGAAATCTAATTCAAGTGGGGGAGAATTGTAACAACCGGATTTACAGGGACATTATTGTGTATGTTAATCTTGAGATTTGAGGAGGGACTCGACGAGTTGAGGGACCAACTCGCCGAGTCGAGTCGAGATTGGCGTGTGGATTTAATGAGCGGACTTGACGAGTCCGAGGATGGACTCGCCGAGTAGGTACTGGGCAGAGAAAACCCTAAGTTCCGGGGTTAGAGCCTATTTAAAGGAACTTATGACCTTGGGTGCGCCTCATATCTCCTGTGAGAAACCCTAAATCGCCATTGGAGCCAAGGAAGAGTTCTTGTGATGAAATCAAGTAATTTTGGTGTGGTTTCTCAAATGAAGTGAAGGGATTCAGCTTGAAGGACCAAAGGAGGTTGTTATTCTGAGACATCTAAGCAAGGATCTCCATTTTGAGGTAGTATTTCGCCCCTTCCTTCTGTTTTGTGTAAAATCCTTGAATCTAGGGTTTTCTTTACCCCTTTCTTGGATAGTATATGATGCATACGAGGTCCCAATGTGGAATAAGCTTTAGATCTGGACCTTAAGAGGTCCAGAGAGTCCCAATCTTCCAGCTTTATGCAGTCCCTTTGGGGTTATGGATCTAGGTTTCCATTTTAGGAGCTATTTCTTCATATAAGGGCATAAGAGTGTTGCAAGAGCTTAAAGATTGAACCTTTACGTGATTATTGGGTGTAAGAAGGTCATATCTATAAGTTAGAGAAACAGATCTGACCTCAGAAGGTCTTTTGAGTGTTGCCATGGAGGGAACTCGTCGAGTCCATATGGGGACTCGACGAGTCGAGTCGGGGTGCCCCATGATTCGTGACCAGTGGTAACCCGTCGAGTGAAAGGTTAACTCGGCGAGTCGAGTGAGGCCTTTTGAGGATTCAGAGGACACGCATGGACTAGCCGAGTCACTCGAGTGCACTCGACGAGTCTGGTCAAAGTCTGACCATTGACTAGAGTTGACTTCAGTTGACCATGGGGTTTTGGTCAAGCTGATTCGAGAGAGGTCAGGTAGGGGTAGAATGGTCTTCTACCTAATCTTTAGAGATGAGGACAATAGAAAAGTATTGATTAGAGATGTTATCATTTTGATAGGAGGAGGCTAGGTCGGGTTATCGTGTACGAGAGGGTATCCGACATCATGCGAGGTGAGTCTTCTCACTATACTTTACCTTGAGTGGTAAGTAGAGTTATGTGACAGGGTATCTTGGATGCTATGTATGTGATGTGTTGCACTGCATTATTTCTATGTGATTTATGCTGTGTGAATTCCAGAGTTTACAGAGTTAGGACCAGAGGGTCCACAAAGTTAGGGCCAGTGGGCCCACAGAGTTATAGCCTCGAGTGGCTAATATGTGTTATATGTGGTATTCTGGGGAACTCACTAAGCTTTGTGCTTACCGTGTTATGTGTTATATGTTTCAGGTTTTCTCAGGATCGCGGGACGGCACCGGCTTGATTGTACACACCAGAGAAAGAGTTATATTTTGAGGATCCTGGATAATTAATGGAGTTGTGCTTGTAATATGAATAAACGAGATTTCTGTAAAATATGTTATGAAAAGTATGTGGTTTTAAATTGAAAAATTTGTTTCAAAAATTACGGTGTTACAACAATGGCGAGACAGGGGTATCTGAATAAGTATTTGTCGGAATATCTCCCATGTACGTTAGCTTTTGAAGTTCCTTCAGGGGACGAACAACTGGCTTTGGAAACTCGCTTCCGAGACCAGGTGCTTTGGACCAGGAATGAAGAAAGTTGTGAGTCATTCTTTCATTAGCTTCAAGAACATCAATCCAATTATGCTAAACATCAGTTCTAGCATTAAGAAGTTTATTATCAATAACCAAGATATTTCTTTCATTAAGCTTAATTTCACATTTGTCATTCAAAATAATACATTCATCCTAATCCATTACAAATTCTCTGTCTAATGATTCAATCTTAAGCTTTTAGTCTTCAAAACGTAATCTAAGTCTAGTCAATTCACTATCCAACATCTCCCTAGCTTCTATGGCAGATTCATATTCCTTATAGATAATTGTTATATCTGATCGAATTTGAGTTAGATAAAGTTCACAAATAGATAAATCAAAATTATTAACAGTAATCATAGATTTTACCTACTGGATGATGCTTCGGCCAGCTGGATCATTTGTTTCCATGTAGCAAAAGTTTGGATCATCATCGTCATCATCAACTTCTGAACCATAGGACTAGTAACCCTCACGACACTCAATTGATTGTCTATCCATAAGACACAAGTTTCTTGTAGATTTTTCTTCATCCTCATCCCCAGATAACCAATATCCATCAACATTTCTTGAAATCGTAGTGACAAATTCCTTTTCACTTTCTGCAAGCTCTTTTGATCGACGAGCATAATAGGAAAAGTCATTCACTTTTGGTTTTTTAGGAATTTTTGCCAAACAATCTTTAGCATAGTGGTTTCTGAGACCACATTTGTGGCAAATAACCTTAGGTTTGACTGATTTTGGAACGTCCCGAGGTTTCACAGAACGATTCGAAATGTTGGGTCGGTAGGCTGGTGGATTCTCAGTAGGTTTAGGGTAAGGTTGAGGATTGCTTTATATAGAAGCTTGAAATCTGATTTGGGAAGGCTTTTTATTGGGATTCTAGGGACGTCTATACTTCATAGATAGAAGTGAAAACTCTTGCTGGAAATGAAGTTCGGAATCAGTGGCTTCCGGATCAAAGTCTTCATCATGCGAATAGTTCAGAATTGGAGGAACATGTGCGACAGCTGGAGTGGTTCGTATAGGTTGAAGTGGAATGGCTCTAGAAGGATCTAAAATAGTTGGCTTTGGAATCAGTGGATTTACCGAGCTCATTAAAGCGAGAGGAACTTCTGAAAGTTCTCTCAATGTTTAAGCAACATTTGATTCATGACCTTGTAGCTCGTCAAAAAACTGATAGAGCTTTAGGTTCTTCAGAGATCCATTACTCTGACTACATGACTTGATGTTTCCCCATCCTTTTCCAATATATTGATGAACTTAAGAAGATACTCGAATGGAATTCAGACTACTTCATGTGTCGTCATGTTGTTCACCAAGATCCTATACTGGTTTGATGTAGAGGCTACAAATTCATCTGGATTTGTAGTGAAGGTGTCAAAGTCGTTTACAGTAGATGTCAACCGCTTGTCCTTCATGTTCTTTAAACCTTCAAACAGGTCTTGTTGTGTCTCCCAAACATCCTTTGCAGATTTGCATCGCTTAATGGGCTCAAAGAGATATGGAGGTACACCAAAAACCATTTTAGAGAAGGCGACTTGATCCGCATGAAGCTTCTCGATGTCTAATGTAGTTAGTGGTGCTGAATTCACTTGGGAGCGGGAGGATCAAATGAAACAGAAATATGCTCATCTTTTTCCTTAGTTATCTGTAATTGATTAAACTCTAATTTTGGGACGAAGTTCCCTTTAACGGGGGGATGATGTGACAACCCGAAATTTCTATATTGTAAGTCAAACAAATCAATCAAAAGTTAGACTTGTTTTTGTTATCTTCTAGCTGTGTTAAGGGTCATACATAGGCTTTTAAGCCTTGTACACATAAGGATTGAGTGTTATGAAGTATTAGCTCCAGATAAGAAAGCTGCACCCGAACCAGAAAACCCAACATTTGAAGTTCACGACTGCAAACCCTGTTCACGGCCGTGAACACTGTTTTGGCCGTGATCTCTCCCATATATAGATGAGATTGATTCATTTTTTCTTCATTTCTACAAGCTCCAGCCGTAAACCCTTCAAAAGGTCCATGAACCCTTCATAAGATCATAACATGGCCGTGAACATATCAAGTGTTCTTGGCCGTGAACACTCTTAAGGCCGTGAACTCCTAGAGTTTGGCCGTGAACTCCTTTCTTTCAATCACATGTGATTGCAACACTTCATTTCAAGTGTTTCCTAGTGCCTAAGGTTGTTTACCTTACATGATTAGTTGTTATTGTTGGGTTTTGAGCATTCTAACACTCATATGGTGTACATGTGTTGTTCTAACTAGCATAATATAAAGCACATGTAATATAAAATCAAGTAGAATTACACACCTCTTTGTTGTAGCTTGATTCCATGGAGCTCAAGAGCCTAGTGCCCCAAGTGTGACACCTCAAATGGTTCACACAACATCAAAACAACTTGGAATAACCATGAGAAGAGATACTTCACTCTACAAATCGTCTTGCCCTCTTGTGTATGCACTAGTGCCGATTTCATCAACCAATGGGGTCTTTGTATAGTGTACACATTAGGGTTACACCATGTAACCCATGACTTTACCCATTCCTTATGCTCCATGGGTTTTAACCTCCATGGAGTATCCATGGGTCACCACATGGGTTAAACCCGACAGAAGGAATCATGGATCATAAGCCCACATATATAAGAATGAATGATTTACACAATCAATCCCCATATATTTAATTAGTCTCTTTTGATCACTAAATTAATTCCAAATTAATTCTTGATCGATACTAATTAAATAATATGATTTCATATTAATATATTAGAACTTATAATATATTAATATGTCACAAATATCCTCTTCTCACAAAAGGTCTATCCAAATTTTCCGATGCCATGCAACCCAAATGAAACATGTCGGGGCGGGTCAAGTATATACCAATGATAGTTATGGGCTTAGACACTAATCCAACAGTCTCCCACTTGGATAAGTCTAATAACTATTATTGCAAGTATGACTCCAACCTGACCAGCAATCGTAGCTCTTAAAAGCTGCTGTCGAAGTCTGAACAAATCACTGACGCGTCCATTAGATAAGTGATCATATATTCCTCCATTCTAGATATCATATGGACTGAGACATGGATTATAATCATTATCTCTGTCCTTTTCATGTTTCCTGATTTCTGATTTATGACGACCGACTAATTGAACAAATTAAATCAGTCCAGGCTTGGCCAAGCACTTAGGGTGTCATCACTAAATCATCGAGTGGCCCACATATATCGCTTTTATCCCTTTAAGGGTAAATGGAATGGATAAACTTTGACTCATATGCTTGTACCAACTACTTGTTGAATCATACACAAAGGCACGTTTTATAACATCGAGTTACCAATGCGTTTTCGTACAATCAATGCATAACCAACTCATAGGAAACAACTCATATCTATAGGTTTAAAGAATATAAGATATTGTCGTCTCATGATCACTCGTGATAAAATCCATGAAGTGAGTCAAATGAGCGTGGGTTTAATCCAATACTCAGAACTTATGAGCACTCATGAATGTTGCAGCAACTCTTGCTATGTCCACTACCTTGGACATCTACAAACCAGCTTCATGACAGTCTTGCCTTAATACCTACTTCCAATGTATTATCAACTGTGGATGGTTTGAATAACTTACTTATTCGAGAAGTCAAAACATGCAAAGTGAAACACAAGAATAATACTAATCCTATATGGCCCAAACACTTTGAGTGTAAATAAAACACCTTTTATCTAAGCACCATATTGATTACTCATTATTCATTGTATAATGTTTCGATTTTTCAACTTAATACTTGAATAAAAACAATAGTCATGCAATGCTCCAAGCATGCACACTATGTTTGTCTAAACAATAGCTATGCCATACTCCAAGTATGCACACTATGTTTGTCTTATGATCCTTACTTTGTAAAACAGATCAATTAACAATATTTCAATGATTCTCATTTCACAATCCCATTCCTTATTGTAAATGTAATAATACCAAACTCTTGCCATTTACTATAAACTATTAGATTCTAAACTTATATGCAATGATCCCCTTGCAATGAATATGCACACAAGTCACAAAGGCAACATACATTACAAAGTATTCCAATGGAGAGCAATTCCATGGAAACGAAGTCTCACATTCAAAGTACATTCCTTTGAACACCCTTCTTGCATTAAGTTCTCTAATCTTACACATATTCAAATAATAACTTCCACCTATGGAGACAATTCCATATTCCCATTTTGACTATCACTTCTGAACAACAGTTGCCTCCTTTCAGAATATGTGAATATGATCCTATCTCTATACTTCCAATTTTCCATGAGCAACCAATCTTTGGCAAACCTCAGATTGTCCTCGACAATTGCTTAATCATTTTAGTCAAATCCAGTTCTATTCCTTTCTCCCTCTTAACGCCCTAGGCATTTGGAAAATTTAGAATGGATAAATATTATAGCACATGTAATCGATCCTATACCCGAAGCATATGGGACTCGATTCATGCTATATAATTTCTTTATTTTCCATGTTCTCAAAATTCGAACTATGAAGAGGGATGTCGTAATCATATTCGAATTTTGAGAATGCAACATATATAGAATTTCCTTATGTTGAACCATTCCAACATAACATTCATATATATCCTTGACTAAAGTTGATTAAAATCTCAATCTAAGCTTTTAGAAATGGAATGAAGTATAAATTCTCTCCCTTAATTAGAGCAAAACAACTTTTCAAAGCGAATTGAACCTTTTGTTTTCTATAATTAACATTGCTAACTTGCAACACTAACCATAATAATCATGATCCCACTAGCACAATGATTATTATCTTACTAGCACAACACTTATGCTCCCACTAGCTTTGACATGTACTCAGAAATCAACTGGACTTCTAGAAATAAATACTTTATTGAATTTCTTGCCAAAGTTCAGATTTCTGATACAAGATTTCTTTGATAAGACTTTATCAAAATCATACACCTTTCCTTAGATAGCTCACATGTTTGTCTAGACCTTTTTCCATTCTCACTAGTTAGTGTGCCGGTTAACCACACACGCTCCACTAACGACATGAGAATGCAAATATCACAATTGCTATCTACTTAAAATCTACTTAGTGAAATCGTTTCCTCACCATCATTTTCATGAATCGGAGAGAAACCTTATGACACTTAGATTTTTATGGTGTATGTATTCCTATCCATGTGAATTTGTCAAAAACATAATCACAAGACAGGGTTAGTGACAAACCCAAACTCATATGGATTGAACTTGTTCAATTTTAATTTCTTGCCACTTGGCAGCTCAAGGGCCTACCATTGCTTCCACATTGTTATGCAAACAATTGAGAACTCGTAGAACTCACAAGCATAGTCAACTTTAACTGGAATAGGCACAAAAATAAGAATATGTCAACACGATAGGTTACAAACCTCAAGTCGTGGGCTAGTGATCAACAATACTCTTGATTAGTTCTTGAAACCATCTCAAGATTTTTAAAGACTCCCACTGACCTCTTGACATATAAGATTCTCTTTTGTCAAGAATCATTACTTGATAAAACAAATATTCAAGAGTTAGTTCGGATTCTTATCAAGTTAAACACTTCTCACAATTGGTCTTAGTTGGTCTTTTTCTTATCCAAAACATCACAACTTACCAATCTCAAATGTACAAGAGTAGAAAACATTTTACTCTACATTTGACAAGTGTTTTACACCTTTTTAAGATTATGTCACTCAAGGCTCCATCTTGGAGTATGACTCTAAGATTTGATTTTGGAACGAAGTATGATTTATCTTTTGATTTAACCATTTCAATAATTCACGATTCCTCTCCTTAGCCAAACAAATGCACTAAGATGTCCTTAGAGGATCAATTGTGATATGGTTTCATAATCACCAAGATAACCATAAACCAAGATACTTAAGCACTCTCCCACCTTTTTCAGATTGGAGAAATTTTTATCTTTCTGCCTAATTTGATTATTCTGATACGTCCTGCCATACATTGAAACTTTTCCAATGTTTCAGAATTACACTTAAACTTGTAAGTATAACCATATTTACTAAACTTTAGTAAATCATGACGAATAATCTTATCATTCCTTGTGGTCGACTTGACCAGCCCACAACCAAGTGCACCCAATCCTTTAGTCCTTCACTTTCCTCACATATACATATGAGCAAGGACTTAATATTAATTTCCCAAAGATGAAAATTCTCATTCATCACACAATACAACTTGCATGATTCAAGTTTCTATCCAACTGAAACTTGGGTGATGAGAATCTTTCCTTATTTGGTAAATTATGACACTACCACAAATGAAAGACTCAAATCCATTTTCCAATATTGCTTATCAATGGAAACATATAAACAACATTTTATCACAAATGTCATTGTAAGGATACTTAAAATAAATCAAAACCATTTCTTTTATTTTAAAACTTGCGGAAAAAATCTTATCCTTACAATGCAAATACATATGAAAAACATGTTGTTATCTATTCCTAAGGAATATATCATAACTCTTAAGAAGCAACTCAAAATTCTGATCATCGAACCATGCGATCGAGATCCATCTTCGCGATCAGATCAGCATACTCTTTCTTTAGGTTTCCTTTGGTTCTTCCAAAACATCAAAATATAATTTACATTACAACATGTATTAAGAATCTCCAAAAGAGACTTCATAGAGTTAGATAATGGACTTTACCTGAAGCAAAGTCAAACTTTTTGACTTTTACCATCCTTATGAAACTTTTCCAGGTAAGTTCGGCAGCTTTGCAACCAATGTCCCTTCCTTTGGAAAAAGAAACATATGGACCTTTTGGAAATGGTACACTTGATTGTCTCAGACTTAGCCTTTCTCTTTACCATTGGTCAAATGACTTGACCATGGTCAATCCCTTTCTATTGGGAAGAGAAAGTTTTTCTGGACTTCCAATGTCACCATTGTCAATGTCCAAATAGATTTGGGAAGTAGATCTTCCAATCTAATTTGCTTTACCAATGCTCCAAATCATTGTTGATTTTGAAGCATCAAGAAAATAGGTAAGATCACTAAGGGTCATGTCGTGATCTTTCATCAGGGAGTGACTGAAGTACCAAGTCAACAGCCAGCTACCTCGAGACTTCGACACCCGACTCTCCCGGCTTGCCAATATGTGTCTTAACCTCCAAGATGTAAGCACATATAGTCTTTGCTTTCCAATAGGGATTGAGTGACTTAGAACTTTTCAAGTCTTGAAACTTGTGGGATAGGGAGAATTATTGGAGGAAGTGGAAGAAGTGAAGCATGATTTCCAGTCCTATTAATGCACAACAAAGGGATCTTTCACCTTGATTGCTATGTGGGATATCATCTTCATTAGGAAGGCTTGTTCCTAAAGATTTGGGAAGACCATAGTTGTCTGAAATAGACATTTATGAGGGATAAATTCAAGTTTAGTTGATTTAAGTCCTTAATATAACACCCAATATGAAATATTAAGGCTAGGACCCAACAAACTATTTATAACTAGAAGAGGGATGCCGTAATCCAAATTATAAAATATTTGAAGGTAGGTAAATGACGATTTACCAATTTCCACCATGAAAAACAAAATAAATTATTAAGTTTTAATTGTATTGAAACTCCTAGATCTTTTGAGATTCATTGAACTTTCAATGGCATGTTTAAATCTCGATTGTGCCCTCTCAAGTTTGTGACTGGGATGCCGAGGATCACAAACAAGGTGTGAATAACCATGCAAATTTACTTGGTACCCTTAACTTTATCACCTAATTGATGTGCCGGTTAACCACACGCGCTCCACCAATCTATGACAAACATTAAGTTACCCATTGCCACACATTGTCAGTCCCATGTTAGTGTGCCGGTTAAACACACACGCTCCACAAACGACTTAACAAAGGTGCAAAGTGCAATTTCATGGGTTAGCACCTTTTCACATTTTCCTAAGTAACTAAGATTGGGAATTTATAAGTGTTTAGTTACTTAGTATTTATCATTATACTTTTAATGAAGGGAGAATTTTAGTCCTTATCCTACCCGTTCGGCTAACGACCCTCCACCAGTCAAGGAAGCGGTAGGTGAGAGTGGACACCCATTAAACTGCCATTTTATAGGCAGTAACCTTATACCCCCCTTATAGACCGGCTTCGTGAATGAGGCCTACTAACGGTAAGACTGACTTATTCTTATACATATCTATATAATTAAACTTTTAATATAATAATAGTATAAGGGTTGAATTTTAAAATTTTAAAATTCTAGGGTTTGATTTGGAATTAAAGTATACATAAGGGGTCAACTTTACAAATTCCAAAACTTGAGGGAAAGTATTAAAACTATTCAAAGCTCTTGGATTTTCATAACTTATGAGTTTAATTAAAGTTTTAAAAAGTTTAATGAAGAGACTCTTGAACATCCATAACTTGAGGACAAGTTATGAAGTCCATAAAACTATTTATGAGAAAAAGACTCTTCATTTTGTAACCTATGGCACTTTTATGAGTTTTAAGATTCATAAATGCAACTTTTCATATAACTTGAGGACAAGTTACAAAAACACATTTTATGACTACTTTTAGATCAATTTGGATTGAAAACAACTAACACACAATTTTTTCATTAATCTAAATTAAGTCATAAAACAAGGTGACACAAAAAAAAACTTGGTAATCCATAACTTGAGGAAAAGTTATGGAGTCCATACAATGTCATTAACATCAAGAATTACACTAACAAACAATTTGCACATAATTCCTATGATCTACCAAAACTCATAAGCATGAACAATCCATATCAACAATTTTCAAGAATCATATACATATATATAAAACTTGAAACTTTCATAATAACTTTGAAATTGGATTACCATAATCATTACCACATTAAAAACAGGTTTTATAAGTCCAAAGCAGTTTAAGGTAATGATTCTAGACCAATTCCAACCTTAAAAGTCGAAAATATGGTGTCAGGGGCTTCTACTCGTCGAGTGTATGAACCTACTCGACGAGTAGGATGAATTTCTTCATGGACTCGGTGAGTCCATCGTGGGACTCGGCGAGTCCAGTGCCCAGGAAGCCAAAATTTTCGATTTTTAAACTATTTCAGCATGTATAACTTGAAAACAAGCCTAGGCTCTGATACCACTGTTGGGTTTTGAGCATTCTAACACTCCTATGGTGTACATGCAAACCTAAATACCTTGGATCTATGTTTTCTCTATTATACATGAAAATATCAATTTTCCAAGGTATTGTTCTAACTAGCATAATATAAAGTACATGTAATATAAAATCGAGTAGAATTACATACCTCTTTGTTGTAGCTTGATTCCATGGAGCTCAAGAGCCTAGTGCCCCAAGTGTAACACCTCAAATGGTTCACATAACATCAAAAAAACTTGGAATAACCATGCGAAGAGATACTTCACTCTAGAAATCGCCTTGCCCTCTTGTGTATGCACTAGTGCCGATTTCACCAACCAATGGGGTCTTTATATAGTGTGCACATTAGGGTTACACCATGTAACCCATGACTTTTCACATTTCTTATGCTCCATGGGTTTTAACCTCCATGGAGTATCCATGGGTCACCACATGGGTTAAACCCAACATAAGGAATCATGGATCATAAGCCCATATATATAAGAATGAATGATTTACACAATCAATCCCCATATATTTAATTAGTCTCTTTTGATCACTAAATTAATTCCAAATTAATTATTGATCAATACAAATTAAATAATATGATTTCATATTAATATATTAGAACTTATAATATATTAATATGTCACAAATATCCTCTTCTCACAAAAGGTCTATCCAAATGTCCCGATGCCATGCAACCCAAATGGACCATGCCGGGTCGGGTCAAGTATATACCAATTATAGTTATGCGCTTAGACACTAATCCAACAGTTATAATCACTAATTATACACATACATGTGTCATTATATGCTTAATAGGATCCGTTTGTGTTCAAGACTTCACTTTGCATTCTTAGCATTCTATATCGACCTTTCCTTCGAATTGCTCACTACAGGTGAGTTCATACCCCCGCATTTTCATAGTTTTTACTGTTTTAAGGCGGGGGGGGGGGGGGGGGGGAATACAAGTCTAACACAAAGATTTTGTGTTACAAACAAATGGTTTCAAAATATCTTATCAAAATGGATTTCAGTTATCATCAAATCAAATAGTTTCAAAGATTGTGTTAAAATGACATCAAGTCACCAAAAGTATTTCAAAATATTAAAGTTCTTTTAAATGATTTTATAAACTTATATTTTTCCCCAGAAATCATATATATATATATATATATATATATATATATATATATATATATATATATATATATATATATTTATATAAATAAGCTTTAAGAGGCTTAGGACTGATAACTCACTTTGGTACCTTTTCCTTGTTTGAATGTGGGCTTATAGCATCGGTAATTTGTCTGAATGTCATTTAAATTTTACTTATATATTTGTATATGTATATAAATATAAAAGTTATTTCATTCAGTTCAAATACCCTTTGTAACATGTTGAGCAAGGGGTTGCATTCATGAACAGTTAGTATCAATTCAGAAAGTACATATAAATTATAATAGGTATAATTTATGATTCATAGAACATTAATTCACGATTCAAGTATACTAAAGTACACTGTTTTTGTAACATCCCAAACCTCAGAAGTATGATTTAGGGGCTTATGTGTAATTTAAGGAGTCTACTCGGCGAGTAAGTATGCCTACTCGTCGAGTCAGAGTGGGTTTTGGCCACGTGTTAAGTGACCAACTCGTCGAGTCGGCGGCTGGACTCGACGAGTTGGTGCTGGGAAGAGAAAACCCTAATATATATTAGGGTTTGCACCATATTTAAAGGACCTTAAGTCCTTACCTCATCCCCTTATCACCCATTGACGTCCAGAAGCAGCCCTAACCGATCTAAACCCCCATTTTGAGTGTGTGAAGGAGGGAAAGTGTGTTTTGAAGCAATTGCAAGAAGAAGGCTTGGAGTTTAAGAAGATTTGATCATAGAGGAGCTGGTGGATTCGATCTCTCTGCTCAGTCGCATGAGTCTGAAGGTAACAAGTTGTTACCTTGACCTTGTTCTTTCTAGATCTCTTCATGTTAAAGATTAGGGCTTTTATAGCATGGGTGATATTCATTTTCGGGTATGGGCAAGGATTTGGATTTGCAACTTCAGATCTGAGCTCATATTAGACTCTAAAGCCATAAAGTCTCCAGCTTTAGCAAGCATGAACCCTCCATGTTGAGATAAACCCCATTGTAAGCTTCAGATTGACATTCTAAGCCTTTAGAGCCTTGCATGCACGTAAAGGTTGCAACTTTACGTGATAAACATGCCTTGGGAGCCTAGATCTATTGTTTGGAGTTTTGAAGCAGCTTAAAATCGTCTGTATGAATGAAGGACTGAAGGGACTCGACGAGTGTCATGAACGGCTCGGCGAGTCCGATGAAGATTGTCGTAGACTCGGCGAGTTGTATGAGCGACTCGGCGAGTCCGATGAAGAATGTATTGGGCTCGGCGAGTCAGACGAGTGACTCGGCGGGTTGGCAAGTAATGCAAGGAACTCGGCGAGTAGATTTGGGTACTCGACGAGTTAAGGTCAACATGGACTGTTGACCTTGACAGTTGACTTTGATTTGACCAAGAGTTGGCCAGTTGACTTTTGAGGGTATTTTGGTAAATTGGGTATTTATAGCAAAGGACATTAGTGAATATAGGTGTTGGAGTTGGAGCTACATTTGGAGGAGTTTGACACTACCTTCCGAGCTACTTACGAGGTGAGTTATCCTCACTATATCAACAGGGTCTACGGCACCAAGGCCGGCCCTTTATCGGATTAGTATCCGGGTATTTGCATGATATGCTTATTGATCTGTTAGATCTGCGCCCTGGTAGTTAGGACATTATTGTGTTTAGTGACCTGGTTTAGGTCAGTATCCTGGTATATTGGACGATGATATGTTAGTGACTGGTTAGGTCGGTATCCTGGTTATAGGATGTTGCTATGCTATATGATCTGTTAGATCGGTTGGTTGTCTATAGACTGTTATGTGATTATCGGTTATATGTGCACATGGTTGTTTTGATTAGGGGTTTGGGTTGAGGCGGGTCCTGCTTTGTGCTGTAGGCCAACATACCCAAGGCAGACCGGATAGACTGTAGACCCGGGAGGGCACATAGTTAGGCCGAAGGCCCGACGAGCGGTCCGGATAGGCTGAAGACCCTGAGAGGGCGGTCCAGACGTGCCGAGGCTCGGAGAGTGGGCCAGATAGAATGAAGGCCCGGTACCGGCGAACCAGTGATATTGTAGACTCGGAGAGTGGACCAGGTGGACTGAAGGCCCGGTGCGGGCGGACCAGTCACACGGTAGACTCGATATGCATGGATGTTCTGTATTGTTGATATGATATGTTATGGTTGTATGAGGTTGGTATTTTGGGGGTAACTCACTAAGCCTTCGAGCTTACATTTATCGATTATTGTTTTAGGTACAGCGGCTGACCGCGGGAAGGCGAAGGCGTAACTGTACACTTCCTCGATTATGAGTATGATTTCTGGGAACTATGATATTAAACTATTTTGGAAACCTTTTGTAATAACTATTTGTATTTTGAATGTTTTAAAAGTATAAATTTGGCATGAATTTTATGGGTGTTACAAGTTGGTATCAGAGCCTTGGTTTGAGTGAATTGGAGGAACATTCGTGTGAATCCAGTCTCAAATCAAGGAAAGGATTTTAAAACGATTTTTTTAAATGGTTTTCAAAATAAGTAAAGGAGGATGTAAAGTGTACGATCAGCCGGAGCCAGTAAGTAGACCCCAAAATACCATACAGTTATTTGATATTGTGATATGTTAGAACAACATGCTAGTACTAGGCTAGGGATCTTCAGGAATTGCATGATAGAATTTCCTGATTACATGATGCCTGTTAGCCTAGGGTTTTCTTTATATGAGATTGACATCATTACTGTAGTTACTTGTGTATGCATCACGGCTGTACATAATTAAGATCTTATAGCTTGAGAATGTTTGGTTTAGCCTTATGTTATGTTCTTGTATGATTGCGGGCTTAAGGTAGGATCGGATATTCGAAAGTCTATAGGGTCCAGCGTTATGTATGGATAGCATACACTAGTGCTGCAGGGTTGGTGGAAGTTTCATGGATGGGTGGGTTGCGTGAGGCCGGTAGGCCAGTTATGGGATAGTTTAGCATTCCTCTTGTAGTGAGGATTGAGTGATCACTATGAAGGTTAGGGTGTTGTGGTGATACTTGAGACAAATATGGGTAGGTGTGGAAGGTAGTATGGGCCCGTACTACTGAAAGCACAGGACCCATACGCGTATCAAGGAAGTCACAACCCCTAGGGTTTGGTAGGGAGTTAATTCCTGGTTATTTGTGTGGATTGCCTGATATCTTCCTGTTATATTTCGGAATGGTGGTTACAAGGCGTTTCGTGACTGGATCCGGATCGAGGTCCGGACAGGGTGATCAGGAGGCCCCAGCGGCGCCTGAGATTATCGGCCAGGAGGAGCCGGTGTTGACAGAGGATCGGGTCAGGGAGATCATCCGTGAGGAGGTGGTCGAGATTGTCTGAGGTCAGATTCCGGAGTTGTTTGGGACTATCAAGACCGCCATGGTCGAGTACTTTGACGAGCGCTATGCAGCCCTCGCGGAGGCGGCTGCCGCGGCAGTTACTGCAGCTGTAACAGCGGCAGGGGTAGGGGTCAGTCGGGCTTTTCAGTACCGCGACTTCGATAACACGAAGCCCCCGACTTTCGATGGGATTTAGGACCCTATCATAGCCATGAGGTGGCTATCGGACATCGAGGGATGCTTTTTCACATGTTCCTGCCCGACTGACCAAAAGGTCAGGTGTGCCCTGAACATGTTGAGGTCCGGGGCGAAGGACCGGTGGAGGTTGATGACGGGGTTGTTGGGTTATGAGCATTCTAACACTCCTAAGTGTACATGCAACCCTAAATACCTTGAATCTATGTTTTCTCTATTATACATACAATTATGAACATCCAAGGTATTATCCTAATCTAGCATACAAAATAATAAATATAACAAGATAGAATACATACCTCTTTGATGTAGAATGTCTTCATGAAGCTTGAGTGCCTAGTGCCCCAAGTGTGACACCTCAAATGGTTCACACAACACCAAATACACTTGGAATAACTTGAGAGAAACTTGAACACTCCTTGAAATCGTCTAGCCCTCACACTCACACATTAGTGCACGATTTCTTGAGCCATGGGATTCTTTTATATGGTGGCTATTAGGGTTACACCATGTAACTCATAACTTTACCCATTCCTTATGCTTCATGGATTTTAACCTCCATGGAGTATCCATGGGTCACCCCATGGACTTAGTCCAACATAAGGTATCTTGGATCACAAGCCCACATATATAAGAATGAATGATTTACACAATCAACCCATATATTTAATTAGTCTCCTTTTGATCACTTAATTAATTCCAAATTAATTCTTGATCAATACTAATTAAATAACCTTATTAATATATTAGAACTTATAATATATTTACCAACCTTAAGCGTTATTTCTCTCATTATAGTCTATCCAAATGCATGATGCCATGCAACCCAAATGGACCATGCCGGGTCGGGTCAAGTCTTACCAATTATAGTTATGGACTTAGACATTAATCCAACAGTCTCCCACTTGGATAAGTCTAAAACTATTATTGCGTATGACTTCAGGAACCGATCAGCAATCGTAGCTCTCAAAAGCTTCTGTCGAACTCTGACCTTGTCGATGAACTCTGACCTTTGTCAATGACTTGTCCATTAGATAAGGGATCATATATTCCTCCATTATAGATATCATATGGACTGAGACATGGATTATCAATCATTCTCTCTGTCCATTTGTTGTTTCCCGATTTCCGATTCATGATGACTGACTGATTGAACAGATCAAATCAGTCCTGGCTTGGCCAAGCACTCACATGTGTCATCATTAAATCATCGAGGGGCCCACAGATATCGCTTTTATCCCGAAGGTAAAAGGAATGGATAAACTTCGACTCATATGGCTTGTTCTACTACTTGTTGAATCATACACAAAGACACGTTTTATAACATCGAGTTACCAATGCGTTTTCGTGCAATCAATGTATAACCAACTCATAGTAACAACTCATATCTCTAGGTTTGAAGAATATAAGATATTATCGTCTCATGATCACTCGTGATAAAATCCATGAAGTGATTCAAATGAGCGTGGGTTGAATCCAATACTCAGAACTTATGAGCACTCATGAGTGTTGTAGCATCGCTTTGTCCAACATCTTAGACCTCTACAAGCCAACCCATGACAGTCTTGATTCATATCTACTTCCAACATATGACCGACTGTGGATAGTTTGAATAACTTAGTCATTCAGGAAGAATGACCTAGTTTATTCTGGAAGTCAAAACATGCAAAGTGAAACACAAGAATAATTGAATCTAATATGGTATCAAAACCTATGAATATAAATAAGACACTTTTATTTATCACCATACTGATTACTCATTATTCATTGTTTCGGTTTCATCAACTTTATACTTGAATTAAAAAACACTAGTTGTCCCATGCTCCAAGCAAGTACACTATGTTTTCCAAAACAATAGCTTTGCCATACACCAAGTATGCACTCTATGTTTTTCTATGATCCTTACTTTGTGAAATAAACCAATTGAACATAATTTCAATGATTCACACTCCCAAATCCTTATCGAAAAATGTGAGAATTTCAAATTCCTATCATTTATCGAAATCTGTTTAGATTTTAAACTTATATGCACTGACCCACTTGTAATGAATATGTACAAAGTCACAAAGACTTGTCAACATTCATTATAAGGTATTCCAATGGAGTTCAACTCCATGGAAACTAAGTCTCATATTCAAAGTACATTGCTTTGAACATGATTCTTGCATTAAGTTTTTCTAATCTTACACAGATAACTTCCACCTATGGAGACAACTCCATATTCTCATTTTGACTATCACTTCTGAACAAGAGATGCCTCTTTTCAGAATATGTCAATATAGTCCTTCCAAAATTAGCACTATACTTCCAACTGTCCCTGAGCAACCAATCATTGGTAAACCTTAGATTGTCCTCGACAATTGCTTAATCCTTTTAGTCATATCAAATTCTAGACCTTTTCCCTTATTAATGCCCCAGGCATTTGGAAAATTTTAGAAAGGACAAATATTATAGCACATGCAATCGATCCTGTACCCAAAGCAAATGGGACACGATTCATGATGTCTCACATAAAGACATGATTCTAGACTAGTCTTTTGCTACAATATTTTTATTTGCCAAGTTCTCATAATTCAGATTATGAAAAGGGATGCCGTAATCATAATCAAATTTTAGAACGCAAATAATAGACCCATATATAGAATTTCCTTATGTTGAGTCATTCCAACACAAAATTCATATATATCCTTGACTAAAGATGATTAAAACCTCAATCTAAGCTTTTAGAATTGAAATGAAGTATAATTTCCTCTCCCTTAATTATAGCAAAACAACTTTTCAACCCCTGCAAATCCACGAATTGAAACTTTTGTTTTCTATAATTAACATTGCTAACTTGCAACCTTTATCATAATTATCATGCTCCCACTAACATGATGATTATTAGCATAACACTTATGCTCCCACTAGCTTTGACATGTACTCAGAAATCAGCTGGACTTCTAGAACTCAATACTTTATTGACTTTCTTACCAAAGTTCAGACTTCTGATACGAGATGCTTTGATAAAACTTTATCAAAATCATACACCTTTCCTTAAATAGCATGCATGTGTGTCTAAACAGTTTCAGAACTTTGAAAAGGGATGTCGTAATCATAGTCTCAATTGTTTAGACCTTTTGCCATCTGCTTCAAATCTACTTGGTGGAAGTGTTTCCTCACCATCATTTTCATGAATCGGAGAGAAACCTTATGACCCTTAGATTTTATGGTGTATGTGTTCTTATCCATGTGAATCGTCAAAACCATAGTCACAAGACAAGGATAATGACAAATCCAAACACATATGGACTGATCTCAATCTTAATTTCTTACCACCTGGCAGCTCAAGGGTCTGCCATTGCTTCCAAGTTGTTATGCAACCAACTGAGAAATCTAAGAACTCATATGCAAAGCCAACTTTAACTGGAATGGGCACAGAAATAGAAATATGTCAACACGATAGGCTATAAACCTCACGTCGTGTGCTAGTGTTAAACTACAGGTTTTATTCTTGATTAGTTCTTGAGACTTTCAAGACCTTTAAGACTCCCACTGTCCTCTTGACATATAAGACTCTCTTGTCAAATATTCAAGGGATAGTGCGGATTCTTTATCAAGACAAACACTTTACACAATTGGCCTTAGTTGGTCTTTGTTTAATCCAAAACATCACAACTTACCAACTTCAAATGTACAAGAGTAGGACACTTTTACTTTTACATTTGACAAGTGTTATAAACCTTTCTTTAAGATATGTCACTCAACTTATAGTCTTGGTGTATGACTCTAAGACTTGTTTTGAAACAAAGTATGACTCATCTTCTTGATTTAACCATTTCAACAATTCATGACTCCTCTTCTTAGTCATAAGAATGCACTAAGATGTCCTTAGAAGATGAATTGTGATGTGGTTCTTTAATCATTAAGATGATCACAAAACATGATACTAAAGTACTCTCCCATCTTTTCAGATTTGAGAAACTTTTATCTTTCTGCCTAATTTGATTCTTCCCATTCGTTCTGCCATACATTGAGACTTTTCCAATGTTTCAGAATATATACTTAAACTTGTAAGTATAACCATATTTACTAAACTTTAGTAAATCATGACGAATAGTCTTAACGAGCTTTGTGGTGGACATAACTAGTGCACAAGAATGTGTACTCGATCCCTTTAGTCCTTCACTTGATTCACACATCCATGTGAACAAGTCTTAATTTTCCAATGCTTGAAAGTTCTCATTCATCATACTATTCAACTTGCATGATTCCAAGTTTCTATCCAACTGAAGCCTTGGGAATGAGAATCTTTCCTTATTTGGTAATATTAGACACTACCACAACCGAAAGAATCAAATCCATTTTTCCAATATTACTATCAATGGAATCTTATAAGCAACAACTTTTCACAAATGCCATTGTAAGGATACTTAAAATAAATAAAATCAAAACCTTTTTCTTTTATTTTAAAACTTTGCGGAAAAACTTATCCTTACAATCCATATGAAAACCTTGTTGTTATCTATTCCTAAGCAATATAAATATCATAACTCTTAAGTAATAGCCCAAAATTCTGATCACCGAACCATGCGATTGAAATCCATCTTCGCGATCAGAATCAGCATGTACTTAATAGAGTTAGACAATGGACTTTACCTGAAGTAGAGCCAAACTTATTGACTTTAACATCCTTAGGTAAATTTGGCAGCTTCGTAACCAATGCCCCTTCCTTTGGCAATAGTTACCTATGGACCCTTGATAATGGGACTATCTCAGACTTCGCCTCTCTCTTTACCATTGGGTCAACCGAGTTGACTATGGTCGATCCCTTTCCATTGGGAAGAGAGAGCTTTACTGGATATCCAATGTCATCATTGTCAATGTCCATAGCGTTTTAGGAAGTTGATCTTAGCAAATAGATAAGATCATTAAGGGTCTTGTCTTAGTCTGTTTCATAGGATTCCCAAAAGAACTCACTATGTGACTTAGAAAGTAGTTGAGCCACCAACTTTCTCAAGACTTTGACACCCAACTCTCCCGGCTTGTCAATATGTGACTACATCTCCAAGATGTGATCACACCTAGACCTTGCCTTGCCAATAGGCCTTGAGTGACCTTAAGCTTTTTAGGAACTTGTGGGTTAGGGAAAATAATTGGAGGAGGTGAAAGAAGTATGATATCCATGGGACATCATCTTCATTTAGGAAAGCTTGTTTCAAGAGATTTGGGAAGATCATAAATGTCTAGACCAGACATCTTTTTGGGAGATATTCAAGATAGTTGATTTAAAGTCCTTAATATGACACCCAATATGAAATATTAAGGCTAGGACCCAACAAACTATTTTATAACTTAGAAGAGGGATGCCGTAATCCAAGCTATAAAATATTTGAAGGTAGGTGAATGACGATTCACCAATTTCCACCATGAAAAACGAAATAATTTATTAGGTTTTAATTGGATTTGAAAGTCCTAGATCTTTGAGATTCATTGAACTGTTCAAAGGCATGTTTCAATCTCGAGTGTGCCCTTCAGGTTCTGTGACTGGGATGCCGAGGATCACAAAACAAGGTGTGAATAACCATGCAAATATACTTGGTACCCTTAATATTTACCCTTTAATCAATGTGCCGGTTAACCACACACGCTCCACCGATACTATGATAAATATTAAGTTACCCTTTGCCTACCTTGTTAAGTCCAGGTTAGTGTGCCGGTTAACCACACGCGCTCCACTAACGACTTAAGCAAAGTGCAAAGTGTAATTTCATGGGTTAGCACCAAATTCACATTTTCCTAAGTAACTAAGATTGGGTATTAATAAGAGTTTAGTTACTTAGTATTTATCATTAATACTTTTAATGAAAGGAGAATTATAGTCCTTGTCCTACCCGTTCGGCTAACGACCCTCCACCAGTCAAGGAAGCGGTGGGTGAGAGTGGACACCCATTAAACTGCCATTTTATAGGCAATAACCTTATACCCTCCTTATAGGCCGGCTTCGTTAATGAGGCCTACTAACGGTAAGACTGACTTTACTCTTATACATATATATAAATATTATTAACTTATAATATTATAAAGTATAAGGGTTGAATTTTAACTTTTTAAAATTCTAAGGGCTAACTTGGAATTAAAGTATTCATAAGTGAAAACTTTTCAAATTCCAAAACTTGAGGGCAAGTTTTGAAACTATTCAAAACTAATTAATTACATAACTTATGAGTTTAAAGTAGTTTTAATTAAAAAAAAAAAAAAAAAAACTCTTCAAGTTCCATAACTTGAGGACAAGTTATGGAAGACTTTAAACTAATTAATAAAAAAAATAACTTTTTTTTATTGTAACTTATGGAACTAATTAAGGTTACACTTTTTTTTTAATTTAATGAAGAGACTCTTGAACCTCCATAACTTGAGGACAAGTTATGGAGTCATAAAACCATTTAATTAGAACTAGACTCTACATTTTGTAACCTTTGCCAACTTTTATGAGTTTTATGATTCTTAAATGTGACTTTTCATATAACTTGAGGACAAGTTACAAGAACACACTTTGGAATCAACTCTTAGATTAAAATGGATTGAAAACAACTATTTCACACAACTTTTCTATTAATCTAAGAACCTCATAAGAACAAGATAATTCAAATCATCAATCTTCAAGAAATTAGCATGAACATACAAACTAATACAAATCTTGAAATTATGACAATTATCTTAGAAATTGGATTAGCATGAACATTACCACATCAAAAACAAGTTTATAAGTCCAAAAACATCTTAGGGTAATGTTCCTAGTCCAATTCCAGCCAAAACAATTGAATATATGCATCCAACTCGATTTTTCAGCTACTTTTGCAAGTATAACAAGAAAACAAGCCTAGTCTCTGATACCACTGTTGGGTTATGAGCACTCTAACACTCCTAAGTGTACATGCAACCCTAAATACCTTGGATCTATGTTTTCTCTATTATACATACAATTATGAACATCCAAGGTATTATCCTAATCTAGCATACAAAATAATAAATATAACAAGATAGAATACATACCTCTTTGATGTAGAATGTCTTCATTAAGCTTGAGTGCCTAGTGCCCCAAGTGTGACACCTCAAATGGTTCACACAACACCAAATACACTTGGAATAACTTGAGAGAAACTTGAACACTCCTTGAAATCGTCTAGCCCTCACACTCACACATTAGTGCACGATTTCTTGAGCCATGGGATTCTTTTATATGGTGGCTATTAGGGTTACACCATGTAACTCATAACTTTACCCATTCCTTATGCTCCATGGATTTTAACCTCCATGGAGTATCCATGGGTCACCCCATGGACTTAGTCCAACATAAGGAATCTTGGATCACAAGCCCACATATATAAGAATGAATGATTTACACAATCAACCCATATATTTAATTAGTCTCCTTTTGATCACTTAATTAATTCCAAATTAATTCTTGATCAATACTAATTAAATAACCTTATTAATATATTAGAACTTATAATATATTAACCAACCTTAAGTGTTATTTCTCTCATTATAGTCTATCCAAATGCATGATGCCATGCAACCCAAATGGACCATGCCGGGTCGGGTCAAGTCTTACCAATTATAGTTATGGACTTAGACATTAATCCAACAGGGGTCTTATTCAGATGAGCAGAGAGCTGCAGTTTCTTGGGATAGGTTTAGGGAGATGTTCTGCTCCCGTTACATTCCGCGAGTCGAGCGTGAGTGGCTAGCTCAGGAGTTCTTGGAGTTGAGACAGGGTACGGAGTCGGTGACAGAGATCACTCGCATGTTCACTGAGAGGGCGATGTCTTGCCCGGAGTTCGCTTCCGAGCAGGCTCAGATGACGCGTTATCTGACCATGCTCAAGACTGACATTAGACAGTTCGTTGCTACCCAGCGGTGTGATACATTGCTGGAGCTACAGGAGGCCGCCAGGCGGCGTGAGTTAGAGATTGAGTTATAGTTACGAGAGCACAGGCAGGCCCCGGTGCAGTCGCAGCCGGCGCCAAAGCGGTCCAAGACCGCTGATTCCAGGGTTGGAGGACAGAGCGGACGCACTTGTGAGAAGTGTGGGAAGGGTTATTCTGGAGTTTGTAGGTCCGGTGGTGCGTGCCGCAAGTGCAGAAAGGAGGGGCACTATGCGAGGGATTGTCGCCAGGTGGCCCCGGTTCAGGACATGAGGATTTGCTATCACTGCCATCAGGTTGGTCATGTGAAGACCAACTGTCCACAGCTTGTTGCTAGACCGGTGTAGGCTCCAGCGCCGGCTACATTGAGGATTACTGGCAGGGGACAGGGTAGAGCAGAGCCCCCGAGGGCTCAGGGACATGCCTTCCAGCTTACGGCAGAGGAGGTCGGGACAGCGCCAGATGCAGCTGCTGGTATGTTTCTATCTGTATCTTATTGTTTATAATTCTATTGCGAATTTTCCATCCCTTTCTGCATATGGCATAGGAGAGTTTGAGGAGTTTAGTATCAAGAAGTCGTAGACGGTTAGGATTCAGGGATGTTTGAGAATGGGAGGTTAGGATATAGGATCACCATTCCAAGGCTAGAGACTATGAATTTGAGAGGCAGAAGTGTTCAGGTGGGATTCGGGTTCTTTCGAAGTTCGGTTGCTCCACTCCAGGAGAGTGGTTCTGCGGAGACTCTTCGTTTCAGGATTCATCGTTCTATGGGAAGTATGGAAATTCTTGGCTTGGACGGTTAAGTAGAGTTATGATCTCGCTACTAGTAGGTAGTGGTTAGTGTCCCAAGTGGGGGAGAATTAGAAATTCTCAGAGGGAGCATCGATCATTGAGGGTTCGGTTAGCTGCTAAGGTCGGACAGTACTTCAGCACGCGTATGCAGGATTTCAGCGTATGTGGAAGATACGCAGGTCAGGGATCATACCACGGTTTTCCGAGAGGATGGACGATCGACATGAGGCCTGGGGTTAGGCCGGGGTGATAGTCTGCATAATGGATCAGGAGTTCGAAGCCCCAAGTGGGTGAAAACAGGTTGCATAGGAGAGAGAGCACCGGGAGGGATGGCCCAAAGAGATACTCAACAGTTTAGAACGGTCCGGATAGACTGAAGGCCAGTGGGGCGTACTAGTCAGTACGAAGGCTTGGAGAACGGTCCAGACAGGCTGAAGGCCCGGAGAGGCGGTCCAGACATGCTGAAGGTTCTAAGAGTGGTCTAGATAGGCTGAAGGCCTGGTAAGGCGGTCCATTCATGCTGAAGACTCTGTATATGTTTGTAGATCTATGTTCGGGTATTGAGTAGGCTGCTACGCTATAACAATCAGTAGGTCTGTTCCAAGTATTGAAGACTCTGTTGGAGTCGACTGAGGACTCCGGTGTATTTTGGTTGATTGGAAGTTTTTATTAGAGGACGGAAGGAGTTCAAAGGATCTTTGTGATCTCTTTAGTTTGGAGTATCGCCGAGGTTCCATCTTCTTGGATCGGGTAATACTCCAGTTTGGGACTGAGAGTGGATCCGAATGAGTATCCGTTAGTTTTGGGAAGGTTTGAGATTAGAACGTTCCGTCATTCAGGTTCTGGGAACCGGGTTAGACCTTTTCTTGAGCGTTGATGGCATTGGGATGGTGTTGAGGCGGTCTTGTGCTATGCAGTAGGCTAAGATACCCGGTGCGGACCGACGGTGAATCGCAGGCACATAGGTTCCAGGAAGAGCGGTAGGATTGAGGCAGTAGGCCAAGATAACCGGTGCGGGCCGGTGGTAAGTCATAGGGACAGGGGTTCAGTAGAGAAGCGGGATTTGGGATAGGAGTTTAGCGGACCAGGGCTGTCTGGATAGACTGAAGGCCTGGTAAGGCGGCCCAGTCAGAACAAACGCCCGACGAGCGGACCGGGGAGGCTGTAGGCCCTGAAGGGTGGTCCAGTCATACCGAAGGCTCTGTGTACGATAGTTTTTGTAATCTATGAAAGCACTGAATTGCCGCAGCAGCAGGTAATCAGCGGTCCTGTTTTGGTGAGAACCTCGAATTATCTGGATTGGGTGTAAGTGGTATGGAAGTAACAACTGTTCAGTAAAGTTGTATGTTAGGAAGTCAGACCGATTTCGGGATTCCAGGATTCAGGATGCCGGAGCGCGTTCGAATGAATGTTCTGTAAAGGTTCAGGGGAGTTGTACTCGGTTGTGACGAACCAGAGGATTGTGGAGGAGACACAAGGATAGATCCTTGGATCTCCACTTATGAGTAGACCCGAGTTAGGTTCATGGAGGTATTCCAATCTAGGGTATTCCATTCTGAGGATGACCGAACCCTACGATTGACTGGACTTGATATGTTTGGTATTCCAACCCGAGGGTTGATTAGGCCAAACATGTGAGGGATACGAGGGTATTTCATCCTAGGGACTGCTGGACCCGTCGTAGGCGTACCTGGTATTCCAGCCCAAGGCTGATTGGGCCAGGTATGAGTGTTTATGTGATATAGCTGGTTGTTCGTGGGAGTTACCCGGAAGCTGGAGGATGCATCATCCTGTCAGAGCGGAAAGGGACTAGATTCAGGAAGGGGACAGGATGAGTTTTGGGAAGGGGAAGATAGATTAGTTTTGTGAGAGAGCCCAGTGAATTATAGTAGTATCTAACTTTCACAAGTCACGAAAGTGTGTTCATGACAGGAAGGTGGCAGTATCATCAGGTGATACTTAGATTGATGTGTGCTAATATTAAGCAGAAGAGGCCGGTGGCCGGCTTGGAGCGTTAGGCAGGGATCCTGCACAGGAAGGAGTTTTCGTAGAAAAGATACGGTGGCAGAGTCTGAAGAGACCTGAGTTGGCTGGGTGGTCGGAGGCTGCAATGCATGAGTGTTATCCCAAAAATCGTGTACTGCAGCAGGCTTCGATGACGAAGCCTAGCTTAAGTGGGGGAGAGTTGTAACATCCCAAACTTCAGAAGTATGATTTAGGAGCTTATGTGTAATTTAAGGAGTCTACTCGGCGAGTAGGTATGCCTACTCGTCGAGTCTGAGCGGGTTTTGGCCACGTGTTAAGTGACCAACTCGCCGAGTCGGCGGCTGGACTCGACGAGTTGATGCTGGGAAGAGAAAACCTTCATCTTAGGGTTTGCACCCTATTTAAAGGACCTTAAGTCCTTACCTCAGCCCCCTTACCGTCCCTTGACGTCCATAAGCAGCCCTAACCAATCCAAACCCCCATTTTGAGTGTGTGAAAGAGGGAAAGTGTGTTTTGAAGCAATTGCAAGAAGAAGACTTGGAGTTTAAGAAGATTTGATCATAGAGGAGCTGGTGGATTCGATATCTCTGCTCAGTGGCATCAGTCTGAAGGTAACAAGTTGTTACCTTGACCTTGTTCTTTCTAGATCTCTTCATGTTAAAGATTAGGGCTTCTATAGCATGGGTGATATTCATTTTCGGGTATGGGCTTGGATCTGAAGTTGCAACTTCAGATTTGAGCTCATCTTGGACTCTAAAGCCATAAAGTCTCCAGCTTTAGCAAGCATGAACCCTCCATATTGAGATAAACCCCATTGTAAGCTTGAGATTGACATTCTAAGCCTTTAAAGCCTTGCATGCACGTAAAGGTTGCAACTTTACCTGATAAACATGCCTTGGGAGCCTAGATCTACTGTTTGGAGCTTTGAAGCATCTTAAAATCGTCTGTATGAATGAAGGACTGAAGGGACTTGGCGAGTGTCATCAACGGCTCGGCGAGTCCGATGAAGATTGTCGTAGACTCGGCGAGTTGTATGAGCGACTCGGCGAGTCCGATGAAGAATGCCTTGGGCTCGGCGAGTCAGACGAGTGACTCGGAGGGTTGGCAAGTTATGCAAGGAACTCGGCGAGTAGATTAGGGTACTCGACGAGTTAAGGTCAACATGGACTGTTGACCTTGACAGTTGACTTTGACTTTGACCAAGAGTTGACCTGTTGACTTCTGAGGGTATTTTGGTAAATTGGGTATTTATAGCAAAGGAAATTGGTGAATATAGGTGTTGGAGTTGGAGCTACATTTGGAGGAGTTTGACACTACCTTCCGAGCTACTTACGAGGTGAGTTATCCTCACTATATCAACAGGGTCTACGGCACCAAGGCTGGCCATTTATCGGATTAGTATCCGGGTATTTGCATGATATGCTTATTGTTCTGTTAGATCTGCGTCCTGGTAGTTAGGACGGTATTGTGTTTAGTGACCTGGTTTAGGTCGGTATCCTGGTATATAGGACGATGATATGTTAGTGACCGGTTAGGTCGGTATCCTGGTTATAGGATGTTGCTATGCAATGTGATCTGTTAGATCGGTTGGTTGTCTATAGACTGTTATGTGATTATATGTTATATGTGCACATGGTTGTTTTGATTGGGGGTTGAGTTGAGGCGGGTCCTGCTTTGTGCTGTAGGCCAACATACCCAGGTCGGACCGGATAGACTGCAGACCCGGGATGGCACATAGTCAGGCCGAAGGCCCGACGAGCGGTCCGGATAGGCTGAAGGCCCCGAGAGGGCGGTCCAGGCGTGCCAAGGCTCGGAGAGTGGGCCAGATAGAATGAAGGCCCGGTGCGGGTGGACCAGTCATACTGTAGACTCGGAGAGTGGACTAGGTGGACTGAAGGCCCGGTGCGGGCGGACCAGTCACACGGTAGACTCGATATGCATGGTTGTTCTGTAGTTTTGATATGATATGTTATGGTTGTATGAGGTTGGTATTTTGGGGGTAACTCACTAAGCCTTCGAGCTTACATTTATCGATTATTGTTTCAGGTACAACGGCTGACCGCGGGAAGGCGAAGGCGTGACCGTACACTTCCTCGATTATGATTATGATTTCTGGGAACTCTGATATTAAACTATTTTAGAAACCTTTTTCTAATAACTATTGGTATTTTGAATGTTTTAAAAGTTTAAATTTGGCATGAATTTTATGGGTGTTACAGTTTTACACGAACAAAGGTTTGATTTAAAACTAATCAAGAGTATACATCTTTCATATACTAATTCAAGGGCATACTATCAATCATTCATTTCAGAATGACTGGGTTTTCATAAGTATTATACATGTAACGTCTATATGCTTTTTATGAGTCAATTGATTCAGGTTGTTTAGTTCATTTAAAAAACATAGTTAAAGTCCTGACATTATAACCCGAATCTCCAGTCTGTGATAGAAACAAGTGTGTATAGATCTATATTGGGATTGACAACCCCACACTCAGACTGTTAGCTACAGCCAGGCATACACGCCTACGAGTGACAGTTATTATCAACAGTTTTAACGTCTTTATAGTACTGTTTCAGGCCATCTAGTCTCACTATGGTTATAATAACTCATTAAAAAAATATTTACAATACGTTAGTGTATAATTAACTAAACATAAGTACATTTTCAAAGTACTAGTTTATAAGATACAATTTACACTATTACATTACAGTTAGTTACAAGTTTTACATAAAGGAATACAAATACAAAACATTGGTTTACAAACAGAATGGTTTTATGAGATTAAAACTACTTTTTATATACAGTAGAAAATATAGGATTTTCTGGAATAGTTTACATATTCAAGCAACAGAAAACATACTTTCAAACATAAATACTTATGCACTCACTCAACTTTATGTTAATACTCTCTTTTCAAATTACTTGTATTCTCAGGGAATCAGTAGACAGGTACTCCCCGAGCTTTTGAGAAGATGGAGCTATTTTGAGTCAGGTCTTGTTCTTTTGTATAACTATTTTGCTGTCAATATACAGTGATTGAACTCATGTAAATATTTATACTTTTTAAATACAATGGTTGTTTGTACTTTGATTACTATGATGCATGTGTTGTGATACTACAAATGAAGTCATCCACCCCCGGACGTTTCCGCTGTCTGGTTTGGGGGTGTGACAAACACATCATATGTTGATCAGGGGCATCATCGTCAGGGAGTCACGTTGATCAGCTTCATCTTAAATTTCAACATCAGCGTCAAGGAGTCATGTTGATCTGCTTTAGCTTCAACTAGAGTGAATAACCATGAGTGTGTGTCAATAGTGTATCACATGATTAATGTGTCATCAGTGTAGGACCTTCAGCGTATGGACACATTGATTAGTCTTCAGTGAATGGTGTCTTCATTCCTTTGGTGCTGATAGTGTCTTCAATATGTTTTGGTCACCAAGAGATGATCTTTAGTCTTTAACATATGAAGTTCCATCAATATCTTAAGATTAACTAACTAAACAAACTCGAACAGATCAGCTTGTCGAAGTGTATTATTTATGCTTTTTTCGACAAGAATGATTGTCTACAATAAGCAGATAAACTATAACTATAAAGTATATATTTTGTATCATCAAATCTATACAAATATGTATCCTAACAAAAATGGGGATGGTTTATTGGGAGAATTGTTTGATATGAAATAGATAATTAAACACATTAATTATATTATTATGGTTGAAAACCCTATCTACTCACCAGGTTTCCCTGCTTGACCCACTCAGTTTCTTTGTATCAGAGAAAGAAGTATAAAGGTACACAAATAATGATGTTTAGATTTGATGTGTGATTCGAGGAGATGATGTCATTACTATACGAAGATGTTGTAAGGCCTGTAATGACTACATTTATGCTTATGTTTCTTATATCAGTTATGACATCCAAATTTTTTAATAATCAATGAAAAACATTTCTTTAGAAATACTTTTTATGGGACAAATTCTACATTTTCAAAAGAATTCTATGTTTTAAAATAATCATAAATAAAAGGTATTTTCGGGCTGTAAAAATGCGGATGCCACATCTAGTATTCATGTCTCTTAGTCATTAACCAAATCGAGAAATAGAATATTGGATAATGAGATTGATTCTATTCCATGTCTCATATCCAAATGATATCTTGCACAACGGAGGATTATATGATCACTTATCTTAGGACACGTAACTGATTGGGTCAGGGTTCGACAAAGACTTTTGGTTGCTACAATTTTCTGATAAGTTTGGAAGTTATACTAGTAATTATAGTTATTAGACTTATCCAAGTGGGAGACTGTTGGATTAGGTGTCTAAGCTCATAACTATAATAGGTATAAACTTGAATTTATAGTAGCACAATACTTTTGGGTTGCCCTCAAAGCTAGCAATTAGACATGATTATTTTTAAGGGAAATACGAGTTATTATTTGATTAGAGATATGATATATCATTTTGGTAGTTGATGAATTCGCTAGAAACCATCAAGAAGAACTCATCAATGAGAGATTCCACATTTCTCAAGTCACGGATCATTTCTACCACTAATGCAAACAACTTGTCTTTATAAATACAGCTATTATTGAAGTTTAATAATTTCCAATTAAAACAACTGCCAACTTGTGCTATATTACCTTATGGTTATTGAGCTTCTTCAAGTTCTATTTGTCTCCCACTTGCTTTGTCAGTAGAAGGTTGCTTTCTTCTAATTTAGTATTCCGAGGAATAAAAGAACTTATTCTTGGTGTGTTTGTATATGAAAATCTAAACATCCTTTTAGAGTATTCTACAAATATGTATTTAGTAGTTTTAAGGTTATAAGCTTTAGTGTATCATAGGTTTTAAATCCATAGATCGTTAAGTACAATAGAGATGGAGCCTTTCCATTCAAAGTATTATAAAATGTTTTCATCTAGTTATTAATTGGTGTTTGTATTCAAGATATAATTAATAGTGATTGAAGTATAATCGAAGAGAATAAAGGAGGATATTTCTACTGATTGTAAAGTAAACCATATCATATAAAGTTTAATTTATCCTTTACTATCACTAAGGCTTTAGTTGGTGTTACTTGATATTGTCTCAACTTTTTATCTGAAAGCTTCAACAAAGATTTCAAAATTATATTTTAACACATAAAATGTAATTACAACTACTATAGTTGTTAATAGGGTTGATTTAGTATCTTGTGCTAAATCTTAGACATTTATTAGAAAGGAAGTCATATATCACAATGTATAGTTCCTTAATAATAATTTTCTCTATAGTTTAACGAAAATATCATTAGAAATCTTTTGATATAAATAATATTCTCATATGTCAAATAAACTACATTATTGACCTTAAAAATTCTTTTTTTTGAAATTGAAATATGTGCATATAATTTATATAATAAAGATAACAAGTTCATAGATAAGTTTGATTGAAAATAAGTTTAAGTCAAAAGTTTTTTTTCACAAAACATGTTACATAGAAAACACTGATATTTACTTTATAATTCTATTATGAAATCTAGTCTCATAAATAGAAGTTAACCATTTAAGAATATGATTATTATTGATATGAAAAAATGATTTAAGTAAATAATCAAATAATAATAAGTTAACAGAGACATATATTTAGACATGCTAAATTAAAACATACATTCTTCCAAAACAAACATTGTTTTATAATACAAGTACAGTATGTTCTAAGACTAAATCATAAACTAAACTATGAGAGTGTCGTTCCTACTTGCATGCATGGTTACAGAACTCGCTACTCAATACATGTTCGGCTGACTACCAAGTATCGAGTACTCGGGAGTTCTCGGCAGTATTCGGGGAGTACTCGGATTCGGTAGTTCATGTAGAAGTATTTTTAGGGAAATTATATATGTCAAAATCATAAGTTAAAATCATAAGTTGATTGAAATATATATCAATATTAGATAAATGTGAATACACAAAAACTGAAAAACACACAATGGTCTCACTTCATGAATAATAACTGAAAATTTAAGATATATGTAGTACTAATCACATGTGTGTGTTAAATAATAAATCATTCACGATCTTATACATATTAATCACCGAGTTGGCCGAATTTTACAACACTGTTCGCTTCAGTAAGGGGTAGATCGAGGAGTACTCGGATTATGTAATTCGCCTCGGTAAGGGGCTGAGTAGGGAGTACTCGGCCGAGTAATCATCTATCTCGGCGAATTTTACAAGATTGCTTGCATGTGCTCACTTGGTTACTCTTCTTGAATATCTGCAAGCAATTTACCAATATTATGTTAAAATTTAAGTATGGGGTATTTAAGTGTTTTACGAAAAGTACAAGTTCTATTTAGTATATATATGAAGTACTATTCTCTCCATACTTTCTTTTCAGATAAATGAGTGGTTCCTCTTCCAGTATCCTCTTCTTCACAAAAGTGATAAGATCCATCTTTGTGAGTCTTATTGTATTTATTGGGTCTAATGGTATTCATTCCATAAAATATGGGCCTCCTAGATCAGACATGGTGACTCATTTCAGCATTGCATTATTCCAATATTTAAACGGGCTAAAAACAAAATAACACTGAATTGTAAGAATATATGCATAATCTGTTATATCATCAGATATACATCTATTTTATCCAAGACTTCTTGGAAGTTAGGAATAATTGTTCTTAGTATGAGGTTTGAAGTATCTAAAGCATCAGAGTGATGTCGTTACTAGGTATCATGTCCAGGTCTATTACTCAAAGTAGGTCATTTAGAAATACGTCATTTATGAGTGTACAATTTCTAGTTTCTCAAAACATGAGTCCGTTCACCGAAATTGGATTTGTTGAATGTTATCGTTTTTTATATCACTAAGTAACTGATAATTCATGTTAATGAGATTGGATTATATACATCTACAAAACTTTAACAAAATTCATTTAGACACATACACACACACACACACATATATATATATATATATATATATATATATATATATATATATATATATATATATATATATGTGTGTGTGTGTGTGTGTGTGTGTGTGTGTGTGTGCGAGTGTGTAAACTCAATATTATATAAAACAACACTTTGTTTTTCTTAAACAACTTTTGTGAAAAAAATGTTTGTAAACTTTCTTCACCAAAAAAATAACAATTATAAAGTTGTTAAAGAAATAAGTATGGATTTTCTTGCAAAAACAAAAATATCTATGGTTTCTAAAAACAAATAGTTCATCAACTTAACTAATAATCTAACTAATCTTGAAAAAATGACTCTAATACCAGCTGTTGGGTTTTTATATAAAAATAGTCTAAAATAAATAGTCAATACTCCGAGTTTAGCAACGGAAGCAATTTTTTGTGTGAATAAATTAAAACAAATTTAACCCATCAAAGATCATTTTGCAAGAACATAAAAATATAAAACAACCATAGAAATAAAAATATTTCAACCTTTGAAGACTTTGATTCGTATAGAAGATTAGACGTTGATGAAATGTGGCATGGAGCTCCAAAAGAGAAGTTCTCTATAATATATCCATCAAGCAAGAGTAGTACCACAAAGATGATAGTCTTTTAGTTGTATTATGTTGTTCTTAAGGTTTATGACTTATATATACTAAATAAGTTCTTAAAGAGAACCAACTTTTGAGCCAAGAAGATGCAGCAAAATTTGCAAGACATGAGAGGGAATAAAACCCTCTGATTATTGGATTTGTAGAAGAAAAGGAAGAGATAATTTTGCAAGAAAAACTAACTCTAACACACTCCATACTCTAGCTTAGATAGTTAGACAAAAATAATAAGGCAAAAGTAAATGACCTTTTCTTACAAGCATGTAGAAAAGAAATAAATAATTCAACACTCCATGCACCATATTTTTTAATCATACAACTAGCAACATATATGAGGTATGTCATTAAGTAATAAACAAATCAAAAACAATCTTGTCTCCAAGCCTCAAAATTCGACAATATGAAGAAAGAAGACAAAAATGAGAAGTGTCTTTTACATAACCATAACTAGCTACTTGCATCGTAATTAAATGGTTACTCAAAGTGACCAAAATATTCACAACATTAATACTCATACAATATGATATTTATAATCAAAATTACTCAAATAAATAATCATTTAATGGTAACTTACTATAAGGTGTGATCTTATACAATCATATGTTATTAACACTATTATTCTATAATGACTCTTGGACATATACGATCTTTCATGAATGATATGACGTTCAAAGCGCACAAGCTAAGGAAAAAGGAAATCGTAGATTCTATTAAAGATATATCATTTTTGTGATTTGGAAAAAAAAATCATAGATGTTTGTTTGTTTGGTTAAATTGTCTTGCTAGTTTTTTATTTTTAATATATGGTTGACAAAAACAAATTAAATGGAACACGAAATTAATGCCAAACAAAAAGACGCATCATAAATTTATTTCTGATTCATATGTATTAAAACCAAAATAAAATAAAATAAATAACGAGAGAATATGTATATGATTCTTCTTGCTCCCTAAAAGATATTATATATTGAAATAGGATATCGTTCACAATATAAACACAAGAGTTGAAATCTTTATATCCTAAACAATCAATTGTTTGAATAAAGTTTGTTTTTCTATGCTAAATTATTATTTCTTCTAAGTACACAATTAATGGCACAAAATCTAGTAGGCTTTATAACAATCCAGTTATGTCCATCAAACAAGTCCACCATCAATGGTGGAGACGATGGTGCAAACTTAAAATATTACATATGTTTAGCGTAGTATAAAACTGAAAGAATAAAAATAAATATAAGTACGTTATTTAATTCTAACATTTAAACTAATTACTTTATCTATATTTGAATATATTTTTGCTTGAAAATTGAAACTCAATGTGACATCCATGAGTCAGACACAGACAATACCATTGAATTCAATACAATGGAAAACATATATTGTCTACACCTTCGAATGTTGTTTAAAAATATCAATTATTACAGTATTATCTTCTAGACAAAGAAATAGAAAATTATAATTATAATTAATTTAATTTGATGGTAAAATCACATAAAAAATTATCTTAATAAGTGAAGTGGTTGGAGAACATGTTCTTGGTCTTTTAGGCGTTAAATTTATATAAAATACGAGCCAATTATATGAAGAATATAATCCATAATCCATCCCTCAAAAAGGTAAAGGTGCCTTACGTTTCATATTTAAATTCGTTTAACTTGTTCAGTTATCTTCTCTTTTGATGCATTATATGTATATGAATTTATCGTAATTAAACAACATTCATATGGTTTTCATTGAGCATAAATTTGCATTGGTTTAATGAATTCTGTTTGTTTGTTTGTTTGCATGATCATGAAATGGAACTTTCTTTATGGTACTAATGATCAGAGCATGTTGGGATGTTTAATGCATTAGTCAAACAATGAAACATATATCTCTTTGTTCGTGATAATATTGCCCGTTTTAAAATAGCAAATTATAAATGGAAAATAGTGGAGAAGAATTAAGACGAATTAAATTGTTTGAGTGTTTATTGTCATTGGTTCGATGCGGTTCTTTTAAATGCTTTGTACAAGATTTGTTATCAATGTTCTAATTTTTTTATGTTGTAACTGTTAGACACCGCATATTATTATTATTATTATTATTATTATATATATATATATATATATATATATATATATATATATAGAGAGAGAGAGAGAGCTAGGTTCATTTGTTTAAACTAAGTATTGTGTTATTGTATGCATAAATGTGGGCCAATCAAAATTAAATAAAAAATTAAATAATTAAAAAAATAAATAAGGGTAATTTAGTCATTTGTTTAATAACTTCCAAAAATAATCCCTAGAATCATGGTATCTCTCCAGTTTAAATCACGTTCCCCTCTTTATCTAAAAACCGATTCTGAAAACCCTAAATTGAACAAATCGACACCAGCGACCCTTTGTGGGTTTGCCCTTCATCGTGTTCTTCATAGAGCGGGACATTTCGATCGATCGCAAGGGGGGCTGAGAAAGCGACTTCGGTACTTGTTCTCGTGTTTAGCGCTGAGATCGGGAGTCTCAGTAGGGAGGAGCTATGGCAGAAGCTCTGGGACAGTACCTCTCTGAACATCCTGACCACTCAACCTCACGTGATTCCCCTCCACCAGCAAAGTCGCGAAAGCAAGGGATTCTGCAACCGCCCAATCAACACCCTCCCCTGATTCGATCATCTTTAATCGGTCGCCCCTGTTGTCGCACTCACCAGCTAAGGTTCGTTTTTGTCCGATTTTTCCTGTTGTCGAGTCCTCCCTGATGTCGATTTTTTACTAGCTTTCACTCTTTCTTCTTTTCCATGGTTTCTGTTATATTTATTTGTTGTTTTATCAATTGATGCATAACTATTTCTTCTTTTCTATGTTTCTTCGTTCTTCGATCTGTTCATACTGATTTTCAACAAACAGGATTCATGAATTCTTTGTATTCTGAAATTGGTTTCTTTGTAGGTTTGCTCGATTGAACGCGGTTGTTTACAAGTCTTCGCTTCATCGTATCCCTTAATAACTTATGTGAGTAGTCACTGATTTAGTTAATTGTGATTTTAAGTTTCTTCTAGTGAAATATTCATGTATTACTGCTCTATTGTGATTAGAAGTAGTGGGACTTGTTAATTTGCGTGTTCGTAATTTTATGATGGGATTAGATTTAGAAACTCAAATCCTTAGATCAAAACAATGACTTTAGATCCAAAATGTTTGCTATAGTTAATGTGATGATGAATGAAATCGGCATATTGTGATTGGAGAAACATACTCATCAAATCCCTCCTCAAATCCTTGTATGTCTCTTTCTAATGTAATGGGTCTAGCTTCAAATGAAGTCTTTGATTTTTGCATTCCAAGTGTTTGTGAAAAGTCTTGGTTTGGAATTTAGAAGAACCTTACAAATTATAAGTATATTCTTGATTGTTGTCAATTCTGCATAACTAAATTAGAAAATTGGGACAAAATTGATTGTATTTTTTTTTATTTAACTTAAAATCAAAACTGAATTGTGTATCTATACAGGTGATCCATTGAGTGTATGTTATGGTCTAAGGGTACAACTTCCCATTGCAACAACAATAGCAACAACCAAATGATTCAGATTCTCCCCGGAAAAATCAACATGCTCTAATAGAATGCATACCGTAACTGAATCTTGAATTCCAATTCTATCAGAACGGAATCACGAATTCCAATTCTGTTGGAATGGAATATGGATATTTTTCTCACTGATTTATGCATTGGACTTGTTTCCATAGAAGCAGCTGATGCTTGAAGAATGGACCATGGAATTGAAAGTGATTCTTAGCAACATTATTCTTTTAGAATGTATTAGTGTCTTTGTTAAATTTTGATGTTTTTTTTTCCCGATTTGAAAGTTTTTTTAGTTTTATTCTTTAAAAATAAATGTAATTCTTAGCAAATGTTACATGTATTCTATACGAATTAATGTAATTTTTGTTTTAATTCTTCAATTGATGGTTCGAGAACTTTGTTATTCTACAAGAAATTTTGTTATTTTTGAACATACTCAAACATATTCTGTCAGAATGTGCGAACTAAAAACCTTATAATTTGTAAAATCGGATTTTTAAAATTAATAGAATCTTTGATCCCTTAAAATATGCAAATTTCCTTTATTAAATCTATGTTAAGTGACTAAAATACCCTTCTAGTTAAATTAGATGGTAATTTTCAATTATATTTAATTAAATAATATGTATTAATCACTTTCTTAAAATAATTAAAATGATTGGCCTACATTTATGCATACAATAACACAATAATTACTTTGAATAGAATAACCTAAGCCTATATATATATATATATATATATATATATATATATATATATATATAAGTTCATAGGAACTAAATATTATTCCGTTCAACACCATACATAGTAATCAGCCAATCAAAAACCCCAAAATTTAGAGCGATTTGACATTGAGTCAAATATTGTACAAAATGGAAAATGGTTATTTAGAAGAATTTCATAAATTTATGAAGTTGTGACTTTATGCCTTTCCCTAAGGATTTTTACAGTGTATGGTGTTGAACGGAGATGGTTGATTGTTAGGATTATCATGAAGTCACAACCATATGGTGTTAAAATATTTTTACAGTGTATGGTGTTGAATGGAGATGGTTGATTGTTAGGATTATCATCCAGTTCCTCTTAAGGTAAAGACCACTCCATTTTATCAAGCTTTGAGTTTTAATGGTGAATGTGTTAGTTTGGTTAGATTGTTAGGGTTATTAGGATTATGACTCAATTATGTTGCTATTGATAGTGTTTAGAAGCTTTAACGAAGCTTTAGAAGTGATTTCCATTGTGAAATCAATCCATTAAGAGTTAGTGTTGAAAGCCCTAACCAGTGAGGATTATGATTGATGCATTAAGCAGGATTAGAGTTTGATGAATTAGGTGGTATGGGATGCTTAATAAATTCATTTTGATATAAGAAGGGGATTATGCTCTTAACAGGCTAAGACATATTCAAAGGGACTTGACATGTTGTATGAATTGGCCTTGAGCAAAGAAAAAAGGATCAAGATGCATCAATTGAAGATTTGAAGAAAAAGGGTAGTTGGTTTTCACTAACTAACATGGTGAGTTATAATTCTCTCTCTCTCTCTCTCTCTAGATTATGGTTATATGTTTTATAATCTTATGTATTCATGTTTAAGATTAGATGTTAGATGGAGATACAATACGGTTATATGTTTACAATCATGTATATGAGCATGTATGTATATTTAGAATATGTATCTTACCATGTATCTTACCATGTATGTATAGTTTTAGTAAGTATGAGATTACATGTTTAAAATCATGTATATGAGAATGTATGTATACTTAGAGTATTTAGAGGCTGTTAAAGATAAAGTATGTATGCATGTGTAAGTGATAATGGTATTGTATAGAATACCTATGAGTATGAGACAAAGATAGAGATTAAGTACTTAATGAGTTATACTACATGGGTACTATGAGATCTATTGATGAGATTAAGAGATCATTTGTCCATGGGACAAGTGTTATGTAAGACTATTTTAAGACCATATCATGTATAAAGGAGATTTTGAGAAGAGTACAAAGATGATTCTTTTGAGAATGTGGATAGATAATTCCTATGGGAATGAGATTGTGGTGGTTAGAAGAGGTAGATAAGGGGTTCCATGAGTGGAACAAGATAAGAGAATTATTTAAAAGAAAATAGATATATATTCTGTGAGGGGTTAGAAGTAAGGAATCCGTGAAAGATTCAAGAGAAGAACAAGTTGATTGGATTCATGAGGGATCAATGGATGGGGATTAAGACCAGATGAGTCTACCAGGTAATGATAGGGTGATGTATTTCCCCTATTTGATAGATGACGCTATCGTATGAGATTTGACTATTGCGTCTAGATGAGAATAGAATGATAATGCATGAGAATTTGAGAATATATAGGTAAGTGTAGGAAGAATACGAGAAGGCATACTAAGAGTAAAAGTATGAGAAAAGAATGAATAGATTATGATAAGACCAAAGTGATGAGACGATCTAAGAGTAAGGAGCAAGAAAAGTGATGAAGTGAGAAGAATATGAGAAAGGTAAATATAAAGAAGAATAGATCATGAGAAGGATGCGAGATGATTTGATAAAAGGTGAGGATGGGGTATGACTAGAGCATTTGACGAAAAGATAAGATTAGAATAGAAGAGTATGAAAAGAGAAGAATATTTGAATAAGCTATGAAAAAGAAGATATTAGATTTATAAAATATAAGAATGAAGAGAAAAGATAGTTAGAATATGATAACACGAAAACAAATAGAATATATCTCATGAGACGTATGGTCTGATGCATGAAGATTTTCATATTTTATAGGTTCAGGTATTAGTCGTTGTATGTGAGAAGATAGGAGCAAAAGGAATTTGAATAGGAGAATTATTTTATTTCTTTGTATTTTTCATAGTTTCTCATTTTATGGTTAAGATTTCGCATAAACCTGATTTTATCCTGGGATGTAAATTGTTTTATTTAAGCTATAGAATTTCGCAGTGTTTTATTGAAAATCTTGATAAATCCTCAGATACTTTGATGAGAAAAAATCGGATCGTTACAACCAAAATAAATTTACGTAATATTTTCACTATAACTTCATATCGTTACAAAAAAGATTACTTCAAATAATTTTTTCACAATAAAAAAAAGTTTTTTCAATATATTTGCATTATCCTACAGTGTATATATATATATATATATATATATATATATATATATATATATATATATATATATATATATATATATTGAGATTTAAACAAATCCAATCACCAAAAAAATATAACTTCAGATAATTTTTTCTCAATAAAATAGATGTACATTTTCTCACATTATATATATGGATAAAATTTGTGAATTAAACAAATCTCGGAAAACATTGTCCCGTGTTATTATTTTGTGATTTCGTAATTACATTGAGTCTTTTCAATTTCCAATTCGTCTAATGATATAGATGATCATGATTATTAACTATTTAAGAGGCTGATACTGATAGGTTTTACGGGTTATAAGAACTATGTGCTTGTAGAATTTCACTTAACACTTAAAGGCATGCACCCTAAAGGATTTGTGTCATACACTTTGAATGAAACATTGTATGAACAACAAAAATAACTTGAACCCTAATTGAGAACCTAGTTTAATCAAAACACAAAAGAAATAGGGTTACATACCTTTGATTTGTTGTAGTAGACAAATCAGTTTAATCCTTCCTTTGAAGAGCTTGGAAACTTAGCACCAAAAGTATAATGCCTCTAATATCTCACACCCAAACCCTAGAACTAGAAGGAAATTAAGGAGAGAGAAGGAGAGGAAAATTTCTTTCTTAAGGCTTATAGGAAGTGCATGAACGAAATTAAGTGCCTAATTGGTCCTATTTATAGTTTAGGCAACATAGGGACTAAGCAAGATTTGAATTGATTTAATCCCAATCCAAATCTGCTGCTTATATGTATCCAAAAGACTTTTGGAAACCCTAAGGTGGCTCCCAAAACCTTCCTCCATTGGATGGTTCTAGGATTACCATTTTTTTCAACTATTGAGCAATTACAATATACCCCTTACACTTTTAATTAATTCCAATTAATCCAAATTAATTCCAGATTAATTCTGATTAATAAATAAATAATTCTATTTGATTTCTTATTAACTCATTAACCTTATAAATTAACAAATCAATTGTTTAATTATTGATATCATATTAATTTTTTAATCACATAATAAACTAACTAATGAACTATTTATTTCAAATTATTATATTAACCATATAATATATTAACAAATCATTTCCTCAAAATTTCTAATTAGTTTAGTAATCATATAATAATCTAATAAATCAACCTCTCTCTATAAGTGTCATTCTAATCAAGTTCTAGTTGTGAGGGAAACCCAAAAAGGAATTTGATTATAATTACAAGAATATACCAATTTAGTTACCGACTTAGACACCTTAATTCAACAGTGTCCCACTTGGATAAGTCTCTAACTATAATTGCAAATATAGACCTTGAACTAAACAACAAAGAGTGCTTTCCAATACCATTACCGCACTCCAATTCAAATCAACCTCATGTTCATTTATTCTGTTTCCCAATTTCCCGATTTGTGATCAATTTAGACTCCAAAATCGAACGCATCAATTTAGTCCGGACCAGGCGCCTGGTTTTCATAGATCAACTTAAATCACTGAGGGGCCTATAGATATCACTTTCGTTATTCAGGCAAAAGGAACGAATTACGTTGACTATATAGTCATACAATTTACATATCAAATCAAACATGTAATAACCCTTTATAACATCTAGTTATGAGATGCGTTTGAGCAAACCAGTGTACAAATGATCAGTAAACTATGAACTATATATCTCTTTATATGAATAGAAGATAGTATTGTCTTAGAACTACTTGTGATTAAAATCCATGAAGCAATCTCTAAGCATGGGTTTATCCAATACTTGAAATATATATTAACAAAAGTACTCATGAATATTGTAGCAATTCCAATTGCAATATCTCAACCTCAATCGACAATCTACAATCAATTCATGACATTCTTAATTCACTGCTTACTTCCAAAAGTATGAACGATTATGGAATTTTAGATGTAAAACATGCAAAGTGAAAACACAATAATAAATGAATTGATTATGGTAACATACCTATTGATCATAAATAAATCCATACTATTTATTCACCATAAAAATTACAAATTTATTTATTGTATAACATTTCGAGTAATCAACTAAATACTTGAATTAGATAACATTAGTCATGTCATGTTGTGAACATGCATACTATGCCTCTTGATGGTCCTTCATTTGTGAGCAAATTGACTGGACATGACTCCAATGATCCTCATTTCACAATTCCAAATTCTTGTCCTTATTTAAGATGTAGTGGAATTTCATCTTTACTTGCATTGTCTTTATGTGATGTCAAGGTTCCAAAGTTACAACGAATAAGCCTCCGATATTACAAAATGTTCCACTAGAACTTGTTACTAGAAACAATTACATGGTTATTAAGTCTTAAATTCAAGGTACTCTCCTTGAATACTTCTTTGTATTAAAGTTTCCAACTCATATGTAGATTTTTCAAACATCTCCCATTATGAAAACATTTCCATATTCCCATATGACCATCAATTCTGACCAAGAATCATCTCAATCCGAAATGTGTCGCTATGGTCCTTCCCAAAGAACATACTTCCGACTGTCCACAAGCAACCAATTCTTCGGTAAAACCTAAGAACGTTCTTGGAAGTTGTTTGACAAATTCAATCACATGCAATTCTAATCCTTTTCAAACAATGTGAAAATCATTAGAACAATCCAATATTAGAGCATATGTAATCGATCGTATATACAAATCATATGCGACTTGACTCATTATTACAACGATCCAATATACGTTCAATTCCTTGCTATAACTTTTCCATATATATAATCTCCAACATTGAAACATTTCAACATGCAATACCAGGCATAAGAATGATGCTCCCACTATCTTTGACACGTATTCATAAATCAACTAGACTTTTCGAAATCAATACCTTTTGAATTTCTCATGGAATTGCCAATTCCTATTGTGTGATGCTTCATCAAGCCTCTGTTTAGGCTTTTTAAGCTTATGCACTTTATATGGATAGTATATGTGTTGAAACCCTTTCAAGACATCATAAACATATCTCCTAAAATTTTAAACAATTCCTTGCCATTCCTCACAATTTGAAATATGAAGAGGAATGTCGTAATCATATTGTGAGTTTGAGAATGCAATTAATACAACCAATATTCATATAAATCTTTCTCAGATCTTTAAAATCTATCACCAAAAGTATTTCCTCATTACCATTTTCATGAATTATAGTGAATCCTTTTGACATTCAGATTTGAAGGTGCATACATTCATATCCATGTGAATCTACCAATTCCAACCTATAGTCGTAAGACAAGGTTTAGGACAAACATTTAGTTTTCGCTATTAAATTACTTGCCTTCTGGTAGCACAAGAGCTCACCAATACTTCCAAGTTGTTAATAGATCATCCGTATTGATTAGTCTACTTTCACTGACCAATGTGCTTTGCCTTTGTAGATAAAAGAACAAAGAACTCATAAGCATTGCCAACTCAACTGAAGGTGCATATAAATATGTCAATTAAACACAACAAGTTATCAACATTAGCTCGTGTTCTAGTGATAACTAAAAGTATTATAGTCAGCTGAATCTTGAAAGATCAAGATCAACATGAATCCCATTAACTTCTTGACATGTGAGTTTTATCTCAAGGAACATTTGTTGACGAGCTAAAACAAACATTCAAAAGGTCGTGTGAAAATACTTCATAGAATAGGACTCAATTTATCTTTTGTTTCTCGACCAACGAAAAACATGAAAACTCTAATTCTAAATGTGCTAGAGTAAGAAAACATTATTATTCCACATGTTATCACCCTTTTTAGTTTGAATTTAGTTTCAAGATACGATTCATGGTTACTAGAACATGGCTCTAAAACTAGGTTTGGAATGAAGCATGACTCATCCATGATCGAACCATTTCCAACAATGTTTGATTCCTCTTCTTAGTCATACAAATGCTCTAAGATGTTCTTGAAGGATTAAATGTGATACGATTCCACAATTACTAAGATGATCATAAAACATGATACTAAAGCACTCTCCTTTCGTTCTGCTACTGATGAACTTTTCAAAAGTATTAGAATTCTCTTTAATCTTATAAAAAAACCATATTTACTGAAACATCAATAAATTATGAGGAAGAGAGTTATCATCCCTTCAAGTGCATCTGAAGAGCCCACATCAACATGTTCTAGATCCATTATTCCTTCACTTGCCTCACACAAATGTGTGACACCAAGTATCTGTATAGTTGGTGATGAGATTTCTTTTTATTTGGTCAATTATGACAATACCATGAGCAATTTCATCATAATGAAATTCATAATTAATATTGCTATTATTAGAAACATAACTCTTAATGTCATTGAAAGGAAATAAGATATGTCAACTAACTAAACCAAAACTTTGCTTTTATTGAAATAAAATGAAAACTACAACTTGTCCTTACAATGCACATAATGAAAAGATATATTATCAAACATATATGAAGATTAATAGTAATCTATTAAATTATACTAACTCCTTAGTAGTAGCTCTAAATTCTGACCATCCATCCATGTGATGAAAGTTCATCTTTCACGATCAGATTTAGCTCATTTTTTCTTAAACTTCCTTCTTTATTTTAGATCCTATAATACCATCAAAATGTGATCATCACATCATGTATTAAGAGTCTATAGAATAAGAAATCATGGAATTAGATAATGGATGTACCTAAAGTAGAGTCACACGACTTGACTTTACCATCTCTAAGATCTTTTAGGTATTTTGGGAAGCTTCACTTCCAATGTCCCTTGAATTGTAAGTAAAAACAAGTTGATTCATTAGAATTCTTGTAATTAGACACTATAATCATTAATGCTTTAGTTGTGTTCTTAAGCATTTCTGCTTCAGCAACTATGAACATATAGGTCAAATCAATTAGGGTTATATTGAGATTTCTCATATGAAAGTTCTTAATGAACTGACTATATGACTTAAGAAGAGAAAGAAGAACAAATTCATTGGATTTCTCCTTTGGGAATACGATACTCATCCTTTCCAATTTTTCAATGTACAAATTCATTTTCAGAGTGTACGCACACACATAATTTCCATTTTCATGTTTACATGTCAACAGGGCTTGAGTAGTTTCATATATTTCAACTCGAGGAAAAAGTGATGTTGGGAGAGTCACATGAGGAGGAGGTGGAAGAGTTGAATAGAGATGATGTCCAGTTCCACCATTTCCTAAGGAAGAGAAGACATTTTCACCTTGGCTTAACGTGGAAGACCATCTCCATACGACTGAGGAAAACGATTTCTATAAGAATCAGGAAGGCCGTTTCTATCTTCAAAGGACATCAAAAATAGGGAGAAGAGAGAATTCAAGTTAGTTGATTTTAATTTTTTATTATTAACCCAAAATTTAAATAAGGCTAGGATCCATATTTTCGATTCGAACCTTAAAGAGCGACGCCGTAATCAAATTCAAATCTATTTTACGTAGGTAGAATCATATCACCAATTTCAATCACTTGGAACTCCTAGATCTTTTGAGATTCATTGAATCTTATCAATGACATGTTTAATCTCATTTATGCTCTTACTAATTGTGACTGAGATGCCGAAGATCACAATTAAGATGTGAATAACCATGCAAACATGCTCAGACACCCTTGATGGATTTATAATCTCACATTGATGTGCTGGTTAACCAAACACACTCCATCAACAATTATAAACATGATTTGTTTCATTATTTCATCTTTATAGTCCCAAATTAGTATGTTGGTTAACCAAACACGCTCCACTAACGACTCATAAAGAAACGATGTGTGTTTTCATGGATTAGCATACACTTCACATTTTTCCTAAAGTAACTAAAGTTGGGAATTAAATAAAGGGTTCTACTACTTTAATAGCATTATACTTTTAATAGGTTATGTTCTATCAAATCCGTTTGGTTAATTACCCACCACCATACAAGAGAGCAGTGGGTGAGAGTGGACACCCAATTATAGTCATTTTATAGGTCGTTGCCTTATACACCCCTTAGAGTATGGCTTTGTGAATGAGGCCCTACTATTGATTCGACTGACTTGTATTTAACATATAATATCATAAACATTTAATCATATATAGCATAAGGTGTATTTAATTTTTTTTTCAAAATACTAGGTTTAAAATTAATTATCTAAATTAATCGATTATTAAATTAATCATTTAGAAATTTAAAATTAATTATGTTAATCAATTAATTAATCATTTAAACCTATAATGGATCTTTAATTACCTTTAAATTAATATTACAATAAAATTTGTTATTAACTTGATGAGAATATTGAGTTATAGATCGATAGATTCTAAACAGAAAAACAAGAACGAAGTAATCAAAGAACACAAGAATGGATCAAATGGTGTCGAATGATTAATAACTCACACTTCAGAAGAGCTCGATGAAGAACTTCGACTGTAGAGGTGTGCTAGGGTTACAATGCAAAGTAATTAATGAGATCGATAGCCTTAAAGCAATACATGCATGCAATATATAAATGCTAACCCTAATGATTATCCACGGTTGGACAGGCCCAAACCGGGTAAACTAAATGGACTAAAGAACTGAGCCCATGACACAACACTTAGACCCAACAATCTCCCCCTTTGCGTCAATGAGGCGAGAGACTACTTCGGCTGAGTTACTTTGATCTTCTTTACAACCTTGAACAGCCGAGGAATAATGGCAAGAAGAGTTTGCCGAAACAGAATATACCACCGAAGCATATCAGTAAACTGCTTCTTATCGGCTTCACTGTTCTGATTACACCTATGAATAATCTCCAAAATGTGTTCCAAGCAAGCGGTGGAGAATAGGTGTTTGTCAATCAGAGCGAACATGCATTTTTGACCTTCGCCCCTTGTGAACATAACAGTGTGAAATTTTGGATCGATCTTCCCGTTAACCATCGCATTTACATCGCCTGCCCTTCCAATCGCCTTCACAGTGGTTCGCTTATGAATAGCAGCAACAATCTCCTGATCCATCTTCGCGACTTCATGAATATAACATACAAGCATTCGCTTGATGTGATCGACAATAGGCTGATACTCCTGTGGATTGGTTAGAAAAATATTATTAAGAAGTATCCAGTCGTGAGGGTTCAAGTTCGGTAGGTCAGCCAGGGAAATCGTATGAACCGAGCTATCAGAGCCTCGGGTCACCTTGAACTTGATGTTAATGAATTTCCCTGCCGAAGTGGGCTTCAACACCTTGACCGTTGTAATTTTCTGATTGCTCCAGGTTAGGTATTGTGGCTGAGCAAACTCCAGATAATACTCGAGCAAATCCCGATCGACCTTCGGGTCTGGAGAAGGAATGCCAGCCATCGACTCAAAACAGTGGAAGATGAATGCCTTTCGGGAGATGTGCATGTCAAACTGTGAGTCCTTAGAGTTCTCAAGCCCGGACGATGAAACCAGTTCGAGCCAATGAGTGCTCAGGGCATCAATAACCTCTCTTAGAAGCGATTCCATAGTCCATTCAGGAAACATGGACTTCTTCTGTTCCAGCAATTCGTTCGCTTTCAACTCCTTGTCAAGAAGTTCCTTCTCTTTCTGAAGTCTTTCCCGAATCTCTTGATCATTGGGCTTGACTTTGAAACTTTCCTTTTTCGAAGCATTTTCTCCTGTATCATTGTCATCATCACTTTCATCCACATCATCGTCTCCAATTTTCTTCTTTTTCTTGTCCTTCATACTGCCCGAAGCTTCATTAACCTTTGGCTCAGTAGTGACTTTCGGTTTGGGAGATGGATGAGGTTGGCCTTTGCCCTGAGTAACCTTATCTCCCCCTTGTTTCGTAGGGACACCAGACTCCAGAACACCCTCAATCCTGCTCAACACATCCAATGCAGGTCTCAGCTTTTCAGCCAAGTGGCGTCGGATAGAGATAGTAAGGATGGAGTCATGGGCTTCCAAAAGATGCGGGAGGATGGAATGCACATCACCGACCGAACTCTTAATTATTTCTCGCTCGGATTTCAACTCTTCAATCTCCTTTGTTGCAGATTTGAGCTTGAGGTTCTGAATTTTAAGCTAGGAAGTTCGCTTATCCAGCTCATCCATAATTTTATTTTCAACTACAAGCTCGGCTTCAAGTTGAGTCAACCGATCATCAATCGAAGTATGAAGCTCTTGGTTAGCAGCCTGAAAGGATTTGTGAGCTTCCTCGAGATGTGTCTTTTCGGCTGCCAGTGAACGCGTGAGATGATCAACCGAAGCATTCACTGTTTCAGCATTCTTCTTTGCAGCGGCTTGGAGGGAATCGAGAACAATCTGTGCCTCTGAAATTAGTTTTTCGACATTTGCGGTCGCCTGCTTGCAATCTTTGGTAGAAGCTTCAACTGCAAGTGAAGCTTTTTGGCAGGTGGAGGTTGAGGCTTCAATCGCTTTAGGAGCGCTGGAGATGGAGGTTTCATGTTCTTTCACAACCGATGAGAACAGGGCTTTGAGAGCTGCCTCTGAATATGCACTAGCAGAAGATGAAGAGAGCAAGCGGTCAAGTTTGTCGATCATAGTCTTGAGATCCTTTTTGGTAATAGGGGCTTCATCATCTTCATCACTTTGTACGCGATAAGGACTGAAATAAGTGGAATCAAACTCCAAGTCTTCACCGCCAAGAACAGGTTTAGAATCATGTGATCTAGGTGGGGATAAAGGTGCTGATGTAACAGGAGGATCAGAACCGAATGGACTTGCCCCCGTATCAGATACGTTGACACGAACAGTAGGTTCGGTTGGATGAGTGGTGGTGGTAGTGATGGTAGTGAATAGTGGGGTTGGAATTGGGATAGAGGTTGCAGTTGTAGAGGAGACAGGTGGAGGATAGGGAGCGATAGTAATAGGAACCGAAAGTGGAACAGAACGAGGAGGCGAGTTTCGGTTACTATCATTGGTAGGTGAGGGTAGAAGTGAATTACCTCTAGGTGGACTGTCGGTTTCAGTAGCTTCGTCGTCATTTGACTCATGATCATGCTGGCCATCAGAAGGAACATACTCAGAGTCACTAGAGGATGGGGAAGGAGACTTCGGTCTACGAGCCTGCTTTTTGGTCTTGCGTTTCTTTGGAGCATTAGACTCGACTCGCTCTAACTTGCGTTTCTTAGGAGTAGAAGCTTTGGATGATTGACCAGCCTTTCCTACTTTGTTATCAGACTTCTTTCCTCGCTTTGCAGGCTTGTCTGCAGCGTCCAACGAGCTTTGCATTTTGGGAGTAAGTGGTCGTGGACCCGAAGGAGAAAGCTTTTTGTAATCTGCCATGACATGACTCGCACTGGATACACAACGGTACATAGATTCTGGAATTGACCCGATAAAGATAAACTTGGAGTTATTTGGTACAAGGATCCTCGTCGTATGAAATGTAGCAATCGAAGACATGAGGGAATCTGCCATAGTGGGAACAGTAAACTTTTCCATCGCCCAATGAGTGACGATAGTCCAAAATCGTGCACAAGAAATTTCAGTGTACCTCGAAGAAGAGCTTATACTCTGAACGATTTGAGCCCATAGAATCGAGCCATAGTCCAAATTAATCCCATGATACAGACCATAGAGAATGGTCATAAAAGCCCTGCTCGTACCGTCTAAACCAACACTCCTCTCCGATAGGCCCTTGGAGAGGAGCGTTAAGAGTCCGTTCCACTAAGGAGGAAGACAAGACTTCTTGAACTTGGTGATTGTTGTGAGAAGCTCTGTGTACCCCATATCATAGAGCATCGAGTACAGTTGAGTGGTAGAGATGGAATCTGGATTAACCATTGATTCAGCAGCAGGAAGGCATAGTAATGAAGAAAACCTAGCCTTTGAAATTGAGGACTTTTGATTGACGATATCAAAAAAAATACGCTCATTGGCTTTATCATAAACGGCAGAGGAGTAGACAGCAGAGAGCATCGACATTGGAACACTTTCCACCTGTGTGAGAGCGACCACCAGTGGTGAATACTTGAGACATTCGACCACATGAAGCATATACGAATCATAGACAAAGGGGTTGAGTTCGATGACCAGATTCTGATTAGGTTTGATGGTCAGAAGAGTGGACTGAGCAGATTGATCAAAAACCGATGAAGAGTCAGCCATTGTTGCAGGTGGGAAGAAGAAGATGAACAGTGGAATATCGCTGATGTGTTTGTGAGAGAGAAAGAAGAAATGGTAAAGGAGTCCAAGAGGTGCGAGAAAATCTTTTATACCATCTCTAATAGAGAGAAAAATTCATTGTGATGATGATTTTATCTCTGAAACGTCGCCAGAAAAAGCGGGATTTGACAGCCTGGTATCGTCAGCAGGCGTGATATCAGTTGCCGTTTCAAATTCACGCGCCTTTTTGATCTTATCTCCTGTTCAAATTTTAAACCGTTTCAACTTCATGCTGACTCACCCTTATTTGATTTTTATTAAAAAAAATCAACACCACCATAAATTAGATACATCCTTTGGCGTTATTGTAATCAACTGTTGCTTCTTCATAATAAAGGAAACCACCATATCTGTTAGAATCAAAAGCATAAATCTGGAAATTGCCATTAGTACCACGAACAAGAATTTGGAAAATCATAAAAACCTTCGTGCAAGAGTGTGCCAATGATAAATAAATAAAGCAAAATATTTGTGGAATGTAAGTAATGTCTGTTTAGACATGAAACTGATGATCCAGGGCACGAATCTCTTCCTTCAAAGTCAAGAGAGACAGAGAAGTGTCTGTGTGGTTTCCTGTGAAATACGATTAAATGTTTGTAAAGAAACATTGAAAGGCATCTTTTCATTTATAGGCTTTATAGGGTAGCTTACCTTCAACCGAACCTTGATACTTGAAATAAGACCGAAAGTAGGGTGAAGTACTTGTGAAACCGATGTGGTTTGTTGAACAAGTAGGTTTGAAAAAATATATTAAGTGACTAGAAATTAGTAAGAAATCTCCAAAGAAAAATAAACTGGATCTTATGAGAAGAAACGTCCTGGTGTTAGACAGTTTCATAAAGATCACGCAAAAAGAAAAAGAGATTTCGTGAGGTAACAAGTAATAGCTTGAACATTAGAGTGTTCACTGCCAATGGATTCGAGGAGTTGGATTTTCGGTTTCACTTAGCTCGCGGTAGACAAAACTAAGATCATCAACACAGAAATTGTGTAACCATAAACCTCAGTGGTAATGTCTGAGAGTCTCAAGGGTTACAAATGTGAAGCGAAACAGGATGGAGAAAAGTGAGGTGGTTAAGGAACCGAAAGTAGCTCTGCTATATTAGAAGGACAAAGCAGAAAACTCTTAACTCACTATGAGAAGAGTAAGGTAGCTCGTGACGGGAGTGATTTAAGCAGCCTGATTGGGAAGAAACGATTGGTGTTTATCGAATCATTAAGTCTTCACTCAGAGTCATGGAGGCTTCGGTCTACATGCAGCAGCATGCTTCTAGGGACACTTAACTAGTACAAAGAGAAGAAGATTATACCTGTCCCATCATCATCGTGTTTCGCATCTGTGAACTTGAAAGATGTTTAGAATAGAGATATTAGACAAAAACAAAAAGAAACTTAGAAATATTTTTGAAGCTTTTGGATTTTCTGAAAAATAATAAAAACAGAAAAGAAAATATTTTTGGATTTTTGGATTTCTGAAAAATAATAAAAACAGAAAAGAAAATATTTTTGTATTTTTGGATTTTCTGAAAAATAATAAAAACAGAAAAGAAACTGAATGTAAACACTCGAAAGAATAAGAAAGCTTTACAAGATTATACAACCGAAACCATTCCTTAGAATAGATGAAGCGAAATAGACCGAGCGTTCGGTTTATTTCGGTTCCCAAAAAATTCAAGAGCCGAAATAGATCGAGTGTTCGGTTCATTTCGGTTCCCAAAAATTCAAGAGCCGAAATAGACCGAGCGTTCGGTTCATTTCGGTTCTCAAAAATTTAAGAGTCGAAATAGACCGAGTGTTCGGTTCATTTCGGTTCCCAAAAATTTAAGATCCGAAATAGACCGAGCGTTCGGTTCATTTCGGTTCCCAAAAATTTAAGAGCCGAAATAGACCGAGCGATCAGTTTATTTCGGTTCCCAAAAATTTAAGAACCGAAATAGACCGAGCGTTCGGTTCATTTCGGTTCCCGAAAATTTAGGAGCCGAAATAGACCGAGCATGCGCTCTATTTCTCTTATTCAATTTTAGTGAGTAGAAGGAGGTTTCGGTGCTGACTCATCTTCCATCATACCCAAGCCTTGGAGTATCTTGCTAAAGCTTGCTTCTGGTAAGGCCTTAGTGAAGATGTCAGCTAGTTGATCCGAGGACCGAACGAAGTGAATTTCAATATTTCCATCTTCAACGTGGTCTTTGATGAAGTGATATCTCAGTGCGATATGCTTTGTCTTGGAGTGTTGCACTGGATTGTGACATATTCTTATTGCACTTTCAGAGTCACAGTATAGAGGGATTTTCTTCATGCTCAAGCCATAATCTCTAAGTTGGCTTTGTATCCATATGACCTGTGATGTGCAGGACGCTGCAGCAATGTACTCAGCTTCGGCTATGGAGAGGGACACACAAGTTTGTTTCTTTGACTGCCAGCTGACAAGTTTGCCATCAAGGAACTGACATCCGCCGGCTGTGCTTTTTCGATCCAATCCACATCCACCAAGATCAGCGTCAGAGAAAGCTTGAACAAAGAAGCCAGATTTTGCAGGATACCAAAGACCGAGAGACGAGGTTCGCTTTAAATACCAGAAGATATTTTTCACTGCAATCATGTGAGGCTCTCTTGGATTAGCTTGAAACCTGGCACAATAACAGACAGAAAACATTATGTCTGGCCTACTAGCCGTTATATACATTAGTAACCCTATCATTTGACGATAAAGAGTCATATCAACAGTCGGTTTCTCAAGATATGGAGTCAACTTCGTGCCAAATGCCATTGGAACCTTTACTTTCGAATCTCCCGTCATGCCGAACTTCGTTAACAACGTCTTTGTGTACGCTTCATGATTGATGAAGATGCCTTCTGGTCCTTGTCTTATATTCAATCCAAGGAAAAAGTTAATCGGACCCATTGCACTCATTTCAAATTTAGTCTCCATCAACTTCCTGAATTCAGCTGTTAAGCTAGGATTCGTGGAGCCGAAGATGATGTCATCGACGTAAATTTGAACGATCATTAAGTGTTCACCTTCTTTCTTGCGAAAGAAGGTTGGGTCGACCGAACCTTGTTTGAATTTAGACATTTTGAGAAATCGTGTTAGAGTTTCATACCAGGCTCTCGGGGCTTGCTTCAATCCATAGACTGCTTTATCCAGTATGTAGCAGTGATCAAGATGCTTCTCGTTCACAAAATCCGGGTGGTTGCTCAACGTATATTGTTTCTTCGAGTTCTCCATTCAAGAAAGCGCATTTTACATCCATTTGGAAAACTTCGAAGTTCTTATGTGCATCATATGCCAAAAAGATTCTCACTGATTCCAACCTTGCTACTGGAGCGAAGGTCTCTTCATAGTCTATTCCATCTTCCTGGCAATACCCTTTCACCACCAGCCTTGCTTTGTTGCGAATGACATTACCCTGTTTATCTAACTTATTTCTAAATATCCACTTTAAGCCGACTACAGATGCATCCTTTGGTGTGGGAATCAGTCTCCAAACACGATTGCTTTCAAACTCATGGAGTTCGTCTTGCATAGCTTGCACCCAATCAGAGTGATCAAGAGCAGCATTTACCGTCTTCGGTTCGACTTTAGAGACAAACGAATTAAACATATAGAATTCTAATTGAGTGAATAAAGCAGTTTGCTTCGCTTTCATTTGAGAGCGTATGAGAACACCCTCAGATGAATCACCAATGATCTGAGTTTTAGGATGATCCTTTGTCCATTTAATGAGAGGAGGGTAATTTGGATCATAGGCAGGATCCAACTCGGCATTGACTTCTTCTACCAGTTCTTACTGATTTCCTTCGTCATTTGCATTGCCTTCGTCATTTGTATTTTCGTTCTCCCCCTCAAATGGCAAACCGAATCCTGTGTCAGATTTAGTGCTCTCCCCCTCAGATGGATCTTGATGGGTTGGGGTCTGTGAAGGATTCTCCCCCTGGAAAGGCATGTCGTGTGGTTTTGGAGTAGACGAACCCTCCCCCTGGATTGTAGTACTTTCTCTTGGAGGGTCATTAGTAGCTGGATGATCACTTGATATAGTAGGTTCGCTTTGTGTCTGCTTCTCAGTTGGTTGGTGAGGTTCGCTTTCCATGTCTTTAGCAGCTTCATCGATAATTTTCTTCAAGGTATCGATTTTGTTATCTGCTGCTTTCACTTCTGAGTGGATCGCCTTCTCTGGTTCATCAAAGAGCAGCATGTATTCTTCAAACAGATTGGAAATGGGACTAGAGACTTTACCTGATTCCGGAAAGATTTCTTCTGTTGAACTTTCACTTGCTTGAATCTTCTTCATATAATTATCATCAAAAGTTACATAGTAGGTTTCTTCAATTTTCCTTGAGCGTTTATTGAGAACCCTATATGCTTTTGAGGTAAGTGAATATCCAAGAAAGATCCCTTCGTTTGCCTTAACATCAAATTTGTTTCGGTTCTCTTTGGAGTTGAATATAAAGCATCTTGAACCAAACACGTGGAAGAACTTTACATTGGGCTTGCGATTGTTTAAAATCTCATATGGAGTGATGGAAAATCGCTTGTTAAAGAAGGACCGGTTCTGAGTGTAGCATGCAGCAGTTATAGCATCTGCCCAGAAGTATAGTGGAAGGGAAGCGAAACTCAGCATGGTTCGGGCGGCTTCACACAGTGAACGGTTTCGCCTTTCAACGATCCCATTCTGCTGTGGAGTATAAGGAGCAGAGAAGTTATGAGTTACTCCTTTTTTAGCCAGAAACTCTTCAAAGTCTTTATTCTTGAACTCCAAATCGTTATCGCTTCTAATGTTTTGAACCACCTTTCGTAGCTGTACTTCCATTTGTTTGATGAAAACCTTCAGCTTGGGAGTCGCTTCTGATTTTTGTTTAAGAAAGAAAACTCAGGTGAAGCGAGAAAAATCATCTACAATTACAAGTATAAACTTACTACCACTGATGCTTTCGATAGCCGAAGGACCACATAGGTCGATGTGCAGTAGTTCAAGAGGCTCGATGATCTTTGTATTGATTCGAGAAGGGTGACTCTTTCTGCTTTGCTTGCCCATTTCGCATGTTGCGCACAGGTGTTCTTTGTCAAATTTTAGAATAGGGAGTCCACGTACGTGATCACTGAGCACCAGCTTATTGATATCTTTGAAGTTCAGGTGCGATAGTCTTCGGTGCCACAACCAGCTTTCATCTGAGTTCGCCTTCGACAGCAAACATATTGCAGGCTTTCCTTTTATTGGGTTGAGATTTAGAGGCTACATTTCCCCTTTTCGCTCAGATTTCAACATGACTTTCTTCGTTTGCTTTTCAATTATCTCTGAGCCCTCATCATCAAACGAGACTTTTAAACCGGTTCCTACGACTAGTTGAGAAACATTGATGAGGTTATGCTGTAGTCCTTCCACGTAGGCCACTTTTCGTATTGAGAACTCTCCGTTGGTGATCATCCCATACCCTTTAATCGTTCCGAAAGAGTTGTTTCCATATTTCACACATCCGCCATCCTTAAGGGACTGCGACTCCCTAAGCTCTTCCCTCTTTCCAGTCATGTGACGAGAGCAGCCACTGTCAATATACCATTCGTCGTCAAACTGCTCGTCACTTATAACCTGCAATATTTAAGCAGATTTAGGAACCCAAAGTCTCTTGGGCCCTTGTGAGTCTTTTACAGAATAGGGAATTGCAACCGAAAGATCAACCATATATGTTCTTTTTATTAAGGTGGATTCATCTTTACGTTTGATGGTGTAAACTTTGATTTTATTTTTATCTTGTTTTAACCGGTGTGTGTTATTGTTAGTAGGTTTCTTAGTAGAGGTTTTCTTGGAAGTTCTAGGGGTAGCTGACTTTTTGATGTGTTGGATTTCAGTATCTGAGTACAGCTTTCCCTTTCCTTTGACATCCTTCATAGAGTTGGGTTTAGAATGAGAGTGAGGAGGATGGGATTTGGGACCAAAACTTGACTTTCGGTTCTGAGCTCTTGTGTTGGGACCGAGACTGGACCTTCGGTTTTTGGCGTAGTAGGAGCTGGGACCAAAACTTGTCTTTTGGTTCTCATGACCACAAGTATTAGGGCCGAAACGGGTCGTTCGGTTCACCTGACTGCATGAGTGGCAGTTACTAACCTGTGCTTCCTTTTTCATCTTTAGACTAGAAGCTTTTTCAGAGCGAACATAAGTGTGGTTTTGAGATTGCCAAAACTGCTTTCTCTCATTGAGATTTTTCATGTATCTTTTGTTCCTCTGTCGTTTCTGTTCAGCAAGTTGTTGTTGAGTCAAGTGAATGTTGGCCTTAGGTTTCGCTTTCTTCTCATGAGCACCGGTTGTTGTTGATGAATCGTTGGTAGCTTTCTGTGGTTCCTCTGGTATATCTTTTGTACCACTTGTGCTGGGTTTATCGAAGCTTGAGGGCTTGTTGAGGGGTTCGGGTATGTATCGTCCCTTAACTCTCCATGAGGTTTGCTCTGACAGACCAATCGTTTCGTCTGCATTATCGATGGGAGCTGACCAGAAGAAGTTATCACACCCTTCAGCATTATCCTTGTCAACCATGGAGGTCAACTCAGTTGTTTGTTTCTTAGTCACTCCAGTGACTGCATACACTTGGTTTGGTGTAGTTTGCACTTTATGATAAACAACAGCCTTTTCTTTGAGTTCCTTGGATTGGTCTTTTGACACTCGAGCGTATTCAACCGAATTTTCAGCTATGAGTGGTTTGGCTGCATCGGGTTCGCTTTTAAGAAATTTTGGACAATCGACCTCATCTTCTACAGAGATTTCACTCATCTCACTTTCCTCATCAAATTCAGAAGTGGTTTCCAAATTTATTTTATTTTCTGAACTCAATTTGGCGTTGGATGAGTCAAACTTCTGTATAGTTTCGGTCTTTATCTTTAATCTATGGTTTTCGTCCAGTAAATTCTTAAGCATGCATTTATGTTCTTTAAACTCAATGAAAGATTCAATTTTGTCCAGTCCATATTTGTAAGTGACTGAAACTTCATTCGAGGACATTATAGATTCACATTCAGCAATGACTTCGTCCTCCTTAAATTCAAGGAAAGGCAAAATCATTTTATGAATCTGTTTTCCTATCTCACAATCTAAATGTAACTGAGTGATGTTAGTATATAAGCGCTTAGCAATCAAACAGAAAACATTTCTTTGTTTCAAAAATTTTAAATTGTCTCTTTGCAAATAAATAAGTTCATCCCTAACCCTACTTAACTCTAACTCCTTCTGCTGAATCCACATCCTTCTCTCCTCACTCTTGGAAGACTCCCTGCTGAGTTGGTCAGTTAGGTTAGAATTAGCTAGGCGAGTTTGCATAAGACTTCCACTTAAATTCGAAAACTTGAATTTTAATTCATTTAAATCTTTTTCGTAGTTTGTTATTGGCACTTTATGAGATTCTAGGATAGTTTGTACCTTCTAGATCAATTGATCGCAATCGCTGATCTTTTCACTCATGGGCTTGGCAGCGAAACATTTGTCTTCCATGACCATCGCTTCCTCATGCTTACTTTCGGTTGTAACCATTAAGCATCTCCCAGCCGACTCAACAACTCCTTCTCTCGCCACAAATTCTCTTCCATGCGAGGGTCTTCGTACCTCTTCATCCTCAGAATCTGTGGACCAGACTTCCACTCCACCGAACTTATCATCAATAATGTTTTCCTGTACAATCAAAGCATTCATAGAAACGTTAGTAGCTTTCTTCTTCTTTATCTCCTCCAGCTTTCTCATGTAGTAAGTCTCGTCATCTTCACCATCCTTCTTCTCAGCTATCTTCCTTAGCATGCAATCCTTGGCAAAGTGGTTCTTGCCATGACAGTAGTTGCAATCGTACCCTGAGTCTCCCACACGCTTACTCTCCTTCTTTTCATCATCCTTTTGAGTGGCGATCTTCGGTTCTTCTTTCACCTTTTTAGAACTATAGCTTCCCTGCCAGTTTCAGTTCTTGTTGATCGGGAACTTTCTGTGAGCAAACTTCTTTGGGTTTGTGACCATCATAGCATATTCTTCGTTGGATAGATCACACTCAGACAAATCAGATTCCTCCTCCTCGTTTGCTACATTCTTGCTTTTAGAAACGAGGGCCAGTGAACCCACACCCGAAACTACCTTCACTTCCTTTGTCACCACGCTTTCATGAGATTTTAGAATACCCATCAGTTTCGCCAGTGAATATGATTTAAATTGCTCATGAGCCTTCACAGTCAAAACCACCGCCATCCATTCGGGCCTTAATCCATTCATGAAGGTAACCTTTTGTTCAATCACGTTCCTTTCAATGCCATGCTTCATCATCTTACTGAGCAGATGATTGAAGCGCTCGAATGTTTGAACAAGCTTCTCTTCAGGTTTTTGTTTGAAAGCACCAAACTCAGAGAGCAAAAGGGTTTGGATCGAGTGCTCTAGATCTTCATCAGTTGAATACAATTCTTTCAACCTTTCCCATATTTCTTTAGCTGTTGTGCATGAACTCACCAGACGAAAAGTATCGGATTGCAATGCGAATCGGATCATCCTCATGGATTTAACGTTGCATAACACCTTGTCTTTTTCATCTTGAGGCATCTTATCTACATCCGCCAGGAGTTGGTTATACTCTTTTTGAGTCTTGACTGTTCGGTTTGTTCCAGAGTGAACAAACGGACCCAATGTTATTGCTTCCCAGATCAAGTAGCCATTGTCTTCAGATCCAACTACATAATCTTCGAAGTGATGCGCCCACAATTCATAATCTTGAGTATAGAGAATGTGAATCCTTGTAGTTGATCCTATGCTGTTGGAGATGTTGATTGGATTGATTTGCGAGTCATCGTGAGACATGATTAACTGTTTCTATTAGAATCAGACTTGTAAAGTTGAACTTAGGGTTTTATCAACCACAAAAGATGTCGTCGACAAGAAGAGGACAACTTCTATATATTGATAAAAGCGGAAACCCTAAATGATTCTTCAAACAAAAGAGATGCGTATGTATTACACAGTCTCCAGCTCTGATACCAATTGATGAGAATATTGAGTTATAGATCGATAGATTCTAAACAGAAAAACAAGAATGAAGTAATCAAAGAAGACAAGAATGGATCAAATGGTGTCGAATGATTAATAACTCACACCTCAGAAGAGCTCGATGAAGAACTTCGACTGTAGAGGTGTGCTAGGGTTACAATGCAAAGTAATTAATGAGATCGATAGCCTTAAAGCAATACATGCATGCAATATATAAATGCTAACCCTAATGATTTTCCACGGTTGGACAGGCCCAAACCGGGTAAACTAAATGGATTAAAGAACTAAGCCCATGACGCAACACTTAGACCCAACATAAATCCATAAGGATAATTCATTTAATTAATCTTCTAATTAAATATCATCTTTCCAAGAATATCTCCTAATATTTAAGTTTTTTTATTGTACTTATCTAAGGCACTCAAAAAAGGATTTTGAAAGATTACAAACTAGATAATTACAAAAATTAACCACAAATCAGATTAGCCAGCAAAATCCTATAAATTGGTTTTAGGCTAATGCTACATCGTGGCAGAACGTATGTCACGTTGTGGCAGACAACTTTTCAAAAATTTTGTTTTGTTCGGTTCATCTCATGTACAACCAATGATAGACACACCTAGGCTCTGATACCAATGATAGGTTTTATAGGTTACAAGAACTCTATGCTTGCGAAATTTCACTTACCCTTAAGTGCGCATGCAACCTAAAGGATCTATGTCATACATTTTGAATGCAACATACTATGAAAAACAAAAATAACAAGAACCCTAATTGAGAATCTAGTATATTTAAAAAACACAAGAATTAGGGTTACATACCTCTTATTTTTTGTAGTAAATAAATCACTTCAATCCTTCATTTGAAGATCTTGGAAAGCTAGCACTAAAAGTATGATGCCTTTTTAATGTGACTCGTGCATTTGGATCATGCTCATGGAGCATTTGGATCAAACTCATGAAGCATTTGGATAATTCTCATGGAGTATCTGGAGCACTTGGAACTCAATGGAGCACATGGGGTTCATGGAGCATGTGACAAAGGAAAGGATCATCTGAAAAGGGAGCGGATCGTCTGACAGAGGAACGGATCAAGTGCCAAAGGAACGGATCATATAGAAGGGGTTTTGGAGCACCTCAAAGAGGTTTGGAGCACTTGGGAGTGATATGGAGCAACAAAGGAACCTTGTTGTGCCATATGATGAAGTGATGGGCCAAAAAGGATGATGTTGCGCCAAGGGCATTCCTTCTTGCGCCATGAAGAAGCCTTGTTGCACCAAGTAGTTTATTGTTACGCCAAGCATGTCCTTGTTACGCCAATGAAGTTGATGTTTATCCAACCTACAAGTTCTTGCGTCACTCTTGATGCATGTTGCGCCATCCTTGCACATGTTGTGCCATCATGGTGCAAGATGTGCCATTTTGGTTCCATGGTGAACTATGGTATCCCTGATGATCCAAGTATGCTATGAAGTCCTCTATGATGTTAAAGATAGCTCAAGGATGCTCTGAAGTTGGTAGTTCTTAAGGATTAAACCATGTTGTGCCACCATGATGGATGTTAGGCCATTAGTGTTCATGATGATCCACTTATACATCATGATGATCCACTATGGCACAAGGTAATCCATCATGTGTGTTGTTGATGCTCATAGGTTGTCTAACATGGAAGAATGTTCTACAAGATGCTGCATGGTGGATTATGATTGGTTGTAACCATTCATGGGCATATGGGCCAATGGGCTTGGACAATTAGGGTTTTAGGTCTGATCCCTCTAGTATAAATAGGGATGCATGCAGAGTCATTTGAAGTGTCTTGTATCTTGAATTATAGAGTGTTTGGCGAATCTTTGGTGAATTGAACTTGTAAGCTCTGTTTAAGAACTCTGAAATAAAGATTACTCTCCTCCTTCTCGTGGACGTAAGTTGACTTGACCGAACCACATAAATATTGTGTCTTTGTGTGCTTATAGTTTTTCTTGTTATCGACATTACTTCCTGACAAGGTTCATCAGAACTTGGCAAGTGGCATCAGATTTGTTCTGAGTCTTGACAAGTATTGCCTGGTTCAAATGATTTCATTTTGTGGAAGGTGGTGATGAAGGCTCTTCTGGTTCAACAAGGATGTACAACGGCATTGGAAGGATATGCTCAACTGCCTAAAGACATGACAGCTGAAAGGAAGGTGGATATTTTTGAAAGAGTACATAGTGCTATTCTGTTGAGTTTGACAGATGAAGTACTGAGAGAGGTCATGGATCAAACGAGTGCTGATGGGCTTTGTAAGAAATTATGTGACAAGTATCATAACAATTCTGTGATGAACAGGTTATACTAGAAGCAATGTTTCTATACTCTTAGGATGTCAGAAAGCACCCAAGTGAAGGATCATCTGGATAACTTCAATAGGATCATCTTGGACATACAAAGTGTGAATGTAAAGATTAAATATGAAGATCACGCACTTATCCTCTTATGTTCACTCATGAATTCTTATGAGAGTTTCGTTGATACCATGTTGTATGGTAGGACAACAATCACTGTGAATGATGTGAAGGATTCTTTGATTTACGGGGAACTATTAAAAGAGAAGTTTCAATTGGAGAAGAAGTTTTTGGTTCTGTTTTGTTTGCAGACAGAGGAAGAACATTAGATAGAGGTGGAGCTAACAAAGGGAAGTCCAGTTTCGAATCAAAACCCTACATTAAATGTTATAAGTGCAAGGAAAAGGGGCAGTTCAGAAGGGAATTTCCATTACTGAAGAAAGAGAATAATGGTGTTAGACCAAGCAACAACACTGCTGTTGTGGTTCAAGGAAATTCTAATGAAGGGGATCATGGTGAAGTGTTGACAGTTTGTACATCTGGTTCAGTTGATGCTTAGGTCTTGGACTCTGGAGCATCCTATCATATGACATGTAAGAGTGGAATGGCACAGTCAAGATGGGTGATGATTGGGTGAGCAGTATCAAGGGTAGTGGCACGGTGCATATCAAGATGCATAATGGTATGGTCAAGAAACTGGATTACTTGTTCGTCCCGGAACTTCGAAAGAATTTGATATCTCTTAACACTTTTGCGAAGGATGTATCGAAATATTCTGGAGAATGTGATTGGTTAGGAGTCTCCAAGGGTGCTCGCATAGTTATGAAGGGAAGGATCAATCCTCATGGGATTTATATTCTGGATGGCTGTACGATTAGGGGAACTATGACTGTATCCCAATCCTTGGTTCAGTATAATGATGAAAGAACGTTGTGGCATAATAAGTTGGGACATGTGAGCAAGAAGAGGCTGTTTGGTGGGGATGCAACTGGAAAAGCTGAACCTAGTGAATCTTGTGTTCAAGAGATACAAATCAGGGTGAAGTTCAATTCGGTTCAACAATCATGCAAGAAGATTCTTGAATGTGTTCACTCAGATCCATAGGGTTCCTCTCCTGCAAAGTCTCATGGTGGATGTCAATACTTTGTGACTTTTATCGATGATTACTCAAGGGAGACCTGGTGTATTTTATAAAGATAAAGGACCAAGATGAAATGTTTTGCGGTTCAAGGAATGGAAGGTGATGGTTGAGAAACAAATTGGGAACCATGTTAGGTCACTTATAACGTAAAATGGGTTGGAGATCTGCAACGCTTCGTTTTAAAACTTCTGCAAAACAGAAGGTATAGTGAGGCATCACACTATACGCTGAACACCACATCAAAGCAGAGTGGCAGAACAGATGAACTAAACACTAGTGAAGCATGCTCAGTGCATGCGACTATTTGTTTATTTATCGGAGCCATTCTCAGCGGAAGCAGTCAACACTGCTTGCTATATGGCAAATAGATCTCCAGAAACCGCAATTGATTGTAAGAATCCTCAAGAGGCGTGGTCTGGTAAACCCTCTGAGAACACTGGTTTACAAAAGTGTGGATTCTCTGCTTATGCTCATGTGAATGATGGTAAACTGGACCGCTGGGAAATGAAGTGTATATTTCTAGGATATGCATATGTAGGGAAAGTTCATCGTCTATGGTGTACAGAAGATCAAACTCAAAAATTCGTTATTAGCATAGATGTGACCTTTGAATATGCTATGTGTAACCAGAAAGGAGGTGGTACATGTGTTGTAGGGAACGATAAATATGCTAGCTAGAAGGTGGAGTTTGAAATAAAAACCCCACACAGTTTTGAGATATATGAGGAACAACAAGGTGGCATGGATCAGCATAGGCGTGAGGAATCCCTTGTTCAACCTAGGGAAAAAGTGTCTGTGATGCTGATGTCGGGAAAGACAACTTGAAGAAGCTTCTAGAGAATAAGTTTGTGATGAATGATTTAGGAGCTAAAAAGAAGTTCGCAAGGATGCAGATTTGGAGTTATTGAAGAGCAGGATGATTATACAATTCTCATTACTTTTAGAAAGTCTTGCGGTCGTTCTATTGTGATCAATCCAAACTTGTTGGTACTTTTTTGGTGGTTCGAGGAAATCAGGGAAAATCTCATTGGGAAGTGGTCAAGTGGATCTTGCGACACTTTAAGGGAACTCTTTATGTTTTTTTGGTGTATGGCGCTAATGCATGACATACGAACTTGGTTGGATTGATACACTTGGACCATGAAAGTGATCTGGAGATAGGAAGATCATTAGCTGTTGGTCTTGTTCAGAGTCTTCTTTTGAAGGTGGAGAAAACTATCATATTCTATGACAACTTATGCATTCAAAGGTCTGGTGCCAAGGAGAATCTGGAAGACATGGTGACAAGGACGTTTCCCAGAGAGAAGTTCAAGATTTGCTTGGATTTGGTTGATGGTAAGCCTTTTCGGGGCTTCATGGCAGGAAGGGAGAGGAAGTTCTTATTTGAGGTGGAGTTTAAAGGATGCTCAAGTCAAGGTGGAGATTATTAAATGTGACTCGAGTAGTTAGATCATGCTCATGGAGCATTTGGATGAAGTGATTTGACAAAAAGGATGATGATGAGCCAAGGGCATTCCTTCTTGTGCCATGCATATCCCTCCTACTCCATGAAGAAGCCTTGTTGCGCCAAATATGTTCTTTTTGAGAAAATCATGTCCTTATTGTGAAAAGATGGTCCTTGTTGCACCAATGAAGTTGATGTTGCTCCAACCTAGAAGTTCTTGTGCCACTCTTGATGCATGTTGCGTCATTCTTGCACATGTTGCGCCATCATGGTGCAAGATGGGCCATTTCGGTAACTTGATGATCCATGGTATCCCTGATGAGTCAAGTATGCTATGAAGTCCTATATGATGCTCAAGACCATTCAAGGATGCTCTGAAGTTGGTATTGCTCAAGGATTACACCGTGTTGTGCCATTATGATGGATGTTAGGCCATTAGTGTTTATGATGCGCCACTTGTGCATCATGATGCTCCACTATGGCACAAGGTGACCCATTGTGTGTGTTGCTAATTCTCATAGGTTGTATGGCATGGAAGAATGTTCCATAAGATGTTGCATGGCGGATTATGATTGGTTGTCACCATTCATGTGCCTATGGGTTTAGCCCATTAGGGTTAGGTCTGATCCCTCTAGTATAAATGGGGATGCATGTTGAGTTATTTTAAGTGTCTTGTATCTTTAGTTATAGAGTGATAGGCGAATCTCTGGTGAATTGTACTTGTAACATCTATTTGAGAACTCTAAAATAAAGAATATTCCCCATCTGCCCATGGATGAATGATGCCTTGACAGAACCATGTAACTATTATGTCTTTGTGTGCTTATAGTTTTGTTTGTTATCCGTATTACTTCTTAACAAAGGTCATCAGAACTTGGCAAGTGGCATCAGATTTGTTCTAAATGTTGACAAGTATTACCTGTTTTCCCTAACAATTGGTATCCGAGTAGCGGTTGGTGTACTGTTGATTGAAGATGGCATCTTACAAGTTAAATTTGGAGAAGTTCAATGGTTCGAATGATTTCACTTTGTGGAAATTGAATATGAAGGCTCTTCTGGTTCAACAAGGATGTGCATCAGCACTGGAAGGAGAAGCTCAACTACCTAAAGACATGGCGGCCGAAAGGAAGGTAGATATTCTTGAAAGAGCATATATCGCTATTCTGTTGATTTTGACAGACGAAGTACTGAGAGAGTTCGTGGATCAAACGAGTCCTGATGGGCTTTGGGAGAAATTGTGACACAGGTATTAGAACACTTCGTTGATGAACAGGCTATACCAGAAGCAACGTTTGTATACTCTTAGGATGCCAGAAAGCACCAGTGTGAAGGACCATGTGGACAACTTCATTAGGATCATCTTGGACCTACAAGGTGTGAATGTAAAGATTGAAGATGAAGATCTAGCTCTTATCCTCTTATGTTCACTCACAGATTCTTATTAAAAGAATTTTGTTGATACCATGCTTTATGGAAGGAAAAAGATCACGGTGAATGATGTGAAGTACTCTTTGATGTCCAAGGAACTGAAAAGAAAAGTTTCAATTGGATAAGAAGTTTCTAGTTCTGGTTTGTTTGCAAGCAGAGGAAGAACTCCAGATAGAGGTGTAGGTAACAAAGGGAAGTCAAGTTCTGAATCTAAAGCCAACATTAAATGTTATAGATACAAGGAAAAATGGGTACTTCTAAATGAATTGTCCATTGCTGAAGAAAGGGAATAATGATGTTGGACCAAGCAACAACAATGTTGTCGTGGTTCAAGGAAATTTTGATAAAGGGGATAATGGTGAAGTTTTGACAGTTTGTACATCTAGTTCTGCTGATGCTTGGGTCTTGGACTTTGGAGCATCCTATCGTGTGACATGCAATCAAAACTTGTTCAACTCCTTCATAGAGTGGAATGGCACAGTCAATATAGGTGATGATTGGGTGAGTAGTATCAAGGGCAGTGGCACCGTATAATCAAGATGTATAATGGTATGGTCAGGAAACTGGATTGTTGGTTCGTCTAGGAACTTCAAAAGAATTTGATTTCTCTTGGCACTTTGGCGAAGGATGGATGAAAATATTCTAGAGAGCGTTACTAGTTAAGACTCTCCAGGGGTGCTCTTGTCGTTATAAAGGGAAGGATGAATCCTCATCGAATTTATATTCTGGATGGTTGTATGATTGGGGGAACTGTGAATGTATCCTAATCGTTGGATCAGTATGATAATGAAAGAAAGTTGTGGCATAATAATTTGGTACATGTGAGCAAGAAGGGGTTGTTTGGTAGAGATGCAACTGGAAAAGATAAACCTGGTGAAGCTTGTGTTCAAGAGATACAAAGTAGGGAGAAGTTCTGTTTAGTTAAAAAATCAAGCATGAAGATTCTCGATTGCGTTCACTCAAGTCTATGGGGTCCTTCTCCTGCGAAGTCTCATGGTGGATGTCAATAGTTTGTGACTTTCATCGATGATTATTCAAGGAAGACATGGGTGTATTTTTTGAAGAAAAAGGACCATGATGACGTGTTTGGGCGGTTCAATGAGTGGAAGACGATGGTTGAGAAACAGACTGGGAACCATGTTAGGTCACTAAGAACAAAAAATAGGTTGGAGTTCTACAAGGCATCATTTAAAAACTTCTACAAAACAGAAGGTATAGTGAGGCATCAAACTGTACGACGAATATCACAACAAAGCAAAGTGGCGTTAAGAAGATAGCAAACACTAGTGAAACATGCTCAGTGCATGCGATTATATGCTGATTTATCAGAGCAATTCTGGGTGGAAGCAGTCAACACTGCTTGCTATCTGGCGAATACCTTTCCATCAACTGCAATTGATTGTAAGACTCCTCAAGAGGTGTGGTCTGGGGAACCCTTTGAGAACACTGGTTTACGAATGTGTGGATGATCTGCTTGGTAAACTCGAGCATAGGTAAAGGAAGTGTATATTTCTAGGATATGCATCTGGAGGGAAATGTCATCGTCTATGGTGTACAGAAGATCAAACTCCCAAACTCGTTATTAACAGAGAAGTGACCTTTGAATATGTTATGTGTAACCAGAGAGGCGGTGGTACAAGTGTTGCAGGGAATGATCAGGACGCTAGCCAGAAGGTGGAGTTTGAAATAGAAACCCCACATAGTTTTCTGATAAATGAGGAACAACATGGTCGCATGGATCAGCATAGGCATGTGGAATCCCTAGTTCGAGAATGAGTTTGTGATGAACGATTTAGGAGCTGAAAAGAAGATAGCAAGGATGGAGATTCAGAGTTATACAAGAGTAGGATGGTTATACATTTCTCATTTCTTTGAGAAAGTCTTGCGGTCGTTCTATGTGATCAGTCTAAAATTTTTTGTATTTATTTGGTGGTTCGATGAAATTAGGGAAAAGCTCATTAGGAAGTGGTCAAGTGGATCTTGCGACACTTGAAGAGAACTCTTGATGTTTTCCTGGTGTATGGTGCTAATGCACGATGTACGGACTTGGTTGGATTGATAAACCTGGACCAAGAAAGTGATATGGAGATAAGAAGATCATTGGTGGTTGGTCTTGTTCAGAGTCTTCTTTTGAAGGTTGAGAAACCTATCATGTTCTATGACAGGTTATGCATTCAAAGGTCTGGTGCCAAGGAGAATCCGGAAGACATGGTGACAAGGACGTTGCCCAGAGAGAAGTTCAAGCTTTGCTTGGACTTGATTGATGTTCGTAGATGGTAACCCCTTCGGGGCTTCATGGTAGGAAAAGATAGGAAGTTCTTGTTTGAGGTGGAGTTCAGAAGATGCTCAATTCAAGGTGGAGATTATTAAATGTGACTCGAGCATTTGGATCATGCTCATGGAGTATTTGGATCATGCTCATGGTGCATTTGGATCATTCTCATGGAGCATTTGGAGCACATGAAACTCAATGGATCAATTGGGGTTCATGGAGCATGTGACAAAGGAACGGATCATCTCAGAAGGGAATGGATCGTCTAAAAAAAGATCGGATCAAGTGAAAAAGTAACATATCATATAGAAGGGGTTTTTGGTGAACCTGGAAGAGTTTTGGAGTACATAGGAGTGATATGGAGCAACAAGGGAACCTTGTTGCGTCATATGGTGAAGTGATTGACCAAGAAGGATGATGTTGCGGCAAGGGCTTCCCTTCTTGCGCCATGTGTATCCCTCTTTCCCCATGAAGAAGCCTTGTTGAACCAAGTAGGTTCTTGTTGCGCCAAGCATGTCCTTGTTGTGCCAAGATTGTCCTTGTTGTGCCAATGAAGTTGATGTTGCTCCAACCTAGAAGTTCTTGCGCCACTCTTGATGCTTGTTGCGCCATCCTTGCACATGTTGCGCCATCATGGTGCAAGATGGGCCATTTTGGTTCCTTGATGATCCATGGTATCCCTGATGAGCTAAATGTGGTATGAAGTCCTCTATGATGCTCAATATCATTCAAGGATGCTCTGAAGTTGGTATTTCTCAGTAATATCTATAAAAACTCAGTGGCAATCCAACCATGTAACCCTATGTTTGCACCAATCTCATAGGGATTTGTTTCCCGTCCAGACGTCGACATCCTATTAAACCAGACCAAACGATTATCATTAATCAATCACACTTTTGCCCACTAAACGGAAACCTGCACATCAATCCTCTGCTGGCTTCTTAGACTCCTCGTGACTTTCCTCTATTCAAGTATGGATTATTTTCTTCCACTAGTACATGCCCAATACTACCTTCCACACCTATCCATACTTTCCTCGAGAATCATCCAAAATATTCTAAGTTACCTCCTCATAATGGTACTCCCAAAAACCCACTAAACGGTATATCATGTGTACTACAACACTTCCTAGGTTATCCTAGGATCCTCACCTCACCCTGGAATTAGCTGTTGAGAGACCCCTATTAATGTCAACTAATTACTTCATTAATATAATTACATGCAAAAAAAATTAGATAATCTTTTGACTAAAAGACCCAACACTACAATGGTTAGACTTAGACGAGAGTTGCGCAATAGGGCCAAATCAATCACTCGAAGATTATTTAACCTTTTTAGCATGTAACTTAACGTTTTCATTTAACAGTATACTCAAATCAATATGAGTCCTACAAAACACAAAGCAAGTAACATTCGGGCATTAAGAAATCTAAACCAATCATCGCCTAATCAGGCCATTCTATCCAATCATCTGAAATTCCATACTAGCATGCAATTCTAAAATCTCAACGAATAGGCATATAGAGGCATCTCTTCTAACATTCTATCATGTAATTATGATCAGATCCTTACCCTTACACTAACATGCATTTCTCATAACATATAACATAACATCATGTATGGGTATTCTGGGTCTGGATGATTGCATGCATGGTACCCCTTTTTTTCTTTACAAATATTTTTATAAAAATCATTTTCTTTTGAAAAGATTACTAATTCCTTAGTTTAAAGTTAGACACACCCGAGAGTGTGATTAAATCCCTCAAACCAAGGGTCTGATACCAACTTGTTATGTCCCAAAAATTTAGAGTAAAATTTTCATTTTTAAAAACACTTAAACCTTACAATTAAATTCTTCCAAGGCAATGGAAGTGATTATATCATTTAAATATCTGAGTAAACAAAATAAATAGACAATGCGGAAACGATGGGGGGATGATGTGTGGTCACATCAGGCCCTTCCCTTTCGAACCCGGAGTACCTAAAACCATAAACATGAAACATACGCACTAAGCATAACAAGTTCCCCCAAAATACCACACGAATTAAGATAGAAAAAACACATAATGGGTCCAGTTAGTCATCGGACTGGAATACCCTGGCCCGATCAGTCACCAGACTAGAATTCCAGTCATGCAATGGGTCCAATCAGTCGTCAGACTGGAATGCCCCATACCAATCAGTCATCGGACTAGAATGCCCCAGGTTTGTATGCATATAGCACAGAGCAGCACTGCCTCAACCCTCCCACTCTAATTCGCCATACGTACCATATAATCATATAATCACCTAACAACACATAGATGATCAGACAGATCTAACAGATCACTACATCATAGCAACATCCTATACTAGGATACATAAACATTAGGGATGGAATTGGTGCCTTCATAGTGAGGAAAACTCACCTCAAAACTAAGGATATTGTTGAAAAGAATGAAAATCAGAATATCGACTCTATCGACCACATATACAGTAATGAAGGTTCACACCTCAATCCACAACTCAAATATTATCGAAATTACTCTAAATGACCTAAAGTCAACTTTGTAAAAGTCATGGTCAACGGTCAAATGTTGAAAAGTTAAAGGTCTGCCATGGGCTGAGTACGCCCAATGTACTCGATCTCTACGTTGAGCGTAAAGGGTGGCTTGGATGATTACATGCCTTCCATTTATTACACCCTGCGTACTCATAAGGTACACCCGACATACTCAATCAACTCCCACTTTCCTTATTAAGTTCTTATTCCCTTAAGTCATTAAATTCAAGTCTAAGATCTAATCCCAAATAATCTCTTAAATCATAAAGTTTCAAACTTTATGACTTTGCATGACTACAAAGTGTCCAAAATGAAAAACTCTAACATAACACAAGATTCTAACCCCCATTACTCATGCATGGATCAAGGGAAAGGATCAAGATTAAGTTTTTATGACTCCAAACACCTTAAAACATCTGAAAAGGTTACTCATAAGGTCTGGAGTATCTCATGCTCAACTAGAGCAAGATTATGGGACCAAAATGCACAAAAACTTAAGAACTAATAAGATCTAGTGAAACATTCATCATGTTCAGAACTTTATACCTTTTGTACGTTGCTTGATAGGTGCAAATCCCATGTCTACAATGCTTGACGCTTTCTAAATGCATTACAATGATCTTCTTCCTTCAAAGATGAACAAAAATACTCCAATAGCTCAAAAGTTCTCAAATGAATATTAAGGTTTTCAAGGGGTCGTTTGGGAGGTTAGAGGCTAAAGGTGGAGGGGATTAATGAGGGTTAAGGTGCTTAAATAGGGCCCAAAACCCCGAATTTAGGGTTTGCACTTTGGTCGAGTATGTCCAGCGTACATCTAATTATGCCCAACATAATTCATTAATGTCCTGTTACACCCTGCGTAACTCTTAGTTACACCCTACGTAACCTTAAAATCCTCAATTTCCACTTCAACTTCTAATAGTCGTAACTTCTTTGTTTCAACTCCGTTTTCGACGTTCTTTATGTGCACAGAAAGGTATTGAAGAGCCCCAAAAGCCTATATAATTATTTTTGAATTAAAACACACCAAACTAAAATCCTTAATTTATGAAAGAAGTCCAAAGCATCTCTTTTCATTTTACCCTCCGACTCCAAAACACAAACCAAGAGCTCGGATCACACAACCATTAGTATCCACGACCAATCTGAAATAAGAACTTTTCGAAACATGATGTTACAGTTTTCTTGGTATTTAAGGGGTGGTTCCGTGTTTTTGGGATATCCCCCCCCCCCCCCTCCATCACACATAATGCCTTTTGAGAGAAACCCTAACCTCCCTTTCACCATGTTGAGACTCCCCTCTCCTCTCACATCCATTTTCATAGTTTTTGGTGGTTTTCGAGCAATGCTTCCATGCAAGATTGATCCTTAAAGAATGGCAATTGAAGATCTCAATTGTCACCTACCATCTAGACCTTTGTAAGATATAATGTTCCAAGATTTATTGATTTTCATCTTTGGATCTGAGTGTATTGGTGTTTTGGTCCATTTTAATGAGTTTTAAGTGAGAGTTAGGAATAAAGTTTCCAACTTTATTACTCTCCAAGGTCCTAAGAACATTGTATGTTTCACATATTGATGGTTTTCATCGATCGGATACACTTCAAGTATAATTACAAAAGTAAAGCTTAATTTAAGAAAGTAAGGAACATAAATTAAATGACAAGAAGAGTTCTCCAAATTGTTCTTTCACCAACAACGAGTTTTGTATTCACCAATAAGACGGGTAGTCACAAAGACGGTCACCAAGACGAACTCTCTACATTAGGGTTTACCCTAATGTATATTATATACTAATCTATATCCCTTGATTTAGGGGATTGTGTCTTATCTATACTAAGAACTGATCTTACCACAAAGTGTAAGGTCCTAATAAGGATCTTTACCAGTAGTCAAGCAACAAACAATCACGAATAGGAGAATAAGATGAAAAGAAATCGAGCTTGCACACGTTTATATTCAAAAAAACGTCATGTACAACTCGATGGGACTCTCTGTAAACGCAATGGCATCAACAACCACGCAAAGACCAACACCTCTACTATTTATACTCAACAAGACCGCAAACGGGAGTTTACGGTCGTAAACGTGTTTACAGCCGTAAACTCCGTTTACGGTCGTAAACAGACTTTCTGATCTAAAACACATAAACAACTCAATAACTGTGTTACAGACTCATACTGAACAAAATACAATGAAAGCCTAGACCAAACCATTTACTGGACCCTTCAATCTACCCCTTGGTTTGGTGCTAGCTTGGATTCAGCTCTTGTCGACCACCAGTACATCGGACTTTCCCATCGCTCCATTCCACATTTCCTTCTCTATAATTTCAGCCACCATCGAAGTGTATTCTTTTGCAGCAGGCTCAAAAAGATCTTCAGCCACCTTGATCTGATGAATTGAGAGTTGATGAATATCCCACTTGCCGAATTGAAGCAAATCCCTCTTGTCATATAAGCGGATACAATCATCTTTGAGCTTGATGACAGCAGCATCTGTGGATTCATCATACACCCAATATAGCATGGATGTGAGAGATCCATCAGGATAATTTTGAAGAACGGGAACTTGCTTCACTTGAGCGGTAGCGGGCCACATCACTGACCGAAGTGGCTGACTAGTTTTGGGATCAATGATGCTAGGGTAAATCTTGATTATAGACTCAGCAGTCTTCATTGAAGGGAATCCCTTTGCAACTTGATCATCCAAAAATTATTTGAACTGACCCGCCTTGGGATTGTTTGATGGGTTTGAGAAGGGAGCTTTAGATAGCTCCGTAAGATCAATTCTTGTAAAGGAACTAAAATCGTGAGCATCCTTGTATAACTCATTATTGCCGCTCTTTCTCCTTACCATAAACATATTCAACGTATCATGGAATCCCCACGAGATGATTCCTGATCGATCACCATAGACGTCTCTGAAACGATGTACGCCCAGATCCGTAACGGTGATCTTTTGTTGATCCCAGGGTGCACTATGTTCTGAGCTCCTCTTGAATAAAAGTTGACCCTTTTCAGCTGATTTGGCCAACTTAGCGCGTTTCAACTTCGTTATACTCGGAGCTTGAGCCGGTTCTTTTTCAAAGCGATTCACAACGGTGGTGGTCCTGGTAGATTGTGGAGCAATGGGAGCATCTTGGTTGGGAAGATAGATCTGCGGCTCGTCAACGGATGACTTGAATTCGTCGCCAAATTTATCTTCCGTAATCTGTTTTGTCTTCAGAACTTTGTCTTCGGTAAGCTCAGCCACTTGAATATTGAGCTTTATGTTCTCAGTTTGAAGGTCTGCGACCTTGATATCAAGCTCAATATTTCTCTGATCCAACTCAACATTTTTCTGGTTCAGAGTATCGATCTGTTTCTGAAGTCCAAGAAGGGAAAGACTCTCTTCTCCTGAGCTGCCACCTCCGATAGAAATTCCTTTGCCGTGTGGAGGAGGCGTTGAAAATTGTTCTTCGGCCAAGAGCCTGGCTAGCTTAACAGAGGTAGCATCATGCTCTGGCCTATGAGGAGAGAAGTCCATTCGGAAAGAAGAGCCACCAGCTTCGAAGAAGGTACTAGGACCTTCATTGATAGGTTTAGATGAGACTATAACTGGTGTTGTTGTTGGTTGAGCTGTAAAACTTTGAAGTGCACTAGAATCAGTAGTTCCCAGTCTTGGGTCGAGTCTTCGTCTTTTACTTGGAGGAGGTGAGACTTGTGTGGCTGGGTGATCACTTTCCAAAGGCGCAAAAGTAGGTAAGACAACACCAAGGGGAGGAATCCCTGGCGTTGCCACCATAGGAATTGCTATTTCCGCCGATGGATTGGTAGGAGGAGTCGTAGCTTCGAGAACGTCTTCTTTTTCCCTTGTCTCTGTTGCTGGATCAGCAACTTCATCGACATTGTCAAGCAGCTCATTGAGGTTCATCCCGGTCATAAAATCTTCATGACTCCCAAGATTGATAGGAATTTCATCGTTATCGAATCCTGTGAGGTCAAGGTCTTCATACAAGTCAGTCTTTGTTCCGGACCCCTCATTGTAATCTTTTTGTACCCGAACGGATGTCAATTCATGTTCCTCAGCTACTTGTGCGTAAGGTGCTGGATTTTCTTCCTCATCATGATCTGAGACAGTGATGACATCTTCAGACACAACCCTCTCGGAGGAAGTGGGCTCAGATGACATCTTGTCTGACGTCCCGTGAGATTCGGAGGATTCATTGATTTCAGCGAATTTTCCGAACTTCTCGAGAGGATGTAAGCCCTGGAAAATGACTTTGCCCTTTCGATTTTGTTTGATGAGACCAACAGTGTGTGGGCCTAGTGACTTTATATCAAGCTTGTCACCATCTTTTAGCATCTCCGGGAACTGGTTGTCGATGAACACCTAAATAAATCTTGGGTATAACAAGAATGCATCTCTGGTTCCCCGGGATATAGCATTTATGTTCACCAAAAACTCATCTAGAATGAACTTCGAGAAGTTGAATTTTATGCCAGCAGCCAATGAGACGATTCCCCCTGTGTTCCGGAGCGAGATCTCATCAGCTCCTGATCTCCTCCCCGAAATGCAGCTTACGAAGACATGTGCCAGAAATCTCCAGTAGGAAGGTAGAAGTTTCTTCACTGTGGGAGGGTAAATGCCCTCATATCCCATCCTGCTGAGAATCCTTTGAACATCATCAATCCCAATTTTAGTAGGAAAATCGGGTTGATCATCGATCAGCAATGTGTCTCTGATGTACTGTTCGGTGATTACGATCTTGCATCCTCTGACCTCAGCTTTAATAGCAAACGCACCATTTTCTTTTGACGTCTTGGCCGTTTGCCAGAACTCCCGGACAATGTTCTGATAAATAATGGGATTCACTGTGATGGCACAAGACAAGCAGCACTCTCTCAGTCTGTAGATCATTGATTTGAATTCTGCATGAGCGACCGGAGGTTCATCCAAGACAATCGCCAGGTTGTGCATGTCTGCAAACTTGAGATTCGCCATTGATCTGCACTAAACATGCCAAGTAAGAAAACAAATATTTAACAATTTAAAGCTTTAAGTTTTCTTAATTAACTTTAAAAATTAGTTTGACTACAAAAGATTGGAGTTTACGGTCAAAAATTAATCAAACATTGAGTTTACGGTCAAAGTTGGTCAAACTGGGTTTACGGTCAAAGTTGGTCATCTGACCGTAAACTGAGTTTACGGTCGTAAACTCGAAGGAGTTTACGGTCGTAAACCCAAGATGAGTTTACGGTCGTAAGGCCAAAAAGTGTTTACGGTCGTAATGCCAAACTGAGTTTACGGTTTATGAATCTCCCCAAACCGTAAACCCATCAAGAACAGTAAAACACCGACGACCACTAAAACTCAGATTACTCCTCCAGTTTTGGTCGGATCGATGAACAAGAAGCATATTCCCAGATGATTTTGTCATACCTTCGAAGTGGACAAGTCGATTTCACAGAAAACTCACAAAATTTTTTCGAGGAGAGAGAGTAGAGAGAGAAAGTAAGCTTGCGGCTGTAAAGAGGGAGAAGTGGGAGAGGAAAGGGTTTACGGAAGTAAGCTTATCCTTTTATACTCCCTTAACTTTTTACCTGTCTCCCACACAGTGTAAGGCCCAGTCCAGATTCCGATTAAATTTTCAAAAATAAATATTTTGAGGATATAAAAATAAAACTAAAAATAAAATTAATACTAAAAATAAACTAATTTCTAAAATTTAAGAATTAAAATATCTAAAAAATTAAATTTTTGACAATTATTAAAAATAAAATTAAAAATTAAAAATATAAATAAAAATAAAAATAAAAATAAAAATAAAAATAAAAATAAGAATAAACGCAGACAAAATTCATCTTAAAATTTTCTGAAAATTTCCTTGTGATGCTGGGATCAAAGTTGTTAGACAGCCTTAATCCACTTGTCGGTACCTTTCATCTTCACATCTTTGTTTGGTCGATCGCCGGTATTGTGGTCCACTTAAACACGAAAAATTGTGACAATATTAGGACATACTAATAATTGTAAGACAGAGTGATCCTAAGTTCCTATATATTATATCTGATCCTAAGTTCCTAGATACTATATCTTAAGGACCATTCAGTTGACGACGACCAGGGATATTGTGGTCCACCTAAATTGAGCAGCGAGATCTATAGACAATCTGTGAGTGTTCAATTGTTAATTGTACTAGAACATGGTTCCCGCTTCCTGATATGCTCCAGTAATCAAGAACTTCCAGAATACTCCTTACATCGGGTGAGTAGACAATTATTCATAGAGAGGATAGATTTAGATTATTATTAATTATAGTCTTTAGAGGGATTGAGAAGTAGAAGGTTGCATATGCCGTGTACCAGGTCGGATTGTGAGTCACGCAAAGAAGACAACATGTGGCTAATAGATAGGACGAATTTCATAGATATAATATGCAGAGAAATAGATTTGCATATGTTGCAGTTCAGGTCGGATCTCTGCCAATCACGTAAAGGAAGCAACATATGACTAACAGACAGATAGAGAAAGAAAACAATTATCTACAGACCTAACTCATCGGAATTTACCAGTCGTCCCATCAATACCGGAATTAAGGACAGAATCCGCACATCGAGGAAAAGTTAATCCACGGTTCCAAGTACAGGTTCTTTAATGTGACTAGTAGATTCCCATATATATCTCCCTGCTCAACCTATCCAAGCGTCGTATTGTCAGGCTAAACGGATCTAACTAGGTCAAGATTTGTCAAGTCTATGAATTTCTTAAGTTCAACTTTGCCTAGTCAAATCCATTTAGAATCTTTCGTGTCTACCGGCGCATCAAAACCAGAGCATAGACCCTTCAACTTTGGGTACGTTACGCAGACTCGGATTGCCTGTTATCACATTCTTGATAATATCACTTCCCAGTACAATATCAACAAGCAAAACTGTAAACGACAATATTTTTTGATTTTTCTGAATTTTTAATGTTTTTGGATTTTTGAATGTTTTCTGAAAAAAATAAAACAGAAATAACACTATTTTTGGATTTTTGAATTTTCTAATTTTTTATTGGTTTTTGTTTATTTCTCCCCCTAAATTTGTGCATGGGAGAGAATTAAATGACTAAAATGCGCAAATTTAATCTAAGCCAAAAATATTTAATCCTCAAAACGAATCATTTTCAAAAATCCAACAAGCACATCGAATCGAGCTTTGTTAAAAGGCTTGGTGAACAGATCCACCACATTATTGGCAGTGGGAACCTGTTCTAGCCTGATGAGCGAGCGCTCATAACAATCTCTGATAAAATGAATTTTGATATCAATGTGCTTGGTTTTGGAATGTTGGACCGGATTCTTAGTGATTTGGATTGCAGCCTCATTATCACAGTGAATTGGGGTTTCTAGATAATTCAAACCGTAGTCCAACAGCTGATGTTGGATCCAGATAACTTGAGAACAGCAGGCAGATGCAGCAACGTATTCCGCTTCAGCTGTTGAGGTAGAGACGGTATGTTGTTTCTTGCACTGCCACGACACCAGCCTATCACCAAGGAATTGGCACCCTCCTGATGTTGATTTCCTGTCAAGCTCACAGCCTCCATAATTACTGTCAGCAAAAGCATATAAATCAAATTCAGAATTCTTCGGATACCAAAGACCCAATTTTGGGCTGCCTTTGATATACCGAAAAATCCTTTTGACAGCAATAAGATTTGAAAGTTTAGGATTAGCCTGATAGCGAGCGCATTGACAAATTGCAAACATGATGTCGGGACGACTTGCAGTAAGATACATCAACGATCCGATCATCGATCTATAGTGAGTTCGATCTACAGATTCGCCCTCAATATCTAGATTCAGTAGGGGTCTTTCAGCCATTGGTGTCGATGCAGGTTTCGCGTCTTGAAACCCGAACTTCTCAAGAATATCCTCCACATACTTAGCTTGATGTAGCAGGATTCCTGTTGAATTTTGTTTGACCTGAAGCCCCAGAAACATGGTCATTTCACCCAGTGAACTCATCTCAAACCGCTTCTTCATCACGCCTTCGAATTCTTTGCAAATCTGTGGACTGGTAGACCCGAAGATAATGTCATCAACGTAGATCTGAACTAGTATCTGATCATTACCAACATGCTTGATGAATAAAGTTTGATCAATTGTGCCGCGAGATATCCATGCTCGAGCAGTTGCTTTGTTAGAGTCCCATACCATGCTCTAGGAGCTTGATGTAACCCATACAATGCCTTGTCTAAATTGTAGACACGATTAGGAAACTTTGAGTTAACAAACCCAGGGGGTTGATCAACATAAATTTCTTCCTTCACCTTGCCATACAAGAAGGCAGTCTTGACATCCATTTGGTAGACCGTGAAGTTCATGTAGGAAGCATACGCAAGAAAGATACGAATGGTTTCCAACCGAGCAACTGGCGCATAAACCTCAGTATAGTCAAGACCCTCAACTTGTCGAAACCCGCGAACCACCAACCTTGCTTTATTTCGCACTATTACACCAGAATCATCTTGCTTGTTACGATAGACCCAACGCGTGTCGAGAGACCTTTTGCCCTTTGGTAAGTCAACCAACTTCCAAACCCCGATCTTTTCAAACTGATTTAGCTCTTCATGCATCGCATCTACCCAGCTGGGCTCATTCAAAGCCATTTCAACGTTTTTGGGCTCTATTTGAGATATACAGCAAGAATAGAGACATGCATTGACATCTCCACTCTGACTTCTGGTTTTAACTCCGTCACCCAGCTGGCGAATGACGTTATCGATTGGATGATCGCGTTGAATTCTTGAAGGAATGTCTTGGCTGATATCATTGAGTGAAACAGGAAGAGTGTGGATGTTGAAATCTCCATCATTTGCTGGTTGATCCATATGTGATGAATCTGCTACAAACTCATTTGCAATTTCTTCAGGAAAAAGTAGTTCCATAAAAGTTGAAGTGGTAGCGGAAGCATCTCTAGACATGAACTCTCTTTCAATAGGGGTAAGAGGTGTAGCATCAGCATCAGGAGTTCTATCTTGAACTTTAGACTCTGGACTAGTAGGTTGATCAGATGACTCCCCCTCAGGTGGAGCAGAAGGCTCCCCTTGAGATGGAGCAGAGGACTCCCCCTTAACCGTTGGAGGCCTGTAGACAACTTCTTCGTCTTCGTCTTCGTCAGGAACAATCTTCGAACCAGAAGAGGATCCATTTGAGCCATCTGAAGACACATTTAAGGATTTTAAAAGCGATGTGTAATCAAATAGCCAGTCAGGACCCACTCGAGCGTCTGTTTCATTCTCCTCCAACCAGCGCACGTCATAGGATTCGACAATCTGCTTAGTCTTCTTGTTGTAAACCCTATAAGCGGTGCGCGCAGCATACCCTACAAAGTAACAATCATCGGCTTTGGCATTGAATTTAGAGTTGGATTCCAAGTGAAGTAGGGTGCAAGGGCAGCCAAATACACGGAAATGGCTGACTGAAGGCTTGTGTCCATAGAGAATCTCGTACGGTGTCTTCATCTGAGCTTTGTTGATTAGAACACGATTTTGCACGTAGCAAGCAGTGTTAATCGCCTCGGCCCAAAAGAAAACAGGTAATTTGGAGTCACATAGCATTGTCCTTGCGGCGTCCTTTAAAGTTCTATTTCTCCTTTCAGCAACACCGTTTTGTTGAGGCGTGTGAGCAGAGCTGTATTGACGCACGATCCCCCTTTCTGGGCAAAATGATCAAGAACCACGTTCTTGAACTCAGTTCCATTGTTAGTACGAAGCGCCTTCACCTGGTTGTTGGTTTGTTTCTCAATCATCACCACGAACTTCTTTATCAGATCAGCAACCCCTGCTTTGTTGGAAAGGAAGAAGACCCACGTGAACCGAGAGAAATCATCGATTACAACAAGACAGTACGAGCTTCTGTTGATGCTCAGTCCATATGTAATAATTGGAGCACCTGACCGATTGAGTTGACTTGCTTGGGCAGGTGTGGTTTCCGATGGTGTTTGCCTTGATCACAGGAAACACACTTCTCAAATGTAATAAAGTCTCTGACAGGTAAGCCTCAGACCATCTCATTCTTAGCAAGGCGATTCAGGTTTTTCGCGTTAGCATGACCGAGCCTTCGGTGCCACAACATTGCGTTTTGTTCAGAGACTTTTGAGAAAAGGCAAGTGACTTGTTCAGGGAGATTGGTGTTCATGTCAATAATGTAAGCATTCCCATCCCGCTTAGATTTGACGAGGATCCACTCTTCCGGGATGATAATGCCTGGCTTGAGAATCATACATTCTTTATCGGTAAAATGGGTAGAATAGCCTTTGTCGCAGATTTGGGAAACACTCAACAAGCTGTGCTTTAACTCGGGAGCGAAGTTGACATTCTCAAAGCTTAGCACTCCATTTGTAACAGTTCCTCTTTGCGTGATCTTGCCACCATCTCCGCCCGCGAAGGAAACATACCCCCCATTAAAAGATTGAATTTCGCTCAATTGGGAGATGTCTCCTGTCATATGTCGGGAGCAGCCGCTGTCGACGTACCAGGGACGAACGACATTCCTCCACAACTGTCCCTGCAAAATGAGCGGAATCATTCAGATTTAGGAACCCAGGTCATCACTGTCCTGGGTTTCCTTTTCGCTTTCTCTGATTTATCCTTTAATGTTTTCAAATTAGGATCCTCATTCCTAATCACTTCAGAGGATGGTAATGATTGATTGGAAATTGACTTGGGCATCCAATGATATTTAGGTTTTATAACATTCTCTGGTGGTTTTGAAATAGATTTCCTTTTAGTTTGCACTGAGCCTCTGGATGTTCTACCAGAAGAGGTTGAAGATCCAGAATGGCTTTTTGACAAAAACGATCTTGGTGGAGCCTTGTTCGTTTTTGGCAAACTATTTTGAGATTTGTTAGTAAACACCCTTTTATTCCTTTGAAAGACAGCCCTTTTTCTGCTTCTATCATCTTCCCAATCATCATTTCGAGAACGAGTTCTTGAGGATTTTCTAATTAAAGACCTTCCTCGAGATTCGTTCTCTCCTCTTGGTGACATATAGTTTACAAAGATCATATTTTGACAATTCCTAGCTATATGACCACCAACGCCACAATTAAAACAAATCTGTTTATTATTTGAACTTGTACTACATTTCTCAGATTTATTTTCTTGATGGACACTCTTACTTTTCTCAGAAGAACATGCATGAGAAATAGGTTGTGAGATAAGTGAGGGTGCCTCAGATGGTGTGACTTGTGGAATTGATGGTTTCTCATGAGAATCACAAACATCAGAATTACCAAACAGTTCATCAAACATATCAAAGAAATTAAATTCAACAGAATCAGAAGTAGAAACATCACACAAAACATTATCAGTCTTAACATCAGAATCACAAATAGAAACGGAAATATCAGAATTAGGAACAGAAAAAGAAACAGAAACTCCAACTCCATGCTTCGCCTGATCTAAGGGTTGATCTGCAAAGGAAGTAGAAGCGTCAGTACTTTCAACATTAATAAATCCTCCTGAGACGAAACCAGATGGCTTGCCATAAACCATGAAAGATTCATTGGCAATCTCATCCTTAGATAGGGGTTGATACTGATAGGTATGATTATATGGAGGAGGTACACTATCATATCCTAAACCCTTTTGTTGGTTTCGTTTAAAATCCATGCAATGATCGATCATGTTGCCAACTACCTCGCTTGATCCATCAAATTTTCTAAATTTAAAATTTGCATCTTCAAATTGTCCTTTTAATGTATCAAGCTCGGCAATTAGCGCATCATTTTGTCTTTTAACATAATCATACAGTTCACACTTCTCACTGTATTCTGCCTGAATTCTTCTAAAATCTTTTATTTTAGTTTCTAACTGGGCTTTAAGGGGCTTTTGTCCTTTCCTAAGTTGGTAGCCCTCATATCTAAGGTCCTCTACTTCTCTACGTAATAATTGGATTTCATCAAGAAGAATTTTAACATATTCTTTACATGCATGAGAACAAGATGGTAGGTTTACCTCGCTTTTCTTGGGCTCGGAAGAAGTAGACGCCATCAGAGCAAACTGCATCTCCATCATTTTTGCTTCTGGATCAGCTGCATCATTCTTCAAAGAAGCATCATCAATCTGATCTAGGTGAGCATTTTCTGGCCCTGACATATTCAAAGCCTGAATCTGGTCCTCCCAGTCAAAAGATTGAGCGACCATAGCAGTTTCACCATTAGCTGTAGCACCTGCACAGTTGTTTCCCACTGCAACCATCGTCCTGTTGTTGTTCAGTCTACGATCTGGCTTTGGACAATCACGAGCAAAATGACCCGGCTCGTGGCAGTTGAAACATCTCAGCATGCTCTTGTTGAATCCCACCTTCTTGTCTGCATTCATGCCCCAGTTGCTCTTCCCTGTCTTATTAGCAAACTGCTTGGCTCTAAAGACAGCCATAGCAATCTGCCACGTAATATCCACCTCCTCCATGTCTTCTGGATGAATTTGATCTAGGTCAGCAAATGATAGTTGGGGTGGAAGCTCTCCAGCTACAAAGGCATTGTAGGAGTTAACAAGCCCAGTGGCTAGAGCCAGATTTTCATCAGTGTCCTTTGTGTTTGAGGAGGAGGCTACAACTGGTACATTTGGATGGGGAATTGCTTGTGGAGTGACAAATGGCTGACTTTGTGGAATGGATGATGCATCAGAAAAGGTTTGAATCTGAGGTTGTTAAGCAGCAAACACTTGGCCTGAAGAAGACATGATTGAGGAGAGAGCATTGTTGGATGAGATTCCAAGATTTGCAGTAGAGTATGAGTTCACATGATTAATCTCTCTTTGTTTGTCATCAATATCACAAGCTTTGATGATCGCCATGATTTCAGCAAGAGTGAGGCGATTTAAATCCTTAGTCTTCTTAATCACAGCGACATTCATATCCCATGATCTAGGAAGAGCATTCAGAAGCTTCTTGTTAATCTCTGACTTGGTCAACTAAATTCCAGATATGTTCATGTCAGTTGTGAGAGTTGTGAACCGCTGCAGCTGAGCCTCAAGAGTCTCTCCTGGTATGTAGTTGAACATATTGAACTTTTGTCTCAACATGTCCTGACGACTCTCCTTCATATCTTCATTGCCCTCATATACCTCAATTAGGGCTTCCCACAAGTCTTTAGCTGAAGTGTACTCACGGAAACCTGGAGCAATATCGGGAGATAATGCCATGGTTAAAGTGGCTAAAGCCCTTTCCTGCTCTTCAACTTTCTCAAACTCCTCATCAGTGTAGTTCTCAACAGCCTTGTCAATTACCTGTCCTCCAACTGTAACAGTGATTATGACAGGTCCTCTAAGAATGCTTCTCCAGACCTTAAAGTCCTTCATTTTGATGTACTTTTCAATTCTATATTTCCATTCTGGGAAACCATCTGTAGACATTAATCTTGGAATACGCGTAGTGGTGCCCATGACTGTGTCAAGTTCATGAAAATGATTTTGACTTTGAGATTCCATTTGAAATTTAAGCAAATTAAAGTCACAAAGAGTTTTCAAAGAGTTTACGGTTGATGAGGTTTACGACCGTAAACTGAGTTTACGGTTGAAGCGTTTACGACCGTAAACTTGGTTTATGGTTAGGACGATTACGACCGTAAACTGTGTTTACGGTTGAGCAGTTTACGGTTTATGTGATTACGGTTTATGTGTTTACGGTTAATGAAACTTGATTTACGGTTTTTGAAGATTCAAAGTTTACGGTTCTTCAAGATCGAGATTTTACAACCGTAAATAGGGTTTACGGTTGGCAGCAAACTCCCAGAAAGCCTTCAGAAACACGTATTTGCAGAAGATTTAATTCCTTTAACCACGAAAACACTAAAATCAGGCTCGAACAATAAGAATATTGGATTAAACAACCCAAAAATCGATTGAATGAAGCTTTAACACCGGTTTCTGCTCTGATACCAATTGTAAGGTCCTAATAAGGATCTTTACCAGTAGTCAAGCAACAAACAATCACGAATAGGAGAATAAGATGAAAAGAAATCGAGCTTGCACACGTTTATATTCAGAAAAACGTCAGGTACAACTCGATGGGACTCTCTGTAAACGCAAAGGCATCAACAACCACGCAAAGACCAACACCTCTACTATTTATACTCAACAAGACCGCAAACGGGGTTTACGACCGTAAACTGGGTTTACGGTCGTAAACACACTTTCTGATCTAAAACACATAAACAACTCAATAACTGTGTTACATACTCATACTGAACAAAATACAATGAAAGCCTAGACCAAACCATTTACTGGACCCTTCACAAAGATACCAGATCTGTGATCTATTGTATACTTATCTATATCATTACCTAATATACAAAATATTACATAGAATAACAACACTACACGCTGACACTGATAAGCTTGATACGTTGGTGTTGTCGATGTTGTAGACGTCGATGCTGACAGATAATGTAGAGTGTTTAACTCATCATATCATATGGAGTGACCTTACAATCTCCCTTATTTGATGATGTCAAAACTAATCTACTTCTTCGCATTCATCAGAAGAGTCATTGTAATACTTGTCAGCTTCTTTCTAGATCTCAGACTTGACTCATCTGAATTTATCAGTTTTAAGTTCATCTACTCTTCTACTAAGGTCCAAAGATATTACCACACGATATCCTCTTTCTAGTTCAAAATAACCAAGTCCTTCCAAGCGAATATGAAAAAAATGTTCAATGGGAGCAAAAGGAAGATCATCAGTGTGTTGAAAGCACAATTTATTCTGATTGTCAAGATAAAATATCCCATGCTCCGGTTCTAGAATGAAAATATATTGGACTGGTTGAACACCCACTGGTAGTTCAATGTTGATATACCGAGTTCCATAAGGAAGAAGAAACTTGGTATTCTTGGACTGTCTGGGAGTACCAGTTCTTCTTGAGGATGATGGTCTAGATAGACCAATTGATGGAACAAGGTTCAGCTTCTTGACTGTGTTGTATAGCTACTGCATTGCCAACTTCACTTCTTGTGCATGAATACCCTTTTGTGTTTCGATAATTTCTTAAATTGGCATCCACTCACTGTATCCAAATTTGACTATCTCACGAGCAAATACAACCTCAGTGTATTCATATATTGTTTTCCTTCTAACCAAGTAAAGCTTCAGTGACTCATTCCTCGACTTGGTGCATCTCACTTTGATGATAGGATCAGGCTTTGACCTACGAGTAAGAACATTTCAAAATTTTTTCCTATCAAACTGGTCATTCATAGATGAAACAATGTGTTATTTCTCCACATTATTGTTGAATATTTTCTGACATGATTATCAGTGGTTTGAACATTAGCACTCTCATTAGCAGAAACAAGAGCTTGAACAATTTTGGTAGACAGACGTTCTTCTTTTGTTGCTTGTTTCTTTTTGTCAAGTGGCAACATTATACTCAAGCATGATTTCTCTAACTTCTTTAACGCGTAACCTCCATGTTTCTTCTAATTCATTTAGATCAAAGATGAATTTGCTTTTCTTTTTAAGAGGAGATGTTGAAGGATCACGAACAGCAGCAGGAGAGCTTCCATCTTAAGCGTCATAAGCTCCCCCTGAGAAGGAAGCCTTCTTTTTTCGAAGATTGAGCTGATCATTGTCACAGTTAATGTCATTATCAGTTCTTTAAGGAACCTCTTGAGAAAGCTCCCCCTTAAAACACGATCCAAGGTAGAAAATACTTAAGGGAATAGTAGGAACAACAGTTTGTTGCATGAAACCAAGATCAAGAAACCCTTCAAAGTCATCGGTTTCTGATTGGTCACCAGTGGACTGATCAATTGTTGCATCAGCTTTTGCTTCTAACCTTACAATCATCTCAAGCTGAGATGAAGTTAGTACAATCATCACCTGCATTTACATTGGTTGAGGGTCTCCTTGATTGTTATTCTCCCCCTTTTGGCAGCATCAGATTGAGGAGGAGAGTTAAGAGGAGGTGGAGGAGTTCTTGGAGGAGGATGAGATGGTGGAGGAGGAGATGCAGGAAGATTTGTTGATGGAGGTGGAGGTGGATGAGTACTATCACCTGGAGATTTTGGTAGATTATCATTAACAACCATATCATCATCATCATCATCCAAAACCATAATTTTCTTCATTGTAGCCACGTCTCATTCAACTTTACTTAATCTTTTTTCCAATGATTGAGTAATCTATATAATCAGAGAAAGTTGGGAAAGCACGGTAGTTTCAAATTTAGTGTTGGATTCTTCCTGATTATCTTGATGAACTGCAACATTCATGATAGGATTTGGCGTAGAAGGAACAGTCTTAGCTTGAGGAGAATTAGGCGCTGACTTATCTTGGACCATTAGTTCAACAGTTTCCACAATAGAAGGGGTTAACCCATGTTGTGCAGTATCATCAGCAGAGGTTGAGGATGAAGAGGTAGTTGAAAAACAAATGTGCTTGTTCATCCTTGGAGGAGAACTCATTCCCTGAGCAAAGTCTTCTCCCATATCAGTTGTTGATTCTTCTTCATCTTTATTAATGTCTTCTTCCTCATCAGCCCCTTCTTTATTACCAGCTTCTAGATCATCGTCATTCTCATCATCATTCTAATTATTCTCTTCTTTGTTGACATCATCATTATTATCATCATCATCCTCCTCTTTAGAGTCTGAGCATTCAACCACATAGGGTTTTTCAATCCACTTTTGCATCCTCGCGGTAAAAGGCAAGTCGCCCTGAGATGGAGCAAAATTAATAATTTTTGAGGAAAGGGCAGCAATTGGAATGATAATCCCATAACTTTCAACATATCCTTCATCTCAAGACAACATCAGACCAAACCAATGAGGATAAGGAACATTCAATGGCTTCTTGTTCCCAGTAATGCAGTCAACCATTTGACCAAGAAAAAGTTGAGCAAAATCCATTTTTTTGTTGTAAACAATAGAGTATAAGATCCTTTTCTCAAAGAAATTCAATTGATCCAAACTTCCATTCTAGTGACCTAGACATTTTCCAATTAAAACACTGACGAATAGTGTTCTTGTATGGATTACGAGCGAGGCCCTAAAGTTTGAAATTATAACATAATTTCTCTCGAACAAATTTGCAACTATCTTCAGATGGAGTTTCGTAGTAACTTTCAAATTGAGGAATACAAAGAGCAGTTAGAAAGGATTTCACATAAATAATAACCCTATATGGACCATCTCCAATGGTTCCAGTGATGGTTCGAGCAACAGTGTCAACCAAGCATGTATAGTAAAACTCACAAAATTGTTTACGGTAGAAAGGGTCCGGGAAGTCACAAAATGCATATCAATTCAATTTCTGAGTTTGCAAACTGCTTAGGAATTTCATCCAAGAACGCCACATTTATCGATTGAATGATGATGGTAGAGTTAGGAGCATGAGGACCTTTGATGATGCTAGCGCTGGGGGCAAACTCATACAAGGGCTTTAACATGGTGAAAGCTTTAAGGAAGATGAGGATTTGAAAGCTTTTTTTTAGAGAGAGAGAGAACTTTATTGCTTTAATTGCTTGTAAAACCAACCTAGGATGAAGAATTCTCAATATATACTAAAAAAAATTTCTTCCATTTTACGTAATCATGAATAACGATATATGTACCATAAAATTCTCGTATTTCAAGATAATGGTGGATCTTTCAGTCGTCATCCAAAAAGTTACCGTTAAAACAGGTGACGTATCATCATGTGTAATGAACATCAGCATAAGCGATCAACGAGTGCCTTGAAATGTTAATTTTGTGACGTATCCTGATAGTGTGTGCTAAGACTACCATTCATTGACATAATATTGTGAGATCAAATCAGCATGTGCTTTCATACGCTGAATCATAAAGCACTTTTATTAGAAGAAAGATGGAAAGAGTGGATTGGTGCATGTAATATATCGTGGACAATGATATACCCATCGGCACAGATTTGTCAAGCTCTCATCAGTGTATGGTACATTACATTGAATCATAAAACTTCAAAGAATAATATTAGGACAAGAATGGATTGGTGTGTGTGATAGCCTACGGTACATAAACTAACCATCGACACAGAGTTTCAAACTTTCATCAGTGTATAGTATATCACAGCGAATCATTAAGTTTTGTTAAGAAGATAAAGGAGAAAATGTATTGTTTCAGTCACGTTGAGATGAAATCAGTGTGAATCATTAACAGTTTAACTCATCAACAAGAATTGGTTTAAATTTATGTATCATAGAGTAAGTTGCAATCTAGAATCAAAGATTCATCGTTAATTCATAATGGTACCATGCCATACCTCATACTAGGAGGTTAGGGACATGAACAACCCTTTGTCATTAAAGGAACAGACAAGTATCTTTTACACTAATGACTATGCAATCGGGGTAAGCCACTGGGTTTTGCTAAAATTTTCAGCAGAACAAGAGACTTGATGCATCGAAAAACATGCTTCTAGGGACAGGGTCAGGTGAGAAATGATTAACCACTAAAATAAACACCCAAGCCTTACAATAATTTTTCGGATTAGGACCAGGCAATCTCACTTAGAAAATTTAGACAATGCTAGACAGTCAGCGTGAGTAGGTGACTCAATGTTCTCAGCAGATGATCTCGTCGATGAGAAACTTAGAGAGATTTAGTCACATACAACAACATGCTTCTAAGGACCATAATGTGTTAAAAGTTTTATACTAGACTTAGAGTAGCCACCGCCAGATTCCTTTTAAAAATGGTACAAAGAATAAACAATATCAATATGCAAACAAAAGAGTTAGTCAAAATAGTTTAAACAATGAAATATATGAAGCTTTTTCAGAAAGGTGATAAAGACTAGATCCATCAAATCTCTGGAATTGAATGCAAAAAAAAGACTTCCATTTTGCAAGATATCTATTGCTTGAAATTTCAACTATAAAAGAGAATAAACAAGATCAACCATATCACACAAAAACAACACAATTGATTGTAAAGAAAGAGAGAATGCCTTTAATCGTCGAGATTCTACATATTGATTCTAAGCTTCATGTTCACCATGAACAAAAGAATAACGCCAACCAGTATTTGTAACCAACGAATTAAAGGGATCCAATCATTGTAACCTTTGAGTTATGAGGGTCACCACGACAAATCTCGAAGGTTACATTCATTGTGATCCCTGAAGGAAGAGAAGGTGCGATCGCTGTCTTGTTGAATACATCTTTGGATCTTTGAGGTGATGGAGTCGTAGTGATAGCATCTCTAGAAGTTAGGCGTGCCATGTCACCTGATTCTACTTCATCTCATTGCAAACGAAATAGGCTATTCAATACAGAAGAGATATGTGTCCAGAAGAACAATTAGTGGCACGATTATCCTTCATCTAGTCTCATCAACATGAATCGGCATGTCAATTAGTGTGTGCATCAACGTTAGTGAGAGGGCAGTTGTTGCAGAATAAAAGATGCAGAGTCAGCGTCAACTAGCTCTTACATGGAGGGTGATGCATTCAAGAAGTGACACGCTGATCTTAATCAATTAAGAATAATGTTAAGGTGGAGACAGAAGGTCCTGACACACACAGAGAAAATAGAAGAAAGAACATTGGCAATGTTAGTATAAAAATGTGTATGTACAATGTATACTTCTTTGGTAAAGTAATAAAAGAAAATTTTAATGCACCAAAACCAAAATAGACTAAGAGTGTAGAAACTTATGTTCAGAAACCTAAGATTAGAAAAGCATGAAGCAAAAACAAAATAATGTATCAATGTCTAAACCAATAAAAATCAAACCATCTAAATGTCGTTGAACCTTAGTGCATAAAGCACGATTTTGTTATTAGAATCAAACAACTTTTCCCTCATGACGGTTGATAAGAACTTTGTAACAAGCTTCACAAAGTTGACTGATGGAGATGAAGTTTGCTTTCAGACCCTCGATATAAAACACTTCCTCTAGCTTAATCGTTCTGCATTAAGAAATCTCAACACCTGTAACAGCTCTTCAATATTGTCACTAAAGGTTACTATTGGACCATCCTTCTTTGCAAAATATTTTAAAAAGGACTTGTAACCAGTTAAGTGTCTAGAACTTCCACTGTCTAGGTACCAAGTTTGTCCTAGATTTGGACTTGCTCCTTTGACAACGTGAGAATTATCAACATCACATATTCCATCAGGGGAATCATTGATAAGTGTCATGAGACCTTTAACATTCATCCCCACATCTTAGATATCTGCTCTTCTTCTACCCATTCTCCATGATCCTCTTGTTTTGTAATGAAGGTGTTTGGAAAAGTGATGTTTTCCTACTTCATGTGAGCCACTAGCTTCTTGTACAATGCTTCATAGTTCTCAAGACTCTGGACTTCTTTCTTCTCTCTTCAATCCCTAGAAAATGGCTAGCGCTTCAACAATTAAAGCAATTTCCTGAGTTTCTCTTCTGTGAAGTGGATCTCCTTGCTGAACTGCTTCCCTTGAACTGAGATCTTCTAACCTCATTTGCTCTGCTTTCTTTGTAACTCTTGATGATATGAGCAACGTTGGCAACAAGCTCATCGGTGAGATCTTCATCACGCTTTTCACCCTGATCTAAGTTTTATGAGTCTTTGATGTGCTTCATTGCGTCCTTTCGAGACACCGGTGCAACAGACTTTTCTATGTTCTAGTCCTTCATGATTTCTTTACAAAGAGCTTTGGTCTCTTCATATTTTCACAGATTACCGAACAAAGAACTCATATCCATGGTGTCGGTCTTTTCACCATGATTGAGAACATCAGCGTGATGTTCCCAGCTTTTCCCAAGAGAATCGAGAAATTTCAATACTAATTGACATGAGTGCTTGACAATTCCCATCATGCGCATATCATTAACCAAGAAGTTAAAACTATTGAAGGTTTGGGTAAGTGACTCACCTTGTTGAGAAAAGAAATGCTTGTATCTCCGATTAAGGTTGTTGATGGCTATGGCCTGGACTTCCACGGTGCCTTCATAAGCCACTGTCAGCGAGTCCATAATCTCTTACGTTGACTCACACTTTTGAATGAGATGATACACATGGTGGGGAGGAGAGTTCCAATAGTAGCCCTAGCTTTCACATCGAGACTAAGCAGTCTCTTTTCATCGATATCATAACTCGTTTCTGGATTTTGCTTCAAGGGCCCAACAAGAGCGTTGTTGACCATGGGTTGGTATATATGGAAATGGGAGCCTTTTTCAATAATATTTCTCATTTCATAGTAAATGGTTTCAAGAACAACCATTGCCTTCGTTTTCCACATAGTTAAATTGTGTTCATCAAAGGGAGGAATTTTGATGAGACCAAAGGATTTAGGATTTGACATGATTACTTGAGTGTATCATAAACCTGCTCTGATGCCAATTGAAGGTTTGTATTGATCGGATACACTTCAATCATAATTAAGAAAGTAAAGCTTAATCTAATAAAATAAGGAACAGTAATTAAATGACACAGAGAGTTCTCCAAATTGTTCTTTCACCAAGAAAGAGTTTTTTCTTCACCAAGAAGAGGGATTGTCACAAAGACGGTCACCAAGACAAACTCTCTAGATTAGGGTTTACCCTAATGTATATTATATACTAATCTATACAAGTATATCCCTTGATTGTAGGGATTGCGTCTAATATATACTAAGAACCTATCTTACCACAAAGATACCAGATCTATAATCCATTCTATACTTATCTATATCATTACCTAATATACAAAAGATTACATAGAATAACAATGCTATACGATGAAACTGGTAAGCTTGATACGTTGGCGATGCCGATGTTGTAGACGTTGACACTGACAGATAGTGTATAGTGTTTGACTCATCAGATCATAAGGTGTGACCTTACAGATCAGGACTCACAAGTATTTTTGATGTCATACATGGGATTTTGACCCATTTCTTCCCCTTTTTGACCTATTTTTGGTAAGGATATGTATTGGACATGCATGACTATAAAGTAAGGATTTTTATGTAACATTTGGGTGTATGAGTGCCTTATGGAAAGGATTAAGAGCTCAATGTATTAAGAAGACCTGAACTATTTTTAGGACTTGAAGGGTTAGCCTTTACGACATGAGAAAGGGGAAGTCTCTACGACTATTTTGTTTTGAGGCCACCACGACGTGACAAAAGCTTGGTCACGATGTGGCGGCCGGTTTTAGGATTTTTTACTGTTAACTTTGACCGTTGACCTTTTTGAGCAATTAGACTTTTGGTCGAACTTGGGTAGAATTGAGTATTTGACTAAGGATTGGTCTCGTTTGGATTTAGGTGGCTTGGATTGGTTGTTTTGTTGATGACATAGATGTTGAGCTTTTGTTGAGTAGTTCACGTGAGTCTTGTCACTGTACTTGTGGGTTGAAGGTACCAATGTCAGCCAACGGGATTGTGTTATGTAGAAGGCTAGTTTTCTTTGTGATTGTTACATGTATAAATAGGTTGAAATACACTCAGGGTTGGGCCCATTATTTTATATTTGGGTTGAAATATACCTCGGTTTGGGCCCATTATTGTATGTTTGGGTTGAAATATACCCCAGTGCTAGACCATTATTGTATGTTGGGTTGGAATATACCCCTGGTCCGGACCCACTAATTAGTATGGTATGTGGTATTTTTAGGGAACTCACTAAGTTTCGTGCTTTCAGTTTTGTGGTTTAACATTTTCAAATACTTCCTATTAAAAGGGAAGGGCCCGGCGGGATCACACAACATCCCTATGATTTTATTCTCCATTGATATTTGATTTCACTCTAATGTGGAGAATATTTTATACTATGGTTGATTTGTAACAAATTGGTTGTATGACCTGATGTTTTAAAATGAAAATTTTTACCACTGTTTTTGAGACGTTACATAATTAATAAGGTTCTCATCAAACATCATTCTAAACCACTTAAAAACTCTTATTATCCTCAAATACATCATTATTGATATTAAATTAATACGTCCATGCGTTCCAAGTGTTGGAATTGATAATTCCATACTTAAAAATCATTGAAAAGCTTGATTATGTAGTTTTACTTTCAATTCCTTTATATCCTTTTGGTAAATTAATCATCAATACTCCAAACACTTAATTCATGAATCGTGAATTAAGTTAATGAAAAATCCCATACTAATCCCCATCCAATCATTGAAGTTTACTTCAAAACTCTCATGGGTCTTCGAACCACTCACTAACATAAATATCACACGCTAGCCTATCCGGACCGCTCGTCGGGCCTTCGAACTGACTGAACCCCCTTGCAGGGCCTTCAGTCTATTCGGACCACCCTGGGTATGTTGGCCTTCAGCACAAAGCAGGACCGCCTCAACCCAACCCCCAATCTAACAAACATGTGCACATAAATATCATACGCTAGCATATATAACAGTCAAATCGATCTGACAGATCATCAATCATAGCAACATCCTATAACCAGGATACAGACCTAACCGGTCACTAACATAGCATCATTCTATATACCAGGATACCGACCTAACCAGGTCACTAAGCATATCACCATCCTAATTACCAGGATGTAAATCAATACGCATAACATGCAATAACCCGGATACAAATCTGAAAAGGTACCAGCCTGGAAACCATACACCCTGTTGAGATAGTGAGGATAACTCACCTCACTAGTAGTGCAGAACTAGACTGAGAGCCTCCAACCGCTGCCTCACCAAAATCCTGACTATCTAAAATAATGAATACTTAATTAACAATTGGGATCTCAATATTGCTCATGGGTCCCACATAGAGATATTTTCCATCATTGTCCTTTTTCCCTCTATTGGGCCAAGGCCCATGGGCCCAATCCATGCTCTTGAAAATCCATATATCTAAAGGCCATTAATGGCTCGATTTTCCCAATTGGGCCTAACTTCCTAATTGGGCCTTATTCTCGGATCCATTATCAATACTAGCCCAAACCCCAATTGTAACATCCCAATTTCCAAGCCCAAATTTGTTTTTTAATTTAGTAATTCTCAACATAGTTTACCAAAACATTTCCCATGCCATATCATTCGCAAACAAGAATATAACAATGTGTCTGAAAATCATAATGTCAAAGTAAAATCAATCAGAGTACAATCCCAGAAAACTCTATGCGGAAATCATGTGTGTGTGTGATGCGCTGCTACACTGCCGGCTCCTTCCCCTTAGACGAAGAGGTACCTGAAACCAAAACTAAAACTGTAAGCACAAAGCTTAGTGAGTTCCCCCATCATACCACATACCATACAGACATATCGCATACATACTGCCGGGCAATTCTGGGGTGCCCGACCTACCCAGTACGACCATTCTGGGGTGCCGACCTACCCATGTCAAGCCATTATGGGGTGCTGACCTACCCATGTCAAGCCATTCTGGGGTGCTGACCTACCCATGTCAAGCCATTCTGGGGTGCTGACCTACCCGTCGGTCCTAACAACCGAACCTCGGGATTACTCCACCCCTACTGCTATTATCACATATATCATAACATAAACATACTGTCAGATATATCTGGGGTGTCTGACCTACCCTTCGGTCCTAACAACCGAACTTGAGGACTATTCCCTCCCTACTACCACTATCGCATATAACATATCATGCCAGCATATAAACATATCATCACATACTGTCAGACATATCTGGGGTGTCTGACCTACCCTTCGGTCCTAACAACCGAACCCTACTACTGTCACATATATATATATATATATATATATATATATATATATATATATATATATATATATATATATATATCATGCTAGCATAAAACATATCAGGTAGTAGTAAACCTAGATTAATATCACAAAGACAATCATCTAACATACAACTCCTACTAATGGGCCGGCATTGTGGCCGTAGACCCACCTCTACTGGAAGGTAACTCACCTCGAACGAGTAGCTGCTGATAATCTGTGCGGGAAATCTCTGTCTGCTGCTGCTCCGGAAATCCTCCGGCTATAATCCCCATAAAACACTTAATCAGAGTCTGATATCTATTCTTAGGGTAAAATGACCATTTACCCCTGACCAATGTCCAAGTCAAAGTCAAAGTCAACTTCCAGTTGACCCGACTCGCCGAGTTGGGCCGCCAACTCGTCGAGTCCCTATCTCTTCAACTGTCCTCATCCACGACTCTACTCGTCGAGTTGGGCCGCCAACTCGACGAGTTCTCCTTCTAACTCAACCTCGGATGAACCTTCATCCGACTCGCCGAGTGGTATGAACACTCGTCGAGTCCATCTTCATCCTATGAACACGTCCTGTCCTCGACTCGTCGAGTTGTATGAACAACTCGTCGAGTTCATCTTCAAGAGTTGGGAGATTGCCTTGGACTCGCCGAGTCGGCTCATGCACTCGCCGAGTCCTATGAACTCCAGGACTAAGGCTTATCCCAATACGTTTGGGTTACTCTTATGGACCCTCTAAAACCCTTCTTTCACTCAACTGGTTCCCATGAACCATAACAGAAAAAAGGGAGTCTAACCTTGGACTCGCAGAGTCCCAAGAACGACTCGCCGAGTCGATGCAGTCCAAGTCTTATTTCTTCGATTTCTGGAGTGCAACTCTTGTCCAAATGATAGATCTAGGTCCCTAAACTCAATCTAGCATGCAAAGTTACAAACTTTACGTGCATGAATGGGACTTTGAGCCTAAAATGCCCAAAAAGAAGCTCTTAAGATGCATGGGGCCTTCCATGGGTGCAAAAGCAACCCCCAACTGCCTTGTGACCCTTCCATGGACCTAGATCCGAAGCCTCAACCCCCAACCATGCTTGCAATCATGGTTGGTTACCAAGAATGGCTTATAAAAGCCCTAAATCTCCCCAAAAAGGGATCAAACGAATAAGCAAGCAAGGTACAGACTTTATACCTTTCAAACACTGCAAATGATGCACTAAACTCGAATCCTTCAGTCTCCTCTTGATCCTTTTATGCTCTTCCTTCTTCCTTGTGGTCAAAACCCACAAAATCACTCAAAAGCCTTAGATCTTGCACCAAAACACTTAGGGTTTGCTATGGAGGGTTTCTGGGAGCATAAAGGGGCGATGGAGGCTGTATAAGGTTGTTTAAATAGGGTGCAAACCCTCATATTAGGGTTTTGTCCAGACAGATCCTACTCGTCGAGTCCAGGACCCGACTCGACGAGTCCCATACTTAAATCCCGCGTCTCATCCCGCTTCTACTCGGCGAGTTGGGCCTTCAACTCGCCGAGTCCCAGGCCAAAAATGCAAATTTACTTAAATAGAATACATACCAGGAACCAGGTGCTACACCAATTATTCAGAACATCCAGCTAGGCCCAAGTCCAACTAGTCCAAAGACAGCCCAATCCCGGGGACCAATTTTGTCAAAGGCCCAACAAAGGACATACGCGGGGAGTACTCCTCAGGTACTCTGGGCGTACACCTGCTCTATGTTGACTGTCATCGGGGTGGTTGACCCCATACGCTGGGCGTATAGGAATTACGCGGGGTTTCACCAAAACCCTAGTAAGTGCTTAATGGCTTAAGTGTTGGATAAGGTGTCTAAGTCCATAACTATTTCTGGTATGTACTTGACCCGACCCGGCATGGTCCATTTGGGTTGCATGGCACCAAGCAATTGGATAAACTAAAATGAGAGAAATAACACTTATGGTTTATTAATATATTATAAGTTCTAATATATTAATAATATTATTTAATTAGTTTGATCAAGAATTAATTTAGAATTAATTAAGTGATCAAAAGATAACTAATTAAATATATGGGTAGATTATGTAAATCTTCCATATCTTATATAGTGGGCTAAGAGGCTCCATGGATTATCAAGTTGGGTTCCACCCATAGGATGCTCCATGGATGCTCCATGGGAGTTACAAACCCATGGGTCATGCAAATGAAGAGTCATGACACATTAGGGTTTACATGGTGTAACCCTAGATGTGTCAACACTATATAAGAAACCCATTCTCCACCAAAATTGGCTACACATAAGAAACAAGAGGGCTAGAGCCGATTTTGCAAGTGTAAGATTCTCTCAAAGTTTACTCCTTTGCATTTGGTGTTGCGTGAAGCATTTGAGGCATCACACTTGGGGTGCTAGGCTCACAAGGTTTCAAGGATCATAATCAACAACAAGGTAAGTTATTCTATCTTTCATTCAAGTTAAAAATGTTCCCCATGTATGCTAGATAGGAATATAACCTTGGAATTCAACTTTGCATGATTATTAGACAAACATAGATCCAAGGTTATTAGGGTTGCATGTACACTTAGGAAGTGTTAGAATGCTCAAAAACCCATCAGTGGTATCAGAGCCTAGGTTTGTTTGTTGTTTTTTTTTTGTGCAAACAGCTTGAAAAAAAATCGTTTTTCTGTTTTCTGCTCGTATGAAAGTTTGCACATTTGTTGCTGGAAATGGACTAGAAACATTACCCTAAACTGTTTTGATGTTTTAAAGCTTGTTTTAGATGGTGTAATGTTTATGCTAATCCATTTACAATGGCAATTATTAAAATTACAAGTTTTTTTAAGTGTAATGTTTTGATTCTTGAAAGTGTTCATATTCATGTTCTTGAACTTATGAAGATTAGATGATCATAGGAATTGTTTGTAACCTTCATGGTAGTTTAATTCATGATCATAATGTGTTTTAATGGAGTCCATAACTTGTCCTCAAGTTATGGAAAACCAAAAGTCTCACTTTTATTAAAGCCATTAAAAGAACACAAGAGTTATAAAAATGAAGAGTCTTCATTTTTATTACTCAATTAATTCATAAGTTATAAGAAATGAAAAGTTTTGGAACATGTAAAGTCTTGATTAAAACTTTAGTTCCAACCCTTAGAATTTTAAAAGTTAAAATTCAACCCTTATACTTTATAATATTTAAAGTTACTAATATATATATGTATAACGTCAAGTCGTCTTACCGCTAGTACGCCTCATTCACGAAGCCGGTCTATAAGGGGGTATAAAGTTGTTGCCTATAAAATGGCAACTTAATGGGTGTCCACTCTCACCCACCGCTTCCTTGATCGGTGGAGGGTCGTTAGCCGAACGGGTAGGACAAGGACTTATAAATTCTTATTAAAAGTATGATGAATATTATAAAGTAACTAAATGCTTTTATTAAATTCCCAATCTTAGTTACTTTAGGAAAATGTGAATAAGGTGCTAATCCATGAAATTACACTTTACACTTTGTTTAAGTCGTTAGTGGAGCTCGTGTGGTTAACCGGCACACTAACTTGGACTTAACAAGGTAGGTAAAGGGTGACTTAAAGTTTATTATAGGTCGGTGGAGCTCGTGTGGTTAACCGACACATCGATTGAGTAATAAACATTGAGTGTACCAAGTGATTTGCATGGTTACTTCACACCTCGTTTTGTGATCCTCGGTATCCCAGTCACAAAACTTGGAGGGCACACTCGAGATTGAAACATGCCTTTGAAAAGTTCATTGAATCTCAAAAGAATCTAGGAATTTCTAAGTCCATAACTATTTCTGGTATGTACTTGACCCGACCCGGCATGGTCCATTTGGGTTGCATGGCACCATGCAATTGGATAAACTAAAATGAGAGAAATAACACTTATGGTTTATTAATATATTATAAGTTCTAATATATTAATAATATTATTTAATTAGTTTGATCAAGAATTAATTTAGAATTAATTAAGTGATCAAAAGATAACTAATTAAATATATGGGTAGATTATGTAAATCTTCCATATCTTATATAGTGGGCTAAGAGGCTCCATGGATTATCAAGTTGGGTTCCACCCATAGGATGCTCCATGGATGCTCCATGGGAGTTACAAACCCATGGGTCATGGAAATGAAGAGTCATGACACATTAGGGTTTACATGGTGTAACCCTAGATGTGTCAACACTATATAAGAAACCCATTCTCCACCAAAATTGGCTACACATAAGAAACAAGAGGGCTAGAGCTGATTTTGCAAGTGTAAGATTCTCTCAAAGTTTACTCCTTTGCATTTGGTGTTGTGTGAAGCATTTGAGGCATCACACTTGGGGTGCTAGGCTCACAAGGTTTCAAGGATCATAATCAACAACAAGGTAAGTTATTCTATCTTTCATTCAAGTTAAAAATGTTCCCCATGTATGCTAGATAGGAATATAACCTTGGAATTCAACTTTGCATGATTATTAGACAAACATAGATCCAAGGTTATTAGGGTTGCATGTACACGTAGGAAGTGTTAGAATGCTCAAAACCCATCATTAAGCACTTAAGCCCAAACTTCAGATCCATTGACCAAATGTGCCTTAGGACCATAAAGTCCTGAACTTTAAGACTTTGCACATCCAGAAAGTGCTTAATACTTTGTCTTAACCTATTAAGACCTTCATACTACAAGCATGGGACACATTTAGCTAAAGGGACCTCATTTTTATCACTTAGGACCCTTCCTAGGGTCTGGCAGGACAACTTATCTCGTCCAAAACACGTCTGCACCAGCTTGGGACTTTTGGGGACTAGAAATGGTTCATAAAGCTAGCATGGCAAGATCTACATCTTACAAGCGTAAAGTTTGGAGCTTTTTACCTCCTGGAGCCTCAAGAGCGCAAAGAATCCTCAGATCTACAAGCTTGCCTTCCTTCTCCAACTTCTTGATGCAACACCTTCTTTTCCAACTACTAAAAAACACACACTTTTGGCTCACATACTCAACAAAGGGGATAGGGTTTGGAGAAAATGACTCAAGACTGTGGAGGCTGAGGTAAGGGAAGGTTAGGGTGCATAAGGATGTTTATATAGCACCCAAACCCTGAATATTAGGGTTTTCTCCTAACGTGAGTACGACCAGCGTACATGAGTGTACGCCCAGTGTTCTAGGGCACGCCTAGTACGCTCAGCGTACCCTTAAGTACGCTCAGCGTACTCCTTCCTGATCCAAAATTGCAACTTTAGCCCTTATACTTTTCATTCTCAACTCATCCAACCCCAGGGACTATAAATGGCAAATACTAACAAGAGAGGAGATTCGAAAATATACCTGTGGAGGTCGGGATGTTACAACTCTCCCCCAGTTGACCTAGACTTCGTCCCTGAAGTCTGTTGCAACGAATAAATCCGGGTCGTGCTCCCGCATCTCGGACTTTGGTTCCCAAGTCCATTCGGATCCCTTTTGATGCCGCCACTGCACCTTTACCAGAGGTATTTCCTTATTGCGTAGAACTTTTACCTTTCTTTCCAAAATAGCCATCGGCTGCTCCTCATAGTTCAGGCGCTCGTCAACCTGGACATCGTCCAACGACACCACCGCCTTGTCCAATATGCTTTTCCGCAACTGGGAACCGTGGAAAGTGCTATGTATCTGACTGAGCTCCTCCGGAAGATCCAGTCTATATGCAACCTTGCCAAACCTGGCAATAACTCGAAATGGACCAATGTATCGGGGACCCAATTTTCCCCTCTTCCTGAAGCAGATCACACCCTTCCAGAGTGAGACCTTCAGGAGCACCATGTCACCAACCTGCAACTCCAATTGAGAGCCGATCGGCGTAACTCTTCTGCTGACCCTGTTCGGTCTACAATCGCTGTCTGATCTACTGAATCATCTCGGTAGTCTGTAGGACTACCTCGGTTCAACTCATCACTCGGTGACCAACCTTGCCCCAACATACTGGGGTACGACACATCCGCCCATACAATAGCTCAAAAGGTGGGGCACCAATGCTGGAGTGAAAGTTGTTGTTGTAGGAGAACTATGCAAGGGGTAGGTAGAAGTCCCAGCTCACACCGAAATCAATAACGCAGGCTCTCAACATGTCCTCAAGAGTTTGTATGGTCCGCTCACTCTGACCGTCCGTCTGCGGATGATAGGTTGTGCTGAAGTGAAGTCGTGTGCCCAGTTCCTCATAGAACTTCTGTCTGAAACGGGAGGTGAACCAAACATCACGGTCTGAAACGATAGAAACCGGAACCCCATGGCGAGCAACGATCTCGCGGATATAAACCTCGAATAACTTCTCGGCGGATGAACTCTCCCGAATGGCCAGAAAATGGGCACTCTTGGTCAGTCGATCCACAATGACCCATATGACGTCGAAAGCCTTTGTCGTCCTCGACACCTTGGTGATGAAGTCCATCGTGATTTTCTCCCATTTCCACATGGGAGCCTCTAGAGGCTGCAGCTTTCCATGCGGCCTATGGTGCTCAGCCTTGACCATCCTGCAGGTCAGGCACCTCTCCATGTACCAAGCAATCTCTCACTTCATGCATGGTCACCAATAACCCAATCGCAAATCCCGGTAAATCTTGGTGGCCAACGGGTGGATAGAGAGGCGAGACTTATGAGCCTCCTCCAAAACAATCTGTCTGACCCCACCAGACATCAAAACCCAGACCCGACCTCAACGGGTCAATAATCCCCGACTATCCTTGTAACGCCCCGACTCTCAGTTATTAATTTTATGGCTTTAATTTTCATAATTTACAAGGTCTACTCGATGAGTTGGATGCCCTGACTCGTCGAGTAGAAGCGGGTTTGGCCACGTGTTTAAGTGACATACTCGTTGAGTCCAGGATAGGACTCGACGAGTAGGAGTTGGAGGATGAAACCCTAATTTCCGGGGTTTTGCACCCTATTTAAAGGATCATTAGCCTCCCTTAGATCCCTTATAGCCTCTTGAGAGTACAACAAACCCTAATCTGTGTGTGTGCTCCACTCTTGTGTGTTTTAACCTTTGGAAGGTGGATCTTGGTGAGAGGAGCTTGAAGATCAAGTAGCTTGAAGGAATAAACATGTGTGGGTCTGAAATCTATCTCAGCTTAGCATCATTTGAAGGTATCAAGTATTTATCTTGACCTTATTTCCTTCTAGATCTCATTTGGTTAAAGATTAAGGCTTTTCTTGCATGTTAGGAAGCCATTCTAGGGTATGAGCTAAGATCTGAAGTTGCAACTTCAGATCTGAACTCTCCTTGGTCTCTAAGTCCATAAAGTTTCCAGCTTTAGCAAGTTTAAACCTCTCCTTAGGTGTAAAACTCCATTACAATCTTGGATTTTACATTCTAAGTCATTAGAGCCTTGCATGCACGTAAACTTTGCAACTTTACATGATAAACATGCCTTGGGAAGCTTGATCTGCAATATGGAGCCTTAGAATGGCTTAAAAGCATCTAAATGGATAAAGGACTGAAGGGACTCGGTGAGTTGCATGGTCAACTCGGCGAGTCCGATGAAGATTGTCATGCAAGGACTTCTGCATGGACTCGGCGAGTCAGTAGGGTGACTCGGTGAGTCAGCTACGGTTTTCCTGCCATTTGGACATGCATGAACTCGGCGAGTTGCAGGGAAACTCGACGAGTCAATGGGGAATTTCACGACTACTCGAGTTCTGGAAGGACTCGACGAGTCAGTGACGGCACTCGACGAGTCGGGTCAACATGGACTGTTGACCTTGACCGTTGACTTTGACTTTGACCAAGGGTTGACTAATTAATTTCTGGGGCATTTTGGGAATTTATGAATATGGTTCTATGGTGAATATAGGTGGTGGAGTTTGTGGCAGTGATCCGAGATTTTGAGCTTATCACTTCGACTCGACAGTTAAGAGGTGAGTTATCCTCACTATACTAAGGGGTCTAAGGCACCAAGGCCGGCCCATTGGATATGATATCCTAGCAGTTGATAGTATGTTGAGTATGAGTTAATGTTACATGCTAGTTGCTATGCCAGTTAGGTAGATCTGTAGGACTACCTGTGTTGTTATGTGATTATCTGTATGTGCATTAGTTGTGTTATATGTTGACATATTATGTGGGATGGGTTGAGGTGACACTGCTACGTGCGGTCACCAACAAACTCGGGAGCATTCCAGATACGAGTTGAGGGAGACTCGTACTGAGGGCTCAGGAGCATTCCAGTTACGAGCTGAGGGAGACTCGTATTGTGGGGTCGGTGGCAATCTAGATGTGAGTTGTGGCCCCGGAAGGCAATCTAGACTCACACTATGGGCCCAGGGGTAATCCAGTTGCAAAGCTGTGGACCCAGTACATGCTGTTTATTTGTATATGTGTATTGTGAAGTGGATCGGTATTTTAGGGGAACTCATTAAGCCTCGGGCTTACAATTTCAGTTTATTGTTTCAGGTACATCAGGGTATCGCGGAAAGGCGAAGACGTGATCGTACAGCTCCTTATATTTATGTTTATATTTCTGGGATACTCTGATATTATACATTTTGAAAACAAGTTTTGTAATGGTTAATGGCTTTGAAATGTTTTTTAAAAAAAAGTTTAAATTTGGCATGATTTTTACGGGTGTTACAAGTTGGTATCAGAGCCTTGGTTTGAGTGAATTGGAGGAACACTTGTGTGAATCCAGTCTCAAACTGAGGAAAAGATTTTCAAAATGATTTTTCAAAATATCAAAGGAGGATGCAGGGTGTACGATCAGCCGGAGCCAGTAAGTCGGCCGCAAAATACCATACGGTTATTTGATATTATGATATGTTAGAACAACATGTTAGTACTAGGCTAGTGATCTTCAGGAATTGTATGATAGAATTGCCTAATTACATGATGTCTGCTAGCTTAGGGTTTCCTTTATATGAGATTGACATCATTACTGTAGTTGCTTAGTGTATGCATCACGGTTATACATAATTAAGATCTTTTAGCCTGAGAATGTTTGGTTTGGCTTTATGTTCTGTTCTTGTTTGATTGGGGGCTTAGGGTAGGATCGAATATTCGAAAGTCTATAGGGTCCAGCATTATGTATGACTAGCATACACTAGTGTTGCAGGGTTGGTGGAAGTTTCATGGGTGGGTCGTGAGAGGCGGGAGGCCAGTTATGAGATAGTTTAGCCTTTCCTCTAAGGGTGAGGATTGAGCGATTGTCAGGTTATGTATACAGTTAGGGCGTTGTCATGATACTTGAGACAAATATGGGTAGGTGTGGAAGGTAGTATGGGCCCGTACTACTGAAAACACAGGACCCATACGCGTAGCAAGGAAGTCACAACACCTAGGGTTTAGTTGGATGTTGGTCTCCTGTTATTATGCGAATTATCTGATATCTTCTTTGTATGTTTTCAGAATGGTGGTTATGAGAAGCTTTGTGAATGGATTCGGGTCAGGATCAGGATCAGGAGACGGAGGCCAGGAGGCGCCAGCAGCACCTTAGACTATGGTATAGATGGGTACAGAGGAGCTAGATGCCAGGATTCGAGAGATCTTGCATGATGAGGTTGTTGCTATGTTCCGGGCACAGTTACCGGAGATGTTTGGGTCTATTAAGACCGCCATGGTCGAGTATTTCGATGAGTGTTATGCAGCCCTTGCAGAGAAGGCTGCCGCTGCAGCTGCATCGGCTGTAACAGCGGCAGGAGGAGGAGGAGCCAGTAGGGGCTCCCAGTACCGGTACTTCGACAACACGAGGCCCCCAACATTTGATGGTACCCAGGATCCGATTAGAGCGATGATGTGGTTATCTGACATGGAGGGCTGTTTCTTCACGTGTTCATGTCCTACTGACCAGAAGGTCAGATGTGCCCTGAACATGCTAAGGCTCGGGGCCAAGGACTGGTGGAGATTGACGACAGGGTCATACACTGATGAGCAGAGAGCTATTGTTACTTGGGAGCAGTTCAAGGATATGTTCCGCGCCCGTTACATTCCATAGGTAGAGCGGGAACGTTTGGCTCATGAGTTTTTAAGTTTGAGACAGGATAGGGAGTCGGTGACGGAGATCACCCGTATGTTCACTGAGAGGGCGATGTTCTGCCTGGAGTTTGCTTCTGAGCAGGCCTAGATGAAACGTTATCTGATCATGCTCAAGACTGACATTCGTTAGTTTGTTGCCACACAACAATTTGATACTCTACTGGATTTACAGGAGGCCGCTAGGCGGCATGAGTTGGAGATTGTTAAGAATAAATCCGAGATGACGAATGCGGAATATCAAGAACAATCAAGAATCAATCACCAATATATGCAAGTAATCTGATAAAGGTTTTTCTTGTATTGATTATGAGATGAACGTACAGAGAAAACCCTAATCTGGTAAAAAGCTTACACCAAAAGTTAACTTAATGATTATTTATAGGGAACAACAAATATCTACCATAAATATAAAATAAATGCCTAATATAAAACCAATGCCTTAGAAGAGCTCGATTAAGAACTTCTACTGTAAAGGCACCGTAGGGAATCATAAAATGATTAACCCTAAAAAGGGTTCCCTAAATAACCAAATATGCCAAATCAGTTTCAATATCTCAAATACTCAACAATCTCCCCCTAGATGTTGAAACTGATGAAGATCACGATTTCCGATCTTCTTGGCATTTCTCCCCCTAAATTGTGAGAATCATCAGTACATGGGGTCTTCAAAGCGAGAGAAATAGAAATAATCTTCCAAATATGAACTCCCCCTTGAATAATCATCACCCCCCCTTGAATCTTCAACAAATACCATGGAGAGAATCTGGAAAGTTAAGAAGAATCACCAACAATCTTCAAAACCCGTCAGATTTGATGAAATAAATCCCTTTAGAATAAACCCAATCTTCAAAAATTAAAATAGGAAAAATAACAAAAAATAATTTTGTATTTTCCGATATTTAAATTTAGACAAAAGAATAGAATAAGAAGAAATTTATTTTAGAAGGGTTTGAAAAGAATAAGACCAAAGAAAAAGGATAATAAGTGAAAGATTTTTGGAAAGAAGGGGTTAAAAAATGGTAAAATTCAAAAAATTGAAAAGAAATCACGATCTTGGGTAAAAACTGTTACGATCTAAAAAGTCCAATGGTAAAATCCATGGATTTAGAAATGGGGTTTAATTCTGCCAAGCAATGTAACCTCTGAGGACTGGAAATGTAAACTGAAGCGTCTTCTTCAATTAGACAAATGCAAACACGCTATTTGACTTCTGAAAGTCAAAATTAGATTTCCGTTTACAAACCTTCGATCCCGTTTCTGATAATGACGATTTTGATGTCTGGTAATTCTATCGTCCATCTCGACTTTGATGTGCAAATCCGAATTCGGTTTTTATGATCTAAAAAACGAATATGATATTAAGATTTCCGATTTCCGTTTTGAATCCAAGTCGGAATCGATTGCAGATTCCGTAACCATGATTTTGAAGGTCCGATTTTGGTTAGTAAAAACGATTCCAAGTTCGATTACTATCAATTCCGACTACAATATCAAGTTTCGATTTTGGTTTGTAAAATCCGATTCCGAGTCATTCCCATTCTGAATGTAGATGTTGATTTTGATTTTCGATTCCAGATTCTCGATTGCAGATGAAGAAGTAGTTAAGAACCCATTGAGTTCAATTGCTAATCTTTATTCCATAAGAAACGAAAGCAACTTCGTTTACACGCGAGCCAAGAACAATGAGTCCAACGATTACACATCGTTCCAAGCGGAAACAAGAAAAACGAAACCAAGCGTGTGACTGATTTTTTATCTCAATTTCATACTTCCGAACGAAAGTGGGAGAATACGATTGTGATTCCAGATTTCAATTCCAAATTTGACTTTCGATTTGGATTTGCAACTGTGAACAATCGAGCCATGAAAACGAACTGTATATGTAGATGAGAACACGAGCTTTAGCCTTTACGTTCACTTCTAAAATTGATGATGAACCGAAAGCTAATCAATAACCGAAAGCGAATTGCAGGTTCGCTTCAATTCCAATTGCAGGTTCGTTCCCTTGATTACACAACCGAAAGCGACGTTCGGCTGTGAACAGTAGTTTCGGGTTCGGTTCTAGGTTCTGTTGTTAATCGAGTCTTTAATTGTGAGGCTCGCTTCAATTTCATACCAAAGCGAAATAGACCGAACGTTCGCCTATGAACAGTAGATTCGGGTTCAGTTCTTGTGAGTTCGGTTCTTAATCGGAGTTTCGCTTCTTAGTTGAGTTTGGTTCTTATTCGTAAGGTTCGCTTCTGTGATATGTAAGGTTCGCGTCTTTGAGTTTCGCCTCTGTACTCCATTGAACGAATTAAGATCTGTTTCAACAATTAGGAGACGAACATCAATTTTTTTTTTTCGTTCGTTCGTCGATACCAGTTTGCAAAGAATGTGAATGATATTTCATCATATTTACAGAATTAACCCCTAAAGAATAAGTGAAGAATTAAATGCAGCCCAAAACTTCGTCTTTTGAATTAAGCTTTTATTTCTTCAAAGTTTCGAACCAGCCCCTGCTAAAAGTACATATGACAGCTTGCATCCACTGTTCACTGCAACATGTCAGAATTTGACTCCCTTTCTGCAGAAAATGTCCTCTTAAGCCCATCTTTGTCAACTTTTTCAACTTTTGTCAATTCCAACACTTCAAAAAATCAATAAAAATTGATTCCTTCAACAAAATTTCATATCTTTGAACCAAATCCACCAGATTTCACCAATTTTTGTCCATGTATCGTTTTTTTTTTCTTTTCTTTTTTTTTTTTTTGATAAAGGACAGAACTTTTATGGGACTTTTGGTACCCATTTAAGGTTCAACTTTGAAGTTGGTTTCTTGCATACCCACTTATTTGAAGAAAATCTTTCATCTTTTGAAAATAATACCCTCTTTTTAGTTGGAAAACAAAACTTTCCAAAAACTTCATTGAACAAACCAAATACTCTTTTCTCTTTTCTCCAACTTTTACCATATTCATCTGAAGAAAAGTTTGAATGGAATTTCTTTTGAACATTCTTGACTTCAGTTTTCTGAACTTTTTCACAAGCATTAGGCACTTGTACTTTGGGCATCCAAACTTTCTTCATTTTACTATTGTTCTTCTTCCTCTTCTTCCTTCTTTTTTTATTTCTAGGTTTCAGAAACAAATTTCTGATCTGAACAACCTTTTCATCTTTCTAAATCTGATCATCTGTAGTTGTTCCAATAGAACAAAACTCATTCACTTTCACGATTTCAGAAGATTTACTTTGAGATTCTTCTTCAGAACAACTAGATTCGGATTGTGAAGCTTCTGAAAAACTTGAAACACTTGACTCCCCCTCAATAAGAACATCTGGAGTCGCTTTTTCTTCAGAAACTTGAAGAACATCATGAACTTCTTCAAGAACATCAAGAACATCTTCTTTTTCTTTTCTTTCTTTCTCTGACTTCTGTTGTAATTGCTTCAAAAGTAAGTATTCTTTGATAATGATAAATTGTTTTAACAAATCTTTATCTTGCTCTACACAATTACTTTTAAATCCACCACTAGAGATCTGTGTAAAATCATCAATCTTCTCATCAACATAGAGATTATACATCTCAATGGTATTCTTCAACATAGATTGTTCAGGAACATCCCAAAACAAATATCCTTCTTTAAGACGAAACTTTGGATCTGTAACTTTTAATCCTAGTCTCTTAATTTCTTTTAACACCTTATAATCCGCCATTTAATCTTCAACAAGAAAGAAAACTTGAAGAGAGAGAAAGTAGATCTGATGAGAATTCTAGAGAGAGAAAACAAATCTGAGATGGTTTCTAGAGAGAGAAAACAGATCTGAAACGATTTTTAGAGAGATAAAGTAGATCTGAACACGAAAATTCAAACAAACACGAAATTTTCTTCTAACTCTCTTCCAGAACTCAATTCAAGAACAAATCAGACGAAATAATGAGTTGAAGAAAACAGATCTAAATAAGATTTTCAATAAAAAAACGAGATATAGAATTTTTTCTTTTCAGAAAACTTACAAAACTTGAAAAACAAGGTGAGATTCATGATAAAATATCGCCATAAACAAGATCGATTCTTGCAAAAATCGCTGAGATCTACAAGAACCTGCTCTGATACCACTTGTTAAGAATAAATCCGAGACGACGAATGCGGAATATCAAGAACAATCAAGAATCAATCACCAACATATGCAAGTAATCTGATAAAGGTTTTTCTTGTATTGATTATGAGATGAACGTACAAAGAAAACCCTAATCTGGTAAAAAGCTTACACCAAAAGTTAACCTAATGATTATTTATAGGGAACAACAAATATCTACCATAAATATAAAATAAATGCCTAATATAAAACCAATGCCTTAGAAGAGCTCGATTAAGAACTTCTACTGTAAAGGCACCGTAGGGAATCATAAAATGATTAACCTTAAAAAGGCTTCCCTAAATAACCAAATATGCCAAATCAGTTTCAATATCTCAAATACTCAACAGAGATTAAGCTGCAGTTTAGGGAGCTGCGACAGGCCCCGACACAGACACAGCCGGCGTCGAAGCGCTCTAAGACCGCTGATTCTAGGACCGAGAGTCAGCAGAGGCGTATTTTGCGAAGGATTATCGCCAGGCCGCCCTGGTTTCGAATATGAGGTTATGTTATCACTATGATCAGGTTGGCCACTTGAAGGCCAACTGTCCGTTGCTTGCTGCTAAGCCATCGCAGGCTCCTGCGCTGGCTACACTGTGGATTATCGATGGGAGGCAGGGTAGAGCAGAGCCCCCGGGGGTTCAGGGGTGCGCCTTCCAGCTTACGGCCGAGGAGGCCAGGGCAGCACCGGATGTGGTTGCTGGTACGTTTTTATCCTTTATCTCATTTATTATACTTGTTTTATGCTTATCTGTTGTACCTATGATTAGGTACATTCTTAGTGAACTCCTTGCCTGCATTGGTTTTATTTGACTCGGGGGCGAGTCGGTCATTTGTATCACAGTCATTTAGTAGGGAGTTCAGTGTGCCGGTAGGTGAGCTAGAGTGTCCGTTGCGAGTCTCTATCGCCAACGGACACGGGGTTTCTGCTTCTTCGGTCTACCAAGGATGTGAGTTGGAGACCTTCGGGGTGTCCTTCCCGATAGACTTGATTCCGATTCCCATGGGGGAGGTGTGCGTGATTGTGGGGATGGACTGGTTTAGTAGATTCGATGTCATGATAGATTGTGAGGGTCAGCGGGTGGTAGTTCGAACCCCAAGTAGGGGAGAACTGATTGTATATGGCGAGGGCACCAGAGTGGGATCAGGGTTTTGTTCAGCTCCCAGGGCTCGGCAGTATATTCAGCACGGGTGTGCGGGTTATCTAGCATATCTGGTGGATACGCGGGACAGGGATCAGACTCCAGTTTCAGAGGTTCCAATCGTCAGGGAGTTTGCTGATGTGTTCCCGGAGGAGTTATCAGGGATCCCTCCGGAGAGGCAGGTCGAGTTTTGGATCGACCTGGTGCCAGGTGCGGCCCCTATCGCTAAGGCACCGTACCGATTGGCGCCACCCGAGATGCAGGAGCTGTCATCATAGCTGCAGGAACTGCTGGGCATGCAGTTCATTCGTCCGAGCAGTTCTCCATAGGGAGCACCGATCCTCTTCGTCAGGAAGAAGGACGGTTCGCACCAGATGTGCATTGATTATAGGGAGTTGAACAAGTTGACGGTGAAGAACCGGTATCCACTCCCTAGGATAGATGATCTCTTTGATCAGTTGTAGGGCGCATCTTGGTTTTCGTAGATAGACTTGAGATCGGGATATCATCATGTCAGGGTCAGAGAGGATGACGTGGATAAGACCGCGTTTCGTACTCGTTATGGACATTACGAGTTCGTGGTGATGCCGTTTGGGCTCACCAACGTGCCAGCGGTATTTATGGATCTGATGAATCGGGTCTGCAGACTGATGCTTGACCGCTCGGTCATCGTCTTTATAGATGATATCTTGCTATATTCCAAGACCCTAGAGTAGCACGAGGATCACCTCAGGGAGTTATTGGGAGTTCTGAGATGGGAATGGTTGTATGCTAAGTTCTTAAAGTGTGGGCGCATCTTGGTTTTCCAAGATAGACTTGAGATCGGGATATCATCATGTCAGGGTCAGAGAGGATGACGTGGATAAGACCGCGTTTCGGACTCGTTATGGACATTACAAGTTCGTGGTGATGTCGTTTGGGCTCACCAACGCGCCAGCAGTATTTATGGATCTGATGAATCGGGTCTGCAGACTGATGCTTGACCGCTCGGTCATCGTCTTTATAGATGATATCTTGGTATATTCCAAGACCCGAGATTAGCACGAGGAGCACCTCAGGGAGTTATTGGGAGTTCTGAGACGGGAATGGCTGTATGCCAAGTTCTCAAAGTGTGAGTTTTGGTTACGAGAGGTCTAGTTCCTCGGACATCGCATTAACCAGGAGGGGATTTTGGTCGACCCGACCAAAATCGAGGCAGTCATGCAGTGGGAGGTGCCGAGATCTCCTTTAGATACCAGGAGTTTTTTAGGATTGGCAGGGTACTACCGGAGATTCATACGGGATTTCTCCAAGATTGTAGTACCCCTTACTCATCTAACGAGGAAGAGGGTAGATTTCCGGTGGGGCCCTGAGCAGCAGAGGGCGTTTGAGACCCTCGGACAGCGTTTGGGTGAGGCCCCAGTATTGACTCTTCTAGAGGGATTCGACGATTTTGTGGTGTTCTGTGATGCATCCATCACAGGACTAGGGGCGGTCCTCATGCAGAGAGGATGGGTGATAGCCTACGCATCGCGGCAGCTAAAGCCGCATAAGACGAGATACCCTACACATTATTTGGAGCTGGGAGTGGTGGTATTCGCTCTCAAGATTTGGAGACATTACCTCTATGGGTCCGCTGTACCATATACACGGATCACAAGAGCCTGAGACACATCATGGATCAGCTGAACCTGAACATGAGGCAGCGTAGGTGGCTGGATGTAGTCAAGGACTACGATTGCGAGATCCTTTACCACCCCGGTAAAGCGAATGTGATGGTGGACGCTCTGAGCCGCAAGTCAGCTGGGTCTTCTATCCCAGCGATATGTATGAGAATAACGGTGGATTCTCCACTTGTGAGTATGATTAGAGATGCTCGGACTGAGGGCATGCGACCGGAGAACTGGAAACTATAGAGGATCAGGGGCGAGAACGCTCGGTTTGTGCAGGATAGTCGGGGATTATTGACCCGATGCGGTCGGGTATGGGTACCGATGTCTGGTGGGGTCAGACAGACAGTCATGGAGGAGGCTCATAAGTCTCACTTCTCTATTCACCCGGGGGCCACCAAGAAGTTACCGGGACTTGATTTTGAGTTACTGGTGGTCGTGCATGAAGCGAGAAATCGCTTGGTACGTCGAGAGGTGCTTGACTTGTAGGATGGTCAAGGCCGAGCATCAGAGACCGCATGATACGCTGTAGCCCCTGGAGATTCCCATGTGGAAATGGGAACATATCACGATGGAGTTCATTACCAAGCTGCCGAGTACGGCGAAGGGTTTGATGTTATATGGGTCATTGTGGATCGATTGACCAAGAGTGCCGATTTCTTGGCCATACGGGAGAGTTCATCGGCCGATAAGTTGGCCGACGTGTATGTCCGCGAGATCATCGCTCGCCATAGGGTTCTGGTCTGCATTGTTACGGACCGAGATGTTAGATTTACCTCCCGGTTCTGGCAGAAGCTCCACGAGGGACTGGGCACGCGGCTGCATTTTAGCACAGCATATCATCCGCAGACCGACGGTCAGAGCGAGCGGAGCATACAGACTCTCGAGGACATGTTGAGGGCATGTGTCATTGACTTTGGTGGGAGCTTGGATTCCCACCTACCCCTAGCGGAGTTCGCCTACAACAATAGCTATCATTCCAGAATAGGCGCCCCGCCTTTCGAGCTGTTGTATGGGCAGAGATTTCGTAATCCGGTTTGTTGGGGGTGAGGTCATACTTAGGGTGATGGGACGGATGGAGGTAATCTTGCAGCCTACCGAGAAGATTCAGCAGATTAGGCAGCGACTGCAGACTGATCAGAGTCGGCAGAAGAGTTATGCCGACAGACGCCGATCTGAGTTAGAGTTCCAGGTCAGTAACATGGTACTCCTGAAGGTCTCACCCTGGAAGGGCGTGATCCGCTTCAGGAAGAGGGGGAAATTGGGTCCCCGATATATTGGGCCATTCAGGATCATTTCAGGGTTGGCAAGGTAGCTTACAGGCTAGAGCTTCCTGAGGAGCTCAGTCAAATCCACAACACTTTTCACATTTTTCAATTGCGGAAGTGCATTCTGGATGAGGAGGTAGTAGTATCATTGGATGACATTCAGGTCGATGAGCGCCTGAATTATGTGGAGAGGCCCGTGGCCATTCTGGAGAGGAAGGTGAAGGTTCTTTGGAACAAGGAGATACCTTTGGTAAAGGTACAGTGGGAGCACCGAAGAGGGTCCGAGTGGACATGGGACCCGGAGGCGGAGATGCGGGAGCACTATCTGGAGTTGTTCACCGCAGCGGACTTCGAGGACGAAGTCTAGTTCAAGCCAGGGAAAATTGAAATGCCCTGACTCTCAGGTATTAATTTTATGGCTTTAGTTTTCATAATTTTCAAGATCTACTCGACGATTTGGATGCTCTGACTCGTCGAGTAGAAGCGGGGTTGGCTACGTGTTTAAGTGACATACTCGCCGAGTCCAGGACAGGACTCGACGAGTAGGAGCTGGAGGATGAAACCCTAATTTTCGGGGTTTTGCACCCTATTTAAAGGATCATTAGCCTCCCTTAGCTCCCTTACAGCGTCTTGAGAGTACAACAAACCCTAATATGTGTGTGTGCTCCATTCTTGTGTGTTTTAAGATTTGGAAGGTGGATCTTGGTTAGAGGAGCTTGAAGATCAAGTAGCTTGAAGCAAGAAACGTCTGTGGATCTGAAATCTACCTCAGCTTAGCATCATTTGAAGGTATCAAGTCTTTATCTTGATCTTATTTCCTTCTAGATCTCATTTGGTTAAAGATTAGGGCTTTTCTAACATGTTAGGAAGCCATTCTTGGGTATGAGCTAAGATCTAAAGTTGCAACTTCAGATCTGAACTCTCCTTGGTCTCTAAGTCTACAAAGTTTCCAGCTTTAGCAAGTGTAAACCTCTCCTTAGGTGTAAAACTCCATTACAAGCTTGGATTTGACATTCTAAGTCTTTAGAGCCTTGCATGCACATAAAGTTTGCAACTTTACATGATAAACATGCCTTGGGAAGCTTGATCTGCAATATGGAGCCTTAGAATGGCTTAAAAAGCATCTGAATGGATAAAGGACTGAAGGGACTCAGCGAGTTGCATGGTCAACTCGGCGAGTCCGATGAAGATTGTCGTGCAAGGACTTATGCATGGACTCGGCGAGTTAGTAGGGTGACTCGGCGAGTCAGCTAGGGTTTTCCTTACATTTGGACATGCATGAACTCGGCGAGTTGCAGGGAAACTCGACGAGTCAGTGACGGCACTCAATGAGTCGGGTCAACATGGATTGTTGACCTTGACCGTTGACTTTTACTTTGACCAAGGGTTGACTAATTAACTTCTAGGACATTTTGGGAATTTATGAATATGGTTCTATGGTGAATATAGGTGGTGGAGTTTGTGGCAGTGATCCGAGAGTTTGAGCTTATTACTTCGAGTCGACAGTTAAGAGGTGAGTTATCCTTACTATACTAACGGGTCTAAGGCACCAAGGCCTGTCCATTGGATATGTTATCCTAGCAGTTGGTAGTATGTTGAGTATGAGTTAGTGTTGCATGCTAGTTGTTATGCCAGTTAGGTAAATATGTAAGACTACCTGTGTTGTTATGTGATTATCTGTATGCGCATTAGTTATGTTATATGTTGACATATTATGTGCGATGAGTTAAGGTGACACTGCTATGTGCGGTCACCAACAAACCCGGGAGCATTCCAGATACGAGCTGAGGGAGACTCGTATTGAGGGTTCAGGAGCATTCTAATTATGAGCTGAGGGAGACTAGTATTGTGGGCTTGGTAGCAATCCAGATGTGATATGTGGGCCCGGAAGGCAATCCAGACTCACACTGTAGGCCCAGGAGTAATCCAGTTGCAAAGCTGTGGACCCAGTACATGTTGTTTATTTGTATATGTGTATTGTGCAGTGTATCAGTATTTTGGGGGAACTCACTAAGCCTCGGGCTTACAGTTTCAGTTTATTGTTTCAGGTACATCAGGGGATCGCGGCAAGGAGAAGGCGTGATCGTACAGTTCCTCATATTTATGTTTATGTTTCTAGGATACTCTAATATTATACATTTTGAAAACAAGTTTTGTAATGGTTAATGGATTTGAAATGTTTTAAAAAAAGTTTAAATTTGGCATGATTTTTATGGGTGTTATAATCCTGAACAAACCGGGTGTTGTCACCCCTAATCCTCTCTAGCTTCCAGTTCTCCTGACACATACCTTCTGCCTGAGCTTCCCTGATCAATCTCACAAGTGGGGACTCCACTGATATCCTCATTCATGTCACAGAGGTAGAAGATTCGGATGACTTGCTTCTCAGAGCGTCCGCAACCACGTTCGCTTTACCAGGGTGGTAAAGGATCTTACAATGGTAGTCCTTGACTACATCCAGCCATTTGCGCTGTCCAATATTCAGGTTCGGCTGATCCATAATGTACCTCAAGCTCTTGTGGTCAGTATAGATGGTGCAGTGGACCCCATAGAGGTAATGTCTCCAAATCTTGAGAGCGAATACTACCGCTCCCCACTCCAGATCATGATTGGGGTATCTCGTATCGTGTGGCTTCAGCTGCCACGATGTGTAGGGTATCACCCGTCCTCTCTGCATGAGGACTGCTCCTAGTCCCGTGATGGAGGCATCATAGAACACTACAAAATCCTCAACTCCCTCTGGGAGAGTCAAGACTAGAGCCTCAGATAATCGCTGTCGGAGGGTCTCAAATGCCCTCTGCTGCTAAGGGCCCCACCGGAAATCCACCCCTTACTCGTCAGACGAGTGAGGGGTACCACAATCTTGGAGAAATCCTGTATGAATATCCGATAGTACCCTGTCAATCCCAAGAAGCTCTTGATATCCGAAGGAGACTTCGGAACCTCCCACTGCATAACCGCCTCGATTTTGGCCGGATCGACCAAAATCCACTCCTGGTTAACGAGATTCCCAAGGAACTGAACCTCTCGTAACCAAAACTCACACTTCGAAAACTTGGCATAGAGCCGTTCTCGTCTCAAAACTCCCAACAACTACCATACATGCTCCTCATGCTGCTCTAAGGTCTTGGAATACACCAAGATATCGTCTATGAATACGATGACTGAGCGATCGAGCATTGGTCTACAGACCCGATTCATCAGGTCCATGAATACTGTTGGCGCATTGGTGAGCCCAAATGGCATCACCACGAACTCATAATGTCCATAAGGAGTCCAAAACTCGGTCTTCTCCACGTCCTCCTCTCTCACCCTAACCTGGTGATACCCGGATGTCAAATCTATCTTGGAGAACAAAGATGCTCCCTGTAACGGATCAAATAGGTCATCTATCCTCGGAAGTGGATACCAGTTCTTCACCGTTAACTTGTTCAACTCCCGGTAGTTTATGCACATTCGGTGTGAACCATCCTTCTTCTTCACGAAGAGTATCGGTGCTCCCCACGGAGAACTGCTCGGACGAATGAACTGCTTGCCCAGCAGTTCCTACAGCTGTGACGACAGCTCCTGCATCTCTGGTGGTGCCAATCGATACGGTGCCTTGGCAATAAGGGCTGCACCTGGCACTAGGTCGATCCTAAACTCGACCTGCCTCTCCGGAGGCACTCCGGGAAACTCGTCCGGAAACACGTCAGCAAACTCTCTGACCACTAGAACCTCTGATACTATAATCTGATCCCTGACCCGCGTATCCACCACATACGTTAGATAACCCGCACATCCGTGCTGAATGTACTACCGATCCCTGGCAGCTAAACAAAACCCAGAACCCGATCTGGTGCCCTCACCATAAATCACAAATTCTCCCCCACTTGGGGTTCGAACTATCACCCACTGGCCCTCGCAGTCGATCATGGCGTCGAATCGACTCAGCCAATCCATACCCACTATCACGCCGACATCCCCCATGGGAATAGGAATCAGGTCATTCGGGAAGGACACCCCGAAAATCTCAAATGTGCAACCCCGATAGACTGAAGAAGCAGAAACCCCATGTTTGTTGGCGATAGAGACTCGCAACGGACACTCAAGCTGTCTTACTGGCACACTGAACTCCCTACTAAATGTCTGAGATACAAATGACCGACTCGCACCCGAGTCAAATAACACCAAGGCAGGCGAGGAGTTCACTAAAAACGTACCTAATCACAGGTACAAATAGATAAGCATAAAACATATATAATCAGTAAGAGAATGTATAGAAACATACCAGCAACCACATCCGGTGCAGCTCTGGCCTCCTCGGTTGTAAGCTGGAAAGCGCGTCCCTGAGCCCTCGGGGGCTCTACTCTTCCGTGTGTCCCGTCAGTAATCCTCAAAGTAGCCGGCACTGGAGCCTGCGCCGGCCGGGTAGCGTGGGCAGTTGGTCTTCACGTGACCAACCTGATGACAATGCTAACAGATCCTCATATCCGGAGCGGGGGTGGACTGACGGCAGTCCCTCGCATAGTGCCCCTCCTAGCCACATTCATGGGATCCACTAGCAGGTCGAAAAGCTCCGGTATGAGCCTTCCCGCACTTCCCACAAGTGCGGCCCTGCTGTCCTCCCGACCCGGAATCAGCGGTCTTAAACCGCTTCGGCGCCGGCTGTGTTTGTGTCGGGGCCCGAACCTGCTCTCTCAGCTGTATCTCAATCTCAAGCTCTCGCCGCCTAGCGGCCTCCTGTAAATCCAGAAGCGTATCACAACACTGAGTTGCCACAAACTGTCGAATATCAATCTTGAGCATGCTCAGATATCGTGTCATCTGAGCCTGCTCAGAAGAAAACTCCAGGTAGAACATATCCCTCTCCGTGAACATCTGGGTGATCTTCATCACTGACTCAGTACCCTGCCTCAGATCCAAGAACTCCTGAGCTAGCCGTTCCCGCTCGACTCGTGGAATATAGCGAGTGCGGAACATATCCCTGAACTGCTCCCAAGTAACCACAGCTCTCTGATCATCAGTGTAAGCCCCAGTCATCAACCTCCACCAGTCCTTTGCTCCAGACCTCAGCAGTTTCAGGGCACATCTGACCTTTTGGTCAGTAGGACACGAACATGTTAAGAAACACCCCTCCATATCAGATAGCCACCTCATAGCCTTGATGAGATCCTGAGTCCCATCAAAAGTAGGGGGCTTCGTGTTATCGAAGTCCCAGTACTGGAATGCCCTACTGGCTCCTCCCCTTGTCGTTGATATAGCAGTGGTAGCTGCGGCGGCAGCCGTCTCAGCGAGTGCTGCATATCTGTCATCAAAGTACTCCATCATGGCGGTCTTAATAGACCCAAACAACTTCGGAATTTGACCCCGGACAATCTCGACCACCTCCTCACGGATAATCTCCCGGACACGATCCTCTGTCAACACTGGCCCACCTTGGCCGATAGCCTCGGGCTCTATCACGGCATCCTGACCACCCTAACCTGATCCCGATCCGGATCCAATAACAAAACTCCTCGTAACCACCATACTGAAAATACACCAGGAAGATATCAGTTAATTCGCATAAATAACAGGGAACCAACTTGTGACAACCGTCAAAATTCGAGTCGGTTCTAGATTTGAATAAACTTAGTTGCACATATACGCACGACACATACTGGACTTAGTGACTAGAAGCTCAGTTATAACCTACTAGAAACTTGGAAGCAACTAGAAACAATGGATAATGTACTTAGATTTCACATTGATATGTGAATTCTACAACTACTTAACTGTAGAGGCTATCCATATTCGGGTCACTCTTTGACTCGAACACCTTTTCATGAATCATATACACACATCATGCACTTGACCTAGAAGTAGAAATTAGGTCAAAGTCTCATAGAAACTTAAGTCAGAGTTGAAAACTATGACTAGTATACTTGATTCCTCAATTTCGTTTGAATCTCGAAACTACTACATAGAATGCCAATAAACCGATAAAATAAGTTACAAATATTATTTATAACTATAAAAGAGTTATAATACCATAAGATAAATTGAAGTCTCAAAGATTCTATTGATTTTGATATCTAAAGATTTATTAATTCTCAAAACCCTAAAAACCCTAAAACCTAAATTTTATAAAATTTGACATCAAGAATTCTATAAAAATAGTTATGAAACTCATAATATTATCCTAAAACAATTAAATTCAGGGAAATATAATCAAGGAAAATAAAATTTAACTCATTAACATTTACCCTTAATTTATAAATCAAAAATCAAGGTTTTATGAATAAAAACTTGATTTTAGTGCACATTTTATATAAAATTTAGATATTTTATAAAATAACTTAAATTTTATAAAACAAAATGAATGAGAAAGGGTTATTATACTCAAAATTTCGGACCCCTCTCTTTCCATATCTCTCTCTCACACTCTCATTATCCAACACACACACATCTCTCTTCTTTCTCTCTCTAGAAAACTCTCTCTACCTTCTCTCTAATTTTTTTTTCTCCAAACACCACAACCACAGCCTCTTAACCACGAAATTATGGAGATTCATAAGGGTTTTTCAAGCCACAAATAAATTTAAGGTAAAGAACATACATCTCTTGAAGATCCACAACAATGATTTAAGCCATGCATGTGCATTTTACTTCAAAAACCGACTTCTACTTCTTCATCTTCTTCAAACTTGTTTTCTTTTTGTTAAAATGGTTTTTAGAACATCATGGATGTGTTTTAACACCATGCATGTATGATAAACAAGGTTGCATGTTCATGATCTTAGTGCAAAAATCGATTTTAATGATTAAAACATCAAACTCAAGTTAAGAGTTTTTGAGAAACAAAATTTTGTTCATAAATGAATGTATACATTTTGATAAGTTTTAATCTTTTGATCTCTGGAAACATGACTAGAATATAAGTTTATCATGATATCTTTCAAAATATTTCAAAAAATTTACTCAAAGAAATGATGAAAACTCATTTTTCTAACCAATCACCATGCATGCAATCTGCCAGATTTCTTTACCTGACTTTAAACTGTCATATCTCACTCATTTCTTAACCAAAATTCGGGATTCTTTTTCTGAAATATAATATTTTGAGTTAGCTTTCAAACCCATCTGACCTCACTGGAAAATTCAAATATTTCGATTTTTAGCAATTTTTACAAAACTGTTGCTCAATCAGCACCTTTTTGTGAATACTAGTTTTGTATTGCATGTTCAAAGATCTTATTCATCACTAAAAATCAAGGAAAAATTAACTTGAGCACTTAACATCATGTATTAAGAGGTATAAAAATATCTTGATTCAAAAGCCTTTGGAACATGTTGCAAAAATTCTCAAAGTAACATCAATAATTTTTACCAAAATCACAAGAATCAAGTTTTCTCTATAATTGTTTGAGCCTTTAGGCATGTTTTTCGACATCAAAAATAAGAAAACAATTTTTCATTGTTATTAAATTGTTTGAAGTTGCATTCTGGAAATTTTCAGCTCAATATATATTTTCTTTATTTTTACATGAAAATAATAATAAAATAGAGTGTTAAAGCATATAAAATACTTAAACTTGTAAATAAATTCTGTAAATATTTGTGGATGACTCTTTAAGTTAATAAACATCTCTCATGAAGTTTCATCGATTTTGGTTACTGTTTAGTATGGTTTTTAATTTTCTTTTTATTTAGCTCTAATAAATCATAAAACCACTTTACGGAATGTGAAAATATTATTTCTTATTTTTTGCAGCTTGTACCCTGTATTTAAGACTCAGAAAAATACTTTGGGAATTTTTCAAAATGTATATCTATTTTTCCATGATTTTTGTGTTTATAATGGATTAAAAACAGGAAAAATAGTTTTACTCATCCAAAATTAATAAAAATTACCAGAAACTCTTATAATATGTTAGGATGATAAATAAAAATTTTGATGATTTTTATCTTCTGTATGCTATTTTTCTTCTATTTTCCCAAGATTTAATACACTTAAATGTACAAAAATCATAAAAATTTTGTTAAACTTTTTGAAAACACATATTAATAATTTTCCCAGATTATGTACACTGTAAAACAGTTACACAAAAATTATAAGAATTTTTCATGATAATTTACTATTTTTCCATGATTTTATGATTATTCAAGGAATTAAATGGTGAAAAATAGTTAGACAAATCAAAAATTCAAGAAAATTTATCTTAAGGTGTTTGACTTCAATTAAAAATGAAATACAAAGTTTGGGAAAGTTTAGAACTAAATTGATTTCGTTTTGAATATTTAATCATTGGAACACCTCTAAAATGTTAAATATTAACATTTCAATAATGGAAATTTTCCACTTAAATTGTTATATAACAATTGATTCTTTGAAACTTAATTTCCACAGAAAAATGTTTGTAACTTATCAATATTAAATTTTGACACATTATTGGCATAATTCTATTGTAGTAGTAAGTATACTAGTATTAGATTTCAATTAGAGACTCATTAGTGTGTAACATCGTTGTAGGAAAACGATAGTGGTACGAGTGGAGCGTAGATCAAGGCATCATTTGCATCATCTCAATGCATTGTGAGTATTCACCACTCCCCTATTTTCGGTTTTTACGTTTTGGGGTGGAAAAGCATGTCCTAAACTATTTATGTTCATTGTATTTATTTGACTCGTATAAACTTGGTTGCTATATTTTGCATATTGTGAGTATTCACGACTCCCCTTATTTTCAGTTTTTATGTTTTGGGGTGGAAAAGCATGTCCAAAAACCATTTATTATTCGTTGTATTTTATTTGACTCGTATAAACTTGGTTGCTATATTTTGCATATTGTGAGTATTCACGCACTCCCCTATTTTCAGTTTTTATGTTTTGGGGTGGAAAAGCATGTCCCGAAAAACTATTATTTGAATGTTGTATTTAAATTGATTTGTATCAAACATGATTGCTATTTTATTGCTATATCTCTCTATGTATGTCTATGCAACACGGAACATGAGAACTTATCGTATTAAGGCCCTTCCCTTATCCCTAACCATTAACTCTTTGAGTCAATGGTCATTATGGATAGCGCTATTAGGAATTGACAACTCCTCACTCGCCCTATTGATGGAGTGCATGATACCATATTCATCTATGGAACGATAAGCATAGATCTTGATAGGGCTTCAGTCATAGGTTTGGTTGAGACTCATTGTTTGCTCATACACATACAAACTCGTTTCTCGTTATAGCAATAAACTTGTTTATTAATTATAGCAATGAACTTTGTTTCTCATTACAACAACGAACTGTTATTACTGAAAACTTATATACATGTTTTAGCAATGAAATTGTTTGCTCCTTGTAGCAACGAAATTGATTGCTCATTTTAGCAATGAAACTTGTTTACTCGTTTGAGTAACGAACTTTATCTTCCATGAGAATATGAATGTTGCATCTTATTTGGGCAACATACCTTATTTCTCATGATGACAAAGAACTTTGTTTTTACAAACTTATTTACTCATTTTAACAATATACTTTTATTATTGGAAACTTTTATCAAAACTTTGATTTCAATTCATGGAACCAGTATTATTTTGTTTATCTGTGAGTACTCACCAACTATTTTTATAGTTGACGCTCGTTTTACATGCTTTTTCAGGAATCATCGAGTAAATGGCACTTAGGGACACTTCACTTTTAGGAGCATTCGCATGTGTTGTATTTCAATTTACATTGTAATTTCTTTTAAAAGTTGTTCAAACCCATTGTGAATTTGTAATGATTTTTAATACTATGGTTGGTGTTGTCTTTTAACTTTTGTGATGAAACCCTTTGTACTGCCACGCCCTGTGTTTCCGCTTTAGCGGGGTGTGACAGGAAATGGTATCAGAGCCGAAGGTTATAGAGAATACCGGTTTTCCTTTGGAAAACCACAACTATAGCCAAAAATTTTCTAAATGTTTTTAAAATACTGAACATACTACTAGTATAACTGATTCGAGTACACATTATTGGACTTTAATTAAGTATAGCCTGGCCAACTATGCTTAATTAAGGAAAATTAATGCGAGGCTTGAAACGGTTATAGTAGAATTATGTTCAAAACAATTTTCAACTTAAACTTTTGAAAAACAAAATTTTTGGTGTGCGTACGGGCATTGCATATTATAGGCATTCATCTAGATACACTTAGAAACTAAGTTCACTGTTATATGAATGCCCTTATTTAGAAATATTCTTATCCCTTATCAAGTGCTAGGTTAACCACTTAGGTTATATCACTAGCCACTCTAAGAGCAATGCACATAGTACTGATAATGGGTATTCCTCGGTAGCTATTGACTTTAGATGTAAGGTTAGTAGCTAGATATACACTAGTAATAATCTTAAGTCGAAACCTATACCAATTATTCCTCAATACCTCTTCATCGTCTTCGTACTAGAGTTACAACTAGGAAAGCGTTCCGATACTCACACGGATGAAAATTGGAGCATCGCGTAAGGAGGTAGATGAGTCGTTTCTAAGTAATCACTTGGATACCATTGGTGGGCATTCCAGATTCGACTCACAAGGAGACACGGAGGTTTAACGCATACGTGAGACCTTATTACTACGTTACGACTTAGCTCTAGGTTGTTTCCACCTTGAGCTTAAAACTTAACATAAGATGTCCCTTTGACCTTTATAAAAGATCGTAAACTACATTGAAACCATAAAACGTTTTTCAAACAATTTTTCTTGTCCTTTATCTTTGGGAAAAAGACATCGGTACTCGTCTTATACTCGCCTTGTACTCGCCTTAGTATTTAGGTACGATCAGCTACACTAACATACTTATTCCTTACTTCTTAATCTTCCATCGAAAAATTATTTCGCTTCATCGGTTTTATTTATCATTGTCAAAATATTTTATAACCACTTCATTCAACTTAGTAGACATTTCCTAACAATGTAAGCCATATTCTCGCTAAAAAAAAAATTTTTTTTGACAACTTGCTTTAATTAAACACTTTTCTTCAAAACTCAATTTAACCAATATTTGTTTTAACATTGCTATTTCAATTTCATTTCAATCCATTTCAATGGATAGATGTGCTTTTAAGGGCATATACACCATTTTAAACCTTGCTTACCATTTCGGCACGTTTTCGAAAAACTTAGAAACATTTTCTTTTATAAAAGTGTTTAAACTTTATGCTATAAAACTTAAACATATGACGTTAAAATTCATATTATGTGTAAAAGCTTCATCGGATCTTCAAACCACTTTTGTTTTAAGACTTTTGACTACCTTCTCATTTAGGCATCGTACTTTACTTAAATGTGTTTTCTTGAAACCCAACATGGTATTTTTACAACTTTCTAATCCAAATGTGTTTACAAGACATCACTGATGCCTACATTTCAAAACACACCTTATTTGTTTATTTTATTTCAAATTAGTTTTATAATCTGTGTTTATAAAACTTACAACATTGCAAAACTTAGTGTTCACTTTTAAATTTCCAGTGACACCTTCAACAATGTATAATTACTCTTCTAAATCTATTGAGTCTTTATCTTATATGTTTTAACTATTATTGAACTCCATTCTAAAAAGTCAAATTGTCAGATTTTCAACTACCGTTTGTAGTGCTTCTTCTTTTTCACAAATGGAGTTTAACTTAATAAGGTAACTCGTGATTATTAGCAAACATTCTAAGACTCTCACATGTCTATTTAATCATCAATATACATCAAATATTAAAGTTTGAAATATATCTCAACCTAGTTTTAATCTACCTATAGGTATTGTTCTTATAATTTTAACAATAACAATCATTGCCGCCGCTACCTTCCTTTTTCTTTCCCCCGCACTTGATTTCTTGCTCTCCTTATGACTTTAGATCTCGCACACCCATAATAGTAACATAATACATTGTCTAACTTTGTTTCTGTCTATTTTGCTTCTCCTGGTATCATGTTTGTACACATACATACTAGAAGTCTATCCTTTCGTTTTGAGCAATTAATACATGTATAGCCGTGAGGAATAATTTTTATTTAGTCAACTTTGATATATTCAATTACGCCTTTTTATCATATACATCTTGTTTTTATTTTGAAATCTCTATAAACAAGTGATCCTTATTTACATTTGCTCTTTCGTTCTAAATTCAGAAACTTTATATAAAATGCAATTTTCATTGTATTTTTCCTTATAATTAATACACAAGGTGAATACTCTTATGCTTATAATTTTTCTATATACGGAACATATATGTGAAGGATATATTTCCTTATGTTTCTTCTTTTCTTTAAATACATCAAAAGTTTTGAATTTTACGATTATCTATTCTCTAAATGATTGTTTTTGTAGAAACACTAAACTATGAATGCACTATTTTCAAAGATTAACATTTTTACACCTTTCTTAAAATAGTATTTTACTTTGCAATTTTCAGTGAGTTCCTAAACTCTCAAACTTGTTTTCATAAGTATTCTGACTCCTCGTAAACTTGAATTTGTCCTGACTTAGACAATTGGACAATTTCTCAAAAGTTTAATACAAATATTTCTATACAAATTCCTTTAATGACGACTTAAACCTTTAACCTTAATTAATCTCTATATTATTTTACTACTTTGTTGGATCGCCACACATGTATCTTCACTATTTTGGAATTATTACACATTTTCATAATAGTGAGATTAATTATCATTTCTGAACACACATTTTGATAACAGTGAGATTTTTATCACTTCTAAGCACTTAAAATGCTATCTACACAATGTGATTTAATTTCTCATAAACTTTAATCGCCTCCATTTGCAAAAATGACTCTCTAAATATATTTATTTTTCGAATAAGGTTTTATTATTGTAAGAGTAACTATGGTAGTAAATATTGCTTCGGAAATCCTCGATCGTTTCGTAACTTATTTTATAGACGACACTTAAATAGCCTTTACATTCGAGAGGTACCAAAACTTCGTTGCTTACCCGTAGTGCGTATCTTTAGGAACTTACCCTCGATCGCTTCTTTTTCATTCGTGCTACCCCTTCTTATTTCAGATTATATATATTTTCCATATTTAGTAGCCAACCCGGAAGTGAATAAATTGTTCTTAATCCCTTCTTTATTAGATGGCGAATTTACACTTAGTGCTAATTTAGAACGCGACTTAAGGATCAATGCGGATTTAACGCTCAGTGCAAGTTAGTGCTTCAGTAAAACTTATAGCTCTCTTAATTCAGATAATATCTAACTAGATGATCTTTTTCGACTAGGTCGCCATGTTTGGATCATGATTTCCATGATCCTAATTTCTCGCAATCTAAATTGTAGAACTCGAATTAAGGAAACATTAATTTGACTATAGCTAAAGAATTGGGCTTTTCCCTTGAGGAAATAAACCCGAAATAATCAAAGAACATTGCAAGTCACCACCTCTCCAACTATATAATTGTATTCGACTGAGTTCTAATAGAATACGTCACGAATTGAATTTCGGGGCGAAATTCTTTCAACCGGGGGAGAATGTGACAACCGTCAAAATTCGAGTCGGTTCTAGATTTGAATAAACTTAGTTGCACATATACGCACGACACATACTGGACTTAGTGACTAGAAGCTCAGTTATAACCTACTAGAAACTTGGAAGCAACTAGAAACAATGGATAATGTACTTAGATTTCACATTGATATATGAATTCTACAACTACTTAACTGTAGAGGCTATCCATATTCGGGTCACTCTTTGACTCGAACACCTTTTCATGAATCATATACACACATCATGCACTTGACCTAGAAGTAGAAATTAGGTCAAAGTCTCATAGAAACTTAAGTCAGAGTTGAAAACTATGACTAGTATACTTGATTCCTCAATTTCGTTTGAATCTCGAAACTACTACATAGAATGCCAATAAACCGATAAAATAAGTTACAAATATTATTTATAACTATAAAAGAGTTATAATACCATAAGATAAATTGAAGTCTCAAAGATTCTATTGATTTTGATATCTAAAGATTTATTAATTCTCAAAACCCTAAAAACCCTAAAACCTAAATTTTATAAAATTTGACATCAAGAATTCTATAAAAATAGTTATGAAACTCATAATATTATCCTAAAACAATTAAATTCAGGGAGATATAATCAAGGAAAATAAAATTTAACTCATTAACATTTACCCTTAATTTATAAATCAAAAATCAAGGTTTTATGAATAAAAACTTGATTTTAGTGCACATTTTATATAAAATTTAGATATTTTATAAAATAACTTAAATTTTATAAAACAAAATGAATGAGAAAGGGTTATTATACTCAAAATTTCGGACCCCTCTCTTTCCATATCTCTCTCTCACACTCTCATTCTCCAACACACACACATCTCTCTTCTTTCTCTCTCTAGAAAACTCTCTCTACCTTCTCTCTAATTTTTTTTTTCTCCAAACACCACAACCACAGCCTCTTAACCACGAAATTATGGAGATTCATAAGGGTTTTTCAAGCCACAAATAAATTTAAGGTAAAGAACATACATCTCTTGAAGATCCACAACAATGATTTAAGCCATGCATGTGCATTTTACTTCAAAAACCGACTTCTACTTCTTCATCTTCTTCAAACTTGTTTTCTTTTTGTTAAAATGGTTTTTAGAACATCATGGATGTGTTTTAACACCATGCATGTATGATAAACAAGGTTGCATGTTCATGATCTTAGTGCAAAAATCGATTTTAAGGATTAAAACATCAAACTCAAGTTAAGAGTTTTTGAGAAACAAAATTTTGTTCATAAATGAATGTATACATTTTGATAAGTTTTAATCTTTTGATCTCTGGAAACATGACTAGAATATAAGTTTATCATGATATCTTTTAAAATATTTCAAAAAATTTACTCAAAGAAATGATGAAAACTCATTTTTCTAACCAATCACCATGCATGCAATCTGCCAGATTTCTTTACCTGACTTTAAACTGTCATATCTCACTTATTTCTTAACCAAAATTCAGGATTCTTTTTCTGAAATATAATATTTTGAGTTAGCTTTCAAACCCATCTGACCTCACTGGAAAATTCAAATATTTCGATTTTTAGCAATTTTTACAAAACTATTGCTCAATCAGCACCTTTTTGTGAATACTAGTTTTGTATTGCATGTTCAAAGATCTTATTCATCACTAAAAATCAAGGAAAAATTAACTTGAGCACTTAACATCATGTATTAAGAGGTATAAAAATATCTTGATTCAAAAGCCTTTGGAACATGTTGCAAAAATTCTCAAAGTAACATCAATAATTTTTACCAAAATCACAAGAATCAAGTTTTCTCTATAATTGTTTGAGCCTTTAGGCATGTTTTTCGACATCAAAAATAAGAAAACAATTTTTCATTGTTATTAAATTGTTTGAAGTTGCATTCTGGAAATTTTCAGCTCAATATATATTTTCTTTATTTTTACATGAAAATAATAATAAAATAGAGTGTTAAAGCATATAAAATACTTAAACTTGTAAATAAATTCTGTAAATATTTGTGGATGACTCTTTAAGTTAATAAACATCTCTCATGAAGTTTCATCGATTTTGGTTACTGTTTAGTATGGTTTTTAATTTTCTTTTTATTTAGCTCTAATAAATCATAAAACCACTTTAGGGAATGTGAAAATATTATTTCTTATTTTTCGCAGCTTGTACCCTGTATTTAAGACTCAGAAAAATATTTTGGGAATTTTTCAAAATGTATATCTATTTTTCCATGATTTTTGTGTTTATAATGGATTAAAAACAGGAAAAATAGTTTTACTCATCCAAAGTTAATAAAAATTACCAGAAACTCTTATAATATGTTAGGATGATAAATAAAAATTTTGATGATTTTTATCTTCTGTATGCTATTTTTCTTCTATTTTCCCAAGATTTAATACACTTAAATGTACAAAAATCATAAAAATTTTATTAAACTTTTTGAAAACACATATTAATAATTTTCCCAGATTATGTACACTGTAAAACAGTTACACAAAAATTATAAGAATTTTTCATGATAATTTACTATTTTTCCATGATTTTATGATTATTCAAGGAATTAAATGGTGAAAAATAGTTAGACAAATCAAAAATTCAAGAAAATTTATCTTAAGGTGTTTGACTTCAATTAAAAATGAAATACAAAGTTTGAGAAAGTTTAGAACTAAATTGATTTCGTTTTGAATATTTAATCATTGGAACACCTCTAAAATGTTAAATATTAACATTTCAATAATGGAAATTTTCCACTTAAATTGTTATATAACAATTGATTCTTTGAAACTTAATTTCCACAGAAAAATGTTTGTAACTTATCAATATTAAATTTTGACACATTATTGGCATAATTCTATTGTAGTAGTAAGTATACTAGTATTAGATTTCAATTAGAGACTCATTAGTGTGTAACATCGTTGTAGGAAAACGATAGTGGTACGAGTGGAGCGTAGATCAAGGCATCATTTGCATCATCTCAATGCATTGTGAGTATTCACCACTCCCCTATTTTCGGTTTTTACGTTTTGGGGTGGAAAAGCATGTCCTAAACTATTTATGTTCATTGTATTTATTTGACTCGTATAAACTTGGTTGCTATATTTTGCATATTGTGAGTATTCACGACTCCCCTTATTTTCAGTTTTTATGTTTTGGGGTGGAAAAGCATGTCCAAAAACCATTTATTATTCGTTGTATTTTATTTGACTCGTATAAACTTGGTTGCTATATTTTGCATATTGTGAGTATTCACGCACTCCCCTATTTTCAGTTTTTATGTTTTGGGGTGGAAAAGCATGTCCCGAAAAACTATTATTTGAATGTTGTATTTAAATTGATTTGTATCAAACATGATTGCTATTTTATTGCTATATCTCTCTATGTATGTCTATGCAACACGGAACATGAGAACTTATCGTATTAAGGCCCTTCCCTTATCCCTAACCATTAACTCTTTGAGCCACTGGTCATTATGGATAGCGCTATTAGGAATTGACAACTCCTCACTCGCCCTATTGCTGGAGTGCATGATACCATATTCATCTATGGAACGATAAGCATAGATCTTGATAGGGCTTCAGTCATAGGTTTGGTTGAGACTCATTGTTTGCTCATACACATACAAACTCGTTTCTCGTTATAGCAATAAACTTGTTTATTAATTATAGCAATGAACTTTGTTTCTCATTACAACAACGAACTGTTATTACTGAAAACTTATATACATGTTTTAGCAATGAAATTGTTTGCTCCTTGTAGCAACTAAATTGATTGCTCATTTTAGCAATGAAACTTGTTTACTCGTTTGAGTAACGAACTTTATCTTCCATGAGAATATGAATGTTGCATCTTATTTGGGCAACATACCTTATCTCTCATGATGACAAAGAACTTTGTTTTTACAAACTTATTTACTCATTTTAACAATATACTTTTATTATTGGAAACTTTTATCAAAACTTTGATTTCAATTCATGGAACCAGTATTATTTTGTTTATCTGTGAGTACTCACCAACTATTTTTATAGTTGACGCTCGTTTTACATGCTTTTTCAGGAATCATCGAGTAAGTGGCACTTAGGGACACTTCACTTTTAGGAGCATTCGCATGTGTTGTATTTCAATTTACATTGTAATTTCTTTTTAAAGTTGTTCAAACCCATTGTGAATTTGTAATGATTTTTAATACTATGGTTGGTGTTGTCTTTTAACTTTTGCGATGAAACCCTTTGTACTGCCACGCCCTGTGTTTCCGCTTTAGCGGGGTGTGACACAACTCCCAACTAAACCCTAGGGGGTTGTGACTTCCTTGTTGCGCGTATGGGTCGTGTGCTTTCAGTAATACGGGCCCATACTACCTTCCACACCTACCAATATTTGTCTTAAGTATCATCACAACGCCCTAACAATACACATGTAATCATGGCGAGCGCTCAATCCTCACTCCTAGAGGAATGCTAAATATCTCATAATTGGCCTACCGGCCTCACACAAACACCCATGAAACTTCCACCAACCCTACAGCACTCGTGTATGCTAACCATACATAAAGCTAGACCCTATAGACTTTCGAATACTCGGTCCTACTCTAAGCCTACAACCGGACAAGGAACAGGAAATAAAGCCAAACCAAATATTCTCAGGCTATAAGATCTTAATTATGTACGGCCGTGATGAATACACTAAGAAACTACAGTAATGATGTCAATTTCATATAAGGAAAACCCTAGGCTATCCGACATCATATAATCAGGAAATTTTATCATGCAATTCCTGAAGATCCCTAGCCTAGTACTAGCATGCTGTTCTAACATATCACAAAATCAAATAATCCGCAAGGTATGTTGGGGCCTATACGCGAGCTCCGACTGACCGTACACTTGCATACTCCTTTTGAAAACCATTTGAAAAATCATTTTAAAATCTTGTCCTCAATTTGAGACTGGAGACACATGAGTGTTTTCTCCAATTCACTCAAACCAAGGCTTTGATACTAACTTGTAACATTCATAAAATCCACAAAAATTTAAAACTTTTTAAGTTGTCCAAAAACCCATAATTATTACAAATTTGTTTTCAAAATGGTTCATATCAGTGTATCCCAGAAATCATGACTATAAATCGAGGAGGTGTACGGTTATGCCTTTGCCTTCCCGCGATCAGTAGAAGTTCCTGAAACAATAATCGATAGATGTAAGCTCGAAGGCTTAGTGAGTTACCCCCAAAATACCAATGTCATACCGATATAACCATATCATATAAACATATAAACAACAGCATACATAATGAGCCTTCAGCCTGATTGGGCCACCTCGCAGGCCTTCAGTCTATCTGGACCGCTCTCCGAGCCTTCGGCACGTCTGGACCGCCTCGCAGGGCTTACAACCTATCTGGACCGCTCGCTGGGCCTACGGCCTAACTGAACCCCCTTGTAGGGCCTTCAGTCTATCCGGACCGCCCTGGGTATGTTGCCCTTCAGCACAAAGCAGGACCGCCTCAACCCAATCCCCAATCCAACAAACATGTGCACATAAATATCATACGCTAGCATATATAACAATCAAATCGATCTAAAATATCATCAATCATAACAACATCCTATAACCAGGATACAAACCTAACCAGTCACTAACATAGCATCATTCTATATACCAGGATACCGACCTAACCAGGTCACTAAGCATATCACCATCCTAATTCCCAGGATGTAAATCAATAAGGATAACATGCAATAACCCGGATACAAATCCGAAAAGGGACCGGCCTGGAAACCGTAGACCCTGTTGATATAGTGAGGATAACTCACCTCACTAGTAGTGCAGAACTAGACTGAGAGCCTCCAACTGCTACCTCACAAAAATCCTGACTATCTAAAATAACGAATACTTAATTAACAACTGGGATCTCAATATTGCTCATGAGTCCCACATAGAGATATTGTCCATCATTGTCCTTTTTCCCTCTATTGGGCCAATGCCCATGGGCCCAATCCATGCTCTTGAAAGTCCATATATCTAAAGCCCATTAATGGCCTGATTTTCCCAATTGGGCCTAACTTCCTAATTGGGCCTTATTATCGGATCCATTATCAAGACTAGCCCAAACCCTAATTATTCAGAACTTCCAGCTAGGCCCAAGTCCAACTAGTCCAAAGACAGCCAAATCTCGGGGCCCAATTTTGTCAAAGGCCCATCAGAGGATGTACGCGGGGCGTACTCCCCTGGTACGCTGGGCGTACACCTGCTCTATGTTGACTGTCATCGGGGTGGTTGACCCCGTACGCTGGGCATATAGGAATTACGCGGGGCGTACGCGGGGTTTCACCAAAACCCTAATAAGTGCTTAATGGCTTAAGCACTTAAGCCCAAACTTCAGATCCATCGACCAAATGTCCCTTAGGACCATAAAGTCCTAAACTTTAAGACTTTGGACGTCCAGAAAGTACTTAATACTTTGTCTTAACCCATTAAGACCTTCATACTACAAGCATGGGACACATTTAGCTAAAGGGACCTCATTTTTATCACTTAGGACCCTTCCTAGGGTCTGGAAGGACAACTTATCTCGTCCAAAACACGTCATGCACCAGCTTGGGACTTTTTGGGACAAGAAATGGTTCATAAAGCTAAGATGTCAAGATCTACATCTTACAAGCATAAAGGTTGGAGCTTTTTACCTCCTGGAGCCTCAAGAGCACAAAGAATCCTCAGATCTACAAGCTTGCCTTCCTTCTCCAACTTCTTGATGCAACACCTTCTTTTCCAACTACTCAAAAACACACACTTTTGGCTCACACGCTCAAGAAAGGAGCTAGGGTTTGGAGAAAACGACTCAAGATTGTGGAGGCTGAGGTAAGGGAGGGTTAGGGTTCATAAGGATGTTTATATAGCACCCAAACCCTGAATATTAGGGTTTTCTCCTGACGTGAGTACGCCCAGCGTACTAGGGCACGCCTAGTACGCTCAGCGTACCCTTATGGACGCTCAGCGTACTCCTTCGTGATCCAAAGTTGCAACTTTAGCCCTTATACTTTTCATGGCTCAACTCATCCAACCCCAGGGACTACAAATGGAAAATACTAACAAGAGAGGAGATTTGAAAATATACATGTGGAGTTCGGGATGTTAGAATTTCAAATGCGGAAATTATGAGGGGAGGATGTCGTGTTATCACGTCGGTCCCTTCCCTTTCGAACCGAAAGTACCTGAAACCATAAGCATAAACTGTAAGCACAAAGATTTATGAATTCCTCAAAATACCACATACCCAGAACATACAAGTTCCATGGGCTACCCCCATGGTTTTTCCTTGCAATGCCCAGGGTCAAATCTCGGTCTTACATACAAGTGCTATGGGCTACCCCCACGGTCTTTCCATGTAATGTCGAGGGCCAAATCCCGGTCTTACATACAAGTGTCAAGGTCCATATTCTAGTCTTTCACACAATTATCAGGGACCAAATCCAAGTCTTTCACACAAGCATCACAGAGACAGCTAGCATTCCACATAACACGTAATGGACAGGCATTGGTGCCTTCGACCCATTGATATAGTGAGAAAACTCACATCACAGATAGATAAGTAAATTGAATAGCACGCTACTCTGATATCATCTCTACCAGACACATTAATAAATTCGATGACATAATCTTAGCATATAGGTCAAAATACATTAAACACCCCTAGGTCAGACCCTAGTCAATCCCAGGAGAAAGTCAATCGAGTTGCCTCAGTGAGTACGTTGGGCATACATAAAATGGACGCGAGGCGTAATACTTGGCTAACCAGAATCGAGGAGTTGACCATGTATGTTGGGCGTACCCCTTGGTGTGCTCAGCGTATGCGGTTGCTCTCAGCTTTATCCATTAAGTGCTTAATCCTTAAGCACATACGTTCAAAATCCAGATCTAGAGCCTAAAAGGTAATTTTAACCATAATGCTTCCAACTTTATGGTTTTTCATGGCTATAAAGACCTTTATAACAAAAACCTTAACTTCTTGACCCATTAAGACAACATAGACCATGCATGGGAAGAAACCAATGTCCAAGATCACATTTTTATGACATAACACACCCTAAAACATATTGAAGGACAACTCAAATGTCTTAGAGTATTCCATACTCACAAAGATCAATAATGGGACTAAATGGTGCCAAGTTTAAGCTAAAACTAGATCCAAATGAAATACTCATCAAGGTTGGAGCTTTATACCACTAAATGATACACAAAGGGAAGTAGATGCTAGATCCAAGGCCTTGAGTGAAACACCACAACCTCAAGGTTCTTCCTTCTTCTCCAAAAGCTCCAAAATGACACTATAAAGGTTGTTCAAGCTTCACAAGGCACTCACTCACTTTAGGGTTTCGAGATGAGGAAAAGGGTTGAAGATAAAAGGGTGCATGAGACCATAAAGGTGCTTAAATAGGGTCCAAACCCTAAACATTAGGGTTTGCACCCCTATCTACGTATGCCCAGCGTACTAATAGTACAACCAACATACGCACACGAGGTCAAGAAATTATAGAAATGTCATTGGGGACCAATCTTGCAAACAACTCATAACTCAAGGGTCAAACACGAATAACTGAAAAATTATATGTTACAACTCTCCTCTACTTGAACTAGACTTCGCCCTCGATGTTTGCTATTGCGACTAAATCAGGGTAGTGCTCTCGCATTTCCACCTCAGACTCCCATGTCCATTCAGAACCTCTCTGATGTTACCACTAGACCTTGACCGGTGACACTTCTTTGTTATGCAGATCCTTTGTCTTCCGATCTAAGATTGCCACCGATCTCTCCACGTAATTCAGACAATTCAATATGAATATCATCCCGAGGAACAACTGTGGACTCATCGTCCACACACTTCCGAAGATGAGACACACGGATGGTGTTATGGATCTTGCTAAGCTCATCATGAAAATCCAGTCGGTATGCAACCTTGCCGACTCGGGCCGAAATCCTAAAAGGTCCAATGAATATGGGGCCCAGCTTGCCCTGCCTCCGAAATCGGATGACACCCTTCCAAGGTGACACTTTCAGAAGTATCAAGAGTCCTACCTGAAACTCGAGGTTCGAACGTTGCTAATCCTCATAACTCTTCTGGCAGCTTTGCATAACTTGCAACCTGTCGTCCACCTGCTGAATCAACTCACTAGTCTTTAGTACAACCCATGTACTCCCCATGACTCAATACCTGACCTCCCCCTAACAAAGTGGGGTCCTGCACATTCTTCCATAGAACATCTCTAACGGTGTTCGATTATTCTTGAATGATAACTTTTGTTGTAGGAGAACGCTGCCAGTGGAAGGTAAGTATCCCAACTCCCTCCAAAATCTAATACACAAGCCTGAAGCATATATTCGAGCGTCTAAATCATCTGCTCACTTTGCCCATTAGTCTGGGGATGGAATGTTGTACTAAAATGCAGCTGAGTACCCAACTCCTCATGAAACGTCCTCCAAAATTTGGAGGTGGGACGAACATCCTGGTCCGAAAACACTGAAACTGACACGTCGTGCTGAACTACCACCTCCCGAACGTAGATGTCAGCTAACTTCTTAGCGGATATGCTCTCGACAATCGATAAGAAATGCACACACTTGGTCAATCTATCAACAATGACAAAGATAGAATCAAAAACATGTGCCGTCCTCGGCAATTTTGTGATGAAATCCATGGAGATCTTTTCCCACTTCCATATGGGAATGGGTAAGGGTTGCATCTTGTTGTGGGGTCTCTGATGCTCGGCCTTGACTTTCCTGCAAGTCAAGCGCCAATCAACAAACCAAGCTATCTCCCTTTACATATAGGGCCACCAATAACTCAACCTTAGATCTCTATACATCTTCGTGGCCACCGGATGGATAGAAAACTTTGATTTATGCGCCTCCTCCAAAATTGTCTGTCTCACCCCACCTGATGTCGGAACCTAAACCCTACCATACCGAGTCAAAAACCCTTGACTATCTCTGACAAATAAGGGAATCTATCCCCTGATCCGCTCAACCTTCTAATTCTCCTTTTTCAATCCCTCCACCTGAGCCTTCTTGATCAAATCCAACAAAGGCGAAGTGACAACCATCCTCAATTAGATATCTCTGATAGAAGAACTCACCGCCTTCCGGATCAAAGCATCGGCCACCATATTGGCCTTCCCAGGGTGGTACAGGATCTCACAGTAATAGTACTTACTCACATCCAACCAATTCCGCTGTTAAATATTCAGATTTGGCTCATCGATCAAGCACCTCAAACTCTTGTAGTCAGTGTAAATAGTACACCGAATCCCATACAGGTAGTGCCTCCAAACCTTTAGGGCAAAAACCATGACCCCCAACTCCAAATCATGTGTATGATAATTCACCTCATGAGGCTTCAGCTACCTCGAAGCGTAAGCAATCACGTGACCCCTCTACATAAGAGCAACTCCCAATCCTGACATAGAGGTGTCGCAATAACCACAAAATCATCCAAGCCCTCAGGAAGTGCAAAAGTCATGACCTCGCACAACTTCTACCTTAGAGTCTCAAAATCCAACTGTAGATCAGGCCCCCACCGAAAAGTCACATTCTTCTTTGTCAAACGGGTCAAAGGCACTGCAATCTTGGAGAAATCCTGGATAAATCTCCGATAATACCCCGCGAGACCTAGGAAACTCCAAATCTCATATGTAGTCCTTGGAACCTCCCACCGCATCACGACCTCGATCTTGTCTAGGTCGACCAAGATACCCTTCTGGTTTACGATGTGCCCCAGGAACTGCACCTTGCGCAACGAGAACTCACATTTAGAGAATTTGGCATAAAGCCTCTCCATCCTCAGGGTCTCCAACACCTCTCAAAAGTGCTCATCGTGCTGCTCCTTGGTTCATGAGATACATAAACGTTGTTGGTGCATTGGTGAGCCCAATGGGCTTCACTACGAACTCATAGTAACCATAACGAGTCTGAAAGGTTGTCTTCTATACATCATCATCCTTGACACTCGTCTGATGGTACGTCAATCGCAAATCAATCTTGGAAAACCAAGATGCACCTTGAAGTTGATCAAACAAGTCTTCAATCCTTGGAAGTGGGTAACGGTTCTTCACGGTTAGCTTATTCAACTCCCGGTAATCAATACACATTCTGTGTGAACCGTCTTTCATCGTAAACAGAATTGGTGCTCCACACGGAGAGCTGCTAGGATGAATAAAACCCTTGTTTAGTAGTTCCTGAAGCTGCGTAGACAACTCCTGCATCTCTGGTGGTGCTAGGCGATATGACGCCTTGGCTATCGGGGCCGCACCAGGAACCAGATCAATTTGAAATTCAACTTTCCTCTCAGGAGGCACTCCTGGTAAGTCCTTAGGAAACACATCAGGGAAATCCCAAACAATAAGAACTCCACTCAACTTTGTCGTACCCTCAACTCTAGTGTCTGCAAGATATGCTAGGAACCAAGAACAACCATGTTGTAGATATCTCCTGGCTTTCGCAACTGAACAAAGAGCCAGTTCGAGCGAATCTGTCTCGCCAGGAATAACCAGTTCTTCCCCACTTGGGGTTTTAACTCTCTCTAACTATCGCTCATAATCAATTAGGGGCCCATTAGGGCCCAACCAATCCATCCCGATAATAACCTTCATACCTCTCAACGGAATCGACACCAAGTCAATAGAGTATCTCTCACTAAACAGATTCAGGACACACCCGCGATGAACCCTTGAAGCACTCATAGTACGGTCATCCACAATCTCATCCTCTAGGAGGAAATCCCAAGTTCCAGAAGCATTGCAAAACTTCTTGCTAAGTGCAAGAGATACAAAGGATCGGGTAGCACCCGAATTAAATAGAACATGAGTGATCATACCATTGACCAAAAAGGTCCCTAAACAAGATCAAAATAATCCTAATCATAAATAACTAAAGAAAAAAAAGATTGAAATAAATCATGTACCAGTAACCACATCTGGCACTACACGGGCCTCATCAGTGGTCAGCTGAAATGCCCTACTCTTCACCACAGGAGCCTCCGCCTTGCCTTGGCGGCCATCAGTAATCATCAATGTGGTTGGCGTACGCGCTACCACTGATCCCCCTAATAATCTTGAACAATCGGCCTTTTTATGGCCAATCTAATTGCAATGAAAGCAAATCAGAGCACTCCTGGGACACTCCCTACTTATGTGTCCCGACCGGCCACGGCTATAACGACTTGAACCCGCCGCTCGACATGCCCTACTGTGCGGCTTGCTGCAATTTCCATAATGACCCCGGCCCTGATGGCCTCTGGTGCGAGCATCAGAAGTCTTGGACCTCTTAGCCTGTCCCACAGTTGTATGTACCTGCTCCGGCTTCCACTTCGTCCGAAGCTCCAACTTAATTTCCCGCCCACGGGCCTTCTAGATCATATCATTCAAGTTCTTGCACCCTGAAAAGCTCACGAACTCTCTGATATCATCTCTCAACATGTCATGGTATCTCGTCTTCCTCATCTGCTCATCCGCAGTGTACTGTGGGACCAACAAAGCCTTCTCTCTGAATTTTGTAGTAATCTTCGCCACAGTCTCAGTAGTCTGGCGAAGGTCCTGGAGCTCCCTCGCCAGCTGTTGCACCTTAATAGTTGGTGAAAACTCCCTCTGGAACCTCTGAACAAAATCCTCCAAATTCATGATTTCCACTGTCGCTGACCCTACAGCTCGGCTAACCTCCTACCACCAGTCTCGTGCTCAGTCCCTCGGCAGGAAGGATGCAAATCTCACCTTTTCCCCCTCAAGGAAAAAACTCGTCCACTAAGCATTCTCCACGTTAGCGATCCAACATAAACTAGCGATGGGGTCCTTATTCCCAAAGACCTCAGGAGCTCTACAGACCTTGTACTCCCGAAATGAGGGAGCTCGAGCTCCTATCTGAGCCGCAACAATCTCGACTCGAAAGGTCTTGAGCCTCTCATCCATCAGCTCCATAAGCCCCTCCTTGAGGGTTCCAAATAACACCGGAGTAGCATCCAAGGTGCTGCAAGTGACCTCAGCCGAAATGAACTCGCGCATACGCTCATCAATCAGTTTTGTGCCGGAGCCAGAACATGAACCAGAACCCAAGCCAGAACCTCCTCGAGTAATCATCGTCATCGTCCAAACTAAAACACCACATATACACAATCAGCATGTGACTCAAGGGAATTCCACTACACATGCCTCCTTAGAGTTGTCAGGTCTGCTCTTGTCTCAATTACAGGTCATATGCTTCCAATAGTACGGGCCCAATCCTACCTTTCACACCTACCTGTACCTTCCTCAAGTTCAGAATTGATTCCTCTAAGTCACCACAATAAAACCATATACCAATCCTATGCTATACAACATACATATCCTAGGTTCTCCTAGGAATTCTCAACTCCCAACACTTGTAATGCGAAGAATCCTCAATCAACACTGTTGGCTACCTTGTGCATGCAAGTTATACACAAAATAGGATCACATAGACTATCAAATGATGATTCTACCCTAACTCCACAACCAAACAAGGAACATAAAATGAGGCCAAATCGATCATTCTAGGGCAATATAATCTTATTTGTATACAACTTTAAAAGAATACACTTAGCAACTAACTGAGCCAATATCCATTCCATGTAATGTATAGCATCAAGTTCCACTAGGCTATAAGGCATCACGCAAATCAGGCAATTCTATCACATGATTCCTGAAGGTATCCTTAGCCCTAACCTAGCATGCGATTCTCATATCAAGCATACTACTCATAATACATAGGTATGGATAATTTGGGAACCACTTACTTGAGCTCGGATGAGTGCATGCATCGCACCCCTTCTTCTAAATAAAAATCTTTTTAGAAGTTTAACTTCATTTTTCATAAGAAAAATTATCATTTCCTCAGTTTGAGTTTTGATGCACCCGATAGTGTGCCCGAATCCCTAAGACCAAGCCTATAATACCAATTTTTAACAGCCAAAAAACAGTAATAAAAATTTTCATTTTAAAGTATATCAAATAATCCATTAATTGTTTAAAATCAACACAAATTCAAATATTCAAAACATCAGAGTACAATTATTTCAAATGCGGAAATCATGAGGGGAGGATGTTGCGCCATCACGCCGAGACCTTCCCTTTCGAACCGGAAGTACCTGACACCATAAATAAAAACACTAAGCACAAAGTTTAGTGAATTCCTCAAAATAACACATACCCAGAACATAAAAGGCGCAAGGGCTACCCCCATGTAGACCTGGAAAAAATTGACACGTCACGACAACCCGACACGAAATTAGCGGGTTTGGGTAAGCGATTTCGACACGTTTATCTAAACGGGTTGACACGACATGACACGATAATTAAACGGGTAGGGTTAGGTTCAACATTTTCAACTCAAAGATGACTCGAATATGACCCTTTTAATTATATATTTTTTTATAAATTTCATATTTTTATAAATATTTTAAATATTATAGACTTGTAGTGGTCCAAACTCAATAATAAAAAGTAAAATTCAAACTTTCAAAGTGACTTAATTTTACTCTACCTCACTATATATCCCATTTGCCCCCAAACTCTAACTCTTCTTATATTGCTTTCTAAACTTACTATGAATGTTTTTCATTCCACCTCTCAACTCCAACATTTCACTTTTTTCATTTTTTTCCTCCCCTTCTCTTACTTATCAACCTATAAAATGTTTCGACCTGACATGACACAACATATTTACAAGGTCTAAACCTTAACCCGAAACCCGACACGAAATCGACACAAAAATAAACGGGTTGATATGACACGACATGATAACTAAACAGGTCGGGTTAGAGTCAAGCCCTCTCAACCCGTTTAATGTCTTGACACGACACGAACCCAACACGACACGACACGTTTGCTAGGTCTACCCCCATGGTGTTTCCTTGTAATGGCGAGGTCCAAATCCCGGTATTAAATACAAGTGCCTTGGGTTACCCCCATGGTCTTTCCTTGCAATGCCGAGGGCCAAATCCCGGTCTTACATACAAGTGTCAGGGGCCAGATCCTAATCATTCGTATAATTTCCGGGCGCCAGATCCTGGTCTTTTAAAGCAAGCATCACAGAGACAACTTGCATTCCACATAACAAGTAATGGGTTGGCATTGGTGCCTTCGACCCATGGATATAGTGAGAAAACTCACCTCACAGACAGATAAGCAAACTGAATAACACGTCGCTTAGAGATCAATTCTAATAAACACCTTAATAAATTTGATGACATGATCTCAACATATAACTCAAGGCCTTTTTAGAAAAAACCCTAACTTCTTAACCCAATATGACAACTTATACCATGCATTGGAAGAAACCAATGTCCAAGATCACATATATATGACATAACACACCCTAAACATCTGGAAGGACAAATCAAATGTCTTGAAGTATTCCATACTCACAAACATCAAGAATGAGACAAAAAGGTGCCAAATTTAAGCTAAAACTAGATCCAAATGAAATATTCATCAAGGTTGGAGCTTTATAACTCCAAATGATGCATAAAGGGAAGTAAATGTTGGATCCAAGGCCTTGAGTGAAACACCACAACCTCAAGATTCTTCCTTCTTCTCCAAAAGCTCCAATATGACACCAAAAAGGCTCTTCAAGCTTCACAAGGCACTCACACACTTTAGGGTTTCGAAATGAGGAAAGGGGTTGAAGATAAAGGGTGCATGAGGCCATAAAAGGTGCTTAAATAGAGTCTAAACCCTAAAAAGTAGGGTTTTCACCCTGGATACGTACGCCCAACGTACGCACACGAGGTCAAGAAATTACGGAAATGTCATTGGGGACCAATCTTGTAAACAACTCATAACTCAAGGGTCAAAAGGGAATACCTGAAAAATTAGATGTTACACATCATTGCCAAGGTACAAGTCATATAACAATCTAGGGTTTGAATCACCTAATATCACCATTAATTGATGGATTGGAATCATTTAATGATGATTTAACAATCTCATGATGTTTTAGAAGGTAGTTTAACACTCTACAATTCATTTGAACTATAAGAATGAGAATTCCACCATTCAAGATTCGAAAATCAAAATGTTACACCAAAAATGAAAAAAATTTAGTCTAAAATCATGTACAACTATAAACTAAACGCTGGAAAAAACCCTATGTCAATCCGACTTCAAACGAATGAGATATGCATGTTTTAATCTTTTCACAAAAACCAATTTTGGCCCTAAAACCGGTTCCGGTTTCCAACAGCGGTTCTGGTTCTTAAACTTGGTTTACCTAGACCCGAAGGACCCGAAACTCGGATTACCCGGACCCTAGATAAAGACATCCTTAAAACCCGGAACCCGGATCGGTTCTACATATTCTGGTTCGGTTCAATTTTTTTGTTTTAAATCTCATCCCTAATCTTGATGTCTTTTCGTCTTGTCATCAATTTATGCATAACCTAATGCCGACTAACTTGTTGATGTCAAAAGAATATTTCCTGTGAAGAAAGACCATGTCTTTGTTTTATGAAACTCTTTGATACCCTATCACATTTTCAAAATCCAATAATATGGCCAAAGAAATGCCTATTCTCTTTGGTGACATAAAGAAAAAAAGAGCATAGAAAGCTCAAAGCATATATAAATACCTCTTTATGACATCACACACATCAATATTTCTTTACCAGTTCTCGAAGTAAAGTCAACTCCAAGTTACAATAAGTGATGCTACCACCAATCTCCTGTTAAAACAAACGAACAAGCGATTTATATATGTTGGTTTAGATAAAAAAAATGAAAAAGAAAAAGAAAAAGAAAAATAGGACATAGAAGAACGTCAACAACTTATGATATTTGTTGATCTTCCTGCTATTCACATCCCTACCAAGTTTTTGTGTCCAGTCACTATGCTCCTGTTTACTTGTTTACGGAATAGTGTTGCTTGGCCGTAACTCATTCAACTCAATACATGACAATTTAAATTGTAATAAGGTACAACCAAACGAGACACAAATGTGCAAACACAAGCCAATAGATCATAAAGTCACAACTCCACTTCCTTTACCACGACACATATGCTAGTGTCTACCACTAGAAAAAGTAGGGGGTGTGTAAGGGGCGGTTTTGTTTTGTTTTTTTGCTAAACCTTGATCATAACCATTATAAATGGTTAATGCATTTTGATAGCCATTAGGTATTGGTCAATGTTGGTTTTGCTTAACGATTTTTGTCGGTTAATTGTTATGTTTAATGGTTAATATTCGTTAATCATAATGATCGAAAAAGAGATAAAAAAATTGCTATAAAAACTAAAAAACATAAAGTACATTGTTATAAAAAAAAGTGAACGATTCAGCGTTGATAACCTTATTAATATGATAGAAGATTAGGTGTGTCTCATTTAATTCCAAATAATTACCGTTTACATTTTCAATTCCAAATATAATTACATTTCATATATTTATTATTATATTATATTAAAAACATTAGTTAATATTATCGATTCAGTTCGGTTTTTAATGGTTCGGTTTTGGATGAAAACTATAACCGAACCATATGTATTTGATTAATCAAAACAAAAAATCGCACCACCTTTTTTTAGTAATGGTTTGTTAAAATGATTTGATTATTTCAGTTAATTTGCTTTTGGTTTGGTTTTCGGTTAATACACTCACCCTAAAAAGAAGTACCAATAAAAATAAAGCGGTTCAACCGAATACTAATATCCGAAAACAACCATGCTTGCAACAAAACCGCAAAAATATTGTCCGGTTGCCACAAATCACAATCAAAATGTTGAAAACCTCTGCGTATAGAATTAACCGATTGTTGGAATGTTATACTGGTCTAATATGTGTAACGTGAGTTTGTTGCTTGGGTCCTTTGCATCTTCCCATCTTGCATGCCTTCGGCCTCGGTGCGTAGAGGCCTAGGGCCTGATTTGACCAATTCAATAAAATTGTATCTATTGGGCTCGAGGCTTACTTATTATGTTGGTACTTTTAATATTAGCAACATCATCTTTTTAATACTATGTCTATAAATTAAACGTAATTCCTCGAAAATATTTGAAAATTGAAGTGTAAATCATGTTAAGGAAAAATGAGCTATTCATTAACAATTGTTCTCAAATGTTCGCATATAATGAAAAATGATTAATATGTTTTCTCTATATTACACTTGTAATTATTCCTAATTATTTAGATTATTACTGGCATCGCTTTTAAATTGGGTTTGCTCTCGTTTGATTGGATTTAAATTTATTATTTAAAGTAATTATCTTAAGTAAAGGAGAACCGAGTTATTCATGGCATGTGTTGCATGTGGGATGTGGCCTCGCTTGGATGCCAAAACACATGTTATTCTATCATTCATAATTTTTCCCTAATCATAAAAAACTTACCGAATTATTATCATTTTTTATTGAAATTATCATTAAAATATATTTAAACAGTTATAAGTAACAGCGTTATCTCGTGTTAGGGTTTTGTACATCTATCATATAAAATTTATATTTTCGTTAAATGCTTTTTAATACTATAAAAATTCAAAGTATTTAAGTTTTGTTTATATACATCTTCCAAACTTTTAGTTGCTATATGCTTATCATTTTGCCGTCAAATAAAAGCACAAATTATTTTTAGGGATAATAACTTTGTAAGCATAACAACTTTTGTAATTATAGTCGGTAAATTTTTTTTGTAAGCGATCTAACGTACAACTTTATAAATTGGTTAAAAATATTAAAATGATCGGGTGTTAAAATGTTGTCACAAGCATCTTAAGCAATTAAAATTGCAGTGCTTTGTTGCATTATTGGTTACCACAACAAAGCATGGTCGAATCCTCATATACTCAGTGTAATAGTCAATGTCTCTTTGCGTAAGACATATTCTAGTCATAAAGAGAACATGTAAAAAGGGGGATTTTAGATTATTAATTAAAAACTAAACAGCAGTGAAAATAGCTAAATAAAATTCAGTAATAAAATGTGTTATATCTAAGTTGGTGTTGATAACAACTAACAAGCTCTAGTATATTTTTTTTTACCTAGTTAATTAACGAAAATAAGTTCTTCAATTAATCTTAGCTTTTTACTAAGTTAATTAAACAGACTCTTAATCAAATCAAAAAGCAGCATTATGATCTGTGTAAAATAGACAACAATATTCAATATTTCTCACAAGCTCGGAAGCGTAAAAATATGAATTTTTATTTTATATCATAATTAAATTCCAACAGGGAACCAATCAGGTAGTTGTTACTTATTACCATTTGATTAGAACAATTAGTTGATTCTATTAACTGATTAACTAGATTGAGTTAATCCTAAATTAGGTCATTGATGTGTTTTATTTGCTAGTACTAATAATTAATGAACAGCTAACACAACGATCATGCAATTAGTAAACACATAATCAATTAAATATATTCGAACTATGAACGATATGAACTGGTGATTTTTTTAAATGATCATGACAATCAATCTAAGCATAGCATGGATATCTAATGCTCTCTAACACAATCAAGGTCACCGATTAATATTATCAAACCCTAGGCTTATGATCAAAGTCCTAGTCATACAAACCTAATGATCATAGATTTATATGATTCAAGTACATCAAGATAGAATGATCATCTAATGCTAATAATACTCAACAATAAATAATAAAAATCATACTTTAACATGAAAGGTAAAGCAATCAATCGAACACAAGTAAAAACCAAATTTAATTAATTCTACTAACAAAATCAAAGCATATCAACAAGGGTTCATCAACATCTGGTGAAAGTAAATGTTTTTACACCATATTCAGTAAACTAACGCCAAAAAACATCACCAAAAGAATGCAAGACGCGATCATCAAGCAAACCCGAAGTGAAATCACGATACAATAGCGCTTGAATATTCAATTCCTTGCTCCAATTGAATCTCTAGCTTCAAAATCGACCCTTGGAGGGTTTTTCCTCGTGAATAATCACAACCCTAAGGTCTCCACCTCCTGGAAACGACCTAATGTCCTGAATATATATACTTACCAAATTTTGGCCACCATGATGTGGTTAATAGGCACCACGTTGTGGTCTTCATGGATATCCCGTATTCTCCAAGTAGACTCAACGATCATGATGATTACATTTACCACGTCATGGTGGTGATCATCATGTCGTGGTGGGATTTCACATCTTAGCTCAAACACAAAAGTCGGCCAAAATTTTGTCTAGTTTTTAGATCATTTTGAATCGCCTTAATCGGAGTTATGAGTCATGAGATATGGCAAGCATACTGACGAGGGGTCATGTTGTCCAACAACATCCTTTCTGTGTCTTTTTCAGCTCCATTCTCCTCCTTTTGCATCCCACCTCCTATTCTAACTGTAATTGAACATTTTCAAACATATTAAGTATCTATATCTAAAAAGTAAAAATATAACATTTTAATCAAATATATTAAGATAATGGCTTAAAATATATAGTTAAATAAGGTCATATCAATATACCCCACACTTGGCTTTTGCTTTCCCTCAAGTAAAACTGATTTTATTATCATACTATCACATTAAAACCCTAGCTACCAACATCGCCCACGATAATACATTTTGAGCCTCTCCATTACATCAAGACCGCAACACATGTATTTGTGTCAAAATTTTCCTAAGAACTTCCCTAATCCTAAATACTCACAATCTTCATAAACACTTCCCCAATTCTTTTGAACAACCCTCATTTTATGCATCCCTCCGAATATATCCTCAGAAATCTTTCTTAACCTCAATGTAATTTTTGGTTTAAGCCCCAATGATACATATGAAAAAATAACCTAGAAATAAAAAATTACAATAAATAATAACTTGGCAAATTGCCTTATTCTTTAGTCATCGATTTGGAACTTTTCTTCATTATATTTCTTGATCTTTATAGCTTTGTAGACTCTTATTCTTTCAAAATTTTGCAACTTTTTTTTTCTATTTTTTTTCTTTTTATTTTCTTTTCTCACTATTTTTTTCACTCAAAACTAAAAATCCTATAAAAAATATATGCTTAAGCAATGGAACATAACTTCAACCCTTATTGGTTAGAGGTATTAGTCTAAGGTGCAATGACTACATAAGCTTTATTGGACACATTTCTGATACACGATGCAAAACATATTATGGCCCTCAAACTAAGCAAGGTCATGTTTTTGTTTCATGATTTTACTAGGATAGGGAAGCCATAAATACACTATAACATATATTGGCTCAAATAAACATTGAAACTCGTATCAGATCGTCCCACACAATACTAGCAACCTAGATCTCAACAGAACAATATAACAATTTTGTTTTTAACTAGATTCAATTTGTGATTATCATTTCAAATCTTTCTAAATTTTTTTAAAATCCTAGTCATTTTTTCAATTTTTTATCAGTAAGCTTGCATTCCTATATTCGACCCCTACCCCACACTTCAATTATACAATGTCCTCATTGTATAAAAACAATTAAAAGCTTATAAAATAAAAGAGGGAAAAAAGGAACAAACTTGCCTTGGTTATGTAGGAGCGAGATTGGATGACTGTTGTGTTGGATTAGGTGTCTAAGCCCATAACTATAATTGGTATGTACTTGAATTGATAGCAGCACAGTCCTTTTGGGTTGCCCTCAACCTAGCAACTAGACAAGGAAATTATGAAAGGAGAGATATTAATTTATAAGATTAATAAATTAATATAAATGATTTATTAATATGTTAATGGATTAATATATTAATTAGAAATCATTATGTTTAATTAATTGTTAGCCAGAAATTAATCAGAATTAATTTTGGGGTTAAAAGAATTAATTATAAAGTGTAGGGACTAGTTTGCAATTAACTAATAGTTGAGTGGAAGGTTCCAGAACCCCCTTGGAAGGGGGTGGACGAAAACCCTAGGGGAAACCCTAGAGAATTCGTCCAAGGGCTCCAAGATAAGGCCTTGGGTCTTGCTTAGGCCCTAAGCAAAGGATAACTAGGGTTTTCCCTAAACCCTAGTTCCCTCAACTATTTAAGGAGCCTCCTGGCTCACATTTTGGGTACTGATTCTTTGGAAGAATACCCTGGCCGAAATTGCATACTCCCTCTCCTCTCTCTCTCTTCTACTTTCCTTCTTGCTAGTTTGGGTGTGACTCCATTAGAGGCATTACACTTGTGGTGCTAAAGCTTCCAAGAAGATCAAGATCAAGATCAAGGGAATATCAATTGTTTGCTATAACAATTGAAAGGTATGTAAACCCTAAACCCTAGTTTACTATTTTCGATAATAGCCTCTCTCCTCTAGGGTTCTTGTATTGCAATTCAAAGTTGTATGTTCAATAGTTAAAACATAGATCCAAAGTAGGTTGCATGTGAACTTAGGAATTGTTTTCTAGTTTACTTGTTGTACCTAAAACCCATCAGTGGTATCAGAGCCATTGTTGTTTTAAATTGAATTGCTACAATTGTTGAATTGCAAATTAGGGTTTATAGCTATTAAACCCTAAAGGCCAAAATTTTCGATTTCTAGGGTTTTGGATCAAAAGGTTTTTTCGAAAACCCTAGCCTCCAAAGAACCCTAATCGAAATTAGGGTTAGGGTTTTGAAAACCCTAGCCTCCTCCCTTGTAAATTTCGAAATATGCTAGAGGATAACTAGGGTTTCTTGTTTTGGATAATTGTTACTTAATTAGATTAATTGGATAATTATCCTTACCCTATTTTTCGAAATTTAGAGGGATAAGGATTAGGATTAAATTAATGGATTAATTTAATTAGATAATCCTTACAAGATTTAATAATTTGATTAATAGTTAATTAAAAGATAAATATTAAATCTAGTTAATTGGTTTATTTAAATTTAAATTTAATAGCTTAAATTTCGAAATTTATAAACCCTTGAAGTTTTAAAATGTTTTAAAACACACCTTATATATATATTATAATTAAAAGTTTAATATTAGATATGTATAAGAACATGGTCAGTCAAATCGCTAGTATGCCTCATTCACGAAGCTAATCTATAAGGGGGGTATAAGGAAACTGCCTATAAAATGGTAGTTGAATGGGTGTCCACTCTCACCCACCGCTTCCTTGATTAGTGGAGGGTCGTTAGCAGAACGGATTTGATAGGACAACTACTTCTCATTAAAAGTATAATGATATTAAAGAAAGTACTAGAACATTATTTTCAAAATCCCAACTCTAGTTACTTTAGGAAAAATGTGAAAAGTATGCTAATCCATGAAATTGCACATTATGCTTTATTGGTCGTTAGTGGAGCGTGTGTGGTTAACCAACACACTAAAAGGCACTAATAAAGAGTAGTAATGGGTATCTCATAATTGTCATTTTGATGGAGCGTGTGTGGTTTACCAGCACATCAATAGCTAATGATAAAGACAATGAGGTTACCAAGCACATTTGCATGGTTATTCACATCTTGTTTGTGATCCTCGGCATCCCAGTCACAAATAGAAGAGCATAATCTGAGATTAAAACATGCCATTGAATAGTTTCAATGTATCTCAAAAGAATTAGGAATTTCACTTCGTTTGTTTCGTCTAATGGTGGAATTGGTGAATCGTCATTCACCTACCTTTATGAAATTTGCACTTGGATCTCGGCATCCCATTTCTAAGTTGTGAATCTTCATAGTTGGATCCTAACCTTGATATTATATCTTTGGGTTATTCTATTAAGGTATCTTGAAATCTAACTAAAACTTTCTTTCCTTTCAGATGTCTACTCCTGGAAACACTTCTGCTTCGTCCTCCTCCAACCAAAACTTCTCTTTGCTCAATATATGCTCCAAAGTCGTTATGGATGGCTCAAACTATAACGATTGGATGCGCAACATCAAGATGGCTCTTCGTTTCGAGAACAAAGAATATGTTCTTGAAAAGGAGCTCAAAGAGCTTGATGAGAATGAAGCTACTCCTGAAGATCTTGCTGCCTACAAGAAACATTACGATGATGCTACCAAAGTGGCATGCATCATGGTGGCAACTATGTCCCCAGAACTGCAGAGGTACTATGAGGACTACTGGCCTTTCGAGATGAACAAGGACCTTATGGAAAAGTACCATAAGCGAGCTCGTCAAGAAAAGTTCGAAGTAGTCAAGTCACTCATGGCTTGCAAGATGAAGGATGGGGAGTCGGTAGTGTCACATGTGCAAAGAATGCAACGCTACATAGAGCGTTTGGTCAAGCTCAATATTCACTTTGATGAGGAATTGGCCATTGACATGGTCTTGAACTCACTTCCTGAATGTTATGGTCAGTTTATTCTAACTTACCATTTGAACAATACTGAGCAGACCTTGGCCCAATTGCACAACTTGTTGCAGACAGCTGAGGCAGGGATGAAGGGTAAAAGTATACCCTCCACACCTACGAGTGCCCCTGTTTTGGCTATTGGACAGGGAAAGGGGAAAAAGAGGAAAGGTCCTCCCAAGCAAAACTGGAAGAGCAAGGCTCAAGCTGGGACATCTAGTAATGGCCCAAAGGCTAAGCCCAATGGTTCCACTCCCCATGTTTCTGATCCAAAAGAGGCAGTTTGCTTTTACTGCAACCAAAAGGGGCATTGGAAGAGATCTTGCCCACAATATCTGCAAGATATCAAGGATGGCAAAGTGAAGCCATCTTCGGCAGGTATTTACACTATTTCTGCTAATAACTCATTATCTTCTCGTTCATGGGTCCTTGATACAGGATGTGGTTTTCATATCTGTTCTGATTTGCAGGGTCTAAAGGAAAGTGAGGAGATAGAGCGAGGAAGGATAAACCTGATCATGGGAAACAGAAAGTCTTCACCAGTAACCAAGATCGGAGTTTATCAGCTTCTGCTTAGTAATGATGTTAGATTAGATTTAATAAATTGTTGCTATTCATCTGAGATGACGAGAAACATTATTTCATTTCATGCATTGTTCAGACAAGGTTTTACATATTCTTTTAATGATTTGAATGGTTCAATTTCTGTTTATAAGAATGGTGTTTTTATGTTTGAAGCTTTGCCTTGTAATGGTGTGTATGAAACAGTGACTTGTGTTGATAGCCTAGGAAATAGTGTACTTAATATTGACTTGTCTAATAGTGTAGACAAGGCATGCTTGTGGCATTGTCGTCTTGGACACATTAACAAGAAACGCATAGCCCAACTCCAAAAGGATGGAGTGTTGGAATCATTTGACCTAAAATCAAATGATATGTGTGAATCTTGTCTTTTGGGAAAGATGACAAAATCACCATTCACAGGGTCTTGTGAAAGAGGTGAAGGTCTGTTGGATCTCATACACACGGATGTGTGTGGGCCCTTCAGATCAACTACAAGAGATGCTAATCGATTCTATGTGACTTTCACTGACGATTATAGCAGATATGGATATATCTACTTGATCAAGCATAAGTCAGAAACTTTTGAAAAGTTCAAAGAGTTTAAGCATGAAGTCGAAAATCAATTGGGCAGAAAGATAAAGATACTTAGATCCGATAGAGGCGGGGAGTATCTTAGTATCGAGTTTAACGACTATCTGAAAGAATATGGGATAGTCTCACAATTGACTCCTCCTAGGACACCACAGTTAAATGGTGTAGCTGAGAGGCGTAATCGAACCTTGTTAGACATGGTTCGTTCTATGATGAGTCGGGCTTCGCTTCCTATTCACTTCTGGGGGTATGCCTTAGAGACAGCCGCCCACATCCTCAATCTTGTCCCTACAAAGAAGGTTGCCAAAACACCTCACGAAATATGGACAGGGAAAGTTCCCTCGTTAGCACACATTAAAGTCTGGGGTTGTGAAGCTTTCGTAAAACGAGAGACTCACGACAAGCTAGCAGCTAGAAGTGAGAAATGTGTTTTCATTGGTTACCCAAAGCAGTCTTTTGGATATTTGTTCTACAGGCCTAGTGAAAACGTGGTCTTTGTAGCACGAAGAGGAGTCTTTCTTGAAAGAGAGCTCATATTCAAAGTGGACAGTGGGAGCACTATTGACCTTGAAGAAATTCAAGATTCAGCCAATGAAGGAACCTTAGATGACACTAGCACTCAACCAGAGGAAACAGTTCCTGTTGAACCAATTGATAACTCATTACCTCTTAGAAGATCCATTAGGGTGAGTGTGCCACCTGAGTTGTATGGTTTTCATATTACTTCAGATGGTGACACATTCATAAGTGACAGAACACTGGTAAACTTAGATGAACCAGTCACTTATAAGGAAGCAATGGCAGGCCCAGAGGCTTCCAAGTGGAAAGAGGCAATGGACAGCGAGATTAAGTCCATGTATGACAACCAAGTTTGGAATTTGGTTGATAGTGCACCAGGTCGCAAGACAGTTGGGTGCAAATGGATCTTCAAGAAGAAGACAGACATGGATGGGAATGTGCATACATTCAAGGCTCGACTGGTTGCAAAAGGTTTTACTCAAACCCCAGGGGTTGACTATGATGAGACTTTTTCGCCAGTGGCTAAGATTAAATCTATTAGGATATTGCTCGCCATAGCTGCCTTTCATGATTATGAAATCTGGCAGATGGATGTCAAAACTGCTTTCCTTAATGGGAAGTTGGCTGAAGATGTTTACATGAGTCAGCCAGAGGGTTTTGTTGACGCAAAGTTTCCCAATAGAGTGTGCAAGCTTGAGAAATCCATTTATGGATTGAAACAAGCATCTCGCAGTTGGAATCTTTGCTTCCATGAGAAAGTCAAAGAGTTTGGTTTCTCTAGAAGTGAAGATGAGTTCTGTGTGTATATCAAGGCTAGTGGGAGTATAGTAACTTTTCTGGTGTTGTATGTCGATGACATATTACTCATTGGTAACGACGTTCCAACCTTGAAAGAGGTTAAGTCTTGGCTTGGAAAGTGTTTTGCAATGAAAGACCTTGGAGAAGCTGCCTATATTCTTGGGATTAGAATATTGAGAGATAGAAAGAAGAGACTAATTGGACTTAGTCAGAGCACATACTTGGATAAGGTACTAAAGAGGTTTAGTATGGAAAATTCCAAGAAGGGAGAGCTACCTATCCAGAGCAATGCCCGAGTACAGATGTTGAAATAGATGACATGAGTCGTGTACCTTATGCTTCCGCTGTCGGATCGATCATGTACGCTATGACATGTACTCGCCCTGATGTGGCATTTGCTTTGAGCATGGTCAGTCGCTATCAGGGAAACCCAGGTAGAGCTCATTGGATAGTAGTTAAGAATATACTCAAGTATTTGCGAAGGACAAAGGACTGGGTTCTTGTTCTTGGTGGCAGTGATACTTTGAGAGTAGATGGTTACAGTGATGCCAGCTTTCAGACGGATAGAGATAACTTCCGTTCTCAGTCGGGCTGGGTATTTTTACTGAATGGAGGAGCAGTTACTTGGAAGAGTTCCAAGCAAAATACGGTGGCTGATTCTACTTGTGAATCAGAGTACATTGCAGCAAGTGAAGCGTCGAAAGAAGCAGCTTGGTTGAGGAACTTCATCGGGGATCTCGGAGTTGTTCCAACCATCCAGGAGCCTATGGAACTCTTCTGCGATAATGAAGGAGCGGTTGCCTTGACAAAGGAACCGAGAGATCATGGTAAGACCAGACATATCGACAGAAAGTACCATTTCATTAGACATAGAGTTGAAGAAGGCCATCTTATAGTAAAGAGGGTGTCATCTGAAGATAACCCAGCAGATCCCCTCACAAAGGGTCTGAGTAGGGCTAAGCATATTCAGCATGCTCGGAGCATAGGACTGAAAGATGATATTAGTTTTAGTAGTTAGATTAGGTTTTGAAACTTGTAACAAAGTAAATGTAATTGACCTTTGGTGATTAAATAATAAAGTATTATTTATAAGTTTGGCTACTGCCTTTTGTCAATTGTTTATTATTGCGTTTCATTTTTGCATGTTTTACTTCCTGAATAATGAGATTATTCAAACTCCACAGTCGCTCGTACTCTTGGAAGTAAGTAGTGAATTAAGACTGTCATGAATTGGATTGCAGATTGTCTAAGGATAGACATGGCAATAGAATTGCTGCAATGTTCATGAGTACTCAGAAATTGAGATTTGAGTATTGGATAAACCCACGCTCAGAGTATTACTTCATGGAATTCATCACGAGTAATACTGAGACGATAATATCTTATAATCTTGAAACGAAGATATATGAGTTGTAATTTACAAGTCGGTTGTGCATTGGTGATACGAAAACGCATCAGTAACTTGGTGTTATAAAACGTATTGTCATGCATAATTTGATGAGTAAAAGATACAAGCATATGAGTCAACGTTTATTCGTTCCTTTTGCCCTAACAGGAAAAGCGATATCTGTGGGCCCCTCGATGATTTGGTGTTGACTTATATGCTGGGCCCAGCCAGGACTAAATTGATGTGTTCGATTAGAAGTCCTACATCATCACAAATCAGGAATCGGGAAACATAGATTCTGGACAAACAGATTGATTACATTCCATGTCTTTTGTCTGGGGATATCAAGTAGAACGAAGGGTTATATGATCACTTATCTTAGGACACGTAACTGACTGGGTCAGAGTTCGGCAGCAGCTTTTGGAAGCTACAATTTGCTGGTCAAATTTAGAAGGCATACTAGCAATTATAGTTACAGACTTATCCAAGTGGGAGACTGTTGGATTAGGTGTCTAAGCCCATAACTATAATTGGTATGTACTTGAATTGATAGCAGCACAGTCCTTTTGGGTTGCCCTCAACCTAGCAACTAGACAAGGAAATTATGAAAGGAGAGATATTAATTTATAAGATTAATAAATTAATATAAATGATTTATTAATATGTTAATGGATTAATATATTAATTAGAAATCATTATGTTTAATTAATTGTTAGCCAGAAATTAATCAGAATTAATTTTGGGGTTAAAAGAATTAATTATAAAGTGTAGGGACTAGTTTGCAATTAACTAATAGTTGAGTGGAAGGTTCCAGAACCCCCTTGGAAGGGGGTGGACGAAAACCCTAGGGGAAACCCTAGAGAATTCGTCCAAGGGCTCCAAGATAAGGCCTTGGGTCTTGCTTAGGCCCTAAGCAAAGGATAACTAGGGTTTTCCCTAAACCCTAGTTCCCTCAACTATTTAAGGAGCCTCCTGGCTCACATTTTGGGTACTGATTCTTTGGAAGAATACCCTGGCCGAAATTGCATACTCCCTCTCCTCTCTCTCTCTTCTACTTTCCTTCTTGCTAGTTTGGGTGTGACTCCATTAGAGGCATTACACTTGTGGTGCTAAAGCTTCCAAGAAGATCAAGATCAAGATCAAGGGAATATCAATTGTTTGCTATAACAATTGAAAGGTATGTAAACCCTAAACCCTAGTTTACTATTTTCGATAATAGCCTCTCTCCTCTAGGGTTCTTGTATTGCAATTCAAAGTTGTATGTTCAATAGTTAAAACATAGATCCAAAGTAGGTTGCATGTGAACTTAGGAATTGTTTTCTAGTTTACTTGTTGTACCTAAAACCCATCATGTTGTGGGTTGCTTATCAATACTAATCTTGACTTTGTCTGGTGGAACACTCCAGAATCTGAACATCCTTGCTGAAATAATGGACTCTTCGCATCAAGGTAGGTGGACAACTAATCTTTATAGCTCGACATTCGTACAGGGGCATTGCTACGTCGTGGAAAGTTGTTGGCCATGGCGTGGTCCCTATAAAATCTAAAGCTCACGACAAAGTCTTTGCCACGATGCATAGTGAGAATTGGTGCGTCACTATCTTCAAATGTCAGGAAAGTAATCGCGATGCAATTAAAAGTCAGGTCTCGAGGTAGCTAGGCTCATGTCGCATCTTCATGAAAACTCCTAATTCTTCATCGTTGAATGAATCTACTAGTCTCAAAGTAGCTAATATCTCGACCGGTCCCTCGTATCAATTTATTCTCATATATAGCATTGATAGCACAAAAGACTCCTCAGTTTTAGCTCCATGTCGAATGTATACCCCACACATATTTGTGTGTCACACTTCCTGTCTTCTTCTCGTAATACTCTACCTCACGCTTGCATTTTTGCCCATCGTCAATTTCTTAGCTAAAAATTCTATTGCAACAAAAATAAGAATGATCAAAAGCACTTTTATTCAAAAATAAAATTAAAACTAAAAATTAAAAATAAAAACTAAAACTAAAACGAAAAGATAATGCAAATTAATTTAAAATTCGGGTTGCTTCCCGATAAGCGCAACTTTTTGTGCGAGTCTTGAGCTGGACTCTCAACTTAATAAACTTCTAATAAAATCGATGTAAATCCATTTGTTGCATTAAATTTTCTTTTTGGACCAATTTGTAAGATTTGACTTTTTGTTTAGAAAATAGGTCGGCCGAGCTTGAATCCATAAAACCCCAAAATTTTGACAAATGTCAAAACCGGTTGGACACTCATCAGAAGTGGATTGCACATCAGAACCTTCTCCAAAGTTGGAATTGTCACCCCCATGCTTCGAAACAAAAACCAGAAAAAATAGGGGCCCAGGTCGTGGTAATAGTCGCACAACAACGTAGTTCCGGCTTTCCAACTTATTCTAGTTCTTCATCTAAGTCTTCAGCTAGCAACCTCTCCAGCTCCTCCAAATCTCTTTCTAGTCAAATAGATCATCAAGTGCATGCAACTCACGCTCAAGAATAGCATCAAGAGTATTCATTTAAAAATAAAAATAAAAACTAACAACAAAACTATAAACAAAATTTAATCATCAAATACAAAAATCTGAACTAAATGCAAACCGTTCCCCGGCGACAAAGCCAATAACTTGATGTGTTTTATTTGCACTAGTTGTTTATTTATAAAGTCCTATCTAATCTTAACTAGTCTTAAAGACAAATAGGCAGTGTACGTAATCACAAAGTAATATAGTTGAAGGTAAGAAAATGTGTCGAACACGCGGAGCGTGATGGTTTAGATCAAATAATTCAAATGTTAATTAAATTAATAATAGTAAAGTAAAAGGTGGGTTTTTTGTAAACTAATTTAAACTAATTTTAACGCTTAATTAATCAACGAAACTAAATAACTAAATGGAAACAATAAATAAAAAGTACTTCCACTAGAACAAGAATCTCCCAAGTTTTTATGTTTGATTTATTAGAAGTGTTAAGGATTAATGAATTGATTGCCGACTTGTAATATGACTAGTTATCTTGATCGGATTTCCTAGTACTAATAATTTATGAACAGTTAACACAATGATCATGCAATTAGTAAACATATAATTAATTAATTATATTCAAAATATGAACGATATGATCTAGTGATTTCTTGTCAATGATCATGAAAATCAATCTAAGCATAGCATAGATATCTAATGCTATCTAACACAATCAAGATCACCGATTAATATTATCTAACCCTAGGCTTATGATCAAAGTCCTAGTCATACAAACCTAATGACCATAGATTCATATGATTCAAGTACATCAAGATAGAATGATCAGATAATCCTAATAATACACAACAATTAACAATAAAAATCATAACTTTAATGTGAAAGGTAAAGCAATCAATCGAATACAAATAAAAACCAAATTTAATTAAACCTACTAACGAAATAAAAGCATGTTAATAAGGGTTCATCAACATCTAGTGAATGTAAAGGTTTTTACATCGTATTCAGTAAAGTAAAGCAATAAACATCACTGAAAGAATGCAAGACACGATCATCAAGCCAACCCAAAGTGAAATCTCGATACAATAGCGCTTGAATCTTTAATTCCTTGCTCCAATTGAATGTCTAGCTTCAAAATCGACCCTTAGAGGGGTTTTCCTCGTGAATAATCGCAGCCCTAAGGCCTCCACCTCCTGGAAATGACCTAATGTATGGAATATATATACTTACCAAACTCTGGAGACCATAAAGTGGTTAAGAGGAACCACATCGCAGTCTTCATGTATATCCCGTATTCTCTAAGTTAGCATAAAGATCGTGAAGATTCCATTTACCACGTTGTGGTGGTGATCTCCACATCGTGGTGATTGGATTTCACATTTTGGCACAAACACGAAAGTTATCCGAAATTTTGTCTTGTTTTCAGATCATTTTAAATCGCCTTAATCGGTGTTACGAGTCATGATATATTGCTAAAATACCGACAAGGGGTTAAGTTGTCCACCAACATCCTTTCTGTGTCTTTTTCAGCTCCATTCTCTTCCTTTTGCATCCCAGCTCCCATTTTAACTGTAATTAAACATTTTCAAGCACACTGAGTATCATATATCCAAAATATAACATTTTAATCAAATATATTAATATAATGTCCTAAAATATATAGTTAAATAAGGTCATATAGGTGATCAAGCTAAAAAGAATTAAAATCAAATATTCATTATGCACAAAACTGAAATATCTAGATAGAATCGCAAATCAAAAACCCAGTTTAAGGACTGATTACATAAAAACTACTAATCTATGAAGAACTGAAATCTATGGTTTAGACAGACATGACTAAAATCTGATCAAAACCAATGAAAAAAGACATTAAACTACTAAATCTTACTAACTGAATGGTTAAGATGATCCACAACCTTCAGATCGTCAGAAAGTGATTAAAAAGTACAAAAAAATCACCTTCAAAAGTTGTTTTCAGTGTCTAGGACCATCTAGGGTTCTAATTGATGAGAGAGGCAGCCTTTCTATACGAGCCAGCAACAAAGAACATGATTTTTTTAAAAATGCGATAGCATTTTTCCTTCAAAGTACCGAAAATTTCTTTTTTCTCATTTAATGAAGTAAGATGTTATTTTATACACTTCTCTCACATCGAACATAAAATGTGATCGCTTTTTTATGGGAACGACAATAGCATTTTTATCCAAATTCCTCATATTGAGTTTTTGGTCAAGCAAATCCTCGAAGCACAAATGCGATCGCATTTTGGTAAGAAGCACAATCATATTTTTTCATAAAACGCGCGTTCCAGACGCGAATTGTTTAGTTTTAGCAAACCCAACGCCGGTTCCAGCTATCATCAGTGTTTTAGCACCATTAAACTCCTATAATGCATCCAAGGTGCTTCCAAATCTCCGCTGCACTAGAAATATATGAAAACGACATAAAAACTTGTGTAGTACTGGAATTCTGACAATAAACATGAGCGGAACATTATTATACTAATGCACATGAAGAAGCATAAAATAAGATGCAAAATGATAATGCAAAACTACCCTAAAAGATGCATATAATGGAATCTATCAAATATCCCCAAGCTTAAACCTTACCTGCCCCAGGTAATAAAAAGATTAAACATTATGAACAAAATGAAAAGATGTAGATGTCCTAAAATGAAAATAGAATAAAACTAAAATAAATTTAATTAAAGAAGCTAAAAACTTCACTCTTTTTTTCACATTATTAGACTCCACACCGAGGAAGCTCGAATGAAATCACCATCTAGACAACAACCTCAATACCTTTATTACAGTTTCAGAACTCATGTAACATCCCAAAATCTCAATAAATTTTTATCATTTTTAATTAAAGAAAAATCATTGTTTTCAATCAAACCTAACTCATAAGAATCCAAAATCAAGTACAAATTTTCCCGAAATCAATGTATCATAACATCTCCAAAACATATCACGAAGGATATGTACGATCACGTCTTTGCTTTTCCCCAATCATCTGACGTACCTGAAACATAAAGCTTAAACTGTAAGCCAAAGCTTAGTGAGTTCCACCAAAGTACCACACACAACCAATACAAATAACAACATGCATATATGAGCCTCCTGCTTGACTGGACTGCCTCTCAAGGCCCATAGCCTATCTGGACCGCTCTTCGGGCCTTCGGTCTGACTGGACCGCCTTGCAGGCCTTCAGTCTATCCGGACCACCCTAGGTATCTTGGCCTTTAACACAAAGCAGGACCGTCTCAACCCAACAAACCATACATGTCGACATATACAATAACAATCAATAATCAACAACATAATTAATCATACATATCTACCAATCTAACGTATACTCAGAGAATACAGGTAATCATACTGACCTAGCAACCTAAAACATACTCAACATAACATCAATCCAATATAACGGGATCCATAGTCCAGTGGGCCGACATTGGTGCCTTCGACCCACAAGTATAGTGAGGAAAACTCACCTCATGGCCTGAAAAGATAGCAGAAAACAATGTTGCTCCAAATGCCAACTCTACAGGTACCCTATACGACAAACAATGACATAGTCTCAAACTATTGCTCAAAATACCCAAAATATCCCTAGGTCAAACTTGGTCAAAATACTAATCAAGGTCAAGGTCAAAAAGACAGGATTTCCATTTGGGCTGAGTACGCCCTGCGTACTCCCCTCAACGCCTAGCGTAGAGGGTGCCCTTCCAAAGCGTGGGTTCGAACCTTGGTACATGCATCGTACCTCCAGGTAAACCCACCGTACCATAGCTAAATCCTAACTTTTACATTAAGTTCTTATTTCGTGAATCCAAAGCACCAAACTTCATATCCAGGTTAAAAGGGACGTCATAATGGATAAAGTCTCTGACTTTATCCATTTGCATGAATATAAGAGGGTAAAAACTAAAACGCTTTGTCCAAAAGTCATCCAAAGTCCCAATATTCTTGCATGGATCAATGAGAGTGTTCAAGCTCTCATTTTTATTAATCTATGAGCTCAAAACTAGAAGAAACTACATTTTGGAGTAGCTCAAACTACATTAGACAAAACTGTGGGACCAAAAATGCATACAAACTCTAGACTAACAAGATCTAAGCAAATAACACATCAAGATCCCAACTTTATACCTCCAAATGATGCTTGAGGGAAGGATACTTCTTGATCCAAGATGCCTTGAGCTTCCAAGTTGATTTCACTTTGTTTTTCTTCCTTTAAGATCACTAAAAGCACACCTTCAAGCTCAAAATGATCACACAATAAATTAGGTTTGCAAGGGACAATTTGGGAGATAGAGGCTGATGAGGAAAGATGAATTAAAGAGATAATTTTTTTTTTAAATAGGGCTCAAACCCTCTAAATTAGGGTTTGACACCCAGTCATGTACACCCTGCGTATGTTGAGTACGCTCAGCGTACTTGAAAAAAACACACGACCTCACTTAGTAGGCCAAGGGACCAAACTTGCAATGTAATTTCATTCTAAGGATACAAACGGAAAATATATGGATCAAGGTGTTACAACTCATATTTAATAAGGCAAACCAACCCTTGAGTAAATAACTTTTACGTTGATTTTAATTTGTGAAAACATTGTATTTTTAAAAATAATTTCACGAAAATACGTTTATAAAAACTTAACCTGACCGACCCCTCTCTTTTTCTGAACTCGTCCATTTCACCATGTAAGCTACATTATGGACAGAAAATCCAAGCTTACCAATGTGATTCCACTATCGAGAGACATAACTCGCTATACCACACAACTTCTTTGTCTTGACCAACTCTTTAGATTTAACTTTGCTTGGTTGTTGATTTCGACTTGAACTTGACTTGGATTTAACTTTGAATTTCACATTTCTTCAAGTTGCTTGATGTCCCATTTCTAACAAGTACATTGATTGGGAGCAGATTTCACTTTGTAGCCCACCATATCTTCAATACTTCAAAAATAATAATTAATTGTGTGGATATAACAAGAGTTCCCTCTTAACCTTAAAAGGCAAAGAAACTATATGGTTCAGTACTACAAGGAAAGAAAAAGGTTATTCAATCAATGTTCTTTTTTAGGCATTAAAGGAAATTATTTTTATAACACTGATCAATTTTCCATTATATACTTCCATTGTAAAAATTATTCGACTCTTATATTGGTTCGAATTGCGTAAAAATTCAAAATACTTTCTAATTTTGAAAAGATAATAATTATTTTTAGTTGTAATGAAACAATTATTTTCGGTTCCTATCATACTTCATCTTTACAAAGCTATCGGATGTAAAGAATGTCCCCATCTCATGTACCTTTTCCAAAAACAATTCATTTTTTTACTGTTGAATTTTTATATTTATGAAGAAAATAAGCTAACAACAAAAATCTTTTTGGGTTTTTTTTATCTTGAAACAGAAAATAAAAATATTTTTGGAATTTTTGAATTTTTTATATGCAAATGCAATGCAAAAAGGAAAATTGAAAATTTTAATTGAATTTTTTTTTAAAATTTTTAACAAGAAATGCAAAATTTTGACACTAACCCTCTCCTCAAGTTTAAAATCATGCATTGTCCTCAATGTTCAAAGAAGAAAGAACAGCTCAATAAAGAATATAAAAACAAAAAGGTTACAACTAGGAAAGAATGTACCTGATATGTTTGTAGAAAAATTTGATTTTAATGAAGTTGTTGGCGAAAAATCTGATTTTAAACAACATAGAAGATCCTCTGGTTTCCCCAATCTTACTTGGAATTGCGACCACTCCTTATTGAAAGAAGAAAAATAAACTACGTATCGGGTTGCCTCCCGGAAAGCTGCCCTTTTTTAAGTTGTAACGTCCGCAGATTTGGGCTAGACAATTAAAATATAATAAGCGATAAAAACGATAATTTATAGAAGGTTATTTAAGATAAATAACCTTAACCAAACTTATAGTATATGTGACAAGGATCTCGTACATTTAAAAAAACGCTAAAAACCGACTACGTATGAAGAAGATATACTTGTTTGAAGTTTCACGATTAAACCGACACAGCTCTACCTATCGTAAAAAGTGAAATTTTGATAAATTAACTTTTAGCCTAATTAATTTTAACGAAATTTCTAGTAATCGCAAAACAAAGAGCGTGTATATAAAGAACGTCCAAATCTGACTTCATATGAGGAAGTTATGATTTTTCAAAGTCTCAGCTCAACAGTATATGAAACAGAAACTTAAATTAAGATCGATCGATTGTTAAGAAAGACAATCTAAACGAGAGTTGAAGATCTCATCAATGCCTATCCGTCGATATAAAGACAGTCGAGAAAGGATATCGTATGAGAGAGTTTGTACTTTAACAGTCTAAGCCTATAAAAATATAACTTCAAAAATAAATTGAACATTAGTCGATGGAGGTCAAATGAAAGTTGTAGATCTCATTGATAACAACGTGTGGATAAAAAGAATGCTTAAAACGGAGCTTATATGGAGAAGATGCGAATTTTTGAATATGTCTAAAAAGTTTGTGCGCACCGACAAGGTGCACGACGCACACTGACAAGCTGAGACAACCCCACCTATTAGCCGCCACATGTCATGAAACGACTGAAGCCATATTACCTGCCCCGACTAGGTGCACAAACCTGGTGTGTGACGTGCAGTCCAAATTCTCAGCTTATAAATAGAGAAGCACCCCCTCCCATTTGTTCCTCACACCACCAGAGCCTTTCTCTATAAACTCCTTCTATAAATCTCAAAAAAATCTAGTATTTAGGGTATTTCAATTAACTCGAAGGTCTCTAGAATCTCGACAAGTAGAAGATCTCAATTCGGGATTCTGCTAGTACAATTTCTAAAGTTTTGTCAGGAAAATCTCTATAAGTTAAGCTACAATTATTTTATTTCAAGGGTATCTTATATTTATAGTCACAGTCATTATTATGAACCTATAAATAAGACTTATCAGTGATTCCAAGTAATTATACTGATTGATCTACTTATCGGAGGGATGTCTAGGCTGGATTTAGTGAGGTGTTTAAAGTGAGATTTCCAAACAGTATACTCTATACACCAAACGGACCCTACCTCCGATATGATCCTACCTGGCTGTTCCTTACATCATAGATATTGATGTAGACATTGGGATTAGTGAGGAATTTAGACTATCATTAGTTTCCATGAATATTAGACTAAGACTTAATGACATGCATCCTTAGGTAACGTCAAACGAAACATCAAGGTGTTTAGCAGAGTACTGCCAAATTCTCCAATGACCCATATAAGTCAGGTAAGTGCATAGAACCTTTCATGAACATGATTTTAATACAAGAACTAATTGAGGTATTAAACATCTGTTAAAAAGTTTATATGTGAGCTATATGTTTATTTCTTGGATTATGTGTTAGGAATGTATTCGATGATATACATACTATTATGAGATAATAATAATAGAAGTATTATTAAGAGGAAGATAAAAGTATATCAATACCTAAATACTCTGTGTTAAAAATATACTCTAAATTAGGATAGTGTTGTCTAAACAAAATTAGTATTGGGAGTGTAGTAGTTTTGCCCATTAATAACGTAGGACTTAGTATAGATACCTAGTTTAATTAAGTTTTATATTGGGTAGTCTCATTCGGAATATGTGTGTGTAAGTTAGGAACGAAGAGTAGAATTCTATTCCTTGACACTTTCAGGTGTTGATGGTACGAAAATATGTATAAGAGTACAAATCGTATTCTTTTTTGGATGACCAGAATTTGTGGGTCTAGATCTACAAACTATAATGATATGCTTGGTCATCTCCCTGAGTAAGATGATAACACTTGATCATTCTATATGATCTTGTGAATTACGTTGCTAGTGTGGGTTCATAACCTATAAACGTAGATGAAATATGATATCATATTCATCAAACACTATGATGACACGAGTGCCTTTTTTACTTCACCAACCAAGGAAGCACCTAGCAGTGTAGTCAAGTCGTTTCTAAACGATTTATCATCCTGATAATCGTGGACTATGGTCTGAATGGATCGATTGGGGTGGGTATGTATAAGAATGAGGTTTTATAGATATCCAAATTGGAAATATATCTATATATTGTTTGGTAAAGGTTGGTTTTGCAGGATTAAGAAATATATATATATATATATATATATATATATATATATAACATTGTGTGATTGAAATCCATATGTATCTCACCAGGTTTACCAACCCGACCCACTCAGTTTGTATGCATCATAGGTATCAAGACTTAAAGTGATTAAGAGAAAGCCTGTAATGGTGTTCAGGACCATTAGGTCTTTACACTATAACTTATGTATCTGTATTAATTATGACATTCTTAGGATTTTATTTGAGACAATTTTGTATTTAAAAGATTTTTATATACTAGGATTTTCCGCAAATAAACTATCATGATTTTTAAAGTGTAAAAAAAATAATTCTTTTTGGTTCTGAAAAGTGGAGGATATCACAAAAGTCATTGGCTTGATCGTGCCCGACCAGATTTGTTAACTAGTGAATGTGGGGCTCCTCTTCAACTCAACTCTTTTCTTTCTAATTCCAAATCCCTTTAGATATGGAAAAGATTTCAGATCTAGTACGTGCACAAAAGACTGAAAAATTTCAAGATTTTTATTAGATGAAACATTCTTCTTAAGTCTTTTGATTCTTTTTCTTTTTCTGGTCTTCTTTCTAAAAATCTCCTCCTTTTCTCACTCCTCAAGCTTTTTCCTTTTCGACTTCTTTTCAGGATCCCCCTTCTCTCCTCTTCCCCAAGCTTAGCTTTTTCTGTCAACTTTATTTCATCCCCTTTAGCATAAATCATATTCACTTTCACCTCCCCAAGCTTAATTTGTTTCAGCTCCTTTGATACATCATCAGATAATTTTTTGTCTAAAAATATTTCTTGCAAAAAATCATTAGAAAACTCACAGCAGTCCTCAGATAAATGATTGTTGGTACCTAAAAATTTGAAAAAAAGATTATTAGTTGGAATATCAACATTATTTATTTTGAAGTTCACCACATCACCATCAAATTCCACAAAGAGTGTACCAACAAAAACCTCAATTTTTGTTTTAGTAGTTTTCGTAAAAGGACTTCCTAAAATAATTTAGTTTTTATCCGATACGTCAAAATTACCCATGTCCAAGATGTAAAATCAGCAGGAAAAATTAGTTCATTCACTTGGACAAGAACATCCTCCAATACACCTTTTGGGTGTACTGTTGAGTCATTAGCCAACTGAATGATATTCCTAATCTTTTGTAAAGATCCCAATGTAAAATTTTTAAAATAGAAAATGGAAGGACATTGCCTGAAGCACCTAAGTCAAGCATGAATTTTGAAAAATTTAGGTTTTCCAATTTACAAGGAATTGAGAAAAGTCTCCGATCCTTGCACTTTGGGGGTAAGCCTTTTTGCAAAATAGCATAAATGTTTTCGCTAGCTTTTATTATTTGATTAGGTTTTTGCTTTTTCTTTTAAACACATAATTCTTTTAAAAACTTAGCATAACAAGGTATTTGCTTAATAATATCAAATAAAGGAATATTTACCTCCACTTTATGAAAGGTGTCCATGTTTTCCTCGTCCTCTCGTTTACGCTTTGGCTTGTACATCTTTAGCTTCTTTTTTACCCAAAATCTCTTCCCCAAGATAGTCCTCAGCCACACTTTCTTCTTTTTCAATTTCATATTCACTCTGATCCCTATAATTTTTACCAATTCTAAAGGAAATTGCACTCATATTGTGCTTTGGGTTGTGTTCAGTTTGTGCTGCTAATTTCCCTTAAGGCTACATTTGACCCACATAAGTGGCAAGTTGAGATATCTCCTGCTCTAGATTTTTAATGCTTGCTCTAGTTTCGTTCTGGAACGTGTGAGTGCTAGTGGCTAAAATTTTAACTATGTCTTCCAAGGCCACGCTGGAGGTGCTAGATTGTTGCTAATTCGAATTCTGATGGTGAAACTATTGTTGTTGATAATTTTGTTGGTGCAAATTCTGATAATTAGGCGGCTGAAGTCGATTCTGCTAAAATTTGAACTGTTGAAAACCCGACGGGTGCAGAAACTGTTGTCTTTGCCGATAATTGTTGTTCTGATAAAATTTTGGAGGTTGATTAAAATTTTTCTGTTGCTGGTATCCTCGGACAACTTTCACTGGAGCAACATTCTCTTGCAGTAGTTTAAACATATCAGTAGGATGTTTAGTATTCAGACAAATTCTACACTGTTTTTTTGCAATCACGATCCCTTTTTTTTTTTTTGCAACAACACTGCCTTCGCCAGTTAAGAAATATGCACTTCTATATGTTGTGAGCTAACTTTTTTGACACCCATTGGCTGGTTAACATACCATTCGTCTTCTTTTGGTGTCATATCGCCTAAAGATCCGCCGCTTGAAGCATTTATCAACCGCCTCTCCATAGGTGTCATACCTTCACAAAATACAATTATAGAGGTGGCAATTGTTGATTCTGTGTTGTGGGCACCGAACAAGTAGCATTTTGAAGCGCTCCCACTATGCATGCAAAGCTTCTCTTCTTCCTTATTTGATACCAAGGATCTCATGAAGAAGGCTCGAAACTCGCATTTCTGGAAAATATTTTTCTGAGAACAATTTCGTAATTTTAGTCCACGTGGTTATCGACCCGTATGGGAGCTCGTAAAACAATTATCTTGCTGAGTCATGAAATGAAAAATGGAATGCCCTCAGCTTTATCCGATCTTATGTTATGGCATGTGGCTTCATTCCTGAACATACCACATGAAATTTCTTGAGGAATTTATGTTGGTCATCGTTTTTGAGGCCTTTAAACGTGGGAAGGAGGTGAATCAGCCCAGATTTCAACTCTAAAGTTTTGGTTTCAGAAAATGTAATGCGGATAGGTTGTTGAGTAATCTCTTGGGCAGCCCATTGTATGAGGGTTTTCTCTTCGCCCTCTCCGTTATTCATGGCTGATTTTGGGGAGTCGGCTTCTGACGGTTCGGGTGTTTCTAATTTTTTAGAGGTTGTTGGCAAGTAAATTTTATATGGACTTTGGGAAGGTGAGGATGGGGGTCCTTTCGGGAACGACGAGATGGTGATTTTTCGTTCGTTCAACAAGGGACTACGTTGCGGTGTCGTGATTTCTAGTGGTATGGAAGTTGATGGATTTGAGGAATCCATTTGTTGCTTCTGAAGTTTTGTTTGCTTCTTCTGCTTCCTCGTTGTTTTCTCAATTTCATGGATCGAAGACTCGAGTTGTACTTGTATGAAAATATATTTCCATAAAATAGTTAGTAGCACCGTGTCTCCGACAACGACATCAATTTGTTAAAACGTTGTCGCGAGCGTCTTAAGCAAATAAATTTTCATTGCTTGATTGCACTATTAGGTATTACAAGGAATCATGGTCGAATCCTTAGGGACACAACCTAATATAAGGCATATTCTAGTTATGAACAGAACATGTAAAAAGGGGATCTTAGATTATTAAATAAAAACTGAACAACAGTAAAAATAATTCAATGAGATTCAGTAATAAAAAGCAAATTATATTCTGTTGCGATTTTCCTAATCATGCAATCAAAACAAACCTGGATATTTAAAATGTATTCTATCTAAGCTAGTACCTAGAACAACTAACAAGCTCTAGTATATTCTTTTTTACACAGTTAATTAACCAAAACAAGCTCTTCAGTTAATCCTAACTTTTTACTAACTTAATTAATGTTCTTAATCAAATCCGAAAAGCAACATTATCATCTATGTAAAATTCCCAGCAATATTCAATATTTCTCACAAGCTCGAAATCCTAAAAATATGAAATTTCAGTTTATAATAAAATTAAATCCTAACATGGAACCAATTTGATACTTATTACTTATTACTAGTTGATTAGAACAACTATAAATTCCATTAATTGATTAAACAGATTGATTTAATCCTAAATTAGGTTATCAGGCTAAAAAGAACTATAATCAAACATTCATTAAGCATAAAACTGAAATATCTAGATAGAATCACTAATCAAAACCCAGGTTTAATGATTTATTACATGAAAAGTACTAATCTATGTAGAACTGAAATCTAGGGTTTAGCCATACATGGCTAAAATCTGATCAAAACTAATCAAAAGGGACATTAAACTACTAAATCTTACTAAATTGAATGATTGAGATGATGCACAACCTTCAAATCTTCAGAAAGTGATGAAAAATTGTAGAAAATCGCATTCAGAAGTCGTTTTCGTTGTCTAGGAACGTCTAGGGTTCTAACTAATCAATGAGGCAACCTTTATATACGAGCCAACAAAAAAGTGTGATTTAAAAAAAATTATGATCGCCTTATTGGGAAAAATGCGATCACATTTCCATTCAAAGTTTTGAAAAATTTCTGTTTTTCACATTTAATGAAGTACGATGCTATTTTGGACACTTTTCTCACATCAAAAAGAAAATGCAATCACAGTTTTAAGGGAACCACAGTCACATTATTTATACTAATGCACATGAAAAAACATAAAATATGATGCAAAATGCTAATAAAAACTACACTAAAAGATACAGAAAATGGCATCTATCACCGGGTATAGCGGATTTAATATGACCGAGTATAGTAGATTTTTCCAGTCATATTGGTATTTTTCAAACAGTTTGAACAAATTGAGGGGTAGATGTCACACCCCGCTAAAGCGGAAATACAGGGCGTGACAGTACAAAGGGTTTCATAGCAAAAGATAAAGACAACATCAACCATAGTATTAAAAAGCATTACAAATTTACAATGGGTTTGAACAACTTTTAAAAGAAATTACAATGTGAGTTGAAATACAACACATGCAAATTCTCCTAAAAGTGATGTGTCCCTAAGTGCCACTTACTCGATGATTCCTGAAAAAGCATGTAAAACGAGCGTCAACTATAAAATATTTGGTGAGTACTCACATGTTTATAACATAATACAGTTTGAAATCATGATAATCAGAATATTGATAACAGTTTTCAAAAACAATGTTCATTTTTAAAATAAGTAAATAAGTTTTCATGAATAGAAGTTCGTTGCTAAAGCGAGTAATAAAGTTTCCATAGATACAAATATATTGTAAAAATGAATAAATAAGTTTGCATAAACAAAGTTCGTTGTCATCATGAGAGATAAAGTATGTTGCCCAAATGAGATGCAACATTCATATTCTCATAAACGAGTAACAAGTTTCATTGCTATAATGAGCAACCAAGTTCGTTGCTAAGACAAGTAAATAAGTTTCCAATAATAAAAGTTCGTTGCTATAATAAGTAAGCTAGTTTCGTTGATAAAATGACTATACAAGTTTCGTTGCTCAAATGAGTATACGAGTTTTGTTGATAAAATGAGTATGCAAGTTTCGTTGATAAAATGAGTATACAAGTTTCATCGCTAAAATGAGTTTACAAGTTTCGTTGATAAAATGAGTATACAAGTTTCATCACTAAAACGAGCATACAAGTTTCATTTCTCAAATGAGTATACAAGTTTCGTTGCTCAAATGAGTATACAAGTTTTGTTGCTCAAATGAGTATACAAGTTTCGTTGCTAAAATGTGATGTAAGATTTGTATGTGCATCAAGTTTCCCTTCATGAGTTCACAACCCAAGCCTAATGACTGAATAGTGCCCTATTGACTACTATGTGTATCGCAAACATAAAGAATAAAATGGTAAAATGCACTCAAGCGAATCGTGCGAGTGAGGAGTTGTCTACCTCCTGATAGAGCTATCAATAATAACCATAGGCTGAAAAGAGTTAATGAGTTGTGTCGAATGATTCCAGGGACTTAACCATGATACAGTCGTCATGAATTAAAGTAACATACACATAGATACAAAATATAGCAACCAAGTTTCATACGAGTCAAAATAAATACAATGAACATAAATAGTTTCAGACATGCTTTTCCACCCCAAAACATTTAAAAACCGAAAATAGGGGGAGTCGTGAATACTCACAATGCATTGAGATGATGCAAATGATGCCTTGATCTAAGTTCCACTTGTACCACTACCGAATCCTACAATAATGGTATATGCTAGTGAGTTTCGAATCGAAATCTAATGCTAATATACTAAATTCTACTTATAGAGAAATGCCAAATTTTTGTTCTAATATTGGTTTTATATTAAATGGGTATCAATTTTTCTGAAATGGTGACATTTTATAACTCATGTGATTAAGATAATTTTGGATATTATTTTCCAGATTTTTGTAATATTAATTGAGGGTATTTTAACACATTTAAAAGTGTTTTAAACACCTAAAAATCCAAAAATATTATCAAACAGATTCCAAAATTCATCAAATTTTACATTTTCGTTCCAAATCCAGTAGAGGTCTTTTATAAATTTCCCTGGAATTTTTGATGTGATTACTATTTTTCCAGATTTTTAAGCATTCATAACAATATAAATTCGTGAAAAATGGTATCCAGATGATAAAAATTCCCAACATTTTTATAATACTGCAATTAAACATACTTAAGCTGGGAAAAATATAAAAATAGGTTTCTAAATATTTTAACCCTATTTTATGATTTTTGTGCATTTATTCTAACAAAAATGGAAATAAATATAAGACAGTTTCAAAAATTGCCCAAACATTTTGTAGCACTGTTATTATACATATAGAAACTTTGAAAAATATAAAAGATATTTTTCAATTAGTTTTGCTATTTTTCTTTGTTTTGTTCTCTTGAATAATCATTAATTGGTGAATAATTATCAAACAGTTAAAGTAAATTATAAAATTTTTTGTAAACTTCATTTACAAGATAAATAATCTGGAAAAAATAACAATGGTGATTTTTATATAATGTAATCTGATTTTGTGGATTTAAGTGTATTTAATCTTAGAAAATAGAAGAAAAATAGCATACTGAATAGAAAAATCATCCAAATTTTTATTTGGAGTTCTAATATATTATAAGGTCTTATGGTAAATTTTCATGAATTTTGGCTGAGTAAAACGATTTTTCCCATTATTAGTCGATTAGAAATAAACAAATCAGGGAAAAATAGGTATGCATTATGAAAAATTCTGAAAATATTTTTATGAGTATTCCACAGGAGGTCGGATCTGCAAAAAATCTTAGATAGGCTTTTCACATTTTGTAAAGTGGTTTTATCATTTACTTTAGGGGTCATCTACGAATTTACCTAGGATTTATAGACCTAAGAAAGTATTTTATATGAATTATTGCCCTATTTCCTTGCAATAATTATAATAATTCGAGAAAAATGAATTAATTTCTGAACATTTACGGATCATCTTATATTGTTGGTTGGATTCTGGGAAAAATCGCATTTGAACAGAAAAGAAGTTTTAGGTATTTATTTGGGAATAAATCTTTTATGAACATATTTGATTATGATTTGTTTAGCCTAGAAATAGTCCAGACTCTAGAAATCACGTTCGGTTCTTCCCCAATTTCGCTGAGTCGCTGCTGCCTGCTGCCTGTTATCGCTCAATCGCTGCTCGCTGTTGGCCTGTTGGTCTCACACTCTCACTCTCGCCATCGCCCATCGCACCAAAAATCAGGTATGGAATCCCGAATCTTGTTCTTTCTTTTCCAGTTCACTTGTTCTTTGTTCTGATTGAATGTTGTGCTGCACTGTTGCTGCTGTTTGCGAGTTTCTCCTGACTCCTCTTTTCTCTCGGTCCAAACTCCAAATTAGGGGTTAGAATTTCTCCTGTCAATTTGTCAATTTGGTTTATCACTTAACAGTATTCAATTATGATTTGTTTAGCCTTCTAGTCTATTTATTGTAAGCTGTAGGAATTAGGATAGTAGGACACTAGACAGTGGACACCAAACTGGAAGTATGGAATAGAAAAGAAAAATTGATTTTGTTATGCTTCAAACAAAACTGAAAACAAAGATGGATGAAAACCTTAGACTATTTTTATAAAATTGATTTGGTTGTCAATTTGTCAATTTGATTTGGCTGTCAATTTGATTTGGTTTTACTTTTCAGTTTTCACACACTGCTAATTGTTAAATGAGTTATTGGTTCTTGTTCTAATTTTGATTTTGATTCAATTGTTCCTTCATTGTGATTTACATAGAAAGAGAAATTGCTGAAAACATTGATTCGAAGTCTGTAATTGATGAATTTAAAGACATTAAAGGTCGTCGGGCTAAGTTGTAATTCTTTTTCTAGGTGTTTTTGGTGTTTATTTGTTGAAAACAATTTGTTTTTTTAAGAACGTTAATTTCAATTTATAATACTTTCGGCCCCCCCTAGTTAATTGTTCCAGCTTCGCCACTGGTTTTGGTCCTTGGATTTCTACATTTACAACATGCATGTTGTTTTTGGGTGAAGCCCTACCAACATCATCATCAAAACCGTGAGTGTGAGCAAGTGTTCATGATTTTACAATAGAATGGAGTAGAAGAAGGAGAAAGTGCAAGAAAAATAGCAAAACTTGAAGGAAAAGTGAAGTAGAATGAAAGAAAATTCGGGATTACCTTCAAGATTACTTCAAATGATGATAGAGTTTAAGGTGTGTTCTTGGCTTCATTTTCTGGAAAAATTTCGTTGCTATAGAGTGAGGAAGAGAGAAAATGGTGTTGGAGGAATTGAAGAGAGAGATAGAGAGAGAGAGAGAGAGAGAGAGAGAGAGAGAAGTGAAGAAGATGGAGTGTGTAGGTTGGAAAAATGATTATGTGTGTTGGGAGGAGGAGAGATATGGGGAGAGAGATCTGAATTTTTCAATGAGGAGAGAAACTCCCCATCTCTTCCATTTATTTTATATAAATTTCCCTTAATTTTTATAAAATTTTCAATATTTTTATAAAAGTTGCATTTGTCTAGTTTTTGTTTATATTAGGGATAAATGTTAATGTTACAAATTTTATTTTCCTTGAATGCATTTTCATAATTTTAATTATTATAGGATCATATTATAAGGTTCATAACTATTTTTATAGATTTTTTAAGGTTAAATTTCATAAATTTAAGTTTTTAGGGCATTTAGAGTTTTTGAGAGTTTGTAAATCTTTGGATATCTAAATATATAGAATCTTGGAGAGTTCAAGTTATCTTATGGTATTATAACTCTTTTATAGTTATAAATAATGTTTGTAATTCCTTTTTGTCGGTTTATTGGCATTTATATGTAGTGGTTCCGAGATTCAAGTGAACTTGAGGAACCAAGTATACTAGTCATAGTTTCAACTTTGACTTAAGTTCCACGAGAATCCGACGTAATTTCTACTACTAGGTCAAGTGTATAATGTGTGTGTATGATTAATGAAAAGGTGTTCGAGTCAAAGAGTGACCTGAATATGGATAGTCTCTACAGTTAAGTAGTTGTAGAATTCACATACCAATGTGAAATCTAAGTACACTATCCATCGCTTCTAATTGTTTCCATGTTTCTAGTAGATTATAACTTAGTTTCTAGTTACTAAGTCTAGTATGCATCATGCCTATATGTGCAACTAAGTTTAGTCAAATCTAGAACCGACTCAAATTTTGACGGTTGTCACAGTAGATCAGATACAAAAGTTGTAGTGACTAAATACATACACATGTAAAAATTAATTACTCTTATAATTCATTAACACTTATTTTTTATTCAGTCAAACACAAAATATTTTTGTAAAGCTTGAAGGCGTACTACCACAGAGGGGTCATATTGGTGTGATGTGGCTTTGGTGTTGTCTCGGTAATACCACACCTCTAAAAGTACATATTTTAGTGTATAATATGTATTTTCTTTTAAAAAGTATTTATATTTAAACATAATCTAGTTTTTTCTCTTTTGTACCAAACATTTTTCAGACAATCTCTATATCAATATCCGAAATAGTCATTTTGTAATGTCAAATATTAATGATTTTAAATCAATGTCACCCTTTAAGTTATTGTATTATACTAATATTATATAAATTTACGCCAAATATATATATATATATATATATATATATATATATATATATATATATATATATATATATATATATAGATGGTAACATTATTATTAATAACAGGGTCATTTAGGTTACATGAAAATATATATATTTATGCAATAATTTAAGAGAGGATATTAGGGATCTAGTTTGTTAATTTATTAGTGTTTAATAAATTAATAGAAACTTTTAGATCTCAAAGGTTTCAAAGTGTAAGATTTGAAATTCAAGTGTTAATGATAATTACTTAGTGACTAAGTAATAATCCAATAAGGATTATAAAGGTCCTATAAATAAAAGGGGCCCCAAAAAAGGAATTTGGATTGCTCTCTCTTTCTATTTTGTTTTACCTGTTTCTTTCTCTCATTCCTGATCTGCCTTGATTTATGCTTCGTGTCCCTTCGAGCCACACACCGCGTCCGATGAATAGAAACCCTAATTTCTTAGGGTTTTGTGTTCAAGGTGTTCTGGAGATCAAGGTGCTGATATCCAAATAGGCTCGTGGGATCCAGGTTGATCTTTATGAGATTCAAGGGTCAATCAACAAAGAACCTAAAGTTAGCACTAGTATTCAATAATAGGTTGAAAGACTTGTTGATGAATCTTACATACCTCCATCACATCCTCCTAGATCTGATACAAAATGTCATTCTCCTTAGTTATATTGTTACCATATTACTAATAATGATGACACATTGATTCGAGAATACGAGCCAACCAATTATCAGGAATCCATGACAGGCCTATAGGATGCTAAATGGAAGGAGGCGGTAAAGATAGAGATTCAATCGATGTACAACAACCACGTTTGGAACTTAGTTGATCACACACCTTTCCTTAGAACCGTTAGGTGTAAATGTGTCTTCAAGAATAACACATTCATGGATGGGAATGTATACATATTCAAAGATTGACCAGATGCAAAGGGTTACACTCACACTTAGGAATTGATTAATAGGAATCTTTCTTATCAGTAGCAATGATTAAATCTATTAGGAAATTGGTTTATGTAACACTCCAATCCAGGTATGACTTGAAACCCTTGAAGAAATTCCATTTTAGCATATTGGTCCCTTAAGTACGCTGGGCGTACTTATGAGTACGCTTAGTGTACTACGCATGAGTGATCGCGGAAGGGCAGCACGTATGCTGGGCGTACGTGGCGAAAGATCAAACCCTAATTTTCGGACTTGTGACCTATATAAACACCCTTAACTCATTTGAGCCTCGCCCTCATCAGCCCCTTTCACCTTCAAACGTCTGTGGAAACCCTAATACCATTGTGAGTTCATTTTGAGCTTTAAGAGTGCATTTGTGGCCCTTATAGTGTTCATTCAATAAGAAGAGGTTGGCAAACAAGCTTGGAGTGGCCTTGGACTTCAGGAATCTGCATATACTCGACCTTAAGGAGCTTCTGGAGGTATAAAGCTTGCACATTTCCACTTAAATCTCTAGATCTAGCTAGGGTTTTCTAGTTTTGTCCCTTTGGTTGACTTTGGATCTCCACTTATGAGTTAAGCAACTCTAGAGGATGGAAATGACAGATCTGAGGTCCCTTGGTCCTTTTGCAACATAAAAACGGAGTCTTAGTGGGTGTTTTGACCTCATTCATGGGTTAAGAGCCTTAAAAAGGTCTTAATGAGGGTGTTGGGAGCATATGGGACATACAAAGGCATAAAGTTTCCAACTTTATGCCTTAGGTCGTCTTAATAAGCTTAGATCTTACTTTTGGATGTAAAAGAATCGAGTATTAAGAAAATAATGGAAAAAGTGCTTAATCTGTTAGTACGCTGGGCGTAACCCAGTGTACGCTGCGCGAAAGTCCCAGAACCCCAGTACGTTGCACGTACCAGGATGGTACACTAAGCGTACACATCACAGATGGGCTTGGATCTGTTTTGGACCTTTGAACTATTGGGCCTCATTTGGTTATTGGACTTGGTTGCATTCTGAGAATAGTGGGCCATTTTATCTGTTTGGGCATTTGGTGTTATGGTAGGGCCTTATTGGGCCAAGAGGCCCATTAATGATTTTTGGACATGGACTTGGGCTTATTAACAAAGAAAGGATATTTGGGCCTTTATGGAAGGACTTGGGGTTTTGGGTTTCCCTTGATTATGTGATGTCCTAACATGGGTTAATATTATTATTCAATACGGGAGGTTACAGACTGTTAGGAGAGCAGCTTTCGCATTTAGCAGAAAAAGGTGAGTTTTCTCACCATACCAATGGGTCTAAGGCACCAAGACCTCGGGGGTAGCCCGTTGCAATTGGAAATAAGACCATGTGGGGTAGCCCATGGCATTCCCAGGTAAAGACCATGTGGGGTAGCCCATGACATTATGGTGTAAGACCTTGGGGAGCCCACGACATCCTTATAGGTTTATGTATATGTTATGTGTATATGCTTCTGTGATTTATGATATGTTATCTGATTATGTATGTTGTTATGTGACATCCCCAAATTTCTCGGCCAGAAAAGACCGATTTAGTTTATGCTTTTAAAAAAAATCAGAGTAATCTTTTAAAAGATGTTGCGGAATTTGTCCCCAAAACAAAACATGATAAAAATTTATCAAAACATTTATTATATATCAAAACCTCGGGATGTCATGTTCCGATACATATCAACAGCATAAACAGTACATTATAAGCCTTACAACAGTTATTTACAACTACTGGCCTATAATCCAAAAATCCCTTGTTGTCATCCAACTATGCTCTGGGTACACTACCTGTAATATAAAAAGCTGAGTGGGTCAGACTTGGGAGTCTGGTGAGCATATAGGGTTTTCATCCCACAATAAATAAGTTTATTAATTTCATCAACCAACAATAAATTTATTAATTTCATCAGCCAACAATAAATTTATTAATTTCATCAGCCAGCAATAAATTTATTTATTATGTTTAAACATCAAACAATCAACCCAATTTCCCACCCTCATTATCTTCTTTACTCTTAACGATCCACCTTCAGAAATCAGCTATTCCTCGTTCATTCATTCCTAAGGATTAACCTAAGAAATAAGCACGAAGTCTATCTTTGCCTATGGCACAGCTGCCAATGTTATTTATTAGGCACAACTGCCAATAACATCATTTAGGCACAACTGCCAGGATTATAACGTTCTCTATTAGGCACAGCTGCCAATATTATCCTTTAGGCGCAACTGCCAGGATATTTAAAGTACATCTGGTGAACACATAAATCAAAAACACTTACGGTTTATGGCGCAACTGCCAATATTAATCTATTTCATCTTTCATCCTTCATACTTTATCTACCCATGTTTTACCCAACATATTTGTAGATATAAAATACATATACAGTTTAGAATCTGTATAAAACAATCTTTCATCTACCCATGTTTTACCCAACATATTTGTAGATATAAAATACATATACAGTTTAAAACCTGTATAAAACATTCATTCATCATCCATCTCAAATAAACAAACAACATATATACACATAGCACGTATTTTATATAAAATACTTCATATCTATGTATAAGATAAAGTGACTATACACTCACTTGTTAAGACGATAATTAGGCAGCACCTCGTCTCTTAAAATAATCTTTTTAGATGAAACCGGGGTGTTTTCTCAAAAACCGGGCTTGACGTGGGCAGAGTTTCGGCTCGAAAACTATTTTTCTCGGGATCTTCGGTGCGTCGGGGCTTGCTTCGGGTGTCGGTGATGATATCGGGGCTTCGGGGTGTTAAAAGTGGGTAAAAAGGATAGTAGAGGGCGAAAGATGTAAGAATTTGTAAACAAAATACGGGCAGCCTCGCATCCCTTTTATAGGGTCTGAAGCAGCTTACTACGCGGGGCGTAGTCTCACTGTACGTGGGGCGTACGAGGCTACGTGTCCGATTCTCGGAAGGGAGGGCACGTGGCTCGGACGTGTCTGCTACGTGGCCATCATGCGAAGACCGGAGACGTGGTCAATCTGAGGTCCTGCCATGCGAACGCTGGGCGTAAGCCTCTACGCGGGGCGTACCTCCTCGGATAAGGCTCGAATTTTTATTTATTTTTATTTAAAAACTTCAAAAATTCATATCTTTTGCATACGAGCTCCGTTTTTGACATTACTTATATCCACGCGTAGGTGAAATTATGCTCTACAACTTTCGTTCAGACTCCGTCGGCTAATTTTGATTTCATTTTTAATATTATATTTTTAATAGGCCGGGATAGGATAAGTCCGTTAAAAATTCATAACTTCTTCATCCGACGTCCGATTTCGTCTGTCTTTTTACTGTTGAACTACTATCAACAAGATTTTCGATTCTTGTTTAGGTTGTTTCGGCTAAAAAATCACTCGATCTAAAATTCGAGTTTCGGGCTGCATACTGCTAAGCTGAAACTTAGAAAAATCATAACTTCCTCATACGAAGTCAGATTTGGGCGTTCTTTTTATGCACGCTCTCGTTTTAATGAATAATACGACTTTCATTTAGATCTCTAAGGCTAAAAAGCACTTTATCGTAAATTCACTTTTTACGTTACAACGTTGTATCGGTTTTGTCGCGAAACTTCGACAGGTCATAACTTCTTAGTTATAACTCGGATTTCAGTATTCTTTATATCTTCGGAATCATTGTTTCAAACACTACAACTTTCTTCATAAATATCGGCTTTATCTAATATTTATTTTCGACGCTTATTTTTATCCTTAATTTATTAAATCATAATAATTAAGTTTAAAGCACATAATTCATTCTTAATACTTCAAAACGATTTCCAATGGTTGACCTAGACTATTACACCATCATTAATGCTTAGCCCAGAAATACGGACGTTACATGTTACATGAAAGACCCCGGGGGTAGCCTGTGGCATTTGGATATAAGACCATGTGGGGTAGCCCATGGCCTTCCCAGGTAAAGACCATGTGGGGTAGCCCATGACACTATGGTGTAAGACCCTGGGGGAGCCCACGACATCCTTACAGGTTTATGTATGCATGGCTTATGTGATATAGGTAGCTTTTATAGCTAAAAGGATATGTGTTATATGGATTGTGTGTGGTATGCTCTGGGGAACTCACTAAACATTTAGCTTACAAGTTGTGGATTTGTTTCAGGTACTTCAGATCCCAAGGGCAAAGGCAAGGGGTGATGGCGCGGCGTGCACTCTCCTCCAGGCGTTTTATGGACACTCTGATATTTGGAATAAAAGTTGTATTTGATATATGTTTTGAAAACAATTACGATTGGATTTCTTTAATTATGGAAATGTGTTTGTTTAATCAAAAATGAAAATTTTCTTTGAAAAATTGGGTCGTTACAAGTTGGTATCAGAGCCTTGGTTTGAGAGATTCGGGCACACTATCGGGTGTGTCAGGACTCAAACTAAGGAAATGGTGAAATTGTTTTAAAAAAAAAATAAAAAATAACATAACAGGTTTTTGAAAGAAAGGAAAAGATGAGAGTGCAACGCGCGTGATCAGCAGAGCCAATTAAGTAGTTCTCCAATATGTTATCCATGTTATACTGATATTTGAGCTTTGTTAATTGTATGGAACTTGCTATGTGTATGCTTTTAAAATTATATACGGATAGGAGCTTATAGCCTCAGAATGATTGATTTGGCCTCATTTCCTGTTCCTTGTTTGGTTGTGGTCCTAGGGTAGAATCTTTTATTTGAAAGTCTATTTGATCCTTTTCTGTGTACAATTTGCATGCATAAAGGCAACCTGTTATGATTGGTCTAATTGATATGTGTAACGCCCGCAGATTCGGGCTAGTCAATTTAGAGACAATGAGCGTCAAAAAGGACTTTTTTATAGAAGATTATTTAGAATAAATAATCTTAACCAAGTTATAGTATACGTCACAAAGGTTCCGTACATATAAATAACGTCGAAATCCGAGTTATAACGAAGAAGTTATGACCTGTCGAAGTTTTACGGCAAAACCGACACGGCACCGGGAATCGTAAAAAGTGATTTTTTGATATATACTTTCTAGCCTTAGCGATCTAAACGAAAGTCATAGTATATGTTAAACCGAGAGTGCATAAAAAGAACGTCCAAATCTGACTTCGTATGAGGAAGTTATGATTTTTCTAAGATTTAGCATAGCAGTGCACAACCCGAAATTCAAATTTTATATCGGTCGATTTTTAACCAAATAAGTCTAAACGAGAATTGAAGATCTCATTAATAGGAGTTCAACGATAAAAAGACAGTCGAAAACGGAGCTTGTATGCGAAAGATATGGACGAAACTCAGTCCCTACTCTTCGAGCGCGACGAATTCGATATAGTTTTGTAAATCCGAGATAGAGTGAGAATTAGCCGACGGGATCTAAATGAAAGTTGTAGTACTCGTAAATACCAATGCGTTGATATAAAGAACGTCGATAATAGACGAAACTTAGTCCCTACTCTTCGAGCGCAATAAATTCGATACAGTTTTGCAAATCAGAGATAGAATGAGAATTAGCCGACGAGGTCTAAATGAAAGTTGTAGTACTCGTAAATACCAACGTGTGGATATAAACAACATAGAAAACGGAGCTCGTACGTGGAAGATACGGATGAAACTTGGGGCCTACTCTACGAGAAAACCCCAATAAATAAGAGATGAACTCTTCATATTTTCTTCACACCATAAGCCTTTCTTTCTCTCTCTAACTTCTCTATAGACTCCCTAAACCCCCTAAAGCCTAGGAAACTTCCCTTGAACTAGAAGAAAGCCCCGGAGCACTCGACGGCTCCGACAAGAAGAGCTTTTCGGCTCGGAAACGCTGCTCCAGTGAAGACCGATTTTTAATAAAAACCCGCTGTAAGTGAGATACGCCTACCATAATTTAAATATAGCTTATATATAAATATAATATCGTTATTATGAACCTATAAATAAGATTTATCAGTGATTCAAAGTCGTTATACTGATTGATCTACTTACGAGAATGATGTCTAGGCTGTGATTTAGTGAGGTGTTTAAAATAGGATTTACAAACATTATACTTCGTATACCAAACGGACCCTACATCCGGTATGATCCTACCTGGTTGTTCATTACTTGATAGATCATGAAAGTAGACTTTGAGTTAATGATGAATCTAGACTAATAATTAGTCGCAATGAATATTAGACTAAAATCTAGTGGTAATGATACTAGGTTTCGTCGAAAGAAATAAATTAATAGTAGAGAAGCGCTGTCTGAGTTCGGAATCACCACCTTAACAAGTGAGTGCATAGTTACTTTCATCTTACACATATATATGAAGTATTTAATATAGATTACGTGCTGTGAGTGCATAGTTACTTTCATCTTACACATAGATATGAAGTATTTTATATAAATTACGTGCTATGTGTGTATACTGTCCGAATACTTGCTGTCTATGCTGGATGATGAGTGATGAAAGATGAGATAAATGATGAGCGATGAAAGATGAGATGAATGATGAGCGATGATATATCTACAAAATGTGTTGGGTAAAACATGGGTAGATTAGAGGTGAGATAAATGATGAGTGATGAAAGATGAGATAAATGATGAGCGATGAAAGATGAGATGAATGATGAGCGATGATATATTAGTGATAAAATATGGTGTGAAGCGATGACCTAAGCGATGAGCCAAAGTGATGAGCCAAAACGATGAGCCAAAGCGATGAACCAAAACGATGAGCCAAAACGATGAGCCAAAGCGATGAGCCAAAATGATGAGCCAAACGATGACCCAAGCGATGGCCCCGTCATCTAGCAGAGTTTGGATGACAACCACGGACTATTCTAGACAGTCTAGTGGAACACTAGTAGGCTCGCATCCTGTAGGTGTTGTGAACGATGTGTTCACCCGGTGTACTCTAAAAACCCATTGACAGGTATTACGAGTCGACTCTCGAAAACGATACTGTCAATAAATGAGATAAATCCTGACGACTATGCAGGCTTAGTGCCGATTCCTTAGGATACTCCTTAGGAATGAATGAACGAGGAATAGTTGAATCTTAGGGTAGATCCTTAAGAGTAAAGAAGATAATAGGGATGGGTAATTGGGTTGATTGTTTGATGTTTAACATAATAATTATATTATTGTGGGTTGAAAACCCTATGTACTCACCAGGTTTCCCAACCTGACCCACTCAATCTTATTTGTATCACATGTGTCCATATGAAGCTACTTTACACTGAGGGATTTAAAAGAGATGTAGATCACTAGTGTAAATGAATGTAAGTTCTGTATATGCTTATGTTTCTGTATTGACGATGACATCCCAAATGTTTTAAAATGGATAAAAATACATTTCTTCGGAAATGCTTTGATAACGTATTTATCATGTTTTTCTGGGAACAAATTCCACAACTCTTTTCTTTAAAAGGTTACTCTGATTTTCAAAATATAGCATAAACAAATAGGTCTTTTATGACCGTGAAAATGGGGATGTCACAGTTGGTATCAGAGCATTAGTTTAAGCGAACTAGGAATAAGGATTTATTTCTAGACTTAAACTTAGAATGCTAAGCGATGATCGTGAGGAGTGTGTCTAATATATTTTAGGAAGTACGCCTAAATAGACACAAGCACTAGCTTAATTAGGGAAGATGCCTAAGATGCTTTTATGTGCTTAATAATTTGTGATGCTTTATGCTATCATTTGATCGGATCTATGGTCTGTTGCCGACCGGATCTGGAAATTTTATGTGTTCAGATTTCTAAACGTTTAATTACGATATTAGAACTGGCATATAATTTTTCGAGGTAATAAGGAGGAATACGCTTCTAAACCTTCCTCTATCTTTATTCTCGTCTCGATACACCAAACGACTGCTTTGGTGTGCAAAACATCATGGTGAAGACTCGTAGTGAATTGAGTAAATGGAGGAAATGAGAAGGCTTACGATACTGAGTGGTACCTATCGGAAGATATCGTAAGAGTGATATCTTGCCTTTAGAACGCGTCTAAGAAATAATTCGTCTAGTACGGGAGAAGTACACTTTCGATTAGCAGAAAGAAAGATTTTTGGTATAATCCATGAAGTTATCCCATCGTCTGACATTTCCATCACCAACCGAGTTGAAGCAGAGTTGATGATTGAAGATACGCATGGAAGAAGTCCTAGTAGAGTCTAAGGAAAATTATATGATTGTTTGGACACATTTGTATGTGTTAAAATTGTTCTTGTCATAATGAGTTGGAGAAATGCGAGACAATACTTGGGATGAGTATGAGTAGGTGTGAAAGGTAGTAGAGGCCTATACTACCGGAAGCACAGGACTCGCACTTGGATCAGGGAAAGTCACAAGGTTACCAGGCGCTAGTAATTGATTCTGTTTTGTTCATGTATGTCGTTACCATCATTTCGGTAATGACTGAGAAGATGATTATTATTCCGACCTTAGTGGTCATATCATGTAGAGTCCGACTAAGATGAGTATGTTAAATGGTTCAGAGAACCAAGTTCGATGTCGCGTCTGACTTAATACAAAAGATTGAAATAAAGGATAAACGAAGCGATCAGTAGAAGTACCGCGATTGTTGTGATTATATCACATTGGAACATGAAGGAAGGTATAGTTTGTTCTGGAATTTGACTCTAAAAGACCTAAGTCTAAGCGTCGCATCATACGATGAGAGGTCATTAGAACATGACCTATTAGTCCATGGTCGTAATCAAAGAACTTATATTAAGTTTTTTAATAAGGAGGAGTATCCAATAAGGAATCGAGATTGTGATTCGAAGGTCATGATTGGAAGACTAACGTGAGATAGAGAGTGGGTGCACGATCGAGTATTGCTTGCAGTGAATAAGTCTAAGAGATAGATACCGATTCGAAGGAATATAGAAGTTACGATTATTACCTAGGATGAAGATATAACGTATGGAGTCATTATACAAGCCCCATTTTGTTGATGATTCCGGGACATAATCATCCTAAGGGGGAGATAATTGTAACGCCCGTAGATTCGTGCTAGTTAATTTAGAGACAATGAGCGTCAAAAATGACTTTTTGATAGAATATTATTTAGAATAAATAATCTTAACCAATTTATAGTATATGTCACAAAGGTTCCGTACATATAAATAACGCCGAAATCCGAGTTATAACGAAGAAGTTATGACCTGTCGAAGTTTTACGGCAAAACCGGCACGACACCGGGAATCGTAAAAAGTGATTTTTTTGATAAAATATTTGCTAGCCTTAGCAATCTAAACGAAGGTCATAGTATATGTTAAACTGAGAGTGTGCATAAAAAGAACGTCCAAATCTGACTTTGTATGAGGAAGTTATGATTTTTCTAAGATTTAGCATAACAATGCACAACCCGAAATTCGAGTTTTAGATCGGTCGATTTTTAACAAAAATAGTCTAAACGAGAATTTAAGATCTCGTTAATAGGAGTTCAACGATAAAAATACAGTAAAAAACGGAGCTCGTATGCGAAAGATATGGACGAAACTTAGTCCCTACTCTTCCAGCGCGGCGAATTCGATACAGTTTTGTAAATCCGAGATAGAGTGAGAATTAGCCGACGGGATCTAAATGAAAGTTGTAGTACTCATAAATACCAACGCATGGATATAAAGAAAGTCGATAATAGAGCTCGTATGCGAAATATATGGACGAAACTTAGTCCATACTCTTCGAGCGCGATAAATTCGATACAATTTTGCAAATCAGAGATAGAATGAGAATTAGCCGACGAGGTCTAAATGAAATTTGTAGTACTCGTAAATACCAACGCGTGGATATAATCAACATAGAAAACAGAGCTCGTACGTGGAAGATGCGGATGAAACTTAGGTCCTACTCTACGAGAAAACCCCTATAAATAAGAGATGAACTCTTCATATTTTCTTCACACCATAAGCCTTTCTTTCTCTCTATAACTTCTTTCTAGACTCCCTAAACCCCCCTAAAGCCTAGGAAACTTCCCTAGCACTAGAACAAAGCCCCAGAGCGCTCGACGACTCCGAGAAGAAGAGCTTTTTGGCTCGGAAACGCTGCTCCAGCGAAGCCCGATTTTTAATAAAAACCCGCTGTAAGTGAGATAAGCCTACCATACTTTAAATATAGCTTATATCTAAATATAATATCGTTATTATGAACCTATAAATAAGATTTATCAGTGATTCAAAGTCGTTATACTGATTGATCTACTTACGGGAATGATGTCTAGGCTGTGATTTAGTGAGGTGTTTAAAGTGGGATTTCCAAACATCATACTTCGTATACCAAACGGACCCTACCTTCGCTATGATCCTACGTGGTTGTTCCTTGCTTGATAGATCATGAAAGTAGACTTTGATTTAATGATGAATCTAGACTAATAATTAGTCGCAATGAATATTAGACTAAAATCTAGTGGTAATGATAGTAGGTTTCATCGAAAGAAAATAAATTAATAGAAGCGAAGCGCTGTCTGAGTTCGGAATCACCACCTTAACAAGTGAGTGCATAGTTACTTTCATCTTACACATAGATATGAAGTATTTAATATAAATTACGTGCTGTGAGTGCATAGTTACTTTCATCTTACACATAGATATGAAGTATTTTATATAAATTACGTGCTATGTGTGTATATTGTCTGAATACTTGCTTTCTATGCTGGATGAAACATTTTATACATGTTCTAAATGATCTAAACTGTATATGTATTTTATATCTACAAAATGTGTTGGGTAAAACATGGGTAGATTAGAGGTGAGAAAAATGATGAGCGATGAAAGATGAGATAAATGATGAGCGATGAAAGATGAGATGAATGATGAGCGAAGATATATGAGTGATAAAATATGGTGTGAAGCGATGACCTAAGCGATGAGCCAAAGCGATGAGCTAAAACGATGAGCCAAAGCGATGAGCCAAAACGATGAGCCAAAACGATGAGCCAAACGATGACCCAAGCGATGGCCCCATCATCTAGCAGAGTATGGATGACAACCACAGACTATTCTAGACAGTCTAGTGCAACAGTAGCAGGCTCGCAACCTGTAGGTGTTGTGAACGATATGTTCACCCGGTGTACTCTAAAAACCCATTGGCAGGTATTACGAGTGGACTCTCGAAAATGATACTGTCAATAAACGAGATAAACCCTGGCGACTATGCAAACTTAGTGCCGATTCCTTAGGATACTCCTTAGGAATGAATGAACGAGGAATGGCTGAATCTTAGGGTAGATCCTTAAGAGTAAAGAAGATAATGGGGAAGGGTTATTGGGTTGATTGTTTGATGTTTAACATAATAATTATATTATTATGGGTTGAAAACCCTATGTACTCACCTGGTTTCCCAACCTGAGCCACTCAAGCTTATTTGTATAACAGGTGCCGATATGAAGCTACTTTACACTGAGGGATTTAAAAGAGATGTAGATCACTAGTGTAAATGAATGTAAGTTATGTTTATGCTTATTTTTTTGTATTGACGATGACATCCCAAATGTTTTAAAATGGATAAAAATACATATCTTCGGAAAAGCTTTGATAACGTATTTATCATGTTTTTCTGGGAACAAATTATGCAACTCTTTTCTTTAAAAGTTTACTCTGATTTTCAAAATAAAGCATATACAAATCGGTCTTTTCTGACCGTGAAAATGAGGATGTCATAATATGAGTAGAGTAAATCTTAGGACAACCTGAGATTGATGTATGCGGTAGTTTGTGGGATATGTTTTGGTTTTGGGATGAATTGGAGTTATCAGGTAGAGAATTGGGGAAAGGTACAAGTAGGTGTGGAAGGTATTATTGGGCCCGTACTACTGAAAGCAGATGACCTGTACCCGAACCAATGTTAGATCTGACGACTTCAAAGAGGACCGGTGTGGGAAGATCCCTTATATGGAAATCCTGATCGTTATGATTTATGACATTTCATATCAGCATAGTGGTGACATGATTTGTGGCAGGAGGATAAGGATCGAGATCTGGATCCGGGACGGGATCAGGCGACACTACTAATGTCATCAATGAGAGGCTGCGCGAGCTTATTACAGCCGAGGTTACCAGGGGCATCCTTGACACTACCCCAGTTATTTTTGGACGGTCAAGGAGGGCATGATGGAGATCATGGAGGAGAGACTTAGGGTATTCAGGGATGAGATTGTTGCGGGTCAGGTTGGGGCCCGAACTCCCTCATTCCGGGAGTCCAAGGTGTGTGGGGCACCAGAGTTCTTCGGGGCCAAGGACCCCATTTTTAGCCGACGCTGGGTGGCGGACATCGAGAACTCCCAACCCACGAGTTCTTGCCCGGATGCGGCAAAGGTGGGATTTGCTTCTTGTATGCTGAGAGATAGGCCCCGGGATTGGTGGGGCGAGGTTACGAGTCAGGTGGGAGCAGCCGGTGTGGCTGATATGACCAGGGCCGATTTTGTTCGGCGATTTGACTTGGAGTTTGCACCAGCCATTGAGGTGCAACGGCTTGTGAGGGAGTTTCATGACCTTCAACAGACCACCGAGACTGTGGCAGAGATCACCGCCAAGTTTCAGGAACGAGCTTTGTTGATCCCACAGTATGCTACCGATGAGGAGATGCGGAGGACGAGATATCATTCCATGCTGAGGGATGATATTTGGGAGTTTGTGAGCTTTACAGGGTGCAAAACCCTGAACGAGATGGTGGAAAAGGCCCGTGAACGGGAGATGGAGTTGGACTTCCGCACAAAGCGGAAGCCGGAGCAGGTTCAGACAGTTGGGGGTCAGGCTAAAAAGCCTAAGACCTCTGATTCTTTGGGTAGGGGCTAGCAGGGCCATGGCCGGTGTGCTAGGTGCGGTAAACCGCACAGTGGGTCTTGTCGGACAGAAATGATATCGGGATGTTACTCTTGTGGTCAGCAGAGCCATTTGAGCAGGGATTGCCCCAAGAAGGGCTTGATATGTTTCCACTGCAACCAGACGGGCCATAAAAAGGCCGACTGTCTGAGGTTGCAGGGAGGGGGAGGAGCAGTGGCGGTGCCTGCACCCGCCACACTAAGGATCACCGATGGTAGCCCTGCTAAGGCGGATGCTCCGGCAGTGAAGAGTCGCGCATTTCAGTTGACTATCGAGGAGGCTCGGGCAATGCCAGACGTTGTGGCTGGTACGTGTCTATTGTTCTCTATTCTTATTATTTATGTGACTTATGTGTAGTTTATGCTTGTATAAGGAGTTTTCTGGTCAATGGTATGTCTGCTCATGTCTTGTTTGATTCGGGTGCTACCCGATCGTTCGTGTCACTTTCGCTTAGCAAGAAGTTCCGGGACGCGCCGGGAACTTTGGATTCCCCGCTCAAGGTAGAGATCGCAGATGACCGCATGGTTAGTGCAGCGAGGGTGTATCAGGATTTGCGTCCTGAATGTGTTGGGCGAGAGGTTTCGTGTGGATCTAGTCCCGATACAGTTGCGAGGGTTGAAGGTGATTGTCGGGATGGACTGATTGCGGCCAACGGGGCCATGATTGATTGCGAGCGCCAGTTGGTTAGGGTTCGAACCCCAAGTGGGGGAGAACTGGTTATTCATGGTGAGAGGGCCTCGCAGGGGCCAACTCTCTGTTCGGCTGCGAGGGCCAAGAGATTTCTGCAGCAGGGTTGTACGGGGTTTTTGGCTTATATTTCAGGTACGAGGGTAGAGACCACGACAGATGTGGGCAGTGTGCCAGTTGTACTGGACTTTCGGGATGTTTTCCCCGAAGAGTTACCAGGAGTGCCTCCGGAGAGGCAGGTGGAGTTTCGCATCGATTTGGTGCCTGGTGCCGCTCCGACAGCAAAGGCACCCTACCCGTTGGCACCACCTGAGATGCATGAGTTATCTATGCAGCTTTAGGAGCTGCTAAACTGAGGGTTTATACGCCCGAGCAGTTTCCCGTGGGGAGCTGTGACATCCCCATTTTCACGGCCAGAAAAGACCGATTTTTTGTTTATGCTTTATAAAAATCAGAGTTCTTCTTTTAATAAAAATGTTGCGGAATTTATTCCCAAAAAAACATGATAAATATGTTATCAAAGCATTTCCGAAGAAATGTATTTTTATTCATTTAAAACATTTGGGATGTCATCGTCAATACAAAAACATAAGCATAAACAGAACTTACATTCATTTACACTAGTGATCTACATCTCTTTTAAATCTCTCAGTGCAAAGTAGCTTCGTATCGACACCTGTGATACAAATAAGCTGGAGTGGGTCAGGTTGGGAAACCTGGTGAGTACATAGGGTTTTCAACCCACAATAATATAATTATTATATTTAAACATCAAACAATCAACCCGATTACCCATCCCTGTTATATTCTTTAATATTCCTTAAAGAATTATCTTAAGGGTCATCTCCTATATCATATTTACCTGTCATCTTTCTGCCTCACATTTCCTTATATGCTCGTTCCTAAGGCATGAATACGTAGTTACAACGTCGCCTGAACTCGTAATTCATAGTAAGGGTTAGAGTATCATCGCATGAATATACAATCACCACATCACCTGGACTCGTAATTCATCACCTACAAGTTATAAGTCTGCTGGTGTTTCCACGGGTTGTCTAGAATATTCCGTGGTCGCCATCTATACTCTAGTAGATGACTACATCTCCAAATTGTCGGACAAGGTTATAGTATCTTTCATCCTACATCACCGATTCATCATCACCTATCCATCACCTAATTATCATCACCTTTCTATCATCAGCTATCTCTCATCATTTTATTTCATCACACACCAACTATTTCATCTACCCATGTTTTATCCCAACGTATTTGTAGATATAAAATAAATATATATTTAAATCATTTAAAACATGTATAAAATCATTCATCCATCATAGACAGCAAGTATTCAGATAATATGCACACATAGCACGTAATTTATATAAAATACTTCATATCTATGTGTAAGATGAAAGGGACCATGCACTCACCTGTTAAAGTGATGATTCCAAACTCAGACAGCGCTTCGTTACTCTTAAAACAATTTCCTTCGACAAAACCTAGTATCAATACCACTAGGGTTTAGTCTAACGTTAACCGCAAGTAATTAATAGTGTAGCTATTATTATTATTATTATTATTATTATTATTATTATTATTATATAAGCGTTAAACAACACTCTTATATAACTCATAATAATATCCCAAATAATTGTTTTAAGGTCCTAATAATGTGACTATAATTAATTAGAAATTATATTAAAAATAGCGTAGGCGTAGCTCACTTACAACGAGTTTTTATTAAAAACTAGGCTTCGCTGGAGCAGCGTTTTCGAGCCGAAAGCTTTTCTTCTCGGAGCCGTCGGGCTCTCCGGGGCTTTCTTCTCATGCTAGGGAGGTTCCCTAGACTTGGGAGGGGTTTAGGGAGGTTAGAGAGAAGTTAGAGAGAGAAAGAAAGGTTTGAAGGTGTGAGGAAATTATGAAGAGTTCATCTCTTATTTATTGGAATTCTATAGTAAAGTAGTCTCCAAGCTTCGTCCGTAACTTTCGCATACGAGCTCCGTTTTCGTCTGTCTTTTTACCGTTGAGTTCCTATTAATGAGATCTTCAACTCTCATTTAGACCTCGTTGGCTAATTCTCATTCTATCTCGAATTTACAAAACTGTATCGAATTCGCCGCGCTCGAAAAGTAGAGACTAAGCTTCATCCATAACTTTCGCATACGAGCTCCGTTTTTGTCTGTCTTTTTACCGTTGAGTTCCTATTAATGAGATCTTCAACTCTCATTTAGACCTCGTTGGCTAATTCTCATTCTATCTCGGATTTACAAAACTGTATCGAATTCGCCGCGCTCGAAATGTAGAGACTAAGCTTCGTCCATAACTTTCGCATACGAGCTCCGTTTTTGTCTTTCTTTTTACCGTTGAGTTCCTATTAATGAGATCTTCAACTCTCATTTAGATCGCGTAAGCCAAAAACCGCTCGAACTAAAATTCGAGTTTCGGGCTGTACACTGCTAAGCCGAAACTTCGAAAAATCATAACTTCCTCATACGAAGTCAGATTTGGGCGTTCTTCTTATGGACGCTCTCGGTTTAATGTTTTCTACGACTTTTGTTTAGATCACTAAGGCTAAAAGTCGCTCCATCGTAAATTCACTATTTACGCTTCCCGATGTCGTGCCGGTTTTGCTGTAAAACTTCGACGGGCCATAACTTCTTCGTTATAACTCGGATTTCGGAGTTCCTTATATGTACGGAAACCTTGAGAAATATTCTACAACTTGGTTAAGGTTATTTATTATAAATAATCTTTTGCCGAAAATTCGTTTTCGACACTCATTGCCTCTAATTTGACTAGCCCGGATCTAGGGGCGTGACAATTATCTCCCCCTTAGGATGATTACGTCCCGGAATCATCAACGAAACAGGGTTGTATATGATGGGTTTTGAGAATTCTAACACTCCTATGGTGTACATGCAACCCTAGAAACCTTGGATATATGTTTGACTAAGATACATGCAAATAATTATTTTTCCAAGGTTCTTATCCTATCTAGCATGGCATGAGGAACCTGAATTAAATAAAGCTAGTAGAATTACTTACCTTGTAGTTGTAGTTGATTGCTTGGAGTTTTAGAGCCTAGCACCAATAGTGTGGATGCCTCAAATGGAAATCACAAATCACCACAAACTTGGAATTTTGAGAGAATAGTAATCACCTTTCTTGAAATCGGCCCTCTTACTTTACTCACCACAACTTGCGTGATTTCAAGAACCAAAGCCTCCTTTATATAGTGTGGTGGATTAGGGTTACACCTATGTAAACCCTAATACCCATGTCTTTTCATTTCCATGAGATCCATGGGTTAAAGCTCCATGGAGTATCCATGGACTTTCCATGCAAGCCTAGCCCATTCCAAATAAGCATTAGCCCACACTATATAAATACAAGAGCCCATATTTAATTAGTCATAATTTTGATCTCTAAATTAATTCTAGATTAATTATAGATCAATACTAATTAAATAATATGATTTTATATTAATATATTAGGACTTATAATATATTAATAAATCATAACTTATACTATTCTCAAACGATTATCCATAAATTGTTCGGGTGAAGTGCAACCCAAATGGCCCATGTCGGGTCGGGTCAAGTACATACCAAATATAGTTATGGACTTATACACTATATCCAACAGTCTCCCACTTGGATAAGTCTAATAACTATAGTTGCAAGTATGACTTCAGGAACCGATCAGCAATCGTAGCTCTTTAAACTCTGTTGAACTATGAAGTGCCATTTTAGATAAGTGATCATATAATCCTCTGTTCTAGATATCAGCTGGACAAATACATGGAACATGGTCTTGCTTATTGTCCAGCATTTGTTTCCCGATTTCCGATTTGTTTGACATAGAACTTAACTGAACACATCAATTTAGTTCTGACCGGGCCCGGTACATAGGTCAAAACAAAATCATCGAGGGGCCCAGATATCGCTTCTAATCCTAGAAGGAACAGATAAACTTCGACTCATATGTTTGCTCTACTACTTGTTGAATTATACACAAAAGCACGGTTTATAACATCGAGTTACCAATGCGTTTTCGTGCAATCAATGCATAACCAACTCATAGGCAACAAATCATATCTCTAGGTTTGAAGACTTATATGATATTACCGTCTCACGATCACTCGAGATAAATTCCATGAAGTGATACAAGTGAGCGTGGGTTGAATCCAATACTCAGAACTTATGAGCACTCATGAGTGCTGTAGCCCCGCTTTGTCTAACATCTTAGACCTCTACAAGCCAACCCATGACAGTCTTGATTCATATCTACTTCCAACATATGACCGACTGTGGAGAGTTTGAATAATATGATATAAACCATAACATAATTATTCTGGAAGTCAAAACATTCAAAAAGAAATAATAGTAAACGATTGACAAGAGATAGCAACACTTTACTCATAAATAACAGCTTTTATTTATCATCAAATGTCAATTACATTTTACAAATTTCAAGATTATCTAACTACTAAAACTAATATCATCTTTCAGCCCTATGCTCCGAGCATGCTGGAGATGCTTAGCCCGAGTCAGTCCCTTCGTGAGGGGATCTGCTGGGTTCTCATCCGATGATACCCTCTTTGCCACGAGGATTCCTTCTTTTATTCGATGTTTAATGAAGTGATATTTTCTGTCAATGTGTCTGGATCTCCCATGATCTCTTGGTTCCTTGGCTAAGGCAACCGCACTATTGCTGTCACAGAAAATCTCCATTGGCTCCTTTATAGCTGGTACAACTCCAAGGTCTTCGATGAAGTTCTTTAGCCATATAGCCTCCTTTGCTGCCTCGCTTGCTGCTATATACTCTGATTCACAAGTGGAATCAGCCACTGTCTCCTGCTTGGAACTTTTCCAAGTAATTGCCCCTCTGTTTAAAGTAAAGACCCAGCCCGACTGAGAGCGGAAATTATCCCTGTCAGTCTGAAAGCTAGCATCACTGTACCCTACAACTCTCAAGTCCTCACTGCCACCGAGGGTAAGGACCCAGTCCTTAGTCCTCCGTAGGTACTTGAGGATACTCTTTACCGCAATCCAGTGTGCCTTGCCAGGGTTCCCCTGATACCTGCTAACCATGCTCAAAGCAAAGGCTACATCAGTTCGAGTACACGTCATAGCATACATGATCGATCCTACAGCTGAAGCATAAGGTATTCGACTCATTTCTACTATCTCAGCCTCAGTACTAGGGCTTTGTGTCTTACTCAATCTGGCGTTACTCTGGATGGGTAACTCTCCTTTCTTGGAGTTATGCATGTTGAACCTTTTCAACACTTTATCCACATAGGTGCTTTGACTAAGTCCAATTAGTCTTTTACTCCTGTTTCTCAAAATCCTTATCCCGAGGATATAGGCAGCTTCTCCAAGGTCCTTCATAGCAAAACACTTCCCAAGCCAGGACTTTACTTCTTGCAGGGTTGGGATGTCATTTCCTATGAGTAGTATGTCATCCACATACAGTACCAAAAAGCTGACTATACTCCCACTAGGCTTGATATAGACACAAGATTCATCTTCACTCCTTGAAAAGCCAAATTCTTTGATTTTCTCATCAAAGCAAAGATTCCATCTGCGAGGTGCCTGTTTTTAATCCATAAATGGATTTCTCGAGCTTACATACTCTAATGGGGTACTCTCTACTGACAAAACCCTCTGGCTGAACCATGTAAACATCTTCAGCCAACTTTCCATTAAGGAAAGTGGTTTTGACATCCATTTGCCATATTTCATAATCATGAAATGCAGCAATGGCTAACAGAACCCTAATAGACTTAATCTTGGCCACTGGTGAAAAGGTCTCATCATAATCAACTCCCGGAGTTTGAGAATAACCCTTTGCAACCAGTCGTGCCTTATAAGTGTGTACATTACCATCCATGTCGGTCTTCTTCTTGGAGATCCATTTGCACCCAACTATCTTACGATCAGGTACATTATCAACCAAGTTCCAAACTTGATTGTCATACATGGACTGTATCTCGCTATCCATAGCCTCTTTCCATTTAGCAGCCTCAGGGCCTGCCATGGCTTCCGTGTAGCTGTTAGGCTCATCCAGATTTACCAGTGTGTTATCACTGATAAGTGTCTCACCTTCTGCAGTAATATGAAAACCATAATAATGCTCAGGTGCATTCCTAACTCTCGTGGAACGCCTCAGAGGTATAGATTCTTCAGTCGGCTCAACAGGAGTTTTCTCCTCAGGTTGAGGGCTAGGGTTTGAGGTTCCTTCACCACTTGACTCTTGAATTTCCTCAAGGTCAATTTGCCTCCCACTGTCTCCTTGGCTCATGAATTCTCTCTCTCTCGAAAGAATCCTCTTCTTGCTACAAAGACCACATTATCACTGGGTCTGTAGAAGATGTAACCAAAGGATTTCTGTGGGTAGCCGATGAAAATACACCTTTCGCTTCGGGGTTCGAGCTTATCGTGAGTCTCGCGTCTCACGAAAGCCTCGCAACCCCAAATCTTGATGTGGTCTAGATTGGGAACTTTTCCAGTCCACACCTCGTGAGGTGTTTTGGTAACCATCTTTGTAGGGACTAGATTAAGGATATGGGCGGCAGTCTCTAAGGCATACCCCCAAAATGAGATTGGTAACGAAGCTCGACTCATCATGGAACGAACCATGTCCAACAAGGTCCGATTGCGCCTCTCAGCTACACCATTCAACTGTGGTGTCCTAGGAGGTGTCAATTGTGAGACAATCCCACATTCCTTAAGATGGTCAAGGAACTCAGTACTAAGATACTCACCACCACGATCGGATCGAAGCATCTTAATGTTCCTACCCAACTGATTCTCCACTTCTTGCTTAAACTCTTTGAATTTCTCAAAGGTTTCTGACTTATACTTGATTAGGTAGACATATCCATATCTACTAAAATCATCAGTAAAAGTCACATAGAACCGATTAGCGTCTCTTGTGGCGGTTCTGAAGGGTCCACACACATCTGTGTGTATGAGGTCCAACAAACCTTCACCCCTAGCACAAGTGCCAGTAAAAGGTGACTTTGTCATTTTACCAAGCAAACAAGATTCACAACTATCATCTGACTTTAGGTCAAATGACTCCAAGACTCCATCCTTTTGGAGTTGGCCTATACGTTTCTTGCTTACATGTCCAAGACGACAATGCCATAAAGATGCTTTATCTAAGCTAGTGGAAGAGTCAATACACAATACATTATTTCCTAGATTATCTACAACAGATACATTTTCATACACACCATCACAAGGTAATGCTTTAAAATAAAGAACATTATTAAAGAAAGCATCAATACTACCATTATTATTATCAAAATAAAAGGTAAAACCTTGTTTATACAATGCATGAAAGGAAATAACATTTCTTGCCATTTCTGGAGAATAATAACATTTATTCAAATCTAATGTAAACCCACTATTTAGAACTAAGGAATAAACTCTTATCTTGGTGACAGGTGAAGCTTTCCTGTTTCCCATGATCAAGTTTATCTTTCCTTGCTCCACATTCTCACTTCTTCTTAGTCCCTGCAAATCACAACATATGTGAATACCACAACCTGTATCAAGGACCCAAGACTTAGAATGAGGTGAGTTATTAGACAATATAGTGTATATACCTGCATGGTTGGGTTTTACTTTCCCATCCTTCAAATCTTGCTGGTACTTTGGGCAGTTTCGCTTCCAGTGCGATTTTTCATGACAATAGAAGCATTCAGCCTCATTAGGGTTAGCAGAAGGAGTGACAAAACCTTTCTTGGTTTTGCTTGAAGAGGAGCCTTCAAGGGTCTTACCATTGGTACCCTTAGAAGGGTTCTTTCTCTTCTTCCCTTTGCCATGCCCGATTGCCAAGACATTGGCCGCAGTTGGAGTAGGAGTAGGAGTAGTAACAACCGACTTACCCTTTAGACCACTTTCGGCGGTCTTCAAGAGTCCTTGAAGTTTGCTGAGGGTGACTTCTTCCTTGTTTATGTGATATGTCATGCGGAATTGATCATAACACGATGGCAAGGAGTGCAAAATGATGTCTATTGCTAACTCCTCAGGGAAGTTGACATTCAGCTTCAGTAAACGGTCCACATACCTTTGCATTTTCTGCATGTGGCCCGTGATGGGTTCACCATCCTTCATTCGGGTTGTTATCATGGAGGAGATTATTTCATATCGCTCTTGACGAGCACTTTGATGGTAGCGGTCCATCAAGTCCTGGTGCATCTGAAAAGGATAATAGTCCTCATAGGACTTTTGGAGCTCGGCTGTCATGGTGGCCATCATGATGCATGCCACTTTTGTAGCATCTCTTTCATGTACCTCATATTCAGCAGGCTCTTCAGGAGTAGCAGTTGGCTCGGTTACCTTCAGCTCCTTGTCGAGAACATATTCTTTGTTCTCATACCGAGTGACCATCCTGATGTTTTTGATCCAATCTGTAAAGTTGGACCCATCAAAGATGACTCTCCCACAAAGATTCATGAGAGAGAAGGAGCTAGTAGGGTTTGAGCCAGAAGCATTGTTATTGGAAGACATCTGAAAAGAAGAGGGAATAGATTAGATTAGATATAGAGATAGTCCTTAACAAAACACCTAAATGTAATATTAAGGCTAGGACCCAACACAATATTTTATAACTTAGAAGAGAGATGCCGTAATCTAAGCTATAAGATATTTGAAGGTAGGTGAATGACGATTCACCAATTTCCACCATGAAAAACGAAATATTTAATTAGGTTTTAATTGGTTTAGAAACTCCTAGATTCTTTGAGATTCATTGAACTTTCTTCAATGGCATGTTTCAATCTCGAGTGTGCCCTTCAAGTTTTGTGACTGGGATGCCGAGGATCACAAAACAAGGTGTGAAGTAACCATGCAAATTACTTGGTACCCTTAATGTATTACCCCTCAATCGATGTGCCGGTTAACCACACACGCTCCATCGATACTATGATAAACATTAAGTCACCCTTTACCTACCTTGTTAAGTTCAAGTTAGCGTGTCGGTTAACCACACACGCTCCACTAACGACTTAAACAAAGTGTAAAGTGTAATTTCATGGATTAGCACCTTATTCACATTTTCCTAAAATAACTAAGATTGGGAATTCAATAAAGTTTAGTTACTTTAGTATTATCATTATACTTTTAATGAGAATTTATAAGTCCTTGTCCTACCCGTTCGGCTAACGACCCTCCACCGATCAAGGAAGCGGTGGGTGAGAGTGGACACCCATTAAGTTGCCATTTTATAGGCAACAACCTTATACCCCCCTTATGGACCGGCTGCGTGAATGAGGCGTACTAGCGGTAAGACGACTTGATCTTATACATATATAAATATTATTAAACTTATAATATTATAAAGTATAAGGGTTGAATTTTAACTTTTAAAATTCTAGGGGTTGGAACTAAAGTTTTTAATATGACTTTACATGTTCCAAAACTTGAGGGCAAGTTTTGTAAACTTTCAAAACTTTTCATTTCTCATAACTTATGAGTTAATGGTTATTAAAAATGAAGACTCTTCATTTTTTGTAACCTATTTGTTCTTTTAATGGTTATTTATAAATGTGACTTTTGGTTATCCATAACTTAAGAACTAGTTATGGACTCCATTAAAACACATAAAGATCAAAAATTAATCTAATCAATTATTAGCACATAATTTCTATGACCTTCTAAACTCATATGTTTATGAATGTTCATATCAAAAATTTCAAGAATCGTAAGTACATATACAAAACTTGAAATTTTGATACGAGCTTTTAAACAAAACTTCGATTTTCAAGTTTTTTTTTTTTTTTTTTTTTTTTTTTTTTTTGCATCAAGTATCAAATAAACAAACCAGGCTCTGATACCACTGATGGGTTTTAAGCATTCTAACACTCCTATGGTGTACATGCAACCTTAGAAACCTTGGATCTATGTTTGACTAAGATACATGCAAATAATTATTTTTCCAAGGTTCTTATCCTATCTAGCATGGCATGGGGAACTTGAATCAAATAAAGCTAGTAGAATTACTTACCTTGTAGTTGTAGTTGATTGCTTGGAGTTTTAGAGCCTAGCACCAATAGTGTGGATGCCTCAAATGGAAATCACAAATCACCACAAACTTGGAATTTTGAGAGAATAGTAATCACCTTTCTTGAAATCGGCCCTCTTACTTTACTCACCACAACTTGCGTGATTTCAAGAACCAAAGCCTCCTTTATATAGTGTGGTGGATTAGGGTTACACCTATGTAAACCCTAATACCCATGTCTTTTCATTTCCATGAGATCCATGGGTTAAAGCTCCATGGAGTATCCATGGACTTTCCATGCAAGCCTAGCCCATTCCAAATAAGCATTAGCCCACACTATATAAATACAAGAGCCCATATTTAATTAGTCATACTTTTGATCTCTAAATTAATTCTAGATTAATTATAGATCAATACTAATTAAATAATATGATTTTATATTAATATATTAGGACTTATAATATATTAATAAATCATAACTTATACTATTCTCAAACGATTATCCATAAATTGTTCGGGTGAAGTGCAACCCAAATGGACCATGCCGGGTCGGGTCAAGTACATACCAAATATAGTTATGGACTTAGACACTATATCCAACATTATAATGACTCCATACGTTATCTCTTCATCCTAGGTATTAATCGTAACTTCTATGTTCCTTCAAATATGTATCTAACTCTTGGTCTTCTTGACTGCAAGCGATGCTCGAACTTGCACCTGCTCGTTAGATTCCAAACTATGACATTCGAGTCACAATCTCGATCCTTGATGGAGACTCCTTCTTCTTCTTAGAAAGCTTAAGATAAGCTCCTCTGTTACTAGAACGTACCGATGTGTCATATTCTAATGACCTCTCATCGTGTGCTTAAACTCAAATCTCTTAGAGTTAAATTCCAGAACAGACTATACCTTCCTTCATGTTCTAATGTGACATAATCACATCTTAAAACTTAGTATCTCTAGCTACAAGCCTTTTTAGCGACAATCGCGATACTTCTATTGATCGCTTTGATTTCAATCTTTTGGTTTAAGTCGGACGCTACATCAAACTTGGTTCTCTGAACCACGTAACCTACTTATCGTAGTCGAACTTAATTTGATATGACCACTAGGGCCGGAATAACAATCATCTTCGATGGTAACGACATACTCGAATAAAACGAAATCAATTACCAGCTTCTTGGTAACCTTGTGACTTTCCCTGATCCAAGCGTGAGTCCTGTGCTTCCGGTAGTATAGGCCTCTACTACCATTCACACCTACTCATACTCGTCCCAAGTATTGTCTCGCACCTTTCCAAGTTACTATCACAAAAACAATTTAACACATAAAAATGTGTCCAAACAATCATAAAATTTCCCATAGACTCTACTATGACTTCTTCCATGCGTATCTTCAATCATCAATTCTGCTTCAACTCGGTTGGTGATGGAAATGTCAGACGATGGGATAACTTCATGGATTATACAAAAAATCTTTCTTTCTGCTAATCGAAAGTGTACTTCTCCCGTACTAGACGTATTATTTCTTAGACGCGTTCTAAAGGCAAGCTATCTTTCTTACGATATCTTCTGATAGGTACCACTCAGTATCATAAGCCTTCTCATTTCCTCCATTTACTCAATTCAATACGAGTCTTCACCATGATGTTTTGCACACCAAAGCAGTCGTTTGGTGTATCGAGACGAGAATATAGATAGAGGAAGGTTTATACGCGTATTCCTCCTTATTACTTCAAAAAAAATTATATGCCAGTTCAATTATCATAATTAAACGTTTAGAAATCTGAACACATAAAATTTCCAGATCCGGTCGGCAACAGACCATAGATCCGATCAAACGATAGCATAAAGCATCACAAATTATTAAGCACATAAAAGCAATTTAGACATCTTCACTAAATGAGCTAGTGCCCGTGTCTATTCAGGTGTACTTCCTAAAATATATTAGATACACTCCTCACGATCATCGCTTAGCATTCTAAGTTTAAGTCTAGAAATAAATACTTATTTCTAGTTCGCTTAAACTAATGCTCTGATACCAACTGTGACATCCCCATTTTCACGGCCAGAAAAGACCGATTTTTTGTTTATGCTTTATAAAAATCAGAGTACTTCTTTTAATAAAAATGTTGCGGAATTTGTTCCCAGAAAAACATGATAAATACGTTATCAAAGCATTTCCGAAGAAATGTATTTTTATTCATTTAAAACATTTGGGATGTCATCGTCAATACAGAAACATAAGCATAAACAGAACTTACATTCATTTACACTAGTGATCTACATCTCTTTTAAATCTCTCAGTGCAAAGTAGCTTCGTATCGACACCTGTGATACAAATAAGCTGGAGTGGGTCAGGTTGGGAAACCTGGTGAGTACATAGGGTTTTCAACCCACAATAATATAATTATTATATTTAAACATCAAACAATCAACCCGATTACCCATCCCCGTTATCTTCTTTAATATTCCTTAAAGAATTATCTTAAGGGTCATCTCCTATATCATATTTACCTCTCATCTTTCTACCTCACATTTCCTTATATGCTCGTTCCTAAGGCATGAATACGTAGTTACAACGTCACCTGAACTCGTAATTCATAGTAAGGGTTAGAGTATCATCGCATAAATATACAGTCACCACATCACCTGGACTCGTAATTCATCACCTACAGGTTATAAGTCTGCTGGTGTTTCCACGGGTTGTTTAGAATATTCCGTGGTCGCCATCTATACTCTAGTAGATGACTACATCTCCAAATTGTCAGACAAGGTTATAGTATCTTTCATCCTACATCACCGATTCATAATCACCTATCCATCACCTAATTATCATCACCTTCCTATCATCACCTATCTCTCATCATTTTATTTCATCACACACCAACTATTTCATCTACCCATGTTTTATCCCAACGTATTTGTAGATATAAAATAAATATATATTTAAATCATTTAAAACAGGTATAAAATCATTCATCCATCATAGACAGCAAGTATTTAGATAATATGCACACATAGCACGTAATTTATATAAAATACTTCATATCTATGTGTAAGATGAAAGGGATAATGCACTCACCTGTTAAAGTGATGATTCCAAACTCATACAGCGCTTCGTTACTCTTAAAACAATTTCCTTCGACAAAACGTAGTATCAATACCACTAGGGTTTAGTCTAACGTTAACCGCGACTAATTAATAGTCTAGCTATTATTATTATTATTATTATTATATAAGCGTTAAACAACACTCTTATATAACTCATAATAATATCCCAAATAATTGTTTTAAGGTCCTAATAATGTTACTATAATTAATTAGAAGTTATATTAAAAATAGCGTAGGCGTAGCTCACTTACAGCGAGTTTTTATTAAAAACCGGGCTTCACTGGAGCAGCGTTTCCGAGCCGAAAGTTTTTCTTCTCGGAGCCGTTGGGCGCTCCGGGGCTTTCTTCTCATGCTAGGGAGGTTCCCTAGACTTGGGAGGGGTTTAGGGAGGTTATATAGAAGTTAGAGAGAGAAAGAAAGGTTTGAAGGTGTGAGGAAATTATGAAGAGTTCATCTCTTATTTATAGGAATTCTATAGTAAAGTAGTCTCCAAGTTTCGTCCGTAACTTTCGCATACGAGCTCCATTTTTGTCTGTCTTTTTACTGTTGAGTTCCTATTAATGAGATCTTCAACTCTCATTTAGACCTCGTTGGCTAATTCTCATTCTATCTCGGATTTACAAAACTGTATCGAATTTGCCGCGCTCGAAAAGTAGAGACTAAGCTTCGTCCATAACTTTCGCATACGAGCTCCGTTTTTGTCTGTCTTTTTACCGGTGAGTTCCTATTAATGAGATCTTCAACTCTCATTTAGACCTCGTTGGCTAATTCTCATTCTATCTCGGATTTACAAAACTGTATCGAATTCGCCGCGCTCGAAAAGTAGATACTAAGCTTCGTCCATAACTTTCGCATACGAGCTCCGTTTTTGTCTTTCTTTTTACCGTTGAGTTCCTATTAATGAGATCTTCAACTCTCATTTAGATCGCGTAAGCCAAAAACCGCTCGAACTAAAATTCGAGTTTCGGGTTGTACACTGCGAAGCCGAAACTTCGAAAAATCATAACTTCCTCATACGAAGTCGGATTTGGGCGTTCTTCTTATGGAAACTCTCGGTTTAACATTTTCTACGACTTTTGTTTAGATCACTAAGGCTAAAAGTCGCTCCATCGTAAATTCACTATTTACGCTTCCCGGTGTCGTGCCGGTTTTGCCGTAAAACGTCGACGGACCATAACTTCTTCGTTATAACTCGGATTTTGGAGTTCTTTATATGTACGGAAACCTTGAGAAATATTATACAACTTGGTTAAGATTATTTATTATAAATAATCTTTTGCCGAAAATTCGTTTTCGACACTCATTGCCTCTAAATTGACTAGCCCGAATCTACGGGCGTTACAGGAGCACCGATCCTTTTCGTGAAAAAGATGGATGGATCACACAAGATGTGCATTGATAATCGGGAGCTGAACAAACTAACGGTGAAGAACCGTTATCTGTTGCCGAGGAGAGATGATTTGTTTGATCAGCTACAGGGTGCGTCGTGGTTTTCCAAGATTAATCTTCGGTCAGGGTATCATCAGATGAGGATTCAGGATGAGCATATACCGAAGACAACTTTCAGGACTCTGTATGGGCATTATGAGTTTGTGGTGATGCCGTTTGGGCTCACCAATGCCCCAGCAGCGTTCATGGATCTGATGAACAGGGTGTGTAGACCGATGCTAGATCGGTCGGTGATCATTTTTATTGATGATATCCTGGTCTATTCTAAGACCAGGGAACAACATGAGCAGCATTTGATGGAGGTACTGGAGACTCTGAGGGCGGATAAACTTTATGCAAAGTTCTCCAAGTGTGATTTCTGGCTGCGGGAGGTACAGTTTTTGGGGCATATCATCAATCAGGAGGGCATTTCGGTTGATCCAGCCAAGGCTGAGGCTGTGATGCGATGGGAAGTACCGAAGAACGCATAAGATATTCGTAGCTTCTTGGGTTTAGCGGGCTATTATCGGAGATTTATCCAGGATTTCTTCAAGATCGTTGTGCCATTAACCCGCTTGACCAAGAAGAATGTGACCTTTCGGTGGGGCACGGATCAGCAGATGGTTTTGAGACCCTGAGACAGAGATTATGCGAGGCTCTGGTCCTAGTATTACTCGAGGGGTTAGACGATTTGGTGGTGTACTGTGACGCATCGATCTCAGGGTTAGGTGTTGTACTGATGCAGAGGGGGCATGTGATAGCTTACGCCTCGAGGCAGTTGAAGCCTCATGAGGCGAATTACCCCACTCATGACCTGGAGCTGGGGGCAGTGGTGTTTGCCCTCAAGATTTGGAGGCACTATTTGTATGGGGTACGGTGCACCATCTATACCGATCACAAGAGTTTAAAGTATTTGATGGATCAGCAGAACCTCAACATGCGACAGGGGAGGTGGCTGGATGTGCTGAAGGATTATGATTGTGAGATACTATACCATCCAGGGAAGGCCAACGTAGTGGCCGATGCGTTGAGCTGCAAGACGGTGGGGTCCCCGATTAGGAACATTTGTATGAGGATGATAGTGATTTCTCCTTTTTTGTTTGATATGATCAAGGAGGCCCAAGTCGAGGGAGCGAAGAAAGAGAATTGGAAGATAGAGAAAATACGGGGACAATATCCTTTGTTTGTCAAGGATAGTCATGGCCTCTTGACGTAGTGTGGCCGGGTATGGGTACCAGTGACAGGGGGAGTGAGACAGAGGCTATTACAAGATGCGCACAAGTCCAAGTAATCCATACATCCAGGGGCTACGAAAATTTATAGGGACTTGAGACTGAGTTATTGGTGGCCCTGCATGAACCAGGAGATTGCCTGGTTCGTGGAGCGGTGCTTGACCTGCAGGAAGGGCAAGGTCGAGCATCAACTGCCTCACGGCAAGGTACAACCACTACCCATTACCATGTGGAAGTGGGAAGAGATCACTATGGACTTCATCACGAAGTTACCTAGGACGGCGAGGGGTGTAGACGCCATATGGGTGATCGTAGACAGACTGACGGAAGGTGCCCACTTCATTCCGATTTCCGAGAGTATATCCGCGGAGAAGTTAGCGGATATTTATGTACGAGAGGTGGTGGCTAGACACGGGGTACCCGTGTCGATAGTCTCTGACAGGGATGTCCGGTTTACTTCCAGGTTCTGGAAGAAGTTCCATGAGGAACTGGGCACTCAGCTACATTTTAGCACGACGTACCACCCCCAGACTGATTTCCAGAGAGAGAGAGGACGATCCAGACACTAGAGGACATGCTTCGAGCATGCCTGTTGGACTTTGGAGGGAGTTGGGACAAGTACCTCCCACTGGCAGTGTTTCCGTACAATAACAACTATGATGCCAGTATCGACCGAGCTCCATTCGAAATGTTATATGGTCGGAGGTGCAGGACCCCGATGTGTTGGGACGAGGTTGGGCATCGCGTCATGGGGAGCACTGAGGTAGTGCTCAAGACTACCAGACTGATTCAGCAGGTGCGCGACCGGCTTCGGGTCGCGCAGAGCCGTCAAAAAAGTTATGCTGACCGACGACGATCGGATCTCGAGTTTCAGGTGGGGGATTTTGTGCTGCTGAAGGTGTTACCCTGGAAGGGGATTATCAGGTTTCGAAAGAGGGGCAAGCTGGGGCCTCGGTTCATAGGCTCGTTCAGGATCACTGTCAAAACTAGCAAATTTGGGTTAGGAAGTTGGCCCTTGTACAAGAAAAATTCTTTGTGTAACCTTGTAACATTCCAATTAGTGAAATTCAAACGTCAATGATAATAAGTTCATACTTGCGTACATTGTCATTCAAGTCGAAGCAACCACGTGAAGACCCAAAACCTCGATCCAATAAGCCAAATCAAGCCCACACATATTTTTTTTATTGGGCCGTGAGCCGCTTGGGCCGGTTAAGGTGGGCTAGTAAAAAAAAGATAGAAAATGGTGAATTTTCAATGCATGCCACCACAACTTTACCCCCCATGCCTCCAAGCTCTTACCCACCATGCATCTAGGAACTTCATATCAACCATGGCTTAAGTCAACTCTCTCTCTTTCTCTCTCTCTCTCTCTCTCTCCCTCTCTCCATCTCTCTACCTCTCGGCCACTCTCTCTATCCCTCTCCACCCTCATTCAATCTTCACTTCAAACTCTTCTTCCATATTAATTTTTCTCTCAAGACCTCTAGTGCTCACTCAAGAATTTTCAAGTTCTTCACCATCAAAAATCGAATCAAGGCCCTTTGAATACCATAACTTCAAGAGTCTCTTTAAGAAAGCAAGCTAGAACCAATAATCTCCTCCATCTTCTTCTACATATCGAAAATACTCAATGTGAGCTTCATACCCCCATATCTTTCGTATTTTTACTGTTTTCGGGGGGAGGATACAAGTCAACTCTCATTTAACCGTTGGATATTTGCATGTACCATTGTGTTATGTGTTTAACTTTGAGATAATTACTTGAACATGAAGTTTATCACTTAGATATTCATAAAAACCATGAGAAAAGTATGTTTTGTCATATATATTACATATAAACTTGTAGCTCTGAGATTATACACTCAAAATAGAAAAAATAAGTGTTGTGTTCAAACATGTATAACCTAAAGTCAAAAATCAGCTTTTGACAGAAACGTTTTGGTCTAATTACGGACTGTTTTGACCACGTTAATTATAATCTTTTTCAAAACTGTTATACATACAAAAAGTTCAGGTTTATACATTGAAAAGGACTACTCGCACGCGTTGATACGATTTTTCTACAATTTTTGGTGATTTCTACAAAACTGTTTATCATTTCAGGAATGATTTCGGACCAGCTTGTGAAGATGAACATTTCCACACTGGTTTGAGTAGGGCTGTCAAATCGGGCAGTCGTGTCGTGTTTTTGTCTGACACGACACGACACGACAAGGTTTTGTATAACACGAACACGGCACGACACGATGTTGTGTTTTTTTCAATAACACGAAAACGAACCAATTAAAACAAGACAACACGACACGACACGACAAATATAATATTACATAACTATTAGTGCATTTCGTTCATACTTAAAGATATATAACACGACAAAACAAACACGAAAAACACGACAACCACATGCTTAATCGTGTCAATTTCGTGTCGATTTATGAACACGAACACGACACGACATGGCATCGTGTTTTTTAATCTTGACACGAAAACGACACGAACACGAATTCAAATTTTGATTTTGTCCTGATTTCCTTTCGTTTCGTGTATTTTTGTTGTGTCGTGTCATAAATTGACACCCCTAGCTTTGAGGCCATTAAAAATCTTAATAAAAATTATGAATAAAGTAGACTCATTTTCCCATCTCTTAGAGTTTAAGGATCTGAATTTCGACTTACGATGATTTTTCTATAATTTTTCTAAAAACATGGACAAAAGGGTCAAAAAAAAGAAATTATTTTTATCATGCTAAAAGCTCTTATACCTGTGTTAGATGCAAGTTTGTACAACTTATATATACTTTTAAAACATCTAGATATGTTAACTTATATGTATTTAATATATATATATATATATATATATATATATATATATATATATATATATATATATATATTCTTTCCTTTATTGGGTATGTAAAATTAATTTACATGTTTAGTGGGCCTTAGTGTCATTTTACATGCTTAGTGGGACTTAGTGTCCTTTTGCATGTTTAGTGGGCCTTAGCGTCCTTTTGCGTGCTTAGTGGGCCTTAGTGTCCTTTTGCATGTTTATTGGGCCTTAGCGTCCTTATACATGTTTAGTGGGCCTTAGCGTCCTTTTGCATGTTTAGTGGGCCTTAGTGTCCTTTTGCATGTTAAGTAGGCCTTAGTGTCCTTTTACATGTTTAGTGGGCCTTAGTTGTCCTTTTACATGTATATTGGGTCTGGGATATACATTCATATTCCTTTTGAGCCTGGAAATAATATACATGTTTAGTGGGCTTTCGTTGTCCACTTACATGTTTATTGGGCCTGGAATACACCTTATATGTTTTTCTTTCTTTTTCCGCGTAAATTCGATTAAGGATCTAGTGAGATGTGTCGGTTGACACCTATTGAGTGTACGATCGTAGCCTGTAGTTATAACCAGAGTCTCCTGGAGGGAGAGCGGGAGTTTGTGTATAGATCTATACGGGGGTGACACCCCACACCTGAGCTGTTTACTACAGTTAGACTAGGCCAGTCTAGGGTGACAAAAACCTTTTTCTATTCCGTCGGCGTCCATCAACGCCATGACATGCGAAATGGTCATTATCTAGTATGGTTATAACGACTCACTTAGAGGAATTAACGTTATAAAATTTATGGGAAACCTTATTTTTGGATAAAACGGTAACCTATACGTGCTGGTACTCAACCTCGGGGGTTGAGATTTCAGCATTCTCTTACGCAGACAACATCCGGTTGTCTGGGTCATTCTCATTCTATTTCTCGCAAACATTAACACACATGCATTAATATAAGATCGGACACAAATATTTCAAACCATTTCTTTTTAGAAAATATCGGATTTTCTGGGAATATTCGCTACACTTTTGCAAATAAAATATAACCTAGAACATGCATGCATATATTCACAGTTCTAGAACGAGACTTACAAATTATTTTATAGAAAATATCGGATTTTCTGAAAAACACTATGAGAACTACTCTAAACAAGTACAAAACCATTTTATACAAAAATGCTTATGAACTCACCAACTTTTTAGTTGACGCTTTTCAAAACGACTTGTATTCTCAGGGATCCAGTAGCAGCTAATAAGCTCGACTATGAGATCAAGTGGTGCGACTTCAAGAAATTTTACTTTCTTACTTTTATGTAACTGATGAACAAGTTCAATATGTAAACTATGTAAGTGTGTATTTCCAATGTATGATGTTTGGTTGCTATGTTTCATTCATATTCAATTGTTATGATACTCTACATGAAGTCATCCGCCCCCGGACGTTTCCGCCGTCCCGGTTCGGGGGTGTGACAGATTGGTATCAGAGCATTGTTTATAGTGAACTAGTATATCTAACCATACAAGATTTACAACTATAAATACAATGGGACTAAAAAACACTCTAACTAAAAGTATACCTTAAGAATATAAGTATCTTCTAAAAGTATATATACTTGCTAGAACCGTTTCATAATAAGAACAAAACAAAAGTATTTAGATGTTGAACACTACAGTCAAACCTGGGCAGTTATGTAATCGTATCTAGGATAAATATAGCCTGATCAACTATATTTATTTGAGATACGACCAAGATGTGCTTGGGAATGAGGGTGGCGTTGCAACGTGTCTAAAACTTACCGACCTTACATGCAAAGGAGCATTAGAACCAAACCTAAATTTTAAAATACTATAGGAGTATCTTATGATACTAAACGATAACAACAAGTCTAAAAACTTATCGATTTCGTACATCTGGAAACCCTAGGATCAAACATGTAATGATATAGTAGTACTTTAGAATACCATATGACCTCCACACTTAAAACCTTCTACATGTATCTCCTACCCCTATTTCCTCACAGGCAACATGGCTGAGTTTCACCCCGAAGACCCCTACTACCCTGCAGTAATAGCCAACGAATGGATCGAGGAAGAACCAGAAGAATTGCAAGGGGAGAACCCCGAAGTGGGCCCCGAAGAGTACCAAGTGATGGACTACGAGCGAGAAGACTCTGGTGAGGAATCAGACAGGGGTGAAGAAGCCAAAGAGATCCTTAGCGAGCCTTACCCCTCAGAAGCAATACCGAACCAGCAAGCAGCACAGGAGGACCTTACCAACCGACTACACCCTCTAGAGGAAGAGGTGATCACCCTAAGGCGACAACTCATTGAAACTGAGACTAGGGCAGCCTTAGTAGAGCAGAGAGCGAAAGAGGCCACTCTTGAAATAAGCGAAATGGTTGGACACCTTGTATATTTAGGCATATGAGAGTCACTACCCTATTCGCAAAGTCCTAGATTTACCATGTAACTCTTCACAACTAGTAGTAGTAAATCAAGAGAGGTACGCCCTCCAAGAACTCATGTAACCTGAGCCAACGTAAGGATCTGATATCTATAATCTATTAGGGTAACTTAACATTTATACAATACCTATTCCTACATACTACCATTAATACATCATAGGGATGTAGGTCGAGACAACAAGAATCGTGCAACAAAACATGTGATTTATATGCGTACATGTATAAGTTCATATCAATAATCATAGATGAGATACGACTAGAACATAACCATACTTACTCACGAACCTGTAATTCATCATACAACAGAATCATGTCTTCCTATGGAAACAACCAGCTAGCCGGCGAAACACCAATTCTGCAGATAGACCCCGCAACCTTCCAAGCCGCTGTAACAGCTGCCGTGATAGCCGTCATGGCACAACTCAACGCCAACAACCCAAATGGAAATGGAAACGGTGTCGATAACTCTAACCGTAGTAACAACCAAGGAAACCAACGAGGGACAACTTCCCAAGACACCCCAAACTCCAAACCTAAGGTCATGAAGCGAAAGCTAGGGAACAAGAAAGGAACCGGATCGACTCAAGGGCCTACCAAAAGGCAACAAGTTGTAACATCCCCTGCCCCCACTAGTCCCCCTACCCCAGCACCGAGAAGACCATATCATGAAACCTCCCGCTCTGCAGCAAATGCGACTACCATCATCAGGGAGTCTGCCGAGAATTGCATTGCCAAAGGTGCAACGAGAAGGGGAACACCTCCCGCTACTGTAGGGCCCCGGCCCCATGCATCACTCCAACCCCCAACCCATAATTAAGTCCTGTATGACACACATGCGATGAAATGGGACACTTAAAGAGGAATTGTCCAACATAGAAGAATGACGGAGGACCAGGAGGAGTTTAACAACTGGACGTGAAAGGGACAATGAGGAACCCTACCGAGATTTTTGGTACGTTCCCAAACAAAAAAAAATCCTTGCGGAAGTTATGATAACATAGTATAAGCGTAAGGCCGTGTGTAATTAAGATTATACAAAATTAGAGTACGTGGACCCGCCTGAATTTTTGTTCCTTGTTTGACTATGGATTTAGGATATGACCACTCAGTCTACAATCTTTTCAATCTTAAATTATGTACGACTAGGCTACATCAAACCATCATAGAGAGGTCTAATAGGAATCAGACTACGAAATCACATCGTTTATATCAAGGCACTTGTATTGCTAGGACACCCAAAAATTCATAATGAAATAACGACAGTAGTAATACCAAGAACGAAATTGGTAACATTACAAACGTGAATGTAGAACACAATATCATTTCAAACAACCATCCCTTTCAGATCAATCCAACATCTACTACAATAAGGAGCCCAACGGTGTCAACTGACATGAGCTGACTGGATCCTCACGATACGAAATTCATGTGCCAACGAGACTCTTCGCCTTAACCAAGCGATTAATGAAACCTCTACAACTTGTAACGACAATCCTCAAATTATCCCGGGTATCTAGACCCTTAGGTACCCGTTCAAGTAATACCACACTCTTTCCTAACCCTTAATAGGGATAAGAAACAAGGAGCAAAGGATACCGAGGGTAACCTAGAGATTTATAACCCCCCTAAGGTGTTTCCAAAGTCCTTTCGGAAATATCACCTACATGCCAAGTTGAGTTCGAAGATCGACTCAACCCATGGAGCCATTCTCGTAGCCAGACCACCAAGGCCATTTAGCACCAACATAAACACCGAAGGTATCCGGTCGATGGAACGACCCAGTAAGTATGAGAGTTATCAAACCAAGACTTGAACCTTAGAGAACGCCTATCCAACTCATAAATAGGAAAGGCTAAGTGTCCATAGGACCACTGACTACTAAGAATCAAACGAAACCATCCTCAAGGATCGATATCCCATATCCCGAATCGAATACTTACTCGACCTGTCCTCAGAAACAAGCAAAGATCAACATCCCACTAATTCAGAATCCCATAGTGAGAAACTCCCATGCAAATTTAAGAAGTATGAGGCCAACTATACTGCACGCGACCTTAACTTAAGTGACAATAGTGTTCTCCCTCAGGATTTGAGACACATTGGACCCTTGAAATCCCTGCTAGTATTGGCCAGTAACTTATATACTCCGACTACCGTCTGAATTCAACAATATACACCCTGTCATACAAGCATCTAATCCAAAGAACTCATAGAAGTAATAGATCGGGAAACCAAATGAGCAAAGTCAAGGGCCGGTAGCAAAGGTCCACTAGATCACTAAGCAAGGACTTAAATTCTCCTAGGAACGAAGAGACTAGATAAAACCAAGATACCCGCATCTTTTCCTTAGTATTTGAGAGCAGCTTTAGAAACGAATTTCAGGACGAAATTCCCTCTAACGGGGGGATGATGTCACAACTAGAAAATTTGGGTTAGGAAGTTGGCCCTTATACAAGAAAAACTCTTCGTGTAACCTTGTAACATTCCAATTAGTGAAATTCAAACGTCAATGATATTAAGTTCATACTTGCGTACATTGTTATTCAAGTCGAAGCAACCACGTGAAGACCTAAAAACTCGATCCAATAAGCCAAATCAAGCCCACACATATTTTTTTTATTGGGCCAACCTTGGGCCGGTTAATGTGGGCTAGTAAAAAAAAGAGGAAATGGTGAATTTTCTATGCATGCTACCACAACTTTACCCCCCATGCCTCCAAGATCTTACCCACCATACATCTAGGAACTTCACATCAACCATGGCTTAAGTCAACTCTCTCTCTCTCTCTCTCTCTCTCTCTCTCTCTCTTTCTCTCCATCTCTCTACCTCTCGGCCACTCTCTATCCCTCCCCACCCTCATTCAAACTTCACTTCAAACTCTTCTTCCATCTTAATTTTTCTCTCAAGACCTCTAGTGCTCACTCAAGAATTTTCAAGTTCTTCACCATCAAAAATCGAATCAAGGCCCTTTGAACACCATAACTTCAAGAGTCTCTTCAAGAAAGAAAGCTAGAACCAAAAATCTCCTCCATCTTCTTCTACATCTCGAAAATACTCAAGGTGAGCTTCATACCCCCATATATTTCGTATTTTTACTATTTTCGGGGGGAGGATACAAGTCAACTCTCGTTTAACCGTTGGATATTTGCATGTACCATTGTGTTATGTGTTTAAGTTTTAGATCTTTACTTGAACATGAAGTTTATCACTTAGATCTTTATAAAAACCATGAGAAAAGTATGTGTTGTCATATATATTACATATAAACTTGTGGATCTGAGATTATACACTCAAAATAGCAAAAATAAGTGTTGTGTTCAAACATGTATAACCTAAACTCAAAAATCAGCTTTTAACAGAAACGTTTTGGTCTAATTACGGACTGTTTTGACCACCTTAATTATAATAGTTTTCAAAACTGTTTTACATGCAAAACGTTTAGGTTTATACATTTAAAATGACTACTCGCACGCATTCATAAAATTTTTCTACAATTTTTGGCGATATTTACAAAACTGTCTATAATTTCAGGAATGATTTCAGACTAGCTCGTGAAGATGAACATTTTCGCACTGGTTTGAGGCCATTAGAAATCTTAATATAAATTATGAATAAAGTAGACTCATTTTCCAAACTTTTAGAGTTTACGGATCCGAATTTCGACTTACGATGATTTTGCTATAATTTTTCTAAAAACATGGACAGAAAGGTCACAAACAAAAAATTATTTTTATCATGCTAAAAGCTCATATACCTGTGTTAGATGCAAGTTTCTACAACTTATATATACTTTTAAAACATCTAGACATGTTAACTTATATGTATTTAATATATATATATATATATATATATATATATATATATATATATATATATATATGTGTGTGTGTGTGTGTGTATATTCTTTCCTTTATTGGGCCTGGAAAATTAATTTAAATGTTTAGTGGGCCTTAGTGTCCTTTTACATGCTTAGTGGGCCTTAGTGTCCTTTTGCATTTTTAGTGGGCCTTAGCGTCCTTTTACATGATTAGCGGGCCTTAGTGTCCTTTTGCATGTTTAGTGGGCCGTAGCGTCCTTTTACATGTTTAGTGGGCCTTAGCGTCCTTTTGCATGTTTAGTGGCCCTTAGTGTACTTTTGCATCTTTAGTGGGCCTTAGTGTCCTTTTACATGTTTAGTGGGCCTTAGTTGTCCTTTTACATGTATATTGGGCCTGGGATATACATTCATATTTCTTTTGAGCCTGGAAATAATATACATGTTTAGTGGGCCTTAGTTGTCCACTTACATGTTTATTGGGCCTGGAAGATACCTTATACGTTTTTCTTTCTTTTTCCGCGTAAATTCGTTTAAGGATCTAGTGAGACATGTCGGTTGACACCTATTGAGTGTACGATCGTAGCCTGTAGTTATAACCCGAGTCTCCTGGAGGGAGAACGGGAGTCTGTGTATAGATCTATACGGGGATGACACCCCACACCTGAGCTGTTCCCTATAATTAGACTAGGCCAGTCTAGGGTGTCAAAAACCTTATTCTATTATGTCGGCGTCCATCAACGCCATGACAGGCGAAATTGTCATTATCTAGTATGGTTATAACGACTCACTTAGAGGAATTAACGTTATAAAATTTACGGGAAACCTTATTTTTAGATAAAACGGTAACCTATACGCACTGGTACTCAACCTCGGGGGTTGAGATTCCAGCATTCTCTTACGCAGACAACATCGGGCTGTCTGGGATCATTTTCTTTCTATTTCTCGCAAACATTAACACACATGCATTAATATAAGATCGGACACAAATATTTCAAACCATTTCTTTTTAGAAAATATCAGATTTTCTGGGAATATTCGCTACACTTTTGCAAACAAAAGTTAACCTAGGACGGGCATGCATATATTTACAGTTCTAGAACGATACTTACAAATTATTTTATAGAAAATATCGGATTTTCTGAAAACACTATGAGAACTACTCTAAACAAGTACAAAACCATTTTATACAAAAATGGTTATGAACTCACCAACTTTTTAGTTGACGCTTTTCAAAGCGACTTGTATTCTTAGGGATCCAGTAGCAGGTAATAAGGTCGACTATGAGATCAAGTGGTGCGACGTCAAGAAATTTTACTTTCTTACTTTTATGTAACTTATGAACAAGTTCAATATGTAAACTATGTAAGTGTGTATTTTCAATGTATGATGTTTGGTTGCTATGTTTCATTCATATTTAATTGTTATGATACTGTACATGAAGTCATCTGCCCCCGGACGTTACCGCCGTCCCGGTTCGGGGTGTGACAATCACGGCCCGGGTGGGCAAGGTGGCATATCACTTGGACCTGCCGGAGCAGCTTTGCTAGATTCACAACACCTTCCACGTGTGTCAGCTTCGGAAGTGTGTCACTGACGAGTCCGCAGTCATTTCACAGGGCGATATTCAGGTGGATGAGAGCCCGAACTATGTCGAGAGTCCGGTTGCCATCTTAGATAGGAAGACAAAATGTCTTCGGAACAAGGAAGTGAAGCTGGTAAAGGTGCAATGGCAGCACCGAAGAGGCTCCGAATGGACTTGGGAGCCGGAGGAGGAGATGCGGGAGCATTACCCCGATCTATTCACATCTACGGACTTCGAGTATGAAGTCTAGTTCAAGTGGGGGAGAGTTGTAACACACCAATCCAGGTATGACTTGAAACCCTTGAAGAAATTTCATTTTAGCATATTGGTCCCTTAACTACGTTGGGCGTACTTATGAGTACGCTTAGCGTACTACGCATGGGTGATTGCGGAGGGGCAACACGTACGCTGGGCGTACTAGAATTACGTTGGGCGTACGTGCCGAAAGACCAAACCCTAATTTTCGTACTTGTGACCTATATAAACACCCTTAACTCATTTGAGCCTCACCCGCATCAGCCCCTTTCACATTCAAACGTCTTTGGAAATCCAAATACCATTGTGAGTGCATTTTGAGCTTTAAGAGTGCATTTATGGCACTTATTGTGTTCATTCAAGAAGAAGAGGTTGGCAAACAAGCTTGGAGTGGCCTAGGACTTCAAGAATCTGCATATACTCGACCTTGAGGAGCTTCTGGAGGTATAAAGCTTGCACCTTTCCACTTAAATCTCTAGACCTAGCTAGGGTTTTCTAGTTTTGTCCCTTTGGTTGATTTTGGACCTCCACTTGTGAGTTTTGCAACTCCAGGGGATGGAAATGACAGATCTGAGGTCCCTTGGTCCTTTTGCAACATAAAAATGGAGTCTTGGTGGGTGTTTTGACCTCATGCATGGGTTAAGAGCCTTAAAAAGGTCTTAATGAGGGTGTTGGGATCATATGGGACATGCAAAGGCATAAAGTTGCCAACTTTATGCCTTAGGTCGTCTTAATAAGCTTAGATCTGACTTTTGGACGTAAAAGAATCGAGTATTAAGCACTTAATGGAAAAAGTGCTTAGTCTGTTAGTACGTTGGGCGAAACCCAGTATACACTGTGCGTAAGTCCGACAACCCCAGTACATTGTGCGTACCAGGATGGTATGCTAAGCGTACACATCACATATGTGCTTGGATCTGTTTTGGGCCTTTGAACTATTGGGCCTCATTTGGTTATTGGACTTGGTTGCATTCTGAGAATAGTGGGCCATTTTATCTGTTTGGGCCATTGGTGTTATGGTAGGGCCTTATTGGGCCAAGAAGCCTATTATTGATTTTTGGATATGGACTTGGGCCCATTAACAAAGAAAGGATATTTGGGCCTTTATGGAAGGACTTGGGGGTTTGGGTTTCCCTTGATTATGTGATGTCCTAACATGGGTTAATATTATTATTCAGCACGGGAGGTTACGGACTGTTAGGAGATCATCTTTCGCGTTCAGCAGACAAAGGTGAGTTTTCTCACTACACCAATGGGTCTAAGGCACCAAGGTCGGACCATTTTATGTGGTTATGTTTGTATTTCATGGAAGACCTCGGGGGTAGCCCATGGCAATTGGATATAAGACCATGTGGGGTAGCCCATGGCATTCCCAGGTAAAGACCATGTGGGGTAGCCCATCGAATTATGGTGTAAGACCCTGGGAGGAGCCCACGACATCCTTACAGGTTTATGTATGTGTTATGTGTATATGCTTCTGTGATAAATATCAACCTCTCATAAGATGTGTATATAACATGACCATAACATTTTGTACAATTCAAGTATCTAAATAGAGTGTGTAAGCTTGAAAAGCTCGTTTATTGACTTAAACAAGCATCCCACAACTGAAATCCTTGTTTTGATCAGAACGTTAAAGAGTTTGATTTTCTAGAAGTGAAGATGAGCCATATGTATAAGTTAGAGCTAGTGGGAGTGCTATAGTCTTCGTTGTGTTGTATGTCGATGACATAGTACTCATAGGACACGATGTTCTAACATTGCAAAGTGTAAAATCTTGTCTTAGGATATAATTTTCTATGAAGGACTTGGGAGATTCAGCATGCATACTTCGTATAAATATATAGAGTTATATCAAACCGATTAATTAGATTAAGTCAAAGTACATACTAAGATAAGATCTTGAAGAAATTCAAGATGCATAATTCTAAGAATGGTTTCGTGCCTATGTAACATGGAATTAAATTGAGTAAGACTCAATGTCCCAATTCTATTTATGAACTAAAAAGGATGTTTCAAGTCCCACATGATTCTCCTATATGATCAATCATGTATTCCATGATATGTACTCGATATGATATCTCGGGTGCCTTGAGCATGATGGGTTGTTATTAGCACAACCTAGGCGAAAATCATCGGATCAAAGTCAAGAACATTCTCAAGTATCTTAGTAGGACAATATATTTTTTTATTTTTTTATGGTGATCATGAAGAGCTAAGTGCAAAGGGTTACAGTGATGCAAGTTTCCAAATAGACAACCATGATTCCCATTTGCAGTTAGGATTTATATTCTTGTTGAATAAAGGTGTAATGACTTGGAGGGGTTCCAAGCAAGATACAATGGAAAATTAGATAAAAGAGTTTGAGTATATAGTAGCTAGTGAAGATGTAAAGAAGGTTATATTGCTGAAGAAGTTCATTAATGATCTTGGTGTTGGTCATAGCATTGGTGATCCTATTGAGATCTTTTGAGATAACAAGGGTGAAGTCGTTTTCACTAAAGAACTCAAATCTCACAAGTGCTGAAGATATACCCCTAGAACGTACCACTACATCTGGAAGCTTGTTGAAGAATGAGACATCATAGTGAGCATAGTGTCATCAAAAAAAGAATTGTATTGATCTGTTCACCTAGCCATTGTCACAGACCAATCATGATAGTTATACTCGATCAATAGGCATTAGAATTGCTAGTAACCTGACGTGATAGTTTTAGTTTATAGATTGATAGTTTGGAACTTATACAATATACATTTTATGAATTAGTGATTATTTTGTGGTGAGTTAATAATATGTTGGATTGAAACCATTTACATTAATTTATTTTTGTGTTTTGTTCTGCTGTCATTGATCTTGAATTGGGTAGTGATTTAAGGTTGTCATGGAGTATTAGTATATTGTTCATGGTGATGAACATAACATATAGATGTGACTAATAATCATGAGCAGTTAATGGATATTTAGTATTGGAGTAAGCCACACTTAGAGATTACTTCATGGGAATTATTACAAGTAATTTTAATATGATAATATCTTATATTCTTCAAATATAGATGCATGAAACTTTAGATATTATTTCTTGTCCATGCTCTGGCTGAGTTGATTAGATCATGAATTCAGTCTAATGTGGTAATCACAAATATCTACAGAAAGACATAATCTTTAATACTTAGATTAAAGTAAATAAACTTAAAACAAATTTAACCAACCAATGATCATTCTATAAAGCATGGAAAGATTAAAACAACCATAAGAAGAAAAGAACTACAACCTTTGAAGACTTTGATTCCTCTCGGGAGGTAGGAAGTTTATGAAGATGAAAAAGACTCAAAGTAGAGATTCTTTAGAAGTTTCCAACAAACAAGGGTATCCACCTAAAAATGAAAAAAATAAATGTGATGTCACAAAACAACCTGCAATTTCTTTAGAAGACCGGATATTTAGGTTAATATGAAAGACAATTAAAAATGTAAGGGTTTATCTACATTTAAACAAAATGTAAGAGTTTTTCTGAATGTTAGTAGATAAATGGTTGTGTTTTTCTGCATTTTGCTTTTTTTTGTATGTTGGGTTACAAAATATTTCCATCTTTGCATAGTTATGTTACTTTGTATTAGTGTGTATGTTTATATATCCATGTATATAGCCCATATGTATTTGTATAATAGGTCCTATGTTAACCCATATTATTGATGTATATATTTCCCATGAAATATTATTGATAATATAATTTTCCTTCCTTATTATGGTATCAATCAACTTTATTTCTTAAACTCCAACCTTTAATTTCTTTATTTTGGTTTTCTTCTCACCAACAACCCCTTATCCTTGTTACACACCCACCAATAGCCTCTATTTATTCCAATTAATCTTCTTTATGGTTGCAACACTACTCCTTCCAAATAAAATTTTCGGTATAACCAATATTCTCCTCAAACCACTACTTTAAACCATTGATTTTCTGAAAGGTTTCGTTAAACCGATTCTTCATTTGCTCACAAACGAGTTGGTTATTGGGAATATCCTTATTGAAGAGGAGATTGTAGATTTCTTTTGTCAACCGAAGAATCTCATCAACACTTTGATTCATAGTCAGAGATCTTCGCAGGCCATTGATGGTGGTTTGTAGGGCTGCAAGGTCGGACTCATATGCGGTGTGAGTATCTTCTACCAGCTGCTTGGAATGAGTCACTTGCTTGTCAAGAGTTGAATTGAGTTCATTTTTCAGGTCAGTGACCTCTTTGATGAGTTTCTCTGTAGTATATAAGAATTGCTCATGATCTTTAGTTCTTCTCTTGTCAAGGTCTCTGATTCCTATTTCGATTCTCAAAAGGATTCGATTAGCATTCATCCTTTTTATGGTTTCCAAAGTTTCAACACGCTCAACAAGGGACTGTAGTTGAGGAACCTCTTCAGACTGCGGTGGGCGGGTTGATACTGCAACAAGAATCTGATCTAGTTTGGATTGTAGATCCAGAAACATCTTTCAAGAAACAGTGATCTTCTTCTTTTTCTTTTGCTTTGGCTTGGAGGTGGAATGTTGTGGTCCACTTGACTCATCATCATCAAAAACCATCAAAAATTCTTCAGAAGGGGGTGGTTATTGAACATCTTCCAACTCAACGTCATCAAAACCGAACACGGGAGCTGAAGTGATTTCAATTGCAGTCACATCTTCATTAGAATCATGCACTTCTTCATGTTATAGGTGCCTGGAAGGACCAACACCATCTTGCATGGCTTGGGCTTGCTGTAAAGTGGCTTCCACTTGAGTCATCCAATCCCGAATCTTCAAGATGTCATGGACTGTTTTCGTGTTGTGAATGATTCTACCCAATATTTTGCCACAAGTTGAATGGCTGCATCCTTTTGTTGTTGTTGTTGTTGCTGTTTTGCGTTTCTTGCTTTCACTGCTCCCTGAAAAGCTTCAAATTTCCTGATTCTGGACTCAGTACTTGGGCGGTACTTAGACCAGGAATCATCAGAACTGTAACCGTCAAATCCTTGTTGTACCGAGGTGTCCTTCGGTTCGATGGATCCTAGCACATTGGTTCTCCCCACGCCTAGACCACTTGTGAGAAATGTTGGTGGAATAGGGTTTCCTGAGCTTCCTCGGTCTCCTTGACCTAACGTCAAGTCTAGCCTCAGATCAGTTCAGGCTAGGGTTGAAGAAGTGCCCTGCGGTGCAACATGTGTTCGCAATGTTTGTGAGACGTGAAGAAAGATGGAGTGCAACTCCTTAGGCTCAAAGTGATGTAAACGTGATGTCGTGGAGACCTTAGGGCGACTCGAACCAACTGGATCCACTTGGGTTCCAATGGGGGGTCTGTCTTCATGAAGAGATGAAATTGATACACTATCTGTATCTCAGTGGTGAGTTGGGGTATGAGAGGGTGAGTCTGCATGGACTCCAAAGACTATCGGAGTCTTTTGAGAGACTGTGGTATGAGTCATGGTGCGCATATGCCTCTGATTAGGGTTAACTTCAGTTTCTTTCTCCTGAAGATGTCTCCAGATACCGAAGACTCATGGTGAGTATCATCAAAGACATTTACAGGGGAATCATGAGTCTTGGTGGGAGAATGAGGAACCACAACATAGGATCCTGCAATATTGGGTTTTCGTTTCTTAGGAGCACCAGCTCCTTTTGTGACAATGTTAACTAGAGCTTTCTTGGAGATTGCAAGAGACTTGACTATTTTAGGCTTGGGCTGAGTGGTTTGGTATGTGATAGTAGTCTGAGGGTCCTGTGTTGCAGTCAACTGACTGGGCCTAGGCGGGGAAGAGTGATATGGGGCAATATCACTCGTAGCTTGTATGTGGTCAGCTACCTCTACCGTAGTGAGTCCAATGGACTCAAGGATATACATTGGTAATCGTCTAATGGGTCCAAACATAGTTTAATCTTTAGAGGCTGTGTACCTTTTGAGATCACGAGTTATGAACAGGTTTGTGTTGCTACCCATATTAAGCTTGGCATCCTTGTGAAGATCAAAGATGCAGAGTGACCAAAATCGAGAAAAATTGAACTCAGTAACACCTTCTTTTGGAGCATCGTTTGGGATGTATTGCAAGAAGTCATCCCATAAGATTTGACCATAGTTGACTGCGTTGCCTGTGTAGATACTCCACACTAACTCCAAAAGCTTGACTCCCATGTTATCTATGCTACCAGTTCTTCCAGATAGACTTCTGATGATGAAATGGCATACGAACTGCCAAACAGCTGGAAGCTGGTTCTTCTTGAATTCACCTACCCCTTTCAGCTTCTTTTGGTGCCGCATTTGATCTTTAGAGGCTGTGTACCTTTTGAGCTCATGAATTACGAACAGGTCTGTGTTGCTACCCATATCGAGCTTTGCATCCTTGTGAAGATCAAAGATGCAAAGGGACCAAAATCGAGAAAAAGTGAGCTCAGTAACACCTTCTTTTGGAGCATCTTTAGGGATGTATTGGAAGAAGTAATCCCACAAGATTTGACCATAGTTGACTGCGTTGTCTTTGTAGATACTCCAAACTATCTCCAAAAGCTTGACTCCCATGTTATCTGTGCCACCAGCCCTTCCAAAGAGACTTCTGATGAGGAAATGGCACACTAACTGCCAAACAGCTGGAAGTTGGTTCTTCTTGAATTCACCTACCCCTTTCAGCTTCTTCTGGTACCCCATTCGATAGAGGGTAGTGAAAATATCGTTTGTGCTAGCGCAAATCACTACTAGAAAAACAGCCTTTTACGACGCGCAATGCATGTCGTAAAACGCTCAGACGACGCGCAAATGCGTGTCAAGGAAGGCCCTGCCATAACGAGAGACGACACGCTTTTGCGCATCGTCTATTTACGAAGCGCGTTTACGACGCGCATTTATGACACGCATTTACGACGCGCAGTTATGACACGCAATGCGTATCAAGGAAGGCCCTGTCATAAAGGAAGACGACACGCATTTGTGTGTCGTAACCTTACGACGCGCATGTTTATGACACACAAAGCGTATCAAGGAAGCCCCTGTCAAGAAAGGTCATGTCATAAATGAAGATGACACACATTTTTGCGTATCGTAATTTTAAATGTTTAAAAAAAATATTATTTATAGATTTACTAATTTTCAAATTAAATTTGCATTTAATGTCTCGTAACAAAAAATAAAATACCATATACAAAAAATACAATCCATTGCATAAAATTTAATGTCATACAAATAATCGATGCATGGAAAGATAAACAAATCAATAGAAGTTGTTTTCTCCCTATACATGATTATCACACACTAAATAACAAACTTTATTTCATATGCATACATATGATTACATTATTCATTAAAAAAACATATACCTACATCTTCGCCTAAAATGTTATTACATGATGCAAGTTGGCCACATCATTGATGTATCACCAAGAGGAAGACCAACAACTGCCCTAAAATGTTCCATGATGTGCCTATACTCATGTCCTGTAACTTTAAACATTTAATAAAGTAAAATACCTCCTAAAAATAAAATTGCACAAGAAACAACACATCATAATGAGAAATTACTAACATGAATGGAAGAAGTACACTATAAATTTGTTTTACCAAGAGTGGGGCATGGACGATCAGGTGCTACAAGTTTGTCCAAGCTGCCAAACAAAGACTGCATGCAAACCAAAACATACATACACTATAAATTTAATTACCATACAAATTATATTCATACATACGAGTTTGTTTTACCCTTTTTGCCTCATATCTTTATTTTTTTTATTCTTATTAGCCATGGAGTGTTGGTGTTTTCTTTTCTCTCATTCAATCAACCCTTAACCCTTTTTTTAATTATGATGAGAGGTTTCTCTGGAAAATTGAAATCTTAAACGACCAGCGATTCTAATCCCATGCAGAATGCGAGCTGAGTCAAATAAATGCAAATAATTATGAGAATCAATCTATTACTATCCAAGCTTTCATAAAACAAAAACCATAACAAAACAATATCAGTAAATACATACCTTGCGAAGCTATATCAGTGTACTTGTCACTAAAGGCATACACATTGACTGCAACTTGATACATTGTAAATTTAGGGATTGGTTTTTTTGCAGCAATAAAGGAACTTCACCTCTGCTTCTCCAACAAAAAAACCAAATATTAAGGTAATTGTGTTATTTAAATAGTTTTTTGTTTATTGTAAATAAGTAAATATAAATAATTTATATATGTGGTTCAGGTTCTAGTGGTGATGTTTGGGGGGTCTGGAAACTATGTAGCTGCAAAGGCAAAACATTAGAAAAAGTTGAAGCAGAGCTTCTTAGAAATCTCCAAATTTTTCACAGTTCATGAAGGATTTGGCAGTGCCTGCAGATAGCTCAGAGGCAAAAAGGTAATATGACATGGAAAAATGTAGAATGCTTCTTTTGCAGTGTGACATAGCTCAGGGGAAAAAAGGTAATTTGACAGAGAAACATGATTATCTTACCATGTATGAGCAGAAGGCAAACGATCAGAGCTTCCATAAACTTTGTGAATCTGATTGGTGGTGCTAGTCTTTTGAGTAGCTTGAAATCCATTCCCAAATCCAGGCGTCACCTCCCTTTCAGACAGCCAATAAACATGTTCGTATCAGAAACAACTAACAAACCATGTTAATTCTTCAAGAAAATTTAAAGAAATACACAATGGGGGTTACTCATCTTACTAAATGTAGCTATTTGGAATTCAGACAGCCATGCAAGCTCTCTTACAATGGGGGTTACTCATTTCTAGAAAGAGACCTTCAAGATTCCTCCTTGTCCTACACATAAAGGAAATGTAAGAAAAAAATTAAGTCTCACAAAGTATATGGACAATTTTATTCAAAATTCTATTGAAACAGATAGAAACTTGGGAGTATTTATATTAGGTCATATCCTAAGAAGGCCCATAAACAAGTGATATGCTTAAACAATGCTTAATTGTTTTCCAGAGTGTGGTAGTTTGTTATTAACATGAAAGGCCCATAAACATCTATTATACATCATCCTACTTTCCTTTCATCTTATTACAACATTCTACTTTCAGAAATCTACCCAGTTTTAGCAAATGTATTACAAATACAAAGTGACTTCACTGCTTAATTAGGTAAAAAATTTAGAGTATAATGTCCTAATAAGCAAAACAATTATAAGTAGAATATCAGACATGTTATATTCTTTAAGAAAATCCATGACATCAGGAGACAAGGGTGATGGCCAAGTTTGTATGTTTAAATTTATCATAAAAAAAGGTTTATTTGAAAAGAGTAAATTATCACCTGTATTGCATGGCCAGTATTTCGGACAACCACCATTTAAAACTTTCCCTGCATTTGTCCTATCGTGAGAGCCCTGGTACAGAAAAATTACCATATTACCCTTCCACCAAGAAATAATATTGACTTTTTATTTAACAATTATTATATATTATATTGTGAGGGCCCTGGTGCAGTCATATTCTTAATTAAATTTTAAACATCATTTATCCAAACAACACTGAATCGGAAGAAAAAGAAAGAACCTATCAAGTCTATCTGTTCCAGCCAACAACAACAACTTTGGGACAGGAGATGACAGAAATTTTTCCGAGAGGTCATCATACCTGAATTTTTTTTATTTACAACAATAGAAAGTTATACATAATAAAAAAAATTCCTTCAATGACTACAAATATTAAAGAGTTAATGTTTACCATCCTCTCCAATATTGTTCTGTTTCCTCCAATCGTGCTCTGTGTCGATAGATGTACATACAACAGCAAGATCAGTCAATTTGCACAAAAGGAATTCAATATATTTGTAAAAAATATTTACAAGGGAGTTGAATTACTAATCTGTTAACTTTTGTTTCTAAATTCCAACAAATAATTTACAAGAATCAAGATATGTTGTATAAAAATTAGGAATGACAAAAGAAAAAAGAAATTAGTTTTTAAAAAATAAAAAACCTAAAAACTTACCACTGCTGTTAGTCATCATACTTTACAGTCCCGGGAATCAATATTCGAGCAGAATCGATGTTTCTTAAAGAGCCTGATCTCACATTCCACTCAATCTGTAAGTATTTACAAATTAAAAATTCAAATTTTATAAAAAAAAATTAGCAGTTTTGTACATTCTTATAGATATATGAATTAAGTGAAGTCAAAAGGCTGATTTTACAGCTTTCTCAAGAGTTGGAAAATGTTGCACTCTGTATGATAGAATTTTCTGCATATGCATCAATGAAGCCATAGCTGTCCCCTGAAATTGTAATTTTGAATTTTAATATATTTAAAAAAGTTGAAAACAAAAAGTTTATAGTAAAATACACTTGATAGGAGTGAAACTACCTTTTTCTTTTTCATCATAATCTTGGCAGCAGCCTGAAAGAAATATCTACATATAGCTTCCATGATTAAGTGCATGCTTCATTTTGACTTGAGATTCCCATTGAATCCACGAGCCAAACACGCCCTAAACTACTAATAGACTTGTGTTGCTATATACTATAACTGTAACTCATTTTATTTATGTGATTCTAGGACAGGAAATATAGGATTAAATAACCAAATCTATAGCACCTATGATTCGTTCACATATATAAAAAGAAATTGTTAAAGAAAATAATGGAATGGGGAAAGAAAAAAGAGGAAAACAAATCTTTCATGGTCCTGACAACATGGAAAATCAGTAACAAAATGCACAGGAAAGTCAAGGAAAAACTTAGATAAAGAAAGATGAAGTGGCACGTGAGCTATTGGTGGTATTAGACCTGAAATGTAATAATAATTATTATATGTATATATAACACATGGCAATATAATATCCTGCAAAAAAACGGCTCTTGTAGACAAGTGAACGGATATCCAAAAGCAAAGCCTTTGTAAAGCAAATCCCACTACTCCCATAACATCATTTCTGCAACAAAACAGATATGAATAAGATGATGCTACTGGAAAGTTGGAGGATAATGAAAATCATAACATGACATCATCATCACCCTGCCAAAAGGCCCACCAACTTCAAAGTTCAAACCCCAATGTTGCAATTTCAATCCTGTATACAGATTTGTAAAAGCCTAAACCCGAGTCCATGAGTCTGGCTTAGAACCCAGAATGACCATATGAGGATTAATCTACCACATCTGCGAGTTCCCAGAATCTAGGGTTTAATATTCTATTCTCAAAACATATGTTCAATATTATCAATACAAGCAGAAAGTAAAGAGACCACAAGAACATAGAAAAATACCTGCTTTTTTTTGAAAGAGCAAAGGACCGAGAATTTTGAGGAATTGTAAGTCTCGGGACGGAATCGATCAAGAACGTCTTTGAATTTCGACACATAAATGTACCTATACAAAATTATGAAAGGTAAGGATGATGACGATGCGCTGGCTGTGAGCATACACGAGCAATAGAAACGGGCAAATGAAGGCTGAGAAATTAGGTCTAGCCAGTGTTTGAAAACACATTTGAACCTAAAAATTGATTTCAGGGGCAATCTTGTGAGGATTTCGAGAAGGAGAGACTCAGTGAGGTTTTGAATATCATATGAGAACGTATGAGCAAGGAGAACAAGCCCTAGAACTGATGATTCGGAAAGAGGGTTTAGTTGTGTTGAATCGATTGGTGTGATTACTTGTGTTGAATCGATTGGAAATGAGTTCTGATCACCATCATCATCGATGTGATTGTCGATTTGATTGATTGAATTGTTGGGTTCCATTTAGCGGTGGTTTGAGGTTGGAAATGGAAATGGAAAGAGCGCCACCAAGGAGATTGGGGAGCGGAAGAAGAGAGAATCAGAGAAGTTCGAAGTGTGGATTGAGTTTTTAGGGTTCAATTTCAACTCAATTAGTAAAGAGTCCAAAACAATTACACCTCCCTGTACCTCACTCGATAATCGAAACCATAGAAATTCTTGAGTTTTGTATGAACTTTTCTCACGAATGATGTTCTCGTCGTCGGCTCCAAAGCGCCATAATTATGTCGAGATCCAGAATCGTATACGTTTGCTGTTTACAAATCTGTTGTTGAACCCTGAAGAGTCAACCTAGGTATTCCCACTGCTGAAGACGAAGATGAAGGCCCTAGGGCTTTTTCTTGCTAAGTAAAAGAGGCTGGGGGATTAATTTTTGGGATCCAATAGGCGGGGGTAATTTTCGTCGACTTCATTTCTCGCCTAAAACGCGTGTTTCACTTAAAAATTATAAAGCGACACATTTACATGACGCACATTTTATGAAAGGCGCCCTCCGCATTTTTTTTCTTTTCTGACACTAGTTTTAGGGCGTGCACAAATGCGTGTCCTCTATCCTTCAAATTTTGCAAAATTGACATTATTTTCTAGGGCACTCACAAATACGCGTCCTCTATCAGCGAGTGTCATTGTTTGCGCGTCATTAAAGGGCTGTTTTCTAGTAGTGAATAGAACTTTGTTGTTGGGAGAACCCTGAGTTTGATTGCCGCCAAGAACTTCTCCTTTGTCAAGACCACCAGATAATCATTCACCAAGTTCAGATGAACTTCTTGCAGATTGTTGCTAGGGAGAAAAGCGGAGAAGGAACATTTGAATAAGACCGCCATTGGAATTGCCTCCGTGAAGAAATCAAAAGCGCCAAACAGTGAATCCTTTAATCCATCCATTCGAACTTTCCATAGGACCTTCCTACTATAAAATCATTCTGAAACTCGATTCTTTATAGACATGGATGTCTAATGCATGTCTTGATCTCGTCTTTGATCAAAATGATGAAGAAATGGAACCACAATCACATGAATGTCTTCACAACTTAGCCCAACCTTAGATCCATCATATATAACACTCAAGGGACCTCAAGGATCCATAAAGTTGCCAATTTTATGGAATCCTTCCATCCAAAATTCCACAACATTAAGAGAAAGGGACAAGAAGCCTATATTTAGAAGCTAACAACAAAAGGTTTGGATCTTGAACACTTACAATAGTCTAGAAATGGCTCAAATACAAACTTCAAGCTTTGCCAAGAGGTTCTCTACAACATAAGGACCTTCTTCCTTCCAAGAGCACCAAAACACCAAGGATAAGCTAACAAAATAGTAGGAGGGTATTAGGGTTTGCTTCAAGGGTCTAGAGGATGATATAGACTAGAAATGATGCCTTAAATCCGAGATTGGGGGTTTAAATACGGAGGAAACACTAAAATACCATGGGCTTGGGATGTAGCTATAGTCATGACCATACTCATGTCACATAGTGACATGCTTCCGAATACACGTTCTCATTTTTGGCGTGTCGCGTCATGATCTACCTATGGTCACGTCGTGACACGTGGTTTTTTTTTTCAAAAACCAAGCCTTTGACTCTTTTATGCCCTACACCGATCCAATCTTGAAGATGGGTTTTACACTCTCCCAAAAACTAAGAACATGAAATTTTATTTGTGTTAGACTTAATCAAAAGATAAGTATATTAGTACATTTTCCCTATCTCATACGATCAAATTATATTGGCATGACCAACCATAGAAGGTCACAAATATTGAAAGAGTTTTGGATTTAATATATAGATAGTGTGTCACCATCTATGTTTATCTAACATAAACTCTTATATAGTACTCAACCTTCCACTATGGTCATAGAAATGTGTTTTTAAAGGCTTGAAGATGTTATGTATTCTTCTAGGAAAACAAAAAGTGTAACATCCAAAACCATAAGGTAAAAATTTCATTTGTAATCCAACCAAAACAGTAATTATCTTAAGTCAACATTCAATATTCCTTTTCATAATATTCAAGAGTACTTTATAATAAGAACAATTATCATAGTACAACCCCAAAATCATCATAATGCGGAAACACTGGTGGATGCGCTATGATCAGGCCAGGCCCTTCCCTTTCAAAATGGAAGTACCTGAAACCATAACCATAAAACCATAAGCATAAAGCTTAGTGAGTTCTCCAAAATACCACATACCATACATATAAACATATAATGGTCCCCCGCCCTACCTCGGGCCGCGGCTGACATCAAGCCCCGCTCGGCCTCGGGCTCGGCCCGACATCGAGCCCTGCTTTGAGTACGGATCTGTCATTCATTAGGCCCCGCAGGACATCGAGCCCCGCTCGTTACACATATCAAACTTACAAACATATAACATATAATCATACTAACACATGCTATAACCACAACCAATATCATATAATATAGTCATCGGGCCTCGCTCGGTATACATGCAACGTGCGTGTTTCAGGCTAAGCATTAATAAGATGATGTAATAGTTAGGGTCAACAATTGTAACCTATTTTGAAGTAATAAAGAGGATTTACTTGAATATTATGTGAATTTATGTGCATTAAACTTGTTTATAAAGATATAATAAGTTAAGAATAAAAATAAGTGTCAAAAATAAAACAATAGATAGACCCAATATATAAAGAAATTTGTAGTGGTCGTTACAAGGATTCCGGAGATATAAAGAACGCCGAAATCCGAGTTATAACGAAGAAGTTATGGCATGTCGAAGTTTCGCGACAAAACCGACACGACGCTGCGTGACGTAAAAAGTGAGTTTACAATAAATTACTTTTTAGCCTCAGCCAAAGTCGTAGTATACGTTAAACCAAGAGCATTCATAAAAGGAATGCCCAAATCTGACTTCGTATGAGGAAATTATGATTTTTCTAAGTTTTGGCATAGCAGTATGCATCCCGGAATTTGAATCTTAGATCGACCGATTTTTAGCCGACATAACCTAAACGAGAATCAAAAATATCTTTAATAGTAGCTCAAAGATAAAAAGACAGATGAAAATGAATGTCGGATGACAAAGTTATGGATTTTTAACGGACTTTACATGTCAGGCCTGTTAAAAATATAACTTTAAAATTAAATTCAAATTTAGCCGACGGAGTGTAAATGAAAGTTGTAGAATACGTCTCCACCTAGCATGGATATAAAGAACGTCGAAAATATAGCTCTTATGCGAAAGTTACGAAATTTAGAAGTCGGGAATGTTAAATGCGAGGATGTTCAAGGAACGCCCCGCGCAAGTATTGGGAACGCCCCGCGTTCTCGCATGCATAGCTCCGGATCAGCCATGTCGCCCCAGCAGACTTCAAACACCTGCCTCCTTCGGCCACGTTGCGTAAGCAAGAGCGCCTTGCACACGAGGAACCCGCTGCGTTCCTCCGAGGAGCGTTCTACGCAAACCGAGGGTCAGCCTCCTTATAAAAGGAGGTGCGAGGGTAGCCATTCTACTTACACCAAAAACTATTTATTTCTCATTCTAACTTCTCTCTAAGCCCTCCCAAGCCCTAGTAACTTCCCTAGTGTTAGAGGAAAGCCTTGTAGCGCCCGAAGGCTCAGAGAAAAAGAGCTTTTCGGCTCGGAAAGTTTTGCCCCCGCAGATCCCGGTTTCTAGCAAACTCTGCTGTAAGTGAGATACGCTTACCCTACTTTAAGTATAGCTTATATTTAAATTTTGTATCATTATTATGAACTTATAATAAATATACTGGGAATCTGGTTTGAAGGGCCGCCTGGGTTGTTGGATTTCAGAAGTGCTATAATGCTAAAATGGTCATGCCCTCTGGTGTTTCATGTCTGGCCCCTGTCTGTACATGGTAGTTGAGAAGTATTGTTTAATGCTTATATAAATAATAATAATACTAAGACTAATAATTAGTCACGAGAAATATTAGACTAAAATCTAGTGGTAATAATACTAGGTTTCGTCAAAGGAAATTATATTGTTAAGAAGGGAATTGTTGTCCAAGTTGGAATCACCACTTTAACAAGTGAGTGTACAGTTACTTTCATCTTACACATAGATATGAAGTATTTAATATAATTTACATGCTATGTGTGCATACTATCTGTGTTCTTGATATCTATGATGGATGAACAATTTATACATGTTTTAATTGATTTAAATTGTATATGTATTTTATATCTAAAAATATGTTGGATAAACATGGGTAGATGAAATAGATGACGTGTGATGAAATAAAATTGATGAAAGGCATCGATGTTTACGATGATCCAGTCTTCTAGCGGAGTATAGATGACGACCGCAAACTATTCTAGACAGTCTAGTGGAACGCTAGCAAGCTCGCAACCTGTAGGAGTTTATTTGAACTACGTGTTCACCAGCTGTACTCCATCCCCCTCATGGTTGCCTTATTTGACATAAATTGCAGAGGAATCCCCTGAGAAGTGTTGTCGACCCCGATGAAAATCCTTAGGCTAGGTCCCTTATAATAGATGTTATAGGGACGTAAAGTGAGGATAACGGGAACGGGTAATCGGGTTGAATGATTTGATGAAATTAATAAACTTATTTATTGTGGGTTGAAAACCCTATGTGCTCACCAGGCTGCCAAGCCTGACCCAATCATTTTCTTGTATTACAGGTAATGCCACAAGAGCATAGTTGCGATGACTTGATGAGGGATTATGGATTATAGGCCAGTAGATATAAATAAATGTTGTAAGGCCTATGTTGTTTCTGTTTATGGTTTTGATCTGTAATGACAATGACATCCCGATGTTTTTAATATAATGAAATACATTTCTTCGGAAATGCTTTGATAAACTCTTTATCATATTTTTTGAAACAAATTCTGCAACATTTTTCTTTAAAAGGATACTCTGATTTTCAAATAAAGCATAAACAAATCGGTCTTTTTTGGCCGTGAAATTGGGGATGTCACAATACATATCAACACACAACACATACACGAATCACACATACATCTAGCTTCCTATCATAAACAATCATGGGCCAAAATTGGTGCCTTCGACCCGCTACGTATAGTGAGGAAACTCACCATAGCCCGCTGATAGCCAAATAACTGCCTTAGTCGCTGATGTCATACCCCGGCCGTCGGCGGAAACACCGGGCGGTGTAACGTCATTTATCGTATCATAGTTATCAACTTCCTGAAAACATGCATTTAAAAATACGTCAACATAAAGTTGGTGAGTTCACAGGTTTTGACTCCATATAAAAATAACACTTTTTCTCAAGTTCAAAAGTATAGTTTTGAAAGTATCATTTTGACTCTCCAACATTTAGTATATATATTAGGTCTAATGGTTTACTTACCAAATAAGTATATACGTATAAGTCTTATATATTAAAAATATAAATGTTTGTAATTCCATACAAACTAATTTGGTACGTATAAATCTTATTTCAATTTTATACGAGTAAAACCGCTACGTATAAATCTATTTCAATTATATACGAGTAAGTAGAATAGGTATAGTGGTCTACTTAATATACAAGTAATATACCTATCCGATTTTTATACTTATAGTATAAGTCCTTGGGAAACTTATACTTAACATTTATACTTGTATATCGACAAAGTATAATGTTTCTAACAATTTGCTACCATGAGCCTGTAACCGCTGCTATGACATAATACCTCTGATAAAACACACTCATGATTTACCATGAGAAACAACACACTCATGATTTACCATGAGAAACAATACACTCATGATTTACCATGAGAAACAATACCGCACGCTTCATCGACGCCGGAACAATAACAAGTAAAAGGATAGTTCGTCACTCACTTATGGTTGACTGTAGCTAACAGTCAACAAGTGGGGTGGTCAACTCGTATACTAATTATACACGACTTCCTCGCTCACACATGATTAATGGATATAGTTCAGAGGATTTCCGCTAAGATCCCCAATCTTAGTTGATGAATACAATTACTCATGTTGTAACGAACCAATTTTCAAAGTAAAATTTTTCATTTAGAATAAGTAAACATATTCCCATACATTAAGAAATTCAGTTAAAAATGTTTTCAAAACATAAGTCAAGTACAAAGTTTGATCCAAACATCAGAGTGTCCCATAAAATGCCAGTGAGAGAGTGCACGCCGCGCCATCACGCCTTGCCCTTTCCCTTGGGATCAGAAGTACCTGAAACCAAAAACAATCCTGTAAGCACGAAGCTTAGTGAGTTTGCCAGAGCATACCCCACACAACCACATCACATGCTAGCTATAAAAGCTATCTCTACTACGTAACACATATCAATTAGCTATAAAGCTACCTCTACCACATAATGCAAAACATTTAGCTATAGCAGCTATCTCTACCATTAGCCGCAAAGGCTATCTCTACCCTTAGCCATACAGGCTATCTCTACCATTAGCCCTGAAGGCTATCTCTACCACTAGCCTTGAAGGCTATCTCTACCGTTAGCTGTAAAAGCTATTTCTACCACATATTAATGCATAACAATGTCACACACCTCTACACAACAAGTCTACCAACTATCATAAAATGAGTTGGCCTTGGTGCCTTAGACCCATTGGTATGGTGAGAAGACTCACCTCAAACTGCTGAATCCTGCTGATACACTATTGGCTACTGACTGGAATTTCCCGAACTGCTGCTCCTTCGGCTCCCCGAGCTACCAAGACCAAATAACACTTAGCCCAATACAATAATCCTTCTCAGGGTAAAATAACCATTTTACCCTTAACCCAATTTGGTCTATAACTAAGGTCCAAACCATAATATAAAAGGCCAAACACTAAGCAAGCTTTCCAAGCCCACCAGTGGCCTACTAATGGCCTAATTTGCCAAATTGGCCCAATCCCTCTAATGGGCCTTACCCCAAGCCCAAAACATACACTTGGCCCAACTAAACTAATTCCTGACGGCCCATGAAGCTCAAAGACCCAAAGCATGGCCCAAACCGTGGCCCAAAATACAAAACCCAAATAGATGGATTACGCGGCGCGTACCACCACGTATGCTAAGCGTACTGGCCAAGCAGAGCATACGTTGGGCGTACCTGCGTGTACGCTCAGCGTAAATCTCTAGATAAGTCCAAGTTCATTAAGTGCTTAATACTCCACCTCATAAGCCACAAACACAGATCCTGGTCCTTTTCCACGTCTTAATCCATAAAGTCATTGACTTGGTGACTTCATTTGGTCTAAACCCACCCAAACTTCCAAGAATGACATTCTACTTCCATAAAAGGGCTAGATCTCATGCATGAACACAAATGGGGCATCAAGATGGCAACTTTACTGCATAAGGGGTCCTTTTAGCTCTGAGGGTGGCAACCCTAAGCTCAAAGACGAGATTTCACCATAAAGGTCCAACCTTGGGACCCAAAATGATTCTAAAACTTCACCATAGAAGATCTAAGCACTTAAGAGACAAGCTCAAGGCTTTTTACCTCAACAAGGCCTAGAATGAAGCAATAACCCCAGATCTATCAGCTCCAACTTCCAAGGTTCTTCCTTCTTCTCTTCTCCTTCCAAGCTTAGACCACCAAATGAGCTTCTTATGGAGAAAATCACTCAAGAATGAGGGGATGAGGCGTTTTAGGGTTTTATGAGGGTGAGAGAACAGATAAGGAGGCTGGGGCTTGAACCATTATGTTCCTTATATAGTGGCACACCCTAAAAATAGGGATTCTGCACACAGGATTCCGACCCGAAGCCTTCTCGAATAAACTCAAATCCCATAAATGACTAAAATACCCCTATCCTTGGTTTCTGAAATCTATTAATGAATATTTTAGAACAGGGCGTTACAACTCCTCCCCCACTTAAACTAGACTTCGTCCTCGAAGTCATGCATCACCATTCCCGACGTACCAGACTACCTGATCGACATGGCCACAAACTCGGGAATACCCCAGTCTTCCCAAGGCAGTCAAAATCAACCCTCGCAGAGTTCCAGAATTCGAAGATGCTCGATTTACTTGCAACCTGATCACATCCGCTCCATCCGAAACCTAAAGTCTCGAGATGGTCTGTCTCCCTGACAGCGAATCACCCTTGAACCGATTCCACCAAAGACCTGTCTGAATGGAATACTTCCCATTCGAAAAACCCTGATACACTGCACTTGATGCCTCTGGCATCCTTATGCCCTCGTGTTCCTTCTCACGGAAACCAAGTCTTATACCGATTCTACGCGAACCCTGTTTCAGAGTCCTTTCCGGAACGAGTCTCTACCCCTCCACTACCTCAAGATCCATTATGCATTATAATATCCGATTACCCTAACCTGACCGGTAAATGGATATCCTTAGCCTATCCCCGAGATCACCTGTCTCGCACCCGGTCCAGCCACTAGGTTTCCACGAGATCAAATATCAGGACCACCCAACCGTAGCCCTCATGAGTAACGTACCGCTTATCCACAAGATCCTGCAACTCGAGGTCCAAACCCTGCTATCTAGCGTCTGAAGGACGCGATTCCAACGTTGGGGAGTTTCCCGAACTCCCATCCTTCGATATCCTAAATTCCGTCGACCCCTAAGGCCGCCTTTCCTTCTCCAATGGGGATGTGAAACGTATCCTCGTCTCACACTCGCTTCCATCCTGGATATCTGGATTACTCTCCCCCACTTAGATTCAACTAGGTCCGTTGCCGTGCGAGAATTGGAGGATTCCCAAAATCCTCTCCCGTCCAATCTACTGACGGGCGGCGCCTAACAGAGCTAGAGCACCATGAATAACCCTTCCAAACAACATGACCCCTGATAACCAGCTAGTACTTCTCGGGTCCCAACACCGCCAATGACTCTAGCTACTCGACTACTATCTCTCACACGTCACTTGCCGTGAGGTCATTTGCAATCTCTACCTTGAGCGGGAAACCTTGGTTCCCGGCGCATACCAGATTTTCTTGCTAAACGCAAGCGACACGAACGATTGGGTAGCACCCGAATCAAGACATATACCGACATACCATTGACCGAAAAGGTCCTTGTACAAACATAAAGCACACATAAGCTATATGAATAATAAAGAGTAGAGAATAAGAAACGCGTACCAGCCACATCGTCTGGTGCTGTCTGAGTCTCCTCCGTGATCAACTGAAATGCACGGCTCCTCACCGCTGGAGCATCCGCCTTGGCAGGACGACCCTTTGTAATCCTCATCGTAGCGGGTGCAGGCGCCGCCACCGCTCCTACCCCTCCCTGCAGCCTCGGACAATCGACCCGCTTATGGCCGGTCTGGTTGCAGTGAAAATAAATCAAGCCCTTCGTGGGGCAGCCCCTGCTTAAGTGGCCCAGCTGGCCACATGCATAGCATCCTGTGCCTGTGATACGACAAACCCCACTGTGCACCCTACTGCACTTGGCACACCGGCCCTGACCCTGCTGATACCTGCTGGAAGTGTCTGTGGTCTTAGGCTTCTTAGCCTGTCCTCCTGCTGCCTGCGTCTGCTCCGGCTTCCTCTTGGTGCGGAAGTCCAACTCCATTTCCCGTACCCGGGCCTTATCTACCATCTCATTCAGGGTTTTGCACCATGTAAAGCTCACAAACTCCCGGATATCATCCCTCAGCATGGAATGATACCTCGTCCTCCGCATCTCCTCATCGGTGGCATACTGTGGAATCAACAATGCTCGCTCACGAAACTTGGCGGTGATCTCCGCCACAATCTCGGTGGTCTGCTGTAAGTCATGGAACTCCCTCACAAGTCGTTACACCTCAATGGCTGGTGCAAACTCAAAGTCGAATCGTCGAACAAACTCGGCCCAGGTCATCTCATCCACACTGGCTGCTCCCACCTGACTCGTAACCTCGCCCCACCAATCCCGGGCCCTGTCTCTCAGCATACAAGAAGCAAATCCCATATTTTCCGCATCCGGGAAAGAACTCGTGCGCTGGTCATTATTGATATCCACCACCCAGTGTCGGCTAAAAATGGGGTACCTGGCCCCGAAAAACTCTGGCGCCCCACTCGCCTTGAACTCCCGGAACGAGGGAGTTCGGGCCCAAACTGGCCCGCGGCGATCTCAGCCGTGAATGATCTGAGCCTCTCCTCCATGATCTCTATAATGCCCTCCTTGACCGTCCCAAAAATGATTGGGGTAGCGTCAAGGATGCCCTTCGTGACCTTGGCCGCAATCAACTCACGCAGCCTCTCATCAATACCATCAGTAGTGTCGCCTGACCCTGCCCAGGATCCAGAACCCGATCCTGATCCTCCTGCTCCGAATCGTGTAGTCACTATGCTGAACTGAAATGCCACAAATCATAATGATCAGGATACCCATAACAAGGATCCTTCCATACTGGTCCTTCTTGAAGTCGTCAGATCTAACATTGGTTCGGGTATAGGTCATGTCCTTTCAGTAGTACGGGCCCAATACTACCTTCCACACCTACCTGTACCTTTCTCAATGTTCTACCTGCTAACCCCAATACGTCCCAAACCCAACCATATATCAAATCCAATGCTACCCTAAGATTTGCTCTACTCAGATCCATCATATCAATCATAGCAGGTTGCCTTTATGCATGCAAAGTATACACAGAAAGGATCAAATAGACTTTCGAATAAGAGATTCTACCCTAAGACGACTCCAGACAAGGAAAAGAAAATGAGGCCAAATCAATCATTCTGAGGCTATAAGCTCCTAACCGTATATAATTTTGAAAGCATACACATAGCAAGTTCCATATAAGCAACAAGGCTCAAATATTAGTTTAACATGGCTAACATATTCGGAAACTATTTACTTGGCTCGGCTGATCACGCGCGTTGCACTCTCATCTTTCCATTTCCTTTTGAAAACCCTTTTTATGTTACTTTTGAAAACAATTTATCATTTCCTTAGTTTGAGTCCTGACACACTCGGGAGTGTGCCCGAATCCCTCAAACCAAGGCTCTGATACCAACTTGTAACGGACCAATTTTCAAAGTAAAATTTTTCATTTAGAATAAGTAAACATATTCCCATACATTAAGAAATTCAGTTAAAATTGTTTTCAAAACATAAGTCAAGTACAATGTTTGATCCAAATATCAGAGTGTCCCATAAAATGCAGTGAGAGAGTGCACATCGTGCCATCAAGCCTTGCCCTTTCCCTTGGGATCAGAAGTACCCGAAACCAAAAACAATCCTATCAGCACGAAGCTTAGTGAGTTTCCCAGAGCATACCCCACACAACCACATCACATGCTAGCTATAAAAGCTATCTCTACTACGTAACACATATCAGTTAGCTATAAAGCTACCTCTACCACATAATGCAAAAATTTAGCTATAGCAGCTATCTCTACCATTAGCCGTAAAGGCTATCTCTACCCTTAGCCATACAGACTATCTCTACCATTAGCCCTGAAGGCTATGTCTACCACTAGCCTTGAAGGCTATATCTACCGTTAGCTGTAAAAGCTATCTCTACCACATATCAATGCATAACAATGTCACATACCTCTACACAACAAGTATACCAACTATCATAAAATGGGCCGGCCTTGGTGCCTTAGACCCATTGGTATGGTGAGAAGACTCACCTCAAACTGCTGAATCCTACTGATAGACTATTGGCTACTGACTGGAATTTCCCGAACTGCTGCTCCTTCGGCTCCCCGAGCTACCAAGACCAAATAACAGTTAGCCCAATACAATAATCCTTCTCAAGGTAAAATGACCATTTTACCTTTAACCCAATTTGGTCTATAACTAAGGTCCAAACCATAATATAAAAGACCAAACACTAAGTAAGCTTTCCAAGCCCACCAGTGGCCCACTAATGGCCCAATTTGCCAAATTGGCCCAATCCCTCTAATGGGCCTTACCCCAAGCCCAAAACATACACTTGGCCCAACTTAACTAATTCCTGACGGCCCATGAAGCTCAAAGACCCAAAGCATGGCCCAAACCGTGGCCCAAAATACAAAATCCAAATAGATGGATTACGCGGCGCGTACCACCACGTACGCTAAGCGTACTGGCCAAGCAGAGCGTACGCTGGGCGTACCTGCGTGTACGCTCAGCGTAAATCTCTAGATAAGTCCAAGTTCATTAAGTGCTTAATACTCCACCTCAGAAGCCACAAACACAGATCCTGGTCCTTTTCCACGTCTTAATCCATAAAGTCACTGACTTGGTGACTTCATTTGGTCCAAACCCACCCAAACTTCCAAGAATGACATTGTACTTCCATAAAAGGGCTAGATCTCATGCATAAACACAAATGGGGCATCAAGATGGCAACTTTACTGCATAAGGGGTCCTTTTAGCTCTGAGGGTGGCAACCCTAAGCTCAAAGACGAGATTTCACCATAAAGGTCCAACCTTGGGACCCAAAATGATTCTAAAACTTCACCATAGAAGATCTAAGAACTTAAGAGACAAGCTCAAGGCTTTTTACCTCAATAAGGCCTGAAATGAAGCAATAACCCCAGATCTACGAGCTCCAACTTCCAAGGTTCTTCCTTCTTCTCTTCTCCTTCCAAGCTTACACCACCAAATGAGCTTCTTATGGAGAAAATCACTCAAGAATGAGGGGATGAGGCGTTTTAGGGTTTTATGAGGGTGAGAGAACAGATAAGGAGGCTGGGGCTTGAACCATTATGTTCATTATATAGTGGCACACCCTAAAAATAGGGTTTCTGGACACAGGACGTACGCTGGGCGTACATCCTGTACGCTGGGCGTACACCAAAGAGCACCCGCGATCCTTTCCTTTTATACGCGGGGCGTAACCCAGTTTACGTTGGGCGTACCCGAGCACGTTCCAAATTGCATGCATGGCTTCCATGCCAACTTTTCTCCATAAGGGACCATTTTTGCCAACAACTTAAAAGTGTCATAACTCCTTCATCCTAGATCCGTTTTCGATGAACTTTATATCCACGAAAAGGTGGCGAGAAGCCCTACGCTTCTCGCAACACTCTCCGGCCTGAAGCCTTCTCGAATAAACTCAAATCCCATAAATGACCTAAATACCCCTAGCCTTGGCTTCTGAAATCCATAAATGAATATTTTAGAACAGGGCGTTACACATGTAGACTTCGACGGCTTTCGATAGCTCTAACAACAAAAGCATTTTCATGTCTAAAAACCTAAGTTACTAGACTATGCTTTTAAACAGTACTCCTAACTTCATAACATTTAGGCAGTATAACAGCTATAACTTGAAGTAAAACCAGGTTTTATCTTGACATAAAACCAATAACAACAACTAACATACCAAGTTTTATCTTGACATAAAACAAATAATAGCAACATACTTTATAAATTAACATATATAGAACTTCCAAATATAACTTCAGAACTATATCGCACACAACATATATATAGAATCCTAAGTATAACTCAAGATCTACATTAGTATAATAACATGCTAACAAGTTGATAATAGTTGTATATATTCAAAATATTATATTTAGAACAACTATATCCCGGTTATTATAACTATCTATGTTGATACTAATATACTATCATATAGACATAATAATAACGTATATACAATATTTAGCATGCGTTTTCCCCCAAAAATATTAGAAATTGGGGCCATGAAACTCACCTTAATATCGTACTTTGACGGAATCTAACTGAAAACGCTCAGTGGTTCGCGATCACCGGGCTCGGGAAGCGAAACAACTTCAGCAAACGAGAGAGAAAGAAAGTAGAAATGGTGTAATGAGCCTTGGGGTCGAAATGGCTGTTTATAGGCTGATTTTTGGCCCTCATGACGTGAGAAATGATAGGTTCACGTCGTGAATTATGGTAAGAGTTATCCATAGCTTTAACACATGTTTTCTAGCCCTGATTCGTGTCCTGCAGCGTCCTCACGTCGTGAGAAAACCTTGCTCACGTCGTGAGCTTTTGGGTTATCATTCCGTAGACTTCTAGCTTCAAAATGTCGCGGTTTGACTCCTCACATCGTGAGTTTTTATGCTCACGTCGCGAGTTCAGTCGAATTAGGGTTTCTGACAGCGACATCTTCGGAAGGCCATAACTTTTGCATACGAACTCTGTTTTTGACGTTTTTTATATCCACGTGTAGGTATTTACGAGCACTACAACTCTCTTTCAGACTCCAATAGCTAATTCTAAGTCTATTTTAAATTCCTCTTATTATAGAGATTTATAGTGTTCGGTTTTATCATAACTTCTTCATGCGAAGTCAGATTTAGACGTTCTCTATATTTTTGGAATCGTATGGACGTATACTTTGATTTGTGTCATAAAAGTTCATACTTGTATTACAATTTATCACGAATTATATAGTAAGTTTGTCACTTTACTAGTTTAACAAAACCACATTACATGACTGGCATAATCACATGTGATTGTCTATTAACCTATTTTGACTGGTGTTACAGCTGAACCGGATAACCTCACGCCAAATATCAATAAATACAAATCCTAATCAATAATCAACCCAGTAACCCAAAATCTGAGGCCCACTCCATAAACCAATCCCCTAAACGGTAAAAGTCCATTTTACCCTTTTCTTACTTGTTCCATAACCAAGGCCTAGCACAAAATGCATAAAAAGCCCAAAACCCAAAATGGAAATCCAAAGCCCAAATAAAAAGCAACAAAATCCCATTATGGCCCAATAACCCGATTGGCCCCAAAACCATCATGAACCTACTTCCAAGAAAACCCTATGTTAATCCATGTGATGGGTTTTGAGCATAAATACAAACCTATGTGTTCATGCAACCCTAATTGATTTAGATCAAGGTTTTTCACTAGTTGAACATGCAAACTTGAATACCAAAGAAAAACCCTAAGATCTAGCATACAATTTGTAATTCATATATAGATAGGGTTTAGATGTCTACCTTTCTTGTTATGTAGTAATAACAAGAGAACCTTTGTAGATCTTAACTCTTGAAAGCAAGTGCCTCAAGTGTGACACCTCTAATGTCTTACAAACACTATATAGAAGAGGATGAGTGGAGAGAGGAGGAGATACCAGATTTTCGGCCAAGGTTCGGAATAGAAGAATTGGCTGAAATCCTTAGGGTTTGGGGTCTTGATATTGTTGTTGGTTGCTTAGTCCCAAAACTAGGGTTTGCTGGAGGAAACCCTAATTCTCAGCGTAAGGCCAAAGCAGCCCATGGACCCTTATTAATGAGCCTTAGACGAAAACTTATAGGGCCTCCCTATAATTTTTGTCTACTCCTATCTAATGAGTCCAGTAGCCCAGTTTCACAATTATCAATGATTTGCAATACAACCCTTATTCCTTTAATCAGTTCCTTTAATCCTAAAATTAATTCCAAATCAATTTCTGATTGAATATTAATTAAATAACATGATTTCTAATTAATATATTATTTTCATAACTTATTAATAAATAATTTATATAAATTTATTATTCCAAAAAATAAATTCAACTTCTCTCTCCAAAAGCCATCCTGTCAAGTTGCATGAGTGAAGGCAACCCAAAAGGACCATGCTACTATCAAATTAAGTACATATAAATTATAACTATGGGCTTATACACCTAATCCAACAGTCTTCTACTTGGATAATTGTAATAACTGTGATTGCAAGTATGACCTAAAAATTTGACCTGCAATCGTAGCTTTCCAAAGTCGTTGTCGAACTCTGACCTAGTCAGTGGCGTGTCCTTAGATAAGGGATCAAATATTCCTCTGTTCTGCAAGATATCGTATGGACATGAGACATGAATTATAATCAATCTCTCTATCCAAGATTTGTTTCCCAATTTCCGATTTAAGACGACTAGTAACAGACTACTAATTGAACATATCAATTCAGTCTAGGCTTGGCTAAGCGCTTTAGATGCCATCATCAAATCATCGAGGGGCCCACATATATCGCTTTTTCCCGTTTAGGGTAAAAGGAACGGATAAACTTCGACTCATATGCTTGTACTATTTACTCATCAAATCACACACAACAATACGTTTTATAAAATCAAGTTATTGATGCGTTTACGTATTATCAATGCACAACTGACTCGTAAACAACAACTCATATGTCTCTGTTTCAAGAATATAAGATATTATCGTCTCAAAATTACTCGTGATAAAATTGATGAAGTAATTCTCTGAGCGTGGGTTTATCCAATACTTAAAGTCCCCATTTTCATGTACTCATGCACATTGATGCAAAACCTTCTATGTCTAAAACCCTTTAGACAATCTACAATCCAGTACACGACAGTCTTAATTCGCTATTTACTTCCAAAAGTACAAGCGACTGTGGAGTTTCGAATAATCCAATTATTCGGGAAGTAAAACATGCCAAGTGAAACAAAATAATAACCTAATTAAATATGGTCTCAAACAATTGAATATAAATAAAACAGTTATTATTTAATCTCCATATGAATTAGACTTTATTAATTGTATAATGTTTAGATTAGTCTACTTAATACTTGAATTAAACATAAATCATGCCATGGTTCAAACATGCATACTATGTTTCTTTATGGTCCTCCCTTTGTGAAACAGATCAATTGGACATAATTCCAAATCCTTATTATAAGTGTAAGAATTCCGAATTCTAGTCACTACTAAATGCGTTAGAGTCTATCCTTTCATGCAATATCCTTTTGTGATAACGTGGCCTGAAAGTCACAAAGACTTTGCCAACGATGTCACAAAATGATCCATTGAAACTCTATTACTTAAAACAATTTCATGGTTATGAAGTATCAAATTCAAGGTAACTCCTTGAACACCTTCTTTCGTCAAGAATTCTAACTAACATTCATATTTAAAATAACCAACTTGTTGGAACCTGAAAGTGAACATCTTGCACTCCTAAGTACATATTCTAAAGGCTGTTGATTCTGAAGGAAGATGTGATCCGGAACCTGTCCGGAACTGGAGAATGGGAGTGAAGTATTTTGAAGAGGAACACATTCCGGAGCTGATCCTAGAGTCCGGAATGTATGCTGATCCGGACCAAACCTTCATCTCCGGAACATTACTTGTCCGGAATGAAGTTGTCTTGTCTCTTGTGCATTTATTACTTTTGTCTTGTAATGTGATGTAACGTTTCATAGGACTTAGTTTAAAGTTGATTTAGGACAATCAGAATGTCAGACTTGTATCTTTTGTCCGGTCCTATGTATTTACTTGGGTTAATTCACTATAACATTCTCTTATATATATATATATATATATATATATATATATATATATATATATATATATATATATATATATATATATATATATAGGAGCATTCAATACAAGTCAAGATGGATCTTTCTCTTACTTTTGGCATTTACTCTTATCACATTAAAAACATTCTTCTTGTTCTTCACTAATTGACGTTACCTTGATCATTATCCTCCTGTTCTTAATTAATGTCTTGATCATTTGTTGAACTGATTATCTAAGACTTGACTGGTCTTTCCTGTCTCGACTTGAACATTCATTATCAAGCAGACATTGATCTCAAGCATTCACTCAAGCTTTGAGTTCTCAAACCTTTTTCCTGCGCATAGATCCTGTTCTTACAATTGGTATCAGAGCTCGAGTGGTTGTCCTTTGAATCCATATGTCACACCCCCGAACCAGACGGCGGAAACGTCCGAGGGCTTGTGTGACTTAAGTTGAAATATCATCACAATGAATATATATGAAACATAACACATGCATCACCAACCATTACATAGTACAACTGGCATTGTTTACATCAAGTACAAGGTTTACATTACATGTTTTCGAAATATAAAGTGTTTGGTGATTAGCAACTACAAAAGAAACTTTCAACACACAGGATGCTTCCTTGACTAATGATTACCTGAGAATACAAGTTATTTTGAAAACGGTCAACATATATAATGTTGGTGAGTTCATAAGTGTGTTTGATGAAAAGTAGTTTATGTCATTGGTAAAACCCAGAAAATCCGATATTTTCTGTAATAAAACTTTCTTGAAAAATAGTGTGATGATCCTGTAAGTTTATGCGTGAATGATTTCAAAACATGAATAAATGAGAAGTTTTTGAATTATAATGTTTGAAAGTACAAGTGAGTAAGATTTATTTCCCTGGAAAACCCGATGTCTTCCGAATAAAAGTTATAATTGTTTTGCTTCATTGAATCGTTACATCGAATGAATATGATTTCCCTTGATTAATGATCTTCCTTTGATTAATGATTTTCCTTGATTAATGATTTCCTTTGATTAATGATTTCCCCTGATTAATGATGTCGGATTTCTACGTGAGTCGTTATAACCATGCATGATAATGACTAGTTCATCTGTCTTAGTATTCTAATGAACACCGAAATTTGATCTTAAGACTTTGTCACCCTAGACTGGCCGAGTCTAACTGTAGTGAACAGCTTAGGTGTGGGGGAGTCACCCCCGTATAGATCTATACACAAACTCTCGCTCTCCCTCCAGGAGACTTTGATTACAACTACACACTACGACCGACACTTATTGGTGTCACCCGTTATTACTCACTCAATCCACATGAGTTTGGTTAACCTTGATTAACGATCGAATTTTATTTTATACGAAAAAAAGGTATGCCGAACAGACAAGAAGAAGATGACTACTAGGCCCTACTAATTTGGTATGTTATTTAAGGCTGTCGAGTATACGAAAAGCGCGTTGACCCACTTCGCATATAATTTATTTGGAACTTACTAGTAATGCTAATGGGCCAATGAGGCCCAATAGCATGTAAAAACCATTGAGGGTCCATTAAGCATGTAATTTGGTCACAGGAGGCCCAATAACATGTATTATTTAAGTTGGGCCCAAAAGCCATGTTAATGAGTCACGAAGGCTCATTAAGCATGATTAGAATCTCTCAAGCCCAACCATTTGAACGTTTACTTGGTTTATATAGAATTAATGTTGCGAGTTGCTTCATCGATATGTCGTATAAATCATGAAATTGCTTTATAACGGTTTATTGATTTATAAAATAGTTATTATTCTATTCAAAACTCATAAGTTATAAAGTTTTGTATACTTTGACCAAATTATTATATATATATATATATATATATATATATATATATATATATATATATATATATATATATTAAAGTTGTGGAAGAAAGGAATAGTAAACTTGGGATACTTTGTCGAAGTTTGGTCCCTTGATTTACATATCCGGTCCCTGTACTTCTTTAATTAATTTATTCATGTCCTTTTGTTTGTGTTCTATTCAACTACCCATTTTTTGGCAGAATTGGTCCCTGTATTATTGTTGGAAGTTAGGAATACTAAATTTGGATGTTTTTTGGCAACTTTGGTCATTATTCTTTACCCATTTTGACACTTTTGGTCCTTGCAATCAATATTTTTACACTTTTTTGGAACCTTTTAATATTTAAAGTTTGGCCACAAAACTTTAACGGTTTGACAACTTTGATCCCTTTCTGAAAAGTTGCTAATTCCTACCTTTTTAATTCATTAGCCATTTTCACACGTCTGGTCCTTGCAGTCAAAACTTTTACATTTTTTGTCCGCGGCAAAGCCCGGACTTTTCATCCTTGCACATTCTATGTCTATCATATTTATCAATTCAGAAACAACATTGAAAGCTTCTGGCCCCCGCGTAGCGGGGGTAACCTTTCTAGTTATTATTATTATTAATATGATTGACCAAAAACATTAATTTGACCTATTCAGCCCCTTTATTTTGGTAAAGTTGGCAATTTTAGTCCTTTTTATAAGAAGAATAACATATTAGGTCCTTGGACTATTTTTCTTGACATCTTTGATCCAAACATTTGTTTAAATAATGTTTTAAGCCCAAAAGTAAATTTTTGGAAAGTTTCAACCCTTTAGTTAAAAGATTTGCATTTTTGTCCACCTTTTTCATAATTTTTACACTTTTTACCCAAAACCCAAAATCTTTGCATTTTAGATCCTTTTTGGCAAATAAGGCCATTTTAACCCTTGAGATAAGTTTATTTACTTTCCTACCCACTGTTTTGAGAAATTTACCATTTCAGCCCCCTTAAATCCATTTTTCGCAACTTTGGGCCTATGGGCCGAAAAGCCAAAATTTTAGCCCAATAAGCCATAAATTTCATTTTTAGTCCTTTGAAAAACATAATGTTCATAGAAACTTCTATTTTAACTGTTTTGGCATTTTGAACCTTGTAAAAACCGTAAATGACATCTTTTTCCCAATCTTTTACTTATTTGACAAAAATAGCCCAAAAATGAGTTTGATGTTGTAGTTTGTTATTTTAAAGCTTGTATATTAGTTTATCTTGACATGTTGAGTGAAATATGAACTAGATCACATATTTTTCCTTCTTAAACTATAGATCTCGATATATCTTTCATTTTTAGCACAAATATATCACAAAATCACAAGAAAACACACATATCATGCAAATACACATAGATCTTCACATTTTACTTGCATTCTCCCCCATAAAACATATGAAAACCGAAAATAGAGGGGTATGAACTCACTTTGAGTTTGTGGGTTCGGTTTTGAAGAGAAATGGAAGAAATGATGAGGTCTTTCAGACTAGCAAGCTTCTTGAGAGGTCTTTGGCTTAGATGTGTTCTAAGAAGCAAAATCACGAATTTTGCATGAGTTATGGGGAGATTTTTGAGGAAATCAAAAGCTAAGGTATGAATCAAAACAACAACTTACCAAGGATTGGTGATATTAGGGAAGAATCTTCTTGGAGCTTTTGTGATTCTCGAAATTTTTGATGGATGGAGGATGAGTTCTTAAGAGAGTATTCTTGAGATATTTTGAAAGAGAACGAGGTGGAGAGGGTGGGAATCGGCCGAGAAGAAGAAGAAGAGAGTAGAGAAGGAGTGAGTTGACTTGCATGGAAACCCACCATGCAATAAAGAGGTGGCAAGTGCACAAAAATCCTCCAATTCTCCTTTATTTTTATTCCTCCTTCTTTTCCTTTACATGGGCCGAATTCTTGGGCTTAGGAGGAAGGAAGTGGTTTATTCTTGGGCCATTGTTTGATTTTGTTCGAAAGCTTGAGCCCATTAAGTAGGTTTTCAGCCCATTGGGCTTTTAGAGGGGGTTCACGGCCCAATGTGCATAAAAGAATTGATTTATGGTCCATTTGAAGATTCTAAGCCCAACATAGTCAAATTGAAGGCTTATTGGCCTATTAGGCCCAATAAGAAAATCCTAGTCCATAATGGACTTAAGCCGGGATTTTTAGGGTTTCCAATCTTTTGTTGACTATTTGAAGTGTTTTATAGAATGTTTGATGGAATTTTGTTGTCATTGATTAAGCATCATACATGCTTTCAAGTTTTAGTTATAATGTTATCCTTGTTTAATGTTTACAAAGCATTAGAATTCCTAGTTGTGACACCATAAGATCAGATTATAGTTGGTTTGAATTTACCTTGGTATTTCAACCATTTCTGTGTTAAGGATAAAAGTTCTTCTATATACCACTTAAGCTTGAAGATATCTTGACTTCAATGGCTGCTTCAAATCCTCAACAAATGATTTCAATGCAAATCGCAAATAGCGTGAGTGGCCCTACACGTGCCCCATTGCTAGTTGTGGAAGAATATGATCATTGGAAAGTTAGAATGGAAATGTTTTTACTAGCCAAAGAGAAAGGTGAACAAATCTGGAGATCCGTCAAAGAAGGCCCTCATGTTCCTGTAAGAACAGTTGTAAGAGAAGCAGCTGCTCAGCTCATGCGAGAGGATGAAGTTCGTCCAGCCCATCTAACTGCGGATGATATTGAGAAGCTGCATGTTGATCAAGTCGTCTTCTCGGAAATGGTGTTTGTTGTTCCTCCATCACTCTTTGAGCATATCAAGCTATGCAAATCAGCCAAAGAAATTTGGGACACTCTTCAGGATCTGATTGAAGGTTCCGAAAATATGAAGGACAAACGCCTCACCTCGGTTGTCAATGACTTTGACACCTTCACTACTACTCCAGGTGAATCCGTAGCCTCAGCCTCTAACCGATATCGAATCGTTGTCAACAACATGACTGCTCATGGGATTGTTCGAACTCCTCTCAAGTACAATCTCAAGTTTATTAACAGTCTTGGTAAAGGATGGGGAAATGTAAAGTCCTGTCTTCAAAGCAATGGTTCCTTAAAAAAATTGAAACTCTATCAACTTTTTGATGAGCTTCAAGGAAATGAATCAAACGTTGCTCAAACCATAAGAGAACTTTCCGGAGGACCACTTGCTCTAGTCAGCTCTTTTGAATCAACCATTCCGAACCCACCTGCTCCGGAACCTTACAAACCCTCTGTTCCATTAACTCAGTCATCCTTAACTTCTTTACCCACACACATCTATCTTGACGATGATTCCGAAATCTTAGATTCTGAACTCCGTTTCCAACAAGAATTTGCCTTACTCTCAATGAAATACAAACGACCTTTCAATCCCTCTTACAAGCCATACCAAAACAGATTCAGTGCTCCTCACCAAACCCATCCTCAACCATATTCCTCTCCGGAACCGAAACAGACCTCTGAAAATCCTCCTGCGTATAAGCCCAATCTCACTAAACCAAACTCCGCTCCGGAATCTTCTCAAATTCCAAATCAAACAAACCAAAGATCTTGTGTCATAAATGTGGTCATGAAAACCACTTTGCCAAAGACTGTCTAGCTGATGCTCCACAAAAACCAAAAGTCAAGGACTCAACTTATTATGTCCGAAGAGCACAAGAAATGGCTGAAAGTGAGAAAGCATTTGTCACTACCATTTCAAGAGATGTCGAAGGATATTGGTCATCCGGAGATGATGATGATTTAGTGACTGGAAGAAACATGTGTTTGATGGCAAGACAAACGGTTGAATGTGATGAAGGTTATTGGTCTTCTGGATCCGAAGATGAAGATGATGTTGTTGAACCGCACTACTGTTACATGGACACTAACGATCCACCAGGTCGAAGCATTGTTCAGCAGGTAAAATCCATGATTTCTGATAATAATTTTGATTTGACTTTATGTGAACCTTATCTGACCCAGATCCAAACAGATATGAACACCATCTATAAAGCCTATCAGTCTGCCATAGAAGCCAGTGAGAAAAAAGACTGTGAACTAAGTCGTCTTAGATTACGTTTTGAGGATAAGAAATTAAAAATCGAGTCTCTAGAGCATGAACTTGTAATGTCAAAAGATGAATGTATCATTTTGAAAGATAAATGTGAAATCACTTACTCTGAACGAAACATTTTGATTTTTGATAACAAACGTCTCAATGCCAAAATAGATGCTTTGCATAACTCTGTAGACATGCTTGAAGCTGACATTCGGATGACTCATAATTTTCGTCATCCATGGTCCAAAGCTCCTGGTCTCAGAAGCGAGTTTCCTAAACCAATTGTTAGTCCCCTGAAGGAATTGCAAAATTTGACATTCATGGGAGAGGTTCCAAACATTAAACATTCAGACACTCCTGTTTCTCCATTGTCACCCCTTCCGGAGGCTAAAAGATCTTTTGAGTCCCTAATTCCTGAGTTCCAACCAATAGTTGTCAAATGTCCTTATTCCACGCCTCTTCCGCCTCTGATAAACCTGGACCTGAATCGGACCATGGAATATCATTATAGTCTTCCTAAAAGCAATCACGTCAACAACTGTGTGATTGAGGAAATTATTCCGGAAACAACTGAAGTCAATGCCTCGGAATTTGTATGGGCATCTTTAGATGATAAAGTTGAAGTCTCAAGCAATGTGTCCTCTGATTCATGTGAATCGGACTCCGTAGTTCTTTCAAAAACCAAATTGGTTCCCATTACTCCTAAGTTTACAAATCCATCCAAAGGACAAACTTCTGGATCCTCTCCTCATCCTAACAGAAAACCAATGTTGAATAGAAAAGATGTTGTAGATCCCAAGGTAGAAGCTGGAAATGCTTACAAAAAGGAAATTAAGACTAGACAAAATTCCAGGTTCCTTGCTAACTCTAAACCAAACTCATCTCAGAACAACACAAGGAAGTCCTTGTGTCAAAACCATAGTCAAAATTCGTTTGTTCCTATAAGAATCCTAAAAAGACCTTCCAAACCTCCTGTTCGTTTGGAACCAAAGGAAGTCCTTAACTCCAAATTACCTCAAGCTCGTGTTAATGTCAATGTCAAAACCATCTGAAATACTTCGCCGGCACCTCGAAATGTTTCATCTGTCTTTATTGCAAAATCCGATGGCATAATTTTTAAACCGAAAATTTCAAAGAACAATGTGTCATCAAACAAATCCACAAGTTCAAAAACCACTATTTCAAAATCTTCAAACAAAAATCTTGTGTGGAAAATCAAAACATCTGTTAACAAAACAACTGTCTCGGAGACAACAAAAAGTGTCAATCTTTCGGATACCACAGTTCCGAAGAAGTCAGCTCTGAACCCACAAGTAGTTGAATATGACTACTAGATAGATGAAAAGACATTAGCATTCTGTCTGTTTCCAAAGAACTCAAGTAATCTCACCAAGAAACACGTAGTTGTTCCAAAGTCACAATCAAAGTCCAAAGTCCATGCCTACGTCCCAAAGTCTAACTCGGAGCCTAAAAGATCCATTGCTCAATAATTTTGTAGGCACTTTGTGCTTCGGAGCAAGAAACAATATGGTATATTGATAGTGCGTGCTTCATGCACATGACGGGGCAGAAGGATTTTCTGCGAGATTTAAAGCTTTCTCCAAATGCTGGTTACGTGACGTATGGCAACAACTCCAATTCTCAAATTCGTGGTTATGGAACTCTCACCAATGGAAACTTCTCTATTTCACATGTTGCTTATGTAGCTGACTTGAGACATAATTTGATAAGTGTTGCTCAGCTCACTGACTCAAGCCGACGTGTGGAATTTTGCAAAAAATATAGCTATGTGATGACTGAAGACCAAAAAGAATGTTTGATAAAGTCTCTTCGCAACAAAAACATGTGCCCACTTGACATCAATATGATCATTGGCAAACCGCAACTCTGCCTTCTCTCCAAAGTTATTCCTGACGTCAGTTGGTTATGGCACCGAAGGCTCACACATCTAAACTTTCGGTACATGAATGATCTTGTATCAGGTGAAATGGTAAGAGGTTTACCTCTTCTCAAGTTCGAAAATGATCATTTATGTGCTGCATGTGAGTGTGGCAAGCAATCAAAGAAGGGTCATCCTGTTATCATAGAAAAGTCCATCTCGGATCCATTGGAACTTCTACACATTGATCTCTGTGGACCATCCACTGTAGAAAGTCTTCATAATAAGAAATACATTCTTGTGATTGTTGATGATTTTACAAGGTTCACCTGGGTCTTCTTCCTAAGGCTGAAATCCGAAACAGCCTCTACGCTCATCAATTTTATCAAAGGAATAGAAGTTCTTATCAAACTCCCGGTCAGAAGAATCCGAAGTGATAATGGTTCGGAATTTGTTAATTCCACCATTGAGAAGTTTCTCACAGAAAAAGGAATCGATCACAACTTCTCAGATCCCTACACTCCACAACAAAATGGTGTAGTTGAAAGACGTAATAGAACACTTGTTGAAGCCGCTCGTTCAATGCTGAACTATGCAAACCTACCACTCTATCTTTGGGCTGAAGCTGTATCCACTGCTTGTTTCACTCAAAATCGAAGTATCATCAATCGACGTCTCAACATGACACCATACGAAGCAATGAATGGTCGAAAGCCAACGATTTCCTTCCTACATGTCTTCGGATGCAGATGCTTCATCAAAAACAATCGTGATCAGCTCACAAAGTTCCAACCTAAAGCTTATGAAGCTATCTTTCGTGGGTACTCTTACAAATCAAAGGCTTACAGAGTTCTCAACCAAAGAACTCGTGTTCTGGAAGAAAGCTTTGATATTACCTTTGATGACAACTTTGTTCGGAATTCTGGCCCCACTCACGTCACAACTCACATCATGGAGTCTGATGCTCCTCCGCCAGGATGTCCGAACCCTCAAACCATTCTCGAGGTTGACTTTGAAACCCTCTTTGGTGTTGGGTTATGAGCATTCTAACACTCCTAAGTGTACATGCAACCCTAAATACCTTGGATCTATGTTTTCTCTATTATACATACAATTATGAACATCCAAGGTATTATCCTAATCTAGCATACAAAATAATAAATATAACAAGATAGAATACATACCTCTTTGATGTAGAATGTCTTCATGAAGCTTGAGTGCCTAGTGCCCCAAGTGTGACACCTCAAATGGTTCACACAACACCAAATACACTTGGAATAACTTGAGAGAAACTTGAACACTCCTTGAAATCGTCTAGCCCTCACACTCACACATTAGTGCCCGATTTCTTGAGCCATGGGATTCTTTTATATGGTGGCTATTAGGGTTACACCATGTAACTCATAACTTTACCCATTCCTTATGCTCCATGGATTTTAACCTCCATGGAGTATCCATGGGTCACCCCATGGACTTAGTCCAACATAAGGAATCTTGGATCACAAGCCCACATATACAAGAATGAATGATTTACACAATCAACCCATATATTTAATTAGTCTCCTTTTGATCACTTAATTAATTCCAAATTAATTCTTGATCAATACTAATTAAATAACCTTATTAATATATATTAGAACTTATAATATATTAACCAACCTTAAGTGTTATTTCTCTCATTATAGTCTATCCAAATGCATGATGCCATGCAACCCAAATGGACCATGCCGGGTCAGGTCAAGTCTTACCAATTATAGTTATGGACTTAGACATTAATCCAATAGTCTCCCACTTGGATAAGTCTAAAACTATTATTACGTATGACTTCAGGAACAGATCAGCAATCGTAGCTCTCAAAAGCTTCTGTCGAACTCTGACCTTGTCGATGAACTCTGACCTTTGTCAATGACTTGTCCATTAGATAAGGGATCATATACTCCTCCATTCTAGATATCATATGGACTGAGACATGGATTATCAATCATTCTCTCTGTCCATTTGTTGTTTCCCGATTTCCGATTCATGATGACTGACTGATTGAACAAATCAAATCAGTCCTGGCTTGGCCAAGCACTCACATGTATCATCTCTAAATCATCGAGGGGCCCACAGATATCGCTTTTATTCCGAAGGTAAAAGGAATGGATAAACTTCTACTCATATGGCTTGTTCTACTACTTGTTGAATCATACACAAAGGCACGTTTTATAACATCGAGTTACCAATGCGTTTTCGTGCAATCAATGTATAACCAACTCATAGTAACAACTCATATCTCTAGGTTTGAAGAATATAAGATATTATCGTCTCATGATCACTCGTGATAAAATCCATGAAGTGATTCAAATGAGCGCGGGTTGAATCTAATACTCAGAACTTATGAGCACTCATGAGTGTTGTAGCACCACTTTGTCCACCAACTTGGACCTCTACAAACCAACCCATGACAGTCTTGATTCATATCTACTTCCAACATATGACCGACTGTGGATGGTTTGAATAACTTAATTATTCAGGAAGAGCGACTTAGTTATTCTGGAAGTCAAAACATGCAAAGTGAAACACAAGAATAAATGAATCAAATATGGTATCAAACCCTATGAATATAAATAAACACTTTTATTTATCACCATACTGATTACTCATTATTCATTGTTTCGATTTTATCAACTTTATACTTGAATTTAAAACAATAGTTGTCCTATGCTCCAAGCATGTACACTATGTTTTCTAAACACTAGTCATGCCATACACCAAGTATGCATACTATGTTTGTCTAAGATCTTTACTTTGTAAAATAGATCAATTGAACATCACTCCAATGATCCTCTTTTCACCGTCCCAAATCCTTACTGCAAATGCAAGAATTCCAAATTCATGCCATTTACTGAAATCTGTTAGATTCTAAACTTATATGCATTGATCCTCTTAATGATTATGCACAAAGTCAGAAAGACTTGACAACAATCATTACAGAGCATTCCAAAGGAGATCAGCTCCTTCGAAACATCCTTCTTTCATTAAGTTTCCTAATCTTACACAGATTGAATAATTTCTAACTTCGAAGCATTTCCATATTCCATTTTGACTATCACTTCTGAACAAGAGTTTCCTCCTTACAGATTATGTCAATATGGTCCTTCCAGAATTAACATTATACTGCCAACTGTCCTTGAGCAACCAATCTTTGGTAAACCTTAGATTGTCCTCGACAATTGCTTAATCATTTTAGTCATATCCAATTCTAGACCTTTTCCCTTCATAATGCTCCAGGCATTTGGAAAATTTTAGAAGGGATGAATATAGCACATGTAATCGATCCTATATCCGAAGCATATGGGACACGATTCATGATGTCTCACATAAAGACTAAACCAGTCTTTTGCTATAATATTTCCATTTCAATTTGCCAAGTTCTCAAAATTCTGATTATGAAAAGGGATGCCGTAATAATAATCGAATTTTAGAATGGAAATAATGGACCCATATACAGAATTTCCTTATGTTGAGCCATTCCAACATGAAATTCATATATATATCCTTGATTAAATACGATTAAAATCTCAATCTAAGCTTTTAGAATTGAAATGAAGTATAATTTCCTCTCCCTTAATTATAGCAAAACAACTTTTTCAACCCCTGCAACCTCACGAATTGAAACTTTTGTTTTCTATAATTAACATTGCTAACTTGCAACCTTTGTCATAATTATCATGCTCCCACTAACATGATGATTATTAGCATAACACTTATGCTCCCACTAGCTTTGACATGTACTCAGAAATCAGCTGACTTTCTTACCAAAGTTCAGATTTCTGATACTAGATTGTTTTGATAAAACTTTATCAAAATCATACACCTCTCTTAGATAGCTCACATGTGTGTCTAAACAATTTTAGAACTATGAAAAGGGATGCCGTAATCATAGTCTCAATTGTTTAGACCTTTGCCACTTCTCACAAGTCCATGTTAGTGTGCCGGTAAACCACACACGCTCCACTAACGACTTTGAGAATGCAAATATCACAATTGCTATCTAGCTAAAATCTACTTAGTGAAAGTGTTTCCTCACCATCATTTTCATGAATCGGAGAGAAACCTTATGACACTTAGATTTAATAGTGTATGTGTTCTTATCCATGTGAATTTGTCAAAACCATAATCACAAGACAAGGTTAGTGACAAATCCAAACTCATATTGATTAAACTTGTGCAATCTTAAATTCTTGCCATTTGGCAGCTCAGGTGCCTGCCATTGCTTCCAAGTAGTTGTGCAACCAATTGAGAACTCTCAGAACTCCTATGCAAAGCCAACTTGAATAGGCACAAAAATTTCAACACGATAGGTTATAAACCTCAAGTCGTGTGCTAGTGAAGGACTTTAGGTTTTATTCTTGATTAAGTCTTGAAACTTTCAAGAGCTTTAAGACTCCCACTGTCCTCTTGACATATAAGACTCCCTTGGCCAAATATTCAAGAGATAGTGCATATTCTTTATCAAGACTAACACTTTACACAATTGGCCTAAGTTGGTCTCTGTTTTATCCAAAACATCACAACTTACCAATTTCAAATGTACAATAGTAGATAACCTTTTACTCTTACATTTGACTAGTGTTAACAAACCCTCTTTAAGATATGTCACTCAAGTTACAATCTTGGAGTATGACTCTAAGAATTGTTTTGGAACGAAGTATGACTCATCTTTTTGATTTAACCATTTCAACAATTCATGACTCCTCTTCTTAGTCATAAGAATGCACTAAGATGACTTTAGAGGACCAATTGTGATATGGTATCTTAATCATTAAGATGATCATAAACATGATACTAAAGTACTCTCCCATCTTTTCAGATCTGAGAAACTTTTATCTTTGTGCCATACTTTGATTCTTCTTATTCGTTCTGTCTCACATTGAAACTTCTCCAATGCTACAGACTTATACTTAAACTTATAAGTATAACCATATTTACTGAACTTAAGTAAATCATGACGAATAGTCTTCTTGATCTTTTGTGGTGGACTTGACCAGTGCACAAGAATGTGTACTCGATCCCTTAGTCCTTTCCTTATTCACATAAGGAATTAGTCTTAATTTTCCAAGCTGAAAGTTCTCATTCATCATACTATACAACTTGCATGATTCCAAGTTTCGGTCCAATTGAACCTTGGGTGATGAGAATCTTTCCTTATTTGGTAATATTAGACACTACCACAACCGAAAGAATCAAATCCATTTTTCCAATATTGCTATCAATGGAATCTTATAAGCAACAACTTTTCACAAATGCCATTGTAAGGATACTTAAAATAAATAAAATCAAAACCTTTTTCTTTTATTTTAAAACTTTGCGGAAAAACTTATCCTTACAATCCATATGAAAACCTTGTTGTTATCTATTCCTAAGCAATATAAATATCATAACTCTTAAGTAATAGCCCAAAATTCTGATCACCGAACCATGCGATTGAAATCCATCTTCGCGATCAGAATCAGCATGTACTTAATAGAGTTAGACAATGGACTTTACCTGAAGTAGAGCCAAACTTATTGACTTTAACATCCTTAGGTAAATTTGGCAGCTTCGTAACCAATGCCCCTTCCTTTGGCAATAGTTACCTATGGACCCTTGATAATGGGACTATCTCAGACTTCGCCTCTCTCTTTACCATTGGGTCAACCGAGTTGACTATGGCCGATCCCTTTCCATTGGGAAGAGAGAGCTTTACTGGATATCCAATGTCATCATTGTCAATGTCCATAGCGTTTTAGGAAGTTGATCTTAGCAAATAGATAAGATCATTAAGGGTCTTGTCTTAGTCTGTTTCATAGGATTCCCAAAAGAACTCACTATGTGACTTAGAAAGTAGTTGAGCCACCAACTTTCTCAAGACTTTGACACCCAACTCTCCCGGCTTGTCAATATGTGACTACATCTCCAAGATGTGATCACACCTAGACCTTGCCTTGCCAATAGGGCTTGAGTGACCTTAAACTTTTTAGGAACTTGTAGGTTAGGGAGAATAATTGGAGGAGGTGAAAGAAGTATGATATCCATGGGACATCATCTTCATTTAGGAAAGCTTGTTTCAAGAGATTTGGGAAGATCATAAATGTCTAGACCAAACATCTTTTTGGGAGATATTAAAGATAGTTGATTTAAAGTCCTTAATATGACACCCAATATGAAATATTAAGGCTAGGACCCAACAAACTATTTTATAACTTAGAAGAGGGATGCCGTAATCCAAGCTATAAAATATTTGAAGGTAGGTGAATGACGATTCACCAATTTCCACCATGAAAAACGAAATAATTTATTAGGTTTTAATTGGATTTGAAAGTCCTAGATCTTTGAGATTCATTGAATTGTTCAAAGGCATGTTTCAATCTCGAGTGTGCCCTTCAGGTTTTGTGACTGGGATGCCGAGGATCACAAAACAAGGTGTGAATAACCATGCAAATATACTTGGTACCCTTAATATTTACCCCTTAATCAGTGTGTCGGTTAACCACACACGCTCCACCGATACTATGATAAATATTAAGTTACCCTTTGCCTACCTTGTTAAGTCCATGTTAGTGTGCCGGTTAACCACACACGCTCCACTAACGACTTAAGCAAAGTGCAAAGTGTAATTTCATGGGTTAGCACCAAATTCACATTTTCCTAAGTAACTAAGATTGGGTATTAATAAGAGTTTAGTTACTTAGTATTTATCATTAATACTTTTAATGAAAGGATAATTATAGTCCTTGTCCTACCCGTTCGGCTAACGACCCTCCATCAGTCAAGGAAGCGGTGGGTGAGAGTGGACACCCATTAAACTGTCATTTTATAGGCAGTAACCTTATACCCCCCTTATAGACCGGCTTCGTGAATGAGGCCTACTAACGGTAAGACTGACTTTACTCTTATACATATATATAAATATTATTAACTTATAATATTATAAAGTATAAGGGTTGAATTTTAACTTTTAAAATTCTAAGGGCTAACTTGGAATTAAAGTATTCGTAAGTGAAAACTTTTCAAATTCCAAAACTTGAGGGCAAGTTTTGAAACTATTCAAAACTAATTAATTCCATAACTTATGAGTTTAAAGTAGTTTTAATTTAAAAAAAAAACTCTTCAAGTTCCATAACTTGAGGACAAGTTATGGAAGACTTTAAACTAATTAATAAAAAAAAAAATTTATTGTAACTTATGGAACTAATTAAGGTTACACTTTTTTTTTAATTTAATGAAGAGACTCTTGAACCTCCATAACTTGAGGACAAGTTATGGAGTCATAAAACCATTTAATTAGAACTAGACTCTTCATTTTGTAACCTTTGCCAACTTTTATGAGTTTTATGATTCTTAAATGTGACTTTTCCTATAACTTGAGGACAAGTTACAAAAACACACTTTGGAATCAACTCTTAGATTAAAATGGATTGAAAACAACTATTTCACACAACTTTTCTATTAATCTAAGAACCTCATAAGAACAAGATAATTCAAATCATCAATCTTCAAGAAATTAGCATGAACATACAAACTAATACAAATCTTGAAATTATGACAATTATCTTAGAAATTGGATTAGCATGAACATTACCACATCAAAAACAAGTTTATAAGTCCAAAAACATCTTAGGGTAATGTTCCTAGTCCAATTCCAGCCAAAACAATCGAATATATGCATCCAACTCGATTTTTCAGCTACTTTTGCAAGTATAACAAGAAAACAAACCAGGCTCTGATACCACTGTTGGGTTATGAGCATTCTAACACTCCTAAGTGTACATGCAACCCTAAATACCTTGGATCTATGTTTTCTCTATTATACATACAATTATGAACATCCAAGGTATTATCCTAATCTAGCATACAAAATAATAAATATAACAAGATAGAATACATACCTCTTTGATGTAGAATGTCTTCATGAAGCTTGAGTGCCTAGTGCCCCAAGTGTGACACCTCAAATGGTTCACACAACACCAAATACACTTGGAATAACTTGAGAGAAACTTGAACACTCCTTGAAATCGTCTAGCCCTCACACTCACACATTAGTGCCCGATTTCTTGAGCCATGGGATTCTTTTATATGGTGGCTATTAGGGTTACACCATGTAACTCATAACTTTACCCATTCCTTATGCTCCATGGATTTTAACCTCCATGGAGTATCCATGGGTCACCCCATGGACTTAGTCCAACATAAGGAATCTTGGATCACAAGCCCACATATATAAGAATGAATGATTTACACAATCAACCCATATATTTAATTAGTCTCCTTTTGATCACTTAATTAATTCCAAATTAATTCTTGATCAATACTAATTAAATAACCTTATTAATATATATTAGAACTTATAATATATTAACCAACCTTAAGTGTTATTTCTCTCATTATAGTCTATCCAAATGCATGATGCCATGCAACCCAAATGGACCATGCCGGGTCGGGTCAAGTCTTACCAATTATAGTTATGGACTTAGACATTAATCCAACATTTGGTCCTTCCGAAACAGCTCTTGATTCCGAATCTCGATCACGACCATCTCTGATTCCAATTCCTCCTTCGGAAGCCCCAGTTTCTCACAACCTCTCCGGTCTACTTCCGAGCCTGCCTCCATTTGATTCTGAACCGTTTCAACCTTCTCAGGTTGAGGGGGAGAATAATAACGCAAATCCCTCTCTTGAATCAAATGTGGATGGCTTCCAAGATGCAGCTGCTGATTTCGATGACTCAAATCCTCTCAACATTGATGAAAACGAAAATTTCTTTGAGTTTCCTTCTGATGATGATGTCAACCTCTCCGGCTCAGAAGTTCAGGGGGAGCACCATCCCAATATTCAAATCATTCAGGGGGAGAAAATCAATTCTACTGTTGATGTAGGATCTTCGGCTGCACAAGAACTCCCTCGATTGCATGTTTGGACGAAGAATCATCCTCCGAACCAAGTGATAGGCAATCTGAATGTTGGTGTACAAACTCGCTCAGCTACCAACATCCAAAATGAATGCCATTTTTCAGCATTCATATCCATGGTTGAACCCAAATCCATCAAGGAAGCATTAGAGCATGCTGATTGGATTACTGCCATGCAAGAAGAACTGGCTGAATTTGATCGAAATGAAGTCTGGACTCTCATACCTCCTCCTCAACATCACCCTATTGTTGGTACAAGATGGGTATTTCGCAACAAGCTAGACGGTGCAGGAGTTATCATCCGAAATAAGGCAAGATTGGTAGCTAAAGGTTTTACTCAAATTGAAGGTCTTGACTACGACGACACTTTTGCTCCTGTTGCACGACTTGAAGCTATCAGAATATTTCTTGCTTATGCTGCCCACAAAGGCTTCAAAGTTTATCAATTGGATGTTAAGAGTGCTTTTCTTAATGGTGAACTCGACACTGAAGTATATCTTCAACAGCCCCCCGGATTTATTAATCTTTCCTTTCCGAACTACTGTTGTAAACTCCGAAAGGCTGTCTACGGACTCAAGCAAGCTCCTCGGGCTTGGTACAAGACACTCACTGATTTTCTCAAACGCTCAGGTTTTCAAAGAGGTATACTTGATCCCACCCTATTCTGAAGATCCAATGGAAAGCATCTCATGTTGGTACAATTTTATGTGGACGACATCATTTTTGGATCTACGGATTCATCTATGGTTGCTGATTTTGCCAAACTTATGGTCAGTCGATTCCAAATAAGCATGAATCGAGAATTAAGCTTCTTTCTTGGCCTTCAAGTCAAATAGACTAACAAAGGCATTTTCATTCACCAAGAGAAGTACATTTCTGAGCTTCTCAAGAAATACTCTATGGACACCTGTGCCTCAGCCAAGGTACCTATGGGCTTCGGTCACAAAATCTTTGCCGACCCTTCGGGTGTTTCAGTAGATGAAAAGAAGTATCGTGGAAAGATTGGATCCTTACTCTATCTCACTGCAAGTCATCCGGACATTATGTTCTCAACATGCTTATGTGCCAGATTTCAAGTCAATCCGAAGATGTCTCACCTTTTGGCTGTGAAACAAATATTCCGGTACCTCAAAGGTACAAAGAACCTCAGAATCTGGTATCCAGCAAATGAACGTTTCCTTCTGCAAGCTTACTCTGATTCGAACTATGGTGGTCTTCAACTCGATAGGAAAAGTACATCAGGAGGATGCCAATTCTTAGGTGGTCGTTTAGTCAGCTGGTCATCCAAGAAACAGAACTGTATTGCTCTCTCTACAGCTGAAGCTGAATACATTGTTGCTGCCAGCTGTACCTCTCAAGTTCTCTGGATGAAATCTCAACTCTTGGATTATGGTTACCGATTTCAACGCATTCCTATCTACTGTGATTCTCAAAGTGCCATTGCAATCTCTCACAATCCAATTCAGCACTCCATAACGAAGCACATTGACATTCGATATCACTTTATTAAAGATCATGTTCTAAATGGTAACATCGAACTTATCTTTGTTCCATCTGACGATGAAATTGCTGATGTCTTTACTAAGGCATTAGACGAAACCAAATTTAATGGTTTTCTGAACAAAATGGGTATGATGATGCCTGATCCTCAATTCTTTCAGGAGACATGTTCTCTTTGATAGAAGTATTCAGAAGAAAAATATGCTCCGAACTCAATTATTTTTGCTTCGGAACTATTTTCCCTCTAAATACACAGGATCCTTTTACCTGTCTTTTTTGCTAATCATCCCTTGAGTTTTTTAAGCTGTACAGTTCATTCTCTTCATCACGACTATCAAGATCAACCATCATTCGGATCACCATTTCGGAACTCACTCAATAAAGGAATTCCGGAAATCCACTCCGGAAAGGAATTTTCAATTTGCTCAGGAATTTTAAATTTGCTCCGGAATTTCAAATTTTCTCCGGAAATTCAAAGTGCTCCGGAATTTCAAATTTGCTTCGGAAATTCAAAGTGCTCCGGAATTTCAAATTTGCTCCGGAAATTCAAAGTGCTCCGGAATTTTCAAATTGCTCCGGAAACCCTGTCCGGAACAATTCATCCGGAATACCAAGAGGTAATAAGGTGAAACGTTTTTTTCTCTCAACGGTTACTTTTTGGGAAGATCCTTATCCAATCTTCCTCGATTTGCGTGACATGATTGCACGCCCTCTAAAATGGAAAACGAATTGACGGTTACATTCTCCTCTTTTAGACCAATTGCCTTGCCGTTTCACCTCACCTGTCTAATCTCAATTTCCCAACATTAAATGTGACCCGATGGATCTCGGATCCTCATCATTACCTTTTTTCGACCAGACCCGTCTTTCCCTACCTATAAATACTTTTTCGCATTTACCTTTACCTCTTTACGATCTCTCAACTCTCAAACCTCCCAAAAACCCTCACAGTTCTTTGTGTTCTTCAAGCTTTCTTCATCTTCATCAATGGAGTCCTCCAAGAACCAAGCTTCAACTGCTCCAACTCCCAAGAAATCCATAGCCAGGAAGAAATCATCCAAAGGATCGAAGGGATCATCATCATCTGCAGATCAAGAACCCTTTCTTAGGGACACTACCCAACTGTTTTCCTTGAATCCCCTCGACTACGACGAATCAATCAGGATAATGATTGAGTTTCTTTCACATCATCCTCTCTCCATTCCACTTACCAAAATCCTTGATCCTCCACTCCCTCTTTCTCATCTTCATCGTTCATTCACTAGCATCAAACTTGAAGATGATGTTCTGTTAACCTCCATTATCGATGATCGCACCATTCCCATCTACAAAGCAACCTTTCTCAAGGCCATTGGAATTTCACCAAATCCTGTTGGTTTCGAAGTAGTGGAACCAACTGCTGAAGAGTTCCAGACGTTTCTCAACTTCATCGGGTACAATCAAGACTATAGGGCAAAAGATTTCAAGAAAACTGCAGTTTCATGGCTCTGGACCGTCCTTATGCATTTTATCATCCGTGGACTATCGGGCAAGCACGGAGGTACTGATACCCTAAGCAAAGACTGGCTGAATGTGGTATTCAACATCTATTCCGGACGCAACAACGCTGTAGACCTTCCGGAAGTATTATGGCAAGACTTTTGCAAATTTGCCATCAAGAGGAAACCGAACGAGATTTCAAGCCCTAGATTTTGGGCCCTGACGAATGAACAGATCTTCAAGGAACTTAACATCCCCATTCCGGTGAGCACCATTCCTCCGGAGGTATGTGTATCTTTCAAACTTGTTAAGACTTACAGAATTCCGGACCAATCATCTTTTGGTCCGGTCAGACGACTTCCGGACAATATGCTGGCCCTCATTCCTTCCGGATCTCCCTTTTTGAAACACCATATTGAGACCTCGGTTGTGTTCGACCCAACACAGCCTGCCCCGGTCTCAGTTGAGCATACTCCGGAAGAGGCCACTCACACTAAGTCCGGACCCAAAGTTAAGCAACCAGCCAAACGAAAGGCCTCACCCTCCAAACCTAAGGCCAAAAAGAAATCCAAAGCCAGTACCCCTTCTCAACAGGAGGGCACCCATGACATGCCGGCTGATTCTGGCCGTCCGCACACCCCTCCTGCCCACTCATTTGAGGTACCCCTCAATGTTTCATCACCACAAGCACACACTCACGGGGATTCTACACATATTCCACCCTCACCCTCCCGAAAGGGTGATGCCGGTGTTGAACAAAGTTCCTTGCAGCCCCCTGGAACACACCCACGTGTCACATTCGATATTCCCATTATCTCTTCCACACGCACACACTCCGGAACCGTTGTTCCGGAACCCAAGCATCCGGAAGGTGGAGCAGTCTCTCCAACTTCCGATGCCACAACTGGTCTGATACCCGGAAGGCGTACAGGACGACCAGGTTCTAATGATCCTTTGTGGGAAGATTATGTGAACAGGGTTGCATCAAGGCGTCCGGACCTGACTCGTGCTCAATTTGAATCCACTCTCATCTCCATGAGGAACCGGGATATCCAAAGCAATATGTCCTATGTCCATCCCTCTGACGATGATGCCATCAAAGAACTGACTTCCGAACTACACCCAATCGTCATTCTCAGAAGAAGTTATGTTGGAGGAAGAAGCAACAACAGTTCCGGATGCTCATCTCATGACCTCCATTCACTATCAATGCAAAGCATCCGTATCCAAGTCTGCCTTTGACTTCGGATCCTCCTCCACTACCACTCCGGACTACGGCTCCAACTCAAATCTTGAAGAAGACGATGATGCTGCCAAACTGGGTCGCTCCTCCAATCCGGATGCTCACTAACCTCCTCCGCAACACTCAGATTCCGATTCTGAATCCTCAGCTGGTGAACATGTTGACCCATTTGCCTTACTGGAGATCCGCAACAATGTCTCAGACACTATGGCTAAAGTGTCATCTGTAGAGACATCCGTAACAGAGCTGAATTCGAAACTGGATCAAAAAGTCTCCGGACTTGATTCAAAACTTGATGTCATTCTTTAGTCTCTCTCCCAATAGTCCGGACCATCAGTAGCAGAGAGAGAAGCCCAACTTGACCAGCTGATTTCCATCCGGCTGAAACACACTGTTGAGCAACTTGATTCCAAGTATGATGCTCTTGTCGACAATTATCTCAACACCATCTCCTCCATGCTCAAGGTTCATGATGATCTTGTGTCTGCTACCAACAACCTAATCAAGCATACTCATGTTCGTCATGAGAAAAAAATTCAATGATTAGAGAAGGAGATCCGGAAGAAGGATGAGATGAATCTGATCATTCAACAAGTCCTCATCAAACTCCTGCGCTCAACTTGGAACATTGTGGATGTTCCGAACAGGAAATTTGATGAGATGATTGAAATCCTTAGCAGCACATTCAAGCATCTCTCCGAACAAGCTCCCACTTCTGAAGCCTATGACACTCTTACTCTTCAACTCTCCACCGGTCTTCAGAAGGTGTTCTCCAAACTTGATGATATCAAGGAGGACTTGTCGCTTGCACCGGTTTCAAGAGTCACTGATGCAAGAGGGGGAGAAGGCCCAAGCAGGAGATGGAAGCCAGCCTCGGAATTCACACTCAGGGATGAGGACCTCGATTCCGGATGAAGCTCCCAAAGGGATTCTTGGTCTTCAAGCTCCAAAGCTGACTGCTCGGAAGGTTTTATCAGAAGAACAAAAGAGGATCTGGTCCGCAGTCTCCTGGCCATCCTCTCTTCCGGACGCTTTTGAAATGGCCGTCAAAATAGCTAAGGCAAAATCCTTCCTTACAGCCCAAGCCTTCCGAACCACTCCCTCTATGCTGCCTCCTACTCCTATTCCGGAACCAAAAATAGCCCCAATTGATCAAGGCTCTCCTCTCCGTACTCCAGATGACATTCTGGAAGAACCGCTTACAACTCCTACTCCGGAATTCGTCATTGACGAGAATATGAAGATGGTTATTGACGCTCTTCAGAGAGACAAAGGGAAGAAACCGATGACTTCCGAACCACAATCCTTTCACTCCGGACCTCCCCTCAAACAAAAATTTGGATGGTCTGAGGAAGAAATTCACAAGGCACTAGATGTCACAACCAGCAATTTTGATACCTTGTAAAACCCTTAACGAAGAACGACATTGTAGCTAAAACCAGAAAACATGTATGGTGCTTATTCAATGACCAAAAATTCCATCAAATACCCTATACCAACTTTCAAATAGTCAACAAAAGTTGGAAACCCTAAAAATCCCGGTTTAAATCCATTTTGGACTAGGATTTTCTTATTGGGCCTAATGGACCAATAAGTTTCCAATTTGACTATTTTGGGGCTTAGAACTCTTATATGGGCTCTAATTTGACCCACTTTCATGAAAATTAACCTATTGGGCCTTATAAGCCTAAAGTGGACTAGTTAATCTTTAATGGGCCTCATTGGGCCATAACAAATCTAATTAACCTAAATGGGCCATAAAACCCATTCTTTTTGACAAATTGGGCCGTAAGCCATCATAGGAGCCCAATAGGCCGAAAAATAATTATTGGACTTCATAAATTTCGAACAAGATCAAACAATGGCCCAACATAAGCTATTTCCTTCCTCCTAAGCCCAATAAATTCGGCCCAAGATTAAAAAAAAAAAGAAATAAGGATAATGGGTGATTAAGGGGGGTGACACCTCATAATTATACTTGGGATATCCATGCAACCATCTCATACTTCCAAGCATCTATCACCTCACTCTCTCTCTTCTCCCCTCTCTTTTTCTTCTTCGGCCGAGAACACAAAGGAAAAACACACACACCTCACAAATTCTCTCCAAACACTCTCAAAGAACACTCTTGTTTCTCCATCAAAATTTTCGAGATCTAGGGCATCTCAAGGAGGTTTTTCCACAAAAATCATCATTCTAGGTAAGTTAATGCTTAGATCCATGGTTTAGCTTCTTGAAATTGTTATAAATCTCCTTTTAACTCATGAAAGTTCATGATCATGCCTATTAGAACCTATCTAAGCCAAAGTCTTCTCAAGAAGCTTTCTAGGGCCGAGAATAGCATCAAACTTCTTCCATTTCTTCTTCAAATAAAAAACAACAAGCAAAGGTGAGTTCATACCGCTCTATTTTCGGTTTTCACAAGTTTTATGGGGGAGAATACAAGTAAAATGTGTAGATCTATGTGTATGTGTATGTTATGTGTGATTTCATGTATGTATGTGTGATTTTATGTGTTTATGTGGTAAATATGTAACAAAAAGGGAAGAAATCTCGAGATCTATGGCACAAGAAGGGAAACAAACATGATCTAATATACTTTTATTGAACGAGTCAAGAAAAGTGTCTAGCTTAAGTCATAATAAACAAAATGCAACATAAAACTCATTTTTGGGCTAAATTTGTCAAACAATTAAAAATTGAGTTGAGAGTTGCCATCCACGGTTTTCTTAAGGACTAAAAGAGTCAAAACAGTAAAAATAAATGTTTTTATGAATATCATACTCTTTAAAGGGCTAGAAATGTAATTTGTAGCTTAATGGGACAATTTTTGGGCTTTTCGGCCCATTGAGCCCAAAATTGCGAAAAATTAAATTTTCAAGGGATTGAAATGATAAACTTCTCAAAACCGGGGGACAAAGGGTAAACAAAACCAATTTAGGGGTTAAAATGATTTTTTTCCAAACAAGGATCAAAAATGTAAACTTTTTTGGATTTTGGGCCAAAATTGTAAAAGTTGCGAAAAGTTTGGGTTTTAACTGAAAAATTCCTTACTGGAAGGGCTGAAACTGCCAAAGAGTAAATTTTGAACTAAAAACATCATTTAAACAAGTCTATGGGTCAAAAATGTCAAGAAAATGGTTTAAGGGCCTAAAATGTTTCTTTTTCAAAATAAGGGACTAAAATTGTCATTTTTATTAAAGAAGGGCTGAAAAGGGTCAAACCAATATTTTGAGCCAATCATTTTATTATTAAGATATTTGACTAAAAAAAATACCAAACTACAACTCTGTAAAATAGAAAGATGAATATACGTAAAAATTCCAAATATCGTTATAAACAACTACCCGACCTCGTGCCGATACGAAATTAACAATCATTCAATCAAACTTTCCAACAATTATACTATACCTAAAACAAGTAAATATTCAAATCTTTGGGCTTGAAAGTCTCAAATCATGCTTATTGGGCCTTCGTGACCCATTAACATAACTTTTGAGCCCAACGAATAAAAATAAACGTTATTGGGCCTCCTGTGACCCATTTACATGTTTAAGGGACCCTCAATGGCTTTCAAGTGCTATTGGGCCCCAGTGGCCCAATTAGCATTGCTAGTAAGGTCGAAATAAATCAAATGCGAAATGGGCCAACGTGTCCTTCGTATACCCAATAGCCTTAAATAACACACGTAATTAGCAGGACCTTGTAATCCTCTTCTCCTCGTTTGTTAGGCTTACTTGTAATCAAAGTAAACAAATTTAGGTCGTTAATCAATAGTAATCAATTTTGTTTGGATTAAGTGAGTAATAACGGGCGACACCTATAAGTGTCGTTCGTAGTCTGTAGTTATAATCAAAGTCTCCTGGAAGGAGAGCGAGAGTTTGTGTATAGACCTATACGGGGGTGACTCCCCCACACCTCAGCTGTTCGCTACAGTTAGACTCGGCCAGTCTAGGGTGACAAAATCTTAAGATCAATTCCGACGTATATTAGGATGTCAAGACAGACGAACTAGTCATTATTATGCATGGTTATAACGACTCACGTAATTAAATAAATCCAATACCATCCGAGTAATCAAGGAAGAGTAATCAAAATCACTCGTTGTGGCGATATAACAATTTGAAATAATTATATTATGTTATCGGAAAACATCGGGTTTTTCGAGGAAATCCACACCACTCGCTTGTATTTTTCAATAACCATAATGCAAAACTTCCCATTTATACACGTTTTGAAATCATTCATGCACCAACTTATGGATCTTCACACTTTGGTATAAACAATTGTCTTTTCAGAAAATATCAGATTTTCTGGGTTTTATAAACTACACAAATCATTTTTATCACAACCCTGTTTATGAACTCACCAACATTCCATATGTGGACGTTTTCAAAATAACTTGTATTCTCAGGTAACAAGTAAGCTGAAGGGTAATATCAAGTATGTTAGGATGTTATGTTTTGAAAACTCTCAAACAATTGATGCTATGGATATGTAATATTTAAACAATGTATTGGATGTGAACAATGTCAATCGTTATGTATTAATGCATGGTGAAGTTTATGTTGTGTTTCATGTATAATCATTGTGATGATATTCAATTTAAGTCACCCGAGCCCTCGGACGTTTCCGCCGTCTGGTTCGGGGGTGTGACACTGGAGGACAGCATCCTGATTCAAGCGTTAAAAGATCATCCCGATCCGATGCGTGGCATCTCTCCTCTGTGTCGAGAAGGCATCCTTCAAGCCAAGGATATCATCCCAACTCTCTACTATGACCTTCCCTCAAATGACACTGATCAACTGGATCTTCCTCTCTCTCCTTTCAGCAAATTCTACACGAAGTTTGCTCCGCTCCATCCAAACGACAATCCGGAAGTGATCATCCGAACAGAACGTGAAAGGCTCAAAACCTTTTATAACAAGAATGCTCAACCCTTCAAGGAGGTATGGGCAAGAAAGAGGATCACCAAAGTTCATGGCTTTATAAGAAAAATTTTGGTAAAATTTGAGCTCAATGGTCCTCTGTTCCGTTTCCATCTCCTCCGGAACAAACCAACTCCCAAGACTGTTACTGATGCGGATTTTCCTTTAATGAATCCGAACGACATCCTTACTCTTGCTGCTTACTTCAGAGAAAATCAAAAGGATGACATCACTATGGGTGCCTATCACGCAGCTCTTAGCTTCCTCAAAGACTATGTTGCTGAGTTCTGCCGCTGTGATTACGAACTTGCTCACCTCTACGGAACAAAACGATTTGTTGCTAAAATAGACTTTGTTCTTCCGGAAGCTGAAATTCTTGCAGATGGTCCGATCGAAGAATCGGTTCTAGGGTTTGTCTACACCACCAGAAGAACAAACAAGAAGGACTTCTTCCGAGTCCTTGACAAACACCTGGTTCCTACTAAAGCTCTGCAAAAGTTCATATCCTGGGCGTCCAAGTCTGATGCTCCGAAACAGGCTAAGGCAAAGTTTGTAAGTCAACTGACTTGGTACATTGCCGTGCGTGAATGGTTGTTCCGAGCATACACCTTCATCAAGGAATAAATGAACTAAGCTTGATGGATTGCTAAGTTCACTTAGGGGGAGATTGTTGGAACCTGAAAGTGAACCTCTAGCAATCCTAAGTACATATTCCGAAGGCTGTTGATTCCGAAGGAAGATGTGATCCGGAACCTGTCTGGAGCTGCAGAATAGGAGTGAAGTATTTTGAAGAGGAACACATTCCGGAGCTGATCCTGGAGTCCGGAATGTATGCTGATCCGGACCAAACCTTCATCTCCGGAACATTACTTGTCCGGAATGAAGTTGTCTTGTCTTGTATTGTGATGTAACGTTTCATAGGACTTAGTTTAAAGTTGATTTAGGACAATCAGAATGTCAGACTTGTATCTTTTGTCCGGTCCTATGTATTCACTTGGGTTAATTCACTGTATCATTCTCTCCTATATATAGGAGCATTCAATACAAGTCAATATGGATCTTTCTCTTACTTTTGGCATTTACTCTTATCACATTAAAATCATTCTTCTTGTTCTTCACTAATTGACGTTACATTGATCATTATCCTCCTGTTCTTAATTAATGTCTTGATCATTTGTTGAACTGATTATCTAAGAGTTGACTGGTCTTTCCAGTCTCGACTTGAACATTCATTATCAAGCAGACATTTATCTCAAGCATTCACTCAAGGTTTGAGTTCTCAAACCTTGTCCCTGCACATAGATCTTGTTCTTACACAACTTCCATTATGAAAACATTTCCATATTCCCATATGACAATCAATTCTGATCAAGAATTATCCCAATCTGGAACATGTCATTATGGTCCTTCCAAATACTGTACTTCCAACTGTCCACAAGTAACCAATATTTAAGTAAACCTTAGATTGTTCTTTAACAATTGTTTAATAACTCTAGTCATATCCAGTTCTAGTCCTTTTCCCTCTTAATTCCCTAAGCATTTGGAAAAATTAGAACAAGTTAATACAATAGCATATGTGATCAATCCTATATCTAAAGCATATGGGATTCGATACATAATGTCTTACATAAAAACTTGATACTAGATCATTCTCTTTCTATAATATTTCCATATATAGAATTTCCTATGTTGAATCACTTCAACACGATATTCATACATGTTCATGACTAAGTTCCATTAAAATTCTTCAATCTAAACTTTTAGATTCAAAACGAAAGTATAAGTTCCTTCTCCCCAAAATCCTTTTGTAGCAAAGCGATTCCCAAACTTTGCAACTTGCAAATTTGTAACTTTTGTTTCCAACAAATAGTATTGCTAATTTGCAATACTTAGCATAACAACTATGCTCCCACTAGCATGACAATTATACTCTTGCTCGCATAACAATTATGCTCCCACTAGCTTTGACATGTACCCAGAAATCAACTGGACTTCTAGAAATCAATACTATTGAATTTCTTACCAAAGTTCAGATTTCTGATACGTGATGCTTCGATAAGTCTTCAACTAGACTTTTCAATCTCATACACTTTTCATTAGATAGCATATGTGCGTGTCAAAATCCTTTCAGAACTTATAGCAATAAGTCCTAAATGTTCAAACATTTCTGTTGGGTCTAAAAGTGTTTACGGCCCAATGGGTGTTTACGGCCTTGAACTGGTTCACGTTCGTGAACCCATTTACGGCCCATGTTCCCCAAGTATATATATATATATATATATATATATATATATATATATATATATATATATATATATATATATATATATATATATATATATATACATATATATATATATATATATATATATATATATATATATATATATATATATATATATATATATATATATATAGGTGTTAGGGGTGAGGAGTGCATGATGAGTTTACGGCCAAGAGAGAGAAAGGAGCAAGTGTGTGTGAATCTTGTGTATTGTTCATCATTCCAATCTTAAATACATCATAGATTCATATTATTCTTCTTCCCCGTCTCTTTTATTTTCATCTGGCATCATCCGTTTGATTAGGATTCCGCACCATCAAACGGATCTGATTGATACACAAGTAGATTTGGACTTACAAGTGGTATCAGAGCTTGTTGTATCAATCAATTTTGTCAGATTTGGAGTGTATTTGATCTTATTTTTGAAGGATTTTTGCGTTTTTCGATAGATCTTTGAAAATTTGGGGGGGTTTGTTCTTTGCATTTTTCATAAAAACGAGTTTTTGATCGAGTTTTGGAGCAAAAAATGTGAAAAACGTCGTTTTTTTCGTATCTGAAGCAGTGTTTACGGCCCGGAAGAAGGGTTCACGGCCACGAGTCCGAAGAAGCGTTTGCGGCTAGGGTTTCTCGGCGGCGGCATTTCGGTCTCGATCAGCAGCAGCCTCTTTCTCGTTCAGCGCTTATTAAAAAAGGGAGGGATTTTTGGGGCTGCCGAGTTTTGAACCCAGGTCCCCCTCATTCATCAGTCCAGTGCCCTTTCCAGTTGATCTAGCTTGCTAGATGATTTTCTCCTCCCAAATTTAATTCAAAAGGACTCCATTTCGAACCTAATTTCGCATTTTTAACACTTTTAACCCAAAAATCAATTTCCTTTTATTTTTAAATTTCATTTTCAACCAAAAAAATTTAGTTTTTAATTTTTGACTTTTATTTTTGACCTTTGACCTCAAATTTTGACTTTGACTTTTCAAGTTTGACCTTTGACAAAAAACTTTGACTTTCTCGTTTAACTTTCAAATTTTCAAATTTAGCTTTTCGGTTTGACTTTTAAGTTTGACTTTTTAAATTTGACTTTTAAGGTTGACTTTTGAGTTTTAAGTGAAAGGGCATATTTTTGAACAATGAGTTCCTCAAACATTCCGGAGCATGAAGTTTCATGCTCTCAAACTTGCATTTAAACTATTAAAAATTTACGTGAACACATCGATTTATTAAAAAGAGAAAATGAGGAACTTAAATATGAGGGGTACCAACTTAGGAAAGGCCTAAAACCATTAAAAGAACAACTAGAGGCCAAGACTAAGGACTTTGGGAAATTACAGGCAGAGTACAGTGACAAGTGTGTCCATTATAGATATCTTAAGAAAGGTTTTGATGCTGTGAGTGCCGAACTTGATGCATTAAAAGCCAAATATAAAGATGTTGAATTCAACTTTAAGAAATTTGATATGTCAAGTGAGGTAGTTGTGTCCATGATAGAAAAACAATTAACATTTAAAGATAATAAAAACAAGGGTCTAGGGTATCATGATGTTCCACCTCCTTTCAACGATCACTACACTTTCACCCCTCTAACTAAGGAAGAAATTGAAAATGAAGCAGACCTTAAGTATGGCAACCACCTGCTCCAGTTTTCGTTAAGACTCAACAATTAGGGCCAACTGAGGGTGCTGAGATGAAAAATACTTATGTTTCTACTTCTTGTGCAGGTAAAGTGGTGGAAGAAGAGAACAAGGAGAACACTTTTGAACAAACCAATGTCTCCTTGAACTCTGAATCTGTTGCTTCTAATTTTGTTACTCCTAACAAACCTGCTGTTGAGAAGTACATGCCACCAAAACAAGCAAAGAAGACTGCTTGGTGCAAGTGTGCTTGTGGGAATAATAAAAGACAAGGCAAAGGCACGCCACCATAGGCAGGAAGAAGCAACTCCTACGTGAAGAAGCAAACTTGATTTCACTGTGGAACACCTGGACACATTGCCCGAAACTTTCCAAATCACGCATACATTCCCTACTATGCACAAGGATGGCAGAACGCGCCAAGAGGAAAATACTCCAAAAGAAACCCCTCAAGGCCAAGTTCAAGTAATGGCGAATGGAATGCCATGAAGGGAAAGAATTCAAATCCCAAGGCCAAGAATCCATCTCCCAAGGTCAAGAAGGGAATGTCGGTCAAGAAGCAAAAATCAAAGTCATCTCAACGATCGGCTTCCAGTTCAAAAGCAAGTACTGAGGCACCCATCGGATCGAACAAGAAATGGGTTTAACCCAACTACAGATAGGTACCAAAGGTTCACTCTCCCAAATCTTCTAATGATTCTAATATTTCTACATCTTTTGTTTGTGATAAGCAGGACATGTCATGGGAGAGAGTACCTTGCAAAGATGACAAAGGTCAACCCAGTTTCAAAATGGACTGGGTTCCAAAGACCAACTGATCCCGCTCTGTGTCGGAGCAGCAATGGAGGCATATCATCAGACTTCGGTTTGTTGGTAGTGGTTGTTCCAGGCACATGATAGGGACATCTCTTAACTGTACAACACTCAGAACTTTGTTTGAGAGTATGTGTCCTTTGCGGGAAAGGAAGAAATGAAGGGATCACTCATGGGGTTTGTGCTTAACGATGTGAAGAATTTTCGGATCTGTTCTGAGATTATGTGTGTTGTTCTCAAACCTTCTGGATGCAAATTCAATCAGTGACTTACGGTTTGAGTTTTCTTCTATATACTCATGAGCTTATCTTAAACTGATTCATTTTGAAGACAATTTTTTATTTCCTTATATGTCTTTCTTTAGTAGGTTGTTTTGGGAAGTGATATCAAGAAAGTGATAACGGGCAGTCTAAACATGTGTAAGGGACCGAATCTGAACTGTCTAGACTCTGTGTTCAATGTGCTGGTAGGCACGAAGGATTTGACAGTGTGGATTTAGATAGGATTTTTTGGACTGACCATACGACGCTCGGGTGGATTGAGCAGTGAGATAAACACGGGAACCTACAGGATACACTAAATTAATACGCATCTAGAACTGTGGCTCAACTTTTCCTTGATGTACGAACTTATGTCCTTAATTCTGGTTCTGATAGGGCAACTGGGGGGTTCTGATAAAGTAGGTTTGTAGGAAATTATTTTCTTGCTTTCTATCTGTCAGTCATATGTTGCTTCCTCTGTGTGATTGGAAGAGATCCGACCTGGATTGCATCATATGCAACTCTAATTCTACACACCTCCTTATCTATGAAATTCTTTCTATTTGTTAGCCATATGATGTCCTCTCTGTTTGATCGGAAGATCCGACCTAAGACACAACATATGCAACATTCTACCTCTCAATCCCTCTATCTCTGTTAGTCATATGTTGTCCCCTCTGCGTGATTGAAAGAGATCCGACCTGGGACACAACATATGCACCTATTTCTAAATCTGATTTCCTCCTTAATAATTGTTTACTCACCTAAAGTAAGGAGTTCTTTGGAAGTTCTTGATAACCAGGGTATATCGGGAAGTCGGGAACACGTTCTAGTGCAACTAAAATTAAACCATTTAGAGGTTGTTTGTAGATATCGTTGCTTAATTTAAGCAGACAACAATACCCGTGGTCGTCGCCGGCTGAATGGTATATTTGGAAAAGTTTGTCGATATCCTTCGTGTTTAAGTGAACCACAATACAGGCAATTGACTAGATTTATTCATGAAGGTGAAGGTACTGATAAACAAGTTAAGACTGTCTCACAACTTTGATCCCAATTATTTTTGTTTTTTGTTATATTTGTTCATAGTTTCCTCTATGCACAAATTTAGGGGGAGAATTAAAAATATTAAAAATCAAACAAAAAAAATCATAAAATTCAAAAATCAAACAAAAATCAGAAAATTAAAAATCCAAAAATAGTGTTATTTCTGTTTTATTTCTTGTTCAGAAAAATCAAAATTCCAAAAATATTTTTGTTTCTATTTGTATTTTTCCATAAAATATAAAAAATCCAAAAATATTGTGTGCTAAGTTTTCTTTGTCTTGAAAGGTGAATTCAGATGTAGATGAGACTCATGGAGACTGTATCGAGATTTTCTGAGTCTAGGCTTCGTCCGTCATCATCGAAGAATTCTCATTCGAAGGAGCAAGAAATGAAGACTATTCTTTCAACATTCAATCCTTCAACCCCAGAAGCAAGGTGAAGCTGCACTTGAAGATTACGTGACAGATTGCATTGAAGCCTCCTCAATCAATTTGCTGATATCTATGAACCTGCCGAAGTGATCCAGAAGATTAGGTCTCTCTGTCATTCTCTCTGAAGATTCTCAAGCTGAAAGCGCTTTCTTTCAAGAATCAGTACATCAAGCCTCCTCACCCAACGTTCGTTCAAAGTCAAATTTTGAAGAAAAGCCCAACTGCTCAAGATGAAGTCATTCATTAAAGATTCATCAAGTTCATCTTAAAGTTGTGAAGAATTTGAAGATTAGTGCTGAAGCCAAGCTCCCAATGAATATTAACAAGAAAAAAGCCAGCTACCTTTTTAGGGGGGAGTTTGTTGGGTCAATTAGAAAAGAAAGCTTAAACCAAGGGGGTGATTGTTGGGTCTAAATTATGGTTTATACTTTGCTTTTTTAGGAAATTGTAATTTTCCATCTAGGACCGAAAAGTGTTTACGGCCCAATGGGTGTTTACGGCCGTGAACCCATTTACGGCCCATGTTCCCCAAGTATATATATAGGTGTTAGGGGTGAGGAGTCCATGATGAGTTTACGGCCAAGAGAGAGAAAGGCGCAAGTGTGTGTGAATCTTGTGTATTGTTCATCATTCCAATCTTGAATACATCATAGATTCATATTATTCTTCTTCCCTTTCTCTTCTATTTTGATCTGGCATCATCCATTTGATTGGGATTCTGCGCTATCAAACGAATCTGATTAATACACAAGCAGATTTGGACTTACAAGTTCCTTGCCATTTCTCACAATTCAAAGTATGAAAAGGGATGTCATAATGATATACGAATTTTGAGAACGCAACTATGACAACTGCTAACCATTATGATATTAATCATATTTAAAATCTACTAGCGAAAATGTCCTCATAATCATTTTCATGAATTAGAGCGAAACTTTTTCCACCTAGATTTTATGGTGTATGTGTTCCTATCCATGTGAATTTATCACTTCCAACCTTCAATCATAAGATAAGGTTGAGGACAAAATCAAAATCAATTTTAGGTTTCCTTTCATGGACTGAACTTTGCTTCTTCTTAATTCCTTGCCTTCTGGCAGCATAAGGGACTACCATGTCTTCCGTGTTGTTTAAGAAACTCACTTCTATTCATCAATGTACTATCACTGACCAACATGCTCTGCCTTTTGCAGTCACATGAGAACCATAGAACTCATGAGCTTTGCTAACTGAACAGAAAGATGCATAGAAACAAGAATTTGTCAACTTAACATGACATGTTACCAACCTTAGGTCGTGTGTTACTGATAACTAAAAGGTTTATTATTTATTGACTCATGAAACTTTTCAAGATCAGTAAGACTCCCATTAACTTCCTGACATATAATTTTTTCTGTTAAGGAACATTCCTTGACAAGAAAAAACAAATATTCTAAAGTTAGTATGTGTTTGTATCAAGAAAACACTTCATCATATTGGTCTTAGTTTATCACAACTACCAATTTCCAATGTGCTAGAGTAAACAAATCGGTCTTTTCTGGCCGTGAAAATGGGGATGTCACGCTATCGATCTATAATTTTATTGTTTCAACAATTGGTATCTGAGTGGGAGATTATGTAACTCATACGCATATCTTCTGTCGACTGTTATTTGGCTTTTACGTTTTATTTTGATATGTTCTTGTCGTCTTCATCGTTTTCATCAATTGTAGACATTAGATCTGGGTCCTTGTTTTACCCTAAAATCAATTAGTGTTTTACACATCTAATTCTTTAAAGGTTTTAGTGAATCAACATCATGCAGCACGAAGATCCATGTACTCTATCCTTCAATCTGTCCAGTAGCATCGGGTCTACTAAAAGAATCCCCATCCTCTTCCCACAGGACTATGCATTCTGGGCTTTACATTTCGAAGACTACATTCTGGGTATTGAAGACCATGGGACGATGATATGGCATGCCATGACAGAGGGAACATTCACTCACACGGGTACTAGGAGAGTCATCAAAACTCAAGCAGAATACAATGCTCTTCTTGTTGACGTTAAAGATATTCCTCAAGATGAAAGGATAAATTGTTAAGCAACGTCAAGGCAATGAGAATAATAAGGTTTGCTCTTCCTCTAGACACCTTTCGTCTGGTGAGTGCTTGTGATACAGAAAAGGAAATTTGGGATAGATTGAAAGAGCTCTATTCAAGCGATGTAGATCTGGAACACTCAATTCAGACACTGCTTCTTGTTGGGTTTTGTATACTAAAACATCTTACGGTGCACATACAACCCTAAAACATTTGGATCTATGTTTTCTCTAATTATACATGCAATATTTTCTCCAAAGCTTTAAGCCTACAACTAACATACAATTAATATAAACAACATAGAATTGAGTTATAGAGTTACCTCTTTGTTGTAGCTTGTAGTTTTGGCCTTTAAGAACTTAGCACCAATAGTATGAATGCCTCAAATGGAATCACAACACACCTTGGACAAAGGATGACTTTTGAGAGAGAATGTCTTGCACCAAAATCACCTCATATGAACTCCAAGAACATTAGGCACGATTTTAGGTCATGGAGTGTTCTATATATATGTTATGAATCCAAGAGTCATGGGTAAACCCGAATCCATACTCTTGGGCTTAGTATCCATGATCCATGATTCAAGTGGGCTAACTCTTTATGGGTTCTTCCATAAACTTAGTCCATCATGTATCATAAGCCCAAAACATATATATAACTAATTTACACAATTAGTCCGCATTAATTTAATTAGTCTCTTTTGATCACTAAATTAATTCCAAATTAATTCTTGATCAATAATAATAAATTATACGGTTTCATATTAATATATTAGAACTTATAATATATTAATAAATCATAAATAACCTCTTCTTAAAAGTTCATCCTATCAAATTGTCGTGGTGATATGCAACCCAAATGGATCATGCTACTCTCGGGTCAAGTACATACCAGTTATAGTTATGGGCTTAGACATCTAATCCAACAGTCTCCCACTTGGATAAGTCTAATAACTATTATTGCAAGTACGACTTCAAAATCTCGACTAGTAATCATAGCTCTTAAAAGCCGTTGTCGAACTCTGACCTAGTCAATGATGCGTCCATTAGATAAGCGATCATATATTCATCCATTCTAGATATCATATGGACATGAGACATGGATTATAATCATTCTCTCTGTCCATCTGTTGTTTCCCGATTTCTGATTTTAAGACGACTGCCTAATTGAACAAATCAAATCAATTCAGGCTTGGCCAAGCATTTAGGGTTGTCATCACTAAATCATCGAGGGTGTAACGCCCAGGTTTCGGGGCTAAGCATTTTTAGACGATGTAATAGTCTAGGTCAACTATTGTAACTCTTTTTGAAGTAATAAAGATTACTATTTGAATACTATGTGAATTATGTGTATTTGTGTGCTTATAATTTAATTATAAAGGTATAATTAATGAAGAATAAAAATAAGCGTCAAAATTAAAGTATGAGATAAGCCCGATATCTTTACATAAAGTTGTAGTGGTCGAAACAAGGATTCCGTAGATATAAAGAACGCCGAAATCCGAGTTATAACGAAGAAGTTATGACCCGTCGAAGTTTCGCGACGGAACCGGCGCGACACCGAGAAGCATAAATAGTGAATTTACGATAGGAGGACTTTTAGCCTTAGCGATCTAAACGAAAGTCGTAGAATATGTTAAACCGAGAGCGTCCATAAAAAGAACGCCCAAATCTGACTTCGTATTTCGAAGTTATGATTTTTCGAAGTTTCGGCTTAGCAGTGTACAGCCCGAAGTTCGAATATTAGATCGAGCAGTTTTTAGCCGACACAACCTAAACGAGAATCGAAGATCTCTTTAATAGTAGCATAACGATAAAAAGACAAACGAAAACGGACGTCGGATGATGAAGTTATGAATTTTTAACGGACCAATCCTGTCCCGGCCTGTTAAAAATATAACTTTTAAAATAAATTCAAAATTAGCCGACGGAGTCTAAACGAAAGTTGTAGAGTACGTTCCCGGCTACGCGTGGATATAAAGAACGTCGAAAACAGAGCTCGTACGAGGAAGATACGAATTTTAGAAGTTAAGGGGGCAATTTGCGAAGCTGATGCATGGATTGATGACGTGGCCTAAGTCCCAGCCGTCCGATGAGCTCGCTCTGGATTATGACACGCCACCCCTCGCATTACGCCCAGCGTCCGAGATCTCGTAAGTGCAGCGTACAGCTGGTCTCCTCGGCCCAGAAGCGAACATGTCGCACCACCGAGCCTTCGCCACCTGTCGTCCCTATCCGAAGTTACGCCTCGTGTAACCTGCCGAACGCGCAGCGTAGTCCGAGCTGTTGGCCCTATAAATACCATGCGAATTCTCCCGGATTTCTCACACATTTCTCCACTTTTTCTCTCACTACTTTCTCTCTCTAGGGTTTCTAAACCCCCCCCCCCCCTAAAGCCTAGGTGAACCCCCTAGCACCCGAAGGAAGCCCCGAGGCTCCCAGAGTCCCGAGAAAAAAAGGTCTTTCGGTTCGGAAACGCTGCTCCGAGCAAAGCCCGGTTTTTAAGAAAACCCGCTGTAAGTGAGCTACGCCTACGCAGTTTTTAATATAGCTTCTAATTAATTATAGTAACATTATTAGGACCTTAAAATAATTATTTGGGCTATTATTATGAGTTATATAGAGTGTTGTTTAACGCTTATATAATAATAATAATAATAGCTAGACTATTAATTAGTCGCGGTTAACGTTAGACTAAACCCTAGTGGTATTGATACTAGGTTTTGTCGAGGGAAAATTATTTTGAGATAACGAAGCGTTGTTCGAGTACAGAGTCACCACCTTTCAAGTGAGTGCATAGTTACTTTCAGCTTACACATAGATATGAAGTATTTTATATAAATTACGTGCTGTGTGTGCATATTATCTGTATACTTGCTATCTATGTTGGATGAATGATTTTATACATGTTTTAAACTGTATATGTATTTTATATCTACAAAATGTGTTGGGTAAAACATGGGTAGATGTAATAGTCGTTGTGTGACAAAATAAAATAATGAGAGGCCTCGTTATAGATGTTATTGATGATCCAGTCATCTAGCGGAGTATAGATGACGACTACGGACTATTCTAGACAGTCTAGTGGAACGCTAGCAGGCTCGCAACCTGTAGGTGTTTATTTGAACTGTGTGTTTACCAGCAGTACTCCATCCCCCACATGGTTGCCTTATTTGACATGAATTGCTGAGGAATCCCCGAAGCATGTGTTGTCACCCCGATGAAAGTCCTTAGACTAGGTCCCTTGAGTTAGATGTTTTAGGGACGTAAAGTGAGGATAACGGGAATGGGTAATCGGGTTTGTTTGGTTTGATAAAGTTAATAAACTTATTTATTGTGGATTGAAAACCCTATGTGCTCACCAGGCTCCCAAGTCTGACCCACTCACTTTCTTGTATTACAGGAAGTGGCGCATGAGCATAGATGTTTGGATGAGAGATAAGGGAGTAAAGGCCTGTAAATACGAAATAATGTAGTAAGGCTTATGTTGTACTGTTTATGCTTATGATCTGTATCGAACATGACATCCCGAGTCTTTTAATGAAATACATTTCTATGGAAATGCTTTTGATAAATCTTTATCATATTTTTGTATTGGGACAAATTCCGCAACTCTTTTATTTAAAAGGTTACTCTGATTTTCAAACAAACATAAACAAAATCGGTCTTTTCTGGCCGTGAAAATGGGGATGTCACAGAGGGGGCCACAAATATCGCTTTTATCCCTCTAAGGGTAAAAGGAATGGATAAACTTTGACTCAAATGCTTGCTTGTACTTACTCATCAAATCACACACAACGATATGTTTTATAACACCAAAGTACTGGTGCGTTTACATATGTCAATCTGCAACCGACTTGTAAACTACAACTCACATGTCTTGGTTTCAAGAATATAAGATATTATCGTCTCACAAATCACTCGTGATAAAATCCATGAAGTGATTCAGATGAGCGTGGGTTGAATCCAATACTCAAATCTTATTACAGGAGTACTCATGAACACTGCAAGCAAACTTGTGCTATGTCTAAACGCCTTTAGATAAACTACAGAACCATTCATGACAATCTTGCCTCAATACCTACTTCCAAAGTATGATCGACTGTGGATGGTTTGAATGACCTAGTTATTCGGGAAGTCAAAACATGCAAAATGAAACACAAGAATAATACTAATCCTATATGGCCCCAAAACTTTTGATCGCCATATTAATTACTCATTATTCATTGTATAATGTTTCGAATAACCAACTTAATACTTGAATTAAAACAATAGTTATGCCATGCTCCAAGCATGCACACTATGTTTACCTATGGTCCTTTCTTTGTGAAATAGATCAATTGACAACATTTCAATGATGCTCATTTCACAATTCCAAATCCTTATCGTAAATGTAAGACTACCAAATTCTTGCCATTTACTGTAATCTGTTATATTCTAAACTTATATGCAATGATCCTCTTGTAATGACTATGCACAAAAGCCACTGAGACTTGGCAACAAACATTGCAAGGTATTCCAATGGAGAGCGATTCCATGGAAACGAAGTCTCACATTTAAAGTACATTCCTTTGAACATCCTTCTTGCATTAAGTTTTCTAATCTTACACAGATTTAAAGAATAACTTCCACTTATGGAAACATTTCTATATTCCCATTTTGACTATCACTTCAGAACAAAAGTTGCCTCTTTTCAGAGTATGTCAATATGGTCCTTTCCAAAATTTACACCATACTTCCAATTGTCCAAGAGCAACCAATCTTTGGTAAACCTCAGATTGTCCTCGACAATTTCTTAATCATTTTATTCATATCCAGTTCTAGTCATTTTCCCTCTTAATACCCTAGGCATTTGGAAAATTTAGAACGGATGAATATTACAACACATATAATCGATCCTATATTTGAAGCATATGGGACACGATTCATGATTTCTCACATAAAGACATGATACTAGACTAGTCTTTTGCTATAATATTTATATTTGGCATGTTCTCACAATTCGAAGTATGAAGAGGTATGTCGTAATCATAATCGAATTTTAGGAACACAATTAATATTTCCATGTATAGAGTTTCCTTATGTTGAACCATTCCAACATAACATTCATATATATCCTTGAATAAATTTGATTAAATCTCAATCTAAGCTTTTAGATTTGAAATGAAGTATGAATTCCTCTCCCTTTAATTATAGCAAAACAACTTTTTAAACTCAGCAACTTTTCGAATTGAAACCTTTTGTTTTCTATAATTAACATTGCTAACTCGCAATACTTACCATAATTGATTATGCTCCCACTAGCATAATAATTATATTCTTATTAGCATAACACTTATGCTCCCACTAGCTTTGACATGTACCCAGAAATCAGTTGGACTTATAGAAATCAATACTTTATTGACTTTCTTACCAAAGTTCAGATTTCTGATACGATATGCTTTGATAAGACTTTATCGAGGCTTCTCAAAATCATACACCTTTCCATAGATAGCTTGCATGTGTGTCTAAACAATTTTAGAACTTACAGTAATAAATCTCAAATGTTTAGACCTTTTTCCATTTCTCACAATTCGAACTATGAAGAGGGATGCCATAATCATAATCGAATTTGAGAATGCAAATATCACAATTTCTATCTCCATAAAATCTACTTAGTGAAAGCGTTTCCTCACAATCATTTTCATGAAGCGGAGAGAAACCTTGTAACACTTAGATTTTATGGTGTATGTGTTCCTATCCATGTGAATTTGTCAAACCATAATCATAAGACAAGGTTAGTGACAAATCCAAACTCATATGGACTGAACTTGTTCAATCTTAATTTCTTTCCACCTGGCAGCACAAGGCCTGCCATTGCTTCCAAGTTGTTATGCAAACAATTGAGAACTCATAGAACTCACGTGCATAGTCAACTCTAACTGGAATTGGCACAGAAACAAGAATATGTCAACACGATAAGTTACAAACCTCAAGTCGTGTGCTAGTGATTAACAATAGGTTTACTCTTGATTAGTTCTTGAAGCTATTCAAGATCTTTAAGACTCCCACTGAGCTCTTGACATATATGATTTTCTTATCATGAACCATTCCTAGACAAACAAATATTCAAGAGTTAGTGCGGATTCTTATCAAGATAAACACTTCACACAATTGGTCTTAGTTGGTCTTTGTCTTATCCAAGACATCACATCTTAGCAATTTCAAATGCACAAGAGTAGAAAACATTCTACTCTACATTTGACAAGTGTTATAAACCTTCTTATGATTATGTCACTTAGGTTACAATCTTGGAGTATGACTCTAAGACTTGTTTTGGAACGAAGTATGACTCATCTTCTTTATTTAACCATCTCAACAATTCATGATTCCTCTTCTTAGCCATACAAATGAACTAAGATGTCCTTAGAGGATCAATTGTGATATGGTTTTTCATAATCATTAAGATGATCATAAAACACGATACTAAGGTACTCTCCCATCTTTTCAAATTGGAGAAACCTTTATTTTTCTGCCTAACTTGATTCTTTTTATCTGTCCTGCCATACATTGAAACTTTTCCAATGTTTCAGAATTATACTTAATCTTGTAAGCATAACCATATTTAATAAACTTTAGTAAATCATGACGAATAGTCTTATCGATCTTTGTGGTGGACCTGACGAGCGCACAACCAAGTGTACCCAATCTCCTAGTCCTTCACCTGACTCACGTATACATGTGAACAAGGAAATAGTATTAATTTCCCAAAGACGAAAATTCTCATTCATAATACAATACAGTTGCATGATTCCAAGTTTTTGTCCAATTGAAACTTGGGTGAAGAGAATCTTTCCTTATTTGGTAAATTTACACACTACCTCAAACGACAAAATCAAATCCATTTTCAACATTTCTAGAATATAAACATCAATTTTTACAAATGCCATTGGAAGGAAATATAATATAAAATAAAAATAAAAATTTTATTTATTTATAAAATGCGGAAAAAAAAACTTTTTCCTTACAATGAAATTACATATGAAAACTATGTTATTACAAATTTCTAAGCAATCTATTATAACTCCTAAGCAGCAGCTCAAAAATCTGATCATCGAACCATGTGATCGAAATCCATCTCTTCGCGATCAGATTCTGCATGCTCTTACTTTTAAGCTTCCTTTGATTCTACAAAACATGAAAATATAATTTCATTACATCATGTATTAAGAATCTCCAAATAGGAACTTAATAGAGTTTGATAGTGGACTTACCTGAAGCAGAGTCAAACCTTTTTGTAACACCCATAAAAATCATGCCAATTTTAAACTTTTAAAATCATTTCAAAACCCTTAATCATTACAAACTTGTTTTCAAAATAGTAAATATCAGAGTATCCCAGAAACATAAACACAAAAGTGAGGAGATATACAATCATGCCTTTGCCTTCCCGCGATCACCTGAGGTACCTGAAACAATAATCGATAAATGTAAGCTCGAAGGCTTAATGAGTTACCCCCAAAATACCGATACACCTACCAGCCACATAACAATAACAGCGATATCATACATAACAAAACAGAACAGCATGCAATGGGTCCACAACTTTACAGACTGGATTATCCCTGGCCCACAGTGTGAGTCTGGATTGCCTTCTGGGCCCACAGCTCACATCTGGATTGACCCCGAGCCCACAGTACGAGTCTGGTATGCCCTACCCAGCCCTCATCTCATATCTGGAATGCTCCCCAAGTCCTCAATATGAGTCTGGCATGCCTTACCCGACCCTCAGCTCATATCTGGAATACTCCTAAGTCCTCAGTATGAGTCTGGCATGCCTTGCACGGCCCTCAGCTCATATCTGGAATACTCTAGGGTTTGTTGGCTACCGCACAGAACAGTACAACCTCAACCCAACCCACATAACATGTCGACATGTAACAGATAAGTACACATACAGATAATCAATCAGTATCACAGCCAGTCCTACAAATCTACCAGACTAGCATATCAACTTGCATACATCACTATCTCATACTCAGCATATCAATAACTACCCGGATATCAATCTGGAGGGACCGACCTAATGTCGTAGACCCTGTCAGTATAGTGAGGAGAACTCACCTCTCAACTGTCAAATCGAAGTGACAAACTCAAACCCTCATACCACCGCCACGAACTCCACCACCTATATATATATATATATATATATATATATATATATATATATATATATATATATATATATATATATATATATATATATATATATATCATAAGACCATTTCCATAAATTTCCAATTTACCAAAATACCCCAGAAGTCAAGTAGTCAACCCTTGGTCAAAGTCAAAGTCAACGGTCAAGGTCAACAGTCCATGTTGACTCGACTCGTCGAGTGCATGGGCTGACTCGCCGAGTTCCTTCAAAACTTATAGAACCCTGAAAACCCTGGTTAACTCGTCGAGTCTCCAATCAACTCATCGAGTTCCTGCCTGTCCAAACAGTCGGGAAATCCCCATCTGACTCGCTGAGTCCATGCAGGAACCTTTAAGGCCAATCTTCGTCGGACTTGCCGAGTTGTTCATGCAACTCGCCGAGTCTCTTCAGTCCCTTCTTCATTCAGAGGATTTTTAAGCCATTACAAATCTCCATATTGCAGATCTAGCTTCCTAAGGCATGCTTATCACGTAAAGTTGCAAACTTTACGTGCATGCAAGGCTCCAAAGTCTTAGAATACCAATCCATGCTTAAAATGGGGTTTAAGTCAAAGGAAATTGGTTCATACTTGCTAAAGCTGGAACTTTATGGCCATAAAGACCAAACGGGGTTCAAATCTGAAGTTACACCTTCAAATCCTAGCCTATACCCGAAAATGGTTCACCTAAATGCTAGAAAAGCCCTAATCTTAAACATGAAGAGGTCTAGGAGGAAGGAAGTCAAGGTAACAACTTGTTACCTTCCAGATGATGCCAAGAAACATTAGATTCAGATTCACCAGCTCCTCTATGCTCCAAGCTTCTTTTGCTTCAATCCTTCTTCACCAAAACCACTTTCCAAGCTCCTTTTTCACACACAAGAGTGGGAATTCGAGATTAGGGTTTTTGATGGCCGTCAAGAGGTGGTAACGGACTGAGGTAAGGGACTTAAGGTTCCTTAAATAGGGTGCAAGCCCTAAAATTAGGGTTTTCTCATTCCAGCTCCAACTCGTCGAGTTGGGTCCTCCAACTCGTCGAGTTGATCACTTAAACCCGCGGTCATACTCGTCCCTACTTGTCGAGTCAGGGCATCCGACTCGTCGAGTAGACCTTTTACCATGAAAATTAAAGTTGTAAAGTTAATACATGGGAGTCGGGACGTTACAATTCTCCCCCACTTGAAACTAGACTTCGTCCTCGAATTTCGCTGCGGTGAACATCTCCGGGTAATGCTCCCACATCTCAGCCTCCGGCTCCCATGTCTACTCAGACCCTCTTCGGTGCTCCTACTATACCTTTACCAAAGGTATCTCCTTGTTTTGCAAAACCTTCACCTTCCTCTCTATAATGGCCACAGACCTCTCCACATAATTCAGGCGCTCATCGACCTGAATGTCATCCAATGCTACTACTGCCTCCTCATCCAGAATGCACTTTCGTAATTGCGAAACGTAAAAAGTGTTGTGGATCTGACTCAGCTCCTCTGGGAGGTCCAATATATATGCCACCTTGCCAACCCTGACGATAACCCTGAACGGTCCGATGTATCGGGGACCTAATTTCCCCCTCTTCCTGAAGCGGATCACACCCTTCCAGGGTGAGACTTTCAGGAGTACCATATCACCGACCTGAAACTCCAACTCAGATCGGCGCCGGTCGGCGTAGCTTTTCTGCCGACTCTGCGCGGTCTGCAGCCGCTGTCTGATCTGATGAATCCTCTCTGTAGTCTACAGAACTACCTCGGTCCGACCCATCACCCTATTACCCACCTCACCCCAACAGACTGGGGTGTGGCACCGCCGTCCATACAGCAGCTCATAGGGTGAGGCACCTATGCTTGAATGAAAGTTGTTGTTGTAGGAGAACTCTACAAGCGGTAAGTAGGAGTCCCAGCTCCCTTCGAAGTCTATAACGCAAGCTCTCATCATATCCTCGAGAGTTTGTATAGTTAGCTCACTCTGGCCGTCTGTCTGTGGATGGTAGGTTGTACTGAAGTGTAGTCGCATGCCCAGATCCTCGTGGAACTTATACCAGAAACGGGAGGTAAACCGAACATCGCTGTCTGAAATGATAGAGACCGGTACCCCATGGCGAGCAACGATCTCGCGGATATATACTTCGGCCAACTTCTCGGCCGATGAACTCTCCCGTATCGCTAAAAAGTGGGCGATCTTCGTCAGTCGATCCACGATAACCCAAATAGCGTCGAAACCCTTTGCCGTCCTCGGCAGCTTGGTGATAAAATTCGTCGTGATCTGTACCTATTTCCACATGGGAACCTCCAGAGGCTGCAACTTGCCATGCGGCCTCTGATGCTCGGCCTTGACCATCCTGCAGTTCAAGCACCTCTCGACATACCAAGCGATCTCTCGCTTCATGCATGGCCACCAGTAACTCAGATGCAAATCCCATTACATCTTGGTGGGCCCTGGGTGAATAGAGAAACGAGACTTATGAGCCTCCTCCAGGACAATCTGTCTGACCCCACCAGACATCGGAACCCAGACCCGACCTCAACGGGCCAACAATCCCCGTATATCCTGCACAAATCGGGTGTTCTCACCCCTAATCCTCTCCAACTTCCAGTTCTCTTGACGCATACCCTCTGCCTGAGCTTCCCTGATCAAGCTCACAAGTGGAGAATCCACTGATATCCTCAAACATGACATTGAGGTAGTAGACCCGGCTGATTTGCGGCTCAGAGCATCTACAACCACATTCGCTTTACCAGGGTGGTAAAGGATCTCACAGTCGTAGTCCTTGACTACGTCCAGCCACCTGTGCTGCCTCATGTTCAGGTTCGGCTGATCCATGATGTGTCTCAAACTCTTGTGGTCTGTGTAGATGGTACAACGGACCCCATAGAGGTAATGCCTCCATATCTTGAGAGCAAATACCACCGCTCCCAACTCCAAATCATGAGTAGGGTACCTCGTCTCGTGCGACTTTAGCTATCGTGACGTGTAGGCTATCACCCGTCCTCTCTGCATGAGGACCGCTCCCAGTCCTGTGATGGATGCATCACAGAATACCACAAAATCCTTGACTCCTTCCGGAAGAGTCAAGACTAGGGCCTCGCAAAGTCGCTGCCAGAGGGTCTCAAACGCCCTCTGCTGCTCGGGACCCCACCGGAAATCCACCCCCTTCATCGTCAGACGAGTGATGGGTACTGTAATCTTGGAGAAATCCTGTATGAATCTACGATAGTACCCTGCTAATCCCAAAAAGCTCATGATATTCAAGGGAGATTTCAGAACCTCCCACTGCATAACCGCCTCGATTTTGGCCGGATCGACCAAAATCCCCTCCTGGTTAACGAGATGCCCAAGGAACTGGACCTCTCGTAACCAATACTCTCACTTCAAGAAATTGGCATAAAGTTGTTCTCGTCTCAACACCCCCAACAACTCCCGTAGATGCTCCTCATGCTGCTCTCGGGTCTTGGAATACACCAAGATATCGTCTATGAATATAATAACCGAGCGATCGAGCATCGATCGGCAGACCCAATTCATCAGATCCATAAATATCGCCGGCGCATTGGTGAGCCCAAACGGCATCACCACGAACTCATAATGCCCATACCGAGTCCGGAACGCGGTCTTCTCCACGTCCTCCTCCCTCACTCTAACCTGGTGATACCCGGACCTCAAATCGATCTTGGAAAACCAAGATGCACCCTATAACTGATCAAATAAATCATCCATCCTCAGGAGTGGATAACGGTTCTTCACTATTAACTTGTTCAACTCCCGGTAGTCGCACATCCAGTGCGAATAGTCCTTCTTTTTAATGAAAAGGATCGGTGATCCCTATGGAGAACTGCTCGGACGAATGAACTATTTGCCCAGCAGTTCCTGCAACTATGATGACAGCTTCTGCATCTCGGGTTGCACCAATCGGTACGACGCCTTGGCGATAGGGGCCGCACCTGGCACTAGTGAGGAGTTGTACGATCATGTCAATTTTAAACTTGTAACACCCATAAAAATCATGTCAATTTTAAACTTTTAAAATCATTTCAAAACCATTAATCATTACAAACTTGTTTTCAAAATAGTAAATATCAAAGTATCCCAGAAACAGAAACACAAAAGTGAGGAGTTATACGATCACGCCTTTGCCTTCCCGCGATCACATGAGGTACCTGAAACAATAATCGATAAATGTAAGCTCGAAGGCTTAGTGAGTTACCCCCAAAATACCTATACACCTACCAGCCACATAACAATAACAGCGATATCATACATAACAAAACAGAACAACAAGCAATGGGTCCACAGCTTTACAGACTGGATTACCCCTGGCCCACAGTGTGAGTCTGGATTGCCTTCCGGACCCTAAGCTCACATTTGGATTGCCCCCGAGCCCACAGTACGAGTCTGGTATGCCCTACCCGTCGCTCAGCTCGTATCTGGAATGCTCCCCGAGTCCTCAGTATAAGTTTGGCATGCCTTACCCGGCCCTCAGCTCATATTTGGAATACTCCCGATTCCTCAGTATGAGCCTTGCATGCCTTGTGCGGCCCTCAGCTCATATCTGGAATACTCTAGGGTTTGTTGGCTACCGCACGGAACAATACAACCTCAACCCAACCCACATAACATGTCGACATGTAACAGATAAGTACACATACAGATAATCAATCAGTATCACAGGTAATCCTACAGATCTACCAAATTAGCATATCAACTGGCATACATCACTATCTCATACTCATCATATCAATAACTACCCGGATATCAATCCGGAGGGACCGACCCAATGTCGCAGACCCTGTCAGTATAGTGAGGAGAACTCACCTCTCAACTGTCAAATCGAAGTGACAAACTCAAACCCTCGTACCACGGCCACGAACTCCACCACCTATATATATATATATATATATATATATATATATATATATATATATATATATATATATATATATATATATATATATATATATATATCATAAGACCATTTCCATAAATTTTCAATTTACCAAAATACCCCAGAAGTCAAGTAGTCAACCCTTGGTCAAAGTCAAAGTCAACGGTCAAGGTCAACAGTCCATGTTGACTCGACTCGTCGAGTGCATTGGCTGACTCACCGAGTTCCTTCGAAACTTATACATCCCTGAAAACCCTGTTTAACTCGCCGAGTCTCCAATCAACTCGTCGAGTTCCTGTGTGTCCAATCAGTCGGGAAAACCCCATCTGACTCGCCGAGTCATCTTGCTGACTCACCGAGTCCATGCAGGAACCTTTAAGGCCAATCTTCATCGGACTCACCGATTTGTTCATGCAACTCGCCGAGTCTCTTCAGTCCCTTCTTCATTCAGACGATTTTTAAGCCATTACAAAGCTCCATATTGCAGATCTAGCTTCCTAAGGCATGCTTATCACGTAAAGTTGCAAACTTTACGTGCATGCAAGGATCCAAAGTCTTAGAATACCAATCCATGCTTAAATTGGGGTTTAACTCACAGGAAAAAGGTGCATACTTGCTAAAGATGGAACTTTATGGCCATAAAGACCAAAGGGGTTTCAGATGTGAAGTTGCACCTTCAAATCCTAGCCTATACCCAAAAATGGTTCACCTAAATGCTAGAAAAGCGCTAATCTTAAACATGAAGAGGTCTAGGAGGAAAGAAGTCAAGGTATCGACTTGTTACCTTCCAGTTGATGCCAAGAAACAGTAGATTCAGATTCACCAGCTCCTCTATGCTCCAAGCTTCATTTGCTTCAATCCTTCTTCGCCAAAACCACTTTCCAAGCTCCTTTTTCACACACAAGAGTGGGAATTCGAGATTAGGGTTTTTGATGGCCGTCAAGAGGCGGTAAGGGACTGAGGGAAGGGACTTAAGGTCCCTTAAATAGGGTGCAAGCTCTAAAATTTGGGTTTTCTCATTCCAGTTCCAACTCGTTGAGTTGGGTCCTCCAACTCGTCGAGTTGATCACTTAAATCCCGCGATCATACTCGTCCGTACTTGTCGAGTCAGGGCATCCGACTCGTCGAGTAGACCTTTTACCATGAAAATTAAAGTTGTAAAGTTAAAACCTGGGAGTCGGGGCGTAACACTTTTGACTTTTACCATCCTAATGAACTTTCAGGTAAATAGGGCAGCTTCGCAACCAATGCCCTTTCTCTTGGCAAAAGAAACATATAGACTCTTTGGGAATGGTACACAAGACTATCTCAAACTTAGCCTTTTTCTTTACCATTGGGTCAAATGACTTGACCATGGTCGATCCCTTTCCATTGTCAATGTCCCATGGAGGTTTGGGAAGTAGATATTCCAATCAAGTTTGCTTTACCAGTACGCCAAATCATTGTTGATTCAGCAGCAACAAGCAAATAGGAAAGATCGATAAGGGTCATGTCGTGGTCTGTCATATATTAGTCCTTAATGAACCCGCTATATATGACTCAGGAAGTGACTGAAGAACCCAGTCAACAACCAACTTCCTTGAGACTTCGACACCCAGCTCTCCCAGACTGTCAATATATGACTTCATCTCCAAGATGTGAGCATACACAGACTTTACATATTTGTGTTTTCTTGCAAATAGGGCTGGAGTGACCTTGAACTTTTCAAGTCTTTGAACTTGTGGGTTAGGGAGAATAATTGGAGGAGGTAGAGGAAGTGAAGTATGATTTCCAGTCCCACTAATGCACGACAAAGGGACTAATCTTTCACCTTGATCGCCATGTGGGATATCATCTTCATTAGGAAAGCTTTTTCCAAAAGGATAAGTAGGACCATAGTTGTCAGAACTAGACATCTATGAGGGAGAAATTCAAGTTATTTGATTTAAGTCCTTAATATAACACCCAAATGAAATATTAAGGCTAGGACCCAACACAATATTTTACAATTGCGAAGAGCGATGTCGTAATCCAATTGTAAAATATTTGAAGGTAGGTAAATGACAATTTACCAATTTTCACCATGAAAAACGAAATTGAACATTAGGTTTTAAATGAATTGAAATTCCTAGATCCTTTGAGATTCATTGAAATTTTCAATGGCATGTTTAAATCTCGATTGTGCCCTTTAAGTTTGTGACTGGGATGCCGAGGATCACAAACAAGGTGTGAATAACCATGCAAATTAGCTTGATACACCCAATGTTACAAATCACCTAATCAATGTGTCGGTTAACCACACACACTCCATTGATCTATGATTAACATCAAGCTACCCTTTGCCACGTACTGTCAGTACCAAATTAGTGTGTCGGTTAACCGCACACGCTCCACTAACGACTTAACAAGGTGCAAAGTGCAATTTCATGGGATAGCACCATATTCACATTTTTCCTAAAGTAACTAAGATTGGGAATTTAATAAAAGTTTAGTTACTTTATAATTATCATTATACTTATAATGAGAATTAGTGTCCTATCCTACCCGTTCGGCTAACAACCCTCCACCGGTCAAGGAAGCGGTGGGTGAGAGTGGACACCCATTAAATCGTCATTTTATAGGCAGTAACCTTATACCCCCCTTATAGACCGACTTCGTGAATGAGGCCTACTAACGTTAAGACCGACTTTTTACTTATACATATATAATATATTAAACTTTTAATTTATATAGTATAAGGGTGTATTTTAAACTTTTAAAATACTTGATGGTTTAATCTATTAATAAATTATACTCTTAATTTAGTTAAACTTAAACCTTATAATTATGGATTTAATAATACTCTTTTAATTAAACATTTAATTAACTATTAATAAAGTCCATAAGTATTAATTGAACTATTCAAAAGACATCAAGATGTTAAATCAAATTAAAACTATTTAATTAATTTTAAGTTATGAACTCATGAGTTATATTTTTTTGAAAACTTTTCAAATTACTTAATTGAGACTTTTCAACATTTAAAAACTTGAGGGAAAATTTTGTAATTCTTGAAAAACTTTTGAATTTCATAACTTAATCTTCATAACTTAAGGAGTTAATTTGTTTTATGAAGATGAGACTTTTTAAGTTCCATAACTTATGGAACTCTTCAAAAACATTAAGATCAATTGAACTAATATTTATTTGAAACTCCTTAAAAAACTTTTGAGTTCCAAATTTGATGACAAAATTTGTAACTCCTTAAAACATTTAGATCAAATTTATAAAACAACTTTTCATATCCATAACTTATGGAGGTTTCATAAACACTTTAGATCAAACTTTTAAAACAAATAAAATAATCATATCATTTTATCTTTTACTAATTTGACTTAATGCAACTCTTAAAGCAAGATAACTTCAAATCAAAATATTACAAACATTTAGCTTATCATATAAACTAGTAAGAATTTCATGATTTGACAATTTATCTTTTAATTGGATGAGGATAATTATTTTCAAAACATAAAATCGATTTTGGATCAACACAACAATTTATAGTAATTATCCAAATCCAAATTAAGCCAATATTTTTTTTTAACTTTGAACAATTAACCATGCATCAAATATAATAGAAAACAACCTGACTCTGATACCACTGTTGGGTTTTGTATACTATATCTTATGGTGCACATACAACCCTAAAAGCTTTGGATCTATGTTTTCTCTAATTATACATGCAATATTGTTTCCAAAGCTTTAAGCCTACAACTAACATACAATTGATATAAACAACATAGAATTGAGTTATAGAGTTACCTATTTGTTGTAGCTTGTAGTTTTGGCCTTTAAGAACTTAGCACCAATAGTATGAATGCCTCAAATGGAATCACAACACACCTTGGGCAAAGGATGACTTTTGAGAGAGAATGTCTTGCACCAAAATCACCTCATATGAACTCCAAGAACATTAGGCACGATTTTAGGTCATTGAGTGTTCTATATATATATATATATATATATATATATATATATATATATATATATATATATATATATATGTTATGAATTCAAGAGTCATGGGTAAACCCTAATCCATACTCTTGGGCTTATTATCCATGATCTATGATTCAAGTGGGCTAACTCTTTATGGATTCTTCTATAAACATAGTCCATCATGTATCATAAGCCCAAAACATATATATAACAAATTTACACAATTAGTCCTCATTAATTTAATTAGTCTCTTTTGATCACTAAATTAATTCCAAATTAATTCTTGATCAATACTAATTAAATTATATGATTTCATATTAATATATTAGAACTTATAATATATTAATAAATCATAAATAACCTCTTCTCAAAAGTCCATCCTATCAAATTGTCGTGGTGGTATACAACCCAAATGGACCATGTTACTCTCGGGTCAAGTACATACCAATTATAGTTATGGGCTTAGACACCTAATACAACACTTCTTTCGGAGTTTGGTGCTTTTGTTCAGAAGCCAGAGGAGAAGCTTAATCAAACATTCAATCGATTTAACCATATTTTGAGCAGGATGGTAAAACACAAAATAAGATGTGAAATAATAGAACAAAAGGTCACGTTTATGAATGGTTTGAGGTCCGAATGGAAAGCGGTGGTATCAACTGTAAAAGCTCATGAACGGTTTAAGAGCTACACCTTGGCGAAGCTAGTGGGAATTCTTAGGTCCCACGAAGATGAAGTGACAAAGGAATGAAAGGTTGTATCTGGAATGGGATCACTGGCCCTGGTTGAGAAGGGAAAAAAGGTAGTTGAAGAAGATTTGGAGTCCGATCTCTCAGATTGTGAACTTTCGAAAGAGGAATATGCTCTAATGGTGTCAAATCCCAAAAGGTTTGCGAAAAAGAATTTTTGACGCCTCAAAAATAGGAACTGGCAAGGGAACTACAGTTGGACAAAGCAAAGGATGAGAGCCTCAAGAACTCTCAAAAGGAAGAGGAGAAGCAAGAGAAGAAATTACTGGGAGACTCATGGTACGATTGCAATTACTGCCATGGCAAGAACCATTTTGCCAAAGAATGCATGCTGAGAAGGATGAGTGAAAAGAAGGAAGAAGAAGAGAAGGATGAAGCTTACTATCTTCGAAAGATAGAAGAGCTTAGAAAGAAAAAGAGTGTTGAAAGAAGAAAGGGAAAAACGTAGGAGAATCGAGTAATTCATCGAAAGACATAAATATGATTGAGAGCCTAGAGAAGAATCCTAATCCACAAGATCCCGAGTACGAGTCCGATCCCATATTCAATTTAGAGAATAGTGAACCCGAAAACGAGCAAGAGAACGAGATGGCGGACATTGCTGATATGTCCATGGGAGCATACAAGAAATGAATAAGAGACGATGCTGGTCCTGGTTTGGTACAGCCGACAATTCCCGCCACTGCCCCTTTCGAGTTGAAAGGACACATTCTTACTGCACTTAAGGATGTCTCATTTTCCGGAAAAGATCATGAGGATGCTTACAAGAACTTAGATGAGGTCAATGATATTGCAGACTATTTCAATGTCCCAAATGTTCCTAGAGCAACAGTCTTGTTAAGAATGTTTCTCTCACTTTTAAGGGAGCTGGAAAAGACTGGTTGAAGGCACTTCCACCTGGTGCAATCACTACTTGGGCATAGATGCGCGAGCAATTTTTGGAACAATTATGTCCACCATCAAAGATATCTAAACTCAAGAAGGCAATAGCCAACTTTGAGCAACAATCGGGGGAGTCACTTTATGAGGCATGGGAGTGATATAAAGGGTTACTAAGAAACTGCCCTCAAAATGACCTTAACATATAACAAGAAGTGTCTATATTTTTTGATGGGGTGAATGTCATGACGAGGCAACTCCTTGATTCTCAAGGACCACTCACTAAGAAAAATCTGGGCGAAGTAAAGGAGTTAATTGAAGAGTTCTCAAAACATTCTCGTGAGTATCATAATCCGAGAAATTATGGAACAAGGGGAATTGGTAGTGGAACATCAGAAGACATGGCTTCAATGCTTGCAAAGCTCAATAATATGGACCGGAGGATGACCCAATTGGATCAATCAATTCATGCTATTAGAGTTGGTTGTGAAAGATGCAATGGTCCACGCTTGACCAAGGAATGCCACCTAGATGATAACGGGAATAAAAAGGTACAAGTTTGCTACTCGAGTGGAGATAAGTATGATGAAGACTGGAGAAAACCAAAGAAGGAGTGGTTGTCGTACGATGAATATAAGAAGCGGAAAGAAGAGAAATATAGGCAGACTGGTCGAGGCTTCTACCAAAAGGAACAACCACCAGCTGAAAAGAAAGTTGACTTAGAGATCATGCTAACTCGTTTTATGGAGGCTTCAGAAAAAAGACATGATGAGACAGATGCAGCAATAAAATATCAAAGATTAATGATAAAGGAACAAGAAGTCGTGATGAAAGAAAAATAGGCTATGATGATTGACTAGAAAGCCTCATTAAGAAATCATCAAGGATCTATCCAAAACCTCGAAGCCTAACTTGGTCAACTAACGACTTTGGTAAATGAACGATTATCTTCACGAATTCCTGAGAAAAAACTTCAATCACATGTTATGGTGGTAGATACTGAAGAAGATACCATCTCCGGGTTACTTGAAGCTCTAAAAGTCGATCCAATTCAACCCAGACCAAGGACGAAAAAGTCGAAACTCGAAGAGAAAAAAACTGCTGAAACATCGAACCCAAGACGTAAGCTCCCAAGCTTATACGTGGGATGGGTCTGAATAGAAAAATCCAGCTAATGTTCAAGCTTATCATCCACCTTTACCGTTTCCGTCTCGAGCTAATATTCATCCACTGGAACAGGAGTACTTGAAATTTATGAAGCAAGTGAAGAGTATTCCAATAAATACTCCTTTCATAGAATCGTTATCCAAAGTTCCTGAATACGCGAAGTTCTTGCAAGATTTAATAGATACTCGCCAGCAATTAAAGAAAAATTCCAAGGTGATCCTTAGTGAGTAAAGTTCTAAGGTTGTATTGGGAGAGTTACCAAAGAAGATGAGAGATCTTGGACGCCTCAATCTTCTATGTGAGTTTGGAAATAATACAAAGACTTATGCCTTAGTTGATTCAGGAGCTAGCATAAATCTAATACATTTCTCGTTCTATCAAAAGCTTAATCTTCTGGATTTAAAGGCTACAAGAATTACAATTCACATGGCTAATCGTTCAGTGACACATCCTAGAGGCATTGTAGAAGACATCTTGGTAAAAATTGGGAAATTCATTTTTCCAATTGACTTTGCCGTTATGGATATGAAAGAAGACAACAATGTCCCAATTATTCTTGGTCGCCCTTTACTAAATACCGCTTGACCCCCGGTTGACATTCGCGAGTCCAAGCTAACCTTGAGAGTTGGAGATGACGAAGCTACTTTTGGAGTAGAAGATTGTTTTCAAGGGAATAATGTTCAAACTGAAGTCTTCAACATTGATGAAGAAGATGAACTTGAAGAGTTGGAGAAGCTAATGGAAGAACATAAGACGATTCAACATGTTAAACCCACCAAACCGAGAGCATCCGTTCCACTTGTTTTCAAAGTAATTGCTTATAAAAATCCAACTTTTTGGGTGAGTGAGGAAAGTGACGACTTATCAAGTGATGAGGACGAGCTTGCTTCCAAGGTAAAGAGTTCAACTGTGGATGAAAAGATGGTTCCCATAGAGCTAAAGAATGAGGAAAAAGTGGAAAATAAACTTACGGAAAATAAAGGGATTAAAAGAAAGCTTGAAGAGAAGGATGTGAAAGCTAAAAAAGAAAACTCTAAAAAGGCATATATTCGACGAGTTCAAGCATACAAAAGAAGATGGAAAGAGCAAAAGGTGCAAATGGTGATGGACGCTCCAACAGGTTCAACGTGAGGCGGTACGGAGTCCGACTCATGACTCAAATAAAAAGAAGCGCTTCTCGGGAGGCAACCCGAGCCCGGTTTGAATTTCTTTTCGTTTTTGCATTTAAACTAGTTTTTGCATTTTTAGTTGGTTTTTAGGATTATTAATTATCTAATCATCTTAATAATATTATAATTGGTAAAAATCAAGTGTGGGGTTCCTTAAAAAATTAAATGGTAAAATAAATTAAGGTTTTTGTGGTTAAATGGACTTTTTATTAATAAAAATTTTGTATCATGTGTTAGCCCAAAAACTCACTTCATGGTATTGTTAATTAGCCCAACTATTAAGCCAGGCCGGATTCACAACGTGAGCCCGAAACGCTCACGACATGAACTTTAAATTCACGGGACCACAGATTAAAGAAATCAAAACACACTTTGACTACCACTTTTTCTAAACTCACGAAGTGAATTCGACCTGGTCCCCCCCCCCACACTCGATTTCGGCACTTTCTTCCCACATCAGTCTTCTTGCTTATTTAACACTTGTTTAAGGTAAATATTCATGTTGTTAATTCTTTGTCTAGTTTATTAGATTTAGGGGCTAGGGTTTGTGTCCCTAATTACCAATTACCAATTACTTATGTTTATGCCCGAATTTCATTTTGCATGTCCCTAATTTGTGCTTGAAATTGCTACTAGACAAAACCCTATGCGATTATTACACTTGATTTGTTTGGAAAATGGTTCGATTTTGAGAATAGGATCGACTGCCTTAGCGCCCAGTTCACAACGTGAGTTCTATAGCTCACGACGTGAATACTGGATTATAGAATTATTTTTGTGTGTTGTTTAAAGTTTGATGGTTGTTATGTTGTTGGTTTTGTTCTCCTGTTATTTTCTTGCAGGAAAATGGCTCCTAGGAGGGATGTTAATGAAGCTCAAGGAGGGGTTGCCAACTTGCACCCATTCTATACTTTCCCAACAAACATTTCCCGTTATGTTCATACGCGTTATAACAACCGATTGGTATGGCTTCACAACCGGGAGTTCGCAGTAGCACCAACAGTCAGTTGGAACAAGCTTAGGGAAGTAGGACTTCTTTACCGTTTGAACCCGTTTCTTACTAAAATTTTTGTGGGAAACAGGATTACATTCACATGCAAGGGGTGGAGTAATGTGTTTTCAATACAGGAAAGGGTTTACAAGAAACTTTGTGTCGAATTCTTCTCCACGGTAGTTTTTCAGGAAAATATGGAGACCCAAACTGCCCGCATGCTTTGGTTTTTCGGTTGGGAGGGGAGTATCGAGAGTGTAGTTTGGTTGAGTTTGCATGGAGGATGGGTCAATATGAAGCCCATGAAGCAACGAGTCATCTATTTTATGCATTTTTGCGGGAAGCCACGCGTACATATTCTTGGGGAGTTTCGGGACATAAGTTTTGGAGTCATACTGCTTCAGGAATATTCAATTCGGGGGAATCTCCCGAAAGCAACATAAAGTCTCCGATTCATCGTTTGATCCATCGACTCATCACCTTCTCTATTCATCACAAAAAGCATGGGGACAAGATTACCAAGAACAATCTATTATTCTTATGGACCATTTTGCAACCGGGAATATGTTGCAACATTCGCTACTTCTTGGCCCGATATTTAGCAGAGTACGCGGTTAGTTCCCAACCCGGGAGCCCGATTTGTGGTGGCCATTTTGTCACCCGCTTAGCCCGATCATATGGCGTAATCATTCCCGGGATTACAAGGACTCTTACTTGTAAGGAAGGGAATGAATTTTCTTTAGGCTATCTTGAGACCATGCGGGTAGTGGTTAACATGGGGTCACATTGGAACATTCACCATAGTGATTATGAAGGGGTTGAGCAGCAGGAAGAGGAACCCAGACACCAACTGAGGCCTAGGCCAAGGAATGTGGGAGCTTGAGGGGAAAGAGGGCAAGCACAACAACCACCTCAACCATTTGAGGGTGGTATACCGACCGATCCGTTTCAAATCCGGGTTGGTTTATATTTGGACAATCTTCGTGGGGGAGTGACTTACAACACCCAAATCCTTGAAGCTACGTTTTCTCATATGAATGTGGTACGACCTCCTACGGTGCCTCCCCAAAGCCCGTACATTCCAACTTGGGAGGAATTATGGATGTCGAGAGGAGATGGAGCCGGGACTACCGGGGCAAATGAAAATGAAGATGATGATTAGTTTATCCTATGATTTTACTTTCTTTTAATTTGTTTTTAGTTTGTTTATTTGTTTTAAGTTTATTTGGATTATAAAACTTTGAAGTTGTTATGTTTTTTGTTCACTTCCTTTGGTTGTTATTTTTATATTTTTTTAGAGAAAACGCGGGAAGGGATAATTAGAGATATGAGAGTATACACGTTTAGCCTTGTCATTTAGAGTCGGGAGTCAAGACCCACAATCAAAAATAAGTGTGGGGTTAATCGAGAGAGAAGCAAGTTAGAGGACAGAGTCACGACTAATAGAGTTTAAGAAGAGTCTTAAGCTATTAAGACATAATTTTGCACTACACAAATTGAGAGAAGATTTGGCAAAACAGTTTTTCTGTACGCCCAGTATTCACGACGTGACCTCTTATTACTCACGTTGTGAGCTAGTTATCGAAGGTTTTCAGGATGCGCTTTCATGCAACTTCACGTTGTGAATTCCTATACATCACGTCGTGAATCTTTCATTTCGACAATAATGAAGACTTTTCTTTCATATTCGTTACATGGGTCACCACCATTCTTCTTGGAAATATTATCAAGCTGCTTATGCCTAATTTTCTCAACCATGCAATGTGGCGTATGCTTTCCCACATTTTCTTTATGCTTGGAAGATTTTTCTGCACAACATTTGTCGAAGATTGAAGTCTCGATTCAAAATTTTTGTCAGCATATTTGCATATCTCAATTATTGAAGATCCGAGTTCCATATTATAAGAAATCCATAATCAAGATGCACAAGTTATCCACACGTGAAGAATTCGATCTTGTCACTTTTATCCCAGGGGAGTCTGTTCCTTTTTCTCCCTTTTTATTGCTTTATGTTATTTTATGCATACAATGAGGGCATTGTATGAAATAAGTGTGGGGTAGGGGTCGAAAAAGTAAATGGCTAGAAAAATTAGCAAATTTTAAAAATTTTAAAAATAGATTTGAAATAATAATCTAATAATTGAATCTAGTAATAATAATTTGAACTTAAGTTGCTAGTGTTATGTGGGATGATCCGATGAGAGCTCAAATGTTTAACCGAGCCAATATATATGTTATAGTATATTTGTGGCTTCCCAAGTCTTAATGAAAAGTCATGAGATATGAAAGGTAATCTGGTAGTTTATATGGCATAATATGTTTTGCAGCCTAAACCTGAAATCTATCCAGGAGAGCTTATGTAGTCATTGCAGTTAAACTAATACATGTAACCAATAAGGGTTGAAGTTAAGCTCCCTTTCTTAAGCATGTTGGTTTTGAGTGAAAAAAAGGTGAGATACATGTAGAAAAGAAAGAGAAATTACCAAAAAGTTGTAAGAATTTTGGAGCTATCAAAGTATGAAATTCAAAGGTCAAAATTCTGAAGAATCAAAAATGTTGAAGATACCAAAAATCAAAAAAAGGTGGTGAATTCCAAGCAATCAAGTATCAAATATCAAAGAAAGTGAAGAATTCCAAGATCTCCATTGTGGTATCTAAAAGTTGTAATTTCTACATTATGTATGCTTGGGTTGCTTAACCAAAAATACCTTGAGGTTAAGAAAGATTTCTGAGGATTGATTCGGAGGGTTCCTTAAATGAGTGTCGTATAAACTAAGGGGTAAAGGTTCATAAGGATTGTGAGTCTTTAGGATTGGGAGGTTGTTAGGATTTTAGACACAAATATGCGCATTGCGGTATTGGTATAATGGTTGAGTTCAAGATGGATTGTTCTATGTGATATTTGTGATGAAGGTTTGAAATTTAAAATAATTAGTTTTGCTTGAGGGCAAGCAAAGGATAAGTGTGGGGTATTTTGATATTGCTATATTTATACATATCTTTAGGCAATATTTAATTACATTTTGATTAATATTTTGGTTATTTGCATAGATAAATGGTACTTATAAGGTTAAATTATATTTAGCAGCCAAAAGAAGACATCTTGAAGAAAAAGGACTGAAAGTGTCAAAGATTGGAACTTTGGAGAATAAAAGCTTAAAAGATGAAAAATCCAACAAAATGTATATTCACGACGTGAGGAGTTAGTGCTCACGACGTGAGCATGGACATTCTAGAAGATAAACATCGCGAAGCAAGAGTCCGTGTTGGATACGGATTAATACTGGATTCACAACATGAGATTCCTATTCTCACGACGTGAGTAGGGTTATTTCGAAATATATATATAAATCCTTGATCCCTATGAATGGAGGAGGTTTGCTGGCTAAGAGGAAATTTCCAGAAGCCGATTTCATAGGTTTAGAAGGCTATGAATTTGGTTTCAATACCAAGGAAGAAGGATAAGATCATAATTTACTTTCTAGTTTGGTACTTTACTATGCTTTCGATTATGACTTGTTTTAGTTTAATTGTTAGTATGAGTAGCTAATCTAGTTGCTTCTGTTAGCTAGATGAAGGTGAGACTTTTCTAGTTGGTTAATGACTTGTGTTTGATTGTTTATACCTAGCATGCTTAATTTGATACTAGATTGCTTAAACTCATATTATGTGTAGTTAGTGACAATTAATCTTCATGAATTTGATTACCTAGTAATTTAGTGAACATTAGATTATTAGAGGTAAGATTTACCCAATCTTAGATAAGTAATTGAAGTATTGAATTTGGTTGTGCTAGAGAACTCATATTATGAACATAATTGTGTTTGTTAAGTCAATCTTACATAGTTCCAATCTATTCAATAGTTAATTTTGTGTTAAACTATGTGTGGCCATGTATAGATCTACATGAATTAATTTAACATTAGTTAATTTGGAATTGAATTGCTAATAATACATTAATTGGTAACCAACGGGAATTGTCAATATTAATTGTTAAACCATTGAGGGAAAGTGGATTCGAACTAACAGGAGTGTCCTTAATATTTGATTGAATTGTGTTGATAATTTAAGTTTATCTAAACTTTCAAAATTAGATACAACCCATTTACTTTGCTAGAATTTTAGGTTAATTTAATAGTAGATAGATTAATTAATTAAAACCGTTCCCTGAGTTCGATAACCCGACTTTTGTGCTATACTATTTGCGAAAGGGTACACTGCCCTGGGTCGAATAGCTAGTAGACTAGGAGGTAAAATTAGGTGTAGCTGTTTACACATATCATGGGGCAAAGCTCAAACAAAAGTCTCGTGACAAAGAGCTTGATGACCTTGAGCGTGTTGCTAAGGAGGCTGAAGCTCGTGAAAAGGAGCTTCGTGTTGCACAGGTCGCACTTGAAACTCGGAATGCGCTATTCCCTCCTTGGTCTATGGAGCCGATTCTAAATGAGGACATTGACAATCCGAGTGTATACTGGTTGGAACCAGTTGTTTCGTTTGATTTGAAAAACACTTCAGAATCTCAACTTGACTTCCCAATCACTCCGAAGACTTTTCTGTTTCGCAGTTTTGAGAAGATTGAGAAAGCTCCTGTTACAAACAACGATGTTAATCAAATTCTTTTCTCCTTTTATCTTAAACATGGAAAGCCTCTGTATCAGATGTGGAGTTTGAAGAAGATAGCTGTTGTGAAAGTCTTTGGTCCAGTTGAAACAGAAAGATTTATCAACATTCGATTCAAAGCTGTTCGAGGAGCTGGGAGTTCGGTTTTTGAATTCTGTCTTGCTGACCTGTCGTGCCTTAATCCATACTATTGGATTTCTTTGTTCAATCTTTTGTCAAAAGATGAACAAAAATTTGAACCATTTGCGGTGCATATGAAAAGGATGTTGGTCTCCTACATTCAAGAAATTGGCAAAATGGATGTAGAGATCGCGGTTGTACTCCGAAAGAAACCTGAATGTTCATAAGTTCTTGTTCTCCTTACCAGACAAGCATCTTTATTCTACATCCTGTCTGAACTACGTTTTGGGGATTACAGAACAATGCAAAGCGAACAATGTTGTGGATAAGAAGAGTTTCGCAGACATAATCAAATGGTATATTATGGTTCGCACCATACTGCTTGGGTTAATGCCGAAATTATTCAAGGTCCAGAAACGTCAGCCACATTGAAGAATGTACCTTCATTAATTGACACAAAGGGGCAGATTGTTGGGATAAATAATGTTGTGTCAGTTGTTTGTACTAGAATAGTCAATATTGTAACGGGTTGGGCCTATCCACCCGAGTCTTAATGTTATTAGGGTTAGACTATTTATAATTCATCCATGCACCGTTTTAGGGTATCAGTTGTATTTTCCTTATCTAGTCTTTATAGAGAAGTTCACGTTGAACTCTTCTAAGGCTTTGATAATTTCAATCATTCGGCACTTCTTGATCATTGTTCTTCTTGTTTGATTTACTTTTTTTGTTCAAGAATCTATCGATATATAATTTTATTGTTTCAACACTATCCAATCTTGATGATCGCACAACTCTTAAAATCCAGATGAATACTCCTCGAAATCTCAACAAGCCCGATAACCCCAAACGATTCATATGATACAACACCAAATCCTTAAGTCCTTTATGTTGGTGACAAAGACCATAACCCTTTCTCCGAACTGGTGAATCTTCACTCCAACTTCCTATCCCTAGAAGAATCTCTGAATTCTAACCATCTTCAACCCTTATGATAAAAAACTCCCTTGGAACTTCCAATTACCAAACGAACTCATGTGGCTGCCACCATCATCTTCTTGCTACTGTTCCTTCCTTAACAACGGTAGTGATCGAACCCAAAGGTTCTTCCATAGACAACTGCCGATCCTACTTGAACAAATGCCAACACATTTGAAATCTGACTTCATTGGAGAACTAACCCTCTAATCTGACTATAGACCTTATAAACGATACCTCTGAATTGACCCCATCAAAGAACCGGAACAACAACCAAACAATTGAATCCCGCTCAGCAAGATATGACCCTCTAATAATTCTTGGCATACAAAATGGCATATAACAAATCTTGATGATATAACTCAAGCAATAACAGAGAACTAACCCAATGATAATGCTTACCCAAAACAATGCCAGATTCTAAAGCAATATAAATACTGATTTGTTATAGACCTTATAAACGATACCTCTGAATTGACCCCATCAAAGAACCGGAACAACAACCAAACAATTGAATCCCGCTCAGCAAGATATGACCCTCTAATAATTCTTGGCATACAAAATGGCATATAACAAATCTTGATGATATAACTCAAGCAATAACAGAGAACTAACCCAATGATAATTCTTACCCAAAACAATGCCAGATTCTAAAGCAATATAAATACTGATAATAATCATGAAGAAAAAAAAGATAACATGCCCGTAATAGCACCTGCTAAAACGTAGGCCTTCCCTGATTGACACTGAAATGCTCGGCTCCTCGATGTTGGGGCTGCTGCCCTACCCTTACGACCGCCATAAATCCTCAAAGTAACTGGAGCAGGTGCACTCACTTCTCTACCCATTAACATCGGACAGTCGGCCTTCTTGTGGCCCACCTGGTTGCAGTGAAACACATCAGATCTGACCCACGGGGTAATCCCGACTAAATGACCCATCTGACCACAACTGAAACATTCTCGGCCTGTCTCCCGACATACTCCTACACTTGGCACAATGGCCTCGTCCTTGATGGCCTCCCAAATGGGAATCCTGAGCATGGGCCTCTTCACCTAACCCACTAAAATCTGAGTCTGCTCTGGTTTCCTCTTTCAAGGTGCTCCAAATCAATCTCACGCTCTCGAGCTCTAGCAATCATATCATTCAGGATCACTCACTCTAATAGAGTCACAAACTCCCTAACGTCATCCCTCCACATTCCATGATATCTCACTTTCTTCATCTCCTCGTCCGCTACATACTGCGGAATCAAAAAAGCCCTCTCCCAGAGCTTGTCGGTAATCTCTTCCACATCTCAGTTGCCTGGGGAAGGTCCTGAAACTCCCTCACCAACTACTACATCTACATAGCTGGTGCAAATCCGGCCATGAATCGGGTCATAACTCAACCCAATTCATCGTCTCCAGGGCTTCACCTCCCAAAGTGAAGTCTACCTCCTCCCACCAAATTTTGGGCTCTGTCTTTCAAAAGACAGGAGGCAAATATGACCTTCGACCCCTCAGGGAAGAAACTCGTCATGAACGCATTAGCCATATCCTCTAACCATCTCCTATTGGCAACGGGGTCCTTCTCCCCAAAGAACCCGAGAGCTTCACAAGCACAAAACGTACGGAAAGAAAGAGTGCGAGCTCCAACAATAGCTATAACCTCAGCACAAAATGCACCCATACGCTCATCCAAAATCTCTAAAATCCCCTCCTTGATCGTACAAAAGATCACAGGATTCTGCTCCAAAATATCGCGGGTTATCTTTGATGAGATGAACTCCCACATCCGCTCATCATTCGGCTCAGCATTTGCACCTGATCCGGAACCAGAACCCGAACCTTCTTCACATGTGCTCATTACCAATCTGAATCATACAAATGATTAGAACATACACGGGAATCCTCATCCACAGACTTCCTAGATTCTTCGTGACTCCCCTCGATTCGAGTATGGATCCTATGCTTTCAGTAGTACGAGCCCAATACTACCCTCTACACATATCCACACTTTCCTGAAGAATCATTCTGAATCCTCTAAGTCACCTTCTCAAACTGGTACACCAAATACTCACTAAGCAGTGCAAACAAGCTACTACAGCACACCCTAAGCTCTCCTAGGTTCCCGACCTCACCCTGCCATCAGTTGTTGAAGAAACCCCCTACTAATGTCATCTAACTACCTCATGAATATAGTCACATGCAACAAAGCTTAGATAATCCTTTGAGTAAAAGACTCAACTCTAGAACGGTTGGACTTAGACAAGAGTTGTGTAATAGGGTCAAATCCACCACTCTGAGATTATTTAACCTATGCACATGTGACTTAATAGATTGACTTAGTAGCAAGCCCACATCACTAAGAGTTCCACAAAGCGCAAAGCAAGCAGCATTCGGGCAATGGAAAATCAAACCAGCATACCAACTAATCAAGCCATGATATCCAACTATCTGAAAACGATACTAGCATGCAATTCTACAAGCTCAAACAATCAGGCATATAAAGGCATCTCTCCTAATATAAAATCCTGAGCAGATCCTCAGCCCTAATCTATCATACAATTCTAAAGACATATGACATAACAAACATGTATGGGTATTTTGGGGATCACTTACTTGAGCTCAGTCGATTTCACGCATCACACCCCCTTTGTCTTTACCAAAAATCCTTTTAGAAATTTCTTTCCTTTTTCAAAATCTATTTAAAACCCGTTTTCTTTTTAAGAAAAATTACCAATTTCTCTGTTTGAGTTCAGTGACACTCGAGAGTGTGCCCGAATCCCTCAAACCAAGGATCTGATACCAACTTGTAACATCCCAAAATTATAAGGTAAAAATTTCATTTTTCATCCAACCAAAACAGTGATTATCATAAGTCAACATTCAATATTCCTTTTCATAATAATCAAGAGTAATTTATAAGAAAAACAGTTTTCATAGTACAATCCCAAAATCATCATAATGCGGAAACACGGGTGGATGTGCTACGATCAAGTCGGGCCCTTCCCTTTCGAACCGGAAGTACCTGAAACCATAACCATAAGGCACAAATCTTAGTATGTTCCCCAAAATACCAAATACTATACATATCAACATATAATGGGCCCCTGCTTACCTCGGGCCCCGCCCGGTATCGAGCCTCGCTCGGCCTCCGGCCCCGCCCGACATCGAGCCCCGCTCGGATTACATATTTGTCGTTCATTAGGCCCCGCCTGACATCGAGCCTCGCCTGATACACATAACAAACATATAAACATATAAAATATAATCCTACTAACACATGATATAACCACAACCAATATCATATAATATAGTCATCGGGCCTCGCCGGGCATCGAGCCTCGCTCGGTATACATATCAGCACATAACACATGCAAGAGTCATGCAGACATCTAGCATCTTATAAATAATCATGGGTTACAATTGGTGCCTTTGACCCACTAAGTACAGTAAGGAAACTCACCTCAACCCGCTGATAGCCAAATAACTGCCCGAGTCGCTGAACCGGATAACCTCGCATCAACTATCAATAAATACAAATCTTAATCAAAAATCAACCCAGTAACCCAAAATCCGAGGCCCACTCCATAAACCAACCCCTAAAGGGTAAAAGACCATATTACCCTTTTCTTACTTGTTCCATAACCAAGGCCTAGCCCAAACTGCATAAAAAGCCCAAAACCCAAAATGGAAATCCAAAGCCCAAATCAAAAGCAACAAAAGCCCATTATGGCCCAATAACCCGATTGGGCCCCAAAACCATCATGAACCTACTTCCAAGAAAACCCCAAGTCCATCCATGGCCCAAAGTTTGAAGTCGAATGGCCCAACAAGGCCCAACCCTTAAAAAGGCCCAAAATGACATATTGGGGAGTACACCCTGTGTACCAGAATGGTATACCCCGCGTACTCGCCATCGAAGCATAAGGTATAAGTGGCTGATGCACAAAACCTCCATTACGCTAAGCGTACTTCCTACGTATGCCCAACGTACTCATCAGGGACCAAAATTCCATATTAAGCTCTTAACGATTAAGCCAATGACTTCCAAACTCAGATATGACCCTAATGAGATGTCTTAACACGTAAAGTTGGCAACGTTACTCTTTTGCATGGCTTAGTGGAACCAAATCCTTAATAACATGCATACTAAACATCCAAACCCATGCATGGTCCAAGATAATTCATCAAGATGAAATTTCTATGAACAAGGGACCTCCCAAAGACCAATATCCAACATTCTAAGCTCTTGGAGTAGCTCGTACTCACAAGGATGACTCTAAGGACCAAAATGAACCCAAAATACACCTTAAACTAGATCTAAAACCCAGAGTCATCAAGATAGAAACTTTATACCTCCAAAATTTAGATCAAGATGCAACAAGCCTAGATCCAAGAGCTTCAAGCAATCCCATACTTCTCCAAGAAGTTCCTTTTTCTTCTATGGACACCAAAAAGCATGAAATACCACCAAAAGCTCAAAAACCACTCAAATGGGGGCTACGGTTTTGTTTCTAGGGTTTAGAGGTGTAAGGGTCGAAGACCTGTTGTAATATGTCGAAGTCATAAGTTTATTTTACAAGGCATTTATGTAATGAAGCGTACTTGTTTAGTCCTTGTAATTTTTTGTGTGCTTTCATGTTTCCTATAATTAGGGACATTACTTAGAGTTAGATAAGAGTCTTTGTATGAACTTGTCTATATTCTCTCTGTAACAGTGAAAGCACAATAGAGCTGAAACCAGATGATATTTACATCGTGTGTTCAATCTACTTTTGTTTAACTCTGATTTGATTCATACTCGATTCCACACATCATCAATTGGTATCAGAGCAGGAATCATGATCTGAGATCTAATTTTCACTTTGTTTCAAAAGGTTTTTGAATCAAATTTCTGGTTCAAAAAGTTCCGTATCTTTTGACGTGAAAAAGCTTTCTAGATCTTCAGTTGTGATTTAATTTTGCAACTGATTTGTTGAATCGAGTATTCTACTTCATTTTTCTGATCAATTCAGCAATTTGCTTTCAAATTCTCTTTGATTTCTCAAAAATTCTCAAAAATTTTCTTCCGTACATCAATGGCGAACTTCAATCTCAACTCGATGACTTCATACTCTCATCTGCTAGGATCTTCAACTAAGATTCCTATGCTCATTCTGGAATACTATGATTAGTGGTCTGATCGTATGCAAGATTACTTGAATGGAATTGATGAAGAGCTTTGGTCTTGCATCTCAAGGAATGTTACTCTTCCGCCGAATCTTCAACCAATTGGATCGCCGTCTGGTACTACGAGTGTGGAAGATCAAAATGTTCGTATGAAGAAACTTAAAAAACGATGCATAAGGGAGTTACGTGGTGCATTGCCACCAATTGTGTATAACTATGTCAGAATTTGTACAACTGCAAAGGACATCTGGAATAATCTCAAAGAAAAGTTTCAAGGTAGCGAGAAGACGAAAATCAATTCAGTTGAGCAATGTTTGATTGAATTGAAGGATTTCAAGCAAAAAGACGGTGAAACGATTGAAAGTTACTATGATAGGCTGAACGAGCTGATTTACAAATGCAATCTTTATGGAATCACAAGGTCTTCCATGGAATTCAATCTCACCTTTGTTATGGGACTCCGTAAAGAATGGAGGAGTGTTAGTATGATGGTGAAAAATCAACAGAGTTTCGACACATCTTCTTTGAATGATTTGTACAATCAATTGAAAACTCACGAAAGTGAAGTTAACGAAATGGCAGAAGAGTCGAAGCTTAGTCTGGGAGGTCCATTAACACTTGTCTCTAAAGTTTCTGAAAAGGAAACAGTCGAAAAAGGTGATTCTAATGATGAAGAGGGGTTTCTCATGAATTCGGATGATGAGGCAATTGCTTTTTACTCAAACAACCGAGTCAAAAAGTTTTTCAAGAAACCGTTTAATTCGAAGGTGAAGCAAAGTGAGGGAAAAGGAAGTTTTGTGAGCAAGGCTGCTGGAGAAGACAAGAAGAAGTATGAGAAGAATGATGGGAAGGGTGCTGGGGAGAAGAAATAGAAGAAATTGAAAGAAGATTCTGGTATGGATTGTCATTATTGCAATGGAGCCAATCATTTAGCAAATGATTGCATGCTTCGAAAGAAGGATGAGAAAAAGAATAGAGTGAAGGATGAGGCGTATTATGTGGAGAGGTTGGAAGAGGTACGTACGAAGGCGAAAAATTTGTCTTTGGTGGCTCAAGGTGAACAGGAGAATGATGGCACATATCAAATTTGGTCTTCGGGCTCCGATAATGAGGAAATGCGTAATCCTACGCATGGGGTCATGTATGCGAAGCTGGAGGAAGATTCGGACGAAGAGGTAACGGGCCGATGCTTTGTGTTAAAGTATGCTGATAAGTCTCCAATGACAACGAAGGTACGTAATATTCTTCAATCTTTCAATATTCCTTTAAGTGCATATGATTCTGAAATTGTTGCTTTTGATGATACTGTTGCTTATTTCGATAATTTGGTTGTTTCTGCTAGCAATGAAGCTAAGAAATTAAGCAATCAGTTGTTAGAGACACAGAAGAAGTTAGATTCGAAAGTTGTCAAGATAGAATGTTTAGAATTGCAAATAACAAACATTATGTGTGATCGAGATTCGTTGTCTAGTGATGTAAAACTCTTGTTAGCTCAACAAAATATCTACTCCAATTCTGCTAAACGTCTATCTGGCAAATTAACTGCATTGCATCATTCGTGTGATATTAGCAAGGAACAACATAGAAAATTATTACCTTTTCTAGCATATGAGAGAGCGAAGGTTGATAATATTTCGTATGATTGTGAGAAAAATATTGCTAAGTTTGACAAAATTCCTGATGATAGATATACTTATGGAATTGTCAAAATTGACGAATGTCTTGATTCAAATGAATTAGTTAACATTGTGAATGATACTTTGACAAAATCAGAACAAATCAAAATTTTGAAAAAGACTGAGAATTCAACATCTGATTCTCAATCTAATTTTGCCGATATCGAAGATAACTCTGACAATATTAGCGAAATTAGTGAAATTGAGGATGTTGATTGTTCTCAATTGTCTGTCATTAATGTTGCATCAAAATCTAAAGGAAAAGAAAAACTTAAGGATTTGATGGTTAAGATTGACACTGACAAACCTTCAACTTCGAAAGTTTGTGATTCTGAGTTTGTGGATATCCGTGATAGTCAAACGGATAGCAGTGATGATGAAAATGATGATGACAATTCGGACAAAAATGTCTCATCAAATGAAGATTTGAAAGAAACTGAAATTCCACGTGTTGTTGTTGATCAAGTATTTGGGGACACTGAAACTTTAGACAAAGTGTTGTCTGAAAAAGGAGCCCATTATTTGGAAACAAATCAAGTGGTGTATCCGAATTTCAAGTGTACTGATGATGTTGTTTTTCCAAATCAAGTGTTTGTCACCACTGGAAATGTTGAGAACATTAAACCAGAATTCAACAAAATGGTCGAAGATGACAACAAGAAAACAACAAACGAAGGATTCTTTTCAAATCAAAGCACTGTTGAAAATAATCTAACAAAGAATTCATATGTTTTTCAAAGACACAAACCACAACGCAAATGGGTTGAAAAATCGAAAATTGTGAAAGAAGTTGCAAAAGAGGTTATTGTGGAAAATGAAACTGTTGTCAAATTAAATTCCAAAGAATTTAAAGAACAAATTGACAAGTTTTCAAAAGAAAATGCAATTTCAAAAAGACAAGCTCGAAAGAAGATTTTTTGGCAAACCATGGAGCTTCGAAAACAACAAAATGGTTTGAATTTGAAAACAACTGAAAACACAAAGATTAAATCTGTTGAGAACAAGTATTCTCATTCAGAAATTCATTCAGATCAAAAGCTAAATCCCACACAAACAAATAAATCTAAATCTGAATTTCATCCAAAAACAAATTCTTCGAAAGTTTCAAACTCATCATTTTCAAAAGATAACAAAAATACCTCAAAGAATGTTCAAAATCAACCATCACAACAACAATTTTCTTCTAATCAACAAACAAGGTTTTCTCAAAAACAAAAATCTCCAAATCGATTTTCTCAAAATCGAAGTGTTGGAAACAATGATGGAAGTCGATACGCCATGGCATTTCGACCTAAATCAAATGTTGATTTCTTCCCACAAAAACCGAATTTTCTAAATCCTACAGGGAAACAAACCTTAAAAGTTTCGTACACAAAAGGGTTGTCTCGTGACAAAAACATCGATCATTGGCTTGAAGGAAAAGGACGAAAATATCAATCAAGGAAATATTCTCAACAACAAATTCACGAAGCCTATGAGAATTATGTGAATAATTCGTCAACTGAAAGCTCATCTTCAAAAGATTCGAATGTTTCGGTCAAAACTTGGCAACCGGTTTCGAAAGAAAAGCATGATCAAACACAATCTAAAAAGACGAAGGCATGTGTCAGTGACAATCCCAAACTAACAAAGACTTATGTTTCTGTTCCTTTAAATAATGATGTGGACTTAATTGATAGTCTCAAAACTAAAGTTTGTGATTGGGTTAAAAGTTCTTCATTTCATTCTGTTTTCAAAACTAATTTCCAAGGACCCAAAGAGCCTTGGGTACCTAAATTCTTTCATTGATCGCATGTACTATGTGACGAGCAATATGATGAGAAATGGTATATCGATAGTGGTTGCTCACGTCACATGACAGGACGAAAGGAAAACCTGAGAGATTTTTGAAGCTTGGAAAATGCAGGAGTTGTGAAGTTTGGCAATAATCACAAATGCCAGGTGAAAGGATATGGCAAAGTCACGAATGGAAAGTTCACTGTTAATCTTGTTCCTTATGTCGAAGGTCTTCAACATAACTTGATAAGTGTTTCACAACTTGTTGTGGGCACTGGAAATCAAGTGGTGTTTAACGAAGAAGGCAGTATCATTTCGAATGTTGAAACTAACGAAGTTTTGCTCAAGTTCAAATGACATGGTGACATGTTTACTCTTGATATCAAACCAATCATTGGCAAACCCTCAGTGTGCTTACTTTCGAAAGCTTCCTCTAACATCAGTTGGTTATGGCATCGACGTTTATCGCATTTAAACTTTTGAAATTTGAATAAATTAGTTGTTGATGATCTTGTTCGTGGTTTACCTGTACTAAAATTTGACAATGATACATTGTGTGCAGCTTGTGAACAAGGGAAACAGCACAGGAAAGGACATCCAATTGTGATAGATTCGAAAATTGTGGAACCGTTGGAACTTCTTCACATTGACCTTTGTGAACCATCGACTGTTGAAACTCTCAACAATAAACGGTACATTTTGGTTATTGTTGATGATTTTTCACGATTTACTTGGGTATATTTTCTCAGGTTAAAATCTGAGGTTGCTCAAACAATGATCGAGTTTATAAAGAAAATTCAGATGAGTCTGAAGAAAAATGTTCGAAAGATCAAAAGTGATAATGGATCTGAGTTCAAGAACAAAGTGTTGGATTCGTACTTAACCGAAAAAGGAATTTCGCATAACTTCTCTTCACCCTATACACCTCAGCAAAATGGTGTTGTTGAAAGACGAAATAGGTCACTTTGCGAAGCAGCGAGAACTATGTTGATATATGCGAATCTTCCTCAATATCTATGGGCTGAAGCAGTTTCGACAGCATGTTGCACTCAAAATCGATCTTTCATTCATCGTCGATTCAATATCACTCCTTATGAAATTATCAATAACCGAAAACCTAATGTCAAATTCTTTCATGTTTTTGGTTGCAGGTGTTTTATAATGAATCTTAAGGATAACCTTTCAAAATTCCAAGCTAAGGCTGACGAAGTCATATTTTTGGGATATTCACACAACTCGGTTACATACAGAGTGTTAAATAAGCGAACAAGAAAAGTCGAAGAGACATTCAATCTTACTTTTGATGATTATTTTGTCAAACAAGTTGAAAAGCAGTTTGAACAAAAACCAATTATTAATGAATCATCTGATGAAACTGAAGAATCAAATTCATCTGACTTTGATTATGATTTAATTTTTGGTATTCCTGACAGGGCTGTGAATGCTGAAGTGCATGCGGATGATAATCATCACTCTGAATCTTCGAAGCATAATGATGACTTGGAAATTCCTCAAAATATTGTAGATGTTAATTCAACAATGAATTCTCCAGGAGTTGGCGAAAGTATGCATAATAATCCAGTGGAAGGAGAGCATTTGGATTCGAATACTTTGGTTGAGGGGGAGCATTCTTTCGAGGGGGAGAATGGGAGAATGGATGATGTTGTTGAGGGGGAGCATCTAGTTGAGGGGGAGCATCAAAATGATAATCGTGTAGAGGAGGAAAATGAAGAAACGGATACAATAAATATTAATCAAAATGATGATTTTCATGATCTAAATGATGATATTTCTGTTGCAGGATCTGAAAATGAAGAGATGTACGAAGATGCACCTTTGGAATTTGATCCAGCATATCCACCGTTAGAGAAATGGACAAAGACTCATCCGATAGATCAAGTCATTGGAAATCCTCAAGATGGAGTATTAATAAGAGCTCATATTCGTGCAAAGAATGAGGTATTAAATACTCATCAAGAATTTTGCATGTTCAATGTTTTCATCTCGAAAATAGAACCAAAAATAGTTAAGGTTGCAATGGAACACTCAGATTGGGTTGTTGCAATGCAATCTGAACTGGCTGAATTCGATAGAAACAAGGTATGGAGATTAATTCCAAAACCTGAAATAGTTTCGATTGTCGGGTTAAAATGGATTTTCAAAAACAAAACCAAAAAAGATGGAAATATTGTACGAAATAAAGCACGACTAGTTGTAAAAGGATATTCGCAAAAAGAAGGGATTGATTATGAAGAAACCTTTGCCCCTGTCGCAAGACTCGAGGTTGTTCGAATATTTCTAGCTTATGTAGCTCATAAGGATTTCGATGTCTATCAAATGGATGTGAAATGTGCTTTTCTCAATGGTGAACTTGAAGAAACTGTTTATGTTGAACAACCTCCAGGTTTCGTAAATGAAATGCATCCTGATAATCTGTACATATTAGATAAAGCAGTTTATGGGTTAAAACAAGCACTAAGAGCATGGTATGCAACTCTTACTAGTTTCTTAAAGCAGTCGAAATTTAAACAAGGATCAGTTGACCCCACATTATTTCTAAAGAAAGTTGGGAATCATCTAATGCTTGTTCAAATTTATGTTGACAATATTATTTTTGGCTCTACTGACCCTGCTTTGTCTAGTGAATTCGAAAATTTGATGAAAAGCCAATTTGAAATGAGCATGATGGGTAAAATCAATAATTTTCTTGGCTTAAACATTCATCGAACCAGAGAAGGCATTTTCATCAATCAGGAATAGGATATAAGGAATTTGCTCGAAAAATTTGGAATGACAAATAGCACGAAGCTAAGAGTACCAATGGCTGTTGGAACAAGGCTAGCCCCTTCGTTAGAAACGCCTGCGGTTGATCTTACCTTATACAGGAGCATGATAGGTTCATTGATTTATCTTACTGCAAGTAGACCTGATATCATGTTTTTTGTATGTAATTGTGCTAGGTATCAAGCAAATCCACGAGAACCACATTTAATTACTGTGAAGAATATCTTTCGTTATCTCAAGGGAACAATTTCTTTAGGATTGTGGTATCCTTCGAAAACACGGTTTTTCATTCAGGAATTTTCAGATGCAGATCTTGGAGGATGTACTTTGGATCGAAAAAGCACAAGTGGTGGTTGTTAATTTTTGGATGGCAAGTTGGTTAGTTGGCTGTCGAAGAAGCAAACGTGTGTTTCGATTTCTACTGTTGAAGCTGAATATGTTGCAGCTGCTGCTTGTACATCTCAAATTATTTGGATTCAAAGTCAGTTGAGAGATTATGCCGTGAATATGAAAAAGATTCCATTGTATTGTGATTCACAAAGTGTTATACGCATTTTTCATAATCCAGTACAACATTCGAAAACAAAACATATTGCTCTTCGTTATCACTTTATCAAAGATCATGTGGAAGATGGCAATATAGAAGTCCATTTTATAAAAACAACGGATCAGCTTGCTGATATTTTTACAAAAGCTTTGGATGAAAAATCATTTGTTCGAATTTTGACAGGTTTGGGAATGATCGAAGCAAGTTCAGTTCCAGGAATGATATCGCATGTATAACAACGAAGTGTTATATAAATATGTCGATTCAGAGGTCATCATGATTCATTCAGAGGCTGATAGTATTAACCATTCAGAGGTTACTGTTCATAGTCAACGCTTCGACATGCTTCGACTTCGTTACATTGGGCATTTTGGTTTGGTGTAACACTTTTCGTTAGATTGCCAAATTTCTTTTGTATCTTAGTTTTATTTTCGAAAAATCAAAAACTACAAAAAGATTTTATCTCTGTTTTGTCATTTTATTTTCGAAAAATCAAAAACTACAAAAAGATTTTATCTTTGTTTTGTCATTTTAGTTTCGAAAAATCACAAAATTCAAAAAGATTTTCTTTTGTTTGTTAATTGTTTCTTTTAAGAAAATCAAAAACATCAAAAAGATTTTTGTTATTTTGTTCTTTATCTTTTGTGTGTACAGATTTCACGAAGGATATCCAAGGGTCATGCTTATGTTTCTCTGGGAAGGTACAATTTCGACATCTTTGTACTAGTTAGACTGTCCCTAGAAGCATGCTGCAGCATGTCGACCCAAGCCTCCATAGACTCAATGTGTGTTTATGAAAGCCTTAATGAAATTTTTCTTACGAAAATTTCTTCCCAAGTCAGGCTTATATTCACATTAGTCGAATGAGCTACCTTACTCTTCTCAAATGAGTTAAGAGTTGTCTGTTTGGTCTAATCGTAACAGAGGTACAAGTGTTTTCGTCAACCAATCTTTTTCATCACCAAATTTCTTACACTTGCACACACGAAGACATATGTCCAATAAATCTTTAATTCGACCCATCAAGATTTAGACATATCAAAATTTTGTGTTAATGATCTGACATCATGAGGCTGTGATAAAAGTGAAACCCAACATTCTATCTTCGTAAGGAATTGACGGGGGAACTATGTTCCAGTTTTGACGAAACCTTTGTTTCAGTACCACTTTTCGAAACTCCAAATCATATTCATTTCTTATGAGTAATCTTGATAAACTATCGAAGCCCATGATGTTTGTTACCCAACAGGATTCAGTATTAATTCTTTCGTGAATATGATTTCTGTGTGAGTTTCATTTGCTTTCGAAGTCACTTTCAAAATAATTCAAAGCATCCTTGTCACTGACTACACCGGTCAAACACGTAATTTCAGTTACAATTACTCACCTTATGTTAAGGTTGATATGTAACGAAATTGTAAACTACCCATGAAGCCTTATAAAAGAAGCCCTTCTATACTTCTCTATAAGTATTCGATTGAAATTCACGGGAACATACACAAGCAGTTGATTATCTCTCTTGATAATTAATGAAGTAACCTTTGCCTGGGGTTTATTTGCTTTTTTGCGAATTTAATTGACATCACATATCCAAATTTTTGTTTAATTGTTTCTTATCTTATCTTTGGATCACTGCACTCACGAAATCCTTGAGGTTCTGAGTAATACCAACTCAGGCTGATGATTTCAAACATCTGGCACATGACTTCGCTTTTCATCCCAAAAGTGAAAGAGCCTTACTTCCATCCGAAGATCAATTACGGTTACAATTCAATTGAGATATACGATCAGACTGTTTGAAAAGACGTTCTGTATTCAGTCTGGGTTTCTAGGTGATGTGACAGCTACTTTTTGACGCATGGCTACTTTATCGGCAGTATGGTGTGAGATTTAAGGTGCCACGTCGGATATCATTTAATGCCAGTCCCGCTTCAAATTCAAACACTAGGGTTACATATAAAAAGGGGAATCAAAGCGTGTTCTCAGTTTACGCTTCCAAAAAAAATCCTACTTTCTCTGAAACTTTCCGATTGTTCTTCAAAGCTTTCAAAAACCCTCATCATGGCCAATTCTGCTGAAGTCGTTGTTCAATCCCAAAACATTGAAGATGTTACTTCCCAACCAATCATGAAGATTCAAGGCACAAACTATCAAGTTGAAGATGATGTTTCTCTTTATCCAGACAAATTGAAGATGTTGGTAGTTACCTTGAAGAGTTCTGTTCTTTCCACTGTCATGTTCAATTCGTTTGCAGTTCCACTTTCATGGCTTTCTCAAGCAGGATCCATTGCCATGTACAGAAAAGCAATGGATATCATCACTTTTCAACTGGTGAATGACAAGAAGATTCGATTGTCCAAGAAGATTTTTTGTCAAATTCTTGATATCCCTAATTCTCCAATCTATACTGATCTTTCTTCTGCACAAATCATCCACATGTTCAATGAGATGGGTTATCAACCCCCACTCACCAAGATCAGTGATTTCAAGAAATCAGGACTTCCAACTGTTTGGAAATTTCTCTTCGGAATCTTTTTACGTTGCTTGACGGGTCGCAGTGTAGGTTTGGATAAAGGTCGAATGGAGGTGTATGCAATGGTAGTTGGGTTGTATTATGACATCACGGTGGATTATTCTACACAGCTGTGGAAGGAATTTCAAAAGAGTGTAGAAAACACGAATGTAGTTCAAGGAATCTCTTGTGCAAGGTATTGGAGTCTAATCCTTCGATATTTTTATGCCAAATAGGGAATTGAGGTGCCTATTGATGAGGAGACTGCTGAGTTCATAAAGTACCAATTTCCGAAGGAGGTTACGGATGATGATGAGATGTTTACACACATTGCAAGAATTCCAGATGCAATGTTACAACAGGTTGATCCAACGAATTTGGTTCTAATGGAGTACTTAGAAATAATCAATCTGGATGATAGCTCTGGGAAGTTGTTACCAAAAGAAACAGCTGGTCCTTCGAAGAAGTCTCGCAAGTCAAAGAAGGATGCAACAATTACTCTTGAGAAACCAATACAGGAGCCAAAGAAAAAGAAATCACCACCGAAACAGACGAAGCCAGATGCACAAGTTTCGACTGTTGTGGTTGACCCGGTTGAGCCTGTTGTTGATACTCAAGAAATAGAAACAATGCCTTCAAAATCATGTATTTTTCGAAGGGTAAAGAAAAAGTCTCGTCGATCACGAAAGCTTTCTGATGGTTCATTCAAGTCTTCTTCTATGGTTCGTAAACCATATTTGAATCACCAAGGAATTCTCATTCGTGAGGTTCCAGCTCCTGTTTCTCCTTCTTCCAAGAAACGAAGAGCTAAAGATGTTGCTACACATATTTCGAAGAAGAAGTTGAAGAAAAGAAAGATGGTTCTTCAAGCAGAATCATCCGAAGGGGAGAAAGTTCCTGAAACTCCTGAAGCTACTATTCTTCAATCAACATATATTCCTGAGAAGACTACGGTCACACCACCCGAAGTTTTGTTAACTGAATCAATTCTTGAGGAGGTTCGAACTTCAGACATCAATACACACGTATCTGATACGGATGTAAATGTCAATATGGGTGAAGGAAATTCGAATAAAGAACTTGTTGTTTCGACTCAAGGTATTCCTGCATCCTCTGCTACTTTTGTTTCTTTACCACCATTCATTGTTCCTATCTCGAACACTACCAATTCACCTAACTTTGAAACTATTCTCACCCAACCCATCACAACTTTGTTCTCGTCGCAAACCACTGATCCACTTCAAAATACTGAGGATACTGATGTTGGCGAAGGGGGTTTTGGGGGAACATTTGAAGAGATGGAATTTGACGAAGAAGAAGAAACTTACCCCGATAACATGTTAATGACGATGAAGCAGTTTAAGATTTTGAATAAGAAGATGAATTCCATTATTCAATCTCAAGCTGACATGGGGGGAAGTCAATCTCTTTCAAGTTTGGAATTAGATGTTATGCTTAAAGCATTCGAAGCCAGGATGGTTAGTAAAGTGTCTGGCATGCTTCAAGATTCCGAGTCTAAAATCTTGGAGAAGGTGGATCAAAGTGATAAGTGTAACGAATTGCGGGTGAAGTCTCAGTCTTCGAATTTTGTGAGTGAAGTTAAAGACTTACGAAGGGTGGCTAAAGAAAGACATGTCTTGTTTATTAAAGATGTGAAGCAAGTTCGCGAAGATGTCAACTTAAAGCTTCAATAACTTCGTGACGACATGGTCAAAGAGATTGCTAGTGCTCAAAAAGACTATGCATCTCTCAATCAAAAGGTGGATATAATTTATGAGGCTGTCACAAAATATGTCAAACTGTATGAAAGCTTGAGTCCTCAAGTTACTCAACTTTCAACAGATAACAGTCGAAGCTTTGTGGAGCTTACATCTTTGTTGAAGGAGTTGAAAGATTGTCCACCACATCTGTTCCATCTTCGATTATCACTCCAGAATTTTTGTCTCAGAAGTTTTCTCAGTTTGAGGCTGTGTTGCACAAACAGTTGGCTCCGTTATCCAAGTTTTCGAGCCTTCTACCAACAGATGCCCCACCTGTGGTCACAGGGGTGCAAGGGGGAGAGAAGAAGGTTGGTAATGCGAAAGTTAGTGAGGTTTCGCATGAAGCTGTGAAAACTGTTGGGAAGATTTTTCAAACAACAATTCCAGTGTCAAAGCCAATTATCTCAACTGCAGGGCTTGTAACTTCAACAGTTGTTACAACAATGCCAATCTCTACGAAGCCAATTTCAAGACCAATTTTTAAAGGAATTGTGATTGGGGAAGGTGGTAGTAGTTTGAAGCCTAAAGAAGTTGTTGATAACTCCTCAGTCAAAGACAAAGGCAAAACAATCTTGGTTGAAAAGTTGAAAGAAGAGAAGAAAGCTGAAACTGATGCTGAGCTTGAGAAGTTGAGAGTAGTTCAGAGTATTTTAAGTCTTCGTGCAAGTGACCCACCTGGAATGAACAAGGGTGATCATGCGATACATTACAACTATGAAACAATCGAAGCAAGAGTTGCATATAACCATATGTATGCTTTTGAGAAGAAGCCAAAGCAGAGCTATGCTGTTGTTAATACGGATATGAGACAACTTGATTTCCCAATCAATGAAATGATGTTCATCATGGCTCAGTACAAAATTGCTGAGAAGTTCGAAAATGATGATGATTACACATACATGAAGCTCAGGTTTCATGTTATGTTATGGAAACTTCCAGAGGAAATCTGGTCACTCGTGAAGATAAAGAAGGTGATCAGTATTCAGAAGGATGTTCTTTTAGAAGACATGATGCAGAACCTTTGATTTTACGTTGCAAGGGCGAATGGTCAGGAATGTAATTTCTCGATTGCTGATTTTCCATTAATGAACTTGTATGATCTTATACAAGTTGCATTACTTTTGAAAGACAAAGATGCTTCGTATCTTCAAGAGACTGATCCAGAAGTGTTTCGTCTTGGTCTAGCTCACATCAAAATATTCATAGATAACTACTATGAGTGTTTGGCTCTAACGGATGTGGAGTTAGAAACTACGAAGGGGTTAGAAGTGAAAGTACCCATGGAACTAACGAAGACTCAACCTGAGTTGAAGAAGTATGCTGATGGGGAAATATGTTTGAAACCTTTTGGCATGGTCTTCGTAGGGAAAGACAAAAATGGAAAAGCCAAAAGATTCTTATTCGAAGCTTGCGAAGTGGAGAGATACACAACGTCCCAGTATACGAACTTCATTGTTCGTATGAATAGTTGCAAGAAGAATAACGAAGGGGACAAGAAAGAATTGAAGAAGATCATTTCTTGGTATTCTGAAATTCGAAGGGTGATGCTGTATGCTATACAGATTCTTTTGAACTGAAGATGGTTGACATGATTACAAAGGGGGAGAATGTAAGGGTCGAAGACCTGTTATAATATGTCGAAGTCATAAGTTTATTTTACAATGCATTTATGTAACGAAGCGTACTTGTTTAGTCCTTGTTATTTTTTGTGTGCTTTCATGTTTCCTATAAATAGGGACATTACTTAGAGTTAGATAAGAGTCTTTGTATGAACTTGTCTATATTCTCTCTGTAACAGTGAAAGCATAATAGAGCTGAAACCAGATCATATTTACATCGTGTGTTCAATCTACTTTTGTTTAACTCTGATTTGATTCATACTCGATTCCACACATCATCAAGAGGGATGGAGGCTGAAGATACTATGGTTTGGTGGTGAGTTAAGGAGCTTAAATAGAGTCCAACACCCTAAATTAGTGTTTAGGTCAGAATGCAGTACGCCCAACGTACTTCTGGTACGCCCAACTTACTTCTAGTATGCCCAACGTACGCCAATGTATGCCCTGCGTACTGGCCTCAGCACTAGTACGCCATGCGTATACATGTGTACGCCCCGCGTACTCGATTTAACCCTAAAACCATAAATCTTCCGAGGGCCATAAATTCTTCGTTATAAATCTGTTTCCGACGATCCTTATATCCACGAAAAGTTGATGAGAAGCTCTACACTTCTATCAACTCATACTTTCCTTAAAACTTCCTGAAAAATAATCCAATTTTCATAAAAGCCCGAATTGCCACTTTACCGAAATACCCTGTTGGCACCAAAACACAAACCGAACTCCCGGATCAGCCGAATTACATTACCCACACCCAAATGGGTCTAAATCTCTTTTCCATAAAGGCCCTAATCCTGATGATACCTGATATTCGGGTCACCACCCCACATTAGGAAACGATTCTAAATAAGGCGTTACAACAAGGATTTCTACCATCTTTATCTCACATCATATTAAGGAAATTTAGATTTATAGTTTTAATTAAAACCTACAAGTTACTTACATAAGGAAAGAGAAGTTTCGCTGATCTTCCTCAGGCAGAATACTCACATATATAATTAAGATCTATAAAGTTTTAAACACAAAAAGCATCCTCTAAAAGAGGTGTTAACAAATCATAAGAAATACCATGTCAAAATCATATTTTAGATTATGAATTTTAGTGATTACTCTTTGTGACATCCCTAATTTCACGATAATTTTAAAACTTTTTATTTATGCTTATTGAATATAGAGTTTATTCATTAATGCAGAATTTGTTCCTGTAAAATTATTTTCAAAGAAATGTTTCCACTGATTTATTAAGGTTGGGGATGTCATAACAGATAAAAGAAACATAAGCATAAACGGAGACTTACAAAGTCTCAATATACTAACGAAAAACATCTCCTCGAATCTCTCAGCAGATACATACATCATTATCCATGTATCTTTATTTAATTACTTGTTATTCAAATAAACTAAGTGGGTGAGGTTGGGAAACCTGGTGAGTACATATGGTTTTCAACCCACAATAATATAGTAAATATGTTTTGATCATCAAATAAATCATTAACCCAATTACCCATTCCCGTTTCCTTCTATATTTATTAAAAGATCTTCTCGTAAGAATCATCACCTACATCGCCATTTCTTATATAATCATCACCTATCATTTTATTGTATATTTTCATCACTAAAGACTTTTCCGAGTGTTCATCGCCTAATCATAATATTACATATATGGTTCTTACATCACCTGAACTCGTAATTTGTTGGTAGAGTACATCGCATGAAAGCATTGTTCTTACATCACATAAAGTCGTAAATTTATCACATACAAGTTTGAAAACATGCCAGTGTTCCACTGGACTGTTGTAGATTAGTCTGTGGTCGTTATCTATACTCTGGTAGATGACTACATCACAATCATCGCAAGTAAGGGTCAGGGCATCTCCTAATTATTTTCCACCTCTTATCTCTCATCTCTCATTACCCATCACTACCCGATATATTTATATATATAATTTTATACAAAAATACTTGTATAATAAATCGAGTATAATCATATCGTATAAGCTCATACTAGCCTCTTTTGCAAATGAGAACGCAAAAGACACACGTTTGTGCAAAGTGTTATCAGGAGTTCCTATACTTTGTATTGGAAGTCTAATAAAAGCACAAGTTAAATCATCCCATGATTCCAGATTTTCATTGAGACACTTCCTTGTGACGTCTCAACTTTTCATCTTAGCTACAATCACTAAAGAAAGGGATCATCAAGACATAAAAATAAAAGGAAAAGAAGACATGTAATTTTAAAATGTCTAGTTATGACAATGCATCTCACACGTGATTTTAAATATTAAATAGGCTTGATCTTCCTCATATAAACATGTGATTTACAAGAACTACCATTAGGTGGTTGTTGCTAAGTTTCCTTCAAATAGAACACTTTGTCACATATTTTCATGGTGGTTATTTAACCAGACTATGTATGATTCAAGTTATTCATGTCAAACCAATGGAGGAGATCAAGTATCAAAGTATTAGAAAAGGATAGGAGTAGGGAAAGGTGCGAACATCATACGAATGGATGTCAGCAATAGTAAAAGGCATGATGAGGTTTTCACTAAAGAGCAGAAGAAGAGATTGTACGTGTTGCAATGTTTTAAAAAAATAAAAAAAAGTAAAATGTTGTTCGTTTATTCGTTGGTAGAACATTGTTTTTTTTTAAAAAAAACAAGTAAAATATTGTTTACTTTATTCTTTGATATTGTGTTCGTCGGAGAAAATGATCCAAAAGTTAAAAATGATCCGAAAAGATGAAAATAACTTTATGTATACAAAACTTAGTTTAATGATAAATCTTGTATTATAGTATAAGTTAATAGCATATTACTCAATAAACATTATTAATCCAATAAGCCATTTATGTACAAGTAATATGAGCAATTGAGCATTATTAAGCTATAGGGTATACTTTCTTTGTCTCTCTCCACCCTACCACCATCTCCTTTCCACAATCTTGTTGGTGTATTTGCAACATGAAGCCACCATCTTGATGTATATAAAGAAGATGATGAACAAATAAGAATAAGAACTGATTGATCGTGGTCCGTTGTAACATATACCACGAGTCAAAACACTCGTTGCACAATAAAACAAATTACATGTTGAGCAAATAATAAAATGGATTTTCTAAAAGACAAAATTACAAAAATAGTCATTGTGGTATGCATTTTTCTGAGGTTTAGTCCAAACCCCGACTTTTTTTGGCTTCATGGTCATTTTGAGCTAGTTTCGATGCAGATCTGGTCCTTCGGTAAACTGAAATGACTTTAATACCCTTGAATATTTATTTTCTATTTATTTTCATATTTTTTCTAAATCTAATACTTATTTATTTATTTAAATAATTAAAAAATAAGTCTTTCTTTCTCTCTCTCTCTCTCTCTCCACGTTTGTTAACCAAACATCATCACAACGCTTAAAAAATCCTTGATTATCTTTGAATTTTGTTGAACTTGAAAACATAAAATCAATTTGCAAATGAAATTATATGCAAATTCTGTTGAATGACAATGAAGATACCTTGATCGCCTATTACTTCATTTTGCTGCAAATCTATGTTTTTTAAACAAAAAATGAAAAGAATTTATTCCTCCCCCACACTTCCGTATCTCTCACAAGGAAAACTTTCCATAGTCCTTATCAACATCAAATTTGGAATCGCATTGGCACCAATATTTCCCCTTGAATCCTTGATAACATATATCAATTGTTGCTTCCAAGTAAAATTCTGAAACCGAAACTAAATCAAACAAAAACTCCATTTAAGACACGTGCAATCTCACCATAAACCAGGGCTAGAACTCACCGCCTCATTCTTCTCTATGGTTTTTCGGCGAGAACTAGATGAACTTCCTGTTTTGTGACTCAATCGGGTACTTACTCGTTGCAGCGTTACATATGGAAGAAATAAAAGGCATGTGCAAACATTTCCAGTACAAGGAGTCCCACTAACTTTATACATTAATTACCATCCCATATCACAAACCCATTTCTGAGTTAGGGTTTCATATGAACGAATTGATAGTTTTTGAAGTTTCAAAATCAAAACTTACCATGGACCAAATCCAATAATAAAATAGTTAACAATCTCACAAAATCAAACCTACTAGTTGTCGACAATAAGAAAGCAACTAGAGACTGTAGGATTTCAGAATCCAAAACCCAGAAACCAAAATTGAAATTGTACTGCCTTCTTCATTTTGCTCAACTGCTTTGACTTATTGATTCCGGAGGACCTGAGAGAAACGTAGAAAACCTATAAACTAAAATCAAAAGCATTCGAAACCCCCTCACCCATCTTCTTCAAAACCCAGGTCTTAAAGCTTCAATTTTGTCTATTTGCTGAACCAAAACCCAAAAAACTGACTTGCTTTCTCTCTTGTTGTGTGTGTGTGTGTGTGTTAAACAAAGATCTTATAGCTTCAATTGTGTGTGTTCATCAAGAGACATCAGGGATGTAAGTAGGGATGGAGAGGCTGGAGATCTTCACCTAATAAGTCAATCTATATAGAGACATTTGTTGAAGATACATTGATTTAACGGTGAAGAAATGAACAAGTCTTCCCGTGTAATTCTTCACCCAATCAACTTTCATCAGGAGAGAGAGAAAGAGGGAAAGGGAGAGGGAGACAGAAAGAGAGAGAGGTACGCGGGCCCCTCTTTTTTTAATAATTAAAATAAATAAATAACATTTAAATTTAAAAAAATGAAGGAAAAATGAAAAATAAATACCCCAAGGTATTACAGTCATTTCAGTTTACTGAGGGACCAAATGTACAACGAAACTAGCTCAAAAGGACCACGAAGCCCAAAAAGTCGAGGTTTGGATTAATCCTCAGAAAAAATGCATACGACAGGGACCATTTTTGCAGCTTTGTCTTTCTAAAATGTGCCATAAGGGAACCCATAAAAACATTAATTATGAAAAATATTATCATAATTAAATGTGAGATGCATTAATTATAGTGAATAATTTCCATAACAAATCTATTTCATATTTTTAAATTTGAAATATTTTACATAATTAATACATCTCACATTTAATTATAACTAGAGTTTGGATTGTCCGCGCGATGCTGTGGAAGTCTGGTATGTTGAAAAACACAGGTCAACATGGATAAGGTTTTGGGAGAAATTTTGAGACAACTTTCAACATAGTTACTTTCAACTATAGCCCAAAATTGCAAACTACAATGTTATTTCCTACCACAATGATGCTAATTTATGCAGTTTTATGGTGACGATCTTTAGCCAAATCAAACAACAGAACAACTGTAATTACATCAAACGTTTGTTAATCTTTTATCATCTTTAAAAAATAAGAACATAAGCAGGGTGCTAAAAATATTACAGGTCCAAAGATAACCTTTTGCAGATTGTACCACAAAAGTATAAAAATAAAGTTTCTATCTTAACAATTATGTATAGAATAGGCAGACAAAAATAAAAGTTGAAATATATCATATTTGGTACAATACAAGACAATTAATAAAAATTAATATAATTAATAAAAATTAATATTAATGAAAATGAATACTGTAGAAACAAATTATATAAGGGACGAAAAATGTAACTTCAAAATATAATAAGGGACCTAAATCGCAACTTACAAAATACCAATCACAAAACTTTATAAGAATTATAGATGAAAACTATTATTTCAAAATTAGTTAAGGGGAAAATATGTAAATATAAAAAATTGCTATAAGAAGAGTCAAAATTGTTATTTGGAAATATAACCTTACTTGAATTTTGTATTAAATGCTTTAATAATTATAATATGATATGATTTTGGTAGTTTTGCCTCTAGAAAATGTAAAATCAAATGAAGAGTGATTTCCTCTCACAAACTCATTTTGGCACAGCCCGTTGCGGCGACGAACACATTAGTGAACCATAAATATAAAATAAAATTTCAATTGAAACAATTATTTATGAAGGATAAGGGTAAAAATAAATTTGACATTGTATCTAGATTCGTACACTACATAAATGACAATTATTTAAGAAATTATAAAATGTAATATTTATAAAAACAAAAACTACAAAAACAAATTATGTATGAGACCAAAAGCGTAACTTAAAAATATAGTAAGGGACCAAATTTATAACTTACAAAATACCAACCATTTAACTTTCAAATTATAAGGATAAAAACTATTAGATCAAAATTAGTTTAAGGTAAAGAATGTAAAAACAAATGAAACTGAGGGGCTGAAAATGAAAAAACAAATGAAAGTGAAAGTAGAAAAAAGAAAGTAAAAGAAAGGTTGGTTACCACTTACACTCTCATGTCCGACGACTTAAAATTAGTTTGGGTAAAAAATATAAAACAAAATGAAACTTAGGAGAGAAAAATGGAAAACATAAATAAGAGGAAACAAAATAACGGCTAATTTGCTTACACCTACATTTTCTCAAATCAAACAGCTAAATTCATTTGAAAATAAACAGTAACTTGTTCTCACAAACCTATTTTGGTATTTAATACATGTATAATAATATTTTTCATAATTAATATTTTTTGTATAAACCCTTATATTTAATTATAATACTATTTTTATAATTAATATTTTTTTAATATGAACATTAAGACACATTAAAAAATCTCATAATAAAAACACAAAAACAAATCCTACGTACATTTCAAAGAATAGGTAATAGCATGCTTTTTGTATCTGACATATGCAGTACTCAAACAATAAATATACATTAAAAAAGCTATCTAACATAAAAAAGTAAATTATATGCCCAGATTAAATGTGCCTTACACGATTTGTCAGCATCAATTATTTCTACATTCCATAATTGTGTTTATTCACCAAACATGCTTTTTAGTTTTTACATAATTATCTATCTACTCATATGTCATACTTTCATATCTTTTTTATTTAAACAATTGCTTTTAATTCCATACTAATAATAATAATAAATCTATCCAATATATTCACATTATAGATTATACTTCTAGTTTTTTCTAAACTACAACTTCACACGTTGATTTTTTTATTTTTCAATTATGACAAGTAATATAATTTATATATATACTAATTTAGAACTACATGGTGAACAGGACTTTGATCTCATTGGCTGTTTCTTTTTTTATTTTTTTGATATGCCTGTAATTTTCTTTTGTTTAATGGTCTGCCCCTTTCGTGTCCTTCGTTTGGGAGCCCTCCTGTACACGTGGTGCCGTCGGAATCTGCTCCACTCCTCATCCTTCCACGTTTTCTTCACCGCTTTCTCTATCCCTTCTCAAAGAATAATCATCGCCTCCCCCGTCCAAGGACGGAGAGAGTATTGTCGCCGGCAGCAGTCACGTCCATGTAAGTTTCTGATTTCTTGCACGATTTACGTTCTAATCAACTGTTCGTATTTCTATTTGGGTTCGATTTTAAGAATATCAACGTCTGCTGTGTTGGTGGTGTCTGATTTTGGGTGTTGCGTGTTTTGATGGTTGACGTCCAATTTTATCCGTACTCATTATCCATCGCCTTATTCTTCCATCGACTTCACCTCTACTCGCCCTATTCATCCATCGACTTCACTTCCGTGTATAACAACCCTAAATTCGATCAATCATCGTCTCCGGTTGATACGTGTTCTGTTTTAGGGCTTTTCAAGAGGAACCCGGGTAAGTATTTACCGACGAAGTGAGCAGGAGGGAAAGCATTTACCGATGACATACCAACTGCAAGAGAGGAGGTGGGGCCACTTCAGAATCGTCGTCGACGGTGAAAAACTCATGGTCTCTCTCTCTCTCTCTGTGTCGCTTACTCTCTCTCTCTACATGGATTTTGTTTCTTTTTCTTTTCTTCTCGCAGACAACCATCTCTAAATTTAATTTGTTTGTAAAAAGGATTGTAGGGATCCAGAGGGAAGATGGACTGCGTTTCAGAGGGAAGATCGACTACGACAGGAGCGAAAAACAACTGAATGAAGGTCGACAATCCATGAGGTTCGTTTTCAATGTTTTTTTTTTTTTTTTGGATTTCAAGAGTCCTAAAACCCTAATATTCAACAAATTATCAAGAGAAACAAAAGAAATCAGATGCAAAGCCGTGAACCCAATTTTTAGCGATACAAACTCAAAAGTCAAAAGGCAACATTGTCATCTTTTTTTGTCAAAGGAGTAGAATAAGCTAAAAAATATTTGAATACCATTCCAGACGAAATAAAGAATTTCAAAGTTTTTGTCTCCCTTATAAACTGTTAGTCCAGTAAAAAAATCCAAAAAGATGAGGCAAATGGGGAAAAGATGTCTGATCTGAAATTCATTCCTGTTTTTTTTAAGATATAGTTATCCACTCCTGCTCACAGACAAAAAAAAAATGAGGACTCAAGAACTCGAGGAGCTGCTTCATGTGGTCGGATACTTCCTTCAAAAGGGGTAATATAGTCGATTATCAACTATAAGTTTTTATATTATGTGTATAAATTATAATACTTTTTTTTCTTTGATTACAGATTTGAGGAAATGTCAACAAACAATTACGTTGAAAGCATGTAGCTTTATTATTCTTCAGTTTAGTTACTTCAGGGGTATATTTGTCAACTTTTGCCAACAAATTATTTTCCAATAGTTTTGCTGACCTTTATAAACCATAAACTGAAGTTGATGGTTGGTTTTTGAGTTTTGTGAAGGTCAGAACTCCCCCTATTGAAACCGGAATTGATAATCGATATCAGCGTTCAAGGTTGGGCCTTCATATTTTCAAGGTCTCTTGGCATCTTCTTTTAGTTTTAAATTCCAACCACTATTATTGTTAGTTAACATATCTGTTGTTATATTTTTTTGCAGCCCAGATGCATCCTAATATAATACACATGCCTTTGTTTGTTGCAAATCTGAAAATGGTTAAAATGTTAAATACATGTAACTAACAAAGCTTATGTTTTTTGTTTTTCAGATTTGGCCACTTCCCACCCTTCTTCACTGATTCTAATCCATCACTACACTCTGTGTTTTGAATCCTGGTGTAAAATCTTCCATGTCTGTTATATCTTCTATTAGAGTTAGTTGTTGGTGTATGTTTCAATATGTTACCATCTTCTATCAGCACGAAATTACACAGAAAAACAACAAAAAACCACCGGTTAGTAATTCTTATTAGTTTCTTATGTTGATTAGTTTTTTTATATGTTGATAAAAGCAATGTGGTTTTATATAATTCTGACTATTTTCTATTCCCAAAAAGCTATGAAAAAAAGAGTTTCCGGTTTCGTTTTTCACAATATATTATTCAATATATAACTTAAATGGTGAAAAGGGTTAAAAAGTTTGACTTTGGTTAGTTGTTGGTAGCTTCCTCTACCTCAAAGAAATTGAAATTCGGTAGATAGTATCAATTAGGCTACAAAAAAAGGTGCAAAGTGTAAGAAGTGCAACTCTATTTCCATATCTAGATTTTTTTCACATTTCCTTATTGATTCTTGATTAAAGTGTCTGTCCCTATGTAATCTCCCAGAAGTGACAAAATGGTCTAAACCAATCTTTTATATAGGTGTTTTCTGATTTGGCTATGTTACTTGCTGAGCTGGGTGTGTTGCTTAGTTTTCCTGATGTGGCAGCAGATGTTTTAGAGGAATGTGCAAAGCTTGGTGCAGTTGAATCAGTCAAGGTAGCATTGACTTTTTAATTTTTTTTTTCTAATGTTTATTTTAGTTACTAACATAAGCACTGTACTTTATTACCCTTATGTAAATTATTATATATTAGTATGGTTGTTTTTGTATTGTAGGTTTGTGAAAAACATCCACAAAGGTTAGTTTTGGTAAGATTTAAGAGCAAGCAAGATGCACGAAAGTTTATTGAATTCATGAATCGAAGATGGTAGTTTTTTTATTTTATAAATAATGTGTGTATTTGGTTTTGAGTGTTTTTTTTTTTCATAGGCATTGTACTTTCAATATCTTTCCTACTATAGCATTGCACTTTTATTTTGGCATGCTTTGGTCAGGTTGGGCTTAGGGATGGACATTGCTTTAATGTTCACTCTAATTTGATTTTGCAGAAGTTGAACTGTGAGAATAAAGCTATTTTTTAATTAAAAATAAAGATTTTAAGAGTTTTTCCAACAAAACATTTTAGATTTTATTTTAAACAGAAAACTTCAAATTAAAAAATAATTTCAAACAACTTTTGGTTTTTAGTTTTTAAATAATTGTATATATTTATAAACTAACAATTACTTTTACTAAACATTTCGTATAAATAAAAGTTTCTCCTTTAACTACCAACTTTCAACCTTTAGCCTAGTTTTATGCCCAAAATATATAAAAAAAAAAATACTACAATACAATGACAATTAAATCCATAATAAGATACAATGCATTCTAAAATTTAATCAGTTTACTATTTAATAAAAAAAAATGGATCAATAATTCTTCATGATTCCCCACTAAATAGAGTGGTGGTTTACATGTAGCTTCATTACACCTAATAATTCCACAAAGAACCAAAAATCCTAACTAAATATAAAACTTAAAAAAAAAAATATCAGCCACGTAATTCCCCCCACTTGTACCGTACAACCCAAATGATAATCTTGTTTTCGGATCGAATCCGAAAAAGAAAGCCGATCCGGAAGCATAAAGTGAGAATGTTTTGGGTGGGGAGTAACTTTTGAAGATGACACAAATCCACGTCACATCTGGGCCCAATCGGGTCGGAGGACATATAAAGAGAATATGAATGTTGATAAGGACATGGGCCCACTTTCTGACCCGATAATGTTATATGGACTATCCGTTTCGATGTAACCGGGTCACCATAAAAACACAGCCGCCATAATTGCTGCAATCGCCGAATAAATGTAGGTGTACAACGGCGGAGCTCCGTCAGTTTCCATTGCATCTGCTCCTTCGTATACCATTCCGGTGCTAATCTCCGGCGTCGCTGGAGTCGCCGGAGTTTCTTGCCCCTCCGTTGATTTCTTGCTGTACACAAAAGGTTAATTTTTTATCAGTTAGAAAACTTTTTCTTGAAGGTACAACTTTTTATGCACAGTGTACAACACTTAACGTCTATATTTTCTGAAATTTGTCGTATTCTTCTGAAGTTACCGTTGAATGTAACGGAAAATGAGCCGTTACCGGCGTAAATATCTAGATATAAGATTACCATTGTCTATTCCAAATGACGTTATTACCCTTCTGTGAGAAAATATCGGGTTTGACTTTTATAACGTTAAAGTTATCGTGTAGGCAACTTAAAGTTGGCCATTGGCTTGGCTGTGAGGGCAAAAACGTCTAACAAGATTTGATTTTTTCTAGTGCTAAAACAAATAAAATATACTTCAATATATTTCATTAAAACATTTTAATGTAAATATCTAATTCGATTATTCAATTATTTACAATAATCTTCTTCTTTTAGAAGATATTATATCTAAAATATTATCAAAACCTAGAAACTAAAATTATTTTATATTTATATTGAAGTATTAGTATTATAATTAAATAAATTCTTACACATATAATTATATAATATAAAAAACTTTGATCAATAAATAAATTAATCAATTTAGGTTGCTAATTTTTTTGTATTTTACCATTTTTAATACTAGAATCGTAATTGTTTCCAAATGACCGTTGAACTACCGAATAAAACATCAACGTCTCACAACGACAGGCTTTTTCACGTGTTATTAAGAGAGAACGTGTGGTAAATATGAAGAAGTTGGAGGGTGTTTTATGTAAATTCACCTGGTGGTCGGAGGTGGGCAGAAAGTGACCTGGTAGTCGGCGTCGATACAGGTGAAGGTACTGGTTTTGTCATCGTAAGCATAGCTGTAAGCGCGTGGACAGGCTGTCTTGAACAGCTGTGAATAAGAAGATGGTTTACAAGTATCAGGTGCACCATACGCGCCGCTGCAGCAATCCTCTGGTTTCCCAAAGGCCTCACACGCGCTTTTACACGCGACACCTTCTCCGTCACTGTTCATCACCTTCAACGGTGACGGACACGCGCCGTTTAGGTCCACCATACACCCGGTGTAAGTGCAATTCCGTCCAGATCCACCGCTCGGAGCCACCAGCATCGGGAGGTTATATCCATCAACCAAACTGACATCGAAAAAATCCATTCCACCGTCGCCATCGAGAGTAAATTCAGCTAAGGTGGCGGGAGGAGTAGCGCCGGCACCAGCGCATTCTAGTTTTCCAGATCCGCAATCTCCGGTGCCGCAGGTGAATTTACCGTCTGAATCTTCGGAACAGTGTGTTCGTCCCCAAAACCGACCACCCCAAGACGCCGGCGCGTTGAGTACCTTCGATTCCCCTTTTTGAAGAGCGAAACCTGTAGGCTCAAGAGGTGCAATCCCAGCGTTCGATAAAATGCCTGGCCAAACTGTTTGATCACACTTGTTCACAAATGTAAACGTCGCCGACGAAATTACTCCTACAATTAGCCAAAAGCTTGAACTCAAAACCACTATTCAATTGGAAATTAGAAAATAAAACAAAAATTCGTTGAGCAATAGAAGAGAGTAGCAGAGATTCAAAGTATTAATTGTTACCTTGTATGGAGAATTGTGAGATAGCGAGTATTATAAGACAGATCGATGGATATAATTTAGCCATTGTTGGAAGGTAGAAAATAGATTAATTGAAGCGCCACAGTCTCCAAGGATTGAAAATGGAGAGTTTGTTATCGGTAAGGCGGTCGGAGATTATATATATAGAGAGAGATGAGGGTGGTCAGTGGCGGTGGCTAGAAATGGCTGTGCTTAATAGAGGGTCCCTTTTACTTGCCGTTTCTATCGTAAACTAACAGTAGATTTGTTAGATATTTAAACTAACAGTAGATTTGTTAGATATTTATCAATAATAATAATAATAATAATAATAATAATAATATGAGAAAACTAACAAAAAATCTTAATTATTTTTCACTAGCCAAAATATTGTAATTAGCCAAGGATAGCATAGACCATCTAATTCGTCTATGGTGTTGTGAAGTGTCTTTTGTTTGGTGGTTGAATATAAATAAATAAATAAATAAATCGATTTTGTAAAGGAAACTGTAGGTGATTTACTCATTTATGGGAATGTGGGATGCTCTTTAGTAAAATACAGTTTCTTGCCACGAAAAACATAATCGTAGCCGAGGAAAAAACTTTTACCATTATTAACTAATTATCCAAAAAAAAAAAAAAAAAAACTAATTATCCGACGAATACAATTATTTGCATCAAACAATTAAACAGTCTTTCGACAAAACGATTATGCACTACACTAGTTGGACTCAGAAAATAGTTGCATCAAGCATTCTAAAATCATTTAATTCCAGGAGCATGAAACCCAAAGTATCCAAGCAATAGCTAATAAATATCAATATAGGTTCCAAGCAGCATATAAAAAGCAATTCATTGTCTATAAGGCGTCTCAAATATCAAATATTACCATGTAATTCTTAAAAAGATCATTAATCTATTTACTAGTATGTATTTCTCACAGATCACATATCAACAAATATAATAGGTATAAATATTTCAGGAATCACTTTCCTTTATAAGCTCCGACTGACTGTACACACCTCATCATTTCCCTTTTATATAAACCTCTTTTCTAAAAAGGTTTGTAAAATATTTCGTTCTAAAATAGTCTCTATAAAACACTTTTCTAAAACGGTTTGTAACTTTTTTCTTTTGTATAAAAACATTTTCCAAATTTTTTGTAAAAAATCTTAGATCCTTAGTTTGAGTGTGTAATCACACCAGTGTTCAACCAAATCCGTCAAACCAATGCTCTGTACCAACTTGTAACGTCCCAATTTCCATAACAAAATTTTCATTTATAAATTAGTATACCGATAATACTTATACCCAACAGTATTATAAAAATCCCTTTTTATTTAATCATTGTCAAAACATAGCTTAACTATTCAATCAAGAATATAAAAAGAACATGCGGAAAACTAAAACATGATGTTGATGCGTGTGTACGGTCAAGTCTTAATCTTCTCCCGGTCTGAAGAAGTACCTAAAATTATTTGTAATCAACTAGGTAAGCACGAAGCTTAGTAAGTTCCCAAAATACCATATACCACAATATATATACATGCATACAAATAATGGTTACGACCTTTCGTCATTCTACCAATATCATGTGTATCTAGACTCACGTGATGTCGTCGTTCCATCATCAACACGAGTCTATAGGCTCATGACCATCGTTGTTCTACCCTCAACTCCTCTTACAGACATATAACTAAACTAACAAGTATTCCTATAATAATGTGTGTCTAGACTCAAAATCTGTCGTCGTTCCATTGCCAACACGAGTCTATAGGCTCACGATCGTTGTCATTCTGTCGTCAACTCTTCATACGTACAAATGAACGAATCATATAACCAAACAACCAATCATACAAAGACTATACTAGTCCGCGCTTATAACTCTACTCTAGCATTTCTTATATTCTATTATACATTGATGTGTGTGTGTGTGTGTGTGTGTGTGTGTGTGTGTGTGTGTGTGTGTGTATATATATATATATATATATATATATATATATATATATATATATTGTAACACATAGTATAGTGAGATAGCTCACCTGGACAATTATTCAGGCGGCTATCAATAATCCAACTGGCGAATAGGTGCGCCAACCACATATTAATGTATAATACTATAACTAATCAATATATAAGGAAATCAGATGATAAAAGCTAAATCCTTCACTAATCCTAATAATATTGAGTGACTATCAAATGAGGTTTAGTCGATCAAGACAGTCGGGAGGCAAGATCATTTTGGCTTATATTTTTCTTGAAATCTAACAGCCAAGCCAATGTGCATATCCTAGATACCACACATGTAAGTAGATCAATCAATATAAGAACTTGGATTAATGATTAATCTAATTGACAGGTTCATAATAACGACAACAAGTATTCTTCCTATCAGTTGTACTTTAGCGAAAGTGTAACTTACCCGATTGACGTACTCTGAATACCCCTCAGTAGAACTTCGACGCTGACTTTTTATCTTTCTAAAACCTCCAATAGTTTGCTACTTATACTATTGAAATTATAGAACGAGAAGTCATATCATGAGGGACATAAATTGTAACGTCCCAAAATTTAAGACCAAAAATTTCATTTTTATAATATTAAAACCATTAACCAAACCGTTTCATAAAACCATAATGAAATCAAAGTATATCAATAATCATCCAGATACATCAGAGTCAAATAACAAGCGGAACAATGTGGTGTGTGCGATGCGATCATCTCGAGCTCTTCCCCTTCGATCCGTAAGTACCTGAAACAGAAACTAAAAACCGTAAGCACGAAGCTTAGTGAGTTCCCCAAAATACATCATACCATACATATCAAACCTACATCGGATCAAGCCCAACAACCATCAGGCCCCACCCGGCATCGAGCCCCGCTCGGAACAGATCTGTCAATAGTATGAGATGGGCCTCGCTTCATCACATTCATCAGGCCTCGCCCGATATACATATAGTCACATAAAACACATGAAATAATCACTACGATAAATAACATACAATATACTCATCAGGTCCCACCTGGCATCGGACCCCGTCCGGTATACATATCACATAACATACATGCAAGAGTCACACAGACAACTAGAATCCTAATCATAATAAATCATGGTCCGGCATTGGTGCCTTCGACGCACCAAGCAAAGTGAGGAAACTGACCTCAAGCTGCCGAATATCTAAAATAAAAGCTCGGACTGCCGATTCGGAAAATCCCCGCGCTAACTAATCAAATAAAACCCAATTAATAAGTTTGGGCCATAAACCAAAGCTATGAATCTCACTCATCAGTCCAACTCCCAGGGTAAAAGACTATTTTACCCTTTGCTCACTTGACCTAATAGCTAAGGCCCAATCCAATAGCTTCAAAAGCCTAAAATCCTAAATGGCACCCAAAGCCCATTATGGCCCAGCCCAAGAAGGCCCAATGTCCAACAATAGCCTAAAGTCCAGAAATGATCCATAGAAGTTAAGCGTCCAAGCCCAAATAAACCAAGCTCACAACTCCATCGGCCCACTGATTAGCGTACGCTCGGCGTACCAGGATCGTACACCTTGCGTACGCGATTGATCCGGAGACGAGGCTCGCACCCAGTACGCTCAGCGTACTCAGGAGTACGCCCGCGTACTGGCATGATTCCAAGTTCTTGATAAAAAGTCTTAATCACTTAAGAACTAAACATCCAATCCACAAACTAACATCATATTAAGGTCCTAAACCATAAATTTGAAGACTTTAAGCCTTTGCATGGCTAAAAAGACCCCAAAGTTCAATTCTAGCATCTTAACTCCATTAAGAAGAACATCAACATTGCATGGTTGAGCTAAACCCATCAAGTTATCATTTTTATGTACAAGGGACCTCAAAAATCCTAGATCTATAATCCTAAGCTGTTGGAGTAGCCCATACTCCCAAACAAGGCTTAAAGGACCCAAAAGTGCACAATTAAAGCCCTAAACTAGATCTAACATAAGGAACTATCAAGTTAGGAGCTTTATACCTCAAATTGCTTGCAAAGTTGATGAAGATCCTGGATCTTCAAGCTCCAAGTCCACCAAATCCTCTCCACCAAGCTTCACTTCCTTCAAGGGGCACAAAAACACCACAAAAATCACACAAAGGCTCACAAACACTTAATGACGATTAGGGTTTCGTTCTTAGGGTTTGGAGAAGTGGAGGTAGACCATAAGATGCACCAAAGGCATCTTAAGTTGTTTAAATGGGCACAAACCCTAAAAAATAGGGGTTTCCCCTGCTTAACATACGCTCAGCGTACTCCTGCGTATGTCCAATGTACGTGGGTGCCTCCGCGTCCATTCTTCGAGCCAGTACACACAACGTACTCATAGAGTACGCTCAATGGACTCGACTAGGGACCAATAATGAAAAGAATTTACAAATAGGGGTTAAAAGGAAAATACCAATAAATTGTGAATGTTACAATTCTCCCCCACTTGAATCAGACTTCGTCCTCGAAGTTCGTTGCCGCAAATAACTATGGGTAATGCTCCTTCATCTCGTCCTCCGGCTTCCACGTCCATTTTGAACCCTTATGGTGCTGCCACTAGACTTTCACCAACTTAACAACCTTGTTCCTCAAGTTTTTTTGTCTTTCAGTCAAGGATCGCCACCAGTCTCTCGATATAATTCAGGCAATCATCCACCTGAATATCCTCCAATGGAACCACCGCAGAATCGTCCACCAAACACTTTTGCAAATGAGACATGAAACGTGCTATGGACCTGACTAAGCTCCTTGGGAATATCCAAGCGATAAGCAACCCGGCCCACCCAGGCTAAAACCCTGAAAGGATCGATGTACCTGGGGCCCAACTTGCCACTCTTCCTAAATCGGATGACACATTTCCAAGGTGATTGTAACATCCCAATGATTAGGTACTTCTAATTTTAACCCTATGTTTGAATAATATTGTATTTTAGCCCTTGGGATTGAAAAAGGATTGCAAAATGGCCCAGAGTGGCAATATGGTAATTTCACCCAAGTGCAGTACGCTAAGCGTACGTTGTGTATGCTAGGCGTCCACCTCGTACGCGGGGCGTACGTGAGATTTATGCAAACCCTAATTTTTAGGGTTTGGCTCATACTTAAACCTCATTATAGCCTCATATCTCATTCTTATGCAGCCTCCCTTTGTGAGAACCGACCCTAAGCAAACCTTAAGTGAAAGAGTGCATTTTTGGAGCCTTTGGAGTGTTTAGAAGTGTTCTCGAAGAAGAAGAGAGTGGTGAAAAGAGCTTGGAGATTGGGAAGCACCTTGGATCTGAGATTTCCTTCTTGATAGCAAGCCCTAATAGGTAAAAAGTTTGCATCTTGATCGCTCCATCTTGTAGATCTAGTCATTTCCTCTTTTAATACACTTTTTGGTCCCAAAATGGCGATTCTTGAGCATGGCATGCTCTCGACCCAATAAGTTGTCCTTTCAGACCTTATGAGGGGTCTTGAGTCATAAAAATGTGGTCTAGAGAGTTATTTTCACTCCATGCAATCTATAGAAGTTCTTAATGCATTAAGATGTTGAAGGTTTGTGTTTTAAGCACTTAATGGACAAAACTTTATGACTCATAAGGATATTTTAGCCTTAGATCTGACTTTGGACGTGAAGATGTGGAGTATTAAGCTCTTAATGGAAAAAGGGTTTAGTAGGGAACGTACGCTTGGCGTACCACGTGGTATGCTACGCGTACGCAGTCAACGCCCCGTAAGTCGGTCAAGCACCGAGTACGCCCCATGTACAGAAGAGTACGCCCAGCGTACTCGGCTTGGTCGACTCGGTCGGGTTGGCTCGACTGGTTGTTAAGTTTGACTTCGACTTTGACTTTCACTAAGGTTTACCAAGTTTGACTTAAGGGTATTTTGAGTATTTTGGGTTGTGTTTGAGAATTGGTTATTTGGTTGGATAGGTGCCGGTTAGAGCTGAGATTCGGAGTCGGGACCTCATCAGCTATTGTTCAAATTGAGACATGAGTTTTCCTTACTATTCTGGTGGGTTAAATGCACCAATGCCAACCCCTTCTGTAGATCTGCCTGCTAGTCTGTTAACACGTTATATGATTATATGTTGATGGATATATGTTATTTGTTATGCGCATGTCGACATGCTATGTTGGGGTTGAGACTGTACTGCTTTGTGTTGTAAGTCAACAGACCAGAGGAATCCAACCGAAAGGCTATGGGCCGGGGCATTCCAACCGGAAGGTTGTGGGATGGGGGTAATCCAACCAGAAGGTTGTGGAAGCGTTACGTATTGGGCATTCCAACCACAAGGTTGTGGGTTGAGCATTCCAACCGTAAGGTTATGGGCTAGGGGTAATCCAACCAGATAGGTTGTGGAACCGTTATCTACTTGATTATATGTTTGTGTGGTGGTACTTTGGGGGAAGCTCACTAATCTTTGGCTTACAGTTTTAGTTTGTTGTTTCAGGTACTTCAGATGATCGCGGGAAGACAAAGGCGTGACCGTACACATCCTCTTGTTTTATGGCTCTATGATTCTGGGATACTCTGATATTGATAAACACTTTGGAAACAATGATTTTGTAAACATTTCATATTTTGGGTTGTTTCGAAAAGTTTAAATTTGTTGTGATTTTTAAGACGTTATAGTGACACCTTCAGGAGAACCATATCCCCAACCTGGAACTCTAGATCTGATCGGCGTTTGTTGGCATAACTCTTCTGCCAACTCTGTGCTGTCTGAAGTCTACCCCGAACCTGTTGAATCAACTCGGTAGTCTTGAGTACCACTTTGATACTCCCCATGACTCTCTGACCGACCTTACCTCTTCATATCGGGGTCATGCACTTCCTCCCATAGAGCATCTCGAAAGGAGGTTGATCGATGTTGGCTTGATAATTATTGTTATATGAAAACTCCGCCAAAGGGAGATACGTATCCCAATTCCCACCGAAATCTAATACACACGCCCAAAGCATGTCCTCCAAGGTCTGGATAGTTCGCTCACTCTATCCATCAGTCTGCGGGTGGAAAGTCGTGCTGAAATGCAGATAAGTACCCAACACCTCATGAAACCTCTTCCAAAACATGGAAGTAAACCGGACATCCCTGTCTAAAACCGCTGAAACCGACACCCCATGTCGTGCCACAACCTCCCTGATGTAAGTGTCAGCCAACTTCTCGGCAGAGATACTCTCCTGAATCGGAATCAAATACGCGTTGTTGGTCAATCGATCCACGATGACCCATATCGAATCCACTCCACGTGCTGTCCGAGGCAACTTCGTGATTGAATCCATGGTAATCTCTTCCCATTTCCAAATGGGAATGTCTAACGGATGCATCTTGTCGTGAGGTCGTTGATGGTCGGCCTTGACTTTCCTGCAAGTCAAGCACCTCTCTACATACCAAGATACATTGCGCTTTATATAGGGCTACTAATAATTAGGACGGAGATCTCTATACATCTTTCTTGCTCCGGGATGGATAGAGAACCTCTACTTGTGCGCCTCCTCCATCAGAACCTGACGCGCACCACTCCAGTAAGGTAATCACACCCTCCAATGGAGATTCAATAACCCCGACTATCATAATCGAAAGAAGCCACCTGACCTACTATGCGCTCACTCTTTAGGTGCTCTTCCTACATAGCCTCAACATGAGCCTGTTGAATCTGCTCCAAGAGTGGAGTAATCATTTTCATCCTCAAACAAATATCCCTGATCGAAGTTGCGTCTGCCTTGCGACTGAGAGCATCAACCACCACACAGGGCTTCCCCGGATGGTAAAAGGATCTCACAATCATAATCCTTCATCACATCCAACCACCGACACTGCCTTATGTTCAGATTCAGCTGATCCATCAAATACCTCAGGCTCTTGTGATCCGTGTAGATAGTACAACGGACCCTATAGAGGTAATGCCACCAAATCTTGATGGCGAACACCACAACCCCCATCTCTAGATCATGTGGAGGGTAGTTCGCCTCATGAGGCTTCAACTACCTCGATGCGTAAGCAATAACACGATCCCTCTGCATCAGAACCACAGCCAAACTCGCGATCGATGCATCACAATAAACTACAAAATCCTTAACACCCTCTGGCAGGGTCAGAATCGGCGGCTCACACAATCTCTGGCTTAGGGTCTCAAAAGCTGCCTACCGCTATCTTAGAGAAATCCTTAATGAATCTCTGACAATATCCTGCCAATCCAAGGAAACTACGAATCTTAGATGAAGACCTCGAAACCTCCCACCTCATCACCGCCTCAACCTTGGCCGGATTGACCAAAATACCGTTCTGGTTGACAAGGCTCCCAAGAAACTGTAACTTACGCAACCAAAACTCACACTTTGAGAACTTCGCATACAGTCTATCCCTCCTCAGACTCTTAAATACCTCCCTCAGATGCTCCTCATGCAACTCTTGGGTTTTGGAATAGACAAGTATGTCATCAATAAACACAATCACAAACCGATGCACCCTGAAGCTAGTTAAATAAATCATCGATCCTAGGGAATGGATAACGGTTCTGTACCATTAGCTTATTCAGCTCGCGGTAGTCGATACACATCCGATGTGACCCATCCTTCTTCTACACAAACAGGATCGACGCTTCCCATGGCGAACTACTCGGCCGCTTGAACCCTTTGTCTAACAGTTCCTGCATCTATGTAGACAACTCCTGCATCTCTGGAGGTGCTAACCGATAAGGTGATTTGACAATCGGAGCGACAATCGGGAACCAGGTCAATTCGAAACTCCACTTGCCTCTCCCGAGGTACTCCAGGAAAATCATCAGGGAACACATCCGGATATTCTCGAACGACCGACACATCATCCACAGTCTCCTTACCCTTCTCCCGGGTATCCATAACATAAGTGACAAATACAGAACAACCCTGCTGAAGATAACGTCTGGCCCTAGCTGCTAAACATAAAATCGGCCCTCGTTGAACACCCTCTCCCTAAACTACCAACTCTCCCCTACTTAGGGTCAGGATACGTACCAATTGTTGCTCGCAGTCAATCATTGCCCCACTGGGGCTCAACTAATCCATCCCCACAATAACCTTGCTCTCACGCAGGGGAATAGGAACCAAATCAATTGGATACCGCTCGTCGAATAACTCCAATACACGACCTCGATGAACCCTAGATACTTGCACATGACGATCGTCAGCAATCTTGACCTCTAATGGACAATCCAACTCCCCTGAAGCATCGACAAACCTCTTTTTGAGCGTAAGAGATACAAAAGATCGGGTAGCCCCCGAATCAAACAATACCAGGACAGAGATATCGTTCAAAAGGAACGATCCTAAAACAAAACACACATATATAAGCATAAAAATCAACATAAATAAATAGATAAAGAGAAAATACGTACCCGTCACCACATCAAGTACTACACGAGCCTCCTCAACTGTTAGCTGAAAAGCCCTGCTCCTCGCAACAGGCGCATCCGCCTTGCCCTGTCAGCCATCAGTAATCCGAAAGGTCGCTAGAGCGGGTGCTACCATTAGTCCCGCTGCTGCTAAACTCGGGAAATTAGCCTTCTTATGGCCCCTCTGATTGAAATGAAAGCAAATCATATCAGATATCCGGGTGGTGGTGGTGGTGGCAGTGTAATCCCTGCTGATATGACCAGTCATTCCACACTTGAAGCAGCCAGAACCACCTACACGACACGCCCCCTCGTGCACCTTGTCGCACTTGCGGTAACGGCCTTGACCCTGATGGCCTTTCGATCTTGAGTCAAAAAGCTTGGGCCTCTTGCCTGAACCCTGAACCTGATCCAATTTCCTCTTCCTCTCCATCTCCAAGTTAATATCCCTCTCTCTGGCTCTCGCAATCATAACCTCCAGTATCTTGCAACTGCACCGACTCACAAACTGTCGGATATCACTCCTCAATATCTCATGGTATCCCGCCTTCTTCATCTTCTCATCCGCCACATACTGCAGAACCAGCAACGCCCTCTCGCGGAACTTAGTGGTGATCTCATCCATCGTCTCAGTAGTCTGGCGGAGGTCCTAAAACACTCTCTCCAACCACTGCACTTCAATCACCGGTGAAAACTCAGCTCGAAATCTCAACACAAAGTCATCCTGAGTCATGGAATCAATTGCCGCCTTCCAGGGCATGTCCAACCTCGTCCCACTAGTCTCGAGCTCTGTCTTTCGTAAGACAGGAAGCAAGTCTGACCTTTTACCCATCAGGACAACTGCTAGTGTGGAAGGCATTGGCGACATCTGCTAACCAACATCTACTCGCGAGCGGTTCCTTCTTCCCGAAGAACTCCGGGTCTCCACAGGCCCGGAACTCACAAAAAGTCAAAGTACGAGCTCCCACCAATGCCAACATCTCAGAACGAAAGGTGCCCAAGCGCTCCTCCACAACCTCCGTAATACCCTCCTTGATCGTACCAAAGATCACAGGAGTCTGCTCAAGTATGATGCTAGTGATCTCAGATGAAACGAACTCCCGCATCTGCTCATCCAACTGTCTGGCTCCAGAGCCTGAACCCGAGCCATCACCGGAACCAACATCGGCACCCCCATATACATTAGTACCTCCTCGAGTGACCACCATACTGAAAATAAACCATATAAACCATCAGAAACATACTCGAAGAATCCCACACTCTACAAGTTTCCTGGTATCGTAGTGGCTTTCCTTGACTCGAGTATTGATCCTCTGCTTTCAGTAGTACGGGCCCATACTACCTTCCACATCTATCTGTACTTTCCTCAAGGTTTGCCTTGAATCCTCAAAGTTACTCCCTTATCCATACATAGAACCCTCAACAAGATAATGCTCCCAGTACCTAATTTCTTCCTAGGTTTTCCTAGGGTAATCCCCATGCTACTCTCCGCCATCAGCTACAGAAGGAACTCCCCCTGACACCCTCTAAACAGCTCATGAATACAATTACATGTCACCGACACCAGATAATTCTTCGAATGAAAGGTCTCACACTACAATGGTTGGACTCAAACAAGAGTTGCACAATAGAGTTAAAACCTAACCTTCTAAACTTATCAAGTCTTAGTAATATGTAACTTCAAATATCCGCTTACTAGCTAGTTGAAGTTACTAAGAACTCCTAAAAGCACAAAGCAAGTAGCATTCAAGCATCAAGTAATCAGAAACAAGCATAACCTAAATTCCACAAGGAGTTGTTGCCCATTGAGTTGAACGGTTTCGACATCGTACTAGAAATGGATTGGCTTAGTGCAAACGATGTCAAGATACTATGAAAAAAGAAGATGATGAGAGTAAACCCACCTGGAAAAGAGGCATTTATGGTGTATGGGGACAAACGTAGAGTAAATTCTGGAATCATTTCCCTGATGAAAGCCAGAAAGTGTCTGTCCAAAGGATGTACATCATACTTGGCATTTGTGATCGATGCAAAGAAGGAAAAGAAAGAGATGCAAAGAATACCAGTGGTGTGTGACTATCCAGAACTCTTTCCCGAAGATCTTCCTGGATTGCCCCCAGATAGACAAGTAAAGTTTCAAATAGAATTGTTGCCAGGATCGACACAAATAGCGAAAGCACCAAACCGATTAGCACCGACAGAGATGAAGGATCTTATGATGCAACTTCAGGATGTGCATAGACTAAAGAGAAATGAATAAGGAAACGGTAAAGAACAAGTATCCATTGCCAAGGATTGACGACCTGTTCGATCAACTGCAAGGTTCAAACTATTTCTCAAATATCGATCTTAGGTCTGGATATCATCAGCTGAAGGGGAGAGAACAAGATACTGAGAAGACCACATTCAGAACAAGATATGGAAACTATGAGTTCTTTGTTATGTCATTTGGACTAACTAATGCTCCAACAACATTTATGGATTTGATGAATAGGGTTTGTAAACCATTTCTCGATAAATCAGTAATAGTGTTCATAGATGACATTCTAATTAACTCGAAGAGCCATCAAGAGCATGGAAAGCACTTGTGAGAAATATTAGAAGTTTTGAAGAAGGATAAGTTGTACGCAAAGTTCTCCAAATGTGATTTTCGGATTCGAGAAGTCCAATTCTTGGGTCATGTGGTTAACTAGGAAGGAATAATGGTTGATCCAGCAAAGATGAAGCCGTGATGAAATGGGAACGACCAAAAACTCCCACTAAGATTCGTAGTTTTCTGGGATTAACTGGATATTACCGAGGGTTTATCCAAGGTTTTTCTTCGATAGCTGCTCCATTAACAGCTTTGAACCATAAAGGAGCTACATATACATGGACTGGGAAACATGAAGAAGCATTCAGGAAATTAAAGAAGAAGTTTTGTGAAGCACCGATTCTTTCTTTACCCGACGGAGTTGAAGACTTTGCAGTCTATAGCGATGCATCTGGAGTTGGGTTAGGTTGTGTTCTGACCCAGAGAGATAAAGTGATAGCATATGCATCTTCTCAATTGAAAGAGCACGAGAAGAACCACCCCACTCATGATCTGGAGTTAGCAGCAGTAGTATTTACATTAAAGATATGGAGGCATTATCTTTATGGAACAAAGTGAAAACTCTTCACTGATCATAAAAGCCTCCAGTATCTCTTTAATCAAAATGAATTGAATATGAGACAACGACACTAGATAAAATTACTACAGGATTACGAATGTGAGATACTTTACCACCCTGGTAATGCAAATTTCATAGCTGATGCTCCAAGTCGAAAGGTAAACTTTGAAAGAAAAAGGCCAAGAGCGTTAAGAATAGATGTTGTCTCAACAATTATGGAAAGCATCAAGAAAGCTGAGGAAGAATCTTTGGAGAAAAATGACCAAAAGGAAGAACGTTTAGGCAAAACGTTGGTGCTCGGTACAAATAGTAAAGGATTGAAGGTATTCCAAAATAGGATTTGGGTTCCTAAGATGGGAGGAATAAGGGGTCTTCTAATGGAAGAAGCTCACAAGACCCTGTACTCGATTCATCCCGACAGAACTAAGATGTATAGGGATCTGAAACCTTACTACCGGTGGCCGACGATGAAGCTCGATGTTGCAAAGTATGTGGCAGAGTGTGTAACATGTGCGAGAGTTAAAGCACAACATCAGAAACCATATGGGAGTTTAGAACATTTACCTGTACCCATGGGTAAATGGGAAGAAATCACCACATATTTTGTGACTAAACTACCTAGAACGAAGAACGGCCACGACATGATTTTGGAAGTCGTGGATTGGTTCACAAAGAGTGAACACTTCATAGCAACCAATGAGAGATGGTCTATGGATAAGCTTGCAAATGCTTACATGAAGGAGATAGTAAGACTTCACAGTGTTCCCTTAACGTTTGTATCAGATCGTGACAGTCAGTTCACATCAAGATTTTGGAAGAGTCTACAAGAGGAAATGAGTACAAAGTTGTCTTTAAGTACAACCTACCATCCGCAGATTGATAGTGAGAGAGAAAGGAAAATTCAAACACTGGAAGATATGTTAAGAGCATGTATGCTAGAATTTCAAGGTAACTGGGATGAGCATTTACCCCTGGTAGAGTTTTCCTACAACAATAGTTATTATTCAAGCATTAAGATGGCACCTTATAAATCCTTATACAAATAGAAGTTTCGTACACCGTCTTGTTGGCTTGAGGCCGGAGAAAAGCAGTGTATGGGTCCCGAGATAGTCCATCAGACTACTGAAAAGCTAAAGGTGATTAGAGAAAGGAAGTTAGCAGCTCAAGATCGCCAAAAGAGTTATGTTGACAAGAAGCGACGACCAATGACATTCAAAGTTGGAGATTCGGTATTGCTCAAAGTCTCATCGTGGAAGGGACTTATAAGATTTGGAAAAAGAGGAAAGTTAAGTCCAAGATTTATTGGGCCATTCAAGGTTCTTCAGAGGATTGGGAACCAAACTTACAAGCTGGAATTGCTGGAAGAACTGGATGGTATACATAACACTTTCTATGTGTGTTATTTGATGAAGTTTACGGGAGAAGTTCCCGATATAATTCCACTTTCGGAGTTAAAGATGGGTGAAGATAAGAGGTTAATCGAAGAGCATAAAGAGATTGTTGACCGTAATACAAAGAAATTATGACACAAGATGGTCGAATTAGTGCTTGTGTGATGGAAACATTCGAATGGGCCGAATCTCACCTGGGAGACAGAGAGTGACATGATGAGTCGCTATCCACATTTGTTTGATAATGCATGATTCCAGGACGGAATCATCCTAAGGAGGAGAGAATTGTAACGCCCGCATTTCTAGCTAAGCGTTATTATTTTGATGTAATAGTTAAGGTCAACAATTGTAACCTATTTTATGTAATGAAGAAGAATTATTTGAGTATTATGTGATTTTTGTGCGATATACGTGCTTATAACGGTATAATAAAATAATAATAAAAATATGTGTCAAAAATAAAATGAAAATTTGACCCAATATCTTTAAATAAAGTTGAAGTAGTCGTGACAAGGATTCTGCGGATACAACGAACGCTGAAATCCGACTTATAACGGAGAAGTTATGACCCGTTGAAGTTTCACGACTAAACTAACACGACACCGCATATCGTAAAAGGTGAATTGTTGATAAACTACTTTTTAGCCTTAGCGATCTAAACAAAAGTCGTAGTAGACATTAAACTGAGAGCATGCATATAGGGAACGTCAAAATATGACTTCGTTAGAGGAAATTATGATTTTTCTAAGATTTAGCATAGCAGTATACAACTCGGAAATCGAATTTTAGATCAATCGATTATTAGCCGACACAATCTAAACGACAATTGAAGATCTCATCAATAGTATCTCAACGATATAAAGACAGTCGAAAACGGACGTCAGATGACAAAGTTACGAATTTTTAACGGAATTTAACTAGCTAATCCTGTTAAAATAGAACTTTAAAAATAATGTCAAAATTAGCCGACGGAGTCTAAATGAATGTTGTAGATCGCATCGCTATCTACGCGTGGATATAAAGAATGTCAAAAAGGAAGCTGGTATGCGAAAGTTACGGATTTTAGAAGATAATTAATTTTTGGACTAAACCAGCGAGTGACACTTGGCACGATCTGAGCCACTACTTCTTCCCCACGACATGGAACGAGATTGCAACACTTGGCCAGATTACGCCCAACGTAGCTTGCAGTACGCCCATCGTACTCTTTGCGTACGCGCTGCATATGCAACTTTCACAGCCTATAAATAGAAGGTGTTCTTCACTCTTTCTCTCACATCTTTCTAACCCATTCTCTCTTAAACACCCCCAAACCCTCTAAGACTTTCCCTAGCACCTCCTAGGTGTTAGTAGTGAGTATCGGAGCGCCGGAAGGCCCCGAGAAGAAGAGTGTTAGAGCAAAGTTCTATTAGGATCGTTAGATTCTATGCAAGCAAACAATTATGAAAGTAATTAAGAACACGAGTATGGCTTTGAATATGTCGTATGATTAATGCTTCAACACCTCAGAAGAGCTCGATAAAGAACTTCAATTGTAGAGGTGTTTTAGGGTTACAAATAATCAACGTGATAATCGACTTCGTATAATGCATACATGCATGCATATATATAGTATAACCCTACCAGCTAATCTAGATAAGCACGGATGGACAGGCCCAATCCAGATACAAAACGTAAGGCCCAAGACGCAACACAAATGGACTCAACAATCTCCCCCTTTGCGTCTTTGGAGCCGGAACCTCAATTCTGTTTAACAACAGAAGTCTTCTTCATAGTTTTAAACACCTTCGGTATAACGGCTAAAAGATGGTAGCGAAATGTAATGTACCACCGAAGCATGTCTTTAAAATTCTTCTTGTCAGCCTCTGAATTCTACTTGCACCGATGTATTATGTTGATGATGTGCTCCAAGCAGTCTGTGGAAAATAAGTGCTTATCAACCAGATCAAACAAAAATCTGTGAGCTTCGCCTTTGGTAAACATCACAGTGAGATGTGTTGAATTTATTTGGCCCATCTTCATCTTGTTCACATCCACTGGCTTTGGTGTAGGCTTGACTGTTGGCTTCTTGTTCATGACCTTTGCTATCTCCTGATCCATAGCAGCAACTTCATGGATGTAGGAGGCTAACATTCTCTTCAAATGTTCTAGAATGGGCTCATATTCCTTAGGATTAGTGAGCAAAATGTTATATAGCATAATCCAATCATGAGGATTGAGATTAGGAAGGTCTGCTAGAGAGATAGTCGACACCGTGTTTGCAGTACCACGAGTGATCTTGAAATGGACATTGATAAATCTCCCAGCAGGTGAAGGTTTCAGTACCTTGACTGTAATGATCTTCTGGGCACTCCAAGTCAAGTACTGCGGTTGCCCATACTTCAAATAGAAGTCAATCAGTTCACGTTTAACCTTCGGATGAGGAAAAGGAACCTCAGCAGTCGAATCAAAGCAATGGAACGTGAATGCTTTTCTTGTAATTGGCATGTCGAACTGCGAGTCCTTAGAGTTATCACAGTCAAATGAAGCAACAGGTTCCAACCAATAAATACTTGGAAATTCTATCGCCTGATTGACAAGTGTCTCTTTCGTCCACAAGGGAAACAAGGCCTTTTTACAATTCAAGGTTTCTTCTACTTCCTTGTTTCTCCTTTCCCTCTCCTCTGCTTCCTTAGCAACTTTCAAATTTTCATCCAGCTCTCGGTCTCTCTTCTTTCTCTGGAGAGCTTCAGCAATTGTTTCTTCTACATCACTTTCACTATCATCATTGATCTCCTTTCGCTTCATTTGTGAACCAGAACCTGAAGCTACATTATCCTTCAGTTCGGTTGAGACTTTCAGTTGAGCACCTTCTGTCTTTACAATTACTCTCGGTTGAACAACACGAGCACCTTCTCCCCCTTGTTTCGGAGGTACGAACCTCTCAGAAACACCCTTCATTTCATGGAGCATTGCAAGGGCAGGAAGCAATTTGGTTGTTAGATGATTTCTGATGGTGAGAGTTAGAATGGGATCATGAGCACCAAGGAGATTGGTCAACATGTTCTTTACATCTCCTGCACAGCTTTGAAATACAGCCCGTTCTGTCTTTAATAAAGAAATCTCTTTTTCAGCTTGGGCTAGCTGCACCTTCTGGACTTCAATAGTAGACGCTTGTTTGGCAAGATCTGCCTTCAGAGCACTTTCGGTTGCCAGGTCAGCGTGAAGAGAGGCAAAACGAGAATTCACTGAACTCAAAAAGGAAGTGTTCTTGGTTTGGATAGATGAACGCACAGCGTCAAACTTAGTGCTCTCTTCCTGAAGGGACTTAGAAAAGGAGTCCACAGAGGCTTGTACTTTTGCTGCACTTGTATCAGCATGAACTTTCAATGATTCAAGAAAAATCTGAGTTGTGTGAACAATCTCAGTAACATCATCTGTTGCCTTTTTGCAGGAAGAAGTAGACGCATCAATGGATTTAGTTGATTTTTCAATTGACGATGTGTATTGTTCTATGGCAGTTTCCAGGAAAGCTTTGAGAACCACACCACTATAAGCCTTGCTGTCTTCAAGCAAACGATCCAGCTTTTCATGAATACCCTGCAAGTGTTGGCTGTTGATAGGAGCATCATGATCTTCATCAGTGGGAAGCCGGTATGGACTGAAGTATGTAGAGTCATACTCATCATTCTCTCCACCGAGAGTGGCACCAGAATCGGTTGAGTTGGTAGGTGAAAGAGGTTTAGTGATGACTGGTGTTTCTGTTACAGTAGTTTCCCCCGCATCAGATACATTGACTTCTAATGTTGGGTCAGGAATAGTAGTAGTGGTCGATTGAGAAATTATGGGAGGTGGTAATGGAGTTGTGGAAATAGGAATTAAAGTGACTGGTGGTGGGGGTGGTAAAGAAGTGGTTTCTTGAGAAGTGATAGGTGGAGGAACAATAGGAACAGAGATTGGAACAGTCTGTTTCGATGATTGAGGTAGGGTAGGAGTTTTGTCATGAATGGGTTCGGTTGGGGTAGGGGAACGGGGAGGAGTGTTAGCTCTCGGTGTTGCATGACGAACTTCCTCTTCTTCGTCATCCTCTTCATCGTGTTGAGAACTAGGAGGAGTAGGACTCTTGGACCTTCTTGCCATCCTTTTGATTTTCTTGGGCTTGGAAGACTCTTCCTTATCAAACTTGCGCTTCTTCGACTTAGAAGACTTAGACTTTCCCTCTTCAGTTGGCTCTTTCTTTGAAATTCTTTTCCCTCGGTTGTTAGGCTTATCCACAACATCCAGGGCAGCCTGCTGTTCTGGTGATAGAACTCTCGGTCCAGTAGGAGTAAGTTTTTGATAGTCAGCCATGACGTGACTCTCGGCTGTGACACACCGATACATCGACTCAGGAATTGAGCCATTGTGAGGAAACTTGTGTGGATCCGAAATAATGATCTTCTTCGTGTGAAAGGTAGCAATAGACGCAAGCAGAACATCTTTCATAACCGGAATATCTAATGAATTGATCGGCCTTCTCGTAATAAGAGTCCAAAATCTTCCACATGATACTTCAGAATGCCTCGTAGAAGTATTGAGGCTCTGCACCACCTGAGACCAGATAATCGTCCCATAATCAAGATTAATTCCGTTGTAAAGACCATAAAGAAGGGTTAGGAAACCCTTGCTGGTGCCATCTGATCCACCACTTCTTTCTGCCAAACCCTTAATGAGTAGAGTAAGCAAACCATTCCACTGAGATGGCAAACAGGACTTCTTTACTTTGGTAATGGTGGTGAGCACATCCGTATACCCCATCTCGTAGAGCATCGAGAATAATTGAGTCGTCGTGATAAAATCTGGCGAGATGACAGAGGAATCTACGGCAAGATGCACTAATGAACAAAATCTTCCCTTGGAAATAGAAGTCTTTTTATCATTGATTTGAAAGTAGATGCGCTCTTTGTTCTTGTCATATTGCGCAGTAGAATAAACTTGGGATAAAAGCGACATTGGGACAGCTTCAACTTGAGTTAGGGCTAAAACCAACGGTGAGTATTTCAAACATTCAACGACGTGCAACATATATGAATCATACAGAAACGGGTTAAGTTCGATGATCATATTTTGATTTGGCCTGATTGAAAGCAATGTAGACGACGCAGTCTGATCATGAATTGAGGAAGAAGTCGCCATAGTTGATCGAAGAAGGAAGATGGACAGTTGATACTTGCCTTGTAAGTTTGAGAGAATTTGTTGCTGGTAAAAGACGAATAAAATGAGAAACCCTTTATATACCATCGCCAGGAGAGAGAAAAATCATGATGATAATGACGCGATCACTGAAACGTCGCCTGAAAAAGCACGATGTGACAGTGTGGTTACTCCTAGGTATACGTCAGCACGCATGGGTATAGAAACCGTTCAAATTCACGCGCCCAAATCTTATCGTTAATCGTCGTTTGAAATTCTGAGTAACCCCTCTTTTGACTTCAATAGAGAAACAAAGATTGAACCAAATAGTGACCAGAATGTGGGAAAATAAAATTTTCGTGCATTAGAGTGTCAAAACATAAAGAAATAAAGCAAATATGTATGGCATGTGAGTGATGTCTCATTATAAGACAGAAAGCAGAAGATTCCGGGCAAGAATCGCTTCCTTCATAGTCAAGAGAGACTTGAAGTGCTTGTGTGGTTTCCCGAAAAATACGATCAAGTGTTTGTTAATAAACATTGAAAGGCTTCTTTTAATTATCAGGTTTAGGGTAGCTTATCTTCAACCGAATATCGAGTCTTAACATAAGACAGAATATTGGAAGAAGTACTTGTGAGACCGATGTGGTCTGTTGAACAAGTAGGTGGGATATAAGTTGGAGTGACAAATAAAGTAATAGAAATCTCAAAAACAAAATTAAACTGGATCTTTTTGGGAAGAAAAGCCTTGGTTTTAGACAATTTCATAAAAGACCACTCAAAAATAAAAAGAGATTTCATTGGGTAACCAGTAAGTTCTTGAATATAATAATTCACCATCAATTCATTATAGGTGTTGGATTTTGGGTTTCACTCAGCACGTGGTATACGTATCTAAGATCACTAACACAGATTTTGTGCAACCATAAACCTCAGTGGTAAGGACCGAGAGTCTCAAGGGTTACAATAGTGAACCGAAAGTAGATGGAGAATATAAGAAAGATGTCTAGAGAACCGAAAGTACCTTCTGCTATAAAGACGTGACAGACAGAAAAACTCTTAACTCATATGAGAAGAGTAAGGTAGCTCTAGACCGAGTTGATGTTAACAGCCTAATTGGGAAGAAACGATAGGTATAGATCGAATCATTAAGGCCTACTCAAAATCGTAGAGGCTTTGGTCAACATGCAGCAACATGCTTGTAGGGACTCGTAACTAGTTCTCTTATGGAAATAATTGTACCCGCCTTAGCTCCAAATTCAGTTGTACTGGTACTCTTGTGACCTAATTAAAGTAAGAACAAACAAACACACCACACAAACAACACAAACAAACAAAACAAAAAATAAAAAAAAAAACAGAAATAGAAAATATTTTTGGATTTTTGAAATTTTCTGAAAAAGAATAAAAACAGAAAGAGAAAATAAATAAGCATAAACCATATTAAAGACAAGAGAAAGAAAAATGTACATACTTTACAACCGAAACCTTATCTTAAAAGAGTGAAGCGAAATAGACCGAGCGATCGGTTCATTTCGGTTCTTAAAATTTCCAGAGCCGAAATAGACCGAGCGATCGGTTCGGTTCCTTAAATTTCCAGAGCCGAAATAGACCGAGCGGTCGGTTCATTTCGGTTCCTTAAATTTCCAGAGCCGAAATAGACCGAGCGGTCGGTTCATTTTGGTTCCCGAAAATTATGGAGCCGAAATAGACCGAGCGTTCGCTCCATTTCGCCTGTCTAATTTTTAGTGAGAGATTTGAGGATTCGGTACCGACTCTGCTTCCATCATACCCAAGCCTTGTAAGATTTTGTTAAAGAGTGCTTCAGGTAATGCTTTAGTAAATATGTCGGCCAGTTGATCAGTAGATCGAACAAAATACACTTCCACGTTCCCATCTTCTACATGATCTTTGATGAAGTGATATCTAAGTGCAATGTGCTTAGTTTTTGAGTGTTGTACCGGATTGTGACAAATCCTTATTGCACTTTCTGAGTCACAATAGAGAGGAATTTTCTTCATACTCAGCCCATAGTCTCTCAGTTGGCTTTGAATCCAAATTACTTGAGAAGTGCAAGATGCTGCAGCTATATACTCAGCTTCGGCTGTGGATAGTGACACACAGGTTTGTTTCTTGGACTGCCAGCTCACTAGTTTTCCATCAAGAAATTGGCATCCACCGGTAGTGCTCTTTCTGTCCAGACCACATCCTCCTAGATCAGCATCAGAAAAGGCTTGAATGAAGAATCCAGATCTTGCAGGATACCAGAGACCGAGAGATGAGGTTCGCTTCAGATAACGAAAAATGTTCTTCACAGCTACCATGTGAGGTTCTCTTGGATTAGCTTGAAATCTAGCACAATAACAAACAGAAAACATAATGTACGGTCTACTAGCTGTTAGATACATAAGGGACCCTATCATTTGACGATAAAGAGTTATATCAACAGCAGGTTTTTCCAGAGATGGTGTTAACTTAGTGTCAAAAGCCATAGGAACTTTCACTTTTGAGTCTCCTGCCATGCCAAATTTTGTTAGTAGGGTCTTTGTATACGCCTCCTGGTTGATAAAAATACCTTCTGGTCCCTGTCTAATATTCAAACCAAGGAAAAAATTAATTGGACCCATTGCGCTCATTTCAAATTTAGTCTCCATCAACTTCCTGAATTCAGCTGTTAAACTAGGATTCGTGGAGCCGAAGATGATGTCATCGACATAAATCTGAACTATCATAAGATGTTCGCCTTCCTTCTTTCGAAAGAAGGTTGGGTCAACCGAACCTTGCTTAAATTTTGACATTTTCAGAAAGCGAGTTAAAGTTTCATACCAGGCCCTCGGTGCTTGCTTTAATCCATAGACAGCTTTATCTAGCACATAACAATGATCAGGGAATTTCTCGTTTACGAATCCGGGCGGTTGCTCAACATACACTGTTTCTTCTAATTCTCCATTCAAGAAAGCGCATTTGACGTCCATCTGGAAAACTTCGAAGTTTTTATGAGCAGCATATGCCAAGAAGATTCTTACTGATTCCAACCTAGCTACTGGAGCAAAGGTTTCTTCATAATCTATCCCTTCCTCTTGACAATATCCTTTCACCACCAACCGAGCCTTGTTGCGAATGACATTCCCTTCTTTGTCCAATTTATTTCTAAATACCCATTTCAAGCCGACCACAGAAGCATCTTTTGGTGTAGGAATCAACCTCCAAACTCGGTTTCGTTCAAACTCGTGGAGCTCATCCTGCATTGCTTGAACCCAATCAGAATGATCAAGAGCAACATCAACTGTTTTCGGTTCTATCTTGGAGATAAACGAGTTAAACATACAAAATTCCACTTTAGAGAATAATGCTGTTTGTTTCGCTTTCAGTTGAGAACGAGTAAGAACTTTCTCAGAAGATTCACCAATGATCTGTGCTTTGGGATGGTCTTTGGTCCATTTTGCTAACGGAGGATAGTTTGGATCATATGCTGGATCCAGTTCAACATCCACTTCTACTTCAAATTCTGATTGATCGTCATCACCTTCGTCAGTTGTATCTTCTTTCTCCCCCTCGACTGGCGAAGTGTAACCGGTGGCAACATCAGAGTTTGCATTCTCTGTGGGAGTTGGATTCTCCCCCTCAATTGGACTACTATTGGGTGGTTTTGGAGCTGAATTATCCCCTTCGGCTGGATCTTTATGAGTTGGGGAAGGATTTGAATTCTCCCCCTCGAAAGATACTTCAGTTGTTTTTGGTGCTGTTAAACTCTCCCCCTGGAACTTTGAGCCATTGCTTGGAGAGGCATTAGAGGATTGACCACCTTTAGCTTTAGGAGGTTCACTTTCCATTTCTTTGGCAGCTTCATCGATGATCTTTTTGAGATTATCAATTTGGTTGTCTGCTGCTCTCGCCTCTGAGTGTGTCGCTTTCTCTGGTTCATCAAACAACCGAATGTACTCTTCAAACAAGTTGGATATGGAAACCGAGACTTGTCCAGATTCTGGAAATATTTCACCTAAGTCACATTCACTTCTTTGAACTTTCTTCATATAATTATCGTCAAAGGTGACATAATAGGTTTCTTCAATTCGTTTAGAGCGTTTATTCAACACTCTGTATGCTTTTGATGATAGCGAATAACCCAGAAAGATGCCCTCATTGGCTTTGACGTCAAACTTGTTTCGGTTCTCCTTTGAATTGAATATGAAGCACCTTGAACCGAACACATGGAAAAATTTGACGTTGGGCTTTCGGTTTTTTATGATCTTATATGGAGTTATTGAAAATCTCTTGTTAAGCAATGATCGGTTCTGAGTGTAGCACGCGGCTGCAACTGCATCAGCCCAGAAGTATAGAGGAAGAGAGGCGAAACTAAGCATGGTTCTGGCAGCCTCACACAAAGAACGGTTTCGTCTTTCAACAATCCCATTTTGTTGAGGTGTATAAGGGGCCGAAAAATTGTGAGTTATCCCCTTGTCAGCCAGAAAGTTCTCAAACTCGTTATTCTTGAATTCCAGACCGTTGTCACTTCTGATATTCCTCACCGTCTTTCTCAGCTGCACCTCCACTTGCTTGATGAATGTCTTCAACTTGGGAGTTGCATCTGACTTTAGTTTAAGAAAGAAAACCCAGGTGAAACGTGAAAAATCGTCTACAATAACTAGAATGTACTTACTACCACCGATGCTCTCAATAGCAGAAGGTCCACATAAGTCAATATGTAGAAGTTCAAGAGCCTCAACAATCTTCGTATTGATTCGTGTAGGGTGGCTCTTCCTGCTTTGTTTTCCCATTTCACATGCTGCACACAGATGCTCCTTGTCGAACTTGAGAAGAGGGAGTCCTCGAACGTGATCACCAAGCACCAACTTATTGATGTCTTTGAAGTTCAGGTGCGATAATCGCTGATGCCATAACCAGCTATCATCTGTGTTTGCCTTTGACAGCAAACATATAGCTGGTTTCCCTCGTATTGGGTTGAGATTCAAAGGATACATCTCTCCCTTACGTTCAGACTTTAGCAGAACCTTTTTCGATTGCTTTTCAATTATTTCAGAACCCTCATCATCAAAGGAAACTTTCAAACCTGTGCCCACAACTAGTTGCGACACACTAATGAGGTTATGTTGTAATCCTTCCACATAAGCCACTTTGCGAATTGAGAAATCTCCATTGGTTATCATTCCATATCCCTTAATTGTTCCATAAGAATTATTACCATACTTTACACACCCACCATCTTTTAGGGACCGAAACTCCCTCAGCTCTTCCTTCCTTCCTGTCATGTGACGCGAGCAGCCACTGTCTATATACCATTCATCATCGAACTGCTCGTCACTGATTACCTTTTTGATCAATCGTTCGCAGTCATTGATCTTTTCACTAACCGACTTTGCTGCAAAACACTTGTTCTCGGTCAGGTTCGGTTCTTCATTTGTGCTTTCGGTTGATGAACCAGCAGTGACAATTAAACACTTTCCAGCTGAACCCACTTCCTTTGCCACATAAGCCTTTCCATGAGTGGGCTTTCTCACCTCTTCATCTTCAGAATCGGTTGACCAGACTTCAACGCCACCTAACTCATCTTCATCAGCATTCTCCTATACAATCAAGGCATTCATAGAACTGTTAGTCGCCTTCTTTTTCTTGATCTCTTCCAGCTTTCGCATATAATACGCCTCATCGTCTTCACCATCTCTTTTCTCAGCCATTTTCCTTAACATGCAATCTTTGGCAAAATGGTTCTTGCCGTGACAGTGATTGCAGTCGTATCCAGAGTCTCCTGTAAGCTTGCTCTCCTTCTTCTCTTCATCCTTCTGAGAGGAGATTTTCGCTTCATCCTTCACTTTCTCAGAGCTGTAACTTCCCTGCCAGTTTCGGTTCTTGTTGACAGGAAATTTTCTCCGTGCAAACTTCTTCGGATTGGATACCATCATAGCATACTCCTCGTTTGTTAGATCACACTCAGACATATCAGACCCTTCTTCTTCTTCTGCAACACTTTTTCCTTTTGAGACAAGTGCCAGCGATCCCACACCAGAAACTACTTTCGCTTCTCTGGTTACAACACTTTCATGTGACTTAAGTATTCCCACCAGTTTCGCTAGAGAATAAGACTTAAACTGTTCATGAGCTTTTACAGTTGAAACCACAGCCATCCATTCCGGTCTTAGCCCGTTCATGAAAGTTACTTTCTGCTCGATCAACTTCCTCTCTATTCCATGCTTGATCATCTTACTTAGGAGATGATTGAACCGATCGAAAGTCTGTATGAGCTTCTCCTCAGGTTTCTGTTCAAAAACTCCAAATTCTGACAGTAGCAAGGTTTGAATGGAGTGTTCTAGATCTTCATCGGTCGAATAGAGTTCTTTCAACCTATCCCAGATTTCTTTGACCGTCGAGCATGAACCAACCAACCGAAAGGTGTCAGATTGTAAGGCGAATCTGATCATCCTCATGGCCTTCATATTACATAGCAATTTGTCTTTCTCGTCCTGTGGCATCTTGTCTACATCCGCCACCAGCTTGTTGTATTCCTTTTGGGACTTGACAGTTGTGTTCGTTGCTGAGTGAACAAACGGCCCAAGTGTGATAGCTTCCCAGATGAGATAGCCATTATCTTCAGATCCAACCACGTAGTCTTCGAAGTGATGAGCCCATACTTCGTAGTCTTGAGTGTAGAGAATGGGTATTCTGGTTGTAGATCCAATGCTGTTTGAGATGTTGATGGGATTTGTTTGCGAATCTTCATGAGACATGGTGGGCTGTTAGAATCAAACCTGTAAACTTGAGATTAGGGTTTTATCAGAAACAGAGTTACCGTCGATATGAAGAAGACGGCCTCTATTTATACGATAAAAGCGGAAACCCTAAAGAATTCTGAATACAGAAGGAATGTGTATTGATCACACAGTCTCCTGCTCTGATACCAATTGTTAGAACAAAGTTCTATTAGGATCGTTAGATTCTATGCAAGCAAACAATTATGAAAGTAATTAAGAACACGAGTATGGCTTTGAATATGTCGTATGATTAATGCTTCAACACCTCAGAAGAGCTCGATAAAGAACTTCAACTGTAGAGGTGTTTTAGGGTTACAAATAATCAACGTGATAATCGACTTCGTATAATGCATACATGCATGCATATATATAGTATAACCCTACCAGCTAATCTAGATAATCACAGATGGACAGGCCCAATCCAGATACAAAACGTAAGGCCCAAGACGCAACACAAATGGACTCAACAAAGAGCTTTCGGCTGAGAAGTTCTGTCCGCGCAGAGCCCGGTTTCTCACTAAACCCCCCTGTAAGTGAGTTATGCTTACCATACTTTACGTATAACTTATGTTTAAGTTCATTATCCTTATTATGAACCTATAAAAAAAGATTTATCAGTGACTACTAGTCGTTATACTGATTGATCTACTTACGGGGATGATGTCTATTTAGTGAGGTGTTTAAAGTGGGATTTCCAAACAGTATACTTCGTATACCAAACAGACCCTACCTCCAATATGATCCTACCTGATTGTTCCTTACTTGATAGATCATGAAAGTAGACTTTGAGTTAATGATAAATCTAGACTAATAATTAGTCGCAATAAATACTAGACTAAAAATTAGTGATAATAATACTAGGTTTCATCAAAGGAAAAGACAAATGTTAGAAGCGAAGCGCTGCCCGAATTTTTAGTCATCACTTTAACAAGTGAGTGCATAGTTACTTTCATCTTACACATAGATATGAAGTATTTAATATAAATTACTTGATATATGTGCCTATTATTTGTGTTCCTGACATCTATGCTAGATAAACGATTTATACATGTTTTACTCGATTTAAACTGTATATGTATTTTATACCTATAATTATATTGGGTAAAGATGGGTAGATGATATAGATGATGAAAGATGAAATAAATGATGAGAGGCCTTGATGTTAAAGCTGATCCAGTCATCTAGCAGAGTATAGATAATGACCACATACTATTCTAGACAGTCCAGTGGAATGCTGGCATGCTCGCAACCTGTAGATGTTTTTGAACTACGTGTTCACTGGGTGTACTCCATCCCCCTCATGGTTGCCTTACTGAAATATATTGCTGAGGAATCCCCTTAGCATTGTTGACTATCCTGAAGATAATCCTTAGTCTAGGTCGCTTAAATTAGATGTTTTAGGGACATAATGTGAGGACAACGGGAACGGGTAATCGGGTTGAATGATTGATGAAATTAAATAACTTAGTTATTGTGGGTTGAAACCCTATTTGCTCACCAGGATCCCAAGCCTAATCCACTCAGTTTCTTGTATTACACGTAGTGGCATAAGAGCACATGTTTGATGATCGGCTGAGAGATCTGTGGATTATAGGCCGTTAGAATAACACATGTTTGTAAGGCCTGTAATATTTTTGTTTATGCTTATGCTATGTATTGACGATGACATCCCAACGTTTTTAAAATAATTAAAATAAATTTTAAGAAATGCTTTGATAATGCCTTTATCATATTTTTGGGAATAAATTCTGCAATATTATTCTTCAAAAGGATACTCTGATTTTTAAATAAAGCGTAAACAAATCGGTCTTTTTTGGCCGTGAAATTGGGGATGTCACGGTGTTGATAGCTTAGGCCATAGTGTATTAAATATTGATTTGTATAATGGTGTAGACAAAGCATGATTGTGGCATTATCATCTTGGACACATTAACAAGAAACGCATCACCCAACTCCAAAAAGATGGAGTGTTGGAATCATTTGACTTAAGGTCAGATGATGAATGTGAATCTTGTATTTTGTGTAAGATGACAAAATCACCTTTCACTAGATCTTGTGAAAGAGGTGAAGGTTTGTTGGATCTCATACACACATATGTGTGTAGAACTTTCAGATCAACCGCAAGGGATGGCAATAGATTCTACATGACATTTACGGATGATTGTAGCAGATATGGATATATCTATTTAATCAAACATAAATCAGAAACTTTTGAAAAGTTCAAAGAGTTTAAACACGAGGTCGAGAATCAACTAGACACGAAGATAAAGATGCTTTGATCTGATAGAGGTGGAGAGTATCTTAGTATTGAGTTCCATGACTATCTCAGGGAATGTGACATAGTTTCACAACTGACTCCTCCTAGGACACCACAACTTAATGATTTGGCTGATAGGAGAAATCGAAACTTTTCAGACATGGTTCGTTCCATGATTAGTCGACATTCACTTCCTATTTATTTCACGGGGTATGTATTAAAGACTACTTCCCATGTTCTTAATCTTTTCCCTACTAAGAAGGTTGCCAAAACACCTCACGAGATGTGGACAGGGAAAGTTCCCTCGCTAAGCCACATCAAGGTTTGGGGCTGTGAAGCTTTAGTTAGACGAGAGACTCACGACAAGCTAGAACTTAGAAGTGAGAAGTGTATTTTGATTGGTTACCCACATAAGTCTTTTGGATACTTGTTCTACAGACCTAGTGATAATATGGTCTTTATAGCTCGAAGGGGAGTCTTTCGTGAGAGAGAAAAGAGGACAGTGGGAGTGTTATTGATCTGGGTGAAATTCCAAAATCAACCAACGAAGGAACCTTAGAAGACTCTAGCTCTCAACCAGAGAATGAGAATCATATTAAGCCCATTTACGATTCATTACATATTTGTCAATCCATTACAGTTAGCATGCCACCCGAGTTCTATGGTTTCCATATAACATTAGATGGTGGCACAATTATTAGTGATGGCACACTGGTAAATTTGGATGAGTCGACTAACTACAAGGAAACGATGGCAAGCCTTAAGGCTTCCAAATAGAAAGAGGCAATGGACAACGAGATTTAGTCAATGTATGACAATAAAGTTTGAAAATTGGTTGATCATGAAATTGGTTGAAAGACAATAGGTTGTAAATGGATCTTCAAGAAGAAGACCCAGATGGATGGGAAAGTACACACGTTCAAAGCATGACTGGTTGCGAAGGGATTTACTCAAAACTTTGGGGTTGACTATGATGATACTTTTTCACTAGTGGCTAAGATCAAGTCTATTAGGGTAATGCTTGCCATAACTGCCTTTCATGAATATGAAATATGACAAACGGATGTCAAAACTGCTTTCCTTAATGGGAAGTTAGTTATGGATGTTTACATGAGTTAGCTAGAGGGGTTTGTACATGCAAAGCTTCCTAATAGAGTGTGTAAGCTTGAGAAATCCGTTTATGGATTAAAAAAAGCGTCTCACAGTTGGAATCTTTGTTTCCATGAGAAAGTGAAAGAGTTTGATTTCTATAGGAGCGATGATGAGTCCTGCGTGTGTCCCAAAGCTAGTGGGAGTATAGTAACTTTCCTAGTATTGTATGTTGATGGAATAATCCTTATGGGAAACGGCATTCTGACCTTGCAAGAAGTGAAGTCTCAGTTTGGGAAGTGTTTCGCCATGAAGGATCTAGGGAAGTTTCCTATATTCTTAGGATAAGGATTATGAGGGATAGAAAGAAAAGACTTATTGGTCTTAATCAAAGTACTTACTTGGATAAAATACTTAAGCTTTTTAGTATGGAAAATTCCAAGAAAGGGGAATTGCCTATTCAGAGTAATGCCAAGTTGAGTAAGACTCAAAGCCCTAATACAGATGAAGAGATAGCTGATATGAGTTGAGTCCCATATTCTTCGGTTGTAGGATTGATCATGTATGCTATGACATGTAATCACTCTGATGTGTCTTTTGATTTGAACATGGTTAGCTGTTTTCAGGGTAATCATGGTAGAGCTCACTGGACTGCTGTAAAGAACATAGTTAAGTATATGTGAAGGGAAAAGGATATGATTTTAGTCCTTGGAGGCAGTGATACGTTAAGAGTAACTGGATATAGTGACGCCAGCTTTCAGACAGATCGAGAAAACTTTTGTTCTCAGCTAGGATGCGTATTTGTTTTAAATGGTGGAGCAGTGACTTGGAAGAGTTCCAAGCAAGATACGGTGGTGGATTCTACTTTTGAATCATAGTAAATCACAGTGATTAAGGCATCAAAGGAGGCGGCTTGGTTGAAGAACTTCATCAAAGATCTCGGAGCAGTCCACACCATTCAAGATCCATTGGAAATTTACTATGATAATGAAGGCGCATTTGCTTTGGCCAAAGAACCCAAGGATCATGGCAGATCCAAGCATATCAATAGAAAGTACCATTACATCAGACATAGGGTTGAAGAAGGTCATCTTATAGTGAAGAGATTATCCTCAAAAGATAATCCTGCAGATCCTTTCATGAAGGCTCTGAGTAGGGTTAAGCATAACCAACATGCTAGGAGCATAGGCTTGAGAGATGATATTAGTTTTAGTAGTTAGTTGATATTTTGAAACTTTTAACAGAATAAATGTAATTGATTTTGTTGATTTAATAATAGAGATTATTTATGAGTATGGTTTCTTCCTTTTTCAATTATTTATTCTTGTTTTTCGTTTTGCATGTTTTACTTCTTGAATAATTTGATTATTTAAAACTTCACAGTCATTCATACTTTCGGAAGTAAGTAGTGAATCAAGACTGTCATGAATAGATTGTAGATTGTCTATGGATATTGGACATTGCAATGGTTGCTACATTATTCATGAGTACTTAGAAAAGTGAAGATTTTGAGTATTGGATAAACCCACACTCAAAGAATTAATTTATGGAGTATATCACAAGTAATTCTGAGATGATAACATCCTCTATTCTTAAAATGGGGTTATATGAGCTGTAATTTAAAAGTCGGTTGTGCATTAGTGTTACGTAAACGCATCAGTAATATGATGTTATAAAACATAGCGCCATGTATTATTTGGTGAGTAAAATATACAAGCATATGAGTCAAAATTTATTCGTTCCTTTTGCCCTATCAGAAAACGATATTTTAGGCCCTTCGGTGATTTGCTATTGACATTGTAGTGCTGGGCCCAACCAGGACTAAATTGATGTGGTCAATTAGTAGTCTTATGAGGTCATCACAGATCGAGATATTGGGAACAAAATTTGGAGAAAAGATTGATTATAATCCATGTCTCATGTCCATATGATATCTTGTAGAATGAACGTAATGCCCCGAAATTCAAAAAAAAAATTAATTAAAAAAAAATAAGTAACTACTCAATTTCACAATTTACGAAGAACTTAGGTAAACCATTTAACTCAAACATTTATCAGATTATCATCAAAATTTAACATGTGTACAAATCTCCCTTAGATGCGATGCAATCGAGCCGTGCCCTTCCTTTAATATAAGAAAACCTGAAAACATTTAAACCATAAACCGTAAGCACAAAGCTTAGTGACTTTTCCCCAAAGTACCACATATAACAATTATGGGTTATTAGCAACCCTGGAGACTATCCAAAGTCTCAGTGGACAAACAACACACCCGATGAGTTATCAGCAACCCTGGAGACCACCCGAAGTCTCAGTAGGCAAACAAAACGCTCGGTAGGTTATCAACAACCCTGGAGACTACTCGAAGTATCAGTACACACAATAACACATATCACAGTAAAAACAAATAAGACCCAACTGGTAAGCATGTATATACTACCACACAAGCAAGTATAGTGATAAGACTCACCTCAATCTACTGACAGATAATCCCACACACACGTTGCTGATACGAAAAACTCCACACACTGAACATATCCAAAACCATATCTAATTAATAATTAGGGTAGTGATCCATACTCGAGGGTCCAAATCATATTCTCTCTTTCTAAGGGTAAAGACCATTTTACCCTTCCCATTTTAGACCCAACCAAAAGAATCCCAAAGTCCAAAAATGACATAATTCAACTTCTGGGAGTACGCCATGCGTACTGCTTTAGTACGTATTACGTACGAAGTATCCATAGAAAATGGGAAGGCACGAGTTATGCGTTGTGTACCTAAATTTACGTCGTGCATACTCACTTAGGGGCTAAACTTCTTTTTAATGTCTAAACCAAAAGGACATCCTAACTCATAAAGTTCCTGGATTTATGCATTAGCATGGCTTAAAGAAGCTCAAAACCAAACCCTAGGTTCATGGCTTCACAAGGTGGACAATAACTCATGCATGGTTGAACTACAACCATCAAGGTCCAATTTTTATGCACTAAAATCCTCAAAAACATCAAGAAATGCTATCCTAAGATTTGGAGTAGCTTTTACTCACTAGAGTCAAAACCATGGGACCAAAACTTGCCAAAACCTTAAGCTAAACTAGATCTAGTGAAATGAGTGATAAAGATTCGAGCTTTATACATTCTAAGGGTGAGGAATGACCAATGAGTTCAAGATCCTAGAGCTTGAGCTTCACCAAGCTTCAATGGTGGACTTCCTCTTCTTCAAGATGTAACAAAAACATAGAAAAAGCACTCAAGAGGCTTAAAAGTCTTCACAAATGGGACTAGGGTTTCGAGATGATGATTTGGAGAGATAAAGGCTAAGTATGGAGAAAGTTTCCAAAAGTTAAGTTGCTTAAATAGGGCTCACCCTAAAAATTAGGGTTTGCCTTCTGTGTAATTACGTCCAACGTAATTTATGTATGCCCAACGTACTGGGTAAAGTCCCACGATTCATTTAATGAAGTACGCCGTGCGTACTCCCCATGTACGCCCAACGTACTGCTGATTCCTCATTCCCATCCAGACTTCAAACGACCATAACTTCTTCGTTCCAACTCCGATTTTGGTGTTCTTTATATCTACAGAAAGGTCTTGGATAGCTTTACAACCCTATATTGTTAAATTTGGCTTAAAACAAGTCGAACTCAAAACCATAATGTTGTTAAGCAGTCTGACGCCTATCCTTCCCAGTTCACCCTTAGTTCCCACTCATGATTCAAGGGCTTAGATCTCACAAACAAACTTGTCAACCTTGAATAACGCCTAAACTTTACTTTCTCAAAGCCCCAAAGTCTTCAGATAATCAATTTATGGCCCACAAGTCCTGAATCACCAAATCATCTAAAACAAGGTGTTACAACGAAGGAATATTTCATCACTTATCTTAGGACCGATATCTGATCAGATCAGAGTCTGGAGTTGCTTTGGAAAGCACCATTTGTTTTTTGATTTATATGTTATACTTGAAATTATAGTTATAGACTTATCCAAGTGGGAGACTGTTGGATTATGTGTCTAAGCCAATAATTAAATTGGTGTATACTTGAATTAAAAGTAGAGTCCTTTTGGTTGCCCTCAAAACTAGTAATAACAGAATGACTTTTTGGAGAGAGATGTTAATTTGTTGGTATATTATGAGATTAATAAATAGCAATAAATAATTTATTAATATATTAATTAGAAATAGTATTATTTAATTAATAATTAGTCAGAAATTAATTGAATTAATTTTGGGATTAATTTGATTAATTAAAAGTGCAAGGACCTAAGCTATAATTGTCAGTATTTGAACAAGAGAAGGTTTCTAGAATAATATAGGGATGACCAAAAATTTGAAGCCTCCTTAGGTTTCTAGATTAATCCTTAAGGATAATTAGGAATACAGATAATTACCTAATTTGAGATAACAGTATTATATTCAAATTAGGGTTATCCAATGTTTCCTTGTTCAGCTATCAGAGTCTGGAGTTGCTTTGGAAAGCACCATTTGTTTTTTGATTTAGATGTTATACTTGAAATTATAGTTATAGACTTATCCAAGTGGGAGACTGTTGGATTATGTGTCTAAGCCAATAATTAAATTGGTGTATACTTGAATTAAAAGCAGAGTCCTTTTGGTTGCCCTCAAAACTAGTAATAACAGAATGACTTTTTGGAAAGAGATGTTAATTTGTTGGTATATTATGAGATTAATAAATAGCAATAAATAATTTATTAATATATTAATTAGAAATAGTATTATTTAATTAATAATTAGTTAGAAACTAATTGAATTAATTTTGGGATTAATTTGATTAATAAAAAGTGCAAGGACCTAAGCTATAATTGTCAGTATTTGAACAAGAGAAGGTTTCTAGAATAATATAGGGATGGCCAAAAATTTGAAGCCTCCTTAGGTTTCTAGATTAATCCTTAAGGATAATTAGGAATACAGATAATTACCTAATTTGAGATAACAGTATTATATTCAAATTAGGGTTATCCAATGTTTCCTTGTTCAGCTATATAAGGAGCCTTGGGGCTCATAATTTTGGCCACTCCTTCTCAAGAAGAGAAAGCCAAAAATTCCATCCTCCTTTTCTCTACTCTCAAGTCTTCTATTGCTAGGGTTTTGGTACAACCCATTAGAGGCATGAGATTTCTGGTGTTTGCTTTCTAAAGCTTGTTCAACAATGAATTGTTTGATTATTTATTACAATAATCAAAATGTATGTAAACCCTAAAACCCTTTATGACTTTCCAAAATAGTAAAGTATTCCTAGGGTTCTTGATATTCAATTGTTTGTTGCAATCGATATAGAAAACTTAGATCTAATAGGTTGCATGTAAACTTAGGGTTAAGTTTTTCCGGTACATATTTTTTATAAACTATAAAACCTATCAGGACACATGTCAGTGGGATGTTCAGTTTTTAAGCATATACCACACTGTTTTTGTTAGGTCTAAATTTATGGTTTATACTTTGCTCTTCTAGGATTTTATAGTTTTCGGTCTAGGACCGAAATCCCCATGAGTTTATTTCTTGTTTGGACCGAAATCACATGTGATTTCAGTCAAGCTATTGGGTTTTCGGTTTGGGCTTTGTACTTTGGGTCCAAGTATATATATATATATATATATATATATATATATATATATATATATATATATATATATATAGTCATTAAGGGTGTGAATGAGTGATCAGAGAAGAGGGTTGAACGTGATTTGGGGGCTGTCACATACAAGGAACATGTTTTAGAGAGAGAAAGAAGAGAAAACGTGTGTGTGTGTGTGAATCTTGTGTATTGGATTATTATTGAATATTATTGTGTGCATTGAAGATTCATCTTGTTCTTCATCTTCTTCTTCTTGTGTATTCTATCTTGCATCATTCACTTGATTCGGATTCCGCACCATCAAGTGGATCTGATTGATACATCAAAGCGAATTTGGGACTTACAAGTTGTATCAGAGGGTGGATCGTATCAATCAAATTGGCAAGATATTAAATGTTTTTGGATTTTTTTTCTTGGAGTTTTTGGCGTTTTTGATTTGTTTTGGACGAAATATTTGCTGTTTGTTCTTCGTGTTCTTCATAATTTTGATTTTTTGCGTTAAATGTTAAAAAAATCGTGTTTTTGGTCGTAATCTGCGAGACCCCAGCGGCTATTCTCGGTCTCGGATAGGGTTTCCACAGCGTTTTCGGCCAATGATTTTAGTGGAGCGTCCGAACATTCTCGGTGAGAGGGTTTGCGGTGTGAGGTTCTCAGCCTCGGAGTTCTCGACTCGCACATGTTCGGTTCCGATTTCGGTCTAGCATTTTCGGTCAGAAGTTATTTTCGGTGCGAGACTTCTTGGTGTGGATGAGAAGCCTCGCGATTTCGGTCTAAAAATCAATTTTTCGAATTTTGAAGTTTCCTTTTCAGCCTAAAGTTATGACTTTCGATTTTGACTTCCAAGTTTGAATTTTGACTTTCATTTTTGACCTTTGACTTTCACAGTTGACTTTTGACTCTCAAGATTAATCTTCGACTTTTAACTTTGACTTTCTCGTTTAACTTTCAAGTTTTAACGTTTGATCTTCAAATTTGACTTTCAATTTAGACTTTTAGATTTGACTTTTAAGTTTGACTTTTTAAGTTTGATTTTTAAGGTCGACTTTCGAGGTTTCAAGTCAAAGGGTATTTTTTTTAGGTTTCACAATCAGTTCTATTTTTGATAGATTATCCTTTTTGGTGAACAATAAGTTCCTCAATCACCAAGGTTAATGAAACTTCATGTTCTCAGTCTTGTGAAGCTACAATTGAGCTTCTTCGTGATTAAATTGATATATTACGTAGAGACAATGAGGACCTTAAATATGAAGAATATACTCTTAGGAAGGCCCAAATACCCTTAAAAGAACAACTAGAGGCCAAAACCAAGGACTTTAGAAAACTTCAAGAAGAATATAGTAATAAATGTGAAAACTATAACTATGTTAAGAGACAACTTGCCAACTTGATTGATGAGCTTGACACATTGAAAAATAAGTTTAAAAATGTTGAATTTAATTTTAAAAAATTTGATGTGTCATGTAAGAAAGTTGAGACTATGATTGAAAAACAATTAAAATTTAAAGATAATCAAAATAAGGGTCTAGGGTATCACAGTGTTCCACCTCCCTTCAATGACAACTATACCCCACCCATTGAAATCAATGAGGAAGAGACATCTGCTCAGTTTGGGCCGCCCCCTATACCAGCTTCAGTTAAGACTAAACAATCAGGCCCAAATGAGAATATTGAGGTGAACGATACTGATGATTCTACTTCATGTGCAGGTAAAGTAGTAGAGGATGAGAACAAGGAGAACAGAAACAATTCTAGTTCTGTTGATTCTGTTGATTGCCAAACCAATGTCTCCTTGAACTCTGAATCTATTGCTTTTAATTCGGTTACTTCTAATAAACCTGCTGTTGGTAAATACATGCCACCAAAACAAGCGAAACAGACTGCTTGTTGTAAGTGTGCTTGTGGGAACAATCAGAGACAAGGCATGGACATGCTACCAGGGACAGGTAGAAACAACTTCTACATGAAGAAACATACTTGTTTTCACTTTGGAACACCTGGACACATTGCCAGAAATTGTCCAAATCGTGCATATGTTCCCTACTATGCACAAGGTTGGAAGAACACGCCAACAGGGAGATTCTAAAAAAGAAACCCTTCGAGATCACATTCGAAAAATGGTGACTGGAATGCCAAAAAGGGCAAGTATCAAACTCCCAAGGACAAGAAGGGAATGTCGGCCAAGAAGCAAAATTCAAGAGATGGTCCAGTTAAATCAAAATCGGTTAGGTCAAAATCATTTCGGAGATCGGTTCGAGTTCTAAAGCAAGTGCTGAGGCATCCATCCAATCAAACAAGAAATGGGTTAAACCCCACTATAGATGGGTACCAAAGGTTCATACTCCCAAATTATCTAATGATTCTAACATTTCTTCATCTTATGTGTGTGATAAACAGGATATGTCATGGGAGAGAGTACCTTGTGTAGATGATAAAGGTCGACCAAGTTTCAAAATGGACTGGGTTCGAAAGACCAACTAATCTCGCACTCTGTGCTGGAGCAGCTATGGAGGAATATCATCAGACTTTGGTTTGTTGATAGTGGCTGTTCCAAGCACATGATAGGGGACATCTCTCAACCGTACACCATTTAGAACATAAATTGAGGGTATGTGTCCTTTGCGAGAAAGGAAGAAATAAGAGGAACACAAATGGGGAGTGTACTTAACAATGTGAAGAATTTTTGGATTTGTTTCGGAATTGAGACACAACTAAGATTGAATGTGTTGCTGCATATGCGTGCTGTTCTTAGATCATCTGGATGCAATTTCAATTGGTGAATTATGGTTTGTGTTTTCTCGATACTCCTGCGTTTTTCTTAAAAAAGGATTCGTTTTGAAGACAATTTTTTTTTATTTTCTTTCTTCCCATGCCCAAATTAAGGGGGAGAAATCAATATACCAAAAAAAAATTATAAAACAAAAATCTAAAAATATGTCCTTATGGTTTTTCGTTTGTAGGTGATTATCTAGGAAGTGATATTAAGAATGAGTGATAACGGGCAATTTAAACAAGTGTAAGGTACTGAAGCTGAATTGTCTAGACTCTGTGTTCAATGTGCTAGTTGGCACGAAGGATTCAAAAGGACTAGACATAGATTGACAATGAAAGGACTTGACTGTGTTAACTCATCTGGACTTAGATAGTTTCATTTGGACTGACTATACGACGCTCAGATAGATTGAGCAGTGAGATAAATAGGGGAGCCTACAAGATACATTAAAGTTAATTATCATCTAGAGCTATGGCTCAACATTTCTTCGATGTACGAACTTATGTCCTTAATTCTGGTACTGATAGGACAACTGTGGAGTTCTGATAAAGTAGGTCTGTAGGAAATTATTTTCTTGCTTTCTATCTATCAGTCATATGTTGCCTCCTTTGCGCGATTGGAACATATCCGACCTGGAATGCAACATATGCAACTCTATTTCTATACATCTCTATCTATGCTTCTCTCTATCTACCTATGTTAGTCATATGCTGTTCCTTCTGCATGATCGGAAGATCCGACCTGGGACACAACATATGCACCCTATTATCTCTTTAACCCTCTATCTATGTTAGTCATATGTTGTTCCCTCTGTGTGATTGGAAGACATCCGACCTGAGATATAACATATGCATTTCTAAATCTGACTTCTCTCTTAATGATTGTCTACTCACCTAAAGTAAGGAGTTCTTTGGAAGTTCTTGATTACCGGGGTATGTCGGGAAGTGGGGAACACATTCTAGTACACCTAAAAATGAACTACTTAAAAGGTTGTTTGTAGATCTCGCTGCTAAATTTAAGTGCACAACAATATCCTTGGTCGTCGTCAGCGAAATGGTCTATTTAGGAATATAGGTGCAATGTCTTGTCACTTATAATCTGTCCAACTTTGTCAATATCCTTTGTGTTTAAGTGGATCACAATACTGGTGATTGACCAGAGCTAAACATGCAGGTGTGTGTTGATAAACGATATTGAATTGCTTGACAACTTTGATCCCAAAAGTCTTAAATTTAGTTATTATTTTTGTTTTTGTTAAATTTGTTCATAGTTTTCCTCTATGCACAAATTTAGGGGGAGAATTAAAAATAATTAAAAACTAAAAAAAAATCAGAAAATTAAAAAAATCCAAAAATATGTTTATTTATGTTTTTATTTCTTTTTCAGAAAAAATCAAAAATCCAATTTTTTTTTTACTTTTGAGTGTATTTTATTTTTATTTTTAGTTTACTTATTAGTGATTTCTATTATGTGCTAAGTTTTCTTTTAGTTTTGTTTTTATCTCAAAATTTCATTTGTCTTAAAACGAGAACTCAAAGGAAGGAGAGACTCAAGGAGAATTCAAAGGAAGAAGAGACTCAAGGAGACTGTATCGGAACTGTGGTGAGAAGGGTTTTTATAACTCTGTGATCCACATGGACTTTTTAATCATTTGTTACTTTTCAAGGCGCAACGGTGATCATTGAAGAATGCTCATTCAAAGGAACAAGAAGTGAAGATTATTCTTCAACAGTCAATCTTTCAACCCCAGAAGCAAGGTGAAGTTGTTCTTGAAGTTATGTGACAGATTGCATTGAAGCCTCCTCAATCAATTTGCTGCTATCTATGAACCTGCTGATGTAATCCAGAAGAATCGGTCTCTCTGTTTTTTTTCTCTGAAGATTCTCAAAGCTGCAAGTGCTGATTTTCAAGATTCCTTACAAAAAGCCTCCACACCCAATGTGCTTTCAAAGTCAAATTTTTTAAGAAAAGTCCAACTACTCAAGATGAAGTCATTCATGCATAAATTCATTTGCTCATCTTGAAGTTGTGAAGAAATCAAAGATAAAAGTTGAAGCCAAGCACAAAGCGAAGATTGAAAAGAAAAGAAAGCTTCAAACCCAGGGGGAGTTTGTTAGGTCATAAGAAAAGAAAGCAATAAACCAAGGGGGAGATTGTTAGGTCTAAATTTATGGTTTATACTTTTTTTTTTCTAGGCATTTATAGTTTTCGGTCTAGGACCGAAATCCCCATCAGTTTATTTGTTGTTTGGACCGAAATCACATGTGATTTCGGTCAAGCTATTGGGTTTTTGGTTTGGGATTTGTACTTTGGGTCCATATATATATATATATATATATATATATATATATATATATAGTCATTAAGAGCGTGAATGAGTGATTAGAGAAGAGGGTGGAATGTGATTTGGGGGCTGCCACATACAAGGAAGATGTTTTAGAGAGAGAAAGAAGAGGGAATATGTGTGTGTGAATCTTGTGTACTGGATTATTATTGAATATTATTGTGTGCATTGAAGATTCATCTTCTTATTCTTCTTCTTCTTGTGTATTCTATCTTACATCATTCACTTGATTGGGATTCCGCACCATCAATTGGATCTAATTGATACATCAAAGCGAATTTGGGACTTGCAGTTTTTTCGCAGATTCAACTCCCTTTCTTTTGTCAGCAACAATATCGCTTTCGTTAGTTCAGTAATTTGGGCTTCCTGATCATGTGAGCTAACTTCTTTGACACCCCTTGGCTGATTAGGATACCACTCTTCTTTCTTATTGGAATATTTTGCTCAATAGTAAGATTTTCTATGAGCTCCCAGATTTCAGTTGGCGTCATGTCGCTTAGAGATCCACCACTAAAGGCATTAATCTGCCTTCTCTCCATTGGTGTCAGTGCTTCACAGAAGCACTGGTACAACTAGTAATCGATGATTCCGTTTTGTGGGCACCGAACAAGTATGTAGCATCCGAATCCTTAAGGTACTTAATTTGTTGAATTCTTACATTTTGGGAAGAGGGTCACAATGTGAGCCATAATGGTCACGACATAAGTGACCATTGACCATTTGATCTGCATTCTTGAAATGTCATGATGTGAGGATAAGGCATTATGACCTGAGCAAGTCTTGATGACCCAAAACCCTAATTTTCGAGTACTTAATGGAATAAGATAACTAGGGTTGCCCATCCTAAGCCTCTCTCACTCTATAGCCTCCTGAAACCCTAGATTCTACTTCCTTGAGACCTTTGGCCATTATTGGTGACCTTGAAGAGCTTATTTGGTGGTTTTTGGTCCATTGAAGTGGAAGAGGACTCTTGTGGTGCTTCATTTTGGAAATCTAGCTTCTACCTCTTGGTCTTGCTGGGCTTTTGGACCTCTATAAGTCATAAAGCTCTTAAATTTTTTCCTCTTCCATGCTAGATCTAGGTTTTGGAGATTTTCTTTGCATGGTTGGGTTGTGTAGCATGAATGGGATCCATAAATTTTGAAACTTTATGGATCATTGAGACATCTTCTGTACATCAGGCTTTGGATCTGAGTTTTGGTGTTGGTTTTAGACTCCAAGCATGAGTCTTGATCTTCTTACCTGTCTTTTGCCCTAGTTAGTATCTAAGTCACGCATTGGACATGCATGACTGAAAAACTGCGATTTTTATAGTCCTTACGGTTGAGGAAGGTCCTATAGAAGGTCCCAAAGAATATCTCAAGGGATTAAGAGCTTAATGCTCAAATTTAGTCAGAAAAAGTCTCACAACGTGAGAAAGGGGAATCTCACGAAGTGAGAAATGAGGTTGTCTCGATCTGAGAAATTTGGCTGGATGAGTTGTGACTGAGTCGACTCGTTGAGTGGGGCTGGGTCGAGTCCATATCATGACTAGACTAGAGAGCAAGTCACAACGTGAGGGCGAGCTGATGGAAATGTTGACCGTTGACTTTTGATCAGAATTGACTTTTGGTCAACTCTTGGTTTTTATCAGAATTGACTTTTGGTCAACTCTTGGTTTCTAGGTGTGGTGTCGCACCAGTGTAGCTGACCAAGAGAGCAACAATAGTTGATTATCGATCGAGCGGTGAGTTTTATCACTATATTGTAGGACACTAGGATATGTTATGTGCTTGTAGTCTTTGTGACTCCTGCTATATGTGTTATATGCTTGTGTTCCTGTTTGCTATATGTATGTGGGGTGAAATAGACCCGGCATAGCCTTGTGCTTACATATGAGTTGAAATAGACTCGAGGGTGAAATAGACATAGGGGTGAAATAAACCCCGTACGGGTTTGGGCCGACATATGAGTTAAAATAGACTCGGGGGTGAAATAGAATCAGGGCTGAAATAGACCCGACACAGCCTTGAGCTCGCAGATATGTATGGTATGCAGTATTTTGGGGAACTCACTAAGCTTCGTGCTTATGGTTTTTAGTTTATGTTTCAGGTACTTCCAGATCGAAGGGGAAGAGCTTGGGATGATCACATCGCACACACCATGAGTTCCATTTTATTTGACTCTGATGTACTGAGATGATTGATTGATATACTATGATTATCCTTTATGGTTTTATGAACACGTTTTGGTTCATGGTTTTATTATTATGAAAATGATTTTTTGTTTTTAATTTTAGGGACGTTACAAGTTGGTATTAGAGCCTTGGTTAGAGCGATTTAGGCATACACTCAGGTGTGTTTGAACACAAACTGAGGATTTGGTAGATTTTTCATAAAAGAAATGTTTTACAAAAAGAGTTTTTTCTAATAAAAGAAAGGGGTGTTGTGCATGAAATCGACCTAGCTCAAGTATGTTTTCCCCAAATACCCATACATTTTTCTGTTATGCTTTGAATTGTGAATCTGTGAATAGCATGCTAGATTAGGGTTACGGATCTGCTCAGGATTGCATGATAGAATGCTAGGAGGGATGTCTTTGTATTCCAACTGCATGAGCTTGTAGATTTGCATGCTAGTACTGATCAGTCAGTGATAGGATGGCCTGTTTAGGTTACGCTTGATTCTGATTACTCAATGTTCGAATATTGCTTGCTTTGTGATTTTTAGGAGTTCTAATTAACATCATCTAACTAGTAAGAGAATATGTTAAGTTACATATTGTTAAGTGCGGCAAGACTAGGCACTTTAGTCGGGATTGCACAACCACTACCAAAGGATCGATTCTAATTTGCTTCCATTGCAATCAGAGGGCCCATAAAAAGCCAGCTTGTCCACGGCTAGCAGCGACAGGACCAGTTGCAGCTCCCGATCAGGCTACTTTGAGGATCATGGATGGCTGCCAGGGCAAGGCGAATGCACCTGTTGTGAGGAGCAAGGCTTTTCAGCTGATAACCGAGGAGGCTCATGCAACATCTGATGTGGTGACGGGTATGTTTATTCTCCTTATCTCTTTATTTATGCTGATTTTTGTGCTTATATCTGTTTGTTTTGTTTTAGGATCGTTCCTTGTGAATGGTATCTCTAATTTGGTATTGTTTCATTCGGGGGCTACCCGATCCTTTGTAACTCTTGCGCTCAACAAGTGGTTTTCCGATGCTCCGAGGGAGCTGGATTATCCATTAGAGGTTAAGATTGTCGACGATCGTCCTGTGCGAGTATTGAGGTTTCATCAGGGTTGTGTCTTGGAGTTGTTCAGCGAGGGGTATCCGATTAATTTAGTTCATATTCCCCTATGTGAGAGCAAGGTTATTATGGGGATGGATTGGTTGAGACCCAACGGGAAAATGATTGATTGCGAGAAGCAGTTAGTGCATATCCAGACCCCAAGTGGGGGAGAGTTGGTGATTCAAGGAGAGGTTGATCAGTACGGACCGGTTTTGTGTTCAGTAGCTAGGGCTAGACACTACCTTCAACATGGTTGTTCTGGATTTGTTGCCTATGTGATGGATACTCGAGAGAATGGTAAGGCGTCTATGGATGATGTACCGGTTATTCATCATTACCTGGATTTGATCCCGGACGACTTGCCTGAAGTGCCTCTGAGAAGGCAAGTGGAGTTTCAGATTGACTTGGTTCCCGGTGCAGCTCCGATAGCCAAAGCACCTTATTGATTAGCACCTCCTGAGATTAAAGAGTTTTCTATACAACTGCAAGAGCAGTTAGAAAAGAGATTTATCCAGACGAGTAGTTTGCCATGGGGATCGCTGATCCTTGTTTGTGAAGAAGAAGGATGGGTCGCAACGGATGTGTATCGACTACCGAGAGCTGAATAAGCTAACAGTGAAGAACCGTTATCTGCTCCTGAGCATTGACGATTTATTTGATCAATTTCAGGGTGCATCTTGGTTTTCCAAGATTGATCTGCGTTCGGGTTAGAATTAGATGAGGGTAAATGAGGAAGATACATAGAAGACGGTCTTACAGACTCGTTATGGTCATTAAGAGTTCGTAGTGATGCCCTTCGGGCTCACCAATGCTCCAGCCGCATACAAGGATCTCATAAATCGCGTATGCATGCCTATATTGGAGACTCTAAGGAGGGAGAGATTTTTTGTGAAGTTCTCCAAGTGTGAGTTGTAGATGTACGAGGTGCAGCTTCTGGGGCACCTTATCAACCAGAATGATATCCTGGTCGATTCGGCCAAGGTCGAGGTGGTGATGAGGTGGGAAATTCCGAGTTCTCCATCTGAAATTCGGAGTTTCCTCGGATTGCCAGGATATTATCGGAGATTCATTAAATATTTATCTAAGATAGCGATTGCTTTGACTTGGTTGACGAAGAATATTGTCACGTTTCATTGGGGGCCTGAGTAGCAGGCAACTTTTGACACTCTGAGGCAGCGATTATGCGAGGCTCCGATTCTGACCCGTCCCGAGGGTGTTGAGGATTTAGTGGTATATTGTGATGCATCAATCACAGGTTTGGGAGTAGTGTTGATGCAGCGGAGTCGTGTTATTGCTTACGCTTTGAGATAGTTGAAGCCTCATGAGGCGAATTATCCTACGCATGATTTGGAGTTGGGGGCTACGGTGTTTGCCATCAAAATCTAGCGACATTACCTCTATGGGTCTGCTGTACTATCTACATGGATCACAAGTGATTGAGGTATTTGATAAATCAGCCAAATCTGAACATGAGGCAGCGTAGATGGTTAGATGTGGTGAAGGACTATGATTCTAAGATCCTTTATCAACCAGGGGATGCCAATGTGGTGGCCAATGCTCTCAGTCGTAAGGCATTCATGACTCCGATCAAGGATATGTCTTTGAGGATGACGTGAATTACTCTACTTTTAGAGCAGATCCGAGAGGCTCAGGTTGAGGCTATGCATGAAGAGCACCAGCAGAGTGAGCGCATAGTGGGTCAGGTGGCTTCATTCGATTATGATAGCCGGGGGTTATTGACCTTTCATTGGAGGGTGTGGGTTCCGTATTTGGGTGGTGCATGCCAGGTTTTGGCGGAGGAGGCGCACAAGTCAAGGTTATCTATTCATCCTGTAGCAACAAATATGTATAGGTATCTCCAGATCGACTGTTGGTGGCCATGCATGAAGTGAGATGTGGCTTGGTATGTGGAGATGTGCTTAACTTGTAGGAAAGTTAAGGACGAGCATCAGCGACCTCACGACAAGTTACGGCCGTTAGAAAATCCCATTTGGAAATGGGAAGATATTACTATGGATTTCGCCACAAAGTTGCCATGGACAGCGCACAAAGTGTAATCGAGATGTGTCATCGTGGATCGATTGACCAAGAGCGTGCATTTCATTCTGATTCAGGAGAGTATCTCTACAGAGTGGTTGGCTGACATTTACATTAGGGAGGTTGTGGCACGACATGGGGTGCCAGTTTCAGTGGTTTAAAACAGGGATGTCCAGTTTACTTCCAGGTTTTGGAAGAGGTTTCACGAGGATTTGGGTACTCGTCTGCTTTTCAGCATGAATTTCCACCCACAAACTGATGGACCGAGTGAACATACTCTCCAGATCTTGGAGGATATGCTTCGGGCATGTGTATTAGATTTCGATGGGAGTTGGGACACGTATCTCCCATTGGCGGAGTTTTCGTATAACAATAGTTATCCCGCCAGCATTGATCGACCTCCTTTTGAGATGCTCTATGGGAGGAAGTGCATGAACTCGATTTGTTGGGGTGAGGTCGGTCAACGTGTCATGAGGAGTACTGAGGTGGTACTCAAGACTATTGAGTTGATTCAACAGGTTTGGGGTAGACTTCAGATAGCACAGAGTCGGCAGAAGAGCTATGCCGACAAGCGCCGATCAGATCTAGAGTTCCATGTTGGGGATATGGTTCTCCTGAAGGTGTCACCTTGGAAAGGTGTCATTTGATTCAGGAAGAGGGGCAAGTTAGGCCCCAGGTATATCATTCCATTTAGGGTTTTGGCCTGGGTAGGCAGGGTTGCTTATTGCTTGGATCTACCCGAGGAGCTCAGTCAGATCCATAACATGTTTCACGTCTCTCAACTGCGGAAATGATTGGTTGATGATTCCGTGATGGTTACATTGGAGGATGTTCAGGTGGATGATTGCCTGAATTATATTGAGAGATCGGTGGCGATCCTTGATCGGAAGATGAAGGCCTTGAGGAACAAGGTTGTGGGTTTGGTGAAGTTGCAGTAGTAGCACCGAAAGGGTTCAGAATGGACATGGTAGCCTGAGGATGAGATGAGGGAGCATTATCCAGAGTTATTTACAGCGGTGGACTTCGAGGACGAAGTGTGATTCACGTGGGGGAGAACTGTAGCACTTGAATCCTTGAGGTACTTAATTTATTGAATTCTTACATTTTGGGAGGAGGGTCACGACATGAGCCATAGTGGTCACGATGTGAGTGACCATTGACCATTTGACGCGTATTCTTGAAATTTCATAATGTGAGGATAAGTCCTCACAACGTGAGCAAGGCCTGATGACCCAAAACCTTAATTTTCGAGTATTTAACGAAATGAGAGAGCTAGGGTTGCCCATCTTTAGCCTCTCTCACTCTCTAGCCTCCTAAAAACCCTAGATTCGACCTCCTTGAGACCTTTGGCCATTGCTGGTGACCTTGAAGAGCTTATTTGGTGGTTTTTGTTCCATTGAAGTGGAAGAGGACTCTTGTGGTGCTTCATTTTGGCAATCTAGCTTCTACCTCTTGGTCTTGTTGAGCTTCTGGACCTCTGTAAGTCATAAAGCTCTTACCCTTTTTCCTCTTGCATGCTAGATCTATGTTTTGGAGCTTTTCTTTGCATGGTTCGGTTGTGTAGCATGCATGAGATCCATAAAGTTGGCAACTTTATGGATCATTGAGACATCTTCTGTATATGAGGCTTTAGATCTGAGTTTTGGTGTTAGTTTTAGATTCTAAGCATGAGTGTTGATCTTCTTACCTTTCTTTAGACCTAGTTAGTATACAAGTCATGCATTGGACATGCATAGCTGAAAAGCTACGATTTTTATAGTCCTTAGGGTCGAGGAAGGTCCTCTGGAAGGTCCGAAAGGATATCTTAAAGGATTAAGAGCTTAATACTCAAAGTTGGTCAGAATAGGCCTTACGACGTGAGAAATGGAAATCTCACGGCCTGAGAAATGATGTTGTCCCGATCTGAGAAATATGGTTGGATGAGTTGAAACTGATTCGACTCGCTGAGTAGGGCCGGGTCGAGTCCATTCTCACGACGTAACCAGAGAGCATGTCACGATGTGAGGGTGAGCTGATGGAAATGTTGACCATTGACGTTATGTGTTGAATTTTCATCAGAATTGACTTTTGGTTAAATCTTGGTTTTGAAGCGTAGACTAAGGATTTACCTTGTATGATTATCTAGGTGTGGTGTAGCACCAGTGTAGCTAACCATAAGAGCAGCAATAGTTGATTATCGATCGAGAGGTGAGTGTGCTCACTATACTGTAGGAAACTAGGATATGTTATGTGCTTGCAGTCTTTGTGACTCATGTTATATGTGTTATATGCATGTTTGCCTATTTTCTATATGTATGTGGGGTGAAATAGACCTGGTACAGCCTTGTGCTGACATATGAGTTGAAATAGACTCGGGGGGTGAAATAGACCTGGGGGTGAAATAAACCTGGTACGATTTTGGGCCAACACATGAGTTGAAATAGACTCAGGGTGAAATCGACTCGCCATAACCTTAAGCTGGCAGATATGTATGGTATGCGGTAATTTGGGGAACTCACTAAACTTCATGCTTATGGTTTTCAATTTATGTTTCAGGTACTTGCAGATCGAAGCGGAAGAGCTCAGGATGATCGCATCGCACACACCATGATTTCTGTTTTATTTGACTCTGATGTATTGATATGTTCGATTGATATACTCTGATTATCCTTTATGGTTTTATGAACACGTTTTGGTTGATGGTTTTCTTATTATGAAAATGAAATTTTTGGTTTTATACTTTAGGGACGTCACAAAGTAACTTTCCGAAATGTTCCTAGCACGTGTGTAAGGCTTCTCGTTTTCCTTAGTTGATAGCAATGATCTCTCTACGAAGGTTTTAGACTTAAGCTTCCAGAAAATATATTTTCCAGAAAAAGCTTCGGAAGCTCGTTTCATGTGGTGATGGAGCCGAATGGGAGATCATATAGCCACTCTTTTGCCGAGTCTTTAAATGAAAAAGGGAATTCCCTCAATTTTATGTGATCCGCTATGATAGCGTGTGATTTCATTCCTAAACATACCACATGAAATTCCTTGAGGAATGTATGTGCTTCTTCATTTTCGAGTCCTATGAACATGGGAAGGAGGTGTATTAGCCCAAATTTCAGCACAAAATTTTAGGCTTTTAGAAAGGTAATGTAGAGAGGTTACTGAGTGACCTCTTGCGTGGCCCACTATCTAAGGGTTTTCTCTTCGCCTTCATTGCCACTCATGGCTTATTTATCAGAACAAGTATCAGAAGAGTCTGTGGTTTCATATTTTTTGAAAGGTGGGGGGGGGGGCGATTTTTTTAAATGGGCTATGAGAGGGTGAAGATGGTGGTACTTTTCGGTAGGATTGAAAAGTAGCGTCCGATTCGTTCCACATGGGGATGCCTTGTGGTTCAGTTGTCTCTGAGGCTAGAGAAGATGATTAAGAAATAAAATCCGTTTAAAGTTTTTGTTGAGTTGCTTGTTTCCTAAGTTTTCTTGAAGTCCTCTGTATCCCTGGATCAAACTCTAATGATGCACATGTACATAAAGACCTGGCATACAAACTATTAGTAGTACCGTGTCCCCCCACAACATCACCAATTTGTTAAAACGCTATTGTGGGCGTCTTAAGCAATTAAAATTTATTACTGCTCGAATGCACTAAAGGACAGCACAGGGAAGCAGCGTCAAATCCAAAGGGACACAACCTAATAGTCAATGCCTTTTTACGTAAGGCATATACTAGTCATAAAACATAAAATGTAAAATGGAGATTTTTGATTAATAATTAAAAATTAAATAGTAGATAAAATAACCAAATGAAATTCAATAATAAAACAAATTTAGTTCTAATGCAAATTTTCTAATCATGCAATCAACACATACTTGGTTATCTAAGATGCGTTCTATCTAAGATGGCACTGAAAACTACTAATAAGCTCTAGTAAGTTTCTTTAGCCAAATTTATTATCCAAAATAAGCTCTTCGGTTAACCCTAAGTTTTCACTAATTCAATTAAACAAGCTCTTAATAAAATTAAAAGAGTTGCATTCTCATATGTATAAAATTCCTAGAAATATCCAATATTTCTCACAAACTCGGAAGCTTAAAGATATGAAATTTAAGTTTATACCAAAATTAAATCCCAACACGAAACCAATCTAATACTTGTTACTTATTACTAGTTTATTAGAACGTTTACGGATTTCATTAAATGATTACCTAGATTGATTTAATCCTAAACTAGGTGCTCAGGCTAAAAAGAACTAAAATCTACCATTCATTAAGTGAAAAACTAGAATAAATAGATAGAATCATAAATCAAAAACCAAATCTAATGATTTTCACATGATAAGTATTGATCTGTGCAGAAATAGAATCTAGCGTTTAGCTAGACATGGCTAATTCCGACCTAGAACAATAAAAAGAGACATTACATAGCTAAATCTTACTAAAATAAATGTATGAGATGATCCATAGACTTTAGATCTTCAGAAATCGATGAAAACGGAGAGAAATCGCCTAAAAAGTCATCTAAAAAGGGTTTTTAGTTGTCTGGGAACATCTAGGGTTTACACCGATCAGATAGGAGGTATTTATATACAAGACAACAACAAAAAATGCGAAAAGGTGAAAAACATGATCATGTTTATGGGAGAGACACGATCATTTTGATAGTGTTTTTTTTCTCCGAAGTCTCGAATTCCCCGTTTAATGAAATATGTTGCTATATTGGACGTAAAACTCAAAACACGACAGTGTTTCATGGGAAAGCACGATCGTGTTTGCGCTATGGGATCCTGAAACTTGACTTTTGGCCTGGAAAAGTTGCGAAGATGAAGCACGACCAAAAACACGATCGCATGGTAAAAAACACAATCGTGTAAACTTGAAAACACGTATTTCAGATACAAACTCTTCAATTTAAGCAAATGAAACTTCCAACCCCCTTAGGTATTTTAGCTCCAGGAAGCTCCAAACATGTGTCCAAGCTACTTCCGAAACTTTGTTCCACTAGAAATATCTGAAAAAGACATAAAAACATGAGTAGTATGAGAATTATGGCAATAAACATGAGCTGAACATTATTTAAACTAATGAATATGAAATAACATAAAATATGATGTAAAAATGCTAATAAAAACTACCCTAAAAGACGTATAAAATGAAAATTTTCAATACTCAGGTGTTAGAATAAAGTTTAGAGCGACACTGATAAAGAATGCTTGTAGAAGACTTAGCAAAGTCTTCAGGTGTTTTGATCCCTTCTTTCTTACTATGGTTGTTGATATTATTGTTTTAACACCAAAACAATTGTAAAATCTGATAAATCAATTAAATTTTTTGTAAAAACCAAATTTTAGCGTGATCAATTTTTACTGTAATTATATAACCATGGTAAATTTTGAAAAGATAAAAGTGTGGGTGTTTATAGAGATGATAACAAAAAGACTCCTAAGAAGAGAGAGAAAACAGGCAAATGGGTGAAGGGAGATATTTTAGGAGAGAGATTACCTAAGAAACCATTGATACTATGATAATTGGTAAATTTTCCATTAATTCCCTATATTAAGTACAAGTTATAAATAATACAACACTATAATATAATGTCCGGTAGTGAAGTGTGTTTGGATTCATTACGAACACAATTGATACAAGAAAATTTAATAATAACACAAGATCCAAATATGATCTGGTTGGCTCATATTAAGTCTGAAAATGAGTACAAATTATCGAGAGTGTTTTACAATCAGAAGAGCTCAAAAGTTACTCTCTACTCCAGTACTTACCCTATTTATAGGGCACAACAGACTTAACAAAAAAAATACAAGGACTAAACGTTCTAGCATTGGAAACTAAAAGTGCGTTGTAAATACATAGAGAGTCAAAATCATTTACGTTTCGACTCCTTACAGACTTAAACTATTTTGACTCCCCACTATAAACATTTCGACCCCTACAATCTCCCTCTTAGTGAGTGTAACATCCCCATGTTCAGGTAATTTCAATTTTAAACCAAATTATGAAGAATATTTCATTTTGACCCTTGGGTTTGAGAAAGATTGCAAGAATGGTCCATAGTGGCATTTTGGTAATTTTGGCCAAAAGGTTAGTATGTTGAGCGTACGTTGTGTACTCTAGGCGTACTGGGGCGGACCCTAGTACGCGGGGCATACACCGCGTACGCAGGGCGTACGTGATTAACCTTCAAACTCTATTTTTAGGGTTTTGTCCATATATAAGCATCATTATATCTCATTTCTCAGTCCCTCACCAGCCTCCATCAGAGAAAAACAACCCGGAGCTTACCCTAAGTGAGGAGAGTGTATTTTGAGCTCATTTGTGTGCTTTGGTATTGATCTTGAAGAAGAGGAAGTTGGGACAAGGACTTGGAGCTTGGGGAGAAGCTTGGATCTAGGATTCTTCACTTGTTAGCTACCTCCAAAAGGTAAAAAGCTCCTTGGTTGATCACCCTATCTAGTAGATCTAGCCATTCCTTCATTAGGGTACTTTTGGTCCTAAATATGATGATTAATGAGCATGGCATGCTCTTAACCAAATAAGTCATCCTTTCAGACCTTATGAGGGGTCTTGAGTCATAAAATGAGGTTTTGATGCTTAGTTTTGCTCCATGCATTCTATAGAAGGTCTTAAGGCATTAAGATGTTAACATTTTGTGTATTAAGCACTTAACGGACATGCAAAGTCATAAAGTTGGAAACTTTATAACTCTTAGTGGTATTTTGGCATTGGATCTGAAAGTTGGATGTGAGAGCTTAATGTATTAAGCTCTTATTGAGGAAATGGAGTTTTGGGAGTATGTCGTGCGTAACCCAGCATACGCCACACGTACGCGCTCAACTTCCCGACTCTGATCAGGGCTCGAGTACACCCAGCGTAGGAGCTGAGTACTCCCCGTGTACTCGGCTGAGTGGACCAAGTTGACTCCTTGATCGGTTGACTTTGACTTTGACTTTGACCAGAGTTGGCCAAGTTTGACTATGGGTATTTTAAGCTATAGTTGAGCCTTATTCACTGTTTGTTGAATAGCTGGCCTATAGAGCTGGTATTTGAAGCACTGTATTGTTCAACTTTCATCAGACTGTGAGGTGAGTTTTCCCTCACTGTACTTATGGCTCGAAGGCACTAAGGCTAGACCATTGGATTAGATATCCTGATTTGTTTTATGTTTTTATGCGTAATTATGTGGTACTGGTTATGTGATTAGACTGGTAGATCTGTAGGACTACATGTATTATATGTTATTGATTGATAATGTTATGCATTGCTATGTTATGGTTTACTGGGTTGAGGTAGACTAATGGATAGACCGAAGGACAAGATACCCAGGGCGGTCCGAATCGATTGAAGGCATGTGAGGTGGACGAAGGCCTAGAGAGCAGTCCAAATGCATTGTAGGCCCGATGAGGCAGTCTAGTCATGCTGAACGTTATGTATGCATGCTGTTGTTTGTTATGTTTATGTGGTGATACCTTGGGGGCATTCACTAAGCGTTGGCTTATAGTTTTAGTTTTGTTTCAGGCACTTCTGAGGACCGTGGCAAGGCGAAGGCGTGACCGTACACATCCTCAGTTTCATGTTGTTGATCTTGGGAAACTCTAATTTTGAATGATGTTTTTGGAAGGAATGGTTATGTAAACACTTCTTTTAGTAAATGGGTTGTTTTGAAAAGTTTAAATTTGTTGTGATTTTTGAGATGTTACAAGTTGGTATCAGAGCCTTGGATTGAGCGAATTGGAGGAACATCCGTGTGAATCCAGGCTCAAACTAAGGAGCTGCAAAAGTTTTAAAAATGATTCTTTAAATTGTTTTCAAAAGTAACCAAGGAAGGATGTGATGTGTACGATCAGCCGGAGCCAGTAAGTATACCCTAAGTTACCAAACTTTTATTGATATTATGTTTATGTTAGAACAACATGCTAGTGGTAGGCTAGGGATCTTCAGGAATTGCATGATAGAATTGCCTGATATATGACGCTTGTAGCCTAGGATTATTCCTGAATGAAATTGACATCATTACTGTAGTTGATTAGTGTATGCATCAAAATTATACGTAACTAAGAGTTTATAGCATGAGAAGTTTGATTTGGCTTTATTTCCTATTCCTTGTCTGGTTGTAGGCTTAGGGCAGAACCAAGTACTCGACTATCTATGGAATCTAATGTAATATATGATTAGCATACACGAGTGTTGCAGGGTTGGTGGGAGTTCAGGGATGAGTTATGTGGAGTCAGCCGACAAGTTGAGGAACGTCTAGCCTTTATCTAAGGAGTGGGAATAGGATGTATGTGTTTTCTTGTGTGTGCTGTTATGGTTGTTGTGATAATCCTCTAAGACAAAAATAGGTCCGTGTGGAAGGTAGTATGGGCCCGTACTACCGGAAGCATGGGGCCCGTACTTGTAGCGGTGAAGTCAGAAACCTAGGGTTTCGTTATTTGAATTAGCTCCTATGGTATTAATTATGCCTCATCTGATATTTTCTAGTTTTGTTTTTCCAGTATGGTGGTTACGAGGCAATTTGAGTCAGGATCCGGATCGAGAGTAGGAGCGAGTGGCCAGGATAACCCATGGTTGGCTGAGGTGGAGATTAGGGAATTGATCTCTGCTGAGGTTGTGAGTGTTGTCCAAGGGCAGATACTAGAGTTGTTTGAGTCTATCAAGACCGCTATGATGGAGTTCTTCGATGACCGATAAACTGCACTTTAAGAGGCTGCAGCAGCTACAGCTACCACAACCGTTGCTAATGCTGGGATTGGTGGGGGCAGAGCCTTTCGGTACCAGGACTTCGATCATACGAAGCCCTTGGTGTTTGCTGGAATTCAGGATCTGATCATTTCCATGAGGTCGCAGTCCAATGTTGAGGGATGTTTCTTTACTTGCTCCTACCTTACTGACCAGAAGGTCAAGTGCGCTCTGAACCTTCTTCACTCTGGACCAAAGGATTGTTGTAGATTGGTGACTAGCTCATATACTCTATAGCTGAGAGTTGCGTTCTCGTGGGAGCAGTTTTATGATATGTTACGCTCAAAATACATCCTTTTTTTAGAGAGAGAGGTTAGCCCAGGAGTATTTGGACCTGCGGCAGGGGACGGAGTTGGTGACCAAGATCACCTAGATGTTCACCGAGAGGGAACTGTTTTGTGCTGAGTTTGCTGCTTCTGAGCAAGATCAAATGACCAGGTACTTGAGCATGCTCAAGACGATTATACGCCAGTTTGTGTCCACTCAGCGATATGGTTCGCTCATTGAGTTGCAGGAGGCCACGAGACGATGGGAGATTGAGATGGAGCTCCAGACGAGGGAACTGATGCAGGCCCCTGTGCATTCGTAGCCAACGGCAAAGTAGTTCAAGGTCGTTGATGTGATATATGGAAGTGAGAGGGGTTAAACTTGTGGGAAGTGCGGCAACGTTCATGAGGGTGCTTGCCGATCATCTGTTGGATGCCACAAATGTGGCAAGGAGGACATTTTGTGAGGGATTGTCGCCACCCAGCCCCAATACCGAGCACCAGGATTTGCTACCATTGTGATCAGGTTGGCCACATGAAGGTCAACTGTCTATTGCTTGCCACGAAGCCAGCGTAGGCCCCGACGCCAGCCACTCTAAGGATCGCCGATGGGAACCAGGATAAGGTAGAGCCCCCAGGGCTCGAGGTCCTGCTTTTCAGGTCTCGGTCGAGGAGGCTAGGGATGTGCTAGATGTCGTTACTTATATGTTTCTATTTATACTCTCTCATGTTATTTATGTTATGCTTATATTTATGATTATATTAGGTACATTCCTAGTGAACTTTTTGCCTGCTCTTGCGCTTTTTGACTCAGGTGTGAGTCGATCTTTTGTATCCCTGACGTTCAGTAAGGAGTTTGATAAGCCTATTGGAGAGTTAGAGTGTCTGTTGCGGGTTTCTATCGCCATCGAACATGGGGTTTCTGCATCCAGGGTTTATCAGGGTTGTATTTTAGAGATTTTTAGGGTACCTTATTCGATCGATCTGATTCTGATTCCCGTAGGGGATGTGTGTGTGATACTGGGGATGGATTGGCCGAGTAGGTTTGGTACTATGATAGACTGTGAGGGTTAGCGGGTGGTGGTTCGAACCCCAAGTGGGGGAGAACTGGTTATCTACTAGAAGGGTACCTGGATTAGGTAAACTTTTTGCTCTGCTGCTAGGTCTCGACAGTATATTTAGCATGGTTGTATGACTTATCTTGCGTATGTGATTGATACCTGGGTAGGGAAGCAGACTTCAGTTTCAGATGTGTCGGTCGTCACGGAGTTCACTGACATATTTTCAGAGGAGTTACCCGTTGTGCCTCCCGAGAGGCAGATTGAGTTTAGGATTGACCTAGTGCCAGGTGCGGCTCTGATTGCCAAGGCACCGCCATAGATGCCAGAGTTGTCCTCTCAGCTTCAGGAACTCTTACACAAACAGTTCATCAGACCGAGCAGTTCTCTGTTGGGAGCCCCGATTTTGTTTGTCAAGAAGAAGGATGGTTCGCACCGGATGTGCATTGATTACCGGGAGTTGAACAAGTTGACGGTGAAGAACCGATATTCCTTTCCGCGGATTGACGACCTTTTTTTTTATAAATTTCATGGCGCATCTTGGTTCTCCAAGATCGATCTGAGGTCCAAGTATCATCTGATGAGGGTGAGATAGGAGGATATGGAAAAGACGAGATTTCAGACTCGTTGTGGGTATTATGAGTTCGTGGTGATGCCATTTTGGATCACCAATGCGGCTGCGGTGTTTATGGATTTAATGAATTGGATGTGCAGGCTAATGGTCTATCAATCAGTTATTGTATTCGTCGATGATATCTTGTTGTATTCCAAGACTAGAGAGTAGCATGAGGAGCACCTTCGAGAGCTTTTGGGGGTGTTGAGGTGAGAACGGCTATATGCCAAGTTCTCGAAGTGTGAGTTCTGGTTATGATATGTACAGTTCTTGGGGCACCTCGTTAATCAGGATGTGATTTTGGTCGATCCAGCCAAAATCAAGGCGGTTATGCAGTGGTAGGTCCCAAAGTCCCCTTCGAAGATAAGCAGTTTCTTGGGATTGGCATGGTATTATCGGAGGTTTATTCAGGACTTCTCCAAGATTGCAATACCCCTCACTCATCTGACGAGGAAGGGCATGGATTTCGTTGGGAACCCGAGCAGTAGGTTGCATGTAAGGCACTGTGACAGAGGTTATGTGAGGCCTTGATATTGACCCTCCCGGAGGGTGTCGAGGATTTTATGGTATTTTGTGATGCATTCATCAATGGTTTGGGGGCGGTTCTTATGCAGAGGGAACGAGTGATTGGGTATGCTTCTCGGAAGCTGAAGTCGCATGAGGCACAATATCCTACACATGACCTGGAGTTGGGGGCATTGGTATTTGCCCTCAAGATTTGGAGACACTATCTATATGGAGTCTGTTGTTCCGTTTACATGGATCAGAAGAGTTTGCAATATCTTATGGACTAGCCGAACCTGAACATGTGGCAGCGCAGGTGGCTGGACGTGGTCAAGGATTATGACCGTGAGATCCTTTACCATCCGGGAAAAGCGAATGTGGTCGCGGATGCCTTGAGCCGCAAATCGGCTGCATCTTCAGCTGGGGAAATGTGTATGACGATATCCATTGAGTATCCACTTTTGGGTATGATCAGAGAGGCACGGAAAGAGGGAGTCAAGAAGGAGAACTGCAAACAAGAGGGGATCAAGGGCAAGATCGAAAGCTTTGTCACCCATAGTCGGGGATTGTTGACCCGGTGTGGATGGGTTTGGGTTCTAGTTTCTGGTGGGATCAGGCAGGTGCTTTTGTAGGAGGCTCATAAGTATCTCTTTTCGATACACCCGAGGGCCACCAAGATGTATCAGGATTTGAGGCTATGTTACTGGTGGCCGTGTATGAAGAGGGAGATAGCCTGGTATGTTGAGCGGTGCTTGACCTATAGGATGGTCGAGGTCGAGCATAAGAGGCTACATGGCAAGCTGCAGCCCTTGGAGGTTCCCATGTGGAAGTGGGAACATATCACCATGGATTTTAAAACCAAGCTACCGAACATTGCCAAGGGTTTTGATGTTGAATGGGTCATCGTGGATCGATTGACAAGAGTGCCCAATTTTTTGGCCATCCGGGAGAGATCCTCGGTGGAAAAGTTGGACGATGTGTATGACCATTCCGTGTGGTTGCCAGGGTAGGCAGAGTAGCCTATCGGTTGGATTTTCCGAGTGAGCTCAGCCAGATTCACAACACTTTTCATGTTTCACAGTTGCAGAAGTGCATGTTGGACGATGAGGCAGTGGTCCTTTTGGATGATATTCAGGTCGATGAGCGACTGAATTATGCTGAGAGGCCGGTAGTGATAATGGAGAGAAAGATGAAAGTTCTACGCAATAAGGAGATACCTTTGGTAGAGGTTCATTGGCAACATCGAAAAAGCTCTTAGTGGACCTCGGAGCCAGAGGCGGAGATGCAAGAGCATTATCCTGAGTTATTCGCAGCAGCCGACTTCACGGACAAAGTCTAGTTCAAGTGGGGTAGAATTGAAACATCCCTATGTTGAGGTAATTTCAATTTTAACCCTAAGTATGAAGAATATTTCATTTTGACCCTTGGGTTTGAGAAAGATTGCAAGAATGGCCCATAGTGGCATTTTGGTAATTTTGGCCAGAAGGTTAGTATGCTGAGCGTACGTTGTGTATGCTAGGCGTACTGGGGTGGACCCTAGTATGCTGGGCGTACACCGTATATGCAGGGGGTACGTGGTTAACCTTCAAACCCTAATTTTTAGGGTTTTTTCCATATATAAGCATCATTATCTCTCATATCTCATTCCCTCACCAGCCTCCATCTGAGAAAAACGACCCCACGCTAATCCTAAGTGAGGAGAGTGTATTTTGAGCTCATTTGTGTGTTTTGGTAGTCATCTTGAAGAACAGGAAGTTGGTATAAGGACTTGGAGCTTGGGGAGAAGCTGGGATATGGGATCCTTCACTTGTTAGCTATCTCTAAACGGTAAAATTCTCCTTGCTTGATCACCCTATCTTGTAGATCTAGCCATTCCTTCATTTAGGATACTTTTGGTCCCAAATGATGATTATTGAGCATGGCTTGCTCTTAACCAAATAAGCCATCCTTTCAAACCTTATGAGGGGTCTTGAGTCATAAAAATGTGGTTTTGATGCTTAGTTTTTCTCCATGCGTGCTATAAAAGGTCTTAAGGCATTAAGATGTTGAGATTTTGTGCATTAAGCACTTAATGGACATGCAAAGTCATAAAGTTGGAAACTTTATGACTCTTAGTGGTATTTTGGCATTGGATCTTAAAGTTTGAGCTTAATGTATTAAGTTGTTATTGAGGAAATGGAGTTAAAGGCGCACGTCGTGCGTACTTCAGCATACGTCGCGTGTACGTGATCAACTTCCCGAATCTGGTCAAGGCTCGAGTAAGCCCAACGTAGGAGTTGAGTACACCCCGTGTACTCAGCTGAGTGGACAAAGTTGACCCATTGACTTTGACTTGGGTTGACCAAGTTTGACTTAAGGGTATTTTGGCAATTTTGAGCTATAGTTGAGCCTTGGTCACTATTTTTTGAATAGATGACCTATAGAGCCTGTATTTGGAGCAATGTCATGTTCAACTTTCATCAGACTGTGAGGTGAGTTTACCCTCATTTTACTTATGGGTCGAAGGCACCAAGGCCAGACGATTGGATTAGATATCCTGATTTGTTGTATGCTGTTATACATAGTTATATGGTACTGGTTATATGATTAGACTGGTAGATTTGTAGGACTACCTGTGTTATTTGTTATTGATTGTTAATGTTATGCGTTGATATGTTATTATTTACTGGGTTGAGGTGAACCAGTGGATAGACTGACGGCCAAGATACCCAGGGCGGTCCGGATAGATCGAAGGCCAGCAAGGCGGACCAGTCAGGCCAAAGGCCCAGAGAGTGGTCCAGATGGGCAGCAGGCCTGGTGAGGCGCTCCAATCATACTGAAGGCTTTGTATGCATGCAGTTTTTTGTTTTGTTTATGTGGTGGTACCTTGAGGGAACTTACTAAGCGTCGGCTTACAGTAGTTGTCAGCTGTAGCAAGCTCAATATCAGTGATTTCCAAGCAATCATAGTAGTTGTTAATGAATACTTTGATATCAGTAAAACCAATGATGAAATCATCCTTGTTGGTCTCAGCTATCTTCGATTCATCCACATTACTCAAAATCCTTGAGACATGATCAAGTCATTTAAGTTCATTGATGGAAAATCGGTTATTGTGAAATCACAAGCAACGTTATTTTCCCTTAAGACAACATAACGGAAGTTTTGAAGCAGACGTTCGAACAAGTTGTCACGTATAATGGTCATCACCTTCACTATCTTCATAGTAGACCATATCTCTTCTTCATTTTTTCCCAAAACTTCATGGAATCGAATCTTCAGTCATTTGAATTCTTCTTTGTCATTGAAATTCTTGACAATTTTGAATTGAGATGAAGTGAAGAACATGTGATTGATCGGAAATTCAAGCTGATTGAAATCAGAATTTTTAGTGTCATAGTTCTTAGGCACCTTTCGAAAGTAATCATTAAAACCAATTGAAACAATATCTACAATGGTTTCATAACACCACTGCTTGTTGGGATCACCATTGTTCAATCCAGGGTGGCCATTCTCTCTTCGACTCATAATACTATTGATCTATCCTTGTTTCTCAATTTCCAGAGCTTGTTTCATTTTCTTCTCCTCTTTTGAAAGAACCACATTGATAGCTTTTCCTTTGCCACTTGAATCAAAATTTTAAGTTGGCATTTTAGGAATCAAACTTGAACCTCCAACTCCTTCGTTTATTGAGATTCCTTTTGTTGAAGCTCTTGTTGTTGTTGCTGTAGAAGTTTTAGTCAAATACATGGGAAATAAATTATGAATTTGAGTCGAAATCACTTTCCCAACTACAACCCCTTTCTCTTTATCAACATCCTTTGAAGAACCAACTCCTCCAATTCCTTTCTCTCCCCTTTGTGACACTTTCACTACACATGGATCACTAGTTGGTATTCAAAGAACCAACTCAGAATTGGAGCAAGCTCGGATTTAATATTTGACTCAATTTTCAAAATTAGTTGAGAAAGAGACTCTTGAGATACAATCGACTGATTCGAAAGATTAACCTTGGAAATAGACTCCTTGATACTTGATAAAAATTCTTCCATCTTCTCAAACACCTTAGTATCCTTTTCTGACTTGGCTTCGATCTTGTTCGTATACTCTAAATTAAACGCAACCAACTTTGTAATAGCATCTGCACTGACGTCGACTTTTCCATGCAACAAGGTGTAGTTCTGCTCCATTTTCTGAACTTCCTTCGATAATTCAGATTTAAGTTCAGTAATCTTGAGCTCCACAGACTCCTTCATTTTCTTAAGTTGTCAACGAAGAGTTCATGACGTTCCTATGTAATATCACGAAGCTTCTGAATCTCATTATCATAGTTCTTGGAATGAATTTCTAACCTTTCTTCTTGTTTATGCTCAATGCCTTCAATCAAGTTTCGAAAGCGATGTTCTTGAGCTTTCAGCAAGTATTCCATTTTCATGCCAGACACATAGTTATTTCCTCTAGTATTTGCTTGTATTTGAAGAAGAGAATTGATTTTCGAGTTCAGAATCTTAAACTATTTACCTGACATGAATATATTGGGCATGTAATTCGGTCACCCAGACCCAATAAACATGTTTGAATATATTGGGGCCAATAATCATGGAATTGGGCCACAAAGGCCCAATAGCACGAATAGAAGATTTTGGGCCCAATCATTGTATCATTTATCTGATTATCGATTTTAAGTTCGTAGTGTAGGTTTTGTTGTATACCAGATATTTATTCGCGATGTTAAAAATACTTTGACGTTTGATTTAAAACGAAGCTTTGGTTATATATATATATATATATATATATATATATATATATATATATATATATATATATATATATATATATATATGTATGTATGTATATATATCTATAAACATTTTAAAAACCATGCATTACAAATTTAATATTCTTGACCCAATAATTTAAATATTAGCCTATTTGACCCAAAAATATTGATTTTGACCATTTCAGCCCCTTTATTAATAAAAATGACACTTTTTGTCCCTTTTGATGAAAATTGACATTTTTGGTCCTTAAACCATTTTTTCTTGACATTTTCGGCCCAAACATAATTTAAATAATAATTTCAGCCCAAAACTATTGTATTTTCCATTTCTAGCCCTTATTTGTAAAAAAGTTTACACTTTTGGCCCATTTGCCATAAGTTTTACACTTTTGGCCCAAAATCTAAAAACTTTGCATTTTTAGTCCAATTTAGCAAAAAGGGTCATTTTCAGCCCCTGAAATAGTTTAGTTATGTTTTAGACTCATACTTTTATGAATTTACAATTTCAGTCCCTAAAATTCTTCATTTTCGTAATTTTGGGCCCAAAAACCCATGAGGCCCAAATGTAAGCCCAATAAGCTATAATTTATGTTTTTGGCCCCTTGAGAAGTGTTATTTTCATAAAAGTCAGATTTTTATGTAAATCATACTATTTTATCCTTATAAAACCGAAAATATCTTATTTTACCCAAATCTTTGTTATTTTTGCAAAAATGACACTTATAAAGATTTTTGGCTTTATTTTCACTTCTTAAGCCTAAAGACTCTTAGATCTTTGAAGTATGTTGTCTTATTATGTTTTGGTTTGTGAATCTTTCACACTTTGGCTATAGATCTCTTGATATAACATGTATTAACACAATTTTTCACAACATAAATCAAAGAAATCACATATAACATGCAAGCACACATAGATCAACACATAACACTTGTATTCTCCCCCCAAAAACAAGTAAAAACCGAAAACAAGGGGGTATGAAATCACCTTGGGTTTGTGGTTTTGGTTTTGAAGAAGAAATGGAAGAAGATGGTGTGGTTTTCGGCCTTAGCAAGCTTCTTGAAGGGACCTTCAAACTTTGACAATTTCTATGGAGTATGATCAAGAGATTAAGGTTGTAAGAGGGGTGAATGAGTGTATAAAGAAAGTATGTTTGTAAGATCTTACCACTAGTATATAACTTGAAGTGATTTTTGGATGAAATCCTCCTTGAAGCTCTTATGATTCTCGAAATTTTTGAGAGGAAATAAGAGGTTGTTGTTGTGAGTTCTTGAGAGAAACTTCAAGTGAGTTGTGTGTGTGTGTGTGATTCTCGGCCGAAAAAAGAAGAAGAGGGAAGAAGAGAGAAGCTTGAAGTGATAGTTTCTTGGAGATAGGGGAACTTGCATGGAAATCCAAGAGATAAAAATTAGGTGTCTACTTCTCCTTAATCCATATCTTTCTCTTTTCTTTTCTTTTCTTTATATATATATATATATATATATATATATATATATATATATATATATATATATATATATATATATATATATATATATATATATATGGCCGAGAATGGGCTAAAAGAAGAAGAAATGGATTAACTTGGCCCACTTCAAATCTTGGTTCGAGATTTTTAAGGCCCATAGAGAAATTTCTCGGCCCATTGGGCCTTTAGAGTAGTTCACGACCCAAATTGTATAAAGGAATGGATTTATGGCCCATTAAGGCTAACTAGGTTAGTTATGGCCCAATAAGGCTTATTAAGATAAACCAATTCATTTTGGATCCATTATGGCCCAAAATGTTAGTTTCATGAAAGTGGGTCGAATTAGAGCCCATTTAAGGGTTCTAAGCCCCAAAATAGTCAAATTGGAAACTTATTGGTCCATTAGGCCCAATAAGGAAATCCTAGTCCACATTGGACTTAAACCGGAAATTTTAGGGTTTCCAATCTTTCGTTGACCAATTGAAGTGTTTATATAGGGTTTTTGATGAAATTTTTTGTCATTGAATAAACACCAAGCGTGCTTTCAAAATTTTGGTTACAATTGCTATCATTGTTATAGTTACAAGGATATATAATTTCCTAGTTGTGACATCATCCCCCCGTTAGAGGGAATTTCGTCCCGAAATTCTTTTGAAGCTAGGTCTGAGAATGCGAGAATAAGTGAGGGTACTTCTGCTTCATTCGGTCTTCGCGTTCCCATGTAAATTCCGGTCTACGCCTAGCGTTCCATCGAACCTTTACAATCGGGATGCGACTTTGTTTCGTACGCTTCACTTCCCTGTCCATGATTTCAACTGGTTCCTCGATGAACAGGAGATTCTCGTTGATTTTGATTTCTTCCAATGGAATGACAAGAGTTTCGTCGGATAAGCACTTTTTCAAATTGGAAACATGGAACACGGGGTGTACGCTGCTAAGCTCGGCAGGTAGCTACAGTCTATAGGCCACTGGACCGATTCGGGCAAGAATCTCGAATGGCCCAATGTATCGCGGGTTTAGTTTCCCCCGTTTCCCAAAACGAATCACCCTTTTCCAGGGAGAGAATTTTAATAACACCCGATCCCCAACTTGGAATTCCAAGGGCTTTCGCCGTTTATCAACATAGCTCTTCTGTTGGTCCCGTGATGCTTGAAGTCTAGCTTTTATTTGAACTATCTTCTCCGTCGTCTCACGTATGATTTCCAGCCCTGTTAAAGCACTGTTTGGTGACTGCCCTCTTGCTAGCTGAGTGTCACCCACCTCAGCCCAGCATAATGGTGATCTACATTTACGACCATATAACGCTTCAAAAGGAGCAACTTTGATGCTCGTGTGATAACTGTTGTTGTAAGAGAATTCAATTAAAGGCAGATGGGTTTCCCATGATCTGCCGAAGTCAATCACACAAGCTCGGAGCATATCTTCGAGTGTTTGGACGTCTGTATGGGGATGGTAAGCAGTGCTCATGTCGAGTTGTGTCCCCATAGCCCTTTGAAGCGATTGCCAAAAGCGTGAAGTGAATCTACTATCTCGATATAAGATGATATATATTGGCACTCCATGGAGTTTTACAATCTCTTTAATGTAGATTCTAGTCAATCGTTCCATCTTGTATGATTCCTTTATCGGCAGGAAATGGGCGGATTTTGTCAACCTATCGACTATTACCCATATGGCATCCAACCCATCAGTTGTCTTGGGCAATTTGGTCACAAAGTCCATGGTAATCTTTTCCCATTTCCACTCGGGTATTACGGGATGTTGTAATAGTACCGAGGGCTTTTGATATTCCACTTTCACTTTAGCGCAAGCGAGGCACTTGCCCACGTAAGTGGCAATTTCTGCTTTCATATTTCGCCACCAATAATGTTGTTTGATATCTAGGTACATCTTATCTGATCCCGGATGAATGGAGTATCGTGTCTTGTGAGCTTCACTCATGACTACCTTTCGGAATCCCCCAAGTTTAGGGACCCAAATTCGGTTCATGAAATAATATGTTCCATTCTCCTTGACTTCGAAGTTCTTTTCCATTCCACGTAACGCTTCGCCTGCTATGTTTTCTGTCTTCATGGCATCAAACTGGGATCCTTTGATTTATGAGAATAGATGGGGTTGAATGGTTATCGAAAGAGTTTTCACACGACGATTCGATTATTTTTTTCGACTCAAGGCATCAGCTACCACGTTATCCTTGCCTGGGTGGTACTTGATTTCACACTCATAATTGTTTAGCAGCTCAACCCATCTTCGCTGCCTCATGTTTAACTCTTTTTGATTCAAAATGTGTTGGAGGCTTTTGTGGTCAGTGAAATTGTGCACTTTGTACCATAAAGGTAGTGCATCCAGATCTTCAAAGCAAAGACCACAACTCCCAATTCGAGATCGTGGGTGGCATAGTTCGCTTCATGTGCCTTCAGTTTTCGGGACGTATGCTATTACCTTCCCACGTTGCATAAGTACACAGCCTAAACCCTGATTTGAAGCATCGCAGTATACCGCAAAATCTTCCGTTCCCTCTGGTAAGGATAGTACGGGAGCACTACAAAGGGATTTCTTCAGGGTTTGGAAAGCAACCTATTGTTTTTTCGTCCACTTGAATGGTACTCCTTTTTGTGTAAGCGTAGTAAGAGGCTTGGCTATCCTGGAGAAGTTCTGGATGAATCTTCTGTAATAGCCCGCGAGACCCAGAAACTAAAGAATTTCGGTGGGGGTTGTTGGGGTTTCCCATCCTTCAATGGCCTTGACTTTGGAAGGATCCACGTGTATCCCTTCCTGGCAGACAATATGACCTAAAAAGTTCACGCTGCGTAGCCAAAACTCACATTTAGAGAGTTTCGAGTACAGTCTTTCAGCTCGTAAGGTCTCCAAGATTTGTCGGAGGTGTCGATTATGTTCTTCTTGACTCTAAGAATATATTAAGATATCGCCGATGAAAACGATCACGAAATTGTCGAGAAATGGACGGCAAACTCGATTCATCAGGTCCATAAATGTTGCGGGAGCATTCGTTAGACCGAAGGGCATCACGACAAACTCGTAATGTCCATAGCGGGTTCGGAAAGCAGTCTTTGGAATGTCCTCCTCTCGGACCTTGAGCTGATGATAACCAGATCTCAGATCTATCTTCGAAAAATAACTAGCTCCTTGAAGCTGGTCAAATAGATCATCGATTCGTGGAAGATGGTAACGGTTCTTGACAGTGAGTTTGTTTAGCTCCCTGTAGCCAATACACATCCTAAAGGATCCGTCCTTCTTCTTAACAAAAAGGACCGGAGCTCCCCAAGGCGAGAAGCTGGGTCTGATGAATCCTTTGTTTAGGAGCTCGCTTAGTTGGCTTGATAGCTCTTACATCTCAGCGGGAGCTAACATATAAGGTGATTTGGAAATTGGAGTGGCTCCAGGCACAAGGTCGATTCAGAATTCGACCTGTCTTTCTGGGGGTATCCCCAGAAGATCTTCAGGAAAGATGTCAGGGAAATCGCAAGCCACTGGGATGTCTTGAATATTAACCTCTCCTTGGATTTATCCATAATGTGAGCCAGAAACGCAGAGTCCTTCTTTTGTAGACACTTTTGTGCCTTAATACATGAGATAAGATGAAGGTTCATACTGGGTTTGTCTCCGTATATGATTAGGGTTTTGTGGTTAGGGAGATGAAGGTGAACGGCCTCCTCGTGGCACATAATTTCAGCATGATGGGGGCTCAACCAATCCATGCCAACAATCACATCAAAACTCCTAATAGTTACAGGCATCAAGTTTATTTGGAATGCGTGGTGATTTAAGGTTAGGGTACATCCTACGTAGATTTCCCTAGCTGATTCTGTTTTCCCATTAGCCATTTCCACCGTAAATGTTTCATTAAGCTTCTGGGGTTGTTGTTTTAGCAAATGTTTGAATTTATTACTCACAAAACTCCGCTCTGCAGTATCAAACAGGATGCATGCATATGTGTTGTTAAGGAGAAACGTACCAGTGACAACAGCGGGATCCTGAACCGCTTCCCCTTGGCCCATGGTCAGCACTCTCCCTGCTCCTCCATTCCCTTGATTGTTGACATTGGGGCAGTTTCGACAGAAATGCCCAGTCCTTCCACACCCATAGCAAGTGTGGCTAGCTCCATCGTTGTTGTTGGTGTTGCTTTTGTTGTTGTTGCTGCGGCTGTTGTTGTTGTTGCGGTTGATGTTGTTGTTGTTGTTGTTGTTGTTGTTGTTGTTGTTGTTGTTGTTTCCTTGTGGTTGGTTCTGGGGAGGATATGTCCTACAGTATCTTGCCGTATGACCCTTTCAGTTGCAACTGGTACAATGCATCTCCCTGCATTCACCATTGTGATGGAGATTGCATTTGTTGCACTTTGGGAGATTTCCGGAATACTGCTTAGGGGCACTTGGGGTGGATGAGGCTGGAGCATGTGGTGTGGAGGGGACTTGGGTGGTTGCAGCATGAACTGTCACTGTTTGTTGTTTCTTTGACGACTCTGAGCCTTGTGGTCCCTTCCGCTTGTTATTCTTTCCCTTCTTGTTATCGCTCTCCTTCTTGCTTTCAGTTTCCCCTGCTTTTTCTCCCTTCTTGCTGTTGTGGTCGTACAACTTCTTGGCCAACCTTTTGGCGCTGTCAAAGGTTTCAGGATTTGCGGCTATCACGTTTCCTTGAATTGGGGAGGTTAATGTCCAAGTGAATCGTTCGATCTTCTTTCCTTCCGAGGTAATCATGCCAGGGCACAACAGAGACAGTTCACTAAACCTTGATATGTAGGCATCGATGTCGGAGTTTCGGACTGTGAGGTTCCATAACTCTTGCTCCATTTTCTGAACCTCACCACGCAGCAGTATTCAGCCATTAGCATTTCTTTCAATTCCGCCCATGGCATGGCATTAGCCACCAGAAGAGTCATAGCCTCCACATGTCCATTCCATCAGGTGAGGGCTTGATCAACAAATGTACATGCTGCAAACTTCACCTTGAATTCTTTAGGGCATCCGCATATCTCGAACACCGATTCCACCTTTTCAATCCATCTTTTCAGGGTTATTACTCCCCCTGTACCATTAAAGGTTCGCGGTTTGGCGTTGGTGAAATCTTTGTAGGAGCATGTCTTGGAAGGCCCCTGGTTCATTCCGTTGTTTGAACTTCCGGCTCCCTGTCCGTTTCCTCCTCCATTGTTTCCATTATGAAACTGCGCCAGTGCTGCTGTGACTGCAGGAGATACAGCCGCTTCAAATGCAACTGAGTTGACTTCTGGTGGCGTCAGGGGCTGATTGTCTCCACGGGTTGGTCTTTGAGGCATCTTTCTGTCATGGAACGGAAAGATGTTGAGTGCATATTGTTTTGCGAGTTTAGAATTCCATAGACTCGGCGTATCGAGCGTGTATTTAAGTAATTCCATGTATTATCATAAAACAAGGAAATAAAACACATAGCAGATAACACATCATGATAAAAACATAAAGCTTTTTCATTAATACTAATTGTTTTAATACATGAAAATTTTGCTCGAAAAGGGCATACCTAAGAGTACAAAGTTCAACAGCATGACGACTATATGAGTAGTGTGATCACTTAAACATAGAGTCGGTAGTACATAACATAGAGCACATAAAAGAAATATAATACTACAAGGGAAGTCTACTGATTCTAAACACACTAAGAGGTGTCTAACGGTGGTAGCGAAATCATATCCCAAAATGATGTGCCAACAACTGATCCATCTCGGTCACTTCCCCGATGACCTCATCCCTTTCCTGCTCAGCCTGCACGACTCGTGCCTCCATGGCAAATAGTTGTTGCCGAAGTGTGGCAACCTCTGCCTCCAGAGAGCGATCCTCACCAACGGGATTCCCTGGTGGAGCAGGGTGGTCCTGGTGTGTCTCCTAGGTAGGTGGTTCGACGGGGGCTTCGTCTGTGTCTCTATCCTCTTCCATGTCCTCGTCAATCCCATCGAACTCGTAGTCCGTATCAGTGTACTCGTCGGTCTCAATGCCAAGTGTTGCCCCTTGTCCTTCCTTGAGGCCGTCTTCAATCATTCCATGGGCCATCAGGGCCTGGTGAAACTGAATGTCGTGATGCGCCTCCTCCATAGTGACTGTGTAGGAAATTTGTGGTGAAAAATGTGTAAGGAGGGTAAATTTGTAGAAATTAAGTTTTTGTTTCATCGATCATCACAATCACACCCAGGCACATGACAGTCGTACTTTGGGTGAATGTAGTTGATCAGACTACATTTACCCCCAATACGGCTACATAACTGTCCGAGCACAATCGAAAATGTTCAAATCCTCCAAATACTTTTAAATGTTATATTGTTGTTTTAATATAAGCACATAAGTATGAAATTTTTATTTTTGTTCAGAGTTATTTATTCCCATTATGTTTATAGTTGCATATCATGTATGGTTAGATATGCTAGTTCACTATAAACAAAGCTCTGATACCAACCTGTCACACCCTCGAACCGGACGGCGGAAACGTCCGAGGGCTCGTGTGACTTAAATTGAAATATCATCACAATGATTATACATGAAACATAACATAAACATCACCATGGATCAATATATTACAACTGACATTGTTCACATCAAGTACATTGTTTTACATTACATAATCCAAAACATAAATTGTTTGATGATTGACATTACACAAAAGAAATTTCGAAAACACACACTTGATGATTCTTCATTCTAACGGTTACCTGAGAATACAAGTTATTTTGAAAACAGTCAACATTTATAATGTTGGTGAGTTCATAAGCATGATTGATATAAAAGGTTTGTATTATTTGTAAAACCCAGAAAATCCGATATTTCCTGTAATAAAACTAATTACGACATGATGTGGTGATCCAATATGTGTATATGTATGTGATTTCAAAACGTATAGAAGTGGATGACTTTCATAATTGTTCCTTGTATTAAAGTTGATGTATGTAGAAATGAATGATGTAGTTTCCCAGAAAACCCGATGTTTTCCGATTTAGATAGCATGATAGTTTTGTATTATCGTGTGAATCACTTTGTATGGCCACAGTGTATGAATATGATTTCCCCTGAATACTTAGATGGTAATGAATCTCTATGTGAGTCGTTATAACCATGCATAATAGTGACTAATTCGCCTGTCTTGGCATTTTTCCAAACGCCAATTTTGATCAAGATTTTGTCACCCTAGATTGGCCTAGTCTAACTATACCGAACAGCTCAGGTGTGGGGGACTCACCCCCGTATAGATCTATACACAGACTCTCGCTCTCCCTCCAGGAGATTCTGGTTATAACTATAGGCTACGGCCGACACTTATTGGTGTCACCCGATATTTCTCACTAAATCCCATTGAAATTGAATAACATTGTTTTACAACCCGATTGATGTTTACGTGAATATGAAGTAAGGCTAATAGACACGAAAGAGGACAACGGTGGCCCACTAATCATGTATGTTATTATAGGTTGTCGAGTATGCTACGGACACGTTATAGCCCATTAATCTTATGATGAATGTTTAGGGCCATATTAGCAATGCAAATGGGCCACAAAGGCCCAATAGCATGTTAAAGCTGATAAAGGCCCATTGGGCATGTAATTGGGTCACCAAGACCCAATAAACATGTTTGAATATATTGGGCCCAATAATCATGGAATTGGGCCACAAAGGCCCAATAGCACGAATAGAAGATTTTGGGCCCAATCATTGTATCATTTATCTGATTATCGATTTTAAGTTCGTAGTGTAGGTTTTGTTGTATACCATATGTTTATTCGCGATGTTAAAAATACTTTGACGTTTTATTTAAAACGAAGCTTTGGTTATATATATATATATATATATATATATATATATATATATATATATATATATATATATATATATATATATATATATATATATATATATATATATATATAAACATTTTAAAAACCATGCGTTATAAATTTAATATTCTTGACCCAATAATTTAAATATTAGCCTATTTGACCCAAAAATATTGATTTTGACAATTTCAGCCCCTTTATTAATAAAAATGACACTTTTAGTCCCTTTTGATGAAAATTGACATTTTTGGTCCTTAAACCATTTTTTCTTGACATTTTCGGCCCAAACATAATTTAAATAATAATTTCAGCCCAAAACTATTGTATTTTCCATTTCCAGCCCTTATTTGTAAAAACGTTTACACTTTTGGCCCATTTGCCCTAAGTTTTACACTTTTGGCCCAAAATCTAAAAACTTTGCATTTTTAGTCCAATTTAGCAAAAAGGGTCATTTTCAGCCCCTGAAATAGTTTAATAATGTTTTAGACCCATACTTTTATGAATTTACAATTTCAGTCCCTAAAATTCTTCATTTTCGCAATTTTGGGCCTAAAAACCCGTGAGGCCCAAATGTAAGCCCAATAAGCTATAATTTATGTTTTTGGCCCCTTGAGAAGTGTTATTTTCATAAAAGTCAGATTTTTATGTAAATAATACTATTTTATCCTTATAAAACCGAAAATATCATATTTTACCCAAATCTTTGTTATTTTTGCAAAAATGACACTTATAAAGATTTTTGGCTTTGTTTTCACTTCTTAAGCCTAAAGACTCTTAGATCTTTGAAGTATGTTGTCTTATTATGTTTTTGTTTATGAATCTTTCAGACTTTGGCTATAGATCTCTTGATATAACATGTATTAACACAATTTTTCACAACATAAATAAAAGAAATGACATATAACATGCAAGCACACATATATCAACACATAACACTTGTATTCTCCCCCAAAAACAATTAAAAACCGAAAAAAAGGGGATATGAACTCACCTTGGGTTTGTGGTTTCGGTTTTGAAGAAGAAATGGAAGAAGATAGTGTGGTTTTCGGCCTTAGCAAGCTTCTTGAAGGGACCTTCAAACTTTGACAAGTTCTATGGAGTATGATCAAGAGATTAAGGTTGTAAGAGGGGTGAATGAGTGTATAAAGAAAGTATGTTTGTAAGATCTTACCACTAGTATATAACTTGAAGTGATTTTTAGATGAAATCCTCCTTGAAGCTCTTATGATTCTCGAAATTTTTGAGAGGAAATAAGAGGTTGTTGTTGTGATTTCTTGAGAGAAACTTAAAGTGAGTTGTGTGTGTGTGTGTGTGTGATTCTCGGCAAAAACAAGAAGAAGAGGGAAGAAGAGAGAAGCTTGAAGTGATAGTTTCTTGGAGATATGGGAACTTGCATGGAAATCCAAGAGATAAAAATTAGGTGTCTACTTCTCCTTAATCCATATCTTTCTCTTTTCTTTTTTTTTGTTATATATATATATATATATATATATATATATATATATATATATATATATATATATATATATATATATATATATATGGCGGAGAATGGGCTAAAGGAAGAAGAAATGGATTAACTTGGCCCACTTCAAACTTGGTTCGAGATTTTCATGGCCCATAGAGAAAGTTCTTGGCCCATTGGGCTTTTAGAGTAGTTCACGGCCCAAATTGTATAAAGGAATGGATTTATGTCCCAATAAGGCTAACTAGGTTAGTTATGACCCAATAAGGCTTATTAAGATAAACCAATTCATTTTGGATCCATTATTGCCCAAAATGTTAGTTTCATGAAAGTGGGTCCAATTAGACCCCATTTAAGGGTTCTAAGCCCCAAAATAGTCAAATTGGAAACTTATTGGTCCATTAGGCCCAATAAGGAAATCCTAGTCCACATTGGACTTAAACCGGAAATTTTAGGATTTCCAATCTTTCGTTGACCAATTGAAGTGTTTATATAGGGTTTTTGATGAAATTTGTTGTCATTGAATAAACACCAAGCGTGCTTTCAAAATTTTGGTTACAATTGCTATCATTGTTATAGTTACAAGGATATAGAATTTTCTAGTTGTGACATCGACGTTTCTTTAACGCTGGTGAAACATGAAGATACACTTCTCGAAACAAAGCACCTTTCCTGTTAAATTGAGGCTTTCTAACTTTCTGAATACCCTTCTGAGAAGAAACAGCTTTAGTCGTTGGTTCGGTACTTTCGATTTCAGGTTCTTGTAAAGGTTGGTTGATTGGTGAATCTGTAGGCTTCTTTGCCCGTTTCTTTGTTCGTTTGAGAATCCCCGATTTTGATAGGATGATCACTTTCATAACTTCCTCTTCCACAATTGATGGTTTTTCAACCTGCTTCTTCTTCTTTGGAGCTTTCGACGCTTTAAAAGAACCTTATGCCCCCTTTTTTGGAATAAGACCAACTTTCCCTGTGTGAAGATCCTTCAAAGAAAAACAAAAATGATCCTCTATACTCATCACTGGGATAGAAGGAATTTACCTGACATAAGCGAAAGAAGGAGTTGACTGTTATTACCGGATCATAGTCCCTAGCTATCTTCCAAACAGATCTCCTTTTTGTATTGCCTTTTCTATAGCACAAGTAAAGGTCGAAAAATATTTATTTGACAAGAAAAAAAGGAGAGAGAGGGATTCGAACCCTCGATAGTAAACTATACTGGTTTTCAAGACCGGGGCTTTCAACCACTCAGCCATCTCTCTGAAAGACAATTTTATTTTATTCCTCCGAATAGAACATGGCCATATGAGTGGATACCGCCACTATCAAAGATCTCGGGTGTGATGGTCAATCTATCTATCCCGATATATGGATAGATATATGATCCAGCATGCCCATTTGTAAAATAAAAAAGCCAAAGTGCTAGCAGATGAGATTGGACCTATATACACTAGGGGAAAGACAGTCTTGGGGGTCCCCAAAACAGAGTGAGAACTAGCCCTTTGAGAAGTTATCTAAGCTGTCTAACTCTCGATTAGCATATACAGAGGGAAACCAGGTTCAATAGTCGGATAGAGTAAGAAAACAACTAAATAGAAATGAGTACTTGCTACGGGAGTATAGAGTTTCAAGAAAAAATATCCTTAATGCGACTGTGGGAAGGCTGTTCCTGCTACATTTCACTGGGGAAGAAAGAAGGAATTGAGTCCTTTCACATTATCACGGAAAAAGGGGATTGCCTATTAGTCAATTTTGATTGGAAAAAGACCTGGAACCCCATTCCCTCTCATTCACTTACTATAGGCCGAGGAGCGTAGATTCATCTTAGTTTTTATAAATGGAAAAAGAGACATAAGTCACGCATTCGAGCAAGAGCCTTTGCCTTTCTTCGCTATATAAATAGAGGGCCAGCCCGAACAAGGTCCGCAATGGACCATTCGGGAGGTAATTGCCTTTCGGTTTCATTTAGTAATTGGTTTAATGTATGACTTATGATTTCCAGGATTTCCGAAAATGGTGGAGCGCTTTGCGCCTCTGACTCAGTACTTGATAGACTATCTAATGAAGAATATGTGGATCCCAAGAAGTCCATATCAGTCTCTTGGGATAGCATAAAAGAAAGCTCACTCGGGCAAGACTGTCATCTCATGCTACTAGGGCGGCTCCCTTCTCTTTAATCAATTAGGGGTGGTAGGCGCCTGCTGGGCCGAGTGTTCGCCCACGTCAGAGTCTTCGCCTTTAGATAACAAAAAGTGTCTGAAAGTCTCGGCATTAAGAAAATGGGGTTAGCTGTGAAAGAGACATTTATTTTTTCATGAATATTCATAGATGAGTCGACTATAAGAGGGACCAGCTCATCGTAGTGATTAGAGGACACCTCTGATCGTTCACCTCTAATGTGACACGTTCCCTCCCAGTTTGATCAACGGGATCAGTCGGCTAGAGAGCGGGGCTATTCTTCTTCCGAGGAGACAAAGTAGTCTCTTGTACTGACCGAACCCTCAGTTCGGAGGTCTTCGTCAACATGTTATGTAACGTCCGTAGATCCGAGCTAGTCAATTTAGAGACGATGAGCATCAAAAATGATTTTTTCAAGGAAGATTATTTAGAAGAATTAATCTTAACCAAGTTGTAGTATATGTTACAAGGGTTACGTACATATAAAGAACGCCGAAATCCGAGTTATAACGAAGAAGTTATGGCCCGTCGAAATTTCGCGGCAAAACCGGCACGGCACCGGGAGACGTAAATAGTGAATTTACGATAGAGGACTTTTTAGCCTTAGTGATATAAACAAAAGTTGTAGTATATGTTAAACCGAGAACATACAAAAAAAGAACGCCCAAATCTGACTTCGTATGAGGAAGTTATGAATTTTCTAAGATTTGGCATAGCAGTGCACGATCCGAAACTCGAATTTTAGTTCGAGCGGTTTTTGGCCTACGCAACCTAAATGAGAGTTGAAGATCTAATTAATAGGAACTCAACGATAAAAAGACAGACGAAAACGGAGTCTGTATGAAGGAGTTACGAATTCTTCGCGGTCATTTAACAGTCTAATCTCCTCCTACTATTAAATTTAATATCGGTCGTGAATTAGCCAACGGAGTCTAAGTGAAAGTTGTAGATCTTGTTTTTACCTACACGTGGATATAAAGAACGTCGAAAACGGAGCTCGTATGCGAAAGTTACGGGGTTTAGAAGTCGGGAGGGTGCTGTTGCAAAAGGGGTGACGTGGCTGAATATGGGCCAAGGCTTTCTCCCCAAGGCAAGCCACCACAAGGTGACATGTGGCATGGACTCGACGAGTAGGAGGACCTACTCGACGAGTAGAGCTGTTTTCCAGCCTATAAATAGAGGTGCCGGGTTCCCTCATTCTTCACACCATCCCAACTTCACTTTCTCTCTCTATACTCTCTCTCTAGCCCCCAAAACCCCCCAAAAGCCTAGGGAACCTCCCTAGCACCCGAAGGAAGCCATGAGGCTCCCGGAGTCCCGAGAAAAGAGCCTTTCGGCTCAGGAACGCTGCTCCGGCGAAGCCCGGTTTTGCGAAAAACCCGCTGTAAGTGAGCTATGCCTACCTTATCTTTAGTATAGCTTATGTTTTAATATAGTAACATTATTAGGACCTTAAAATAATTATTTAGGCTGTTATTATGAGTTATATAAGAGTGTTGCTTAACGCTTATATAATAGTAATAATAGCTAGACTATTAATTAGTCGCGGTTAACGTTAGACTAAACTCTAGTGGTAATGATACTAGGTTTTGTCCGAGGGAAATTGTTTTAACAGTAACGAAGTGATGTCCGAGTACCGAGTCATCACCTTATCAAGTGAGTTCATAGTTACTTTCATCTTACACATAGATATGAAGTATTTAATATAAATTACGTGCTATGTGTGAATATTATCAGTATACTTGCTATCCATGCTGGATGAACAATTTTATACATGTTTTAAAGATTTAAACTGTATATATATTTTATATCTACAAAATATGTTGGGTAAAACATGGGTAGATGAAATATGAGTTGGATGATGAGGTGAGAGGTGAAATGGACCATGATGTGAGGGTGAGAGGTGGACAATGTGAGAAGCCTTTACCCAAATGTTGGCCCCGTCATCTAGCAGAATATGGATGACAACCACAGACTATTCTAGACAGTCTAGTGGAACACTAGCAGGCTCGCAACCTGTAGGTGTTGTGAACGATGTGTTCACCGGTGTACTCTAAAAACCCATTGACATGTATTGCGAGTGGACTCTCGAAAGCGATACTGTTAATAAACGAGATAACCCTAGCAGCTATGGATTTAGTGCCTGTTGAGCAAACCCTGGCAGCTATGGATTTAGTGCCTGTTGAGCAAACCCTGGCAACTATGGATTTAGTGCATGTTGAGTAAACCCTGGCAACGATGGGTTTCGTGTCGATTCCTTAGGAATAAATGAACGAGGAATAGTTGATTCTTAGGGTAGATCCTTAAGAGTAAAGAAGATAATGAAGATGGATAATTTGGTTGATTGTTTGATGTTTAAACATAATAATTATATTATTGTGGGTTGAAAACCCTATGTACTCACCAGGTTTCCCAACCTGACCCACTCAAGCTTATTTGAATCACAGGTGCCGATACGAAGTTACATTACACTGACAGATTAAAGAGGTGTAGATCACTAGTGTAAATGAATGTAAGTTATGTTTATGCTTATGTTTCTATATTGACGATGACATCCCAAATGTTTTCAAATGAATAAAAATACTTTTCTTCGAAAATGCTTTGATAACATATTTATCATGTTTTACTGGGAACAAATTCGGCAACATTTTTATCAAAAGAGGTACTCTGATTTTCAAACAAGCATAAACAAAATTGGTCTTTTCTGGCCGTGAAAATGGGGATGTCACATGTTACAAAGCTCCAGTCTGGCGGTCAACTTGATGCGGGAGAGGCATGAGTGCAATTCGATCTTGTGGTGTATTCGCCCGAGTGCGTAATACACCAGTCAAGAAGAAATCCCATCAATGGATACGGTAGAGGAACGAAAGTGGCCGGCGGCGGGTCGCCCACCCTGAACAAATAAGAGGCATGTGCTACAGGTCGCACATAAGCCGCCGGGTCGCACGATAGAAGAACACCCAATATAAAGATGCACACTCCTCCATGTGAAATATTCATCTTCATTGGGGCTTTTTTGTAGTTGTCGTGACCAAAAGCCATCAGCTTTCAGCTCGTTGGTAAGGTGAGAGCTTCAAGACCAATTTCTAGTGGCGCACCCCCCACACAAGCACCGCTCGGCCCTAAGACGGATCAAAGAAGAGTGGGGAACCTCTCGCTGGTTTTTGGAATTCGACATCATATCATACATTTTATGCTTCTTTGAGTAATAGCAATGAGATTCCCCAATATCATGCTAAGAATAGCTAGGATTTCCATAAGAAGATGCCATTCGTTTGATGACAAATAAAAAGGAATATCGAAAATTCGAGTGGTTGAAGGTGAAGCAGCTACTTTCGAAGTAACATAAAGAAAAGCAACGACTGGAGTGGGAGAGTTAGATTCGAAAAGAGGATTCCTCACTTCTTGCCTTTTTAAAGTAACTGCCTGGCCGGCTTCTCGTCTTCCGTCTTATCCTTCCTCACTCCCTTCCCCACTTCCCTTAGCCGAACTCCCAACTCTTTTCAATTCAAGCCAAATATTGTACAAGGATTGAATCTTTAGGATCAACAAGCTTGAGCATTGCATCAGGAAGGCGAGCAACAGTTGTAAATGTAGTCGGATCATCAACAAAAATTCGTGGAGCAGCCATAATTGGAAACTCAACAGTTTCTACATCAACAGGAACCAGAATGTCCTCTTGTCGAGAAGCTTCTTGTAGAATCAGACTCCAAGAACGTGCACTCGAAACAACATTAGCAAGATTGGTGTGTGAGATCGAAGTTCTAAATTCCTCCTACAAATATGTAGCATAATCTACATTTAACCCCTAATATAAACCATCAATAATCGAGTAGACTTCAATCTTAGCTTTGTCTAATCTAGAACTCCTGCTTGTCAAGAATCGTAACACAATACCAAAGAGAAAACTCCATACACAAGGAAGGCTTGACTTCTTAAAGTGACTTATTCCATTAAGATCTGGTTGATGCCCCATTTCATCGAACATGTGAAGCACCTGATTAGTCGAAACTTCATAAAAGGTACCTGATACTGATAGTTTCAGGATTTGGGCAAAATGCTTCATATTAAGATTATTAGTCTTTGAATTCGTCAACTGAAACGAGGCAAACTTTGTAGTTTTGTTAAAAACAACAGTTGAACCAGCCAAAGAAAGCCATTCCATCGGAATTGAGAATGAAGAAGACAATGCAGTTGATAACACTAAGTTGTTTAGGTTTTGAAGGAGCATCTGTAATGGCTCCGGATATTGATCAAGCGATGGAACCAGACGAAGATTGGTAGTTTGAATCTTCATCATTGCTTGTGACATTTCTTCTTCATTTGTTGTTTTAGTGTGATGAGGAGCAACCATTGCAAAGAGTACAGAAGCATTTTGAGAATGATGAACAATTAGGGTTTTTGGAAGTTTGATCTGAGAGCATAAATTTTGATAATGAAATTAACAATTTCCATTTATAAATGAGGGTATTTTTGAATTTGAACGGTTTCTAATAATACACTGCCACATATTGTATTGGTTACTTAACCAGCACCATAAAAAGCTCCACATCATAAAAGTAATCATCATGTTTTCCTTGATTCTTGTGAACATCCTGAACCATCATGTCTATCTGATCTTTCGCTATTCCCAACTTGAAAAGAACCATCATAAGTTTTGAACCATAACCAAGTATACCATGTAAATTCTACACCAAGATACGATCAGTCCTTCGGCATGGAGGCAAGGCTGATTCACTTTTTGGACTTGAAAGCGAAATCATGCGCCAGACTTTACGAAATCTAAGTTTCGAGTTGGGAGTACCCAAAACCTCAAGGGTTTCAGTGCATTTGTGTGCCAAAGAATAAGAGAGAAGCTATAAAAAAAAATATGGATATAGTAATATGAAATTTCATTTCATACAAAAGCAGAATGATCCCACAAAAAAATCTCTTCATTTGACATCAGAGAGATGACGAACTGCTTGTGTGGTATCCCATGAATTACAATCAAATACTCGTTGATGAGCATCGAAGGGATTCCTTTGCATTGTTTTTGAAGGTAGTTTCAATTTGCACAACACCATAACTTAACATAAGTGTGATCCAATTGAGCAAAATTACTTGGATGACCAGTGTAGTCAAGAACACGTATGGTTGGATATGAGTTGAAGTGACAGAATCTCAAAAATATATTCAGGCGGAGATCACATTCAAAAAAAAAATTAAAGAACTGAATCTGATTGGGTAAAAAAGTCTTGGTTATAGAACATTTGATCAAGATCACGCAAGTCGAATGGAATGAGATTTTGAATATCGAAAAGGTACAAAAACAAGTGTTTCGTTAAAACTTGAACAAAAGTGTTCACTGTCAATTCCTTGATATTTAGGTTCTTTGGGTTTCACCATCATCATGGAAGAATGATTCAGGATCATAAACACAGAGTTTTGTCATATCTACATTCTGGTAGGTTTCGACCAGAGATGTCGAGGATATACAGTGTAATGTGTGATCGTGAATGAAATTTTAAGTGAAAAAGATTGGTTATGAACTCATTCTACCTCTGCAAAATATATGGACCATGCAGAAATCTCTTTAATCAATATGAGAAGACAAAGGTAGCTCTTCGACTAATGTGAATCCAACATGATTGAGAGAAACTTTCGTAATGAGATTTTCATTAAGGCTTCGAACACATAGACTCTACGAGGCTTGAAGTCAACATGCAACAACATGCTTGTAGGGACACTTAACTAGTACATCAATTCGAATGAATACATGTTCCCTTGATAGATATGCTAGTTTGGTATGTGACTTAGCATTATGTTGTTACATTGAGACTTGAACCGTTAGACATTATATTAAAACAAAAAAGAAGGAAAATCTTTTTGAATTTTTGTTTTTTAAAAAAAATACAAAAATAAGAAAATCTTTTTTGATTTTTGTTTTTAGAAATAATATACAAAAATAAGAATTTTTTTTGGATTTTTGTTTAAAAAAATACGAAAATCTTTTTGGATTTTTGAGTTTTTGAAAAAACAAATACAAAAATAAGAAAATATTTTTGGATTTTTGTGTGAGTAAAAAATTAAATACAAAAATAAGAAATAGATAAATTGTAAAATCAAAGGCAGACAGTCATCTAGCATGTGTTCTACATCGAGCTGCTATCAGCTGAAGCGAACAGTGTTCTAAATGGTTCAGAGTTAATTCGAATGCGAACGCAGTCGAACGCTTAACTGGAACAGTAACTTCTGAATGGTTCAGAAAAACACCTACGAAACAACAACAATTCGATCAAGAAGAATATGGAACAGAACTTGCTTCTATCATTCCCATTCCATTCAAAATCCTTAAGAATGACTTTTCATCAAAAGGTTTTGTGAAAATCTCTGCATGTTGATCCGATGTCTTGACAAAGTGAACTTCAATCTTTCCATCTTCAACGTGGTCTTTTATGAAATGATATCGAAAAAAATATGTTTGGTTTTCGAATGTTGGACTGGATTGTGACAAATGCAAATGGCACTCTGTGAATCACAACATGAAGGAATTTTCTTCATATTTATTGCATAGTCTCGCAATTGGCTTTGAATCCATATCACTTGGGATGTGCATGCAGCAGCAGCCACATACTATGCTTCTACAGTCGAAATCAAAACACAAGTTTGCTTTTTCGATTTCCAGCTCACAAGCTTCCCGTCCAATAATTAACATCCTCCTATTGTGATCTTTCGATCTAGTTGACATCCACCTAGGTCCGCATCAGAAAATACTTGTATAAAGAATCCTGTCTTAGAATGATACCATAATCCCAACAAAATTATTCCTTTGACGTATCAAAATATATTTTTAACTGCATTGAGATGGGGTTCGATTGGTACCTGGCACAATTATATACAACAAACATAATATCAGGTCTACTTGTAGTTAAATACAAAAGCGAACCAATCATGCTTCTATATGTCGTTAGATCCACAACAAGCTTATCCAACGAAGGACTTAAGCATGTGCTAACTGCCACAGGTAGTTTAACTTTCATTTTATTTATCATGCCAAACCTTTTAAGCAGATTTCGAGTATATTTCTCTTGATTAATAAAAATTCCTTCCCTTCTTTGACGAATATGCAAACCCAAAAAGTTATTATTTTTCCCGTCATACTCATTTCAAATTGACTTTCCATGAGTTCCTCAAATTCCTTAAATAATGAAGGATTAGTCAAACCAAAAATAATGTCATCGACATAAATTTGAACAAGCATCAGGTGATCCCATACTTTCTTTCGAAATAAAGTAGGATCAACTGATCTTTGTTTAAATTTAGCAATTTTTAAAAAATTTGTCTGGATTGCATACCAGGAACAAGGTGCTTGTTTCAACCTATAGACTGCCTTGTCTAAAATATAACAGTGATCATGATACTTATCGTTAAAGAAACCAGGTGGTTGTTCGATGTACATAGTTTCTTCTAGAACACCATTGAGGAATGCAATTTGACATCAATTTGATAGAGATCGAAATCCTTATGAGCTGCATAAGCAAGAAAAATTTATACCACCTCGAGTCTTGCGTTAGGGGCAAAGGTTTCCTCGTAATCAACCGCTTCTTGTTGAGAGTAACCTTTTACGGCTAGTCTTGCTTTGTTTCGAATAATATTGCCTTCTTTATCGGTTTTATTTTTAAAAATCCATTTTAATCCAATTAACGAAACATCCTTATGTTTATAATCAGTCTTTAAACCTTATTTCTTTCGAATTCAGAAAGTTCAGATTGCACTGCAACAACCCAACTAGAGTGTTCTAATGCAACCTTTACTGTTTTTGGTTCTAATTTCGAAATGAAAACATTAAACATACAAAATTCTTGATGAACATTCAACACTTCATTTCTGGATCGAATCTGGGCTTGAGTTAAGAAACTAGAATTTGGATCACCAAGAATTTGTTCCTTTGGATGATCTCTTGTCCACTTGTCTATCGGTGGATATGCTGATGGGTTTTGAGCATATCTACATTCCTATGTGATCATGCAACCCTAATTGCTTTGGATCTAAGTTTTTCTCTATTGAACATACAAATATGAACACCAAAGAAATAACCCTAGATCTAGTATATACAATTTCGAAGTTCACATATATATTAGGCTTAGAAGATTACCTCACTTGTTATATTGTAATAACAAGAACAATCCTTGCTTGATCTTGACTTCTGAAAGCCTAGTGCCCCAAGTGTTGAACCTCTAATGGAGTCACAAACACCCAATGCAAAGGATGACTTGGAGAGAGGTGGAAAATCGACTATCCTAGGGTTTCTTAAGCTTAGGGCCGAAATCCCAAGAGATGTAGGGGATTTATATAGCTGGGTGGGCTGCTAGGGTTTCTGGAGGAAACACCAATTCCTGCTTAAGGATTAAGCAGCCCATGGACCTCCTCTCTAGAGCCTTGGACGAAATCTTATGGTCTTACCCATAAATTTCGTTCACTCCACTCTATGAAGTCCATCAGCCCACTTTTGCAACTATTAATGATTTGCAAAACAGCCCTTCCATTATTAACCAGTTCCTTTAATCCCAAAATTAATATCAAATTAATTTCTGATTAATTACTAATTAATAATATGATTTCGAAATAATATATTAATCTTATAATAAATTAATAAAATCATTCTAAGTACCAATTTATTATTCATATAACAAATCCTACTCTCTCTCCACTAGTCATCCTGTCAAGTTGCATGAGTGAAGGCAACCCAAAAGGACCATGCTACAAATCAAATCAAGTACATACCAAATATAGTTATGGGCTTAGACACCTAGTCCAACGGTCTCCCACTTGGATAAGTCTAATAACCATTATTGCAAGTATGAATTCAGAATTTGACTAGCAATCATAGCTTTCAAAACCCGTTGTCGAACTCTGATCTTATTAGTAACGCGTCCTTTAAATAAGTGATCAAATATCCGTCCGTTCTACAAGATATCGTATGGACATGAAACATGGATTATAATCATTCTCTTTGTCTAAGGTTTGTTTCCCGATTTCCGATTTATGATGATTGACTATAGACTAAATTGAACATATCAACCGAAGGGTTTTGAGCATTCTAACACTCCTATGGTGTACATGCAACCCTAGAAACCTTGGATCTATGTTTTCTCTAAAATACATGCAAATAATAATTTTCCAAGGTTTACATTCTAACTAGCATGTTATGGGGTACTTGAATCATAAAACACTAGTAGAATTACATACCTTTTGGTAGTGGTTGATTGCTTGGAGTTTGAGAGCCTAGCACCAATAATGTGGATGCCTCAAATGGAAGTCACAAATCACCACAAACTTTGGAAACTTGATAGAGTAGTAGCACACTTCAAGAAATCGGCCACACCTTAGTTCTCACAAACACTAGTGCCATTTCATGTGCCAAGGACCCCTTTAAATAGTGTGGTGGATTAGGGTTACATCCATGTAAACCCTAATACCCATGACCTTTCATTTCCATAAGATCCATGGGTTAAAGCTCCATGGACTATCCATGGACTTCCATGCAAGCCTAGCCCATTCTAAATAAGCATTAGCCCACAATATATAAATACAAGAGCGCATATTTAATTAGTCACCTTTTTGATCACCAAATTAATTCTAAATTAATTTTAGATCAATACTAATTAAATAATATGATTTCATATTAATATATTAGAACTTATAATATATTAATAAATCATAACTTATACTATTCTCAAAAGATTATCCATATAAATTGTTTGGGTGAAGTGCAACCCAAATGGACCATGTCCGGTCGGGTCAAGTATATCTCAAATATAGTTATGGACTTAGACACCTTATCCAACAGTCTCCCACTTGGATAAGTCTAATAACTATAGTTGCAAGCATGACTTCAGGAACCGACCTGTAATTGTAGCTCTTAAAACTCTGTTGAACTATGAAGTGCCATTTTAGATATAAGGGATCATATAATCCTCTGTTCTAGATATCAGTCGGACAAATACATGGAACAATGTCGTACTTATTGTACAACAGTTTGTTTCCCGATTTCCGATTTGTTTGACATAGAACTTAATTGAACACATCAATTTAGTTCTGACCGGGCCCGATACATAGGTCAAAAAAAATCATCAAGGGGCCCGGATATCGCTTCTAATCCTAGAAGGAACATATAAACTTAGACTCATATGCTTGTTCTACTATTTATTGTATTATACACAAAGGTACGTTTTATGACATCAAGTTACTGATGCGTTTTCGTACAATCCATGTATAACCAACTCATAGGCAACAACTCATATCTCTAGATTTGAAGACTTATATGATATTATCGTCTCACGATCACTCGAGATAAATTCCATGAAGTGATATAAGTGAGCATGGGTTTAGTCCAATACTCAGAACTTATGAGCACTCATGAATGTTGTAGCAACTCTTGCTATGTCCAACACCTTAGACATCTACAAGCCAACTTCATGACACTCTTGATTCATACCTACTTCCAACATATGACCGACTGTGGAGAATTTGAATAAAGAAATTATTCTAGAAGTCAAAACATGCAAAATTGAAACAATAGTAAATAATTGACATACGATAGCAACACTTTACTTATAAATAAACAACAACTTTTATTCAATCATCAAATTTCAATTACATTTTACAAGTTTCAGAGCAATCTAAGCTGTAAAACTAATATCGTCCTTCAACCCGATGCGCCTCGCACACTGCAAATGCCTAACCCTAGTTAGTCCCTTCGTGAGGGGATCTGCAGGATTCTCTTCTGACGATACCCTCTATGCCACGAGGAGTCCTTCTTCTATCTTTTGTCTTAGGAAGTGATATTTTCTGCAATGTGTCTGGATCGGCCATGATCCCTCGGTTCCTTGGCTAAGGCAACCGCACTATTGCTGTCACAGAAAATCTCCATAGGCTCCTTTATAGCTGGTACAACTCCAAGGTCTCTGATGAAGTTCCTCAGCCATATTGCCTCCTTTACCGCTTCACTCGCTGATATATACTCTGATTCACATGTCGAATCAGCTACCGTCTCCTGCTTGGAACTTTTCCAAGTAACTGCTCCTCCATTCATGGTAAAGACCCAGCCCGACTGAGTGTGAAAATTATCCCTATCAGTCTGAAATCTAGCGTCACTATACCCCACAACTCTCAAGTCATCACTCCCACCAAGGGTAAGAATCCAATCCTTAGTCCTTCGCAGGTACTTGAGAATGTTCTTTACCGCAGTCCAGTGAACCTTGCCAGGATTCCACTGATATTTGTTGACCATGCTCAAAGCAAAGGCCACATCAGGGCGAGTACAAGTCATAGAATACATGATCGAGCCAACAGCGGAAGCGTATGATAATCGACTCATCTCATCTATCTCATCCTCTATACTCGGGCTCTGAGCCTTGCTCAGTTTGGCATTATGCTGGATCGGTAAGTCACCTTTCTTGGAATTCTGCATGTTGAACCTTTTCAACACTTTGTCCGCATAGGTGCTTTGACTAAGTCCAATTAGTCTTTTACTCCTTTCTCTCAATATCCTTATCCCTAGGATATAGGCAACTTCTCCAAGGTCCTTCATAGGGAAACACTTCCCAAGCCACGACTTAACCTCCTACAAAGTTGGGATATCATTTCCCATGAGTAGTATGTCATCCACATACAGTACCAAAAAGCTAACTATACTCCCACTAGCTCTGACATACACCCATGACTCATCTTCGCTTCTCGAAAAGCCAAACTCTTTGACTTTCTCATCAAAATAAAGGTTCCAGCTACGAGATGCTTGTTTCTATCCATAAATTGATTTCTCAAGCTTGCACACTCTATCAGGGTACTCTGCACTGACAAAACCCTCTGGTTGACTCATGTAAACATCCTCAACCAACTTTCCATTAAGGAAAGCGGTTTTGACATCCATTTGCCATATTTCATAATCATGAAATGCAGCAATGGCTAGTATAACCCTAATAGACTTAATATTTGCCACTGGTGAGAAGGTTTCATCATAATCAACTCCCTGAGTTTGAGTGAAGCCCTTCGCAACCAGTCGTGCCTTATAAGTTTGCACTTTTCCATCAATGTCGGTCTTCTTCTTTAAGATCCATTTGCACCCGACCGTCTTACGACCCGGTACATTGTCTATCAAGTTCCAAACTTGATTTTCATACATGGACTGAATCTCGCTGTCCATAGCCTCTTTCCATTTAGCAGACTCAGGGCCTGCCATGGCTTCCCTATAGCTGTTAGGTTCATCTAAATTTACCAGTGTGCTATCACTGATAAATGTATCACCTTCCGCAGTAATATGGAAACCATAGTAATGCTCAGGCGGATTCCTAACTCTAGTGGAACGCCTCAGAGATACAGACTCGTCAGTTGGTTTAACAGGAGTTTCCTCCTGAGGTTGATTGCTAGGGTTTGAGGTTCCTTCACCACTTGACTCTTGAATTTCTTCAAGGTCAATTTGCCTCCCACTGTTTCCTTGGCTTATGAACTCTCTCTCGCGAAAGACCCCTCTCCTTGCCACAAAGACCATATTATCACTGGGTCTATAGAAGAGGTAACCAAAGGATTTCTGTGGGTAGCCAATGAAAATACACCGCTCACTTCGAGGTTCGAGCTTGTCGTGAGTCTCGCGCCTCACGAAAGCCTCGCAACCTCAAGTCTTGATATGGTCTAAATTGGGAACTTTCCCAGTCCACATCTCGTGAGGTGTTTTGGCAACCTTCATTGTAGGGACTAGATTAAGGATATGGGCGGCAGTCTCTAAGGCATACCCACAAAATGAGATTGGTAGCGAAGCTCGACTCATCATGGAACGAACCATGTCCAACAAGGTTCGATTACGCCTCTCAGCCACACCATTAAGCTGTGGTGTTCTGGGAGGTGTCAATTGTGAGACAATCCCACATTCCTTAAGATAGTCAAGGAACTCTGTACTAAGATACTCTCCTCCTCGATCGGATCAGAGAATCTTAATGTTCTTGCCCAACTAATTCTCCATTTCATGTTTAAACTCTTTGAACTTTTCAAAGGTTTCTGACTTATGCTTGATTAAGTAGACATAACCATATCTACTGTAATCATCAGTAAAGTCACATAGAAGTGGTTAGCATCCCTTGTGGCGGTTATGAAGGGTCCACACACATCAGTATGTACGAGATCCAACAAACCCTCACCCCTAGCACAAGTACCAGTGAATGGTAACTTTGTCATTTTCCCAAGCAAACAAGATTCACAACTATCATCCGACTTTAGGTCAAATGACTCCAAGACTCCATCCTTTTGGAGTTGGCCTATGTGTTTCTTTCTTACATGTCCAAGACGACAATGCCATAATGATGCTTTATCCAAGCTATTGGAAGAATCAATACACAACACATTATTTCCTAAGTTATCTACAACCGACACAGTTTCATACACACCATCACAAGGTAATGCTTTAAAATAAAAAACATTATTATAAAAAGCATTAATACCACCACATTCATTATCAAACGAAAAGGTAAACCTTTTTTGTACAAACCATGAAAGGAAATAATATTTCTCGTCATTTCAGACGAGTAACAACACTTATTGAAATCTAACACTAACCCACTACTTAGCAACAAAGAATAAACTCCAATCTTGGTGACAGGTGAAGCTTTCCTATTCCCCATGATCAAGTTTATCTTCCCATGCTCCACGTTCTCACTTCTTCTTAGTCCCAGGAAGTCAGAACATATGTGAATACCACAACCTGTATCAAGGACCCAAGAATTAGAATATGGTAAGTTATTAGACAATATAGTGTAAATACCTGCATGGTTGGGTTTCACTTTCCCATCCTTAACATCTTGCAGGTACTTTGGGCAGTTTCGCTTCCAGTGCCCCTTATCATGACAATAGTAGCATTCAGCTTCCTTTGGGTTGGAAGAAGGAGTGACTGAACCACTTTTGGTTCCAATCGAAGAGGAGCCATCAAGAGACTTTCCCTTGGTACCCTTCGAAGGGGTTTTCCTCTTCTTCCCTCTAATTTACCGATTTCCAAGACAGGGGCGAAGTTAGGAGTAGGAGTAGTAACAACCGATTTACCTTTGAGACCACTTTCGGCGGTCTTCAAAAGTCCTTGAAGTTTGTTGAGTGTGACCTCCTCCTTGTTCATGTGATATGTCATTCGGAATTGATCATAACAAGAAGGTAAGGAGTGCAATATGATGTCAATTGCCAACTCCTCCGGGAAGTTCACATTCAATTTCAGCAAACGGTCCACGAATCTTTGCATTTTCTGCATGTGGCCCGTGATGGGTTCACCATCCTTCATCCGGTTTGTTATCATGGAGGAGATGATTTCATACCGCTCTTGACGAGCAATCTGATGGTATTTGTCCATCAAGTCCTGGTGCATCTCAAAAGGGTAATAGTCCTCATAGGACTTTTGGAGCTCGGCTGTCATCGTGGCCAACATGATACATGCCACCTTAGTGGCATCTCTCTCATGTGCTCAGAATTCAGCGATCTCCTCTGGAGTAGCAGACAACTCATCAAGTTCCTTAAGCTCCTTGTCGAGGACATATTCCTTGTCCTCATAGCGCGTGACCATCCTGATGTTCCTAATCCAATCATTGAATTTGGAACCATCGAAGATGACTCTCCCACAAAGGTTCATGAGAGAGAAGGAGTCGGTAGGGTTTGAACCAGAAGCATTGTTGGAAGAGATATGAAAAGGAAGAAGGACAAGTTTAGATTAGATATGGAATCCTTAATAAAACACCCAAATGTAATATTAAGACTAGGACCCAACACAATACTTTATAACTTGGAAGAGGGATGCCGTAATCCAAGCTATAAAATATTTGAAGGTAGGTGAATGACGATTCACCAATTTCCACCATGAAAAACGAAATAAATTATTAGGTTTTAATTTGTTTTGAAACTCCTAGATTCTTTTGAGATTCATTGAACTTTTCAATTGCATGTTTCAATCTCGATTGTGCCCTTCAGGTTTTGTGATTGGGATGCTGAGGATCACAAAACAAGGTGTGAATAACCATGCAAATTAACTTGGTACCCTTAATATTATCACCTAAACGGTGTGCCGGTTAACCACACGCGCTCCACCGGTCTATGATAAACATTAATTTACCCTTTGCCTTCCTTACTAATCCAAGTTAGTGTGCCGGTTAACCACACACGTTCCACCAACGACTTGGTAAGGTATAAAGTCTTAACGACCCTCCACCAGTTACTTTCTAATAATCATTACTTTTAATGAGAATTAAAGTCATTGTCCTACCCGTTCGGCTAACGACCCTCCACCAGTCAAGGAAGTGGTGGGTGAGAGTGAACACCCATTAAGCTGCCATTTTATAGGCAGCAACCTTATACCCCCCTTATAGACCGGCTTCGTGAATGATGCCTACTAACGGTAAAACGAATTGATCTTATATATATATATATATATATATATATATATATATATATATATTAACTTATAATACTATAAAGTATAAGGGTTGAATTTTAACTTTTAAAACTCTAAGGGTTGGAATTAAAGTTTTCTAAGGTGTGTGAGACTTTACAAATTCCAAAACTCGAGGGCAAGTTTTGAACCTATTCAAAACTTTTCATTTCATAACTTATAAGTTATTAGTTTATTAAAATGAAGACTCTTTATTTTATTTAACCTATGTGTTCATTAATGGACTTTAAAAGGAGTGACTTTTGGTAATCCATAACTTGAGGACAAATTATGGATTCCAATAAAACACATAAAGATCAAGAACTAACTAACAAACAATTTGCAAATAATTCTTATGATCTACTAAAACTCATAAGTTCATGAACATTCATATCAACAATTTCAAGATTCATATAAACACATACAAAACTTGAAATTTTGATAATAGCCTTTGAAATTGGATTAGCATAATCATTGCAACATCAAAAATAGGTTTTATAAGTCCAAAACAGTTTAGTGTAATGATTCTAGTCCAATTCTAGCTTAAAAACTCAAAAAATTGCACTCTGGGCCTCCTACTCATCGAGTGCATGAACCTACTCGACGAGTAGGATGAAAAAACACATGGACTCGTCGAGTCTCCCATGGACTTGGCGATTTCACTAAGCAGAAAGCAGTTTCATCGATTTTTTTAACAAGTTTGCATCAAGTATCAAGAAAACAAGTCTCTGATACTACTGAAGGGTTTTGAGCATTCTAACACTCCTATGGTGTACATGCAACCCTAGAAACCTTGGATCTATGTTTTCTCTAAAATACATGCAAATAATAAATTTCCAAGGTTTACATCCTAACTAGCATGTTATGGGGTACTTGAATCATAAAACACTAGTAGAATTACATACCTTTTGGTAGTGGTTGATTTCATGGAGTTTGAGAGCCTAGCACCAATAATATGGATGCCTCAAATGGAAGTCACAAATCACCACAAACTTTGGAAACTTGAGAGAGTAGTAACACACTTCTAGAAATCGGCCACACCTTAGTTCTCACACACACTAGTGCCATTTCATGTGCCAAGAACCCCTTTATATAGTGTGGTGGATTAGGGTTACATCCATGTAAACCCTAATACCCATGACCTTTCATTTCCATAATATCCATGGGTTAAAGCTCCATGGACTATCCATGGACTTCCATGCAAGCCTAGCCCATTCTAAATAAGCATTAGCCCACACTATATAAATACAAGAGCCCATATTTAATTAGTCACCTTTTTGATCACCAAATTAATTCTAAATTAATTTTAGATCAATACTAATTAAATAATATGATTTCATATTAATATATTAGAACTTATAATATATTAATAAATCATAACTTATACTATTCTCAAAAGATTATCCATATAAATTGTTCGGGTGAAGTGCAACCCAAATGGAACATGCCGGGTCGGGTCAAGTACATCTCAAATATAGTTATGGACTTAGACACCTTATCCAACATCAACTTAGTCCAGGCTTCGCCAAGCGCCTCAGGTGTCATCACTAAATCATCGAGGGGCCCACAGATATTGTTTTTATACCATTTAGGGTAAAAGGAACGGATAAACTTCGACTCATATGCTTGTACTATTTACTCATCAAATCACACACAACAATATGTTTTATAACATCAAGTTACTGATGTGTTTACGTATTATCAATGCACAACCAACTTGTAAACAGCAACTATATGTCTCCGTTTCAAGATTATAAGATATTATCCTCTCACAATCACTCGTGATAAAATCCATGAAGTGATTTAAATGAGCGTGGGTTTAATCTAATACTCAAATTCCTATTTTGAGGAGTACTCATGAACACTGCATCAAAAATTTGCTATGTCTAAGCACTTAGATAATCTACAGTCGGATTCATGACAGTCTTAATTCACTACTTACTTCCAAAGTATGATAGACTGTGGATGCTTGAATAACCTAGTTATTCGGGAAGTGAAACATGTGAAGTGAAACACAAGAATAACCTAATCCAATATGGTCTCAAAACTTTTGAATATAAATAAAACACTTATTATTTAATCACCATATTAATTAGACCTTATTCATTGTATAATGTTTCGAACAATCAACTTAACACTTGAATTAAAACCATAGTCATCCCATGCTCCAAGCATGCACACTATGTTTATCTATGGTCCTTCCTTTGTGAAATAGATCAATTGAACACATTTCTAATGACACTCATTTCACAATTTCCTGATCCTTATAAGTGTAAGAATACAAAATTCTTTCCACTAATAGAATGTGTTAGAGTCTAACCTTTCATGCAATGATCCTTTTTGTAATGTCGAGGCTCCAAAGTCACAGAGACATGGCCAATGATATTACAAAGCATTCCATTTGAGATTGTTACAAGACAATTCCCCAGAAATGAAGTCTCACATTCAAGGTACACTCCTTGAACATCCTTCTTGCATAAAAGTTTCTAACTTACACATAGATTCTTAATATCCAACTCCCACTATGGAAACATTTCCATAATTGCCATATGACAATCCATTCTTAATAGAATCCTATCTATTCAGAATTATATCAATATGGTCCATCCATTACTATACTTCCAACTGTCCACAAGCAACCAATCTTCGGTAAACCTTAGATTGTCCTTGATAGTTGTTTAACAACTTTAGTCATATCTGGTTCTAGTCCTTTTCCCTCTTAATGCCCTAGGCATTTGAAAAAATCAGAACAAGCGAATATTATAGCATATGCAATCGATCCTATACCCAAAGCATATGGTATACGATTCATAATGTCTTACATAAAGACATGATACTTGACCAGTCTCTTGCTAAAATATTCCCATATATAGAATTTCCTATGTTGAAACATTTCAACATGATATTCATATATGTTTAGGACTAAGTTCCATTAAAATTTCAATCTAAGCTTTTAGATTCGAAATGAAGTATAAATGTCCTCTCCCTTAAGTCTTACTATAGTGAAACAATTTCCAAATTCTGCAAATTTGCAAATTTAGAACTTTGTTTCCTATAAATAGTATTGCTAACTTGCAACACTTAACATAATAATCATGCTCCCACTAGCATAACAATTATGTTCTTACCAGCATAACAATTATGCTCCCACTAGCTTTGACATGTACTCAGAAATCAGCCGGACTTCTAGAAATCAATAATTATTAACTTTCTTACTAAAGTTCAGATTTCTGATACGCGATGCTTTGATAAGTCTTTATCTGGACTTCTCAAGCTCATACACCTTTCATTAGACAGCTTGTATGTATCTAAATGTCACACCCTCGAACCGGACGGCAAAAACGTCCGATGGCTCATGTGACTTAAATTGAAATATCATCACAATGATTATACATGAAACATAACATAAACATCACCATGCATTAATATATTACAACTGACATTGTTCACATCAAGTACATTGTTTTACATTACATAATCCAAAACATAAATTGTTTGATGATTGACATTACACAAAAGAAATTTCGAAAACACACACTTGATGATTCTTCATTCTAACGGTTACCTGAGAATACAAGTCATTTTGAAAACGGTCAACATTTATAATGTTGGTGAGTTCATAAGCATGATTGATATAAAAGGTTTGTATTATTTGTAAAACCTAGAAAATCCGATATTTCCTGTAATAAAACTAATTACGACATGATGTGGTGATCCAATATGTGTATATGTATGTGATTTCAAAACGTATAGAAGTTGATGAATTTCATAACTGTTCCTTGTATTAAAGTTGATGTATGTAGAAATGAATGACGTCGTTCCCCGGAAAACCCGATGTTTTCCGATTTAGATAGCATGATAGTTTTGTATTATCGTGTGAATCACTTTGTATGGCCACAGTGTATGAATATGATTTCCCCTGAATACTTAGATGGTAATGAATCTCTATGTGAGTCGTTATAACCATGCATAATAGTGACTAATTCGCATGTCTTGGCATTTTTCCAAACGCCAGTTTTGATCAAGATTTTGTCACCCTAGATTGGCCTAGTCTAACTGTACCGAACAGCTCAGGTGTGGGGGACTCACCCCCGTATAGATCTATACACAGACTCTCGCTCTCCCTCCAGGAGATTCTGGTTATAACTACAGGCTACGGCCGACACTTATTGGTGCCACCCGATATTTCTCACTATATCCCATTGAAATTGAATAACATTGTTTTACAACCCGATTGATGTTTACGTGAATATGAAGTAAGGCTAATAGACACGAAAGAGGACAACGGTGGCCCACTAATCATGTATGTTATTATAGGCTGTCGAGTATGCTACGGACACGTTATAGCCCATTAATCATATGATGAATGTTTAGGGCCATATTAGCAATGCAAATGGGCCACTAAGGCCCAATAGCATGTTAAAGCTGATAAAGGCCCATTGGGCATGTAATTGGGTCACCAAGACCCAATAAACATGTTTGAATATATTGGGCCCAATAATCATGGAATTGGGCCACAAAGGCCCAATAGCACGAATAGAAGATTTTGGGCCCAATCATTGTATCATTTATCTAATTATCGATTTTAAGTTCGTAGTGTAGGTTTTGTTGTATACCAGATGTTTATTCGCGATGTTAAAAATACTTTGACGTTTTATTTAAAACGAAGCTTTGGTTATATATATATATATATATATATATATATATATATATATATATATATATATATATATATATATATATATATAACATTTTGAAAACCATGCATTATAAATTTAATATTCTTGACCCAATAATTTAAATATTAGCCTATTTGACCCAAAAATATTGATTTTGACCATTTCAGCCCCTTTATTAATAAAAATGACACTATTAGTCACTTTTGATGAAAATTGATATTTTTGGTCCTTAAACCATTTTTTCTTGACATTTTCGGCCCAAATATAATTTAAATAATAATTTCAGCCCAAAACTATTGTATTTGCCATTTCCAGCCCTTATTTGTAAAAAAGTTTACACTTTTGGCCCATTTGCCGTAAGTTTTACACTTTTGGCCCAAAATCTAAAAACTTTGCATTTTTAGTCCAATTTAGCAAAAAGGGTCATTTTCAGCTCCTGAAATAGTTTAATTATGTTTTAGACTCATACTTTTTATGAATTTACAATTTCAGTCCCTAAAATTCTTCATTTTCGCAATTTTGGGCCCAAAAACCTGTGAGGCCCAAATGTAAGCCCAATAAGCTATAATTTATGTTTTTGGCCCCTTGAGAAGTGTTATTTTCATAAAAGTCAGATTTTTATGTAAATAATACTATTTTATCCTTATAAAACCGAAAATATCATATTTTACCCAAATCTTTGTTATTTTTGCGAAAATGACACTTATAAAGATTTTTGGCTTTGTTTTCACTTCTTAAGCCTAAAGACTCTTAGATCTTTGAAGTATGTTGTCTTATTATGTTTTTGTTTATGAATCTTTCACACTTTGGCTATAGATTTCTTGATATAACATGTATTAACACAATTTTTCACAACATAAATCAAAGAAATCACATATAACATGCAAGCACACATAGATCAACACATAACACTTGTATTCTCCCCCCAAAAAAAAGTAAAAACCGAAAACAAGGGGGTATGAACTCACCTTGGGTTTGTTGTTTCGGTTTTGAAGAAGAAATGGAAGAAGATGGTGTGGTTTTCGGCCTTAGCAAGCTTCTTGAAGGGACCTTCAAACTTTGATGAGTTCTATGGAGTATGATCAAGAGATTAAGGTTGTAAGAGGGGTGAATGAGTGTATACAGAAAGTATGTTTGTAAGATCTTACCACTAGTATATAACCTGAAGTGATTTTTGGATGAAATCCTCCTTGAAGCTCTTTTGATTCTCGAAATTTTTGAGAGGAAATAAGAGGTTGTTGTTGTGAGTTCTTGAGAGAAACTTCAAGTGAGTTGTGTGTGTGTGTGTGATTCTAGGCCGAAACAAGAAGAAGAGGGAAGAAGAGAGAAGCTTGAAGTGATAGTTTCTTGGAGATATGGGAACTTGCATGGAAATCCAAGAGATAAAAATTAGGTGTCTACTTCTCCTTAATCCATATCTTTCTCTTTTTTTTGTTTATATATATATATATATATATATATATATATATATATATATATATATATATATATATATATATATATGGCCGAGAATGGGCTAAAGGAAGAAGAAATGGATTAACTTGGCCCACTTCAAATCTTGGTTCGAGATTTTTAAGACCCATGGAGAAAGTTTTCGGCCCATTAGTCCTTTAGAGTAGTTCACGGCCCAAATTGTATAAAGGAATGGATTTATGGCCCATTAAGGCTAATTAGGTTAGTTATGGCCCAATAAGGCTTATTAAGATAAAACAATTCATTTTGGATCCATTATGGCCCAAAATGTTAGTTTCATGAAAGTGGGTCCAATTAGAGCCCATTTAAGGATTTTAAGCCCCAAAATAGTCAAATTGGAAACTTATTGGTCCATTAGGCCCAATAAGGAAATCCTAGTCCACATTGGACTTAAACCGGAAATTTTAGGGTTTCCAATCTTTCGTTGACCAATTGAAGTGTTTATATAGGGTTTTTGATGAAATTTGTTGTCATTGAATAAACACCAAGCGTGCTTTCAAAATTTTTGTTACAATTGCTATCATTGTTATAGTTACAAGGATATAGAATTTCCTAGTTGTGACACTAAACCCTTTCAGAGCTTATAGCAATAAGTTCCGAATGTCAAACTATTTTCCATTTCTCACAATTTGAACTATAAAAAGGGAGGTCATAATCATACTCGAATTTGAGAACGCAATTATCACAACTGCTAACTTTACCAACCCTTTAAAATCTACTAGTGAAAGTGTTTCCTCGCAATCATTTTCATGAAGTAGAGAGAAACCTCGTGCCACTTAGATTTTATAGTGTATGTGTTTCTATCCACGTGAATTTGTCATTCCAACCACTATCATAAGACAAGGTTTATGACAAATTCAAACTCATATGGACCGAACTTGCTTAAATCTCAATTTCTTGCCATCCGACAGCACAAGGACCTACCATTGCTTCTAGGTTATTGAGCAGCTCACCCATACAGATCAATATACGTTCACTGATCAAGGTGATTTGCCTTATGCAGTCAAATGAGAGCTCATAGGACTCACATGCATAGCCAACTTAACTGGAATAGGCACATAAATAAGAATATGTCAACACGATAGGGTGTTAACCTCAGGTTGTGTGCTAGTGATAACTAAAAGGTTTATTCTTGATTAGTTCTTGAAACTATTGAAGACCATTAAGACTCCCACTGACCTCTTGACATATAAGATTCTCTGTCAAGGAACATTCCTTGACAAACAAATATTCAAGAGTTGGTGCGGGTTCTTATCAAGACACACTTCATATAATTGGTCTTTGTTTTAGCCAAAACATCACAACTATCAATTTCAAATGTGCAAGAGTAAGAAACATTTCTACTCCACATGTTATGAGGTGTTATAAACCTACTTAGAACATGTCACTCAAGGTACAACTTTGAGTAACTAGAGTATGACTCTAAGTCTCGATTTTGGAACGAAGTATGACTCATCTTCTCGATTTAACCATTTCAACAATTCCTGATTCCTCTTCTCAATCGTGCAAATGCAGTATGGCGTTTTTAGAGGATCAACTATGACATGGTTCCATAATCATTAAGATGATCATAAAAAACGATACTAAAGTAATCTCCTTTCCTTTCAGATTAGAGAAACTTCCATCTTTCTGCCCAATTTGATTCTTCTTATTCGTTCTGCTATATATTGAAACTTTTCAGTGTATCCGAATTACACTTAAACTTGTAAGCATAACCATATTTACTTAACCATCAGTAAATCATGACGAATAGACTTATCATCCTTTGTGGTGGATCTGACCAGTGCACATCAATGTGTACTCGATCCTTTAGTCTTTCACTTGACTCACATACATATGTGAACAAGGAATCAGTCCCAATTTCCCAAGGATCAAGATTCACATACATCATGTAATTCAAATCGTATGATTCCAAGTTTCTGTCCAATTGAAACTTGGGTGATGAGAATCCTTCCTCACTTGGTAAATTACGACACTACCATAAACGATATAACCAAGAATCAAATCCATTTTCAACATTGCTAATAATAGACATATATAAACACCAATTTTCCATAAATACCATTGCAAGGAAACATAAAGTAAATAAAACAATTTTATTAATAATGTGCGGAAAACTTGTTCTTACAACGCAAATACATATGAAAACTATGTTTCTAGATATTCCTAAGCAATCTATCATAACTCCTAAGCAGCAACTCAAAATATGATCATTGAACCATGCGACCGAAATCCACTTCTTCATGATCATACTCAACTTACTTTTCTTTTATGCTTCCTTCTTTCTCTTAGATTCTGCAAAACATCAAAATGTAACTTTACATCATTTAATAAGAATCTATAAATAGGAACTTAATAGAGTTAGATAGTTATTGTACCTGAAGTAGAGTCATACAATTTGACTTTACCATCTCTCAGATCTCTCAGGTAGTCAGGGCAGCTTTGCTTCCAATGCCCCTTCAATTGGCAGTAGAAACAAATGGACTCTTTAGGAGTGACACGTGGAACTATCTCAAGATCAGCCTTTCTCTTACGGTCAAACTTTTTTACCTTGGCTAATTTCTATCCCTTAGGATAAGAAATCATTTCTGGACTATCAACGTTGTCATTACCTATATCCATGGAAATTTGGGAGGTAGATCTTCCAATCAATTTTTCTTTACCAGTACGCCAAATCATTGATGATTCAACAACAATTAGCAAATATGTCAGACCAATAAGGGTCATGTCGATGATTGCATGCCAATAGGGCTTGAGTGACCTTGAACTTTTCAAGTCGACGAAAACGTGGGTCATGGAGAATCATGGGAGGAGGTGGAGGAAGAGAAGTATGATTTCCAGTTCCACCAATGCACAAAGAAGGGAATGAACTTTCACATTGATCAACACGTTGAAGATCATCTTCAGATGGAAAGCATTTTCTAAAAGGATGAGGAAGACCATAGGTGTCAAAACTAGAGATCTACAAAAAGGGAGAAATTCAAGTTAGTTGATTAATCCTTAATATAAAACCCAAATGAAATATTAAGGCTAGGACCCAACACAATAATTTAAAATTCGTAAGAGGGATGCTGTAATCTAATTGCAAATTATTTGAAGGTAGGTAAATGACGATTTACCAATTCCACCATGAAAACGAAATTTAAATGAATTAGGTTTTAAATGAAATTCCAAGATCTTTTGAGGTTAATTGAACTTTTCAATGGCATGTTTAATCTCGATTATGCCCTTCAGGTTTGTGACTGGGATACCGAGGATCACAAACAAGGTGTGAGTAACCATGCAAATTAGCTTGGTACTCTCGATGTCATTTATCATCTAATCAATGTGGCGGTTAACCACACATGCTCCATCGATCAATGATAATCTACGAGCTACCCATTTCCATCCTTCATTAGTCCCAAATTAGTGTGCCGGTTAACCACACACGCTCCACTAACGACCAATAAGGCGCAATGTGCAATTTCATGGGTTAGCATCAAATTCACATTTTCCTAAAGTAACTAAGATTGGGAATTTATAAAAGCGTTTAGTTACTTTATAATTCATTATAGTTTTAATAGGGATTTAGAGTCATATCCTACCCGTTCGGCTAACGACCCTCCATTAGTCAAGAGTGCGGTGGGTAAGAGTGGATACCCAATGACGGTCATTTTATAGGCCACTTCCTTAAACACCCCTTATAGACCAGCTTCGTGAATAAGGCCTACTAACGGTAAGACTGACTTTTTCTTATACACACACACACACACATATATATATATATATATATATATATATATATATATATATATATATGTATATATATATATATATATATATATATATATATATATATATATATATATATTTAATCTTTTAATATTATATAGTATAAGTATGTATTTTAAACTTTTAAAATACTAAGTGGTTCAATCCTTTAATAAATTAAACTTTTAATTTAATTAAATTTAAACCGTATTATGGATTATGAATTCTCTTTTAATTAAACACTTAATTAATCTTATTAATAAAATCGTTGAGGGTGTAATTTAAACTATTCAAAATACCAAGGTTCTAAATTTAAGATTTCTAAATTAAAGTTATTTAATCAAATTTTAAAATAAAAAATCAAAGGGTGCACTTTTGAAAATTTTTAAAATACTAGGTTAAATTAAAACTATCATTATCCTTATCCAAAAATAATTTATCTTATCCAAATTTAACCAAATCCTTTAATTTTGATAAGGATATCGTGTTTCCATTCAGAAAAATCAATTTTAGGCAATAAAAACGAGTTATGGTAATTATCCTATTCAAAATCTGATCAGAAATTCGAAAAATCAGCAAACTGATGAGTCAACTCGTCGAGTTGGACTCTGAAATCGTTGAGTTCATCCAACTCGTCGAGTTCATGTTGAACTCGTCGAGTTCCAGGCTATGGACAACAAAAATCGATTTCTTGTTCTTTGGACAGTTCACTCTTTGTGCCAATTCAATTGAAAAACATCCTAGGCTCTGATACCACTGATAGGTTTTGAGCATCTCTACATTCCTATGTGATCATGCAACCCTAATTGCTTTGGATCTAAGTTTTTCTCTATTAAACATACAAATATGAACACCAAAGTAATAACCCTATATCTAGTATATACAATTTCGAAGTTCACATATATATTAGGGTTAGAAGATTACCTCACTTGTTATATTTTAATAACAAGAACAATCCTTGCTTGATCTTGACTTCTGAAAGCCTAGTGCCCCAAGTGTTGCACCTCTAATGGAGTTACAAACACCCAATGCAAAGGATGACTTAGAGAGAGGTGGAAAATCGGCTATCCTAGGGTTTCTTAAGCTTAGGGTTGAAATTCCAAGAGATGTAGGGGATTTATATAGCTGGGTGGGCTGCTAGGGTTTCTGGAGGAAACCCTAATTCCTGCTTAAGGCTTAAGCAGCCCATGGACCTCCTCTTTAGAGCCCTTGGACGAAATCTTATGGTCTTACGCATAAATTTCGTCCACTCCACTCTATGGAGTCCACCAGCCCAGTTTTGCAACTATCAATGATTTGCAAAACAGTCCCTCCATTATTAATCAGTTCCTTTAATCTCAAAATTAATATCAAATTAATTTTTGATTAATTACTAATTAATAATATGATTTCCAAATAATATATTAATCTTATAATATATTTATAAAATCATTTTGAGTACCCATTTATTATTTATATAATAAATCCTACTCTCTCTCTCTCTCCACTAGTCATCCTATCAAGTTGCATGAGTGAAGGCAACCCAAAAGGACCATGCTACAAATCAAATCAAGTACATACCAAATATAGTTATCGGCTTGGACACCTAATCCAACATATGCAAGATCAAAGTCTAAAGGTGCATCTTCAAAAATGCCATCTGCTTCTGAACCTTCTCTTACAATTGATATATTATTTGTTACATCATGAAAATCATTATTCTTATTAGTATTATTATCATGATTTGATCCATTTGGCTCGCCCTCGACCAAAGGATTTTAGATGTGATTCTCCCCCTCAACATCAGCATGGATAGACATATGCTCCCCCTCGACTTGAACTTGAGATATTATATGGTCCCCCTCAACATCAGTATGGATATCGTTTTGAGATGTCGAACTCAAGTGCTCCGCCTCCACTTGATCACCAATTGAAACTAGTACTCATTCGACATTTATCCTTGAAGTTGATGAAGAATTTACATCATTTTCTTCATTTATAACTGTTAAATCAACAGAGTGTTTCGATGCTTCAGGAACGTGATTATCATCATCAGCATGAATTTATGCGTCAATGGTCCTATCAGGAATCCCAAAAATCAAATCAAGATCAATAGCATAAGAATTCATGATTTCAGATTTAACATTTGTTTCAGCCATAATACGTTTTTATCAAAATATTGTTCGACTCTTTTGACGTAGTAGTCATCGAATGTGAGATTAAAAGTTTCTTCGATCTTCCTCATTCGTTTGTTCAACACCTTATAGGCTACAAAGTTGTGAGAATATCCTAAGAATATTCCTTCATCAGCTTTCGACTGAAATTTAGAAAGATTGTCCTTGAGATTCATAATGAACCATCTGCACCCAAAAACATGAAAGAATTTAACATTAGGTTTCCTTTTTTTATTATTTCATAAGGTGTGATGTTAAAACGACGATGAATGAAAGAACGATTTTGTGTGAAATAGGTAGTCGAAATAGCCTCTGCCCAAAAGTATTAAGGCAAGTTCGCATAAGTAAGCATCGTTCCTGCAGCTTCACATAAGGAACGATTCCTTCTTTTTCGATTCTTGAAAAGTTATAAGATATCCCCAATTCGGTCAAGAATGAATCTAGAATTCGATTCTTGAATTTTGTTCCATTATCACTCTTTATTCTTTGAACTTTCCTTTTTAAACTCAACTCTATGTTCTTGATGAAATCAATCATTACTTGAGCAGTTTCAGAATTCTGTTGAAGAAATAAAACTCAAGTAAACCATGAAAGATCATCAACAATGACTAATATGTACTTCTTACAGGGAGTCTCAACAGTTGAAGGTCCACACAAGTCAATGTGAAAAAGTTCCAATGGTTCAATGATTTTTGAATCTATGATGATTGGATGACCTTGTCGATGTTGCTTTCCCTGTTCACATGCACCACACAATGAATCATTATCAAACTTTAAAACAATTAAACCTCGAACAAGATCATTAAGAACAAGTTTCTTAAGATTTTTGAAGTTAAGATGAGAAAGACGTCGATGTCATAACCAGCTGAGATCGGAGGATGCTTTCGAATGCAAGCATGCATACTGATGGTATACCCACAATTGGTTTTAAATCAAGGGTGAACATATCTCCCTTTCGTTTTGACTTTAGTAAAATTTCCTTTGTTTCTTTGTTGGAAATAATACTTCCTTTCTCATCAAAGAGAACCTGGTTTCCAGTGCCAACAACTAGTTGCGAAACACTAATCAGATTATGCTTTAAGCCTTCAACATATGCAACTCGATTCACAATGAATTTTCCATTTGTTACTTATCCGTATCCTTTGACTTTACACTTGTTGTTGTTTCTAAACTTTACAACTCCAACATTGTCAAGCTTTCAAAAATCACGCAAATTCTCCTTCCTTCTAGTCATGCGACGCGAGCATCCACTATTAATATATCAGCTTTCGTCATATGATGACTTATGTGAAATTGTAATGATCAAGTGAATCTAAAGCAATATTGAAAAACACACAATGTAAATAATCTCGTTTGAGCTCTTATTAGATCTAGTAAGCTATTACAAAGTGGGTATGCAATTCTCTCACTAGTCTAATCTCTCCAAATGAGTTCTTACATAAATGAGAGTTACTCATTTCCTATTTATAGAAAAGACTCAACCCATTGTACATCACAAGATGGTAAACCACATTCAAGAAGAACTTTGCACCCTATAAGGTTGTTACTAAGAATTATACACCACTAGTTCAAACAAGATATAAAATAAGCATAACACATAACAAAATTAAGAATAAAAGAAGAAAACTATTTTTCTTCTCCAAAACATCTCTTACCAGACACAAATAGGTAATAATTGTTTTATTGTGAAAAATCATAACATAAAGAGTTTTATTGTATAAAATGAACAAATAAAATATATTTTTGTACAAAAAAAAATATAATGGTTTTTTTTATGCATCATAGAACAATATGTTTGGTTTTATGATGTCACAAATGCTAGGTAAATGACTTTCAAGGGTTTTGATGGTTAGGCAAACAATATTTTATGTGTGATCATCAAATAAAATGGTTTTACTGTATACAAAAATAACATAATAATTTTATCAATGTCTTTCTCAAACATTGAAGGATAATAATATTGTTTTTTAGAGTTTTGTTTATATTTTAGCCATATTGATTTGACTTGTACCTAAATTTGTTTAATCCGTACATTTTACTTTTTTTATATTTGTAGTGGAATTTAACAAAAATATTTATATTTTTCGGTAACTATTATTTCCAATACTTGATTAAGTCTACAAAATCATAATAAAACATCATAGACATTCGAGTAAATCCGAAATATCTTCAAAGAAATTAATATAACCGTCCCAAGAAATATAGCCTCAAAGAAACTTCAAGTGAAATTCAAACCTTTGGTTAACAATCTTAACATTCCCTTCGTACCAACTCCCAACACCCACCTAATAAAGCTACGAAAGTTAGCTCAACAAAACTCATGTTACCATATTTAACTTTGGAATAATGATTTTTGAGATATATTTGTTAACATTCATGTAAGTTTATTGGTAAGACTCGGTTATTATGTATATGAAATTACAAAATTTTAATTATCTTTAAAAATCATTATGTTTTTTTTTTTTTTAAATTGTGGTACATCTTTAAGTCGACCAAATCCATGAAATTTGAATTTGAATTTTAATAAAAAGACTCGATATTTACACGTGTCATTATGTTCTTTGCCCATTCACCTTCTAATTAAATTATATAATTACGATATTTACCTACTGCATGTTTCCGAATGGATCCTTCTTGATAAGGCCATGGGTATGGTCACAATGTATTTACTAGAAAAGTGATGTCATGTATGTGCCATATCACCCCCCACTACATGTTCACTAGCTTTGAAAATGGTTATCACTATACAATGTTTTTTTTATATATTTAGATTAAAATTAAAAAAAACTAAATTAATAACATAATTAGATATTTCACATTATATAAAAAACATAAAAATAAAATTTCAAATCTAGATTCCGAATAACCATAAAAAATAGAACTTAAAACCTAAATAACTAAAAACCATAGAAATTTAACATAAATATTAAAAACGTTAAAACCTAAAATCCATGCTTTTCCCGAACTTCTTGTTGGATTTTCAAAAACGCGGCTAAATTTTCTGGGTCGATATCCGGTTGCGGCTTCATGTTTAAAATTTGAAGATCGGTGAGTGCTTGTTTCTGACGCCGAGCATCCTCCATTGACTCATATTTTTTTTGTAAAAAACTTAGAGTTTTGTCAATTTTGTCCGCAAGCACGTCTTCGTTAATCGCTTTTCCGCTTGAAGACGCCGCTTTTTTCCCTTTATCCCTTCCCGGTGGTCGACGAAGTTGGACTTCCGGTGGACCCTCCCATTCGGTCCCATCGAAATCGTCATTGAGGTCGACACCAAAACTCACATCAGACTCAGAAGTTCTTGGCCTTATGTTGGAGCCGGTGGTCAATCCCGAATGCGAAGTCTCCAGGTTAAGGACCCATTTTGGACCATTACGACAAATTTCTCATGCTTTTTGGTGGCCGAACGCTTTACCGCCGGTGGTAACTATGAATTGTTGGCATGCGGTTGATAAAATATTGAAATCGTTGCTACCACTTTTATGCATATTTTCCAGATTCTCAAATATGTCGTTAAACTTGGTGCACACCGCTCGTAGTTCACGCCATTTTCCATTGATCGCGTCGTACGTTCGGCCCGATTGCCTTCCCAAGAGCGAGTGAAAGTGATCTAAAAAACGAAGCCAAAAACTGCTTCCCGTTTGCGCGTTGCCCGTCCTCGAGTCGCACGATATAGAAATCCAAGCTTTAGCTAAAGCTTCCTCCTCCTCTTCGATCCAAGTTGTTCCTCTTCTATTTGTAGCTTTTCCTTTTGATTTCCTTTGCCTAGATGGTTGTGTTTCTTCGACCCGGTCGTCCTCGTCGTTGTCCAAGTTTATAGGTGGGGATTGAGAAAAATGGACTTGAGATGGTTGTGTTTGGAATTGTTGGGGTCGAAATTGTTGAAAACCTTGGAATTGGGATTGTGGTATTTGTTGTTGGAAGTAGTTTGGTTGAAATTGAATGTTGGTAAATATAGGTTGATGTTGGATTGAGGATGTTAGCATTTGAATGTAACCTTGATATTGATCATTTGGAGTGTTTGGGGTTGTTGGGGGTGTTTGGAGTGGTAGAGGTATTTTGATGTTGCTCCATATTTTTGAGAGAAAATGAGACAGTAGAGAGATATTATTTGTAGAGAGAGATGTGTTTTGTGTCTTTATGTGTTTGTGTATGTATAGTAGAGGAATTAAATTGAAAAGGTTTTTTTTGTTTAATTAACCTAACGGTCAAAAGTTTTGGCGAATCAGAATGCGCGTAACCGTCTGTGATACCCATCAATCCGCGTCACATTCACCGGTAGGGGGGGGCGGTGTTTACGCGTAAATACCCCCCTCCACGTCACCAATTACGCATCAAAAAACACGCCATACCCCATGGCCTAACCACTATCGCATAAAATCAGCTATATAATTCTATTTGCTCATCATTCTCCGCTCCAATATTCTATTATCCTCCTTAGTTTTTCCCCTGCCATCCACAACTCAAAACTCTAAGCTCAAAACCCTAAACGTAGATCTCGATGAAGGTCACGAACGTATTTTTTGATCTGGATGAAGGCCACATAGGCCATGAATTTTTGGATGTGGCCACAAATGAAGTTTTTCTTTCATCAATATATTAATTTACAGGTGAAGGTAATTGATTTTATTTTCATCTTTTTTTTTCATAAAACCAATGTTGTAGATTAAAGAAAAATGGGTTGATTCTATCAACTCTTATATAGACCCAACGGTCCCGTCTCATACTATACTCTCATCTATCTTCTAAGAGAAACAACATCTCACTGACATTACTGGGTACACTCATTCAGACTTACTCCTCTCTCTTATAATCCATCGTGGATCCTTAATCTTTCATTTTCTCTTAAATCCCTCATGGATTCCTTACTCTTGATCCCCTCAAGGATCATATCTAAGTTCTTGAAAGAACTCTCTTGATTTTTCCCACTAATGGAAGCTTTACTCTATCTTTATCTCATACATACAATCTTATTTCCGCAAGAATCATACTCTTATTCCTGGAGGAATTATACTCTCTATTCCTGAAGGAAATCATCTTTCTACTCTTCTCTAAATCTTTTATGTGACTCATTACATAACACTCATCTCATGGACATTCTATCTCTTTATCTCATCAACATATCTTTTCTACTCATCTAGTACTTAGATCATTAAGTACTTATTCTATTTCTTCTTCTCGTAACTCTTAGTTATTCTACACAATACCATTTACAACTACATTTACAACTACATATACATACATATTCTTTTATATAATTATAATGCATATAATCATATTCTATTTTCTCTTAGGTATTTAACAAATACCCTTCTTTTCTAGCTATATATTCTCTAGGTATACTTACATGCTCTGATAAATGTTTCTAAACGTATACCTCATACATACTCTAAATACAGATATATGCTCTATTACATGATTTGGAACTCATATTCATACATTATCTTCATATAATAACTTAAGGGTATTCATTTAGTGCCTCAAGATCCAACATGCGCACACACACACATAGACATAGAGACATATATATATATATATATATATATATATATATATATATATATATATATATGTTGGAGCATGAAAATGCTCTACAATGTTGAGTGTTTATTAGATTAGAATATTCCTTTGTATGAAAATCATATTCCCTCCACTAGTATATAAAGTGGAGGTGATGGTCATTTTTAGTAAGAGTGCACTATGTAGACTTTGTAGATTAGAGAGAGTGTGGTGGGATCTCTCCTACCATGGGAGAGTTATCTCTCCCAACCCATGAGTGTCTTGTAATATTTTATATATCTCTATTTATCTACTACAGTTTTACTCACATATTATGTTCTTCATGTTCATACACGATTATCTTCTTGGTAATAACTTCCGCACCGATCCAATCAATAAAATGGGAACCTACAGTCTTCTATACAAACCTACATCAACCTAAGGTTCTTCTTCTCTTCAATCAAGCTTCAAATTTTTTTTCAATGGGAAAAAAGCTCAGTATACATCCCAATGTCCCACTATCTTTGAGAATAACGAAAATGTACTTCCTCCTACTCAGAACGAGCCCATCTGAAGTGTTCGCCACCTCTATACCAAGGAAAAAAATTAAGTGCCCAAGATCTTTGATGCTAAAGGCTTTATTGAGTTGTGTCTTTGTTTCTTGAATCCGGTCTAGATTATTTCCAGTCATAATAACATCATCCATATAAATTAAAATGACAGTGTGATTTCCATCTTGATTATGCAAGAATAAGGAATGGTCAGCTTTGTATTGACGAAAATTTATGCTTAAAAGGAACCTTGTGAATTTGTGTTAGACGCTTCTTTCAACCCGTAGAGAGACTTTTGCAAACGACACACAATAGTTTCACCTTCTTTAGAGAATCCTTGAGGAATTTTCATGTACACCTATTCATCCAAGTCTCCATGCAGAAACACATTATTGACATCCAGCTTATGTACAAACCAATCTTTTTAGTTGCAACCGACAAAAGAATACACACGATAACATGCTTTGCAACTCGTGCAAAAGCATCATAATAATCTACCCCCTTCATCTGTGTAAACTCCTTTGCTAATAGCCTAGCCTTGTACCATTCTATCTCCCCATTTGGTTTATATTAAATTTTATAAACCCATTTTGAATCGATCGCTCGCTTGCCTTTCGGAAAATCGGTAAGATTCCAAGTTTCATTTTTTTTCTAAAGCTCGTATTTCTTGTTGCATAGCATCTTTCTAGTTCTTATCCTGCAAAGCTTGATCAAAAGATCATGGCTCATCATTTAGAGTAATGGCCGTCAAGTAAGCTTTATGACTACCAGAAAATTTTCATATGACATCAAGTTAGAGATAAGGTGTATCGTAGAGGTCACTTAACTGGAATCAAGCTGATGATGGCTGGTCAAATGGGATAGCTTGACAACATAATCTTTGAATATTTGTGGCTGGGATTTTGTTCTAGTGCTTCTCGTCGATTCCCATCTTTCTATTTCATCGTGTTGTGGGTTTTGATGTGTGAGTTCCGTTGAGTGAACATGGTTCTGTTTCATGATTATGTTGGATTAGGTGTCTAAGCCCATAACTATAATTGGTATATACTTGAATTGATAGCAGCACGGCCCTTTTGGGTTGCCTTTACTCTAGCAACTTGACATGATGACTTTTGGAGAGAGAGGTTGAATTTATTATCTGGAATAATAAATTGGTGCATGAAATGATTTATTAATATATTATAAGAATAATATATTAATTAGAAATCATAATGTTAATTAGTATTTAATCAGAAATTAATTTGGAATTAATTTTGGGATTAAAGGAACTGATTAAAAGTGCAGGGGCTATTTTGCAATTATTTGATAGTTGGTGTTTTGGGCTCTTGGATCACCTTTATTGGGTAGGACGAACATCCCTACAAGGTTCTAGGGGATTTAGTCCAAACCTCATGGAGGGGAGTCCATGGGTTGCTTAGGCCCTAAGCTAAGGGATTAGGGTTTCCACCTCAAAACCCTAGCTTTGGATCTAAGCCACCTCATCTATAAATAGAGCCCCAACCCTCATGATTTCGTCCCATGCTTAAAAAACCCTAGTAGAGTCAAAATCTTGTGCCTCTGTAACGCCCGTGTTACGAGGCTAAACATTGATACGATGATGTAATAGCTAGGGTCAACAAATGTAACTTATTTTCAAGTAATAAAGAGGAATTATTTGAATATTATGTGGATTATGTGATTTTATGTGCATTATACTTATTTATAAGATATAATAAATTAAGAATGAAAATAAGCGCCAAAAATAAAAAAATATATAAACCTGATATCTATGAAGAAAGTTGTAGTGGTCGTGAAAAGGATTCCGGAGATATAAAGAACGTCGAAATCTGAGTTATAACGAAGAATTTATTACCTGTCGAAGTTTTACGGCTTAACCGGCACGACACCGCGTAAAGTAAAAAAAGTGAATTTTTGACAAATTACTTTTTAGCCTTATCGATCTAAACGAAAGTTGTAGTATACGTTAAATCGAGAGCGTGCATAAAAAGAACATCCAAATCTGACTTCGTATGAGGAAGTTATGAATTTTCTAAGATTTGGCATAGCAGTGTGCAGCCCGAAATTCGAATTTTAGATCAATCGATTTTTGGCCGACACAACCTAAATGAGAATTTAATATCTCATTATAAGAGTTCAACGATAAAAAGACAGACGAAAACGGAGTCCGTATGTAGAAGTTATGAATTTTACACGGTCGTTTAACAGTATAATCTTCTCATACTGTTAAATTGAAAATCGGTCGAGAAATAGCCGATGGAGTCAAAAGAAGAGTTGTAGATCTTGTCAATACCTACGCGTGGATATAAAGAGCATCGAAAATGAAGCTCATATGCTAAAGTTACGGGATTTAGAATTCGACAGGGTGCTGCTGCAAAAGGGGTGACGTGGCACAATATAGGCCACTACTTGTTGTCCACCAGAATGGTGACACTTGGCACCTACTCGACGAGTTGGAGGCCCAAAACTCATCGAGATGAGCAAAAATTCAGCTGTAAATAGAGGTGCGAGGCTTGCTTCATTCTTCACACCATAAACCCTTTCTTTCTCTCTCTACTCTCTCTCTAAACCTCCCAAACACCCCCCAAGCCTAGCAAACTTCCCTAGCACTAGAGGAAAGCCCCGGAGCACCCGAAGGATCCATGAAAAAGATTTTTTCGGCTCGGAACTTTGCCCCCGCAGAGCCCGGTTTTCAAGCAAACCTCCCGGTTTCGTTAAAGCGAAGTGTTGTCCAAGTTGGAATCCATACCTTATCAAGTGAGTGCATAGTTACTTTCATCTTATAGATAGATATCAAGTATTCTATATAAATTATGTGATATGTGTGTATATTATCTGTATATCTTGAGATCTATGCTGGATGAAAGATTTAAACCCATTTTTTTAGATCTAAACTTTTTTTTGTAGATCTGAACTATATATGTATTTTATATCTTGAGATCTATGTAAGATGAAAGATTTAAACCTGTTTTTTTTTTCAGATCTGAAATGTATATGTATTTTATATCTTGAGATTTATATCTTGAGATCTATGCTGGATGAAAGATTTGAACCTTTTTTTAGATCTAAACTGTATATGTATTTTCTTTCTTGAGAACTATGCTGGTTGAAAGATTTAAACCTTTTTTTTAGATCTGAACTGTATATGTATTTTATATCTTGAGATCTATGCCGGATGAAGGATTTAGACCTTTTTTTCCAGATCTGAACTATATATGTATTTTATATCTTGAGATCTATGCTGGATGAAAGATTTAGACCATTTTTTCAGATCTAAACTGTATATGTATTTTATATCTACAAATATGTTGGGTAAAACATGGGTGGATGAAATATTTTATGAGTGATGAAATAAAATGATGAGAGGCCTCGATGTTGACTTTGATCCAGTCATCTAGCGGAGTATGGATGACGACCACAAACTTTTCTAGACAGTCCAGTGGAACGCTAGCAGGCTTGCAACCTGTAGGTGTTTATTTGAACTATGTGTTCACTAGGTGTACTCCATCCACCCATGGTTGCCTTATTTGACATGCATTGCTGAGGAATCCCCTAAGCAATGTTGTCCAGCTCGATGAAAAATCCTTAGGCTAGGTCCCTTATAATAGATGCTTTAGGGACGTAAAGTGAGGATAATGGGAATGGGTAATCGGGTTTTAATGATTTGATGAAAATAATTGAATTTATTTATTGTGGGTTGAAAACCCTATGTGCTCACCAGGATATTGAGCCTGACCCTCTCAGTTTTTGTATTACAGGTAGTGACACAAGAGCATAGATGCGATGATCTGATGAGAGATTATGGATTATAGGCCAATAGAAATAAATAGAATGTTGTAAGGCCTATGTTGTTTTGTTTATGCTTTTGATCTGTATTGACAATGATATCCCGAGGTTTTTAATGTCATGAAAATAAATTTCTTCGGAAATGCTTTGATAAATTCCTTATCATGTTTTTGGGAACAAATTCCGCAACATATTTCCTTTAAAATTTACTATGATTGTCAAATAAAGCATAAACAAATCGGTCTTTTCTGGCCGTGATATTTGGGTATGTCAGAGCATTAGTTTAAGCGGACTTGGAATTTGTAGGATTTCTAGACTTAAACTTAGAATTCTAAGCAATGATCGTGAGATGAGTGTCTACCATATTTTAGACACAAGCACTAGTTTATTTTTGGAAAGATGCCTAAAATGCTTTTATGTGCTAAATGATTTATGTTATAGCTAGAAAAATGCCTTCTATGCTACTATTTGATCGGATCTATGGTCTGTTGCCGACCGGATCTAGAAACCTTATGTGTTCAGGATTCTAAACGTTCGACTATGATATTAGAACTAGCATGTAACATTTCAGAGTGATAAGGAGGATTTAATTGTCTATCGTAAATAAAGATCTAAGTTCACCTACTTTGGTGTATAGATCAACATGGTGAGAACCCGAAGTGGACTTGGAAATGCAAATGGGAACATAAATCAGCAGCCTCAACCCCAAGGGATTGAGCAAGTGCCGATAGTAGAAGCTACACCTGAGCCAGTCACGATGGCTGGAGTACAAGCCATGATTCGGGCTATGATGGCCAAACATAGGGAAGAAATGAGGCAAATGTTGCTAAACAATAAGGATGAACCTTCGATGCCTGTTGAACAACCAGAACTGAATGACAGACAGTCGGAAGAAGGGAGCAACAGTAGGACCATTGGTCAAGCTGAACCGCCAATGGTTAGGAGGAACAACTAGGATGAAGGTGTCGAGAGGAACAGATGAAAGTACAAGGACTTCACAACTTGCAAGCCATCGAGTTTCACTGGGAAAGAAGATCCAATTGGAGTTATGGACTGGATCTCGGAGACGGATTTGTGTAACAACATGTTATATTCAAGTCATTTACGTTAAAACAAAAGTCAATTAATTAGAAATTTTGGTTAATAATGGAAATTTCTTTGTTATATATGTATTCTTATCAATTTAGAATTTATAAACACTTAGACCAAAACACAATTTTGGGCCAAATTAGAACCGACAACATGCGAAAGGGTCCTACTCTTCGGACCGAAAAATCAAACCGAGAACCTCACTTCCGGACCGCAAACCACGCTGAGAACTCCCCTTGACCGAAAACCCTCTCTCTCTCCCTCTCTCTTTCTCTCTCTCTCTCTCTCTATATATATATATATATATATATATATATATATATATATATATATTCACCCGGAAACATAAGTCATTTCTCACTTTTCAAACCGAAAACACACTCATTTTGCTCTCAAGTATCATCCAAGAATCTTCAAATCTTGATAATTTCACCAAGAACACCAAGAACAATCTTCAAATCTTCAAGCTGGACCGAAAACCACCTGGACCGAGAACTCACTCAGACCGAGAACCCTTTAAGATCGAGGACTTGATTCTCGGTTGGTGTTTTAAGACCGAAATCAAGGGATTTCGGTGAGGGATAGACCGAAAATGCATAGGATATCTCCAAATAATTCCTTAACCCCTTTTTGTAAGTATTTATTATATTATTAAGTGTTGTCTAACACTTTAATTTATTAATTATTATTTAAATTAATATCTTATTAATTTAAAAACGATATCGTGTATAATTATTAATAGGGTACGACTACGCAAACGGGTTCAAAACCCAAGGATCACCACTACCACTTCGTATCCTAGCAAGAACACGCATTCAAGGTGAGTTCATACCCCTACGTTTTCACTATTTTTCAATTATCCCAAAACAAAAGACCTTTTAATAATTATACCACTTGTAAGTCCCCAAATCTGCTTGTGTATCAATCAGATCCGTTTGATGGTGCGGAATCCCAATCAAACGGATGATGTCAGATCAAATAGAAGAGAAGGAGAAGAAGAAGATGATGAATCTTGTATGTATTGATTAGAATGAAGATCCGGATACAAGATTCACACACACAAACACACACTCTCTTTTCTCTCGTTTCTCTCTCTTTTCTCTCTCTGTAGAACACCTGCAAATGCACACACTTAAGCTCCTCTATTCTATGTGTTCATCACTCTATTCCTCACACCTTACACCTATATTTATACATAAGAAACATGGGCTTGGTGAACATGGGCCGTAAATGGGTTTACGGCCGTAAACACAACCGTAAACACGTATACGACCGTAAACACCAAGTTGTTTATGGTACAAGACACAAAAATACATTTTCCTAGAAAAGCAAAGTATAAACCATATTTTTGACCCAACAATCTCCCCCTTGGTTTACAGCTTTCTTTTCTTTTCTTAAATGACCCAACAAGCTCCCCCTAAAAAGTAGCTGGCTTTTCTTGTTAATCTTCATTGGGACCTTTGGCTTCAACTTTAATCTTCAAATTCTTCATCTTGAGCACTTGGGCATTTCTTCAAGATTTGACATTGAACGCACATTGGGTGAGGAGGCTTGACGTACTGATTCTTGAAAGATAGCGCTTTCAGCTTGAGAATCTTCAGAGAGAACGTCAGAGAGAACAAATCTTCTGGATCACTTCAGCAGGTTCAAGATAGCAGCAGACTAATTGAGGAGGCTTCAATGCAATCTGTCACATAGTCTTCAAGTCAGCTTCACCTTGCTTTTGGGGTTGAAAGATTGAATGTCGAAAGAATAATCTTCATTTCTTGCTCATTCGAATGAGAATTCTTCGATGATCACGGATGAAGCCTTGGCTCAGAAATCTTCGACACAAACTTCCATGAGTTTCATCTTCACCTGAATTCACTATTCAAGACAAAACAAAACTAAAAGAAAATTTTAGCACACAATATTTTTGGATTTTTCATATTTTCTGAAAAAGAAATAAAACAGAAATAACACTATTTTTGGATTTTTTTTTAATTTTTGGATTTTTTGTTTTTTGTTTTTTTTTTTAATCTTTAATTCTCCCCTAATATTTAAATTAGCAGAAAACTATGAACAAATTTAACAAAAATAAAATGATATCTAACTTTAAGAGTGATTTGGGATCAAAGTTTTTAAACAACCTTTATCCGTTTATCAGTACCTCTCCCTTCATGAATAGATATGGTCAATCGCCGGTATTGTGGTCCACTTAAACACGAGAGATTGTGACAAAATTAGGACATACTATAAGTAACAAGACAATATGATCCTAAGTTCCTAGATAATATTCCTTAAGGACCATTCAGCTGACGACGACCAAAGATATTGTTGTCCACCTAAATTGAGCAGCGAGATCTACAGACAATCAGTAAGTGTTCAGTTTTAGTTGTATCAGAACATGTTTCCCGCTTCCTGATATGCTCCAGTAATCAAGGACTTCCAGAATACTCCTTACATCGGGTGAGCAGACAATTATTGAGAGAGAAGATAGATTTAGAATGCATATGCTATACACCCAGGTCGAATCTCTTCCAATCTCGCAGAGGGTGAAACATATGACTAACTGAAGTTTTAGAGGGATTGAGAAAAAGAATGATGCATATACTGTGTACCAGGTCGGATTGTGAGTCACGTAAAGGAGACAGTATATATGGCTAACAGATAGAAAGAATTGCATAGATAGAAGATGCATAGAAATAGAGTTGCATATGTTGCAGTCCAGGTCGAATGTATTTCAATCACGCAGAGGAGGCAACATATGACTAACAGAAGGAAAGCAAGAAAATAATTTTCTACAGACCTACTTTATCGGAATTCCCCAGTCGCCCCATCAATACCAGAATTAAGGACAAAGTCCGTACATCGAGGAAGAGTTAAACCACAGTTCTAGATACGGATAACTTTAATGTGACCAGTGGATTATCATGTATATCTCCCTGCTCAACCTATCTGAGCGTCGTATTGTCAGGCTAAACGGATTTAACTAGGTCAAGATTTGTCAAGTCTTTGAATTCCTAAAGTTCAACTCTGCCTAGTCAAGTCCATTTAGAATCTTTCGTGCCTACCAGCGCATCGAACACAGAGCCTAGACAATTCAGATTCAGTCCCTTACACAGATTTAGATTGCCTGTTATCACATGATTATATCACTTCCCAAAACATCTCCCTCAAACTCATTTCATAACCAACATATTTTTAGATTTTCTGATTTTCTAATTTTTGTTTTGTTTTTATTTCTCCCCCTAAATTTGTGCATAGGAGAGAAATGAAAGTAAATGCGCAAATTTAAACTATCCTAAAACAAAAATTAGTCTTTAAAGCAAATCAGCTTAAGAAAAACTCAGGACTATAGAGAAGAAAACTCAAACCGTAAGTCACCGATTGAATTTGCATCCAGAAGGTCTGAGAACAGCACGCGTAATCTTAGAACAGATCCGAAAATTCTTCATGTCATTAAGCACAAACCCCACGAGTGATCCCTTCCTTTCTTCCCTTCCCGCAAAGGACACATACTCCCAAACAAAGTTATGAATGTTGTACAATTGAGAGATGTCCCCTATCATGTGCCTAGAATAGCCACTACCAACAAACCGAAGTCTGATGATATGCCTCCATACTTGCTCCGACACAGAGCGGAATTAGTTGGTCTTTGGAACCCAGTCCATTTTGAAACTGGGTTGACCTTTGTCATCCTTGCAAGGAACTCTCTCCCATGACATGTCCTGCCTATCACAAACATAAGATGTAGGAATATTAGAGTCATTAGTTGATTTGGGAGAGTGAGCCTTTGGAACCCATTTGTAGTTGGGTTTAACCCATTTCTTTTTTGATCTGATGGGTGGCTCGATACTTGATTTTGAACTTGATGTCGGCCGTTGAGATGACTTTGATTTTGGCTTCACGGGAGCATCTCTTGGATTTGGCTTCTTGGCCTTGTAGGTTTGATTCTTGGCCTTCTGCACGTTCCAGTCACCACGGTCTGAACGTGACCTTGAGGGGTTTCTTTTGAAGTATCTCCCCCTTGGCGCGTTCTGCCAGCCTTGTGCATAGTACGGAACATATGCGCGATTAGGACAATTTCGGGCAATGTGACCAGGTGTTCCACAGTGAAAACAAGTCTTTTTCTTCACTGTGAAGTTGTTTCTTCCTGTCCGTGGTGGCGTATCTTTGCCTTGTTTCTTATTGTTCCCACAAGCACAATTGCAGGAGGCACTCTGTTTCGCTGGAATTGGTGGCCTGTATTTCTCAACAGCAGGTTGATCAGAAATAGCTGAGTTCGAAGCAGCAGATTCAGAGTTCAAGGAGATGTTGGTTTGTTCAATGTTTTTCTCCTTGTTCTCATCTTCTGCTACTTTACCTGCACATGAAGTAGAAGCATTAGAATTTTCAACCTGAATACGTCCTGAAACAAAACCAGCTGGTTTGCCATATTGAAGATGTGCCTCCCTGTTAATTTCTTCCTGTGTCGTAGGGATGGATGTGTAGTTATGATTGAAAGGTGGAGGAACACTATCATACCCTAGACCCTTGTTTTGATTATCTTTGAATTTTAATTGGGTTTCAAATAAGGACTCGACTGTCTTACTTGACGCAGTATAATTTTTGAAACTAACATCTGTTTTTCCACACTTAATTTTAAAGGCGTCAAGTTCTTCGGTTACAGCATCAAGTTGTCTCTTAATATAGTCATAATTTTCACACTTGTTGCTGAATTCTTCCTGAAGCTTCCTAAAGTCCTTTATTTTTGTTTCTAACTGGGCCTTTAGGGGTTTCTGTCCTTTCCTGAGTTGATAACCTTCATATCTCAGGTCCTCAACTTCTCTTTTTAATAAATCATTATGTTCACGAAGAAGTTTAATCGTAGCTTCACATGATTGAGAACATGAAACTTCACATGATTGAGAATATGAAACTTCATTGACCGGAAGGTTTGAAGAACTCATTTTTTTTTAAATATGCCCTTTGACTAAAAACTCAAAAGTCAACCTCAAAAGTCAAATTTAAAAAGTCAAACTCAAAAGTCAAACTTGAAAAGTCAAACTTAAAAGTCAAACCGAAAAGCTAAATTTGAAAATTTAGAAGTCAAACGAGAAAGTCAAAGTTTAAAGTCAAAGGTCAAACTTTAAAGTCAAGGTCAAAATTTTAAGTAAAAAGTCAAAAATTAAAGTCAAAAATTAAAAACTAAAGTTTTTGGATGAAAATGGAATTTTAAAATAAAAGAAATTGAATTTTGGGGTTAAAAGTGACAAAATTTCGAAACTGGATGAGACAAGGAGTGTTTATGAATTAAATTGCGAAGGTTTGTAGCATGTGATATGTTGGTTCAACTGGTAAGGCGGAGGGCTGATGAAGTAAAGGTCGCAGGTTCGATCCCCGGCACCCCCGAAATCCGTTTCAATTTTTGAAGTCCGAAGGCTAGGCTGCTGCGATGCGAGGGCGTTGGTCCGAAGTGCGAAGGCGAGGACCTGGTGCGAGGATGTTGATGCGAAGCTTGCTGCTGCTGAGCCGGCTACCCTAGCCGTTCACCTAGCCGAATTCCGAGCCGAGGCCGCAAACTTCGGCGACCGTAAACCGTCGACCGTAAACTCTGAGCCGCAAGCCGGCGACCGTAAACTCCGGCGACCGTAAACACGTTTACGGCCGTAAACTCCAGCGACCGTAAACACGTTTACGGCTGTAAACTCCGAGAAACCCTAGCCGCCGCCGCCGACCGTAAACCCTTCAAAGACCGTAAACTCTTCGCAGATTACGTGAAAAACAACGTTTTTCACCTCTTTTTGCTCCAAAACTCGATCAAAAACTCGTTTTTATCAAAAACGCGAAGAACAAACCCCCCCTAATTTTCAGAGATCTATCCAAAAACACAAGAATCTTTCCAAAATAAGATCAAATCGGCTCCAGATCTGACAAAGATGAGTGATACAATCCAAGCTCTGATACCACTTGTAAGTCCCTAAGGGCAAAAGGTCTCTTGTTTTAGGATAGTTTAAAAGGTCACCTTGAATGTATCATTATTAAAAGGTCTTTTGTTTTGTATGTATTGTAAGTCCCTAATCTGCTTGTGTATCAATCAGACATTAAACTCTATTTACGATTGTTAAATCAAGATCTTGAAGAACAGCAAACTTTGAATCTTCAAAAACTGTAAAACGATCTGCATTAACCGTAAACACATAAACCGGAAACGTAAAAACCGTAAACTGCTCAACCGTAAACACAGTTTACGGTCGTAAACAGCAAAACCGTAAACCAAGTTTACGGTCGTAAACCTTCAACCGTAAACTCAGTTTACGGTCGTAAACCACATCAACCGTAAACACCTTTTTGAACTTAATTTGAACTTAATTTGCTTCAATTTCAAATGGAATCTCAAAGTCAAAATCATTTCCATGAACTTGACACTGTCATGGGCACTACCACGCGTATTCCAAGATTAATGTATGCGGATGGTTTCCCAGAATGGAAATATAGAATTGAAAAATACATCAAAATGAAGGACTTTAAGGTCTGGAGAAGCATTCTTAGAGGACCTGTCAGAATCACTGGTACAGTTGGAGGATAGGTAATTGACAAGGCTGTTGAGAACTACACTGATGAGGAGTTTGAGAAAGTTGAAGAGCAGGAAAGGGCTTTAGCCACTTTAACCATGGCATTATCTCCCGATATTGTTCAAGGTTTCCGTGAGTACACTTTAGCTAAAGACTTGTGGGAAGCCCTAATTGAGGTATATGAGGGCAATGAAGATATGAAGGAGAGTCGTCAGGACATGTTGAGACAAAAGTTCAATATGTTCAACTACATACCAGGAGAGACTCTTGAGGCTCAGCTGCAGCGGTTCACAACTCTCACAACTGACATGAACATATCTGGAATTTACTTAACCAAGTCAGAGATTAATAAGAAGCTTCTGAATGCTCTTCCTAGATCATGGGATATGAATGTCGCTGTGATTAAGAAGACTAAGGATTTAAATCGCCTCACTCTTGCTGAAATCATGGCGATCATCAAAGCTTGTGATATCGATGACAAACAGAGAAAGATTAATCATGTGAACTCATACTCTACTGCAAATCTTGGAATCTCATCCAACAATGCTCTCTCCTCAATCATGTCTTCTTCAGGCCAAGTGTTTGCTGCTCAACAACCTCAGATTCAAACCTTTTCTGCTGCATCATCCATTCCACAAAGTCAGCCATTTGTCACTCCACAAGCAGTTCCCCATCCAAATGTACCAATTGGAGCCTCCTCCTCAAACACAAAGGACACTGATGAAAATCTGGCTCTAGCTACTGGGCTTGTTAACTACTACAATGCTTTTGTAGCTGGAGAGCTTCCTCCTCAGCTGTCATTTGCTGATCTGGATCAGATTCATCCAGAAGACGTGGAGGAGATGGATATCACATGGCAGATTGCTATGGCTGTCTTTAGGGCCAAGCAATTTGCTAAGAAGACAGGGAAAAGTAACTGGGGCATGAATGCAGATAAGAAGGTGGGATTCAACAAGAGCATGCTGAGATGTTTCAACTGCCACGAGCCGGGTCATTTTGCTCGTGATTGTCCAAAGCCAGATCGTAGACTGAACAACAACAGGACGATGGTTGCAGTGGGAAACATCTAAATGATTCCGCTCATTTTGCAGGGACAGTTGTGGAGGAATGTCGTCCGTCCTTGGTACGTCGACAACGGCTGCTCCCGGCATATGACAGGAGACATCTCCCAACTGAGCGAAATTCAATCTTTTAATGGGGGTTATGTTTCCTTCGCGGGCGGAGATGGTGGCAAGATCACACAGAGGGGAACCGTCACAAATGGAGTGCTAAGCTTTGAGAATGTCAACTTCGCTCCCGAGTTAAAGCACAGCTTGTTGAGTGTTTCCCAAATCTGCGACAAAGGCTATTCTACCCATTTTACCGACAAGGAATGTATGATTCTCAAGCCAGGCATTGTCATCCCGGAAGAGTGGATTCTCGACAAATCTAAGTGGGATGGGAATGCTTACATTATTGATATGAACAGTAACCTACCTGAACAAGTCACTTGCCTTTTCTCAAAAGTCTCCGAGCAAAATGCAATGCTGTGGCACCGAAGGCTCGATCATGCTAACGCGAAAAACCTGAATCGCCTTGCTAAGAATGAGATGGTTCGAGGCCTACCCGTTAGAGATTTTATTACATTTGAGAAGTGTGTTTCATGTGCTCAAGGCAAACACCATCGGAAACCACACCTGCCCAAGCATGTCAACTCAATCAGTCAGGTGCTCCAATTATTACATATGGACTTATTTGGTCCGGTCAACGTCCTGAGCATCAACAGAAGCTCGTACTGTCTCGTTGTGATCGATGATTTCTCTCGGTTTACATGGGTCTTCTTCTTATCCAACAAAGCGGGGGTTGCTGATCTGATAAAGAAGTTCGTTGTGATGATTGAGAAGCAAACCAACAACCAAGTGAAGGCGCTTCGTACTGACAATGGAACTGAGTTCAAGAATGCAGTTCTTGACCATTTTTGTGCAGAAAAGGGGATAGTGCGTCAATATAGCTCTGCTCACACGCCTCAACTGAACGGTGTTGCTGAAAGGAGAAATAGAACGTTAAAAGACGCCGCAAGGACAATGCTTTGTGATTCCAAACTACCTGTTTTCTTTTGGGCCGAGGCGATTAACACTGCTTGCTACGTGCAGAATCGTGTTCTTATCAACAAAGCACAGATGAAGACACCGTACGAGATTCTCTATGGACACAAGCCTTCTGTCAGTCATTTCCGTGTATTTGGCTGCCCTTGCACCCTTCTTCACTTGGAATCCAACCCTAAATTCAATGCCAAAGCCGATGATTGTTACTTTGTAGGGTATGCTGCACGCACCGCGTATAGGATTTACAACAAGAAGACTAAGCAGATAGTAGAATCCTATGACGTGCGCTGGTTGTAGGAGAATGAAACAGACGCTCGAGTGGGTCCCGACTGGTTATTTGATTACACATCGCTTTTCAAATCTTTAAATGTGTCTTCAGATAGTTCAAGTGGATCCTCTTCTGGTTCGAAGATTGTTTCTGAAGACGAAGACGAAGAAGTTGTCTACAGACCTCCAACGGTTGAGGGGGAGTCCTCTGCTCCATCCAAGGGGGAGTCCTCTGCTCCACCTGAGGGGGAGTCATCTGATCAACCAAAAAGTCCAGAGTCTAAGGTTCCAAATGAAACTCCTAATGCTGATGCTACACCTCTTACCCCTATTGAAAGAGAGTTCATGTCTAGAGATGCTTCCGCTACCACTTCAACTTTTATGGAACTACTCTTTCCTGAAGAAATTGCAAGAGAGTTTGTAGCAGATTCATCACATATGGATCAACCAGCAAATGATGGAGATTTCAACATCCACACTCTTCCTGTTTCACTCAATGATATCAGCCAAGACATTCCTTCAAGAATTCAACGGGATCATCCGATCGATAACGTCATTGGCCAACTGGGTGACGGAGTTAAAACCAGAAGTCAGAGTGGAGATGTCAATGCATGTCTCTATTCTTGCTTTATATCTCAAATAGAGCCCAAAAACGTTGAAATGGCTTTGAATGAGCCCAGCTGGGTAGATGCAATGCATGAAGAGCTGAATCAGTTTGAAAAGCTCGGGGTTTGGAAATTGGTTGAGTTACCAAAGGGCAAAAGGTCTCTTGACACGCGTTGGGTCTATCGTAATAAGCAAGATGATTCTGGTGTGATAGTGCGCAATAAAGCAAGGTTGGTGGTTCGCGGGTTTCGACAAATTGAGGGTCTTGACTATACTGAGGTTTATGCTCCTGTGGCTCGGTTGGAGGCTATTCGTATCTTTCTTGCATACGCTTCCTACATGAAATTCATGGTCTACCAAATGGACGTCAAGACTGCCTTCTTATATGGCAAGGTGAAGGAAGAAATTTATGTTGATAAACCCCCTGGGTTTGTTAACTCAAAGTTTCCTAATCGTGTCTACAAGTTGGACAAGGCATTGTATGGGTTACATCAAGCTCCTCGAGCATGGTATGCGACTCTAACAAAGCACTTGCTCGAGCATGGATACTCTCGCGGCACTATTGATCAAACTTTATTTATCAAGCATGTGGTTAATGATCAGATACTAGTTCAGATCTATGTTGACGACATTATCTTCGGGTCTACCTGTCCAAAGCTTTGCAAAACGTTTGAAGGCGTGATGAAGAAACGGTTTGAGATGAGTTCACTGGGTGAAATGACCATGTTTCTGGGGCTTCAGGTCAAACAAAATTCAACCGGAATCCTGCTACATCAAGCTAAGTATGTGGAGGATATTCTTGAGAAGTTCGGGTTTCAAGACGTGAAACCTGCATCGACACCAATGACTGAAAGACCCCTACTGAATCCAGATATTGAGGGCGAATCCGTAGATCAGACTCACTACAGATCGATGATCGGATCGTTGATGTATCTCACTGCAAGTCGTCCCGACATCATGTTTGCCGTGTATCAATGTGCTCGCTATCAGGCTAATCCTAAACTCTCTCATCTTATTGTTGTCAAAAGGATTTTTTGGTATATCAAAGGCAGCCCAAAATTGGGTCTTTGGTATCCGAAGAATTCTGAATTTGATCTGTATGCTTTTGCTGACAGTAATTATGGAGGCTGTGAGCTTGACAGGAAATCCACATCAGGAGGGTGTCAATTCCTCGGTGATAGGCTGGTGTCGTGGCAGTGCAAGAAACAACATACCGTCTCTACCTCAACAGCTGAAGCGGAATACGTTGCTGCATCTGCCTGCTGTTCTCAAGTTATCTGGATCCAACATCAGCTGTTGGACTACGGTTTGAATTATCTAGAAACCCCAATTCACTGTGATAATGAGGCTGCAATCCAAATCACTAAGAATCTGGTCCAACATTCCAAAACCAAGCACATTGATATCAAAATTCATTTTATCAGAGATTGTTATGAGTGCTCGCTCATCAGGCTAGAACAGGTTCCCACTGCCAATAATGTGGCGGATCTGTTCACCAAGCCTTTTAACAAAGCTCGATTCGATGTGCTTGTTGGATTTTTGAAAATGATTCGTTTTGAGGATTAAATATTTTTGGCTTAGATTAAATTTGCGCATTTTAGTCATTTCATTCTCTCCCATGCACAAATTTAGGGGGAGAAATAAAAACAAAACAAAAATTAGAAAATTTTAATTTAAAAAAAAAATCCAAAAACATTAAAAAAATCAAAAAATCAAAAAAAATATATGTTGTTAATGGAATGTGCTTGCATGAGATGTTTTGGGAAATGATATTAGCAAGTGATAACGGGCAATCTGAATCTGCGTAACGTACCTAAATTGAATTGTCTACGCTCTGTGTTCGATGCGCTGGTAGGCACGAGAGATTAAAATGGACTTGACTAGGCATTAATGAACTTAAGGAATTCATTGACTTGACAAATTTTGACCTAGTTAAATCCGTTTAGCCTGACAATACGACGCTCAGATAGTTTGAGCAGGGAGATATACATGATAATCCACCGGTCACACTAAAATTATCTGTATCTAGAACCGTGGTTTAACTCCTCCTCGATGTACGGACTTTGTCCTTAATTCCGGTATTGATGGGGTGACTGGGGAATTCCGATAAATTAGGTCTGTAGAAGATTATTTTCCTTCTTTCTTTCTGTTAGTCATATGTTGCCTCCTCTGCGTGATTGAAATACATTCGACCTGGACTGTAACATATGCAATTCTATTTCTCTGCATCTTCTATCTATGCAATTCTTTCTATCTGTTAGCCATATACTGTCTCCTTTGCGTGGCTCACAATCCGACCTGGTACACAGTATATGCATCATTCTTTTTCTCAATCCCTCTAAAAACTTCAGTTAGTCATATGTTTCACCCTCTGCGAGATTGGAAGAGATCCGACCTGGGTGTATAGCATATGCATTCTAAATCTATCTTCTCTCTTAATGATTGTCTGCTCACCCGATGTAAGGAGTATTCTGGAAGTCCTTGATTACTGGAGCATATCAGGAAGTGGGAACCATGTTCTAGTACAATTAACAATTGAACACTTACAGGTTGTCTGTAGATCTCGCTGCTCAATTTAGGTGGACAACAATATCTTTGGTCGTCGTCAGCTAAATGGTCCTTTAGGAATATTATCTAGGATCTTAGGATCACATTGTCTTGTCACTTATAGTATGTCCTAATTTTGTCACAATCTCTCGTGTTTAAGTGGGCCACAATATCGGCGATTGACCATATCTATTCATGAAGGGAGAGGTACTGATAAATGAATAAAGGTTGTCTAAAAACTTTCATCCCAAATCACTCTTAAAGTTAGCTATTATTTTTGTTTTTGTTAAGTTTGTTCATAGTGTTCTTCTAATTTAAATATTAGGGGAGAATTAAAAATTAAAAACAAAAAAAAACAAAAATTAGAAAATAAAAAAAATAGTGTTATTTCTGTTTTATTTTTTTTTTCAAAAAATATGAAAAATCCAAAAATATTGTGTGTTAAATTTTTCTTTTAGTTTTGTTTTGTCTTAAATAGTGAATTCAGGTGAAGATGAAACTCATGGAAGTTTGTGTCGAAGATTTCTGAGCCAAGGCTTCATCCGTGATCATCGAAGAATTCGCATTCGAAGGAGAAAGAAATGAAGATTATTCTTTCGACATTCAATCTTTCAACCCCAGAAGCAAGGTGAAGCTGACTTGAAGACTATGTGACGGATTGCATTGAAGCCTCCTCAATCAGTCTGCTGCTATCTTGAACCTGCTGAAGTGATCCAGAAGATTTGTTCTCTCTGAAGTTCTCTCTGAAGATTCTCAAGCTGAAAGCGCTATCTTTCAAGAATCAGTACGTCAAGCCTCCTCACCCAATGTGCGTTCAATGTCAAATCTTGAAGAAATGCCCAAGTGCTCAAGATGAAGAATTTGAAGAGTAAAGCTGAAGCCAAAGCTCCCAATGAAGATTAACAAGAAATTCAGCTATTTTTTAGGGGGAGCTTGTTGGGTCATTTAAGAAAAGAAAAGAAAGCTATAAACCAAGGGGGAGATTGTTGGGTCAAAAATATGGTTTATACTTTGCTTTTCTAAGCATTTATTGTTTTTATTATTTGGGCCGAAAATAGTATAGGATTAATTGTAGCTTGGATCGAGCATTGGATTATTTGTATTTTGGGCTTGGCCTTAGGTCCATATATATATAGGGTGACGAGTGCATGTGATTGATGAACACATAGAATAGAGGAGCTTAAGTGTGTGCATTTGAAGGTGTTCTAGAGAGAGAGAAAAGAGAGAGAAACGAGAGAAAAGAGAGTGTGTGTTTGTGTGTGTGAATCTTGTATCCGGATCTTCATTCTAATCAATACATACAAGATTCATCATCTTCTTCTTCTCCTTCTCTTCTATTTGATCTGACATCATCCGTTTGATTGGGATTCCGCACCATCAAACGGATCTGATTGATACACAAGCAGATTTGGGGACTTACAGTTTTTATTGGGGGGGGGGGGGATACAAGTAAAACACAAGAACTCTTGTGTTAAAAATTCGAACGATTTCAAACCATTTCAACCAATTACAATTGTTTCAAATCGATTTATTACTGCATTATATATATATATATATATATATATATATATATATATATATATATATATATATATATATATATATATATAAGGTTCAACAGATTTAGAATTGGCAACTCCGCCCTAAAACATGTTCCTTCTTTGGTTGTGGGTTTAGGATAGAATTACTTATTCGACTGTCTTTTCACCCTTGATTATATATGATAAGAATATATATGAGTATAAAATATATTTCATTATATTGTTAACCCTTTTGTAACATGCCGAGCAAAAGGGAACTTTACACAAATCTTATATTACTGCTTTATACAAACTGATAAATTGCAAAGGTTTCAGCTCATTACAGAGCATACATTTAAACTATAATAGGTATAGTTTGGGAAACACTACACTATTTTACAAGTTCAAGAACGTTATACAGAAACAAGTATATAAACTATAATAGGTATAGTTTATGGAACACTACTCTATTTCATTAATTCAAGGATACACTACTAAATAATTATTTTATATTACAAAGTACACTACTACAAGGTAATACATACAGTTTCAAGTACAAGAGAACACTATAATACTACACGTAAACTAGTTAATATAGGGTTGTGAGGCACTACTTCATTGTACCCATCATGGTACAGGTTCAAGTCCTATAAATTATAACCAGAGTATCCTGGAGGGAGATCGTGAATTTGTGTATAGATCTATACGAGATTGACAATCGCGCACCTGAGCTGCTTGCAACAGCTAGGCCGGCAGACCTGGGGTGACAAATGTCATAACATTCTGACGCCTAAAGAACGTCGTAGAGGCCACTAGGTCATATTAGCATGGTTATATGAAACTCACAATAGTACCAACCAAACAATGTTTACGAGATTAACACTACTTCAAAAGTTTTATTTTAAATAATGAAACTACAGTACACTATTTTACACTACAGCTGGTGGATTCCAGTCACTCATACAAAAGGTTTTCATACAAACTCTACTACGATAAGCTACTTTCTAGTACAGAGTAAAGTAGTACAATATAAAAAATTAAGAAACATTCATGATGTAGTTTTATTTTCAATAGGACTACAGTAGGCTATTACAGAGTACATTATCAAACATACATTTTGGTGTTAAGGACTAAGACTACACTTCATTTACTAAGGAAAATATTGGGTTTTCTGGAGAATCATACTAAAGTTTTTCAAGGAACAATGAAAAGTTTTCTATCATAAAAACATGCTTATGAACTCACCAACTTAAATGTTGATACACTTTCAAGATCACTTGTATTCACAGGGAGCCAGTAGACAGGTTCACCCACATGTTTTGAGAAGATGGAGCTTTATAGAGACACGTCTTTTATACTTTTGCTATACACTTTTGATGTCATACAGACTATGTTTTGAACATATGTAAAAATTATACTTTATCAATGTAATGGTTGTGTTTGCTTTGATTACTATTATACAATTGTTGTGATATTGTACATGACGTCCTCCGCCCCTGAACGTTTCCGCCGTTCCGGTTTGGGGGTGTGACAGATTGGTATCAGAGCATTGTTTATAGTGAACTAAGTATATAAAACCTTACAAGATATACAACTATAAACACAATGGGGCCGAAGCGCTCTGAACTCAAAGTATTCTTTTAAAATATAAGTATTTTATAAGAAGTATACAAACATGCATACATGCTAGAAGCAGTATCAAAGTAAGAACTGCATAAAACTATTTTGATAAGTTTGACACTACGGTTAAACCTAGGTAGTTATGTAGTCATATATGGGATAAATATAGTCTGATCAACTATATTTATCTAAGATACGACCAACATGTGTTTGGGAGTGACCATGGTGTTGCAACAAGTCTAAAACTTACCAACAATACATACAAAAGAAAATCTAGAACCAAACATGAAATTAAAATACTATAGGAGTATTTTATGGCACTACAACACTATTCAAAATTCGTTACAAGTATTTCTAATTTTCACAATATGAGATTTGCGATTGTTTCCTTATTTTGGTAAACCTCTATTTGTAAATCACTTAATTGAACACTATAAAAGTCAGGATATGATACGTTTAGGACTTATCGTCACTTCCTCTTTAATCATTATAAAGAAAGATGCCTCCAAAGAAGTCCAACAGAAAGAAAAACAACCCTCCGATGAATCCACCACCGCCACCACCTCCACAATATGACTCTACTGTTTTCCAAGCAGCAGTAACCGCCGCCGTGGCAGCCGCCATGACGCAGATCAATGCAAGTGGTATTAGTGGGGCGGGTAGTGGTGCCAACCCTTCTAACCATGGAGATAGTCATGGACACCCGAGGGAGTGTTCCTATAAAGACTTCACGAACGCCAAACCCAGATCCTTTGATGGCACCGGAGGTGTCATTGCTTTAACGCGTTGGTTCGAGAAGACCGAATCAGTATTTGAAATATGTACGTGCCCCGAAACTAGCAAAGTGAAATTTGCAGGATGCACTTTCATAGACAGAGCCCTCTCTTGGTGGAACGGTCATGTCAATTCATTGACTGTCCCAATTGCCAATGCCATGAGCTGGGGAGACTTAAAGGAACTGATGCTAGCAGAATATTACCCGAGGGGCGAGGTGCAAAAGCTAGAGCAAGAGCTCTGGGGTCTGACGATAAAGGACTCTGATATTGCTGCATACACTGCCATATTTAGTGACCTGGCTACTCTGTGTCCCGGGATGGTCACCCCGGAAAGCAAGAAAGTAGAAAGATACATCTGGGGACTCTCTCTTCAGATCCAAGGGAACGTAATAGCTGCAAATCCACTTACTTTCGACAATGCTAAGCGTCTGGCACAGACCCTCGTAGATCATGGGGTTCGTCAAGGAGTCATGATGGCCGTCCCCGAGCAACCCAAAGAAAGTGGTAGCAAGAATAAATTCTGGAACAAAAGAAAGGGGCAATCGTCGTAGGAGCCCTCGAAAAAGCAACAAGTAGTGGCAGTTCACGCTGTTACTGCCCCCACTGTTACTCCTGCTGCTCCAGCACCGCCCAAGCGATGCGCTGGGAACCTCCTGAGGTGCAACAAATGCAATTTCCATCATCACGGACCTTGCCGGGAGTTGCAATGCACTAACTGCAACAAAAAGGGGCACACAGCCCGTTTCTGTAAGGCACCAGCTCAACCAACCAACTAGGCCCCTAGCAGAGAGGTCAGCCAAGCTTGCTACGGGTGTGGTGAAACAGGACACTACAAGAGGGATTGCCTGAAAGCAAGGAATGCTGGCAGTGAAGGAAGAATGCTAGCAATGGGTCAGGAGGAGGCAGTAGCGGATCCCACAGTGGTCGCGGGTACGTTCCTTCACGATAACTCTTATGCATGCATAGTCTTTGATAGTGGTGCAGATAGGAGTTTTGTCAGCAATAAATTTAAGCACCTACTCAAACAAAAACCACAACCACTAAACGAAACATTCATTGTCGAGATGGCTAACGGGAAGAAAGATAGCACTAACGACATATTCATAGGTTGTACCCTCACTCTAAACGACTATTCTTTCCTAATCGACCTTATGCCGGTCTCCATAAGAAGCTTCGACATTATCATCGGTATGGATTGGTTAAGTCCCCACCGTGCTGATATTCTTTGCTACGAAAAAGCCATTCTTCTCAATCTGCCAAGTAGCGAAACCCTCGTTATCTACGACGACAAACCCAGTACGAACCTTCACATCATCTCTTCCATCATAGCCCAAAAATACCTGTGCAAAGAGTGCCACACGTTCTTAGCTCATGTAGTCAACTAAAAATAAGAAGTAAAAGACCTTGAGAGCATTCCCGAAGTCTGTAATTTTCGTGACATCTTCCCCGGAGATCTCCCAGGAGTTCCTCCTGAACGCCAAGTCGAGTTCCGAATCGATTTGATTCCTGGAGCTACCCCCATAGCCAAATCCCCGTATCATCTAACACCGACAGAGATGTAGGAATTATCCATCCAATTAAACGAACTGCTCAGTAAGGGATTCATTCGGTCGAGCGTCTCACCCTGGGGAGCACCAGTCCTGTTCGTGAAAAATAAGGATGGATCGTTCCGAATGTGCATAGATTATCGCGAACCTTACCATTGAGAACCGACACCCTCTTCCGCGAATAGACGATATCTTCGATCAACTCCAAGGAGCCAGCTACTTTTCAAAGATTGACCTAAGATCGGGGTATCACCAATTACGAGTCCATGAGAATGATGTCCCAAAACATCACTCTGAACTCGTTATGGTCATTACGAGTTTGTAGTGATGCCATTTGGTCTAACAAATGCACCCGCGGTATTCATGGATCTAATGAATCGGGTATACCATCCCTTCCTAGACAAATTCGTGATAGTATTCATAGATGATATACTCATCTACTCAAGAAGTAAGGAAGATCATAGCCAGCACCTAAGACATGTCTTAGAAACATTAAGGGCGAAAAAGCTTTATGCAAAATTCTCAAAGTGCGAGTTTTGGATTAAGAAGGTAAATTTTCTTGGTCATGTGGTCAGCGAAGAAGGAATACATGTGGACCCTTCCAAAATAAAGACAATCGAGAACTGGTCAGTACCTAGAACGCCAACAGAGATTCGCCAATTATTAGGATTTGCTGGCTACTACCGCAGGTTCATACATAATTTCTCCAGAATCGCAAAACCTCTTACCACCCTGACTCAGAAGGGTGTAACTTTTAGCTGGGGAGAGAAACAAGACATGGCATTCCAAACACTGAAGCAGGCCATGTCCAGCGCACCTATCTTGTCCCTTCCTGGGGAGAGAAAGAATGCTCGAATAAGAAGGAGGCAGCAAGGCCTAACGTTCCACCAAAGCCAAAGGCAAGAGCATTCCGTATGATCCTCGACGAAGCAGGTGAAAATTCAAGAGATCAGGAGTGAGGATCTATATATCCATAGATCGGGATATGGAGTAGAAATATAGATAGAATCACGTGGTATAGCCTACTATAAGAGTCCTAGTGTAGGGTGAACTTAAGCACCTATGTAATCGTTTCAAGAAATAATATAAAGCTTGGTTATGTTATCCGATGTTTTAAATGACTATGTGAAATTCTTGTATCATGACTTGGAAAACTGTGAGATAATACTTGGGACGAGTATGAGTAGGTGTGAATGGAAGTAGAGGCCTATACTACCGGAAGCACAGGACTTGCACTTGGATCAGGGAAAGTCACAAGGTTACCAAGAAACTAGTAATTGAATCTGTTTTGTTTAGGTATGTCATTACCATCGGTCTATTATGGTAATCGAAGGAAAGAACTTATCTTAAGTTTGTTAAAAATAAGAAGGAGTCTCCAATAGGGATCGAGATTGTAACTAATAAGGGTCACGACTGAAAGTCCAACATGAGATAGAGAGCGGGTGCAAGATCGAGCACCGCCTGCAGTCAAGAAGTCCAAGAGTTAGATACTCATTCGAAGGAACATATAAGTTACGGTTATTACCTAGGATGAAGAGATAACATATGGAGTCATTTTACAAGCCTTGTTTTGTTGATGATTTTGGGACGGAATCATCCTAAGGGGGAGAGAATTGTAATGCCCGTTTTTCGAGGCTAAGCATTGATACGATGATTTAATAGCTAGGGTCAACAAATGTAACTTATTTTGAAGTAATAAAGAGGAATTACTTGAATATTATGTGGATTATGTGATTTTATGTGCATTATACTTATTTATAAGATATAATAAATTAAGAATGAAAATAAGCGCCAAAAATAAAAATATAGAAAAACTTGATATCTATGAAGAAAGTTGTAGTGGTCGTGAAAAGGGTTCCGAAGTTATAAAGAACGCATAAATCCGAGTTATAACGAAGAAGTTATGACCTGTCGAAGTTTTACGGCTAAACCGGCACGGAACTGCGTAAAGTAAAAAGTGAATTTTTGAAAAATTACTTTTTAGCCTGATCAATCTAAATGAAAGTTGTAGTATACGTTAAACCGAGAGCATGCATGAGAAGAACGTCCAAATTTGACTTCGTATGATGAAGTTATGAATTTTCTAAGATTTGGCATAGTAGTGTGCAGCCTGGACTTCGAATTTTAGATCGATAGATTTTTGGCCAACACAACCTAAATGGGAATTGAAGATATCATTAATAAGATTTCAACGATAAAATGACAGACGAAAACCGAGTCCGTATGTAGAAGGTATTAATTTTACACGATCGTTTAATAGTGTAATCTTCTCATACTGTTAAATTTAAAATTGGTCGAGAATTAGCCTATGGGGTCAAAAGAAGAGTTGTAGACCATGTAAATACCTACATGTGGATATAAAGAATGTCGAAAACGGCATACGAGCTTTAGAAGTCGGCAGGGTGTTGCTGCAAAAGGGGTGACATGGCACAATATAGGCCACTACTTGTCCTCCACCAGAATGGTGACACTTTGCACCTACTCGAGGAGTTGGAGGCCTAAAACTCGTCGAGATGAGCCAAAATTCAGCTATAAATAGAGGTGCGATGCTTGCTTCATTCTTCACACCATAAACCCTTTCTTTCTCTCTCTACTCTATCTCTAAACCTCCCAAACTCCCCCCAAGCCTAGGAAACTTCCCTAGCACAAGAACAAAGCCCCGGGGCACCCGAAGGCTCCAAGAAAAAGAGTTTTTCGGCTCAGAAATCTGCCCCCGCAGAGCCTAGTTTCAAGCAAACCTCCCAGGTTCGTCGAAGCGAAGCGCTGTCCAAGTTGGAATCACCACATTATCAAGTGAGTGCATAGTTACTTTCATCTTACACATAGATATGAAGTATTTTATATAAATTACGTGATATGTGTTCATATTATTTGTATATCTTGAGATCTATGCTTGTAACACCCGATTCCTGGTACGATTTTATTTAAGTATTTTCTTAAATTTTTGCCATGAACTCGGCGAGTCTGCGTCCCGACTCGCCGAGTAGCAGCGAGGTGGACACGGGATTTAAGCTGGGAACTCGGCGAGTCGACATATGGACTCGACGAGTCCACCTGTCTGGATGAAACTCTATTTTCAGACTTTGCACCCTATTTTACCCATTCTAAAACACCCATTTCGTCCCATTTTCCTCCCAGAGAGCAGTAGAGAACAACCCTAGCTCCTTTAGTGTTCTTGAGTGATTTTGGATCTTCCAAAGAAGGTTTTGGAGCTTAGAAGAAGAAGGACGAAGTTGGAGTGTTCCAGAAGTGAAGGTAGACCCGAAATCTACTCTGGGGAAGGCATCAAATCAGGTAATAAAACCCTCACTTTGCTCATTAGCTCTTAGGTTCCTTTTTGTCCCCAATGGTTGATCTTCAAGCCTTAAAACCCCCAGATTTCATGTGTATATGTGATAACCAGACCCTAGGAACTGAGACCCATGAGTTGGATCAGTTGCATGTCTCAGATTTGGCCAGATTGGGTGAAGAGTCGAAGGGAACTCGGCGAGTGCCAAAGTGCACTCGGCGAGTTCCATGAAGATGGCCTTAGACTCGATGAGTTGGATGAACAACTCGGCGAGTCCTATGAAGATTGCCTGGTACTCGGCGAGTCGTTCTTCAAACTCAGCGAGTCCCTTGAATATAGCCTTGAACTCGGCGAGTGTTCTTCAAACTCGGCGAGTCATATGAACTGTCACTAGGATAAGAAGGGTTTAAGTGTAGGAGGTCCAACCCTTCGTAGTCGCACGTGGAATTAGCAATTTAACGTGTAGCTATAGTCCCAGAATCTCCAAATCTCCAAGGTTGATGTTCTGATGGAAGATTGGAGCGAATTGTGGGATCTGTTCGTCGGACTCGGCGAGTCCCCCCTTGGACTCGGCGAGTCCAGTCGCGGGTTTGTTAGTTGTCCCCGTTTAGCGAGTCAGGCTGACTCAGTGAGTGGGAACAGGGACCCGATGAGTTAGAGTCGGGCTAGACGTAGAAGGACTCGGCGAGTCGCTATATGGACTCGGCGAGTCCAGTCAATCAGAGAGTTGACTTTGACCAAGAAGTTGACTTTGACCAGTCATTTGACCTAAGGGGTATTTATGAGTACCTAATCCATGATTACAGATTTATAGCCGGAGGGTTACCGGTGCGGCAGCCAGGCGTAGGTTGAGCGGGTTTTCAGCAGCTACCCTCGAGGTGAGTTACCTTCCAGTAGAAGTGGGTCTAAGGCCACAATGCCGGCCCACTAGTAGGAGTCGTATGATAGATGACTGTCTGTGTGATAATCATCTAGGTTTGTTACTACCTGATATGCTTTATGTGCTAGCAGATTATGATGTATGGGTTATGTGATATGTTATTATGTGGTAACAGTAGTAGGGGGTGAAACAGTCCCCGATCCGGTTGGAGGACCGAAGGGGTAGGCCAGCACCCAGATATGCTAGGCAGTATCCGGTCGATAGGACTGAAGGGGAAGGTCGGGCACCCAGAAATGCCCGGCAGACATGTATGCTATGTGATTGTATGGTATGAGGTTCGTTGGGGGAACTCACTAAGCTTCGTGCTTACGTTTTATAGTTTTGTTTTCAGGTACCTCTTCAGCTAGGAGAAAGGAGCCGGCGCGGTAGCGGCATATCACATACACTCTTGTTTCCGCACTATGGATTTTCTGGGATGTACTCTGAATATTTTACTATGATGTTACCGGTTTTCAGACATGAATTAATATTATGAATGTTTTGTAACGATGTTTTTATGTATTAACCAAATTTAAAAATGAAATTTTTAGCTGGTATTTTTGGGATGTTACAATGCTGGATGAAAGATATAAACCTTTTTTTTAGATCTAAACTTTTTTTGAAGATCTGAACTGTATATGTATTTTCTATCTTGAGATCTATGTTGGATGAAAGATTTAAACCTTTTTTTTCAGATCTGAATTGTATATGTATTTTATATCTTGATATCAACTGGATGAAAGATTTGAACCTTTTTTTTTCAGATCTAAACTGTATATGTATTTTCTATCTTGAGATCTATGCTGGATGAAAGATTTAAACCTTTTTTTTTCAGATCTGAAATATCTTGAGATCTATGTTGGATGAAGGATTTAGTCCTTTTTTTTCAGATCAGAACTGTATATGTATTTTATATCTTGAGATCTATGCTGGATGAAAGATTTAGACCTTTTTTCAGATCTAAACTGTATATGTATTTTATATCTACAAATATGTTGGGTAAAACATGGGTAGATGAAATAAAATGATAAGAGGACTCGATGTTGACGATAATCCAGTCATCTAGCTGAGTATGGATGACGACCACAGACTATTCGAGACAGTCCAGTGGAACGCTAGAAGGCTCGTAACGTGTAGGTGTTTATTTGAACTACGTGCTCACCAGGTGTACTCCATCCCCCCCCCCCATTGTTTCCTTATTAGACATCTATTGCTAAGGATTCCCCTAAGCAATGTTATCCATCTCGACGAAAAATCCTTAGGCTAGTTCCCTTGTAATAGATGCTTTAGGGACGGAAAGTGAGGATAACGAGAACTGGTAATCGGGTTGACTAGTTTGATGAAAATAATTAAATTTATTTATTGTGGGTTGAAAACCCTATGTGCTCACTAGGCTCCCCAGCCTGACCCACTCAGTTTTGTAATACAGGTAATGACACAAGAGCATAGATGCGATGATCTGATGAGAGATTATGGATTATAGGCCAGTAGAAATAAATAGAATGTTGTAAGGCCAATGTTGTTTTATTTATGCTTTTGATCTGTATTGACAATGACATCCTGAGGTTTGTAATGTAATGAAAATTTATTTCTTTGGAAATGCTTTGATAAATTCCTTATCATATTTTTGGGAACAAATTCCGCAACATATTTCTTTAAAAATATACTCTGATTTTCGAAAAAAAGCATAAACAGATCGGTCTTTTCTGGCCGTGAAATTTGGGGTTGTCACAGCCTCCTCCTCCTCTCTCCTCTCATCCTCTTGCATAGAGTGTTTTTAAGCCATTAGGTGTGTCACATTTAAGGCACTTACTCTCAATAGTTCAAGATCTTCAAGGATTCTTTGTTATTTACTACATAACAAATCAAGGTATGTATCTAAACCCTATTTTATGTTAGTTTCGAAATTAGTACATGCCTCATAGGGTTTCTAGATTTGTGTTCAATGCTTGTATGTCTAATAGAGAAAACATAAATCCTTCAATTCGGGTTGCATGCACACATATGAGTGTTTGCTATGTAGAGAACCCATCAGTGGTATCAAAGCTTATGGTTTATTTTCAATTAGATTTGATACAATAGATTGAACTTGACAAATTAGGGTTTATGGCTTTTATACCTTTGGGCTTGGTTTTTTTGCAAATTAGGGTTTCATAACCCTAGTTTCGAAAATTGTAAAGGGTTTTTGAACCCGTTCCTTTGGCCTCCTTAAAGTCGAAATCTAGGGTTTCCTAACCCTAGGGTTTTCGAAAATTAGGTAAGGTTGAAAGCCTTGCCTTTTCCCCAAAGTCATGGATTTCAAAATTAGAGTTTTGGATAGGGTAGCTGTATTTGGTAATTATCTTTTAATTGTTTACTATATAATTATTAAATCTTGTAATTATCCTTCCCCATTTTCGAAATCTAGGGGTAAAGGATTAGGTTAAATTAATTTAATTAATTTAATGGATAATCCTCATAAGATTTAATAATTTAAATTAATTGTTTAATTTAGATAATTATTAATTCAAGGCTTTTAATATTTAAAAACCCTAGTATTTTAAATGTTTAAAATACACCCTTACACTATTGTAAAATTAAAAGTTTAATTTATATATGTATAAGAAAAGGTCAGTCTTACCGTTAGTAGGCCTCATTCACAAAGCCGATCTATAAGGGGGTATAAGGAAACTGCCTATAAAATGGTAGTTGTATGGGTGTCACCCACCGCTTCCTTGATTGGTGGAGGGTCGTTAGCCAAACGGGTATGATAGGACATTAAACTCTTATTAATAAGTATAATGAAAATATAAAGTAACTAAATGTTTTATAAAATTCTCAATCTTAGTTACTTTAGGAAAATGTTAATTTGATGCTAATCCATGAAATTGCACATTGCACTCTGTCAAGTCGTTAGTGGAGCGTGTGAGGTTAACCGGCACACTAACTTGGACTAACAAAGGGTGGCAATGGGTAGCTCGTAAATTATCATTGATCAATGGAGCGTGTATGGTTAACCGGCACATTGATTAGGTGGTAAATGACATCGAGAGTACCAAACTAATTTTCATGGTTATTCACACCTTGTTTGTGATCCTCGGTATCTCAGTCACAAAATTGAAGGGCATAATCGAGATTAAACATGCCATTTAATAGTTCAATGTATCTCAAAAGATCTAGGAATTTCATTTCATTCAAAACCTAATTCATTTAAATTTCGTTTTCATGGTGGAATTGGTAAATCGTCATTTACCAACCTTCAAATAATTTACAATTGGATTACGGCATTCCTTTTCCGAATTGTGCGTTATTGTGTTGGGTCCTAGCCGTAATATTTCTTTTTGAGTGTTATATTAAGGATTCCTTATCTAATCAAAACTTTTCCTTCTTCTTTTGCAGACGTCTACCTCAAACAACGATTCCGGTTCCTCCAACAATAACTCCAACTCTTTCTCGCTCTTGAGCATTTGGGCCAAGGTGACAGTCGATGGGTCCAACTTTAATGATTGGATTCGCGACATCCGAATGGCCTTGCGTTTCAAGGACAAGGAATATGTCCTCAACAAGGATATGAACGAAATAGACGAAACCAAAGCTACTCCTGAAGAAATAGCTGAGTATTGGGCTCACTGCAAGGATGCTACTAAAGTGTCTTGTATTATGGTAGCTGCTACGACTCCTAAGCTACAGCGGTTCTACAAGGACTATTAACCTTACGAGATGTGCAAGGACTTGATGGATAAGTACCATCAAAGAGCACGTCAAGATAGGTATGAAATAGTCAGGTCATTCATCACCACCAAGATGAAAGATGGAGAGTCCTGATGGGTTCTCTACATAGCTAACAATCTTTTGTGTGCATGCAACTTTAATTGAAGGATCAATGTTTTCTCTATTAGACATAAAAGCATTGAACACAAATCTAGAAACCCTATGAGGCATGTACTAATTTCGAAATTAACATAAAATAAGGTTTAGATACATACCTTGATTTGTTATGTAGTAATAACAAAGAATCCTTGAAGATCTTGAACTCTTGAGAGCAAGTGCCTCAAATGTGAAACCTCTAATGGCTTACAAACACTCCACGCAAGAGGATGAGAGGAGAGAGAGGAGGAGGAGGAGGAACAAGATTTCGGATTTACTAGGGTTTTTTTAGCATGGGGCAAAATCATGAGGGTTGGGGCTCTATTTATAGTTGAGGTGGCTTAGATCCAAAGCTTGGGTTTTGAGGGGGAAACCCTAATCCCTTAGCTTAGGACTTAAGCAACCCATGGACTCCCCTCCATGAGGCTCGGATGAAATCCCCAAGAACCTTCTAGAGATTTCCGACCTACCCCAATAAGGGTGATCCAAGAGCCCAAAACACCAACTACCAAATAATTGCAAAACAGCCCCTGCACTTTTAATCAGTTCCTTTAATCCAAACATTAGTTCCAAATTAATTTCTGATTAAATACTAATTAACATTATGATTTCTAATACATATATTATTCTTATAATATATTTATAAATCATTTCATGCACCAATTTATTATTCCAAATAATAAATTCAACCTCTCTCTCCAAAAGTCATCTTGTCAAGTTGCTAGAGTGAAGGTAACCCGAAAGGACTGTACTACTATCAATTCAAGTATATACCAATTATAGTTATGGGCTTAGACACCTAATCCAAAAGTCTCCCACTTGGATAAGTAAAATAACTATAATTGCAAGTATAACTTCAAAAATTGACCAACACATTGTAGCTGTCAAAACCCGTTGTCGAACTCTGACCTAGTCAGTTACGTGTCCTTAGATAAGGGATCATATAATCCTCCGTTCTGCAAGATATCATGTGGACAAAGACATGGAATAGAATCATTCTCAATGTCCAACAGTTTGTTTCCCGATTTCTGATTTTTATGACAATGAACTTAATTGAACACATCAATTCGGTCCTGACCGGGCCCGATACATAAGTCAACACAAAATCATCGAGGGGCCCAAGATATCGCTTTTACCCCTTGGGATAAAAGGGACAGATAAACTTTGACTTATAAGCTTGTACTATTTACTCATCAAATCATGCACAATAATATGTTTTATAACATCAAATTACTGATGCGTTTACGTACTATCAATGCACAACCAACTCGTAAACAACAACTCATATATCTCAGTTTAAAGACTATACGATATTATCGTCTCATAATTACTTGTGATAAATTCCATGAAGTAATTCAAATAAGCGTGAGTTTAATCCAATACTCAAATCTCCATTTTAGAAGTACTCATGAACGTTGCAACAAACATTTGTTATGTCTAAACACTTAAACAATCTACAAGCCAATTCATGACAACCTTAATTCAATACTTACTTCCAAAGTATGATTGACTTTGGATATTCGAATAATCCAATTATTTAGGAAGTAAAACATGCAAAGGTGAAACACAAAATAAACAATTGACAATAGATAGTAAACAATTACCTATAAATAAATCACCATTATATAATCATCAAATGTCAATTACATTTATATTGTTAAAGGTTTCTAAATGTCTATCTAATTACTAAAACTAATATCATCCTTCAGACCGATGCTCCTCGCATGCTGAACGTGCTTGATCCTACTTAGACCCTTTGTGAGGGGATCTGCACGATTCTTTTCTGATGATACCCTCTTGATGACGAGGAGTCCTTCTTCTACCTGATGTTTGATGAAATGGTATTTTCTGTCGATATGTCTGGATCTTCAATGGTCCCTTGGTTCCTTGGTCAAGGCAACTGCTCCTTCATTATCACAGAAAATCTCCATGGGATCCTTTATGGTTGGTACAACTCCAAGGTCTCCAATGAAGTTCTTCAACCATATAGCCTCCTTTGACGCTTCGCTCGTGGCTATATTCTCTGACTCACAAGTTAAATCAGCCACGGTCTCCTGCTTGGAACTTTTCCAAGTTATAGCTCCTCCATTAAGTTTAAACACCCAACCAAACTAAGAACGGAAGTTGCCTCGGTCTGTCTGAAAACTGGCCTCACTATAACCAGTAACTCTCAAGTCATCACTGCCTCCAAGTACAAGGACCCAGTCCATAGTCCTTTTCGGATACTTAAGAATGTTCTTAACTGCTATCCAGTGGGCTTTACCTGGTTCCCTTTATATCGGCTGGCCATGCTCAAAGCAAAAGCCACATCATGGCGAGTACATGTCATAGCATACATGATCGATCCAACAGCGGAATCATATGGAATCCGACTCATTTCTGCCATCTCGGCGTCGGTACTCGGACTCTGAGTCTTACTCAGCTTGGTATTGCTCTGGATAGGAAACTCTCCATTCTTTGAATTCTCCATGCTAAAACGTTTTAGCACTTTATCCAAGTAAGTACTTTGACTAAGTCCAATAATTCTTTTACTCCTATTTCTCAGAATCCTTATTCCTGGAATATAAGCTGCCTCTCCTAGATCCTTCATAGCGAAATACTTTCCAAGCCAGGACTTAACTCCCTGCAAGGTTGGAACGTCGTTTCCTATGAGTAGTATGTCATCAACATACAACACTAGAAAGCTAACTATACTCCCACAAGCTTTAACATATACATAGGACTCATCCTCACTCGTAGAGAAGCCAAACTCTTTGACTTTTTCATCAAAGCAAAGATTCCATCTTCGAGAAGCTTGCTTCAATCCATAGATTGATTTCTCAAGCTTACACACTCTATTGGTGTATTCAGCATCCACAAAACCCTCTGGCTGATGCATGTAAACATCTTCAGCCAGCTTCCCATTAAGGAAAGCGGTTTTGACATCCATCTGCCAGATTTCATAATCATGAAATGCAACTATGGCTAACATAACTGTAATAGATTTGATCTTGGCCACTGGTGAAAAGGTCTCATCGTAGTCAACCCCCGGGGTTTGAGTAAAGCCCTTCGCAACCAATCGTGCCTTGAATGTGTGCACCTTTCCATCGATGTAGGTCTTCTTCTTGATGATCCATTTGCACCCAACTGTCTTGCGGCCTGGTACATTGTCAACCAAGTTCCAAACTTGATTGTCATACATGGGCTGGATCGCGATGTCAATTTCCTCTTTCCATTTAGCAGACTCAGGGCCCGCCATGGCTTCCTTGTAGCTAGAAGGCTCATCCAAATTTACCAGTGTACTATCACTGATAAATGTATCACCATCTGTAGTAATATGAAAACCATAAAACTCTGGTGTCATTCTAACTCGAGTGGAACGCCTAAGAGGTAATGAATCGTCAATTGGTTCAACAGGAAATACTTCCTCGGGTTAAGCGCCAGTGTTAGAGGTTCCTTCATCGCTTGACTCTTGAATTTCTTCAAGATCAATTATACTCCCACTGTCCTCTTTGCATATGAGTTCCCTCTCACGGAAAACTCCCCTTAGTGCTACAAAGACCACGTTCTCACTAGGTCTATAGAATAAGTATCCAAAGGACTTCTGTGGGTAGTCGATGAAAATACATCGCTCACTTTGAGGTTTAAGATTGTCGTGAGTCTCTCATCTAACGAAAGCTTCACAACCCTAAACCTTGATATGTGCCAACGAGGGAACTTTCCCTGTCCACATCTCGTGAGGTGTTTTGGTAACCTTCGTTGTCGGTACTAGATTAAGGATATGGGTGGCAGTCTCTAAGGCATACCCCTAGAACAATATCGGTAGTGAAGCTCGACTCATCATGGAACGAACCATGTCCAACAAGGTTTGATTACGCCTCTCAGCCACACCATTAAGTTGTGCTGTCCTAGGAGGTGGTAATTGTGAAACAATTCCACATTCGTTGAGGTAGTCGTGGAACTCGATACTAAGATACTCACCACCTGTATCGGATCTGAGCATCTTGATCTTCTTGCCCAATTGATTTTCGACTTCATGTTTGAACACTTTGAACTTTTCAAATTTCCTGACTTGTGCTTGATTAATTAGATATATCCATATTTGCTATAATCATCAGTAAAAGTCACATAAAATCGATTTGCATCCCTTGTGGTGGATCTGAAGGGCCCACACACATCTGTGTGTATGAGATCCAACAATCCTTCACCTCTTTCACAAGAACCAGTGAAAGGTGATTTAGTCATCTTTCCAAGTAAACAAGAATCGCATGTATCATCTGACCTTAGGTCAAATGATTCCAACACTCCATCCTTTTGGAGTTGGGCAATGCGTTTCTTGTTGACATGTCCAAGACGACAATGCCACAAGCATTCTTTGTCTAAACCATTAGACGAATCAATATGTAACATACTATTTCCTAAATTATCTACAACCATCACAGTTTCATATACACCATCACAAGGTAATGCTTCAAAATAAAATACACCATTATAATAAGCATTAATAGATCCATTCTCATTATTAAAAGAATATCTAAAACCTTGTCTATACAAACCATGAAAAAAAATAATATTCCTAGTCATTTCTTACGAGTAGCAACAATTATTTAAGTCTAAACATAATCCACTACTAAGCTTTAAAGAATAAACGCCGATCTTGGTAACAGGTGACGATCTCCTATTGCCCATTATCAGGTTCATCTTCCCAAGCTCCACATTCCTACTTTCTCTTAGTCCCTGCAAGTCAGAGCAAATGTGAAAACCACATCCTGTATCAAGGACCCAAGAATTAGAATGCGAAGAATTTTTAGACAAAATAGTGTAAATACCTGCCGAGGTAGGCTTGATCATGCCATCCTTGATATCCTGCAGGTACTTGGGGCAACTTCTCTTCCAATGACCTTTGTCTTGACCGTAGAAGCACGTTGCTTCTTTTGGATCTGAGGCAGGAGGGGCGTTAGCACTGGATTTTCTTTGGATCCACTAGAGGACCCTTCATGGGACTTTCCCTTCCAGTTTGAAGTTGAGGTAGCTTTCCTCTTTTTCCCCTTTCCTTGTCCAATAGTCAGGACCGGAGCAGCAGCAGGAGTAGGAGTGGATTCGATATTTTTCCCTTTCAATCCACTTTCAGTAGTTCTCAGCAATCCTTGAAGTTTGCTCAATGTGATTTCCTCATTGCTCATATAATAAGTCATTTTGAACTGATCATAGCTAGGAGGCAACGAGTGCATGACTATGTCAATAGCCAACTCTTCAACAAAGTTCACATTCAGCTTCAAGACACGATCCACATAGCGCTGCATCCTTTGCATGTGGGTCATGATGGACTTTTTGGATTAGGTGTCTATGTCCATAACTATAATTGGTATATACTTGAATTGATAGTAGCATAGTCCTTTCGGGTTGCCTTCACTCTAGCAACTTTATAGGATGACTTTTGGAGAGAGGGGTTGAATTTATTATTTGGAATAATAAATTGGTGCATGAAATGATTTATTAATATATTATAAGAATAATATATTAATTACAAATCATAAAGTTAATTAGTACTTAATAAGAAATTAATTTGGAATTAATTTTGGGATTAAAGGACCTGATTAAAAGTGCAAGGGCTGTTTTGCAATTATTTGATAGTTGGTGTTTTGGGCTCTTGAATCACCCTTATTGGGGTAGGCCGAAAATCCCTAGAAGGTTCTAGGGTATTTCGTCTGAGCCTCATGGAGGGTAGTCCATGGGCTGCTTAGGCCTAAAGCTAAGGGATTAGGGTTTCCACCTCAAAACCCTAACTTTAGATCTAAGCCACCTCAACTATAAATAGAGCCCCAACCCTCATGATTTTGCCCCATGCTAAAAAAACTCTAGTAGAGCCAAAATATTGGGCCTCCTCCTCCTCTCTCCTCTCATCCTCTTGCATATAGTGTTTGTAAGCCATTAGAGGTGTCACATTTGAGACACTTGTTCTCAAGAGTTCAAGATCTTCAAGGATTCTTTGTTATCACTACATAACAATTCAAGGTATGTATCTAAACCCTATTTTAGGTTAATTTCGAAATTAGTACATGCCTTATAGGGTTTCTAGATTTGTTTTCAATGCTTGTATGTCTAATAGAGAAAAGATAGAACCTTCAATTAGGGTTGCATGCACACATAAGATTATTTGCTATGTAGAGAACCCATCAGTGGTATCAGAGCTTATGGTTTTTGTTTTCAATTAGATTTGATATAATAGATTGAATTTGACAAATTAGAGTTTACAGATTTTAAACCCTAGGGCTTGGATTTTTCGCAAATTAGGGTTTCATAACCCTAGTTTCGAAAATTGTAAAGGGTTTTTGACCCGTTCCTTTGGCCTCCTTAAAATCGAAATATAGGGCTTCCTAACCCTAGGGTTTTCGAAAATTAGGCAAGGTTGAAAGCCTTGCCTTTTCCCCATAGTCATGGATTTCAAAATTAGGGTTTTGGATAGGGTAGTTGTATTTGGTAATTACCTTTTAATTGTTTACTAGATAATTATAAAATCTTGTAATTATCCTTCCCCATTTTCAAAATATAGGGGTAAGGGATTAGGTTAAATTAATTTAATTAATTTAATGGATAATCCTCATGTGATTTAATAATTTTTATTAATTGTTTAATTTAGATAATTATTAAATCAAGGTTTTTAATATTTAAAAACCCTAGTATTTTAAATGATTAAAATACACGTTTATATTATTATAAAATCAAAAGTTTAATTTATATATGTATAAGAAAATTTCAGTCTTAACGTTAGTAAGCCTCATTCACGAAGCCGAACTATAAGGGGGTATAAGGAAATTGCCTATAAAATGGCAGTTGAATGGGTGTCCACTCTCACCCACCGCTTCCTTGATTGGTGGAGGGTCGTTAGCCGAACGGGTAGGATAGGACATGAAACTCTCATTAATAAGTATAATGAAAATATAAAGTAACTAAATGTTTTATTAAATTCTCAATCTTAGTTACTTTAGGAAGATGTGAATTTGATGCTAGTCCATAAAATTGCACATTGCACTTTATGAAAGTCGTTAGTGGAGCGTGTGTGGTTAACTGACACTAATATGGAGTTATAAAGGGCGACAATGGGTGTATCGTAAATTATCATTGATTAATGTTGCGTGTGTGGTTAACCGACACATTAATTAGGTGATAAAAGACATCGAGAGCACCAAGCTAATTTGCATAGTTATTCACACCTTGTTTGTGATCCTCGGTATCCCAGTCACAAATGGAAAGGGTATAATCGAGATTAAACATGTCATTGAATAGTTCAATGAATCTCAAAAGATCTATGAATTTCATTTAAAACCTAATTCGTTTAAATTTTGTTTTTCGTGGTGAAATTGGTAGATCTTGTTAATTTTCATATTCTAGCCATGGAAATTTGTAATGCCCTATTTTTTTTATTATTAGTGATTAAGGAATCGAGTGTTAATTAAATAAATAGTTATATAATTAACGATAAGAATTCTAAGGAATTTTATCGGTGATCAAAACGAATAAAAAGGATCCGATAAATATTAAGTGGTTAAATAATAAATAAAGAAAATAAATAATAATAATAATAATAATAATAATAACAATAATAAATAAGATGAAATAAAATCCAAGAATCGATAATGAAAGATAACGAAGAATTAGGGGCTAAAAGTGTCAAGAACCAAAGCTACCTTTGTTAAGAATTTCATTTAGAGGGTAGGAATCGTCATTATGGGATAGTGTGGGGTCAAAAATGAAAATGTCATATAAACCCATAGCATCGACGGGAATTCTGTTTTGGGCTCCTTTCTTGGGGCCGAACTCCTCTGTCTTGATCGTATACCATCTCCCATCGAACCCTAACTATCCGTTTTGTATGTGATACCTCATTGGCGGCCAAAATCGACGAAAGAAGAAAACGGATGGGAGTCGTTTTTACTGCCATCGTTGCAGGAGCGTGCCGGAATCGAGACGCGAGAGAGGAGGTGTCAGGGAGGGTGGTACGTACCAACCATCATCGCATCCTAGGTAATACCCCCATCCTCATCCTTCTATTCTATGTCGTTTCTTTTCCCCGAGAACCACCACCATGGCTGGCAGCCTAGGCTGCTAGCGTGATTTTCTACCGCCACACACCACCGTAAGGTGGCTGTGTTATATGTGCATGTACTTGGTGGTGAGCCCATCCTAGTGCCTTTGTGTTCCTAGTATTTTTGTGAAGAATATGAGGGTTGCTACCCTTAACCACCGTAAAACCACCACTGGCCGCCTCCTGCCGCCAGTGGGTGACACCACCTGCTACCATAACCACCATAAGTGAGTGGTTGTGGGTTAGTTGTCATTGCAAGCCTCAAGCCAAAAAGAAAATGCATAAAAAAATAATATTCCTTTGTATGTTAAACCAAAAATTAGCAACCTACTTTTGTTTATGGTGGTTTGACAACTGTTGACCACCATCAGCCCACCAGTAGGTGGTGGGGCTATGAAGGACCTATTTTCTGTTATTTTAAAATCATAAGGAGCTTAACGAGTTAAGTTAATAACCTAACCCTAAAACATGTAAAAGTTTATAATTTTTGTTTAAGCGCTAACTTTATGCTCCATTAAGCATGCATTAAGACTTTTGGGTAAAGTTGTTTAGTATATTTTGGAAACCTCATATACATTCAATAATTGTATTAAAAATGTTAAACTATAAGCTTAACCGTTAAGTCCTTAATAAAACACCAAAAGTGATTGAAAAGCTAAAATAACATATTTTTCCAATTCTGCTCTTCAACTTCTAAAATCTGTTCAAGGCAATGCGAACACCTAAAAATCATGAGACTTACTTTTCTGGAAAGCTTATTATCTCTAGTTTCTTCAAATTTTTATTCACTTTTATAAATTCCAAATCCTTGAAGGGTAAAATGGTCAATCCTCTCTGAATGGTCTGTGCTGTCACAGATTTCATGTGATGTCTTCTAAAAATCATAATAAATTTACTTTGACACCAAATGCCAAAATTCCAAATCCTATAGTTAGATATCAATGTCTAGTTTCCTCCATATGGAGGGCTTGATTTAATTCCTTGTAGAGTTGTACGGTTTATTCAAAGAGTGAAGAGTGGTCTAGAAATCTACTGAAATGTTACATCAATTGTGATATGCATAATTAATCCTACAAAACTCCAATTCACGAAAAGTCAAAGGATATGGTTAGTGAATAATGTATTATATACCATGAATTTTTCCTATGATTTAAATCACAACCCTCCTAGAGTAAAAGTTACCACATTTGTATGTAAGTCCAGAAAGTAACTACTCAAGATGGCTAACTTGTAAAATTAATATAAAATCAACAAAAAATCTTTAGGGTGACATTGTTATATTACCGGAAAGCTAAAAGAGGTATCTATATGAATACAATTTTATCAGAACCTCATTATGGATTTAAAGTTAAGAAATCAGATCCCGAACAGAACACTAAAATCAAAGAAAAGTTAAAGTAACGCAAAGTAAAGTATTTGAAGGTATAGTTATGAAGTACAAGTTAGATAAGTGTTATAGTTGTTGTGTAGGTGTTCAAAAAGAAGGAAGTTCACTTAGATATTGCAAATATACTATTTCAAGTTACCAAGGGAGGTGAGTTACACTAAATCTCCCATTATGTAGGCATCACTTGTTTCATGTTTTGTTCACGGATACCTTAATCCGGTAGAGTGAACAAAGTAAGGTAGAATGTGGTTTGACCTCTAGTGAGGCAAACTGCACTCTTATCTCTTATTCCCTATTCAGGGGGTAAGGGGGGTAGTTCCCAGAAGGGAGAACAATGTTATGGTTGGTACCAACAATATATGCTAGGAATGTTTATGTTATGTTATGTTTTATGTGATATGTGTTATGTGTAAGTAAGTGATCTAGATAATGGTAGAGTAATGTGTATGTTCACTAAGCGTTATGCTTACCCGTTATTATTTAACATTTTTCAGGATCATCAAGTTTTAATAAGGAAAGGAGACAAGTGTGACTGCAGACGACATTCTCTCGAATACTTATATAATTTTTTTTTTATGTATTTAAAGTTAGGATGTTTTTGCTTCCGCTAACGTTTTCTTTTAAATAATATTTTATTAGTATGGTTGGAAGTTTTTGATAACCTTAATTTTAGTTTTCAAAGGCTAACAACTAGTTTTATTTTATGAGGATTTAATATTATATTTTAAATATAAAAAAAAATTGGGTCGTTACAAAACTCATAAAGGTGGAAACTTTATGACTTAGAATGATGTTTTGGGTCTAGATCTGATTTTGGACGAAAGGTCTTTAAGGAATAAGCTCTTAATGTGAAGATCTGGATTCAGGCGGAGTACGTTGAGCGTACCAATGGTTACGTTGCGTACTGGGTTAGAACCCCGTGGTTTTTGTGACAACCCGAAACTTTTTCTGTTATCCTTACTCAATTTCCGTTAATCAAAGTCGGGTTTTTATTTAATTCCGTCAAATTTGATAGTTTGGGAAAGACTTTGCGTTTAAATAAATCAATTCGGATTTATTTCTGTTCATGTCAGTATTATTTTGGACTAAAGGAATAGGTGTTAGAATTGGTTGAAGTTCTAGACATGAAGCAAACCGAAAACCTCCTCAAAAAGGAGTTTTCGGTCAAGACCTTAGAGTTTTCGGTCAAGGTGACCGAAAACCCCATCCTACATATATATTTCATGATCATTTGGATCATTCTTTCCTTTTCAAAGCCAGAAAACATCCATTCTCTCTCAAGTATCATCGAGTTCTTCACTTTGATCTTCAAATTCTCGAAAAATGTAAGTGTTTCTTTCCCCTTGATTTGTTATTAGATATTCCTAACTAGTAACACCCTTCGAGTTCATCCATTAACTTCATTTTCTGGGTTTAATCTTCAAGAACACCAAGAACACACACTAGTGTGTGTTTGGCCGAAAACACCCTTCTTTGCCTCTAAATCGTAAGTATTACTTTCTGCACTTATTATCTAGTTGAAAATCTTGTTTAAGGCCTTGAAATCGTCATTTTTCCAAGAACAAAAGGAGTTTTCGGTTAGTGCATCTCCTTAAACCGAAAACCCTAAAGAAAGGTCCCTTTAAGACCTTAAAACTCACTTAAGGCTTCGGATAAAGCTTAGAACCCCTTTGCATGTTTAAAAGCCCTTGAAAAACACCACATGCACCAAGGATCTCAAGTTTTCGGTCATGGACCGAAAACCCTAAAAACCGAGAACCCTTCGGACCGAGAACCTCTTCGGACCGAGAACCCTTCGGACCGAGAATACCATTAAGACCGAAAGCTTCTAGGAACATACCACTTGGACCGAAAGCTCCATTTGGTGACCATACAACCCTTTTATTGCAATCCTAAGTGATTGTAACACTTCCATTAAGGATTTCTTAGTCCTTAAAGTGTTATTCTTTACCTAATTAGTTGAGTAAGCACTAATTGTATTCATATATGTGTCTTTATATGCTAATAGGATCCGTGTGTGCTCGAGTCTTCACTTGACACTTAGCATCCTTTTTCCGATCTTACATCCGCATCACTCACTTCAGGTGAGTTCATACCCCTACGCTTTTTCCGAGTTTTTCATGTTTTCAGGGGGGGGATACAAGCAAAAGTACAAGGAAACTTGTACTCAAGTTATCTCATTTTGCATAGAATGATTATATGTTCAGCATGCTTTTAACTCAGAAAACCGTTTTACCAATCGATTAAGAAATCAACTCGTAGAAACAGTTTTCAAAACTAAAGCAAGGAACTCGTAAATCTTATCATAAAATGTATTATCTTATAAGGGATTCATGCAAATCATAAACAGGATTTTCCGTACTATTACTTGTAAATTTGTTAGACTAAGTTTGAGACACGTCCTTGGTAACACTCCACCGGATTCGTGAGTGGAGGACTACGACTTGTAACCAGAATCTCTTGGAGGGAGAGCGTGACTATTGTGTATAGATATATATGGGACTGACTATCCCGCACCTTCGCTGCTAGCTACAGCGGAACCATTAGGTTCAGGGGTGACAAAGTCATAAAAGATACTGGCCCCGTTACGTGCCTTATCCAGTCTAAGTACGGTTATGACACTCACAACTTAGGTAGCGAAAATTTACTTTTGTAATAATGAAACAAGTGAACTAACCTCAAAGTAATAACCGATTTGATTACTAGAGGGCATTAGTAATGCCCTTAGGATCTAGTTCACTACCTATTTTATTAGTTTTATTTATGTAATAAGGCTAATACATCTCACAGCGAGTAACCAGGGTTTTTCAAGGAAACTACATCTATCGATACAAGTATGGTAGATACTTGTACACCTCATTTCAGAATCGATAACCAACTATCAACTTTTAAGGAAAATATAGGGTTTTCCTGGGATAACTCAACCTTTCATAAACGGGTTGTTTATCATATATCTAATGGATAATCAAACTTCTTTCATAAGAAAATATAGGATTTTCTTGGGAAACACTTTTCAAAGAATCAAAGAAACATTTCTTTCACCAGAACTAAAACGCTTATGAACTCACCAGCTTTATGCTGATATTTTAAAACTGCTTGTATTCTCATGGCATCAATAGACAGGTTCTCTTGCCAACTTTTGGAGAAGACGGAACATCCTGAAGTCACGTCTTTTACTTTTGCTATATATACTGCTATGTATAAACCATGTTTTTGAACAATGTAAATATTCTTATTATAATGTAATGGTTGTGTTTACTACGCTTACTATGATACAACTGTTGTGATACTACGCATGACGTCCTCCGCCCCGGAACGTTTCCGCCATCGGTTTCGGGGTGTGACAGTTTTGGATGAGTTGCAACTACGCCCAACCTGAGTATGTGGGGCGTACTTAGCCAGCTTGACTTTCCTTTGATTTTTTTGACTTGTTAGTTTTGACCTTTGACGTGGGGTTTGACCAAGTTTGACCTAGGGATATTTTGGGTATTTTGAGCACTAGTTTCAGACTAGGGGTGAAATAAACCTAGTAATGGTTGAAAGAGACCGAAGGGGGTGAAATAGACCCAGTTTAGTTTTGAATTGTTATGTAGGTAGGGTATGGGGTATTTTGGGGAACTCACTAAGCTTTGTACATACAATTTATGTTTAAAATGTTTTCAGGTACTACTGGTTTCAAAAGGAATGGCCCGACTTGCTCGCACTGCATCCCCTGGAGATTTATTTTGCATTAACTATTTATGATTTTACTCTGATTTTTTGAGAATACTTGACTCTGGTCATCTTTTGGAACAGTAAATGAATGGTTTTGACTTATTTAAAAATGAAAATTTTACTCAGTATTTTTGGGATGTTTTTGTTTGAACCAGGTTCTACTGTTCTGAATGAATATCTGCTTTACTTTTTGGAACATATAATATGTTTTATAATTCTCCAGGACCTTCTGCATATCAAGGGTCATTATTCCAGTATGATGTAAGACACATCAACATCATCACAATAATGTTTCTAGAAAGCATCATGATCAGACTGAGTGGTTGGAAAAGGTTGTCTAGGAACATGATCTTTCAGTATATATAATTTTTGTTTATCCCTGAGCAAAACTCTCAAGACTTCATACCAGTTAAATAAATTATAACCATGAAATGTTACTTATCACTTGAAACTCAACAAGAGAGAGGTTATATAGGGTCGTATGAGTATTAGCAGTCATATAAAGAATTTAACAAAATTTCATTTACTATTTTCAATATTAAGTCTATAAAAATTAATACCTTTTACTGTTTCTAAAACATTAATTTATTAAAGTCTAGGATCCAAGTTATTAAAGAAGTAAACGGTTAGGTCACCTTTATCTCATCCACTTAATCCAACTCAATAAGTAGCTATTACCAATTCCATCAAAATTTAATTTCTAGATAATGCAATCCTAAACATCTATTGTTTAACTTGGTATGTTTGATCATATCTATGTCTCAGTCCTCTCATGCTTAGGTGACCTTTATTACACAAGATTCCTAATCAAATCTTCCTTTTGAAAAACTTGTAGCATTGTAACTAACTAGTAACTAGGTGAACTATCCGGCACTAGAAAGTACAAAACCACCTCGAACATCACAAGACAATTTCCTAATGACCAGGTGACCCTATGCCACCAGGACCGTACAAACGACACGCGAGTGTTCTTCAAGAGGAGGGCCTTAAATTTTGTTTTTATTAAAAACGTTTTATATATGTTTACAAATATATTTATAAAACATGGTCTCAAGAATATTGCATTTATCCAACAATTCATGTACCATTTTATAAAAATCATATCTATTGAATAAGGTTTTTTAGGTTCCAAACAAGACATCATTTTATTAACCGTTAGTTGCGATCAATTATAAACAAAGATCTTGTATGTAAGGTTTTTTGTAGAACGCTATAAGAATCGATTATATTCTTTTAATAAAACTTCATTTATTAGTTAAGACTTGGAGTTTTAGATAACTTTCAAAATCACAATTTTATCTCATTTTAATAATCAATATCTTATGACCTTATGAATTTGTAGAATAAAACTCATTTTATTTATAAACTCATTTTATACATCTTATGATAAAAATCATATTTTGATAAACCAAAGCTAAGGTGATGATAATAATGTTTTAAATCTCATTTTGCATGCATAAAACATAATATCAACATGTTACGCTAATTTTAAGCAAATATCTTATATCTAGTTTTGACGTAATAATGATACCTAATATTATAGTTTGATGTTATAACTATAAACTGAATTTTAGTCTTTTTAAAAAAAATCTTATTTATTTTAAAAGATATGGAGTTTAGATATAGTTTAAAACACATTTCAAACCATTTAAAATATTAATAAAAAGGCTATTAAAAGTTTTACAATAAAAACTACTTTTAATAAAAACTTAAGTTTAAACGTTTTTAAATACTCATTTATAAAGATATTATGTTATCTTTTAAATATTTATTTCTCAAACTCCAAATGATTTTATTTTATGATAAAATGTTATTTAACATGTAAAAACCATTTTTATATATAAAACATAACATATAATAACATAAAAACAATGGATAAGGACTTGAACGAATACTGAACTTTCAAACTTTGTTCGTATTTATTAGGGAAATTGTCAGAAAAGTCTCAATATTTACGGAAAATTTACACTTTAGTCACAAGATTTTTTTTTGAACGAAAAATTCATAAAAACCAAAAAAAATTTGCAGTGTAACCTTTTTGACCGGTTGGAACCGGTACCAAATTAATTTGAGACTATTTTATAAATTAACCCAAAATATTGAGACTTTTCTGTAAACAAAAATATTAGGACTTTTCTGCAAACAAAACTCATATTAATAATAATAATATTATTATTATTATTATTATTGTTATTATTATTATTAAAAATATAACTAAGAATACTATTTTTTGAACTTGTTATTATTAATATTGTTAATAATACATATAAATGCATTTAAATAAAAAAAAATATTAATGACATTGTTTAAGGGTGCAGGTGGAGGAGATGGTGATGCTTTTAACATTAAAATCATTAATTTATGTTTGTATATTTTTACTTTGTATATGGTCATTTCACATTTGTTATTATTATTTAAATTCAGAATATTAATACTTAACAATTGAAAAGAAGTTGCATATTTGAAAAATTGTTTATAAATAGTTTAAGATAAAAGAATTTCTCACTTTGTATATAAAATTGTTTAATGTAGAAGGATTATATTCCAAATCCAACCGATCCTCTACAAACATCTACATGTTTTTTGGATTAATACTTTTGAATTTGGATTAATACTTTTGAATTATTCCTATTACTTTTTATTAAACACGATATTGTAATTAATACTTCTGAATTTTGATATGGGCTATCTATGTAGATGTTTTTAATGGATCTGTTGGATTTGGAAAGTAATCATTCTACCTTAAACAATTTAATATACAGAGTGAAAACTTCTTCTATCTTAAACTATTTATAAACAATTTTACAAATATGCAACTTCTTTTAAATTGTTAAGTATTAATATTCTGAATTGAAAACAATAAAAAAATGAAATGACCATATACAAAATTAAAATATACAATCACATTCATGATTTCAATGCTAAAAGCATCATAATCTCCTCTACCTCCACCCTTAAACAATATCATTAATATTATTTTTTTATTTAAATGCATTTATATGTATTATTAACAATATTAATAATACAGGTTCATAAAATAGTATTCTTATTTATATTTTTAATAATAATAATAATAATAATAATAATAATAATAATAATAATAAAGGTTTTGTTTGCAGAAAAGTCATAATATTTTTGTTTATAGAAAAATCTCAATATTTTGGGCTAGTTTACGAAAAACTCCCAAATTAATTTGGTACCGATTCCAACCGATTAAAAAGGATCAAAATGCAAATTTTTGCTGGTTTTTAGGATTTTGTCGTTCAAAAAAAATTCTTGGGACTAAAGTGTCACTTTTCCGTAAATATTGAGACTTTTCTAGAGATTTCTCTATTTATTAAAAAAATGTCCTTAATTAACCCTTAAATTATTTGAAAGTGTTCACATTTTACCCTTATAACCGGCCATAAGGGTAAAATGTTAACAATTTTAAATAATTCAGGGGTAAATTAAACATGAAAAGAAGTTCAGTGACTAAATATGAAAAAAGTTTATAATTTATTACCCTTTCAAGTCATTATCCTTTTGTTTAATCATCCATTGGTTTATATTACCTATTGGTACCAATTACTTACACTAATAATTACAACCGGTCATAAGGATAAAATGTAAACAAATCCAAATAATTCAGAGGTAAATCAAACATGAAAAGAATTTTAGTGGCTAGATATGAAAAAAATGTAAACTTTATTACCCTTTCAAGTCATTATCCTTTTTTTAATCATCCTTTAGTTTATTTTACTTATTGGTAACAATTACTTAGATTAATAATGTTGATTTGTTGTGTTTGTAAGGTGTATTACAAAATATAATAAGTACCACATAACCATGTTTTAATTCATGGATTTAATCATATTCCATGAGACAAACGTTTAACTAGAGTTTCTTTATTCACCTATAAGTGAAACGCCAACCCAAAAAAAAATCAGTGAAGTTTCACAAAGGCAAGAAGACACATATATGACCAATAAAACGAAAAATAAGATCAAAAATCAAAAGGAGCACGGTGAGAAGGTACATATATAACCAACATACAAATAGAAAAGTTAAATGCAAGTAATAACTAGGAAAAAAAGTATCGATAAAACAAGTTGAAAGTAAAAAAAAAAGTGAAAACCGGGCAAAATGAACAAACAATATACAGGAAGCTATCACCTAGACTACTCATGTTCTGCTCTACGACCCTGACCTTATGCGTCTACACTCTCTAATCAAAGCTTTTGTATTCTAAAGATAAAAACTTCATTCAATTCTGACACCATATTATCTTCATACTTCTTTATCCTATGTTCTCTCTTCCTTACACGATCTACGAAGACCGTCTCCACACTTTCGACTGAAAACCATCGTATATGTCCTAAGTATATTTCTGAAACCACCACAATCTTTTTTTCCTTCAGTTTCTATGTGATTGAAGCTACTTCAACTGCATTTCTAAGTGTTGTTTTTGGTACCTTATATAATAAAGGTATATCACACGATTACTACCACTTCCTCACTTTTGTGACTTCCATATTCCGCTTGTTCTCATTCTTAATAACATTTACAACCACTTACAGGATAATGACTTGAAAGGTAACAAACTTTCAAATTTATTTCATACTTAGTCATTGAACTTTATCATGCTTGATTTACCCCTGAATTAATGTGAACAATTTCAAATAATTTAGGAGTAAATTAAACACGAAAAAATTCAATAATTAAATGTCAACAAATTTAAAAGTTTGTTACTGTTTCAAGTCATTATCCCAAAAATAGACAGTACAAGCAATAATTAAAAGTGCATAAACCAAGCCATTTTCTAGTAATAATTTTTATGAGCCAACAAAAGAATTATTAAGTCATTCCTAAGTACTTAAGGGACAATTCGAAAAGGTCTTCAAGCTTCCACTTGCCAATACAACTCTTGCTTGCAAAAAGAACTTCAAGGCTCCATATGTTGTAGAGGTTGTGACACTTAAACCATTAAGACTACAATTAAGCCTAAAACCAAGAGTAAAGACTCAAGGTTGGGATTACAGTCTCAAGTGGTTAAGTCATTTTCAAAGTGGTCATTTCTTCAACCTTTTTAATTTGGAAAAAAAGAATATAACTAGTCAAACTAAATTATTACATACTAAATAAACAAATGAAAAACTACATCTTACAAATAAACAAATAATCAACCAATAAACACAATGGTTCTAATGGCTTGTTTATACACAACAACATCTATGAAAAATACAAACACACACTTTGTTTTTCTAAGGCAACTTTATACAAACAAATGTGTGAAAAACTTCGTTGCATAAAAGATAACAATTATAAAAACGAGTTGCCATAGAAATATATTTTGGTGATTTATTTGGAAAAAGAAATAACAAGCATATTTTCCAAAACCAAAGATTATCACACACTTAAATAAATCTTTATAACATGTAAAAAGTGCTCTGTTACCACTGATGAGTTTTGGGAAGCTAAAAACGATCATTTTTATAAAACAATACGGCAAACGGAAGACTTTAAAATAATTAGTTTATTTTATAATCATTTCAACAAAGCCACAATGAAGATCCAACAACATGACCTAGAAATAGGATGTTAAGAATACAACATTTTAAGATTTTGATCCCACTTGGTTTTGGGGAGTTGACGAAGATGGAAAAAAACTCAAGAATAGAGTTTCTCTATAATGTATCCACCAATGAAAGTAAGCCAACAAAAATGCTAGTTATTCATTTTATATAAGGTAATTATTAAGCCTTTTAGTGCTGAACACAATTAAGCACTAAAGGAGAACCATTTCAATGCACCATATCTTCAACTAGCTACAAAAGACAAGAAGAAGAAAAGAAGGAGAGAACCTACGGTTCTTATGAGAGTAAAAAAGAGCAATACCTTTGAAAAAATAACTCCAAAATGGAAGCCTTACACTCTCTTTTATAGTTACATGCAAGTAGTTGGGCACCATCCCTCATAAATGAAAGCAAGGTGTAACGTCCCAAAACTCAGTATCAAAATTTTTTGTTTTTATATTAAATAAACCATCAACCAAACATGTTTGTCAAAACCATAAAACATTCAGATAATAAGCATAAACATCCCAAAAGTACATCAGATTCAAATAAATGGAAATCATGGTGTGGGCAATGCGATCATCACGAGCTCTTCCCCTTCGAACCTGAAGTACCTGAAACACAAACTGAAAACCATAAACACAAAGCTTAGTGAGTTCCCCAAAATACCACATACCATACATATATGTCAGTTCAAGGCTGTACTAGGTCTATTTCATCCCCAAGTCTATTTTAACTCATATGTCAGCACAAGGTTGTACCGGGTCTATTTCACCCCTGGGTTTATTTCACCCCCGAGTCTATTTCAACATATATGTCAGCACAATGATGTGTCGGGTCTATTTCACCCCCGAGTCTATTTCAATTATATGTCAACACAAGGCTATACCGGATGTATTTCACCCCCACATACATATAATAAACAGGCACACAAGCATATGATACATATAGCTGGAGTCACAAAGACAACAATCACATACACTCCCTAGTGTCCTATCCTATAGCGAGCAAACTCACCTCAGTCCGCTAACAATCGAATAGTTGCTCAGGTGATTGAACCGGAGAATCCCCGCACTAACCAATCAAATAAAACCTAAATTAATAATTGGGTCATAATTCATAATCGGGACTTAATCAACTAATCTTGACTCCAAGGGTAAAAAATATTTTACCCTTCCCTTAATTGGCCCAACAGTCATGACCCAAATTTAATGGCACAAAAATCGCAATAATGGTCTGATTCCTAAAAGACACTCAAGGCCCAATATAGGCTCAAATCCTTGAAAGCCCAAAGCCTAACAATGGCCCAACTCAGGAAAACTGGTAACCCAACAAGGGCCTAAAACCCTAAAGTCCAATGGCGACCCAAATATCAAAAGCCCAAGTACAGGTCGATTACGCTAAGCATACTACTAGTACCCCCGGTGTACTAGGTCGCTACACTAGATCGGGGATCCAGACGCATACATGCAGCGTACATATTCGTATGCCCAACGTACGCCCCATTCAACTAACACATTTGTTAAGCCCTTAACGCTTAAAAGCAAATGTCCATATTTTAGATCCAGACCTTAGGGGATGTCTTAATTCATAAAGTCACTAAATTGATACCTTTGCATGGCTCAAATGGACTCAAATCTTAGGTTTAGCATCTTACTTTCACCAAATGGACATATACACGTGCATGGTTGATCCTCAACCATCACGATGCTAAATTTATGGACTAGGGATCTCAGAAACATCAATAGGAGAAACTTATAACTTCTGGAGTGGTAAATTCCCGCTAGATCACATTCATGGGACCAAAAAGTGACCAAAACTCCATTAAATCTAGGTCTAAGCATTGAATGAGCAAGGTTAAAGCTTTATACCTTTATGAAGCTCAAACTTATGGATAGAAATTGGATCTAGAAGCTCCTTCTTTATCAATGCTCCTCAACCAAACTTCTTCTCTTTGAAGTTACACCAAAACACACACAAATGTCAACTCTCTCTTGAAATGGAGTAGGGTTTCGAAATGGGACTCAAAAGATGCTAAGGAGGCTGGTAAGGAGGAAACCTTTGGCATAAGGCTGTTTAAATAGGGTCCAAATACTAAAAATTAGGGGTTGACCCATGATTACATATGCCCTACATACAAGAGGTACGCCCAACATATGCTCTTCCTTCCCAATAATTACAATAATGCCCCTAGGGACCAAATTTGCAAACTATATTCACACCAAGGGTCAAAATGAAAGATACCTCGAATCGGATGTTACACATGGCCTAAAGGAAGATGTCTTGGATGTGTAAGAGGTTGATTTATTAGTAACCTCTCTTTTTCACTCAAAACACATGAGTTTAAGCTTCAAATGGTAAAAGCATGGTGGTCTTCCACTAACAATTATATACAAGTATGTACGTGTTTTAATTATAAAAACTAGGTTTATATAAAGGGACTACAAATGGTCAAAAATATATGTACACAACATAAATAATACATTATGAGTTTACTAGTTGTTTTTCTATCTTAGAAAATATTATTTCCATAAATAATAATTATTCTCTAATTAGTTACAAGGTTTGAATTTATTTATTAATAATCAAATTACTAATAAATATTAAATAAGTGACAACTTGCTAAAGGTGTGACCTTATAGGATCATATGTTATTGGAAACATTATTCTAAAATGATTTTGAGCATATAAATCCAACACAAATTATCTTTTCTATGTTTCATTCTTATCCATTAGACATATTGGGCATGAATGCTTTCTAAGTCCTTTTCTTATTTTGGAAACGAATAGTTTATCAAAGTAAACCTCTGAATAAGCCTTCTTTAAGTTTGGGGTCGGATTAGGTATATCACCATTAATTGCGTTTTATGCATGGGAAACTGACTTTCTTCTTCTTGACACTTCTATTCAAGATAGTGAATATAAGAGTATTTTAAATTGGAGTTTCTATGATTGCCTATGTTAGTCCCAAAGGGGCTCAACATGCCATGCAACTCCTTTATGGAAATTTCCAAGTTGTTCATATCAAAATAAGAGTGACATGATTATATGCACATGTCAACTAGTTGACTACGATAATAACAGTCAACTCCTAGCTTAATGAAATTCCATTTCACTTTAATAGTATGATTAATAACTGTTTCTAACAGTTTTGGAATGCAGTGGTTGCAGGAACTTTAGGAAAATCTTTTATCTTAGGCATGATCTTTCTATCTGTCTATGAGAACCATTCCCAAACTACAAATTCAAACTAGATTAATCATCCTACCAGGTAATCCTTTTAAGAGGCCTTATAACAGTAGATTTAAGTGGGTTATCTTATAGACATCATTCAATATCAACTCCTTTCTTGTATGTTGTATTAATCCTTTAAATTATTTATTACCCTATTTAATTATTTACTAAGGCTAGGATTCATATTTGGCTTCATGAAGTGTAAAGGGATTCCGTAAACACACTACAAAGTTATTTCAGTAGGAAAAGCTCTTTGTCAGTTTCAATCCATGAAACTCCTGGATCTTTTGAGATTCATTAATACTATTTAGTGGCATGTTAATCTTGGATTGCACATCTTACATTTGTGCCTGGGATACTAAGGTCTCAAAAATAAGATGGTGAACCAACCATGCAAAAACCCATAGGACCACTTCATAATGTTATGGTCTCAAATGTATATGACGGTTACCCACACACGCTCCACTAAGAAACCACAACCACAAACACATCATCATCTTCATCAATTTTAATTCTAATTTAGGCAATATTCAAAAATTAATTAATTAAGTGTCCAGATTTAAATTCTTATTTAAATAATATTTAGAACTAATCTTAGATTGAATATTCAAATTCAGATAATTTAAAAAACATTCATATTTATCCATTTAAATATTCAGATTTAAACCCTTTTAAATAATAGTTAATACAATAGGCTTTATCTTAAAAATTCAAAAAACAATAAAAATCCGAAAATCTGTAATACGTCCAGTCACGCCGCGATCAAGAGGAATGCGGCCACGAACTGTGACTATCAAGGTTTCTAGATTCGATTTTTAGGTAGTGCATATAATTAAATCCTATTGGATATGATACCACTGTTTGGTTTTCTATGCATCTATACACACGATTAAAGCAACAGAATCAAACAAAATAACTCCTATGTGTACATGCACCCTAGTATCTAGGTTTTACTAATTATAACAACCTACTTATAATATTGTAAATATAGTAATAAATATAGAATTACTAACCTCTTGTACAACTCAATCTTGATCTTCTTGACCCCTTCTTGAAGCTTCTTGATCCCTTCCTTATTCATCCATGTTGCTCGGAAGAGAGGACCAAAAGTATAATCCCTCTAATGGAATCACACCCAATGACTCCAAAGAGAGATCCAAAATAAAACTAGTAAAGGAAGGGTCCAATTTATACAAACCCTAGAAAGGGTTAAGAAATTCGTCCAAAAGAAAAGGAAGGAAGAAGTAGGCGAAAATTTCAAGCCAAGGTGAAAGGAGGAATGAAATCCTTAGCACCATATTTATAGCCTTAAAGCCTTTGTCAAGTTTCATCTCGCATCCCATGTGGGATGGAGATAATTTCGAAATATTCTCCCATCCAATATGGGATTAAGAGTTTTGAATTTCCTTTATTCCCTAAGGATTGCAAAATATTCCAATTAGATAATCTTTTAACTAGTTATTATTCAACCCCTTGAATTAAATAATTCTAAAATAGTTTCTGATTAATTTATTAAACATAATAAACTAATAATCCTATTTTCTCATTATGTCTATTTCTTTTAGTTTCTTATTTGTGTCTTGAGGGCAACCTAAAAAGGACCTTGATATCATTTAAAAATAGTATCAATACTTAATAACATTGGATACTATTTCCTACAGTTACACCATACAACAATAATTTGCTATAAAACTTAACTTTAGCATCTTATAACTACATACAATAGTAGTATGTTGTAAATCTTTGTTATATCCGTTTATTATACCATACAACAATACTATGCTGTAAAATCTCAATTATATACGCCTATTAACTAATAAAACATTAATCAACAATAACCAACATATTGTTGAAAGTTCTATATGCTAAATAATTTTTTTAGAACAATATTGCTAATAACATATGATTATAAAAGATCAGACTAATAACAATTTGATGCAAATAGATTATTTATAAGAATTTGACTATTGATGAATATTCATAACTCTACAATTAATCGGAAATTATTTATTTTATGAAAATAATAATTTTTAATGTCAAATATCAAAATATATCACAAAGTATGATTTATTAAGTCATGTGCATCATTTGGACTAGAAAGACTTTTGTCTTTTAGCTAAAAGGATAAGAGTTTATATCTTATAAAAGTTTATAAGAATTTTATAATTGTTATATATATATATATTTCCATATTGTCGTGGATTTTATGAGAGTTGATAAATGATGGTCTTTTGTTATGTTAATCAAAGGGACGTACTTTAGAAGCATGTCTTGACATTATGATCAAGTATGAGTAGTAGAGGTATGGAAGGACCTAAAGTGTTAAGACCTAATGGGTAATAGAAAAGTATTAAAGGTTTTCATCAAGTGTCTCTCCTTTTCTCTTCTAGCCATAAGTTTCTATCTATTCTCTATAGTTTCTCTTTTAAAGTGTTAATAAGAAAAGATACTTACTTACTCTCTTTTATGGAAAATTCATACTTGTGTCTTAAAATATTAAGGGTTTTGGAATAGAATTCATATCAACTTGGTTATTATTGGTGTTAAGCTTTAGAGGAGCTCTGCTTTGTGCTCTACATTTTCTACCAATATTTCATCTATGGTTGTGTTCATTTATCTTTTGAATGCAAAATGATCACTTGGTGGGTATAAACTAGTTTTATGTTGTTCAAATTTTATAACGTTCCGTTGCCATCTTTGTATTTTTTTTAAACCAAAATTATGAATAAAACCCAACAATTGTATCTTTCACATAACACAATAACAAACGTATATCTAGATACCAATTATCTAGAAGGGACACATGGTTACTCACCTTGTGGTGTTTAATATGTATAAATTCTTAGCTCTTGAAGTCTTGTATATGCTCTCGTTTCAGAAACTATAAAAACTAACACACTTCTTTGTATCATAGATCAAGGTACAAGTCATTTATGTATAAGTTAATTCTGATATCTTCATCATACCCACATGGCTTAATCTCTTCATCAAAACTATTTATAGTCAACGAATAATGTATCTACATGTATTAATTCATTATTAGTACATTCACTAGATTAATATTAGTAATATTTTCATCACATACGATCTAGGGTTTCATCACCCTTTCTAATTCCATCACGAGACAATAGTTAATCTAATAAGAAGATAATACATCTTTATCAAGTAGTGTTTAGTTTCTTGATCTCCTTGAAGCTTCCATGAATCTAGCTTCAACTCCAAGTGTTTTCGCTCTTAAAATCATCCCCCATAAGCTCTCTAGGGCGTAAAAGTATGAAATGAAGCATGGGAATCGACTTAGCACCCTTTTAAAATCATTTATGTTGGACAACCCTACGACATGGCCGTGTTCCACCTAAGAATGCTCAAAATGGAAATATACTTAATTAAAAACCTTTTTTACATGTTTTCGGCACCTTGATAGTGAGATACAAACCATGTATCCCAGAAACAAATCGTATTCAACATAAATCTGCAAATTTAGGTAGGGTATTTATAAATTAAACTTCAAACATCCATAACTTCCTCATACGGATTCCATTTTTAGCCGATTCTTTCTTTCACACGCTCTAAATTTTCATGGCTACGTTCCAAGACTAAAATTTAATCATTTAACTATATTAAGTCCTATTTCCATAATTTTAAACATCTTCTGTTTTCTAACAATTTAATTAATATGAATTTAACAAATCTTTTCAAAACTACACAACCTTTTTCCATGTGATATTTTACCAACATATCCACGAGTTTCCTGTTAAAGATTCTTAAAAAAAACCCTTTTTAAAGGACAACTACACTCCTGTTTACTGTTACAAATTCTTAAAATAGGGCGGTACATAGTTGTTCTACCATAAAACATGGTATCAACAAAATTCTCATATGAATTCGGTAGAGAAGACAACAAAATAAGAGCTTGATCCTCATCTTAAATTTTAATGTCAACACCTTGTAAGTCAAGTATAACATGATTCAGCTTATCCATCTGATCCTTTACCAATGTAATTTATATCATCCAGAGGATATATAAATGTTGGTTCTGATACAGCCGATTCATGAGATGATTATTTTAATATGTGTCATAGATTTTCTTTCAATGCCTAATAATACTCACTTGCTCGACAACCTCATGTAACATCTCATCAGTAAAGATTAACAGAATAACACTTTGCGCTTTTACTATACTACCCTTCTTCTGCGTTTCAGCTATGTCTTTCTATAATTCCAATCTCCTTCCAAAGTTGTCATGCAACGTTGTTGAACCGGAAGAGCCCTAATCTTCACGTTTTATAGAGTGGAATCATTCGAGCCATTGAAGTACTCTCATTCAAATTCGTGGGATGTAATCTCTATAACGAACACAACAAACTATAGCTCTGATACCATTTTTCAAGAATAGACGAGAAAACTACACACACATACACACATAAAGACAATATTTTACATGATTCGATCAATATGACCTACGTACAAAAGACATGAGGGAATATTCTTTTTCATGAGCTTGAAAATGATAGTACAATATAATTAAAATCCTAATATAGGCAAAATGCAAACGTAAACCCTAACTAGAACCGAGTCGAGCATAGGTAAACAAATCAACACATGTCCATACCTTAGAGCCTCCGTCCACCCCACTTCGTGCCTAGCGACCATCAACCTACTAAAAACACTTATCACATAGCTATTCGGTGTTAGGTTTTTTCACTTTGCTTTTTTATTTTTATTTATTTATTATTATTGTTATTATATATATATATATATATATATATATATATATATATATATATATATATATATATATATTAAAGAAGTCTCACCTTAGGAACAGTAAAGTTCCTAAGGTGTTGGTAGAAATGGTCCCTTAACTTTATTATATATTATACTAATTCTCAACTTTATTATATATGCAAGATAGGTCCCTATGGTTCAATATGACAACATTTTCTCTCCCCTTTTGTTATGTGCAGCTTGCTAATTTTATGGCTCGTTTCCACTGGTTAACATGTCCCAGAAAGGTAGCTTTCTTTGTTTGTAATTTCGTTTTTTTTATTTTTTTATTTTTTTATTTTATGGTTTGGTATAATGGAATCGGGGATGAAATTGTTCATTTCATTACAGAATGAAATGTAAAATTGAAAAACATTACATTTTTTACTGTGTAATTTTTAATGACAATTTTGTTAAAATAAAAGTAATAAAGATAATTGATTCGCCAATTTGCATCATATATAAAGAACACTTCATAATGATGTTTAATGCGGTAATTGTACTTACTTTCTTTCGGTTAATTAATATATATATATATATATATATATATATATATATATATATATATATATATATATATATATATATATATATATATTAAAGAAGTCTCACTTAGGAACACTAAAGTTCCTAAGGTGTTGGCATAAATGGTCCCTCAACTTTATTATATATTATACTAATTCTCAACTTTATTATATATGCAAGATAGGTCCCTATGGTTCAATATGACAACATTTTCTCTCTCCTTTTGTTATGTGCAGTTTGCTAATTTTATGGGTCGTTTCCACTGGTTAACATGTCCCAGAAATGTAGCTTTCTTTGTTTGAAATTCATTTTTTTTTAAAAATTGTGTGGTTTGGTATAATGGAATCGGGGATGAAATTGTTCATTTCATTACAGAATGGAATGTAAAATTGCAAAACAATACATTTTATACTGTGTAATTTTTAATGACAATTTTGTTAAAATAAAAGTAATAAAGATAATTGATTCGCCAGTTTGCACCATATATAAAGAACACTTCACAATGATGTTTAATACGGTAATTGTACTTACTTTCTTTCGGTTAATGACATATTTTTTGTGTAGGGTTAAGGAGAGGTTGCAAAAGAGGGTGGTTGTGAATTTTCTCACATTGGTAAAGGGATGTTGGATCAATTGGAGAATAAAGAGGTTGTGGGGTTACATACACATTATTGAATCAACGGTTTTATTTGCTCATTCATGAACTGCTAAGGAACTATAGTTTTTTTTATGTTTTTCATTACTATTTGTGTATGCTATATCTTTGATATGGTATGGTAGGCTTTGAATTTGGTTTCCGGTTTCTTTTGAAAAGAAATTGAGTTTTTACTCTGTGGTTCACAAAAACGTGGTAATCAAGCTAATGAATATTAAACGCAGTACCATTTAACTATAACAAAAAACCAACATTGAAGGATTCCGGAAAAACGACATTGAAGGCTTCCGACCCCCGCAAAGCGGGGGACACTTTTCTAGTTATTATTATTATTATTTGGGAGAGAGGGTTCGATATACATACGGTTTGCCAATTCTCAAATCACATTTAACACCGACTTGTGGAATCAAACTACCTATAATGAAGCTTGGTTTAGAAACAAATCATAGGCCACCGTTAAGTTTCTAGTTGTATTTGCTAGTTCTTAAATATATTTTAATAGATTGACCAACAAATAAATCGTGAACATTCATCTTTTATACATTACCATAACAATTTAAATTTTGTAATTTTTACACGGCGAAACACTGCCAAGAAATATCAGCACATACACATGTGAACCCTATTTATCAGCTAGATCGGTCCTTGGAGTTTGGCCTAACAGACTATACACGTAACCTTTTCAATATCATCTTCGCTTGTGAAATAAAGACAATCCCAACATAAATACAACTAAGAATACAAACATAAGCATGCGTATACATTCTTCCGAAGAAGCCTAGCTCACAATGTATTCATGACATTTAACCAAGTTTTCACACACGTGGAAGGCAAATAAAAAATGTACACCATCCTGTCATTATCATTATACGTCAAGTACAAAAAACCAACAAAAATACAAACGTTCATATATCCCAGTTAATAAACATATATAGCTACTTCGAAGATATCTCTTTGCCATGACAATTAGCAATGGCCCATAACTTTTTGACTTTTGTAATTATGTCGTCATCTTATTCGAATTTAAGATATATAAAAGCGATCTAACTTTTTGTCTGGTGCCTTTGGAATAGTATTGCACTACTCAAATGATTGATTACAAAATTGAAATACTCAAATGATTGATTACAAAATTGAAATATGAGAAAATGATATTTTGTTACTTCTCGTTAAAGCCAAAGGTAAGACTGACAGGCATAAAATACAAAATGAATTAATTATATATCGACATCAAGGTTGAGAAAGATATGTTGATTAATGGATGTATGATTTTCTGATTTCTAATATTTATTTGCTTAAAATATCTGCTTGATCATATATAATTTAATATCGTAATGTTTTCCAAGTTTGTATGTTTATTAAAATCGGATATCAATAAGACAAAAGAAATACAAGTTTGCGTCCCAACCACAAAGGTAGAGAGAAATACAAGTTTATATCTTTATGTTTTCAAAGTTTATATGTTTTCTTTCAAGATGTGCACATCCAAACAAAAGATTTTATGTATCCATAGGTTATTGCATCCGACCAGTTTTCTGGCATCGGACCTTCAGGTTACCCAAAAGCCCATAAATTAAGGTTGTATAGTTTCATCGTAGTATGAGCCCAAATGGTTATGATTTGGCCCAGATTATATCGGAATACGTAAATAAATGAACCGGTTTTTTATCTAGTGATAATAACCAGACCGGTTTATTTTATAGCCAGTTTTTGCTACGATGGAACCAATGGTTTTGGTTAGGTTTTAAAATTTGAAAGTAAATCCATAACCAAAAAGTGGTTACGTTTTAACCGAATTGATATAAAAAAAAATAAAAAATAAATAAAACGACTAAAAACCAAACCGGCTTTTACAATGGGAGCTGATCCGTACACAACAATTTTTCTCCATACACAACAATTGGTGCTTTAAAATGTTGTATTGTACAGTTATATAATGCATAAATAGTTGTGTATGGCAAAAGACTGTTGTGTACAAATCACTTCCCTTTTACAATGCCAGTTTGGTTTAACCAGAAAATATGAACTCTACTAGAAAAAGGCAATGTTAAAATTGTAGATATAATACAGAAGGTTAGCCATATTAGAACATCCGTGTATTATATTCCAAATACACTTGATATAAAAAAAAATATCACAACAAACAACCAAATATATTACAGCAAGCAACCATCATCGATCTGGATACTCAACTGCTGCCTTGTATCTAGAATCCTTTCTATGAAAAATATTACATATACGATGAACCAGTACATATAATAGGAAACATGGAAAAATAAAAATGTTACATATACGATGAACTAGTACATATAATAGGAAACGTGGAAAAATAAAAATACTACATATACGTTGAACCAGTACATATAATAGGAAACATGAAAAAATTATTAACGTATGACTGCAACATAAACTGTGTAACTAGAAAAATCATTAGCAATAAAATTATATAGCTAAGGCTTAAAAACATGGGGAAATGAAAAGGTCATAATATTCAATGACGCGGATTATAAACGGGGCAAATCAATAATGTTCCGTACAAAACTCATTTAGTAAAACAGTTAACGGGACCAAAGGGCTCATAGTCCAGCGGTATCCAGTGTTATCATCCCTCTTTGAGGTCAAGGGTTCAAGTCTCGTGAGAGACATAGATGAAGATTTAGGAATAGTGTAGGAGTAGAATAAATTTGCTGTTCCAAAAAAAAAAAAAGTTAACTGGTACAATTCGTATACATGTAAAAGAATCAAAATTTAAGATCAAGATCGATATAACTTTTATCAGTTTGGAGTGAAATAGGGTCCTGCATTTTTAGGTGTAACTATGGGTGGTCTAAGAGTGAGAAAGTCAACTTAATGGGAATCAAATAACTAGTATTATGAGATATCTGATGCTTACTAGGTATTGCAAATTAATGTGCGAATCAAATGATTTTTGTTTTTGGAACCGGCAAATATATTAAAATCAGGCTCAAAACTAGCAAGAAGCTAGACGATCAAAGTACAATGATAGGGAAAACACGAAAAATTTAAATGCGATGAAAAGGATTAACGCACCAATCATTCCAATTCACTATCCGACCATATTTAATTCTATATTTTACCCAAAGGAACACCTTTGATTTTACCATGTCTGCCACCTTTGTTGGAGAAATACACCGGTTATTGAAGACTCTGTCATTTCTAGCCTTCCAAATATTTCAAAGTGTCCTGTAGCATATGACTAGTAGCAATGACCTTTTTTTTTGGGCAGTTTCCCCAGCCTGCTGCAAAATCAAGAACCTCCACCACTGAATTAAATTGAATTGCAACAATATCACACCATTTGAAAACCCACTCCATCACAATCCTTGCGAAAGAACATTTAGCAAGGACATGGTTGACACATTCCTCCTCATAATCACAATACCCACAAGTTATGGAGTCCAATTGACCCCCCCCCCTCTTTTGAAGTGTTGTTGCAGCTGGAACTCTACCCATTCTAGCTTTCCATATAAAGCACATTACTTTATTTGGAACTTCTTTCGCACATTCAATTTTTTCCAGGTTTATCGGGATGAGTTGATCAATTTTCTTCTTCAATATATTGACCGAGTATATCCCATCAGAAGATAAGCTACATCTCCATACTGCATTGTTTCCAATTTCTGTTTTCACGATGAAATCGGAAAGACGAATTCCAAGTATTAACATTTCCTTTTTTACCCCTGCCATGTTTTTCCATAAACATGGGATTTGCATATTAGCAAAATAATCTGGAGGCTTAGAATTTAGGTTATGAATGCTTGAAATAACCCGACTCCATAAGAGAGATGAATCAGATCGTAACCGCCACCACCACTTAACGATTAAGGCAATGTTGAGTGCTTTAATCGAACCCACACCCAATCCGCCTTCATCTTTTGATGCTATGATTTTATCCCACGAAACCCATCTAATTTTTAAGGCTCCATCCAATCTGCCCCATAGGAAATCTCTGCAAAAAAAATTTCGTTGGTCTAGCACCCTAGTAGGTGCAGCAAAAAGAGAAAGAAAATAAGTGGGAAGATTACTAAGTACGACCGTAATTAGAGTGATCCTGCCCCCGAACGACAATGTTTTCAATTTCCACACCGTGAGTTTCGACATGAATTTATCAATAATAGGCTTCCAGTTCTTCTTCAGTTTCATATTAGCACCCACGGGAACCTCGAGGTATGTGAAAGGTAGGCAAGATGGTGCACAACCAAGGGGTCTAGCCCAAGAAGTCGTCTTAGTTAACTCTGGATTTGTAGAAATTCACATTTAGTCCTGAAGAGATATGGAAACAGTGTAGTATCCTCACAAGGTTCTTAATGTTCCTTTCTGTCCATTCCCCTATAAATAGAGCATCTTCAGTGTACAACAGATGTGAAATGGTCGGCCCATTATTAACAAAGTTGCACACCTTAGAATATGCCTTTGTTGCATGCAGTTTTTAACGCCACACTGAGTCCTTCCATGGCAATGAGGGATAGAAAAGGTGAAAGTGGATCCCCCTATCTGACACCTTTTTCCATTGTGAATTCTCGTGTAGGATCACCATTGATAAGTACGGAAGCCCTGGTCGATGTCAAACAACCTTTGATCCACATCCTCCATTTGTCCCCAAATCCCATTTGACAAAGATTTGAGTCTAAATATAATTTAACAAGTCAAATGCTTTTTCGAAATCAACTTTGAATAGCAAACCCTTTCTCTTGGTCTTTTTCGCCCAAGAACAAATTTCATTCACTATCAACGGTCCATCCAGTATGTACCTAACTTCAACATAAGATAATTGTACAACATCAAGGCAAACACCCATAACCCTTTTGAGACGAGAGGCAAGGATTTTGGAAATAATTTAAATACAAGCATCCAATCAGACTATGTAACACCGTAAATTTTCGAACAATTTTTTTCATTTTAAAATCACATAATTCTCATGACACATTTCACAAAAATCTCTTTGATCTAATTTACAAAACGCAACTCCATAATTGTTTGATTAATACTCCAGGATCCTCAAAACATAACTCTTTCTCTGGTGTGTACAATCAAGCCGGTGCCTTACCGTAATCCTGAGAAAACCTGAAACACATAACACATAACACGGTAAGCACGAAGCTTAGTGAGTTCCCTAAAATACCACATACACCCATTAGCCACTCGACGCTATAACTCTGTAAGACCCTCCGGTCAATGTGTCTCAGTGGGACCCTCCAGTCCCACAGCTCTGATGGACCCTCCGGTCCGAACTCTGTGGACCCTCTGGTCCTAACTCTATAAGCTCAGAAATAATACACAGCATAAATCACATAGACATAATGCAAGATATTACAATAATTTATATAAACACATAAAACCCTCTAGTCACGCAACTCTGATTACCACTCTAGGTATGTATAGTGAGAAGACTCACCTCGTAAGTAAGCAAATGAATAAGCTCGTACACGAATCTCGAGTTAGCCTCCACCTATCACATAGGATAAATATCTCTAATTGATACTCTATTCACAACTCTAAATAACCAAAGGTTATTCTTTCTTTCTCCAACTCTTGGAATGGGTAAAGGACCATTTTACCCTTCCATGGTCTCCAATACCCATATTTGACCAAACCCTAAAGTCAACAGAAGTCAAACTCGAGTCAACAGCCCATGTTGACCCTAACTCGTCGAGTGCATATATGCAACTCGTCGAGTCCCCTCGTTTCCTCCGAAGTCTCATGACAGTCTAGCTCAACTCGTCGAGTTGACCCTCCAACTCACCGAGTTATCGCATGTTCAAGCTCATCGGGACAAACCCTAACCGACTCGTCGAGTCAAGCCATAGACTCGACGAGTCCCTTTGATCTGATTTCTCATTCAGATGATTTAAGGCAGATCTATCACTCCTCACACTAGATCTACCATCCTAAGGCTCCTTTGTCACGAAAAGGTTCGATCTTTACTCTCATGCATGGTGGTTTTGCTCCAATCAACGAATACATGTTCTCATAAGGTGCTAAACACCATACTCCTCATATGAATGAATAAAGTTGGGACCTTTGGACTCTAGGAACCTCACATAGTCCAGATCTGAGGTTTAAACCCCAAGGTAACTCTATATGCTTGAAGTCCCAACAAAAGGTGGAAGAAACCCTAATCTTCCATAGTAATGAGATCTAGGCAAATAAATGAAAAAGGTGCAGGCTTTTACCTCCCACTGAAGCCCTTGCATGAAGATACACCAGATCCAACCGATTCTCTTGCTTCCTTGTTGGATAATCTATTCTTCTCCTCAAGAGATGCACTAGGTTACTCCAAGTTTAGCTTCTAAGACTCCCATAGCTCACTACACACGTTTAGGGTTTTTTCATAGGAAGGTTAGGCAGCTGGTGAGGCAGAAATGGGGGCATAAGTTCCCTTATATAGGCCCCAACCCCGGGGAATTAGGGTTTCTCTGCCCAACACCTACTCGGCGAGTATCCTCTCCGACTTGTCGAGTCTATTCATTAATCCTACTCGGACAACTCGACTCTACTCGATGAGTTGGACTCTCAACTCATCGAATGACTCTATAAATCTCAAAATTTAAACACACAATAATATACCCGAAAGTCCGGATGTTACAATTCTCCCCCACTTGAATTAGATTTCGCCCTCGAAATCGCTCCTCAACAACACATGGATCGGACCCAATAACTTGAAAAACGCCACCGAAAGGATCTCATACCACACATGTATCTTCCTCCATGGACACCTGAATCCAAACAGGAACTCCCAAACTCGAAAAGGACAAACCCTACTGTTGCTACGATACCCCTTCCGACTTTCCAAAATCTGGAAACTCTAGTGGCTTGTCTCATTGCCAGACGACCCTCTCAATATGTCACCATGTTATTCGCTCCTCGAATAACAGACCCCGATGACTCACTGTCCCTCTGATTCTCTCGTTGCGACTGATAGAACAAGTCAGTGCCCAAAAATTGGCTACCGATCACTCATACCAGACTTGTTAAGCAATCCAAATCATACACCAAGGAACGAAAGGATCACATCACACCAGGGAGCCATCCACTGTACTACCATCAAAACCTATCTGAACAATGAACTCTCAACACTCTGTCCTTAGACACAAGAAAATGATCATGCTCGCTCAGAAGTATCCTCTGCCATCTAATAATCATAAGCCCCAGCTCCCTCTCAATTATTCCTTTCAACACTGAGCACCAGGTTAGCTCCCAACCCGATGATTGAACCTCCAAAGGTTACCCATTGCATACCCCAAACGTTTCACTGACTTCCTTCTCATAATATCAATCTCAGCCCATTGTGACACACAAGTCACGAAGTTCGCTTACCCCAAGTGTATACTACAATTCTAACTGAAATCGTCTCACCCTCGACCTCACTTGTCCGCTACTCATTAATTCCATGTGTCTCGTGGTCCTTCCCATATAAACGGACTGCCCCACTCAGGTCTAAGACATCAGATGACACACAATACCCTTCAAGATAGAACCCACCACTAAATCCGGTATCTCATTTCGCCTTCTCAATACACCACTAGAGCCAAATCAAACTCGTGAGTCCGGCCCGATGCAAAATTGGAACCACTCGTCCCAATAAAGCACTCAAATCATAACCCATGACTCGCAACTTACGCGTACATCACTTTCTCCAATTCCTTCTGATTGCGATAACCACACCTTAACTTTGAATACGACGACTCCCGACCATTTGGGAGATCCCAGCCTCGCCCCTGGCCCGACCACCAGGTTCCCACAGACTCAGATGATAAGGCTACCCAAGCCTAGGAACTCCTATGTGTCATGCCCTGACTAGTGAATACTACGGCTCCCCGTAGATTCACAACGCTTCTCTCTCTTATTCGCTGGCTAATGAAAACTACGATTCTCCGCAGTCCCCCAATACTCTCCTGCTGATCAGTGAAAGCTACGGCTCCCCGCAGTTTCACAATTTCTCTCTCTGACCTGTGAAAACTACGGCTCCCCGCAGTTCCACAATACCTGCTCTCTGCTCTAGTGAAAACTACGGCTCCCCGTAGTTCCACAATACTCGCTCTCTACTTTAGTGAAAACTACGGCTCCTCGCAGTTCCATAATACTCGCTCACTCGCCAGGGGCTCACCCCATGGTTTTCTCTGATAGTTCCAAGTGATTACCCCCACTCGGATCCACTCATTCTCTCTCTCTTCACCCCATGATCTCACCCTCAACTCACCACCCCACTGAGTTTACTAACTCATGCTTCGTGGTCTAATCATAGACAGGTACACACACCCACCCAGATTAAGCACCACCATTCCCGCTATAAATTCTCGTCGACAAGGCACTTCCTTAGTACAGTTATACTCTTGGACAATCCCTTTTCTGGCGGCAATTAACTGATAGGTTCTCTATGGAATAGTAGTCATTCGGCACTCCACTTGCCATCTCGCAACTCGAGTCTTAAAGTACTCCAAAATTTTAGGGCCTCACACTCGAATACCCTGGTACACGATCACAAAACCTCACGGTGTATCCTCTGAACCACTGATCTCCTACTCTCGGCATCATACTTGGATACCACAATGCACACTTCCAGAATCTCACGATATCTCAACTTCACCACGGATCTTCCTCTCGCACAACTCATAACTTCGACTTCACCACGGACTTCACCATGAATCGTCAATGACTCAAAACACTTTGACGGAAAATCCGAAGCTCCACCCTCTACTGATCACCACCCATACGAAACTACTCATACCGACTCTAAAATTGGTTGACAAATCAACTGCTGCCCCTCCTGGAGTATAGATCACAATCTAAATCTATACTCGCAAATCTCAGCTATTGCACCCTGAACTCAGCGACCCAACCGTCTCGAACTCAACATTTGCAAGCCCGAAAAATCCCTAGCCACAATAAATTTCTGACCCAACGGCCACATTCTGTGGATTCACTCATCCTTTCTTAAGCACACACACATACATCATCTCGGATGGCACCTCGCCTCATCCACCAATAACCCAGGTCTCATGTGTCCACACCGTAAATCTCCATAACCATTTCTCTAACCGCACTTGAACGGATCGCTGATCCCCTCAATATAATACCCAGTTCTCCCCCACTCAGGGTTCGAACCATCACCATTTGGCATACCAACAATCTACTCCATAAACATTTTCACCGGGTACATCACACTTGACTTTTGAAATGTACGACGCAATCACTCAATGATCTCCCGATGGAAACCAAGCAATCTCCAAATATCCCATAACACTGACAAAAATCTCGGAATCCTCCCAACGTGACTGCCTCTAGTCATCTCGAAGCCTCAGATCAACACACTGCCGGAAACCCCACTGTTCCGAATTAGATCTGACTCTCAATCTAGAAATAATGCACTATCACACACCTCGTCTTCGATTCCTCGACCAGCCTCCCAACGTAGGAATCATTATAAAAGCAAGAGACCTTACTCTCACAGCCGATAACATAGACAACGAGGGCCACCGCCCCGATATACTCCTCTTAATCACCTGGAACTTGCTGCTAAAAGTACGCTTCCCTCATAAGGCACCTCTTTGTTCTCTTCCATCTTAGTCCCACTAATGACCCTCTCATGGTATAAGAAATACCTCGCAGCAAACATATTACCCAAAATACTCTGGTGAAAAGGTCGCAACCTATTGCTACCCCACGGGGTGTACCTCTAAAATCTGAAACCGGATGTTTGTCATCTCTTTTGCTTCCCCCAGGAAACGGAGATAGCACAATTCTTGTCAGAGAAAGTGACGTCTCATCCATCGGTCGTTTACTCACTCAGACCGCGATCCTCCCATAAGCATCATTTCTACTCATCCTTGAGTCTTCCGACTCTAACTGGCATCTCACCGATAAAATCTATCGGAGACTAACTCAATCTCCCTCTCAAAGTATGCTCCATTGAAACTCGCTCGACATGGCCCTCTGGCCCCACACTCTATCATATCTGATCTCAGACTGCTCAATCACAACAGGATAACTGGTAAAACCAGAAGTACTAACCGCCACGAATCATGGTACTTGAACCATCTGATCACCTCTCAATCTGCTACGAATTATGGTACTCAAACCGTGTGATCACCTCTCAAACTGCTACGAATCATGGTACTCGAACCATGTGATCACCTCTCAATCTGCTACTTAGAACCTCTGGCATTCTCCCTGTATCGAGTATGGGTCCTCTGCTTTCAGTAGTACGGGCCCATACTACCTGCCACATCTACCCATACTTTCCTCACAGATCATCCCAGATTTCCTAAGTAGCTGCTCAACCTTCTCAATCACCAATCCCGTTAAACCTCGTCGCTCCCCATCGAATACTCTCCTCCATTAGCATACTCATCTGACTAAGGTCACTCCTTAGGCTCTTCCTAGGTTCTCTCACTTCTCTACCATCAGTTGCTGAGGAAATCCTCATGGTGCCAACCATCTACCTCCTGAGTATCGTCATATTCACTTAGTAGTTGACTCCCATCATCAAGGGTTCCACAAAGCACGAAGCAAGCAACATTCAGGCATCAGATAATCTCTATCAACACATAGAACCACTCTAGATTACAACTCCACTTGCTGTACTCACACTCAAAAGGTATCACCGAACTCAAGCAACTCTACCCCTCGTGGGTACCTAACTACTCTCTCAGTAGGCTCCTCCAGTGCTCATCTAGGTATCTCTCCTAGATTACTCCTCTACTCATGTTCTCTTTAAAAGATTCCTGCTGGATACTCTTACTCCGTACATACTCAAAGCACATCTCAGATAGCAAAATTCCTAGGCTAAGGAATCACAAATCATGCAACTCTAGCCCTAAAATATGAAATACCTAGCCTATCCTCTAGCATGCATCACTAATATCTCGATAATGACTCATAACACAAATAAGTAAGGGTATTTTAGGAAATCATCGTTCGGGCTCTGGCTGATTGTACACACTGCTCTTTCTCGTTTTCTCTTAGAAACTCTTGCTCATTTTAGAAAAATCATTTCTTTTGAAATTTTTTCTCAAATCCTCAGTTTGAGTTCAGATATACCCGAAGGTGCATCCGAATCCCTCAAACCAAGGCTCTGATACCAACTTGTAACACCGTAAATTGTCGAACAACTTTTTTCATTTTAAAATCACATAATTCTCATGACACATTTCACAAAAGTCTCTTTGATTTAATTTACAAAACTGTAACACCCTGTTTAAAAGTACTCGGTTGGGTCTTGAGGACCAAAGGGTAGGGGCGATTCGGTCTTTCATGGGTCACTGGTTTTATCCGGAAGGTTTTAGACTTGGAGGAGTCGATGGGAGCGTAGGGCTTCCCACCACCTTTCCGTGGATATAAAGTTCGTCGGAAACGGACTTAGAATGAAGGAGTTATGACACTTTGAAGCTATTGTCAATTCTAGCCCCTAATGGAAATTGGTGACAAGAAGATCCCATGCATGCATGGTGGCTGGCACAAGAGTACGCCCAATGTAAGCTGGGGTACGCCCAGCGTTGGTGGAGTAAGTGGTCGGGGGTGATTGGAGACGTACGCCCAACGTACGAGGAGTACGCCCAGCGTACGCCCAGAGTCACTAAACCCTAAATTTTTAGGGCGTGACATTATATAAAGAACATTACACCCTCCAGGATCAGCCTCTTCTCATCCTTCAACCCTTCTTCGAAACCCTAACCCTAATTGTGAGAGTGTGAGCTTGTAAGGCCATCTTGGAGTGCATCTTAGTGTTCTTGAAGAAGAGTGATCATCTTGGAGTCTCATTGATCAGGGAAGAGCTTTTGGATCTAGGTTCTCCAGCTCATTTTCAAGTCTCAGAAGCTATAAAGTTCCTATCTTGTTATCTTATAGCTTAAGAGCTAGATTAGGGCTTGTTTGGTGTTTCTTATGAGCTTATGGACTATTTCTTGGGAGTTAAGCAACTCCAGAGCTTAGGAAGAGTAGATCTGAGGTCCTTTGGTCCATTTACTTCATAAAAATGCAATCTTGATGAGTATTCTAACCTCATGCATGGATCAAGACCCTTGGAAAGGTCTTAATGGGTTGTTGGGAGAATATGGAGCATGCAAAGGCATCAAGTTGCCAACTTTATGCCTTAAGACGTCTTAGTGGACTTAGATCTGAAGTTTGATGTTGAAATCCCGAGTATTAAGCACTTAATGGAAAAAGTAGCTTAACAGGGGAGTACGTTGGGCGTACATGAAGGTACACGCAGCGTACACCACCTTCAGCCAGTACGCTTAGCGTACATAGCGTACGCCCCGCGTACTCATCAGTTATGGGCTTGTGACGTTTTGGGCTTTGGGTTGGGCCAAGCAGTGGCCTTTGGGTCTTTGGGCCTTAGTGGCCATCAGGAGTCAGATGTTTTGGGTCTGGAATATGTTTGGGCTTGGGGCAAGGCTCATTAGAGGGTTTGGGACCAATTGAGAAAAATTGGGCCATTAGTGGACCACTAGTGGGCTCGGAAAGCCTACCTAGTGTTGGGTTTTGTTTTGGAGATTTGGGCCTTAGTTTTGGACCTTACTGGGCCAGGGGTAAAATGGTCATTTTACCCCCATGCATGGATTAATGATTATGGTGTGGGACCCAGTCGCTAATTGGGTATATTGATCGGTATTGATGGTTCAGGAAGCGGGCAGGGCAGCAGCTGAGGATTTCTTCAGGAAGCTTCTACATTCGAGGTGAGTCTTCTCACCATACCCATGGGTCTAAGACACCAAGGCCGACCCATTTTATGATAGTTGGTATACTTGTTGTGTAGAGGTGTGTGGCATTGTTATGCATTGATATGTGGTAGAGATAGCTTTTACAGCTAGTGATAGAGATAGCCTTCAGGGCTAACGGTAGAGATAGCCTTCAGGGCTAGTGGTAGAGATAGCCTTCAGGGCTAATGGTAGAGATAGCCTTTATGGCTAAGCGTAAAGATAGCCCTTGCGGCTAGTGGTAGAGATAGCTTTATAGCTGATTGATATGTATTATGTGGTAGATGTATCTTTATAGCTAATTGACATGTGTTATGTGGTAGAGGTAGCTTTTATAGCTAACATGTTATGTGTTTTGTGGATTGTGTGTGGGGTATGCTCTGGGGAACTCACTAAGCTTCGTGCTTACAGGTTTGTTTATGGTTTCAGGTACTTCAGATCCGAAGGGCAAGGGCAAGGCGTGATGGCGCGGCATGCACTCTCTCACCGACATTTTATGGGACACTCTGATTTTTGGAATAAAAGTTGTATTTGACTTATGTTTTGAAAACAATTATAACTGGATTTCTTAATGTATGGGAATATGTTTACTTATTCTAAAATGAAAAATTTACTTTGAAAATTGGGTCGTTACAAGTTGGTATCAGAGCCTTGGTTTGAGGGATTCGGGCATACTCTCGGATGTGTCAGGACTCAAACTAAGGAAATGGTAAAATTGTTTTCAAAATGACATAAAAAGCTTTTAAAAGAAAGGAAAAGATGAGAGTGCAATGCGCGTGATCAGCCGAGCCAAGTAAGTAGTTCCCCAATGTGCTAGTCATGTTATTCTGATATTTGAGCTTTGATGATCCTATGGAACTTGCTATGTGTATGCTTTTAAAATTATATACGTTAGGAGCTTATAGCCTTAGAATGATTGATTTGGCCTTATTTCCTGTTCCTTGTCTGCTTATGGTCCTAGGGTAGAATCTTTTATTCGAAAGTCTATTTGATCCTTTTCTGTGTATAATTTGCATGCATAAAGGCAACCTGTTATGATTGGTCTGATTGATATGAGTAGAGCAAATCTTAGGACAACCTAGGATTGATGTATGCGGTAGTTCGTGGAATATGGTTTGGTTTTGGGACGAATTGGGGTTATCAGGTAGAGCATTGGGGAAAGGTACAGGTAGTTGTGGAAGGTAGTATTGGGACCGTACTACTGAAAGCACAGGACCCGTACCCGAACCAATGTTAGATCTGACGACTTCAAGGAGGACCGGTGTGGGTAGATCCCTTTATGGAAATCCTGATCGTTATGATTTATGACCTTTCAGTTCGGATGGTGGTGACACGATTTAGAGCAGGGGGATCAGGATCGGGATCTGGATCCGGGAATGGATCGGGCGACACTACCGATGTGCTTGATGAGAGGCTGCGCGAGCTTATTGCAGCCGAGCTTACCAGGGGCATCCTTGACGCTACCCCAATCATTTTTGGGACGGTCAAGGAGGGCATTATAGAGATCATGGAGGAGAGACTCAGATCATTCAGAGCTGAGATTGTTGCGGGCCAATTTGGGGCCCGAACTCCCTCTTTCCGGGAGTTCAAGGCGTGTGGGGCGCCGGAGTTTTTCGGGGCTAGGGGCCCCAATGTTAGTCGACGCTGGGTGGTAGATATCGAGAACGCCTAGCGCACGAGTTCTTTCCCGAATGCGACAAAGGTGGGATTTGCTTCTTGTATGCTGAGAGACAGGGCCCAAGATTGGTGGGGCGAGGTTACGAGTTAGGTGGGAGCAGTCGGTGTGGCTGAGATGACCTGGGCCAAGTTTGTTTGGCGATTCGACTTGGAGTTTGCACCAGCCATTGAGGTGGAATGGCTTGTGAGAGAGTTTCATGACCTTCAGCAGACCACCGAGACTCTGGCGGATATCACCGCCAAGTTTCGGGAGCGAGCTTTGTTGATCCTGCACTATGCTACCGATGAGGAGATGTGAAGGAAGAGGTATCATTCCATGCTGAGGGATGATATCCGGGAGTTTGTGAGCTTTTCAGGGTGTAAAACCTTGAATGAGATGGTAGAGAAGGCCCGGGAACGGGAGATGGAGTTGGACTTCCGCACCAAGAGGAAGCCGGAGCAGACGCGGGAAGCGGGGGGGGGGGGGGTCAGGCTAAGAAGCCTAAGACCTCAGACACTTCTAGCAGGGGTTAGCAGAGGCACGGTGGAGCTTGTTGTATCACAAGCACGGGATGTTATGCATGTGGCCAGCAGGGCCACTTGAGCAGGGACTGCCCCACGAAGGGCTTCATTTGTTTTCACTGCAACCAGACCGGTCATAAGTGGGTCAACATTCCGAGGTTGCAGGGAGGGAGAGGAGCGGTGGCGGCGCTTGCACCCGCCACGATGAGGATTACCGATGGCCGTCTTGTCAAGGCGGATTCTCCAGCGGTGAAGAGCCGCACATTTCAGTTGACCACTGAGGAGGCTCAGGCAGTGCCAGACGATGTGGATGGTACGTGTTTATTATTCTCTGCTCTTTATTATTCGTATGACTTATGTGTGCATTATGCTTGTATGAGGACCTTTTTGGTCAGTGGTATGTCGGTGCATGTCTTGTTTGATTCGGGTGCTACCCGATCGTTCGTGTCACTTGCGCCTAGCTAGAGGTTTCGGGATGCGTCAGGAACCTTGGATTCCCGCTCGAGGTAGAGATAGCAGACGACCGCACGGCGAGTGTCGTGTGAGTGATATTAGTTGGAGCAGCTAGAGTCATTGGCATTGTTGGGATTCGAGAAGTGCTAGCTGGTTTTCAGGAGCCATGTTGTTTGGAAGGGTTATTCGTGGTGCCCTAGCTCTTTTAGGCACTGGCCGTCAGCTGACTGTCAATTGGATGAGAGAGGGTTTGGGGAATCCTTCACTTCTCGTGTGCCGAGCGAATCTAGTTGAATCTAAGTGGGGTAGGATCATCCAGTTATCCAGGATGGAAGCGAGTGTGAGACGAGGATGCGTTTCACATCCCCAATGGAGGAGGAAAGGTGGCCTTAGGGGCCGACTGAATGCAGGATATCGAGTGATGGGAGTTCGGGAAACTCCCTAATGTTGGAACCGCGTCTTCTTGACGCCATATAGCAGGATTTGGAGGGGGGAACCTGGTAGAGTTCCATTCGGTATTTGATTTCAGCTGGGAGGATAGACCGCGTGGGCACTCAACGCTGAGATGCGTTCAGATTTGTTCAGATGGCTTAGACCAGTTCGCAAGGTCATAAGGAATCCACAACTTAGGTGGAATCAGAGTTGGAGATGATGATTCGGTCGGATATCTGTGGGCGAGCCCGGAGGGTTATGGGATTTAAGAATGGAATTGGTAGAGACTGTTGAGGCAAGGGTTGGGACCTTGAGTTGCAGGATCTTGTGGATAAGCGGCACGCAACGCATGATGGCTATGGCTGGGTGGTCATGATATTTGATCTTTTGGGAACCTGGTGGTTGGACCGGGTGCAAGATTGGTAATCTCGAGGTAGTAACTAGGAGAGTCCTGACCGTTCTTCAGGAAAACAGCCATGTGGCCGCAAGAGGAGTAGAAGCAATTTAAGTGATTTGGAGTCTGTGTATGGAATTACGGGGCATTCGGTAGTTGCAGTTGGTCGGTGACTTTTGTTCTCTAAGAAGTCTCAAGGTATTACGAGTGGGAAATATTCTATCTAGGCAGGTCTCTGATGGAATCAGTTTAAGGATGATTCGTTGTGGGCAGTCTGTCAGGGAGACAGACCGTCTCGAGACTTTAGGTTTTAGATGGAGAATATGTGATCAGGTTGCAAGGAAATCGTTCATCTTCGGATTCTAGAACCCTGCAAAGGTTGGTTTTGATTGCATTGGGAAGACTGGGGTAATCTCGGGTTGAGTTCGTGTTGCTCAGGTAGTCTGGTATGTCGGGGATGGTGGTGCATGACTTCGAGGGCGAAGTCTAGTTTAAGTGGGGGAGAGTTGTAACACCCAGTTTGAAAGTACTCGATTGGGTCTCAAGGACCAAATGGTGGGGGCGATTCGGTCTTTTATGGGTCTCAGGTTTTATCCAGAAGGTTTTAGACTTGGAGGCGTCGATGGGAGCGTAGGGCTTCCCACCACCTTTTCGTGGATATAAAGTTCGTCGGAAACAAACTTAGAATGAAGGAGTTATGACACTTTGAAGCTATTGTCAATTCTAGCCCCTAATGGAAATTGGTGACAAGAAGATCCCATGCATGCAAGGTAGCTGGCACAAGAGTACGCCCAACGTAAGCTGGGGTACGCCCAACGTTGGTGGAGTAAGTGGTCGCGGGTGATTGGAGACGTACGCCCAACGTACGAGGAGTACGCCCAGAGTCACTAAACCCTAAAATTTTTTGGGTGTGACACTATATAAAGAACATTATACCCTCCAGGATCAGCCTCCCTCTCATCCTTCAACCCTCTTCGAAACCCTAACCCTGATTGTGAGAGTGTGAGCATGTAAGGCCATCTTGGAGTGCATCTTAGTGTTCTTGAAGAAGAGTGATCATCTTGGAGTCTCATTGATCAGGGAAGAGCTTTTGGATCCAGATTCACCAACTCATTTGCAAGTCTCAGAAGGTATAAAGTTCCTATCTTGTTATCTTATAGCTTGAGAGCTAGATTAGGGCTTGTTTGGTGTTTCTTATGAGCTTATGGACTATTTCTTGGGAGTTGAGCAACTCCAGAGCTTAACAAGAGTAGATCTAAGGTCCTTTGGTCCATTTACTTCATAAAAATGAAATCTTGATGACTATTCTAACCTCATGCATGGATCAAGACCCTTGGAAAGGTCTTAATGGGTTGTTGGGAGCATATGGAGCATGCAAAGGCATCAAGTTGCCAACTCTTGGAATGGGTAAAAGACCATTTTACCCCTCCATGGTCTCCAATACCCATATTTGACCAAACCCTAAAGTCAACAGAAGTCAAACTCGATTCAACAGCCCATGTTGACCCCAACTCACTGAGTGCATATATGCAAGTCATCGAGTCCCCTCGTTTCCTCCAAAGTCTCATGACACTCTAGCTCAACTCGTCGAGTTGAACCTCCAACTCGCCGAGTTATCGCATGTTCAACCTCATCGGGACAAACCCTAACCGACTCGTCAAGTCAAGCCATAGACTCGACGAGTCCCTTTGATCTGATTTCTCATTCAGATGATTTAAGGCAGATCTATCACTCCCCGCACTGGATCTACCATCCTAAGGCTCCTTTGTTATGAAAAGTTTCGATCTTTACTCTCATGCATGGTGGTTATGCTCCAATCAACCAATACATGTTCTCATAAGGTGCTAAACAGCATACTCCTCATATGGATGAATAAAGTTGGGACCTTTGGACTCTAGGGACCTCACATAGTCCAGATCTAATGTTTAAACCCCCACGGTAACTCTATATGCTCGAAGTCCCAACAAAAGGTGGAAGAAACCCTAATCTTCCATAGTAATGAGATCTATGCAAATAAATGAAAAATGTGCAAGCTTTTACCTCCCACTGAAGCCCTTGCATGAAGATACACCAGATCCAACCGATTCTCTTGCTTCCTTGTTTGATAATATATTCTTCTCCTCAAGAGATACACTAGGTTACTCCAAGTTTAGCTTCTAAGACTCCCATAGCTCACTACACACGTTTAAGGTTTTTCACAGGAAGGTTAGGCAGCTGGTGAGGCAGAAATGGGGGCATAAGTTCCCTTATATAGGCCCCAACCCTGGGGAATTAGGCTTTCTCTGCCCAACACATACTCGACAAGTCTTCTCTCCGACTCGTCGAGTCCATTCATTAATCCTACTCGGACAACTCGACTCTACTCGACGAGTTGGACTCTCAACTCGTCGAGTCACTCTATAAATCTCAAAATTTAAACACACAATAATATACCCGAAAGTCCGGATGTTACAGACTAATCGGATGAAAATCACTGAAGCTAATCGGATCTTTAATTTTGGGGACGAGGGAGATAAATGAGGAACTGCATGCCGGGTCGAGCCTGCCATAACATTCAAAATACTTAACGAAGAGTGCAATATCACCAAGAAGGATGTCCCAGTATGATTTAATAAATTTAAAAGAGAACCCGTTGGGCTTGGGGGCCTTTTCACTTCCGCAATCCCATATAGCAACCTTTATTTCCTCCAGTGAGATAGGTTGTTCCAAATAGTTCCAGTCTGCCTCCGGTATACGAGAGAACAGTGGATTACATAACTTTGGCCGGGATGGCCATTTTTATTTAAATTTGTTTTGAAAGAACCGATGTGCCTCCTCTTTAATTTGATTTGCATCAGTACTCCAGCAACCATTGGTCATGATTCCATTAATGCTTTTCTTCATGTTCTTGTTCTTGACGTATCCGTGAAAGAAGCTTGTGTTCTCATCACCATCAATGATTGATCGGTATATTTTACATCACGCTTAATATACTATAATTTATGTAAAATAACCGATTTTATCTAAGAATGGTGCTACTTTGATATGTATTTGAATTATGTTTGTAGGTGGTAAATATGATGAAAATGGTACAAAAAGATGCAAAAAGAAGTTCAAGGAATTACACGAAGAGAAATCAAGATTGAAAACAAAAGAATTGAAGATGTTCGGGTTTGGAAAGACGAGAAAACAAAATAAAAAAAAATGAAAATTTGTACTTTTAAAATAAATATAATTTAATTAAAATGATTTATTTAGGAAATAATAATTTTATTATTTTCTAAATAATTTAATTTAATTAAATGTATTTTTAATAAAATCAAAATAAAAATAATATATAAAAATCATGTTTTTAAAAATAAAAATAAAAAGAATTTAAATTAATTAATGAGGTTTAATTAAAATAAATTAGTGGGAAATAATTAATTATTTTCTAATTAATTTATAGTAATTAAATTGAATTTATTTAATTTAAATTAATTTAAAAAAAATTGAAAAAGAAAAGAAAAGGCCCCAGCCAAGCCAAGCCGAAGCCGAGCTCAGCCGGAGCCAGCCGAGCCAGCCAAGCCAACAAAAACCAAATAATTTCATCTTTTTAATTCTTTTGAATTCTTTTTCATAAGATTTAGATTGGATCTTAGATCCAATCTAAAAGCTTAATATTCCTAGCTTTATTTCATTCTTTTTGGTATTTAATTTTCCAAAAATTCACTATAAATACCACCTCAAAATCACCATTCTTACACACCTCTTACATTCTTACACACCCTTTTACACACTCATACACTCTTACATACTTCATATACCTCTTATACCAACCTATTTTCATACCACCACTTTCTTTAGGAAATTTCTATATTTTTTTGGAAGAATTTTAGTCTTCCAAATTCTTTTCTTTTTCCAAAGAATTCAAGCCATCAAAGATTCAAGACTTTTCAAGATTCAAGATCAAGACATCAAGAATTCAAGAATACAAATATGAGTTTGTATAAGTCTACAATGTGCGGCTAAATTCTCTCGTGATCGCAACCGGGAGTAGGTTTTAATTCTTACTTATTGTATTATTTTTGGGTATGAACATTTGAATTTGTTGAATATTATTTGTGGATTTTTTTTATGTTTTTAACATTATAAAATCGTTACACTTATTTTATTCATTTATCAATTAATTGTCCCAAGTTTAAAACAATTTTAAGTGATCTCCCCACCGTGCCAAATCATCCAATAGCGGTGTGTAGGACGGAGGGTGCGGTTACACTTATTTTCTATTTTTGACTTAGACTTTAATTGAATCGGCTATGAAAAATTAATAATACTCATTTCTAATTCATATATTATTAATTCTGAAACCGGAAGCGATCATTTTTTTAATTGAATTAAAATAATATTTTTTTTGTTTGTCATCATATTTATAAATCTCAAATTAATCATCATTTCTTTATCGTTAAATCAAAATAGTAACTAAACTATTAACCATAAGCTCCTCTGGATCCGACTCTTACTTACCACTCGCTAGATTAGTGGAAATAAGGTTTTATTTTTGACGCGACAACGACCGCTCGTCAAATTTTGGCGCCGTTGCCGGGGAGTTATTGCGCTTAATATTTAGTTATTTTGATTTTTATTTTAAAAAAGATTAAAAAAAAATAAAAAAAAAATTGATAAAAATTTCACATTTTCTTTTTAGTTGTTTATTTGAAATTTTTTTTTTCATTTTTAGTATAATTTTCGAATATATATATACAATTAAAAAAAAATTCACATTTTTTTTTTGATTTTTAAGTATAATTTCGAAAATATATATAAAAAAATATAAAAAAAATTGTTTATTTGATTTTTTTTTAACTTCGAAAATATATAAAAAAATATAAAAAATACATATAAAAAAAATTAATTCACTGTTTTTTTTATTTGTTTTTAATTTTCGAAAATAAATAAAAAACACATATATAAAAAATTATAAAATAAAAATTTATAGAAAAAAAAATTGTTCATTTTAAAAAGGGGTTTATTTTTTTTTTTTAGTTTAAGAATTTTTTCTCTTTGGTCTTTCTTAAAATTAAAAAAAAAATTATTTGATTCTTATAGTCTTTATTTATAATTGTTAAATTCCTTTTAAGCGTTTGTATGTTTTTGTTGTGCATGCATACTCGTTATTCGAGACGATCCTCTCCATTGCTTTTTAATTCAGAAATCGAAAGAGCGGCAAGAAGAAATCGTGTTACTCACCGCGCCTTAATTTTTGAAGAAGCCAACAAAACCGACGACAAGATGACAGACCGAAAAACCATGGGAGATTTTGCACGACCCTCACTTGACGGGACCAAATCATGCATTAAACGACCTGAAGTAGGAGCTATAACTTTTGAGATCAAGATGCATGCGATCCAAATGGTGCAAAATAGTGCGCATTTCGATGGCTCACCCGATAGTGACCCCAATACACACATCACTAGTTTCTTGGACATTTGTGACATGTTCAAGATGGATGGAGTAACTGAAGATGCAATCCGACTACGCCTCTTTCCTTTCTCTCTACGAGGTCGTGCCAAGAGGTGGTTCTCAACATTACCCGCTGAATCCATCGCCACTTGGGAAGACTTGGCTGACAAATTCCTAACCAAGTACTTTCCACCATCAAAGACAAACATGATGATCAATGAAATCCTTTCATTTCAAGCTGAAGATGGCGAATCGCTATACGAAGCATGGGAAAGATACCGAGAGCTACTCCAAAGATGCCCACATCATGAGCTACCTATGTGGAGGCAGGTCCAAACATTCTTCAATAGTTTTGACATTCATACACAACAATCACTCCATGCAGCTGCCGGAGGTTCCATAAGGAACAAAACACCAGAAGAGACTTATGAACTCATAGATGAAATGGCAATGAATGGCAATCCCGCTCATTCGGTCCAATATCGTGGCAACAAAAACCAACAACTTAGATTTGAGAGTGTACATCAAACCGATGAAGTGCTGACTGAAGTCCTTTCCCAAATGCGGAAACTGACAACTGAAATCAGTCAACTTAAACAAAACCCTCAATCTAATGTTCAAACTGTTTGCACTTTATGTGAAGGACCACACAAGACTAAAGACTGCAGAAAAGGGAACATGTTCGCTCAAGACAATGATAAAGTTGAAGAAGTCTTTTATTCTTCCGGTGATCAGGCTGACTTGAATGAAGAAAGGTGAAATTTCTATAGACCACAACAACAACACAATCAATTCAACAACCAAAGCAACAATGACCGATGGAGGAACAACAACAATTCAAGTTCAAATTGGCGGAACAACAACAACTTCAACCCCTGGCAAGGCAACAAGGTCAGCAACAACAATTCGGGCCAATCCAGTCAAAATCAACATCATGGGCCAGTTTCTTCTCAAGCAAATCATGGAAAGACAAGTGAACCATACCATGATAAGCAAATGGAACAATTGATGAACATGATGAAGGAAAGTCTCAAGCAAAATGAAATTAACTCCAAATCAATTTCAATACTTGAGAAGCAATTGGGACAAATAGCAGAGCAAATAAATCGGCGACCACCTGGCAACCTTCCGGGCACCACGCAAGTAAATCCTCAACACTCAAGAGCTTCAACTAGCAACACCACCACCACCAACACCAACAACAACACACATGTAAATGAGGTAACTATTCTGCGTAGTGGTAAATCATATGATAATCAAGTGCATAAGCCTACACCAAACTCGTTAAAAAATCTTGATGAGGTTTTAGTGGAGGATTATGTATCTTCTGATAATGAAAGTGAAAAGACTCTTAAAACACCAATTGAACCAGAACATAAATTGAAAGGAAAATTGCATGAGTCGGAACTGTCTAAAGTTGGGGAAGGACATGTGGAGACAAATACCACCCCTTACCCAACAGCTTTGAAAAACCCAGAAAAACAAGTTTTTAAAAAAATGATGATATTTGGGAAACTTTTCGACAAGTCAAAATTAACATCCCACTTATCGATGCCATTAAGCAAATTCCGGCTTATGCTAAATTCCTCAAAGATTTATGTACTCAAAAGAGACGTCACCGAATTCCAACAAAATCAAACGGTACAGCACATGTTAGTGCCGCTTTGACAGGAATACTTCCACCCAAATTAAAAGATCCTGGAGCACCCTTAATTACAATTGAAATTGGAAACATAAAAATCAAAAAGGCACTTCTTGATCTTGGAGCAAGTATCATGTCCTTCCTGGTAGTTTATATGATAAATATGACCTTGGTCCATTGCAACCAACTAACATTACTGTGTCCATGGCCGATTTGTCACTTAAATTACCACGGGGGATGTTGCCTGATGTCATAGTCAAGGTGGAAGATTTTTATTACCCAGTTGACTTCATAGTTATGGACTCTGAAAAACACTTCAAGGACAAACAACAAAATGTCATTCTCGGTCGTCCCTTTTTAGCAACTATAAATGCTCAAATTAGTTGTCGAGATGGTGCAATTGACGTGACTTTTGGCAACCGCAAGTTGAGACTACAAGCCTTTGGACCCAACGCTAACTCTCCAGATCATAATGATTGCTTTATGATAGATACCATCGGGGATTGTGTTCACGAGCATACCGCAAATATGCTCCTGGACATAACCAATGATTTGGAGGATGTTTTTTGTGACAGTGACAGATCTCAATCAATTGAAGATCAAAAAGAGTTTCTGAATGCTATCCATGGTCGCACGTCAACTTGGTCAAATAATTTTGATAATCTCCCAGATTCAATTGATTCAAAGATAAAGCCATCATTGGAAGAACCACCAGCATTGGAATTGAAGTTGTTACCGAAGCATTTGAAATATGCCTTTTTGGGAGAAAATCAAACGCTTCCGGTGTTCATTGCATCAGATTTGACATAGGAACAAGAACAAGCATTACTGAAGGTGCTTAACACATACAAAGCCGCAGTTGGATGGACAATTGCCGATCTTAAGGGAATAAGCCCAGCAGTTTGCATGCATAGAATCATTACCGAACCGTCGACAAAACCATCAAGAGAGACGCAAAGAAGATCGAACCCTAATATGAGGGAAGTCGTGAAGAAAGAAGTGTTAAAGTGGTTAGATGTCGGAATCATCTACCCAATCTCTGATAGTGTATGGGTTAGCCCAACGCAAACCGTTCCAAAGAAAGCTGGCGTCACGATCGTAGAAACTTCAAGTGGTGAAAAGATAACCACTCGGCCGGTAACCGGGTGGCGGGTTTGTATTGATTATCGCAAATTAAATACTGCCACTTTAAAAGACCATTTTCCTTTACCATTCATTGACCAAATAATAGAGAAATTATCAGGTCAAAAGTTTTATTGTTTTCTGGATGGGTATTCTGGATACAATCAAATACCTATACATCCTGAAGACCAAGCCAAGACTACTTTTACATGTCCCTATGGTACTTTCGCATTCCGACGAATGCCATTCGGATTATGTAATGCCCCTGCCACTTTTCAAAGATTAATGACTAGTATTTTTTCAGACATGGTCGGGGAGTCCTTGGAAATTTTTATGGATGATTTCTCTATTTTTGGATCAACATTTGACACATGTCTCCAACAATTGGTAAAAGTTTTGAAACGTTGCACGGAGACAAACTTGGTTTTAAGTTGGGAGAAAAGTCATTTCATGGTTAAAGAAGGAGTTGTACTTGGGCATGTTGTTTCTGAAAGAGGATTTGAAGTTGACCATGCCAAAGTACAACTCATTTCCTTACTACCACCTCCCACAAATGTCAAAGGCGTGAGATCTTTTCTTGGACATGCAGGTTTTTATAGACGATTCATCAAAAATTTTAGTGCGATTTCAAAACCTTTATGTAATTTGCTCTCTAAAGACGCACCATTTTCTTTTGATGAATCGTGTATGAAATCCTTTCAAAATCTAAAGGGACAACTTTCCCAAGCACCAATATTGCGATCACCTGATTGGTCACAACCTTTTGAAATCATGTGTGACGCAAGTGATTATGCGGTTGGTGTTGTATTGGGGCAACGGGTGAATAAAAAGCCCGTTGTAATCTCTTATGCTAGCAAAACTTTTTCCGATATACAATTGAATTACACAACAACGGAAAAAGAGTTTTTAGCAGTTGTCTTTGCTTTAGACAAATTTCGCTCATATGTTTGGGGGTCAAAAGTCGTTGTTTTTACGGACGATAGTGCTTTGCTTCATCTCATGCAAAAGAAAGATGCAAAACCGAGGCTTATTAGATGGATATTGCTACTACAAGAATTTGACTTAGAAATTCAGGATAAGAAAGGAAGTGATAATGTAGTAGCTGATCACTTGTCCAGACTCCCCATTGATGTATCAAGCACTTTCAAGGAAGAAATTCGGGATACCTTTCCCGATGAACAATTATTGAACATCAATGGATTACCTTGGTTTGCTAATATTGTGAATTATTTGGCTACAGGAAAAATACCAGAGTATTGGACAAAGCAAAAGATGAAACATTTCATGGCACAAGCAAAACGGTTTATTTGGGACAATCCAGACTTATTCAAGATTGGACCAGATCAAATAATTCGGAGATGTGTCCCTGACCATGAAATTCAAGATTTATTGGCTCATTGTCACTCATACGCATGTGGAGGACATTTCAGTGCTCAAAAGACGGGTCACAGAGTTCTAGACACGGGTTTCTTCTGGCCAACAATTTTTCGTGATGCGCATGTGTTTGTTAAATCCTGTTTGAAATGCCAACAAGTTGGGGGGATCTCAAAAAGAGACCAAATGCCATTGAACCCCATCTTGGTTGTTGAAATATTTGATGTGTGGGGAATTGACTTTATGGGTCCTTTTCCAACTTCTTTCGGCAATATTTATATTTTGGTGGCTGTCGATTATGTCTCAAAGTGGATTGAAGCCGAGGCCACCAAAACAAATGATCACCATGTTGTTTGTAACTTTGTCAAGAAAAATATTTTTGTGAGACATGGTATCCCTCGTGTGATCATCAGTGATGGGGGGTCACATTTTAAAAACTTTAAATTTGGCAAACTACTCAAACAATATGGTGTGAATCATAGAATTGCCACACCTTACCACCCTCAAACAAGTGGTCAAGTGGAAGTGTCTAATCGACAGATCAAAGAAATTTTACAAAAAACCGTTAGACCTGACCGCAAAGACTGGTCACTTCGACTAGACGATGCGCTTTGGGCTTATCGGACTGCTTTCAAAACACCGATTGGCACAACCCCTTATAGACTTGTTTATGGAAAAGGATGTCACTTACCGGTTGAGTTAGCACATCGAGCATTGTGGGCCATCAAAGAAGTAAATTTGGAGTATGATCAAGTAGGAAAGGAACGAAAACTACAATTGAGTGAACTGGAAGAACTCCGGGATGAGGCATACAATAATGCTGTCACATATAAGTCCAAGATGAAAGCATTCCACGATGCAAAATTAAAGATCAAAACTTTTGAAAAAGGACAAAAAGTGTGGCTATTTAATTCACGATTAAAGTTTTTTCCCGGGAAATTGAAAAGCAAATGGTCAGGACCATATGAAGTAGTTGATGTCACACCTCACGGAGCGATTGAGATCAAAGATGAAAAAGGCGGTGAGTCATTCAAAGTAAACGGGCATCGTCTCAAGCCCTATATTTCATCCGCCACACGACATGAGGTACAAGTAGAACGGGTTGACTTTTTACAAGAACAACCCACTTACGTCATCTAGTTTTTGCTTCGAGGTAACACGTCTGGCTGAAGACGTTAAACTTAGCGCTACTTCGGGAGGCAACCCGAGAACTTTGTGGGTATGTTCACTGCAAACCCTCACGAGACTTCACTCGTCCACTAGGGTAACCTAGGGGTTTAAAAGGCTTGTTGCACATGCTAAGTGCAATCGCGATCCTCAGCGAAAATGATGGATTTATTTTATTTGGTGTGTTTGTGGTTTATTTCATTTTATTGTTTTATGGTTTTCTTTTGTGTTTTACATCGAGGACGATGCAAAGTTTAAAGTTGGGGAGGTATACTTAAATGAGAAAAAGGCGACAAACCAAATATGCTGCAATTTTTGGTTTTGATCGAGCCCAAAAAAAATTTTAACATTTTTCTCCTATTTTTGAAGATATAAAAGCCTCCTCTACCAAAAACTATCAGGTGATCTCGATTTTTTGTTTGTTTTGTGTGATTTTTTTAATATAAATAAGAAATTATCCCAAAAAGGAAAGAATGTAATTGTGTTAGTATGTTAGTGTGTTTTTACCAAATTATAGCAGGAAACATAAAAAAAACATTTTGAAGCACCAATTAGTATTACTTGTATGGATATAGAAACAAACAATAGGATGCATAACAGTGAGAAAGTGGACCGTAACAAACTGATACATTTCATGCAGTAGATAAGCTTTCTAGAACTTGTTTTAACTCTATTTTAAGAATACTGAATATCAAAATGATAAAGGCAATTCATTTATTTTTATTTTTAGCCAATTAAGCCTTAAGCCTACCCATTTGTATTTAAAATCCCTGTTGTTAACCACTTTGAGCCTTAGCCTGTTCGTTTCTTAAGCATATTTAAGCCATATCCCAAACACTTTCCTACCATGTCTTTCGACTTTATAAGCAAAGTTTTATCATTTCCGTGTATGTATTTGTTATATATATTGTTCATATTTTAGCGAGTCAAATAAATTGTGAAATTTCAGAAAATTTCTCTTGCTTGGTTCTAAAAAATTGGTTTATATATATATATATATATATATATATATATATATATATATATATATATATATATATATATATATATAAATTGAAAAAGAAGACAGCTACCCCTTTATTTGAATGTTATCTTTTTGTTTATGTAAGTATTTATAGTTTTATAAACTTAAGGTTAGATATCAAGAAATTAACGTTGTTCGAAACATTTCACACAAATTTTCGACATTTTTAGAAAATCTAAGCCTAAGTTTAAAGTTGTATGATGTGAGATTTTTTATGTGTTATTTGTTATTTTTAGAAAATCAAAGTTTAGAAACAAATCTAAAGTTTGAGCTTCCATATTTTGATATATATCTGTTGTGTTAAAAAAAAATAAAAAATAAAAAAAAATGTTAAAAATAAAAGTATAGCGTTAGTGAAGGTTAGTTAGAAATATTTTATATGTTTATAAACGTTTGCAATTTTTGTTTCCAGTTGAGTCCATGTATATACACTTTGGGGTTTTGCTGTGCAAAAAAAAAAAAGATTGAAAAAAAAAGAAAGAAAAGAAAACTAGAACCAAGCATTTTAGTTTGAATAAATTTTGTGTTTTTGTTAATAATACAATTTTAATTTGAAATGACATATTCAAATAATGTCATGATTTTTAAGTTGAACATAATCCAAAAAGATTTTTGTCTTATCTAAACGTTTTGAGTCATTTTAGATAAGTTGTAGATGTTATTAATGTTTGTATATAGTTGTATTGTATTTATCGAGTTGTAATAATTATCTTTGTTGTGCTCTTAAAGTCTAAAAGACCCAAGTCACCAATCCAAAAACATCGCGACCCTACCCTTAGCCGAACATTACAACCTGAAAGTCCTTTTGATTGATATTTAAGTAGTCACTAAGTAGAGGTAGATCAAGCCTATGGTAAAGCGATATCTTTAAATCGACCTTGAGTGTAAACACGTCCCCACTTCAAAGAAAGAAATGTGACCTCATCCTAACATTTGTTGCTATATCTTGATCAGGTGGTATTGATTGGTGTTATTTAATTCTGTTATGGTTCCATGTGAAAACTAGTTTATAATTCATATCTTTAGTTTTCAAAAACATCAAAGAAGTTTTCTAGCACGCTAATCAATTACATTTGGATCTTTCTCGGGACGAGAAAGAGATAAGTTGGGGAGGTTTGATCGGTATATTTTACATCACGCTTAATATACTATAATTTATGTAAAATAACCGATTTTATCTAAGAATGGTGCTACTTTGATATGTATTTGAATTATGTTTGTAGGTGGTAAATATGATGAAAATGGTACAAAAAGATGCAAAAAGAAGTTCAAGGAATTACATGAAGAGAAATCAAGATTGAAAACAAAAGAATTGAAGATGTTCGGGTTTGGAAAGACGAGAAAACAAAATAAAAAAAAATGAAAATTTGTACTTTTAAAATAAATATAATTTAATTAAAATGATTTATTTAGGAAATAATAATTTTATTATTTTCTAAATAATTTAATTTAATTAAATGTATTTTTAATAAAATCAAAATAAAAATAATATTTAAAAATCATGTTTTTAAAAATAAAAATAAAAAGAATTTAAATTAATTAATGAGGTTTAATTAAAATAAATTAGTGGGAAATAATTAATTATTTTCTAATTAATTTATAGTAATTAAATTGAATTTATTTAATTTAAATTAATTTTAAAAAAATTGAAAAAGAAAAGAAAATGCCCCAGCCAAGCCAAGCCGAAGCCGAGCTCAGCCGGAGCCAGCCAAACCAACAAAAACCAAATAATTCCATCTTTTTAATTCTTTTGAATTCTTTTTCATAAGATTTAGATTGGATCTTAGATCCAATCTAAAAGCTTAATATTCCTAGCTTTATTTCATTCTTTTTGGTATTTAATTTTCCAAAAATTCACTATAAATACCACCTCAAAATCACAATTCTTACACACCTCTTACATTCTTACACACCTCTTACATTCTTACACACCCTTTTACACACTCATACACTCTTACATACTTCATATACCTCTTATACCAACCTATTTTCATACCACCACTTTCTTTAGGAAATTTCTATATTTTTTTGGAAGAATTTTAGTCTTCCAAATTCTTTTCTTTTTCCAAAGAATTCAAGCCATCAAAGATTCAAGACTTTTCAAGATTCAAGATCAAGACATCAAGAATTCAAGAATACAAATATGAGTTTGTATAAGTCTACAATGTGCGGCTAAATCCTCTCGTGATCGCAACCGGGAGTAGGTTTTAATTCTTACTTATTGTATTATTTTTGGGTGTGAACATTTGAATTTGTTGAATATTATTTGTGGATTTTTTTTATGTTTTTAACATTATAAAATCGTTACACTTATTTTATTCATTTATCAATTAATTGTCCCAAGTTTAAAACAATTTTAAGTGATCTCCCCACCGTGCCAAATCATCCAATAGCGGTGTGTAGGACGGAGGGTGCGGTTACACTTATTTTCTATTTTTGACTTAGACTTTAATTGAATCGGCTATGAAAAATTAATAACACTAATTTCTAATTCATATAATTATTAATTCTGAAACCGGAAGCGATCATTTTTTTTAATTGAATTAAAATAATTTTTTTTTGTTTGTCATCATATTTATAAATCTCAAATTAATCATCATTTCTTTATCGTTAAATCAAAATAGTAACTAAACTATTAACCATAAGCTCCTCTGGATCCGACCCTTACTTACCACTCGCTAGATTAGTGGAAATAAGGTTTTATTTTTGACGCGACAACGACCGCTCGTCAATGACCCATCGAATCCCATATGCAAAAACTAAAAATAGAACCAAGTATAAATTTTTAAAAAGAAAATATCACTAATACTATAATAAATCGATGATTGTTATAAAAATAAACAAAACAAAAATACATCAATGATTTGTCACTAATCTGTCAGTAATCCGTCACTAATACTAATGTATGTAAAAAATAGACCCTCTAGACAGCATGGGTCTATTAGGGGTAGCAAACTAGCAATTGTGTCGTGTTCGAGTTGGTGGGTCGTAGGTTAGTGGGGTATAAAATTTCAATCCTGACACTACCCATATAAGTATCTGTATTCGTATAATCTTGCTCAACCCTAACCCAGATTAGTTATAAACATGTCAACCCACGTAACCTATTTTATTATACTAGTTCGCGAGTTTTTGGGTCAGATTCATTTTTGTGGGTTAGAATCAGGTTCGTGGGTCACAGAAGAAAAAAAACAGTCTAACTATCCAACATTTACTTGTTAATCATTATTCCCTCCTTTATTTAATAAATATATTTTTTATTTTTTTAATCTACTAAAATAAATGGGTTCACGGGTTAACCAGTGAAATTATTTGCTAACCAGAACACGACCCGTATAATAAACAAGTTGGCAGGTTGTGACGGATCTATAAGGATGCGCTAGGGTTGGCGTCAATCATTTTGTCTCGCTGAAGAATCTTAGAGACATATTTCGATTGAGAAAAGGACATGACTAAGAATGATGTTGTGACATAAATGCCATGAAAGTACTTCAAGTCACCAAAATCGGTCATGGTCAATTCCTTATTGAGATCGGTGATGATGTGTTGGAGCAGGTGGGGGTGGAAGTTGTCAAAAGAATATTGTCAATATAAACTAGTAAGTACACCATGTCATTTCCGTATCTAAGAGTGAACAGTGATGAATTGCATATGTTATGCTGAAAGTCAGGACTCATGGCATGTGAGGCAAAGTGCTTAAATGAAGCTCAGGGAGCTTGTTTAATCCCATAAAGAGACTTCTATCAGTAGCATACATGAGTTGGTTTCTATGTGTATATGAAACCGAGAGGCTGGTACATATAATTTATTTCCGCAAGCTGAATGTGAAAAAAAAATCTTTTTTGACATCATGTTGGTGTACAGGTCAATGTCTAGAGACAACCAGGCTAAGCACTTTCCGAATAGTTTCTGATTTGACAATTGGGATAAAAGTTTCATCACAACCGATGCCTTGTTGTTGACTTTTACCATTATCACCAAGTCGTGCATTATACCTATTAAGGGAACCATCACAATAAATTTGTGTTTGTAAAGATACATCAAGCAAACCATATTCCCCCCTGTAGTACATGGTCCACGAACTCAAGTTCCATTTTTAATAAGAGCCCTATATTAATCAAGTATAGCGGATTTCCAATTTGGGTCTATAAGGGCTTGAATGTAGATTTTAGAATTGGAGATATAATGGAAGTTTGATGGTTTAAGCGGTTAACAGGTATGGAAATACTTCTTCTAGCTCGAGTGTGCATAGGGTGAGCTGCGGTTTGGGAGGAGGAGGGTTGGTGGAAATGGTAGGGGAAACCATGGCGATGGGGGTTGGCACTGAAGTGGCTGCCAAAGCAACATGAGTTACTAAAGCAGGGGATGGATCAAGCAACAAAGCGGCTGATGGTTGAAGAGTTATAGGAGACAGTGTGCGAGATGGATGTTGATAAGGTGGGTGACGGTTGAAGGGTTATAAGAGATAGTGTGTGAGAGGTTGTGGCTGAAAGATTGTACAAAAGAAGCTGAGAGGCTATAAACTTGGGTCAAAAATATTAAGAGATACATAGGATTGTGGTGAATTGGGTGTTATGGATGCATAAGGGAAAGCACGTTCCTAAAACCATGGTGGTTATTGGGGTATCTAAGGAAAATACACAAAGTGGAGCGTGGTGCTAGTTTGCGGGGATGGTGAAAGTCTGGATAACATATGTACCCAAAAACATGAAGATGGTCATATATACGTGTTGGATTTGTGTCTAAGCCCGTAACCATATTTGGTAAGTACTTGACCCGGTTGTGCATGGTCCTTTTGGGTTGCCTTCACCAAAGCAACTTGACTGGAGAAATAATAGAGAAAGAGGTTATTATGGTTTATTAATATATTATATGAATAATATATTAAAAGAGAAATCATATTTATTTAGTTAACATTGGTCGAGAATTAATTAAGCGTGATCAAAAGAATTTCATTGAACTAGGGGGACTGAACTGTAATTATGTGATAGTTGCAAAGTACGGCAAAGGATGCCTTATATGATGGGGTGGACGAATTCAAGGGGATAAGGCCTTAGAATTCGTCCATGATAAGGTTTCTAGGGTTATCCTTTGGGCTGCTTGGTGGCTACGCAATCAGATAAGGATAAGGACTGAAACCCTAATTCCTACACCTATATAAAGACCCCTTGGCATAAGAAATTTGTGGACTTGATGCCTAGGGTTCCTAGAGCCGAATTTCATACCTCTCCCACCTCTCTCTCTTGCCTCTCCATTTGCTCTTGGTGTTTGTGAGCCATTAGAGGTACTACACTTGTGGTACTTGCTTTCATAGACAAGAAGATTCTAGATACAAGTTGTTATTACAACATAACAACAAGAGGTATGTATTTCATTCTCCTTTATGATTTTTGAAATTACCTAGGAGCATGTTAGGTTTCTTTTGTGTTCATAATGTTGTATAACTAATAGTGAAAACATAGATCTGTATCTAGGGTTGCATGCACACATAGGATTGTTTGTATAAAATCCAATCAGTGGTATCAGAGCTTTTTGGTTTTGTTTTCAATTAGCTTTATACAAATGTATGAATTTGACACATTAGGGTTTATAGCCAATAAACCCTAGAGGCATGATTTTCGAAATTAGGGTTCTTAAACCCTAGATTTCGAAATTTGATAGGGTTTCCCAAACCCTTTCCTTAGCCTCCAAGATTTCGAATTCTAGGGTTATCCAACCCTAGGGTTTCGAAATTGCCTCCTCCCTAAGATAAGATTCCTAAATTTTAGGGATTTGGATAATGCCATATCTTGTAATTATCCCATTAATTGTTTAATATGGTAATTAAAGATTTTGAATTATCTCATCCCAATTTTCGAATTTTAAGGGATTTAAAGGATTAAGTTAAATTAATTGTTAATTTAATAGATAATCCTTCAAGATTTGATAATTCAAATTAATTGTTTAATTTTGGAATAATTATTAAATCAAAGTTTTAATATTTAAAATTTCAAATTAAAAGATTTTAATTTTCAGAAATTTTAAATTTGATTAAAACCCTAATGATTTGAAATGTTTCAAAACTTGCCCTCAAGTTTTGGAATTTAAATTTTAATTAAAAGTTTAATTTTAAAATGTTAAATTCTAAAACCCTAATTTTTGAAAAGTTCAAATTGCACCCTTATGGTTTTATTAAATTAATTAAGTGTATAATTAAAAGAAAGTTAATAAATCCATAGTGATATGGTTGATATTTAATTTAATTAAAAGTGTAATTTATTAAATTAGACCACATAGTATTTTAAAAGTGTAAAATGCACCCTTATACTATATATAACATTAAAAGTCTAATATTATATATGTATAACTTAACTGCTAGTCTTACCGTTAGTAGGCCTCATTCACGAAGCTGATCTATAAGAGGGGGGGTATAAGGTTATGGCCTATAATATGGTCGTTTAATGGGTGTCCACTCTCACCCACCGCTTCCTTGATTGGTGAAGGGTCGTTAGCCGAACGGGTAGGATAGGGCAAACCCTTTCCATTAAAAGTATAATGAATTATAAAGTAACTAAATGTTTACAAAATTCCCAATATTAGTTACTTTAGGCAAAAGTGAATTTGATGTGATTCCATGAAATTACACTTTGTACCCTTGCTAAGACGTTAGTGGAGCATGTGTGGTTAACCGGCACACTAATTGGATTCTAAGAAAATTCCCAATATTACTAAATGTTTACAAAATTCCCAATATTAGTTACTTTAGGCAAAAGTGAATTTGATGCGATTCCATGAAATTACACTTTGTACCCTTGCTAAGACGTTAGTGGAGCGTGTGTGGTTAACCGGCACACTAATTGGATTCTAAGAAAAGGTGGAAAAGGGTGACTCGATGTTTGTCATAATTCGATGGAGCGTGTATGGTTAACCGGCACATCGAATAGGTGACTGTAACATTAAAGGGCACCATGTATATTTGCATGGTTATTCACACCCTGTTATGTGATCCTCGGCATCCCAGTCCCAAATCGAGGGGCATATCGAGATTTAAACATGCCATTGAAAAGTTCAATGAATCTCAAAAAGATCTATGAGTTTTCGATACATTTAAAACTTAATCTCTATTTTCGTTTTTCGTGGTGGAAAATTAGTGAATCGTCATTCACTTACCTTCAAATGTTCTGCAATTTGGGTTATGGCATCCCTCTCCCAAGTTGTAGTATATTGTGTTGGGTCCTAGCCTTAATATCTCATTTGGGTGTTTTATTAAGGACTCAATCAACTAACTTGAATTTTCTCCCGTTTTGTAGATGTCAAAGTATGACAACTATGGTCTTCCTAAATCCCTTGGAACAAGCTTTCCACATGAAGATGATATTCCACGATTTGATCAAGGAACAAGAGATCATGCTTCACTTCCTACACCTCCTCCTATTATTCTCTTTGACCCACAAGTTCAAAGGCTTGAAAAGTTCAAACTCACTCAAGCTCTTTTGGCAAGTAAACACGAAGAAGGAAAGTCAGTGTGTGCACACGTCTTAGAGATGAAGCTGCACATTAACAGGTTAAGAATGTTGGGAGTCGTTGTCTGTGAGAAGTTGGCTGTTGACTGGGTTCTTCAATCGCTTCCCGACTCATATAGTGATTTCGTAAGAGAGTACTATATGATAGACCACGACGTGTCCCTCATCGATCTCATCTATTTGCTTGTTGCTACTGAATCAGCATTGATTTGGCGCACTGGAGAAGCAAAGTTGATTGGTAGATCTGCCTTCCAAACCTCCATGGACATAGGCAATGGAAACGAAAGGCATGTCATGGTCGAAAAGTTTGATCATAAGAGAAAGGAAAAGTCTGAAGTAGTTCCATGTGCTGTTCTAAAAAGGTCAATTTGCTTGTACTGCCAAGAGAAGGGGCATCGGAGACGAAGCTGTCCTGTCTACCTGAGAGATCTAAGAGATGGGAGAGTCAAGATGTATGGCTCTACTTCAGGTAAAATCCATTAACTAAATCTATAAGTTCCTATTTTTGATTCTTGATACATTATGTGATAAGATTAAATTTTTGATGTTTTGAAGGATCGAAGAAAAGAGAGGAAGCTTAAAGGAAGAAGTGAGCTGAGTCTGATCATGAAGAAATGGATTTCGATCGCATGATTCGATGATTGGATTTTGAGCTGCTACTTTAGAGTTAGGATATATTGCTAAGAAATGTAATAGCATAGTTTTTCATTTGAGTTGCGTTGTAAGGACAAATTTTTCCGCAATAAAATAAATTTTGATTTTGTCTTATTTATTTATCCTTGCAATGACATGTATGAAAAATTGATGTTTGAATATTTCTATTATTAGCAATGTTGAAATGGATGTGATTCTTAGTTATGTTATTTATGGTAGTGTCATAATTTTCTAAGTAAGGAAAGATTCCCATCGCCTAAGTTTCAATTGGTCAGAAACTTGGAATCATACAACTTGTATTGTGTGATGTATGGAAATCTTGGTACTTAAGTAATTAAGACTAATTCCTTGTTCACATAAGTATGCGAGTCAAGTGAAGGACTAAAGGAACTAGTACACAATGTTGCACACTAGTCAAGTCCACCATAAATAATAATAACATTATTCGTCATGATTTACTAAAGGTCTAGAAAATGTGGTTATACTTACAAGATTAAGTGTAATTCTGAATCATTGAAAAAGGTTTCAATGAATGGCAGAACAAATAAGTAGAATCAATGAAGGCAGAAAGATAAAAAAGTTTCTCCAATCTAAGAAGAAGGGAGAGTACTTTTGTATCGGGTTTTATTATCGTCTTAATGATTAAGAACCATATCACAATTCATCCTCTAAGGTCACCTTAGTGCACTAGTTTGGCTAAGAAGAGGAATTGAGAATTGTTGTAGTGGTTAAGTCAATAAGATGTATCGTACTTCGTTTCTAAATCAAGTCTTAGAGTCATGCTCCAAGATTGTGACTTGAGTGACATAATCTTAAGTAGGAATGTTCTTACACTTGCACATTTTGGTAAGTTGTGATGTCTTGAATAAGACAAAGACCAACTAGTACCAAATTGCGTGTAGGTTTTGTCTTAATATAGACACACACTAACTCTTGGATATTTGTTTTGTCATGAAATGTTTCTTGATAAGAGAATCTAATATGTCAAGAGGTTAGGGAGAGTCTAAATGATCTTGAAAAGTTTCAAGAACTAATCAAGAGTAAACCTATTAAACACTAGCACACGACTTGAGGATTGTAGCCTATCGTGTTGACGTATTCTTGTTTCTGTGCCAATCCAATTGGGTTGATTATGCATATGAGTTCTACGAGTTCTCAATAGACTACATAAGACAAGCACCTTGTTCAATGAAAGCACATTACCTGGTATAGGTGAGCTGCTAAATAACTTGGAAGCAATGGTGGGACCCTTGATGGCAAGAAATTAAGAATGAACAAGTTCTATCTGTAAGAGTTTGAATTTGTCACAAACATTATCTTACGATTATGGTTATGACAAATTCACATGGATATGAACACATACACCATAAAATCTAAGTGTCATAAGTTTTCTCTCCTTCATGAAAATGATTGTGAGGAAACGTTTTCACTAAGAGAGATTTTAAGGAGATAGCGATTATGTAAATTGCATTCTCAAAATTCGATTATGATTACGGCATCCCTTTTTATAGTTCGAATTGTGAGATTTGGCAATTAGTCTGAACATTTGGGACTTAGTAATATAAGTTCTGAATCAGTTTAGACACACATGTGATCTGTCTAAGGAAAGGTGTGTGAGTTTGAGAATCTTATATAAAAGGCTTATCGAAGCACATTGTATTGGAAATATGAACTTTGGAAGTTAATAAGTATTGTCTTCTCGAAGTCCAACTGTTTTCTGAATACGTGTCAAAGCTAGTGGGAGTATAAATGTTATGTTGGAATGGATATAATCATCATGTTAGTGGGAGCATGATTATTATTTTAAGTATTGCAAGTTGGCAATATTAATTATAGAAAAACAAAAGTTTCACTTTGCAAAGTTGCAGGGGTTGAAAAGTTGTTTTTGCTATAATTAAGGGAGAGAATGTTGTACTTCGTTTCCAATCTAAAAGCTTAGATCGAGAAATTTTAATTGAATTTAGTCAAGGATATATTTATTATTTGCATTCTCAAAGTTCGATTATGATTACGGCATCCCTCTTCATAGTTCGAATTTTGAGAACACGGCAAATAGGAACATTATGACGATATTATAGCAAGAAGCTGATAAAGTATCACGTTTTTCATTATGAATCGTATCCCATACGTTTCGGGTATAGGATCGATTGCATATGCTGTAATATTCGACTGTTCTAAAAAATTTCCAAATGCCTAGGGTATTTAAAGGGAAAAAGGGGAATAGAACTGGATTTGACTAAAATAATTAAACAACTGTCAAGGACAATCTAAGGATTGGTCGCTTGCGGACAATTGGAAGTATAGTCATAGATAGACCATATTGGCATTATTATGAATAGATAAGATTTTATTTAGAATGAGTTGTCATATGGCAAATATGGAAATGTTTCCTTATTGGGAGTTGGACATTAAGAATCTATGTCTAGATTAGAAACTTCTATGCAAGAAGGATGTTCAAAGGAATGTACTTTGAATGTGAGATTTCATGATTATGGAATTTTCTTGTAACAATCTCCAATAGAGCACTTTGTAATTTCATTGCAAAGTCTTGGTGACTTTGGCGCTGTGATATTACGAAAGGACCGTTGCATAAAATGTTAGAATCTAACATATTCTAGTAGTGGCGAGAATTTGTATTCTTACACTAATTAATTAAGATTAGGAATTGTGAAATGAGCATCATTGGAAATCTGTTCATTTGATCTATTTCAAAAAGTAAAGACCATAGGTAAACATAGTGTGCACGCTTGGTGCATAGGACAACTGTTGTTATAATTCAAGTAAGAGGTTGATTACCCGAAACAACAAATAATGAGTAATCAATATGGTGATTAAATAAAAAAAATTTATTTATACCCAAAGTTTGGGGCCATATGGGATTAGTATTATTCTTGTGTTTCACTTTGCATGTTTTGACTTCCCGAATAATAAGATTATTCAAATCCTCCACAGTCGCTCATACTTTGGAAGTAGGCATGAAAGAAGACTGTCATGAATCTGTCTGTAGATTGTTTAAAGCGTTTAGACATAGCACAAGTTTGCTACATAGTTCATGAGTGCTGGCATAAGATTAGAGTATTGGATTAAACCCACGCTCACTTGGATCGCTTCATGGATTTTATCACGAGTGATTGGTGAGACGACAATATCTTATATTCTTAAAACCGAGATGTGTGAGTTGTATTCTACAAGTCGGTTACACATTGATAATATGTAAACGCACCAGTAACTTGGTGTTATAAAACGTATTGTTGTGTGTGATTCGGTGAGTGAGTACAAGCGAGCATTGAGTCAAAGTTTATCCGTTCCTTTTACCCAAAGTGGGATAAAAACGATATTTGTGGGCCCCTCGATGATTTAGTGATGACACCCTAAGCGCTTGGCCAAGTCGGGACTAAGTTGATGTGTTCAACTGTAGTTGTCAGTCGTCATAAATCGGAAATCAGGAAACAACACGTGAACAGAGAGTATGATTAAAATCCATGTCTCAGTTCATACGATATCTAGAACGGATGAATATATGATCTTATCTAAAGGACAGGTTGCTGATAAGATCAGAGTTCGACAGCGTCTTTGAGAGCTACGATTGCTAATCGGATTCTACTTGCATTTATGGTTACTAGACTTATCCAAGTGGGAGACTGTTGGATTTGTGTCTAAGCCTGTAACCATATTTGGTAAGTACTTGACCCGGTTATGCATGGTCCTTTTGGGTTGCCTTCACCAAAGCAACTTGACTGGAGAAATAATAGAGAAAGAGGTTATTATGGTTTATTAATATATTATATGAATAATATATCAAAAGAGAAATCATATTTATTTAGTTAACATTGGTCGAGAATTAATTAAGAATTAATTTTATGATCAAAAGAAGTTAATTGAACTAGGGGGGCTGAACTGTAATTATGTGATAGTTGCAAAGTAGGGCAAAGGATCCCCTATATGATGGGGTGGACGAATTCAAGGGGATAAGGCCTTAGAGTTTGTCCATGATAAGGTTTCTAGGGTTATCCTTTGGGCTGCTTGGTGGCTAAGCAATCAGATAAGGATAAGGACTGAACCCTAATTCCTACACCTATATAAAGACCCATTGGCATAACAAATTCGTGGACTTGATACCTAGGGTTCCTAGAGCCGAATTTCATACCTCCCCTCTCTCTCTCTCTCTTACCTCTCTATTTGCTCTTGGTGTTTGTGATCCATTAGAGCTACTACACTTGTGGTACTTGCTTTCAAAGACAAGAAGATTCTAGATACAAGTTGTTATTACAACATAACAACAAGAGGTATGTATTTCATTCTCCTTTATGATTTTCGAAATTACCTAGGAGCATGTTAGGTTTCTTTTTTGTTCATAATGTTGTATAACTAATAGTGAAAACATAGATCCGTAACTAGGGTTGCATGCACACATAGGATTGTTTATATAAAATCCAATCAATACGATCTTTTGGATAGAGTTTAAAGTAAGGGGTGTGATTTATAGTGGATTTGTATGGGAGGAGATGTGGCCATGTGGAGATCCTAACCCAATATGTTGGTGGGAGATGAGATAGGAATACTATTGAGCAGATTGGGTTATTTGTAGTCTAAAGATTGGCATGTTTGCCTCGTTTGCATTCATTACAAGTAAAATCAGAAACAATCTTATTATAGGAAATAAAATGAATAGAAAGCAAATGACAAAACACTTCGTTCTGGGGATGTATGAGCCATTGGTGCCACGTCGTGGGACTCAAATAAATGAATGTTTGTGGGAGAGAATTGGAAGTCTTGATCCGGATAAAGGTACCAGGTGCTATTACAACGGAACAATGTCTGGTGTGTCTTGAGGTCCTTCACAGTTAAACCGGAAGGATCAAATTAAATAGAGCAATTCTTATCAATAGTAAATTTGTGAAAAATCAAATTTTTTTTATTATAATTTTAGTGACAAGAATATTATAAAGGTAAAGGGGATGTTGAAGAGTAGGTATGATGCTATGACCCATGTTCATGACGGGTATTGGTGAGCCGTCACCTACAAGAATTAAGGAATAAGGATGTTTATTAAAAACAATACGAAGGTTGCCTGTACCCACAGAAAGATGGTTCATTGTACACGTATCCATATAACACCCCAAGTTCATAGGAGCTTGAAGTCAACAAGTCAACGGTCAAAGGCCAATCCTCAAAGTCAACATCCTAAAAATTACCTCAGCGAATAACCATGGCGTGGCCTTCCATTGGCCACAACGTAATAGCATAAACACAAAATAGTCGAGTCTGTTCCCAGTCTTCATGTCGTGGAAACATAAGTCCACGTCGTGGGGACTGGTCAGAACAGCTCAACATATTCAGTTGTTTTCCAACAACTCTAAGAGCTTCAAAGCTCAGATCTGATCCACTCCATGTTCTTGATGGATAAAGTTTCCAACTTTATTGTAACAACCCAAAGATCACAAGGTAAAAAAATTTCATTTAATATAATCAAAACACCAATGAAACTGTATCCAAATATTTAAAAGCATTTCAAAATAAAACAATTATCAGAGGTAAATCCCAAAATCACATGTTGCGGAAAACATGGGTGTATGAGCTGCGATCAAGCTGAGCCCTTCCCTTTTAAACTGAAAATACCTGAAACCATAAACCACAAACTGTAAGCACAAAGCTTAATGAGTTCCCCAAAATACCACATAACATACATATCGAATGAGCCAAACATGTCATTCATACCAAACATATCAAACATATCAAACATATGATAAATAGTGCTACTATCATGCAACATACATATAGTAGCCATGGGCTCCTCCCATGCTCTTTATCTGGAATGCCATGGGCTCCCCCCCCCCTCCCATGGTCTTTACCTGGAATGCCATAGGCTCCCCCTCATGGTCTAATATCCCAGTGCCACGGGCTACCCCCAGGGTCTTCCATGCAAGCATCACAAAGACAATTATCATACAATCTACAATACTTAACTACTTAACTGCCAGAGTCCACACTATGGTCTTGCATACAGATTTTCTAGGAGTCACCTTAGGGTCTTTCATACCAATGCCAAGGGTCACCCCCTTGGTCTTCCTATAATACATAAACCTAATGGTCCGACATTGGTTCCTTCGACCCATAGTACAGTGAGGAGACTCACCTCGAATACTGAAGTTCACTGCAAGAATCCCTAGTTGTTGCCCTTACGACACCTCCGCTCTATCAGATCAAAATAACACCCAATTAGCAATTGGGTTCCATTCTAAGGCCCACCATCCATACTTGGGGTAAAGTGACCATTTTACCCCTGGCCCGACCTTAACCAAAACTGAGGCCCAAATCCATTAAACAAAATGTCTAAGACCAAAAGATCCACAAAGGCCCACTATTGGTCCAATTTTTCAAATTGGGCCCAACCTCGTATGAGTCTTATCCTAAGCCCATAATTCCTTTATCACAATTCAGGTTACCTCAAGTACCCCCTTAGGACAACTTGGTCAAAGACAAAAGTCAAAAAGTCAAGATCAACGGCCCGAATTGACCCAACTCGCCGAGTTGTTCCTTCAACCCGCCGTGTGTTTCCATTTAACTGTAAAGTCAGGAAAAACCGGTCCAACTCGCAGAGTTCACTCAAAACCCAACAACTTAATACAATAAGCACCCAATCCATAAGGACATGACCCCAAAACCTAGATCTAACTTCCTTGAGCTGGAAAACTACGTAAAGTTTCCAACTTCACGTTCATGCATGTCTAAATTAAGCTCTTAAGCTTAAAATGGAGTTAATAACTGACTTAATGCATGCATGACACCAAAATTCACATAAATTTTGCACCTTTAAGCTCAAGGGTACCAAAACCAACTAAGATCTAAAAGAATAAACCCCTAAAATGACTTCACTCCATCATCATCCCAAAAAGAGGCCAAAAACACAACAAAACCCAAAATAAGGAGATCTAATTAATGAAGAAGAAAGGTAAAATATTTATACCTCAAAGAGACTGCAATAAGTGGGGAAGTTTTGGATCTAAAGCCTTTCTACCAAGCTAGACATCTTCACTTCAAGGCTCCATCAAAAGAGTACCAAAAATCAACACCCAAAGCTCTCCACAAGCTCACATACTCAACTATGGAAGATGATACTCGAATTTAGGATTTCTGGATAGAGGAGGCTGGTAAGGAGGCCAACCAAGGGACTTAAGGCTTTTAAATAGGGTGCAAGACCCTAAAAATTAGGGTTTCCTTCTAGCTGCCAACTCTCCGAGTTGAGGCTCCTCAACTCGCCGAGTTGAGGCACCTCAACTCGCCGAGTTGAGGCACCTCAACTCGCCGAGTTCCAAAGAGGAATTACACACTTGGTAACCACCTCAAATCGGAAATCAAGCGTTACATTTATCCATTAAGACACCTCAATAAGTCAAGATATTAAACCATAAGTCCTTAAAGGCAAATCAAGGCATGCAAACACCCATTAAGCACTTAATCATAAGAGCTACTCCTCTAAAGCTTTCAGATGGGTTCCTTACACCTAATAGACCATAAAAATCGTAGCTTTATGGATATGCATGCTCAACTCATGTCCTTTCCACATTATGTCAAAAACATGGCAAATATGTACTCAATGCTTTAGTATGGGATCAAAACTCCAAGGACCCTCAAATCTGGAACGTATAACACTAAGATGACCAAAAGGATACATAAAGTTGCCAACTTCATGGAATCCAACTTTCCAAAACAAGAAGATTAAAGGATAAAATGTCTAGATCTTAAAGAAAGCAACAAAAATATTGGATCTTGAACACTTACAAGGGTCCAGAGAATGTACAAGAGAAGGAGTATAAGGCTTGCTTGCTAGATTAACACATTGGAACACTTCTCCTTCTTCTTCAAGCCAACAAAAGTACCAAAATGAACAAAACTCTAACATGGAGGCTAGGGTTTTGAGGTAGAGGATTTGAGTCTGAAGAGGATGCCTTAATCCTATGGAAATGTTCCTTAAATATGAGAGGAAATCCTAAAATTATGGGATTGGGCCAGAACAGTTGCCACGTCGTGGCTATCCTACTGTCACGCCGTGGAACTCATTAAAACACGCGTTCCATTTATTCAATACCAGATCGTGGGAATCCTTGCACCACATTGTAGCATAAATTTTTACCAAAACTCCATCTTTGGTCCCTAATGAATAGAAGGCTAAACCAATCTGGAACACTGGATTTACATGCCCCCATCACGTTTTTTATCTATCATCCTAAGTCTGTCTCTTAATTTCCTGTCTATGGTGATTTTATGCGTCGATTGAGGGTTTTTCATCATATCCAAACAAAACCCCCCATAATTACAAGATCCAAAAATGCGCTTTTAAAGTGCTTCTTGTAGATGTTGTAAAAATAAATCTGAAGAGACACACTTGCAAAATTCTACCCACGATGCACATGTATCTCCATCTCTCCATCATGTCTTCGACCTCCTCTATTTCACCTAAGAAAAAGCTAAGAAGAAGCTGGTGAGATATCATAGGTATGCTTTTTACATCTTTATTTCACTTTTCATGTCGTTTTTAATTAAATTCTTATATTGATTTGACATAACAAGTAGTTAAGAGTTTACCTCGAACTGAAAGGCAAACGACCAACAAGTTGCGTCTAATTCATTTTGGATCTCTAAAAAGAATCACGAAAATGTTTTATAGATATAAAAAGGAAATACTTATTTAAATTAATGGGAGAATTTTGTATATGCCATCAGTAAATGTCTAAATATCGTATTTGTGCAACTTATAGTGTAAATATTGTATTTACCCTTCTTAAACGTTTAAAATATCGGATTTGCCCCAATATATATTTTTAATAGTTTTTGACATTTAATAACTCTTTTTTTTATATTTTGAAATTATTAAAACTAAAATAAAAGCTAGATGGACCATATTACCCTTGCCTTCTAAAATAACGGCATGAACTCATAACACCTTATCTCTTGCAGTCCTCCTCACGATCATCATCAATGTTAACCTTTCCATCCTCCTTCTTGCCCTGTCGCCATTTTCCTTCTTCCAATTGAGTATAAACTGTAGATAATTGTAATTTTGACGTCCTTCTTCTTGCGCTTTCTCAATCTTTGATTTTTCCCTAATGTTGTTATTGTTGGATTAGGTATCTAAGCCCATAACTATATTTGGTATGTACTTGACCCGATTGTAGCATGGTCCTTTAGGGTTGCCTTCACCAAAGCAACTTGATTGGATGAATAACGGAGAAAGAGGATAAAAGTGATTTCTTAATATATTATGTGAATAATATATTAAAAGAGAAATCATATTATTTAATTAATAGTGGTCAAGAATTAATTTAGAATTAATTTTGTGGTCAAAAGAGATTAATTAAATTATGGGGATTGATATTGTAATTATTGGATAATTGCAAAGTGGGCTGAGGATCCCTAAAGATAGGGGTGTACGAAATCTTATGGATAGCCCATAAGAATTCGTCCAAGGCTAGGATTCTGGAAGGATCTTATGGGCTGCTTAGATCCTAAGCAACCGGATTAGGTCTTTGACTGAAACCCTAATTCCTCACCTATATAAAGACCCTATTGGCTTCATATTTTTGGTTACCAAAAAACCCTAAGGATTCCTAAGAGCCGAAAATTAGCCTTCCCCTCTCTCTCTTACATTCTCCAATTGTTTTGGTGTTTGTGATCTATTAGAGGCATCACATTTGAGGTTCTAGGCTCTCAAAAGCTCAATATCATCAAGCTACAATCAAAGGTAATATCTTAACTCTTCATTAAATGTGGATTTCGATTTTTTTTGTTGTATGCTAGATTATGGTTTACAAGCTTTGGATGATTATTGCATGTACAATTACAAAAACTAGATCCAAAGCTTTAGGGTTTGCATGTGTATCATAAGATTGTTGTAATGCTCAAATCCATCAGTGTTATTAGAGCCTAGGTTGTTCTTCTATTGTATTTGATGCAAAAGTTAAATTTTCGAAGCTTGAAATTTTGTTTTTTGGACTCTGTCTGGACTCACGACGTGACACAGTGCCTGTCACGATGTGAGTTCATCTCTGTTGTTGAATCTCGAAATTTTTTGCCCTGATTTGATTTGGATAATTACCACAAATTATTTTTTCAAATTAAAATCAGATTTTTCTGTTATGGTAATTGGTATCCTAATCAAACTAAAGGATAATTGTCAAATTTAAGATAATTATTTGTTTTATATGATAAAGATTATTTATTTGTATTTTGATTTGAATTATCTTGTAAAGAAAATAGATTAGGTCAAATTATGTGATATTTATTAATTATATGATATTTAATTATTCTTCAAATTTGATCTAAAAGATATTTTTGAAAATTTTCAAAATTTGCCCTCAAGTTTTGGAATTTAAATTTTAATTAAAAGTTTAATTTTGAAATATTGAAATTCTAAACCCTAGAATTTTACAAGTTTAAAATTCAACACTTATACTATTATACTATTATAAGATTAATAATTATATATATGTATAAGACGAGTCAGTCTTACCATTAGTAGGCCTGATTCACGAAGCTCGTCTATAAGGGGTGTTTAAGGAAGCGGCCTGTAAAATGACTGCCATTGGGTATCCACTCTTACCCACCGCACTCTTGACTAGTGGAGGGTCATTAGCCGAACGGGTAGGATAGGACAAATTAATTCCTCATTAATAAGTATAATGACTTTATAAAGTAACTAAACGTTTTTATAAATTCCCAATATTAGTTACCTTAGGAAAAATGTGAAGTAGATGTTATTCCATGAAATTGCACTTTGTACCTTGCCAAGTCGTTAATGGAGCTTGTGTGATTAAACGGCACACTAATTTGGGACTAGCAAAGGTTCCAAAGGGTAGCTTGAGGTTTATCGTAGATTAATGGAGCATGTGTGGTTAACCGACACATTAATTAGGTGGTAAATGACATCGAGAGTACCACACACATTTGCATGGTTATTCACACCTTATTTGTGATCCTCGGTATCCCAGTCACAAACTTGAAGGGCATAGCGAGATTTAAACATGTCATTGAAAAGTCCAATGAATCTCAAAAGAATCTAGGAATTTCAACTCATTTAAAACTTAATTTTCTTTTTTCGTTTTTTATGGTGGAAATTGGTAAATCGTCATTTACATACCTTCAAATTATTTGTAATTGGATTACGGCATCCCTCTTGTGAATTGTAAATAATTGTGTTGGGTCCTAGCCCTAATTTCTCATTTGGGTGTTTAATTGGGGATTCTTATCTAATCTAAACTTTGTCTCTTTTCTGTTTTAGATGTCTACTCAAAACAACGCTTCTGGCTCGACCCCTTCTGGCTCATTCTCACTCATGAACTTGTGTGGGAGAGTGATCTTCGATGGATCCAATTTCAATGATTGGATTCGCAACATTCGAATGGTCACACGCTACGAGGACAAAGAGTATGTTCTCAATAAGGAGCTGAAGGAGGTTAACCCAAACACTGCTACTCCTGAAGAAATTACAGCGTATGAAACTCACGAGAGAGATGCTACGAAGGTTCATTGCATCATGCTCGCGACAATGACTGTTGAACTCCAAAAGTTCTACAAGGACTACTACCCCTACGAGATGCACCAAGACTTGATGGAAAGGTACCATCAAAGTGCTAGGCAAGAGAGGTACGAGATCATCACCTCGATGATCACTACCAAAATGAAGGATGGAGAGTCCATCACGGCCCACCTGCAAAAGATGCAGAGATTCGTGGACCACTTGTTGAAGTTAAATGTTAACTTCAATGAGGAGCTGGCCATAGATATCATTCTACACTCCTTGCCTCCTTGTTACGACCAGTTTCGTATGACCTATCATATGAACAAGGAGGAGGTCACTCTTAGCAAGCTTCAAGGCCTCTTGCGAACTGCTGAGATCAGTTTTAAAGGCACGTCTGTTACATCAACTCATACTACTGTTTCCCCTGTCTTGGCTATTGGGCAAGGGAAAGGAAAGAAGAGGAAGGCTCCTTCTAAGAGCCACAAGGGAAAGCCCCATGATGGTTCCTCTTCTAGTGGGACCAAGGCTGGTTCTGCTACTCCTTCTTCTAACCCAAAGGAAGCAGAGTGCTTCTACTGCCACCAGAAAGGGCATTGGAAACGAAGCTGCCTGAAGTACTTGCAGGACATCAAGGATGGGAAGATAAAGCCCACCTTCGCAGGTATTTATACTATTCAATCTAATAACTCATCGCATGCTATGTATTGGGTCCTCGATACAGGATGTGGTTTTTACATTTGTTCTGATTTTCAGGGTCTAAGAAGAAGTAGGGATGTGGAGCATAGGAAAAAAACTTGATCATGGGGATTAGGAAAGCGTTGTCTGTCACCAAGATTGGAGTTTACTCTTTAGTGCTTAGTAGTGGGTTAGGTTTATATTTGAATAATTTATGCTACTCGTCAGAAATGACACGAAACATTATTTATTTTCATGGTTTGTATAAACAAGGTTTTAGATTTTCATTTAATAATGAAATTGGTTCTATTAATGCTTATTTGAATAGTGTTTTCTATTTTGAAGCATTGCCTTGTAATGGTATATATGAAACTGTGATGGTTGTAGATAACTTAGGAAATAATGTGTTGCATATCGATTCTTCCAGTGGTGTGGATAAAGCATGCTTGTGGCATTGTCGTCTTGGACATGTCAACAAGAAGCGCATAGCCCAACTCCAAAAGGATGGAGTGTTGGAGTCATTCGACCTTAGGGACGATGACACGTGCAAGTCTTGTTTACTTGGAAAGATGACCAAGTCACCCTTCACTGGCACTTGTGAAAGGGGTGAGGGTTTATTGGATCTCATACATACCGATGTATGTGGGCCCTTTAGATCCGCCACAAGGGATGCGAGCCGCTTCTATGTGACTTTTACCGATGATTATAGCAGATATGGGTATATCTACTTAATCAAGCATAAGTCAGAAACCTTTGAAAAGTTCAAAGAGTTTAAGCAAGAAGTGGAGAATCAGCTGGGCAGGAAAATTAAGATGCTCCGATCTGATCGAGGTGGTGAGTACCTTAGTATTGAATTCCACGACTACTTCAAGGAATGCGGAATCGTTTCGCAATTGACACCACCTAGGACACCGCAGTAGAATGGTGTGGCTAAGAGGAGCAATCGAACGTTGTTGGACATGGTTCGTTCCATGATGAGTCGAGCTTCGTTACCTATCTCATTCTGGGGGTATGCCTTAGAGACTGCCACCCATATCCTTAATCTAGTCCCGACTAAGAAGGTTACCAAAACACCTCACGAGATGTGGACAGGGAAAGCTCCCTCGTTGTCACATATCAAGGTTTGGGGTTGCGAGGCTTTCGTAAGATGAGAGACTCATGACAAACTTGAACCTCGTAGTGAGCGATGTATTTTCATCGGCTACCTGCAGAATTCCTTTGGATATCTCTTCTATAGACCGAGTGACAATGTTCTCTTCGTTGCAAGGAGAGGGGTTTTCCAAGAGCGAGAAATTATATGCCAAGAGGACAGTGGGAGGAAAATTGATCTTGAAGAGCTTCAAGAATCAAGTGGTGAAGGAACCACTAACACTAGCGATCAACCCGAGGAGGAAACTCCTGTTTAGCCGATTGACGAGTCCCTACCTCTTAGACGTTCCAGTAGAGTTAGTATTCCACCTGTGTTGTATGGTTTCCATTTAACAAGTGAGGGTGATACCTTTATTAGTGATAACACTCTAGTAAATTTGGATGAACCTAACAGCTACAAGGAAGCCATGGCAGGCCCGGAGTCTGCGAAGTGGAAAAAGGCTATGGACAGCAAGATTTAGTCCATGTATGACAATCAAGTTAGGAACTTGGTTGACAATGTAACAGGTCGTAAGACGGTCGGGTGCAAATGGATCTTCAAGAAGAAGACCGATATGGATGGGAAAGTGCACACGTATAAGGCGCGATTGGCTGCAAAGGGCTTTAGTCAAACTCCTGCAGTTGACTATGATGAGACCTTCTCACCTGTTACGAAGATTAAATCTATAACCCGCTAGCCATTGTTGCATTTCATGACTATGAAATATGGCAAATGGATGTCAAAACCGCTTTCCTTAATGGGAAGTTGGCTGAGGATGTTTACATGAGTTAGCCAGAGGGTTTTGTCGATGCGAAGCACCTAATAGAGTGTGTAAGCTTGAGAAATCCATCTATGGATTGAAACAAGCATCTCACAAATGGAATCTTTTTTTCGATGAGAAAGTCAAGAGTTTGGATTTTCGCGAAGCGAGGATGAATCCTGCGTATATGTCAAAGCTAGTGGGAGTATAGTTATTTTTCTCGTACTGTATGTGCATGACATACTGCTCATAGGGAACGACATCCCAACCTTGCAAGAGGTTAAGTCCTGGCTTGGGAAGTGCTTCGCTGTGAAGGACCTCCGAGAAGCTGCCTATATTCTAGGGATAAGGATATTAAGGAACAGGAGTAAAAGACTAATAGGACTTAGTCAAAGTACTTACTTGGACAAGGTGTTTAAACGTTTTAACATGGAGAATTCCAACAGAGGGGAGTTACCAATCCAAAGCAATACCAAACTGAGCAAGGCTCAGAGTCCAAGAAGAGATGAAAAGATAACGGATATGAGTCAACTACCTTATGCTTCCACAGTTGGCTCAATCATGTATGCTATGACATGTACTCGCCCTGATGTGGCCTTCGCTTTGAGCATGGTCAGCAGATATCAAGGGAACCCTAGTAGAGCTCACTAGACAACAATCAAGAACATTATTAACTACTTACGAAGGACTAAGGACTGGTTCCTTGTCCTCGGTGGGAGTGATGACTTGAGAGTGCGAGGGTATAGTGACGCCAGCTTTCAGACAGACCGAGATAATTTCTGATCTCAGTCAGTCTGGGTGCTTACCCTGAACGTAGGAGCAGTGACTTGGAAAAGTTCCAAGCAGGAGACCGTAGCTGATTCAACATGCGAATCAGAGTACATAGCAGCGAGCGAAGCGTCGAAGGAGGCAATATGGCTAAAGAACTTCATCGGAGACCTTGGAGTTGTACCTTCCATAAAGGAGCCTATTGAGATTTTTTGCGATAACGAAGGTGCAGTCGCCTTGACCAAGGAACCGAGGGATCATGACAGATCCAGGCATATTGACAGGAAATATCATTTCATTAGACATCGGGTAGAAGAGGGACTCCTCGTAGTGAATAGGGTATCGTCAGAAGATAACACAACAGATCCCCTTACGAAGGGACTGAGTAGGGTTATGCACTTGCAGCACGCTAGGAGCATTGGACTGAAGGAAGATATTAGTTTTAGTGATTAGATAGCTTTTAGAAACTTGTAATAGATAAATTGTAATTGACATTTTGATGATTAAATAAAGGTGTTTTATTTATAAGTAATGTTACTGTCTTGTGTCAATTATTTACTATTGTTTCACTTTGCATGTTTTGACTTCCTGAATAATAAGATTATTTAAATTATCCACAGTCGATCATACGTTGGAAGTAGGTATGAATCAAGACTATCATGAATTGGCTTGTAGACTGTCTAAAGCGGTTAGACATAGCAAAGGTTTGCTGCAACGTTCATGAGTGCTTCTGAAATAAGGTTTGAGTATTGGATTAAACCCGCGCTCAAATGAATCACTTCATGGAATTTAATCACGAGTGATTGTGAGACGATAATATCATATAGTCTTCAAACCTAGATATATGAGTTGTTGTTTAGGAGTTGGTTGTGCATTGATAATGTGTAAACGCATCAGTAACTTGATGTTATAAAATGCATTGTTGTGTATGATTCAATGAGTAAATAGTACAAGCATATAAGTCGAAGTTTATCTGTTCCTTTTATCCTAAGAGGGTAAAAGAGATATCTTGGTCCCCTCGATGATTTTGTTTTGACTTATGTGTCGGGCCCGATCAGGACTAAGTTGATTTGTTCAATTAAGTTCTATGTCAGACGAATCAGAGATCGAGAAACAAACTGCTGGACAATAAGTATGACTATGTTCCATGTAATTTTCCACACGATATCTTGAGAACAGAGGACTATACTATCCTTTATCTATAGGACGTGTCAGAGTCGACAACATCTTTTGAGAGCTACGATTGCTAATCGGATTCTGAAGTCGTACTTGCAATTATAGTTATTAGACTTATCCAAGTGGGAGACTGTTGGATTAGGTGTCTAATCCCATAACTATATTTGGTATGTACTTGACCCGATTGTAGCATGGTCCTTTTGGGTTACCTTCACCAAAGCAACTTGACTGGATGAATAACGGAGAAAGAGGATAAAATTGATTTATTAATATATTATGTGAATAATATATTAAAAGAGAAATCATATTATTTAATTAATATTCATCAAGAATTAATTTAGAATTAATTCTGTGGTCAAAAGAGATTAATTACATTAAGGGGACTGATATTATAATTATTGTATAATTGCAAAGTGGGTTGAGGATCCCTAAAGATAGGGGTGGACGAAATCTTATGGATAGCCCATAAGAATTCGTCCAAGGCTAGGATTCTGGAAGGATCTTATGGGATGCTTAGAGCCTAAGCAACCGGATTAGGTCTTTGACTGAAACCCTAACTCCTCACCTATATAAAGACCCTATTGGCTTCATATTTTCAGTTACCAAAAACCCTATGGATTCCTAAGAGCCGAAAATTAGCCTTCCCCTCTCTCTCTTACATTCTCCAATTGTTTTGGTGTTTGTGATCTATTAGAGGCATCGCATTTGAGGTGCTAGGTTCTCAAAAGCTCAAGATCATCAAGCTACAATCAAAGGTAATATCTTAACTCTTCATTAGATGTAGATTTTGATTTTTTTTGTTGTATTCTAGATTAGGGTTTATAAGCTTTGGATGATTATTGCATGTACAATTAGAAAAACTAGATCCAAAAGCTTTAGGGTTTGCATGTACACCATAGGATTGTTGTAATGCTCAAAACCCATCAGTTATTAGATGAAGATTATATGAGTAGTAAAAAACCAAATTGACTTGTGCTTTATGATGTGTGTAAAACGCACTAGCTTTAATCCTACTAACTTAGACACAGAAACAAACACACGAAAGGCAGTGTACATATCGATTAGCAGCTTAGTTCAGGTAAGTAGGGTATCGAACATAGGGAATGGTAAACAATTAAAATTATTACTGATATTATCTAAATAAAACAAGTAAAAAGAAGGGTTTTTCTCTAGTTTTACAAGACTAGAATCTTAAGCAACTACTTAAACTCTTTAACAAAGGACAATTAACAACTAAGGAGAAACAAAAGATAACTAGATTCAATCAATTTAGAGAGACTTCCGTTTAGATTTGATTCACTTATTCCTATGGTTGATTTTATGAGAAGTGCAATGGATTAATTGGCATTGGTTATCGATTAGTGTGATTAGGTTCACGTGTGCTATTACTAATCCTTAGAAAACAAATTAATTTAAGCAGTGATCAAGTGATTAAACTAATAAATTTCCTAGTTTATTGATTCAGGTTAAGTAAGACTTGTAGTTAGCTAATCAAATTACTAATTCAATTAACTTCTTGTTGATGGTTCCTCACACAAGCTCACACATTAACTTACCTATTTTCTAGTTAACCCTAGTTTCACGTTCGCTATTCCTACGCATATAACAATGTTTTCACATAAATCATATGAGATAAACAATTAAGAGATGTTCATGCAGCTTAATATACTTGTAATTAACAGAAAATAGTTGTTGTTAACACATAAGGTTCTTTAACAAGCTTAACAAAACAAAACTCACCAAATTAAATTAATCCAACCATAAAATCAAGCCATATTCATAAAGTCATCTATCCTAAACAGAAGATATGAGTTTTAGCTCATATCTACAGTAAATAACAACATAAATTCCAATTCTAATGATTCAAACATGGTTCGAAACAAATATTAAGAAAAGAAGAATAATTATATTGTAACATCCCAATTTTCGAGTCCAAAAATTTCTTTTAAATTAACTGACTCATAAAAACATTCATAAGAAAATACTTTGAAAACACATCATCTCATAAAACAATGTATCATGTCTGAAAACCCAAGTCATAAAATAATAACATATCAGAGTACAATCCCAGAAAACTCCATGCGGAAATCATGTGTGTGTGTGATGCGCTGCTACACTGCCGACTCCTTCCCCATAGACGAAGAGGTACCTGAAACCAAAACCGAAATCGTAAGCACAAAGCTTAGTGAGTTCCCCCATCATACCACAAACCATACAACATCATCGGTATCTTTCAACCGGTAATCATCGTCGGTATCTTTCAACCGGTAATCATCGTCGGTATCTTTCAACCGGTAATCATTATCGGTATCTTTCAACCGGTAATCATCATCGGTATCTTTCAACCGGTAACTGGGGACTATTCTACCCCCTACCACTAGCATACAACAACAAGATATAAACATACAGTCAGGCATATCCGGGTACTGACCTACCCTTCGGTCCTAAGGACCGCTGTCAGGGAAACTAATCCCTATTATACACGTAACATATCATACAGATAAAACTCGTGACCAAAGCACGTTACCAGACCAAGATAATTATCACAAAGACAATCATCTTCTAAATATCCTTCTGTGGTGGGCCGGCATTGTGGCCTTAGACCCACCCCTACTGGAAGGTAACTCACCTCGTACGAGTAGCTGCTGATAATCCGTGCGGGAAACCTCTGTCTACTGCTACTCCGGAAATCCTCCTGCTACAATCCCCACAAAATACTCAGTCAGAATCTGATATCTACTCTTAGGGTAAAATGACTATTTTACCCCCAACCAAGTCCAAGTCAAAGTCAACTTCCAGTTGACCCGACTCGCCGAATTGAGCCGTCAACTCGTCGAGTCCCTTCCCTTTACTCGTCCTTATCCACGACCCTACTCGTCGAGTTTGGCAACGACTCGATGAGTTCCCCTTCTTTACGCACATCAATGAACCTTCATCCGACTCGCCGAGTCGTATGAACAACTTGTCGAGTTCACCTTCAACTGAAGAACAAGTCCTGACCTTGACTCGTCGAGTTGTATGAACAACTCGTCGAGTTCATCTTCAAACATAAGAAGATTGCCTTGGACTCGCCGAGTCTGTTCTAGCACTCGTCGAGTCCCATGAACTCCAGGTCTAAAACTAAGTCCAATGCGTTGGGTCACTCTTTCTGTCCTGCTACAACCCTTCTAACACCCAACTGAGTTCTTTTGACCCTCAACAGATATGAGACTCAAAGCCCTGGACTCGTCGAGTCCCAAGAACGGACTCGCCGAGTCGATAACATCCACACCCTAAATCCTCGATTTCTGATGTACAACACTTGTCCAAATGATAGATCCAAGCCCCTAAACTCGATCTAGCACGTAAAGTTTTGAACTTTACGTGCATGCATGGGACTTTTGAGCTAAAAAGGCTCTAAAATGGCTCTTATGATGCATGGGGCCTTCCTTGAGTGCAAAAGCAACCCAAATCTGCCTTGTGACCCCTCCCAAGACTTAGATCCGCAGTCTTGACCCCCAACCATGTTTGCAATCATGGTTGGCTACCTCATATGGCTTAAAAAGCCCTAAATCTTCCCCAAAAAGGGATCTAACAAACAAGCAAGCAAGGTACAGACTTTATACCTTTCAAAGACTGCAAATGATGAACCAAACTCGAATCCTTCAGTCTCCTCTTGATCCTTCTATGCTCTTCCTCCTTCCTTGAGGTCAAAACCCACAAAAATCACTCAAAAGCCTTAGATCTTGCACCAAAACACTTAGGGTTTGCTATGGAGGGTTTCTGGGAGCATAAAGGGGCGATGGAGGCTGTATAAGGTTGTTCAAATAGGGTGCAAACCCTCAGATTAGGGTTTGTCCAGCCAGAGCCTACTCGTCGAGTCCGGGACCCGACTCGACGAGTCCATCACTTAAATCCCGCGTCTCATCCCGCTTCTACTCGGCGAGTTGAAGGACCAACTCGCCGAGTAGAAGCGGGATGAGACGCGGGATTTAAGTGATGGACTCGTCGAGTCGGGTCCCGGACTCGACGAGTAGGCTCTGACTGGACAAAACCCTAATCTGAGGGTTTGCACCCTATTTAAACAACCTTATACAGCCTCCATCGCCCCTTTATACAGCCTCCATCGAGTTGAAGGACCAACCTTTAAACAACCTTATACAGTCTCCATCGAGTTGAAGGACCAACTCGCCGAGTCCAAGGCCAAAAATGCAAAATTACTTAATTAAAATACATACCAGGAACCAGGTGCTACAAATCTCCCCCACTTATTTTAGACTTCGTCCTCGAAGTCTGCTGCTCGATCCTAGAATAGCTCTGGGTAATGCTCCATCATCTCATCCACCGGCTCCCAAGTCCATTCCGAGCCCTTCCGGTGCCGCCATTGCACCTTTACCAGTTCGACCCTCTTATTCCTCAGATCCTTTGACTTCCGGTCGAGAATCGCTGCGGGCCACTCGATGTAATTTAGGCTGTCATCGACCTGAATATCCTCTAATGGTACCACTGCCGAGTCGTCCACCGGGCACTTCCGCAACTGGGAGACGTGGAAAGTGTTGTGGATCTGACTGAGTTCGGCTGGCAGATCCAACCTATATGCCACCTTCCCACCCGGGCTATAACCCTGAAGGGTCCAATATACCTGGGACCCAACTTGCCCCGTTTCCTGAATCGGATGACGCCCTTCCATGGCGACACCTTCAGAAGAACCATATCCCCGACCTGAAACTCCAGGTCCGATCAGCGCTTGTCGGCATAACTTTTCTGCCGACTCTGAGCAGTCTGAAGTCTGCTCCGAACCTGCTGAATCCTCTCTGTCGTCTTGAGCACCACTTCAGTGATCCCCATGACCCTCTAGCCAACCTCACCCCAACATATCGGGGTTCTGCACTTCCTTCCGTATAACATCTCGAAGGGAGGACGGTCGATACTCGCATGATAGCTATTATTATACGAGAACTCCGCCAACGGAAGGTAGGTATCCCAGCTACCTCCGAAGTCTAAAACACATGCCCGCAGCATATCCTCTAGCGTCTGGATGGTCCGCTCTCTCTGACCATCCGTCTGCGGATGAAAGGCGGTGCTAAAATGCAGACGAGTACCCAGCTCGTCATGAAACTTCTTCCAAAACCTGGAAGTGAACCGCACATCCCTGTCGGAAATCACTGAAACTGGCACTCCGTGCCGAGCTACTACCTCTCGGATATAGATGTCGGCCAACTTCTCGGCTGAGATACTCTCCTGGATCGGTATGAAATGGGGACTCTTGGTCAACCGATCCACGATTACCCAAATCGAATCCACTCCCCGTGCAGTCTTGGGAAGCTTGGTGATGAAATCCATGGTAATATCTTCCCATTTCCACATGGGAATATCTAACGACTGCATCTTGCCGTGTGGCCTCTGGTGCTCGGCTTTGACCTTCCTGCAGGTCAAGCACCGCTCCACATACCATGCTACATCCCGCTTCATACAGGGCCACCAATAATCAGGACGAAGATCTCTATACATCTTCGTCCCCCCGGGATGGATAGAAAATCTGGATTTGTGTGCCTCCTCCATAAGGATCTGGCGCACGCCTCCATGATAAGGGACCCACACCCTATGGTGAAGAGTCAATAACCCTCGGCTATCATAGTCGAAGGAGGAAACCTGCCCCACAATCCGCTCGCTCTTCTGATGTTCCTCCTTCGTGGCCTCCTGCTGGGCCTCCCGAATCTGCTCCAACAACGGAGTCACCAATGTCATCCTCAGTCAGATATCCCTGATTGGCGCTGCCTTGCGGCTAAGCGCGTCGGCCACCACATTCGCCTTCCCTGGGTGGTAGAGGATCTCACAGTCATAATCCTTTACCACATCAAGCCACCGACGCTACCTCATATTCAGATTTGGCTGGTCCATGAGATACCTCAGGCTCTTGTGGTCCGTGTAAATCGTACAACGAACCCTATAGAGGTAATGACGCTAAATCTTGAGGGCGAACATAACAGCCCCCAGCTCTAAATCATATGTCGGGTAATTCGCCTCGTGAGGCTTCAGCTGCCTCGAAGCGTATGCAATAACATGCCCTCTCTGCGTCAGTACCGCGCCCAAACCTGAGATGGACGCATCACAATATACCACAAAATCCTCCATGCCCTCTGGCAGGGCTAAGATTGGCGCCTTGTACAATCTCTGTCTCAGTGTCTCGAATGCGGCCTGCTGCTCAGGCCCCCAGCGAAAGACCACGACTTTCCTCGTCAGCCTGGTCAGGGGCAAGGCTATCTTGGAGAAGTCCTGAATGAATCTCCGATAGTAGCCTGCCAATCCCAGAAAGCTCCGAATCTCAGATGGAGACCTCGGGACTTCCCACCTCATCACGGCCTCAACCTTGGCCGGGTCCACTGATATCCCGTTCTGGTTGACAAGGTGCCCGAGAAACTGCACCTCGCGCAACCAGAACTCACACTTGGAGAACTTAGCATACAAGCTCTCCCTTCTCAAAGTCTCCAGAACCTCTCGCAGATGCTCCTCATGTTGCTCTCGCGTCTTGGAGTAAACCAAGATATCATCAATAAACAATATCACAGACCGGTCTAACATCGGTCTACACACGCGGTTCATGAGGTCCATGAACGCGGCAGGAGCATTGGTGAGCCCGAAAGGCATCACCACAAACTCATAGTGGCCATAGCGCGTCCGAAACACAGTCTTCTGCACATCCTCCTCTCTGACCCTCATCTGGTGATACCCTGAACGCAGATCAATCTTGGAGAACCAAGATGCTCCCTGCAGCTGGTCAAAGAGGTCATCAATCCTCGGGAGTGGGTAACGGTTCTTCACCGTTACCTTATTCAGCTCCCGATAATCTATACACATCCGATGCGACCCGTCCTTCTTCTTCACAAACAGAATCGGGGCTCCCCAGGGAGAACTACTCGGTCAAATGAATCCCTTGTCTAACAGCTCCTGCAGCTGTGTAGACAACTCCTGCATCTCAGGAGGAGCCAACCGATACGGTGCCTTGGCTATCAGAGCCGCACCAGGGACTAGGTCGATCCTGAACTCCACCTGTCGCTCCGGAGGTATCCCAGGCAACTCCTCGGGGAATACGTCCGCAAACTCTCGTACCAAGGGCACATCACCCACCGTCGCCCTACCCGCCTCCCGGGTATGCATAACATATGCGACATAACCTGTGCAACCCTGCTGGAGGTAGCGCCTAGCTCTCGCTGCTGAACATAAAGCTGGTCCTTGTTGTGGCCTCTCGCCCTGAATCACCAGCTCTCCCCCACTTGGGGTCCTGATCCGCACCAACTGCTGCGCACAGTCAATCACTGCCCCATTGGGGCTTAGCCAATCCATACTGATAATAACCTTGTTCCCCCGCAAAGGTATGGGAACCAGATCTACCAGATAACGCTCCTCAAACAGTCGCAGGACGCAATCTCGGTAGACCTCTGATGCTCGCACTGACTGGTCGTCCGCAATCTCGACCTCTAGAGGGCAATCCAACGTGCCCGACGACTCAGGAAACTTCTTGCTAAGCGCAAGAGAGACAAACGATCGGGTAGCACCCGAATCAAACAATACCTGAACTGGAATACCGTTCACATGGAACGATCCTAAACAGAGCGCATATATAACACATCAACATCACAGCAGCATATCAATAGAGCATAAACAAGAAGTCATACCCGTCACCACATCGAGTGCAGCGCGTGCCTCCTCGGCTGTCAACTGAAATGCCCGGCTCCGCACCACTGGAGCCTCTGTCTTGGCCTTCCGGCCATCTGCAACTCGTGATGTCGCTGAAACCGGCGCCGCTGCTGGCGCTGCTGCTGATGCTGCTGTCAATCTCGGGCAATTGGCCTTTTTGTGGCCCTTCTGATTTTAATGAAAGCAAATCAGGTCTGATATCTGAATCGCAGGAGTAGGGGCAGTGCAATCTTTGCCAAAATGCCCAACTTTGCCACACTTATAGCAGCCTGAACCCGGCCCAGTGCGACAAGCTCCCTCGTGTGACCGACCACATTTCCCACAACGGTCCCGCCCTGACTGTCCTTTCAGCCTACCATCGAATCCCTTGGGCTTCTTCCCCAAAGCCCTCGTCGTCAGCCCCTTCGCTGCCTTCCTCTTCCGGATGTGCTCCAGATCAATCTCCCTCTCCCTAGCCCTGGCAATCATGGAATCCAGGGTAGTAAAAGCTGAGAAACTGACATGCTACCGGATGTCAGCTCGTAGCATGTCATGGTAGCAGGTCCTCTTCATGTCCTCATCACCCGCATACTGGGGCACCAGCAATGCCCTCTCCCGGAACTTGGCGGTGATCTCCGCCACAGTCTCCGTAGTCTGTCTCATGTCCAAGAAATCCCTGGCCAGCTGCTGAAGCTCCACAGCTGGCGCAAACTCAGCCCTGAATCTGGTCACAAAGTCTGACCAGGTCATAGCCTCAACAGCCGAGGCTCCCAGAGAGTCGCCAACCGACTCCTACCAATCTCTGGCTCTGTCCCTCAAACATCCCGCAGCAAAGCGGACCTTCGACCCTTCCGGGCAGAAGCTCGTCAACTGCGTAGACTCAATGTCTGCGATCCATCTCCTGGCAGCGATGGGGTCTTTCACCTCGTGATAATCCGGCGCACCACTCCCACGGAAGTCCTTAAAGGACAGTGTGCGCCTACTCGTCTGGCTAGACGCCGTATCACTCCTGAATGCCCGGAGGCGATCCTCCATCAGCTCAACAATCCCTTCCTTGATCAACCCGAAAATGACCGGGGTCGACTCAAGAATGCCTCTCGTGATCTCAGGCGCGATGAACTCGCGCAGCCCGTCATCAACCTGCTCGGATCCTGCACCCGAGCCTGATCCTGATCCTGATCCGGAACCTCCTGCTCCATGTCGCGTGGTCACCATGCTGAAATTACACGCATAAATGTCAGGATCATACATACTCTCGAGAGGTCTAACACACTCTCCAAGGTTCCCGGTTCTGTCTCATCCTTCCTTGATTCGAGTACGGATCCTCTGCTTCCAGTAGTACGGGCCCATACTACCTTTCACATCTATCCGTACTTTCCTCAAGGACTGTCTCGACTCCACCAGGTCCCTTAACCAATATCCCTTTCCATCCAGTCTCATCCCAGGCTTTCCTGGGGCACTCTCTGACCTACTCTCCGCCTTCAGCTGCACTAGGAGTCCCTACTTCCCTTCCCTAACTAGCTTGCGAGTACTGTTAAATATCCGCTCACTAGTTAGTTAAAGTTAGCCAGGACCCCTTAAGCACAAAGCAAGCAGCATTCGTGTATCGAGTAACCGCATCAGGCATAACCTAATCAGGCTATCCTACTGTTGACTAAACAGCCCTAGCATACAGCTCATACAACAGGCATATAAGGCATCCTCCCTAGACCCTTAGCCCTAACTAGCATGCAATTCTCAGAATCATATATCAGGCACACAAGGCATCCTCCTAGATCCTTAGCCCTAACTAGCATGCAATTCTCAGAATCATATATCAGGCACACAAGGCATCCTCCTAGATCCTTAGTCCTATTCTAGCATGCAGTTTTCTGAATCAAAACCATATAGCATAACATAGCAAGTATGGGTATCTTGGGGAAAACTTACTTGAGCCCGGCCGGTCGCATGCATCACACACTTCGTCTTTCTTAAAATCCTTCCATTTAGATTTTAGAAAACCATTTTTCCTTGTAAAAACCTTTTAGCCCTTCGGTTTGAGTCCAGACACCCCCGAGGGTGTGTCCGAATCCCTCAAACCAGGGCTTTGATACCAACTTGTAACATCCCAATTTTCGAGTCCAAAAATTTCTTTTAAATTAACTGACTCATAAAAACATTCATAAGAAAATACTGTGAAAACACATCATCTCATAAAACAATGTATCATATCTGAAAACCCAAGTCATAAAATAATAACATATCAGAGTACAATCCCAGAAAACTCCATGCGGAAATCATGTGTGTGTGATGCGCTGCTACACTGCCGGCTCCTTCCCCTTAGATGAAGAGGTACCTGAAACCAAAACCGAAATCGTAAGCACAAAGCATAGTGAGTTCCCCCATCATACCACATACCATACAACATCATCGGTATCTTTCAACCGGTAATCATCGTCGGTATCTTTCAACCAGGAATCATCGTCGGTATCTTTCTGTTGGGTTTTGAGCATTCTAACACTCCTATGGTGTACATGCAACCCTATAAACCTTGGATCTATGTTTTCTCTATTATACATGCAAATATTAACTATTCCAAGGTTTCATCCTAACTAACATATTATGAAGCACCTATACTACAGAGTTCTAGTTAGATGACATACCTTTTGATGTAGCTTGATGTCTTCAAGCTTTAAGAGCTTAGCCCCAATAGTGTGGAAGCCTCAAATGGAATCACAAATCACCAAAACACCTTGGAAGAAATTGAGAGAATATATATGCACACTAAAATCGGCCCACTCTTATTTTCACACACTTGTGCCAATTTTGTGAGCCAAGGACCCCTTTATATATTATGGAGGATTAGGGTTACATCCATGTAAACCCTAATACCCATGACCTTTCATTTACATAGGATCCATGGGTTAGAAGCTCCATGGACCATCCATGAAAGCTTAGCCCAACCTAAATGAACTTGTCCCATTCCATATATATAAGAGTCCATATTTAATTAGTTCTTTTTGATCACTTAATTAATTCTTGATCAATACTAATTAAATAATATGATTCCATATTAATATATTAGAACTTATAATATATTAATATTTAAATCATAAATATACTATTCTCAAAAGACTATCCATATAAATTGTGTCGGTGAAGTGCAACCCAAATGGACCATGCCGGGTCGGGTCAAGTACATACCAAATATAGTTATGGACTTAGACATTAATCCAACAGTCTCCCACTTGGATAAGTCTAAAACTATTATTGAGTATGACTTCAAAACCTAACTGGCAATCGTAGCTCTTAAAGCCGATGTCGAACTCTGACCTTGTCAATGACTTGTCCATTAGATAAGGGATCATATATTCCTCCATTCTAGATATCATATGGACTGAGACATGGATTATAATCATTCTCTCTGTCCATTTGTTGTTTCCCGATTTTCGATTTATGATGACTGACTGATTGAACAAATCAAATCAGTCCTGGCTTGGCCAAGCACTCACATGTGTCATCGCTAAATCATCGAGGGGCCCACAAATATCGCTTTTATCCCGAAGGTAAAAGGAATGGATAAACTTCGACTCATATGGCTTGTTCTACTACTTGTTGAATCATACACAAAGGCACATTTTATAACATCGAGTTACCAATGCATTTTCGTGCAATCAATGTATAACCAACTCATAGTAACAACTCATATCTCTAGGTTTTAAGAATATAAGATATTATCGTCTCATGATCACTCGTGATAAAATCCATGAAGTGATTCAAATGAGCGTGGGTTGAATCCAATACTCAGAACTTATGAGCACTCATGAGTGTTGTAGCACCGCTTTGTCCAACATCTTAGACCTCTACAAGCCAACCCATGACAGTCTTGATTAATATCTACTTCCAACATATGACTGACTGTGGATAGTTTGAATAACTTAGTCATTCAGGAATAATGACCTAGTTTATTCTGGAAGTCAAAACATGCAAAATGAAACACAAGAATAAATGAATCAAATATGGTATCAAACCCTATGAATATAAATAGACCACTTTTATTTATCACCATACTGATTACTCATTATTTCATTGTTTCGGTTTTATCAACTTTATACCTGAATTAAAAACACTAATTGTCCCATGCTCCAAGCATGTACACTATGTTTTTCTAAACAATAGCTTTGCCATACACCAAGTATGCACTCTATGTTTGTCTATGATCCTTACTTTGTGAAATAAACCAATTGAACATAATTTCAATGATTCTAATTTCACACTCCCAAATCCTTATCGAAAAATGTGAGAATTTCAAATTCCTATCATTTATCGAAATCTGTTTAGATTTTAAACTTATATGCACTGACCCTCCTGTAATGAATATGTACAAAGTCACAAAGACTTGTCAACAGTCATTATAAGGTATTCCAATGGAGATGAACTCCATGGAAACTAAGTCTCATATTCAAAGTACATTGCTTTGGACATGCTTCTTGCATTAAGTTTTCTAATCTTACACAAATAACTTCCACCTATGGAGACAACTCCATATTATCATTTTGACTATCACTTCTAAACAAGAGATGCCTCTTTTCAGAATATGTCAATATGGTCCTTCCAAAATTAGCACTATACTTCCAACTGTCCCTGAGCAACCAATCTTTGGTAAACCTCAGATTGTCCTCGACAATTGCTTAATCATTTTAGTCATATCCAATTCTAGACCTTTTCCCTTCTTAATGCCTCTGGGCATTTGGAAAAATTTAGAAATGACAAATATTATAGCACATGCAATCGATCCTGTACCCAAAGCAAATGGTACACGATTCATGATGTCTCACATAAAGACATGATTCTAGACCAGTCTTTTGCTACAATATTTTTATTTTCCATGTTTTCAAAATTTGACTATGAAGAGGGATGCCGTAATCATAACTGAATTTTGAGAACGCAATATATAGAATTTCCTTAAGTTGAACCAATCCAACATGAAATTCATATATATATTCTTGACTAAAGATGATTAAGGTCTCAATTTAAGCCTTTAGAACTGAAATGAAGTATATCCTCTCCCTTAATTATAGCAAAACAACTTTTTCAATCCCTGCAGCCTCACGAATTGAAACTTTTGTTTTCTATAATTAACATTGCTAACTTGCAACACTAACAATAATTATCATGCTCCCACTAACATGATGATTATTAGCATAACACTTATGCTCCCACTAGCTTTGACATGTACTCAGAAATCAGCTGGACTTCTAGAAATCAATACTTTATTGACTTTCTTACCAAAGTTCAGATTTCTGATACGAGATGCTTTGATAAAGCTTTATCAAAATCATACACCTTTCCTTAGATGGCATGCATGTGTGTCTAAACAATTTCAGAACTATGAAAAGGGATGTCGTAATCATAGTCTCAATTGTTTAGACCTTTTGCCATCTGCATCAAATCTACTTGGTGGAAGTGTTTCCTCACCATCATTTTCATGAATCGGAGAGAAACCTTATGACCCTTAGATTTTATGGTGTATGTGTTCTTATCCATGTGAATCGTCAAAACCATAGTCACAAGACAAGGATAATGACAAATCCAAACTCATATGGACTGAACTTATGCAATCTTAACTTCTTGCCACCTGGCAGTATAGGGCCTGCCATTGCTTCCAAGTTGTTATGCAACCAATTGAGAATTTTCAGAACTCCTATGCAAAGCCAACTTTAACTGGAATGGGCACAGAATATGTCAACACGATAGGTTATAAACCTCAAGTCGTGTGCTAGTGAAGAACCTCAGGTTTTATTCTTGATTAGTTCTTGAAATTCTTTTTAGGATCTTTAAGACTCCCACTATCCTCTTGACATATAAGACTATCTTGCCAAATATTCAAGAGATAGTGCGGATTCTTTATCAAGACAAACACTTCACACAATTGGCCTTAGTTGGTCTTTGTTTTATCCAAAACATCACAACTTACCAATTTCAAATGTACAAGAGTAGGACACTTTTACTCTTACATTTGACAAGTGTTTTAAACCTTTCTTTAAGATATGTCACTCAAGTTACAATCTTGGAGTATGACTCTAAGAATTGTTTTGGAACGAAGTATGACTCATCTTCCTGATCTAACCGTTTCAACAATTCATGACTCCTCTTCTTAGTCATAAGAATGCACTAAGATGACCTTTAGAGGACTAATTGTGATATGATTTCTAAATCATTAAGATGATCACAAACATGATACTAAAGTACTCTCCCATCTTTTCAGATTTGAGAAACTTTTATCTTTCTGCCTAATTTGATTCTTCCCATTCGTTCTGCCATACATTGAGACTTTTCCAATGTTTCAGAATTATACTTAAACTTGTAAGTATAACCATATTTACTAAACTTTAGTAAATCAAATAGTCTTAACGAGCTTTGTGGTGGACATGACCAGTGCACAAGAATGTGTACTCGATCCCTTTAGTCCTTCACTTGACTCACACATCCATGCGAACAAGTAATTAGTCTTGATTTTCCAATGCTTGGAAGTTCTCATTCATCATACTATTCAACTTGCATGATTCCAAGTTTCGGTCCAATTGAAACTTGGGCGATGAGGAACTTTCCTGATTTGGTAAATTTAGACACTACCACAAATGAAAGAATCAAATCCATTTTCCAATATTGCTGTCAGTGGAATCATATAAGCAACAATTTTCCACAAATACCATTGTAAGGATACTTCAAATAAACAAAATTAAACAATTTTCTTTTATTTTAAAACTTTGCGGAAAAACTTATCCTTACAATCCACATGGAAAATTGTTGTTATCTATTCCTTAGCAATATATCATAACTTCTTAAGCAACTGCTCAAAATTCTGATGCGATCGAAATCCACCTTCACGATCAGAATCAGCATATACTTCCTTTAAGATTTCTCTCTATTCTTTGATTCTTAAAACATCAACATGTGACCCAGTCACATCATGTAATGAGGATCTCAGAATAGAACTTAACAGAGTTAGATAATGGGCTCTACCTGATGTATAGTCAAACTTATTGACTTTAACCTCCTTAGGTAAATTTGGCAGCTTTGCAATCAACACCCCTTCCAAAATAAACATATGGACCCTTTGGTAATGGGACTATCTCAGACTTAGCCTTTCTCTTTACCATTTGGTCAACCGGGTTGACTATGGCCAATCCCTTTCCATTAGGAAGAGAATGCTTTTTCTGGATTTCCAGTGTCACCATTGTCACTGTCCATAAAGTTTTTGGGAAGTTGATCTTCTAATCAAATTTGCTTTACTATCGTTCCAAATCATTGTTGATTCAGCAGCACCAAGCAAATAGATATGATCATTAAGGTTCATGTCATAGTCTGTTTCATAGTAGTCCCAAAGGAACTCACTATGTGACTTAGAAAGTGATTGAACATCCAACTTTCTCAAGACTTTGACACCCAACTCTCCCGGCTTGTCAATATGTGACTTCATCTCTAAGATGTGATCACACATAGACCTTGCTTGCCATTAGGGCTTGAGTGACCTTGAACTTGTGGGTTAGGGAGAATAATTGGAGGAGGTGGAGGAAGAGAAGTATGACTTCCATGAGCTAAACTCGGGAAGTCATATTCATTAGGAAAGCTTGGTTTGGGAAGATCATTGTTGTCTAAACCAGACATCAACAATGGGAGAAATTCACGTAAAGTTGATTTAAGTCCTTAATATAACACCCAATATGATATATTAAGGCTAGGACCCAACAAACTATTTTATAACTTGGAAGAGGGATGCCGTAATCCAAGCTATAAAATATTTGAAGGTAGGTGAATGACGATTCACCAATTTCCACCAAGATAAACGAAATGTATTATTAGGTTTTAATTGGTTTTGAAACTCCTAGATTCTTTTGAGATTCATTGAACTTTTCAATGGCATGTTTCAATCTCGAGTGTGCCCTTCAGGTTTTGTGACTGGGATGCCGAGGATCACAAAACAAGGTGTGAAGTAACCATGCAAATATACTTGGTACCCTTAATATTTACCCCTCAATCGATGTGCCGGTTAACCACACACGCTCCAACGATACTATGATAAACATTAAGTTACCCTTTGCCTACCTTGTTAAGTCCAGGTTAGTGTGCCGGTTAACCACACACGCTCCACTAACAGCTTAAACAAAGTGCAAAGTGTAATTTCATGGATTAGCACCTTATTCACATTTTCCTAAGTAACTAAGATTGGGAATTTATAAGTGTTTAGTTACTTAGTATTTATCATTATACTTATAATGAAGGGAGAATTATAGTCCTTGTCCTACCTGTTCGGCTAACGACCCTCCACCGGTCAAGGAAGCGGTGAGTGAGAGTGGACACCCATTAAACTGCCATTTTATAGGCAGTAACCTTATACCCCCCTTATAGACCGGCTTCGTGAATGAGGCCTACTAATGGTAAGACGACTTGCTCTTATACATATAATATATTAAACTTTTAATATTATAATAGTATAAGGGTGTATTTTAGACATTTAAAATACTTGGTGGTTTAATCTATTAATTAAACTAGACTTTTAATTTAATTAAACTCAAACCATATATTTATGGATTAATAATACTCTTTTAATTAAACGTTTTAATTAACTATTAATAAAGTCCATAAGAGTTAATTTGAACTATTCAAAAAAACATCATAATTCCAATTATTAAACTCAAAATTAAAACCATTTAATTAATTGTTTAAGCTATGAACCCAAGAGTTTTAGAATTCAATTCTTTTTTTCATAAAAAACTTTTCTCAAATTCCAAAACTTGAGGGCAAGTTTTGTAATTCTTGAAAACCTTTGGATTCCATAACTTATGGAATTAATGGTGTTTTATGATGAAACTTTCCATGTTCCATAACTTAAGAACAAGTTATGGAATTCTTTAAAACATTAACACCAAATTTTGTAACTCCATAAAAACTTTGAATCAAAATTTTTTTTTTTTTAAAAAAAAAAACTTTCATATCCATAACTTATGGAAGTTTCAAAAACCCTTAAGATCACAACTTTAAAAAAAACTTTTGAGCTCCAAAATTTTATGACAAAATTTGTAACTCCTTAAAACATTTAGATCAAACTTTTTAAACTAATAAAATAATCATGTCATTTTATCTTTTACTAAATTTGACCTAATTCAACTCATATAACAAATGATTCAAATTTTACGAATAATTCGTTTTTCACAAAACAAGTAATTATCTTAAAATTTGACAAACGTCATGTTTTTTTTTCCTTTTTTTTTCAACTTGAAAATAAAACATTTGCATCAATATAACAGAAAACAACTCATGTCTCTGATACCACTGTTGGGTTTTGAGCATTCAAACACTCCTATGGTGTACATGCAACCCTATAAACCTTGGATCTATGTTTTCTCTATTATACATGCAAATATTAACTATTCCAAGGTTTCATCCTAACTAGCATATTATGAAGCACCTATACTACAAAGTTCTAGTTAGATGACATACCTTTTGATGTAGCTTGATGTCTTCAAGCTTTAAGAGCTTAGCCCCAATAGTGTGGAAGCCTCAAATGGAATCACAAATCACCAAAACACCTTGGAAGAACTTGAGAGAATATGTATGCACACTAAAATCGGCCCACTCTTATTTTCACACACTTGTGCCAATTTTGTGAGCCAAGGACCCCTTTATATATTATGGAGGATTAGGGTTACATCCATGTAAACCCTAATACCCATGACCTTTCATTTACATAGGATCCATGGGTTAAAAGCTCCATGGACCATCCATGAAAGCTTAGCCCAACCTAAATGAACTTGGCCCATTCCATATATATAAGAGTCCATATTTAATTAGTTCTTTTTGATCACTTAATTAATTCTTGATCAATACTAATTAAATAATATGATTCCATATTAATATATTAGAACTTATAATATATTAATATTTAAATCATAAATATACTATTCTCAAAAGACTATCCATATAAATTGTGCCGGTGAAGTGCAACCCAAATGGACCATGCCGGGTCGGGTCAAGTACATACCAAATATAGTTATGGACTTAGACATTAATCCAACACTTTCAACCGGTAATCATCATCGGTATCTTTCAACCGGTAACTGGGGACTATTCCACCCCTACCACTAGCATACAACAACAAGATATAAACATACAGTCATGCATATCCGGGTACTGACCTACCCTTCGGTCCTAAGGACCACTGTTAGGGAAACTAATCCCTATTATACACATAACATATCATACAGATAAAACTCGTGACCAAAGCACATAACCAGACCAAGATAATTATCACAAAGACAATCATCTTCTAAATATCCCTCTGTGGTGGGCCGACATCGTGGCCTTAGACCCACCCCTACTGGAAGGTAACTCACCTCGTACGAGTAGCTGCTGATAATCCGTGCGGGAAACCTCTATCTGCTGCTGCTCCGAAAATCCTCCGGCTACAATCCCCACAAAATACTCAGTCAGAATCTGATATCTACTCTTAGGGTAAAATGACTATTTTACCCCCAACCAAGTCCAAGTCAAAGTCAACTTCCAGTTGACCCGACTCGCCAAGTTGAGCCGTCAACTCGTCGAGTTCCTTCCCTTTACTCGTCCTTATCCACGACCCGACTCGTCGAGTTTGGCAACGACTCGACGAGTTCCCCTTCTTTACGCACATCAATGAACCTTCATCCGACTCGTCGAGTCGTATGAACAACTCGTCGAGTTCACCTTCAACTGAAGAACAAGTCCTGACCTTGACTCGCCGAGTTGTATGAACAACTCGTCGAGTTCATCTTCAAACATAAGAAGATTGCCTTGGACTCGCCGAGTCTGTTCTAGCACTCGTCGAGTCCCATGAACTCCAGGTCTAAAACTAAGTCCAATGCGTTGGGTCACTCTTTCTGTCCTGCTACAACCCTTCTAACACCCAACTGAGTTCTTTTGACCCTCAACAGATATGGGACTCAAAGCCCTGGACTTGTCGAGTCCCACGAACGGACTCGCCGAGTCGATAACATCCACACCCTAAATCCTCGATTTCTGATGTACAACACTTGTCCAAATGATATATCCAAGCCCCTAAGCTCGATCTAGCACGTAAAGTTTCGAACTTTACGTGCATGCATGGGACTTTTGAGCTAAAAAGGCTCTAAAATGGCTCTTATGATGCATGGGGCCTTCCTTGAGTGCAAAAGCAACCCAAATCTGCCTTGTGACCCCTCCCAAGACTTAGATACAAAGTCTTGACCCCCAACCATGTTTGCAATCATGGTTGGCTACCTCATATGGCTTAAAAAGCCCTAAATCTTCCCCAAAAAGGGATCTAACAAACAAGCAAGCAAGGTACAGACTTTATACCTTTCAAAGACTGCAAATGATGAACCAAACTCGAATCCTTCAGTCCCCTCTTGATCCTTCTATGCTCTTCCTCCTTCCTTGAGGTCAAAACCCACAAAAATCACTCAAAAGCCTTAGATCTTGCACCAAAACACTTAGGGTTTGCTATGGAGGGTTTCTGGGAGCATAAAGGGGCGATGGAGGTTGTATAAGGTTGTTTAAATAGGGTGCAAACCCTCAAATTAGGGTTTTGTCCAGTCAGAGCCTACTCGTCGTGTCCGGGACCCGACTCGACGAGTCCATCACTTAAATCCCGCGTCTCATCCCGCTTCTACTCGGCGAGTTGGTCCTTCAACTCTCCGAGTCCAAGGCCAAAAATGCAAAATTACTTAATTAAAATACATACCAGGAACCAGGTGCTACATATATGCCTTTGATCTCTTCTAAATTGCTTCTTAGGTTGAATTCTCGAAAACTAGAGCTCCAAGAACCCTTATGGCCTTCAAAAATCGTCCAAGGCTTCCCCCATTAGTTAGGGTTCGAATGAGAAGCGTTTCTATATATATATTCTGAAAAAAGGGGCGACTCGGCGAGTCCAGTGACCGACTCGACGAGTCCAGTGACCGACTCGACGAGTCCATCACTTAAAATCTGTGGACGACAAGTCAGCGTCAAGAATCGCGAAACTTCTGACCAACTCGTCGAGTTGATGGCCAACTCTTCGAGTCCATTTGGAATCAACATTTTCTCAAAACACGAAAGTCGTCCGAAATTGTGTCTAGTTTTCAGAACATTTTTGAATCTCGTTAATCGGAGTTACGGTTCATAAGATATGGCCAAAACACGGACGGGGGATCAAGCTGTCCAGCAACATCCTTCTTTCTTCAAAATCCAAGATCCAAGCTTCCAATTGCTAAATCCCCTTCCTTTTGCTTCCGAGCTCATCTTTTAGGCTACAAATACATTTTAAACATATTTAAGTACCTTTTGTTCATAATTTGCAATAAAATAGTCAAAAAGTATTAAGATTTAACACAAAATATATGACTAATTATGCTCATATCACTTTACCTGGTGTGATTAATTCTTATCACAATCATCTTCTTAACCTATATACGTCTTTTTTGGTCTTTTCGCCATATTTCTTTTGCAATTGGCTAAAAACAGCAGTTTTATGGTTTTATTTGTGAATTAACATGCAATATGCATACAACAGAGCTTACACACATTGCGAGATGTAACTTTTGCTTGCTATTTTTTTGTTCAAATGTGAAAGATTGTTGTTATTTCTGATTTGAGAATGTGAGATTAGAACTAATGCTAAGTTGATAAGTCATTTGCTTCTTACCTTTATGATGAATCTTAGTTCAATTCTATTTTATGGTTTTCTTTATGAACTAATATGTAATATGTATACAACAGAGCTTACATCATTGTGAGATGTAATTTTTGCTTGCTATTTTTTCTGTTTGATTACAGCTTGTTAGTTCAAATGATAATTGTGAAACAGATGTGTTTTTTAAAGATGAAAAGAATGAAAATCTTGGAATTAAAGGAGCCAACAAGATCGGCGCTGGTGTAGTGACTCTAATTCGATGGATCTAATATGTTAATTTGTGTAATTGTCGGTGTAATGTGCTCATTTAATCAGTTAAATGTGTTAATTTTTATTTTTATTTCTTACATTAATCCATACAAATTGTGAATTATAAGTTAGTATACAATGTACAATGTTGCAGGTAGTTTTGTGGTGATGAACGATAGTGGGGGAGAAGAGGTTGTTAAGTCTTGAAGAAAAGTGGCTTGTGTTGTTTTTCAGGTTATTTTCCATGAACAAGTTAGAGCATTACAAAAGTCTCCAAAATGATTAGTTTGTTTATTAATGATATCAAAGTCTTCAATAAAAGAATACTTATTTGCAATTTGTTTTATTAATGCAGGCCATAAATCCTTAAATCAACCATAGTGGAGAAAAACACTTTAACTACACAGGAAAATGATGTGAGGAACTAGAGTCTAGTGAAGATGATTGGTTGCCTCAATTAGAAGCCAACGCAAACAGAAGACTTATAGAATTTAAGGGAAAGACTGTTGATTTCTTTTATATGCTCTTATTTGGTGTCACTGTTTTCACCTGATAATTAATCGTAACAACTTGCAATAAAGAAGAGGTGAGAAGGCAAAAAAAGAGGTTGACATAGGTTATGATGATCGCTAAGATGCTGTTTGTTTTTTCTGAGGCAAAATGTCTGCAGTCTGCGGACCATATTTGTAGACCTCTGCAGTAGAAGAGGTGGACCAAACGTTTGTAGTCTAAAAAAAGAAGACTGTTTGTTTTTTTAACATCTGCGGGCTACTAAAATAAACTGAAATCTGAATAAACTGATTTTTTTAAACGTCAAAGTGATTTTTTAAATATTTTTATGACTTTGTTATAAATAATTAACAAATCTATATCAAGGTTTATGTATTATTGTATAAAAAATAAAAATTGTATGAAATAACATATATATTTGATAAAAATCAACAATTTTGGTTGCAAAGTTATAACTAAACATTATAATTAGGAATCAAAGAATTTGATACATAAATGCATGGAAATAAACTTCGATTTTTTCAATTAAATTCATTAAAAACGTACCATAAATATTTTCTCGAGAAATTGACGCTATTGTATTAAATAATGTTTTATAAAATTTGGCACAAAAAATATAAGAATATATTATGATTTTTTTTCATATTTATATAAAAAAATTTCAATGACTATTATTGTAATAAATCTTTATTTATAAATTTGTCAAAAATATCATGTTTGTGTCGTTGAACGTTTTTTAAGTATTGTAATTTTTTTCAAATTGTTTATCATTAATAAAGTTGGAATAAATCTAAATTTAAAAAAAAAATTTAAAAAGTAAAGATATATGTGTTTTTTTAAGCTAGAAGATGTCTGAAGATGTTAGAAGACTCTGGTCCACATCAGCGCCAAGAGGAGGGCGCACGGACATTTTTAGGTCTGCAATCTTCAAAAAAACAAACAGTCTGCGAATGTTAATGTCTGCGGGTGGTCTGCGTGGCGCAGGCAGGGTATTATTGTCCATTTAGTTATTTGTTTCAATTTTAATGATTTTAAATTGTAAAAATGGATTATTAAATGATAAAAACTATTTAAAATATAGATTCAGACAAATCTAATATTTTAAAACATTAAGAATGACGAATATGATATTTAAAATTTAGGTCGGACAAATACAATATTTAGACCTTATTATACGAAATTCTTCGTAAATTAATAAGCACTTTTTAATATATTTTAATCTTAATCTTAATAAACTAATAAACAATTTGGATATACAATCCGACAACATCCAATAAATTCGAATCTAACCCGATCTCAAAGTATAATTGATGGAGCAAAACTTAATCGGTACGTGTTTTTGACTTATAAATAAAAACCACTTCATGCAAATTTAATTTTATGATTCTCTTTATAATTTTTCTAAATATATAAAGTTTTTTGCATGCAATTTTTAAAGATCATTACATTATATATAATCAAAAAACAAAACCATAGACTCTACTTTTGTTATTGCGATATTTTCAAATGAATTATGGTCGTTCACTCGTTTGAATGAACCACATTCTTATATTGAAGCCATACAATAACAATCAAGAAATAACAGCAAGAAGATGAAAACCTTCTATAAAATCCAACACTGTGCCTTCAAAATCTAACAAGAATCATGAAAATGGTTCATGAAGTGGAACCCACTTTACTATGTACATTTACATGCTCAGGATCTCTAAAACGAGGATCGAGATTCAAGGATGCATTACCAACACTGGTCCGTCTCCCATCTCCGGCTCATACAGCTGCCGGAAGATCTCATCTGCACCAGACTCCGATCATAAGCCGCTCGTTTTACCGGATCTGAAAGAGTAACATAAGCCGAATGCACTTTCATGAACTCATCTGCCGACGAGTCACAACTTCCGACATCAGGATGCAAAACTCTCGCTAATCTCCGGTACGCTGCTTTCACCTCTCCACTATCAGCTCCGATTTGAACCCCCAGCAGCTCATATAGCGAGGATGGACTACCATTACCGGAAGAGCTACTTGTCTCCGTCGCCGTTGAAGTCCTCTCTGCTGTGGCGTAAGCAGCTGAAATTCGAGCTCTTGTGAATCTGATAGAGGTTGAAGTGGTTTTTGAAGGTGGGTGTGAGTTGACGTGGAGATTAGGGAAAGTAAAGAGGGAAGATGAAGCTGAAATCGCCATTGATGTGAAGAAAATGATGAGAGATTTTGAATATCTTTTGACGAATGGGGAATTTGGGATGGTGATTTATAAGCCGAGGTTGAGGATGAAGACGTGGCGATGAGTTGGAAACGAGGATGGATGTTATCCAAATAGTACAGTGTTGTTATCTGTTCGAATAATAATAAAAGACACAACAGTTGAAAGTGAGTCAGCAACTAATCGGCGCCAAGCTTATGGCTCCGGAGATCTTGGGATTCCGCGGACCACGTTAATTGACTCGTGTCACGCGTATTTACTTAAGCACTAGTTTTAGAAGCTTTAATTATAGAAAATTATTATTATGTTTCAATATATTATTAGCACGAGTTTATACATCACTTATTTATTTACTTTGATATCAAACAAATCCTTCATAATAATTAAAATAACAAATCTTTTTTTAAAACTAAAAGCATATATAATGAATAAAACTAGCAAGGTAAGCAAGAAGTTAGGAGATAAAAAAACAAAAAAGACACAAACAAATTAAAGAGAGACAAGGATCACTACAAGAAAATTTTGATTTAGCTACGAAAAAATTATGTAGCTAAAAGCTAAAATTCTGTAGCTAAACCTGAATAACTACAAAAGTTGCTACGGAATTTGTCAATGAGATTTCGTAGATATATTTCTTATAGCAAACTGTTTAGCTACAAAATTATAGTTCCATTGCAGTTTTGCTACGGCGTTTATTTCGTAGCTATTTAACTACACCACACTTCCATAACAATTCCGTAACAATGAGGTGCGTAGCAAATTCCGTAGTCATTTGTTCCGTAACAAATTTCGTAGCCATTTGTTCCGTAACAAATTCCATAGCCGTTTGTTCCGTAGCAAATTTCGTAGCCATTTGTTCAGTAGCAAATTCCGTAGCTAATTTTTCAATAACAAATTTCATAGCTATTTGTTATGTTTCAAATTTCATAGCCAATTGTTTCATAGCAAAAATAGGTTCCAAAGTAAATTCATAATGATAAAAATATTCAACAAAATCTAATTTTCATTTATAATATTCATTGAAATATATAAAAATCCAATAAATATAATTTTAATAGTTACATAGATTTTTATAGATATATTACATAACTGAAAATCCTTTTACATGGTTCCCTAATCATCAAAACTAAATATTCATTACAAATATTGTCACGCTGTTCAGACTCGAACCATCACAAACACACAAACAGCAGCCACAAATGTTCAACAAAAATGGCACAACCTACAAAATCAAATTTATAAACAACTTGATTAACATTAAAATCTATTGTATGAAATCCCATTATATCTCTAGTTTTTGACCAACTATAGATTTAAAATTTTGGAAATTAACAAAAAAAACAATCCAACTCTTCAATTTGATACACTATTACCATATACACAAGAAACAAAATGAATCACCTTTTAAGCACCATCAGATCCAACGTTAGCATGTTGCCAAAAGGATTTGAAATAAAGTTAAAACAAAATGACAATACAATGATCCTAGACACCTAGATATTAACTTGTTTTTATAAAACAAAACTTGATTATCTATTATAAAAGGTAATCTAGTAATTAAAGATTTAGATGTTTAAGTTTTTGTGTGCTTTCTTATCTGCAGTATAATCACAGCTGATTGCAAAACAACCAAATTTGCATACTGAAATTTTTTAATGGTAGCGGCAGGAGTTGTTTATGATCTTATTATTGATATTGCTACCTAATTCCAAAAAACCAATATATTAAAAATTATTAAATTGAATATTATATTTGGACTTTGTTTTCTTTAATTTTTACCATCAACTGACGGGATTGTATGGTAATGAGTGATTACCTGTTAAGCTGTATAGAGATTTTTCTAGCTCCCAACAAGCCATGATTACATCCATTACATGGACACGAACATGGATACAAAATAGTGTGCCTACAGATGGAAAAAATGAACGGTTAAACATATGTAAAAAACAATAAAAGATGAGATCAAAGATTCTTGAAATGAAGTTATAAACAAAAGATTTTGAAAAGGTAAGAAAAATATGCATTTCCCCTATTCTTAGTGGCAAAAGCTTTGGAATAAGAGTACCCTTGACATTTGGGGGCCAATTTGGCCCATAAAGTAAAGAAAAAAGTTTGAGGACATATGTAATGTTAATCCTTAAAGCAACTTAACCCTTTTACCCCTCAAAAACTTTACCCTTTCAGAAGAACTAATGATTATATCTTGTGAGATAATAACTATTCAAGAGGAAAAATGTAAAGAATATTGTAATGGTATGAATGATCCATTTATCGCATCATACAAGCTACAATGTCTCATATAAAGATAATAACAACACATCAAAATGAACATAAAACATGATGGAACATGAAATCATAATGATTTATGGATGATTAAGAGACTTCAAGATTGAAATTATATGTGAAAAAAATCTAGATGTGAAGTGTAATTCTTTAAAAATGTTTAAAGCCCAAGTTGTTGTCATAGTGTTTACTGGAACATCCCTAATAGAAATAGACCATAATGGAAACAGATTATGAAAACACTCTGTCAGAACTTTATTATTATTAATTATACTGAAATATAATTCAAAGTAAATAAGAAACAAGTTTTTTACCTTTGGGGTTCTTCCAATCAATCTTTGATATATGAAGGGAAGATTTCTAACAATCACAATCGGCCACTTTCCAATAAATCGTCCTCATTAAATATATGTCGCTGAGCTTCCTATGTTGCAAGGGTAGTTTCGTCCCAAAATACAGACCTATATGTAAGTGTGATATCATTAGAATTAAGTACTCATAAATTAATTCAAATTATGCATATTAATATGCAGAGTGCAGACCTTTTCAAGTGAGACATCTTACATCCCAATCGGCTGATAAAGATCATCCCACCACCAAATGTGCAAGTAGAAACTATACTTTTTCATGTTTTCATGAAAGTTTTGTCTTCATTTGATGTTGTTAATCCATATGTTGAAGTTATTCAGGAGGTAGAATCTTTAAGCAACCTGATACCATATGTGAAAGTTTGTCATAAAGTGAATAGAAATGTCCTTCCAATCTGTTGCAAAGCTGAATAAAAAGAAGGCATACAAAATCCTAATTACAATTTGTTCCCAAACCCTAACTCTATTCTTTCATTGCTAATTAATCATACCTAGTAATAGTATGCCGTATCATCATATTCATATCATCTTTTCTAGCTTGTCAATACTGTACTTCTTCTGTCTTTTTTTTAATTCATGTGTTGAATATTGCCCATCATATTCATATTATCAATATGAAAATGATATACTCCAGATTCATGGAGTTTGGGAGGGGCATATATGTTCATATTCATCTTAATACTCTAGTCAGAATAACGTTACAACCATTAACTTTGAGGTCATAGTTTAGTAAACATGAACTAAAGAGTTTCACAATTTAATCATTGATTTTTACCATGGATTGTTCGTATCACTAATCTAGAAAAAATTCCAGCCTTTTACCAATCCAACCAAAGCGAGAAACAACTTGTCATCTAATTAAATCAATCAAACCTTGCTCAAGGAACAAGACCTACGTGCGTATAATCCTAATAAATGCAATTCAAACGCTAGAAGATATTATGAGTGACTTACATGGAGAATCTAGATGATTTAAGTTCCCTCCGATTTCTTAGCCGGGATGCTACTACATTAGGTTTTTTTCATGAATACCAAGTCCCGATTTGATCGTACTCGATCTTCAGCAAAATTCCAAAGCCTCGAAAAGAAGAAGTAGCACTGCCGCATCAATAAGCAAAATCGGCCACCATCGCGTTAGATGCTAACTCACTTTCCCTCGGAACTCCAACTTTCTTGCTTTCTTCGTGGTCGGGACCGCATCTTGATGCCGAATTCATCGGGAAGGTCGTGCGTCACCGAATCGGTACACTGTTGTTGAACAATTTTGCCTAATTACACCGTCGGAGATCTGTGTAATGTCGATAGTAGTCGACGACATCAGAACTCTGTTGAAACTATGGGTGATTTTAATCTAGCCGTCTAACTTGGTGAACCGTGAACAGATTTGGATCGAACAAAAAGGAAAACATGCACTTATATCCCTCGTCCTTTTGAAATTTGCAAAGCATATCCCTATTAAAAATAATACTGTATCTAACAAAATAATGATAATAAGAATAAAGAAAAAACTTGTAAGAATACGTAAAGAGATTTATTAATTAAATTAAATTAAAATCATAACACAATTAAAATCAATAATATATTTTTGTTGGTAAAATATTTTTCGGTTCTTTACTACGGAAGCATATTCCATAGCTAGTTAACTACGGAATATTCCGTAGCCACATAGCTACGGATTTAAATTTTGTAGCTATTTTGCAAATTCAAAAACAACTTAGATAAACAAATAACAACAGTTAACCTTTCCGTTACAAGTTTCGTGTAGATTAGCTATAGATTTTTATTGTGTAACAAATTTTCGTCACAAAATAGCTACGTATTTCTATTGTGTAGCCAACTAGCTATGAATTTTTATTTCGTCACTGATTTTTGTAGCCCACTAACTACGAAAATGGATTATGTAATAAGTTCTGTAGCAAACTAGCTACAACCAACAACCTTGTAGTATATTCTGTAGTAAAATAGCTACAAATTTTTATTTTGTGGCAACAATTTGAGATTTAGCTACGGAAATGCAACTCCGTAGCCATTTCCGTAGAAAAATAGCTACGTCCAACCATTCTGTAGCATATTTTGTAGTATAATATCTACAAATTTTGATTGCATAGCAACTTTTTGTAGTTATTCTTAATTTAGCTACGGAATGTAACTCCGTAGCCATTTTCATAGCAAGTAGCTACGAAAAACCATTTTGTAGCACAATCCGTAATAGAATAGCTACAAATTTCGATTCCGTAACAACTTTCCGTAGCTATTTAGGATTTTTCTTGTAGTGGATCAAAATGTACACTCGGAACAATCAAGCACTCCGTTATTTTTCCACTCATTTTATCTCAAATTATAATGAAGTGGAATATAATTATGTATTGAGATCATGTGATGTACACCTATTTATACAAGGAATACAACTGAAAGTAGAGATAAACACTCCTATAACTATGCTAAGGCTATGATGACTATTGACTACAAGACTTTGTCAATTTAACATGTGTTTACACGTTGATTGTTGGATTAGGTGTCTAAGCCCATAACTATAATTGGTATGTACTTGAATTGATAGCAGCACAGTCCTTTTGGGTTGCCCTCAACCTAGCAACTGGACAAGGAAATTATGAAAGGAGAGATATTAATTTATAAGATTAATAAATTAATATATATATATATAAATGATTTATTAATATGTTATTGGATTAATATATTAATTAGAAATCATTATGTTTAATTAATTGTTAGCCAGAAATTAATCAGAATTGATTTTGGGGTTAAAAGAATTAATTATAAGGTGCAGAGACTAGTTTGCAATTATCTAATAGTTGAGTGGAAGGCTCTAGAACCCCCTTGGAAGAGGGTGGACGAAATCTTTAGGGGAAACCCTAATAATTTCGTCCATAGGGGCTTGGATAAGGCCCTTGGATTTGCTTAGGCCCTAAGCAAAGGATAACTAGGGTTTCCCTTAAACCCTAGATCCCTCAGCTATATAAGGAGCCTCCTGGTTCATGTTTTTGGTCACTCTTTCTTTTGAAGAAACCCTAAGGCCGAGATTTTGCATACTCCCTCTCCCCTCTCTCTTCTACTTTCCTTCTTGCTAGTTTGGGTGTGATTCCATTAGAGGCATTACACTTGTGGTGCTAAAGCTTCCAAGAAGATCAAGATCAAGATCAAGGGAATATCAATTGTTTGCTATAACAATTGAAAGGTATGTAAACCCTAAACCCTAGTTTGTTAATTTCGAAATTAGCCTCTCTTCTCTAGGGTTCTTGTTTTGAAATTCAAAGTTGTATGTTCAATAGTTAAAACATAGATCCAAAGTAGGTTGCATGTGAACTTAGGAATTGTTTTCTAGTTTATTTATTGTACCGAAAACCCAATATTGATAAGCTGCTAATACCCTCCAATAAGCTCAAGGGAGGGACGGGCTTCAAGCATGGAACGAAGCAAGAGAATACAACTTTTTGCCAATTGTTTGGTAGAGATATCTGCTAGTTGCTCAACAGAGGAGATGTAGCAGATCTTCAGTTGTCCAGATTCCACTTGCTCTCGAATGAAATGAAAATCTAGAGCGATATACTTAGAGCATGTACTAATCACCAGGTTTTTGCTCATAAATATAGCTCCAACATTAGCACACAAAATGAGAGGAGGATTGTTGATTGGGGTTTGAAGATGAGCAATCAATTGCTTAATCCACATAAGTTCTGTTGTTGTGTAAGATAAGGAGTGATATTCAACTTTTGTGCTTGAACGAGTCACAACTTTTTTTTTGCACGAGGTTCAACTGATGAGATTTGATCCATGAAACACATCATAGCCATATTGAGATCGACTATCATCACGATCAGAATTCCATCCAGACCTGAATAAGCATGAGGTGATTTTGCTGAAGTTGGTTTGAAGTGAAGACAATGAGTAATCGTTCCTTCATATATGGTGGATGAAGACGAATGATGAACAAATAAAGAGGTATCAGATTGGAAATCATGAAACCCAGTTGAAACTAAGTATTGTTTTAACTTGGTAAACCAAGCTCGTGGAGCTTGGAGAAGACCATAAAGTGCTTTGTGTAGTCGACATACATGATTCGGTTTTGTAGGATCTTCAAAACCTTTTGGTTGTTTCATGCATACCTCTTCCAATAAATCACCATTAAGAAAAGTGTTTTTGATGTCAAGTTTTCAGATACACTATCCTTATTAGAGAGCTAGAGATAGAACCAACCGGATTGTAGTTGGTTTTATGATAAGACTGAAAGTGTCAAAGAAGTCAACACCGGCTTCTCTATTTGTTATGGTAATTATGAATTGGAGAACTAACTCTCAATGATTTTTCCTCTCTTGTTTACCTTTGTGTCAGGTAACCCAACATATAATTCTATAGAATGAATTCATAACTAATGAATATTATATTATTTTATTTAGTTACTAATTGATTTCTTATAAAATATTTATGTATCAATGCAAATTTGCTAAGTGATATGAAAATTTAGATTGAACTGATGGATTCTGACTCTGTAAACTAATTGATATGCAAAAATTGTTTATTCATTTGCTTTTCTTCCTGTCATTGCAAGTTTGCTAAGGCTTTCAGCAACACTTGAATCTTGCTACCTATATATGGTTTTTGTCAGTTACATGTATATTTTGTGGGTTTTTGAAACAATGAGTAATCAAAGGTAAAATTACTTTGGTCCCATGAATCGATGATAACGGAAGCATCTTGTATATGCAATGATTTTTGTGGATTGATGGTGTAATTATGAATTGGTGCTATAGCAAATACGATGTTAGAACGAACTTTGTTAAAGAAACTGGATTAAATCAAATACTTGATCTTTTGAGAAAAAAAAAAACAAAAAGAACATTGATCGAATGATTAAGAGTAAGTAAGAAGTCCATAACGAGGTAAGCTTATGTGGGTTGCAAATGGGTAAAACGTTTAAATAGAGTTGAAACAATTGTTTGTTTTACTTTTTATCCTAAATAGGTAAGTAGGTAAGAAGTCAAAAACATTTTCTATTTTCATAGAAATGATTTCTTCGTGTTCTTTTAATATTATTTTTCCTTTTTTTGTTACTAAAATTGAGTTTGTTTTCTGTATGTTTTTTTTCAAGGTATTATAGATGATCAACTTAGTTGTATAGTCCAACATAAGATATTTTCCTCATTGAGAGAGAAGCACATTGTTGTAAAGAACAATTTTCGATAAATTCGCAATGTTAGTATTTTTAAATGGTATCTTTATATCATTGTTGATGTTTTATACTAAGTTTGTGCCTTACATAAATTTATCACATTGAGAATGAAGCGGAATCTGGATTTTACTTGTAAATTTGTATTCAATTAAAGGTTATATAGTTAAAAGGTATGTTATATACGGGTTTAGTGTAATATACTGGGGCATTGTTAAATCTTTTTGCCCAAGGCATGATGGACCGACATATAAAGTTGTCATAGTTGGCAGCCTACCTTCCACAAGTTTGTTCCATTCCCATCAAGTGGTTAAGCATGGCAGGGCCGGTCATTAGGCATCAAATATCATCAAAGGCCATGGACGAGCCAGAAAAAATGGACCCTTATCTTTATTATAAGTTTTTATTTTTAAATAAAAATATATAATAAAAAAAATTAGACCCTGTGCGGCTGTCCACTTTGCCTCCCCCCCCCCCCCTGTGAAGCATGGGATGGGAGGCCGTGTCACAATACCTCATATAAGAAGACATAGCTTTAAAGGAAGAAATGTCATCGTATCTAAACCCATGTCTATGTGCCCTTGATTGATTATCCAAAAGTTATTTGAAGAAACCCTAAATCGCCACCATTATTTATCGAGGAGATCAAGATTTTGTACTTTAAGACTACTAATGTTGAGGCCCCCACAATCATTGGAGGCGAGAATCTTGTCCAAAGCAATCCAAGGCACCTTTCCATTGTCTATGTTTCCTCCCCAAAAGAACCTCATGTGAATCCTTTCCAAGGTGTTGAACCTTTTGATCGGGACCTTGTAGATAGAAAACAATAAATACACCGAGGAACGATTTAAATTGGGTCAGACGTCCTCTAAATGACAATGCAGAAAATTTTCATCTAGAAAGTTTAGAGGGGAATATTTCAATTAGCGATGACTAATGAATAGCATGGCTCATCGAAACCTCGATGAGGAGCCCAAGATAAGTCAAGTGTATGGATCTGACTGAACTAGACTGAACTACAGGCGGTCATCTATTTCCAAATCAGATCCATGGTGGTGAGATTGAACAATTTTCTTTTTAGGTGATTAACCTTGAGCCTAGATGAAATCTCAAAACATTTAAGAATCCAAATGAGGTTTTAGGCAGAAAATAACATCGTCCTACACTACTTGGGCATTTTCCATGGACCAAGATCCAAAAAAAAATAACATCCTCTGCATACTAGAGGTGAGGTATGACTGGTTCTCCGTTCGGAAGTTAGATGTGTGACGCGATGAAGAAAACAACATCATCTAGAAAGTTTAGAGGGGAATATTTCTTGTTATCAAATCATGTATAACTAATTTAATGAAAATCAAATATTTCGTAATTTAGTCGGCAATAAGTAAAACATGAAGGATAGTAAAATGTTTTTTTTTCTTCTTTTGCCATATAGAAAATGTGAACATTTTGTCAATATTCAAATTAAACATTCTAGAACAGAGAGACTTTAAGTCGGCAGTCCTATTCACTATTCTTGATATTTTATAAAATTAAAATGTCATAAGAAAAATCGAATGAGATTGGATTAACAATACCAAATGTCATGTTTGACAAGATAATAATTTCATCTACAAAAATTAACAAGACCATAAACAAAAACCCTAAAATCATATATTTCAATGCTATGGCTTTAAAATCTAGCCAAGTATTGTAAGATTCCATATTTACAAGCTCAAGATCTCTAAAATGGCGTTCGAATGTGAAAGGAGCAATTTCTACCAACACTGGTCCGTCTCCCATCTTCGACTCCTATACCCGCCGGAAAAACTCACCGGAGATGAACCACCGGCGCGTCTCTGCACCAGAGTTCGATCGTAGTCCGCTCGTTTCGCCGGATCTGTTAACGTAGCGTAAGCTGAATGCACTTTCATGAACTCATCGGCCGAAGAGTCAATCCTTCCGACATCAGGATGCAAAACTCTCGCTAATCTCCGATATGCCGCTTTCACTTCGTGTGTATCAGCTCCGATTCGAACTCCGAGCACTTCGTACAATGAGGAAGGAGTTTTATTACAGAACGATCTAATTGTTTCTTTTTTCTCAGCAGTGGCGTAAGCGGCTGAAATCGGAGCTCTTCGGAAGTTGACGGAGTTTGAACTTGATTTTGACGATGAGTTTAAGTTGAGGGGGAAATTAGGGGAAGTAAAGAAGGAAGATGCAGATGCAATCGAAATAGCCATTGATATGTCAATAAATTGTTTGTGTTGTGAGTTTTTGGATATGGATTTTGTATAGTGGATTTATAAGGGGAGATTTGAGGAAGAATACGTGTTGGTGAGTTGGAACTGAAAATGAGAGTTATCCATTTGAACAAATAAAAATAAAATGAGCCAGCAAACAATCTGTGGCGGGGGACCACAGGAATCTCTACCGGCGATCAACGGCGGATACTTTTCTCAAACGTCTAGAAGGGAGGAAACAATGCTTAAAAAAACAAACAACTTTAATATTTTATTCAAAACTGAATAATTTTTAGTAAATTAGACGAATACTTGCTATATGGTTAGGATAATTTATACATTTGGTCCATAAGTTTTTCTTTTTACCTTGGAAAGTTCTTACAATGTATTTTGTTGAGCGTGAGGGTTCTTCGTAAACATAAAAAGACTGAATTGCCTTTATCGAATATCTTCTAAAATTTCTTTCGTTTTTATTATTTACTTAAATCTTTTATTTATTTACTTGGACCCACTCGCACGTTTAAATCCAAAATATAACAGCTAACCCCTATAATCTCACTGGCAGTACTTTCAACCACTACCTCCGACAACCAATGCCATCAAACACGCCACCGTTTGCGGACATCGTCTTTCGGTGATTACTTCTTGTCTGGAGTACGACGACGTGAAGGAGTATGTCGAATACCTGAATGAACACGACGATAATGTGAAGAAGTGGTGTCGTTGGCAACCACTTTCTTATTTTCTCCGTCTCTGCTCATGATGGCGGTGATGACGACGATGACACCCAAAAACCCAACATATATGAGGGGTCTCGCCCTACTTCCTTAATTCATGGGTTTCATCATAAGATCCACCATCAGTGTCGCCGACGACGTGAAGGAGATCGACGTTGTCCAGATCCTGAGAGCACCAAGATGGGTTTCATCATCATTATCGTCATTATCTACTATGTTTTTTATATTGTAGTGTGGATTTCAAGTATTATCTTCTTTGTAGATCTTCTTCTCGGACACGTTGCATCATCATTGATGTTCTTCTCTCACATGGAACAAATTCCATTTGGTTTATCATTGTTGGTCTTTGGACTAGTTTTTTGGGTTTCAAACATTGATTTTGCATCATCAAACTTCTTCATCTTCACGAACATCCATCTTTGTATTCGAGACCAGGGCCAGTTTCTAGGATTCTCATGGATTGGATTTCAAACATTTCCATTTATGTGGTTTCAGATGCAAAAACAAGAACATTATAGTTGGTGGTCGTAGTGGGCTTTTGAATTCTTAATTTCTAGTTTTCATCACAAGACATTGTGATTGAATATGAACGCTAACTATCTATTGTGTGCATGTAAGATTGATTGTGGACCAATTATTTTAGTTATTTTAAGAAAAGTAATTAATGCATATTACATGTTGAAGATATAATGAGTATTAATTAAATCTTCAGCATTTAATATGCATTAATTACTAATAATTAAAATGATTGGTCCAGAATCAATCATACATGCACATAATAGATAATAGAAACATTAGAACCTAACTTTCCTCTCTCTCTCTCTCTCTCTCTCTCTCTATATATATATATATATATATATATATATATATATATATATATATATATATATATATAATTTATTGAATTTGAATTAAGTTCACTAAACATGAATTGATAAGTATTAGACCATAAGAAATAGAGTTTGTATACTGAAATACGTTACCAATTCGAAGAGTTCCTCAATTGTCAATTCGTTCCACGGTCTGTATACCAAATCATCATTTATCGTTTTGATGCTTGTAAAACTTTGTGATTGATGTAAACTCAATATGATTATGGCCTCTGATTTTGACACTTATTAAACTCAAAATTATTTATTTTGCGTAAGTTTAGTTTATTATTTTGATAGAGTGGAGATGTATAGTGGATTGGTTAGGCCGGGGAAAAACCGAAAATGTAAAGAGAAGGGGATTCGATTTCTCACATCCATCAGGGATGTGGACAATGTTAGGCACTCAGGGATGGTGACATGGATGTTCAACCCCAGTCATCCCTAGGTGAAGGAGTCGCCGGAGATAGTTGCAAAGAAAGGCGTCGATGATGATCGGAGAAGGGTTCGGCGGCTAGGTTTAGTATTGGGAGGAGAGAAGAAGACGTCATTGTAGGCTTAGGAGTGTTTGAATTTAGATTTCTATTAAGAGAAAATTAAAAGAAAGTCATTTTTATTAATTTTTTATTTTTTATTTTGAATTTTTTTTTAAAAAAAAACCACCTAAGTTGAATGTAACGAGTGAAACCGAAATGAAATTAGATATTAAGTAAAATAATACTTTAAGGGTCTATATAAAAAAATAGAACTTTTGTGACTAATTTGAAACAAAACCCAAACTTAATTGTGCTGCAATATATTTTTTCTATTTATTGTTGTGTTTATGGTCCTTTACGGACAAAAGAACTTTTCATCTAAATAGATAAACATTAGTAGTTGTGTGACTAATCAATAATCATCTTTGAATTTACGTTTTATTGTACAAGAGGAGGTCCCATGGATACTCTAAAGCGTCGTACTTAAGGCGACAATGAATACCAGTGGTCCATTGTATGAGGTAATAAAAGTGAATATAATATTTAAATAGCATATATTAATTTTCTGATCCACTATAAAACCGCCATCTGTGAACCCATATAACTATCAAAGCAGGAACGTACAAAAATGTCGCTTCCTTGTTTGATTTTTCTATTTGTTCCAATTATCGAACTATATGGATAAGATTGAATATTATATGTATAGGGTATGGCTTGTTAAAATTAGATGATAGTTTATTTGTATATAAATAATAAATATTTAATAAATGTATTTGTAATTTTTGAAATATGAAAAAAAATACATAAATATTATGTTCTACAGCAAGTTTTTAAATTCCTTTAAAAGTTATAGTTTTTATTCTTATATCTTTTATTCTTATATCATTTTAAATTTTTTAAAAAGTTATTAATTATTTTTATTGAATTCTATTTATAAATAAAAATTGGCTAAAAAGACACCACAATTTACTAACCAGACAACCTAAATATTTTTTCTTAAAAAAATATTAATATTTACATAAATATAACTTTGGTTATTTATAAACAATGTTTAAATAAAAATTATTAATTAGCTTTGATTTTTTTTAAATGGTTATAACTGAGTTCTAGTCCTACCACTAGGTAGGGATGAACAGAGCATAACCACGTACAATATTTTAACTGGAACCGGAACCGAAACCGTTCCTGGAACCCGCGGTTCTCAAGCTTTTGGTATTGGAACCGGAACCGCCTACACCGGTTTTTAGAAAATTGGAACCGCTTCCGGAAACGTCGGAACCGGGTACCCGGCTTCTTGGGTATTAAAACTTGTTATTTTATACATGCCATGTAATTATGTAAATTAACCTATACAAACAATATAAGTACAAGATATAAAACCAAAACATTTATAAAAATTTGATCTTTTAAATAATAAACTAACCCACCTTTAAATAACACAATAGCAAGACTCAACAACAAACTACAAACTATAATAACAGCAAAAACATCAACAATAAAAACAGCAAAAACAACAATAATTACAGAAAAATAAAAAAAATAAAAACAACAAAAACACCAATAGTAACAGAAAAAAAAAAGTTAAACTAATATTTCAAGTTTATGTGAATGCACATTGTAAAAACTAGCAATTTTTTTATGATGATGTAATTTTTGTAAAAAATCAAATGTTTGTACTCTAATGCAATCAAGCCTTTACCCCACACTTATTTTATGCAACGTCCCCATTGCATTCTATGCAAAACATAAAAGTAAAGAGGGAGAAAAATGAGCAGAATCCTCTGGGATAGAAGTTGCGAGGTCGATCGTGTTTCTTGTGTGTTGAATAGCTCGTGAATATGTAGAAATATAGAACTATTTGACTGCTATGGAACTTGTCTTTAATACTTGGACATACTGTACTTCGGTAGGTGTAGGAAAAGTACTCGAAAATTGAACTTGAGACCATCACCACGACGTGGTAATAGGGACCACGTCGTGGCTGGCAATTACGAATGGGATACGTCTGTTGTATCTTCATCACCTCGTGGTAGTTGTGACCACGTCGTGATATGCGTTAAAAATGCATAATTCATTCGGAAAGCAGATTTCTTCACTAAAGTTTACCAGAATGATGATATAAACTTCTGAAAATGTCATTCTTCAGCTCTTGTGATCAAATACACGTGCTCTATGCTCAAATTCGTTTCTCTCGTTGTATTCCTAACCCCTCACTTAAGTTCATCAAAGTTTCACGAAATATACTCCTCTCATCAAACTCGAACTTCTACGAAATCTAGAGACAATAAAACAATAATAACAAGGAAACAAACCAAACAAAATACTTAAATAGTACCATAGTCCTAGAAAACGAAAAATTAAACAAACCAAGCAAAAACAAATAAAAATAAAATTTTCATGAAAACCACTCAAACAACCAAAATAAAAAGGATAAATCACTCCTCCTCAGCTCCACCTCCACTTCCTGCGGCTCCACCATGTTGTTCCGCCCAAAGTTCATCCCAAGTTGGGATGTATGGTATGAAACCAGATATGTACTTGAATGCTGGATGTTCATATGTTGCATCAATAGATCAAGGTGCATATTGGTGTAGTTGACACATTGTCTCATGTTATCCTGATATCGACACATGGCAACATTGTAGGGATCCATTGGTAACTCGTCTTCAGTAGGAATAAGGGGGTTCTTCTTCAACATCGTTGGGTCTCTGTCTCAATCTTTCCTTTGGTTGATCTCTTAGATTTTCATTCGGGATTGAGTAGTTACCAAACCCAATATCAACCACTATTTTGGCCCTTTTGAAAAGAAGGGGACTAAAAGCTTTACTCTTTTCCATAGTTAGTATAATGGCTTCCCTTTTTTTGGAAAACCCCAAAAGACTTGGCCAATCTAGTGATCAACATGCCACCATACAAAGGCGTCCCCCAACGATCCTTCCCTGCTCGATGGCTAGAAAATTGGCAGCATGCCAAGGAATATCCACTAATACCCACAGAGTAATAAGGATCCAAAGATAGAAGACATCTAGACTCGGGACTTTATCCCCCTCCTGCCTTTGATTGATAGTGTTAGTGATTAATCGATGCAAAAGGCGAAATATTGGTGACCGAATGTCACTCTCTTGAGTAGTTCCCGATTGGTAGACCCTATTGGTGATAGTGGGCCAGTAATTGGCTTCTTTAAACTCTTCACTGGAATTGAGACACTGAACAATAAATTCAGTGTAAGACTCAGTATGTACTTCCAATGGTAAATAGAGCTTTGTCCTCAACGCAAAATCCGCCAAACTTAACTCCCTTCGCTCCCCTCCTAAACAAAATACTATATTTTTCCTATCATTAAATCCATTCTTATTGCAGAATCGAATAGTGGCCAGGAACTCCACGCATAGCTCCTTGTAAACATGTTCTTCTATCCGAAAACGTCTGCTCTAGCCCATGCAAACAAATTGCCCTTGAACCTCGTCAAAAGCCTTAGTTAGGTAGGCTTTAAGCGCATCCGATAACCCAAATTCTTCCATCCAATCCCAATTAATTTCAGATGGGATATACAATCTTCTTTATCTTAACCAAGCCAACTTATCATTACATTTTACCATGACTTTCGGTGTGACTACATTTGGAAAAGAATACCAAGGAAAATCGAGACGACTTCCTTGGGCTTGATTCCTTTTGCTTCTGCCCTTCATTATATGAACATGCATCAAACAATACAATACTAACAACCAATTTGAGATTAGAAGGAAAATCAGTTAAAATAATATGAAGGAATAATCACCACGACGAAGTCCACGACATCTCTTCGCAATCAAAGAACTGTCGTACATTAAACACTAAAATCGAATGAATTCCAAACTGTTTTAAGTTAAATCAATTTTAAAGGTTTACTTAGGCTAACAAAAGACATGTTCTTGTGAATGATTCATGGTAAAGACAATCAAATATAACCCCCAATCAAACCAAATTCGGAGTTTAAGTTACTAAAACCTGGAAAAACAGTTGAATCAGTAAATGGTGTGATATACTAACTAATCTATGAAATATAAAAAATTTAGGATTAGAAAATTCATACCTTTGTTCTTGTAGAACTAGAAATCGGAATAAAAATCGGTGAGGGAGGTCATGGAGGTGCAAACACATCGTGTGGGGAAGATGAAAGTGAAAAAGATTTTACTTTTAGGGTTAAAAACCCTAAAAAAATTTACTGCGTTTAAAACTCCACGTCGCGATGAGGACCATCTCATCGTGGTCTATTAGTGAAGATTTTCCGGATTTTAACTGTGAAATCACCACGTCGTGGTGTCTTCCACCACATCGTGGTAAATAAAATAATTTATTCTTGAAATTTTTTTTTATGAAAACTTCCACCCCACACTTATTCCATGTGTGTCCTCTCAGCAAGATCCAAAAAAAATTAAGAGAAGTGAAAAATCAATAAAACAAAACAAAATAAGAGAAAAGAAAAGAAAAGAAAAACGAAAACTCTAAATCATAGGTTGCCTCCTGTAAGAGCTTCTTTTTGGGGAGTCGTAAGACAGACTCCTTCCTGCTCTACGTTGTGGCGGCTACCGCCAATTTCACGATTTCTCCTTCTTTTTCCTCATTTGGCATCCCCTCTTCATAATGTTTCACCTGATGTCCATTAGCTTTGAAAGTAGTGCCATCTTTTGTGATTAAATCTATAGCTCCGTGTGGAAATACTTGCTTCACAATAAACGGATCGTTCCATCGTGTCTGTAATTTCCCAGGAAAAAGCTCATTCATGAATTGAAAATGAGAACCCTTTGCCCTTCTTGGAAGTCCTTATGTCCTCTCAACCTAGCATCATGCCATTTATTTGTTTTGTCTTTGTAGATCAAAGAGCTTGTATAAGCTTCATTTCTTAATTCCTCTTAGGCATTCATTTGCATTAGACGATTGGTTCGTAATTCGGCCAACTCAAAATTGCAAGTCTTCAAAGCCCAATACGCCTTGTATTCAATTTCAACCGACAAATGAAAATTCTTACCAAAGACTAAACTATAAGGTGTAGTACCAATAGGTGTTTTAAAGGTGGTTCGAAATGCCCACAACGCATCATCTAGTTTTTACGAACACTCCTTGATGGTATCGACCGATCGTTCAAGGATCCTTTTTAATGCCCGATTTGTGACTTTGGTTTACCTACTTGTTTGTGGATGGTAGGTTGTTGCAAATCTATAGTGTCACACCCCAAAACCGGAACGGCGGAAACGTTCTGCGGTGGAGGACGTCATGTTTAGTATCACAAGACATGCATCATAGTAATCAAAGTAATAAACAACCATTTCATTAGAAGGAAAGTGTTTACAAAGTATGTGTTCACAAAACATAGAATACATAAGTGAATAACAAAAACAAGAATTGAAGCTATACTGCTCCATCTTCTAAATTCTCAGAGTGAGTACCTGTCTACTAGTGTCCTGAGATTTTAGTGATCAGCAATTAAGCTGGTGAGTTCATAAGATTTTAGTGATGTAAGTATGTTGTAGAAAGCTTAGTAAGATGTAGTAAGTTGTAAGTTTTGTTTAGAAAAGTTCGCCTGTTCCTCCACAAAATCCTATATTTCCTGCTTCGATGAAAGATAAGTAAAAATTACTCTACAATCCTTTCTATGAGTACTAAATGGATACAAGTTATATAAAACTCAGAGTAAACAAACAATCGATTGTGTGTATCTGCCCTAAGCCCACAACCAAACAAGGAACAGGAGATTAGGCAGATGACACACATCCCATTGGTTGTTAGATCCTTATTGTATATAACCCTGGTGTATTCCCTTGGTACTCACGGAGTTAACTGTAATAGTTCCTTTATATTTAATGAAAAGATTCCTTAAGAAAACCCTTATTTCTTATAATAAAATAGCAACCACAATGATTCCTTCTATGATCACTTAGTTTATACTAGCCATATATAATCTAACATTGAACAGATAGTTAATTGGGTGAATCTGCCCTAAGCCCACAACCAAACAAGGAACATGGAATGAGGCGGAAAGCACACATCCAACTACCTATAAGATATTAATTATATATAACCTTGATGTATAAACTAAGGTATTATAGGATTAACCACCTAAGGTCCTTGAAGTTATACTGGTTTAATAGAATGGATTAAACCCTTTATTGGTAAGCTTCTAGTTTTGTATATCAAAAGTCCTATTTGAAAAGTATGTTTTGTACTAGAAAACTGTGCATTGACTTTGTGTCCTATGACTTGACCCATACCTGGTACCCTTATGATGAATTAATGTATACTGAACATATATATATATATATATATATATATATATATATATATATATCTAAAATCGAATAGATAATAGACTGGGTGAATCCGTTCCAAGCCCACAACCAAACAAGGAACAAAAAATGAAGCGGGGAGCACACATCCTATTACCTGTCGGGTCCTATTGATATATATGTATCCTTTGATGTATACATTAAGGAATCATAAGGTTAGCATTATGGTCCTTTCTACTAAACGTAGCCTTCTACCAAGGCATCAAATGTTATGTATGTTTGTTTCTTGCATGGGTGTGTATTTTCCCAAGTATGACTATCATTAACTAAATATAGTTTATACATTAATGAATATGTGAGAAGATCACAAAGTAAATGTAATAGGGAAAATAATGTTTTACCTCAGCAATGATACAGCTGGCTATAAAGTGATAAAATACAGACTCCAGGTAGTATTAAATGTAAAATACCCCTCGGAGAGTCTTTTTACCTTTAATCCTTAGTCGGTTAATTAAAGACCTAAATGTGAACTCGTTTGTAACCACGTTGATCGACGACTGAATAACTGATGACCTTCCGGTGTCATAATATAGTGAGGTGACATTTTGTCACCCCTTGGCCTTATCGGCTGGGACTGTAGCTAGCAGTCGGGGTGTGGGAGTGTCTGTCCCGTATAGATCTATACACACGATGCCCGCTCTCCCTCCAGGAGACTCTGGTTACAATATGATACAACACTGTATTATTGTATCCTTAAATAGTATGTCACATTTTAGTTATCGTATTCTAATGTTTGTACAATATATTCTTATGTATAGTATGTTGTAAGTTTCCTTAGTTTCTCTTCATAGTTTGTTCTGACTCATGTATGAACTTACTCTTTGTATGCTTCATTGTACTAGAAGTAATGAGTAGTGTCTTCCTAAACTATACCTATTATAGTTTACTAATGTTTTACTTGAACTGTTATTGAAAATACTCATTTATCTACTAAGTTATGCTTATACTTTAAAAACGGAGTTTTGTTAAACTATAAAGTAACATAACTTGAAAAGAGTTTTTGAAATGTTTTGACAACTTATAAATGACATAAGCAATCTTTTGAAAATGCTTATATCAAACAATTACACAATTATCATTGTGTTCAACTTGTATTCCCCCCCCCCCCTTAAAAGCATTTAAAACAGTTTGAAAGATTGATTACGGGGTATGAACTCACCTGATGTGGGTGATTCAAATGAATACGCGTGTAAGGATGAGAAGTTCCGCGAATGAACTCCCGAGACACAACGGGTCCTAAATGACATATAATGGCATATATGTGTATGTAATTCGTGTCTAAACAACTAATTAAGAAGGGTAACACCCTTATAGACTAGGAAACTCTAAGATTTAAGGGACACAATCACATAAGATTGCATAACTAGGGTGTATGGCCACCCTATAGAGTTTACGGTCCAAATGGCATGACCATAAGTGTTTACGGTCAAGATGGTTTACGGTCCTATGTGTTCACGGTCCTATGTGTTTACGGTCCAATTGCTCATGGTCTAATGACCTTACGGTCATGGAGTTCACGGTCTAAGGAGATCCAACCGTAAACTCATCAAATCTTTGCACACTGATGGTTTTCAAGGGCTTCATTCAAAGGCATCGGATTCTAGGGACCATGCTTAGCCTTAGGAAGGGTTTAGGGTCTCTAATGCACCTCTCATTAGAGCTTCCGGTCTAAGGAGATACTCTTAGACCGTAAACACCTTGTTCTTGGCTAAAAATGATGCTTTCAAGGCTCTAATCAGGTGTTTCAACTAGATAACAAGCAAAGGAGGGAGTACTTACGATATAGAGGCTTGAAATGGTGATTAAGGTCCAATAACACTAGTGTGTGTTCTTGGTGAAATGAAGAACACTTGAAGATCTATCAAAATGAAGAGATTTCATGGATGAAATCATGTATAATCACTAGATATAGAAGGATATCTACTAATCAAGGGAAGAGATACTTACAATCTTGAAGATCTAAGAGAAAAGTCGGATGATACTTGAGAGAGAATGAGTTCTAAGGCTTGAAAAGTGAAAAGAATGGTTGAAATGATCAACCATTATATATGTAGGGAGGAGTTTACGGTCACCATGACCGTAAGCTCTAAAATCTTGACCGTAAACTCCTTTTTGAGGAGGTTTACGGTTGCTAGGTAGTCTAGAACTTCCGCTGATACTTCCAAACAGTTAGTCCTTAAGTGTACTAGGCTAAAACTCCTCAGAATGACCTTTAACAAGGCTAGAACTCATTAGAAATGAGTCTGACGCTCGATTGAGTTGACTGACTGAGCTTTTAAAGAAAAAAAATTTCGGGTTGTCACATTATCCCCCCGTTAGATGGAATTTCGTCCCGAAATTAACTTTCTTATAAGAAAACCCTTTTTACCTTTAATCCTTAGTCGGTTAATTAAAGGTTTAAATGTGAACTCGTTTGTAACCATGCTGATCGATGACTCAAGAACTGATGACCTTCTGGTGTCATAATATAGTGAGGTGACATTTTGTCACCCCTTGGCCTTATCGGCTGGTACTGTAGCTAGCAGTTGGAGTGTGGGAGTGTCTGTCCCGTATAGATCTATACACACGATGCCCGCTTGTAACGCCCGTAGATCCGGGGTAGTCAATTTAGAGATAATAGGGGTCGAAAACGACTTTTTGACAAAAGATTATTTAGAATAAATAATCTTAACCAAGTTTTAGAATACGTCTCAAGGGTTCTGTACATATAAATAACGTTGAAATCCGAGTTATAACGAAGAAGTTATGGCCCGTCGAAGTTTCGCGACGGAACCGGCACGGCACCGGGAAGCGTAAATAGAGAATTTGTGATAGAGGACTTTTTGCCCTTAGTAATCTAAACAAAAGTCATAGAATATGTTAAACCAAGAACATCCATAAAAAGAATGCCCAAATCTGACTTCGTATGATGAAGTTATGATTTTTCTAAGATTCGGCTTAGCAGTGCACGGCCCGAAACTCGAATTTTAGTTCGAGCGGTTTTTGGCCTACGCGACCTAAATGATAGTTGAAGATCTCATTAATAGGAACTCAACGGTAAAAAGACAGACAAAAACGGAGTCCGAATGTAGAAGTTATGAATTTTACGCGGATATTTAACAGTATAATCTCCTCCTACTGTTAAATTTAAGATCAGTCGAGAATTAGCCGACGGAGTCTAAATGAAAGTTTTAAATCTTGTTTTTACCTACGCGGGGATATAAAGAATGTCGAGAGTAGAGCTCGTATGTTAAAGATATGGACGAAACTTGGTCCCTACTCTTCGAGCGCGATAAATTCGATACAGTTTTGTAAATCTGAGATAGAATGAGAATTAGCTGACGGCGTCTAAATGAAAGTTGTAGTACTTGTAAATACCAACGCGTGGATATAAAGAACGTCAAAAATGGAGTTCGTATGAACGAGTTACAAATTATAATAGCATATTTACGTATTAAAATAAAGTATAAATCATATATACGTACACACACACACACATATATATATATATATATATATATATATATATATATATATATATATATATACAAATTTATATATCATTAGAAAGGTATCGACGATGCGGTTATTATAAGACTAGTGTTGAGTACTTTCGACATTAGTTTAGTACGAATATCGTTAACTCTATTTAAAATAGTATTATGAAGGGGTGTTTAGTCGTTTATATAACTATAAGGTCATTAAGTAATTATAGATGGTAGTTTTTGTAAATTCAATTACTATAAATAAGAGGCTTGGGCTCTCATATTTCTTGCATCATTCTCTTGATTCAAGAGTCTTTCTCTTCTTATCCCCCAGGCATTTCGGTCCCTCGTGATTCGACTTCTCTTTCTATAGTTTTAGTATAGTAAGGTGAGCGCTGAAGCGCTGCACGAATCTTTCTTAGAAAGATTCAGCGACGAAGTTCTGCCCCTGCAGAGCCCGACTCCTAGCTAAAACCCCATTGTAAGTAAGTTATGCTTACCTATTTTAATATAGCTTATAATAAATATTTGAGCTATTATTATGACTTATATAAGTGTCGTTATAATATCTTTTTAACTACTCGCGGTACGGGGAATCTGGTTTAAAGGGCCGCATAGGGTTGTTGGATTTCAGAAGTGCTATATGCCAAAATGGTCATGCCCTCCGGTGTTTTATGTCTGGCCCCTGTCTGTACATAGTGGTTGGAAAGTATTGTTTAAACGCTTATATAATAATAATAATAATAAGACTAATAATTAGTCACGGTAAATATTAGACTAAAATCTAGTGGTAATAATACTAGGTTTCATCGAAGGAAATTATTTTAAAGTAAACGAAGCGCTGTCCGAGTACCGAGTCACCACCTTATCAAGTGAGTGCATAGTTACTTTCATCTTACACATAGATATGAAGTATTTTATATAAACTACATGCTATGTGTGCATTTTATCTGAGGACTTTCTGTCTATGCTGGATGAATGATTTTATACATGTGTTTAAATGATTTAAACTGTATATATATATATATATATATATATATATATATATATATATCTACGATAATATGTTGGGTAAAACATGGGTAGATGTAATAGATGGAATATGAGTTGGATGATGAGTTGAGAGGTGTTATAGACCACGAGGTGAGTGTGAGAGGTGGACGATATGAGAAGCCTTGTTCCCAAATGATGGCCCCGTCATCTAGCAAAGTATGGATGACAACCACAGACTATTCTAGACAGTCCAGTGGAACACTAGCAGGCTCGCAACCTGTAGGTGTTGTGAACGATGTGTTCACTCGGTGTACTCTAAACCCTGGCGATCATGCAGACTTGGTGCCTAAACCTTGGCGATCATGCAGACTTGGTGCCAAAACCTTGGCGACTATGCGGACTTAGTGCCTGTTGTATAAACCCTGGCGACTATGCAGACTTAGTGCCAAAACCCTGGCGACTATGCGAACTTAGTGCCTGTTGTATAAACCCTGGTGACTATGCAGACTTAGTGCCTAAAACCCTGGCGACTATGCGGACTTAGTGCCTGTTGTATAAATCCTGGCGACTATGCAGACTTAGTGCCTAAACCTCGGTGATGATGGACTTCGTGCCGATTCCTTAGGATGATCCTTAGGAATGAATGAACAAGAGATAGTTGATTCTTAGGGTAGATCCTTAAGAGTAAATAAGATAATGGGAATGGGTAATTGGGTTAATTGTTTGATGATTAAACATAATAATTATATTATTGTGGGTTGAAAACCCTATGTACTCACCAGGTTTCCCAACCTGACCCACTCAGTTTATTTGTATCACAGGTGTCGATATGAAGTTACTTCACACTGAGAGATTTAAAAGAGATGTAGATCACTAGTGTAAATGAATGTAAGTTCTGTTTATGCTTATGTTTTTGTATTGACGATGACATCCCAAATGTTTTTAAATTAATAAAAATACATTTCTTCGGAAATGCTTTGATAACGTATTTATCATGTTTTTCTGGGAACAAATTCCGCAAGATTTTTATTAAAAGAAGTACTCGGATTTTTATAAAGCATAAACCAAATCGGTCTTTTCTGGCCGTGAAAATGGGGATGTCACACCGCTCTCCCTCCAGGAGACTCTGGTTACAATATGATACAACACTGTATTATTGTATCCTTAAATAGTATGTCACATTTTAGTTATCGTATTCTAATGTTTGTATAGTATATTCTTATGTATAGTATGGTGTAAGTTTCCTTAGTTTCTCTTCATAGTATGTTCTGACTCATGTATGAACTTACTCTTTGTATGCTTCATTGTACTAGAAGTAATGAGTAGTGTCTTCCTAAACTATACCTATTGTAGTTTACTAATGTTTTACTTGAACCGTTACTGAAAAGACTCATTTATCTACTAAGTTATGCTTATACTTTAAAAACAGAGTTTTGTTAAACTATAAAGTAACATAACTTGAAAAGAGTTTTTGAAATGTTTTGACAACTTATAAATGACATAAGCAATCTTTTGAAAATGTTTATAACAAACAATTACACAATTATCATTGTGTTCGACTTGTATTCCCCCCCCCCCCTTAAAAGCATTTAAAATAGTTTAAAAGATTGATTATGGGGTATGAACTCACCTGATGTGGGTGATTCAAACGAATACGCGCGTAAGGATGAGAAGTTCCACGAATGAACTCCCGAGACACAACGGGTCCTAAATGACATATAATGGCATATATGTGTATGTAATTAGTGTCTAAACAACTAATTAAGAAGAGTAACACCCTTATAGACTAGGAAACTCTAAGATTTAAGGGACACAATCACATAAGATTGCATAACTAGGGTGTATGGCCGCCCTATAGAGTTTACGGTCCAAAAGGCATGACCATAAGTGTTTACAGTCAAGATGGTTACGGTCCTATGTGTTCACGGTCCTATGTGTTCACGGTCCTATGTGTTTACAGTCCAAGTGTTCACGGTCTAATGACCTTACGGTCATGGAGTTCACGGTCTAAGGAGATCCAACCGTAAACTCATCAAATCTTTGCACATTGATGGTTTTCAAGGGCTTCATTCAAAGGTAGGGGTGGCAATTGTGGACACGACACGACAAAAATACACGACACGAAATGAAATTGGGACGAAACTGAAATTCGAATTTGTGTTCGTGTCGTGTTCGTGTCAAGTGTAAAAAACACGATGTCGTGTCGTGTCGTGTTCGTGTTCAAAATTCGACACGATATTGACACGATTTAGCATTTATTTGTCATGTTTTTCGTGTTTCTCGTGTTTGTCATGTTATGTATGATTAAATATTAATTAAATACACTAATTGTTATATTATGTTATTTTTTCGTGTCGTGTCATGTTTGTCGTTTTTTAATTGGTTCGTTTTCGTGTTAGTTAGAAAAAACACGACATCGTGTCGTGTCGTGTTCGTGTTACATAAAACCTTGTCGTGTCGTGTCGTGTCAGACAAAAACACGACACGATGGCCCGATTTGCCACCCCAGTTCAAAGGCATCGGATTCTAGGGACCATGCTTAGCCTTAGGAAGGGTTTAGGGTCTCTAACGCACCTTTCATTAGAGGTTACGGTCTAAGGAGATACTCTTAGACCGTAAACACCTTGTTCTTGGCTAAAAATGATGTTTTCAAGGCTCTAATCAGGTGTTTCAACTCGATAACAAGCGAAGGAGGGAGTACATACGATATAGAGGCTTGAAATGGTGATTAAGGTCCAATAACACTAGTGTGTGTTCTTGGTGAAATGAAGAACACTTGAAGATCTATAAAAATGAAGAGATTTCATGGATGAAATCATGTATAATCACTAGATATAGAAGGATATCCACTAATCAAGGGAATAGATACTTACAATCTTGAAGATCTAAGAGAAAAGTCGGATGATACTTGAGAGAGAATGAGTTCTAAGGCTTGAAAAGTGAAAAGAATGGTTGAAATGATCAACCATTATATATGTAGGGAGGAGTTTACGGTCACCATGACCATAAGCTCTAAAGTCTTGACCGTAAACTCCTTTTTGAGGAGGTTTACGGTTGCTAGGCAGTCTAGAACTTCCGCTGATACTTCCAAACACTTAGTCCTTAAGTGTACTAGGCTAAAACTCCTCAGAATGACCTTTAACAAGGCTAGAACTCATTAGAAATGAGTCTGACACTCAATTGAGTTGACTGACTGAGCTTTTAAAGAAAAAAAATTTCGGGTTGTCACATCATCCCCCCGTTAGATGGAATTTCGTCCCGAAATTAACTTTCTTAGTAGTACTTAGGAATAAATGAACGAGGAATAGTTGATTCTTAGGGTAAAATAAAGAAGATAATGGGGATGGGTAATTGGGTTGATTGTTTAATTGTTTAAACATAATACTTATATTATTGTGGGTTGAAAACCCTATGTACTCACCAGGTTTCCCAACCTGACCCACTCAGTTTATTTGAATCACAGGTGTCGATATGAAGTTACATTACACTGAGAGATTAAGGAGATATAAGTCACTAGTGATAATGAATGTAAGTTCTGTTTATGCTTATGTTTCTGTATTAACGATGACATCCCAATGTTTTAAAATGAATAAAAATACATTTCTTCGGAAATGCTTTGATAACGTATTTATCATGTTTTTCTGGGAACAAATTCCGCAACATTTTTATTAAAAGGAGTACTCTGATTTTTATAAAGCATAAACAAAATCGGTCTTTTCTGACCGTGAAAATGGGGATGTCACAGTTGGTATCAGAGCATTAGTTTAAGCGAACTAGGAATATGGATTTATTTCTAGACTTAAACTTAGAATGCTAAGCAATAATTGTGAGGAGTGCGTCTAATAAAATTTAGGTAATACACCTGAATAGACACAAGCACTAGCTTATTTTAGGAAAGATGCCTAAAATGTTTTATGTGCTAAATGTTTTATGTTATAGCTATAGAGATGCTTTATATGCTATTATTTGTTCGGATCTATGGTCTATTGCCGGCCGGATCTGGAAATTTTATGTGTTCAGATTTCTAAACATTTAATTACGATATTAGAACTGGCATGTAACTTTTCGGAGTAATAGGGAGATTTATACATCTGTCGTAAATAAAACTTTCCTATCTTAAATTCTCGCCTCGATACACCAAATGTCTGCTTTGGTGTACAAAACGTCATGGTGAAGACAGACTAGGAAATATCCGAGGAAGATGACAACCTAAGCCGAAGAATGTGATGGGTCATGCATCGGTCGTTGCGCCTGCACCCGAACCTATCACAATGGCAGAAGTTCAGGAACTGATGCAAACCATGATAGACTGATAAAATAGAGGAAATAAGAAGGCTTACGATAGTGAATGATACCTATCGGAAGATATCGTAAGAGTGATATCTTGCCTTTAGAACGCGTCTAAGAAATAATACGTCTAGTACGGGAGAAGTACACTTTCGATTAGCAGAAAGAAAGATTTTTTTGTATAATCCATGAAGTTATCCCATCGTCTGACATTTCCATCACCACCCAAGTTGAATTAGAATTGATGATTGAAGATACGCATGGAAGAAGTCCTAGTAGAGTCTAGGGAAAATTATATGATTGTTTGGAAACATTTGTATGTGCTAAAATTGTTTTTTGTGATGATGACTTGGAGAACTGCGAGACAATTCTTGGGACGAGTATGAGTAGGTGTGAAAGGTAGTAGATGCATATACTACCGGAAGCACAGGACTCACGCTTGGATCAGGGAAAGTCACAAGGTTACCAAGAAGCTAGTAATTGATTTCGTTTTATTCAAGTATGTTGTTACCATTGGTTCGGTAATGACTAAGAAGATGATTGTTATTCCGACCCTAGTGGTCATATCGAATTGAGTCCGACTACGATGAGTATGATACGTGGTTCAGAGAACCAAGTTTGATGTAGCATCTGACTTAAGCTGAAAGATTGAAATAAAAGATAATCAAAGCGATCCGTAGAGGTATCGCGATAGTTGCTTGTAGCTAGAAATGCTACCTTTTAAGATGTGATTATATCCCATTAGAACATGAAGGAAGGTATAGTCCGTTCTGGAATTTGACTCTAAGAGACCTGAGTCTTAGCGTTGCAACATACGATGATTGGTCATTATAATATGACACATCGGTCCATTGTAGTAATAAAAGAACTTATCTTAAGTTCGTATCCAGTGAGGATCGAGATTGTGATTCGAAGGTCATGATTGGAAGACTAACGTGAGATAGAGAGTGGGTGCATGATCGAGTACTGCTTGCAGTCAATAAGTCTAAGAGATAGATACTGATAAAAAGGAATATAGAAGTTACGATTATTACCTAGGATGAAGAGATAACGCTCGGAGTCATTATACAAGCCTGTTTCGTTGATGATTCCGGGACGTAATCATCCTAAGGGGGAGATAATTGTAACGCCCGCAGATCCGGGCTACTCAATTTAGAGATAATAAGCATCAAAAATGAGTTTTTTATGGAAGATTATTTAGAAGTATTAATCTTTTCCAAGTGGTAGTATATGTTACAAGGGTTCCGTACATATAAAGAACGCCGAAATCCGAGTTATAACGAAGAAGTTATGGCCCGTCGAAGTTTTTCGGCAAAACCGGCACGGCACCGGGAAGCGTAAATAGTGAATTTACGATCAAAGACTTTTTGGACTTAGTAATCTAAATCAAAGTTTTAGTATATGTTAAACCGATAACATCCATAAAAAGAACGCCCAAATCTGACTTCGTATGATGAAGTTATGATTTTTCTAAGATTTGGCTTAGCAGTGCACAACCCGAAACTCGAATTTTAGTTCGAGCGGTTTTTGGCCTACGCGACCTAAATGAGAGTTGAATATATCATTAACAGGAACTCAACGGTAAAAAGACAGACGAAAACGGAGTCTGTATGAAGGAGTTACGAATTCTTCGTGGTCATTTAACAGTCTAATCTCCTCCTACTGTTAAATTTAAGATCAGTCGAGAATTAGCCGACGGAGTCAAAACGAAAGTTGTAGATATTGTTTTTACCTACGCGTGGATATAAAGAACGTCGAAAGTGGAGCTCGTATACGAAAGTTACAGGGTTTAAAAGTCGGCAGGGTGCTGTGCGAAATCGGGTGACGTGGCTGATTATGGGCCAAGGCTTTCTCCCCAAGGCAAGCCACCAGAAGGTGACATGTGGCATGGACTCGACGAGTAGGAGGACCTAATCGACAAATAGAGCTGTTTTCCAGCCTATAAATAGAGGTGTCGGGTTCCCTCATTCTTCACACCATTCCAACCTCTTCTCTCTCTCTCTAGAACCTCTCTCTAGCCCCTAAACCCCCCAAAAAGCCTAGGGAACCTCCCTAGAACCCGAAGGAAGCCCCGAGGCTCCCGGAGTCCCGAGAAAAGAGTGTTTTGGTTCAGAAACGCTGCTCCAAGCGAAGCCCGGTTTTCTATAAAACCCGATGTAAGTGAGCAATGCCTACGCTATTTTTAATATAGCTTTTATTTAATTATAGTAACGTTATTAGGAACTTATAATAAGTACTTGGGCTATTATTATGGGTTATATAAGTATTGTTTAACGCTTATATAATAGTAATAATATCTAGACTATTAATTAGTCGCGGTTAACGTTAGACTAAACCCTAGTGGTATTGATACTAGGTTTTGTCAAAGGAAAATTGTTTTGGGATAACGAAGTGTTGTCCGAGTACCGAGTCACCACCTAATCAAGTGAGTGCATAGTCCCTTTCATCTTACACATAGATATGAAGTATTTAATATAAATTACGTGCTATGTGTGCATATTGTCTGTATACTTGTTGTCTACGCTGTGTGAAAGATTTTATACATATTTTAAATGATTTAAAATGTATATGTATTTTATATCTACAAATTTGTTGGGTATAACATGGGTAGATGAATGATGAGGGACGAAAGCTGATATAGAGGAACATTGGTAGTGTGGACATAGTGCCCTATAGGTGGACATAGGCAGCAATGGACCTAGTACCCTATAGATGAGCATTGGCAGATGCGCCATTACCTGTAGATGTTTTTGGATCTACGAGGTACTCTAAACATCCTAGCAGCTGCGCTCTAAGGATAGTATCGGCAGCTGCGCCTAATTGAGGACATTATAACCGTGACAGTAGCGCCTAAAAGACTCTACTGGCAGAAGCGCCTAATAGAGAACCTCATAACCCCGGTAGATGCGCCTCATAAAGAATGTCACAATTCTGGCAGATGCGCCTAAGTGATAATATTAGCAGTTGTGCTTGACAGATGTGTCATTAGCAACAATGGATTTCGTGTCTATTCCTTAGGATAATCCTTAGGAATAAATGAACGAGGAATAGTTGATTCTTAGGGTAAAATAAAGAAGATAATGGGGATGAGTAATTGGGTTGATTGGTTAATTGTTTAAACATAATAATTATACTATTGTGGGTTGAAAACCCTATGTACTCACCAGGTTCCTCAACCTGACCCACTCAGTTTATTTGAATCACAGGTGTCGATATGAAGTTACATTACACTGAGAGATTAAGGAGATATAAGTCACTAGTGATAATGAATGTAAGTTCTGTTTATGCTTATGTTTCTGTATTAACGATGACATCCCAATGTTTTAAAATGAATAAAAATACATTTCTTCGGAAATGCTTTGATAACGTATTTATCATGTTTTTCTGGGAACAAATTCCGTAACATTTTTTATTAAAAGGAGTACTCTGATTTTTATAAAGCATAAACAAAATCGGTCTTTTCTGGCCATGAAAATGGGGATGTCACAAACCCTTTGTCCAAGGACCGCTCCTACCGTAAATCACTAGAATCGCACATGAGCTCAAATGGGAGGTTCCGATTCGGGGAGATCATGATCGGGGTATTTGTTAATTTTTCTTTAAATAAATGAAATGCTTCAAGACATGCGTTTGAAAAGTCGAATGTGGCATCTTTTAAAAGAAGTTGGGTTAATGGCCTAGTAATTTTTGAAAAATATTGTATTAACTGGTGGTAAAATCTCGCGTGGCCTGGAAAACTTCTTACCCCTTTCACGTTTGTTAGAGGTGACAATTTAGCTATTTTGTCAACCTTTGCACTGTCCACCTCTATCCTCGATTTGGAAACTTTATGTCCCAAGACAATCCCTTCTTTGACCATGAAATGACACTTCTCCCAATTTAAGACCAAGTTGGTCTTTTCACATCTAGCAAGCATCAAGTCGATGTTGGACAAACAATCATCAAAAGAAGACCCGAAAATAGAAAAAACATCTGTGAAAACTTCCATGAACTTTTCAACCATATCGTGGAAAATGGTCATCATGCATCTTTGGAACGTGGCCGGTGCATTGCATAATCTGAATGACATTTGACGATAAGCAAAGGTCCCACTTGGGCAAGTGAACGTGGTCTTTTCTTGGTCTTGAGGATCAATAGGGATCTGAAAATGCCTGAAAAACCATCTCGAAAGCAGTAATAAAGGTGACCGGATAATCTTTCGAGTATTTGATCAATAAAGGGTAAAGGAAAATGGTATTTGCAAGTGACATCGTTTAACTTGCGATAATCGATGCACACATGCCAACCAGTTACCGTTCTCGTAGGATTAAGCTCGTTCTCTTCGTTTGTCACCACTGTCATGCCTAATTTATTAGTATCCACGCGCACCAAACTCACCAATTGGCTATCCGATATTGAGTAAATAATTCCGCCATCCAATAGTTTGACTACCTCTTTCTTGACTACTTCTTGCATGTTCGGGTTTAACTTTCTTTGGCGTTGCACCACTGGTTTAGCTCCCTCTTCCAAATTAATTTTAAGTGAACAATATGAGGGGATAATGCCCTTTATATCGGTGATCTTCCATACTATGGCATTCTTTCGTTTCTTGAGTACTTCAACTAGGCTTTCATTCTCTTTTTGTGTGATATCAGCTGCTATGAAGACTAGCTTTTGCTCATTTTCTTCCAAGAATGCATACTCTAGATGTTCATGTAAATCTTTTAACTTAATTTTTGGTTTTTGTTTAGAGACCACGACGTGGGCATCTTTCCACGTCGTGGTGTCGTAATTTTTCTTGTCAGATCGAGTAAATTCAGAATGCCACATCGTGGTGTTATTACCACGTCGTGGTGGGTCTTCGTTTGCCTTTTTTAGTTCATTGTACTCGCTCTCTTCTAGTAGATTCTCTAGTTCTTGCAAATCATGTTCAACATCAAAATCACCTTCTTGTAGAACCATGTAACCCTCTGTTTCTTTTTTCCTTCCATCCTACAATTTCTTTTTCCAAAACTCCATCGAACACATCTATTGAAAAATCCATGTCATCACTTATTCTTGAATGTTTTATTTCTCTATTAACCCCGAAAGTGATAGCTTACTCTCCAACTCGAAGAGTGAGTTTGGACTATCTTATATCTACCAAGGCTCAGACGGTGCTAAAAAACGGCCTTCCAAGAATAATTGACACTTAATCGTCTTCCTCCATGTCTATAACAAAGAAATATGCGGGAAAAACAAACTTGTCAATTTTAACTAATAAATCTTCATAAATTCCTCTTGGAAAGGTCACCGTTTTTTTACTAAGTGGATGGCCATGCGAATTGGTCTTGGTTCTGGGAGGTCAAGCTTCTTGAAGAATGAATAAATCATTAAATTAACACTTGCTCCTGAATCTGCTAGAGTGTAACCTGTGGCAAGATTTCCGAATAGGTTTTGTTTAGTAATACTTTAGACACCTCCCCCATCTTCTTTCGGTTTGTAAGAAGATCCATAAGGAACTTTGTGTACTTGGATGTTTGACCTAAGGCTTCAATGAATGAGATATTGATTTGAAGGGATTTGATGTTCTCTAGGAAATTCTGGTAGTCTTTGGCATTTTTATCTTGCTTTGCTCGACTGGGAAAGGGCAGTGGTGGACGGTATGGCTTAACGGTTTCAACATTTTTATTTTCAGATGCTCGCCATGTTGTGGTGTCTTCACCACATCGTGGTGATTGTTTAGTGCTTTTTTCTTGACTTGCTTCTCGCCCTTCCTGCACAACATCCGAGTTATTGTTAGTAATAAGAGTCAAACAGGTAACAATTTTTCCACTTCTTGTTGTAATGGCCTGGATGTGAGCTCATCTTGGGTTTTGTTTAGTGTTTCCTGGAAGCGTGCACGCTACTCTTTCATTGAATTACTTCGATAGTTACCCGATTTTTTGCTCAATGTTCTTAATTGCAACTTGCTGATTTCTAAGTACTACTTTGGTATCGTCATGTCTCTTTTCTGAGGCGACAGCAAAACGAGAAAGCATTGCCTCGAAATCGGGTTTCTTCTCGGGGGCCGGTTCCTCTTTTTAGTAGAAGCCTCTTCCTTTTTGTTCATATTTGTCTTATTTGGCTTTCTTGTACCATCATAAGGTAACCACTTCTTTTTGGGCTTTTTCCAGTCTTTGTCATAACGATCGCTGCTCGAATAGTAAGCTTGGGCCTTTCGATTTCCATTTTCATCAAGATCATAATCTTTGGTTAAATGCGGCCCGTTATAGTTTTCACACCCACTCGTATTTCATGGATTGTTTGATCCATTTTTTTCATCCTTCTATCCATGTTATGCAACATTGCTAAGACTGTCGCCATGTCATCTAAAGCAGAATTCACGATTCCCCTAGTTACGTCTTGTTGAGGGTTATGATATTATCTTGAATGTTTGGAGAATTCCTTAATTAGCTCCTTGATTATGCCCAATGCTTTCTTTGTGAGTGGCCTTTGAGAATCAAGGAGTTTCCTAGTCGTTATGTTTACCCCATAATAAAAGATTGCTACTTCTTGGTGTATATTTAGATCGTATCAGAGCCTTGGTTTGAGGGATTCGCGCACACTTTTGGGTATACCAGAACTCAAACTGAGGAAATGGTAATATTTTCAAGGAAAAATGAATTTATAATATTTTTTTACAAAATAAAAAAGAGGTGTGATGCGTGCAATCAACCGAGCTCAAGTAAGTAATTCACAAAATACCCATACTTATGTGTTATGCTTAGTATGCCTGATATATGAATTGTATGCTAGATTAGGGATATGGGTACTTTCAAGAATCGTATGATAGGGTTTCCTGATTTGTGTGATTCCTTATAACATAGGGGATTCGGATGCTATATGTTGTTTGGAATTGATATCAGATCAGTTAATTGCTAAGTGTATGCTTTAAAATTTGTATATGATTAGGATGATATAGTCCTAGAACGGTTGATTTACCCTTATTTCTTGTTCCTTGTTTGGTTGTGGACTTAGGGTAGAATCATTATTTGACAGTCTATGTGATCCCATTTTATGTATAACTTGCATGCCTAAAGCAACCAGCTGTGTGGATTGAGAGTTCTTAGAATTGGGTGGTTGAGGGAGAATTCCTATAAGAGTCTAGGGAATGTTATAGTAGAACTTGTATGAAGTATAGCATAGTATTGATATAACGATTTAGTGTGGTAACTTAGAGGATCTGGGATGGTGCTTGAGGAGAGTACATACTGGTGCGGAAGGTAGTATTGGGCCCGTACTACTTGAAGCACAATATATGTACTCAAAACAAGGACAGTCTTGGGGATTCTAAGTAGATATGTAGTGTGATGGTTTCCTCGAATTACGTTGATCGATTTTATGTTTTCATTTTCAGTTTGAGAAAGGTGATGATCACTCGAGGAGCAGGTTCTGGCTCTGTATCCGGTTCAGGTTCTGGCCCAGGTACAAAACCGATTAATGAGAGGCTGCGTAAGCTTATTGCGGCCAAGGTTACCAGCGAAATTTTGGATGATACCCCTATGATGTTTGGCACGATCAAAGAGGGGATTAAGGAGCTTATGGATGAGCGGATTAGAACCTTTCAAGCCAAGATTGATGCATGTCAGATAGGAGCGCGGACTCCCTCATTTTGGGAGTTCAAAGCTTGTGGGGCTCTTGAGTTATTTGGGGCTAAGGACCTCATCGCTAGCCCACGCTGGATCGCTGACATGGAAAATGCTCAGCGGACGAGTTTTTGCCCCGAGGGAGGAAAAGGTAGGGTTTGTATCCTGCCTACGGAGGGACCAGGCACGTGATTGGTTTGATGAGGTTGGTCGAGCTATGGGGACTGTGGCTGTGGCAGTCATGTCTTGGGAGGAGTTCGTTACGATATTTCAGAAGGAGCTTGCACCGACGATCGAGGTGCAACAACTGGTGAGGGAGTTTCAGTACCTTCGCCAGACTACTAAGACTGTCACTTAGATCACCGCTAAGTTCCATGAGAGGGCACTATTGTTTCTGTTGTACGCTGTGGACGAGGAGATGAAGAAGACGAGATATCATGACATGTTGAGGGATGACATCAAAGAGTTTGTGAGATTCTCGGGGTGCAAGACCCTGAATGATATGATTGAGAGGGTCCATGAGCGAGAGATTAAGATGAAGCTTCGAGCAAAGCTTAAGCCGGAGCAAGTGCAAACTGTTGTGGGCCAAGAAAAGAGGCCCAATACTTCAGAGCCACATTCTAAGGGCCAGCAAGGCCGGGGACGCTGTAGCAAGTCGCACAGTGGTGTATGTTGATTGGCAGGTTCGGGATGTTTCAGGTGTGGTTAGACTGTGCATATGAGTACGGATTGCCCCCAGAGTGCATTGATCTGTTTTCACTTCAACCAAACATACCATAAAAAGTCCAATTATTCGAGGTTTTTAGGAGGGGCAGTGGTGACGGCTACACCAACCACTTTGAGGATTATTGATGGCCGCCACGGCAAGGCGGATGTACCTGTGGTGAAGAGCAGGGCATTTCAGCTGACTACCGATGAGGCTCGAGCGGCACCTGATGTGGTTACCAGTTCGTAATTTTGTTATGTCCTTTATTACTTTTCTTATTTATGCTTATGTTGCTTCTGATCATGAATAAGAACTTTCTTAGTCAATGGGATGACTGCTCATGTTCTGTTTGATTCGAGTGCTACCTGATCCTTTGTATCTCTTGCACTTAGTAAGACGTTTAGTGATGTTCCTGGATTTCTGGATTATTGATTAGAGGTTAAGATTGTTGACGACCGATTTGTGAGTGCTTCTAGGATTCATCGGGGGTGTGTTTTGAACTTGTTCAAGGAGAGATACTCAATTGATTTGGTGTCGATTCCTCTGCGAGGATCGGAGGTTATTACTGGGATGGACTGGTTGGGCCCCAATGGGGCCATGATTGACTGTGAGTGCCAACTAGTGAGAGTTTGAACTCCAAGTAGGGGAGAATTGGTTATTCCTGGGGTGAGGATTTCACATGGACTGGCTGTCTATTCAATTGATTTGTGATCAGGCTACCATCAGATGCTAGTCAGAGACAAGGATGTACAGAAGACTTCCTTCAAAACTCTCTATAGTCATTACGGTTTCGTGATGATGCCATTCAGGCTCACAATTGCACCAACAATGTTCATGCATCTCATGAACCGAGTTTGTAGGCTGATGTTGGAGTGGTCGGTGACAGTATTTATAGATGATATTATGGTTTACTCCAAGACCAAGGAGCAGCACGAGGAATGCTTGCAAGAGGTGTTGGAGACCCGGAGGAGAGAGAGGATGTATGCCAAATTCTCCAAATGTGAGTTCTGGTTGCGAGAGGTGAAGTTCTTGGGGCACATCGTCAACCAAAAGAGTATATTAGTCGATCCAGCCAAGATCAAGGCTGCGATGTCATATGAAGTTCCAAGGACCCCATCTGAGGTTTAGAGCTTTCTAGGTCTCGCAGGGTATTATCGGAGATTCATCCAAGATTTCTCCAAGATCGTTGTGCCATCAACCCACTTGACGAAGAACAATGTTACTTTTAAGTGGGGGCCTAATTAGCAGTTGGCCTTTGAGACGCTGTGTGACAACCCGAAAATTTTTGCTTTATAAGTCAAGCCAATCAACCTTAAGTCAGACTCACTCCTGCTATCTTCTAGCACTGTTTGGAGTCTGTTTGAGTGTTTTAAGCCCAATACATTCAAGGAATGAGTGTTAGGAAGTATCTGCTAAAGTCACAGTACAAAGGGCAAGCCATAAACTCACTCAAGAGGAGTTTACGACCAAGATACCAAGAGTTTACGGTCGTAAACTCAAGGTGGCCGTAAACCCACCCCTATATATGTGGGACTTAGCCATTTTCTTCACTTTTTCCTTCCTTGGCTGAAATCTCCTCCATTCTCTCTCAAGCATCATCGAGTTCTTCATCCTAGATCTTCAAAACGTAAGTGTTTCTTCCCTATACTTGATATCTAGTTAAGATTCATGCTTAGAACCTTGAAATCATCAAGAATGCAAGACCAAAAGGAGTTTACGGCCAAGCAATCTCCCTTGGCCGTAAACCCTAGTCAAAGATGCCATTTGAGCCTTAAACTCTTCCTAAGGCTTGGATTTGAGGCTAGAACACTCCCTTGTGCTTTGTAAGACCTTGAAACATCACCAAACTCATCATCTATGAGAGTTTACGGCCCAAGAGTAAACTCCCTTGGCCGTAAACTCCAGTTATGGCCAAGTCTTGACCCTTAAACACTCCTTGACCTTTGCTAACCTTTGGGACACTTGAGCCTTTGAAACTCCTTACCTTTAAGACCCAAAATAAGGAGATTTAGAGAGTTTACGACCATAGAGTTTATGGTGTGGCCGTAAACACCTCAACAGCCTCCATTAAGTTGGTTATTCTCATCCTTGGGTAGAGCAATAGTCCCTCAAGCTTCCCTAGCCTTCAAACACCCTATCATGCATGTTTGACCATGAGTTTATGGCTATAAACTCCCTTGGCCGTAAACACATGGTCGTGAACACCTAATGGTGGCCTTAAACACCCTTTAGGTCAATCACATGTGATTCAACACTTCATTCCAAGTGTTTCCTAGTCCCGGAAGGTGTTTCCTTTCATATAGTTGCTTATAAACACTATATTCATGCCAATATATGTCATTTAGGACTTGTTGTGTCTCGGGACTTCACTCGTGGAACTTCTCATCCTTACGCGCATATTCGTTTGAATCACCCACATAAGGTGAGTTCATACCCCATAATCAATCTTTTAAACTGTTTTAGATGCTTTTAGGGGGGGGGGGGAATACAAGTTGAACACAATGATAATTGTGTAATTGTTTGGTATAAACATTTTCAAAAGATCACTTATGTCATTAATAAGTTGTCAAAACATTTCAAAAACTCTTTTCAAGTTATGTTACTTTATAGTTTAACAAAACTCCGTTTTTAAAGTACCAGCATAACTTAGTAGCAAAATGAGTCTTTTCAACAACAGTACAAGTAAATCACTAGTAAACTATAAGGGGTATAGTTTAGGGGTTCAGTACATACTAAATACTAGAGCATACTATAAAGAGAAACAGGGAGGTAGAAACAATACACGATAACATAAAGAGAAACAGGGAGGTAGAAACAATACACGATAACATAAAGAGAAACAGGGAGGTAGATACAATACACGATAACATAAAGAGAAACAAGGAAGTAGATACAATACTTCATAGAGACATACCATACACTATACATACTACATACTATACAGAACGAACATACTAAGAGGCTATAGCATGAGAACATACTAGATCTAATTATACCAATGAATCACTAACTCATTGTTTGTAACAAAAGGTGATAGTAAAATTGGGTATACATGATCATAAAACTTTAATGTGAATTACACGGCTTGCAATTGTTTGCAGAGGTGCGTTTGGTTACCAGAATCTCTTGACAGGGAGAGCGTATAGTACGGGTACTAGCCTTGACATTATGAACTTACTAAAACAAACATGTTTTAAGGTAATAGTACTGCAGAATGTCAATTCAAAAGACAACTGTGTACTTATAAATTCCCATTACTTTCAATAAGTGACAGTTACACTTGAAAGCTAATACAAACTATTTTCGAGTCAAGATAGTTATAAACTAGGGAAAACTTACATTTTACAAACGACACACAAAACAGTCGGGTCTAGTACATTCAGTAGAAAGGGACCTATAATGCTAACTTTATGATTCCTTAGTGTATGCATTCAGGGATATATATTAATCGGGTCTGACAGGTAGTAAGATGTGTACTTTCCGCTTCATTTCATGTTCCTTGTTTAGTTGTGGGCTTAGAGCAGATACACCCAGCCTACTATCTATCCGAGCTTAGCTATATATATGTTCCTTGTACACCAAGTAATCATAAGGGATACCATGTATGGGTCAGGTCATAGGACACTAATTCGATGCACCATTTTCTAGTACAAAACATACTTTTCAAATAAAGAACTTCTGAATACAAAACTAGAAACTTAACCAGTAAAAGGGTTTAATCCATTTTATTAAACCAGTAAAACTTAAAGGACCTTAGGTGGTTGGTTCTATAATACCTTAGTTTATACACTAGGGTTATATATAATTAATATCCGATAGGGAGTTGGATGTGTGCTTTCCGCCTCATTCCCTGTTCCTTGTTTGGTTGTGGGTTTAGGGCAGATTCACACAATTAACTATCTGTTCGATATTAGATTATATATAACTAGTATAAACTAAGTGATTATAGAAGGAACTACTGTGGTTATCATTTTACTATAAGAAATAAGGGTTTTTTAAAGGATCTTTTCATCAAATATACAGGAACTATTACAGTTAACTCCGTGAGTACCGAGTGAATACGCAGGGGTTATATACAACGATGATCTAACAAACAATGGGATGTGTGTCTTCCGCCTCATTTCCGATTCCTTGTTTGGTTGTGGGCTTAGGGCAGATACACACAACCGATTGTTTGTTTACTCTGAGTTTTATATAACTTGTATCCCTTTAATACCCATAGAAAGGACTGTAGAGTCATTTTTACTTATCTTTCATCAAAGTAGGAAATATAGGATTTTCTAGAGGAACAGGCAAACTTTTAAACACAACTTACTACAACTTACTACAAGTTTCTACAAACTTTCTTACTACTTACTACATCACTAAAATCTTATGAACTCACCAGCTTAAATGCTGATCTACGCTTTCAAAATAACTTGTATTCTCAGGAGACTAGTAGACAGGTACGCGCTCTGGGATTCAGAAGATGGAGCATTTCAGCTTCATGTCTTTTTGTTATTTGATGTGTATTCTATATTATGTGAATCATACTTTGTACACACTTTCTTTCTAATGAAATGGTTGTTCATTAGTTGCTTACTATGATGCATGACTTGTGATACTAAACATGACGTCCTCCGCCCCATAACGTTTCCGCCGTTTCGGTTTTGGGGTGTGACAGATTGGTATCAGAGCATTGTTTATAGTGAACTAAGTATATCAACCGATAAAAAGATATACAACTATAAATACAATGGGGCCGAAGTGCTTTGGATAAGAATATATTTTAAATATATAATGATACCTTATAAAAGTATACATACTTGCGAATACATATATACATACTAGAACAAGTATCACAAGAAGAACAGAACAGAAGAAGTTAAAGGTTGAACACTATGGTCAAACTTGAACAGTTATGTAATCACAGCTAGGATCAATATAGCCTGATCAAATATATTCATTCGAGATGTGACCGACATGTGTTTGGGAATGATGTGGTGTTGCAACAGTCTTAAAACTTACCTAATACTACATCAAGAGAATACTAGATCAAGAAAATTAGAGTTAGAATACTATAGGAGTATTGTATGATACTATAACGCGATAACAAGTTTAAAACATACCAAGTAGATTACATTAAAATACTATAGGAGTATTTTAGGCACTATACAAATAACTTATGTGATAACTTAAAAGACCCTTACGGATAGGTCTATAATCTTGCAATGTATACTCCCAAGGTTATATATAACTGAGATTTTATAGACTTAGAATTTGTGATCTACGCTTCACTACCTGTTCCTTGTTTGGTTGTGGTTTTAGAGTAGGATCACTTATTCGAAGGTCTATTTAGTCTTAAATTATATACAACTTGTATACAGTGTGCAATTATAGGAGGACTCTGTAAGGATCACCCCATAATGTTTCACTTAAATCTCATAGATTCCTTAGTCACTTCCATTCTCGCACGACAAACCCAGATAGATGTAACCACTTCCTCATAGTAGACAACAGAAGAGTCAGGAGGAAACGAGAGCAAGTTCATGAGGAGCTTTCAAAGAAGTATCAACCGAAGGAACCCAAAACATCTTATGAGTCACACTAATAAATAATACTCTTGTTAACTTAATGAGTTAGTGGAAACACTGCTCACATTATGTGTTAGGATTATTTCCTTACATGCAGCTGGTAACAGTTATTCAAGCAACATATATTCATTCGAGGATAGCTATTCCAAGTTCATAAAGTTTATTCGGTATAGACTCATTTATGAATTATTCCTAAAACCCTGTGGAAGTCAGGACCCGATACACCCAGAAGTAGGATAGCCTTGTCTTTTCAGCTTTCAGCTTGTGTCCATTGTTGTAGACATATTCCATCTCATCTTTGTATTTCTTTTAGCAAAGATGCCTCCTCGCAGATCAAACAGACGCGCTACTCCGATAACTCCAACTCCACCGTTGCAATTCGATCATGCTGCTCTCCAAGCAGCAATATCCTCCACAGTGGCAACTGCTCTAGCTCACTTCGGTGAAAGTGGTACCCTCGGATATGGTAGCGGTACCCACTTAACCAACCCCGGAGTTACTCACGAACACCCAAGAGAGTGTTCGTATAAAGATTTCATGAACTGCAAACCAAATTCCTTCGATGGGAATGGTGGAGTCATCGCTCTGATGCGATGGTTCGAGAAAACAGATTCAGTCTTCGAAATCTATTCCTGCCCTGAAGGGAGCAAAGTGAAGTTTGCTGCCTGCACCTTCTCTGACAGAGCCCTGACATGGTGGAACAGCCATGTTAAGTCACTGACCCTATCAGTGGCTAACTCAATAGGTTGGGAGAACCTGAAAGAGTTAATGCTGGAAGAATATTGTCCGTTAGGCGAAGTTCAAAAGTTGGAACAAGAGATGTGGGAGCTCACTATGGTCGGCTCAGACATAGTGGCCTACACTGACCGGTTCAGCAAACTAGCAGCTCTATGCCCCGGGATGGTTACCCCGGAGAGCAAGAAGATAGAAAGATACATCTGGGGTCTATCTGCCCCGATCCAAGGAGATGTATTGTCTTCTAACCCAGCCACGTTCGATAGTGCCAAACGCCTGGCTCAACGACTCATCGACCACGGAGTCCGCCATGGTGTGGAAGTCCCCGTTCCCGAGCCATCGAGGGAAGAGGACTATGGCCAGAAGTCGGGGAACAAGAGGAAGAAGAAGCGAACAAAATAGAACACCCCGCAGGAGGAACAAACGAGTACTATATACACCGCCACAACACCTGCTACTCCAGCACCTGCCAGTCGATATGCTGGAACCCTCCCGAAGTGTGGTAAGTGCAACTATCACCACACTGGAGTATGTCGGGAAATGCAGTGCCTGAACTGCCACAGAAAGGGACACACAATCCGTTTCTACAGGGCACCGGCTCAACCGATCTCCCAAGTCCCCGGAGTTGAAGAAAACCAAGCCTGCTATTGCTGTGGTGAGGATGGACACTACCAGAAGGACTGCCCGATAACAAAGAACTCAGGTGCGGATGGACGCATTCTGATGATCACCGCAGGAGAATCGACCTCGGAGTCGCCATCGAGCAGCGGTACGTTTTCGAAATAGTAATTATTTTAAAAATTAATTTATATTTATAAAAGATTAAAACTGGGGGATAACACTTAAAATTAATTATAATAACTCACTTAATGAAGTAGGCCATAGTATTCAAAAGAACTACGAGATCCGTTCTGAGAAGCTATGATGGCATAGTATATACGTTGGGGTTGTGCATAGCTAAGATTTTGCAGACTCAGAGTGAGTGATTCCGCCTTAATTCATGTTCCTTATTTGGTTGTGGATTTGAGGCAGAGTTACTCATTCGACCGTCCAATTAATCTTAATTATTCATAACTTGTATATTCCAGGCGATCGTAGTGGTACCAAGGAGGATCATAGTTAAAGTATCAATACTAGTTATCAAAGCACTTTTGCGGTATGTAAACGCACATCGCGGTACGATACGTAGAAGTGTTAACATCAAGAGGAAAACAGATAGAGAGAACACTATAACGAGAAACAATACATACTACACACTATACACTAGAGAGCATACTACATACTAGACAAAGAGTACAATTTCGAACGCACTAGGGAAGTACATCATCGTATAATAAACGTTTCTTTCAAATCAGCCAAACTTTGTTCAGTAAAGAGTCAGTTGCTATCATTCGTCATGAGTTGGCGTGGTCTTCACTATACTAAGTTCATATGTGTCTATCGCTTCGACCGTTAAGTTCACGAAACCTTCGTTATTCGTAACGACAGTCCGACCCAGAATTCAGTTTTGTCTTTCGTATTCTAAACCCCGAAGTACTCGTGCGAAGAGTACTTTTTCCTCCGAAGCCTTGTCGTCATATGTACGCAGACCTTTCCGAAATACCACTCGTCCAACAGACCAAGTTCAAGCACAGAGGCTAAGGACAAATACAGCCCACCTATCACTATTAAGTGTCTACGCGAGGGTAGTATATAATTATGATTACGAAGATCTAGTATGTGTGTTTCCGCCCTATCTCCTGTTCCTTATTTGGTTGTGGACCTGGGGCAGAGTCGCACATTCGACCATCTTACTAATCCTAATTATATACGACTTGTATACACGAAGTAATGATAGATGGACCAAGTATGAATCCTATCATGAATAGTAGGGCAAAGTGCCAGGTCTACGAGTAGGTATTCTGCCAATCAGAGGAGCGCAACCCCAGTAGTACTGCTAAGAGAGCTAATTTCGGGATGAAATTTAATCTAACGGGGGGATAATGTGACAACCCGAAAATTTTTAGTTTATAAGTCAAACCAATCAACCTTAAGTCAGACTCACTCCTGCTATCTTCTAGCACTATTTGGAGTCTGTTTGAGTGTTTTAAGCCCAATACATTCAAGGAATGAGTGTTAGGAAGTATCTGCTAAAGTCATAGTACAAAGGGAAAACCATAAACTCACTCAAGAGGAGTTTACGGCCAAGATACCAAAAGTTTACGGACGTAAACTCAAGGTGGCCGTAAACCCACCCCTATATATGTGGGACTTAGCCATTTTCTTCACTTTTTCCTTCCTTGGCCGAAATCTCCTCCATTCTCTCTCAAGTATCATCGATTTCTTCATCCTAGATCTTCAAAACGTAAGTGTTTCTACCCTATACTTGATATCTAGTTAAGATTCATGCTTAGAACCTTGAAATCATGAAGAATGCAAGACCAAAAGGAGTTTACGACCAAGCAATTTTTCTTGGCCGTAAACCCTAGTCAAAGATGCCATTTGAGCCTTAAACTCTTCCTAAGGCTTGGATTTGAGGCTAGAACACTCCCTTGTGCTTTGTAAGACCTTGAAACATCACCAAAATCATCATCTATGAGAGTTTACGGCCCAAGAGTAAACTCCCTTGGCCGTAAACTCCAATTATGGCCAAGTCTTGACCCTTAAACACTCCTTGACCTTTGCTAACCTTTGGGACACTTGAGCCTTTGAAACTCCTTACCTTTAAGACCCAAAATAAGGACATTTAGAGAGTTTACGGCCATAGAGTTTATGGTGTGGACGTAAACACCTCAACACCCTCCATTAAGTTGGTTATTCTCATCCTTGGGTAGAGCAATAGTCCCTCAAGCTTCCCTAGCCTTCAAACACCCTATCATGCATGTTTGACCATGAGTTTACGGCAATAAACTCCCTTGGCCATAAACACATTGCTGTGAACACCTAATGGTGGCCTTAAACACCCTTTAGGTCAATCACATGTGATTCAACACTTCATTCCAAGTGTTTCCTAGTCCCGGAAGGTGTTTCCTTTCATATAGTTGCTTATAAACACTATATTCATGCCAATATATGTCATTTAGGACTTGTTGTGTCTCGGGACTTCACTCGTGGAACTTATCATCCTTACGCGCATATTCGTTTGAATCACCCACATAAGGTGAGTTCATACCCCGTAATCAATCTTTTAAACTGTTTTAGATGCTTTTAAGGGGGGGGGGGGGAATACAAGTTGAACACAATGATAATTGTGTAATTGTTTGGTATAAACATTTTCAAAAGATCACTTATGTCATTAATAAGTTGTCAAAACATTTCAAAAACTCTTTTCAAGTTATGTTACTTTATAGTTTAACAAAACTCCGTTTTTAAAGTACCAGCATAACTTAGTAGCAAAATGAGTCTTTTCAACAACAGTACAAGTAAATCACTAGTAAACTATAAGGGGTATAGTTTAGGGGTTCAGTACATACTAAATACTAGAGCATACTATAAAGAGAAACAGGGAGGTAGAAACAATACACGATAACATAAAGAGAAACAGGGAGGTAGAAACAATACACGATAACATAAAGAGAAACAGGGAGGTAGATACAATACACGATAACATAAAGAGAAACAAGGAAGTAGATACAATACTTCATAGAGACATACCATACACTATACATACTACATACTATACAGAACGAACATACTAAGAGGCTATAGCATGAGAACATACTAGATCTAATTATACCAATGAATCACTAACTCATTGTTTGTAACAAAAGGTGATAGTAAAATTGGGTATACATGATCATAAAACTTTAATGTGAATTACACGGCTTGCAATTGTTTGCAGAGGTGCGTTTGGTTACCAGAATCTCTTGACAGGGAGAGCGTATAGTACGGGTACTAGCCTTGACATTATGAACTTACTAAAACAAACATGTTTTAAGGTAATAGTACTGCAGAATGTCAATTCAAAAGACAACTGTGTACTTATAAATTCCCATTACTTTCAATAAGTGACAGTTACACTTGAAAGCTAATACAAACTATTTTCGAGTCAAGATAGTTATAAACTAGGGAAAACTTACATTTTACAAACGACACACAAAACAGTCGGGTCTAGTACATTCAGTAGAAAGGGACCTATAATGCTAACTTTATGATTCCTTAGTGTATGCATTCAGGGATATATATTAATCGGGTCTGACAGGTAGTATGATGTGTGCTTTCCGCTTCATTTCATGTTCCTTGTTTGGTTGTGGGCTTAGAGCAGATACACCCAGCCTACTATCTATCCGAGCTTAGCTATATATATGTTCATTGTACACCTTGTAATCATAAGGGGTACCATGTATGGGTCAGGTCACAGGACACTAATTCGATGCACCGTTTTCTATTACAAAACATACTTTTCAAATAAAGAACTTTTGAATACAAAACTAGAAACTTAACCAGTAAAACGGTTTAATCCATTTTACTAAACCAGTAAAACTTAAAAGACCTTAGGTGGTTGGTTCTATAATACCTTAGTTTATACACCAGGGTTATATATAATTAATATTCGATAGGTAGTTGGATGTGTGCTTTCCGCCTCATTCCCTGTTCCTTGTTTGGTTGTGGGTTTAGGGCAGATTCACACAATTAACTATCTGATCGATATTAGATTATATATAACTAGTATAAACTAAGTGATTATAGAAGGAACTACTGTGGTTATCATTTTATTATAAGAAATAAGGGTTTTCTTAAAGGATCTTTTCATCAAATATAAAGGAACTATTACAGTTAACTCCGTGAGTATCGAGTGAATACACAGGGGTTATATACAACGATGATCTAACAAACAATGGGATGTGTGTCTTCCGCCTCATTTCCGGTTCCTTGTTTGGTTGTGGGCTTAGGGTAGATACACACAACCGATTGTTTGTTTACTCTGAGTTTTATATAACTTTTATCCATTTAATACCCATAGAAAGGACTATAGAGTCATCTTTACTTATCTTTCATCAAAGTAGGAAATATAGGATTTTCTAGAGGAACATGCAAAATTTTAAACAGAACTTACTACAACTTACTACAGCTTACTACAACTTTCTACAAACTTTCTTACTACTTACTACATCACTAAAATCTTATGAACTCACCATCTTAAATGCTGATCTACGCTTTCAAAATAACTTGTATTCTCAGGAGACCAGTAGACAGGTACGCGCTCTGGGATTCAGAAGATGGAGCATTTCAGCTTCATGTCTTTTTGTTATTTGATGTGTATTCTATATTATGTGAATCATACTTTGTAAACACTTTCTTTCTAATGAAATGGTTGTTCATTAGTTGCTTACTATGATGCATGACTTGTGATACTAAACATGACGTCCTCTGCCCCATAATGTTTCCGTCGTTCCGGTTTTGGGGTGTGACACGCTGAGGTAAAGATTGTGCGAAGCCCCGATTCTCGTGCTTCCCGAGGGTATGGATGACTTTATCGTTTATTGTGACGCTTCTATATCGGGTCTGGGAGCTGTTATTATGCATAGGGGTCACGTGATTGCTTACGCTTCAAGGCAGCTGAAACCTCATGAGGTGATATATCCTACGCATGATTTGGAGTTAGGGGCTATGGTTTTTGTCCTCAAGATTTGAAGGCATTATCTGTATGGGGTTAGGTATACTATCTACATTAATCACAAGAGTTTGAGGTACTTGATGGATCAGCCGCACTTGAATATGCGATAGTGAATATGCTTGGATGTGGTAAATGATTATGATATCGAGATCCTGTACCACCCTCGGAAGGCCTATATAGTCATCTTTACTTATCTTTCATCAAAGTAGGAAATATAGGATTTTCTAGAGGAACAGGCAAAATTTTAAACAGAACTTACAACTTACTACAACTTACTACAACTTTCTACAAACTTTCTTACTACTTACTACATCACTAAAATCTTATGAACTCACCATCTTAAATGCTGATCTACGCTTTCAAAATAACTTGTATTCTCAGGAGACCAGTAGACAGGTACGCGCTCTGGGATTCAGAAGATGGAGCATTTCAGCTTCATGTCTTTTTGTTATTTGATGTGTATTCTATATTATGTGAATCATACTCTGTAAACACTTTCTTTCTAATGAAATGGTTGTTCATTAGTTGCTTACTATGATGCATGACTTGTGATACTAAACATGACGTCCTCTACCCCATAATGTTTCCGTCGTTCCGGTTTTGGGGTGTGACACGCTGAGGTAAAGATTGTGCGAAGCCCCGATTCTCGTGCTTCCCGAGGGTATGGATGACTTTATCGTTTATTGTGACGCTTCTATATCGGGTCTGGGAGCTGTTATTATGCATAGGGGTCACGTGATTGCTTACGCTTCAAGGCAGCTGGAATTTTTCCTGATGGATCAGCCGCACTTGAATATGCGACAACGAATATGCTTGGATGTGGTAAATGATTATGATAGCGAGATCCTGTACCGCCCTCGGAAGGCCAATGTAGTGCCCGACGCCTTTAGCCGCAAGGGAGTGAGTACGTCTTTTGGGAATGTATTTCTGAGGATGGTTATTATTTCTCCTTTGTTGGATATGATCAATAAGGCTCAGGTAGAGGATTGAAAAAGGAGAATTGGAAACCAGAGCAGATCAGGGGGTAGATTTATCTATTTGTTAGAGACGGTTGGTGATTGTTGACTCAATGTGGTAGAGTTTGGGTTCCGACTACTAGTGGGGTGAGGCAGACAGTTTTAGACGAGGCTCATATGTCAAAGTTTTTGATCCATCCGGGGGCCACAAAAATGTATAGATATTTGAAGTTGAGTTATTGGTGGCCCTGTATGAAAAGGGAGATAGCTTGGTTTGTGGAGCGGTTCCTGAGTTGTCGAAAAGTCAAGGTCGAGCATTAGAGGCCTCATTGCAAGATGTGGCTATTACCCATTCCCATGTGGAAGTGGGAAGAGATTACCATGGATTTTATCACAAAGCTGCCAAGGACGTCACAACGAGTTAATTCTATCTGGGTCATTGTTGATAGATTGACCAAGTGCGCATTTTATTCCGATCGTTGAGAGTATATCAGCTGAAAAGTTGGCCGACATTTACATTCGAGAGGTGGTAGTTCGGCATGGGGTGCCAGTCTCGGTGGTTTCAGACAGAGATGTTCGTTTCAACTCTAGGTTTTGGAGGAAGTTTCATGAAGAGTTGGGTACTTAGCTGCACTTCAGTACAACATATCATCCCCAGACCAATGGTCAGAGCGAGCAAATGATTCAGACGCTCGAAGATATGCTGCGGGTGTGTGTGTTAGACTTTGTAGGGAGTTGGGATACTTACCTTCCACTGGCCGAGTTCTCTTACAACATCAGTTATCACGCCAGTATTGAATGACTGCCCTTAGAGATATTATATAGGAGGAGGTGTAGGACCCCAGTGTGTTGGGGCGAGGTCAGGTATTGAGTCATGGGAATTAAAAAAGTGGTACTCAAGACCACTGAGTTGATTCAGCAAGTGCGAAACAGACTGCGGGTCACACAAAGTCGGCAAAAGAGTTATGTAGACCGGCAACATTTTGACCTTGAGTTTCAGGTGGGGGATTTGGTACTTCTAAAGGTGTCACCTTGGAAAGGTGTCATTAAATTTCGTAAACGGGGCAAGGTGGGCCCCTGATTTATTGGTCCCTTCAGGATTACCGCCCCAGTGGGCAAGGTTGCATGTCAGTTGGATTTGCCTGATGATCTCACTCAAATCCACAACACATTCCATGTCTCTCAGTTGCGGAAGTGTATAGCCAATGATTCGATGGTGATTCTTTTGGATGATGTTCAGTTCGATGAGCACCTGAACTATGTAGAGAGACTGACTGTGATTCTTGCCAGGAAGACCAAGACTCTGCGCAAGAAAGTAATGAACCTAGTGAAGGTGCAATGGCGACACAAGAAAGGCTCAGAATGGATGCGAGGGCCTAAAGAAAAGATGGGGGAGCACTACCCTGACTTGTTTGTAGCTTCGGAATTTAAGGACAAAGTCTAGTTCAAGTGGGGGAGATTTGTAACGCAAGTGTTCCAGGTAATTTTCCATTCTAGCAATAATTCTTAAAAGTTGGCAAATTGGTCCCTACGGTGGGCGTACGAGCCAGGTACATCGGGCGTAGGAACCTTGCATGTGATTGGGGAGCCTCTCACGTACGTTGGGCGTACACAAGCAGGGGAAAAACCCTAATTTTTAGGGTTTGGACCCTATTTAAAGATCATTATGACCTCAAACATGTCCTTACCTCCAGCTTCCATTCCTCTAAACCCTAATATCGAAAACCCTAGACTTGGGAGTGAGATTTGAAGCCTTTGAGTGAGTTTTATGTATTCTTTTTTGTCAAGGAAGATCATCAAAGAAGCGGTTTTGCTCTCAAGTCTTTGGATCCAACAATTTCTCATCCTTGTGCATCTTTTGGAGGTAAAAAGCTCCAACCTTGATGCATATTTCTTTAGATCTTGTTTAAGCTTAGATTTACACTCTTTTTGTCCCAAAACCTAGAGCTTTGTGACTATGGAATACTCCGAAGCCTTTAAGATGTCCTTTCAGACAGTTTAGGGTGTGTTAAGATATAAAAATGCAAACTTAGACCTTGCTTTACTCCATGCAAGAGTTGTCAGGTCTTAGATTACTAAAGGAGTTTGGGTTTTGGTGTCGGGCTCTTTGTAGCCATTCAAAAGCATATAGATTGCAAATTTGTGGTTATTTACATTTTTTTAGACTTAGATATGAAGTTTAGAAGGTTTTCAATCCTGATGCGTATACCGGGTGTAATTTAAAGTACGCTGCACAACTGCATCTTGGACCCGTAATTTCTTCTGCATTAGACGCTTGTACGCGGGGCATACAAGATTATACGTGGGGCGTACTTCTCAGATTCAAGTTTGGGGCCACTTTGGGCCGTGGTCCATTAGGAACTTTGGACTTCTTTTGGTTGATTAGGATTTGGGGCGTACTTCTCTGTTATATGTATATGTGTTTTGTATGTGGTATTTTGGGGAAGCTCACTAAGCTCTATGCTTACAGTTATGTTTATGGTTTCAGGTACTTCCAGTTCGAAGGGGAAGGGCCCGACATGATCGCAGTGCATCCACCCATGTTAAGTTATCTTTTGTTATGATTTGGATTTATACTCTGATGATGATTCTCATATTGACATACTTAGTTTGGGGTTGTCATGAATAGTTGACGGTTTTCGATTAAATTAAAAATGAAAATTTATCCATGATTTTGGAGCGTTACAAATACTGAAGAACAAAAGAACTGACGAAGAAGTTGTAGAGGAAACACAGAGCTCTAATATGAACTTAAAAAGAATCAATGAATGAAGATACGAGTACACAATGTTACATATACTTCGGGTAAATTCACAAATCAAATACATACCAAACCCGATCATAACCTGGAACAATTCGAACAGGAAAGGATCCGCATGTTTTATAAGTGTTCATAATACAAGCCCCCGTCCAACAGAATTGCAACATATCAACATAAGTCCTCCCTACACAAATTCTTTACAACCAAAGTCCCACAAAATACGATACAAACCTTAATAAACAAATAAATAAATAACACAAAAGGATATTGAAAAGGATATAATTCCAGAAATGATCAATGATAAGATTGAGAATAAGACAAACATTTTAACAATATGAATGGAAATTTTTGAATAAAAAAAGAATAGGGAAGGCTCTAATCAACGTGATGTCGATAAGTTATCAGTTGCATTCTTTGTTACTACTTTTCCAAAATACATGGAGATGAAGGGTTTGTGGAGTCTGTTCGAGCAGTATGGGAAGATTTTCGATGTGTACATTGTTAGGAAATTGTTTAAGCTTGATAGGTGGTTTGCTTTTGTATGTTTCTTGAATGTTTTGGACAAGAAAAGATTGGAGAATGATATGATTTTTGTATGGATGGGTAATTATCAGGTTTTTGTTTGTTTGGCTAAGTTTAATTAGGAACATAAGAATTACTCTCAAGTCCAAACGAAATGTGGAAAGGAAGATCACAATAAGGCGAACCATAAAACAGTACAAACTACAGCTCCTGATCAAGGTGTGTCATATGCCAAGATGCTTCAAATGGATGCTAACTCTTCTATACAAGAAAAGAATAAAGTGTTGAAGAAAGTGTCCCTTACAGATGGTGATTTCTTGAAGATTGAAGATAGAAATAGGTTTGTTCTAGGGAATGTTAAGGATGCTACTAGTCTTCCAGATATGAAACGAATAATGTGAAAATCCGAAATTTTTATCTTATACACTTATTCAAATCAAGGAAGGTCAGACTCGTTTTTGCTTTTATCTAGCACTGTTTAGAGTCAATTACAGTGTTTAAAACCTAGTATAATCAGGGTATGAGTCGTGGGATGAGTTTTGTGAGTGTAATACCTTGCAAATGAGCCAAACACACCAACACAAGGTGTGTGCGGCCACACACCCATCCCAGCCGCACACTCCCACCTATATATTCAACACTTAGTCATTTTGAACACTTTTTCCACTTCTTCAAGGCTAGAACTCGTTTTCTCTCAAGTATCATCCAAAGTTTCACTTCAATCTTCAATCAAGTGAGTGATTCCTTCTTTGATTAGCTAATACTTGACCTTAGCTAGCCTTTTCCCTTGATTTGATCCATGAAAACACCTAATCGGTGTTAGATCACCAAGAACACCAAGAACACACACTATTTTCTGGGCTTTTAACTACACTTTTAAGCCTCTAAATCGGGTATACACTTGCAATAGCTTGTTATAAGCTAAAGACCCTTGAATTTACACATGAAAAATGCCATTTCATATGATCTTCAAGTGTGTACGGCCGCACACACCATGTGTACGGGCGCACACACCATGTGTAGCCGCACACACCCTTTTAAGGGTCTAATATGGCAACAAACTTCCATTCCAGCTAGCCAATGGTCAAAACACCTTCCCTAGAACATTCCTAAGGCTTGGAAACACATTTTGGCACACTTCATAGTGAGCGTGCGGCCACACACACACCCTGGCCGCACAACCTGGCCGCACACACACTCTGGCCGCACACACATAAAACCCATGACTTTGTGGCCTTACACTCAAATATAGGGCCATACACCTCTTATGTGCAACCATAGGTGTTGGTAACACTTAATTCTAAGTGTTTTTATGTCCCTAAGGCGTGTCCCTATCACTTTAAGTGGTTATATACGTGGAATGTAATCATATATGTGTAATTATATGTTAAATAGGAATCGTTTGTGCTCAAGACTCCAATTGACACCCAACAATCCTATATCGATCTTTCATTCGAGTTACTCACTACAGGTGAGTTCATACCCCCTTAATTAACCTTTTAAATGTTTTTAAATGCTTTTATGGGGGGGGGATACAAGTTGAACTATTATAGTTATTATATCAATCACATGTGATTAATAACTACCAAACAAGTGGATTTCTTACTTTTCAAACTGTGTTATCAAACAAACTACTTCAAACTGTTTTACAAACTCTTTTAGATGTCAAATACTTTTATTAAACTCTTCTAAACTTATATTCTGTTAAATGTGTATCTATATAGATATAGTTATATAAGTAGGATTGAAAGGACTTAGGACTGATAGCTCACCTTGCCTCCTGTTCCTTGTTTGGTTGTGGACTTAGGGTATCGGTTATTTGTCCGAAGGTCGTTTGAATCCTAGTCATATATTATGTATATGTATATAGATATAAAAGTTACTTCTTTCTATTCAATACCTTTGGGTAGCAAAGGTATACAAACAAGTTCATACATTCAAACAAACATTACCAGTAAGCTATAATAGGTATAGTTTAGGAAGATACTAATACTATTAATAGAACAGTGAAACATACAAAGAGTCAGTTCATACATGAGTCAATACCATACAGAGAGCACATAACATACAGATAGAGAATACTATGATGAGAAACAAACAATACCATACAGAGAGAACATACATACATACTAGACAGAGAGAGAACATACAATACAGCTAGAAAATACAATACAGCTAGTACATACAATACATTCACCAGTGCACTAATACAGTTATGCGAGCCACGTAACGGGGCATGACATCACCTGTCATGGCCCGTTTTGTATCCATAATCTCCTTAAATGGAGAGCGTTGAGTTTGTGTATAGATCTATACTGGATTGACTATCCTACACCTTGCTGCTCGCTACAGTGGGACTTGCAAGTCTACGGGTGCCAAACGTCATTTCTTCCGACGTCTTACATCGTCGTGTTTATAGTCGGTAGTACGGTACAGGCCGATCACATGGTACTTTAAATAACAATTGGTTTAAGGTAGTTAGTACAACAGTAGTTACTTAATACAACACTACAGTACTATTTCATTTTCCCATTGCATTCACTTTGTGATCTTCACACAATAAACAGTAATGTAAAAACTATATTTTTGGTTAATGATAGTCAGATTTGGGAAAATACATACTCTTACAAGAGACACACACACGACCACTAGATGCCTTGGTGGAAGGCTACTGTTAGTAGGAAACATAGGGTTTTCTAGGAGAGTTCAAACAATTTACAAACAATTACAAACTTATACATTACATACTTACAAACACTTTCATACAAACACAGACACTAATATACTTATGATCTCACCAGCTTTAAAGCTGATAAACTCTTTCAAAATAATTTGTATTCTCAGGTCACCAGTAGACAGGTACCGGTGCCAGTTTTTGAGAAGATGGAGCTTGTTCAAGACTCATCTTTTATTTTGATTCATATTTTTGGTGTCTATTTAACTTGACGGAACACACTTGTATTAAATTATATTATTAATGCAATGGATGATGTTGTTGCTTGTTTACTACTATGCATTGTTGTGATACTATACATGACGTCCTCCACCCCCGAACGTTTCCGCCGTTCCGGTTTTGGGGTGTGACATATAATGAATGTTGAAGATTTCAATGAAGTGGAGGTGAGTTATGTGGGTGGAACATGGATATCGTTTGAGTTCACATCAGTTCAGGCTTGCCTTAATTTCAAAACACATGCAACTATGAAGACTTATTTTAAAGAATTATGTAGTCTATCTAAGAATTTCTTGGTGAAGGAAAGAGATGTATGGATCGAAATACAAGATGTCCAAACATTAAAGGCAATATTGATGAGTCTGATGGTGAATCTAGTCATAATTGTGAGGAAGATGATTTTGTGGAAGATAATGGGGGACACAACAATGGGGTGAGGATAATGATGCGCATGATTTCAGTTATACTGGTAATGAGATTCTCATGCTAATCTAGAGCATGATGGGTTTCGTAAAGGAATCGTTGAGGAAGATTCTAACGATCCAAATCACAGGATGATATACACTCTAAATTCCCATTACAAGGAAATAAAAAATTCCCTTATACTGAAACCGTTGTTTTGGAAAGTGTTGATCTAAAATTGAATTAGAAATAGAATTACATTGAGAATTGTTGTGTTCCAGCCTCCAAAGCTACAGTAGCCATTTTTGTTGAAAAAATGAAACCTAGGGTGGCAAAGTCTTCCAACCCTATGATGAAGACAGTTAATGAAGGTAACAAAAATGGTGGCTACCAAGACTATAAATAGAGACTTCATTCTTCAGTTGTAAGCATCCCAAACACAGAGAAATAGATAGTATAACACTTAGAGTGAGTGTCTTAGTGAGAGAGTTGGTTTTTTGTAATATTTGAGTGTGAGAGTTGCTCCTCCTATTGTAATTCTATTTCAGTGTTTAATAGAAGAGTTTTCCAACCCCAAAAACTGGTATTAGAGCTTGGTTTGGTGTCCAGGGATTTTTTCACGAATTTCTCTGTTTTTTCGTCAAAATTTTGTTGTCTTAAAATCGATTTCTGGGTACACCATTAGAAAGGTCTCATTTCAAGGATTCCGAAAATATATTTGTCGTAATTTTTTGACAACCGGAAGTACCTCAAATCATCGGTCAAAAGTCTGGTCAAAATTGCCGGAAATTGTCACCGGAAAAACCAGTGGGCAGAGAAGCTCACCGGAGAAGAATGAGCGACGTCATCAGTGACGTCATCATTGACCAGAATTTCAGAAAGTTGCAGTTTAGCCCCTGAAGTTTCAGAAAGTTGCAGACATGTCCCTCTATGTCTGAAGAAACACAATTTTGGTCCCTGTTTGTTCCGAAAGTAATCTGTTTGGTCCCTAGACTTCAGAAAAGTTTCAGAAAGGTCCCTGGTTGGCAGAAACATTTCAGATTGGTCCTGTATGCTGTGAAAATTACAGTTTAGTCCCTAAAGTTTTGAAAAGTTACAAGTTAGCCCATAACTTTTCAAGAAAGTGTATTTTGACCCAAAAAAGTCTACCCCACCATTTTTGACGCTTCAGAATCTAACCGAGAGCTCGGTTTTATATAATTTTCCTTGAAATATTTGTAAAAGCACATTACAAGTATTTTCGATGGAATCTACAAGTACGATTACGATGGTTCGACTTACGCCCACAAATTACAACATGTGGAAGCCAAGGATGGAAGATTTGCTTAATCTGAAAGATTTAGCAGAGCCTATAGAAAAGCAAGGCGTCAAACCCGACACAAAGACAGACGAAGTTTGGACGAGAATAAACAAGAAAACGGTGGCGCAAATTCGACAGTGGATCGACCACAGTGTTTTTCATCATGTCTCTCAAGAGACAGACGCGTACAAACTTTGGGAGAAGCTCAAGAATATGTATCAAGCAAAGACGGAACGCAACAAGACCTTGCTGATGAGGCGCCTTGTAAACCACAAGTTACGAAGTGGTATGTCCATAACCGAGCATACGAGTCAGTTCCAGGATCTCGTAAACCAGCTCGGTGCTGCTGATTGGGTTCTCAAAGACGAGGAACAAGCCATATTACTCTTGAGTTCTCTACCAGATAATTGGGAGACGCTTGTTGTGACTCTCAGCAATTCTGCCCCCGGTGGTAAAGTGACAGTAGAGATGGTCACAGACGTCCTAATGAACGAGGAAGCAAGAAGGAAAGAAGCTGGGACAGACCAGTCTTTTGCCCTCGTGTCAGAAAACAAAGAAAGAGGCGGGGGAAGAACTGGAGGCCGATGTAGAGGTAGAGGCAGACATATCGTGGGAAATCACGACATCGAGGGAAATCACGAGAGCGAGGTAAATATTCAAATACATGGTTCGAAGGCTATTGCAATCACTGTAATTACTATGGCCACAAAAGGAGTGATTGTCGAAGGTTCTTATGAGAGCAGCTTGAGACAAGCCAGAATTCAAGTAGGGAGAATGGTGAAACCATGGTCACCATAACACAAGACGTTGCCCTTCTTACATACGAGGAGGAAGCATTCCTACATGTTAAAACTCATGATGATGAGTGGGTGATTCATAGCGCCGCATCATATCATTCGACTCCAAACCAAGATTTATTCACTAATTATAAACCCGGAGACCATGGTACCGTGAAGATGGGAAACACTAGTTTCTCAAGCATTGCTGGTATTGGTGATGTGCATTTAAAGACAAATGTTGGATGTACATTGGTGCTGAAAGATGTTCGACATGTCCCAGAGCTGAGAATGAATCTTATCTCAGTTGGAGCTCTTGACGTCCAAGGATATGATAATCAATTCAAAAATGGTACCTGGTAGTTGTTAAAAGGTGTTATGGTTGTTGCAAGGGGACAACTTGATGGTACTCTTTATAAAAGCCATGCAAAGCTACTTCAGCCAAGTCTCAATGCTGTTGAAGAAGAGACATCACCAAACTTGTGGCATAGAAGACTCTTGCAAAGAAGGAGTCCATTTCAAAGGCAAAAGATGTTGCCCTGGATCCTTGTGAATACTGCCTATTTGGGAAACAAGATAGAGTTTCCTTTAGCTCCACAAGAAAGAACCGCTCTGAGTTGCTGCTCCTTTTGAAGTAGAATCTCTTGGTGGAAGCCGGTATTTTGTGACATTCATTAACGATGTGTCACGAAAGGTATGGACATACTGTCTGAGGACAAAGGACCAAGTATTTGACTTCTTCAAAGCCTTTCATGCAATGGTGGAAAGACAAACAGGAAAGCAGTTGAAATGTATCAGATCAGATAATGGAGGCGAGTACTATTCCCGTGAGTTCTCTACATACTGCACGGAACATGGTATCAGACATGAAAAGACTGTCCCACGAACCCCACAACACAATGGTGTAGCAGAACGGATGAATCGCACTATTGTTGAGAAATTTTGATGCATGCTCAGCATGACTAAACTCCCAAAGCCATTTTGGGGTGAAGCTGTATTGACAGCCTGCTATCTAATAAATAGGTCACCTTCCGCTCCATTGAATTTTGAAGTCCAGAGAAGATATGGACGGGTAAAGACATATCATATTCTCACTTGAGAGTATTTGGGTGCAAGGCGCTTGCACATGTATCAAGTGAATTGCGGAAAAAGTTGGACCTCAAATCCACTCCATGCATCTTTATTGGATATGGAGATGAAGAGTTCGGGTACAGGCTATGGGACCCAGAACTAAAGAAGGTTATTCGAAGTAGAGATGTGGTTTTCTATGAAAACTAGTATTATGATTTCAAGGCTCCGGTTAACAAGCAACAAATCTCCAAAGTTTCATATGTAATATCTGAAAATAAAGATGATGTTTCCACTGAAGAAGAGGATGAAGAAGTTGATGATGCAAATCAAGAAGGTGTTGAGCAGGGGGAGCTTCCACCCCATGATACTTTAGATATATTTACAGAAGTTACAAATGAAGGAACTCAAGTTAGACGATCCGAACGAGTACGTGCTCCATCAACAAGATATCCGACTTCAAACTACATCCTTCTTACTAGTGAGGGGGATCCAGAGAGCTTTCAAGAAGCTCAATCTCATATTGACAAAGCAAATTGGCAGAAGGCCATGGAAGAAGAAATGAATTCTTTGCAGAAGAATCAAACATATGAGTTGGTGAAATTCCCCAAAGGAAAGAAATCCTTAAAAAAACAAGTGTGTTTTCAAGTTGAAGAAAGACAGCAAGGGAAATACTATGAAGTATAAGGCGAGACTCGTTGTCAAAGGTTTCCAACAAAAAGAAGGAATCGACTTTGATGAAATTTTTTCGCCGGTTATGAAGATGATGTCTATTCGAGTTGTACTCGAATTAGTTGCCAGTCTAGATCTTGAACTTGAGCAGATGGATGTGAAAACAACCTTTCTCCATGGTGATTTGGATGAAGAAATATACATGGAGCAGCCTGATGGCTTTAAAGTCCCAAAGAAAGAGCATCTCGTATGCAAATTAAAGAAGAGTCTTTATGGTCTTAAGCAAGCCCCAAGGCAGTGGTACAAGAAGTTTGATTCATTTATGATGAATCATGAGTACAAGAGAACCGTTGCAGACCACTGTGTCTATCGGAAGAAGTTTCCAGATGGGAAATTTGTCATCCTTTTGCTCTACGTGGATGATATGTTGATAGTGGGTCAAGATACAACAATGATTAACAACTTGAAGAAGGATTTATCTAAGTTCTTTGATATGAAAGACTTAGGCCCAGCACAATAGATATTGGGAATGAAAATTATCCGTGATAGAAAATCAAGAAAATTATTCTTATCACAGGAGGATTATGTTGAACGTGTGATCAAAAGGTTTAACATGGAAAATGCCAAGCCCGTTGGAACACCCTTGGCTAATCACTTCAAGTTGAGTAAGAAAAATTGTCCCTCTTCTGACAAAGAAAAAAAAGAGATGAAAGCAATCCCCTATTCCTCAGCCGTAGGAAGTCTTATGTATGTAATGGTGTGTACAAGACCAGATATTGCTCATGTTGTCGGTGTTGTGAGTAGATATCTAGCTAATCCGGGAAAACAACATTGGGAAGCAGTCAAATGGATACTTCAATACCTGAAGGGTAGTTCGAAACTATGTTTATGCTACGGGGGAGCAAAGTAAATTATGGAAGGTTATACAGATGCCGATATGGCAGGCGATCTTGATAATAGGAAATCTACATCAAGTTACATTTTCACTTTGGCGGGGGGAGCTATCTCGTGGCAATCCAAGTTACAGAAGTGTGTCGCACTCTCAACAACAGAAGCCGAGTATATTCCTGCCGTTGAAGCTGGGAACGAGCTTATATGGATGAAACGGTTTCTTCAAGAATTAGGCTTTCTACAAGAAGAGTACATCATTCATTGCGATAGTCAGAGTGCTATAGACCTGAGTAAGAACTCGATGTACCATTCCTGCACAAAACATATTGATATCCGTTATCGCTGGCTTAGAGAAGCAATTGAGGGACGAGAATTGAAGTTGTTAAAGATCAACACCAACAACAATCCTGCAGACATGTTGACAAAGGTGGTGACACAAGAGAAACACAAACTATGTGCTGACATAGTTGGGATGAGGATTGTTGGACGGAGACTGGAGGGGTAGATTTGTTGTGTTCCAGCCTCCAAAGCTACAGTAGCCATTTTTGTTGACAAAATGAAACCTAGGGTGGCAAACTCTTCCAACCCTATGATGAACACAGTTAATGAAGGTAACAAAAATGGTGGCTGCCAAGACTATAAATAGAGACTTCATTCTTCAGTTGTAAGCATCCCAAACACAGAGAAATAGATACTATAACACTTAGAGTGAGTGTGTTAGTGAGAGGGTTGGTTTTTTGTAATAGTTGAGTGTGAGAGTTGCTCCTCCTATTGTAATTCTATTTCAGTGTTTAATAGAAGAGTTTTCCAACCCCAAAAAGAATGAGGTTGTCGATGTCGATAAATCAGGAAGTCATATGGATTTAAATTCAGCCACCTTTCCACCGGGGTTTCATGGATTCCAATTTCAATCTCCAATTCAGTCTAGATCAGTCCCTACTGGAAAGATTTCATCATCTTCTTCTCATAAAGGTAATGTAAAAATGGCATTATTAAGATGGTTGATAGAAGTGTTGTTACAGGAAAGTTTAAATGAATTTTTTGTCCATTAATGAGTGTGGCATTAAATGCCATAAGAAGAAGAGATGGATAAAAAAATTTATGTGTTGATCATGGTATTAGTGTGCTAGGTATTCAGGAAATAAAGCTGATGTGTTTAGATTTATTTTATCTTCTATCAATTTGAAGTGGCAAATAGTAGTGCAAGGGGTCGTTCTGGTGGTATTTTGACTCTGTGGGATTCAGCTATGTTCAGAAAAAGTAGGACATGGTTTGGTGATAATAGTCTTATTGTTGAGGGAGAGGCGGTGGGCCCTAATGTGAAATGTTTTATTGTGAATGTATATGCTCCACAAGATAGACGTAGAAAAAAGGAGTTATGGGATTATGTTGCTTCCTTTATGCGACATAATAGAGGGGAATTCATTATATTTGGTGATTTTAATGTGGTTCGCTCCATTGATGAAAGAAGTGGCACAACTTTTTGTTCTCTTACGGCGGATGAATTTAGTAATTTTATTATTGATATGTACCTTATTGATGTTCAACTTTTTGTGTTCTAATGGGGTTATGGATCTTTTTTCGAATATGGTTGGTATTGTTTCTCCCTCAGCTGTGGTCGGATCATAGTCATATAGTGTTAAAAAGTGAATCTTTTGACTATGGTCCAACTCCCTTTAAATTGTTTCCCTCTTGGTTCTTACTAGATGGGTTTGAGGATATGGTGAAGAAGGTACGAGTTGGTTTTGTTGTTGAATAAAATGCCAATAATTTTATTATCTTTAAAAATAAACTTAAAGGCTTAAAAGAAAGAATGAAAGTTTGGCATAAGGCCGTGGCTGATCAAAATCGTGCTCTTAGGAAGGATTTATTGGAGCAACTAGATGAGGTAGACAAGGAAGTTAATGATGGTGATTTGGTGAGGGTTAGAGCTAATATTGTCAAAAAGCTTGCTAGTTTGGATAAAATTGAACAGATGGATTTTTCTCAAAAAGCTAATACTAAGTGGGGGTGTTGAAGGGGATGAAAATTAAAAGTTTTTTAATTCTCATTTAAAGAGAAAAAGAAGAAAACTTGTTATCTTTGGTCTCATGGTGGATGGTTTGTGGATGACTGATCCCATTCAAGTGAAAGATGAATTTTTTAAGTTTTTTAAAGAAAACTTTAAGCAGTTTAAAGGTGCTTCGGCTTTTTTCCCTAGCTCTCATTAAAAAAAAACTTTCTTCTGATCAAGCTTTCTTTGAGTTTGAGTAGGGTGTTTACTGAAGAAGATATTAAGGTTGATGTGTGGTCATGAGAGAGTGATCGTGCCCCGGGTTCTGATGGGTTCTCTTTTTGTTTCATTAAACATTTCTAGGATCTTATTAAAAATGATGTGTGCGGTTTTGTTCAGGAGTTCGCAGAGATTAGTTATATCCCGTATGGATGTAACTCTTTTTTTCTCACTTTAATTCCAAAGAAAGAGAATCCTACATGCATTATAGAGTATAGGCCTATTAGCTTAATTGGGTTGCAATATAAGATAAATACGAAACTTTTAGCTAATCGTCTAGCAGTGGTGATTGACAGTATTGTCAGTTATGAGCAGTCTGCTCTTTTATTAAGGGCATATACATTTTAGATGGCCCTTTATTGGTAAATGAAGTTATTAACTGGTACAAGAAGAAAAAGAAGAAGACGTTCATATTTAAAGTAGATTTTGATAAAGCCTATGACTCTGTAAGTTGGGAGTATCTTACGAAGTTAATGGAGTTTATGGGGTTTGACCAGAAGTGGATTGGTTGGATACTTGGATTAAAGTTATTTTGGAGTTCTCTTGTACTTCAGTTCTAGTCAATGGGTCGGCTACTCGGGAATTCACTTTGCAGAAGGCTCTTCGGTAGGGGGATCCTTTATCTCATTTTATTTTTATTATTGTTATGGAAGGTCTGCACGTGGCTTTGGAAGATGTGGTGAATCAGAGTTGGTTTCGTGGTATCTCTATTGGAAACGATCATGTGGCTCTCTCTTATCTTTTTTAGGCTGATGATGCTCTGTTTTTAGGTGAATAGGAGGAAACAAATATTTCTAACCTGATTATGGTTCTTAACTGTTATTATTTAGTTTCTGGGTTATGTATTAATATGCAGAAATCGAATTTGATTGGGATTGGTAAAAATGATTATGAAGTTGAAGAGGGGGTCGTGTGTATTGGATGTTCTGTTGCTTCCATTCCTTTCTCGTATATGGGTCTTCCTGTTGGGGAGAATATGGGAAGAATTGATACCTGGAGTAATTTTATTTTGAAGTTCAAGAAATGGCTTTGCTAATTGGAAAGTTCACTTGCTTTCAATAGGTGGTTGATTGACCTTGTCGAAAGTTGTTCTTGGTAGCCTTGTTATTTACTATATGTCGTTGTTCAAGGCTCTTGAGGCTGTGTATAGGCTGGTTCAATCCTTGAGATCTCGGTTTTTCTACGGTGCTAAGAAAAAGGAACGAAAAATTTCTCGGTTCAAGTGAGAGTTAATGTTAAATTTCACAGATAAAGGTGGGTTAGGGATTGACAACTTGAAGTCCTTTAATTTGGCTTTGATTTTTAAGTGGCAATGGAGATTCCATATAGATACAAACTCCATTTGGGTTAAGGTAATTAGAAGTATATATGGATCTTAAGGGGGTATTGGTATATCCCATCTTACGTCGAGAGGTCGTGGAGTGTGGTTGTCTATGTTGAAGATGTGGGATAAGTTACATGTTGATGTGGTTTTGCCCCATTCTTTTTGCAAAAATCAATTGGGAATGGGAATGTTACTCGTTTTTGGCAAGAAGTTTGGTTAGGGAATATGAGCTTAATGGCTCTATTTCCAAGGCTCTATGCATTGAAGACTCAAAAATATTGTCTTGTTGTTGCTAGGTGGCAAAATGGTGAGTGGTTTTGGGCTTGGAATAGGGATATCACGGGTAGTGCTTCTGCTGATCAACTTGAAGAATTGATTGGAATGTTATCTCAGGTGGTGTTCTCGGCTGGGAGTGATAGGTGGGAGTGGGAGTTAAAGACAGATGGTGACTTTACATTAATTGTACCAGGTGTTATATAGACAAGTATATCCTTCCTTCCGGCTTTATTGCTACTAGATGGTGTCGTCTAGTTCCAATCAAGGTTAACGTTCTTCTTTGGCGTGCTTTCTTGGATAGACTTCCTACTAGGAACAACTTGGATGTCAGAAACATCAATTTGCCCTTGGTGATATGTGCTTCATGTATGTCGGCTAGTGAGGAAGTGAATCATGTGTTTGTTTTGTGTGATGTGGCGAATAAGATATGGATTAAGGTGATTAAATAGTTGGATCTCCATTTCCCCCTTTTATTTATTAGTTTGGAGTTATTATATTGTGTTGACTCGATTAGGGTTAATGTCCAGAATAGGAAGGTGTTGGGAGTTATTGTGCTGACCACAATTTGGTTTATATGGAGGTACATGAATAGTGTGATGTTCAATTTGCCACCTATGCTTAGGAGTGCCCTTTTTAGAACATTGTTATTACTTCTTTTCAATTGTTTGATGGTAGATACAATAGAAATACTATTACTTGGTCATTGTGGCTTCAAATTCCAATGATATACGGTTCTTTGTATTCTCTTTTCTCTAGCTTCATGCTAAATGGTTTTTAATTTTAATCTTTTACGCTTTTTCAAAAAAAAAAAAGTTGTATGCTTGCAAACCCGAAAATAACAAATGAAAATTTTCAACTTTATATATTATAGGTCAATGGGTCGTGAAACCACATAGGAATCGCAAAACAGCACCCCAAACGCTTAATACCACAACGGGCATGTACGAAATCAAAAAACCATAGGCTAGGTGCCTAAACCGCAACTCCCTTAATCTCGGTGAGATTTGGCCATTTAGGTGACTATTTTGGACTATTAGCTAGTTTTTGGTCATTTTGTAAAAATCATTAGGCAATTAGGCTAACTTTATAATTTTATGTATTTTTTTTACAAACGTTATGTATAATAATTTAACATACTTGTTTTTTGTATAGTTTATTGAAATTTTATTACGTTTTTACAAACCGACACTTTATTTGTCTTCGAAATATTTGCATTGAAATATCGCTTTTGTAATCATAGCATCATATATAAATAACCAACTGGTTGTATAATAGATTATTATAGCATCATTTAGTTGGCATATATAAATAACCAACTGGTTGTATAATAGATTATACATGCAAACATTTTGTCAATTTTCAAATTAAACATTCTAGAAATAGAAAGACTTTAAGTCGGCAGTCCTAATCACTGTTGATATTTTAACAACAATTAATATGTGATAAAAAATAAATTCGTAATGTCATTGAATCAACCATAATTCCTGATAACACCATATTTGATTTAAAGATAATAATTTCATCTACAAAATTAACAAGATTCATAAAAAAAAAACTAAGATCAAATAGTTCAATGCTATGGCTTCAAAATCTAGCCAAGTATTGTAAGATTCCATATTTACATGTTCAAGATCTCTAAAATGTCGATCGAATTTCAAAGGAGCAACTTCTACCAGCACTGGTCCGTCTCCCATCTTCGACTCCTGTATCCGCCGGAAAAACTCACCGGAGAAGAAACACCTGCGCGCCTCTGCACCAGAGTTCGATCGTAATCCGCTCGTTTCGCCGGATCTGTTAGCGTAGCATAAGCTGAATGCACTTTCATGAATTCATCAGCCGACGAGTCAATCCTTCCGACATCAGGATGCAAAACTCTCGCTAATCTCCGATACGCAGCTTTCACCTCCTGTGTATCAGCTCCGATTGGAACTCCGAGCACTTCATACAATGAGGAAGGAGTTTTATTACAGAACGATCTAATAGTCTCCGTTTTCTCAGCGGTGGCGTAAGCAGCTGAAATCGGAGCTCTTCGGAAGTTGACGGAGTTTGAACTTGATTTTGACGATGAGTTTAAATTGAGGGAGAAATTAGGGGAAGTAAAGAAGGAAGATGCAGATGCAGTCGAAATAGCCATTGATATGTGAATAAATTGTTTGTGTTGTGAGTTTTTTTGGATATGGATTTTGTATGGTGGATTTATAAGGGGAGATTTGGGGATGAATACGTGTTGGTGAGTTGGAACTGAAAATGAGAGTTATCCATTTGAACAAATAAATTAAAGGAGCCAGCGAACAATCGGTGGCCGGGGACCACAGGAATCTCTACCGGCGATCAACGGCGGATACTTTTCTCTAACTTCTAGAAAGATCAATGCAACCTTATGATATTTTTGACACATATTCTACATGCAAAAATAATTTCGTGTCAAAGATTTCAACTTACTTAATTAAGACACATCCAATACATCAAATAATAGTGACTACCTTTATTTTTGGCACAACCAAAGTCCTCCAAGCAATCCAATGTATCTTTTTAATATTATCATTTCCTCTCCCCAAAAAAATTTACGTTTGATTCCTTCCAAACAACCGATTATCTTTTTTGGAGCTTTGAATAAAGAAAAATAAAAACGAGGGAGGCTACCTAAAACGGATTTAACAAGACTAAGTTTCCCTCCAAATGAGAGTGTTCTAGCTTTCCAATTAGACAATTTCAATTTGATTTTATCTACAATAGATCTTCAATTTTTTGTAAGCTTCATGTTTGCCCTAATGGGAAGCCCAACATAATTGAAAGGAAAAGAAGCATGCTCACAACAAAGGATACTAGCAACACGAGTAAGCTCAATATTATCCTATCATATCCCAAAGACTTTGCTTTTGTTAAGTTTAACTTTGAGACCGGATGCGACATGAAAACACCTTAGGATTCTATTTAGACAGAACTACAAGATTGGTCCATGTGGTATTCAAAAAACTTTGAATGAGGTCCAAAAGCTTTCCCACTTGCATAAAAGATAAAAAATCAAGGTCTTTCTGGATTTTTAGTCCCCGGAGAGCTTGAAAAGACGATTATGCCCTTTAATTTTCTTTCTTTTATCTACAATTATTTTAAAGTTATTTCGATTTAAGAAAAAAAAAATTAATATGAGCCACCACCCACTCCATCGTACTCTCTCTCTCTCTCTCTCTCTCTCTCTCTCTCAACCTCTCACTTTGTCATTCACACATACCCACACACTTCATCTTCTTGCTTGTTGAAACACATTGAAGCTTAAACAAACACTTCACATATACATATACATGCCTCAACTCGAAAAAAAAAAACACACTTGCAACTTGAAAAAAAAAAACTCCCCTTGTAACTCTCTTGTTTCCACCACCAATCCCTAATCCCTTGTTGAACCAACTCCACCTCCATCACTCTTCTTTCTCCCAAACCCATCACCATAGGTGGTGATCATTGTTCACAGTTAGTATTACATCTTCCATATTTCCTCTTACAATCGATTGTAAGTGGTGATGTTTGCAGCGATATGGCAGCATGAAGACGAATGAAAAAGGGTATAACTCCTCTTTTCTCTTTCCTCTAGTAATCGATTACAAGTGGTAGTGTTGGCTGTGATCTGGTGGTCATATTCCTCTCAACAGGGTCATCGGTTTATCTCATCCATCTGAACTGAATCATCAAGGAAACCATTGGGTGCGCTTGTGCTTGAGGATCAATGTCAGAGGATCTGTGAGGTATGGGTTTTACTAGTGAATGTGGGAAGAGTGGGTGTAGGTGGTGGCTAGTTTCACCAAAAACAGAAGATAAAAAAAGGGACGAGGTTTCGAGAAGGATAAGGGGAAGGGGACAGTAGGAGACGATGTACTTACAGACAAGAAGGGGCGTCAGGTCGGCAACCGTTAAGCTCTCCGATGGGGAAGCAACAACTAGTAGAGCAGAGCTCCATTATTGTCAAAATCTTTTAGGGTTTTCGGTGGTTCCTAGTCGGGGTTTTGCTAATGTGAAATTAGGGAAGAAATGAGAGAAATAGAGTAAGAAATGTCATAGTGATAATCGCCGAAATTTATGGGAGACTGAAGTCTTCGATTTGAAAATGAAGAAGAAGAGGTTACGTAGAGAGAGAGGGGGGGAGATGGGGGAGGGTACCGATGGGGGTGGGGTGGGCCCAATTCTTCTACTTTTAATGTTTAATTAATAAAGTATTAAAGAAAATATTTAAAAAATACAAAAAAGAAGTTAAAAGGGCAAAGTAGACATTTCAAGTTCTCCGGGGACTAAAAACCAAGTAAAATCTTGATTTTGGACCTTCTATGCAAGTGGGAAAGTTTTTGGACCCCATCCAAAGTTTTTTGAATACTATGGGGACCAATTTTGCAGTTTTGTCTTCTATTTAGATTTATAAGATTAGTCTCTGACTATTCTCCAATAAAAGTCACATCATCCGCATAAAGAAGATGTGATAGTAAATGCCCATTGTTGGGAAGCGTAATGCCTTAAAAAAGATGTTTCTCACAAGCCTCCCTTAAATAAATTTTAAGGCCTTCCATGGCAATGACGAAGATGAACGATAAGAGGGGTCGCCTTGCCTCACTCCTCTCTTAATGTCAAATTATTTTGTTGCGGAATCGTTAACTAGAATAGAGGCTCTTCCGGAACCTAAACAACCATCGATCTATTTCCTCCATCTAACACTAAAGTTCATTTGTTCCATTATAAAATCCAAGAATCCCCAATTGAAAGAATTGAACGCCTTGTCGAAGTCAACTTTGAAGATAAACACTTTTGCTTGATTTTTTAGCCCAAGAAAATATCTCATTTAAAACAAGAGGGCCATCGAGAATGTTTCTCCCTTTAATGTAGGTTGTTTGCTCCGGACTGATCATATTATTGATAAGTTTCTTGCGTCTTAAAGTAAGTGCCTTTGAAAGAATCTTGTACACACTTCCGATAACATTTACCGGCCTGCAGTCTTTTAGAAAGAGCGGGTCACTACATTTGGGTATAAGAGAGATGAAGGATGCAGTGCATGTTGATTGTTCCGGTCATCTTAAAGTTTTTAATGAATAAAAATGCCGTCTTTAAGAACCTCCCAATACTTTTAAATAAAATTAAATATGAAGTCGTCTGGTTCGTTGCCTTATCATTGCCACAATGTGAAACAACCATTTTTATTTCTTCCGTTGAGAAAGAACTCTCCAAGCCATACCGATCGAGGTTAGACAGCTTCATGAATTTCATATTGATAAATTTAGGCCTAGATATATTCATCAAAATTTATCAAAAAAAAAGTTTCATATCTTCCCATTATTGTTAATTAAACCATGAAAAAACTTACTATTTTCGTCTCCATCAACATTCCAGACTTCCAGTTAACCCGTGCTTTTTGCTTTAAATCGGGTCTTTTTAGGGTGTCGATCTCTAATACTATGCTTTTCTAATTTTTTCTAGAGGGATATATACACTAAAGTCCTAATATTTTCATCGATTTGACAAGAAAGTCCTAAACTTTATTTTTTTTACAGTAAAGTCTTAATTACCGGCAGTTTTTGATACTTTTACCCTTTTTTCCGGTTAGCCGTTAATTAGGACTTTTTTTTGTCAAAAATATAAAGTTTAAGACTTTCTTGTCAAATCATGAATTAGGACTTTACTTTAAAAAAAAATAAAGTTTAGAACTTTCTTGTCAAATCGTTGAAAATATTAGGACTTTAGTGTATGTATCCCTTTTTTTGGCTAGAAATTTAATGGTATGATACTCTTTAAGCATAAGAGTTATTGAAACCTTCTCTATTTAGCTAGATCCTATTGAAATCTTTAACGTTTGCTTCTTGTTAAATAGTTTTTTAATCTCAACAAACCGACATTGAAAAAAATGGAGATAATAAAAAAAGAAAGAAATAATCAGGGTTGTGTTGGCTTTTTGCAGTCCCAAAAATGGAGACTAAGAAACCGAAAAAAAAAAACAAAATTGCCCTTTGTACCCCTTTCTCCACATTCACACCCTTTTGACTAGGTATGTGTTGTTTGTGTTTATATAATCTGTCCTCACTTTTTAGTTCAAGATTTGGCGGCGAAGCAAGAAGAAAGTTTTACAAGTCTTTTCACCCTTTCTCGCTCTCTCTTTTGCATCTGTTTCTCCTGATCCTGATTGTATTAGGTTAAAGATGATGATGGTAAGAAAAATACTGGCGCTGCAACAAAAGTCACAATTAAAAGTTCTTGGGTTACGAAAATACACTAAAGTCTCAATATTTTCAACGATTTGACAAAAAAGTCCTAAACTTTATTTTTTGACAGTAAAGTCCTAATTCATGATTTTCGTAAAAATTCCTAAACTTTATATATTTGACAAAAAAAAGTCCTAATTACCGGATAACCGGAAAAAAGGGTAAAAGTATCAAAAACTGCTGGTAATTAGGACTTTACTGTCAAGAAAAGAAAGTTTAGGACTTTCTTGTCAGATCGATGAAAATATTGGGACTTTAGTGTATATATCCCTTTTCTAGACAGTCTTTCATGGGAAGTAAGAAGTCTCTCCTCTACTGTTAACTCAACCTGATCACTCTGCTTCGTGAGAATTGAGTATTCTATTTCTTTATTTTTTATATCTATTCTCCAATGCCTTATATCAGCTTTAAGACGCCTAAGCTTTTTGAGAATTTTAACATCAGGATTGTTGCAATATCTATTGGATTTAATTTGCAATAAGCTGGCCCACAGTGAAGAACTTTCATCAATTTCATTCGGAGCATAAACATTGACGAGGTGAACTTTTTGAGTAATCCTATTCCATGTTCCAGAGATAGAATGAAATTGCTACCCTTAATAATCTCTTCCGCCTTGAACAAAGAAGGTTTCCATAGACAAAATAAAATCACCCGATCGATCTCATAACTCAACAACAATGGAATCAAAGGGAGAGTTGTCCCATAATTGCTTAATCTGAACCGAAAAATAATCAACCATTTGTGTTTCTTGACAACCAATAAAGTTAATATGATGTTCCAACATAACCTTCATCTTGCATTGAGTCTCCGACACATTATATTGATTAGAATCCATAGATGCATGTGATAAGGGATTATTTAAATCAGGGATAAGTCTGGGCCAAATATTCCCATTATACGATTCTTTATTATTATCTATTGCATTTCCATCGTCTCTAGACCCACAATAATATGGGGTCGTCTTTTGATTTATGATGTCATAATATGTGGGGTCTATTTCCTTATTAATATTCCTTGCAAACCCTTCTCCATTCGTATTAATAATTTCAATGAGTCTGTTCACATCATTACATGCCTAGAAACTCAACGAGACCATGATATTGCTCTTCTTGCTAAATGGTTGTGGCGGTTAAAAATAGAAGATAAAAGCCTTTCGTCGTCTTGTATTTACGCTTTGCATCGTAAATCCGACATCGATGGAAAACCTTTAGCATAATGTAGTCTTCCCGATACTTGGCTTTCGATTTCCAAAACTAAAAAGGATATTGAGGAATGGAACAATTCATTTGACATCCTTTTTGTAAGGAAGATTGGGGCTGGAGACAATACTTATCTCTGGAATGATTTCAGGATGTTTATCCTGGTTTATACAACATCGAATCTGAAAAAAATTGCAAAAATCGTAGACGGGATTTTTAGCCATAGTGCTCGTGGGAATTTTTGTTGGAAAAGGAATCCCAGGAATGGTGCGGAACACACACAATTACATGTCATTAACTGTTTAGTAGCTAATGTCCAACTCACTTCGATCCATAATTATTGGCATTGGATACCTAATGCTAATGGAGTCTTCTCTGCCACACTCACTGAGAACTCTCATGGATAATAAGAAGGTTATGGGTGATGATTTATTAATTTTTCAATGGGTAAATTGGGTTCCTGTCAATCTTACAAGGAGATGCGATAATTGGAAGATGGCTCCTACTCTTTCTGTTCAACTGTTGATGAGGATACCAACCATCTCTTCTTTGGGTGCAACTTCTCGGCTGATATTTGTTGTTGGTTTTATAAATGATTTGAGAGCGATGAAATGTGACGAGAGAAAAAAACGAGTTCATGAACAGTGTATGATCGAAGTTTGGGCTCAAAGTTGGATTTAATGAACAGTAGCATAATCAAATAGATTTTGAATTTGACTTTGGGCATCGAATTGGATCAAATGAAGAATAAGAAAAAAATTTGATTGGGCTTGATCTAAAACAAATTTTATTGGATCGTCAGTAGGTTTGAAGAAAAATAGATCCAACGAGTCAAAACGATCAAATTATCAAAAACGAAAAACACGAATTAAAAAATGATTGAATTCGAATTTTGAGAAAAACCTTGATCGTTCATCTTCGATCTCAACATGAATTTTTCGGAATCCATTTGAGAATTTGAGAAACCTTCTTGATGATTCTTTTTCCATTTTCAAAACATGGGTCAATCATCACATTGTACCACCCAAGATGCATGTTGTACAATCCGTTCTTCTCATTTTCCAAGATCTAATCTTTAACAATTTGGATTTGGAATTCGAATTCATTGCAACACTTGATGATTGTTGCTTTGGAAACCTAATTTGCTTCATACATTTTAGCTTCAAGACAAATTTTGAAGATTTTTGTTTAGAAACCCAATTGTTCTTATTTTTGATCTTCTTCTTCTTCTTCTTCTTCTTCTTCATCATCTTTTTGGATCTTGAAGTTTTGAATTCAAGAACAACATCATTCTTGACAACTTGAACTTCACAAGTTTTAATCAAATCTTTTGGAGTTTGATACATTTGAACTTCTTGGATTGAAGGCCTTCTATATGGCACCATTCATTCAAACTAATCACAAGAATTCATGAATTCATCGGTTTGAACTCCAATTGAACGAAAAACTTTCACATCTTCATGATAATCACATTGAATTCCCTTCTCTTGAACATTCAGGACGTCATGAAAATGATGAACTTCTTTAAGAACATCTTCAACAAACTCAAGAACATGAAGATCATTTGGGTCTTCAATAAGAGAAACATATTCCTTTTTAAATAATTCTTTTTCTTTTCCTTCCTTTTTATTACCATAACAACACAGCATATCCATGGTAATATCAATCAAACTTCCAATCTTCGAAAGAGGTTGAAATATCAATCTTTCATGATCATTTTTTCAATCCTCCATAAGAAATCAAAGTTTCCTATGTAATCAGGTCGTCTTTCAACAATAACCCATAAAATTGTTTCTCAATGACTTTGTATTTGACATCTTTAATCATCGCGATTCAAAAATTATAAGTGAAATACACCATGATCACAAAATCTTGGATATTTCTAAAGAGAGAAAGTTCTCTAGAGAGAGAAAGTGAATATAAACAAGTATTCTAGATAGGGAAAATCGAATTTTGAATCAAATCAAGGAATAAATTCGATTTCTAGAACAAAAACTCTCTCAAACATGAAGAACATACACCCATTTGAGATTCACCAAATCATGTTGTCATCATGGATCAAGTTCTTGAGAACTTCAAGAACACCCGCTCTGATATCAATTGTAGTGACCCAGATTATGATGACATGTGCAAAATTGTAAAGATATAGTGAATCATACAAACATCAAGAACACAAGGAGTAAATAAACACGTTTAAGCTCCATTAGAATAGTAAGAGTACAAGTGGGTATTGTTATTTCTCTCACTAAACTAAACTCTCCAAATGGGTCTTACAAGTTCTTTCATAAATGGGAGTCACTCACTTCCTATTTATAGGAAAGACACAACCCATTACATATACAATAGGGTAAGCTACATCCAAGGAGAACTTTGCACCCTAACAACACTATATCGACATATGCAACAAATAAAACACGTAACAACAAATAGATAATCATACAAATCTAACAAATCACTACAACATAACAACATCCTATACTAGGATACATAACCTAATGGTCCAACATTGGTTCCTTCAACCCACAAGTGCAGTGAGGAAAAATCACCTCACATACTGAAAAATAGTTGAACAGATCACTACCCCAAATGCTGCCTCTACAGATCACCTATACAATTAACAGGGACCCAAACTCAAACTACTATACAAATTACCCAAAATGCCCTCAAGTCAAACTTGGTCAAAGTCAATGGTAAAAAAGTCAACCTTCAACTGGTCGCCATGCCATGGCCATCGTTGTCCATGTCGTGGCCGTTAAATCGACAAAACAAATGAGGCTTAGCCTAGTTGTCATGTTGTGCAACCTAAGGCCATGTCGTCGGCACTGGGCTCCTAAAAGCTTAATGGGTTAAGCCGTTTTCTTCGATTCTAACGGTTCCAAATCTAATATCTGGTCTATTCTTTAGTCCAAGTGGATAAGGTTTCCAACTTTATCCCTTTAGACTCTCCAAGAGATAAAGATCTCACTCCTAGGTCCAAAAAGGGGCAAAACACAACTAGGCATTGTAACAACGTAAATTTTCAAAACAACTTTTCCATTTCAAAATATAATAAAAATTCATATGTAATATCAAAATCCATGTATCAACATCATCTTGATAAACAAATCCCAAGATCTCAATGTAAATAAAACCCCATCTGTGTGTACGGTCATGTCGGCGCCTTCCCGCGATCCTCACTGGTACCTGAAACACATAACACACAACACGGTAAGCATAAATGCTTAGTGAGTTCCCCAAAATACCACATACAACACATACGCCACTCGAGGCTACAGTACGACCCTCCGGTCGATGTGTCTCAGCGGGACCCTCCAGTCCCGTAGCTCGTTGGACCCTCTGGTCCGGTCATAGCTCGTTGGACCCTTCAGTCCGGTCTGTATCGTTGGACCCTTCGGTCCGGTCTATGTCGTTGGACCCTCCGGTCCGGTCTATACAACACATAGCATACATATATCACAATGCACATAATCTCATACATACACATAGCACACAAGACCCTCCGGTCTACACATAGATACCACTCTAGGTAATGTATAGTGAGAAGACTCACCTCGGGTAACTCGGATAATCTCGCACACGAATATACTGATCTAGCCCCCGCCTAATCACATAAACAATATCCTCAAATAAATAATGGCTCTCAAAGGCTAGATTAAATCCCTTTCTACAATCTCACGGAAGGGTAAAAGACCATTTTACCCCTCCTTGACCCAAAAGTCTAAATGTTGACTAAAACCCTAAAAGTCAACGAAAGTCAACAGGGGGCAGTACGCGGCGCGTACCAGCTCTTGTACGCGGGGCGTACTCCGGCGATCCAGAATCGGGGTCTCAAACGGTTAAGACATAAACTCAAACTCCAGATCTGACTTTTCTAAGGTCACTTAATCCATAAAGTTGAAACCTTTAAGCCTTTGCATGGCTGAAAAGGTCACTAATCACTCTAAACACCTTTCCTCTTTCCTCATAAAGCCTTTATCTCATGCATGACTTAATATTCACGTCCAAGATTGGATTCTTATGAACCCACAACTCATATTACTCTGAAATATGGCAGATCTAAGCTTATGGAGACCATTTGCTCATAAAGTCTCCACCTTGGGACCAAAAACCCTAAAAATTGGTCCATGAAGCACAAATCAAAAATGACAAGGAAAGCTTTGAGCTTTTTACCTCCAAGTGAAGCTCCTACCTCTGTAGAACTCAGATCCAAGCTTGTACTCCAGCTTCTAGCCTCCACAAGAACCTCCTCTTCTTCTTCACTAACACACAAAGGCACTTTCTAGCTCAAGAACACTTACACACTAGCTTTAGAATGATAATATTACTCTCCTAGGGTTTCTCTCTGTGGAATGGTGGCTGGGGACAAGACCATATCATTCCTTTTATAGTCCACAAGCCACAATTAGGGTTTGCATCTGGGCCAGCTACGCCCAGCGTACCTAGGCGAGTCCGCGTCCAAAGTAAGCGCTTGAGTACGTGCAGCGTACTCTTCAGTACGCCCAACGTACTCAATAGCCATACTTTTTCCTTTAGGGACTAAACTTGACAACTTGATAAAGAAGAAGGGTTTAAGAGATGCACCTGAATTTCGGAATGTTACAATTCTCCCCCACTAGAACCAGACTTCGCCCTCGAAGTCTCATGCCGTAAACAACTCCGGATGCTGCTCCCGCATCTCCAACTCCGGCTCCCAAGTCAGCTCGGACCCTCTCCGGTGCTGCCACCGGACCTGAACCAGGGGCACTTCCTTATTCCTCAGAACCTTGATCTTCCGATCCACTATTGTGATTGGTCTCTCAACGTAATTCAGGCTCGCATCCACCTGAATATCCTCCAACGGTACAACTGCCGTCTCGTCGGCAATACACTTCCTCAACTGAGACACGTGGAAGGTATCATGTATCTGGCTCAACTCCGCAGGTAGCTCCAAACGGTATGCTACCCTGCCCACCCTAGCGGTCACCCTCAAAGGACCAATGTATCGGGGTCCCAACTTGCCCCTCTTCCAGAATCGGATCACTCCCTTCCAAGGAGATACCTTTAGGAGTACGAAGTCTCCCACCTGGAACTCGAGCTCGGACCGTCGTCTATCCGCATAACTCTTCTGGCGACTCTTAGCTGTTAACAACCTCTGTCTGACCTGTTGTATCTGCTCTGTCGTCTGAAGCACTATCTCAGCGCTGCCCATCACTCGCTGCCCTACCTCTCCCCAGCAGATGGGAGTCCGACACCTCCTCCCATACAACAACTCGAAGGGAGGCATACCAATACTCGAATGGTGGCTGTTGTTATAGGAAAACTCAGCCAACGGCAAATACGTCTCCCAACTTCCTCCGAAGTCCAACACACATGCTCGAAGCATGTCCTCGAGCGTCTGAATCGTCCGCTCACTCTGTCCGTCCGTCTGTGGGTGGTAAGCGGTACTGAAATGCAGCCTCGTGCCCAACTCCTCATGGAACTTCTTCCAGAACCTGGAAGTGAAACGTACATCTCGATCTGACACAATCGAGATCGGTACTCCATGCCGCGATACCACCTCCCTCACATACAACTCTGCCAGTCTCTCTGCAGAAGAGCTCTCACTGATAGCAAGGAAGTGAGCGCTCTTCGTCAGCCGGTCGACGATCACCCAAATTGCATCGACACCCCTCGCGGTCTTTGGCAATTTGGTGATAAAGTCCATAGAAATATGTTCCCACTTCCACTGGGGAACCTCAAGTGGCTGCAACTTTCCGTGCGGACGCTGGTGCTCGGCCTTGACCCTGTGACAGGTCAAGCACCTCTCAATGAACCACGCAACATCCCTCTTCATACAGGGCCACCAATAGTCTCTCTTCAGGTCCAAATACATCTTAGTGGCCCCAGGATGGATCGAGAGCCTCGACCTGTGCGCCTCCTCCATCAGAATGGTACGTGCCCCGCCCGCAAATCCGACCCTGAAAGGTCATAAGCCCTCGGCTATCGGTAACGAACTCAGATACCTACCCAATCACCTGCTCTCTCTTGCGGTTCTCCGGTCTCACGGCCTCTGCCCGGGCCTCCCGAATGGTGTCCAACACCGGAGTCATCACCGTCAACCTCATACAAACGTCTCGTATCGGGGCATTCTCTGCCCTACGATTCAGGGCATCGGCTACAACGTTAGCCTTGCCCGGGTGATACAGGATCTCACAATCATAATCCTTTACCATATCCAACCATCTCCTCTGGCGCATATTCAGGTTGGGCTGATCCATCAAATACTTTAAGCTCTTGTGGTCCGTGTATATGGTACACCGAACCCCATACAAATAGTGACGCCAGATCTTGAGGGCGAACACCACTGCCCCCAACTCCAGATCGTGGGTGGGATACCTCGTCTCATGAGGCTTCAACTGCCTCGATGCGTATGCTATCACGTGCCCTCTCTGCATCAGCACCACACCCAACCCCGATATCGATGCGTCATAATACACCACAAAATCCTCCATCCCCTCCGGAAGGGCTAACTCCGGGGCTTCGCATAATCTCCGGCGAAGTGTCTCGAATGAGGCCTGCTGCTCAGGACCCCAACTAAAAGCCACGCCCTTCTGGGTCAACCTGGTGAGAGGAACGACAATCTTGGAGAAATCCTTGATAAATCTCCGATAATAGCCGGCCAACCCCAGAAAACTCCTGATCTCAGTGGGGGATCTCGGCACCTCCCAACTCATCACAGCCTCAATCTTGGCCGGATCGACCAATATCCCATTCTGGTTGACGAGATGCCCCAAGAACTGGACCTCTCGTAACCAGAAATCGCACTTGGAGAATTTGGCGTAAAGCCTCTCCGATCTTAGAACTCCGAGGATCTCCCTCAAATGGTCCTCATGCAGCTCTCTGGATCTCGAATACACCAATATATCATCGATGAACACGATCACCGAACGATCCAACATCGGCCTGCATACCCTGTTCATGAGATCCATGAACGCCGCCGGTGCATTGGTGAGTCCAAAAGGCATCACCACGAACTCGTAATGCCCATAACGAGTCCTGAACGCCGTCTTCTGGATATCCTCATCCCGCACTCCCATCTGATGATATCCAGACCTCAAATCAATCTTGGAGAACCAAGACGCTCCCTGCAACTGATCTAACAGATCATCGATCCTCGGTAAGGGGTAACGGTTCTTGACCGTTAACTTTTTCAACTCCCGGTAATCAATGTACATCCGGTGTGAACCATCCTTTTTCTTGACAAAAAGGATCGGCGCTCCCCACGGCGAGCTACTCGGTCGAATAAACCCCTTCCCCAACAGCTCCTGTAGCTGTGAGGATAACTCCTGCATCTCTGGCGGCGCAAGGCGATAGGGTGCCTTGGAAATAGGCGCCGCTCCAGGAACTAAATCGATGCGAAACTCCACTTGCCTCTCGGGAGGCACACCCGGCAACTCCTCGGGGAAAACGTCCGGGAACTCTCGCACTATCAGTACATCATCAACCGAACTCGGCCTCTCTGCGGCCACTCGTGTGTCCATCACATAGGCTACAAACCCACTACAGCCGTACTGCAAACTCTGCCTCGCTCTAGCAGCCGAACAGAATGCTGACCCAGAACGGGTACCCTCGCCGCACACCGTAAGAACTCCCCCACTAGGGTCTCGTATGGTCACCAGCTGTCGCTCGTAGTTGATAACCGCTCCAAATCTGCTCAACCAGTCCATGCCCACGATGACACAGACATCCCCCATCGCAATCGGGACCAGATCAATCGGGAACTCAACACCGAAGATCTCGAGTACGCATCCTCGAATCACATCAGTGGCATACACCGCTCGCTCGTCAGCTATGGAAACTCGTAGAGGTCGACTCAACGCCTGTCGACGGATACTGATGTGCTGACTAAAGGCTAACGACACAAAAGATCGACTCGCACCCGAGTCAAATAACACCAAAACAGGTACAGAACTCACAAGAAAAGTACCTACGCATATCATAATATAAGCACACTATCTCAAACTCAAAATAAATACATGAAAGAATACATACCAGCCACGACATCGGGCGCTGTGCGGACCTCCTCCGCTGTCAACTGGAAGGCTCTCCCACGAGCCTTCGGTGCCTTGGCCTTCACTGGCCGGATCTCAGTAGCTCTAGCAGCAGGTGCAGATCCCTGCGCTAATCCCTGCAGTAGCTGTGGGCATTCGGCCTTCCGATGGCCGGTCTGGTTGCAATGAAAGCAAACCGAGAATCCCTTGGGACAATCCCTCGCAAAATGCCCCTCCTTCCCACACTTGTAACATACCCTAGCTCTGCACACCCCTCATGGATCTTGTCACACTTCTCACAAGTGCGGCCCTTCGGACCCCCAGATCTCGAATCAGTGGGCTTTGCCCGCTTGGCTGCCGGCTGAGCCTGCGCCGGTCGCCTGTCCCTCCTCTGAGACTCGGCCTCCTCCCTGACCTGAGTCTCCAACTCAATCTCCCTCTTTCGGGCATTTGCCTGGAGCTCAGCAAATATCCGGTATGACGAGTTCGCCACGAACTCACGAATATCCCTCCTCAGTATGCTCAAGTACCGGCTCATACGTGCCTGCTCAGTAGACACGTGCTCAGGGCAAAACAACGACCTCTCATGAAACATCCTCGTAATCACTGTCACATACTCAATTCCCTGCTTGAGGGACAAGAACTCCTGGGCTAGACGTTCCCTCTCCACAGGGGGAACATACTCATCTCGAAACATCGTGGTGAACCTCTCCCAGGTCACCGCGGTAAGCTACGCAGTAGTGAAGTCCGCCGTCACAAACTTCCACCAGTCCTTCGCCCCCAAGCGAAGCTGGTTCAGTGCAAACCGAACCCTCAGATGCTCCGCACACTAGCAGGTGTAGAAGCATCCCTCGATATCAGAAATCCATCTCATCGCAGCAATCGGATCCTGCGTCCCATCAAATTCTGGTGGCTTCGTGTTGTTGAACTCCCAGAACATCAACGAGTCACCCAACTGCGGTCTGCCAGTAGCAATAGCTGCAGTAGCCGCAGCAGCCGCAACCTCAGTAACCACTGCGTATCTCTCGTCAAACGTCTCAATCAAGGTGGTCTTAATAGACCCAAACATCTCCGGTATCTCCGCGCGGATAGCCGCAACCACCTCATCGTGGATCATCTGACGAAGCTCCTCGTCACTCACGCCACTGGTCTCTGGTCTGTGGCGTGTCCCAACCATGATGTCTCTAAAATACAACATAAAAATATCAGAGACTCGCTCGAGTGTACTCGTACTCGATAACTGAACCCTACTTGCTCCCTAGTAGCCTAAGGATTCTTACTTGGACTGCGCACTGATCTGGTGTCTTCAGTAGTACGGGCCCTATACTACCGTCCACACTGCATCAGTATTCACCCCAAGTCCTCCTCCTAGGATCCCAGATCACAAGTACTCTAATCTCGCTATGCATAGGCTACTCTCCAGCAGACCTCTCGTAAGCTCCTCGCTGCTACCTACTCACTCTCAAGCATCTCATAGTAGCAGTAATCTCCTAGGCTAAGGCATCACAAATCAGGCCACTCTAGTCCTAATATGAATACCTAGCCTACTCTAGAATGCATAACATATCATATCATATCTCATAACACATAATGTAAGGGTATTTTGGGAAATCACCGTTCGGGCGCTGGCTGATCGTACACACTGCTTTGTTCTGCTCATTTCAAAACCTTTTACTCTTTTAGAAAAATTGTTTTATTGTGAAAAATTTCTCAAATCCTCAGTTTGAGCTCAGATACGCCCGAAGGTGCATCCGAATCCCTCAAACAAGGCTCTGATACCAACTTGTAACAACGTAAATTTTCAAAACAACTTTTCCATTTCAAAATATAATAAAAATTCATATGTAATATCAAAATCCATGTATCAACATCATCTCGATAAACAAATCCCAAGATCTCAATGTAAATAAAACTCCATCTGTGTGTACGGTCATGCCGGCGCCTTCCCGCGATCCTAACTGGTACCTGAAACACATAACACACAACACGGTAAGCATAAATGCTTAGTGAGTTCCCCAAAATACCACATACAACACATACGCCACTCGAGGCTACAGTACGACCCTCCGGTCGATGTGTCTCAGCGGGACCCTCCAGTCCCGTAGCTCGTTGGACCCTCTGGTCCGGTCATAGCTCGTTGGACCCTTCGGTCCGGTCCGTATCGTTGGACCCTTCGGTCCGGTCTATGTCGTTGGACCCTCCGATCCGGTCTATACAACACATAGCATACATATATCACAATGCACATAATCTCATACATACACATAGCACACAAGACCCTCCGGTCTACACATAGATACCACTCTAGGTAATGTATAGTGATAAGACTCACCTCGGGTAACTCGGATAATCTCGCACACGAATATACTGATCTAGCCCCCGCCTAATCACATAAACAATATCCTTAAATAAATAATGGCTCTCAAAGGCTAGATTAAATCCCTTTCTACAATCTCACGGAAGGGTAAAAGACCATTTTACCCCTCCTTGACCCAAAAGTCCAAATGTTGACTAAAACCCTAAAAGTCAACAAAAGTCAACAGGGGCAGTACGCGGCGCGTACCAGCTCTTGTACACGGGGCGTACTCCGGCGATCCAGAATCGGGGTCTCAAACCCTTACGCTGTGCGTACTGAGATTTACGCCCAGCGTAAGTCTCAGTTTCATGCTCTTATGGATTTTTGGTCTTAAACGGTTAAGACATAAACTCAAACTCCAGATCTGACTTTTCTAAGGTCACTTAATCCATAAAGTTGAAACCTTTAAGCCTTTGCATGGCTGAAAAGGTCACTAATCACTCTAAACACCTTTCCTCTTTCCTCATAAAGCCTTTATCTCATGCATGACTTAATATTCACGTCCAAGATTGGATTTTTATGAACCCACAACTCATATTACTCTGAAATATGGCAGATCTAAGCTTATGGAGACCATTTGCTCATAAAGTCTCCACCTTGGGACCAAAAACCCTAAAAATTGGTCCATGAAGCACAAATCAAAAATGACAAGGAAAGCTTTGAGCTTTTTACCTCCAAGTGAAGCTCCTCCCTCTGTAGAACTCAGATCCAAGCTTGTACTCCAACTTCTAGCCTCCACAAGAACCTCCTCTTCTTCTTCACTAACACACAAAGGCACTTTCTAGCTCAAGAACACTCACACACTAGCTTTAGAATGATAATATTGCTCTCCTAGGGTTTCTCTCTGTGGAATGGTGGCTGGGGACAAGACCATATCATTCCTTTTATAGTCTACAAGCCACAATTAGGGTTTGCATCTGGGCCAGCTACGCCCAACGTAACCCTGGGTACGCCCAGCGTACCTAGGCGAGTCCGCGTCCAAAGTAAGCACTTGCGCGTACTCTTCAGTACGCCCAGCGTACTCAATAGCCATACTTTTTCATTTAGGGACTAAACTTGATAAATTGATAAAGAAGAAGGGTTTAAGAGATGCACCTGAATTTCGGAATGTTACAGGCATAAACCAATAAGCACTTAATCTTGAAGACCTCTAGTCCAAGACTTCCAGAAAGGTTTCTAGCATAATAAATAACTTAAAAATCCATGCTTTCTAGACATGCATGTCCAATGCATGTATTTAACTCCCATTAGGTTAAAAAGAGGGTTTATGGTCAAAAATCCATGCATGACACCAAAACTCATTTCTAATCCAGATCTAAAGCACCAAATACCCTCAATGGCTTGGTGATTCATAAAGTTGCAAAATTTATAATATCTCACCACTCACCCAACAAGTAAATGAAGATTTAGGGAAAAAATCAAGATCTAGCAACCTACCATGATAAAAATCGAGTCTTGGACACTTATAAAGTCCAGAAGAGTGCTACAACAAAGGATGAGGACTTGCTTGCTGAATCTTAGCTCACTTCTTCTTCTTTATTCCTTAATGGCTTCAAAGGACACCAAAAAGGGCTTAAAGAAGAAGGAAGGGGATTAGGGTTTATCAGGTCTCAAGGAGGCTGATGGAGGCTGAGGGTGAGCAAACCCTAGCCTCCTCATTCCTTTAAATAGGGAGCAAAACCAAAAAATATGGTTTGTCAATTTCCAGCTGCCATGCTGTGGCCATATACTACCATGTTGTGGCGGCTTAAATGAACACACGCTCTTATATAGATTTCCCACTCTGTGGTGCCTCCACCACGTCATGAGAAACCTTAAAATGCTAAAAATTGAAAATGTGAAGTAGCTCAGGATCTGGGTGCTACAACACAACCCCTCGGTTTTGAAGCCTTAAAATAGAAATCAAAATCTGAGCCCATCCCCGAGATCCTAGAATACGAGTTCTATCAAACCCTCCACTTGAATCATATAAAACCTTAATAACTTTCACCCTGACCAAATTACCATTATTTAAGAATCTCAATCGTCATTTATGAAGAAGAGCTAAATTGCAAGCACTAAGACTTCCAATATCAAGACCACCTTTTTTTTATCAGCAAGCACCACATCCCATGTAACCCAATGCATTTTACGATTATCCACATCCCCTCCAAAAATAATAGTACATGTAAAGCTTCTAAAATCTTAACCACTCCAACAAGCATGAGAAAGATAGACATGAGATAAGTACCCAAAGATCCTAGAACTGATTTAAGCAGCGTGGAACGACCTCTAATGGAGATATTCGTCATTTTCCATTTATAAAGTTTTTTCTAGAACCGATCAATAATGACTTTCCAACCTACTATCCAAGTCTAGTTTTGACCGATCAAAAGACCCAAATAATTAAGAAGGAATTTATCTGCCCTACATCCAACCACCGAAGCAAAATCCTCTACCTCTCCAACCAGAACACAAACCCCATGTAGATTGGATTTATGTAACTTAATATTTAGACACAAGACCAAGCAAAAGAAATGAAGAACTCGAACAATGTTTAAAATATTAGGTCGCTTCCAGTCATCATGAAAAATTACGTCATCAACATAAAACAAATGCGATATTCACATATTACCGTTACCAACATGTACTCCAGAGAAAATATTGGCTGCCTTTGCATCCTATATAGCAACATGAAACACTTCCATAACAAGAATAAAAAGGAACGAAGAAAGATGATCTTCTTGTCTCAAACTCGTTTTTAACTAAAACTCCTCTGTAGGTTTTCCATTAAGTAAGATAGAAGCCCTTGAAGATATTAACCAAGCATGTATCCAAGACCTTAACAAAATCGAATTTATTTGTAGCGATATATAAAAAATGCAGTAAATGTACATATAAAAGTAACATCAAATTTTAGAAGACATATTACAAAGTTACTTAATAATCAAAACAGAATTTTAATTACAAATGATAACAGTTGAACACTTCTGACAAGTTTGATGGTAAATCAGGTATAAAAAAGGTACCTAAATATGAACAAAATAAATTAGTTAATACCCTCCTAAGTCATTTTTCCGTTTTAAATTGACACGTAGATGTCACATATACGCAAAGTAAGATAGTTGCTTAAAATGACAACGTTTGAAATTTTTTAAAAAGTTTGTTGGTTAGTCATATACAATTTTTTACCAAAAGACAAAATAAATTGATAACTATTTTCTTAAATCATTGTAACATCCCAAAAACCATGATAATTTTTTTTATTTTTATAAAAACATTTCCACAAGAAACCTTAAATAAACAACCATTGTTTTTAAATAATATCCAAGAAAATCAGAGTATCAAGTCAATCTCTCAAAGCACAAACAATAGGAGAATGTATACGATCACGCCTTTGCCTTGTCTTGATCATCAGAAGTACCTAAAAACATTAAAATTAATAACTTTAAGCCAAAGCCTAGTGAGTTCTCCTAAAATACCCCACACAAAAATACATATACAATGAATGCACATCGGGCCCACAACATAAGATTGGATTATCCCCGATCCTACATCATAAGACTGGATTACCCTCCTGAACCTCAACTTATGATTGGATTGCTCCTGAGCCCACAACATAATATTGGATTGCCCTCCCGGCCCTCAGATTTTGACTGGATTACTCCCGGGTTTGTTGGCTTACAACACAAAGCAGTATTGCCTCAACCTAATTGCACCATGTCGAGCTATGCAAACAATCATGAATAACTAGCAAGTATAGGTAATCATACAAATCTACCAATCTAAAAAATTATTATAGCATAGAAACATCCAATACAAAAGGACATATAACACAAACTAATGGGCCGACATTGGTGCCTTCGACCCACGAGTACAGTAAAAAAACTCACCTTGCAATCTAGAAGATAACAACAATGATCACTGATCTGATAACTAGCTCTATAGGTCATCTATACAACAAATAGGGACCAAGTATTAATCTACAACCCAAAATCCTCAACTTGACCTAAAATCAAACTTGGTCAAAGTCAACAGTCAAGGATAAAAAAGTCAATGGTCAACTCTAATCGTCCTACGCCCGGTGTAGTATGCAGCTCTACGCTCAACATAGAGCTCAAGGTGGCAAACAGGCCAAAACAACGAGTAACGACCCAAATTTTTAAAGAAATTTTTCATTTTCAATTAGTCAAACACATTTGCATAACCAGGAAATCCAATCACAATTGTTTCCAAAACCACGTTCAATACAATATTATTCAAAAACATCAGAGTGTCCCCAAAATGTATCAATGGAAGAGAGATAGAGTACACGCCGCGCCATCACGCCTTGCCCTTGCCCTTGGGCTCAGATGTACCTGAAACAAATCAACAACCTGTAAGAGAAATGCTTAGTGAGTTCCCCAGAGCATACCACACTACACATACACATATCATGTTAGCTAATTAAAGCTACAAACACATATCACATAAGCCATGCATACAACATATAAGGATGTCGTGGGCTTGTCCCCAGGGTCTTACTCCAAGATGCCATGGGCTCCCCACATGGTCTTACATCTAAGTGCCATGGGCTCTCCCATGGTCTTTGATAGGAAAGCCATGGGCTCTCCTCATGGTCTTATGTCCAAGTGTCATGGGCTCTTCCATGGTCTTCCATACAAAACACACAATCACATAGCATATCAAACACATAATAACTAATACATATATCATGATCACAAAATAGGCCGGCCTTGGTGCCTTAGACCCATTGGTATGGTGAGGAGACTCACCTCTGTCTACTGAAATACAAAATTTGCTCTCCTAACAGTCTGAAACCTCCCGTGCTGAATGATAACAATAAATTAAAGTCAAGATCTTACTTAGTCAAAAGAAAACCAAACTTCAACCCCTTCATGAGGCCCAATTATCCTTTCTTTGCTAATGGGCCCAAAGTCTAAGTCCAACCTCATTAATGGGCCTCTTGGCCCATTAAAGCCCAACCAATATATCCAAGGCCCATAACAGATGAAATGGCCCACAATTCACAGAATGCAACCAAGTTCGATAACCAAGTGAGGCCCAATAGCCCAAAACAGCTCCAAGCCCGTCTGCGACGCGTACGCTCAGCGTACCACCCTGGTACGCGCAGCGTACTGGGGCTCGGGGACTTACGCGCGACGTACTCAGATCTACGCTCAGCGTACTAACAGATTAACCACTTTTTCCATTTAAGTGCTTAATGCTCGATTCTTTTACGTCCAGAAGTCAGATCTAGGTCTATTAAGACGACCCAAGGCATAAAGTTGGCAACTTTATGCATTTGCATGTCCCATATGATCCCAACACCCTCACTAAGACCATTTTGAAGCTTTTAGCCCATGCATGAGGTCAAAACTTCCACCAAGACTCCATTTTTATGTTGGAAAAGGACTAAGGGACCTCAGATCTGTCATCTCCATCCTCTGGAGTTGCTTAACTCACAAGAAAAGGGTCCAAGACCAACTAAAGGGACAAGACTAAAAACCATAGCTAGATCTAGTGATTAAAATGGAAAGGTACAAGCTTTATACCTCCAGAAGCTCCTCAAGGTCGACAATAAGCAGATTCTTGAAGCCAAGTGACACTCCAAGCTCCCTTGGCAACTTCTTCTTCTTGGATGAACACTAAAAGAACCACAAATGCACTCTTAAAGCTCAAACTACACTCACAAATGATATTAGGGTTTTTCAGGGGCGTTTGAAGGTGAAGGAGGCTGATAAAGGTGAGGTTTAAAGGAGTTAAGGATGTTTATATATGTCGCAAGTCCGGTTTTTAGGGTTTGAACATGCTGGCACATACGCCCAGCGTACGTGCTGCTCCTCCGCGTTCCTTCTCACCAAGTACGCTAAGCGTACTCATAAGTACGCCCAACGTACTTAAGGGTCTCTTATGCCAAAATCAAGATACTTCAAGGGCTATAAAGTCATACCTGATTTGGGTGTTACAACTCTCCCCCGCTTGGACTAGACTTCGTCCCTGAAGTCCGTAGCTGCAAACAAATCAAGGTAATGCTCCCGCATTTCGTCCTTTGGCTCCAACGTCCATTCGGAACCCTTTCGGTGCTGCCATTGCACCTTTACCAATTTCACCTCCTTGTTCCGAAGACCCTTCGTCTTCCAGTCTAATATGGCAACCGACCTCTCCACATAATTTAGGCTCCCATCCACCCGAATACCATCTAAGGAAACGACTGCGGACTCGTCCGCAACACACTTCCGAAGTTAAGACACATGGAAGGTATTGTGAATCTGACTAAGCTCCTCTGACAGCTCTAAACGATACGCCACCTTGCCCACTCGGGCCGAGATCCTGAACGGGCCTATAAACCGAGGCCCCAACTTGCCTCTCTTTCAGAATCTGATAATCCCTTTCCAGGGCGACACCTTCAGCAGTACAAAGTCCCCCACCTGGAACTCAAGGTCTGATCGCCGCCGATCAGCATAACTCTTCTGGCGGCTCTGCGCGACTCGCAACCGGTCGCGCACCTGCTGAATCAATTCGGTAGTCTTGAGCACTACCTCGGTGCTCCCCATGACCCGTTGCCCAACCTCGTCCAAACACACTGGGGTCCTGCACCTCCGACCATATAACATCTCGAATGGGGCTCGGTCAATACTAGCATGATAACTATTGTTGTACGAGAACTCTGCCAATGGGAGATATGTATCCTAACTCCCTCCAAAATCCAGTACGCATGCCCGAAGCATGTCCTCCAGCGTCTGGATCGTCCTCTCACTCTGACCGTCAGTCTGAGGGTGGTATGCCATACCGAAATGTAGCTGAGTGCCCAGTTCCTCATGAAACTTCTTCTAAAACCTAGAAGTGAACCGGACATCCCTGTCGGAGACTACAGACAAGCACACCCCGTGTCTAGCCACCAACTCGCGCACACAAATGTCTGCCAACTTCTCTGCGGATATACTCTCGGAAATCGGAATAAATCGGGCACTCTTCGTCAGCCTGTCCACGATCACCCATATAGCGTCCACTCCCCTCTCCGTCCTAGGCAACTTTGTGATGAAGTCCATGGTGATCTCTTCCCACTTCCACATGGGAATGGGCAGTGGCTGAACCTTTCCATGAGGCCGCTGATGCTCGGCCTTGACCTTTCTGCAGGTCAAGCACCGCTCCACGAACCAAGTGATTTCCTACTTCATGCAGGGCCACCAATAACTCAGCCTCAAGCCCCTATACATTTTCGTAGCTCCTGGGTGTATAAAGAACTTGGACTTGTGCGCTTCCTCTAATAACCTCTGTCTCACTCCCCCTGTCACTAGTACCCATACTCGGCCACACTGAGTCAAAAGGCCGCGACTATCCTTGACAAACAAAGGATATTGTCCCCGAATTTTCTCTATCTTCCAGTTCTCCTTCTTCGCCCCCTCGACCTGGGCCTCCCTGATCATATCCAACAAAGGCGAAATCACGGTCATCCTCATACAAATGTCCATAATCGGGGACCCCGCCGTCTTGAGGCTCAATGCATTGGCCACCACGTTGGCCTTCCCTGGGTGGTATAGAATCTCACAATCATAATCCTTCAGCACATCCAACCACCTCCTTTGTCGCATGTTGAGGTTCTGCTGATCCATCAGATACTTTAGACTCTTGTGATCGGTATATATAGTGAACCGCACTCCATATAAATAGTGCCTCCAAATCTTGAGGGCGAACACCACTGCCCCCAATTCCAGGTCATGAGTGGGGTAATTCGCCTCATGAGGCTTCAACTGCCTCGAGGCGTAAGCTATCACATGCCCCCTCAGCATCAGTACCACACCTAACCCTGAGATCGACGCATCGCAGTACACCACCAAATCCTCTAACCCCTCAGGTAGTACTAAAATCGGAGCCTCGCATAACCTCCGTCTCAGGGTCTCAAAAGCTATCTGCTGATCCGCACCCCACCGAAAAGTCACATTTTTCTTGGTCAAGCGGGTCAAAGGCACGACAATCTTGGAGAAGTCCTGGATAAATCTATGATAGTAGCCCGCTAAGCCCAAGAAACTACGAATCTCTGATGCATTCCTCGGAACTTCCCACCGCATCACCGCCTCAACCTTGGCTGGATCAACCGAAATACCCTCCTGATTGATGACATGCCCCAAAAACTCTACTTCCCACAGCCAGAAATCACACTTGGAGAACTTCGCATAAAGTTTCTCCGCTCTCAGGGTCTCTAATACCTCCCTCAAATGCTGCTCGTGTTGCTCCCTGGTCTTAGAGTAGACCAAAATATCATCGATAAAAACAATCACCGACCGATCCAGCATCGGCTTACACACTTTGTTCATGAGGTCCATGAATGCTGCTGGGGCATTGGTGAGTCCGAACGGCATCACCACAAACTTATAGTGCCCATACCGAGTCATGAAAGCCGTCTTAGCTATATCCTCATCCCGAATCCTCATTTGATGATACCCAGACCGAAGATCAATCTTGGAAAACCAAGATGCACCCTGAAGTTGATTAAACAAATCATCGATCCTCGGCAACGGATAACGGTTCTTCACCGTTAGTTTGTTCAGTTCCCTATAATCGATGCACATCCTATGAGATCCATCATTCTTTTTCACAAAAAGGATTGGTGCTCCCCACGGGGAACTGCTCGGACGAATGAACCATCGGTCTAGCAGTTCCTGAAGCTGCGTAGACAGCTCCTGCATCTCTGGTGGTGCCAACCGATATGGTGCCCTCGCTATTGGAGCGGCACCCGGCACCAAGTCGATACGAAACTCCACCTGCCTCTCTGGAGGCACCCCTGGTAACTCTTCGGAGAAAACATCCCGAAAATCCTGCACAACTGGCACACTGCCCACATCCATCGCGGTCTCTACCCTCGTATCCGAGATATAAGCTAGAAATGCCATGCAACCCTGCTGTAAAAACCTCTGAGCCCTCGCAGCCGAACAGAGGGTCAGTCCCTGCGAGACCCTCTCACCATGAATAACCAGTTCTCCCCCACTTGGGTTTCGAACCCTCACCAACTGGCGCTCACAATCGATCATGGCCCCGTTGGCCCCCAGCCAATCCATCCCGACAATCACCTTCATCCCTCGCAACGGTATTGGGACTAGGTCGACACGAAACCTCTCTCCAAGCACATTTAGGACATAGTCCTGATACACCCTCGCAGCACTAACGGTGCGGTCATCTGCAATCTCCACCTCGAGTGGGGAATCCAGAGCTCCAGGCGCGTCCCAGAACTTCATTCTTAGTGTAAGAGATACGAATGATCGGGTAGCCCCCGAATCAAACAAAACATGCGTCGTCATACCATTGACCAAAAACGTTCCTATACAAGCATAATACATACATAAGTCATACAAATCATAAAGAGCAAAGAATAATAGATACGTACCAGCCACAACGTCTGGTGCTTCCCGAGCCTCCTCGGTGGTCAACTGAAATGCGCGGCTCTTCACTGCCGGGACTTCCGCCTTGACAGGGCGGCCATCAGTAATCCTCATCGTGGTGGGCGCAGGCGCCGCCACCGCTCCTCCTCCTCCCTGCAACTTCGGACAATCGGCCCGTTTGTGGCCAGTCTGGTTGCAGTGAAAGCAAATCAAGCCCTTCTTGGGGCAATCCCTGATCACGTGGCCTGATTGGCCACAAGAATTGCATCCCGAGGTTGCCCCTCGGCAAGCCCCATTGTGCGGCTTTCCGCACTTGGCACACCGGCCCCGACCCTGCTGGCCCCTGCTAGAAGTATCTGAGGTCTTAGGCTTCTTAGCCTGACCCACTGCTGTCTGTGCCTGCTCCGGTTTTGGTTTGGTGCAGAAATCTAACTCCATCTCCCGTTCTCGGGCCTTTTCCACCATCTCATTCAGGGTTTTGCACCTTGTAAAACTCACAAACTCCCGAATATCATCCCTTAGCATGGAATGATATCTCGTCCTCCTCAAGTCCTCATCTGTAGCGTACTGTGGGATCAACAAAGCTCGTTCCCGAAACTTAGCGGTGATCTCCGCCACAGTCTCGGTGGTCTGCTGAAGGTCGTGGAACTCCCTCACCAACCGTTGCACCTCAATAGGTGGTGCAAACTCTGCATCGAATCGCCGAACAAACTCATCCCACGTCATCTCAGCCACACCAGCTGCTCCCACCTGACCGGTCACCTCTCCCCACCAATCTCGGGCTCTGTTTCTCAGCATACATGACGCAAAACCCACCTTGGCCGCATCCGGACAAGAACTCGTGCGTTGGGCGTTTTCGATATCCGCCACCCAGCCTCAACTAACAATGGGGTCCCTAATCCCGAGAAACTCCGGTGCCCCGCACGCCTTGAACTCCCGGAACGAGGGAGTTCGGTTCCCAACCTGACCCGCAGCAACCTCAGCCCTGAATGCCCTAAGTCTCTCCTCCATAATCTCCATCATGCCCTCCTTGATCGTCCCGAAAATGACCGGGGTCGCGTCAAGGATGCCCCTGGTAACCTCAGCTGCAATGAGCTCGCCCAGCCTCTCATCGATGACATCAGCATTGTCGCCCGATCCTCAGACCCCGATCCTGATCCTCCTTCTCCAAATCGTGTCACCACCATGCTGGACTGAAAAATCATAAATTACAATGATCGGGATTTCCATATAAGGGGGTCTTCCCACACCGGTCCTCCTTGAAATCGTCAGACCTAACATTGGTCCGGGTACAGGTCTTGTGCTTTCAGTAGTACGAGCCCAATACTACCTTTCACACCTACCTGTACCTTTCCCCAATGCCCTACCTGACAACCCCAATTTGTCACAAACTAAACCACATTCCACAAACTACCGCATACATCAAATCTCAGGATGTCCTAAGATTTATATCAATCATGACAGGTTGCCTTTATGCATGCAAATTGTACACAAAAAAGGATCAAATAGACTTTCAAATAAAAGATTCTACCCTATGACCACAACCAAACAAGGAACACGAAATAAGGCCAAATCGATCATTCTGAGGCTATAAGCTCCTAACCGTATACAATTTAATAGCATACACATGGCAAGTTCCATATAATCAACAAAGCTCGACTATCAGTATAACATGGCTAACATATTGGGGAAACTACTTACTTGGCTCGGCTGATCACACGCGTTGTACTCTCATCTTTCCATTTCCTTTTGAAAACCCTTTTTAAGTTCTTTTTTTGAAAACAATTTTACCATTTCCTTAGTTTGAGTCTTGACACACTCGAGAGTGTGCCCGAATCCCTCAAACCAAGGCTCTGATACTAACTTGTAATGACCCAAATTTTCAAAGAAAATTTTCATCTTTAATTAGTCAAACACATTTGCATAACTAGGAAATCCAATCACAATTGTTTCCAAAACCACGTTCAATACAATATTATTCAAAAACATCAGAGTGTCCCCAAAATGTATCAATGGAAGAGAGATAGAGTGCACGCCGCGCCATCACGCCTTGCCCTTGCCCTTGGGCTCAGATGTACCTGAAACAAATCAACAACATGTAAGCGAAATGCTTAGTGAGTTCCCCAGAGCATACCACACTACACATACACATATCCTCTTAGCTAATTAAAGCTACCCACATATCACATAAGCCATGCATACAACAGATAAGGATGCCGTGGGCTCGTCCCTAGGGTCTTACTCCAGGATGCCATGGGCTCCCCACATGGTCTTACACCTAAGTACCATGGGCTCTTCCATGGTATTTGATAGGAAAGCCATGGGCTCTCCTCATGGTCTTATGTCCAAGTGTCATGGGCTCTCCCATGGTCTTCCATACAAAACACACAATCACATAGCATATCAAACACATAATAACTAATACATATATCATGATCACATAATGGGCCGACCTTGGTGCCTTAGACCCATTGGTATGGTAAGGAGACTCACCTCTGTCTGCTGAAATACTAAAGCTGCTCTCCTAATAGTCTGAAACCTGCCGTGCTAAATGATAACAATAAATTAAAGTCAAGATCTTACTTAGTCAAAAGAAACCCAAACTTCAACCCCTTCATGAGGCCCAATTATCCTTTCTTTGCTAATGGGCCCAAAGTCTAAGTCCAACCTCATTAATGGGCCTCTTGGCCCATTAAAGCCCAACCAATATATCCAAGGCCCATAACAGATGAAATGGCCCAAAATTCACAGAATGCAACCGAGTCCAATAACCAAGTGAGGTCCAATAGCCCGAAAGCCGAAAACAGGTCCAAGCCTGTCTGCGACGCGTACGCTCAGTGTACCACCCTGGTACGTGCAGCGTACTGGGGCTCGGGGACTTACATGCGACGTACTCAGATCTATGCCCGACATACTAACAGATTAAGCACTTTTTCCATTAAGTGCTTAATGCTCGATTCTTTTACGTCCAGAAGTCAGATCTAGGCCTATTAAGACGACCCAAGGCATAAAGTTGGCAACTTTATGCCTTTGCATGTCCCATATGATTCCAACACCCTCATTAAGACCATTTTGAAGCTCTTAGCCCATGCATGAGGTCAAAACTTCCACCAAGACTCCATTTTTATGTTGGAAAAGGATTAAGGGACCTCAGATCTGTCATCTCCATCCTATGGAGTTGCTTAACTCACAAGAAAAGGGTCCAAGACCAACTAAAGGGACAAGACTAAAAACCCTAGCTAGATCTAGTGATTAAAATGGAAAGGTACAAGCTTTATACCTCCAGAAGCTCCTCAAGGTCGACAATAAGCAGATTCTTGAAGCCAAGTGACACTCCAAGCTCCCTTGGCAACTTCTTCTTGTTGTATGAACACTAAAAGAACCACAAATGCACTCTTAAAGCTCAAGCTACACTCACAAATGATATTAGGGTTTTTCAGGGGCGTTTGAAGGTGAAGGAGGTTGATAAAGGTGAGGTTTAAAGGAGTTAAGGATGTTTATATAGGTATCAAGTCCGGTTTTTAGGGTTTGAACATGCTGGCACATACGCCCAGCGTACGTGCTGCTCCTCTGCATTCCTTCTCACCAAGTACGCTAAGCGTACTCATAAGTACGCCCGGCGTACTTAAGGGTCTCTTATGCCAAAATCAAGATACTTCAAGGGCTATAAAGTCATACCTGATTTGGGTGTTACACAAGGCTACACCCATCGTAAGACAGATTACATGTAACATCCGTTTCTAGGTACTTTCACTTTCTAGCTAAAATATCAAATATTTGCAAAAGCAGGCCCTACGCAAGGCGTACCTGATAGGTACGCTGGGCTTAGGTCACTTAAGTTGGATACAGATCTTGTTGAGTACGATGGGCGTACTCATGCAGACCATAAAACCTAAATTTTTAGGGTTTGGGCCCTATTTAAAGGACCTTACGTCCTTGAGGCCTCCCTCATCACTAGCCCCCACTATCCCAAAGCACCATTTCGAAACCCTAGCCAGCTTGTGAGGTTCTTAAGCTTTTAGAGTTATATTTTAGAGTTACTACCAAAGTTTATTTTAAATAATCTAACCATCTTATTTAATTTTTTTTAATTGAACTTCATTAATATCACAACATATATTATATATATTATAACAAATTCAATATTGATATTTACAAATTCAGTTTTGATCTTTACAATTTAGACCATTGATATTTACAAATTTCAAACATTGAAAAATGTATGCTCTTAATAGCTGATTAATTGTCAGCTAATCCAACTATAACACATCTAATATAAAATCAAAACATTTTTAATATAAACAAACAACAATAGCTTCTGTTTTTAACTTAAGGTAAAATGGAAATTCTTGTAAAAATCTTTTCTATCCACTGTTATTATCCGTCACCTCAGATAACCTACCACCTCCACTAAACACCGCCGTCACCACCTCCGATCCGAACAAAAAATGAGAGAGTGAGAGAGAGATAGGGGGGAGGGAGAGAAATTGGTAGGTGGTGGTCCGAATGTCAAAGTTTTTGAAGGAGAGAGAGACGAGGGAGGGGCAGATATGGGTAAAGGAGATGAGTGGCGACGTTTGGGTGTTGTCGGAAATTCATATGTGTAGGGTGGATGAAGAGGGTGGTGTGGCGGAGATGAGGGGAGACAGATTCGTTGGTCGTCGTTTTCACTTTGTGTAACATCCCGACTCCCAGGTGTTTTATTTAATGTATTTTATTCATGAGAACAGGGCAACTCGACGAGTTGGGGAGAACCAACTCGTCGAGTAGAGACTATTTGGACGCGGGACTTTTAAAGTCTACTCGACGAGTCGGAGGACCCCGACTCGTCGAGTAAGGGCTGTGTGAGGAAACCCTAATTTTCCGGGTTTGTGTCCTATTTAAAGGGCATGAAGCCCTCATTTTTTCCCTCCTTATCACCTTTGAGCTTTGTGAAGAACCCTAATCGAGTTTTAGCTTGTTGTGTGAGAAGGAGAGGTTATCTTGAGCATTTTGGTTCACTTTGAGAGAAGAAGTGGGGAGCATCAAGGCTTGGAGAATGGAGGGACGTTTGGATCTAGAAGTTCTCTGTGGATAGCTTCTATTTTAGGTAAAAAGATGCTATCTTGATCATTTTCCTGTGAGATCTTGGTTTGGGGAGTTTCTAGGGCTTTTCCCCATCTATCTTGTGTTATTGAGTCCCTTGAGCATATCTTGAGGTTGAAACCTCAGATCTGGATTATAGGGGGTCTTGTGAGCCCAAAGACCCAAGCTTTATGGAGCTAGAGGCAAGCTTTTGAGCACCACACCCTTGTTAGAGATTGTATTGGCATTATTGAGCCAATATGCCATGTAGGAACGTAAAGCTGCAAGCTTTATGTGGTAATCGAGCCTTAGGATGATAGATCCAGAGTATGGAGTAGCTTTTCTGCCTTAAAATGTCTGAATGAGGATTTGGACTGAAGGGACTCGACGAGTCGATGAGCCGACTCGACGAGTCGGATATGGTTTGTCCCGATGAGTCTGAACATGTTGTAACTCGGCGAGTTGACAGGTCAACTCGACAAGTTGAGTTAGAGTTTCATGAGGTTTCTGAGGAAACGAGGGGACTCGACGAGTTTCATAAATGCACTCGACGAGTTAGCTCAACATGGACTGTTGACTTGAGTGTTGACTTCCGTTGACTCTAGGGTTTGGTCAAACATGAGTAATGGAGACCATGGAGGGGTAGAATGGTCTTTTACCCTTCCTAAGAGTTAGAGAAGGGCTAGCATGAGTTTATTTAGAGTTTTGATTTTAAGTGTTAATTAGAGATGCTTGTTACATGTAGGCGGGGATTAGACGGTTCGAGGGGTACACGTTTTCCAAGCTTACTTGCGAGGTGAGTCATCTCACTATACTTACCATGAGTGGTATCTTTGTGTGACCGGAAGGTCTTACGTGCTTACTTGAGTATTGTGATATCCTTCATTATGTCTTTGTGATTTATGATGAGTATTATTATTATTATGAGCTTATTGAGTTAGGATCGGAGGGTCCACCCGAGCTGTGGGACCGGAAGGTCTCCACTGAGACACATTGACCGGAGGGTCTTATTGAGTTATAGTCTCGAGTGGCTAATGTGATGTGTGGTATTTTGGGGAACTCACTAAGCTTTGTGCTTACCGTGTTATGTGATATGTGTTTCAGGTACTTTTCAGGATATCGGGAAGGCGCCGGCTCGATTGTATACACGAGAGAAAGATTTATGTTTTGAGGATTCTGGATTTTTAATCAAACAATTATGGAGTTGTGTTTTGATGATTTGATACTTGAGATTTGGTGAAATGTGTTTATGATAATTAAATAGTTAATAATTACAAATAAAAGACATAAAATTATTATGTAATGATGGTTATTAAAAAATAATTATTATATAATGATTTGTTTATTTAAAGAAAAAAAGTAAAATAATGATTAGAGGGTCCTTTAAGATTATTAAAGAGTTAGATGGACCCTTTCTAATTTGTAGAGTTATTAACCACCATCGTCGTGGATCTATAATTTCAATCTTATCCATATATCAACCAAAGGAAGACGACATTTTTGTATGTCTGTAGTTATATGGGTTCACAGTTAGCAGTTTTGTAGTGGATCATTAATATATGTTTTGTTTGAATCTGAGAAATCCTTCTACTTTTTATTCTTCCAAAAAGATATTTAATTTCTCTTTGAATATTATATTGACTTTTATTACCTCATTCAGTGGACCAATGGTATTCATGGTTGCCTTAATTATGACGTTTAGAGTATCCATGGGACCTCTTCTACAACAAAATGTAAAATTTAAAGATGATTGGTCATACAAGTAATCATATAATGTTTATCTATTCAGAAAAAAGCAACATAAAGTTAAAATTAAACCACCATAAAATCACATTAATATTTGTATTGGACTGTAGAACTAAAACTCTTTTATTATTTTTATTAATAGAGAAAATTATAAAAATAGCATTATACCATAATTACTTTATGGAAAATAGTAAAAAAAAAAAACATAAACTACAAAAATAACCATCAAAATCGCGGATAGATTAAACTTATCTGCGATTTTAACATTCCATCTACGAATATACAAGTCGTTAAAACACGGGTACGTTTTAGTGACTTGTACGTTCGCAAGTGGTTTATTTATTTATTTATTTATTTTTAGTTTTTTCATTTTCCCGTATAAATATCTGCCATCTCAGACTAAAATCATAGATAAACTAAGTTTATTTACGATTTCCTCTCCATCCACCTGTGATTTTGCGTTTTATTTATTTATTATTTTTTTTAATTTTGACTACGAAATTAATAGAGTTTCACTACGAAACTACCTTATTATATATAACGTTTTGCAAAAAATTATCAGTTTAGTTGTTATTTTTTTGGAAAATTTGTTTAAAACCTCTCTAATAAAATGAATTCTCCAACAAAAAGTTTGAAAAATGAAATCGTCTATAGTGTCTCCAGAGAGAGAGAGAGAGAGAGAGAGAGAGAGAGAGAAGTTTGAAAAATAATAGAAAAAAACATTTTTATACCCCTGAAAAAGAAAATCGTAGATGGACGTAAAATCATAGACAGACTGAGTACATCTACGAACGTACAGATAAAATAGCAGATGGACTGAGTCCATCTGCAATTTTGGTGACTAATTTTATAATTTGGGTTTATATAGCTATTTTCCACAAAGTAATTAATAGATTTGGTTATTTTTGTAATTTTCTCTTTCTAATATACAATTACGACTAATTTGGTAATTGGTCACTATAAAATTCCAATATTGTTTAGAACGGACGTAAAATTCCGTAGTCGGTGTGGAATAAAATAAAATAATAATGACACAATAATAATAAAAAAATTCAAATTCTTTTACATTGCATACTTGGAAATCGAGGCATCGCTTGTGCCACTGTGGACACATAAAGAACTGCCCCTGATCTTGCTATGAGTCTATGACGTTACTTTCAAATGCTATCCATCAAATAAAATAATTCAAAACAATAATATACAAAAACTTCAAAAATAATATATTATATTTTATCGAGTTCTAAAAAAATCAATATTTTTTTAATGTATTAAAACCTTTGTGTAAAATATAATAATTTAAAATATTATGATATTAAAAAAAAACTCAAATATTTTTTATCCAACCATTAGGCCATGAGATGAAAGCCCGTCGCGACGCGAGATTAAGTAGCATTGTGGTGTGCAGTGTCGATAAAGCATCCCACATGACTTCCTTTCCATGCACCTCTTTCTCCTTTCTTTTCCTCCGACGGCTGGTAGTAAGGACTATATTTCTTCTTCTTTTTATAAGTCTTACATCTTTTCTCCCCATTTTACTCATATTTTACTCATCATTCAACACAACTTTCTACCATTTTCTAATACTATTTAAACCATAATCTAAACAACCGTCTCACCAATCTCATCCTAAAATCTTATCAAAATAAATAGTGTGGAAGTGGTTCAATAACACCAATTTAAAATGTTTTTGCTTTCGATCCATGGGTTTGCCGACCACAACTAAAGGTTTCTATTTTTTCACCACCACTACAATCCTAACAATTTCACTATTTAAATATACCACAATATTACTCTATGTCACCCATAAACCCAACCTTATTTCACAATTTTTTCCTCTCCCGATGCACGTTCCGGAAAACCAACCCCCGTCCAATCCGGAAATTGAGTTTATTCAGGAAACACAACCAAACTAACCCAAAGCCAAAACCAAATTCGTTGTTAGACCATCCGACCACAAAGGAAAAGGAAAAAGGAAAAGAAAGGCACTCTCTCAAAAAACAAAGGCACTCCCTCAACAATCAACATTGATCGAAGAAAAAATGTTAGCACATTCATGGGTCGATATATTTGAGGATGTCGAGCACGGAAATACGAAAGCTTATGATACTTATAAATACGTTTAAATGAAAAAAGAACTTTAAAAACGTTTTTATATGAAAAACGTATTTATTAAAAACATTTTTATGCATGTATATAATAATACATATGAAAAACATATACACACACACACACAAATATATAAGGAAACATTAGCGGAAGTCTTTTGTTATTTATAACTAGAAAACATTAGCGGAAGTCTTTTGTTATTTATAAGGAAAACATCGCCATTTTTACTTATTCAAAACAACCCTTAAACCCAAGTCCATAAATTAACCCAATAAGTTCTCAAAAGTAATGAAATGAAAACTCATCCAAGTGTACCAAAATAGTATCATACTAAGCATAGTAACTACCTAAAAGTGAACTCACCAAGGTCTCAATCCTTCTTAACTTCCTGTACCATCAAAAGCAACACGGAAAATACACAACAAATCAAGTGTCAGCAATGACACAGTAAGTCTATCCAAGTACAATGATATAGAAGCATGCATATTCCACATAACCCATACACATAACTCACATAAACACACAAAATGCTTTATACCAAGCATTATACTTTGTTTTATTACACAATAAACCACGCCTAACTAATTACTTAGAGTTCTCACCATGTGTAGGGTCTAAGACACACTAACCTCCCCAAAGACCCCGTTCGGTACTAACGTGACCCGATAACCCAATGCACTAAGTGAGGCGTGACTCTCACGCATAACATTGTCCCTGGTTCTTCGCGATCACTATTCCAACTACGACTAAGGCCCGCGTCCTTCAAGAGTGGTTCAAACGGTACTTCCACGAACTTACCTCCCAGCCAAACGTGATGTTTGTACATGGCATCCGAGAGCACCAACATCACTCCTGCCCCGTACACTGGGACGAAATGTCCGAATGGTCACCTAGAAAACAATTATACCCAATCATGGTTGCAGCTCTTTGTCTCATAAAATGCCCATATAAGGTACACACCCAACTATAGGCTACCACCCACTAAATGTATATCCCATTATTTTAGTTCTTTTCTTTATACTCAACTATGAATTATACATTCCCTCCATTATTATGTAACTATGATTTTTCATTAGCTCACCATATATTAGCATTTTGTTTACCAAAACTCACCATTAAGAATAACACATACCAAGTCTCACCATAAAGTTTATTACATAGCAAACTCACCAAATAGCATAAGCATGCCAAAACTAACCAAATAGTATAAGCATAACAATACTCACCAAGCAGCATAAGCATAACAATACTCACCAAGTAACATAATCATAACAATACTCACTAAATAACACAAGCATAACTTTACTGACCAAATATTAACACAAGGCATGCTTACAAACTCATAAATTTACACTTAAGTGTGTAGAGAAGTATTCATTATAACCACATACCAACTATCATTTCCCTATATCCATATTATCACGTGAAAATAGAAACTTTACATGCATAATATAATATTTCCAACAAACTCAAATCCTTACCACTAGCATGATCCTACCACTCATTTCATACATAAATTCATCTTTTTATTATATCTAGCATATAAAACTTATCCTAAATTATTTCTTACTGTAATATGACATATTTCAAGAAGCTAACCATCATTAAGAATTCAGATTATACATTGTAACGCTCGGTTTTGAACCGTTTCATTATTCGGGGTCGTGCCCTAATCATAAGGCTTAGGGCCTTGGGGAAGGAGGATGTTGACCCTTTTTGGATGAGGGGGTTATAGATTAAGTGATCTGAGTGTTCATTTGTGTTTCGGAGCCCAATGATATAATCGTAGTTTGATAACTCGGTCCATTATGAATTTTGGGCCAAACATTGGAAGTTATGTTGAAAACTTGTGTGATAGACCTTGGTAAAGCTTGGGATACCCATTTACCACTTGTTGAGTTCTCATACAACAATAACTATCACACTAGCATCGGAGTTGCTCCATTTGAAGCCCTCTATGGCCGCAAGTGCATATCACCTCTCTGCTGGATTGAAGTGGGTGACACCCAACTAGCAAAAGGGCAAGTCCCTGACAAAACTCTCACCGGCCCTGAGATCATAAGGGAGACAACAGAGAAGATCGTGCAAATTCGGGAACGACTGAAAGTGTCTAGAGATCGACAAAGAGTTACACAGATAAACATCGCAAACCCTTGGAATTCCAGGTTGGTGACCGTGTTCTGTTAAAGGTCTCACCATGGAAAGAAATGGTATGTTTTGGAAAACGTGGGAAACTAAATCCAAGGTATATCGGACCATTTGAGATCCTCGTAAAGATTGGTCCGATAGCTTATAAACTCCGACTACCACATGAACTCAGTAACGTACACCCTACCTTCTACGTGTCTAATCTAAAGAAATGTTTGTCTGACGAGACTCTCGTAATCCCACTCGATGAAATCGAGGTAAAAGAGAGCCTCAACTTCATCGAAGAACCGATGGAAATCATGGATCGAGAAATCAAGAGAACAAAGCAAAGCCGCATACCCATCGTGAAGGTCTGTTGGAACACTATACGAGGACCCGAATTCACCTGGGAACGCGAAGACCAAATGAAAAAATACACCCACATCTCTTCCCCAACCCTTGAAATCCCACTCAAAATCTAATTTCAGGATGAAATTCTTTCTAACGGGGGGATGATGTGACAACCGTCAAAATTTAGGTCAAACAAAGTCAACAAGTCAACTCGGTCAACTCAACCTGTACTAATATGTTAGGGTTTAAGCTATGTTTCCTAATATGTTACAAAGTAAATCTCTCCCAAATCTCTCTGAATACCTCAAATCTCTCTATATCTCAAATCTCTCCCAAATCTCTCTCAGTATCTCAAATCTCTCCCAAAACTCTCTCTCTATCTCAAATCTCTCCCAAATCTCTCTCTGTATCTCAAATCTCTCTTGATAACAAAAATTGCATTTATAACCTTTCCCATAAATACCAACATCATTCCATCCCTTCCTTTGTTGAAAACAGCCCAAAACAGGAGTAGAAAACCCAAAAGAACAAGCCCATTTCAGAACTTGAAGGCTGACTTCGGAACAAATATTCGACTCCGGAACATGAAGGCTGACTTCGGAACTTGTAGTTTGACTCCGAAATATCCTCCTGACTTCGGACCTTCTCAATCTAGACAATTTCGCATTTGGAACTTCTGAATTGCTCCGGATAATCTTGCTCCAGAAGTCCTTGTAGCCTCGGAAATCCTCACGCTCCGGAAGATCAGGCGACTCCAGAAGTTTTCGCACCGGAAGATTTCGCCTTCTCGGAAGATGGTGCACTTCGGAACTGAACCCTCTCGAAAGACCAGCCACTCCAGAACCTCCTGACCGCCTCCGGAACCCCTCGCAACTTCGGACCCATTCCGGAATTTTGACCATTTCAGACTTTTTCATCATTTTAAGAGATTTTGACGTCGGGAATTTCCTAAAACTCGTATTTTTCATAACTTAGACCCTCTAAACTCCTATTTTAGGCCAAATTTGAAGCTTAGAATATATTTTCATACCTAAGATTATATTATTTTAATCACCCATTTGGCCACTTGTGTAGCCACTTGATATTAATACTTAACTTCCCAGTGAATAATTTCACATTTCAATGCAAACATCACCTCATACTCTTATCTTATTACCTTCCTATTTAAATCACCAAAGGGAGTTCATTTCACACTTCCAGTAAACGAAAATTCTTCACTTTGCTCTCAAACTCAAACTCTTTTCCTTTCAATACTCATATTCAAACACTTTCAGGAGTACACTTCTTCAAGATTTATCCTTAACTCATTATTGTAAGTCTTATATAACTCTAGTGTTTTTGCAAACATTTCATGGTTAGTATCATCTAAATCACACATTATTATGTGTTTTAAACCATTAGGATTACGACATCCTTCCCGTATTCTAACTCGAAGTTCACCGTTGTTGTCTCGTTATCGAACCGCAACTACATATAAGGTGAGTTCATACCCCTATATTTTTCAAGACTTTTTCTATGTTTTTCGGAGGGGGGGGGGGGGAGGGGGGGATACAAGTATCACACAACAATATTCTTTTTATAACGCAAAGTGTTGAGTTTAATTGTGTTGCGTCATGGGCTTATGTTTTGTATCCGGATTGGGCCTGTCCATCCGTGATTATCTAGTAGGGTTATACTATAAATATGCATGCATGTATGCATTAGATGCGGTTGATTATTACGTTTATTGTTTTGTAACCCTAAACACCTCTACAATCGAAGTTCTTAATCGAGCTCTTCTGAGGTGTTGAAGTTTTAATCATACGACACATTCAAAGCCATTCTCGTGTTCATAATTACGTTCTTAATTGTTTGCCTGCATAGAATCTAACGATCCTAATTGAACTTTGTTCTAACAATTGGTATCAGAGCAGGAGACTGTGTGATCAATATACATTCCTTCTGTATTCAGAATTCTTTAGGGTTTCCGCTTTTATCGTATAAATAGAAGCCGTCTTCTTCATATCGACGGGAACTCTGTTTCAGATAAAACCCTAATCTCAAGTTTACAGGTTTGATTCTAGCAACTCACCATGTCTCACGAAGATTCGCAAACAAATCCCATCAACATCTCAAACAGCATTGGATCCACTACCAGAATTCCCATTCTTTACACTCAAGACTATGAAGTATGGGCGCATCACTTTGAAGATTATGTGGTTGGATCTGAAGACAATGGCTATCTCATCTGGGAAGCTATCACACTTGGGTCGTTTGTTCACTCAGGAACGAACACGACAGTTAAGTCCCAAAAGGAATACAACAAGCTGGTGGCGGATGTAGAGAAGATGCCACAGGATGAGAAAGACAAATTGTTGTGTAACGTGAAAGTCATGAGAATGATCAGATTCGCCTTGCAATCTGACACTTTTCGGTTGGTTGGCTCATGCACGACGGCAAAAGAAATATGGGATAGGTTGAAAGAACTTTATTCAACCGATGAAGATCTAGAACACTCCATTCAGACCTTGTTGCTGTCAGAATTTGGAGTTTTCGAACAGAAACCAGAAGAAAAACTCATACAAACTTTCGATCGGTTCAATCATCTCCTAAGTAAGATGATCAAGCATGGAATAGAAAGAAAGTTGATCGAGCAGAAGGTGACCTTCATGAACGGTCTGAGACGAGAATGGATGGCTGTGGTTTCAACCGTGAAAGCGGATGAACAGTTTAAAACTTACTCACTAGCGAAACTTGTGGGAATACTCAAGTCCCATGAAAGTGTAGTAACCAAAGAAGCGAAGGTAGTTTCTGGTATGGGATCGCTGGCCCTTGTCTCAAAAGGAAAAAGCATTGCAGAAGAAGAAGAAGATTCTGATATGTCTGAGTGTGACCTTACAAGCGAGGAGTATGCTATGATGGTCACCAATCCAAAGAAGTTTGCACGAAGAAAATTCCCTGTCAACAAGAACCGAAACTGGCAGGGAATTTATAGTTCTGAGAAGGTGAAGGATGAAGCGAAGATCTCTTCTCAAAAGGATGAAGACAAGAAGGAGAGCAAGCTTGCAGGAGACTCTGGGTTCGACTTCAATTACTGTCACGGCAAGAACCACTTTGCCAAAGATTGCATGCTGAGGAAAATGGCTGAGAAAAGAGATGGTGAAGATGATGAGGCGTACTACATGCGCAAGTTGGAAGAGATCAAGAAAAAGAAGGCGACTAACAATTCTATGAATGCCTTAATTGTGCAGGAGAATGCAGATGAAGATGAGTTCGGTAGCGTTGAAGTTTGGTCAACCGATTCTGAAGATGAAGAGGTGAGAAAGCCCACTCATGGAAGAGCTTATGTGGCAAAGGATGTAGGTTCGGCTTGAAGATGTATGATGGTCACAGCTGGTGCCTCAACCGAAAGTGCAAGTGAGGAACCGAACCTGAATGAGGACAAATGTTTTGCAACCAAGCCTGTAAGTGAAAAGATCAACGACTGCGATCGGCTGATCAAAAAGGTACAATCCATCCTTGAATCACTTAAAGTTCCAGTAATAGATTATGAAGAAGAACTAAAAGAATTAAAATTTAAATTTTCTAACTTAAGTGGTAGTCTCATGCAAACTCGTTTAGCGAATTCTAACCTAACTGACCAACTCAGCAGGGTGTCTTCAAAAAGTGAGGAGAGAAGGATGTGGATTGAGCTGAAGGAGGCGGAATTAAATCGAGCTAGGGATGAAAGTATTTATTTGCAAAGAGACAATTTAAAGTTTTTAAAACAAAGGAATGTTTTTTGTCTGATTGCTAAGCGCTTATATACTAATATTACTCAATTGCATCTAAGTTGTGAGATAGGGAAGAAGATTCACAAGATGATCTTGCCCTTCCTTGAATTTAAGGAGGATGAGGTCATCGCTGAGTATTAATCAATAGTATCCTCAAAAGAGACATCCATGTCTTACAAAATTGGACTGGACAAGATAGAGACCTTCATTGACTCTAAGGAACATAAATGTATGCTCAAAAATCTTTTAGATGAAAATGATAGGTTAAAAATAAAGTTTGAAACTATTCAATCTTTTGACTCTTCAAACGCCAAATTAATTTCTGAAAATAAAATGAACTTAGAAAATAAGTCTGAATTTGATGAGGAAAGTGAGATGAGCGAAATCTCAGTGGAAGACGTTGTTGATTGCTCTGAGTTTATGAAAATCGAAAATCATATCTGAAAATTCGGTTGAATTCGCTCGCCTGTCAAAAGAAAAGCCACAGAAACTCAAAGAAAAAGCTATGGTCTATCAAAAAGTTCAAACAGTGCCGAATCAAGTCTATGCAGTTACAGGAGTCACTGCAAAACAAACAGCAGAGTTGAAAATTCTGGTCGACAAAGACAATGCTGAAGGGTGTGACGATTACTTATGGTCAGCCCCCATTGACAACGCAGATGAAACCATAGGCTTATCTGAGCAAACTTTATGGAGGGTTAAAGGAAGATATGTTGCTGAACCCATCAACAAACCCTCGAGTTTCGACAAACCTAGCACAAGTGGAACTAAAGAAATCCCTGAAGAACCAAAGAAAGAATCGATAGTTCCAACAAGGACAACCGAAACTCAAAAAGAGAAGCCAAAGGCTAGCTTCAATATCCACAAATCGCAGAAGGAGTTAGCTGAACAGAAACGCTTAAGAAATCAAAGATACATGAAGAATCTGAATGAGCGAAAACATCATTGGCAATCTCAAAATCCCAACTACGTATCTCCTAAGAAAGAATCCACTGATAAAGGAAAGGAAAAGCCAAATGGAAAAGAAAACTTCAGTCTAAATTTCTACTATTCCAAATCTCAGAACCGAACATCTACTTTCGGTCCCAAAACTAGCGCGCCGAACCGAAAGTCAAGTTTCGGTCCAAACGTCAAGGCTAACAACCAAAAGCCTTCTTTCGGTCCCAACAACCAAAAGCCTACTTTCGGCCCAACAACCAAAAGCCTACTTTCGGTCCCAACAACCAAAAGCCTACTTTCGGTCCTAAGACAAGTTTCGGTCCTAAGTCTAGTTTTGGTCCTTCCAACTCACAAAGCAAATTAAATTCAATAAAGTATATCAAAGGCAAAGGAAAGCTTGATTCTGAGTTCCATAATAAGAAAAAGTCAGCTAACCCTAGGATTCAAAAGAAAACACCAAAACCATCTAACAACACACAATCTAGTACACCAAAACTTAAAGAAGATAAAACTAAAATCAAGGTGTATACCATCAAAAGAAAAGATCAAACCACTCTAGTAAAACGAACATATCTGGTTGATGTTTCTACTGCAATTCCTATTTCTGTAAAAGACTCACAAGGACCCAAGAAATTTTGGGTTCCTAAATCTGCCTGAATTTGCAGGTAATCAGTGACGAGCAGTTCGATGATGAATGGTATATAGACAGTGGCTGCTCGCGTCACATGACAGGAAGGAAGGAAGAGCTGAGGGAATTTCGGTCCCTCAAGGATGGTGGATGTGTGAAGTATGGCAATAACTCGTATGGAATAATCAAAGGATATGGGATGATAACCAACAGAGATTTCTCGATTCGCAAAGTAGAGTATGTGGAAGGATTGCAACATAACCTCATCAGTATGTCACAATTAGTTGTGTGAACAGGCTTAAAAGTTTCATTTGATGATGAGGGATCAGAGATAATCGAGAAACAATCCAAAAAGGTTCTGTTGAAGTCTGAACGCAAGGGAGAGATGTATCCTTTAAATCTCAACCCAATTCGAGGAGAACCAGCTATATGTCTGCTATCAAAAGCGAACACTGATGAAAGTTGGTTGTGGCATCGACGGCTATCGCACCTGAACTTCAAAGACATTAATAAGTTGGTGCTTGGTGATCATGTTCGAGGCCTTCCTCTTCTTAAGTTTGACAAGGAACGTCTATGTGCAGCGTGTGAAATGGGCAAACAAAGCAGAAAGAGCCATCCTACACGCATCAATACGAAGATCGTTGAAGCTCTTGAACTTCTGCACATTGACTTATGTGGACCTTCGGTTATCGAAAGCTTCGGTGGTAAAATCAGATGCAACTCCCAAGCTGAAGACGTTCATCAAGGAAGTGGAAGTACAACTGCGAAAGACAGTGATGAATATCAGAAGCGACAATGGCCTGGAATTCAAGAATAAAGATTTTGAGGATTTTCTAGAAGACAAGGGAATATCTCACAACTTTTCAGCCCCTATACTCCACAACAGAATCGGATTGTCGAAAGACGAAACCGTTCATTGTGAGAAGCAGCCAGAACTATGCTCAGCTTCGCCTCTCTTCCACTATACTTTTGGGCTGATGCAGTTGCAGCCGCGTGCTACACTCAGAACCGATCTTTGCTCAACAAAAGAGTCTCAATCACTCCATATGAGATCTTAAACAATCGAAAACCCAACGTCAAATTTTTCCACGTGTTCGGTTCAAGGTGTTTCATCTTTAATTCAAAGGAGAACCGAAACAAGTTTGACGTCAAAGCAGATGAAGGAATTTTTCTTGGTTATTGACTCACTTCAAAAGCATACAGGGTGCTGACCAAACGCTCCAAACGAATTGAAGAAACATATTATGTCACCTTTGACGATAATTACATGAAGAAAATTCAAAGGAGTGAAAGTGACTTAGGTGAAATATTTCCTGAATCTGGACAGGTCGCGGTTCCAATATCCAACTTGTTTGAAGAGTACATTCGGTTATTTGATGAACCAGAGAAAGCGGCACACTCAGAGGCGAAAGCAAAAGATAACAAAATTGATAATCTCAAAAGGATCATAGATGAAGCTGCCAAAGAAATGGAAAGTGAACCTCCTAAAACTAAAGGTGGTCAACCCTCAACTGACTCTCCAAACAACGGCTCAATGTTCAAGGGGGGGAGTTCATCAGCACCAAAGACAACCGAAATGTCTTTCGAGGGGGAGAATCCTATTCCATCCCCAACTCATAAAGGTCCAGGCGAGGGTGACCATACAGCTCCAAACCCACCCCATAATAGTCCAATCGAGGGGGAGAGTCCGACTTCCACAAAGGGTGACAACTTTGATCCTCACACGGGTTACACTTCGCCAGTCGAGGGGGAGAAAGAAACAACAACTGACGAAGGTGATCAATCAGAACTTGAAGTGGAAGTAAATGCAGAGTTGGATCCAGCCTATGACCCAAATTATCCTCCATTAGTGAAATGGACCAAGGATCATCCCAAATCACAAATCATTGGTGAATCATCTGAGAAAGTTCTCACTCGTTCTCAATTGAAAGCGAAACAAACTGCATTATTCTCTAAAGTTGAATTATGTATGTTTAATTCGTTTGTCTCCAAAGTCGAACCAAAAACAGTTAATGCTGCACTTGATCATTTTGATTGGGTTCAAGCAATGCAAGATGAGCTTCATGAGTTCGAAAGAAATCGAGTTTGGAGGCTGATTCCCACACCAAAGGATGCTTCAATGGTTGGATTGAAATGGGTATTCAGGAATAAATTGGAGAAAGAGGGGAACGTCATTAGAAACAAGGCTCGGTTGGTGGTTAAAGGATATTGCCAAGAGGAAGGGATAGATTATGAGGAGCCTTCGCTCCAGTAGCTAGGTTGGAATCAGTTAGAATCTTCCTGGCATATGCTGCTCATAAAAACTTCGAAGTTTTCCAAATGGATGTCAAATGCGCTTTCTTGAATGGAGAACTAGAAGAAGCAGTGTATGTTGAGCAACCTCCCGGGTTCGTGAACGAGAAATTCCCTGATCATTGCTATGTGCTGGATAAAGCAGTATATGGTTTGAAGCAAGCACCGAGAGCCTGGTATGAAACTTTAACTTGCTTTCTGAAAATGTCGAAATTTAAGCAAGGTTCGGTTGACCCAACCTTCTTCCGAAAGAAAGAAGGCGAACATCTAATGATAGTTCAAATTTATGTCGATGACATCATCTTCGGCTCCACGAATCCCAGCTTAACGGCTGAATTCAGGAAGTTGATGGAGACTAAATTTGAAATGAGCGCAATGGGTCCGATTAATTTTTTCCTTGGTTTGAATATTAGACAGGGCCCAGAAGGTATCTTTATCAACCAGGAGGCGTACACAAAGAACCTGCTAACAAAATTTGGCATGACAGGAGACTCAAAAGTGAAGGTTCCTATGGCGTTTGGCACTAAGTTAACACCTTCTCTGGAAAAACCTGCCGTTGACATAACACTATATCGACAAATGATAGGGTCTCTTATGTATCTAACAGCTAGTAGACCGGACATTATGTTTTCTGTTTGTTATTGTGTCAGGTTTCAAGCTAATCCAAGAGAACCTCACATGGTGGCGGTGAAAAATATTTTCCGTTACCTGAAGCGAACCTCATCTCTCGGTCTCTGGTATCCTGCTAGATATGGATTCTTCATTCAAGCTTTTTCTGATGCTGATCTTGGAGGATGTGGTCTGGACCGAAAGAGCACTACAGGTGGATGCCAATTTCTTGACAGAAAACTAGTTAGCTGGCAGTCCAAGAAGCAAACCTATGTGTCACTTTCGACAGCCGAAGCTGAGTATATAGCAGCAGCATCTTGTACCTCTCAAGTCATATGGATTCAAAGTCAACTAAGAGATTATGGGCTGAGTATGAAGAAGATTCCTCTCTATTGTGACTCAGAAAGTGCAATAAGGATCTGTCACAATCCTGTGCAACACTCTAAGACTAAGCATATTGCACTTAGATATCATTTTATCAAGGACCACGTAGAAGATGGGAATGTGGAAGTACATTTCGTTCGGTCCTCTGATCAACTGGCTGACATATTCACTAAAGCCTTACCTGAAGCGAGTTTCAATAAAATTTTACAAGGCCTGGGAATGATGGAAGCAGAGTCTGTACCGAATCCTCAAATCTCTCACTAAAAATTAGACAAGCGAAATGGAGCGAACGCTCGGTCTATTTCGGCTCCATAATTTTCGAGAACCGAAATGAACCGAACGCTCGGTCTATTTCGGTTCTGGAATTTTAAGGAACCGAAATGAACCGAACGCTCGGTCTATTTCGGCTCTATAATTTTCGGGAACCGAAATGCACCGAACGCTCGGTCTATTTCGGCTCTGGAATTTTAAGGAACCGAAATGAACCGAACGCTCGGTCTATTTCGCTTCATTCTTTTAAGATAAGGTTTCGGTTGTACACTTTGTTCACTTAGTTCATCCAAAAATATTTTCTTTTTCTGTTTTTATTATTTTTCAGAAAACTTCAAAAATCCAAAAATATTTTCTTTTTCTGTTTTTATTATTTTTCAGAAAACTTCAAAAATCCAAAAATATTTTCTTTTTCTGTTTTTATTATTTTTCAGAAAATCTCAAAACTTCAAAAATATTTTTTTGTGGTATGTTTGTTTGCTTGTTCTTTTAATTAGGTCACAAGTGTTCCAGTACAACAAAATTTGGAGCTAAGGCAGGTATAATCATTTCCATCTGAACTAGTTAAGGATCCCTAGAAGCATGCTGCTGCATGTTGACCAAAGCCTCTATGACTTAGAGCAAGGCCTTAATGATTCGATCTATACCTATCGTTTCTTCCCAATCAGGCTGTTCAGATCAACTCAGTCAAGAGCTACCTTTCTCAAATGAGTTAAGAGTTTTTCTGCTTAGTCATGACTTTATAGCAGAAGGTACTTTCGGTTCTTTAGTCAACCTCCTTATATTCTCCATCAACTTTCGGTTCACCATTGTAACCCTTGAGACTCTCAGTCTTTACCACTGAGGTTTATGGTTGCACAAAATCTGTGTTTGTGATCTTAGATACGTATATCACGTGCTGAGTGAAACCCACAATCCAACACCAACAACGAATTGACGGTGAATTGTAATATTCAAGATCTTACTGGTTACCTAATGAAATCTCATTTTTTATTTTTGAGTGATCTTTTATGAATTTGTCTAACACCATGGCTTTTCTTCCCAAAAATATCCATTTTATTTTTGTTTTTGAGATTTCTATCACTTCTTTAGTCACTATAAATCATATCCCACCTACTTGTTCAACAAACCACATTGGTCTCACAAGTACTTCTTCCAATGTTCGATCTTATGTTAAGAATCGACGTTTGGTTGAAGATAAGCCACCCTAAGCCTATGAATTAAAAAGAAGCCTTTCAATGTTTCTCTACAAATACTTGATCGTTATTTCACGGGGACCCACACAAACACTTCAAGTCTCTCTTGACTTTGAAGGAAGCGATTCTTGCCCGGAATCACCTGCTTTCTGTCTTCTAATGAGACATCACTCACATCCAATACACATTTTGCTTTATTTCTTTATCTTTTGTCACTCTATTGCACGAAAATTTTTATTTTCCAACATTCTGGTTGCTGTTGGTTCGATTTTTGTTTATCTTTTGGCGAAACAGGGGTAATCCTAAATCTTGGAGCGATACTGAATTTCAAACGACGATTGAGGATAAGATTTTTGGCGTGTGAATTTGAATGGTCTCTATACCCACGCGTGCTGACGTATACCTGGGAGTAACCAACCTGTCAAATCGCGCTTTTTCAGGCGACGTTTTAGTGATCGCGTCATTATCATGATGATTTTTCTCTCTCCTGGCAACGGTATATAAAGGGTTTCTAATTTTATTTGTCTTTTACCAGCAACAAATTCTCTCAAATTACAAGGCAAGTTGAAATTGTTCATCTTCTTTCTTCGATCAACAATGGCGACTTCTTCATCAGTTCACGATCAAACTGCTTCGTCCACATTGATTTCGATAAAGCCAAATCAGAACATGATTATTGAACTAAATCCGTTTCTGTACGATTCGTATATGCTACAGGTGGTTGAGTGTTTGAAGTATTCACCACTGGTTCTAGCCCTAACACAGGTGGAAGCCGTTCCTATGTCACTTTTATCACAGGTTTACTCTACTGCCTCTTATGACAAGAACAAGGAACGATTCTACTTTTAAACCCATTCTCATAAGGCTTCAATTTCAAAAGGGAAATTTTGTTCCCAGTTACAACTTGTTGTAGATTCATCTGTAATCTCGCCAGACTTCATCACCACTACCCAACTGTTCTCGATGCTTTACGAGATGGGCTATACTGACGTACTTACCACGGTTACGAAGGTCAAAAAGTCTTGCTTACCACCCCATTGGAATGGATTGCTAACCCTCCTCATCAAGAGTTTGGCGGAGAGGAGTGGTGGATCTGATGGCACCAGTAAGGGTTTTCTAACCCTTCTCTACGGCCTTTACAATGGTCTCAATCTTGATTACGGGACGATTATCTGGTCCCAAGTGGTGCAAAGCCTCAACACTTCTACAAGACATTCGGAAATTTCGTGTGGTCGATTCTGGACTATCATAACACGAAGGGCGATTACTTCATTGGATATTCCGGTAATGAAGGATGCCCTAGTCGCGTCTATTGCGATGTTTCACACCAAGAAAATCATTATCTCTGATCCCAGAAAGTTTCCTCACATTGGTTCTATCCCAGAGACAATGTACAAATGTGTCTCCACTGAGAGTAAACTCATAGCTGAATATCGCAAACTTCCTCCCACGGAACCGAGAGTCCTATCTCCTGAACAGCAGGCTGCCCTAGATGCTGTGGACAAGCCTAGTAATCGAGGGAAACAGACTACTACCAAGAAAGAGCCAACAGAGGATGATAAGTCTAAGACTGCCAAGTCCAAGAAGCGAAAGTCTGAGAAAGAGGATTCTTCTAAACCGAAGAAGCTTAAAAAGATGGCAAAAAGGTCCAAGAGTCCTACTCCTCCCAGTTCAGAACACGATGATGAGGATGAAGAAGAGGAAGTTCATCATGAATCACCGAGAGGTAACACTCCTCCCCGATCTCCTACTCCAACCGAATCTCCTCATAACAAACTTCCAACACCACCTCCATCACCGAAACAGACAGTTCCAGTTTTGGTTCCTCCTATTCCACCACCTACCACATCTCCAACAACAACTTCTATACCACCACCACCAGTTTCTTCCATTCCTATTTCTACAACTCCCTTACCCCCTCCTATAATTTCCCAATCCACTACCACTACTATTCCTGAACCGACAGTAGGAGTCAACGTATCCGATACGGGGGAAACTACTGAAACCGAACCTCCAGTCATCACTAAACCTCTTTCACCCTCAAATTCAACCGATTCCGGTGCCACTCTCGGTGGTGCTAATGATGAGTATGATTCTACATACTTCAGTCCCTATCGGCTTCCTATCGATGAGGATGATGATGCTCCTATCACCAGCCAACACTTGCAGAGCATTCATGAGAAATTGGATAAATTGCTTGATGACAGCAAGTCCTATAGTGGTGTTGTGCTTAAAGCCTTTTTGGACACTGCTCTTGAACAATACACTGAGTCCATTGAAAAGTCCACCAAAGCTGTTAATGAGTCTACCTCCTCTTGCCAAAAGGCCACCAGTGATATTAATGAGATTGTTCATAGTACTCAGATCTTTCTTGAGTCACTTAAAGGGCATGCTGATACAAATGCAGCAAAGGTGAACGCTTCTGTGGATTCTTTCTCCAAGTCTCTTCAAGAAGAGCAAACAAAGTTTGAGGTTGTACGTTCCTCCATCCAAGCCGAGAACACTTCACTTATCAGCTCGGTGAATTCTCGACTTGAATCTCTTCACGCTGATTTGGCAAAAGAAAGTGCTCTGAAGGAAGATCTTGCCCGACAAGCATCCACAATTGAAGTACAGAAAGTGCAGCTCGCCCAAGCAGAAAAAGAAATTTCTTTGTTGAAAACCGAAAGGGCCGTCTTTTGTAGCTGTGCTGGGGATGTCAAGGACATGCTGACCAATCTTCTTGGTGCTCATGATCCTATCATTACTTTAACCATAAGGAATCATCTAACTACAAAACTTCTTCCTGCCCTTGCCATGTTACACGAGATGAAGGGTGTTTCAGAGCGATTCACACCTCCAAAACAAGGGGGAGAAGGTGCTCATGCTCAACCGAGGGTTATCGTTAAGACATAATCTGCTCAACCGAAAGTCACAACCGAACCGAAGGGTAATGAAGCTTCGGGTTCTGGTTCTTTTATCAAGCAGAAGGTGATCAATGATGACAGTGATGATGACGTTAAAGAAACCATTGCTGAGGCTCTCAAAAGAAAGAAGAGAGACCGAGAGTTGGATGAAAATCTAAAGGTTGCGAAGGAGGCTGAGGAGAGGGAAAGGAGGAACAAGGAAGAAGAAGAAGCCTTAAACTGCAAAAAGGCCTTGTTTCCCTTGTGGACAAAATAAAAACTTATCAATGAGGATATAGAGTTTCCAAGTGTTTACTGGTTGGAACCTGTTGCTTCATTTGATTGTGACAACTCTAAGGACTCGCAGTTCGACATGCCAATAACAAGAAAGGCATTCACATTACACTGTTTTGACTCGACTGTTGAAGTTCCTTTCCCTCATCCAAAGGTTGACCGAGAGCTTATTGATTTCTATCTGAAGTATGGACAACCTCAGTACTTAACATGGAGTGCATAGAAGATTATTACTGTCAAGGTACTCAAGCCTTCGCCTGCTGGGAAATTTGTAAATGTCAATTTCAAAATCACACGAGGATCAGCAAACTCGGTGTCGATGATCTCCCTGGCAGACCTTCCAAATCTAAATCCTCATGACTAGATTCTGCTGTTTAACATTCTGCTCACAAATCCGAGGGAATATGAGCCGATATTGGAGCACTTGAAGAGGATGTTGGCTTCTTACATCCATGAGGTTGCTGCTATGGATCAGGAGATAGCGAAAGTCATGAACAAGAAACCGACGGTTAAGCCAACACCGAAACCAGGGGATGTGAATAAAATGAAGATGGGACAAATAGATTCAACACATCTTACTGTGATGTTTACAAAAGGCGAAGCACACAGATTTTTATTCGCTCTTGTTGATAAACATTTATTTTCAACCGACTGCTTGGAGCACATCATTAACATCATTCATCGGTGCAAGCAGAACTCGGAAGCAGATAAGAAGAACTTCACGGACATGCTTCGGTGGTATATTACGTTTCGCTATCATCTTTTGGCCATCATACCAAAGATGTTCAAAACAATAAAGAAGTCTTCTGCAGCTCAACCAAAGTGAGCTTTCGGCTCCATTGACACAAAGGGGGAGATTGTTGAGTTTAATTGTGTTGCGTCATGGGCTTATGTTTTGTATCCGGATTGGGCCTTTCCATCCGTGATTATCTAGTAGGGTTATACTATAAATATGCATGCATGTATGCATTAGATGCGGTTGATTATTACGTTTATTGTTTGTAACCCTAAATACCTCTACAGTCGAAGTTCTTAATCGAGCTCTTCTGAGGTGTTGAAGTTTTAATCATACGACACATTCAAAGCCATTCTCGTGTTCATAATTACGTTCTTAATTGTTTGCCTGCATAGAATCTAACGATCCTAATTGAACTTTGTTCTAACACAAACATTTAAATACATTATTTTACTATTTTTACGAAAAGTGCTAAATACGCGAAACGGTTTTACTACCAACCTATATATTTTTACACACAACGTTTTGATAAAAACGTAAAAACATGAAAAACGATTACAAAATATATTACGTTATTCCTTATATATATATATATATATATATATATATATATATATATATATATATATATATATATATATATATATATATATATTTCGGGTACAAAACATTCATGGCATCAAAACTTTACAAATATAGTTTACGAAACTTTACCCTATATAGTCCATTGAGCACAGGGTAAAATTTTATAAAGTGCATATATAATTATTTTACAACATTTTCGATGTTATCCAGGAAATATGGGATAATGTCATTTACAAACGTTTTCATTTCAAAACACGTACACTCGTTGAATGGAAATTATGAGACATTGTCTTCACCGTACCTAACTGAGGTATATAATAAAGTCCTGTATTTATAACCGAAATCTCCGATACGAGAGCGTGATACTTGTGTATAGATCTATACAGGACTGATGATCTGGTTGTTAGCTACAACCAGACCGACAGGTTATGGGTGACAAATATCTATCCCGACGCCTGAAGAACGTCGAGGCAGGCAAGTCATGGTTAGCACGGTTATAAAAACTCACATAATGAAACGACGATACGTTTATTTTTCACGGAAACACACGTCTTCAAACAGTTTTATATACGAATAAAACTACATAGTACTACTTTAATGTATGGAAAACACTGGTACATTTCGGTTTTGGAACTTTTACAGCTTACATCTCATTCATTAGAAAATATTGGATTTTCTGGAATAAAAATTTTCATTTTACAAGTAGACGGCTTACATCTCATTCTGTAGAATATATTGGATTTTCTGGAACAAACACCCTTATTTTACATGTGCACAACTTAATTTCATTTATTAGAAAATATCGGATTTTCTGGAAACAAACACGATATGTTTTCACGGAAAGGCTTACTATTTTTCATAACTAACTCTTATGAACTCACCAATTTAAATATTGACACTTTTTCAAACAACTTGTATTCTTAGGAAATCAGTAAAACAGGTAAACACCAGCTTTTGAGGATGGGGGAAATCAGTAAAACAGGTAAACACCAGCTTTTGAGGATGGGGCGCTAAGGCTTCAGACAAGTCTTTTTGTCATTATATTGTAACTGACTTTTGAAACATGTAACACTTACAATGATGTAACTTTTTCAATTATATATATGATAGTCATGTTTGCTTTCTTTACTATTAATCAAATGTTATGATACAATACATGAAAGTCATCCACCCCCCGACGTTTCCGCCATCCTGGTTTGGGGGTGTGACAGAAAGGCATCTTTAGTCATAGAAACGATTCTGTCCTCATTGAGCATGCATTCAAGAATGGCAGTTTTATCTTGATTCGCTCAAAGGCTTTGTGAGGAAAACGGGGTGGGAAGTTTGGGTTTGGAACTTTGGTTAAAGTAACTGCTATGGGATGGCAGGAGATAAACTCAACCATGACACGAACATAGTAGTCATAATCGTTGGGATCAAGAGAAAAAAGTTGTGTTGTGTCCTTCAGAATGGGTTCAATGGAAGAATACGACGTAGATCCTTTTGTGGATCTCTTCTTTGAATGAGACGTAGCAGTCTTGGACGCCATTGTTGAATGCTTGAGGATCAATGAAGAGCACAAAGAACACAGAATATGGAGAAAGGTTCTTCGCCAATAAAGAGATAAAAGTGTGAAGAGGGAATGGTTTGGATTCAAAATCCTTTTATGATTAGGTTTTGTTTTGGGTTGGGTCGGACACTCAATAATGAAACCCAAAGCTGGAATGGGTTGCATTAAATGTCGGGTACTCGGTACCCCTTAAACTAACAGTTAGACCAAAATGATAGGAGTTTTTTTTTTCAAAAAGGGATAATTGTCGATTCATATCAGAAAACACTCAGTCATTTATTGAAAATCATGCCAAAGATTGTTTATTAGAATTAAAAAATAATCATTTATCCGTTGGAGGAAATTTTTTTTAACTTTTCATTAAACATAAATAATTGAAAAACTTAAAAGGAATTTATTCATTTACGAAGTCGGAATAATGAAATTACGAAAGACGATAGACATAAGATGCTTTTGAGAAATAGAAATCATTCACTACTCTTTGATATTAATTCGAGATGAGGCACATAATCTTGGATGGATATCGGTGAAAAAAGTTACATGAAAGATCGTAGTCTAACATTTGAATGAGATATGAGAAGTCCCGAGAATCAAAAGATTAGAGCTCGGAAAGGTAGAGAGAAACGAGATCACATTACCATTTCAGATTTAAATTCCGAGATGAATTTATCATGGCGATGTTAGAATGTGAAATTTTGTATATCAGTAAATAGTTTCTTAACATCACTTACAATGGTGATTTTGGATGAATTTGACTTGGTAACAACTTGAAAGAGCTTGAAAACTAGCTGAAAGATTAGACACAAAAGACATATAAAGATCCATTATTTTTTGAGAAGATTTATTTCAGAAAGAAATAGATTTAGCTCAGAATTATTTGACTTTCCGATGTTGCCATTAGAGATTGCATGATTCTTGGAAAAACTAAGGATCAGGCATCATCATTCCCATTTTGTTTAGAAACCTTTTGAATTTGGTCTCATCCAATGGCTTCGTAAAGATATTTGCGATGTCATCATGTGATGGAACAAAAATCAGTTCAATGTTACCATTTAAAACAAGATCTTTAATGAAATGGTACTGAATCTCGATGTGTTTGGTCATGAAGTGTTGGATCGGATTATGAGAAATCGCGATAGCACTTTGAAAATCATAGTAGATCGGAATCTGTTGGACTCAAAAACCATAGTATAACAGCTAAGATTTCATCCTCAAAACATGAGAGGTGCAGCTTGCAGCAACAATGTATTCCACTTCGGTTGTTAAAAGTGCTACATAGTTCTATTTCTTGGACGACCAAGTAACCAATCTTCGACCCAGAAATTGACATCCAATGGATGTGATCTTCTGATCAAGTTGAAATCCACCATAATTTGAATCTAAATAAGCTTGCAACAAAAGCTTTCATTTACAGGGCACCAAATTCTTAGGCTCTTTGTTCCTTTAAGATATCGAAAAATTTGTTTCACCACAAAGAGGTGAGACATTTTTAGATTAACCTAGAATCTAGCACATAGGCATGTTGAGAACATGATGCCAAGATGACTTCTAGTGAGGTATAACAACGATCTGATCATTCACTTATACTTCTTCTAGTCAACTGTGACAACCCGAAACTTCTACCTGGTACATCTAGTCAGTTAATCTAAGTTAAACTCGTTCCTTTTAACTCCTAACACTGATTAAGGGCTCATTTAAGCATTTAAAGCCTTGAGTACAACCAAAGTTTGAATTAGGGATGGGTTGGCTTAAGATTAGGGTTGCAAAAAGGCCAAACACTCCATCAAAAGGAGTGTGTGGCCACACACATGAGTGTGTGGCCGCACAACCGAGTGTATGACCGCACACATGAGTGTGTGGCCGCACACCCGAGTGTATGGCCGCACATATGAGTGTGTGGCCGCACACCCGAGTGTATGGCCGCACACATGAGTGTGTGGCCGCACACCCGAGTGTATGGACGCACACAAGAGTGTGTGGCCGCACACCCGAGTGTATGGCCGCACATATGAGTGTATGGCCGTACACCCATTATCTATATATAGAGGAGGCTCATTTTCACTTCATTTCCCCTCTCCTCAACCGCACACACATCTCTCTCTCTCTCAGGCTTCTTCAACCACAAACCCTCCCAAGACTTCAAAAACGTGAGGTAGTCCCAAGTTCTTAGAGTGGTTCTCCATCACATTTAGTAGCGAAATACCTTCATTTGACTCCTTTATGTGTCATTACATGTTAATTAGGATCCAATCGTGTTCAAGGCTTCACTTGAACATCCTGCATTCCGTATCGATCTTTCATTCAAATCGCCTGAGGTGAGTTCATACCCCTACGTTTTCCGAGTTTTCATGTTTTCAGGGGGGAATACAAGCAAAAGTACAAGGAAACTTGTGCTCAAAATATATTATTTTGCTTAAGATAATAATATTTTCAGTATGCTTTTAACATGGAAAACAGTTTTTACCAAACGTTTAAGAAATCAACTCGTAGAAACAGTTTTCAAAACTAGGGTAACGAACTTGTGAATCATGTAGTAAAATGTATTATTTTATAACGGATTCATGCAAATCATAAACAGGACTTTCAGCATTATTACTTGTAAATTTGTTAGTCTAAGTTGGAGACACGTCCTTGGTAACACTCCCATAGAATCAGAGTGTAGGACTAGCACTTGTAACCAGAATCTCTTGTAGGGAGAGCGTGACTGTTGTGTATAGATCTATACGTGACTGACAACCCCGCACCTTGCTGCTAGCTACAGCCAGACCGGTAGGTCTACAGGTGACAAAGTCATCAAGGATACCGGCCGTTGCGGGCCATATCCAGTCAGTTATGGTTATAAAACTCACAACCTAGATAACAGAGATTTACTTTTGTAATAATGAATCAAGTGAACTAACCTCAAAGTAATAACCGATTTGATTACTGGAGGGTATTAATAGTACCTTCAGGATTTAGTTCAACAAGTTTTCTTTATTAGTTTTATTTATAAAATAGGGCTAATATACCTCACTGGGAGTAACCAGGGTTTTTTTTAAAGAAAACTACGTTTACCGATATAAGTATGGTAGATACTTGTACACCTCAGTTTAGAACGGATAACCAACCATCAACTTTTAGGGAAAATATAGGATTTTCCCGGGATAACTCGGCTATTCATAAAAGGATTGTTTTTACATGTAACTAACAGATATTCATATTCATTCCACGACTCCTTGGATTGTACATACCTTGTATGAATCTGGAAGTCATGGAAGGAATGGTTTTTCAAACACGCTTTTCATAAGAAAATATAGGATTTTATTGAGGAACACTTTTCAAAAGGATTCAAGGAAACATTTTCCATCAAAAATAAATGCATATGAACTCACCAGCTTTATGCTGATATTCTTTCAAAACTGCTTGTATTCTCACGGATTTAGTAGACAGGTACTTCCAGCCTTGTGGAGAAGTCGGCGCGTTAGAGTCACGTCTTTCGATTTTACATTTGTCATGAACAAAACTATGTACTAAGACAATGTAAACCTTATTCATATATGTATTCAATGTTTGGTTGTGTTTACTATGCTTTCTATGATACAACTGTTGTGATACTACGCATGATGTCAGCCACCCCCAAACGTTTCTGCCGTTCCGGTTTGGGGGTGTGACAGATTGGTATCAGAGCTCTTGTTTATAGTGAACTAAGTATACTGAACCATACATGGTATACAACTATAAACATTAAGGGGACTAAGTGCTCTAAACTAAAAGTATACTTTCAAAAATATAAGTATTTTTATAAAAAGTATACAAGTATGCCTAAGTACCCGAACCAGTGTCATAAGTAGAACAAAACAAAAGTATTTGGATGTTGGACATCGCGGTTAAACCTGGGCAGTTATGTAATCATGTCTAGGGTCAATATAGTCTGATCAACTATATTCATTCGAGACATGACCAACATGTGTGTAACATCCGAAAAATACCAACTAAAAATTTCATTTTTAAATTAGGTTAATACATAAAAACATCGTTACAAAACATTCATAATATTAATTTATGTCTGAAAACCGGTAACATCATAGTAAAATATTCAGAGTACATCCCAGAAAATCCATAGTGCGGAAACAAGAGTGTGTGTGATATGCTGCTACCGCGCCAGCTCCTTTTCCCTAGCTGAAGAGATACCTGAAAACAAAACTATAAAACATAAGCACGAAGCTTAGTGAGTTCCCCCATAATGCCACATACCATGCAATCATATAATGAGTAACTAAGGGATATGGGCCTCGCCCACACCCATAGAGATACGGTCCTCGCCCACACTCTGCTATCCATGGAGATACGGGCCTCGCCCACACTCCGCTACTAAACCATAACATACAAGTATCACACAGACAACAAGTATAAGCAATTCTATCATACTGGCATATAACACAATCAAACTCGGCTATGAGATACGGGCTCCGCCCACACTCTGATACTAACATATCGTCTATACGGGCCGACCTTGGTGCCTTAGACCCGTCCCTACTGGAAGGAAACTCAACTCCACAGTAGCTGCCGAAAACCTGCTCAGACTACGCCTGGCTGCCGCACCGGTAATCCCTCCGGCTATAAATTCGTAAACATGGATTAGGTACTCATAAATACCCCTAAGGTCAAATGACTGGTCAAAGTCAACTCCTTGGTCCAAGTCAACCTTCTGATTGACTGGACTCGCCGAGTCCATATGGCGACTCGCCGAGTCCTTCTATGTCTAGCCCGACTCTGACTCATCGGGCCCCTGTTCCCACTCACTGAGTCAGCCTGACTCGCTAGACGGGGACAACTAAAAAACCCACGACTGGACTCGCCGAGTCCAAGGGGGAGCTCGCCGAGTCCGACGAACAGATCTCACAAATCGCTCCAATCTTCCATCCGAACATCAACCTTGGAGGTTTGGAGATTCTGGGACTATAGCTACACGTTAAATTGCTAATTCCACGTGCGACTACGGAGGGTTGGACCTCCTACACTTAAACCCTTCCTATCCTAGTGACTGATCATATGACTCGCCGAGTTGGAAGAACAACTCGTCGAGTTCAAGGCTATATTCAAGGGACTCGCCGAGTTTGAAGAACGACTCGCCGAGTACCAGACAATCTTCATAGGACTCGCCGAGTTGTTTATCCAACTCGCCGAGTTGTTTATCCAACTCGCCGAGTCTAAGGCCATCTTCATTGAACTCGCCGAGTGCACTTTGGCACTCGCCGAGTACCCTTCGACTCTTCACCCATTCTGGCCAATTCTGAGACATGCAATGGTTCCAAACCATAAATCTAAGCTCCTAGGGCATAAACACACGGAGTTTGGGAGGTTTAAGGTCTTGCAATCCACATATAAGGGACAAAAAGGGAATCTATTATACTAAAGATCAAGAAGGAGCTTTCTTACCTGGTTAGGAGCTTCTCCCAGGGTAGATTTCGGATCTACCACACTTCCTTGCACCCTCCAACTTCCTCCTTCTTCTCTTAAGCTTCAAACTTCCTTCACCAAGCCAAAATCACTCACAAGGATCAAAATGGGCTAGGGTTTCGCTCTACAGTTCTTCTGGAAGAGAATGGGACGAAATGGGTGTTTTAGAATGGGTAAAATAGGGTGCAATGTCTGAAAATAGAGTTTCATCCAGACAGGTGGACTCGCCGAGTCCATGCATCGACTCGCCGAGTTCACCGCTCAAATCCCGTGTCCACCCTGCTGCTACTCGGCGAGTCGGGACGCAGACTCGCCGAGTTCGTGGCAAAAATAAGATAAAAACTTAAATAAAATCATACCATGAACCCGGTGTTACAAATCTCCCCCACTTATTCTATACTTCGTCCTCGAAGTCTGCCGCTCCCTTTCGGAACAGCTCCGGATAATGCTCCATCATCTCATCCGCGGGCTCCCAAGTCCATTCCGAGCCCTTCCGATGCTGCCATTGCACCTTCACCAGCTCCACCCTTTTGTTCCTCAGTTCCTTCGACTTCCGGTCTAGGATAGCCACAGGCCGCTCGATATAATTCAGGCTGTCATCAATCTGGATGTCCTCCAAAGGTACCACTGCTGAATCGTCCACCAGGCACTTCCGCAGCTGGGAGACGTGGAAAGTGCTGTGGATCTGACTGAGTTCGGCTGGCAGGTCCAGCCGATATGCCACCTTGCCCACTCGGGCTGCAACCCTAAACGGTCCAATATACCTGGGACCCAACTTGCCCCGTTTCCTAAATCGGATGACGCCCTTCCACGGCGACACTTTCAGGAGAACCATATCCCCGACCTGGAACTCCAGGTCTGATCGGCGCTTATCGGCATAACTCTTTTGCCGACTCTGAGCAATCTGAAGCCTGCTCCGGACCTGCTGAATCTTCTCTGTCGTCTTGAGCACTACTTCGGTGCTCCCCATGACTCTCTGTCCAACCTCGCCCCAACATATCGGGGTGCTGCACTTCCTCCCGTACAACATCTCGAAGGGAGAGCGGTCAATACTCGCGTGATAGCTGTTGTTATATGAAAACTCGGCTAAAGGAAGATAGGTATGGTAAGGAGACTCACCTCTGTCTGCTGAAATACTAAAGCTGCTCTCCTAATAGTCTGAAACCTGCCGTGCTAAATGATAACAATAAATTAAAGTCAAGATCTTACTTAGTCAAAAGAAACCCAAACTTCAACCCCTTCATGAGGCCCAATTATCCTTTCTTTGCTAATGGGCCCAAAGTCTAAGTCCAACCTCATTAATGGGCCTCTTGGCCCATTAAAGCCCAACCAATATATCCAAGGCCCATAACAGATGAAATGGCCCAAAATTCACAGAATGCAACCGAGTCCAATTACCAAGTGAGGTCCAATAGCCCGAAAGCCGAAAACAGGTCCAAGCCTGTCTGCGATGCGTACGCTCAGTGTACCACCCTGGTACGTGCAGCGTACTGGGGCTCGGGGACTTACATGCGACGTACTCAGATCTATGCCCGACATACTAACAGATTAAGCACTTTTTCCATTAAGTGCTTAATGCTCGATTCTTTTACGTCCAGAAGTCAGATCTAGGCCTATTAAGACGACCCAAGGCATAAAGTTGGCAACTTTATGCCTTTGCATGTCCCATATGATTCCAACACCCTCATTAAGACCATTTTGAAGCTCTTAGCCCATGCATGAGGTCAAAACTTCCACCAAGACTCCATTTTTATGTTGGAAAAGGATTAAGGGACCTCAGATCTGTCATCTCCATCCTATGGAGTTGCTTAACTCACAAGAAAAGGGTCCAAGACCAACTAAAGGGACAAGACTAAAAACCCTAGCTAGATCTAGTGATTAAAATGGAAAGGTACAAGCTTTATACCTCCAGAAGCTCCTCAAGGTCGACAATAAGCAGATTCTTGAAGCCAAGTGACACTCCAAGCTCCCTTGGCAACTTCTTCTTGTTGTATGAACACTAAAAGAACCACAAATGCACTCTTAAAGCTCAAGCTACACTCACAAATGATATTAGGGTTTTTCAGGGGCGTTTGAAGGTGAAGGAGGCTGATAAAGGTGAGGTTTAAAGGAGTTAAGGATGTTTATATAGGTATCAAGTCCGGTTTTTAGGGTTTGAACATGCTGGCACATACGCCCAGCGTACGTGCTGCTCCTCTGCATTCCTTCTCACCAAGTACGCTAAGCGTACTCATAAGTACGCCCGGCGTACTTAAGGGTCTCTTATGCCAAAATCAAGATACTTCAAGGGCTATAAAGTCATACCTGATTTGGGTGTTACACAAGGCTACACCCATCGTAAGACAGATTACATGTAACATCCGTTTCTAGGTACTTTCACTTTCTAGCTAAAATATCAAATATTTGCAAAAGCAGGCCCTACGCAAGGCGTACCTGATAGGTACGCTGGGCTTAGGTCACTTAAGTTGGATACAGATCTTGTTGAGTACGATGGGCGTACTCATGCAGACCATAAAACCTAAATTTTTAGGGTTTGGGCCCTATTTAAAGGACCTTACGTCCTTGAGGCCTCCCTCATCACTAGCCCCCACTATCCCAAAGCACCATTTCGAAACCCTAGCCAGCTTGTGAGGTTCTTAAGCTTTTAGAGTTATATTTTAGAGTTACTACCAAAGTTTATTTTAAATAATCTAACCATCTTATTTAATTTTTTTTAATTGAACTTCATTAATATCACAACATATATTATATATATTATAACAAATTCAATATTGATATTTACAAATTCAGTTTTGATCTTTACAATTTAGACCATTGATATTTACAAATTTCAAACATTGAAAAATGTATGCTCTTAATAGCTGATTAATTGTCAGCTAATCCAACTATAACACATCTAATATAAAATCAAAACATTTTTAATATAAACAAACAACAATAGCTTCTGTTTTTAACTTAAGGTAAAATGGAAATTCTTGTAAAAATCTTTTCTATCCACTGTTATTATCCGTCACCTCAGATAACCTACGACCTCCACTAAACACCGCCGTCACCACCTCCGATCCGAACAAAAAATGAGAGAGTGAGAGAGAGATAGGGGGGAGGGAGAGAAATTGGTAGGTGGTGGTCCGAATGTCAAAGTTTTTGAAGGAGAGAGAGACGAGGGAGGGGCAGATATGGGTGAAGGAGATGAGTGGCGACGTTTGGGTGTTGTCGGAAATTCATATGTGTAGGGTGGATGAAGAGGGTGGTGTGGCGGAGATGAGGGGAGACAGATTCGTTGGTCGTCGTTTTCACTTTGTGTAACATCCCGACTCCCAGGTGTTTTATTTAATGTATTTTATTCATGAGAACAGGGCAACTCGACGAGTTGGGGAGAACCAACTCGTCGAGTAGAGACTATTTGGACGCGGGACTTTTAAAGTCTACTCGACGAGTCGGAGGACCCCGACTCGTCGAGTAAGGGCTGTGTGAGGAAACCGTAATTTTCCGGGTTTGTGTCGTATTTAAAGGGCATGAAGCCCTCATTTTTTCCCTCCTTATCACCTTTGAGCTTTGTGAAGAACCCTAATCGAGTTTTAGCTTGTTGTGTGAGAAGGAGAGGTTATCTTGAGCATTTTGGTTCACTTTGAGAGAAGAAGTGGGGAGCATCAAGGCTTGGAGAATGGAGGGACGTTTGGATCTAGAAGTTCTCTGTGGATAGCTTCTATTTTAGGTAAAAAGATGCTATCTTGATCATTTTCCTGTGAGATCTTGGTTTGGGGAGTTTCTAGGGCTTTTCCCCATCTATCTTGTGTTATTGAGTCCCTTGAGCATATCTTGAGGTTGAAACCTCAGATCTGGATTATAGGGGGTCTTGTGAGCCCAAAGACCCAAGCTTTATGGAGCTAGAGGCAAGCTTTTGAGCACCACACCCTTGTTAGAGATTGTATTGGCATTATTGAGCCAATATGCCATGTAGGAACGTAAAGCTGCAAGCTTTATGTGGTAATCGAGCCTTAGGATGATAGATCCAGAGTATGGAGTAGCTTTTCTGCCTTAAAATGTCTGAATGAGGATTTGGACTGAAGGGACTCGACGAGTCGATGAGCCGACTCGACGAGTCGGATATGGTTTGTCCCGATGAGTCTGAACATGTTGTAACTCGGCGAGTTGACAGGTCAACTCGACAAGTTGAGTTAGAGTTTCATGAGGTTTCTGAGGAAACGAGGGGACTCGACGAGTTTCATAAATGCACTCGACGAGTTAGCTCAACATGGACTGTTGACTTGAGTGTTGACTTCCGTTGACTCTAGGGTTTGGTCAAACATGAGTAATGGAGACCATGGAGGGGTAGAATGGTCTTTTACCCTTCCTAAGAGTTAGAGAAGGGCTAGCATGAGTTTATTTAGAGTTTTGATTTTAAGTGTTAATTAGAGATGCTTGTTACATGTAGGCGGGGATTAGACGGTTCGAGGGGTACACGTTTTCCAAGCTTACTTGCGAGGTGAGTCATCTCACTATACTTACCATGAGTGGTATCTTTGTGTGACCGGAAGGTCTTACGTGCTTACTTGAGTATTGTGATATCCTTCATTATGTCTTTGTGATTTATGATGAGTATTATTATTATTATGAGCTTATTGAGTTAGGATCGGAGGGTCCACCCGAGCTGTGGGACCGGAAGGTCTCCACTGAGACACATTGACCGGAGGGTCTTATTGAGTTATAGTCTCGAGTGGCTAATGTGATGTGTGGTATTTTGGGGAACTCACTAAGCTTTGTGCTTACCGTGTTATGTGATATGTGTTTCAGGTACTTTTCAGGATATCGGGAAGGCGCCGGCTCGATTGTATACACGAGAGAAAGAGTTATGTTTTGAGGATTCTGGATTTTTAATCAAACAATTATGGAGTTGTGTTTTGATGATTTGATACTTGAGATTTGATGAAATGTGTTTATGATAATTAAATAGTTAATAATTACAAATAAAAGACATAAAATTATTATGTAATGATGGTTATTAAAAAATAATTATTATATAATGATTTGTTTATTTAAAGAAAAAAAGTAAAATAATGATTAGAGGGTCCTTTAAGATTATTAAAGAGTTAGATGGACCCTTTCTAATTTGTAGAGTTATTAACCACCATCGTCGTGGATCTATAATTTCAATCTTATCCATATATCAACCAAAGGAAGACGACATTTTTGTATGTCTGTAGTTATATGGGTTCACAGTTAGCAGTTTTGTAGTGGATCATTAATATATGTTTTGTTTGAATCTGAGAAATCCTTCTACTTTTTATTCTTCCAAAAAGATATTTAATTTCTCTTTGAATATTATATTGACTTTTATTACCTCATTCAGTGGACCAATGGTATTCATGGTTGCCTTAATTATGACGTTTAGAGTATCCATGGGACCTCTTCTACAACAAAATGTAAAATTTAAAGATCATTGGTCATACAAGTAATCATATAATGTTTATCTATTCAGAAAAAAGCAACATAAAGTTAAAATTAAACCACCATAAAATCACATTAATATTTGTATTGGACTGTAGAACTAAAACTCTTTTATTATTTTTATTAATAGAGAAAATTATAAAAATAGCATTATACCATAATTACTTTATGGAAAATAGTAAAAAAAAAACATAAACTACAAAAATAACCATCAAAATCGCGGATAGATTAAACTTATCTGCGATTTTAACATTCCATCTACGAATATACAAGTCGTTAAAACACGGGTACGTTTTAGTGACTTGTACGTTCGCAAGTGGTTTATTTATTTATTTATTTATTTTTAGTTTTTTCATTTTCCCGTATAAATATCTGCCATCTCAGACTAAAATCATAGATAAACTAAGTTTATTTACGATTTCCTCTCCATCCACTTGTGATTTTGCGTTTTATTTATTTATTATTTTTTTTAATTTTGACTACGAAATTAATAGAGTTTCACTACGAAACTACCTTATTATATATAACGTTTTGCAAAAAATTATCAGTTTAGTTGTTATTTTTTTGGAAAATTTGTTTAAAACCTCTCTAATAAAATGAATTCTCCAACAAAAAGTTTGAAAAATGAAATCGTCTATAGTGTCTCCAGAGAGAGAGAGAGAGAGAGAGAGAGAGAGAGAGAGAGAGAGAGAGAGAAGTTTGAAAAATAATAGAAAAAAACATTTTTATACCCCTGAAAAAGAAAATCGTAGATGGACGTAAAATCATAGACAGACTGAGTACATCTACGAACGTACAGATAAAATAGCAGATGGACTGAGTCCATCTGCAATTTTGGTGACTAATTTTATAATTTGGGTTTATATAGCTATTTTCCACAAAGTAATTAATAGATTTGGTTATTTTTGTAATTTTCTCTTTCTAATATACAATTACGACTAATTTCGTAATTGGTCACTATAAAATTCCAATATTGTTTAGAACGGACGTAAAATTCCGTAGTCGGTGTGGAATAAAATAAAATAATAATGACACAATAATAATAAAAAAATTCAAATTCTTTTACATTGCATACTTGGAAATCGAGGCATCGCTTGTGCCACTGTGGACACATAAAGAACTGCCCCTGATCTTGCTATGAGTCTATGACGTTACTTTCAAATGCTATCCATCAAATAAAATAATTCAAAACAATAATATACAAAAACTTCAAAAATAATATATTATATTTTATCGAGTTCTAAAAAAATCAATATTTTTTTAATGTATTAAAACCTTTGTGTAAAATATAATAATTTAAAATATTATGATATTAAAAAAAACTCAAATATTTTTTATCCAACCATTAGGCCATGAGATGAAAGCCCGTCGCGACGCGAGATTAAGTAGCATTGTGGTGTGCAGTGTCGATAAAGCATCCCACATGACTTCCTTTCCATGCACCTCTTTCTCCTTTCTTTTCCTCCGACGGCTGGTAGTAAGGACTATATTTCTTCTTCTTTTTATAAGTCTTACATCTTTTCTCCCCATTTTACTCATATTTTACTCATCATTCAACACAACTTTCTACCATTTTCTAATACTATTTAAACCATAATCTAAACAACCGTCTCACCAATCTCATCCTAAAATCTTATCAAAATAAATAGTGTGGAAGTGGTTCAATAACACCAATTTAAAATGTTTTTGCTTTCGATCCATGGGTTTGCCGACCACAACTAAAGGTTTCTATTTTTTCACCACCACTACAATCCTAACAATTTCACTATTTAAATATACCACAATATTACTCTATGTCACCCATAAACCCAACCTTATTTCACAATTTTTTCCTCTCCCGATGCACGTTCCGGAAAACCAACCCCCGTCCAATCCGGAAATTGAGTTTATTCAGGAAACACAACCAAACTAACCCAAAGCCAAAACCAAATTCGTTGTTAGACCATCCGACCACAAAGGAAAAGGAAAAAGGAAAAGAAAGGCACTCTCTCAAAAAACAAAGGCACTCCCTCAACAATCAACATTGATCGAAGAAAAAATGTTAGCACATTCATGGGTCGATATATTTGAGGATGTCGAGCACGGAAATACGAAAGCTTATGATACTTATAAATACGTTTAAATGAAAAAAGAACTTTAAAAACGTTTTTATATGAAAAACGTATTTATTAAAAACATTTTTATGCATGTATATAATAATACATATGAAAAACATATACACACACACACACAAATATATAAGGAAACATTAGCGGAAGTCTTTTGTTATTTATAACTAGAAAACATTAGCGGAAGTCTTTTGTTATTTATAAGGAAAACATCGCCATTTTTACTTATTCAAAACAACCCTTAAACCCAAGTCCATAAATTAACCCAATAAGTTCTCAAAAGTAATGAAATGAAAACTCATCCAAGTGTACCAAAATAGTATCATACTAAGCATAGTAACTACCTAAAAGTGAACTCACCAAGGTCTCAATCCTTCTTAACTTCCTGTACCATCAAAAGCAACACGGAAAATACACAACAAATCAAGTGTCAGCAATGACACAGTAAGTCTATCCAAGTACAATGATATAGAAGCATGCATATTCCACATAACCCATACACATAACTCACATAAACACACAAAATGCTTTATACCAAGCATTATACTTTGTTTTATTACACAATAAACCACGCCTAACTAATTACTTAGAGTTCTCACCATGTGTAGGGTCTAAGACACACTAACCTCCCCAAAGACCCCGTTCGGTACTAACGTGACCCGATAACCCAATGCACTAAGTGAGGCGTGACTCTCACGCATAACATTGTCCCTGGTTCTTCGCGATCACTATTCCAACTACGACTAAGGCCCGCGTCCTTCAAGAGTGGTTCAAACGGTACTTCCACGAACTTACCTCCCAGCCAAACGTGATGTTTGTACATGGCATCCGAGAGCACCAACATCACTCCTGCCCCGTACACTGGGACGAAATGTCCGAATGGTCACCTAGAAAACAATTATACCCAATCATGGTTGCAGCTCTTTGTCTCATAAAATGCCCATATAAGGTACACACCCAACTATAGGCTACCACCCACTAAATGTATATCCCATTATTTTAGTTCTTTTCTTTATACTCAACTATGAATTATACATTCCCTCCATTATTATGTAACTATGATTTTTCATTAGCTCACCATATATTAGCATTTTGTTTACCAAAACTCACCATTAAGAATAACACATACCAAGTCTCACCATAAAGTTTATTACATAGCAAACTCACCAAATAGCATAAGCATGCCAAAACTAACCAAATAGTATAAGCATAACAATACTCACCAAGCAGCATAAGCATAACAATACTCACCAAGTAACATAATCATAACAATACTCACTAAATAACACAAGCATAACTTTACTGACCAAATATTAACACAAGGCATGCTTACAAACTCATAAATTTACACTTAAGTGTGTAGAGAAGTATTCATTATAACCACATACCAACTATCATTTCCCTATATCCATATTATCACGTGAAAATAGAAACTTTACATGCATAATATAATATTTCCAACAAACTCAAATCCTTACCACTAGCATGATCCTACCACTCATTTCATACATAAATTCATCTTTTTATTATATCTAGCATATAAAACTTATCCTAAATTATTTCTTACTGTAATATGACATATTTCAAGAAGCCAACCATCATTAAGAATTTAGATTATACATTGTAACGCTCGGTTTTGAACCGTTTCATTATTCGGGGTCGTGCCCTAATCATAAGGCTTAGGGCCTTGGGGAAGGAGGATGTTGACCCTTTTTGGATGAGGGGGTTATAGATTAAGTGATCTGAGTGTTCATTTGTGTTTCGGAGCCCAATGATATAATCGTAGTTTGATAACTCGGTCCATTATGAATTTTGGGCCAAACATTGGAAGTTATGTTGAAAACTTGTGTGATAGACCTTGGTAAAGCTTGGGATACCCATTTACCACTTGTTGAGTTCTCATACAACAATAACTATCACACTAGCATCGGAGTTGCTCCATTTGAAGCCCTCTATGGCCGCAAGTGCATATCACCTCGCTGCTGGATTGAAGTGGGTGACACCCAACTAGCAAAAGGGCAAGTCCCTGACAAAACTCTCACCGGCCCTGAGATCATAAGGGAGACAACAGAGAAGATCGTGCAAATTCGGGAACGACTGAAAGTGTCTAGAGATCGACAAAGAGTTACACAGATAAACATCGCAAACCCTTGGAATTCCAGGTTGGTGACCGTGTTCTGTTAAAGGTCTCACCATGGAAAGAAATGGTATGTTTTGGAAAACGTGGGAAACTAAATCCAAGGTATATCGGACCATTTGAGATCCTCGTAAAGATTGGTCCGATAGCTTATAAACTCCGACTACCACATGAACTCAGTAACGTACACCCTACCTTCTACGTGTCTAATCTAAAGAAATGTTTGTCTGACGAGACTCTCGTAATCCCACTCGATGAAATCGAGGTAAAAGAGAGCCTCAACTTCATCGAAGAACCGATGAAAATCATGGATCGAGAAATCAAGAGAACAAAGCAAAGCCGCATACCCATCGTGAAGGTCTGTTGGAACACTATACGAGGACCCGAATTCACCTGGGAACGCGAAGACCAAATGAAAAAATACACCCACATCTCTTCCCCAACCCTTGAAATCCCACTCAAAATCTAATTTCAGGATGAAATTCTTTCTAACGGGGGGATGATGTGACAACCGTCAAAATTTAGGTCAAACAAAGTCAACAAGTCAACTCGGTCAACTCAACCTGTACTAATATGTTAGGGTTTAAGCTATGTTTCCTAATATGTTACAAAGTAAATCTCTCCCAAATCTCTCTGAATACCTCAAATCTCTCTATATCTCAAATCTCTCCCAAATCTCTCTCAGTATCTCAAATCTCTCCCAAAACTCTCTCTCTATCTCAAATCTCTCCCAAATCTCTCTCTGTATCTCAAATCTCTCCCAAATCTCTCTTGATAACAAAAATTGCATTTATAACCTTTCCCATAAATACCAACATCATTCCATCCCTTCCTTTGTTGAAAACAGCCCAAAACAGGAGTAGAAAACCCAAAAGAACAAGCCCATTTCAGAACTTGAAGGCTGACTTCGGAACAAATATTCGACTCCGGAACATGAAGGCTGACTTCGGAACTTGTAGTTTGACTCCGAAATATCCTCCTGACTTCGGACCTTCTCAATCTAGACAATTTCGCATTTGGAACTTCTGAATTGCTCCGGATAATCTTGCTCCAGAAGTCCTTGTAGCCTCGGAAATCCTCACGCTCCGGAAGATCAGGCGACTCCAGAAGTTTTCGCACCGGAAGATTTCGCCTTCTCGGAAGATGGTGCACTTCGGAACTGAACCCTCTCGAAAGACCAGCCACTCCAGAACCTCCTGACCGCCTCCGGAACCCCTCGCAACTTCGGACCCATTCCGGAATTTTGACCATTTCAGACTTTTTCATCATTTTAAGAGATTTTGACGTCGGGAATTTCCTAAAACTCGTATTTTTCATAACTTAGACCCTCTAAACTCCTATTTTAGGCCAAATTTGAAGCTTAGAATATATTTTCATACCTAAGATTATATTATTTTAATCACCCATTTGGCCACTTGTGTAGCCACTTGATATTAATACTTAACTTCCCAGTGAATAATTTCACATTTCAATGCAAACATCACCTCATACTCTTATCTTATTACCTTCCTATTTAAATCACCAAAGGGAGTTCATTTCACACTTCCAGTAAACGAAAATTCTTCACTTTGCTCTCAAACTCAAACTCTTTTCCTTTCAATACTCATATTCAAACACTTTCAGGAGTACACTTCTTCAAGATTTATCCTTAACTCATTATTGTAAGTCTTATATAACTCTAGTGTTTTTGCAAACATTTCATGGTTAGTATCATCTAAATCACACATTATTATGTGTTTTAAACCATTAGGATTACGACATCCTTCCCGTATTCTAACTCGAAGTTCACCGTTGTTGTCTCGTTATCGAACCGCAACTACATATAAGGTGAGTTCATACCCCTATATTTTTCAAGACTTTTTCTATGTTTTTCGGAGGGGGGGGGGGGGGGGAGGGGGGGATACAAGTATCACACAACAATATTCTTTTTATAACGCAAAGTGTTGAGTTTAATTGTGTTGCGTCATGGGCTTATGTTTTGTATCCGGATTGGGCCTGTCCATCCGTGATTATCTAGTAGGGTTATACTATAAATATGCATGCATGTATGCATTAGATGCGGTTGATTATTACGTTTATTGTTTTGTAACCCTAAACACCTCTACAATCGAAGTTCTTAATCGAGCTCTTCTGAGGTGTTGAAGTTTTAATCATACGACACATTCAAAGCCATTCTCGTGTTCATAATTACGTTCTTAATTGTTTGCCTGCATAGAATCTAACGATCCTAATTGAACTTTGTTCTAACAATTGGTATCAGAGCAGGAGACTGTGTGATCAATATACATTCCTTCTGTATTCAGAATTCTTTAGGGTTTCCGCTTTTATCGTATAAATAGAAGCCGTCTTCTTCATATCGACGGTAACTCTGTTTCAGATAAAACCCTAATCTCAAGTTTACAGGTTTGATTCTAGCAACTCACCATGTCTCACGAAGATTCGCAAACAAATCCCATCAACATCTCAAACAGCATTGGATCCACTACCAGAATTCCCATTCTTTACACTCAAGACTATGAAGTATGGGCGCATCACTTTGAAGATTATGTGGTTGGATCTGAAGACAATGGCTATCTCATCTGGGAAGCTATCACACTTGGGTCGTTTGTTCACTCAGGAACGAACACGACAGTTAAGTCCCAAAAGGAATACAACAAGCTGGTGGCGGATGTAGAGAAGATGCCACAGGATGAGAAAGACAAATTGTTGTGTAACGTGAAAGTCATGAGAATGATCAGATTCGCCTTGCAATCTGACACTTTTCGGTTGGTTGGCTCATGCACGACGGCAAAAGAAATATGGGATAGGTTGAAAGAACTTTATTCAACCGATGAAGATCTAGAACACTCCATTCAGACCTTGTTGCTGTCAGAATTTGGAGTTTTCGAACAGAAACCAGAAGAAAAACTCATACAAACTTTCGATCGGTTCAATCATCTCCTAAGTAAGATGATCAAGCATGGAATAGAAAGAAAGTTGATCGAGCAGAAGGTGACCTTCATGAACGGTCTGAGACGAGAATGGATGGCTGTGGTTTCAACCGTGAAAGCGCATGAACAGTTTAAAACTTACTCACTAGCGAAACTTGTGGGAATACTCAAGTCCCATGAAAGTGTAGTAACCAAAGAAGCGAAGGTAGTTTCTGGTGTGGGATCGCTGGCCCTTGTCTCAAAAGGAAAAAGCATTGCAGAAGAAGAAGAAGATTCTGATATGTCTGAGTGTGACCTTACAAGCGAGGAGTATGCTATGATGGTCACCAATCCAAAGAAGTTTGCACGAAGAAAATTCCCTGTCAACAAGAACCGAAACTGGCAGGGAATTTATAGTTCTGAGAAGGTGAAGGATGAAGCGAAGATCTCTTCTCAAAAGGATGAAGACAAGAAGGAGAGCAAGCTTGCAGGAGACTCTGGGTTCGACTTCAATTACTGTCACGGCAAGAACCACTTTGCCAAAGATTGCATGCTGAGGAAAATGGCTGAGAAAAGAGATGGTGAAGATGATGAGGCGTACTACATGCGCAAGTTGGAAGAGATCAAGAAAAAGAAGGCGACTAACAATTCTATGAATGCCTTAATTGTGCAGGAGAATGCAGATGAAGATGAGTTCGGTAGCGTTGAAGTTTGGTCAACCGATTCTGAAGATGAAGAGGTGAGAAAGCCCACTCATGGAAGAGCTTATGTGGCAAAGGATGTAGGTTCGGCTTGAAGATGTATGATGGTCACAGCTGGTGCCTCAACCGAAAGTGCAAGTGAGGAACCGAACCTGAATGAGGACAAATGTTTTGCAACCAAGCCTGTAAGTGAAAAGATCAACGACTGCGATCGGCTGATCAAAAAGGTACAATCCATCCTTGAATCACTTAAAGTTCCAGTAATAGATTATGAAGAAGAACTAAAAGAATTAAAATTTAAATTTTCTAACTTAAGTGGTAGTCTCATGCAAACTCGCTTAGCGAATTCTAACCTAACTGACCAACTCAGCAGGGTGTCTTCAAAAAGTGAGGAGAGAAGGATGTGGATTGAGCTGAAGGAGGCGGAATTAAATCGAGCTAGGGATGAAAGTATTTATTTGCAAAGAGACAATTTAAAGTTTTTAAAACAAAGGAATGTTTTTTGTCTGATTGCTAAGCGCTTATATACTAATATTACTCAATTGCATCTAAGTTGTGAGATAGGGAAGAAGATTCACAAGATGATCTTGCCCTTCCTTGAATTTAAGGAGGATGAGGTCATCGCTGAGTATTAATCAATAGTATCCTCAAAAGAGACATCCATGTCTTACAAAATTGGACTGGACAAGATAGAGACCTTCATTGACTCTAAGGAACATAAATGTATGCTCAAAAATCTTTTAGATGAAAATGATAGGTTAAAAATAAAGTTTGAAACTATTCAATCTTTTGACTCTTCAAACGCCAAATTAATTTCTGAAAATAAAATGAACTTAGAAAATAAGTCTGAATTTGATGAGGAAAGTGAGATGAGCGAAATCTCAGTGGAAGACGTTGTTGATTGCTCTGAGTTTATGAAAATCGAAAATCATATCTGAAAATTCGGTTGAATTCGCTCGCCTGTCAAAAGAAAAGCCACAGAAACTCAAAGAAAAAGCTATGGTCTATCAAAAAGTTCAAACAGTGCCGAATCAAGTCTATGCAGTTACAGGAGTCACTGCAAAACAAACAGCAGAGTTGAAAATTCTGGTCGACAAAGACAATGCTGAAGGGTGTGACGATTACTTATGGTCAGCCCCCATTGACAACGCAGATGAAACCATAGGCTTATCTGAGCAAACTTTATGGAGGGTTAAAGGAAGATATGTTGCTGAACCCATCAACAAACCCTCGAGTTTCGACAAACCTAGCACAAGTGGAACTAAAGAAATCCCTGAAGAACCAAAGAAAGAATCGATAGTTCCAACAAGGACAACCAAAACTCAAAAAGAGAAGCCAAAGGCTAGCTTCAATATCCACAAATCGCAGAAGGAGTTAGCTGAACAGAAACGCTTAAGAAATCAAAGATACATGAAGAATCTGAATGAGCGAAAACATCATTGGCAATCTCAAAATCCCAACTACGTATCTCCTAAGAAAGAATCCACTGATAAAGGAAAGGAAAAGCCAAATGGAAAAGAAAACTTCAGTCCAAATTTCTACTATTCCAAATCTCAGAACCGAACATCTACTTTCGGTCCCAAAACTAGCGTGCCGAACCGAAAGTCAAGTTTCGGTCCAAACGTCAAGGCTAACAACCAAAAGCCTTCTTTCGGTCCCAACAACCAAAAGCCTACTTTCGGCCCAACAACCAAAAGCCTACTTTCGGTCCCAACAACCAAAAGCCTACTTTCGGTCCTAAGACAAGTTTCGGTCCTAAGTCTAGTTTTGGTCCTTCCAACTCACAAAGCAAATTAAATTCAATAAAGTATATCAAAGGCAAAGGAAAGCTTGATTCTGAGTTCCATAATAAGAAAAAGTCAGCTAACCCTAGGATTCAAAAGAAAACACCAAAACCATCTAACAACACACAATCTAGTACACCAAAACTTAAAGAAGATAAAACTAAAATCAAGGTGTATACCATCAAAAGAAAAGATCAAACCACTCTAGTAAAACGAACATATCTGGTTGATGTTTCTACTGCAATTCCTATTTCTGTAAAAGACTCACAAGGACCCAAGAAATTTTGGGTTCCTAAATCTGCCTGAATTTGCAGGTAATCAGTGACGAGCAGTTCGATGATGAATGGTATATAGACAGTGGCTGCTCGCGTCACATGACAGGAAGGAAGGAAGAGCTGAGGGAATTTCGGTCCCTCAAGGATGGTGGATGTGTGAAGTATGGCAATAACTCGTATGGAATAATCAAAGGATATGGGATGATAACCAACGGAGATTTCTCGATTCGCAAAGTAGAGTATGTGGAAGGATTGCAACATAACCTCATCAGTATGTCACAATTAGTTGTGTGAACAGGCTTAAAAGTTTCATTTGATGATGAGGGATCAGAGATAATCGAGAAACAATCCAAAAAGGTTCTGTTGAAGTCTGAACGCAAGGGAGAGATGTATCCTTTAAATCTCAACCCAATTCGAGGAGAACCAGCTATATGTCTGCTATCAAAAGCGAACACTGATGAAAGTTGGTTGTGGCATCGACGGCTATCGCACCTGAACTTCAAAGACATTAATAAGTTGGTGCTTGGTGATCATGTTCGACGCCTTCCTCTTCTTAAGTTTGACAAGGAACGTCTATGTGCAGCGTGTGAAATGGGCAAACAAAGCAGAAAGAGCCATCCTACACGCATCAATACGAAGATCGTTGAAGCTCTTGAACTTCTGCACATTGACTTATGTGGACCTTCGGTTATCGAAAGCTTCGGTGGTAAAATCAGATGCAACTCCCAAGCTGAAGACGTTCATCAAGGAAGTGGAAGTACAACTGCGAAAGACAGTGAGGAATATCAGAAGCGACAATGGCCTGGAATTCAAGAATAAAGATTTTGAGGATTTTCTAGAAGACAAGGGAATATCTCACAACTTTTCAGCCCCTATACTCCACAACAGAATCGGATTGTCGAAAGACGAAACCGTTCATTGTGAGAAGCAGCCAGAACTATGCTCAGCTTCGCCTCTCTTCCACTATACTTTTGGGCTGATGCAGTTGCAGCCACGTGCTACACTCAGAACCGATCTTTGCTCAACAAAAGATTCTCAATCACTCCATATGAGATCTTAAACAATCGAAAACCCAACGTCAAATTTTTCCACGTGTTCGGTTCAAGGTGTTTCATCTTTAATTCAAAGGAGAACCGAAACAAGTTTGACGTCAAAGCAGATGAAGGAATTTTTCTTGGTTATTGACTCACTTCAAAAGCATACAGGGTGCTGACCAAATGCTCCAAACGAATTGAAGAAACATATTATGTCACCTTTGACGATAATTACATGAAGAAAATTCAAAGGAGTGAAAGTGACTTAGGTGAAATATTTCCTGAATCTGGACAGGTCGCGGTTCCAATATCCAACTTGTTTGAAGAGTACATTCGGTTATTTGATGAACCAGAGAAAGCGGCACACTCAGAGGCGAAAGCAAAAGATAACAAAATTGATAATCTCAAAAGGATCATAGATGAAGCTGCCAAAGAAATGGAAAGTGAACCTCCTAAAACTAAAGGTGGTCAACCCTCAACTGACTCTCCAAACAACGGCTCAATGTTCAAGGGGGGGAGTTCATCAGCACCAAAGACAACCGAAATGTCTTTCGAGGGGGAGAATCCTATTCCATCCCCAACTCATAAAGGTCCAGGCGAGGGTGACCATACAGCTCCAAACCCACCCCATAATAGTCCAATCGAGGGGGAGAGTCCGACTTCCACAAAGGGTGACAACTTTGATCCTGACACGGGTTACACTTCGCCAGTCGAGGGGGAGAAAGAAACAACAACTGACGAAGGTGATCAATCAGAACTTGAAGTGGAAGTAAATGCAGAGTTGGATCCAGCCTATGACCCAAATTATCCTCCATTAGTGAAATGGACCAAGGATCATCCCAAATCACAAATCATTGGTGAATCATCTGAGAAAGTTCTCACTCGTTCTCAATTGAAAGCGAAACAAACTGCATTATTCTCTAAAGTTGAATTATGTATGTTTAATTCGTTTGTCTCCAAAGTCGAACCAAAAACAGTTAATGCTGCACTTGATCATTTTGATTGGGTTCAAGCAATGCAAGATGAGCTTCATGAGTTCGAAAGAAATCGAGTTTGGAGGCTGATTCCCACACCAAAGGATGCTTCAATGGTTGGATTGAAATGGGTATTCAGGAATAAATTGGAGAAAGAGGGGAACGTCATTAGAAACAAGGCTCGGTTGGTGGTTAAAGGATATTGCCAAGAGGAAGGGATAGATTATGAGGAGCCTTCGCTCCAGTAGCTAGGTTGGAATCAGTTAGAATCTTCCTGGCATATGCTGCTCATAAAAACTTCGAAGTTTTCCAAATGGATGTCAAATGCGCTTTCTTGAATGGAGAACTAGAAGAAACAGTGTATGTTGAGCAACCTCCCGGGTTCGTGAACGAGAAATTCCCTGATCATTGCTATGTGCTGGATAAAGCAGTATATGGTTTGAAGCAAGCACCGAGAGCCTGGTATGAAACTTTAACTTGCTTTCTGAAAATGTCGAAATTTAAGCAAGGTTCGGTTGACCCAACCTTCTTCCGAAAGAAAGAAGGCGAACATCTAATGATAGTTCAAATTTATGTCGATGACATCATCTTCGGCTCCACGAATCCCAGCTTAACGGCTGAATTCAGGAAGTTGATGGAGACTAAATTTGAAATGAGCGCAATGGGTCCGATTAATTTTTTCCTTGGTTTGAATATTAGACAGGGCCCAGAAGGTATCTTTATCAACCAGGAGGCGTACACAAAGAACCTGCTAACAAAATTTGGCATGACAGGAGACTCAAAAGTGAAGGTTCCTATGGCGTTTGGCACTAAGTTAACACCTTCTCTGGAAAAACCTGCCGTTGACATAACACTATATCGACAAATGATAGGGTCTCTTATGTATCTAACAGCTAGTAGACCGGACATTATGTTTTCTGTTTGTTATTGTGTCAGGTTTCAAGCTAATCCAAGAGAACCTCACATGGTGGCGGTGAAAAATATTTTCCGTTACCTGAAGCGAACCTCATCTCTCGGTCTCTGGTATCCTGCTAGATATGGATTCTTCATTCAAGCTTTTTCTGATGCTGATCTTGGAGGATGTGGTCTGGACCGAAAGAGCACTACAGGTGGATGCCAATTTCTTGACAGAAAACTAGTTAGCTGGCAGTCCAAGAAGCAAACCTATGTGTCACTTTCGACAGCCGAAGCTGAGTATATAGCAGCAGCATCTTGTACCTCTCAAGTCATATGGATTCAAAGTCAACTAAGAGATTATGGGCTGAGTATGAAGAAGATTCCTCTCTATTGTGACTCAGAAAGTGCAATAAGGATCTGTCACAATCCTGTGCAACACTCTAAGACTAAGCATATTGCACTTAGATATCATTTTATCAAGGACCACGTAGAAGATGGGAATGTGGAAGTACATTTCGTTCGGTCCTCTGATCAACTGGCTGACATATTCACTAAAGCCTTACCTGAAGCGAGTTTCAATAAAATTTTACAAGGCCTGGGAATGATGGAAGCAGAGTCTGTACCGAATCCTCAAATCTCTCACTAAAAATTAGACAAGCGAAATGGAGCGAACGCTCGGTCTATTTCGGCTCCATAATTTTCGAGAACCGAAATGAACCGAACGCTCGGTCTATTTCGGTTCTGGAATTTTAAGGAACCGAAATGAACCGAACGCTCGGTCTATTTCGGCTCTATAATTTTCGGGAACCGAAATGCACCGAACGCTCGGTCTATTTCGGCTCTGGAATTTTAAGGAACCGAAATGAACCGAACGCTCGGTCTATTTCGCTTCATTCTTTTAAGATAAGGTTTCGGTTGTACACTTTGTTCACTTAGTTCATCCAAAAATATTTTCTTTTTCTGTTTTTATTATTTTTCAGAAAACTTCAAAAATCCAAAAATATTTTCTTTTTCTGTTTTTATTATTTTTCAGAAAACTTCAAAAATCCAAAAATATTTTCTTTTTCTGTTTTTATTATTTTTCAGAAAATCTCAAAACTTCAAAAATATTTTTTTGTGGTATGTTTGTTTGCTTGTTCTTTTAATTAGGTCACAAGTGTTCCAGTACAACAAAATTTGGAGCTAAGGCAGGTATAATCATTTCCATCTGAACTAGTTAAGGATCCCTAGAAGCATGCTGCTGCATGTTGACCAAAGCCTCTATGACTTAGAGCAAGGCCTTAATGATTCGATCTATACCTATCGTTTCTTCCCAATCAGGCTGTTCAGATCAACTCAGTCAAGAGCTACCTTACTCTTCTCAAATGAGTTAAGAGTTTTTCTGCTTAGTCATGACTTTATAGCAGAAGGTACTTTCGGTTCTTTAGTCAACCTCCTTATATTCTCCATCAACTTTCGGTTCACCATTGTAACCCTTGAGACTCTCAGTCTTTACCACTGAGGTTTATGGTTGCACAAAATCTGTGTTTGTGATCTTAGATACGTATATCACGTGCTGAGTGAAACCCACAATCCAACACCAACAACGAATTGACGGTGAATTGTAATATTCAAGATCTTACTGGTTACCTAATGAAATCTCATTTTTTGTTTTTGAGTGATCTTTTATGAATTTGTCTAACACCATGGCTTTTCTTCCCAAAAATATCCATTTTATTTTTGTTTTTGAGATTTCTATCACTTCTTTAGTCACTATAAATCATATCCCACCTACTTGTTCAACAAACCACATTGGTCTCACAAGTACTTCTTCCAATGTTCGATCTTATGTTAAGAATCGACGTTTGGTTGAAGATAAGCCACCCTAAGCCTATGAATTAAAAAGAAGCCTTTCAATGTTTCTCTACAAATACTTGATCGTTATTTCACGGGGACCCACACAAACACTTCAAGTCTCTCTTGACTTTGAAGGAAGCGATTCTTGCCCGGAATCACCTGCTTTCTGTCTTCTAATGAGACATCACTCACATCCAATACACATTTTGCTTTATTTCTTTATCTTTTGTCACTCTATTGCACGAAAATTTTTATTTTCCAACATACTGGTTGCTGTTGGTTCGATTTTTGTTTATCTTTTGGCGAAACAGGGGTAATCCTAAATCTTGGAGCGATACTGAATTTCAAACGACGATTGAGGATAAGATTTTTGGCGTGTGAATTTGAACGGTCTCTATACCCACGCGTGCTGACGTATACCTGGGAGTAACCAACCTGTCAAATCGCGCTTTTTCAGGCGACGTTTTAGTGATCGCGTCATTATCATGATGATTTTTCTCTCTCCTGGCAACGGTATATAAAGGGTTTCTAATTTTATTTGTCTTTTACCAGCAACAAATTCTCTCAAATTACAAGGCAAGTTGAAATTGTTCATCTTCTTTCTTCGATCAACAATGGCGACTTCTTCATCAGTTCACGATCAAACTGCTTCGTCCACATTGATTTCGATAAAGCCAAATCAGAACATGATTATTGAACTAAATCCGTTTCTGTACGATTCGTATATGCTACAGGTGGTTGAGTGTTTGAAGTATTCACCACTGGTTCTAGCCCTAACACAGGTGGAAGCCGTTCCTATGTCACTTTTATCACAGGTTTACTCTACTGCCTCTTATGACAAGAACAAGGAACGATTCTACTTTTAAATCCATTCTCATAAGGCTTCAATTTCAAAAGGGAAATTTTGTTCCCAGTTACAACTTGTTGTAGATTCATCTGTAATCTCGCCAGACTTCATCACCACTACCCAACTGTTCTCGATGCTTTACGAGATGGGCTATACTGACGTACTTACCACGGTTACGAAGGTCAAGAAGTCTTGCTTACCACCCCATTGGAATGGATTGCTAACCCTCCTCATCAAGAGTTTGGCGGAGAGGAGTGGTGGATCTGATGGCACCAGTAAGGGTTTTCTAACCCTTCTCTACGGCCTTTACAATGGTCTCAATCTTGATTACGGGACGATTATCTGGTCCCAAGTGGTGCAAAGCCTCAACACTTCTACAAGACATTCGGAAATTTCGTGTGGTCGATTCTGGACTATCATAACACGAAGGGCGATTACTTCATTGGATATTCCGGTAATGAAGGATGCCCTAGTCGCGTCTATTGCGACGTTTCACACCAAGAAAATCATTATCTCTGATCCCAGAAAGTTTCCTCACATTGGTTCTATCCCAGAGACAATGTACAAATGTGTCTCCACTGAGAGTAAACTCATAGCTGAATATCGCAAACTTCCTCCCACGGAACCGAGAGTCCTATCTCCTGAACAGCAGGCTGCCCTAGATGCTGTGGACAAGCCTAGTAACCGAGGGAAACAGACTACTACCAAGAAAGAGCCAACAGAGGATGATAAGTCTAAGACTGCCAAGTCCAAGAAGCGAAAGTCTGAGAAAGAGGATTCTTCTAAACCGAAGAAGCTTAAAAAGATGGAAAAAAGGTCCAAGAGTCCTACTCCTCCCAGTTCAGAACACGATGATGAGGATGAAGAAGAGGAAGTTCATCATGAATCACCGAGAGGTAACACTCCTCCCCGATCTCCTACTCCAACCGAATCTCCTCATAACAAACTTCCAACACCACCTCCATCACCGAAACAGACAGTTCCAGTTTCGGTTCCTCCTATTCCACCACCTACCACATCTCCAACAACAACTTCTATACCACCACCACCAGTTTCTTCCATTCCTATTTCTACAACTCCCTTACCCCCTCCTATAATTTCCCAATCCACTACCACTACTATTCCTGAACCGACAGTAGGAGTCAACGTATCCGATACGGGGGAAACTACTGAAACCGAACCTCCAGTCATCACTAAACCTCTTTCACCCTCAAATTCAACCGATTCCGGTGCCACTCTCGGTGGTGCTAATGATGAGTATGATTCTACATACTTCAGTCCCTATCGGCTTCCTATCGATGAGGATGATGATGCTCCTATCACCAGCCAACACTTGCAGAGCATTCATGAGAAATTGGATAAATTGCTTGATGACAGCAAGTCCTATAGTGGTGTTGTGCTTAAAGCCTTTTTGGACACTGCTCTTGAACAATACACTGAGTCCATTGAAAAGTCCACCAAAGCTGTTAATGAGTCTACCTCCTCTTGCCAAAAGGCCACCAGTGATATTAATGAGATTGTTCATAGTACTCAGATCTTTCTTGAGTCACTTAAAGGGCATGCTGATACAAATGAAGCAAAGGTGAACGCTTCTGTGGATTCTTTCTCCAAGTCTCTTCAAGAAGAGCAAACAAAGTTTGAGGTTGTGCGTTCCTCCATCCAAGCCGAGAACACTTCACTTATCAGCTCGGTGAATTCTCGACTTGAATCTCTTCACGCTGATTTGGCAAAAGAAAGTGCTCTGAAGGAAGATCTTGCCCGACAAGCATCCACAATTGAAGTACAGAAAGTGCAGCTCGCCCAAGCAGAAAAAGAAATTTCTTTGTTGAAAACCGAAAGGGCCGTCTTTTGTAGCTGTGCTGGGGATGTCAAGGACATGCTGACCAATCTTCTTGGTGCTCATGATCCTATCATTACTTTAACCATAAGGAATCATCTAACTACAAAACTTCTTCCTGCCCTTGCCATGTTACACGAGATGAAGGGTGTTTCGGAGCGATTCACACCTCCAAAACAAGGGGGAGAAGGTGCTCATGCTCAACCGAGGGTTATCGTTAAGACATAATCTGCTCAACCGAAAGTCACAACCGAACCGAAGGGTAATGAAGCTTCGGGTTCTGGTTCTTTTATCAAGCAGAAGGTGATCAATGATGACAGTGATGATGACGTTAAAGAAACCATTGCTGAGGCTCTCAAAAGAAAGAAGAGAGACCGAGAGTTGGATGAAAATCTAAAGGTTGCGAAGGAGGCTGAGGAGAGGGAAAGGAGGAACAAGGAAGAAGAAGAAGCCTTAAACTGCAAAAAGGCCTTGTTTCCCTTGTGGACAAAATAAAAACTTATCAATGAGGATATAGAGTTTCCAAGTGTTTACTGGTTGGAACCTGTTGCTTCATTTGATTGTGACAACTCTAAGGACTCGCAGTTCGACATGCCAATAACAAGAAAGGCATTCACATTACACTGTTTTGACTCGACTGTTGAAGTTCCTTTCCCTCATCCAAAGGTTGACCGAGAGCTTATTGATTTCTATCTGAAGTATGGACAACCTCAGTACTTAACATGGAGTGCATAGAAGATTATTACTGTCAAGGTACTCAAGCCTTCGCCTGCTGGGAAATTTGTAAATGTCAATTTCAAAATCACACGAGGATCAGCAAACTCGGTGTCGATGATCTCCCTGGCAGACCTTCCAAATCTAAATCCTCATGACTAGATTCTGCTGTTTAACATTCTGCTCACAAATCCGAGGGAATATGAGCCGATATTGGAGCACTTGAAGAGGATGTTGGCTTCTTACATCCATGAGGTTGCTGCTATGGATCAGGAGATAGCGAAAGTCATGAACAAGAAACCGACGGTTAAGCCAACACCGAAACCAGGGGATGTGAATAAAATGAAGATGGGACAAATAGATTCAACACATCTTACTGTGATGTTTACAAAAGGCGAAGCACACAGATTTTTATTCGCTCTTGTTGATAAACATTTATTTTCAACCGACTGCTTGGAGCACATCATTAACATCATTCATCGGTGCAAGCAGAACTCGGAAGCAGATAAGAAGAACTTCACGGACATGCTTCGGTGGTATATTACGTTTCGCTATCATCTTTTGGCCATCATACCAAAGATGTTCAAAACAATAAAGAAGTCTTCTGCAGCTCAACCAAAGTGAGCTTTCGGCTCCATTGACACAAAGGGGGAGATTGTTGAGTTTAATTGTGTTGCGTCATGGGCTTATGTTTTGTATCCGGATTGGGCCTTTCCATCCGTGATTATCTAGTAGGGTTATACTATAAATATGCATGCATGTATGCATTAGATGCGGTTGATTATTACGTTTATTGTTTGTAACCCTAAATACCTCTACAGTCGAAGTTCTTAATCGAGCTCTTCTGAGGTGTTGAAGTTTTAATCATACGACACATTCAAAGCCATTCTCGTGTTCATAATTACGTTCTTAATTGTTTGCCTGCATAGAATCTAACGATCCTAATTGAACTTTGTTCTAACACAAACATTTAAATACATTATTTTACTATTTTTACGAAAAGTGCTAAATACGCGAAACGGTTTTACTACCAACCTATATATTTTTACACACAACGTTTTGATAAAAACGTAAAAACATGAAAAACGATTACAAAATATATTACGTTATTCCTTATATATATATATATATATATATATATATATATATATATATATATATATATATATATATATATATATTTCGGGTACAAAACATTCATGGCATCAAAACTTTACAAATATAGTTTACGAAACTTTACCCTATATAGTCCATTGAGCACAGGGTAAAATTTTATAAAGTGCATATATAATTATTTTACAACATTTTCGATGTTATCCAGGAAATATGGGATAATGTCATTTACAAACGTTTTCATTTCAAAACACGTACACTCGTTGAATGGAAATTATGAGACATTGTCTTCACCGTACCTAACTGAGGTATATAATAAAGTCCTGTATTTATAACCGGAATCTCCGATACGAGAGCGTGATACTTGTGTATAGATCTATACAGGACTGATGATCTGGTTGTTAGCTACAACCAGACCGACAGGTTATGGGTGACAAATATCTATCCCGACGCCTGAAGAACGTCGAGGCAGGCAAGTCATGGTTAGCACGGTTATAAAAACTCACATAATGAAACGACGATACATTTATTTTTCACGGAAACACACGTCTTCAAACAGTTTTATATACGAATAAAACTACATAGTACTACTTTAATGTATGGAAAACACTGGTACATTTCGGTTTTGGAACTTTTACAGCTTACATCTCATTCATTAGAAAATATTGGATTTTCTGGAATAAAAATTTTCATTTTACAAGTAGACGGCTTACATCTCATTCTGTAGAATATATTGGATTTTCTGGAACAAACACCCTTATTTTACATGTGCACAACTTAATTTCATTTATTAGAAAATATCGGATTTTCTGGAAACAAACACGATATGTTTTCACGGAAAGGCTTACTATTTTTCATAACTAACTCTTATGAACTCACCAATTTAAATATTGACACTTTTTCAAACAACTTGTATTCTTAGGAAATCAGTAAAACAGGTAAACACCAGCTTTTGAGGATGGGGGAAATCAGTAAAACAGGTAAACACCAGCTTTTGAGGATGGGGCGCTAAGGCTTCAGACAAGTCTTTTTGTCATTATATTGTAACTGACTTTTGAAACATGTAACACTTACAATGATGTAACTTTTTCAATTATATATATGATAGTCATGTTTGCTTTCTTTACTATTAATCAAATGTTATGATACAATACATGAAAGTCATCCACCCCCCGACGTTTCCGCCATCCTGGTTTGGGGGTGTGACAGAAAGGCATCTTTAGTCATAGAAACGATTCTGTCCTCATTGAGCATGCATTCAAGAATGGCAGTTTTATCTTGATTCGCTCAAAGGCTTTGTGAGGAAAACGGGGTGGGAAGTTTGGGTTTGGAACTTTGGTTAAAGTAACTGCTATGGGATGGCAGGAGATAAACTCAACCATGACACGAACATAGTAGTCATAATCGTTGGGATCAAGAGAAAAAAGTTGTGTTGTGTCCTTCAGAATGGGTTCAATGGAAGAATACGACGTAGATCCTTTTGTGGATCTCTTCTTTGAATGAGACGTAGCAGTCTTGGACGCCATTGTTGAATGCTTGAGGATCAATGAAGAGCACAAAGAACACAGAATATGGAGAAAGGTTCTTCGCCAATAAAGAGATAAAAGTGTGAAGAGGGAATGGTTTGGATTCAAAATCCTTTTATGATTAGGTTTTGTTTTGGGTTGGGTCGGACACTCAATAATGAAACCCAAAGCTGGAATGGGTTGCATTAAATGTCGGGTACTCGGTACCCCTTAAACTAACAGTTAGACCAAAATGATAGGAGTTTTTTTTTTCAAAAAGGGATAATTGTCGATTCATATCAGAAAACACTCAGTCATTTATTGAAAATCATGCCAAAGATTGTTTATTAGAATTAAAAAATAATCATTTATCCGTTGGAGGAAATTTTTTTTAACTTTTCATTAAACATAAATAATTGAAAAACTTAAAAGGAATTTATTCATTTACGAAGTCGGAATAATGAAATTACGAAAGACGATAGACATAAGATGCTTTTGAGAAATAGAAATCATTCACTACTCTTTGATATTAATTCGAGATGAGGCACATAATCTTGGATGGATATCGGTGAAAAAAGTTACATGAAAGATCGTAGTCTAACATTTGAATGAGATATGAGAAGTCCCGAGAATCAAAAGATTAGAGCTCGGAAAGGTAGAGAGAAACGAGATCACATTACCATTTCAGATTTAAATTCCGAGATGAATTTATCATGGCGATGTTAGAATGTGAAATTTTGTATATCAGTAAATAGTTTCTTAACATCACTTACAATGGTGATTTTGGATGAATTTGACTTGGTAACAACTTGAAAGAGCTTGAAAACTAGCTGAAAGATTAGACACAAAAGACATATAAAGATCCATTATTTTTTGAGAAGATTTATTTCAGAAAGAAATAGATTTAGCTCAGAATTATTTGACTTTCCGATGTTGCCATTAGAGATTGCAGGATTCTTGGAAAAACTAAGGATCAGGCATCATCATTCCCATTTTGTTTAGAAACCTTTTGAATTTGGTCTCATCCAATGGCTTCGTAAAGATATTTGCGATGTCATCATGTGATGGAACAAAAATCAGTTCAATGTTACCATTTAAAACAAGATCTTTAATGAAATGGTACTGAATCTCGATGTGTTTGGTCATGAAGTGTTGGATCGGATTATGAGAAATCGCGATAGCACTTTGAAAATCATAGTAGATCGGAATCTGTTGGACTCAAAAACCATAGTATAACAGCTAAGATTTCATCCACAAAACATGAGAGGTGCAGCTTGCAGCAACAATGTATTCCACTTCGGTTGTTAAAAGTGCTACATAGTTCTATTTCTTGGACGACCAAGTAACCAATCTTCGACCCAGAAATTGACATCCAATGGATGTGATCTTCTGATCAAGTTGAAATCCACCATAATTTGAATCTAAATAAGCTTGCAACAAAAGCTTTCATTTACAGGGCACCAAATTCTTAGGCTCTTTGTTCCTTTAAGATATCGAAAAATTTGTTTCACCACAAAGAGGTGAGACATTTTTAGATTAACCTAGAATCTAGCACATAGGCATGTTGAGAACATGATGCCAAGATGACTTCTAGTGAGGTATAACAACGATCTGATCATTCACTTATACTTCTTCTAGTCAACTGTGACAACCCGAAACTTCTACCTGGTACATCTAGTCAGTTAATCTAAGTTAAACTCGTTCCTTTTAACTCCTAACACTGATTAAGGGCTCATTTAAGCATTTAAAGCCTTGAGTACAACCAAAGTTTGAATTAGGGATGGGTTGGCTTAAGATTAGGGTTGCAAAAAGGCCAAACACTCCATCAAAAGGAGTGTGTGGCCACACACATGAGTGTGTGGCCGCACAACCGAGTGTATGACCGCACACATGAGTGTGTGGCCGCACACCCGAGTGTATGGCCGCACATATGAGTGTGTGGCCGCACACCCGAGTGTATGGCCGCACACATGAGTGTGTGGCCGCACACCCGAGTGTATGGACGCACACAAGAGTGTGTGGCCGCACACCCGAGTGTATGGCCGCACATATGAGTGTATGGCCGTACACCCATTATCTATATATAGAGGAGGCTCATTTTCACTTCATTTCCCCTCTCCTCAACCGCACACACATCTCTCTCTCTCTCAGGCTTCTTCAACCACAAACCCTCCCAAGACTTCAAAAACGTGAGGTAGTCCCAAGTTCTTAGAGTGGTTCTCCATCACATTTAGTAGCGAAATACCTTCATTTGACTCCTTTATGTGTCATTACATGTTAATTAGGATCCAATCGTGTTCAAGGCTTCACTTGAACATCCTGCATTCCGTATCGATCTTTCATTCAAATCGCCTGAGGTGAGTTCATACCCCTACGTTTTCCGAGTTTTCATGTTTTCAGGGGGGAATACAAGCAAAAGTACAAGGAAACTTGTGCTCAAAATATATTATTTTGCTTAAGATAATAATATTTTCAGTATGCTTTTAACATGGAAAACAGTTTTTACCAAACGTTTAAGAAATCAACTCGTAGAAACAGTTTTCAAAACTAGGGTAACGAACTTGTGAATCATGTAGTAAAATGTATTATTTTATAACGGATTCATGCAAATCATAAACAGGACTTTCAGCATTATTACTTGTAAATTTGTTAGTCTAAGTTGGAGACACGTCCTTGGTAACACTCCCATAGAATCAGAGTGTAGGACTAGCACTTGTAACCAGAATCTCTTGTAGGGAGAGCGTGACTGTTGTGTATAGATCTATACGTGACTGACAACCCCGCACCTTGCTGCTAGCTACAGCCAGACCGGTAGGTCTACAGGTGACAAAGTCATCAAGGATACCGGCCGTTGCGGGCCATATCCAGTCAGTTATGGTTATAAAACTCACAACCTAGATAACAGAGATTTACTTTTGTAATAATGAATCAAGTGAACTAACCTCAAAGTAATAACCGATTTGATTACTGGAGGGTATTAATAGTACCTTCAGGATTTAGTTCAACAAGTTTTCTTTATTAGTTTTATTTATAAAATAGGGCTAATATACCTCACTGGGAGTAACCAGGGTTTTTTTTAAAGAAAACTACGTTTACCGATATAAGTATGGTAGATACTTGTACACCTCAGTTTAGAACGGATAACCAACCATCAACTTTTAGGGAAAATATAGGATTTTCCCGGGATAACTCGGCTATTCATAAAAGGATTGTTTTTACATGTAACTAACAGATATTCATATTCATTCCACGACTCCTTGGATTGTACATACCTTGTATGAATCTGGAAGTCATGGAAGGAATGGTTTTTCAAACACGCTTTTCATAAGAAAATATAGGATTTTATTGAGGAACACTTTTCAAAAGGATTCAAGGAAACATTTTCCATCAAAAATAAATGCATATGAACTCACCAGCTTTATGCTGATATTCTTTCAAAACTGCTTGTATTCTCACGGATTTAGTAGACAGGTACTTCCAGCCTTGTGGAGAAGTCGGCGCGTTAGAGTCACGTCTTTCGATTTTACATTTGTCATGAACAAAACTATGTACTAAGACAATGTAAACCTTATTCATATATGTATTCAATGTTTGGTTGTGTTTACTATGCTTTCTATGATACAACTGTTGTGATACTACGCATGATGTCAGCCACCCCCAAACGTTTCTGCCGTTCCGGTTTGGGGGTGTGACAGATTGGTATCAGAGCTCTTGTTTATAGTGAACTAAGTATACTGAACCATACATGGTATACAACTATAAACATTAAGGGGACTAAGTGCTCTAAACTAAAAGTATACTTTCAAAAATATAAGTATTTTTATAAAAAGTATACAAGTATGCCTAAGTACCCGAACCAGTGTCATAAGTAGAACAAAACAAAAGTATTTGGATGTTGGACATCGCGGTTAAACCTGGGCAGTTATGTAATCATGTCTAGGGTCAATATAGCCTGATCAACTATATTCATTCGAGACATGACCAACATGTGTGTAACATCCGAAAAATACCAACTAAAAATTTCATTTTTAAATTAGGTTAATACATAAAAACATCGTTACAAAACATTCATAATATTAATTTATGTCTGAAAACCGGTAACATCATAGTAAAATATTCAGAGTACATCCCAGAAAATCCATAGTGCGGAAACAAGAGTGTGTGTGATATGCTGCTACCGCGCCAGCTCCTTTTCCCTAGCTGAAGAGATACCTGAAAACAAAACTATAAAACATAAGCACGAAGCTTAGTGAGTTCCCCCATAATGCCACATACCATGCAATCATATAATGAGTAACTAAGGGATATGGGCCTCGCCCACACCCATAGAGATACGGTCCTCGCCCACACTCTGCTATCCATGGAGATACGGGCCTCGCCCACACTCCGCTACTAAACCATAACATACAAGTATCACACAGACAACAAGTATAAGCAATTCTATCATACTGGCATATAACACAATCAAACTCGGCTATGAGATACGGGCTCCGCCCACACTCTGATACTAACATATCGTCTATACGGGCCGACCTTGGTGCCTTAGACCCGTCCCTACTGGAAGGAAACTCACCTCCACAGTAGCTGCCGAAAACCTGCTCAGACTACGCCTGGCTGCCGCACCGGTAATCCCTCCGGCTATAAATTCGTAAACATGGATTAGGTACTCATAAATACCCCTAAGGTCAAATGACTGGTCAAAGTCAACTCCTTGGTCCAAGTCAACCTTCTGATTGACTGGACTCGCCGAGTCCATATGGCGACTCGCCGAGTCCTTCTATGTCTAGCCCGACTCTGACTCATCGGGCCCCTGTTCCCACTCACTGAGTCAGCCTGACTCGCTAGACGGGGACAACTAACAAACCCGCGACTGGACTCGCCGAGTCCAAGGGGGAGCTCGCCGAGTCCGACGAACAGATCTCACAAATCGCTCCAATCTTCCATCCGAACATCAACCTTGGAGGTTTGGAGATTCTGGGACTATAGCTACACGTTAAATTGCTAATTCCACGTGCGACTACGGAGGGTTGGACCTCCTACACTTAAACCCTTCCTATCCTAGTGACTGATCATATGACTCGCCGAGTTGGAAGAACAACTCGTCGAGTTCAAGGCTATATTTAAGGGACTCGCCGAGTTTGAAGAACGACTCGCCGAGTACCAGACAATCTTCATAGGACTCGCCGAGTTGTTTATCCAACTCGCCGAGTCTAAGGCCATCTTCATTGAACTCGCCGAGTGCACTTTGGCACTCGCCGAGTACCCTTCGACTCTTCACCCATTCTGGCCAATTCTGAGACATGCAATGGTTCCAAACCATAAATCTAAGCTCCTAGGGCATAAACACACGGAGTTTGGGAGGTTTAAGGTCTTGCAATCCACATATAAGGGACAAAAAGGGAATCTATTATACTAAAGATCAAGAAGGAGCTTTCTTACCTGGTTAGGAGCTTCTCCCAGGGTAGATTTCGGATCTACTACACTTCCTTGCACCCTCCAACTTCCTCCTTCTTCTCTTAAGCTTCAAACTTCCTTCACCAAGCCAAAATCACTCACAAGGATCAAAATGGGCTAGGGTTTCGCTCTACAGTTCTTCTGGAAGAGAATGGGACGAAATGGGTGTTTTAGAATGGGTAAAATAGGGTGCAATGTCTGAAAATAGAGTTTCATCCAGACAGGTGGACTCGTCGAGTCCATGCATCGACTCGCCGAGTTCACCGCTCAGATCCCGTGTCCACCCTGCTGCTACTCGGCGAGTCGGGACGCAGACTCGCCGAGTTCGTGGCAAAAATAAGATAAAAACTTAAATAAAATCATACCATGAACCCGGTGTTACAAATCTCCCCCACTTATTCTATACTTCGTCCTCGAAGTCTGCCGCTCCCTTTCGGAACAGCTCCGGATAATGCTCCATCATCTCATCCGCGGGCTCCCAAGTCCATTCCGAGCCCTTCCGATGCTGCCATTGCACCTTCACCAGCTCCACCCTTTTGTTCCTCAGTTCCTTCGACTTCCGGTCGAGGATAGCCACAGGTCGCTCGATATAATTCAGGCTGTCATCAATCTGGATGTCCTCCAAAGGTACCACTGCTGAATCGTCCACCAGGCACTTCCGCAGCTGGGAGACATGGAAAGTGCTGTGGATCTGACTGAGTTCGGCTGGCAGGTCCAGCCGATATGCCACCTTGCCCACTCGGGCTGCAACCCTAAACGGTCCAATATACCTGGGACCCAACTTGCCCCGTTTCCTAAATCGGATGACGCCCTTCCACGGCGACACTTTCAGGAGAACCATATCCCCGACCTGGAACTCCAGGTCTGATCGGCGCTTATCGGCATAACTCTTCTGCCGACTCTGAGCAATCTGAAGCCTGCTCCGGACCTGCTGAATCTTCTCTGTCGTCTTGAGCACTACTTCGGTGCTCCCCATGACTCTCTGTCCAACCTCGCCCCAACATATCGGGGTGCTGCACTTCCTCCCGTACAACATCTCGAAGGGAGAGCGGTCAATACTCGCGTGATAGCTGTTGTTATATGAAAACTTGGCTAAAGGAAGATAGGTATCCCAGCTACCACCGAAGTCTAAAACACACGCCCGCAGCATATCCTCCAGAGTCTGGATGGTCCGCTCGCTCTGGCCATCCGTCTGCGGGTGAAAGGCTGTACTAAAATGCAGACGAGTACCCAGCTCGTCATGAAGCTTCTTCCAGAACCTGGAAGTGAACCGCACATCCCTATCCGAAATCACTGAAACTGGCACCCCGTGCCGTGCCACCACCTCTCTGACGTAGATATCGGCCAATTTCTCGGCCGAGATGCTCTCCTGAATCGGGATAAAGTGGGCGCTCTTGGTCAATCGATCGACGATGACCCATATCGAATCCACTCCCCGCGCGGTCCTGGGAAGCTTGGTGATGAAATCCATCGTGATGTCTTCCCATTTCCACAGCGGGATATCCAACGGCTGCATCTTGCCGTGCGGTCTCTGGTGTTCGGCCTTGACCTTCCTGCAGGTCAGACACCGCTCAACGTACCATGCTACATCCCGCTTCATGCAGGGCCACCAATAGTCCAGACGAAGATCCCTATACATCTTCGTTACCCCTGGATGAATGGAGAATCGGGATTTGTGCGCCTCCTCCATCAGAACCTGGCGCACGCCTCCGAGATATGGAACCCACACCCTGCGGTGTAATGTCAATAATCCTCTGCTGTCATAGTCGAAGGAGGAAACCTGTCCCACAATCCGCTCACTCTTCCGATGTTCCTCCTTCATAGCCTCCTGCTGAGCCTCCCGGATCCGCTCCAAAAGCGGAGTCACCACTGTCATCCGCATGCAAATATCCCTGATCGGCGCCGCCTTGCGGCTAAGCGCATCGGCCACCACGTTGGCCTTCCCCGGGTGATAAAGGATTTCACAATCATAATCCTTTACCACATCAAGCCACCGACGCTGCCTCATATTCAGATTTGGCTGGTCCATGAGGTACCTCAAACTCTTGTGGTCCGTGTAAATCGTACAGCGAACCCCATAGAGGTAATGACGCCAAATCCTTGAGGGCGAACACAACAGCCCCCAACTCCAAATCATGTGTCGGGTAGTTCGCCTCGTGAGGCTTCAGCTGCCTCGACGCGTAGGCGATGACATGCCATCTCTGCATCAATACCGCGCCCAAACTTGAGATGGACGCATCGCAGTATACAACAAAATCCTCCATGCCCTCTAGCAAGGCTAAGATTGGCGCCTCGCACAATCTCTGTCTCAGTGTCTCGAATGCTGCCTGCTGCTCAGGCCCCCAACGAAAGACCACAACCTTCCTCGTTAACCTGGTCAGGGGTAATGCTATCTTGGAGAAATCCTAGATGAATCTCCGATAGTAGCCAGCTAATCCCAGGAAACTCCGAATCTCAGATGGAGATTTCGGAACATCCCATCTCATCACGGCCTCCACCTTGGCCGGATCCACCGAAATCCCGTTCTGGTTGACAAGGTGCCCAAGAAACTGCACCTCGCGCAACCAGAACTCACACTTGGAGAACTTAGCATACAAGTTCTCCCTTCTCAAGGTCTCCAAAACCTCCCGCAAATGCTCCTCATGCTGCTCTCGCGTCTTGGAGTAAACCAAGATATCATCAATAAATACTATCACCGACCGGTCTAACATCGATCTACACACGCGGTTCATGAGGTCCATGAACGCGGCAGGAGCATTGGTGAGCCCGAAAGGCATCACCACGAACTCATAGTGGCCATAACGTGTCCGAAATGCCGTCTTCTGCACATCCTCCTCTCTGACCCTCACCTGGTGATACCCTGAACGCAAATCTATCTTGGAGAACCAAGATGCTCCCTGAAGCTGGTCAAAGAGGTCGTCAATCCTCGGGAGTGGGTAGCGGTTCTTCACCGTTACCTTATTCAGCTCCCTATAATCGATACACATCCGATGTGACCCGTCCTTCTTCTTCACAAACAGAATCGGGGCTCCCCAGGGTGAACTGCTCGGTCTAATGAAACCCTTGTCTAACAGCTCCTGAAGCTGTGTAGACAACTCCTGCATCTCAGGAGGAGCCAACCGATACGGTGCCTTGGCTATCGGAGCCGCACCAGGGACTAGGTCGATCCTGAACTCCACCTGTCGCTCTGGAGGTATCCCAGGCAGCTCCTCGGGGAATACATCCGCGAACTCTCGTACTACGGGCACATCGCCCACCGTCGCCTTACCCGCCTCCCGGGTGTCCATGACATATGCGACATATCCTGCGCAACCCTGCTGAAGGTAACGCCTTGCCCTCGCTGCCGAACAGAAGGCTGGCCCTCGCTGTGATCTCTCACCCTGAATTACTAACTCTCCCCCACTTGGGGCTCTGACTCGTACTAACTGTTGGGCGCAATCTATCACTGCCCCATTGGGACTCAGCCAATCCATACCAATAATGACCTTGTTTCCCTGCAATGGAATGGGAACTAGGTCAACCAAATACCGCTCTTCGAACAACCTTAACACACAATCTCGGAAGACCTCTGATGCTCGCACCGACCGGTCGTCCGCAATCTCGACCTCTAAAGGGCAATCCAACATGCCCGAGGACTCAGGAAACTTCTTGCTAAGTGCAAGAGAAACAAAGGATCGGGTAGCCCCCGAATCAAACAACACCTGGACTGGAATACCGTTCACATGGAACGATCCTAAACGTATATACACAGAGCACATATCAATATCATAAATCTCATATAAATAGGTCAGAGGGAAAGAATCATACCCGTCACCACATTGGGTGCAGCGCGTGCCTCCTCGGCTGTCAGCTGAAATGCCCGTCTCCTCACCACCGGAGCCTCTGCCTTGCCCTGTCGGCCTTCTGTAATCCGCAGGGTCGCTGGAGCTGGCGCCTGTACTGGCGCTGCTGCTGTCAACTGGGGGCAGTTGGCCCTCTTGTGGCCCCTCTGGTTGCAGTGGAAACACAACAACTCAGATGTCTGAATAACCGGAGCAGGGGCAGTACAATCCCTGCTGAAGTGTCCCGTCTTGCCGCACCTATAGCAGCCTGTCGATCCTAATCTACACGCTCCCTCGTGCGACCTGCCGCACTTCCTGCAGCGGCCCGGTCCTGAATGGCCTTTCGGCCTACCATCTGATCCCTTGGGCTTCTTTCCCGAAGCCCCTATCGTCTGTCCCTCCTCTGCCTTCCTCTTCCGGATGTGCTCCAGATCTATCTCCCTCTCCCTCGCCCTAGCAATCATAGAATCCAGGGTAGGGCAAGCTGAAAAACTGACATGCTCCCGAATGTCGGCTCGCAGCATGTCATGGTAGCGGGTCCTCCTCATATCCTCATCACCTGCATACTGGGGCACCAGTAACGCCCTCTCCCGGAACTTGGCAGTGATCTCCGCCACTGTCTCTGTCGTCTGCCTCATATCCAAGAACTCCCGTGCCAACTGCTGGAGCTCCACCGCAGGCGCGAACTCCGCCCTGAATCGTGTCACAAAGTCCGGCCATGTCATAGCCTCAATGGCCGCGGCTCCCAAAGAGTCACAAACCGACTCCCACCAATCTCTAGCTCTGTCACGTAGACACCCTGCTGCAAATCGTACTTTCGACCCCTCGGGGCAGAAGCTGATCAGCTGTGCAGACTCAAGGTCTGCAATCCATCGTCTGGCAGCAATGGGGTCCTTCGCCCCATGGAAATCTGATGCACCACTGCCCCTGAAGTCCTTAAAGGACAGTGTGCGTGGTCCTAACTGGCTAGCCGCCATATCACTCCTGAACGCCCTGAGACGATCCTCCATCAACTCTACAATACCCTCCTTGATCGACCCGAAGATGATGGGAGTCGACTCAAGGATGCCCCTGGTAATCTCTGACGCAATGAACTCGCGTAGACCCTCATCAACTGGTTCGGACCCTGAACCCGAACCCGATCCTGATCCTGAGCCTCCCGCTCCCTGTCGTGTGGTCACCATACTGCAAAACATAGCATAACCACCATCATACTATATTCCACTAACGAGGCTCACATTCATATCACAAGTCCCCGGTCTTGTCTCGGCCCTTTTTGAATCGAGTACGGATCCTCCGCTTTCAGTAGTACGGGCCCATACTACCTTCCACGTCTATCCGTGCTTTCCTCAAGAATTGCCTCAACTCAACCAAGTCCTTTCTACTAATACTGCGGTTCTCGTGCTACTCTCGCCCTAGGCTTGCCCTAAGTAATCGCCATCCCACTCTCTGCCATCAGCTGCACAAGAAGTCCCTGCTTTCTTTCCCTAACTAGCTCGCGAATACTATTACATATTACTCAGACTAGATAATTCTTCGAATGAGAGGTCCTACCCTACAACGGTTGGACTCAAACAAGAGCTGCGAAATAGGGCTAGACCCAACCTTCTGAAATTATTTAATCCTTGCAATATGTAACTTAACATATTCGTTCACTAGTTAGTGAAAGACGACTAGAACTCCTAATAGCACAAAGCAAGCAGCATTCGGGCATTGAGTACACATAATCAAGTATATACTACTCTGGCTATCATACTGACTGATCTGTACTAGCATGCAATTCTCAAAAAGCCGAAACACATAAAGCAGACACGTAAGGCATCATTCCTAGATCCTTAGTCCTATTCTAGCATGTTGTTCTACTGAAACTGAAATTGATAATCATAACGTAAACTTGTATGGGTACTTTGGGGAAAACTTACTTGAGCTCGGCCGGTCGCGCACATCACACACCTTTTTCTTTTTAGAAACCCCTCTTACTTAGTCTTTAGAAAATCATTTCTTTATAAAAATCTTTTAATCCCTCGATTTGAGTCCAGACACCCCCGAAGGTGTGTCCGAATCCCTCAAACCAGGGCTCTGATACCAACTTGTAACATCCGAAAAATACTAACTAAAAATTTCATTTTTAAATTAGGTTAATACATAAAAACATCGTTACAAAACATTCATAATATTAATTTATGTCTGAAAACCGGTAACATCATAGTAAAATATTCAGAGTACATCCCAGAAAATCCATAGTGCGGAAACAAGAGTGTGTGTGATATGCCGCTACCGCGCCAGCTCCTTTTCCCTACCTGAAGAGATACCTGAAAACAAAACTATAAAACGTAAGCACGAAGCTTAGTGAGTTCCCCCATAATGCCACATACCATGTAATCATATAATGAGTAACTAAGGGATACGGGCCTCGCCCACACTCTGCTATCCATGGAGATACGGGCCTCGCCCACACTCCGCTACTAAACCATAACATACAAGTATCACACAGACAACAAGTATAAGCAATTCTATCATACTGGCATATAACACAATCAAACTCGGCTATGAGATACGGGCTCCGCCCACACTCTGATACTAACATATCGTCTATACGGGCCGGCCTTGGTGCCTTAGACCCGTCCCTACTGGAAGGAAACTCACCTCGAGAGTAGTTGCCGAAAACCTCCTCAGACTACGCCTGGCTGCCGCACCGGTAATCCCTTCGGCTATAAATTCGTAAACATGGATTAGGTACTCATAAATACCCCTAAGGTCAAATGACTGGTCAAAGTCAACTCCTTGGTCCAAGTCAACCTTCTGATTGACTGGACTCGCCGAGTCCATATGGCGACTCGCCGAGTCCTTCTATGTCTAGCCCGACTCTGACTCATCGGGCCCCTGTTCCCACTCACTGAGTCAGCCTGACTTGCTAGACGGGGACAACTAACAAACCCGCGACTGGACTCGCCGAGTCCAAGGGGGAGCTCGCCGAGTCCGACGAACAGATCTCACAAATCGCTCCAATCTTCCATCCGAACATCAACCTTGGAGGTTTGGAGATTCTGGGACTATAGCTACACGTTAAATTGCTAATTCCACGTGCGACTACGGAGGGTTGGACCTCCTACACTTAAACCCTTCCTATCCTAGTGACTGATCATATGACTCGCCGAGTTGGAAGAACAACTCGTCGAGTTCAAGGCTATATTCAAGGGACTCGCCGAGTTTGAAGAACGACTCGCCGAGTACCAGACAATCTTCATAGGACTCGCCGAGTTGTTTATCCAACTCGCCGAGTCTAAGGCCATCTTGATGGAACTCGCCGAGTGCACTTTGGCACTCGCCGAGTACCCTTCGACTCTTCACCCATTCTGGCCAATTCTGAGACATGCAATGGTTCCAAACCATAAATCTAAGCTCCTAGGGCATAAACACATGGAGTTTGGGAGGTTTAAGGTCTTGCAATCCACATATAAGGGACAAAAAGGGAATCTATTATACTAAAGATCAAGAAGGAGCTTTCTTACCTGGTTAGGAGCTTCTCCCAGGGTAGATTTCGGATCTACCACACTTCCTTGCACCCTCCAACTTCCTCCTTCTTCTCTTAAGCTTCAAACTTCCTTCACCAAGCCAAAATCACTCACAAGGATCAAAATGGGCTAGGGTTTCGCTCTACAGTTCTTCTGGAAGAGAATGGGACGAAATGGGTGTTTTAGAATGGGTAAAATAGGGTGCAATGTCTAAAAATAGAGTTTCATCCAGACAGGTGGACTCGTCGAGTCCATGCATCGACTCGCCGAGTTCACCGCTCAAATCCCGTGTCCACTCTGCTGCTACTCGGCGAGTCGGGACGCAGACTCGCCGAGTTCGTGGCAAAAATAAGATAAAAACTTAAATAAAATCATACCATGAACCCGGTGTTACAATGTGCTTGGGAGTGACTGTGGTGTCGCAGCAAGCCTAAAACTTACCTAGGTACCAGAAAAGTTCTAGAATCAAACATAAGGGTTAAAATACTATAGGAGTATTTTAGGATGCTATAACGGTCGAACCGGAAACTTACCCAAGGATCCATTCTTCAAGAATCAAGCATGTAGCTATAATACATTGGAAGTATTATTAGATTTGATGCCTAATAACTATCCCTTTACCCCTTATCTCGCGTAGATAGCATGGCCGGATTCCATCTCCCTGGCGACCCGTACTTTCCCAACCAAGGAGATGATGGATGGCTCGAACCAGCGCTAGAAGAGAACCATGAGATTCCTTTGGACGATGACTTCGCCGAACCATTTCCTGAAGAGACTAACTCAGAACCCGAAGTCGAGAACCTACCTCAAGTAGCCCCGATACCAAATCCTAACCCCCGACCTGAGTTTGAAGGCCCAACGCCTATGTGGGTCGGAAGCCTGGATAGGTGGAGTCACGGACAAGGCCAACCCCGCCCGTACAATGGGGATCGCCGCTTCTACAATGTGATCGAGGGAGGCTCCGCAGACAGAGCCCTTCCAATCATAGTCCGCCGAGTGGCCCGCAATGTTGAACTAAACGTGGCGGCCATTCATCGAATATGGAGCTTGAGGCAGACTCGGATGCCAACACAAACCGCATTCGCAATCTTGAAGTTGCTCACGGGAGAACTATGACGGACAATGAAACTCTGCAACAAGAGCTAGCTACCACTCGAGCTGAGGTCATAGAGCTCCGAGCACGCCAGACAGTATACGAGAGTCGCCTGCTTAACATGGAGCGCCAGCTGGATAACTTAAGGATCCGTTCGAGGAGTGCCCGTCGCCGATAGGAGAATACTCTACTCATCCTTCCTTTTTGGCCTAAGGAATAACTTTCATATTTATGTTCTAAGTAGCTCTCTTCTATAAACATCTCTGTCCTTTACGTTGCCAGGATTCTTTCCCTGTTAGAATGACTTAGACCTATTTTTAGGTCAAGGGTTCCGAAATCTGTGTAATCTCAGTTTTAGTTATGATGGCAACAATCATATTTCAGTTAAAGATTATCTTTGTCAAAAGTATGCCTTAGATCGATAGCATGCAAATTAAGCAACTTTATCAAGGTCCTATCACTGTTTTGGCCTCAAGACATGTATCATAGGATGTACTTAGACGATCATTCCTTTTCCCCATCAATTTCACATCAATCTTCATGAAAATTTTCGATATCATAATCGGCATGAGATGGTTGAGCCCCAAATCGTGCTGATGTCCTTTGCATTCGAAAGGGTGACTCGTCTCAATCTTTCCCCCTGACGAAGCCCTCACTGGTTATAGTAATAAAATTTGTTCGAACCTTCGTATCATTCCCCGCGCCTAAGCCCAGAAGTATCTGAGAAAGGGATGCCATGCATTCCTGGCTCATGTGGTTGATGAGACGCAAAAAGTTAAAGACCTCGAGAGCATCCCCGAAGTCTGCAACTTTCCTGATGTCTTCCCCAAAGACATTCCAGGGATTTCTTCTGGAAATCCGAGTGTCAAGTTGAATACCGTATCGACTTGATCCCCGGAACCACCCTTATAGCTAAATCTCCATAGCGTCTAGAGCCGACGAAAATGTGAGAATTATCCAGCCAGCGCAATGAGCTGAACAACAAGGAGTTCGTAAGTTTATTGTATGTGAACTTTATTGCGTTCAAATCTTTTTCTATTCTTTCTAGGACCACATCATGGGGATGTGGGTCGAATCAATGAGAGTGAAACAGCAAAAATGGGAAATCTTAATGCATAGATAAACATTTAGGATACATCCAGAGGCAACCATCGTTGCTCACAAGCTTCTTTTCTTAACATGTAGCAGAATCATGCCTACGAAGAAACGTAACCAAGCCACAGGCAAGACGCCAATACTCCAGATGGACGCAGCTACGTTCCAAGCTACTGTCACAGCAGCGGTGGCAGCCGCCCTAGCTGTTCTTAACGCTAACAACACAAATGTGGGTGCAGGTGCTAATGGCAATCCAAATCTTGGTGTTAAACAATCTCAACAACAAGTGCCTACTAGAAAGGACACATCTGATCTCCAACCTAACGTCCTAAAACGAAAGTTCAAAGGAAGTTGTTCAACTCAAGGACCTACTGAGAGGCAACGAACTGGGGCATCTAACACCTCAGCCAACCCTGCTGTTCCAACACCAACCACACCCTACTTGGGAAATCTCTCGCACTGCAGCAAATGCAACTACCATCATCATGGAGTCTGCCGAGTGCTGCATTGCACTAGATGCAACAGGAAGGGACACACCGCCTGCAGTTGTAAAACCCTAGTCAAGTTCATCACTCCGACTACCAATGTTGGGACAAGTCCAACCTGTTACCTCTGTGGAAGTGTAGGACATTTCAAAAGAGACTGCCCAACAGAGAAGAACAATGAGGAAACAGGATGAGTCTGACCTCAGAGAATGAGGAAGCATCGAAGGACCCTGCCATATTTTGGTACGTTTTCAAAAACCCCATATAATTGCTCATAATCGTGATTAATTCCCCGTCCAAATTAAATCACGACATTCTTATAAGATTTAAAGCCCCAATGAGTAAGTTATGACAACTTAGTAAATACGTTAAGTTCAGTTGTAATTATACACGGTTTGTGTACACCAAACGATCATAAAGAGATCTAGTAAGAACCATTTCATGAAAGTTCATAGTTTCAAGACATCAGAACCCTCTTGTTAGTAGTACCTGTTAACTTCGAATCAAACACAACAAACATCACAGACATTCACCCAGAGGCACCAACGTGCTAACGAAATGATCTTTCCGGACGAACTTAACACGCGATTCTACGACGTCATCCTGTTTAGTCCAACTGAGTCTATGTTATACCAAACCCTTTTGTCCTAAATCGTTCGATCGCAAAACTCCCGTCACTCATAACGACAATTAGATGCGAACTTCGAAAATTCATCTCTCTTCGAAACCCGAAGGTATTCATGCGAAGAGTATGAATCAGAACCAACGGATACGACAGTGAAGATCCACTGAAACATCCAGCGAGAGCCCGAGTACAAAAAGGAGAGACTCACCTGTGTATACCTTCGAGAAGTAATCCGTTTTCATGGGATACCTGTAATCATTGCCTCCGACCGGGTTAGCAAGTTTACCTCGAGAACTTAGCAACGTACATCCCGTCTTTCAAGTGTCAAACCTAAATAAGTGTCTGTTCGATGAGACACTTGCGATTCCCCTCGACAATATCGAGTTAAACGAGAGTCTACACTTCATGTAGGAATCATTTGAACTCATGGACCAGGAAGTCCAGCGCACGAGACGAACGTAGTATCCAGATAGTGAAGTTTCACTGGGATACCAAACGAGAACTTGAATTCACGTGGGAGCACGAGAATCCAAGGAAACAGAAGTACCCCCATCTTTTCTAGGTCCGTGTGTCGTATCATTATTCTTGAATTTTGGGACGAAATTCGCTCTAACGGGGGGATGATGTGACAACCCGAAACTTCTACCTGGTACATCTAGTCAATTATTCTAAGTTAAACTTGTTCCTTTTAACTCCTAACACTGGTTAAGGGCTCATTTAAGCATTTAAAGCCTTGAGTACAACCAAAGTTTGAATTAGGGATGGGTTGGCTTAAGATTTAGGGTTGCAAAAAGGCCAAACACTCCATCAAAAGGAGTGTGTGGCCGCACACCCGAGTGTATGGCCGCACACATGAGTGTGTGGCCGCACACCCGAGTGTATGGCCGCACACATGAGTGTGTGGCCGCACACCCGAGTGTATGGCCGCACACATGAGTGTGTGGCCGCACACCCGAGTGTATTTGTGTGTGGCCGCACACCCGAGTGTATAGCCGCACATATGAGTGTGTGGCCGCACACCCATTATCTATATATAGAGGTGGCTCATTTTCAATTCATTTCCCCTCTCCTCAACCGCACACACACCTCTCTCTCTCTCTCAGGCTTCTTCAACCACAAACCCTCCCAAGACTTCAAAAACGTGAGTAATCCATCCCTTAGCTTGTTGTGCTTGAAGAACCACTTAATCTAAGCCTAGAATCATTGGGTCCCGTCATGTTATTCATCTCCTTGAAGGAGTGCGGCCGCACACCCACACAAGGTGGCCTCACAATCCTAGAAAGACCCTCCAAAGTGAGAGTTGGACTTCCATATTCGAGTTGGACCTAGAACACTTCATGGATGAAAGTATGGACCTTGAAAACACCACAAAAGTACCTTCCATCATGAATGTACGACCGCACACCCATGGCCGTACACACCTTTAAGGTGGCCATACACCTCCCTCATGCAATCCTTTAAGGTTCTAGCACTTAGTGTAGGTAGTACCAAGTTCTTAGGGTGGTTCTCCATCACATTTAGTAGAGAAATACCTTCATTTGACTCCTTTATGTGTCATTACATGTTAATTAGGATCCAATCGTGTTCAAGGCTTCACTTGAACATCCTGCATTCCGTATCGATCTTTCATTCAAATAGCCTGAGGTGAGTTCATACCCCTACGTTTTCCGAGTTTTCATGTTTTCAGGGGGGGGGGATACAAGCAAAAGTACAAAGAAACTTGTGCTCAAAATATATTATTTTTCTTAAGATAATAATATTTTCAGTATGCTTTTAACATGGAAAACAGTTTTTACCAAACGATTAAGAAATCAACTCGTAGAAACAGTTTTTAAAACTAGGGTAACGAACTTGTGAATCATGTAGTAAAATGTATTATTTTATAACGGATTCATGCAAATCATAAACAAGATTTTCAGTATTATTACTTGTAAATTTGTTAGTCTAAGTTGGAGACACATCCTTGGTAACACTCCCACAGAATCAGAGTGTAGGACTAGCACTTGTAACCACAATCTCTTGTAGGGAGAGCGTGACTGTTGTGTATAGATCTATACGGGACTGACAACCCCGCACCTTGCTGTTAGCTACAGCCGGACCGGTAAGTCTACGGGTGACAAAGTCATAAATGATACCGGCCGTTGCGGGCCATATCCAGTCAGTTATGGTTATAAAACTCACAACCTAGATAACAGAGATTTACTTTTGTAATAATGAATCAAGTGAACTAACCTCAAAGTAATAACCGATTTGATTACTGGAGGGTATTAATAGTACCTTCAGGATTTAGTTCAACACGTTTTTTTTTATTAGTTTTATTTATAAAATAGGGCTAATATACCTCACTGGGAGTAACCAGGGTTTTTTTTTAAAGAAAACTACGTTTACCGATATAAGTATGGTAGATACTTGTACACCTCAGTTTAGAACGGATAACCAACCATCAACTTTTAGGGAAAATATAGGATTTTCCCGGGATAACTCGGCTATTCATAAAAGGATTGTTTTTACATGTAACTAACGGATATTCATATTCATTCCACGACTCCTTGGATTGTACATACCTTGTATGAATCTGGAAGTCATGGAAGGAATGGTTTTTCAAACACGCTTTTCATAAGAAAATATAGGATTTTCTTGAGGAACACTTTTCAAAAGGATTCAAGGACACATTTTCCATCAAAACTAAATGCTTATGAACTCACCAGCTTTATGCTGATATTCTTTCAAAACTTCTTGTATTCTCAGGGATTTAGTAGACAGGTACTTCCAGCCTTTTGGAGAAGTCGGCCCGTTAGAGTCACGTCTTTCGATTTTACATTTGTCATGAACAAAACTATGTACTAAGACAATGTAAACCTTATTTATATATGTATTCAATGTTTGGTTGTGTTTACTATGCTTGCTATGATACAACTGTTGTGATACTACGCATGACGTCAGCTACCCCCGAACGTTTCCGTCATTCCGGTTTGGGGGTGTGACATCAACGGTTTAACCAAATGGGTCAGAAAATTTCTTGTATCCGAAACCCATTGGAACTTTTTCAAAGGCATAAGTGTCCATTGAATACTTCTTCAGAATCTTCGAAATGTATTTTTCTTGGTGAATGAAGATTCCCTGATTTGTTTGTTTGACTTGTAGTCCGACAAAGGAAATTAACTCACGGTTCATGCTCATCTGGAATCAGGTAACCATCAACTTGGAAAAGTCAACAACCATCGTTGGATCAGTTGATCCAAAGATGTTGTCATCGACATGTATTTGAACTAAATTGAGGTGTTTTCCATTTGGTCTTCAGAATAGGGTAGGATCAAGGAATCCCCTCTAAAAACCAGATCACTTCAGAAAAACAAATAAGAATCTAGTATTAGGCACGAGGAGCTTGCTAATGGACATATACAACATTCTGGAGTTTGTAGCATTATTAAGGATAAGCTAAATTGACAAAGCCAGGATGCTATTGAAGACAGATTTCACTATCGAGTTCATCGTTGAGGCAGGCACTTTTGACATCCATACAGTAAACCTTAAAGGCCTTGTGAATAACGTAAGCGAAAAAGATACGAATGGCTTTAAGACGGGAAACTGATGCAAAGGTCTCATCATAATATAGACCTTCAATTTGTTTGAATCCTTTAGCCACCAATCTTGCTTTGTTACTCATAATCACTCATGCGTTATCGAGATTGTTTCGGAATGCCCAATGAGTTCCGACAATTGGGTGATCTAAGTTTCGTCCATATCTTTAACATACGAGCTCTACTCTCGAAATTCTTTATATCCACGCGTAGGTAAAAACAAGATCTAAAACTTTCATTTAGACTCCGTCGGCTAATTCTCGACTGATCTTAAATTTAACAGTATGAGGAGATTATATTGTTAAATGTCCGCGTAAAATTCATAACTTCTACATACGGACTCCGTTTTCGTCTGTCCTTTTACCGTTGAGTTCCTATTAATGAGATATTCAACTCTCATTTAGGTCGCGTAGGCCAAAAACCGCTCGAACTAAAATTCGAGTTTCGGGTCGTGCACTGCTATGCCAAATCTTAGAAAATTCATAACTTCCTCATACGAAGTCAGATTTGGGCGTTCTTTTTTTGTATGTTCTCGGTTTAACGTATACTACAAATTTTGTTTAGATCACTAAGTCTAAAAAGTCTTCTACTGTAAATTCACTATTTATGTCTCCCGGTGTCGTGCCGGTTTTGCCGTAAAACTTCGACGGGCCATAACTTCTTCGTATAACTCGGATTTTGGCGTTCTTTATATGTACAGAACCCTTGTAACATATACTACAACTTGGTTAAGACTAATCCTTCTAAATTATCTTCCATCAAAAACTCATTTTTGATGCTCATCGTTTCTAAATTGACTAGCCTGGATCTGCGGGCGTTACAATTATCTCCCCCTTAGGATGATTACGTCCCGGAATAATCAACGAAACAGGGCTGTATAATGACTCCGTGCGTTATCTATTTATCCTAGGTAATAATCGTAACTTCTATGTTCCTTCGAATGAGTATCTAATTATTGGACTTCTCGATTGCAGGCGGTGCTCGATTTTGCACTTGCTCCCTATCTCACGTTAGACTCCAAATTATGACCTTCAAGTCACAATCTCAATCCTCACTGGATACGAACTTAAGATAAGTTTTTTTATTACTACAATGGAACGATGTGTCATATTCTAATGACCTATCATCGTATGTTGCAACGCTTAGAATCAGGTCTCTTAGAGTCTTCCAGAACAGACTATACTTTCGTTCATGTTCTAATCTCATCTTAAAAGGTAGCATTTCTAGCTACAAACAACTTTTCACGATACCTCTACTGATCGCTTTTTATTTCAATCTTCCGTCTTAAGTCAGATGCTACATCGAACTTGATTTTCTGAACCACATAACATACTCAGCGTAGTCGGACTCAATTTGATATGACCACTAGGGTCAGAATAACAATCATCATCTTAGTCATTACCGAAACGATGGTAACGTCATACTCGAATAAAACGAAATCAATTACTAGCTCCTTGGTAACCTTTTGACTTTCCCTGATCCAAGCGTGAGTCTTGTGCTTCCGGTAGTATAGGCCTCTACTACCATTCACACCTACTCATACTCGTCCCAAGTATTGTCTCGCAGTTTTCCAAGTTACTATCACAAAAACAATTTTAACACATACAAATGTGTCCAAATAATCATAAAATTTTCCCTAGACTCTACTAGGATTTCTTCCATGTGTATCTTCAATAATAAATTCTGCTTCAACTCGGTGGTGAAAATGCTAGAGGGTAGGATAACTTTAGGAATTACGCCAATCGTTTCATCATCCCGCCAATCGAAGGTGTACTTCGGACGTACCGTACTCCTCTAAACGTACTGTTATTTTTCCTGACATACTCTAAAGGCAAGATACCACTCTTACGATATCTTCCGATAGATGTCATTCACTATCATAAGCCTTTTCGTTTCCTCCGTTTACTCAATTTGCTATGAGCCTTCACCATGGCGTTACATTCACGGAAGCATGCGTCCAGCGCATCAAGACGAGAATATAGATAGAAAAGATTTAGACGTGTAATACTCATTATTACTCCGAAAAGTTAGCTGCCAGTTCTAATACTGTAATTAAACGTTTAGAAATCTAAACACATAAAATTTCCAGATCCGGTGGGCAACAGACCATAGATCCGATCAAACGATAAAATCATAAAGCATCACAAATCATTTAGCACATAAAAGCAATTTAGACATCTTCCCTAAATGAGATAGTGGCCGTGTCTATTCAGGTGTACTTCCTAAAATATATTAGACACACTCCTCATGATCATTGCTTAGCATTCTAAGTTTAAGTCTAGAAATAAATCCTTATTCCTAGTTCGCTTAAACTAATGCTCTGATACCAACTGTGACATCCCTATTTTCACGGCCAGAAAAGACCGATTTTTGTTTATGGTTTATAAAAATCAGAGTACTTTTAATAAAAATGTTGCGGAATTTGTTCCCAGTAAAACATGATAAATACGTTATCAAAGCATTTCCGAAGAAATGTATTTTTATTCATTTTAAAACATTTGGGATGTCATCGTCAATATAGAAACATAAGCACAAACAAAACTTACATTCATTTACACTAGTGATCTACACCTCTTTAATCTCTCAGTGTAATGTAACTTCATATCGACACCTGTGATACAAATAAGCTTGAGTGGGTCAGGTTGGGAAACCTGGTGAGTACATAGGGTTTTCAACCCACAATAATATAATTATTAGGTTTAATCATCAAACAATCAACCCAATTACCCATCCCCATTATCTTATTTATTCTTAAAGATCTACCCTAAGAATCAGCTATTTCTCGTTCATTCATTCCTAAGGATCATCCTAAGGAACCGGCACAAAGTCCATCATCATCGGGGTTTAGGCACTAAGTCTGCATAGTCGCCAGGATTTATACAACAGACACTAAGTCTGCATAGTCGCCAGGGTTTTAGGCACTAAGTCTGCATAGTCGCCAGGGTTTATACAACAGGCACTAAGTCCACATAGTCGCCAGGGTTTTGGCACCAAGTCTGCATGATCGCCAGGGCTTACACAACAGGCACTAAGTCCGCATAGTCGCCAGGGTTTTGGCACCAAGTCTGCATGATCGCCAAGGTTTAGGCACCAAGTCTGCATGATCGCCAGGGTTTAGAGTACACCGGGTGAACACATCGTTCACAACACCTACAGGTTGCGAGCCTGCTAGTGTTCCACTGGACTGTCAAGAATAGTCCGTGGTTGTCATCCATACTCTGCTAGATGACGGGGCCATCATTTGGGAAAGGCTTCTCACATCGTCCACATCTCACACTCACCTCGTGGTCTATAACACCTCTCAACTCATCATCCAACTCATATTCCATCTACCCATATTTTACCCAACATATTATGTAGATATAAAACATGTACAATTTAAATTATATAAAACTTGTATAAAATCGTTCATCCAACATAGATAGCAAGTATACGGATAATATGCACACATAGCACGTAGTTTATATAAAATACTTCATATCTATGTGTAAGATGAAAGTAACTATGCACTCACTTGATAAGGTGGTGACTCGGTACTCGGACAACGCTTCGTTTACTTTAAAATAATTTCCTACGACGAAACCTAGTATTATTACCACTATATTTTAGTCTAATATTTACCGTGACTAATTATTAGTCTTATTATTATTATCATTATATAAGCGTTTAAACAATACTTTCCAACCACTATGTACAGACAGGGGCAGACATAAAACACCGGAGGGCAGGACCATTTTGGCATATAGCACTTTTGTATTCCAACAACCCTATGCGGCCCTTTAAACCAGATTCCCCGTACCGCGAGTAGTTAAAAATATATTATAACGACACTTATATAAGTCATAATAATAGCTCAAATATTTATTATAAGTTTATAATAACAATACTAATTTTAAATATAAGCTATATTAAAATAGGTAAGCATAACTTACTTACAAGGGGATTTTAGCTAGGAGTCGGGCTCTACAGGGGCAGAACTTCGTCGCTGAATCTTTCTAAGAAAGATTCGTGTAGCGCTTCAGCGCTCACCTTACTGTACTAAAACTACAGAAAGAGAAGTCGAATCACGAGGGACCGAAATGCTCGGGGGATAAGAAGAGAAAGACTCTTGAATCAAGAGAATGGTGCAAGAAATATGAGAGCCCAAGCCTCTTATTTATAGTAATTTACCCTCCATAATTACTTAATGACCTTATGGTTATATAAACGACTAAACACCCCTTCATAATACTATTTTAAATAGATTTAACGATATTTGTACTAAACTAATGTCGAAAGTACTCAACACTAGTCTTATAATAACCGCATCGTCGATACCTTTCTAATGATATATACATTTGTATATATATGTGTACGTATATATGATTTATACTTTATTTTAATATGTAATTATGCTATTATAATTTGTAACTCGTTCATACGAACTCCATTTTTGACGTTATTTATATCCACGCGTTGGTATTTACGAGTACTATAACTTTCATTTAGACGCCGTCAGCTAATTCTCATTCTATCTCAGATTTACAAAACTGTATCGAATTTATCGCGCTCGAAGAGTAGAGACCAAGTTTCGTCCATATCTTTAACATACGAGCTCTACTCTCGACATTCTTTATATCCACGCGTAGGTAAAAACAAGATCTAAAACATTCATTTAGACCCCGTCGGCTAATTCTCGACTGATCTTAAATTTAACAGTAGGAGGAGATTATACTGTTAAATGTCTGCGTAAAATTCATAACTTCTACATACGGACTCCGTTTTCGTCTGTCTTTTTACCGTTGAGTTCCTATTAATGAGATATTCAACTCTCATTTAGGTCGCGTAGGCCAAAAACCGATCGAACTAAAATTCGATTTCGGGTCGTGGACTGCTATGCCAAATCTTAGAAAATTCATAACTTCCTCATACGAAGTCAGATTTGGGCGTTCTTTTTTTGTATGTTCTCGGTTTAACGTATACTAAAAATTTTGTTTAGATCACTAAGGCTAAAAAGTCTTCTACCGTAAATTCACTATTTACGTCTCCCGGTGTCGTGTCGGTTTTGCCGTAAAACTTCGACGGGCCATAACTTCTTCGTTATAACTCGGATTTTGGCGTTCTTTATATGTACGAAACGCTTGTAACATCTACTACATCTTGGTTAAGACTAATCCTTCTAAATTATCTTCCATCAAAAACTCATTTTTGATGCTCATCGTTTCTAAATTGACTAGCCCGGATCTGCGGGCGTTACAATTATCTCCCCCTTAGGATGATTACGTCCCGGAATCATCAACGAAACAGGGCTGTATAATGACTCCGTACGTTATCTCTTTATCCTAGGTAATAATCGTAACTTTTATGTTCCTTCGAATGAGTATCTAATTCTTGGACTTCTCGATTGCAGGCGGTGCTCGATTTTGCACTTGCTCCCTATCTCACGTTAGACTCCAAATTATGACCTTCAAGTCACAATCTCGATCCTCACTGGATACGAACTTAAGATAAGTTTTTTTATTACTACAATGGAACGATGTGTCATATTCTAATGACCTATCGTCGTATGTTGCAACGTTTAGACTCAGGTCTCTTAGAGTCTTCCAGAACAGACTATACTTTCGTTCATGTTCTAATCTCATCTTAAAAGGTAGCATTTCTAGCTACAAACAACTTTTCGCGATACCTCTACATATCGCTTTTTATTTCAATCTTCCGTCTTAAGTCAGATGCTACATCGAACTTGATTCTCTGAACCACATAACATACTCAGCGTAGTCGGACTCAATTTGATATAACCACTACGGTCGGAATAACAATCATCATCTTAGTCATTACTGAAACGATGGTAACGACATACTTGAATAAAACGAAATCAATTACTAGCTCCTTGGTAACCTTGTGACTTTCCCTGATCCAAGCGTGAGTCATGTGCTTCCGGTAGTATAGGCCTCTACTACCATTCACACCTACTCATACTCGTCCCAAGTATTGTCTCGCAGTTTTCCAAGTTACTATCACAAAAACAATTTTAACACATACAAATGTGTCCAAATAATCATAAAATTTTCCCTCGACTCTACTAGGATTTCTTCCATGTGTATCTTCAATAATAAATTCTGCTTCAACTCGGTGGTGAAAATGCCACAGGGTAGGATAACTTTAGGAATTACGCCAATCGTTTCATCATCCTGCCAATCGGAAGGTGTACTTCGGACGTACCGTACTCCTCTAAACGTACTGTTATTTTTCCTGACATACTCTAAAGGCAAGATACCACTCTTACGATATCTTCCGATAGGTGTCGTTCACTATCATAAGCCTTTTCGTTTCCTCCGTTTACTCAATTTGCTACGAGCCTTCACCATGGCGTTACATTCATAGAAGCATGCGTCCAGCGCATCAAGACGAGAATATAGATAGAAAAGATTTAGACGTGTAATACTCATTATTACTCCGAAAAGTAAGATGCCAGTTCTAATACTGTAATTAAACGTTTAGAAATCTAAACACATAGAATTTCCAGATCCGGTCGGCAACAGACCATAGATCCGATCAAACGATAGCATCATAAAGCATCACAAATCATTTAGCACATAAAAGCAATTTAGACATCTTCCCTAAATGAGATAGTGGCCGTGTCTATTCAGGTGTACTTCCTAAAATATATTAGACACACTCCTCATGATCATCGCTTAGCATTCTAAGTTTAAGTATATAAATAAATCCTAATTCCTAGTTCGCTTAAACTAATGCTCTGATACCAAATGTGACATCTCCATTTTCACGGCCAGAAAAGACCGATTTTTGTTTATGCTTTATAAAAATCAGAGTACTTTTAATAAAAATGTTGCGGAATTTGTTTCCAGTAAAACATGATAAATACGTTATCAAAGCATTTCCGAAGAAATGTATTTTTATTCATTTTAAAACATTTGGGATGTCATCCTCGATACAAAAACATAAGCATAAACAAAACTTACATTCATTTACACTAGTGATCTACACCTCTTTAATCTCTCAGTGTAATGTAACTTCATATCAACACCTGTGATACAAATAAGCTTGAGTGGGTCAGGTTGGGAAACCTGGTGAGTACATAGGGTTTTCAACCCACAATAATATAATTATTAGGTTTAATCATCAAACAATCAACCCAATTACCCATCCCCATTATCTTATTTATTCTTAAGGATCTACCCTAAGAATCAGCTATTTCTCGTTCATTCATTCCTAAGGATCATCCTAAGGAACCGGCACAAAGTCCATCATCATCGGGGTTTAGGCACTAAGTCCGCATAGTCGCCAGGATTTATACAACAGACACTAAGTCTGCATAGTCGCCAGGGTTTTAGGCACTAAGTCTGCATAGTCGCCAGGGTTTATACAACAGGCACTAAGTCCACATAGTCGCCAGGGTTTTGGCACCAAGTCTGCATGATCGCCAGGGTTTATACAACAGGCACTAAGTCCGCATAGTCGCCAGGGTTTTGGCACCAAGTCTGCATGATCGCCAAGGTTTAGGCACTAAGTCCGCATAGTCGCCAGGGTTTTGGCACCAAGTCTGCATGATCGCCAAGGTTTAGGCACCAAGTCTGCATGATCGCCAGGGTTTAGAGTACACCGGGTGAACACATCGTTCACAACACCTACAGGTTGCGAGCCTGCTAGTGTTCCACTGGACTGTCAAGAATAGTCCGTGGTTGTCATCCATACTCTGCTAGATGACGGGGCCATCATTTGGGAAAGGCTTCTCACATCGTCCACATCTCACACTCACCTCGTGGTCTATAACACCTCTCAACTCATCATCCAACTCATATTCCATCTACCCATATTTTACCCAACATATTATGTAGATATAAAACATGTACAATTTAAATTATATAAAACTTGTATAAAATCGTTCATCCAACATAGATAGCAAGTATACGGATAATATGCACACATAGCACGTAGTTTATATAAAATACTTCATATCTATGTGTAAGATGAAAGTAACTATGCACTCACTTGATAAGGTGGTGACTCGGTACTCGGACAACGCTTCGTTTACTTTAAAATAATTTCCTACGACGAAACCTAGTATTATTACCACTATATTTTAGTCTAATATTTACCGTGACTAATTATTAGTCTTATTATTATTATCATTATATAAGCGTTTAAACAATACTTTCCAACCACTATGTACAGACAGGGGCAGACATAAAACACCGGAGGGCAGGACCATTTTGGCATATAGCACTTTTGTATTCCAACAACCCTATGCGGCCCTTTAAACCAGATTCCCCGTACCGCGAGTAGTTAAAAATATATTATAACGACACTTATATAAGTCATAATAATAGCTCAAATATTTATTATAAGTTTATAATAACAATACTAATTTTAAATATAAGCTATATTAAAATAGGTAAGCATAACTTACTTACAAGGGGATTTTAGCTAGGAGTCGGGCTCTACAGGGGCAGAACTTCATCGCTGAATCTTTCTAAGAAAGATTCGTGTAGCGCTTCAGCGCTCACCTTACTATACTAAAACTACAGAAAGAGAAGTCGAATCACGAGGGACCGAAATGCTCGGGGGATAAGAAGAGAAAGACTCTTGAATCAAGAGAATGGTGCAAGAAATATGAGAGCCCAAGCCTCTTATTTATAGTAATTTACCCTCCATAATTACTTAATGACCTTATGGTTATATAAACGACTAAACACCCCTTCATAATACTATTTTAAATAGATTTAACGATATTTGTACTAAACTAATGTCGAAAGTATTCAACACTAGTCTTATAATAACCGCATCGTCGATACCTTTCTAATGATATATACATTTGTATATATATGTGTACGTATATATGATTTATACTTTATTTTAATACGTAAATATGCTATTATAATTTGTAACTCGTTCATACGAACTCCATTTTTGACGTTATTTATATCCATGCGTTGGTATTTACGAGTACTACAACTTTCATTTAGACGTCGTCAGCTAATTCTCATTCTATCTCAGATTTACAAAACTGTATCGAATTTATCGCGCTCGAAGAGTAGGGACCAAGTTTCTTCCATATCTTTAACATACGAGCTCTACTCTCGACATTCTTTATATCCACGCGTAGGTAAAAACAAGATCTCAAACTTTCATTTAGACTCCGTCGGCTAATTCTCGACTGATCTTAAATTTAACAGTAGGAGGAGATTATACTGTTAAATATCCGCGTAAAATTCATAACTTCTACATACGGACTCCGTTTTCGTTTGTCTTTTTACCGTTGAGTTCCTATTAATGAGATATTCAACTCTCATTTAGGTCGCGTAGGCCAAAAACTGCTCGAACTAAAATTCGAGTTTCGGGTCGTGCACTGCTATGCCAAATCTTAGAAAATTCATAACTTCCTCATACGAAGTCAGATTTGGGCGTTCTTTTTTTGTATGTTCTCGGTTTAACGTATACTACAAATTTTGTTTAGATCACTAAGGCTAAAAAGTCTTCTACCGTAAATTCACTATTTACGTCTCCCGGTGTCGTGCCGGTTTTGCCGTAAAACTTCGACGAGCCATAACTTCTTCGTTATAACTCGGATTTTGGCGTTCTTTATATATACGGAACCCTTGTAACATATACTACAACTTGGTTAAGACTAATCCTTCTAAATTATCTTCCATCAAAAACTTATTTTTGATGCTCATCGTCTCTAAATTGACTAGCCCGGATCTGCGAGCGTTACAATCAAACCAATCTTAATTAAGCAATTAATTATTGAATTAGGCTGTGCTAGGGAACTTAAATTATAAATATAATTGTGTTTTGTTAATCAACCTTACATAGCTCCAATCCATAAAATAATTGATTATGTGTTAACTTAAGTGTGAACATACTTTGATTTACATGAATTAATTAAAGTTAGTAGATTTAAAACTAAATTGCTAATACTATCTTAATTGGTAACCAACAGTAATTGTCATAGCTAATTTATAACCCATTGAGGGAAAGTGGATTCGAACTAACAAAAGTGTTTTGTTTACTGATTGAATTTGTGTTAAAGAATTAAGTTTATCTAAACTAGCAAAATTAGATAAATCTCACTTCTTTGTTAGTAATTAGGTTAATTTAGTAGTAGATAGATTAATTAGTCAAAACCGTTCCCTGTGATCGACACCCGACTTACCCGACTATTCTATAATTTGACTAGGTACACTTCCTAGGTGCAATTTAGTTAGTTAAGTTAGTTAGGTTATAAATATAAAATTAGGTGTAGCTATTTGCACGCATCAAGTTTTTGGCGCCGTTGCCGGGGAACGGCTTATTTGATTGTTTATTTATTTGCTTTAGGTTGATCGATCCTTTTTGTGGTGTAAAACCTGTAAAAAGTTACGTTTTCAACTTAGTTTTTTTAGTACTGACTTCACGACGTGAGCTTTATTGGCTCACGATGTGAATCCAGTAATTTCCATTTTTCTTGTTTTTCTGTTTTAGTTCTGTTTTACGTTTTTATTTTTGTTTATTTTGCAGAAGTTCATGACCAAAGGCTCTAACACACCTTTGGTGCCACCACTTGAAGATCCAGAGTCAGCCCTCCACAAGAAGACAGATAAGAACGCGGGAGTGAGCGAAACACCAAAAAAGTCATCTTTCAAAGACCTCAATTCAATATTTGGAAGGAAGTTGGGAAAGAAAGTAGGAGAGTCGAGTACATCATCAAAGGACAAAAGCAAGATAGAAAGCTTTGAGCAAGATCCAAACCCAAAGGATACCGAATACGAATTTGCATTACATAGAAGTGAATCCGAAGACGAGTCTGATAACGAAATGGCGGATATTGCGGATATGTCCATGGGAGCTTACAAAAAGTGAATTAGAGATGATGTTGGTCCTGACCTAATACAACATGTAATTCCTGCAACTGCCCCATTCGAACTGAAATGACACATCCTCGCTGCACTGAGGGATGTACCATTTCTTGGAAAGGATCACGAGGATGATTACAAGCATTTAGATGAAGTAAATGACATAGCAGATTATTTCAATATCCCAAATGTTCCAAGAGAGACAGTCTTGCTAAGGATGCTGCCAGTCACTTTTAAAGGAGCTGCTAAAGATTGGCTAAAGGCACTACCACCCGGTGCAATCACTACTTGGGCCCAAATGCGTGAACAGTTTTTGGATCATTTTTGCCCACCTTCCAAGATAGCTAAACTCAAAAAGGCAATAGCAAATTTTGAGCAAAATCCGGGTAAGTCACTCTATGAGGCATGGGAGCGCTATAAGGGATTGTTGAGAAATTGTCCTCAAAATGACCTCAATATACAACAAGAAGTGTCAATCTTTTATGATGGTGTTAATGTCATGACAAGGCAACTCCTTGATTCCCAATGACCACTTACCAAGAAAAATTCGGGGGAAGTTAAGGAGTTAGTGGAAGAATTTGCAAAGCATTCTCGTGAGTATCACAATTCAAGAAGTGAGGGAGTAAAAGGAAGCGGGGGTGGAAATTCTACAGACATGGCTGCTGTGATGGCCATGCTTGATACAATGGACAGGAGGATGACAAAAATGGACCAAACAATACATGCTATAAGAGTTGGATGTGAAAGGTGTAATGGTCCACACTTGACCAAGGATTGCAGCTTAGATAATAATGGGTATAAAAAGGCTCAAGTTTGTTATTCGAGTGGGGATAAGTATGATGAAGATTGGGGAAAATCAAAGAAGGAGTGGCTGCCATATGATGAATTCAAGAAGCAAAAGGAAGAGAAATCTAAGCAGACAGGCCGATGCTTCTACCAAAAAGAGCAACCACCAGCCGAGAAGAAAGTAGATTTGGAAAACATTTTGACCCGATTTATGGAAGCTTACGAGAAAAGGCATGATGATACCGATGCAGTGCTGAAGGAACACATGAAAATGATGAAAGAACAGCAAACAATGATGATTGACCAACAAGCTTCATTAAGAAATCATCAAGCATCGATCCATAATCTCGAAGTCCAAATTGGTCAACTAACTACTTTGGTGAGCAACAAATTATCCTCACTATTTCCCAAAAAGAATGCTCAATCCCATGTTGTGATGATTGAAACTGAAGAAGAGGCCATCTCTGAGTTCCTAGATGCATTAGAAGTGGAGCCAAGGCAGCCCAAACCAGAACCGAAGAAGTTAAAGATTGAAAATCAAAGTTCTGCTGAAAACCAGATTCACGATGTGAGCCGATATGCTCACGACGTGGGATCAGTCTGAACAGAAAACTTCAGAAAATGTTCTGGCTTATCGTCCGCCTTTACCATTTCTGTCTCGAGCTAATCTTAGTCCACTGGAAAGGGAGCATTTGGAATTCATAAAGCACGTAAAGGGTATTCCTATAAATACTCCTTTTGTTGAGACGTTAGCTAAAATTCCCGTCTATGCAAAGTTCCTACAAGATTTAATGGATACTATTCAATAGTTGAAGAAAAATTCCAAGGTGGTTTTAAGTGAGCAAAGTTCAAGGGTAGTATTGGGAGAGTTACCAAAGAAGATGGGAGATCCTGGACGCCTCACTCTTCCATGTGAGTTTGGGAACAATCTGAAGACTTATGCTTTAGCCGATTCTGGGGCTAGCATAAATTTGATGCCTTTCTCATTTTATAAAAAGCTTAATATTCAAAAGATGAAGGCTACCAAAATGACAATTCACATGGCAAACCGTTCAGTGACACAACCAAGGGGAATTATAGAAGACATATTAGTAAAAATTGGGAAATTCGTTTTCCCAATTGATTTTGTGATTATGGATATGAAAGAAGATCCCAATGTCCCCATTATTCTTGGTCGCCCATTACTTAATACTGCTGGTACCTTGGTTGATATTCACGAGTCCAAGCTCACTTTGAGGATAAGAGATGAAAAGGAAACTTTTGGAATAGAAGATGGTTTCCAAGGGAGTGATGTTCAAGGAGAGGTTTTCAATATAGATGAAGAGAATGAACTTGAAGAATTAGAGAAGCTCATGGAGGAAGAAATCAAAACAATTCAACAAGTTAAACGAACAAAACCGAGAGCATCCGTCCCGTTTTTAGTTGAAGTCATTGCCTACACAAATCCAACTTCTTGGGTAAGTAAGGAAAGCGATGAAATATCGAGTGATTATGAAGACGAGGTAACTTCCAAGGAGACAAGTCCAATGGTAAAGGAAGAAAAGATTCCTATGGAGCTGAAGAATGAAGAAAAATCGGAGACTAAAGGGATCAAAAGGAAGCTTGATGAAGACGAGAAAAGAGCTAAAAAGGAGAACTCAAAGAAGGCGTACATTCGACGTGTCCAAGCTTACAAGAGGTGATGGAAAGATTAGAAGATTCAGGTGGTGATGGACTCCTCTGACAGCTCAACGTAGGGAGGCATGGAGTCCAGCTCACGACCCCATAAAAAAGAAGCGCTTTTCGGGAGGCAACCCGAGTTTTGTTTGAATTTTCTTTCTTTTCATTTTAGTTTTAAATTTTAGGAAAATCAATCGTATCATCTAAATCCTTTTGCGCATGATATAATACTAAGTGTGGGGTCCCTCAAATTAAGTGGTAATAAATTAAGAATCATAATTAATAAAAAAAAATAGGATTTATTAAGAAATTATATGCCCAGACAGACTTCATGACGTGAGTCCTTTCGGATTCACGACGTGAGTCTAGGAGGATTTACGGATTGCTTATTTGTTAGCCCAATACATGTCCTAGCCCCCTTATTAATTAATTGAATGGTCCAACCGCACAGCCCAAGACTTCTCACGACGTGAATCTTTCGAATTCACATCATGAATTTTGAAAAGAACACAGGACCACAGATAAGGGACAAGAAACATTTAACTTATCCCACTTTCATTATTCCTCACGAAGTGAAGGTGTTCTTTGGTCCCCCCTCCTACTCGATTTCTGCTGAATCTTCTTCTTTTTTACTTTTGTGCTCACGTAATCTTCCATTTAGGTAAACTAATCTAACTCTCGGTATTTACTTTTTACTTATTTGGTTGATTTAGGGGTTAGGGTTTATAGTTCATTTGAATGTTAAAATCGATGGTTTAAATATGTGAAATCCTTACTACATGTTGGATGAATGGCCTTAGAATCAAGTTAGCATAAAACCCCAACTATTATTTTGGCCCGATTCAAACACTGCCATGGCCGATTATGACTTCACTGTCGAACTCACGACGTGAATCTTAAGGATTCATGACGTGAATCCTGGGTACCATCAGACCGTCATCTATTTAATTCTAATATGTTCGATTTTTCTTGTTTCGTTTTTGTTGTTTCTTGTTTTGCAGAAATGGCTCCTAGACGCGAGGTTCCAACAGGGGTGGCTAGTTTGCACCCGTTTTATGTTTTTCCAACAACCTTATCGCGCGATGTTTTCACTCGTTGCAACAACCGGTTAGGATGGTTGTAAAACCGGGAAATTGTTGTTGCACCCACAATTAGTTGGCAAAGGTTGAGGGAGGTTGGATTGGTTGATCGGTGAAACCCACTTCTTACAAAGTTATTTTTGAGGAACGGATTTTCTTTTACATGCAAGGGGTGGCATAATTTTTTTGCTATCCAGGAAAGGGTGTAAAAGGAGTTATGTGTGGAGTTCTTTTCGACTGTGGTATTCCATGAGAATGTCCAAGACCCGACCTACCAACAAGCCTTGGTTTTCCGTCTACGTGGAGAATATCGAGAATGTAGTTTGGTCGAGTTTTCTTGGAGGATGGGGTTGTATGAGACCCATGAGTCCATGACTCATGAGTTTGTTATGTTTTTTAGGGAGGCTGCCCATGGATATGAGAATGGGGCATCGGGGATCGAGTTCTGGAGTAACATTGCATACAGGGTGTTCAATTCTGGGGTGTCGCCGGAAAGCAGCATCAAATCCCCTATTCACCGCCTTATCCACCGACTCATCACATTTTCTATCAACCACAAACACCAGGGGGACAAGGTTACCAAGCAGAACTTGTTCTTTTTATGGTCCATTTTACAACCGGGGGTGTGTTGCAACATCCCATACTTTTCGGCCCGCTACTTGGCGGATTATGCCGTGAGTTCCCGCCCTGGGAGCCCTAGTTGTGGTGGCCATTTTATTACCCGTTTGGCCCGGTCCTATAGTGTTATAGTTCCCGACATCACGAGATCCTTGACTTGTATCGAAGGAAATGAATTTACTTTGGGATATTTGGAGACTATGAGGGTGGTAAAGAATTATGGATCACATTGGGGGATTATGAATTCTGATGATGATGGTAATGAGCAACCGAGCGACCAACCCGAGCAACAACCGCAACCGAGGCCAAGAGGAAGAAGAAATGTGAGACGAAGAGGCGAGAGAGAATAACTGGTGCAACAAAATGCACCCATGGGAGGACCCATCTTTGGGGGAGACATGTCGGGTTACTTTGATCAGTTGTCGTTAAGTGTGAATTAGATTGGTGGGACGGTAGAGAATTTGGTGCAACAGTTGCATGCTGAGCAACCTCCTCATTTGGGGTATGATTACCCAATTTTCCCTAGGTGGAGTGAGTATCAAAGTCAAGGAGGAGATGGAGTGGGAACGAGTGGAGATCAAAGAGATGAAGATGACGATTGATCGCTTTATTTTGTTTAGTTTTTAGTTTTTAGTTGATTTGGTTTTTCTTTTGTTTTTGAATTTCATTTGGTTTGCAAGACTCTTTAAGCTATTATGTTACTTTTCTATTTCTTTTGGTTGTTAATTTCCAGATTTGCTAAAGGAGTCATGGGAAGGAAAGTCGAGATGAGAGCGTTTATGTCTAACCAAGCGTCATTTAGAGTTTAGAGTCGAAACCCATAATTTTAAATAAGTGTGGGGTGAGTCAAGAGAGAGGATAGAGTTAGAGAAGAGTCATAAAATGTTGCATTAGAAGGGTCTTATTCTATTATGACATTTGGTTGAAGACAATAGATGAAGGCATGATCACTTTCTGACTACCCAGTTCTCACGTCGTGAATACTTATTATTCACATCGTGAGTCCAGTATTAATGGTTTTTCAGAACATGCTTTTTAGCGACATCACGTAGTGGCATACACCTTCACGTCGTGAATCCATATGTTTCACAAAAATGAAGCCCATTGATGCATTTTACTTCATGGTTCACCACTTTTCTTCTTGGGATTATTATGAAGATTATTTTGGCTCGTTTTCTCTAACATTCAATGTGGCGTATGCTTTCCCACATTTGTCTTTACGCTTTGGAGATTTGCACCACATTTAATTTGTTGAAGATTGAAGTTTCGATTCTATGTTTGTTGACACATCCACATAATTCGCGAGTTCAAGATCTAAGTTCCTATTTAGAAGAAGTCCATATTCGAGATGCACATTTCATCCGCACGATTGGAATTCGATCTCGCCACTACTATCCCAGGGGAGTCTGTTCCTTTTTCTCACTTTTATTGCTTTAATTTATTTTATGCATACAATGAGGGCATTGTATGTCATAAGTGTGGGGTAGGGGGTCGAAAAAGTAAAGTAAAAAGTAAATTGCTAGAAAATTTAGACAATTTAAAAGTAATAAATTTTAAAAGGTTTGAAATAATAATCTAATAATTAATCTAGTAATAATAATTTGAACTTTAGTTACTAGTGTTGCATGGGGTGATCCGATGAGAGCTCAAATGTTTAGTTGAGCCAATATACGTTATGGTGCATTTGTGGCCTCCTTTATTCTAGTGAAATCATGGGACAAAAACACAACCTTGCTTAGTTTGAGGGATGCAATATGTTTAGCAGCATGTACTTGAAATGTATCTAGGAAAGCTTATGTAGTCATTGAGCATAGGCTAATACCTTAACCAATAAGGGTTGAAGTTAAGCGCCCCTGCTTAAGCATGTAGGTTTTTGAGTGAAAAAAAAGTGAGTACATGTAAAAAAAAAGAGAGAGAGAAATTACCGAAAAGTTGAAGAATTTTTGGAGCAATCAAAGTATAAAGTTTGAAGATCAAAGATCAAAAATTCTGAAAAATCAAAAGTTGAAGATACCAAAAATCACACAAAAAGGTGGTGAATTCAAAGAAATTGAAGATCAAATATCAAAGAAAGTGAAGAATTCAAGAGCTCCATATTGTGGTATCTTAAAGTTGTAATTCTCTAGATTATGTATGCTTGGGTAGCTTTACAAAAATACCTTGAGGTTAGAAAGTTTTCTGCGGATGGATTCGTAGGGATGCATAAAATAATCATTGTTCAAAAGAAGTGGGCGAGTGTTTATGAGGATTTTGAGTATTTAGAATTAAGAGGGTCCATAGGAAAACTTTAGACACAAATGCATGCGTTGAGGTCTTGGCATAATGGTTGAGCTTGAGTTGGATTGTTCTATGTGATGTTGGTGATGAAGGTTTGAGTTTAAAAATAATTAGATTTGCTTGAGGGCAAGCAAAGTATAAGTGTGGGGTATTTTGATATGGCCATATTTATACATGATTTTAGGCAATATTTACTTATATTTTTATTAATATTTTGGTTATTTGCATTGAATAATGGTACTTATAAGCTTGAATTGTTCTTTGCAGCCAAATAGAAGCATTTTTGGAGAAAATGACTAAAAATGACAAAACATGGAACTTTGGAGGCTTGGAGAATAAAAGAAGAAAGAAGCTTACGTAATCTGCTAACTTCACGTCGTGAGGCTTATAAATTCACGACGTGAACACGAATCTTCTAGAAGATAAACATCACGAAGAAGAGTCCTTAGCCAACACGGAAATCTACTATTCACGTCGTGAGACATATCTATTCACAACGTGAGTGCGGAAAAATCAGAAACTATATATACTCTTGCTCATTATGACTTGGGGGACTTTTGGCTGATTGAAAGAGTTCCTGGAGACGAATTGCAGAAGAAGAAGTGGTCTGGAATTGGTTTTCAACACCAAAGGAGAAGAAGAGTTCATATTAGCTTAATAATTTGGTACACTTTAATTATGTGTTTGAGTATGAGTTATTTATGTTTGTTTGCTAGTATGTCCAGCTAAATCTAGCTGCTTCTGTTAGCTAGATGAAGCTGGAACTCATGGTATTAATACTTTAGATTTGACTTTACTTGTTGGTTATGACTTGTGTTTGATTGATTGAACCTAGCATGTTTGATTTGATATTTGATTGCTTTAAATTCTTGTTCTGTGTAGTTAGTGAATATGAATCTGCACGAATTTGAATACCTAATAATTCAGTGAACACTAGGTTATTAGATCAAACCAATCTTAGTTAAGCAATTAATTATTGAATTAGGCTGTGCTAGAGAACTTAAATTATGAATATAATTGTGTTTTGTTAATCAATCTTACATAGCTCCAATCCATTAAATAATTGATTCCGTGTTAACTTAAGTGTGAACATACTTTGATTTACATGAATTAATTAAAGTTAGTAGATTTAGAACTAAATTGCTAATACTATCTTAATTGGTAACCAACAGTAATTGTCATAGCTAATTTATAACCCATTGAGGGAAAGTGGATTCGACCTAATAGAAGTGTTTTGTTTACTGATTGAATTTGTGTTAAAGAATTAAGTTTATCTAAACTTGCAAAATTAGATAAATCCCATTTCTTTGTTAGTAATTAGGTTAATTTAGTAGTAGATAGATTAATTAGTCAAAACCGTTCCCTGTGATCGACACCCGACTTACCCGACTATTCTATAATTTAACTAGGTACACTGCCTAGGTGCAATTTAGTTAGTTAAGTTAGTTAGGTTATAAATATAAAATTAGGTGTAGCTATTTGCACGCATCAAAACAACCAGAGATAGGAATACATCAGAATCAAATGGAGGAAAATTTGGGGTCAGACCATATATGTTTTGAGAAACATGAGGATTTGGCATTGAAGATGGTCTTGATTGAGATTCGGAGTCTAGAGTTGTTTCTATAGGTCTGAACAAACTTTCAAAATCAACTTAGTAATGACTTAAGGATTCGGAGACCCAAGAGGTAGAGCATCAGACTCTAGGATGTGAGTTGTAACATGAATTGGCTCTGAGTTCCAATTACATGGGTATGACGATTAAGAACCCGATAAGTTTTTGATTTACCAGAGTATCCCAAACAGATATCTTCATTAGACTTTGGTTGAAACTTGGTGAGTTGATCACGATTATTCTTGATGAAGCATCTGTATCGAAAGATGTGTAGGAATGAGATACTAGGCTTCCGACCATTAATTACTTCATAATGTGTCATGTTGATTCGTCGGTTGATTATGCTCCGATTTTAAGAAAAGCAAGTCATGGATCCCAAAGATAAAGAGGTAGATTTGCAAAGTTCAACATCGATCGAGCAACTCCAATGATAGTTCATTTTCTTCTTTCAATGACACCATTTTGTTGTAGAATATAGGGAGAATAAAAGTTGTCTTCAATTCCTTTGTCAATTAGGAACTTCTCAATAGTGACATTAGTGAATTCGTATCCCTTGTCACTACGAACTCTACGGATGGGTAGCTTTGCCAGAACTTCAATCCCTTTGATAAAAATGATGACCTCGAAAGCTATTTTCGACTTCAATCTCAAAAAGAAAACCCAAGTGAATCTTATGTAGTCATAAACAATCACAAGTATGTACTTCTTGTGATGCAAACTTTTAAAAACAGACGTACGACACAGATCGATATGAATAAGTTCAAGTGGCTCAGATATAGATTTTTCGATCAGAATAGGATGACCTTTCTTGGACTGCTTCCCACATTCACACGCAGCACAGAGATGATCATTATCAAACTTGAGGAGTGGCAAAGCTCAGACCATGTCTCCAGAAATCAGATCAATCATTTATCGAAAATTTAGATAAGCAAGTATCCAATGACATAGCCAATTGACATCAGGGAAACTTTTGTCAAAAATCATGTATGAGGCTTTCTAACAATCATATTGATACCCATAGGATACACATTTTTATTCCGATCAGATTTGATGAGACATTCTTTCTGATCTTCTTTCATCACGTAGCTATGCTTCTTACAAAACTCAACCCTTTAATTTGTGTCATTGAGTTGTGATACACTTCTCAAACTGTACTTGAGATCAGCCATATAAGCCACATTAGAGACAGTGAAGGTTTCGTTGGTTAGGATGACATAACCTCGAATCTGAGAATTTGTGTTGTTTCAATAGGTAACATAACCAGCTTTTGGAGTTAACTTGAGATCTCAAAAAAAGTATTTCTGACCATTCATGTACATGGAACAAGCACTATCAATATACCATATTCTAGGCTTTTTAGAATAACTAATATATTACTCGATTTGAGTTAGATAAGGTTCATAAATAGATAAAATCAAAATTATTTTCAGTAATCACAGATTTTACCTGTTGGATGATGCTTCTGCTGGTGGGTCATTCTTTTTCATGTAGCAGTACTTTGTCTCAACATCCTCATCTTCATCTTCGAAACCAGATGACCAGTACCCTTCATCACATTCAACAGTTCATCTAGCCATAAGACAAAATTTTCTCCCAGAGTTCCCATCTTTATCATCACTATATGACCAATACCCATCTACATTTTGAGATATTATAGTGACAAATGTTTTTTCACTCCCTGCTAGCTCTTTTACACGACGAGCATAATAAAAAAAGTCCTTCACATTTGGTTTTTGAGGAATGTCATCCAAACAGTCTTTTACATAGTTGTTCCCGAGAACACACCTGTGACAAATGATCCTCAATTTGACTGAGGTCTGAATTTCTTGAGGTTCTGAGGTTTGCTTGAAAAGTTTTGGTCGATAATATGGTGGGTTTTCAATAGGTTTAGGATAAGGTTGAGGAATGTTTTGGTGTGGAGCTTGAAATCTGTTTAGAGGAGGTTTTTTTTTATTGTTTTTTCCATTATCTCATGTACTTCATAGATAACAGAGCGAACTCTTGTTGGAAACGAAGTTCGGCATTTGTAGCTTCTAGATCAAAGTTTTCTTCATATGGGAAATTCGGAATTGGTGGAACATGTTAAACAGGTGGAATAGGTGGGACAGATCTGAATGGATCCAAACAACTGGGTTCGAAAGAAGTGGATTAACTGAACTGATGAGATCAAGAGGCCCTCTTGAGAGTTCTCTTAAGGTTTGAGCAACATTGGACTCATGAAGTTGTAGTTCGTCGAACAACTGATAGAGCTTCAATTGAAAGATCTAGTATGCTCAAGAGTTATATTAAAGTGATATTGCAAAATAACATATGATACTAATGGGTCACACTAACAACAACTTGATACAATTGATTATTTATTAGAAATTGATTTTAATAAATATTCAATAAACTCTTACAATTAAATTGGAAATTATTTATTTCATGGAAATAATAATTTTCATTAGCAAGTAACATAATATATCACATGGTATGATTTATGAAGTCATGTACAACATTTTGGACTAGTTGACACCCGTTTTTCTTTTACTCAAAAGACAAAGTTTATATTTTATAAACCTTGAGTTTATAAAATTTAAACTAACTTTCCTCTTCTTTTATATAATTTTCGAGATTGCATAAAAAGAAGAAAAAGTATGGTTTTTGACTTGTTTAATCATGCTTTAAAGGCATGGGAAACACAGTTATGACATAGAGACAGGTTTGTCTAAAGTTGAAGGAACTAATGGTTAATAACTTCACTTTTAGGCACTATAAATATGAGGCTTCCACTCTTGAAGTTCTTGCCTCATTCTTTCTTCTAATGGCCGAGAGCTCCATTGGGAGACTCTCCATTTCTTCTTTGCTTTGAATTATTGAAGATTACTTGCATATATTTTCCTCTCTTGAAGTTCATATTGGTTATGAACTTCAAGCTTAAGAGTTTAAGAGTTTTTGGACTAGCATCTACATCAAGTTTAGTCATTGTTGGTGTCTCAAAGGTTCCACATTCTTCATCAACTTCCAAGCCTCCCAAGAGGACCCAAAGAACTACAAAGGTTGTTATTTCTTCACCTCTTCTTTGGTTGGTGTTTTAATATTTCTATAACTTGCAAGAAGATCCTTGGTGGGTATAAAATGTTTATGTTATTTCAAAATTAACGTCTTCCGTTGCCATACTTTTTCTAGTTTATGCAACTATTTTTTGAACTAAAACCCAACATCAATTTCTTTAGAGATCCATTACTGTGAATAAAAGACTTGACATTGCCGCATCTATTTTCGAGACTGTTGATGAACTTAAGATTGTACTCAAGAGGAGTTCGGAAAACACCATGTGCATTCATGTTGTTGACCACTATTCTATACTGAATTGATCCAGAGGCAATAGATTCACCAGGAGTAGTGGTGAATGTATCAAAGTCATTCACCACAAGCATCAGATGCTTGTCATTCATGTTTTTTGAACCTTCAAACAGTTCGTGAAGTGTGTCACATATCTCCTTTGAAGATTTGCACAACAAGATGTGCTCAAAGAGAGGTGGTGGAACACCAAACACCATTTCGAAAAACGCTATTCAATCAGCATGGAGTTTCTCGATGTTATTGGCTGTTAGAGGTGCAGGTTTCAGCATGTCATAACCTATGAGAGTAGCAACAACATCTCTAACCATTTGCCTAACCAAGAAATGAGGACCTGCATTCATAGATCTCCATATTTATTCACCTTTTTCTTTTCCAACCAAAAAATCTCTCCATTCTAACTTTCCAATGGTCATACTCTTCTACAAATAGCAATGAAGCTCTTGAAGGGCAACCCACTCTATGTGCTATTTACATTGAATACATTTTTTGTGATTGATTATAAGCAACCATTGTTGTTTGAATATTAGAGTAGAAGTGGTATATAGAAGAACTTTTATCCTTAACACATACATTATTGAGAAAACCAAGGTGATTTCAACCAACTATAATATGATCTTATGGATTGAAAGGATAACCACTTAGGCGCTAATACAAAATATGAGAACAAGGATTACACGGAAGATGATAATTCAACAAAGTGCTCAAGATGAATAAAATAAAGTCTGAACAAATGAATAAGAACAAGAAGAATGTTAGAGAAATGATTGACTGAATAATTCTTGATTGATAAGAGTGCAGTTCCAACTGTTACATTTGTTTAAGGTTGACCCTCCTTATATAGCATAAGGAGGAACAAAAGACAAATACAAAAGGCGCATGGACTGGAGATCAACAGCCTGAGACAGTCTTTGATATTGATCTTGTCGGTTGTACTATAAAAAGAGACAACAAACATACAAACAAAAGAGTACTTGTCCACAACACATGTCATTCTATTACATCGGAAACAAAACAACTTCGAACACAATACCAATCTCGGAAAACTTCCGTTCATCATCTCATCGGAAATTGCAACTACCTCGGATTGGACTTTTAGATTGCCAAGACATCACTTATTTTGAACTAACACGCCTCTCTCTTCCTTCTTCTTTTTTCATGACCGAAACCTAGGCACAAGCTAGGGTTTTGGTTTGTTTCTTCTCAAGAAGCCATCACTTAAAAAAGGAGGCTTGTTTGTGTTCATCGTGTGGTGGATTAGATGCTACATGGCAAAGAGATTGTTACATTGGTTTGCACGTGTGATAGAAAATTTATTGTCTAAGCTCTATACAATCATTCAAGAAAAATAATCTTCTTCTCTTTTATTCCTGCTTGCTTTGTAAATTTCAATGTCATTTTATTCTCTTTCATTCTTCGCGTTGCAAGTTTCAATATACACGGTTCCATGGTAAATCATGACGTTTGTTTGTTTATGCTTATGTTGTCATCAAATCATTTGAAGAACTATCATGAACTAGTAATAATTACCATAGCATATTTAATATAAAATCGACTAATTTATTATTGGCTAAGTCTTATAATATAGTTAGCATGGAGATTACACTTAAATTACAAAAACCATATGTCATCTAACATCAATGTAAAATTATCTCTTACTCTATAATTAGTAACATAAGAGTTTATAATAATGAAAAGTTTAAACAGAATGCTATATTATATTATTAATTATATATAAAAATAAGCTTACCTCATAGATTGACTAACAAATTAGTTGTTTTAATCTAAATTTATAATAAGATTGTCAATTAATTAAAAAAATTGACTTTTATTATTTTAATTATTCGGAATAAAAGAGAGATTGTTATATAATATAAGATAGTTGACTTAAATTTTTATTTACTTGTTATTTCATATAATGATTTTCAATCAACTAGTATTTTAGCATTTAATATGTAGATTGTAAGTCAACAACTAGTATTTTCAATCAACTAGCATTATTCGGATAATGATGTGATTTTTTTGGATGAATTGGAATCCAATTCAAGCTAACTCCTTTGTGTGGAGGCTCCTACAAAACAAACAGAGTTTCTGTTGTTGTTAACCTAGTTGTACGTGGGGTTAGTCTCTCTTTGTCTTCCTACTCCTTCTGACAAAGATATTGATCATTTCTTATTTAGCTGTCATTTCTCGGCTACCATTTGGAGATGGTTTTCTTCGTGGATAAACCTGCTTCCATCCCCTCATTTATGCTTATCTGATCTGGTGTCATGTTTAACTTCTCTTGAATTGGAGAAAAAAAGATGATATATGGTCTAGTATACTCGTTGTTCTGGTTGATTTGTAAAGCAATGAACTCTCTTATTTTCAAGAAGAAACTTTTCTCTTCGATAAAAACAAAAGAGGATATAGAGCTCTTATCGTTTAATAGGTTCAAACATACGATTAGATTTATGTGTCTTAATTGGAATTTGTTATGATGTTCTTCTATTATAGCTTGTAACTTGTAACTTGTAGCTTGTTTTTGTTTCTACTACCTTGCTAGTTTTAATAAATTACGTCGTTCTAAAAGAAGTTAAAAATAAAAAAAAAACAAATAAGTATTTAGCAAAGTATGCCGTTATCGTGAGGAATTGTTGTGATCCGTATACAATCAATAAAAAAATGAGAAATGCGTCAATAATGAAATGGTTGGAATAAAAGTTTGGTAAATATAAAACGAAGAGACTGTTAATTAATATAAGAACAGTTGACTTTAATTTTTATTTAGCTATTATTATGAATAATGATTTCAGTCTATAAGTATTTTAGCATTTAATATGTAACTTGCAAGTCAACAAATACGTATTTAGCAAAGTATGTCGTTATTGCGAGGAATTGTTATGATTCCTAAACAATTAAAGGAAAATGAGAAATGGGTCAACAATGAAATGGTTGGAAATTTGGAATAAGAATTTTGTAAATATTAAACAAAGTGGAGAATTTATACTAAAAATAAAATAAAAAGTTATTAAAATGACTTAAACCAAGATTATCAAGATCGGGATCTTACCCATGATCGTTTTATATTTTGTAAAACCGTGAACGTAAGATCGGATCAAGATCGGAAGATCCTACTAAAATGAACTCATATTCAAATTTGTTCGTAACATCTTGGTGTGCAATATACTTTATAACTTGACGAGTGAACTTTATTTTTTTAAACATGAACTATAATTTTAGTTGTTATAAATCGTAATAATTAAATAGAAAACATCTTAATTACAAAAAGAAACACGGTCACTATGATCTACAAATAAAGGCTTAAGATCACAAAGAGAATATCATAAGTGTAACATGCGTAATTAAAGATGAATTGATGAAGTGATGATGCTTTAAGGCTTCTTGTAACCTGTGATGTTCGATTTCAAGTTAAATAGACTAATTTTTTAGGCTTGACTATAAAATAAAACCAAATAGGTGGGATCGGATCGTGTTAAAATCTTATGATTTGAGTTAGGATCCTAAGATCCCAATATAGATCTTGTTTTATATAGACTCTATTGAATTGCATTAGTTAATTAATTAAAAGTTATATTTTATATTTTATATTTTATATTTTATATATTAGAAAATTACAAAAATGGTCCTGTGGTATGCATTTTTTTTGGGTTTTAGTTTAAACCCCGACTTTTTTGGCTTCATGGTCCTTTTGAGCTAGTTTTATTGTGTTTTTGGTCCCTCTAAATAGTAAAATGACTGTAATACCCTTGAGGTATTTATTTTTCATTTTTCTTTCATTTCTTTTTATATCTAATACTAATTTATTTATTTTAATAATTAAAAAAATAAAAAGGACCCAACTTCTCTCTTTCTCTCTCTCTCTAACCTCCAGTACCTCCACCTACCACTGCTAACAGTTTAAGAACCACCACCAGTCGACTCTCGGCTGCACACCCTCATAGAAAAAAAAGCACACCCCCTCTTTCTCTTGCAATATATCGATTTCTTTTCTTTCTTATTTCTTTATGATCGCAGATCGCTCTCTCTCTCTCTCTCTCTCTCTCTCTCGTCAGTAATGAAGAGTAAAAAAAAACCATACCCTCATCTTCTTCAAAAGAAGACGATCAATAGTGGCTTTCTTACTGGATCTTATACTCCTTCCTTACTCTCGTAGAGATGCTTTTGCATCTGTCCTTGAATGGTGACTACTGGAATAAAACACAACCATTTTATTTCAAGATTTGATCATCTTGATTTCCAGAAACTAATGGTTAGCAAATACCGATATGGTATGATGTGAAATTGATAGCGGTGGCATGGCTGGTGTTACCACAGTTCAGAGGAGTTGCTTTCATCTATAGTAAATTTGTGAATGAGAAGGTGATTAAGAGATACTGCTCTAGGATTGGAGGAGGAGAGCACAAATCATCGTCGTCGTCCCCAAAAAGAAAGATGAACAAGCTTGCTGATCTTATGACCACTAAGAAATCCAGTTGATTGGGTTAGGTTGTCAGTATATTATTGTTAACAATTGACTGTGTTTACGATGCATTCGTTTTTTGTTTTTCTATTTAAGGTTTAATTTTAAGTTAAAGTGGTTGTGATTGGGTATGATTACCACACCTGTATTAAAGAATGAAAATGAAGAACTGGTTTCTGATTTCTTTAGATGATGTGTGTAATTTCACTATTTTGATACTGAAAGAGTCTTGATTGACTGATGATATTCCATTTGGATTAAAATTGGAATTTGAGGAATGTTGTTTGCAAGATGAATTTAGGTCTGGTATAAGAGAGAGAGAGAGATATATATATATATATATATATATATATATATATATATAGTATTTTCTTTTTCCTTTAAGTTAAAATGAAAAAAACATAAAAAGGATATCAGAAAGGGTATTTTAGTCTTTTCAGTTTTCCAAGGGACCAAAATCACAAGCAAACATAGTCAAAAGGACCACGGAGCCAAAAAAGTCGGAATTTGGACTAAAACCCCAAAAAAACACATACCACAGGGACCATTTTTGCAATTTTGTCTTTATATATTAAATAAAAGTATTAAATAATCAAATATAAAGCAAAATACATTTTAGGTCTTTTACCAATTTATGGTTTTTACTATTCAATATTCACAACTTATATCCCTCTCGAATTCACAATTCATACTTATTTTTCGTTTTCAATTTCATCTCTTAATCATAAAAAGTTTACATCTTTATTTTTGGAATTTTGATCTTTAAGTTTAAACATTTGTAATTTATGTTTGGAAAATTACAACATTAAATATTTTTAGAAAATATTTGGTTTTCACGGTTTCTAAACCGAATTCGAATTATATACTCGGCTTGGTTTAGAGGGATATAAATTCGATCTGGTTCATTTTCAAATTGGACTAAAAAAATTTCAAACGAAAGAACCCATTATAAACTGAACCAATAGATTCTACCCCTACATGTAATCATTTTAATGAAAAATATAGTATTTGACTTCATATTATTTAAACTTTAGATAATATAGTTTCATAAAAATTAATTAAACTTATAAAAATAAATATTTGTAAATAACAAATGGAATACATACTGAACTCAACGACATTAGTTTCATATCAAAAATTAAAAATATGAAAATCATATGAAATCCTAATCTCCAAAATTCAACACTATGGCTTCAAAATCTACCAAGTATCCTTAAGGAGATTGATTCTTCAATTTGAACCTATTTTCATATTTACATGTTCAAGATCTCTAAAATGGCGATCTGACTTTCAACGACACAATTTCTACCAACATTGGTCAGTCTCCCATCTCCGACTCTGGTAACCACCGGAAAATCTCACCGGAGAAGAACCCCCCGCCCGCCTCTGAACCAGAGTCCGATCGTAATCCGCTCGTTTCACCGGATCTGCAAGTGTAGCATAAGCTGAGTGCACTTTCATGAACTCATCTGCCGACGAGTCACTACTCCCGACATCCGGATGCAAAACTCTCGCTAATCTCCTGTACGCCGCTTTCACCTCCCGTGTATCAGCTCCGATTCGAACTCCGAGCACCTCGTACAGTGAAGAAGGAGTATTATTACAGAACGATCTAATTGTCTCTGTTTTCTCAGCAGTGGCGTAAGAAGCTGAAATCGGAGCTCTTCCGAACCTGACAGAGTTTGAACTCGATTTTGCCGATGACTTTAAATTGATGGAGAAATTAGGGGAAGTAAAAAAGGAAGATGCAGTTGAAATAGATGAAATAGCCATTGATGTGTAGTTTTTAGATTTCTGAGTTGTTATGGATGAGATGAGGAATTTGGTGGGGGTGGATTTATAGGCGGAGATTTTGGATGAAATACGTGGAATCTTGAAAGGAAGTTATCCAAATGGAACAATTTCTGTTATCTCGAATTAAATAAACAAGAGTCAGCAAACAGGCGGTGGCGGTGTTTACGGCACCGGGGAATCTTCACCGACATCATCGCCAACTCCGGTCGTCCACGTTCATTGATTCTTCTGAAGCTACACGTAAGGATGTTAGCTCATCTGTCTTAATCAATCCGTTGTTACTACAAAATATGTATGTATAAAAAAAATAGGACTTTCGTCAAACAGAAAAAAAAGGACAAATCAAATAAGTGAAACGTCTTTTTTTTATTATACTTTCTGAGGGATTTAAAAATATATTTATTGCATGTAGACATATGTTTGTTTCTGATTGGAGAATATCAGAAAACGAAATTTAGATTATTTAATCTGTGTTGGGTTACTCATACGGAGCGCGCAAACTGTATATTATTGTCCCCTTGCTTATGGCTAATACTGTGTGCGAAGGACCTGGTGACAACATATATATATATATATATATATATATATATATATATATATATATATATATATATATATATGCAAAATTACAAAAATGGTCCCTATGGTTTACCAAAAGTCACAAAGTCAGTCCCTGCTAATTTTTTTTGACGAACATGGTCCCTGTGGTTTCCAAAACTTGCATCAATGGCCCTTTTTGCTGACGCCGTTACTGTTCATCCGTTAGTGTAAGGGTATTTTGGTCTTTTCAAGTAGCAGAGACTAAGTTTGTGACTATGGGTAAACCATAGGGACCATTTATGTATTTTTTTCTATATTTTATGTTTATGAGTTTGTGACTTTTCCACCCATTTACTTTTTAAAATATCACTTTGAACCCTTCACTTTGAACTTTGAAAAATGTTACTTTCACCCCTCTATTTTCTAAATTTTCGTGTTTAACCCCGTATTATATATAATTTGTTTTTTATTAATAACTTTCCTTCGCTAACCTAAAAAAAACTATTTTTACGTGTTTATTTTCATATATTTGTCGGTATAATTTAAGGTGATCAACGTTTCGACTATAATTTAAAACTTTCTTTCGTTATTTTTTTTAAAGTTACATGGTTTTTTTTATAAAATTATCGGTTTAAATTCGAGCTTATTTTTCGACGTAGTTTTTTTTTTTTTTAACTTTATGTACGTTTCCTACGTATGAGACGGGTCATATATAATAACTTTCGTTTGTTAATTTTAAAAAATATATTATATTCGAGATTGTCTATGTTTTGATGTATTTTTTATACATTTTGTGCTTAATTTTATATACATTCCTACGTATCATTCGGGTCATATATAATAACTTTCGTTTGTTAGCTTAAAAAAATGTAGTATATTCGAGTTTGTCTATGTTTCGACCTAACTTTTGTTTCATGTTTTTTACGTATCAATATAGATTCGAGTTCGTCTGTATTTCGACGTAATTTTTTTTATGTTTCGTGCTTATTTTTATGTACGTATTTTTTTTCATTCATGTTTTTTTACGTCGAAATGCAACTTTTATGACTATAATCACCAAAATTCAACTTACAAAATTCAAGCTTATAATTACGCTTTTATCTATTATATGTGAACAAACTTATAATAGATACATATATATAAAAGCGTAGGAACATACATATAATAGATAAAAGCGTAATTATAAGCTTGAATTTTGTAAGTTGAATTTTGGTGATTATAGTCATAAAAGTTGCATTTCGACGTAAAAAAACATGAATGAAAAAAAACACGTACATAAAAATAAGCACGAAACATAAAAAAAAATTACGTCGAAATACAAACGAACTCGAATCTATATTGATACGTAAAAAACATGAAACAAAAGTTAGGTCGAAACATAGACAAACTCGAATATACTACATTTTTTTAAGCTAACAAACGAAAGTTATTATATATGACCCGAATGATACGTAGGAATGTATATAAAATTAAGCACAAAATGTATAAAAATACATCAAAACATAGACAATCTCGAATATAATATATTTTTTAAAATTAACAAACGAAAGTTATTATATATGACCCGTCTCATACGTAGGAAACGTACATAAAGTTAAAAAAAAAACTACGTCGAAAAATAAGCTCAAATTTAAACCGACAATTTTATAAAAAAAAAACCATGTAACTTTAAAAAAAATAACGAAAGAAAGTTCTAAATTATAGTCGAAACGTTGATCACCTTGAATTATACCGACAAATATATGAAAATAAACACGTAAAAATAGTTTTTTTAGGTTAGCGAACGAAAGTTATTAATAAAAAACAAATTATATATAATACTGGGTTAAACACGAAAATTTAAAAAATAGAGGGGTGAAAGTAACATTTTTCAAAGTTCAAAGTGAAGGGTTCAAAGTGATATTTTAAAAAGTAAATGGGTGGAAAAGTCACAAACTCATAAACATAAAATATAGAAAAAAAAAATACATAAATGGTCCCTATGGTTTACCCATAGTCACAAACCCAGTCACTGTTACTTGAAAAGACCAAAATACCCTTACACTAACGGATGAACAGTAACGGCGTCAGCAAAAAGGGCCATTGATGCAAGTTTTGGAAACCACAGGGACCATGTTCGTCAAAAAAAATTAGCAGGGACTGACTTTGTGACTTTTGGCAAACCATAGGGACCATTTTTGTAATTTTGTCATATATATATATATATATATATATATATATATATATATATATATATATATATATATATATTAGGTTATAAGCGGTGTACTACACGAATGATTAATTATTATAAACAAAATAGATATTATCAATCAATATTTTTTTTAATCTTTAAAATATCATAAATAAATATTATATTAACTAAAATTACACAATCATATTATTATTATAAACAATAATATATTTTTTTTAATGAAATGATTTAAATCATATACATGTAAATACACCTTAGAGACTTTATTTTTATGTTCGTAAACTTTGTCGGTTGTATAATATATTGTTTTAATAATTGGTTGCAAAAGCTAATTATTGAACATTTAAACCATCCATAAATTCTATCAAAATAAAAGAACTTACCAAGTTGGTGGACTTCAAATACACCACCACGTGCATTTGCATTTGACAAAAGTCTCTTTTAATGAAATTTGTATATTTCAATAACCTCTATTTTCAGTTTTTTAACAGTTTAAGAAATTATTTAGCACTTAACTAATATGCATTTTACAATTATATAAATCTCATCATAGTTCATAAATAAGTAATAAGTATTGTAATAATAAAACAACTTCAATGAATAAAAGTAAACAATATTAAAATACAAAAAGTAACTATACATAATAACAAAAGGAATATAAACTACAAATAGTAACAAAAAAGCTGAGTATAACCACTAATAAAAAGACCAAATTAATATAATTACACAGGAACCCAAGACTTTCATATAAAAGACAACCAAAAAAATTCATAAAGACATGTCTGCCATCGACTAAACACTAATAAAAGGACTAAACATAAGCCAAATCAAAGGATATGTAGCAGCAATGAACACATGCTAACCTGGTAATATGAAGAAAATATAAATCTTTGTTGTGCAATAGACAAAACATGACCATTTTAGAGAAAGAACAACTTTATTAAATCAAGGCAATCAGAACAATGCACATACCAATGTGGAGTCCAAATGCAACACCATACTAAAAAGGCTTCTAGGGTCCATATGACAATTAAAACAATTTAAGAAGCTCTTTGACCTGTAGGAAGTGAAAATAACACCAAAATGTAAGCACGATGCCACACGAAAGAAACAAAACTCATAGAGTCGTACTTCATTATATTTCAGCACCATACTTTATGATCTACCAAATTATAGGATTGTACTTTCAAGTGCTATTTTATTAGGACATTATAATCTAAAAAAGCTACCCAGTTATAACATTGTACTTTCAAAGTACAATGCTTTAATACAAAAAAGATGTAGTGATATAAAGAAAAAAAAGTAGAATGCTATGAAATGAAAGTAAATAAAAGTAAGGATATTTATTTCAGTTAGACCAATATAGTATGTTACTTGTCCCACCATATTTTCGAACTATAGGTTAGGACTTATATCATCTTACTTTCAAATGTAAGGTGTTTATCATATTTTATATCATCTTAGTTGGATTTCACGGTACAAGTAATATAATATCTTAGTTATCAAAAAGGCACCAAGTAACTAATGTAATGGAAAGTACATTTCGATTTCTTGGATTTAGCTCCTAATTGGGCTAAATGCAAGAAATAGAAATATTCTTCCTATTTTTTCACACCCACTCACATTGTCATAGCCACACACAAATATACAACAGAAGCATATACTTTGTGTGTATGTATGTGTGGTAGATCATTCATACCTCTAAACACACCTTGGTAGAGGGAAAATTAAAATGAATGAAAATACTAATAAATTAGATATCATTCATACCCTTGGGGCAAGTGGTGGTTCATTATAGCAAATGTCTTGTCGGATCATTATGTCATTGTCTTATCTGTAATGTTTCACCAAACGGCTCATGAATTGCAATATAAATTTCACGGTACAAGTAATATAAGATCTTATCAATTTTTTTATATACATAGGAGCCATAAAAAAATAAATATCAAAGACACTTCATGGTTGAGTGGCTTAAGCACGGGTGTTTGGTATTGGGAAATGGAGGAGCTAAGCCAAAAGACCTTTAGCTATCACTTCAAGGGCATTTTAGGAAAATATACATTAAGACTAACGATTTAGGAAAGATTGTTAACATGATTTTGTTTATTACAGGGAGGATAATGAATCTATTGTTGTTTCCAAAAGGTATATATACTTTTCAATTAAAAAAAATCTTTTAATTATAAACATAAGGTCACTTGAAACCCTCCAAAGGCCATGAAATTGTTTCAACTCTTAAAATACCAATTTGTTAGAATGAGGGAGAGGCTGTAAAAAAGGCTTAAAAAATACTCCTTCTTGCAACTTTTAAACCTGCAATAACACAAAGAATGAAGTAATTATAAATAATTACCTAATTGTTATTTTCCAACCACCAAGAAGCATGACAAAACAACTTTACCAACGTGTGTAAATAGTTCTTTTGCAACATCAATTTGACTTTTTAACCTGAAACAAATTGATTTAATTTGGTTGATGAATAGAATGCCTATATAACATATAACACATTAAAATAACATATATATATATATATATATATTGAATTACGCATGAATGATTGTGGTTAAATCGTTTGCACAAAATTAAACCCGAAATCATCACAACGACTATTTTATGCATCGATACAGATTTTTCTAAGGTGGAACCAATAAATCTCAGTTGTGGAAATGGAAGAGTCCACTTCCTTTCATGTTCTAAATTTTATGATCCCTGTATGAAGTATTTTAATTGAAATTCAGGAAAAGTAAAATAGAAAACACCTACATGATGCTTCACATATGCGACGGTACGGGTGTCCTGGTAGGGCCGCGACGATGTGTGGTGAAGATATGCTGATGCAATGATGGGGTCATAAGGTTTCGATGGTTCGATTGGGAACTCAGAACTCTAGAAGGTAGTGACATGGTCAGATTTCTAGGGTTTTCAGAGAGATGGGGAGAGAGTAAATTAATGGGTGTATTAGCGGAATCGGAAGGCATAGTGGGAGATGAAAACAAAGAGAAGAAGGAGTTGGTTGTTGATTTCAATCTTGATTTATTAGGTTGAAGACGATCGAAGATAAACTGATTCCTGATTTTGTGGGATTTAATGAAAATGTCATTAAATAAATTGATTGATATTGATATATAGCCTATTTTAGGGGATAGTCAGATAGGCGGGAAAACATCAAAATAGAGTTACCAAAACATTACACTTGGCAAAGTAAAGGCTTAGAAAATGACATGCGACATGTGTAAAGAGTCTTTTATTAGAAAAGAAGATACTACGCGTCAAACCCATGTATTATATGAGTTAATTTAAAAAAAAATAATGAAATTTTAACAATTTGAAAAGTTTGAACTTATAAAGAAAATGAGAAAAATTTTGAATTATTAAAATTAATGATGCTTTAATGTATTGAATACATTACACATATATAAACCCTTTTCTAATAAATACCTTACATATTAAATGTGGAATTCTAATTTAATAAAATGAAAAATACAATAAAATAACAAGTGGATAATAGAAAATTTAAAAATTCTAGAAAATGTCATGTGTCCACATGAAGGAGAAAAAGACATGTGGCAAAAATTCTTTATTTATTAGGTAGGATATATATATATATATATATATATATATATATATATATATATATATATATATATATATATATATATATATATATATATATATATATATATAGAGAGAGAGAGAAGGGTTAAATTAAGAAAAAAAAGGTTGAGAATGAGGGAATCATTTACAACCACACATTTGTTTTGCCGCAAAACACTTACCGACGGAAATGGATAACGAATACACATGTGTTTTCCAATGAAAACATGTTTCCTTGAACTATGCTAATCATTAACATAATATACAAAAAAAACACTTTTTTTGTTTTTTTTTTTTTTTAAATTATTTTTATCAAAAAATTATTTTAAATATATCAAAATTCATAATTTTTTATTCTCCATAAATAGACATCCATATTATTATAATTTTAAGATAAAATAAAAACTTTATTTTTTTTAGAGTTTCAGCTCTCGTTATTCATAAGTGAATAAAAATCGATCAGATTTTTCAGTACATTCGTTATTCATTTATGAATAAAACGTATGCTTAACTTTTTACGGTTTAAGTGTCATTCATATATAAATATAACACGTAATAAAACATTTTTACCTAAAATATATTTTTTTACATCATCTTTCGTCACACGTTATATTTATATATGAATAAAATGTGTATTAATGGTCATCATATGTTATATTCATATATAAATAAAAAATTTATCAGATTTTTGTTATAGTATATTTTTTATTCGAATATTAATAAGTAGTATGTTAATAAAAGACGATGTATTTTAAAATTTTCAAATACTTATTCATATATGAATAACAAATGAACCATAACAAAATTATCACAAATGTGTTTTTCATATATTAATATAACTTGTGAGGGAGACTAATACAAGTTTTATTCATATGCGATTGTAACATGTGACGAGAGCTGATGTAAACTGTAAAAAGTTTATATATGTTATATTTATATATGAATGATATTTAAACTCTAAAAAAAATTAATCATACTTTTTATTCATAAATGAATAACGAATGTATTGTAGTAAAAATCTGATGCGTTTTTATTCACTTATGAATAACAATAGCTGAAACTATAAAAAAATAAAATTTTTATTTTATCTTAAAACTATATCAATATGAATGTCTATTTATAGAGAATAAAAAATTATGAATTTTGATGTATTTAAAATCATTTTTCGATAAAAATAGCTCCTTAAAAATTAAAAAACGAAAAAAAAAACTATGTTTTTGTATATATTAAGGTAATGATTAGCATACTTTAAGAAAACATGTTTTGTTGGAAACACATGTGTATTCCTTTCCCATTTTCGCCGGTACGTTGGAGCTTTTGCGGCAAAAATAAATGATTGTCTGAGAATAATTCTCTCATTCTCAACCTTTTTTATTTTCTCAATTTAACTTACCTCTATTTCTATATATATATATATATATATATATATATATATATATATATATATATATATATATAGAGTTAGGTTATTATGTTCTAACTATTTATTGGGTGCATATAGGATTCATTGTGGACCAATCATTTTAGTTATTTTAAGAAAGTAATTAATACATATTACATGTTAAAGATATAATGAGTATTAATTAAATATTCAGTATTTAATGTATATTAATTATTTTCTTAAAATAACTAAAATGATTGGTTCAAAATCAATCATACATGCACACAAAAGATAATAGAAACATTTGAACCTAACTCTCTCTCTCTCTCTCTCTCTCTATATATATATATATATATATATATATATATATATATATAATGGTTAACCTATGTTACGACTTCAAACAAGTGTCAACTAATCATTTTAACCTCTAAATAAATAACATCTTCAATAGTTAATCTCTTCCAATAGTTTTTTTTTTTTAAATTAACTAATTTTTCCTTATCTATCTAAAATGTTTTAAGAAACTCTCTAATTTAATTAGTCGATTTTTAAACATGAAGTATTATATATTAAATATCACAAACAAACAAAAATAGTAATATAATTATGTTAGGTTTTTATTTTATATACATAAAAAAATGAAAAATTAATACGTCATAGTTATAAAAATAAAAAATGATTCAAAATGCTATATAATTGATATATAACTTATATTTTATAAATAAATTGGCATTAAATATTTAAGAGAATAATTAATTAGTAAATATATAACAAATATTTAAAACTAAAATATAATTAAGGGGTAAAATACAATACGTTTGAAGAATAAGGGGTTAAATGTATCAAGAATGAAATGAGAGTATGTTGACCATTCTCTCTCTCTCTCTCTCTCTCTCTCTATATATATATATATATATATATATATATATATATATATATATATATATACACACACACTAGGTTAAAACCCGTGGAACCCACGAGTGTTAATTTTAAATAGAATTAAAAAATTGATTATGTAATAAAATAATATATCATTAAATTAGAAAAACTTATGAATTGTAATATTGTATTTTTTTAAATAAATAATATTAAAAATAATAATATTGGAAATTCAATCTATACGAATAAAATACCATTTGCACTTCTAATTAAAAGTCTATAACTTGATATTTCTTATATATTATCGTCACATTCAATTTTGTTATTTATCTATAGTTATATTTTTAAAAATTGGAAATTTAATAAAATTGTTAGATTTAAGAAATAAAGAGTAAACTACAAAGGATTTGGTTTAGTTTTTCTTTGACTCAAATAATAAAAACAAAGGGAGTAGAATGTTAACAGGAAACTGAGGGTTTGTGATGATAAACCCAACCGGATTGATGACCAAAAGGTTGTGAATAGAATAAAGGCAAGATGATAAACCCACAGTTTGTGAATAGAATAAAACAGTTTAACAGGAAACTGCGGGTTTGTGATGATAAACCCAACCAGATTGATGACCAAAAGGTTCTAGATGGGCACCCTAAGAAAACAAAATGACTAAAAGGACCCTATCAAAATAAGCCCTTAGTCATTATAGTAGTAGTTGCTAAAAAATACAATAGTAATACCTAGTTGACCACTAAAACCTATTTCCTAAATAAGTGTAAAAATGTCTTTTCATTGGAATTGGGCACCAAAGGTCTGCCTGAAAGACCGCCGTTAGACATCATGGTTTTACCATCACTTGTGGTGACCTTAAAAGACAGACTTGTCCGTTGAGATAATTGTTGGATTGCCACAACTCAAACCATTGTTGAACAAAGCAGTAGTTAACGTTGTTATGTTTGTACCATACCATTGACTATACACAAGCACCACCTATAATATTAACACCAAATCTCAGTCAATTAATCGAAGAATGATAGAGATAGAGAGAAGAAGAGTAATGATTTGAAGATTACCACCTAAGACCTTTATGTAATTCCATTCAACCTATATATCTGGTAACCAAAAAGCCCATTTTCACTGTAGGAGGAAATGTATCAAACTTGATAAACCTGATAACCAACTATGTATCAATTAACTTGATTGATGATAAATTTAATAAATAACTTGTAATCACTTTATAAATTTCAAAGTTCCCAGAAAGCAATTAAAGGTTTCAATTTCAAAAATAGCAATTATTGTTGAATTAAAAAAAAAAAAAAACTTACATTGAAAATGGAACTCCTAAATAGCTTCCACTGTACACACAAAATGGAAAAGTGATGATTAATCGTCATCATCACCATTTAACTTTCTCAGAAATGATGAAGAGATAGAAAGGTAATGATAACGGGTAACTTAAGAGAGGCAAATCGGGAGGCTATAGGTGGTTCTGATGTTCATGATCGACTATATTTTTCTTAAATGGAAATCCAACTGCGTGAAAATAGAGAGAGAGATGGTGATGATGGATGATTCATCTACAAAAAGTTGGAAAGAGTTAGATATTAATGTTCATGAATCATTATATTGAGAAAGAACTGGTGGGTTATGCTTCCGATTTTCTATAATCGGCACATGTAGCCACTTTCTTATTGCATCTAATAAGCCTCCCAAAAAGACGTTTCTAAAGATATCTTGCAAAGGAATTGAGTATCAAATTCTTTGAAAAAAATGCAGAAAACTGAGATTACAGGGTAACAACCCTATCATCTAAGACCAAGGAAGTACCAGCAATTACCAACATAAAAATTTGTTTAAGTCCCAATGAAGCTTCAAGACTTCATATCTATAGCAAAGTAAAAACAAAAGTTATATACACTCGGAACTTGTAGAAACCAATAAGAAGAAAATTGATGTTTGGTTATCTGATTTTTCAGATCTGCCATTTGGATGTATTCTTGAAAACCTTTAATCAACAACTAAATTTATATCTTTAACAGATGGAATCAACCCTTCCACATAATTTACTTTGGATGTATTCTATAATAAATTCTCATAAACTTGATGTTAAAAAAATAACACCAGGTGGATTGGATAAGATCACAGTTAAGGGCAACATTTTTTTTAAATAGAATGCTATATTTTTAGACATTTATATAAAAATAAATTATTCATTATTCAACTTTAGTTTAGATCACCTGTAATCACAAAATGAGGCCACAAGCAGAAAGTTTGATATTTTTTAAATAAATCCCATATTAGCATTATACTTCCTAAACCGCTAAGTTGAAGAAATTCGGAGTCAAAATGACCTCTTTTTTACTCAAAATGACATTTTTGTCCAATTTGGTCATTTTTACTTTTTTCTTTTTTCGTAATTTACCAACTTAAAACAAATTATTTTTTGTTCAAAATTGTCATTTTGACCATTTTTTCCCTTTTTTTTGTCATGTCAAGCCAATGTGCAGTTTAAAAGTTTGACTAATATGCATTGTTCTTTAATAACAGGAAAATAAAATTAAATTAAATCAAAAGACCAATATACCCAAATTGCCCCTGCAACTTCCATTTATGTTTACTTTAAAATTTTAATATTGAGGTCACAAAAAGTTTGAATTTTTTTAAATACGTCTCATTTTGACATTATACTTCCTAAACTGTTAAGTTGAAGAAATTTGGAGTCAAAATAACCTTATTTTGATTCAAAAATATGAAGGGTCCAAGTTGTGGTTTGGGCTAGGCTTTTGGATGTATAGGTCATTTGTACTTTGAGTCCTGTAATAGAAGTGTTTTGGTGTGTTTACGACCAAGAGTGTGTTTACGGCCGTAAACAAGTTTACGGCCATAAACCGGTTTACGGTCAAGTCCAGTTTACGGTCATGTCTGTTCCCCTATATATAGGTTCAGTCTGTGTCTGTTAGTGGTTGTTGATGATCCATAGAGTTTACGGTCATTGTCAGAGTTGTACCAGACGTTTTCTGATATAAACATGTGCAAGCTTTGATTCATTCTTCTTCTACTCAATTCTTATCTTATTTGATTGTTAGATTGCTTGATCACTGGTTAAGATCCTGTTTCCAGGACCTTACAATTGGTATCAGAGCAAGTCCGGTGTCAAATAATCTTTCAATCTCGTTTTCGGTCAAAGGAGCTCAGTTTCATCATTGTTCGAAACTGGATTTGGTATTTTCGTGGCATAAGGGGATCAGATCTGCTTAAAATTCGTGTTTTCATCAAGTTCTGGGCATTTACGGTCAAAAGTTTACGACCGTAAACTCCCATTCATTGGCCGTAAACAGACAATCTTCATTAACCGTGAATCTTCATTAACCGTAAACAGACAATCTTCATTGACCGTAAACAGGCAACAACCGTAAATAGAAAATCTTCCTCAACCGTAAACTCCCATTAACCGTAAACTCTCCTCAACCGTAAACTCTCCTTAAACTGTAAACTTCCCTTAAACCGTAATCTCTCCTTAACCGTAAACTCAACCGTGAACTTGACCGTAAACGTGTGACCGCAAACTACCTTTTTGGCATTTTAGTTTATTTTTCAAGTCAAGTCATTTTCAATTAAAAAAAATTTTAAAAAATGGATTCTCAAGGCCAAGCACTTCATCATGAATTGGATTCCATCATGGGAACAACCACTCGCATTCCACTATTGTTATCTGCAGAAGGGTTCCCGGAATGGAAATACAGGATTGAGAAATACATCAAAATGAAAGATTTTAAGGTTTGGCGAAGCATTCTCAAAGGACCAGTCAGAATCACTACTAATCTTCCGAATGGACAAATAATTGACAAATTGTACACTGATTACACTGATGAAGATTTCGAAAAGGTTGAAGAGCAGGAAAGGGCACTGGCTACCTTGACTATGGATTTATCTCCCGATATTGCTCAAGGCTTCAGAGAATACACTTCAGCCAAAGCACTGTGGGAAGATTTAATTGAGGTCTACGAAGGAAATGAGGATATGAAAGAGAGCTGTCAGGATATGTTAAGACAAAAATTCAACATGTTCAATTATATCGTTGGAGAAACCCTGTAAGCTCAGTTGCAGCGATTTACTGCACTTACTACTGAGATAAGTACTGCTGGGATTTACTTGACTAAAACTGAGATAAACAAAAAGTTGTTGAATTCACTTCCGAAGTCGTGGGATATGAATATGGCTGTCATCAAGAAGACAAAAGATCTTAATCGTCTTAGTCTTTCTGAAACAATGGCAATCATCAAAGCCTATGATCTTGATGACAAGCAACGAGAGATTAATCATGTGAATTCTTACTCGACTGCAAATCTTGAGATTTCTTCAAATAATGCTTTTTCATCCTTTACCTCCTCTCCAAGTGAAGCTTTTGCTGTTCAACAACCTCAGAATCAAACATTTATTACTCCATCAGTTGCACCATTTGTTGCTTCATCATCCATCGCTCATCCACAGAGTCAGTCTTTCGTTGTTCCTCAAGCTGTTTCCTCCTCAAATGCACCAGTTATGGTTCCAGCTCCCCATTCCAAAGAAAACGATGAAAACTTAGCTCTTGCCACTGGACTTGTCAATTACTACAATGCTTTTGTAGCTGGAGAGCTTCCACCTCAACTCTCATTTGCTGACCTGGATCAAATTCATCCAGAGGATGTGGAAGAAATGGATATTACTTGGCAGATAGCTATGGAAGTGTTCAGAGTAAAGCAATTTGCTAAGAAGACAGGAAAGAATGATTAGGGAATGAATGCGGATAAGAAAGTAGGGTTTAACAAGGGAAAGTTGCATTGCTACAACTGTCACGAGCCGGGTCATTTTGCTCGTGAGTGTCCTAAACCAGACAAAAGAGTAAGTAGTGATAGAACATTGGTTCCAGTGGGAAATGGTCGTGGAAATGCCACTGTCAATAAAGAGACTGCTAATTTGGCAGTGGTTGCTCAGTCTTTTGACTGGGAGGACCAGATTCAGGCACTGAATATTTCAGGACCTGAAAATGCTCACTTGGCTCAAATCAATGATACTCCTGTGGAAGAAGCTGAAGTTGATCCTGAAGAAGAGATGATGGAGTTGCAGTTTGCCTTTATGGTATCTTCTACATCAGAACCTAAAAAGACAGAGGTAAGTCAGTCTTCTTGTTCTCAAACATGCATTGAAAATGTTAAAAATCTTCTTGAGCATATAGAATTATTACGTAGAGAGAACGAGGACTTGAGATATGAAGGATATCAACTTAGAAAAGGACAGAAACCCCTGAAGGCTGAATTAGAAGCAAAAACCAAAGAATTTAGAAAACTTCAGGAAGAGTATAGCACTAAGAGCGCGCATTATAGATATGTGATTGACCAACTTGCTGAGGTAACTGCTGAACTTGACACATTGAAAAACAAATTTCAAAATGCAGATTTTACTTTTAGAAAATTTGATGTGTCAAGTGAAGTAGTTGCATCCATGATAGAAACTAATTTGAAATTCAAAGAAAATCAGTCAAAGGGTTTAGGGTATGATAAAGTGCCTCCTCCTTTTAATCATACCTATACTAATAACCCCTTGACAAAAGAGGAAATAGACAGAGAGCCATTTATGAAATATGGATTTGTGTCAGGAGGTATTATTAATGTTGAAAATACTACTGTTTCTACTTCCAATGCAGATCAATCCTTAAGTCAATCAAAGTAAGAAGCTGACGGATGTGTTTCTGAAAATAAAGAAGTTTCTGATTTTGCTGTTTCTGTTTCAAAAAAATGACTCTTTTGTTTCTGATGTTAAAATCAATGATACATCTTGTGATACTTCTGCATCGGATCATGTTGATTTAATTTTTTTTTGACATTTTTATTGATTTGTTTGATAATTCTGATGTTCCTGAATTTGATGTTTCTATTTCAAGCACATCCACTTCACCAATCACACAACCGGATTCTCCCTCACCTATCACACAATCTGATTCTTGCATATGTTCTTGTGGAAAAAGTAAGGGTGTCAGTAAAGAAAGTAAATCGTACAAAGACAGTACCAGTTACAATAACAATAAGCAAATTTGTTTTAACTGTGGTACTGCCGGTCACATTGCTAGGAATTGTCCTAATAGGGCATTTGTGCATTTTTCGTCTCAAAGAGGAGAGAACGAATCTCGAGGAAGATCTTTAACTAGAAAGACATCGAGATCTCGTCCTCGAAATGATGATTAGAAGGCTAATGAAAACAAGAAAAGGGCAGTTTTTCAAAAGAACAAACAGGTTTTCAATAACAAAGTCACAAACAGTTTGCCAAAATCGAGCTCGGCTAAGCCAAGGTCGGTTTCGTCAAAGAGTGAATCTGGATTTTCAACCACTTCTGGTAGAAAAACCGAATGCTAAAAGCAAACTGAAAAGAAAAATGTTTCAAAATCACTTCTGAGTTTTAAGAAACCTACACATCAGTGGGTGCCCAAATTATCTTCCAACCAATCATCATCATCCTCTGAAAATGTTTTACATGATGACTCAAAATCCAAAAGTTCAAAGAATAAATCTGTGATTGTAAAGGGTCCACCCAGGAAAGAAATGACCTGGGTCCCCAAATCTAAATGATCCCGCTCATTTTGCAGGGACAGTTGCGGAGGAATGTCGTCAGACCTTGGTATGTCGACATCGGCTGCTCCCGACATATGACAGGAGACATCTCCCAATTAAACAACATTCAAACTTTTAATGGGAGATTTGTTTCCTTTGCGGGTGGAGAAGGCGGAAAAATCACTTAGAGAGGAACTGTGACAAACGGAGTACTGAGTTTCGAGAACGTCAACTATGCTCCCGAGCTAAAGCACAGCTTGTTGAGCGTCTCTCAGATTTGCGACAAGGGTTATTCAACGCATTTTACTGATAAAGAGTGTCTGATCTTAAATCCAGACATTGTCATCCCGGAAGAGTGGATTCTTGTTAAATCAAAGAGGGATGGAAATGCTTACATCATCGACATGAATAGCAACATTCCTGAGCAAGTCACCTGCCTTTTTTCAAAAGTCTCAGAACAAAATGCTATGTTGTGGCACCGACGACTTGGTCATGCGAACGCTAAGAATCTGAATCGTCTTGCTAAAAATGAAATGGTGTGTGGCCTGCCTGTCAGAGACTTCATAACATTTGAAAAGTGTGTGTCATGTGCCCAAGGAAAGCATCATAGAAAACCACACCTGCCTAAACAGGTCAATTCAATCAGTCAGGTGCTCCAATTATTGCACATGGACTTATTTGGTCCGGTCAATGTCCTAAGTATCAACAGGAATTCATACTGTCTAGTTGTGATCGATGACTTCTCGCGTTTCACGTGGGTTTTCTTTTTATCCAACAAAGCTAGGGTATCTGATCTGATCAAGAAGTTCATCGTAATGATAGAGAACCAAACCAATAATCGGGTGAAGGCGTTTCATACTGATAATGGAACAAAATTCAAGAATGCGGTTCTTGATCACTTTTGCGCAGAAAAGGGAATTATGCGTCAATACAGTTCAGTTTGCATGCCTCAGCAAAACGGTGTTGCTGAACGGAGGAATCGAACGCTGCAAGACGCTGCAAGGACGATGTTGTGTGACTCAAAGTTACCAGTTTTCTTTTGGGCTGAGGCGATCAACACTGCTTGCTATGTTCAGAATCGTGTTTTGATCAAAAAAGCCTATATGAAGACTCTGTACGAAATTCTATACGGTCACAAGCCATCTGTCAGCCATTTCCGTGTATTTGGCTGCCCTTGTACCCTTCTTCACCTGGAGTCCAACCCGAAGTTTAATGCCAAAGCTGATGACTGCTATTTTGTAGGGTATGCTGCTCGCACTGCGTACAGGGTCTACAACAAAAGAACAAAGCAAATTGTAGAATCCTTCGATGTGCGCTGGCTGGAGGAGAATGAAACAGATGCTAGAGTGGGTCCTGATTGGCTATTTGATTACACATCTTTGTTCAAATCGTTAAATATGTGCTCAGATAGTTTATCTAGTTCTACTTCTGGTTCGAAGACTGTACCTGAAGATGAAGACAAAGAAGTTGTTTACAGACCGCCGATAGTGTCTTATGCAATTCCTACCGTGGATTCATCTGTTCCAAATCCTTTTCCAGAATCTCCAAGTCATCAACACGCTCCAGATGCTAATGCCACTCCTCTTACTCCTGATGAAAGAGAGTTCATGACTAGAGATGCTTCCGCTGTAACTCAAACTTTTATGGAACTACTCTTTCCTGAGCAAATTGCAAATGAGTTTGTGGCGGATCCTTCTAATGAGACAGGTTCGTCTGAAGTGGATCATTCGGCAAATGATGGAGTTATCAACATTCACAATCTTCCTGTTTCACTCAATGACATCAGCCAGGAGATACCTTCACGCATTCAACACGATCATCCGATCGATAATGTCATTGGCCAGCTGGGTGATGGTGTTCGAACAAGAAGCCAGAGTGGAGATGTTAATACATGTCTCTACTCTTGCTTTATCTCTCAAATAGAGCCAAAGAATGTTGAAATGGCTTTGAATGAGCCCAGCTGGGTAGATGTTATGCACGAAGAGTTAAATCAATTTGAAAAGCTCGGGGTTTGGACGCTGGTTGAACTTCCTAAGGGCAAGAAGTCTCTTGACACTCGTTGGGTATACCGTAATAAGCAGGATGATTCTGGAGTCATAGTGCCAATAAGGCAAGATTGGTAGTTCTTGGGTTTAGACAGATCGAGGGTTTTGACTACACTGAGGTTTATGCTTCGGTGGCTCGCTTGGAGGCTAGCCGTATCTTCCTTGTATATGCTTCCTACATGAACTTCACTGTTTATCAGATGGATGTCAAGAAAGCCTTCTTGTATGGCAAAGTGAAGGAAGAAATCTACGTTGATCAACCCCCTGGGTTTGTTAACTCGAAGTTTCCCAATCATGTCTACAAGTTGGACAAGGCGTTGTATGGGTTACATCAAGCTGCTCGAGCGTGGTATGCAACTCTCACAAAGCACTTGCTCGAACATGGATATTCTCGCGACACTATCGATCAAACTTTATTCATCAAGCATGTGGGTAATGATCAGATTCTCGTCCAGATCTATGTTGACGACATTATCTTCGGGTCTACAAGTCCGCAAATTTGCAAAGAGTTTGAAGGAGTGATGAAAAAGAGGTTCGAGATGAGCTCGTTAGGCGAAATGACCATGTTTTTGGGGCTTCAGGTCCAACAACGATCAACCGGAATCCTGCTCCATCAAGCAAAGTATGTGGAGGATATACTTGAGAAGTTCGAGTTTCAAGACGCAAAACCTGCCTTGACGCCAATAGCCGAGAGACCCCTACTGACTCCAGATACTGATGGCAAATCCGTAGATCAAACTCACTACAGATCGATGATCGGTTTGTTGATGTATCTAACTGCAAGCCGTCCATACATCATGTTTGCAGTTTGTCAATGCGCACGTTATCAGGCTAATCCTAAACTTTCACATCTTATTGCTGTCAAAAGAATCTTTCGGTACATCAAAGGCAGCCCAAAATTGGGTCTTTGGTATCCGAAAAATTCTGAATTTGATTTATATGCATTTGCTGACAGTAATTATGGAGGCTGTGACCTTGACAGGAAATCTACGTCCGGAGGGTGTCAATTCCTTGGTGACCGGCTAGTGTCTTGGCAGTGTAAGAAACAACACACCGTCTCAACCTCAACAGCAGAAGCAGAATATGTTGCTGCCTCTGCTTGTTGCTCTCAAGTTATATGGATCCAACATCAGATGTTGGATTACGGTTTGAATTACTTAGAAACCCCTATATTCTGTGATAATGAGGCTGCGATTCAGATTGCTATAAATCCAGTCCAGCATTCGAGAACCAAGCACATTGATATCAAAATTCATTTCATCAGAGATTGTTATGAGCGTTCGCTCATTCGGCTGGAACAGGTTCCTACTACTAATAATGTAGCGGATCTGTTCACAAAGCCGTTCAACAAAGCTCGATTTGATGTGCTTGTGAGCTTTTTGAAAATGCTATGTTTTGAGGACTAATTTTTGTTTTAGGTTAGTTTAAATTTGCGCATTTTAATTTCATTCTCACCCATGCACAAATTTAGGGGGAGAAATAAACAAAAACCAAACAAAAATTAAAAAAAAATTAAAAATCCAAAAATAGTGTTATTTCTGTTTTATTTTTTTTCAGAAAATCAAAAATCCAAAAACATTAGAAAATCAGAAAATCAAAAATATGTTGTTGATAGTTTCTGTTTGTAGGTGATGTATTGGGAAGTGATATAATCATGTGATAACAGGCAATCTAAATCTGTGTAAGGTACCAAATGTTGAATTGTCTAAGCTCTGCGTTCGATGCGCTGGTAGGCACGAAAGGTTCTGAAATGGACTTGACTAGGATCAGATGAACTTAAGGAATTTAGAGACCTGACAAATCTTGACCTAGATAGTTCCATTTAGCCTGACAATACGACGCTTGGGTAGGTTGAGCAGAGAGATATACATGGGAATCTGCGGATACATTAAATGATCTGTATGTAGAACTGTGGATTAACTTTTCCTCGATGTGCGGATTTTATCCTTAATCCCGGTATTGACGGGGAAACTGGGGAATTCCGATAAGTTAGGTCTGTAGGAAATTATTTTCTTTCTTTCTTACTGTCAGTCATATGTTACTTCCTCTGTGTGATCGAAAGATCCGACCTGGACTGCAACGTATGCAACTCTATTTCTCTGCATCTTCTATCTATGCAATTCTTTCTACCTGTTAGCCATATGCTGTCTCCTTTGCGTGACTAACAATCTGACCTGGTACACAGCATATGCAATCTTCTACTTCTCAATCCCTCTAAACTCTAGTTAGTCATATGTTTCGCTCTCTGCGTGATTGGAAGAGATCCAACCTGAGTGTACAACATATGCATTCTAAATCTAACTTCTTCCTTAATAATTGTATGTTAATCTGATGTAAGGAGTATTCTGGAAGAACTTGATTACTGGGGTATATCAGGAAATGGGAAACACATTCTAATACAATTAAAATTGAATATTTTATAGGTTGTCTGTAGATCTCGCTGCTCAATTTAGGTGGACAACAATACTTTTGGTCGTCGTCAGCTGAATGGTCTTTTAGGAATATTATCTAAGTTCATAAGATCTAATGACTTGTCACTTATAGTATGTACAAAAATTTATCAAAATCTTTCGTGTTTAAGTGGACCACAATACCGCCGACCGACCAGACGTGGACATGAAGACAGAAGTATCGATAAGTGGATTATGGTTGTCTAACAACTTTGATCCCAATATCACAAAATTATTTTTAGTGTTAGAAAGAGGTGAAATTAGTTTTAAATTTCCGTTAAATTTTAATTTCATTTCAATTTTAATTTTACTTTTATTTTTATATTTTATTTTATTTTTATTTTTATTTTTATTTCTTTTTATTCCATTTTTGTCCTCAAAATGTTTTATTTTTATAAAGGTTTTTGGGTATTGGACTTTATCCTTGTGGATTGCAGCCCATTAATTTTTTGGACCAAGTATATAAAGAAGAAACAACCGTGAACTCTTGTTTTCTTCTCATTTTCAACTTCCTGGCCGCAAACTCTCCAGATTCTCTCTCTCTCTCTCTCTAATTTTTTTTTGTGAAAATTAGTGAAATTGATCCGATAGCTTCAAAGGTATGCTGATTCCGACCAGGAATATGCTATTATCGCATCAAATCGTCATGTTTTCAAGGTTTAATCGATGAAAAATCATCTGTCGGCGTTTACGGCCAGGCAGTTTACGGCCAGGCTATTTACGGCCGTGAACTCCCTTTTGGTCAATAAAATTGATTTTTCTTTGTGTGTTTCACTTAAAAGCCAATTTGAACCGCAAACATGAGTAAAACATCAATTTCAAATGTTTAAATATATTGTTTTCTCATTTGGCTTGTTTTAGTGCAGATTGAAATGGCGGAGCTCAAGTTTGCTGACTATCCTCTTGTTTTAGTGCAGATTGAAATGGCAGACCAAAACAGGGGACAACCTGACTATCCTCTTGGCTGATCCTCCGGCTGCTCACGGAGAATTCATGTCAATGATGCATGGACTACGAGTGTGTTGCCTGTCTACTGCTCTGACCGTTAATCCAGACATCTATCAAGGCTTGATCAAGGAATTCTGGAGGTCAGCAAAGGTGAAGAAAGGAAATGATGGAGTTGTTTCTGTTGAGGCTTCAGTCAAAAATTGCAAAATCATCATCACTGAACAGTTCATCAGGGATACTCTCAAAATTGACAATCAATCAACCTTCCCCTCTGATATCGAGATCTCTCAAGTTGAAGAATTTCTTATCAAAATGGGATATGAAGGTGTTTTCCCTCCGAACATGACGAAGTTGCTGCCTCCGTTCTGGAGATTCTTAGCCCATGTCTTCGTTAGTTGCATTTCCGGAAGAAAGTCTGGCGCAGATGAAATTTCTATGAGAAATACTGGTGCCATCATCTCTCTGGCTGCGGGACTGAATTACAACTTCTCAAGGTTTATTCTCGAAGAACTGATTGCAAAAATCCAAGGAAAAATGTAGCACCCGATTCCTGGTATGTCTTTAATTCAAAGTTTTATGTATATTTTCTGGGACTCGACGAGTTGGTGGCCTAACTCGTCGAGTAGAGACGGGATCCGCGGGAAGTTTAAGTGACCTACTCGACGAGTCGGAAGACTGACTCGGCGAGTAGGTGTTGTTTGAGTGAAACCCTAATTTTGAGGGTTTGCACCCTATTTAAACGCCTTAACTCAGCCTCCATCGCCCCTATCACTCCCAGAACACCTCATATAGAAACCCTAGCCGCTTTGAGTGATCTAAGGCCATTTTTGGTGCTTTTGAATAGTTTGTGAAGCTTGGAAGGAAGGAAGAAGCTTGGGAATTCGATTTGGGGCTTGTGGATCCAGAGATCTTACTCCATCTTTAGCTTAAGCAAGGTAAATGCCCCCTGTTTTGGTCTTCCATTTGGTTGTTCATCTCTAGGGCTTAGATTTTTGGGTGCATTTAGGGCTTTCCAAGCCATTTTCGAATTGTGAAGTGTTTCAGGGAGTTCTACTTCCAGATCTAAGTCATTGGAGGGGTCTCTTGGCATAAAGGTGCCAACTCTATGGCCATGAGAGCCCCATGCACATTGTAAGCTCCTTTTATGAATTTTTGAGCCAAAGACCCCATGCATGTGCACCAAGTTTGGAACTTTACGTGTGAAATGGACATTAGGAGGCCAGATCTATGGTTTTGAGGTGTTAAGACCCATCTAAATCGACTGTATAGTAATTGTCATAGAGGAACTCGACGAGTCGCTCGTGGGACTCGGCGAGTCGCGGTGTATTGACCACCAAATCCTTTCTGTGAAGGAAGTAGTTGTTAGCAAGGAAAAGTCCCGTAGATGTTTAGTCCTGAAAGGGACCTGGGAATCATGGGACTCGATGAGTGTATGAACAGACTCGGCGAGTCCAAGGCAATCTCCCAACTTATGAAGACGAACTCGACGAGTTGTTCATACAACTCGGCGAGTCAAGGGCGGACTTGTTCATAGGATGGGGATGAACTCGGCGAGTCGGATGAAGATAGTCCCGATGGTTTGAATGAAGGTGAACTTGTCAAGTTCTCACAAGGCTCGACGAGTGATGTCGGGGTTGAATCGGGTTAGTGGAGCATGGACTCGACGAGTTGGTAGACCAACTCGGCGAGTCAGGTCAACTGGGTGTTGACTTTGACCAATGTTGACTTGCTTGATTTAAGGATTGACCCTGATTAGAGTTGTTTGTTCTGTCTGATGACTTGAGGGTTGTCGTGTAGGGATTGAGGAGTCGAGGAGAGCCGACCTTCACGCCAAGGACAGTTCAGACACTACACGACATCGAGGTGAGTTACCTTCCAGTAGCGGTGGGTCTACGGCCACAATGCCGGCCCACCGGTATGAGTTGTATGTTAGATGATTGTCTTTGTGATATTCATCTAGGTTTGCTACTACCTGATATGTTATATGCTGGCATGATATGTTATATGTGATATTAGTAGAGTTCGGTTGTTAGGACCGAAGGGTAGGTCGGACACCTAGATATGTCTGACAGTATGTTATGATATGTTCGTATGCTGGCATGATATGTTATATGTGATAGTGGTAGTAGGAGGGGAATAGTCCCCGAATCAGTCGCTAGGACCAATGGGTAGGTCGGACACCCCAGATACGTCTGACAGTATGATAGAGATATGACATTATGTGTTAGCAGTAGGGGGTGAAATAGTCCCCGAGTCTGGTTGAAAGACCGAAGGGTAGGTCGGCACCCCAGAATAGCCTGACATGGGTAGGTCAGCACCCCAGAATGGCTTGACATGGGTAGGTCAGCACCCCAGAATGGCTTGACATGGGTAGGACGGGCGCCCCATAATGGCCCGGAAATATATATATATATATATATATATATATATATATATATATATATATATATATATATATATATGTTATGTGAATGTATGGTATGTGGTATGATGGGGGAACTCACTAAGCTTTGTGCTTACAGTTTTAGTTTTGGTTTCAGGTACCTCTTCGTCTAAGGGGAAGGAGCTGGCGGTGTAGCAGCGCATCACACACACATGATTTCCGCATGGAGTTTTCTGGGATTGTACTCTGATTTATTTTACTTTGACATTATGATTTTAGACACATTGTTATATTTCTGTTTGCAAATGATATGGCATGGGAAATGTTTTGGTAAACTATGTTGAGAATTACTTAATTAAAAATGAAAATTTTGGGCTTGAAATTTGGGATGTTACAAAAAACTAGGGACAAGTTCTTGTTGTACCCTAGGTTCATTCAAGTGTTCATTGATGAACAATTTCCCGATATGGCTAAAGATGGAGAAGTCCTCGACATGAAGTCTCTTGGACTGAAAACTGTCGGGTTAATGAAGCAAAACAGAAAGGGAAAAATTACTTTTCAAGGAAAGTTTCCCTTGGTGAAGTTTGGCGTGTTTGCCGACTCACGTGAGGCTTCTGAGTCTCATGTATCATCAGACCGAGTGACCTCTGAAGATGATATCTTTTCTGAAGATGATGTTATTCCGGTTTCCGATCACGAAGATGTTGAAGCTACTCCTGTTGCGATGGTAGCTGAAGAGCATGATTTACACTCTGTAAATGTTGAGAGTGATTTCAACAAGGGAACATCAGAGGATGCGACAGAGAACGAAGGAAATGATGTTGATTCCTTTGAGGATTTGGATCTTTCGGGCTTTGACAAGGATGATATGCCCTTGAATCTTGGAGGCAATGCAAACTTCTTATCAAATGAGGATCTTGACACTTTCTTTGACACTATCCATGATGTTGCTCATCCAGCAACGGAGATAAGGGAGTCAGAAGACGTTCTTGAGACTACGCCTCCTTCTATTGAGCCAACAGTGGGTGAACCACTGACAACTCAGACCTCCTCGCCTTCATTGAAGAAGAGAAGATTTGATCCTAGACCGGGTGTTTTTGTGCCAGAACTATCTCAAGGCTTGTCGACTCCACCAATAACGACTTCTATTGCTTCTTCACCTACTCTATCCCATGAAGGACCGAGAACCTTTTATGAAGCTGGTGGTTCGTCAGTTCCTTCGGGATCATCTCCTCTTAGGCCCTATCACGATGTTGCCTCTGAGAGGCTTGCTCTACATTTGGCCCACGAACAAAGCTCAGTTCCTTCCTCCCGAGCTAAGGGAATTTTTATTGAGGAAGGCCACTCAAAAGAGGATGATCCCACCATAACTGGACTTCAAAAGGAAATCGACGTGCTTAATCAGAAGAATATTGAGCTTGATACCGGGTGGCTGATCTTGAAGCTGAAAAGGCCCAACTTAAAATTCAGGTTGCAGATCTTGAAGCGGATAAAACTCTAAAAACACAGCAAATTTCAGAGCTGCAAACCCATCTGGGATCCTTGACTGCAAGTTATTTTGATCTTAAGAAGAAGCTGGCAGAAGAATTTGGCGACAAGTTCAAGTCATCTGTTCAACATCTCAATGTTGGCCAGTCTTCTGCTCAACAATTTCAAGACCCCCCTGTTGACCCGCCCACTCAAAGAAAAACTCGAATTGTCGATCGCTTTGAAAAGGAACCAGTTCAGGTGCCAAGCATTACTGCACTCAAACGTGCCAAATTAGCAGCTTCCGACAAGAAAAGGAAACTTCTATTCAAGAAGACCTCAGATCAAAACGCTCCTGGAGATCAACCACAAATCACCGTCACTGATCTTCAAGAAAAAAAAAATTTGGTCACAAGTACGGTGATAGAACGGGAATTGTCTCATGGGGCTTTCATGATAGACTGAACATGTGGATCGTGAAACGCAAAAGCAAAAATGTGGAGTATTACAAAGACTTCCACGATTTCAATTCATGGACAAGGGTTGATCTTTCTGAATTGTCCAGTGCTCCTTTTGCCAATCCATCAAATGATGCAAAGGCAAATCATTTCAAGCTATTCTTGGAGGACCAAGTAAAGAAGGGATTTCCCAGTATGAAGACTGTTGAGTCTTTCATCAAACGCTTCCCTAAAGTGCTGGATCCCAAGACAAATGAGCCCTTTCAGACTGTCATGTGGCCGCCAACAAATCAAGTTAGACAAATTCCAGTGCTGCAGACCTTCAGTGATGGATCTCTCGCAAACATGCATTACTGGGTCTTTGATGAAACTACTGTGTCTGCTGTCATCAAGTTCCAAGATGGCTGCTTTCGCCTGTATGACAAACAAGACCTACTTCAATTTGGGAAGTGGGATATTCATCATCTGGCCCTACATCAGATCAAGGTAGCTGAATATATTTTCAAGCCTGCTGCTAAAGAGTACACATCAATGGTTGCTGAGATTATTGAAAAGGAGATGTGGAAAGGGGCAATGGGAGGGTCCGACGTGCTTATAATTGAAAGAGAGTGAGTCACAGCTAGCTCCAAACCAAGGGGGAGATTGAAGGGTCCAAGTTGTGGTTTGGGCTAGGCTTTTGGATGTATAGGTCATTTGTACTTTGAGTCCTGCAATAGAAGTGTTTTGGTGTGTTTACGGCCGTAAACAAGTTTACGGCCGTAAACCTGTTTACGGTCAAGTCCAGTTTACGGTCATGTCTATTCCCCTATATATAGGTTCAGTCTGTGTCTGTTAGTGGTTGTTGATGATCCATAGAGTTTACAATCATTGTCAGAGTTGTACCAGACGTTTTCTGATATAAACGTGTGCAAGCTTTGATTCATTCTTCTTCTACTCAATTCTTATCTTATTTGATTGTTAGATTGCTTGATCACTGGTTAAGATCCTGTTTCGAGGACCTTACAAAATACCTTTTCGTAATTTGTCAACTTAAACATAAAAAATAAAAGTACATTGATATGACACAATTAAAACAAAATATGCATTTTTTTTGTTCAAAATTGTCATTTTGACCCTTTTGTTTCCCCTTTAATTCATGTAAACCCAATGTAAGTTTAAAAGTTAGGCTAATGTTCGTTGTTCTTTAATAACAGGAAAAATAGGATTAAATAAAAATAATATACCAATATTGTAACATCCCAAAATTCAAGGCCAAAAATTTCATTTTTAATTAAGTGATTTATAAAATAATTTATCAAAACATTGCCATGATCATGTCAATACATAAAACCATAAAATCATGTATCAAAACCATATCATTTGGGGTAATAAAATATCAGAATACAATCTCAGAAAACTCAATGCGGAAACCATGTGTGTGTGTGATGCGCTGCTACACCGCCGGCTCCTTTCCCTTAGACGAAGAGGTACCTGAAACCAAAACTAAAACCGTAAGCACAAAGCTTAGTGACTTCCCCCATCATACCACATACCAAACAACATACATATTGTTGGGCAATTCTGGGGTGCCCGACCTACCCATGTCAACCGTTCTGGGGTGCTGACCTACCCATGTCAAGCCGTTTGGGGTGCTGACCTACCCGTATCCGGCCATTCTGGGGTGCCGACTACCCTCCGGTCTATCTCAACCGATCACAGGGACTATTTCACCCCCTACTGCTAGCATATAATATCATATCATAATGATACTGTCAGCCATATCTGGGGTGTCCGACCTACCCATTGGTCCTAGCGACCGAATCGGGACTAATCCCCTCCTACTGATACTATCACATATAACACATCATGCTAGCATGCACACATATCAAACCAAAGCAAACCAGACAATTATCACAAAGACAATCGTCTCAACTAAACAACTACTAGTAGGCCGGCCTTGGTGCCTTAGACCCACTTCTACTGGAAGGTAACTCACCTCGATGTCGTGTAGTGTCTGAACTGTCCTTGGCGCGAAAGTCGACTCTCCTCGACTCCTCAATCCCTACACGGCAACCCTTCTAAGTTATCAATTCGAACATGAAACCCAAACCAGGGTCAACTCAATTCAGTCAAAGTTAACTTTGGTCAAAGTCAACCTCCAGTTGACCTGACTCACCGAGTTGGTCTACCAAATCGTCGAGTCCATACTCCTCTAACCCAAACCAACCCCCGACTCTACTCGTCGAGTCTAGCAAGAACTCGACAGGTTCTCCTTCAATCATACCATCGGGACCATCTTCATCTTACTCGCCGAGTTCATCCTTGAAATCGTCGAGTTCATCTCCCTCATAAGAATGTGTCCAGTCTATGACTCGCCGAGTCCATCCTTTACCATTATTATACAATCGATTTAAATGGGTCTTAACACACCAAAACCATAGATCTGGCCTCCTAATGTCCATTTTACACGTAAAGTTCCAAACTTGATGCACATGCATGGGGTCCTTGGCTCAAAAAGCCATAAAAGGTGGTCTACAAGATGCATGGGGTGTGTATGGCAACAAGGTGGGCACCTTTATGCCATAAAACCCCCAATAGCCCTATATGTGAAGCACAAACTTACTTCTTACACTAAATCTCGAATACATCCTCACTAGGGCTTAGAAGGATGTAGAAAAGCTCCAAAATCAAGATCCAATCAATGAATAGACAAGGTTTCAGCTTTATACCTCAAATAAGCTGGAAATGAGTTCAAAACTCTGGATCTTCTTGTTTCCCCTTGATCTCACAAGTCTCCTTCTCCTCTGCAAGCTTCAATCACACAAAACTAACACCACAAGGCTCAAGAACACACTAAAAACGGCTAGGGTTTCGAGGTAATGCTTTCTGGGAGTAATAGGGACTATGGAGGCTGAGATAAGTTGTTTAAATAGGGTGAAAACCCTCAAATTTAGGGTTTCATCTAGACAGCTGCTACTCGCCGAGTCGGTCTACCGACTCACCGAGTAGGTCACTTAACTCCCGCGTCCACGCCCGATCCTACTCGACGAGTTGATTCTTCAACTCGTCGAGTCCCCTCGTTAAAATAATAATTCTTCATTTTAAAAAAAAATACTTATCAGAACCAGGCATTACAAATCTCCCCCATTTATCTTGGACTTCGTCCTCGAAGTCTGCTGTGGCAAACAATTTCGGAATGTTCTCGCTTCTCGGCCTCCAACCCCCAAGTCTACTCGGATTCCCTTCAACGTTCTCATTACACCCTTTCCTAGGGTATTACATGGCTACGTAGAATCTTCGCGTTCCATACCACCACAACTATTGGTTTCCTTACGTAGTTCAAGCACTCTCCGGCCTGATTATCATGCAGCGAGACAGCTGCCTTCCCATCCAATATGCGCCCTTCCGCAATAGCAAGACGTGAAGTGTACTGCGAATCTAACTATGTTTCCCCCGGGAGATCTAACCGATGTGTCATCTGGCCAATTCCAACAACCATCCTGACGATCCAAGGTATCGGGGTCTCTACTCTTCTTTTCCTGAAATGAATCCTTTTGTGCTGACGGGATCCTACATCCTTCCGCCCCCGCAACTGTATCCATAAACAACCAGCCATCTCGCAGAACACTCATACCTGGCCCAATCAGCCTTGGCTGGAATACCATGCATGCTTACGACGGGTCCAGTCATCACTAGGATGGAATAATCTCGTATCACGCACATGTTTGGCCCAATCAACCCTCGGGCTGGAATACCAAACACGTCAGGTCCAAACAATCATAGGGTCCGGTCATCCTCACGATGGAATGCCCGAGATTGAATACTACTATTTACATAACTTGGGCTAAACCCATAACTTGAGATCCAAGGACATATCCTGACATCTCACTCGAAACCCTCTGAATTATCACAGCCCACTTCTACCCGTCATCTGAAACACCGAGTTCCTACCTGGTTACCGAGCCAAAGGCTCCCGTGTAGTCGCCCCTCGCGACTTCCGATCGAAATCCTTATCTGCCAATATTTGTCGTTAGTTATCTTACTGCGATGGTTCTAACAGCCTCCCGATCCAATCGATCAGGTCCATGCGTCGAATCCTGACGTCACCGCATCCACGGCTAAAAGTAACTGCTACCTGACCAATGGTAGCCGTATATCACAAGCAACCTTATACGGTCCATTGCTTCCCTGATCCCATACTGTAGTGGCACTCCTATAGTCTTATCACTGGCTTAACCAGATCTAATCCATCGGGGAAATTCCGAAATCCGATCCGTGATTTCCATGTCCACACTGCTGCACCCCAAACTGATGGGTACTACTGTTCACCTCGTGATCTGACATCACTCCCATACTACCTGACAACCTTGTGAATGCTACAGCTACGCCCACAGACTTACAACACTTCCAATACTATCTGAGAACCCTGTGAATGCTACGGCTACAACCGCAGACTTACAATACTTCCGAACCGGGTCGAACACGCACTCGACCTAACTCTCAATTGAACTTGAATTCTAATTAGACCTCTAACCTGGTTTCCTAAACCTGTTTCCCGATGTCAAGGAAAGGAGCGAACCAAACGTTGGAACGTTTTCTAAACTCCCAACTCGCCCAATCCTCAACCTAGACGGCCACTTGACCGCCTTTCCGCCCTGAGGGGGATGCAAAACTCCTCCTAGTTTCACACCTATTTCTGCTCCTGAATACCTGATCGATTCTCCCCCTCTTAGATTCGACTAAGTCTTCATGGCGCGTGGGAATTGAAGGATTCCCGATCCTTCTTGCTTTTCAATAACATCACAAAATTCAAAGCCATGAGGCTTCAACTGCCTCGAAGCATAGGTGATAACATGCCCTCTCTGCATCAATACCGTGCCCAAATCCGAAATGGACGCATCGCAATATACCACAAAATCCTCCATGCCGTCCAGCAGGGTTAAGATCGGCGCCTCGCACAATCTCTGCCTCAATGTCTCAAATGCGGCCTGCTGCTCAGGCCCCCAGCAAAAGATCACGACTTTCCTTGTCAACCGGGTCAGGGGCACTAAACCTCCGATAATAGCCTACCAGTCCTAGAAAGCTTTGAATCTCAGATGGAGACCTCGGAACCTCCCACTTCATCACGGCCTCCACCTAGGCCGGGTCAACCGAAATCCCGTTCTGGTTGACAAGGTGCCCAAGAAAATGCACCTCGCGCAACCAGAACTCGCACTTGGAGAACTTAGCATACAAGCTCTCCCTCCTCAAAGTATCCAGAACCTCCCGCAATTGCTCCTCATGCTGCTCCTGCGTCTTGGAATAAACCAAGATGTCATCGATGAAAACTATCACAGAACGATCCAACATCGGTCGGCACACGCGGTTCATGATATCCATGAACGCGGAAGGAGCATTGGTGAGCCTGAAAGGCATCACCACGAACTCATAGTGACCATAACGCGTCCAAAAAGCAGTCTTCTGCACATCCTCCTCTCTGACCCTCATCTGATGATAACCGGAACGCAAATCAATCTTGGAGAACCAAGATGCTCCCTGTAGCTGGTCGAAGAGGTCATCAATCCTCGGGAGTGGGTAACGGTTCTTCACCGTTACCTTATCTAGCTCCCGATAATCTATACACATCCGATGCGACCCGTCCTTCTTCTTCACAAATAAAATCGGGGCTCCTCAGGGCGAACTGCTCGGTCTAATGAATCCCTTGTCTAACAGCTCCTGCAGTTGTGTAGACAACTCCTGCATCTCAGGAGGAGCCAACCGATACGGTGCCTTGGCTATCGGAGCCGCACCAGGAACTAGGTCGATCCTGAACTCTACCTGCCTCTCCGGAGGTATCCCAGGCAACTTGTAACAACGTAAATTTTCAAACAAAATTTTCATTTTTAAACACATTAAATTCTCATTTCACAATCTCAAAAACACAAGTATCCAAAATGACAATCATATCCCAATGTAAATCACAATCCCCAGAATCATAAAAACATCTTCCGCCAGTGTGTACAATCATGCCGGTGCCTTGCCGCGATCCTCGGAACTACCTGAAACACATATCACATAACACGGTAAGCATAAAACTTAGTGAGTTCCCCAAAACCACACACAACTCATCAGCCACTCGAGGCTATAATTCAATAAGACCCTCCGGTCAATGTGTATCAGTGGGACCCTCCGGTCCCACAACTCAGATGGACCCTCTGGTCCCTCAACTTAGCAGCTCAATATCATACACAGTAAGCATGTCACATAGCAAATAGCAGGATATCTCAATACACAGCTCAATCACATAAGACCCTCTGGTCACACATAAAATTACCACTCAAGGTAAGTATAGTGAGAAGACTCACCTCGTAAGCTAGCAAATGAAAACCTCGAACTCGTAATCTCAAACTCTACCCACCAGTCTAGCCTCCGCCTAACACATAATAATCATCCCTAATTAATATCGGCTCTCAAGACTAGACTAACCCTTTCATACTCACAGAAGGTGGTGAAAAGACCATTTTACCCCTCCATAGACTTAATAGTCCACATTTTTGACCAAACCCTAAAAGTCAACAAAAGTCAACGGTAGGGAGTACGCTGCACGTACTCGATCTCTACGATGCGCGTACTCGGCTGCCATGCAGGCATCGGGGATGCTCGACCCCTACGTCGCGCGTACTGGGATTACGCCTAGCGTACGCCCCAGATTCCCTCTTCTCTCATTTTTGGTCTTAACCAGTTAAGACATAAGCTCATATCTCAGATCTGGACTCTCTAATGTCTCTTAATCCATAAAGTCATCGCCTTTAAGCATTTGAATGGCTGATTAGGCACCAAACTCCCAAAATCTACACTCTTTTGTCTCAAGGGTCTCATAACTCATGCATGGAGTGATTTCACCAACCAAGATTGGATTTTTATGACATAACACAACTCATAAACTCAAAAGGGGATGGTCCTAGACTCTGGAGTTCAAGACCTCATCAAGACTCCACCTTTTTGGGACAAAACCCTAAAATGCTCAACATCATGCTCATAACAAAGGAAAGGCAAAGTTTGAAGCTTTATACCTCAATAAGAAGCTCCTCACTCTGATTTGCTCGGATCTAGAATCTTGGGCTCTAACTCCTCCTTCTTCAAGGCCTTCTCTTCTCTTCAAAAATCACACAAACACTCTCAAGGCTCAAACACACACACACACATAAGCTCTAGAACAGAAGTTATGGTGCTCTTAGGGTTTTCTCTCTAGGAATGGTGGCCAGAAAATTAGGCCATCATATCCCTTATATAGGGGGCTCACCCCAAATTAGTGTTGCATTCTGGGCCTAGTACGCCCAGCGTACCCTTTGGTATGCCCAGCGTACTGGGTGACCTCCGCGTCAAGAACACGCTCATGAGTACGCGCAGTGTACTCTCACGTACGCCCAGCGTACTCGATTATCTCATGAACTTCTCAAGGACCACTTTTGACAACTTAAGGAAAGATGAAGGGCCATAGAGATATACCTGATCCCGGGATGTTACACAACTTCTCGGGGAATACATCCGCAAACTCTCATACCACTGGCACATTGCCCACCGTCGCCTTACCCGCCTCCCAGGTGTCCATAACATAGGCGACATATGCTGCGCAACCCTGCTGGAGGTAGTGTCTAGCCCTCACTTCTGAACATAAGGCTGGTCCTCGCTGTGGTCTGTCGCCCTGAATCACCAGCTCTCCCCCACTTGGGGTCCTGATCCGCACCAACTGCTGCGCACAATCAATCACCGCCCCATTGGGGCTTAGCCAATCCATGCCTATAATAACCTTGTTCCCCCGCAAAGGTATGGGAACCAAGTCTACCAGGTAGCGCTCCTCGAACAATCTCAAAACACAATCTCAGAAAACTTCTGATACTCGCACTGACCGGTCGTCCGCAATCTCGACCTCTAGAGGGAAATCCAACATGCCCGAGACTCAAGAAACTTCTTGCTAAGCGCAAGAGAGGCAAATGATTAGGTAGCACCCGAATCAAACAACACCTGAATTGGGATACCGTTCACATGGAACGATCCCGTCGCCACATCGGGTGCGACGCGTGCATCCTCGGCTGTCAGCTGAAATGCTCGGCTCCACACCACTGGAGCCTCTGTCTTGACCTTCCGGCCATCCGCAACTCGTGCTGCCGCTGGAGTCGGCGCCGCCACTGGCGCTGCTGCTGATGCTGCTGACAATCTAGGCCAGTTGGCCTTCTTATGGCCCCTCTGATTGCAATGGAAGCAAATCAGGTCTGATGTCTGAACAGTGGGGGCAGGGGCAGTACAATCCCTGCCAAAGTGCCCCGTCTTGCCGCACTTGTAGCAGCCCGAGGATCCTGCTCTACAAGCCCCCTCATGCGGCCTGCCGCATTTCCTGCAGCGGCTCTGGCCCGGCTGGCCCTTCGACCTAACGTCGGATCCCTTGGGTTTCTTCCCTGAAAACCCCGGCTGGCCCTTCGACCTAACGTCGGATCCCTCTCCCGCACCCTGGCAATCATGGACTCCAGGGTCGGGTAAGCTGAATAGCTGACATGCTCCCAGATATCAGCCCTCAACATATCATGGTAGCGGGTCTTCCGCATCTCCTCGTCCCCCGCATACTGAGGTACCAACAAGGCCCTCTCCCTGAACTTGGCGGTGATCTCCGCCACTGTCTCAGTCGTCTGTCTCATATCAAGAAACTCTCAGGCCAGCTGTTGAATCTCCACAGCTGGCACGAACTCAGCCCTGAATCTAGTCACAAAATCTGACCAAGTCATAGCCTCGATGGCTGGGGCTCCCAACAAGTCACCAACTGACTCCCACCAATCTCTAGCTCTATCCCTCAAACATCCCGCAGCAAAGCGGACCTTCGACCCCTCCGGGAAGAAGCTCGTCAACTGCGCAGACTCAATGTCTGCGATCCATCTCCTGGCAGCAATGGGGTCCTTCACCCCGTGAAAGTCCGGCGCACTACTCCCCAAGAAGTCCTTGAAGGACAATGTGCGCGTACCCAACTAGTTGGACGCCGAGTCCCTCCTGAACGCCTGGAGGCGATCCTCCATCAACTCAATAATCCCTTCCATGATCGACCCGAAAATGATAGGGTTCGACTCAAGGATACCTCTAGTGATCTCTGATGCGATGAACTCGCGTAGCCCGTCATCAACCTGCTCGGATCTCGCACCCGAGCCTGATCCTGACCCAGACCCTAAACCTCATGCTCCATGTCGTGTAACTACCATAATGAAAATAAACACGTGAGCGTCAGGATCATACATACTCCCGAGAGGTCTCACACTCCCCAAGTTTCCTGGTTTCATCTCGGCTCTCCCTGACTCGAGTACGGATCCTCAGCTTTCAGTAGTACGGGCCCATACTACCTTCCACATCTATCCGTACTTTCCTCAATGATTGCCTCAACTTCACCAAGTCCCTTATCCAATATCCCTTTCCAACTAATCTCATCCTAGGCTTTCGTAGGGCACCCTCCGACCTACTCTCCGCCATCAGCTGCGTTTGGAGTCCCTACCACCCTTCCCCAATTAGCTTGCGAATACTGTTACATATTCGCTTACTAGTTAGTTAAAGTTAGCTAGAACCCCTATAGCACAAAGCAAGCAGCATTCGTGCATTGAGTAACCAATTCAAGCATAACCTAATCAGGCTATCTCACTGCTAACTAACAACTCTAACATACGGCTCAATGAGCTCCTATAGCAGGCATACAAGGCTTCCTTCCTAGATCCTTAGCCATATTCTAGCATGAAGTTATCATAAACACATAACATGCATACAAGGCATCCTCCTAGATCCTTAGCCCTAATCTAGCATGCAGTTCTCATAATCATATCATATAACATAACATAAAAAGTATGGGTATCTTGGGGAAAACTTACTTGAGCTCGGCCGGTCGCACGCATCACACACCTCGTTCTTTCTCAAAACTCTTTAATTTAGATTTTAGAAAAACTATTTCCTTGTAAAAATCCTTCAAGACCTCGGTTTGAGTTCAGACACCCCCGAGGGTGTGTCCGAATTCCTCAAACCAAGGCTCTGATACCAACTTGTAACATCCCAAACTTCAAGGCCAAAAATTTCATTTTTAATTAAGTGATTTATAAAATAATTTATCAAAACATTTCCAAGATCATGTCAATACATAAAACCATAAAATCATGTATCAAAACCATATCATTTGGGGTAATAAAATATCAGAGTACAATCCCAGAAAACTCAATGCGGAAACCATGTGTGTGTGTGATGCGCTACTACACCGCCGGCTCCTTCCGCTTAGACGAAGAGGTACCTGAAACCAAAACTAAAACCATAAGCACAAAGCTTAGTGAGTTCCCCCATCATACCACATACCAAACAACATACATATTGTCGGGCAATTCTGGGGTGCCCAACCTACCCATGTCAACCGTTCTGGGGTGCTGACCTACCCATGTCAAGCCGTTCTAGGGTGCTGACCTACCCGTGTCCGGCCATTCTGGGGTGCCGACTACCCTCCGGTCTATCTCAAACGATCACGGAGACTATTTCACCCCCTACTGCTAGCATATAATATCATGTCATAATCATACTGTCAGACATATCTGGGGTGTCCGACCTACCCATTGGTCCTAGCGACCGAATCGGGGACTAATCCCCTCCTACTGATACTATCACCTATAACACATCATGCTAGCATGCATACATATCAAACCAAAGCAAACCAGACAATTATCACAAAGACAATCGTCTCAACTAAACAACTACTAGTGGGTCGGCCTTGGTGACTTAGACCCACTTCTACTGGAAGGTAACTCACCTCGATGTCGTGTAGTGTCTGAACTGTCCTTGGTGCGAAAGTCGACTCTCCTCGACTCCTCAATCCCTACACGAAAACTCTTTTAAGTTATCAATTCGAACATGCAACCCTAACCAGTGTCAACTCAATTCAGTCAAAGTCAACTTTGGTCAAAGTCAACCTCCAGTTGACCTGACTCGTCGAGTTGGTCTACCAACTCGTCGAGTCCATACTCCTCTAACCCAAACAAACTCCCGACTCTACTCGTCGAGTCTAGCAAGAACTCGACAGGTTCTCCTTCAATCATACCATCGGGACCATCTTCATCTGACTCGCCGAGTTCATCCTTGAACTCGTCGAGTTCGTCTCCCTCATAAGAATGTGTCCAGTCTATGACTCGCCGAGTTGTATGACCAACTCGTTGAGTCCATCTTCAAAGATTGGAGATTGCCTTGGACTCGCCAAGTTTGCTCAAACACTCGTCGAGTCCCATGATTCCCAGGTCCCTTATGAGCCTAAACAACTGAGGGACCTTCCATCCTGTCATCTGATCCATCAACAGAATGGATATGGTGGTCATTACACCCTGACTCGCCAAGTCCCAAGAACGACTCGCCGAGTCCATCCTTTACCATTACTATACAGTCGATTTAAATGGGTCTTAACACACCAAAACCATAGATCTGGCCTCCTAATGTCCATTTTACACGTAAAGTTCCAAACTTGATGCACATGCATGGGGTCCTTGGCTCAAAAAGCCATAAAAGGTGGTCTACAAGATGCATGGGGTGTTTATGGCAACAAGGTGGGCACCTTTATGCCATAAAAACCCCCAATAGCCCTAGATCTAAAGCACAAACTCACTTCTTACACTAAATCCCGAATACATCCTCACTGGGGCTTAGAAGGATGTAGAAAAGGTCCAAAATCAAGATCTAAGCAATGAATAGACAAGGTTTCAGCTTTATACCTCAAATAAGCTGGAAATGAGTTCAAAACTCCGGATCTTCTTGTTTCCCCTTGATCTCACAAGTCTCCTTCTCCTCTTCAAGCTTCAATCACACAAAAGTAACACCACAAGGCTCAAGAACACACTAAAAGCGGCTAGGGTTTCGAGGTAATGCTTTTTGGGAATAATAGGGACTATGGAGGCTGAGATAAGTTGTTTAAATAGGGTGCAAACCCTCAAATTTAGGGTTTCATCCAGACAGCTGCTACTCGCCGAGTAGGTCACTTAACTCGCACGTCCACGCCCGATCCTACTCGACGAGTTGATCCTTCAACTCGTCGAGTCCCCTCGTTAAAATGATAATTCTTCATTTTTAAAAAAAATACTTATCAGGAACCGGGCGTTACAAATATACCTAAACTGCCCCTGCATTCTCCATTTTCGTTTATTTTAAAATTTAATATTGAGAGTACGTTGCTATTTCTTGATAGCACCAGTTATAGCGGCCATTTGTGATAAAATCAAATTGTATTTCAGATAACCACCAACTCAAATAGGAACATAGGTTACAAAAATGTAGAAGAATGTGAGATAGAAAACTTGAAGGCTTTGTCACACTACCTAGCCAAAGCATACACAAACATACGGTCACATCAGATTCACACCAATTCACTATTTTCTTCTAAATGACCATTATACCCCTCCACCCTCCAATTTATAAAAAGTTCTTATGATTGAAAACTGAAATAACATTTTACTTATGTTTCGTTGACAATATTTGCAACCGATTAAAGTACAATGCTATAATATAAGAAAACCTCATAAAAATGTTTTATGTTTCTTCTTGTCCCCGGGTTTATATTTCGTTATCTTTCTTTTAGTCATTATTATCCATCATTAATTTATAAGTAATGAATTTATATTTCCAAAAGCAGTAAACATGATAGAAGCTGATTAAAACCCAAATAAGATTATAATGAAATTATAAAAAATAATAAATTGTCCAATGCATTTATTGCTACATCCCATTATTACCTCGCTAGTATACTTGTATAAACATTAACATCATTCACTCACTAATTTTATAACTTTTAATAAAAGTAAAACCTTTACCCTTCACGAAAATTTATCTAGTTGCAAGATTCGTTTATTATGGACCCTTGATACACAAAACCTCTTCTTGGTGCATCATCAGCTTCTAATTGAACTGGATCTCATATATCACTAACCATCACCAAATAAGCATCAATCTGTAAACGAAAACATAAATCCAAAAAATCAAAAGTAAGCTTTCATGAGAATCAGAATCTAATCAATTTCACTCAAAATGAGTTGGGTGAAAGCCACAACGTGCAGTGGCGTAGCCGCATAGAGGCAAAGGTGGGCCTTGACCCACCCTACAAAAGTTCAAGTTTATATATATATATATATATATATATATATATATATATATATATATATATATATAATATTTTGTTAGATAAAAGGAATTAATTCATCTCATTCAAAACTACAAATCCCATATATGGCTCATACTTTGTAAATTATTTGGCCTACCCTAATTCAAAACTTTAGATCCCATATCTCGTTCATACATTGTAAGTTTTTTGGCATACCCTAAAATAAAATCATGTCTACGCCACTGACAACGTGTGGGAGAACTTCCACATGGAGACAAAAGCTTCAAGTGGATTGGAAACACAAAACACAATCATACTTGATGCCAGAAAGAGGATTGGTGAAGAGGATTGGAGGTCTGATGATAAGCATATCTAAAAATATTGAGGATTAGAGAAGAGAAAGCAAGTGTGATGATAATATTGCGCAAAATAGTAGATTTGAAACACGAAACAGAATCACCCCTGATGTCAGATAGAGGATTGGAGAAGAGAAAGGAGGTCTGATAACAAGCATATCTAAAAATTAGGGTTGAAACCTGTAGGATTACTTTCAGCAAATCGACCAAATAGGGAAATTGACAAAAAAAAAATTGGAATGAATTACCTTTATAATGCTAATTTATTCAAGAGTTTCGGTAATCACCCTCTTACAATGAATAATATAACCATTTGAGAAAAAAACTTGAGTAGAGGTAAACGAATTAAACCTGGTGTGGATCTTCCGGCTGTTCTTTGATCCTGAGAATTTTGGTATGCTCATATACGAATAACCCTTCATATGGATCTACTTCTTTGTCATATTGAGGAATCGGACTGCGTCGGTAAAGCACGAAATGACGACTGAATAATTGAATAACCCCCAAAAATCCGGTCCTGAAATCGAAAAAATTGACCAAAATTCATCCAAACCCATTCTCTATTCTCTAAAACCACACACACACACACACACATCTACAATACACCCCTGAAGCTTCCGATAGTTAAAAAAAAAATCAAAACAAAGATAAAGAGAGAAGCCTCACCGGTTATTGCGATTTAATTGTGGATTTGGAGATAATACTGTTTCCTGATTTGTTGCTATGTAATTGCTAATTCTTTGGAATGTTAGGTTTTTAGAATTAATGATTTTTTGATATAAATCACGTAGTTGATTCCCAAAAAATTTGAATTTCAAAAGAGAAGAAAAGGAATTAACAGGACATGCGATTATATAGTAACACAAGGGTAGAATTGGAATTTCAGTTTGATAATATGTGCGGGAAAAAAGCTGGAGGAGAGCTAAGAAAATGCCACGTGGCGAAAATGTACTGTTTTATTAGAATAGAGGATATATATATATATATATATATATATATATATATATATATATATATATATATATATATATATATATATATATATATATATTGAGTGGTAAAAAATAAAAGCAAATAATCTCTTTACTCCAATGAAAATGCTCTTAAGGGCCTTTTAAATCAATATAAAAGATGTGGCATCAGTGACATTATCATCAGTGACAATATATATTGAGTATTAAACTGGCATTCCATTTTATTTTTCTAACCATATGGTCCCTATATATGCCATGTTACCATAGGTAAAAGTGAAAATAGAGCTTCTAAAAATGATTCATTCAGATTTGTTAAATATATCAAAATTTGCATTGGTATGTAAAATCACTATATCATATAATCATTTCAATCAAAATTCAAACATAAACGACCAAAAACAAAAAAAAAATTATAATAATTTATACATTTCTTTGTATTTATTTGTTTTAAATTAACCGAAGGATTTACATACGCATATACATTGTAGCTTCCTATAATAAAGATATCATAATGAACGATTATCAACCAAAAATACCTTTAACTAGTTGTAGCAACATCTCAAAAAGTTGTATCTAATATAAACAAGATTATGTTTTCTTAACCATCACAAGTTATTGACTTTTACTCACTCCACAAGCAACCGTTCTTCTTTTTGCACTTCTTTCAACAAATTCTTGTCCTTTTATGAGATTTCGACCAGTTTGGAAAGTGGATTCGACCCGTTCAAATATGGAGATCAGGCGGGTGAATACGCGGGTATTGTGTCTTGATTTTTCACGAGGCTGATTAAACGGTGGAGATAGATGGCTAAGTCGAGTATGTACCGATCCATTTTTTGTTTATCTGCGTGATATAGTGTTTGAAGTCGAATTATGTTGTTGCCTGTTGATGTCTTCTTTCGAAATTCATTTCTGTTTAGATTTAAATAAGTGAAAATTCCAATCGAAATTAGGGCTAATAAGATCACATAATTGTGAGTGTGTTTCATTTTTATAATATTATTTTAATTTCTAGAGACAAAAAAAGGGATAAGTATTGGCCACTTACCCTGTCTTTGTCCACTCTCCCACACATCCAAAACAATGATGTGCTCTGCCGACAAGAAAATGACAAGTGTGAAATAGCAGTAGACTTTATTCTTTTTACCAATACAAACAATACATAATTGCAACCTACTTATATTTTTTCCCGATAATAGCAATTTGTTTTTAATTCATATAGCAATGTACTTACATTTTGTTTACACATAATAGCAACATACTTTCAATTCTTTACTCGTAATATCAACATACTTGCATTTTTTTACTAATAATAGCAATAGGTAACAAAGTACAATGCCTATATATTGATAGCAAAATGCATGTACATTGATATTATTGGTAAATAAATGTAAGTACATTTTGCTTATTAGTAGCGACTACAAAGGATGTAGATAGTGTATGCAATTTCCCCTTTTGATTATGAGGATGAAGAGGGTAATCATGTATTTTGAATAGAACACAGATAAAAAAAAGTGGGTCCCTATCCTACCTTTTTGGGTTGGACAAAAAACTGTTATTTTTTTGTCGGTCCCAGTCAAACGCAGTATAAGACTATCATGTTTTATCATGTCCTGGCTAAGTGGTGAATATTCAAAAACATACTTGACTGTATCAATCGCTATGGGAATGAGCCACTGAAGAACTTTTTCCATTTCCGCCTTAATCTGAGTCATTGTCATCTGAAAACAACCGCATTTATCTCAATAATTAGTTTTCATATGACGACCAATTTGATTGTTTTAACTCTCAATAATCAATAATCAGTGTACCTAAAATACTTGAAAGTAATTATTTATTGAGATTTCAAAATAAAATAGCAGAGATTACTTACCACTTCTTTGGAATCAAGATCTCTTAAGCGATAACGTAATCCTGCTTTTACACTAGCTGGTAAATCGTTGTATAATTTATCCCTCATGTTAGGAAGTACACAGATTGAACGAGATGCCTGCAAAAAGTTAATTTTAAAACTTTTGTACCATATGTATTCATCAAACTACAATAATTAACTATGGAGAAGAAGTTCGATTTGAGTTATATTTTATTTCTAGAAAAATCATAAATTCAAATTTAAAAATTATTATTATAAGGTATAGTTTGTTACAAGGATGATGTGGATCATCGTATGATATTTTGGTTAGCAGAACTTACCCACATGGTGTATATTTTTATAATTCTTAAATATATCATTATTATTATTTTATTTATAAATATTAAAATTGTAAAGATTTCAAGAATATTCAAACTGTTTTTATACCGTGCACCATGAAACTCTAGAGATCGTCTTCAAATATAATTAATGGCTAAATCAATATAATTGTGAAAGTTTGTTGTGTTTTTCTATATTTTTTCATTATGCTAATAACCTAATAGTAAGTAGAGAGTAGCTTACAATGATGTCCATCTGAGTGATTAAATTGGCATAGTGTAAAGCAAGACCATGGATACCTAATCTTTCGGTTTTCTTATTCGCCTTCTTTCTTTCAACTGAAATAAAGCAAGATAAATATCACAAGTTAGAAAATGAAAACACACATCATAACAAAACTTGAACTCCTTTAGTTTTTTTGTTATATTTTCACCATTTTATCAATGTAGCAACTAAACTCTTTTATGTAACAGTTAAGCTATTGAAAATATTTTTGAACGTTAAAAAAAGGAATAAATGTACTTTCACCATTTTATCGATTTAGCGGCTAAATGATTAATACTTTTATTTTATCAATTTAATAACAATAACCACAAGAATGGGAGAGGTAATATGTAGGCAACCTCCACCCAAGGGTATATGAAAATGAAATGTCAGCCAACAATGAAGAAAAAAAATTGTGTTATCTGACAAAAAAGAGAGACAATAAAATTGAAATTGAAGAGGAGCACTATAAGAAAGTAAATATTGTACATAAACACACGCAGTTAAAGCTGAAATTTTCTTTCCCTCATTTACTAGATATAATAGTTAAATGGTTAAATCGATAAAATAGTGAGTGGTTTAACCTTTTCTAAAACAGATTAACTTGGAAAAAGGGTTTTTATAAAAATGGTCAACAAGCAAGTAAAATGGATCACTATATAAGACTGTGTTTTTTTGTAGTTTTCTATAATTTTTTTTGAACCGGAAAATTTAATCTATTCCTAAGCTACCATTTAATTTCACTTATGTTCACAACGTAACTCAAACCCTTGACCTCAAATAGGGAGTACACCACCTGATACCGTAGGCAAGAAACCCTTTATAACCTCAAAATTCACAAAATTTTGCAATACCATTCTCCTCAAAAGAATCCACAATTACGCAATGAATGAAGGTGACAACATCTACAAGCTTATACATAACCTACTACCAAGAAATATAAAATGAAAGGGTCAAATGTCAATATATATATATATATATATATATATATATATATATATAGGTTCAAATGTTTCTCATATCTATTGTGTGTTAAAATGCACCAATAAGAATTTAGTAAAAATTAAGTTATTATTTAATCAAATAAAGATAGATATTAAATGATTTCCATAATTATATATATACTAAATGATATCCATAATTATAATTATTTTTTATGGAAACTAGTTAAATTTGTCATTAATATCAGAAATAATATTATTTTAGAAATGAATTTATACCTAGTTTTTCGTGTATGAGTTTGTATTTTGTTTCATGACCCACTCACTTAAAATACAACAAAGTTGCCTAGAACATGGAGAACAAGAGTGTGTTCTAGTAGAATGAAAGTTTATTCTAGAAGAATAAGAGAATATTCTAACAGAATGAAAGTGTATTCTACTACAATACACTCTCATTCTTTATATTCAATACAACTTTGTTGTATTTTAAGTGAGTGAATCCATAAACAAAACACGAACTCATACATGAAAACTTAGATGTGACTTCATTCTGAAAGAATGTTGTTGCTGACATTAATGATGAATTTAATTAGTTTTGATAAAAAAGAGAATTATAATTATGAATATCATTTAATATACATATAATTATGGAAATCATTTAATATCTATCTTTATTTAACTAAATAATTATTTAATTTTACTAAATTTCTATTGATGCATTCTAGCACACAATAAATGTAAGAAACATATTAACTTAACCTTTTATATATATATATATATATATATATATATATATATATATATATATATATATATATATATATATATATGGGAGTTTTGTGATTGAATTAATGCAAAATAAATTATTTATAAAAGAAAGTTAGGAAATTAAACTTTCAATTAAGTCGCAACTTTTTACATATCTTCCGATATTTATTTTTCTCTTCGAATTTTCTAAGTGTGCCATCATTTTTTTTAAGTTTCATCCGTTTACATATTTTCAAACATTTAATTTTCTCTTCAAATTTTTTAAGTGTGTCATCATTTTCTTAAATATATTTTGAACACCACTTATCCATACGACACGTTATTTTAGTGAACACTTAATAGAAGAAAAAACAAGAGAAAACGACTAAAATCACCACTTGCCTTAATGACTTTCCAAAAATAGCCCAAATTTTAATGTATTACTCAAATAGCCACACATTTTGCAATGACCCATTACAAAATGGACTATTTAATGCTAGATCGGTTCCCATATTTAAGGTCTGTTTTAGTATTTATTCATTTTTACATCAGTCTTCTTTTGTAAAATCTCTCAACTTAACACTTTCTTTTCACAATATAGAGTTCCCTCACTTCATTTTCACAATATAGAGTTCCATTTTGATGCGGAAATGGCTTTTGAAGATCCCTACCAAAAACAAAACGTTTTTTGGGCAAAAGCAGTATTACTATTTTCACAAAAATTTGACCAAATACACATTGTGAAGAACAATTTTGCATTTCACAGTGTAAATTTCGCATTTTGTTGTGTTTAAAAAATATTTTTTTGTGGAGACCATACAAATAGTGCATTTTGCAATGGGCAAATGGGAAATGTGTGGCTATTTGAGGAATTGGTGGAAATTTTGTGCTGTTTTTCGGCGAATCATTAAAAAGTGATTATTTTAGTCTTTTTCTTAAAAAACAAACCTAGAGTCCTCTAAAGATACATAAAATCCGATCTAACAAAAATGAGACTCTTCATCGTAAGTTATATCAGCTTGTACCTCTTCTAAATTTTTGGACCAAAGAGATTTCTTTTTCAAATTGCTCACAAGTTTTCTTTGATTCTTTAGCTCACTTTGTAATACCATGAGACTCTTTCCTATGAAACAAAGAATCAAATATTAGCTAAACAACCAAACCCCAACAAATATAAGTAGGTTAATATATTATTAGAACTATTCTAAATTTCATAGAGGATCGATGTATTACATAGGGTTGCAAACATATTTAGAAGTTAATGATCCTTTTTTATTTAATACAACAATTTAGTAAGTTGTAAACACTTAAATATTCAATGACCGGCTTTTACACCCTTCAACCCATTTCCTTTTTACTAACATCTTCAACTTTATTCATACGAATCGTTTACAATACAATAAATATATACCCGAAATGACACATTTTCATGTATATGGGTTGAAATTGTCCCCTTTACTTATAACACTTCTACTCACAAAATCATATGACTGACCTTTTCGAGGAAGATTCTGAGATTCCACTTCCTCAATCTTACACGAATATAAGTTTTCAGATCTTTCCAAAGCATGTAACTCGTGGAACAATTCCTTCACACAAAATACAAGCATCATGGATAGAACGTATAGATTAGGCAATGGTATATACTAACCAACTATGTGCAAGAAATAGCATTGTTCTTTTATGTTTTTATTTTTGTAAAGGTTTATGATAATTTAGCAACCAACTATTTCGTATATGTCCTCATTTGGTCACTTTAGTCATTTGAATGTCTAGAAGGGTAACCAACTACTATTGTTGTTCTAGATTTACCATTATTAAAAAAAGTTTCATTGAACATTAACAACTAAAGGAATTACTAGAGAGTTTATCCAAAGTCATCTTCTTTTCTTCCAAAAGCATAAAACTCATCCAAAATCACAACCATTTGAATGTAGATTTCGATTTTGGTAGATGCATATTATATAATAAATAATAAAATGACCAACGTCACTAAAAGACTACACACGAAATAGTTGGTCGCTATATTGTAACATAAATGTTTTTTTCCTACTAAGGCATTGCACTTTGAAAAATCTACTTAAACATGGCATGGTACTTTTAGTGTTTCTCTTATTAAATTATAGGAGTGGAAGTTGTTTTGTATTTGGATGACAATGTTATTACTAGGTAGAATTTTTCTAAATACATATAATAAAAAGAAATGAAAGTAGGATGCTATAGCAGACAATTCAACAATATATAGTTCGTTGCTATTTCTTGCATTTAACCATATACTAAAGTGCTATAGAGGGACGTAGTATGTAAAAAAAAATCATCTTTGAGGAACCAATTCATGACCAACAAGAGAAGTTTGCATCTTCTAATCTTCATGGTAGGAAAACTCTATATACAAAATGTTATGGATGTGCAAATTAGATGATTAATCAATCCAAGTTTTTGGAGGTGAGATAAGACAACGCATTATACTCGGAAAATTGTAATAAGGTAAAACAAACTTTAATCCCATTTTTTTTCTTTGTAATTTTGCTCAAAATTACACCACGAAACTAAAATACATAGTTGGCCATTTGATCCATTTACATAAAAATTGGTATATTTTATTTAGAAACGAGTAACATTTAAAATAATGTGGCTATACATGGATTCAAAATGCATACCTCTTAGATCGTTTATTAAAATAAGATATTATTATTCATAAAAATTGGTGTTTTTAATCATATTAATAAACTAATTCTTTATAAGTGACTTACATAAGTATACTGAGCAAGATTGGTGAGTTCTTGCATCGCGATCTCCACCTCTTTTTGAAGGTGTTTTGTTTTTATGGGTTCCAAACGCAACCTGATTCATAGTTTAACTATACAGTTTTTGTAATCATAATTAACACACTAATCATTTATAAGTGACTCAATATTTTTAGCTTTACCTTGAAAAGTAACGATTCAATTGATGCAATTGTGCATCCCTACTCCGATTTCCAAATCTCACCACCTCTTTCAAGAACACTTCAAATTCCTCTCTATGAAAAAGCCAAAGTGGATAAAATTTTAAGGCAGATCAAAATTTGAAATATCAATCGGTTTTAGCATTGTAGTTTTGAGAAAAAATTTCTTATTAGGCCATTTTACTTTGCAAAATTCTACACAATTATAACACTAAAAACTGCTTTGTATTTGGATAACATTGCTATAGTTGGATAGATTCTTCAAAATATAATGTTGTAATACAAAGAATTAAATTACATTGTTATTTCTTGCATTAAGAAATAATGAAATTACCTCTTGTCGGCATTTGCAATACTTAACAACTCCTTTATATCCGTAGAAACCAACAATTGCACCCCTTCCGAATACAATATTTCCTTTAAAAAGATTTGTATGTTTTCTTCTGAAAGGGATTGCATCAAATTGTACCCTTTCACAATAGTATTAGCCACTTCAAATGCTAAAATAGATATTGTATTCGGGATATCAACTTTCTTCATGTTGCTTCCTAAAGTGTCTAGGACTTTAACAACATCAAATTTACCACGAAACATGCTTACATGCGCCTACCAAAATGCAAGATTATCATTGTCATGATAGCAAATTCAAACAAAATACATTTAAAGTCCGAACTATTATAAAAATAACACAAAAGAAATTAACCAGACGCAACTAAGCTCAATTAATGGAAACATAAAATCTAAGAAGTCAGAATAAGGATCAATCATAGAATTTGGAATCACCTGTTCTCCAAAAAAATTGCGAACTCAATTTGCTTTTCCAGTACTTGGATTTTGAAACTTCTCTGAAAAATAAAATATAAAAACTGAAATTGTAGATAAACACAGACAAAATCGATATGTTCATGGAGAAATTAAAGATACTTAAGAGAAAAAAATTACCCGATTCAAAGTAATGAAGACTTGATGCGTGGTTTGAGAACTACTAGAACTGGAAGATATCTCTCAACGTATCCATTTGACCATTTGGGTTTGGGGAGTTTTGCTCAAGTAATATGATAATACCAGAAGATTCTTTTGAAAAAAATATAACATTAAAATATTTATCATATTTTATTTAAAATATTATATAAAGTTTGGTCTTTCATTTGACCGTTTCTAAACACAAATTATATATATATATATATATATATATATATATATATATATATATATATATATATATATATATAAGAACTTATAAGTATACTTATGTAATAATGTACTTATGAAAAAATTAATGTTTGAATAAGTAATAATTATACTTGATAAAATAAACAAGTGGATAAATGCAATGGATGTATAAGACCGATCAAAGAGGAGGGAAAGGAAGATAAGTGGGTAGGGGCAAAATTATCAATTTACTTTAAATTTTTGTGGATGCAAAAAAACATTCGTGGATATATCAGCACCTTCACTTTTAGTTTAAGGTAACATGCTACATGCATAACCTATTATTTGAATCAAGTAAAACTCTTACGATGTTTTTTTCTCGAAAATTAAATATCCTTCTATATTTTATTTCTATTTATTTTCTTACTATATCAAATGTTGACATGTGTCACATTTAATGACATATTTAATAAAATTGATTTAATTTTAGTCTATTTGTCATCATTTAATATGGATAGAAGGATAATAGGAATAAAATGTAGGAGGATTTTTAATTTCTCTTTTTTCTCATAGCCGAATCTTTGATCAGACAACATTAACATTATAACAGGTAATTTCCCAAACGCTTTAACAAATGCTTCTTTTTGGAAACGACATATAAATATATAGAAACAACCGAAACTACTGCCAAGTAACTAGAGAATATCAGGGGAGAGGAAGGAGAGGAAAGGAAAATATGAGAAATACAACAGTTACAGAACAATTCACAGGAGGCAATTGATCCAGTCCCACCATTTTGTGTTCACCTCACTACACCTATGTTTGATCCAAGTAAAAGTAAAAGAGAGTGAGATAATTCCATCAATCATCAGGGAAGGAGAGGGTGATATTTTTTAAAAAATCTTATTGTACCTAGACAGCCAGATGCTCCAGATTGTGCAATACCATATGACTGTGAGGGTTATTTTTTCATTGGGACTATTCCCCCAATTTGATGCAAAATCAATAATATCCCTAACCCCATTGAACGCCTAAACTAGGAAATTAAAAAATTCATTCAAAAACCTTCCTTGCAATGGGGCATGTCACAAGGGCATGGTCACATGTTTCAGTGACAATTGAGCATGTTCACCGAGTGCATCCCTCGTTTGTTGAGTGAGTGAGCCACCGGTATTCCATCATTCCAAGCTCTACAAATGAAACACATTACCTTTGTAGGGACAGATTTCAAACATTTAATCCAAGGATCCATGTAAATGGTTATTTTGGAGTCAATTAGTTTACGCAGTACATCGACTGTGTAGGTGCCATCGGGGGTACTAGAGAAATGAAAGATATCAGACTTGGCGTTGAGCTGGAAGTAGGTTATCATGGCCTGCAATTGACTAGGTTTCGCTGCTTGTTACACTAGTAGATAAAGCATTTAATGGTGCGATCGTTTTTTTTTTTGGTGTGGACTAGTCCAAAACCGCATTATTAAAGCATTTATTGGTGCGTTTTCCGTATAATCGTAGTAAAAGCCATTAAAAACGCGTTTATTAGTGCTTTAGTTGAAAACTGGACCATTAAACATTATAAAAACACACAATTAAATACCTAAGAATCGCAACATTTAAATTTTCATTTCCCCCCTAAAAATTTGGTTCTAATTTTTCATTTCCCTCCACACTTCAGATTATATACTTGTGATATTGTAACGTCCCAAAAATTAAGACTAAAAATTTCGATTTTTAAATTAATAAAACCATTATCCAACAACATCATAAAAATCATGGCAAATCAAATTGTATCAATAACATCCCAGTACATCAGAGTAATATAAAAATACCGAACGATATGGTGTATGTGATGGGTTTTTGGTAAAACAAATAAACTAGAAAACAATTCCTAAGTTCACATGCAACCTACTTTGGATCTATGTTTTAACTATTGAACATATAACTTTGAATTGCAAAACAAGAACCCTAGAGGAGAGAGGCTAATTTCGAAATTAACAAACTTGGGTTTAGGAGTTACATACCTTTCAATTGTTATAGCAAACAATTGATAATCCTCTTGATCTTGATCTTGATCTTCTTGGAAGCTTAGCACCACAAATGTAATGCCTCTAATGGAATCACACCCAAGAACTAGCAAGAAGGAAACTTGGAGGAGAGAGGATGGAGAGAGTATGCAATTTCGGCCTTAGGGTTTCTTCCAAAGAAATCAGTGACCTCAAATGTGAGCCAGGAGGCTCCTTAAATAGCTGAGGGAACTAGGGTTTTGGGAAAACCCTAATGATCCTTGCTTAAGGCCTAAGCAAAGCCCAAGGGCTTTATCTAGAACCCCTTGGACGAAATCTCTAGGGTTTCCCCTATGGATTTTGTCCACCTCCATCCAAGGAGGTTCTGGATCCTTCCATTCAACTATTAGTTAATTGCAAACTAGTCCCTGCACTTTATAATTAATTCTTTTAACCCCAAAATTAATTCTGATTAATTTCTGGCTAACTATTAATTAAACATAATGATTTCTAATTAATATATTAATCTATTAACATATTAATAAATCATTTATATATTAATTTATTAATCTTATAAATTAATATCTCTCCTTTCATAATTTCCTTGTCCAGTTGCTAGGTTGAGGGCAACCCAAAAGGACTGTGCTGCTATCAATTCAAGTACATACCAATTATAGTTATGGGCTTAGACACCTAATCCAATAGTCTCCCACTTGGATAAGTCTGTAACTATAATTGCTAGTATGCCTTCTAAATTTGATCAACAAATTGTAGCTTCCAAAAGCTGCTGCCGAACTCTGACCCAGTCAGTTACGTGTCCTAAGATAAGTGATCATATAATCCTTCGTTCTGCTAGATATCCCTAGACATAAGACATGGAATATAATCAATCTCTTTGTCCAGAATGTATGTTTCCCGATTCCTGATTTGTGATGATGTAGGACTTCTAATTGAACACATCAATTTAGTCCTGGCTGGGCCCAGCACATAAGTCAACACCAAATCATGGAGGGGCCCACAGATATCGCTTTTCCGCTTAGGGCAAAAGGAACGAATAAACGTTGACTCATATGCTTGTATCTTTTACTCATCAAATTATACATGACAGTACGTTTTATAACACCAAGTTACTGATGCGTTTTCGTATCACCAATGCATGACCGACTTGTAAATTACAACTCATATATCTTCGTTTCAAGATTATAAGATATTATCGTCTCAGTATTACTCGTGATGAATTCCATGAAGTGATACTCTGAGCGAGAGTTTATCCAATACTCAAATCTCAATTTCTGAGTACTCATGAACATTGCAACAATTCTATTGCCATGCCTATCCTCAGATAATCTACAATCTAGTTCATGACAGTCTTAATTCACTACTTACTTCCAAAAGTACGAGCGACTGTGGAGTTTGAATAATCTTATTATTTGGGAAGTAAAACATGCAAAAATGAAACACAACAATAAACAATTGACAAAAGGCAGAAACCAAACTTATAAATAATACTTTATTATTTAATCACCAAAAGTCAATTACATTTACTTTGTTACAAGTTTCAGAACAAAACTAATCTAACTACTAAAACTAATATCATCTTTCAGTCCTATGCTCCGAGCATGCTGAATATGCTTAGCCCTACTCAGACCCTTTGTGAGGAGATCTGTTGGGTTATCTTCAGATGATACCCTCTTTACTATAAGATGGACTTCTTCTACTCTATGTCTGATAAAATGGTAATTTCTGTCGATATGTCTGGTTTTACCATGATCTCTTGGTTCCTTTGTCAAGGCAACCGCTCCTTCATTATCGCAGAACAGTTGCATAGGCTCCTGGATGGTTGGAACAACTCCGAGATCCCCGATGAAGTTCCTCAACCAAGCTGCTTCTTTCGACGCTTCACTCGCTGTTATGTACTCTGATTCACAAGTAGAATCAGCCACCGTATCTTGCTTGGAAATTTTCCAAGTAACTGCTCCTCCATTCAGTAAAAATACCCAGCCTGATTGAGAACGGAAGTTATCTCTATCCGTTTGAAAGCTGGCATCACTGTAACCATCTACTCTCAAAGTATCACTGCCACCAAGCACAAGGACCCAGTCCTTTGTCCTTCGCAAATACTTGAGTATATTCTTAACTGCTATCCAATGAGCTCTACCTGGTTTTCCCTGATAGCGATTGACCATGCTCAAAGCAAATGCCACATCAGGGCGAGTACATGTCATAGCGTACATGATCGATCCGACAGCAGAAGCATAAGGTACACGACTCATGTCATCTATTTCAACATCTGTACTCGGGCATTGAGTCTTACTCAATTTGGTATTGCTCTGGATAGGTAGCTCTCCCTTCTTGGAATTTTCCATACTAAACCTCTTTAGTACCTTATCCAAGTATGTGCTCTGACTAAGTCCAATTAGTCTCTTCTTTCTATCTCTCAATATTCTAATCCCAAGAATATAGGCAGCTTCTCCAAGGTCTTTCATGGCAAAACACTTTCCAAGCCAAGACTTAAGTTACCAATGAGTAATATGTCATCGACATACAATACCAGAAAAGTTACTATACTCCCTGATGATAATTAATCTCAGATCGATTAGATCTTTCACAGGTAAAAGATAAAAATCAAACAAAACAAACACAATAACAGAATCAACAATATGCTTATGATTCAAATATAGTCACGCCTCAGCAGAGCTCTATGAAGAACTTCCACTGTAGAGGCGAGCTAGGGTTTACAATACTCAAAAAGAATAAAAAGCAAAGCGTCTTTTTTTTTCAAAGACTGCATGCATGCAGCTTAAATACTAAACCCTACAGAAAAACATGCATGGTTGGACAGGCCCAAACCGTCAATCAAAATTGGGCTAAGGACCGAGCCCATGACGCAACACTATAAGCCCAACAATCTCCCCCTTTGCGTCGAATGAGGCGAGAGATCAATTTCTTTGAGTAGGCTTCACAGTCTTGACAACCTTGAACAGCCGAGGGATGACTGCAAGAAGTGTTTGCCGAAACTGAATGTACCATCGTAGCATGTCAGTAAACAACTTCTTATCGGCTGTAGAATTCTGATTGCACTTGTGGATAATCTCCAAGATATGTTCCAAGCAAGCAGTTGAGAATAAGTGCTTATCACACAGAGCGAAGATACATTTTTGCTTTTCGTCTCTAACAAACATTACTGTGTGAGACTGTGGGTCGATTCTACCCTTGACCATAACATTCACATCGCCCATTCTGCCAGAAGGTTTGATCGTTGGATGCTTGTGAATGGCAGCGGCGATCTCTTGGTCCATTTTCGCCACTTCGTGAATGTAGCATACAAGCATTCGCTTGATATGGTCAATGATCGGCTGGTACTCCTGTGGATTTGACATCAGGATGTTGTTGAGAAGTATCCAGTCGTGGGGATTGAGGTTCGGTAGATCAGCGAGGGTGAAGTTATGAACCGAGCCTTCAGAGCCTCGAGTCACTTTGAATTTCACATTGACAAACTTCCCTGCTGAGTAAGGCTTCAGAACCTTGACAGTAGTAATCTTCTGTAAACTCCATGTCAGGTGCTGTGGCTGAGCAAACTCCAGATAGAACTCCAAAAGATCCCGATCAACCTTCGGGTCTGGAAAGGGAATAGAAACAGTTGAGTTAAAGCAGTGAAAGATGAATGCCTTTCGCGTGATCGGCATGTCAAACTGTGCATCCTTGGAGTTTTCAAGCCCAAACGACATCACAGGCTCAAGCCACAGTGTACAAGGTTCATCGATAGCACACTTTTGAAGCGAATCAAGAGTCCACACAGGAAAAATGGACTTCTTCTTTTCCAGGAGCTCTTTTTCTTTAAGCTCTTTTTCAAGCTCTAACGATTCCTTCATCAGTTTTTCTTCAAGTTCCTTATCAGATGCCTTTGTTTTCTGAAAAGGATTAGAGGGATCTGGTTTAAAAATATCTTCAATATCATTATCAGTATCATCATCTTCACCAATTTTCTTCTTCTTCTTATTGCATCTATCACTGACCGAAGCTTCATTAACCTTCTTCTTCTCTCCCCCTTGTTTCGGTTGGACACCAGGCACCGGAACACCCTCAATACGACTAAGAATGGCCAGGGCAGGTCGAAGTTTATCAGCCAAATGCCTACGAGTGGTGATGGTGATGATAGGATCATGAGCTTCAAGGAGGTGAAGTAAGATGGAGTGAACATCAGCAGCTGAGCCTCGAATAACTTCCCTCTCAGACTTCAAGTCATTGAGTTCAGCTGTTGCAGTGCGAAGTTTGAGATTCTGGATTTTCAGTTGAGAGGTTCGCTTGTCGAGTTCATCCATGACTCGATTTTCAACTGCCAATTCTGCCTCCAGTTGAGTTAAGCGATCATTGACTGTATCACGCAGATTGACATTTGCAGCTTCAATGGCTTTTCGGGCAACTTCAAGATTAGCTCGTTCGGTGGCTAGAGAACGCTGAAGATTTGCAACCGAATCATTTACTGTCTTAGCATTCTTTTGAGCAGCAGCCTGCAATGAATCTAGAAATAGGTTAGCCTCGGAAATTAGTTTGTCGACTTTTGCGGTCGCCTCTCTGCATTCGTTAGAGGAGGACTTGACTGCAAGCGAGGCCTTTTGACACTGGGAAGTGGAGGCGTCGATAGCCTTGGCTGCAGCAGAAAGGGATGTGCCATGTTCTTTTACAACAGAAGAAAATAATGCTTTGAGAGAAGCATCTGAATAAGCCCCAGAGGAAGAAGAGGAAATAAGTTGATCAAGTTTATCATTGACTGCTTTGAGATGACGCTTGGTTACAGGTGCATCTTCATCTTCATCACTCTGGACACGGTAAGGACTGAAATAGGTAGAATCAAAATCCAAGTCCTCACCTCCAAGAACAGGGGTGGTGTCAGTAGATGGGGTAGGTGATAAGGGTTTGGTTGTGACAGGAGGTTCAGTGGTAACAGGTGGGATAGGAGCTGAAGAATGAGCCTGTGTAGTAGTGGTGGTAGTGGTAGTGTTGGTAAAGATTGGATTAGGGATGGAAGTAGTGTTAGATGGTTGAGATGTAGAGATGGGAAATATAGGAGGCATGGATACTGGGACAGAAACAGGTGGAGGAGAAGGAGGGAGGGAGCGAACTGGAATTTCGGGGTTAGGAGAGCGAGGCGGGGTATTACCACGACCCGAAGCCTCCTCGCCAGAGCTTTCGCTTTCAGATTCTGAAGGAGGAGCAGATGTGTGTTTGGGAGGGACATACTCTGAGTCTAAATCACTTGAAGATTGGAGTATGAGTCTCCGAGCGGGCTTTTTCTGCTTCTTGGGTTCAGGCTGGGACAGAGCGGCCTTGTCTGACCTTCGCTTCGTAGGGGTTTGCCCCTTGGTTGTTTTAGCAACCTTCGTCTCCTTCTGAGTCGCAGCTTTCTTTCCCCTCTTGGCTGGCTTGTCAGCTTCTTCAATGGATCGAACCATGGCTAGGGTTAGTTCCCGTGGACCCGAAGAAGGAAACTCCCTGTATTGTTGCAGAAGTTTACTTGCGTCAGGCAGACAAGCAAGCATGGTGTTAGGGATGGATCCAGTGAAAGAATACTTGGTGGGATCCGTGACAATGATCTTCGTTGTGTGAAAAGTAGCAATAAAGGAGAGAAGAGAGTCTGCCATGATTGGAACGTGAAGGCGATCCATTACCCACTTGGTGATGATTGACCAGTACCGTCCACACGAGATTTCGGAGTGTCTTGAGGAAGAACTCAAGCTTTGAATCAGTTGTTGCCAGATGATTGTACCGTAGTCCAGATCAATCCCGTGATATAGACCGTAAAGCACAGTCATAAAGGACTTGCTTGCTCCATCTGAGCCGGCGCTGCGCTCAGAGAGTCCTTTGAACAGGAGAGTGAATAAGCCATTCCATGGAGGAGGAAGGCAAGACTTCTTGAACTTGGTGATGGTGGTTAGGGTTTCAGTGTACCCCATTTGATAAAACATGGAGAAAAACTGACCAGTAGTGATCGATTCAGGGTTTACTTTGGTTGGTTCTTGAGAGAGACCAATTAGGGGACAGAAGCGGTTCTTGGAGATGGAGGACTTCTCATTGTGGAGTTCAAAGTGAATCCTTTCAGCGGCTTTGTCGTAGTAAGCAGTGGAGTAGATTAGTGAGAGGCAGGTCATGGGAACAACTTCGACTCTTGACAGAGCGTCGACTAAAGGCGAGTATTTAAGACACTCAACAACATACAGCATGTAGGGTTCATAGACAAAGGGTGTGAGATCGATGATCAGGTTTTGTTGAGGTTTGATAGTGAGAAGGGTTGGGTGAATAGAGGTATCTTGAACTGAAGAAGATTCTGCCATTGTAGAAACTTGGAGAAGAAGATGAACAGTAAGATGAATCGCCTTTGTTCTTCGAGAGTTTTGAAAGTGATAAAAGGGTAAAGAGCAGCGTGCCAAATCCTTTTATACGTACAAGTAGGAGAGAGAAAAATCTGGCTGATATCTTGGAGTTATTTGAACTGGCGCCTGATTTGACAGATGAACAGTAGTCATACCCAGTGATGACGCATGAAAGAGAAAGGGCGTTTCCTTTGTACACGCCATTCCATAAAAAGCACTTTTGCAAATTATCTTAACGGTTGGAGAAATGCTGAGTCAGCCTTAACTTTATCCCAATCGTCACCCCATATTTCACATGAATCGTCATTGCTTTTTAAGTTTATCGATCATTGAAGCACCACTAATAGAACTAGTTGTTGGAAAAAAGAAATTCGTGCATAGAGTGTAAAAGATAAAGAAATAAAGCGACTTGTGCAAGATAATTTGTGATGTCTTAAAAAAACATAAAGCAACTGATTCTGGGCACGAATCTCTTCCTTCAAAGTCAAGAGAGACCTTAAAGTGCTTGTATGGCTTCCCATTAAATAACGATCAAATACTTGTTAAGAAGTATTGAAAGGCATCTTTTAAATCTAAGGCTCATAACAGGTGGCTTTCGCTTCAATTCATGAATTCAAGACTTGATATAAGACCGAAACTGAATGAAGTACTTGTTAGATCAATGTAATCTATTGAACAAGTAGGTAGGGAACATATTCAGTGACTTGTTGAAATCGTAATGGGGAAAACAAATTAAAACATGGATCCATTTGGAAGAAAAGCTTTGGTAATAAGCACTTTCATTAGGATCGCGCAAAACGAAAATTGAGATTTCATAGAAGTGCATAATATAGATCAAACGTTAAAGTATTCGCCGTAAATTCAGTAAGGGAGTTGGATTTTGGGTTTTACTTAAGTCGTGGTGAACGAACTTAAGATCATCAACACAGAATTGGTATAACCATAAACCTCAGTGGTGATGGCTGAGAGTCTCAAGGGTTACAAAATGTGAAACGAATCAGTGATGGAGAAAAATAAGGTGGGTAAAAGAAACGAAAGTGCCTCTGCTAGAACTGATGGACAAAGCAGAAAACCTCTTAACTCAATTTGAGAGGAGTATGGCAGCTCATGATTAGATTAAATGTTATAGCCTGATTGGTGAGACAAGATTTGTATTTATCAAGTCATTAAGGCTTTACTCAGAATCGTTCGAGGCTTTGGTCAACATACAGCAACATGCTTCTAGGGACACTTAACTAGTACTGAATTAAAGAAATATACCTGCCTTAGTTCCATATACTGATTTACTGGTTCTCTTATTACCTAATAAGAACAAAGAGACACACCACACAAACCAACAAACAAAGAAACATAAATATTTTTGGATTTTTGGAAGGTTTCTGAAAAGAAATAAAACGCCTTGTTATGAGAAGAAGCAAACGAGTTCAGATGGACCGAACCCGAAATAGACCGAACGCTCGGTTCATGATCGACCCGAACCCGAAATAGACCGAACCCGAAATAGACCGAACGCTCGGTTCATTTCGGTTCACTCTATTTCGCCTCTTGCCTTTATTGAAGCGAAGGCGATTTTGGTACTGACTCCGATTCCATCATGCCTAGGCCTTGCAAAATCTTGGTGAAACTTGCTTCAGGAAGTGCCTTAGTGAATATATCTACCAGTTGATCAGTTGTCCTTACAAAGTGAATTTCGACGTTGCCATCTTCCACGTGATCTTTAATGAAGTGATACCTCAGTGCGATATGTTTAGTCTTGGAGTGTTGCACTGGGTTGTGACAGATCCTAATTGCACTTTCAGAGTCGCAATACAGTGGGATTTTCTTCATATTTAGCCCGTAATCTCTAAGCTGACTCTGTATCCATATCACTTGAGATGTGCATGAGGCAGCAGCGATGTATTCAGCTTCAGCCGTGGAAAGAGAAACACAGGTTTGTTTCTTCGATTGCCAGCTGACCAATTTACCGTCTATAAATTAGCATCCTCCTGTGGTGCTTTTACGATCTAATCCACATCCGCCCAAGTCAGTGTCTGAGAACGCTTGAACAAAGAATCCTAAATTGGCCGGATACCAAAGACCGAGAGAGGAGGTTCGCTTCAGATATCGAAAGATATTTTTCACAGCTTGCAAATGAGGTTCGCGTGGGTTAGCTTGAAATCGGGCACAATAGCAAACTGAGAACATGATGTCAGGTCTGCTGGCCGTGAGATACATCAGTGAGCCAATCATTTGTCGATAAAGCGTCATATCAGCGGCTGGCTTCTCCAATGAAGGTGTAAGCTTTGTCCCAAAAGCCATTGGAACTTTAACTCTGGAGTCTCCCATCATTCCAAACTTAGCAAGCAGTGTCTTGGTGTATGCCTCCTGGTTAATAAAGATGCCTTCGGGTCCCTGTCTAATGTTTAAGCCAAGGAAAAAGTTAATTGGACCCATTGAGCTCATCTCAAATTTAGTTTCCATCAACTTCCTGAATTCAACTGTTAAGCTGGGATTCGTGGAGCCGAAGATGATGTCATCAACATAAATTTGGACTATCATAAGGTGGTTACCCTCTCTTTTTCGAAAGAAGGTTGGGTCAACCGAGCCTTGTTTGAATCTAGACATTTTTAAGAACCGAGTGAGGGTTTCATACCATGCTCTGGGAGCCTGCTTTAAGCCATATACCGCTTTGTCAAGTATGTAGCAGTGACCTGGATACTTTTCGTTCACGAAGCCCGCCGGTTGTTCAACGTACACAGTTTCTTCAAGTTCACCGTTGAGAAAGGCACACTTGACGTCCATCTGATAGACTTCAAAGTTTTTGTGTGCAGCATAGGCAAGAAAGATACGAACAGACTCTAATCTAGCAACTGGAGCGAAAGTCTCTTCATAATCAATACCTTCTTCTTGACAGTAGCCTTTCACCACTAAACGAGCTTTGTTGCGAATCACGTTCCCCTCCTTATCCATCTTATTTCTGAATACCCATTTGAGACCGACAACCGAAGCATCCTTTGGAGTTGGAATAAGACGCCATACTTTGTTTCTTTCAAACTCATTCAACTCATCTTGCATGGCTTGAACCCAGTCAGAATGATCAAGAGCTGAGCTAACGGTCTTCGGTTCAACTTTGGAAACAAAGGAGTTGAACATGCAAAACTCTACTTGAGAAAATAGTGCAGCTTGTTTCGCTTTGATCTGTGATCGAGTTAACACCGTTTCTGAAGATTCTCCAATAATTTGACTCTGAGGATGATCTTTGGTCCATTTAATAAGTGGAGGATAATTTGGATCACAAGAGGGATCCAATTCTGCATTGATTTCTTCTTCCAATTCTGATAAAGTATCATCATTAACATGTGTACTCTCCCCCTCGAGTGATGACACGAATTCTGGATCAGAATGCTCCCCTTCGTTTGGACTTTCGGTTGAGCCAAATGATTGTGACGTTGAATTCTCCCCCTGGAATGAAGGACCTTGATCTTGTTGTGGATTCGGACCCTCCCCCTGGACTGAAGGGCGGTCATTTGAAGGTTCGCCTTCGACTGGCCTCTCGGTTGCTTTAGGATGATCAGCAGCCATCTTTTGAGCAGCATCATCAATGATTTGCTTTAGACTGTCAACCTTGTTGTCTTTCGCTGTTGATTCAGAATTAATTGCCGTTTGAGGCTCATCAAAAAGAAGCATGTATTGCTCGAAAAGATTTGAAATTGGGGCTGTTACGTGACCAGTCTTTGGAAAGATTTCCTGAGTTGTACTTTCGGTTGCCTTCATCTTCTTAACATATCTATCGTCAAAAGTGACATAGTATGTTTCTTCAATCTTCTTAGAACGCTTGTTCAGAACTCTGTATGCCTTAGAATTCAGGGAGTAACCTAGGAATATACCTTCATCAGCCTTAGCATCGAACTTATTTCGCTTCTCTTTAGAATTGAAGACGAAGCACCTGGAACCAAACACATGGAAGAATTTCACATTCGGTTTGCGATTGTTTAAGATCTCGTAAGGAGTGTGAGAGAATCACTTGTTTAGATATGATCGGTTCTGAGTGTAACAAGCGGCATCGATAGCATCAGCCCAGAAATACAGAGGCAATGAAGCGAAGCTCAGCATAGTGCGAGCTGCTTCGCATAGAGATCGGTTTCTTCTTTCAACAATACCATTCTGCTGTGGAGTATATGGGGCTGAAAAATTATGAGTCGTTCCCTTCTCAGCAAGAAAATCTTCGAAATCTTTGTTTTTGAATTCCAAGCCGTTGTCGCTTCTTACGTTACGAAGAACTTTCCTTAGTTGAATTTCAACCTGCTTTATGAAGAGCTTGAGCCTTGGAGTAGCCTCAGATTTTTGCTTCAAGAAAAATACCCATGTGAAGCGAGAAAAGTCGTCGACAATGACCAAAATGTACTTATTTCCACCAATGCTTTCAATGGAAGAGGGACCACACAGATCGATGTGCAATAATTCCAATGGCTCTATCACTTTTGTATTGATAATGGAGGGATGACTTTGTCTACTCTGTTTTCCCAATTCACAGGCTGCACATAGATGTTCTTTGTTGAATTTGAGAACTGGAAGACCACGAACATGATCTCCTAAAACCAGTTTGTTTATATCCTTGAAATTAAGATGAGAGAGACGTCCATGCCATAACCAGCTTTCATCTGAATGAGCCTTCGTGAGTAAGCAAACTGCTGGTTTACCTCGAATTGGATTGAGGTTTAAAGGGTACATTTCCCCTTTTCGCTTCGATTTTAGTAGAATGTTATTTGACTTCTTCTCGACTATCTCTGAGCCTTCATCATCAAATGATACCTTCAATCCAGTCCCAACGACTAGCTGTGATACGCTGATAAGGTTATGTTGAAGCCCTTCAACATATGCGACCTTTCTAATTGAGAAATCACCATTCGTAATCATTCCATAGCCTTTAATAGTTCCAAACGAGTTGTTGCCATACTTCACAATACCACCATCCTTGAGAGACCGAAACTCCCTCAGTTCTTCCTTCCTGCCTGTCATGTGACGTGAGCAGCCACTGTCAATATACCATTCTTCGTCAAACTGCTCGTCACGCATAACCTGCAAAATATTAAGCAGATTTAGGAACCCAAAGTTTCTTGGGTCCTTGTGAGCCTTTTACAGGGGAGGGAATAGTAAGAGAAATATCAACCAAATAAGTGCGTTTAATTAAAGTTGTTTCATCTTTTCGTTTTATAGTGAAAACTTTAATTTTGTTTGACTTAAATTTGACAGGCGTACGATTTGAGGTGTTGACGTCTGCATTCTTTTGGATTTCTTTTGGACGTCTGTCATCTTTTGGAAAGAGATTTCCTTTCCCCTTTAAATCCTTGAAAGAATTAGAACGAGAAGAGTTAGGTTTAGAAGTGACATTGGATCTTCTGTTCATTTCATTGGTCTTGCAGGGTTGAGAAACGTAACCGCTCTTTCGGTTGCTATTGAGTTGAGGACCGAAACCGTTCTTTCGGTTGTTATTGGGTTGAGGACCGAAACCGTTCTTTCGGTTGTTATTGGGTTGAGGACCGAAACCGTTCTTTCGGTTGTTATTGGGTTGAGGACCGAAACCGTTCTTTCGGTTGTTATTAGGTTGAGGACCGAAACCGTTCTTTCGGTTGTTATTGGGTTGAGGACCGAAACCGTTCTTTCGGTTGATGTGGTTCTGAGAACCGAAGCTCTCCCTTCGGTTCATTTCAGTCGAGGGACCGAAACCACCCTTTCGGTTCCTTACTTCCTGCGAACCGGTGCTTTCCTTTTTGTTCCTTACCTCCTTTTGTTTAGAAGATTTTTCATAGCGAACATAATTAGGATTTTGAGATCTCCAGAACAGCTTCCTTTCGGTAAGGTTTTTCTTGTACCTCACATTTCTTTGATGCTTTCTGTCTCTCACCTGTTTTGGGTTTCTGTGAATGTTAGCCTTTTTCTCAGAATTTTGAATATTAGCTTTGCACTTAGTTGAATTAGTTTCGTTTGAAATTACTACTTGCTCGTCTGAGTATATTTTAGTCCCACTTGTGCTCGGCTTGTCAAAACGAGTAGGATCATTAAGTGGTTCGGCTACATATCTGCCTTTCACTCTCCATGAGGTTTTCTGTGACAGACCTACTGTTTCATCAGCATTGTCAATAGGTGCTGACCAGAAAAATTCATCGCATCCGTCAGCATTATCTTCGGCTACTATCGCCGTCAGTTCGGCTGTTTGTTGCTGAGTTACTCCATTAACTTTGTATACCTGATTTGGAGTGGATTGTACCGTTTGATACACAACTGCTTTTTCTTTAAGGACTTTGGTCTTGTTTTTAGACAAACGAGCGAATTCCACTGAATTTTCAGAAATCAGATTTTTGTGGGTTTTAGTTTCGCTTTTGACAAACTCAGAACAGTCCACCACATCCTCTACCGAGATTTCACTCAGATCATCATCCTCATTAAGTTCAGATGCATTTTCAACATCAATTTTATTTTCTGAACTTAATTTGGCATTCAACGAGTCAAATTTCTGTACAGTTTCGGCTCTTAACTTCAATCTATCATTCTCATCTAACAGATTTTTGAGCATGTCCTTATGGTCCTTGGACTTTATGTAGGATTCAATTTTATCAAGACCGATTTTGTATGCAGGAGAGATCTCATCAGATGATACAACGCTTTCACAGTTGTATGCTTCAGCATCAATTTCATCCTCCTTTAACTCAAGAAAGGGCAAAATCATGCGATGTATCTTCTTTCCTATTTCACAATCGAGATGCAATCGAGTGATATTAAAGTAAAGCCTTTTAGCAATCAAACAAAACACATTTCTTTGTTTTAAAAGTTTAAGATTGTCTCTTTGCAAATAAATCGACTCATCCTTAGACCTAATCAACTCTTTTTCCTTCAGCTCAATCCACATCCTCCTTTCCTCACTCTTCGACGATACCCTGCTAATTTCATCAGTCAGGTTAGAGTTTGTGACACGAGTTTGAGAGAGACTGCTACTTATACTAGAGAATTTTGATTTTAAGTTATTTAGTTCCTTTTCATAGTCATTAACAGGTATTTTTAGAGAAGCAAGAATATATTGTACCTTCTTGATCAACTCATCACATTCATTGATATGGGCACTAACAGGTTTCGCAGCAAAACACCTGTCCTCTCGCTCCTTCTCGCCTTCTATTCCTCCATCAGTGGTATATTCTCTCATCTGAGATACACCATCGGTCACCATTAAACACCTTCCAGTAGCATGTTCTTCTTTTACCAGCATCGCCTTGCCATGAGTGGGTTTTCTCACTTCTTCGTCCTCTGAGTCTGTGGACCATACTTCCATACCACCGAATTCATCACGGTTGTCTGTATCATGCACAATCAAAGCATTCATAGTTTTATTGTTAGTAGCAGACTTTCTTTTCTTGATTTCCTCCAGTCGTCTCAAGAGGCTTGCTTCCTCATCGTTATCATCTGTCTTTTCTGCCCTCTTTTTCAGCATGCAGTCCTTGGCAAAGTGATTCTTGCCTCCACAATAATGGCAATCAAATCCTGAGTCTCCACCAATTTTTACTTCTTTCTTGGACTCTTCTGATTTTGATGTTGTCTTCGGTTCCTCCTTGACCTTTTCAGCACTGTAACTTCCCTGCCAATTTCGGTTTTTGTTGGCTGGGAACTTCCTTTTAATGAACTTTCTAGGATTAGACACCATCAGGGCATACTCTTCACTGGTTAGATCATAGTCAGAAAGATCTAATTCCTCCTTTTCTTCAACAGAACTTTTTCCTTTAGAAACAAGGGCTAACGAACCCAAGCTAGACACCACACTCGTTTCCTTAGTCAGAGCACTTTCATGGGATTTCAGAATTCCCACCAGTTTCGCCAGAGAATACGATTTAAACTGTTCATGTGCCTTTACTGTTGACACAACCGCCATCCATTCGGGTCTAAGACCGTTCATGAAGGTAACTTTCTGTTCAATAACTTTCCTTTCGATCCCATGCTTTATCATCTTACTCAAGAGATGATTAAAACGATCAAAAGCCTGAACCAGTTTCTCTTCGGGCTTTTGTTTGAAATCACCAAACTCTGAAAGCAAAAGAGTTTGAATCGAATGTTCCAGATCTGCGTCGGTGGAATACAATTCTTTTAGCCTGTCCCATATCTCTTTAGCTGTAGTGCAAGAATTCACCAAACGAAACGTATCTGACTGCAATGCAAACCTAATCATTCTTAAGGCTTTAATGTTACATTTAAACTTATCTTTCTCGTCTTGAGGAATGTCTTTCACATCACTCACAAGCTGATTGTACTCCTTTTGAGTTTTGACAATCCTTGAGCTGTTTGTATGAGCAAACGGGCCAACAGTGATAGCTTCCCAGATCAAGTACCCATCATCTTCTGAGCCAATCACATAATCTTCGAAGTGATGTGTCCAAACCTCATAATCTTGAGTGTACAAGATTGGAATCCTAGTCGTTGATCCGATACTGTTGGAGATGTTGATTGGATTGGTTTGCGAATCATCCATGGACATTGTGATGAAGTTTGATCGATAACCTGTTTAAGATCAGACTTGTAATTTTTTGTTAGGGTAAGATCGACAATTAATGAGACACGCCAATATGGAATGACAGCTCAATTAATATCAATCAATGCGGAAAAACCCTGATAACTTCTTCAACAGAAGAGATGTGTATGAATTACACAGTCTCCTGCTCTGATACCAATTGATGAGAATTAATCTCAGATCGATTAGATCTTTCACAGGTAAAAGATAAAAATCAAACAAAACAAACACAATAACAGAATCAACAATATGCTTATGATTCAAATATAGTCACGCCTCAGCAGAGCTCTATGAAGAACTTCCACTGTAGAGGCGAGCTAGGGTTTACAATACTCAAAAAGAATAAAAAGCAAAGCGTCTTTTTTTTTCAAAGACTGCATGCATGCAGCTTAAATACTAAACCCTAGAGAAAAACATGCACGGTTGGACAAGCCCAAACCGGCAATCAAAATTGGGCTAAGGACCGAGCCCATGACGCAACACTATAAGCCCAACACTCCCACTAGCCTTGATATACACACAGAACTCATCTTCACTTCTAGAGAAACCAAACTCTTTGACTTTCTCATGGAAGCAAAGATTCCAACTGCGAGATGCTTGTTTCAATCCATAAATGGATTTCTCAAGCTTGCACACTCTATTGGGGAACTTTGCATCAACAAAACCCTCTGGCTGACTCATGTAAACATCTTCATCCAACTTCCCATTAAGGAAAGCAGTTTTGACATCCATCTGCCAGATTTCATAATCATGAAAGGCAGCTATGGCGAGCAATATCCTACTAGATTTAATCTTAGCCACTGGCGAGAAGGTCTCATCATAGTCAACCCCTGGGGTTTGACTGAAACCTTTTGCAACTAGTCGAGCCTTGAATGTGTGCACATTTCCATCCATGTCTGTCTTCTTCTTGAAGATCCATTTGCACCCAACTGTCTTACGACGTGGTGCACTATCAACCAAATTCCAAACTTGGTTGTCATACATGGACTTAATCTCGCTGTCCATTGCCTCTTTCCACTTGGAAGCCTCTGGGCCTGCCATTGCTTCCTTATAAGTGACTGGTTCATCTAAGTTTACCAGTGTTCTGTCACTTATGAATGTGTCACCATCTGAAGTAATATGAAAACCATACAACTCAGGTGGCACACTCACCCTAGTGGATCTTCTAAGAGGTAATGAGTTATCGATTGGTTCAACAGGAACTGTTTCCTCTGGTTGAGTGCTAGTGTCATCTAAGGTTCCTTCATTGGCTGACTCTTGAATTTCTTTAAGGTCAATAGTGCTCCCACTGTCCTCTTTGAATATGAGCTCTCTTTCAAGAAAGACTCATCTTCGTGCTACAAAGACCACGTTCTCACTAGGCCTGTAGAACAAATATCCAAAAGACTGCTTTGGGTAACCAATGAAAACACATTTCTCACTTCTAGCTGCTAGCTTGTCGTGAGTCTCTCGTCTTACGAAAGCTTCACAACCCCAGACTTTAATATGTGCTAACGAGGGAACTTTCACTGTCCACATTTCGTGAGGTGTTTTGGCAACCTTCTTTGTGTTGGGTTTTGAGCATTCTAACACTTCCTAAGTGTACATGCAACCCTATTAAACCTTGGATCTATGTTTGTCTAAGATACATGTAAAATATTATTTTCCAAGGTTTATAACCTATCTAGCATGGCATGGGGTACTTTTAACCATAAAAGAACTAGATGAATTACATACCTTTTGTTGATTGTTGATTCCTTGGAGTTTGAGAGCCAAGCACCAATAATGTGAATGCCTCAAATGGAAATCACAAATCACCACAAACTTGGAAAAAATGTATGAGAGAGTATACTAACTCTTGATTTTGGCCACCACACTTACACACACATTAGTGTGTTTTTCATGCAACATAAGCTTGTTTATATAGTGTACATGGTTAGGGTGAAACCCTAATAACCCATGTCTTTTCCTCTTCCAAGGATCCATGGGTAAAAGCTCCATGGATCATCCATGGACTTCCATATAAGCTTAGCCCATTCCCAAATGAGTGTTAGCCCACACCATATAAATATAATAGCCCATGATTTAATTAGTCTTCCTTTTAATCACTAAATTAATTCATAATTAATTCAAGATTAAAACTAATTAAGTAACATGACTTTATACTAATATATTATAACTTATAATATATTAATAAATCGTAAGTATACAACTCTCATAAAATTATCCATAACTAGTTTGGGTGAAGTGCAACCCAAATGGACCATGCCGGGTCGGGTCAAGTATATACCAAATAAGTTATGGACTTAGACACCTTATCCAACAGACTCCCACTTGGATAAGTCTAATAATTGTATTTGCCTATATTACTTCAGGAACCAACCGACAATCGTAGCTCTCGAAAACTCTTGTGAACTATGAAGCGCCATTTTAGATAAGTGATCATATAATCCTCTGCTCTCATGATATCAGCCGGACAAATACATGGAACAATGTCTTACTTATTGTCTAGCAGTTGTTTCTCGATTTCCGATTTGTTTGACAAAGAACTTAACTGAACACATCAATTTAGTTCTGACCGGGCCCGGTACATGGGTCAACACAAAATCATCGAGGGGCCCAGATATCGCTTCTATTTCTAGAAGGAACAGATAAACTTCGACTCATATGCTTGTTCTACTACTTATTGAATTGCACACAAAGGCACGTTTTATAACATCAAGTTACTGATGCGTTTACGTGCAATCAATGCACAACCAACTCATAGGTAACAACTCATATCTCTAGGTTTGAAGACTTATATGATATTACCGTCTCACGATCACTCGAGATAAATTCCATGAACTGATACAAGTGAGCGTGGGTTTATTCCAATACTCATAACTTATGAGTACTCATGAATGTTGTAGCAACCATTGCTATGGCTAAACACCTTTAGTCATCTATAATCCCAATTCATGACAGTCTTGATTCATACCTACTTCCGACATATGACCGACTGTGGAGAGTTTGAATAAATTAATTATTCTGGAAGTCAAAACATGCAAAACTGAAACAATAGTAAATAATTGACAATGATAGCAACACTTTACTCATAAATAAATCACAAATTTTATTCATCATCAAACGTCGATTACATTTTACAAGTTTCAGAAAAGGCTATCTAATCTGTAAAACTAATATCGTCCCTCAGCCCGATGCGCCTCGCATGCTGCAAATGCTTCACCCTCGTCAGTCCCTTCGTAAGGGGATCCGCAGGGTTCTCATCTGACGATACCCTCTTTGCCACGAGGAGTCCCTCTTCTATCTTGTGTCTTATGAAGTGATATTTTCTGTCAATGTGTCGGGATCTGCCATGATCTCTTGGTTCCTTGGCTAAGGCAACCGCACTATTGCTGTCACAGAAAATCTCCATAGGCTCCTTAATAGCTGGTACAACTCCAAGGTCTCCGATGAAGTTCCTCAGCCATATCGCCTCCTTTGCCGCTTCACTCGCTGCTATGTACTCTGATTCACAAGTCGAATCAGCTACAGTCTCCTGTTTGGAACTCTTCCAAGTGATTGCCCCTCCATTTAAGGTAAAGACCCAGCCCGACTGAGAGCGGAAGTTATCCCTATCAGTCTGAAAGCTAGCATCACTATACCCTACTACTCTCAAGTCATCACTCCCACCAAGGGTAAGGATCCAATCCTTAGTCCTCCGCAGGTACTTGAGAATATTCTTTACCGCAGTCCAATGAGCCTTGCCAGGGTTCCCCTGATATCTACTGACCATGCTCAAAGCGAAGGCCACATCAGGACAGGTACAAGTCATAGCATACATGATCGAACCAACAGCGGAAGCATAAGGTAATCGACTCATCTCAGCTATCTCATCTTCTGTACTCGGGCTCTGAGCCTTGCTCAGTTTGGCATTGCTTTGGATCGGTAATTCTCCTTTCTTGGAATTCTGCATGTTGAACCTTTTCAACACCTTATCCAAGTAGATACTCTGACTAAGTCCCATTAGTCTTTTACTCCTTTCTCTTAATATCCTTATCCCTAGGATATAGGTAGCTTCTCCAAGGTCCTTCATAGCAAAGCACTTCCCAAGCCAGGACTTAACCTCCTGCAAGGTTGGGATGTCATTTCCTATGAGTAGTATGTCATCCACATACAGTACCAAAAAGCTAACTATACTCCCACTAGCTCTGACATACACGCATGGCTCATCTTCACTTCTTGAGAAACCAAACTCTTTGACCTTCTCATCGAAACAAAGATTCCAACTTCGAGATGCTTGTTTCAATCCATAAATGGATTTCTCAAGCTTGCACACTCTATTGGGGTACTCTGCACTGACAAAACCTTCTGGCTGATTCATGTAAACATCCTCAGCCAACTTTCCGTTAAGGAAAGCGGTTTTGACATCCATTTGCCATATTTCATAATCATGAAATGCAGCAATGGCCAGCATAACCCTAATAGACTTAATCTTTGCTACCGGTGAAAAGGTTTCATCATAATCAATACCCTGAGTCTGAGTAAACCCCTTCGCAACCAGTCGAGCCTTATAAGTGTGCACCTTCCCATCCATGTCGGTCTTCTTCTTGAAGATCCATTTGCACCCGACTGTCTTACGGCCTGGTACATTGTCAACCAAGTTCCAAACTTGATTGTCATACATGGACTGTATCTCGCTGTCCATAGCCTCCTTCCATTTAGCAGACTCTGGGCCTGCCATGACTTCCTTAACACTGTTAGGTTCATCCAGATTTACCAGTGTACTGTCACTGATAAATGTATCACCTTCCGTAGTAATTTGAAATCCATAATAAAACTCAGGTGTGTTCCTAACCCTTGTGGAACGCCTCGGAAGTATAGACTCGTCAGCTGGATCAATAGGAATTTCCTCCTCAAGTTGATTGCTAGTGTCTGAGGTTCCTTCACCAATTGAGTCTTGAATTTCTTCAAGGTCAATTTGCCTCCCACTGTCTCCTTGGTTTATAAATTCTCTCTCTCGAAAGACCCCTCTCCTAGCCACAAAGACCACATTCTCACTGGGTCTGTAGAAGAGGTAACCAAAGGATTTTTGTGGGTAGCCGATGAAAATACACCTTTCACTTCGAGGTTCGAGCTTGTCATGAATTTCGCGCCTCACGAAAGCCTCGCAACCCCAAATCTTGATATGGTCCAAATTGGGAACTTTCCCAGTCCACATTTCATGAGGTGTTTTGGCAACCTTCTTTGTAGGGACTAGATTAAGGATGTGGGCGGCAGTCTCTAAGGCATACCCCCAAAAAGAGATTGGTAGCGAAGCTCGACTCATCATAGAGCGAACCATGTCCAACAAAGTTCGATTGCACCTCTCAGCTACACCATTCAGCTGTGGTGTCCTGGGAGGTGTCAATTGTGAGACAATCCCACACTCCTTAAGATAGTCGAGGAACTCAGTACTAAGATACTCACCACCTCAATCGGATCGAAGCATCTTAATGTTCCTGCCCAATTGATTTTCTACTTCCTGTTTAAACTCTTTAAACCTTTCAAAAGTTTCTGACTTATGTTTGATTAAGTAGACATAACCATATCTACTAAAATCATCAATAAAAGTCACATAATAGCGATTAGCATCCCTTGTGGCGGTTTTGAATGGTCCACATACATCAGTATGTATAAGGTCCAACAAACCCTCACCCCTTGCACAAGTACCAGTGAAGGGTGATTTTGTCATTTTTTCAAGTAGACAAGACTCACAACTATCATTCGACTTGAGGTCGAACGACTCCAAGACTCCATCCTTTTGGAGCTGGCCTATGCGTTTCTTGCTTACATGTCCAAGACGACAATGCCACAAAGATGCTTTATCCAAGCTAGTAGAAGAATCAATACATAATACATTATTTCCTAAATTATCTACAACCGATACAGCTTCATACACACCATCACAAGGTAATGCTTTAAAATAAAGAACATTATTAAAGAAAGCATTAATACTACCAACTTCATTATCAAAAGAAAAGGTAAAACCTTGTTTGTACAAAGCATGAAAGGAAATAATATTCCTCGCCATTTCAGACGAGTACACACATTTATTCAAATCTAACTTTAACCCACTATCTAGAAACAAAGTATAAACTCCAATCTTGGTAACAGGTGCAACCTTCTTGTTCCCCATGATTAAGTTTATCTTTCCGTGCTCCACATCCTCACTTCTTCTTAAGCCCTGCAAGTCACAACAGATGTGAATACCACAACCTGTATCAAGAACCCAAGAATTAGAATATGGTGAGTTATTAGACAATATAGTGTAAATACCTGCATGGGATGGTTTCACTTTCCCATCCTTGACATCCTGCAAGTACTTTGGGCAGTTTCGCTTCCAGTGCCCCTTATTTTGACAGTAGAAGCATTCAACATCCTTAGGGATGGCAGAAGGAGTGATAGAACCACCTTTGGTTCCAAATGAGGAGCCTTCAAGGGACTTTCCCTTGGTACCCTTCGAAGGGTGCTTCCTCTTCTTCCCTTTACCTTGCCCGATAGCCAAAACAGGGGTAGTAGTAGGAGTAGGAGTAGCAACCGACTTACTCTTAAGACCACTTTCGGCAGTCTTCAGAAGTCCTTGAAGCTTACTGAGTGTGACTTCCTCCTTGTTCATGTGGTATGTCATACGGAATTGATCATAACACGATGGCAAGGAGTGCAAAATGATATCAATTGCCAACTCCTCAGGGAAGTTCACATTCAGTTTCATTAGACGGTCCACATACCTTTGCATTTTCTGCATGTGGCTCGTGATTGGTTCGCTATCCTTCATACGGGTAGTGATCATGGAGGAGATTATTTCATACCGCTCTTGACGAGCACTTTGATGGTACCTTTCCATCAGATCCTGATACATCTCAAAAGGGTAATCGTCCTCATAGGACTTTTGGAGTTCAGCTGTCATGGTGGCCATCATGATGCATGCCACCTTGGTGGCATCTCTTTCATGTGCCTGATACTCAGCGACCTCCTCAGGAGTAGCAGTGGACTCATCAAGCTCCTTTAGCTTCTTATCGAGGATATATTCCTTGTCCTCGTAACGAGTAACCATCCTGATGTTCCGGATCCAATCCATGAAGTTGGAACCATCAAAGATGACCCTCCCACAAAGGTTCATGAGGGAAAAGGAGCCAGTAGGGTTAGAGCCCGAAGCTTTGTTGTTGGAAGACATCTGAAAAGAAGAAAACAAGTTTAGATTAGATATATCGAATCCTTAATAATACACCCAAATGTAATATTAAGGCTAGGATCCAACACAATATATCATAACTTAGAAGAGGGATGCCGTAATCTAAGCTATAATATATTTGAAGGTAGGTGAATGACGATTCACCAATTTCCACCATGAAAACGAAATGAATTATTAGGTTTAATTGGTTTTTGAAATTCCTAGATTCTTTTGAGATTCATTGAACTTTTCAATGGCATGTTTCAATCTCGATTGTGCCCTTCAAGTTTTGTGACTGGGATGCCGAGGATCACAAAACAAGGTGTGAATAACCATGCAAATTCACTTGGTACCCTCAATATTATCACCTAATCAATGTGCCGGTTAACCACACACGCTCCACCGATCTATGATAAACATTAAGTCACCCTTCGTGATCCTTACTAGTCTAAGTTAGTGTGCCGGTTAACCACACACGCTCCACCAACGACTTGGTAAGGTACAAAGTGTGAATTTCATGGGTTAGCACCATATTCACATTTTCCTAAAGTAACTAAGATTGGGAATTTATAAAAGGTTTAGTTACTTTATAATATTCATCATACTTTTAATGAGAATTTATAAGTCCTTGTCCTACCCGTTCGGCTAATGACCCTCCACCAGTCAAGCAAGCGGTGGGTGAGAGTGGACACCCATTAAGTTGCCATTTTATAGGCAACAACCTTATACCCACCTTATAGACTGGCTTCGTGAATGAGGCGTACTAGCGGTAAGACGAATTTGATCTTATACATATATATAATAATTAACCATTAATTATATAAATAGTATAAGGGTTGAATTTTAACTTTTAAAACTCTAAGGGTTTGGAATTAAAGTATATTAAAGTGTGTGTAACTTTACAAATTCCAAAACTTGAGGACAAGTTTTGAAACTATTCAAAACTTTTCATTTCATAACTTATGAATTAAAGGTTCATAAAAATGAAGAATCTTCATTTCCATGTAACTTATGTGTTTTAAGTGCGTGTTTAAAAGAAGTGACCTTTGGATATCCATAACTTGAGGACAAATTATGGACTCCATTAAAATACATAAATGATCAAGAATTAATCCTAAACAATTCAGCAAATAATTCCTATCATCTTCTAAATTCATAAGAACATGAACATGATTATCAAAGTTTCAAAAATTATATGAACACATACAAAGCATGAAATTTTGATATAAGCTATTGTAAATGGATTAGAACAACCATTACACCAACTAAAACAAGTTTTAAAACACCAAAATAGTTTAGGGTAATGTTTCTAGTCCATTTCCAGCAGCAAAAGTCGAAAATCTGCATTCTGAGGCTCCTACTCGCCGTGTGCACGAACCTACTCGCCGAGTAGGATGAGTTTACTCATGAACTCGGCGAGTCCCCCCATGGACTCGGCGAGTTCATCAGGCAGACAGCAAAAAATTCGACTTTTTTCACTATTTTGCATCAAGTATCAAACAAACAAGCCTAGGCTCTGATACCACTGTTGGGTTTTGAGCATTCTAACACTTCCTAAGTGTACATGCAACCCTATTAAACATTGGATCTATGTTTGTCGAAGATACATGCAAAATATTATTTTCCAAGGTTTATAACCTATCTAGCATGGCATGGGGTACTTTTAACCATAAAAGAACTAGATGAATTACATACCTTTTGTTGATTGTTGATTCCTTGGAGTTTGAGAGCCAAGCACCAATAATGTGAATGCCTCAAATGGAAATCACAAATCACCACAAACTTGGAAAAAATGTATGAGAGAGTATACTAACTCTTGATTTTGGCCACCACACTTACACACACATTAGTGTGTTTTGCATGCAACATAAGCTTGTTTATATAGTGTACATGGTTAGGGTGAAACCCTAATAACCCATGTCTTTTCCTCTTCCAAGGATCCATGGGTAAAAGCTCCATGGATCATCCATGGACTTCCATATAAGCTTAGCCCATTCCCAAATGAGTGTTAGCCCACACCATATAAATATAATAGCCCATGATTTAATTAGTCTTCCTTTTAATCACTAAATTAATTCATAATTAATTCATGATTAAAACTAATTAAGTAACATGACTTTATACTAATATATTATAACTTATAATATATTAATAAATCGTAAGTATACAACTCTGATAAAATTATCCATAACTAGTTTGGGTGAAGTGCAACCCAAATGGACCATGCCGGGTCGGGTCAAGTATATACCAAATAAGTTATGGACTTAGACACCTTATCCAACACTTTATAGGGACAAGATTGAGGATGTGGGCGGCTGTCTCTAAGGCATACCCCCAAAAGTGAATGGGAAGCGAAGCCCGACTCATCATAGAACGAACCATGTCTAACAAGGTTCGATTACGCCTATCAGCTACACCATTTAACTGTGGTGTCCTAGGAGGAGTCAATTGTGAGACTATCCCACATTCTTTCAGATAGTCGTTAAACTCGATACTAAGATACTCCCCGCCTCTATCGGATCTAAGTATCTTTATCTTTCTGCCCAATTGATTTTCGACTTCATGCTTAAACTCTTTGAACTTTTCAAAAGTTTCTGACTTATGCTTGATCAAGTAGATATATCCATATCTGCTATAATCGTCAGTGAAAGTCACATAGAATCGATTAGCATCTCTTGTAGTTGATCTGAAGGGCCCTCACACATCTGTGTGTATGAGATCCAACAGACCTTCACCTCTTTCACAAGACCCTGTGAATGGTGATTTTGTCATCTTTCCTAAAAGACAAGATTCACACATATCATCTGATTTTAGATCAAATGATTCCAACACTCCATCCTTTTGGAGTTGGGCTATGCGTTTCTTGTTAATGTGTCCAAGACGACAATGCCACAAGCATGCCTTGTCTACACTATTAGACAAGTCAATATTAAGTACACTATTTCCTAAGCTATCAACACAAGTCACTGTTTCATACACACCATCACAAGGTAAAGCTTCAAACATAAAAACACCATTCTTATAAACAGAAATTGAACCATTCAAATCATTAAAAGAATATTTGAAACCTTGTCTGAACAATGCATGAAATGAAATAATGTTTCTCGTCATCTCAGACGAATAGCAACAATTTATTAAATCTAATCTAACATCATTGCTAAGCAGAAGCTGATAAACTCCGATCTTGGTCACTGGTGAAGACTTTCTGTTTCCCATGATCAAGTTTATCCTTCCTCGCTCTATCTCCTCACTTTCCTTTAGTCCCTGCAAATCAGAACAGATATGAAAACCACATCCTGTATCAAGGACCCATGAACGAGAAGATAAATGAGTTATTAGTAGAAATAGTGTAAATACCTGCCGAAGATGGCTTCACTTTGCCATCCTTGATATCTTGCAGATATTGTGGGCAAGATCTCTTCCAATGCCCCTTTTGATTGCAATAAAAGCAAACGGCCTCTTTTGGATCAGAAACATGGGGAGTGGAACCATTAGGCTTAGCCTTTGGGCCATTACTAGATGACCCAGCTTGAGCCTTGCTCTTCCAGTTTTGCTTGGGAGGACCTTTCCTCTTTTTCCCCTTTCCTTGTCCAATAGCCAAGACAGGGGCACTTGCAGGTGTGGAGGGTATACTTTTACCCTTCATCCCTGCTTCAGCTGTCTGCAACAAATTGTGCAATTGGGCCAGAGTCTGCTCAGTGTTGTTCAAATGGTAAGTTAGAATAAACTGACCATAACAATCAGGTAGTGAGTTCAAGACCATGTCAATGGCCAATTCCTCATCAAAGTGAATGTTGAGCTTGACCAAACGCTCTATGTAGCGTTGCATTCTTTGCACATGTGACACAACCGATTCCCCTTCTTTCATCTTGCAAGCCATGAGTGACTTGACTACTTCAAACTTTTCTTGACGAGCTCGCTGATGGTACTTTTCCATAAGGTCCTTGTTCATCTCAAAAGGCCAGTAGTCCTAATAGTACCTCTGCAGTTCTGGGGACATGGTTGCCACCATGATGCACGCCACTTTGGTAGCATCATCGTAATGTTTCTTGTAGGCAACAAGATCTTCAGGAGTAGCTTCAGACTCATCAAGTTCTTTGAGCTCCTTTTCAAGAACATATTCTTTGTTCTCAAAACGAAGAGCCATCTTGATGTTGCGCATCCAGTCGTTATAGTTAGAGCCATCCATAACGACTTTGGAGCAGATATTGAGCAAAGAGAAGTTTTGGTTGGAGGAGGATGAAGCAGAAGTGTTTCCAGGAGTAGACATCTGAAAAGAAAGAAAGTTTTAGTTAGATTTCAAGATACCTCAATATAATAACCCAAAGATAAAATATCAAGGTTAGGATCCAACTATGAAGATTCACAACTTAGAAATGGGATGCCGAGATCCAAGTGTAAATTTCATAAAGGTAGGTGAATGACGATTCACCAATTCCACCATTAGACGAAACAAACGAAGTGAAATTCCTAATTCTTTTGAGATACATTGAAACTATTCAATGGCATGTTTTAATCTCAGATTATGCTCTTCTATTTGTGACTGGGATGCCGAGGATCACAAACAAGATGTGAATAACCATGCAAATGTGCTTGGTAACCTCATTGTCTTTATCATTAACTATTGATGTGCTGGTAAGCCACACACGCTCCATCAAAATGATAATTATGAGATACCCATTACTACTATTTATTAGTGCCTTTTAGTGTGCTGGTTAACCACACACGCTCCACTGACGACCAATAAAGCACAATGTGCAATTTCATGGATTAGCATACTTTTCACACTTTTCCTAAAGTAACTAGAGTTGGGATTTTGTAAAATAATGTTCTAGTACTTTCTTTAATAACATTATACTTTTAATGAGAAGTAGTTGTCCTATCAAATCCGTTCTGCTAACGACCCTCCACTAATCAAGGAAGCGGTGGGTGAGAGTGGACACCCATTCAACTACCATTTTATAGGCAGTTTCCTTATACCCCTTATAGATTAGTTTCGTGAATGAGGCATACTAGCGATTTGACTGACCATATTCTTATACATATATAATATTAAACTTTTAATCATAATACATATATAGGGTGTGTTTTAAAACATTTTAAAACTTCAAGGGTTTATATAAATTTCGAAATTCAAACTATTAAATTTAAATTTAAATAAACCAATTAACTAGATTTAATATTTATCTTTTAATTAACTATTAATCAAATTATTAAATCTTGTAAGGATTATCTAATTAAATTAATCAATTAATTTAATCCTAATCCTTATCCCTCTAAATTTCGAAAAATAGGGTAAGGATAATTATCCAATTAATTTAATTAAGTAACAATTATCCAAAACAAGAAACCCTAAAACTTCTAGCAATTTCGAAATTTACAAGGGAGGAGGCTAGGGTTTTCAAAACCCTAACCCTAATTTCGATTAGGGTTCTTTGGAGGCTAGGGTTTTCGAAAAAACCCTTTTATCCAAAACCCTAGAAATCGAAAATTTGGCCTTTAGGGTTTAATAGCTATAAACCCTAATTTGCAATTCAACAATTATAGCAATTCAATTTAAAACAAACAATGGCTCTGATACCACTGATGGGTTTTTGGTAAAACAAATAAACTAGAAAACAATTCCTAAGTTCACATGCAACCTACTTTGGATCTATGTTTTAACTATTGAACATATAACTTTGAATTGCAAAACAAGAACCCTAGAGGAGAGAGGCTAATTTCGAAATTAACAAACTAGGGTTTAGGAGTTACATACCTTTCAATTGTTATAGCAAATAATTGATAATCCTCTTGATCTTGATCTTGATCTTCTTGGAAGCTTAGCACCACAAATGTAATGCCTCTAATGGAATCACACCCAAGAACTAGCAAGAAGGAAACTTGGAGGAGAGAGGATGGAGAGAGTATGCAATTTTGGCCTTAGGGTTTCTTCTAAAGAAATCAGTGACCTCAAATGTGAGCCAGGAGGCTCCTTAAATAGCTGAGGGAACTAGGGTTTTGGGAAAACCCTAATGATCCTTGCTTAAGGCCTAAGCAAAGCCCAAGGGCTTTATCTAGAACCCCTTGGACGAAATCTCTAGGGTTTCTCCTATGGATTTCGTCCACCTCCATCCAAGGAGGTTCTGGATCCTTCCATTCAACTATTAGTTAATTGCAAACTAGTCCCTGCACTTTATAATTAATTCTTTTAACCCCAAAATTAATTCTGATTAATTTCTGGCTAACTATTAATTAAACATAATGATTTCTAATTAATATATTAATCTATTAACATATTAATAAATCATTTATATATTAATTTATTAATCTTATAAATTAATATCTCTCCTTTCATAATTTCCTTGTCCAGTTGCTAGGTTGAGGGCAACCCAAAAGGACTGTGCTGCTATCAATTCAAGTACATACCAATTATAGTTATGGGCTTAGACACCTAATCCAACAGTATGCACTATAATCATTCGGGCTCTTCCCCTTCAAACCAGAAGTACCTGAAACATAAACTAAAAACCATAAGCACAAAACTTAGTGAGTTCCCCAAAATACCACATACCATACATATCAAACATATAATGGGTCGCACCCATCATCGAGATTTTCTCAGAACAGATCTGTCAGTTATCAAGCCCCGCCCGGTATATATACAATATTTAAACACATGCATAAGATCACAAAGATAAATAGGATACAATATAATCATCAAGCCCCGCTCATAAAACATATAAACACATAACACATGCAAGAGTCACGCAAACAACTAGCATCATACACGTAATAAACCATGGGCCGGCATTGGCGCCTTCGACCCTCTAGACACAGTGAGGGAAACTCACCTCCAGCTATTGAATCTCTCAAATAAATCTCTGTCTGCTGGTCCAGAAAATCCTCACGCTAACATCATCATTAATACGCAATTAATAATTATGTCTTAACAATATAACTAAGAATCTAAATCACTTGTCCAATATTCAGGGTAAAACACCATTTTACCCTTTTCTTACTTGGCCCAAAACCAAGGCCCAACCCATTAACACCAAAAAGCCCAATAGTGGCTCATCTTCATGGGCCTAAACCAAGAAGGCCCAAATTCCTAAATGACACCTAAGGCTCCAAATGGTCCCAAGCACAGAAAGGCCCAAGGTTAGAAACTAGTGGTTAATTAAGTCCCAAAAGCCCAAAACAGCGCCTCACGTCGTGACCAATCCTTGGTCATGTCGTGAGATGTGTTCGATCCGATTTCAGGACTCACTCCTGACTTAGACGACTCAGCAGGGATGACGAATCATGCTCACGTCGTGAGACCTTATGTCTCACATTGTGAGAACGGTCTGAAGCAAAAACCACCTTTCCAACATTCTTAATCCATTCAACCCTTAGTCTCACCCCTTCCAGAAGCTAAACGGGACCCTAATGGTCCACAAAAATGCTTCCTTTATGGACATGCATGCACCATGCATGTCCCTTCACCATTTTAGGTAAAAAAAAGTGCAAATATGGCCTCAAGTACTCATGCAAGCACTATTACTCCACCAAATCCCAGATCTAAATGACATAAGACTCAAAAGACCATTTGAATCCATAAAGTTGCTTACTTTATGGATGAACTCCACTCTAATCAAGCCAAAACATGAGAAAATGGCAAAAAATCTAGATTTATCCATGAAGTGTAATAAACCTTGAGTTTTGATACTTACAGTGGTTCAAAAAAGATGAGGGCTGATGATGATGATGATCCCAACCAACTTCCTTCCCAAGATGCTTCTTCTTTTCTCATTTTCCTTCCTTTTTCACAAGCAAAATACCAAATATCTCAAGGTGACATGATATCTAGGGTTTCCAGAGCCTTAGAGGGTGAGAGAGGCTGAGGATGGGTAACCCTAACCTCTTATTCCCTTAAATACTCGAAAATTAGGGTTTAGGGTCATTAAGTTGCGCTCACGTCGTGATACCTTATGTCTCATGTCGTGAGATTCCACAATGCGGGTTGACGGTTTAAAGGCCACTAACGTGGTGAGCCCCAAGATCTCACGTCGTCAGGACCATCAAAATGCAATAAATGAAGAATTTGTGTACCTTAGGGTTTCAGATGGTACAATTCTCCCCCACTTGAATCAGACTTCGTTCTTGAAGTCCGCTGCATCAAACTATTCGGGATAATTCTCCTTCATCTCGTCTTCCAGTTCCCACATCCATTCTGACCCCTTGCGGTGTTACCACTAAACTTTCACCAACTCCACAACCTTGTTCCTCAAGGTTTTCGTCTTTCTGTCAAGAATCGCCACCGGTCTTTCGATATAATTCAAGAGATCATCCACTCGAATATCCTCCAATGGAACCACCACAGAATCATCCACTAAACATTTCCGCAACTGATAGACATGGAACGTGCTATAGATCTGACTAAACTCCTCGAGAAGATCCAAGCGATAAGCAACTCGGCCCACCCGGGTCAAAACCATGAAAGGTCCGATGTATCTGGGGACCAACTTGCCCCTCTTCCTGAATCAGATGACACCTTTCCTAGGTAACACCTTCAGGAGAACCATATCCCCAACCTGGAACTCTAGATCTAATCGACACTTGTCGACATGGCTCTTTTGCTGACTCTAAGCTATTTGGAGTCTACTCCGAACGTGCTGAATTAACCTGGTAGTCTTGAGTACTACTTCGGTACTCCCCATGACTCGCTGACCGACCTCACCCCAACAAATCGGGGTCTTGCATTTCCTCTCATAGAGCATCTCGAAATAAGGTTGGTCAATGCTGGCATGATAACTGTTGTTATATGAAAATCCCGTTAAAGGAATATACGTATCCTAACTCCCACCAAAATCCAATACACACGCTCGAAGCATATCCTCTAAGTTTTTAATGGTCCGCTCGCTCTGACCGTCAGTCTATGGGTGGAAAGTCATGCTGACATGCAGACAAGTACCCAACTCGTCGTGGAACCTCTTCCAAAATCTGGAAGTAAACCGGACGTCCCTGTCTGAAACCACAGAAACTGACGCCCCATTCCGTACCACGACCTCCCTGATGTATATGTCATAGAACTCCTGCATCTCTGGAGGAGCTAGCCAATACGATGCTTTGGCTATCAGAAACTCCACCTGCCTCTCCGGAGGCACCCCAGGCAAGTCCTCCGGAAACATATATGGGTACTCCCGTACAATCGACACATTATCCATAGTCTCCTTACCCTTATCCTGGGTATCCATAACATAGGCAACATATCCAGAACAACCCTACTGAAGATAGCGCCTGGCCCTAGCTATTGATCATAAAATCGGCCCATGTTGAGCTCTCTCTCCCTAAACCACTAACTCTTCCCCACTCGAGGTTCGAATACGTACCAAATGATGCTCCCGATCAATCACTACCCCATTGGGGCTCAACCAGCCCATCGCTACAATAACCTTGTTCCCGCGCAAAGGAATGAGAACCAAATCAGTCGGATATTGCTCGATGAACAACTCTAGAACACAACCCCGATGGACCCTCGATACCCGGACAGATCGATCATCTACAATCTCAACCTCTAAAGGATAATCCAGCTCCCTTGGAGCTCTAACAAACCTCTTGCTAAGCACAAGCGATACAAAAGATTGGGTAGCCCCTAAATCAAACAATATCAATGCTGAGATATCGTTCACGAGGAACGATATTAAAACAAAACACAGAGATATAAGTAGAAAATCGACAAAAATAAAGAGATAAGGAGAAGATACATACTCATCACCACATCAAGTGCCACACGAGCCTCCTCGGTTGTCAGCTAAAAAGCCCTACTCCTCGCCACAGGCACATCCTCCTTTCCCTGGCGGCCATCAGTATCCAAAGTGTCGATGGAGCAGGTGCTACAACTGGTCCTGTTGCTGCCAAACTCGGACAATTGGTCTTCTTTTGGTCCCTCTAATTGCAATGGAAGCAAATCAGATCAGATGCCGAGGTGGTGGTGGTAGTAGCAGTGCAATCCTTGCTAATATGAATCGTTCGACCGCACTTGAAGCAGCCTGAACCGCCCACCATGCATGCCCCATAGTGCATATTGCCGCACTTTCCATAGTGGCTCCGTCCCTGCTAGCCTCTCGATCTCAAATCAAATACCTTGGGCCTCTTGCTCGAACCCCCTGAAACCTGAGCTTGATTTGGCTTCCTCTTCCTCACCATCTCTAGATCAATCTTCGTCTCTTTAGCTCTCGCAATCATATCTTCCAGTGTCTTGCAACTGCATTGGTTCTCAGACTACCAAAAATCACTACTCAACATCTCATGGTATCTTGCCTTCTTTATCTCCTCATCTGCCACATACTACGGAACCAACATCACCTTCTCACGGAACATAGTGGTGATCTCAACCACTATCTCAGTAGTCTGACGAAGGTCCTAGAACTCCCTTGCTAAATGTTGTACCTCGATCACCGGTGGAAACTCAGCTCGAAATCTAGACACAAAGTCATCCCATGTCATTGAATCAACCGCCTCATCACCCAAGGAGCGCCCAACCTCCTCTCACCAATCTCTAGCACTGTCTTTCAGAAGACAGGAAGCAACTCTGACATTTGCCCCATCGGGACAATTGCTAGTGCGGAAGGCGTTAGCGACATCCGCTAACCAACGTCTTCTCACGATCAGGTCCTTCTCCCCAAAGTACTCCGGAACCCCGCTTGCTCAGAACTCACGGAAGGTTAAAGTGCGAGCTCCCATCAATGCCACCATCTCAGACCAAAAACGCTCATCCAAAATCTCCATAATGCCCTCTTGGCCGTACCAAAGATCACGAGAGTCCGCTCAAGTATGTTGACCTCAGACGAAATGAACTCCTACATCTGCTCATCCAACTATCTGGCTCTAGAGCCCGAACCAGAACCACTACCAGATCCTCCTCGTGTGGCCACCATACTAAAAATAGAGCACATAAACCATCAGAACATATATATATATATATATATATATATATATATATATATATATATATATATATATGTATATATCGAGGAGTCTCATACTCTACAAGCTTCCTGGTATCATCGCAACATCCTTGACTAGGGTACAGATCCTCTGCTTCCAGTAGTACATGCCCATACTACCTTCCACGTTTATCCGTACTTTCCTCACGGATTGCTCCGAAACCTCCAAGTCACTCTCTTATCCATACATAGCACCTTCAACAAGAGAAGGCTCTCAGCACTAAATCTCTTCCTAGGATTTTCCTAGGGAAATCAACACACCACTCTCTACCATCAGTTGTTGAAGGAACTCCCTCTAACCTCGTCAAACTAGCGTATGAATACAATTACATATTACTGACACTAGATAATTATTTGAATGAGAACTCATAAAAGCATAAAGTTGTGCAATAGAGTTAAAACCTAACCTTCTAAAATTATTTGGTGTCAATAATATGTAACTTAGAATATTCTCTTACTAGTTAGCTGAGATTAATGAGAACTCCTAAAAGCACAATGCAAGCAGCATTCAAGCATTGAGTAACTGGAATCAAGCATAACCTAAACAGGTCGTCTTATCACTGACTGATCAGTACTAGCATACAAGTCTACAAGATCATACAGGCATACAAACATCTCTCTCCAAGATCCTTAGCCCTAATCTAGCATGTGGTTCATAGATTCATAGATCAAGCATATCATAAAACATTTGTGGGTATTTTAGGAAAAATTACTTGAGCTCGGTTGATTGCATGCACCACACCCTTTTCTTTTGTTAGAAAATTCTTTTCATAAAACATTTCTTTCAAAAATCTAACAAATCCTCAGTTTGAGTTCAGACACACCCGAGAGTATGCTCGAATCCCTCAAATCCAAGGCTCTGATACCAACTTGTAACGTCGCAAAAATTAAGACTAAAAATTTCAAATTTTAAATTAATAAAACCATTATCCAACAACATCATAGAAACCATGGTGAATCAAAGTGTATCTATAACATCCCAGTACATCAGAGTAATATAAAAATGTGGAATGATATGTTGTGTGCACTGCAATCATCCTAGACTCTTCCCCTTCAATCCAAAAGTACCTGAAACATAAACTAAAAACTGTAAGCACTAAGCTTAGTGAGTTCCCAGAAATACCAGATATCATACATATCAACCATATAATGGGCCCTGCCCGTCATCGGGCCCCGCTCGAAACAGATCTGTCAGTCATAAGGCCCCTCCTGGCATCGGGCCCCACCCGATATACACACAATATTTAAACACATGCATTATATCACAAAGATAAATAGCATACAATATAATAATCAGGCCCGCACGCCATCGGGCCCCATCCAGTAAACATATAAACACATAACACATGCAAGAGTCACGCAAACAACTAGCATCATACACGTAATAAACCATGGGTTGGCATTGTTGCCTTCGACCCGCTAGACACATTAAGTTATCTAAGATTATTATTTATTAGTGTGACGTATTAAGGCGTTTTGGTGACTTCGGTTGATCCTTCTTCGGAAACCTCTCACGAACTTGCTCTTGTTCCTCCTTGACTCTCCTGTTGACTGTTATGAGGAAGTGGTTACATCTATCTGGGCTTGTCGTGCGAGAATGGAAGTGTCTAAAGAATCTATGAGATTTATGGTAACTTCATGGGGTGATCCTTACAGAGTCCTTCTATAATTGTACAATGTATACAAGTTGTATATAATTTAGATTAAATAGGCCTTCGAATAAGTGATCCTACTCCAAACCACAACCAAACAAGGAACAGGTAGTGGAGTGTAGATCACAAATTCTAAGTCTATAGAACCTCAATTATATAAAACCTTGGGAGTATACATTGCAAGATTATAGACCTATCTATAAGGGTCTTTTAAGTTATCACAGAAGTTATTTTTATAGTGCCTAAAATACTGCTATAGTATTTTAATGTAATGTACTTGGTATGTTTTAAACTTGTTATCGTGTTATAGTGTCATAGAATACTCCTATAGTATTCTAACTTTAATGTTCTGATCTAGAGATCCTTTGTATAGAGTTAGGTAAGTTTTAACATCGTTTCAACACCACATCACTCCCAAGCACATGTCGGTCGCATCTCAAATGAATATAGTTGATCAGGCTATATTGATTCCAGATACGATTACATAACTACCCAGGTTTGACCTCAGTATTCAACCTTTAATTACTTCTGTTCTGCTCTTCTTGTGATACTTATTCTAGTATGTATACATGTATAAGCAAGTAGGTATATTTTTATAACTTATCGTTATACTCTTAAAATATATTATTATCCAGAGCACTTAAGCCCCATTGTATTATAGTTGTATATCTTTTATCAGTTGATATACTTAGTTCACTATAAACAATGCTCTGATACCAATCTGTCACACCCCAAAACCTGAACGGCGGAAACGTTCGGGGGTGGAGGACATCATGTTTAGTATCACAAGACATGCATCATAGTAATCAAAGTAATAAACAACCATTTCATTAGAAAGAAAGTGTTTACAAAGTGTGTGTTCACAAAACATAGAATACATAAGCAAATAACAAAACAAGACTTGAAGCTATACTGCTCCATCTTCTGAATTCCCAGTGCGAGTACCTATCTACTAGTTTCCTGAGAATACAAGTTATTTGAAAGAGTTTATCAGCAATTAAGCTGGTGAGTTCATAAGATTTTAGTGATGTAAGTATGTTGTAGAAAGTTTAGTAAGTTGTAAGTTATGTTTAGAAAAGTTCGCCTATTCCTCCAGAAAATCCTATATTTCCTGCTTTGATGAAAGATAAGTAAAAATGACTCTACAATCCTTTCTATGAGTACTAAATGGATACAAGTTATATAAAACTCAGCGTAAACAAACAATCAATTGTGTGTATCTGCCCTAAGCCCACAACCAAACAAGGAACAGGAAATGGGGCGGATGGCACACATCCCATTAGTTGTTATATCATTGTTGTATATAACCCTGGTGTATTCACTTGGTACTCACGGAGTTAATTGCAATAGTTCCTTTATATTTAATGAAAAGATCCTTTAAGAAAACCCTTATTTCTTATATTAAAAATAGTAACCACAGTGGTTCCTTCTATAATCACTTAGTTTATACTAGCTATATATAATCTAATATCAAATAGATAGTTAATTGTATGAATCTGCCCTAAACCCACAACCAAACAAGGAAAAGGAAATGAGGCGGAAGACACACATCTAACTGTCTATCGGGTATTAATTATAGATAACTCTGATGTATAAACTAAGGTATTATAGAATTAATCACCTAAGGTCCTTTAAGTTATACTGGTTTAATAAAATGGATTAAACCCTTTACTGGTAAGTTTCTAGTTTTGTATACCAAAAGTTCTGATTTGAAAAGTATGTTCTATACTAGTAAACTGTGCATTGATTTAGTGTCTTACGACCTGACCCATACCTGGTACCCTTTATGATGACTTAATGTATACGGAACATATATATAACTAAGATCGAATGGATAATAGGCCGGGTGAATCCGCTCTAAACCCACAACCAAACAAGGAACAAGAAATGAAGCGGAAGGCACACATCCTATTACCTGTCAGATCCTATTAGTATATATATCCCTTGATGTATACATTAAAGAATCATAAGGTTAGCATTATGGTCCCTTTCTACTGAATGTACTAGACCCGACTGTTCTGTTTGTTGATTGAAAAGATGTAAGTTTTCCCTAGTTTATAACTATTTTAACTCAAAAATAGTTTGCATTAACTTTCAAGTGGAACTGTCACAATGTAAAAGTAATGGGAAAATGTAAGTACTGTAGTATTGTATATAGTAACTAATGTTGTACTAACTACCTTCAATCAATTATTAATTAAGGTAAAAATGTGATATGTTGTAACCATACTTGATCGACTTAGTAAAAACACGACGCTCGAAAACGTCGTAATGGTATGCCATTCGTCACCCGTAGACCTGCAGGTCCTACTGTAGCTAGCAGCAAGGTGTAGGACGGTCAGTCCAGTATAGATCTATACACAAATTCACGCTCTCCCTCCAGGAGACTCTGGTTACAAAATGACCCACAGCAGTGATGTCGTGCCCCGAAGTAGTGGCTCACATCTATGTTATAGTATTCTTGTATATGTATAGTTTGCTCTGTCTGTATAGTGTAGTGCATTCTCTTTGTTTCTCATCATAGTATGTTCTCTTATCTAGTATGAACTGAACCCTTAAACTATACCTATTATAGTTTACTAGTATGTTTACTTGAACTGTTATTGAAAAGACTCATTTATCTACTAAGTTATGATTGTACTTTAAAAAAAATAGTTTTGTTAAACTATAAAGTAACATAACTTTTAAAAGAGTTTTTGAAATGTTTTGATCACTTATAAAAGACATAAGCAATCTTTTGAAAGATGTTTATAACAAACATTTACACATTTAACATTGTGTTCAACTTGTATTCCCCCCCCTAAAAGCATTTAAAACAGTTAAAAGATTCCTTACGGGGTATGAACTCACCTGATGTGGGTGATTCAAACGAAGATGTGCGTAAGGATGAGAAGTTCCAAGAATGAACTCCCGAGACACAAATGGGTCCTAAATGACACATATGGCAAGTATTTTCATGAATATAGTGTTTATAAGCAACCAATATGCCAAGAAACACCCTTAGGGACTTGGACTAATTGTTGAAATCACATGTGATTGATCAAGGGAGAGTTCACGGCCACTCATGGAGTCTACGGCCATGAGTTTACGGCCATGAGTTTACGACCAAGGGAGTTTACGCCCATGAGTTTACGGCCACAGGAGTTTACGGCCGTAAACTCATGGTCAAAGTTGCCAATGTGTGTGGTTTAAGGTCCTACAACATCCATTAAGGTTTCAAGGTCTAAGGCTTGGACTTAAGAAGAGTTTAAGGTCAAAATGGCACACTTATAGGGGTTTACGGCCAAGGGAGATTGCTTGGCTGTAAACTCCTTTTGTTCTTGCATTCTTGTTGGTCTCAAGGCTCTAATCAAGTGTTTCAACTAGATAACAAGTTAAAGAAAGGAGTACTTATGCTATAGAGGCTTGAAAGGGTTGATTTTGGACCAAAACACTAGTGTGTGTTCTTGGTGAAAGTTGAAGATTTGAAGATCTAGTTAAAATGGATGATTTCCATGGATGAAATCATGAGATGATACTAGATAAAGATATGTATCAACAAAACAAAGGAAGAATCACTTAATTTTTGGAAGATCTAGGATGAATAGTTGGATGATACTTGAGAGAGAAGTGGGAGTTCTTGAGGTGGAAGTGAGATAATGAAGATAGTTGAAGGGATATGAGACTTAAGGAGGGAGTTTACGGCCCATCTTGAGTTTACGGCCGTAAACTCAAGTGTTGTGGCCGTGAACTCCTTTTGATGGGGTTAAGGCTTGATTTGTTGCACAGTGTCTCTAGCAGGTACTTCCTAGCCCTCATTCCTTAAGTGTACCAGGATAAAACTCCTTAGAATGACTTTTAACAAGGCTAGATCTCATTAGCAATGAGTCTGACACTCAGTTGAGTTGACCGACTGAGCTTTTAAAGCAAAAAAATTTCGGGTTGTCACAAACCTGCACACTAACTTGGACTTAACAAGGTAGGAAAACGGCAACTTAAAGTTTTTTATAGGTCGGTGGAGCGTGTGTGGCTAACCGGTACATCGATTGAATGAAAAACATTAAGGGTACCAAGTAATTTGCATGGTTACTTCACACCTTGTTTTGTGATCCTCGGCATCCCAGTCACAAAACCTGAAAGGCACACTTGAGATTGAAACATGCCATTGAAAAGTTCAATGAATCTCAAAAGAATCTAGGAGCTTCTAAAATCTAATTAAAACCTAATAGTTTATATTTCGTTTTCATGGTGGAAAATGGTGAATCGTCATTCACCTACCTTTCAAATATGTTATAGCTTAGATTACGACATCCCTCTTCTAAGTTATATTATATTGTGATTGGGTCCTCGCCATAATATTACATTTGGGTGTTATATTAAGGACTATCTTTATATCTAATCTAAACTTGTTTTCTTCTTTTCAGATGTCTTCCAATAATGCTTCGGGCTCAAACCCTACTGGCTCCTTCTCTCTCATGAAGAGAGTCATCTTTGATGGATCCAACTTTATGGATTGGATCAGGAACATCAGGATGATCACTCGGTATAAGGACAAGGAATATGTCCTTGACAAGAAGCTTAAGGTAACAGAGTCGTCTGCTTCTCCTGAGGAGGTCGCTGAATATGAGGCACATGAAAGAGATGCTACCAAACTGGAATGCATCATGTTGACCACTATGATGGCCGAGCTCCAACAGTCTTATGAGGACTATTACCCTTTTGAGATGCACCAGGACTTGATGGACCGCTACCATCAGAGTGTTCGAAAAGAGAGGTATGACATCATCTGCTCCATGATAACAACCCGAATGAAGGATGGTGAACCCATCACCGACCACTTGCAGAAAATGCAAAGGCATGTGGACTGGTTGCTAAAACTTAATGTGAACTTCCCCGAGGAGTTGGCAATAGATATCATTTTTCACTCCTTACCCTCGTGTTATGATCAATTCCACATGACATACCACATGAACAAGGAGGAATTTACCCTCAGCAAGCTTCAAGGACTTCTAAAGACCGCTGAAACTGGTCTTAAAGGTAAGTCGGTTGTTACCACTTCTACTCCTACTCCAAACTCCGCCCCTGTCCTGGCAATCGGGAAAAGTAGAGGGAAAAAGAGGAAGAACCCTTTGAAGGGTACCAAGGGTAATACCCTTGAAGGCTCCTCTTCAAGTGGAACCAATAAAGGTTTCATCACTCCTTCTTCTGATCCAAAAGAGGCTGAATGCTTCTATTGCCATGAAAAGTCGCATTGGAAGCAGGACTGCCCAAAGTACCAACAAGATATTAAGGATGGGAAAGTGAAACCCACCCATGCAGGTATTTACACAATATTGTCTAATAACTCACCCTATTCTAAATCTTGGGTCCTTGATACAGGTTGTGGAATTCACATATGTTCTGATTTAGGAAAGATTCAACTGTCACAAAGATTGGAGTTTATTCTTTGTTGCTAAGTAGCGGGTTTACATTAGATTTGAATCAATGTTGTTACTCGCCTGAAATGGCAAGAAATATTATTTCCTTTCATGCTTTGTACAAAAAAGGGTTTACCTTTTCTTTTGATAATGAAGTTGGTGGAATAAATGCTTTCTTTACTAACGTTCTTTATTTTAAAGCATTACCTTGTGATGATGTGTATGAAGCTGTGTCTGTTGTAGATAACCTAGGAAACAATGTGTTGTGTATTGATTCTTCTAATAATAATAACTTGGATAAAGCATCATTATGGCATTGTCGTCTTGGACATGTGAGCAAGAAACGCATAGGCTAACTCCAAAAGGATGGAGTCTTGGAGTCATTTGACCTAAAGTTAAATGATAGTTGTGAATCATGCTTACTTGGAAAAATGACAAAGTCACCCTTTACTGGTTCTTGTGCAAGGGGTGAAGGTTTATAGGATCTAGTGCAAACAGATGTGTGTGGATCCTTCAAAACTGCCACAAGGTATGCTAATCGTTATTATGTGACTTTTACAGATGATTATAGTAGATATGGATATGTCTACTTAATCAAGCATACGTCAGAGACTTTTGAAAGGTTTAAAGAGTTTAAACACGAAGTCGAGAATCAATTAGGCAGGAACATTAAGATGCTTTGATCCGATCGAGGTGGTGAGTATCTTAGTATAGAGTTCCTCGACTATGTTAAGGAATGTAGGACGTCTCACAATTGACACCTCCCAGGACACCACAGTTGAATGGTGTGGCTGAGAGGCGTAATCGAACCTTGTTGGACATGGTTCGTTCCATGATGAGTCGTGCTTCGCTACCAATCTCATTCTGGGGGTATGCCTTAGAGACTACCACCTATATCCTTAATCTAGTCTGTAACAACCCGTTATTTCAGGTCAATGTAATGTCTAAAAATCAAGTCTTGTACTCTCTTAGTAAAGTAATAAGAATATCATCGAAAATGAAATGTTCAAAAAGCTCTGTTTGAGTACACTATGTTGTAGATATCGTGATAAGGTTTCCAAAAATATAAAGAACACTAAAATCCGAGTTATAACGAAGGAGTTATGACCAATCAAAGATTCGTAACACTACCGGTAAAGCGTTGCTAAACATAAAACGAGAAATTTCAATAAAATACTTTTTAGCCTTAGGTATCCAAATGAAAGTCGTAGATATCATTAAACCGCGAACATACATAAAAAGAACGCCCAAATCTGACTTCGTATGAGGAAGTTATGAATTTTCGAAGTTTCTGACCTAGCTGTAGACAGCTAAAAACTCGAAATAGAGATCGAGCGGTCTTTAGCCGACACAACCTAAACGAAAGTTGAAGACCCCGACAATAGGAGTACAACAGTAAAAAGTCTGACGAAAATAGACATCAGATGAAGGAGTTATGGGATTTAAACGGACTTTTCCAGGCCCGGCCTGTTAAAAATAATATAATAAAAATAAATTCAAAATTAGTCAACGGAGTCTAAACGAGAGTTGTAGAGCCTTTTCACACCTACGCATGCATATAAAGAACGTCGAAATCGGAGCTCATACGCGAAAGTTACGGATTTTACAAGTTCATGACACAAAACCCGAGGCTGACTCAGCCTCACGACGTGAGGGAACCATGATCACGACGTGAGCGCGTGACTGATGGGTTCCAGAGTGTCAGTCACGTCAACTCGTGGAAGAGGATCATGCTGACTAAGCCTCACGACGTGAGCAACCCAAACTCACGACGTGAGACCCCAAATCAGCCCCTATAAATAGAAGCTTAAGGGTGTCGGGTTTGGTGCTCATCTCTTTCCATCTAAGTGTCGTTACTCTGCGTGATTACCTCGATAAGACATCCCAAAGCCCTGGTTTTTCATACTCGAGTCCCGAAGGAAGTTCTACACTCCCGAGATCCCCGAGAATCCCGAGATTTCAACTCTCTCTAGTCGAAGTTCTGCTCGATTCTTCTCTCGACTACTTCAAAACAAACAATTCAATCAAGTGAGTTCGTACCCCTTTTATACATCTTCAAATACTTTATAATGTACTTTAATACATTTCGGGGGAGAATACAAGTAAACACCCGGTTAATCCCGAGTGAAAACGTGAAAACTCTTGTTATACCTTGCATGTATTAGATTTATACAAAATGCATAGTATCCAGGGTAGCCATCTTTGTTAAACGATTTTATGCATTCAAAGAACTTATAATTTTATGCTTTGTCAAACATTGTGAAAGAGGATAAACATTGCATACAAAACTGTCACTTTAAATACAGACTTAGTTGAGAATCCGTGAGACGATTACATCTTCAATGCTACCTTTTTGTTAAAAGGTACTACCTAAAGTCCTGTCTATTATAACCAGAGTCTCCCGTTGGGAGAGCGTGTCAAATGTGTATAGATCTATACGGGAAGTCATGATCCCGCACCCTGACTGTTAGCTACAGTCCTTTGGGTGACAGTTTGTCATAACGTTTCGACGCCTGAAGACCGTCGCCACAGGCATATTATGTTTAGTATGGTTATAAAACTCACCGGATAGACAATTATTATGGTATTCTGATTTTATGAACGAGTAGCTATTAAAACTATTCTTCATCTAATGAGTGCGATCTTCTTATAGCTTTACTATATAAAACTATGCCTCAACCTTTAAGCATATCAGTTGCTTGAAATTTTCGGTCTTGGACATTAGAGACTGCCTATTACTTTAGGAAAATAAGGGATTTTCCTATATCCAAAACAATCAACTAATAGGAAAATAAGGGATTTTCCTGGTGCAACTATTTACAATTCACAACACGAACATTCATATGCATTTCATACTTTTATAAGGAAATAAGGGATTTTCTTGGAAAACGCACGAAATTTGGAATGGCATACATTTTTCTCAAAACCGCTTATGAACTCACCAACTTAATTGTTGACACTTTTTCTTTGAAATAACTTGTATTCTCAGGGAACCGCTAAGCAGGTTTGGAAACCAATTTTTGGGAGTATTTGGGTACCTTCAACCGTCAAACTTAAGGGTATATTTTACGTGCTTTAGCTTATAGTCAATTCTTAACCCTATTCTCGTATAGACTCAATGGCTGGATTCCATCACCCCGGTGACCCCTACTACCCCAACCAAGGTAATGGGGGATGGATTGAAGTTGACCCCGAGGAGGAACCCATGGAAGACGAGGAGGAGGAAAGTTCAGATAGCTCAGCCTCAGAGCCTGAGATAATCAATCCGCCTGCCGTCCGACCTCCATCCGTCCGACCTCCTTTCAGGAAGGGATTGCAAGGACCAACTCCCGTCTGGGGAAGCCACATCCACTATTGGAGCCAGCAGCAAGGACTGCGTCCTCCTTACGGTATGTGTCGAGACTTCTACGATGTCAGCAGAGGAAGTTCAGCTGATCGAGCACTCCCAGTTGTGGTAGGCAAACTTGCCAACCAGGCTTATCAATCCGGAGTCCAAGCAAACCGGATTCGCGAGGTTGACATAAGGATGGAAGAAAACGCAGCTGATATCCGTTGCCTAGACATGCTACAAGGGAATGCTCAACTCCACACCAACTCCCTCCAGGAGCAAATGACTGCAGCTCTCTCCGAAAGGAGGGATTTAAGGGAGCAACAAGCTGCCTTTGACATGCGTCTCATGGGAGCCAAGCAATCGGATGCGGAGTCAAGCTCCAAGTAGTGCTTGCCTAACTCCCAAATTTTGATATAGAATAGGACCATCGGCTAAAAGTCTTACTTTCTTTAACTTTCTATAATCAGAGACCTTTAGAAAGGTCAAAAAAATTTCTAACCTCAGATGTAACGCAACCATATGTTTAATATATATAGGAATATCTCTTTCGTGTGTTAATTCTGTGCATTTCATTCGAGTTCATGAGTTTATTTATTGCTATTCAAACTCCATTTGTGAATCAAACTCAAAGCCCTGTGTAGGTCAAACCAAATTCTTGAACTATTAAAGATAGTTAACTCATTATCATTCAACTCTCAACCACCAAAACTTATGATCTTTCATTTTTATTTCTTGGCAGCGCGATGCTTCCTTGTCCAAACCTAAGACCCAGACCGGGCACGGTACCAACACCACCCCCACCACCAGCTTATGATCCGACCATGGTCCAGGCTGCTATCACAGCAGCAGTAACTGCCGCCCTCTCACAAATAAACTCCAACGGAAATGGAGGGGCAGGAAGCAACACGAATCATTCCAACCATGGCACTGGTCATGGTCACGTAAGGGAATGTACTTACAAGGAGTTCTCCAACGCAAAGCCAAAAACTTTTAATGGCACTGGGGGAGTCATTGCACTGATGCAATGGTTCGAAAAGACCGAAACGGTCTTTGAGATCTGCTCTTGCCAAGAAGCGAGCAAAGTCAAGTTCGCTGCTTGCACCCTCACTGATCGAGCCCTCACCTGGTGGAAAAGCCATGTAAAGTCTGTGACTCTCACCGTCGCCAACGCCATGAGTTGGGAGGATTTGAAGGTCCTACTACTGGAGGAATACTGCCCAAGGGGCGAGATACAAAAGCTAGAGCAGGAGCTCTGGAACTTGAAGATGACTGGGTCTGACCTAGTCGCCTACACGGCCAGGTTCAACGACCTTGCTGCCTTGTGCCCTGCCATGGTCAACCTAGAACCAAAAAAGGTTGAGAGGTACATTTGGGGGTTGTCACCCCAGATTCAAGGTCATGTTTTAGCCTCCAACCCTATCACTTTCAACAGCGCTAAGTGCCTGGCTCAGCGACTCATCGACCACGGGGTCAAACAGGGTACTGTTGCAACTACTGCTGATCCATCAAAGGAGGTACAGGGCTAGGGAAGGCCTTGGAACAAGAGAAGGGGACAAACCCTACAGTGGAACCCCAAGAAACAACAAGTGGTAGCGGCTCACACTGTTACTATTCCTACCACCACTGCACCCACAAGTTCATACAGTGGGAAACTTCCGAAGTGCAACCAATGCAACTTCCACCACCACGGTCTTTGCCGTGACCTCCAATGCACCAGGTGCAATAAGAAGGGGCATACGGCCCGCTTCTGCAAGGATCCAGCCCAACAAGCCACCCTCACTGCTAATGTCGGAGTAAGTCGCGCCTGCTTTGAGTGCGGAGCCATGGGGCACTACCGTAGGGACTGCCTAAAGTCAAACAACAGGGATACCGGCGGAAGGGGCCGAGTGTTCGCAATGGGACAAGATGAAGCCGTTGCAGACCCCACTGTTGTTACGGGTACGTTTCTTCTTGATAACTCGTATGCATGCATTTTGTTTGATAGTGGAGCGGAGAGGAGTTTTGTGATTCATAATTTTAAAGGCCTGCTAAAACAAACACCCCAATCATTAAGTGAACCGTTTATAGTAGAAATGGCCAACGGTAAAACAGAAGGCACTAAGGAGATATACTTAAACTGTACCCTAACTCTAAACGATAATCCCTTTCCAATCAACCTCATGTCAGTCTCGATTAAGAGTTTCGATGTCATCATATGCATGGACTGGCTGAGTTCTCATCATGCGGACATTTTATGTTACGATAAGGCCGTTCGCCTTAATCTGCCAACCGGCGAAACCCTCATTATCTATGGCGACAAACCCAGTACCACTCTTCGTATTATCTCATGTATCCAAGCTCGGAAGTACCTACGCAAGGAATGCCACGCGTTTTTAGCACATGTCGTGGATGTGATACGCGAAGTCCAGGACATCAAGAGCGTGCCTGACGTATGCAAGTTTCCCGATGTTTTTCCCGGAGATCTTCCAGGAATACCACCCGTGAGACAAGTCGAATTCAGAATCGATCTGATTCCCGGAGCTACCCCGGTAGCCAAAGCGCTCTATCGATTAGCCCCAGCAGAGATGCAGCAGCTATCCAACCAATTGAATGAGCTACTCAGCAAAGGATTCATCAGGCCGAGTTTCTCGCCTTGGGGAGCACCAGTGTTGTTTGTGAAAAAGAAGGATGGATCATTTAGGATGTGCATCGACTACCGAGAGCTCAACAAACTTAACATCAAGAACCGATATCCCCTACCACGAATCGACGACTTATTCGACCAACTCCAAGGAGCCAACTACTTCTCCAAGATCAATCTGAGATCGGGATATCACCAGCTGCGAGTCCTGGAGAGTGATTTTCCCAAGACGGCCTTCCGAACAAGATACGGGCATTACGAGTTTGTAGTGATGCCGTTCGGACTAACCAATTCCCCTGCCGTGTTCATGGACTTAATGAATCGGGTATGTCGTCCATTCTTGGATAAATATATGATAGTATTCATAGATGACATACTCATTTATTCGAAGAGTAAAGAAGAGCATGGTCAACATCTGATACAAGTCTTATAGACATTACGAGCTGAGAGACTTTATGCGAAGTTCTCAATATGCGAGTTTTGGATTAGGAAGGTGGACTTCCTAGGTCACGTGGTCAGCGAAGAAGGAATCCACGTGGACCCATCTAAAATCAAGGCTATCAAAAATTGGTCTGTACCAACTACACCAACTGAGATTCGCCAATTTCTAGGCCTTGCTGGTTATTATTGAAGGTTCATTCAGAACTTCTCCAGCATCGCAAAGCCTCTTACCTCCCTAACGCAAAAAGGTGTGACCTACAACTGGCGAGAAAAGCAAGATGCTGCATTTCGGACTCTGAAACAGGCCCTATGCAGTGCACCCATTCTTTCTCTTCCAGAGGGGATCGAAGATTTTGTGGTGTATTGTGATGCCTCGAATCATGGGTTGGGGTGTGTGCTGATGCAGCGAGGAAAGGTTATTGCGTATGCCTCACGACAACTGAAAACACATGAAGTCAACTACACCACTCATGAATTAGAACTTAGAGCCGTAGTCTTCGCTCTGAAAATCTGGAGGCACTACCTATACGGTACCAAGTGCATCATCTTCACAGACCACAAGAGCCTTCAACACATATTCGACCAGAAGGAGTTAAAGATGAGACAACGAAGTTGGGTCGAATTGCTCAACGACTACGAATGTGAGATTTGTTACCATCCGGGAAAGGCGAATGTAGTGGCTGATGCCCTTAGTCGTAAGGAGTACTCTGGTCAAAGAGTGAAGTTATTAACCATATCGATCCATTCGCATCTGTCAACACAAATCAAGGAAGCTCAAATAGAAGCCTTGAAACCCGAAAACATGACAGGTGAAACCCTTAGAGGGATGGACAAGAATCTAGAGATCAAGAGTCACGGAGTGCGCTACCTCATGAACCGAATCTGGACACCAAAGTTTGGTGGGTTTAGAGAGATAGTTATGAACGAAGCACACAAGACTCCATACTCCATACACCTAGGTTCAGATAAGATGTATCTGGATCTCAAACAACTCTACTGGTGGCCAAACATGAAAGCAGAAATTGCTACCTATGTGAGCAAGTGCTTGAATTGCGCCAAGATAAAAGTAGAACACCAGAAGCCCTCAGGTCTACTCCATCAACCCGAAATACCTGAGTGGAAATGGGAACAGATTTCCATGGACTTCATAACAAAACTACCCAAGACTCAGGGTGGTCACGACACCATTTGGGTGATCGTCGACAGACTAACCAAGTCTGCTCATTTCTTACCGATCAATGAAACTGATAAGATGGAAAAGCTAACGAGAACCTACATCCGAGAGATCGTGCGACTTCATGGAGTGCCGATGTCTATCATCTCGGACAGAGACAGTAGATTCACTTCCAGATTCTGGAAATCGTTGCAAAAATCCATGGGAACAAGGTTGGATATGAGTACAGCCTATCACCCACAAACTGACGGACAGAGTGAGAGAACGATCCAAACTCTAGAAGACATGTTGCGAGCATGTGTGATCGACTTTGGTAAATCATGGGATGTTCACTTACCATTGGCCGAGTTCTCTTACAACAACAATTATCATACTAGTATCAAGACTGCTCCATTTGAAGCCCTTTACGGCCGTAAGTGCAGATCACCTTTGTGCTGGACGGAAGTAGGTGACACACAGTTGGCAAAAGGTCTAGTCCCTGATAGCACTCTCACTGGTCCAGAGATCATTAGAGAAACAACTGAAAAGATCGTTCAAATTCGAGGACGTCTGAAAGCCTCGAGGGATAGGCAAAAGAGCTATGCCGACAAAAGACGAAAACCCTTGGAATTTCAGGTTGGTGACCGCGTTCTACTGAAGGTCTCACCCTGTAAGGGCATGATACGCTTTGGGAAGCGTGGAAAACTAAATCCAATGTACATTGGACCCTTCGAAATTACTTCAAGGATTGGTCCAGTGGCTTACAGACTTCAACTTCCAATCGAGCTTAACAAAGTACATCCAGTGTTCCATGTATCGAACCTGAAAAAGTGTTTGTCCGACGAAACTCTTGTGATTCCACACGAAGAAATCGAACTTAAAGAAAATCTTAAATTTGTGGAAGAACCCGTCGAGATCATGGATAGAGAAATCAAACGAACTAAACAGAGTCGCATACCAATGGTGAAGGTTCGCTGGAACGCTATGCGAGGACCTGAATTCACTTGGGAGCGAGAAGATCAGATGCAACAAAAGTACCCGCATCTCTTCCCTAGTCCATTGGCACTTATTTTGTAATTAATTTCGGGACGAAATTCCCTCTAACGGGGGGATGATGTAACAACCCGTTATTTCAGGTCAATGTAATGTCTAAAAATCGAGTCTTGTAATCTCTTTGTGAAGTAATAAGAATATCATCGAAAATGAAATGTTCAAATAGCTCTGTTTGAGTACACTATGTGGTAGATATCGTGATAAGGTTTCCAAAAATATAAAGAACACTAAAATCTGAGTTATAACGAAGGAGTTATGACCAATCAAAGATTCGTAACACTACCGGTAAAGCGTTGCTAAACATAAAACGAGAAATTTCAATAAAATACTTTTTAGCCTTAGGTATCCAAATGAAAGTCGTAGATATCATTAAACCGCGAACATACATAAAAAGAACGCCGAAATCTGACTTCGTATGAGGAAGTTATGAATTTTCGAAGTTTCTGACCTAGCAGTAGACAGCTAAAAACTCGAAATAGAGATCGAGCGGTCTTTAGCCGACACAACCTAAACGAAAGTTGAAGACCCCGACAATAGGAGTACAACAGTAAAAAGTCTGACGAAAATAGACATCAGATGAAGGAGTTATGGGATTTAAATGGACTTTTCCAGGCCCGTCCTGTTAAAAATAATATAATAAAAATAAAATAAAAATTAGCCGATGGAGTCTAAACGAGAGTTGTAGAGCCTTTTCACACCTATGCGTGCATATAAAGAACGTCGAAATCGGAGCTCGTACGCGAAAGTTACGGATTTTACAAGTTCGGGACACAAAACCCGAGGCTGACTCAGCCTCACGACGTGAGGGAACCATGCTCACGACGTGAGCTCGTGACTGATGGGTTCCAGAGTGTCAGTCACGTCAACTCGTGGAAGAGGATCATGCTGACTAAGCCTCACGACGTGAGCAACCCAAACTCACGACGTGAGACCCCAAATCAGCCCCTATAAATAGAAGCTTAAGGGTGTCGGGTTTGGTGCTCATCTCTTTCCATCTAAGTGCCGTTACTCTACGTGATTACCTCGATAAGACATCCCAAAGCCCTGGTTTTTCATACTCGAGTCCCGAAGGAAGTTCTACACTCCCGAGATCCCCGAGAATCCTGAGATTTCAACTCTCTCTAGTCGAAGTTCTGCTCGATTCTTCTCTCGACTACTTCAAAACAAACAATTCAATCAAGTGAGTTCGTACCCCTTTTATACATCTTCAAATACTTTATAATGTACTTTAATACATTTCGGGGGAGAATACAAGTAAACACCCGGTTAATCCCGAGTGAAAACGTGAAAACTCTTGTTATACCTTGCATGTATTAGATTTATACAAAATGCATAGTATCCAGGGTAGCCATCTTTGTTAAACGATTTTATGCATTCAAAGAACTTATGATTTTATGCTTTGTCAAACATTGTGAAAGAGGATAAACATTGCATACAAAACTGTCACTTTAAATACAGACTTAGTTGAGAATCCGTGAGACGATTACATCTTCAATGCTACCTTTTTGTTAAAAGGTACTACCTAAAGTCCTGTCTATTATAACCAGAGTCTCCCGTTGGGAGAGCGTGTCAAATGTGTATAGATTTATACGGGAAGTCATGATCTCGCGCCCTGACTGTTAGCTACAGCCCTTTGGGTGACAGTTTGTCATAACGTTTCGACGCCTGAAGACCGTCACCACAGGCATATTATGTTTAGTATGGTTATAAAACTCACCGGATAGACAATTATTATGGTATTCTGATTTTATGAATGAGTAGCTATTAAAACTTTTCTTCATCTAACGAGTGCGATCTTCTTATAGCTTTACTATATAAAACTATGCCTCAACCTTTAAGCATATCAGTTGCTTGCAATTTTCGGTCTTGGACATTAGAGACTGCTTGTTACTTTAGGAAAATAAGGGATTTCCTGGATCCAAAACAATCAACTAATAGGAAAATAAGGGATTTTCCTGGTGCAACTATTTACAATTCACAACACGAACATTCATATGCATTTCATACTTTTATAAGGAAATAAGGGATTTTCTTGGAAAATGCACGAACTTTGGAATGGCATACATTTTTCTCAAAACCGCTTATGAACTCACCAACTTAATTGTTGACACTTTTTCTTTGAAATAACTTGTATTCTCAGGGAACCGCTAAGCAGGTTTGGAAACCAACTTTTGGGGATTAACGCTCTGACGTTAATTACTTCTTTTGAAAGATGTTTATGTATTTATCTTTTGAACATGTAACAAATACAATTATGTAAGCATTTTGAAACCTTTATATTTATGGTGGTGTGTACTTTCCTTACTATGAACTGTTATGATAATGAATATGACGTCCTCCGCCCCCGAACGTTTCCGCCATTGTAGTTTGGGGGTGTGCCATAGTCCCTAAGAAGAAAGTTGCCAAAACTCCTCATGAGATGTGGACTGGAAAAGTTCCTAATCTGGACCACATCAAGATTTGGAGTTGCGAGGCTTTCGTGAGGCGTGAGACTCACGATAATCTCGAACCTCGAAGTGAGAGGTGTATTTTCATCGATTACCCACATAAATCCTTGGGTTACCACTTCTACAGACCCAGTGAGAATGTGGTCTTTGTAGAAAGGAGGGGTGTCTTTCGAGATAGAGAGAGAGAGAGAGAAAGAGAGAGAGAGAGTTCATAAGCCAAGGAAACAGTGCGAGGCAGATTGACCTTGAAGAAATTCAAGAGTCAAGTGGTGAAGGAACTTCAAACCCTAGCAGTCAACCTGAGGAGGAAACTCCTGTTGATCCAATTGACGAGTCTGTACCTCTGAGGCGTTCCATAAGGGTTAGGAATGCACCTGAGCACTACTATGGTTTTCATATTACTGCGGAAGGTGAGACACTTATCAGTGAAGAGACAATGGTAAGTCTGGATGAACCTAATAGCTATGCGGAAGCCATGGCAGGCCCCGAGTCTGCTAAATGGAAAGAGGCAATGGACAACGAGATACAGTCCATGTATGACAATCAAGTTTGGAACTTGGTTGACAATGTACCAGGTCGCAAGATAGTTGGGTGCAAATGGATCTTCAAGAAGAAGACCGACATGGATGGTAATGTAGACACGTATAAGGCGCGACTGGTTGCAAAGGGCTTTTCTCAAACTATGAGAGTTGATTATGATGAGACTTTTTCATCAGTAGCAAAAATTAAGTCTATTAGGGTCCTGTTAGCCATTGCTGCATTTCATGATTATGAAATATGGCAAATGGATGTCAAAACCGCCTTCCTTAATGGAAGTTTGGCTGAAGATGTTTACATGTGTCAGCCAGAGGGTTTTTTCACTACAGAATACCCTAATAGAGTGTGTAAGCTTGAGAAATCCATCTATGGATTGAAACAAACACCTCACAGATGGAATCTTTATTTCAATGAGAAAGTCAAAGAGTTTGGATTTTCGAGGAGTGAAGTTGAATCTTGTGTATATGGCAAGGCTAGTGGGAGTATAGTTAGCTTTTTGGTACTGTATGTGGATGACATACTACTCATAGGAAATGACATCCCAACCTTGCAGGAAGTGAAGTCTTGGCTTGGGAAGTATTTCGCTATGAAAGACCTAGGTGAAGCTGCCTATATTCTAGGGATAATGATTCTGAGAGACCGGAGTAAAAGACTAATTGGACTTAGTCAGAGTACCTACTTGGATAAGGTGTTGAAGGGGTTCAGCATGCAGGATTCCAAGAAAGAAGAGTTACCTATCTAGAGTAACGCCGGATTAAGTAAGACTCAGAGCCCGAGTACCGAGGCTGAGATAGCAGAAATGAGTCGAGTACCTTATGCTTCCGCTGTAGGCTCGATCATGTATGCTATGACTTGTACTCGTCCTAATGTACCCTTTGCTTTGAGTATGGTCAGCAGATATCAGGGGAACCCTGGCAAGGCTCACTGGACTACGGTGAAGAACATTCTCAAGTACCTTCGGAGGACTAAGGATTGGGTCCTTACCCTCGGTGGGAGTGATGACTTGAGAGTTGTAGGGTATAGTGATGCTAGCTTCCAGACTGATAGGGATAATTTCCACTCACAGTCGGACTGGGTCTTTACCTTAAATGGAGGATCAATTACTTGGAAAAGTTCCAAGCAAGAGACAGTGGCTGATTCAACTTACGAATCAGAGTATATAGCAGCAAGCGTGGCAGCAAAGGAGGCAATATGGCTGAAGAACTTCATTGGAGATCTTGGAGTAGTACCAGCTATAAAGGAGCCTATGGAAATTTTCTGTGATAGTGAAAGTGCAGTTGCCTTAGCTAAAGAACTAAGGGATCATGGGAGATCCAGACACATCGACAGAAAATACCATTTCATCAGACATCGAATAGAAAAAGGACTCCTCGTGGCAAAGAGGGTATCATCGGATGAGAACCCGACATATCCCCTCACGAAGGGACTGGGTAAGGTTAAGCATCTTCAGCATGCGAGGCGCATAGGGCTGAAGGATGATATTAGTTTTAGTAGTTAGATAGCTCTCAAATTTGTAAAGTGTAATTGACATTTGATGATGAATAAAAGGTGTGTTTATTTATGAGTAAAGTGTTGCTATCTTTTGTCAATCGTTTACTATTATTTTTTTGCATGTTTTGAATTCCAGAATATTTATGTTGTGTATTACATATTATTCAAATTCTCCACTGTCGGTCATGTATCGGAAGTGGATATGAATCAAGACTGTCATGAGGTTGGCTTCTAGCAAAGTGGTGCTACAACACTTTATGAGTACTCATAAGTTCTGAGTATTGGACTCAACCCACACTCACTGGTATCACTTCATGGAATTTATCTCGAGTGATCGTGAGACGGTAATATCATATAAGTCTTCAAACCTAGAGATATGACTTGTTTCCTATGAGTTGGTTACACATTGATCGTACAAAACCGCATTGGTAACTCGATGTTATAAAACGTACTTTTGTTGTGTGATTCAAAAAGTAGTAGAACACGAATATGAGTCGAAGTTTATCTGTTCCTTCTTGGATTAGAAGTGATATATGGGTCCCTCGATGATTTTGTGTTGAGCTATGTATCAGGCCCGGTCAGGATTTAATTGATGTGTTCGATTAAGTTCTTTGTCAAACAAATCGGAAATCGGGAAACAAACTGTTGGACAATAAGTAAGACATTGTTCCATCTATTTGTCCGGCTGATATCTAGAATAGAGGATTATATGATCACTTATCTTAAATGGCGTATCATCATCATGCCAGTTCCGAGAGACCTTGAAAGAGCTACGATTTTTGATCGGTTCATGAAGTCATACTTGCAGTTATAGTTATTAGACTCATCCAAGTGGGAGACTGTTGGATAAGGTGTCTAAGTCCATAACTATTTCTGGTATGTACTTGGCCCGGTTTTCCATGGTCCATTTGGGTTGCATGGCATCATGCATTTGGATAGACTAAAATGAGAGAAATAACACTTATGGTTTATTAATATATTATAAGTTCTAATATATTAATAATATTATTTAATTAGTATTGATCAAGAATTAATTTAGAATTAATTAAGAGATCAAAAGGTGACTAATTAAATATATGGGTTGATTGTGTAATCATCCATAACTTGTATAGTGGGCTAATGCTTTATGGATTATCAAGTTGGGCTAAAACCTATAGGATGCTCCATGGTGTTTATAAAACTCATGGGTCATGGAAATGAAAAGTCATGACAATTAGGGTTTACATGGTGTAACCCTAATTGTAACACACTATATAAGGATCATCATGTTCACCAAAATCGGCCACTAAAGCAAGAGTGAGAGGGCATAGCCGATTTCTAAGTGTGTGACATTTCTCTCAAGTCATTCCAAAAGCATTTGGTGTTGTGTGAGACATTTGAGGCATCACACTTGGGGTGCTAGGCTCACAAGGTTTTCAAGGAATCCAAATTACTATAAGTATGTATTTCTAGCTAGCGTTTATGTTTAAAGTGCCCCATGTATGCTACATAGGATTAAGAACCTTGGAAATCAAATTTTGCATGTATTTTAGAGAAACATAGATCCAAGGTTTCTAGGGTTGCATGTACAACTTAGGATTGTTAGAATGCTCAAAACCATACAAACACATCATGGGCCTAACCCAAGAAGGTCCAAATTCCTAAATGACACCTAAGGCTCCAAATAGGCATGTTTGATCCGATTCTGGGACTCACTCCTGACTCAAACGACTCAATAGGGATGGTGACTCATGCTCACGTGTGAGACCTTATGTCTCACGTCGTGAGAACAGTCTGAAGCCAAACCACCTTTCCAACATTCTTAATCCATTCAACCCTTAGTCTCACCCCTTCAAGAAGCTAAATGGGACTCTAATGGTCCATAAAAATGCTTCCTTTATGGACATGCATACACCATGCATGTCCCTTCACCATTTTAGGTCAAAAAGTGAAAATATGGCCTTAAGTTCTCATGCAAGCTCTATTACTCCACCAAATCCCAGATCTGAATGAAATAAGACTCAAAAGACCATTTGAATCCATAAAGTTGCTAACTTTATGGATCAACTCCATTCTAATCAAGCCAAAACATGAGAAAATGGCTAAAAATCTGATGGGTTTTGAGAATTACAACATTCCTATGGTGCACATGCAACCCTAATTGCTTTGGATCTAGGTTTTTCTCAAGTTATACATGCAACTTAATTTTCCAAAGCAAGAACCCTAATTCTAAGATATAAAATCGAAAGCTACTCATATTAGGGTTAGAAGAATACCTTTCTTGTTGATTGCTTGATCTTGAACTTCAATTTTTGCACCTCTAATGGAGTCACAAACACCACTTAGCAATGGACGAACAAGAGAGAGAGAGAGAGAGAGAGAGAGAGAGAGGCTATAGGATTTCGGCCCTGGTTTCTTCTAAGGAATCAAGTGGCCAAAATATGGAGGCTGGGGGGTTCCTTTTATAGTTGAGGCTACTAGGGTTTTCAACTGGAAATCCTAATTCCATTGCTAAGTCCCTAAGCAATCCAAAAACCTCCACATGATAAGCCTTGGACGAAAACTCTGTGGGCTTCCCATAGATTTTCGGCTACCCCATATCAATAGAGTTCATTAGCCCAAACTACAACTATTACTGATTTACATAATCAATCCTTGTTCTTTTAATCAGTCTCTTTTGATCACTAAATTAATTCCAAATTAATTTATGATCAATACTAATTAAATAATATGATTTCTCAATTAATATATTATTCTTATAATATATTAATAAATCATTTAAATAACCTCTTTCTTCAAAACTCATTATGTCCAGTTGCTATGGTGAAGGCAACCCTAAAGGACTATGCTACTATCGAGTCAAGTACATACCAATTATAGTTATGGGCTTAGACACCTAATCCAACAATCCCCCACTTGGATAAGTCTAATAACTATAACTGCAAGTACAACTTCAAAATCCGATTAGCAATCGTAGCTCTCAAAAGCCGCTGTGGAACTATGACCTAGTCAATAATGCACCATTTAGATAAGGGATCATATAATCCTCGGTTCTGCAAGATATCGTGTGGACAAAGACATGGAACATAATCATTCTATATGTCCAACAGTTTGTTTCCTGACTTCTGATTTATTTGATATTGAACTTAATTGAACACATCAATTCAGTCCTGACCGGGCCCGGCACATACAACACAAGATCATCGAGGGGCCCAAGATATCGCTTTTACCCTCTTAGGATAAAAGGAACAGATAAACTTTGACTTATATTCTTGTACTATTTACTCATCAAATCGTACACGACAACATGTTTTATAACATCAAGTTACTGATGCATTTGTGCATTATCAATGCACAACCAACTTGTAAACAACAACTCATATATATCGGTTTAAAGATTACACGATATTATCGTCTCACAATCACTCGTAATAAATTCCATGAAGTGATTCACATGAGAGTGGGTTTAATCCAATACTCAAATCTTATTTCAAGAGCACTCATGAACGTTACAGCAAACCTTTGCCATGTCTAAACACTTAGACAATCTACAAACCAATTCATGATACTCTAACCTCATAACTTACTCCCAAAGTATGATTGACTTTGGATAATTTGAATAATCTAATTATTCTGGAAGCAAAATATGTAAAAGTGAAACAATAGTAAAAAATCGACACAAGACAGTAAACTTTAGTCATAAATTAATCTCCATTATTTAATCATCAAATGTCAATTACATTTCTCTATTACAAGTTTCTAAACATCTATCTAATAACTAAAACTAATATCGTCCTTCAGACCAATCCTCCCAGCATGTTGTAAGTGCTTAACCCTGCTCAGACACTTTGTGAGGGGATCTGCTGGGTTCTCCTCTGATGATACCCTCTTAACTAGGAGGATTCCCTCTTCTACCCAATGTCTGATGAAGTGGTATTTTATGTCGATGTGTCTGGATCTACCATGATCCCTTGGCTCCTTGTTTAACGCAACCGCTCCTTCGTTATCATAGAAAATTTCCATAGGCTCCTTTATGGCTGGTACAACTCCAAGGTCTCCAATGAAGTTCTTCAACCATATTGCCTCCTTCGACGCTTCGCTCGCTACTATTTACTCTGATTCGCACGTTGAATCAGTCGGGGTCTCCTGCTTGGAACTTCTCCAAGTAACTGCTCCTCCATATAGGGTAAATACCCATCCCGACTAAGAGCGGAAGTTATCTCTATCGGTCTGAAAGCAAGCATCACTATACCCTGTCACTGTCAAGTCATCACTACCACTAAGTGTAAAGAACCAGTCCTTAGTCCTTTGCAGGTACTTAAGAATGTTCTTAACTATTGTCCAATGAGCTCTACCCAGGTTCCCTTGATATCGGCTAACCATGCTCAACACAAAAGCCACATCAGGGCGAGTACATGTCATAGCGTACATGATCAAGCCAACGGCGGAAGCATATGGCATTCGGCTCATTTCCGCTATCTCGGCATCGGTACTCGGACTCTGAGTCTTACTCAGCTTGGTATTGCTTTGGATTGGCAGTTACCATTTCTTGGAATTCTCCATGCTAAAACGTTTCAGCACCTTGTCTAAGTAAGTACTTTGACTAAGTCCTATTAGTCTCCTACTTCTATTTCTAAAAATCCTTATCCCCATAATGTAAGCAATTTCCCCTAGATCCTTCATAGCGAAACACTTCCCAAGCCAGGACTTAACCTCCTGCAAGGTCAAGATGTCATTTCCTATGAGCACTATGTCATCAACATACAAAACTAGAAAGCTAACTATACTCCCACTATCCTTGACACAGACACAGGACTCATCTTCGCTTCTCGAAAATCCAAACTCCTTGACTTTCTCATCGAAACAAAGATTCCATCTGCGAGATGCTTGCTTTAATCCGTAGATGGATTTCTCAAGTTTGCACACTCTATTAGGGTACTTTGCGTCTACAAAACCCTATGGCTGACATATGTAAACATCTTCAGCCAACTTCCCATTAAGGAAAGCAGTTTTAACATCAATTTGCCATATTTCATAATCATGAAATGTAGCTATGGCCAGCATTACCCTTATAGACTTGATCTTGGCCATAGGTGAGAAGGTCTCGTCATAGTCAACCCCCGGGGTTTGAGTAAAGCCATTCGCAACCAGTCATCCCTTGAACGTATGCACCTTTCCTTCCATGTCGTCCTTCTTCTTGAAGATCCACTTGCACCCGACTGTCTTACGACCCGGTACATTGTTAACCAAGTTCCAAACTTGATTGTCATACATGGACTGAATCTCGTTGTACATTGCCTCCTTCCACTTTGCAGACTCCGGGCCTGCCATGGCTTCCTTGTAGTTGTTAGGTTCATCCAAATTTATCAGTATACTATCACTGATAAATGTATCATCTTCAGCAGTTATATGGAAACCATACAAAATAGGTGGAACACTAACTCTACTGGAATGTCTTAGAGGTAAGGACTCGTTAACTAGTTCAACAGGAATCTTTTCCTCTGGTTGAGTGCTAGTGTTAGAGGTTCCTTCATCGCTTGACTCTTGAAGCTCTTCAAGATCAATTTTCCTCCCACTTTCCTCTTGGTATATGAGTTCTCTCTCGCATAAGGTCCCTCTCGTTGCTACGAAGAACACGTTATCACTAGGTCTGTAGAAAAGATATCCAAAAGATTTATGTGGGTAGCTGATAAAAATACACCGCTCACTGCGAGGTTCAAGCTTGTCGTGAGTCTCTCGTCTTACGAAAGCCTCGCAACCCCAAACCTTGATATGTGCCAACGAGGGAACATTCCATCTCCACATATCGTGAGGTGTTTTGGCAACCTTCTTAGTTGGGACTAGATTAAGGATATGGGCGGCAGTCTCTAAGGCATACCCCCAAAATGAGATAGGTAATGAAGCTCAACTCATCATGGAATAAACCATGTCCAACAAGGTTCAATTGCGCCTCTCAGCTACACCATTGACCTGCGGTGTCCTAGGTGGCATCAATTGTGAAACAATTCCACATTCTTTAAGATAGTCGTGGAAATCGATACTAAGATACTAACCACCCCTATCAGATTTGAGCATCTTGATCTTCCTGCCCAATTGATTCTCCACTTCTTTCTTAAACTATTTGAACTTTTCAATGCTCTCCGACTTGTGCTTTATTAAGTAGATATACCCATATCTGCTATAATTGTCGGTAAAAGACACATAGAAATGATTAACATTCCTTGTGGTGGATCTGAAGGACCCACACACATCTGTGTGTATGAGATCCAACAATCCCTCACCTCTTTCACAAGTGCCAGTGACAGGTGATTTAGTCATCTTTCCAAGTAAAAAAGATTTGCATGTGTCATCTGACATTAGGTCAAATGACTCCAATACTCCATCCTTTTGGAGTTGGGCTATGTGCTTCTTGTTGACATGTCCAAGACGACAATGCCATAAGCTTGTCGTGTATAAACCATTAGACGAATCGATATGCAACACATTATTTTCTAAGTTATCTACAATCATCAGAGTTTCATATACACCATTACAAGGCAATGCTTCAAAATATAAAGTACCATTATAGAAAGCATTAATAGAACCAACTTCATTATTAAATGAAAATCTAAAACCTTGTTTATACAAACCATGAAAAGAAGTAATATTCATCTTCATCTCTGATGAGTAGCAACAATCATTCAATTCTAATCCTAACCCAGTACTAAGCACTAAAGAATAAATCCCGATTATAACACCCCTAAAAATCATGCCAAATTTGAGTTTTAAAAACACTTCAAACCGTTAAATCATTACAAACTTGTTTTCAAAATGTATAATATCAGAGTTTTTCCCAAAAACATAAACAAGACATGAGGAGCTGTACGATCACGCCTTTGCCTTGCCGCGATTCCCTGATGTACCTGAAAAAATAAACTAAAAACTATAAGCCTGAAATCTTAGTGAGTTTCCCCCAAAATACCGATACACTGCACATAACACATATATAAATAACAACATGTACTAGTCCACAACTTTACAGACTGGATTACCCCTGGGCCCACAGTGTGAGTCTAGATTACCTTCCGGGCCCATAAATCACATCTGGATTGCCATCAAGCCCATAGTACGAGTCTCCCTCAGCTCGTATCTGGAATGCTCCTGGGTTTGTTGGTTACCGCATGGAGCAGTATCACCTCAACCCATCCCACATAATATGTCAACATATAACACAACCAATGCACATACAGATAATCACATAATACTATAGGTAGTTCTACAGATCTACCTAACTGGCATAGCAACTAACATGCAACATTAACTCATACTCAACATAATACCAACTGCTAGGATATCATATCCAATGGGCCGGCCTTGGTGCCTTAGACCCCTTAGTATAGTGAGGTAACTCACCTCTCAACTGTCGACTCGAAAAGATAAGCTCAAACTCTCGGATCACCACCACAAACTCCACCACCTATAATCACCATAGAACCATACCCATAAGTTTCCAATTTTCCCAAAATGCCCCAGAAGTCAACTAGTCAAACCTTGTCAAAATCAACGTCAACGGTCAACAGTCCATGTTGATCCGACTCGTCGAGTGCAATTCACTAACTCATCGAGTCCTTTCGGAACTCGAGTAGTCGTGAAATCCCCAATTGACTCATCGAGTTTCCCTGCAACTCGTCGAGTTCATACGTGTTAAAAGTCGGGAAAACCCTAGCTGACTCGCCGAGTCACCCTACTGACTCGTCGATTCCACGACAATCTTCATTGGACTCGTTGAGTTGACGATGCAACTCGTCGAGTCCCTTGAGTCCATATCCATACAAATGCTTATTAAGCCATCTTAAGGTTCCATATTGTAGATCCATCTTCCCAAGGCATGTTTATCACGTAAAGTTGCAAACTTTACGTGCATGCAAGGCTCTAAAGTCTTATAATGACAAAACCAAGCTTGTAATGGAGTTTTACACTTAAGGAGAGGTTCACACTTGTTAAAGCTGAAAGCTTTATGGACCTAGAGACCAAAGAGAGTTCAGATCTGAAGTTACAACTTCATATCTGAGCTCATACCCAAAAATAGCTTCATAATATGCTAGAAAATCCCTAAACTTTAACCAAATGAGATCTAGAAGGAAATGAGGTTAAGGTAACGACTTGATACCTTCCAAAAGATGCAAACTTAGGTAGATTTCAGATCCCCACACGCTCCTTGCTTCTAGACACTTGCTCTCTGAGCTCTTCTTACTAATATCCACCTTCCAAAGCAGAAAACACACTAGAATGGAGCACACATACGGATTAGGGTTTGCTGAACTTTCAAGAGGCTGTAAGGGGGCTAAAGGAGGCTTATGATCCTTTATATAGGGTGCAAAACCCCGGAAATCAGGTCACTTAAACATGTGGCCCAATCCGCTTCCACTCGACGAGTCAGGGCATACAACTCGTCGAGTAGACCTTAAAATTATGAAAATTAAAGCCAAAAAATTATCATCTGAGAGTCGGGGCGTTACAATTATCCCCCACTGGAACTAGACTTCGCCCTCAAAGTCTGCTATGGTGAATAACCCTGGATAGTGCTCCTGCATTTCCGCCTCTGGTTCCCATGTCCACTCGGACCCTCTTCGGTGCTCCCACTGTACATTGACCAAAGGTATCTATTTGTTCCGCAGAACCTTCACCTTCCTCTCCAAAATGGCCACGGGTCTCTCAACATAATTCAGGCGTTCATCGACCTGAATATCATCCAATGATACTACTACCTCCTCATCTAGAATGCACTTCCGCAATTATGAAACGTGAAAGGTATTGTGGATCCAACTGAGCTCCTCCGGTAGCTCTAACCTGTATGCCACCTTGCCAACCCTAACAACGGTCCCGAACGACCCAATATATCGGGGACCCAATTTCCCCCTCTTCATGAAGTGGATCACACCCTTCCAGGGCGAGACCTTCAAGAGTACCATCTCACCGACCTGGAACTCTAACTCAGATCAGCGCCCGTCGGCGTAACTCTTCTACCGACTCTGAGCGGCCTGCAACCGCTGCCTGATTTGTTGAATCTTCTCGGTAGTCCACAAGACTACCTTCGTGCGCCCCGAACTCACCCCAACAAACTGGGGTGCGACATCTACACCCATACAACAGCTTGAAAGGCGGGGCGCCAATGCTGGAATGATAGTTGTTGTTGTAGGCAAACTCTGCAAGGGGTAGGTGGGAATCCCATCTCCCACCAAAGTTTATGAAACATGCCCTCAACATATCCTCGAGGGTCTGAATGGTTTGCTCGCTCTGACCGTCGGTCTGCGGATGAAATGTTGTGCTAAAATGCAGCCGCGTGCCCAGTTCCTCGTGGAACTTCTGCCAGAAACGGGAGGTAAATATAACATCTCGGTCAGAAACAATGGAGACCGGAACCCCATGACGAGTGACGATCTCGCAAACATAGACGTCAGCCAACTTCTCAGACGATGAACTCTCCCATATAGACAAGAAATGGGCACTCTTGGTCAATCGATCCACAATGACCCATATGACATCAAACGCCTTCGTCGTCCTCGACAGCTTGGTAATGAATTCCATCGTGATCTATTTCCATTTCCACATGGGAATATCCAGGGGCTGCAACAAACCATGCGGCCTCTGATGCTCGGCCTTGACCATCCTACACGTCAAGCACCTCTCGACGTACCAAACGATCCCTCGCTTCATACATGGCCACCGGTAACTCAAACTCAAGTCTCTGTACATCTTGGTGGCCCCCGGGTGAATAGAGAAGTGAGACTTATGAGCCTCCTCCATGATTGTCTGTCTGACCCCACCATGCATCGGAACCCATACCCGACCGCATCGGGTCAATAATCCCCGACTATCCTGCACAAACCGGGTGTTCTCACCCTGATCCTCTCCAGCTTCCAGTTCTCTGGTCGCATGCCCTCGACCTGAGCATCTCTGATCAAACTCACAAGCGGAGAATCCACCACTACTCTCATACATATCGCTGGGGTAGAAGACCCAGCTGACTTGCGGCTCAAGGCGTCCACCACCACATTCGCTTTACCGGGATGGTAAAGGATCTCGCAATCATAGTCCTTGACTACATCCAGCCACCTGTGCTGCCTCATGTTCAGGTTCGGCTGATCCATGATATGTCTCAAGCTTTTGTGATCCGTGTATATGGTACAATGGACCCCATATAGGTAATGCCTCCAAATCTTGAGAGCGAATACCACTAATCCCAACTCCAGATCATGCGTAGGGTATCTTGTCTCATGCGGCTTCAGCTACCGCGATGCGTAGGCCATCACTCATCCTCTCTGCATAAGGAACGCCCCCGAACTTGTGATAGATGCATCACAGAACACCACAAAATCCTAAACTCCCTCCGGGAGAGTCAAAACTGGAGCCTTGCACAAAAGCTGATGGAGGGTCTCAAACGCCCTCTGCTGCTCACGGCCCCACCAGAAATCCACCCCTTCCTCATCAGGCGAGTGAGGGGTACTGCAATCTTGGAGAAATCCCAAATGAATCTCCAGTAGTACCCTACTAATCCCAGAAAACTCCTGATGTCTGAAGGGGATCTCGGCACCTCCTACTGCATGACTGCCTCGATTTTGGCCGGGTTGACCAAAATCTCATCCTGGTTAACGAGATGTCTGAGGAACCGGACCTCTCGTAACAAAAAATCACACTTTGAGAATTTGGTATACAACCGTTCTCGTCTCAAAACTCCCAATAACTCCCTAAGGTGCTCCTCGTGCTGTTCTCGGGTCTTGGAATAAACCAAGATATCATCTATGAACACGATGACCGAGCGATCGAGCATCAGTCTGCAAACCCGATTCATCAGGTCGATAAATATTGATGGCGTGTTGGTGAGCCCAAACAGCATCACCACGAACTCGTAATGCCCATAACGAGTCCGATACGCGGTCTTCTCTACATCCTCCTCTCTGACCCGGACCTAATGATACCCAGACCTCACATATATATTGGAAAACCAAGATGCACCATGCAACTGATTGAAGAGATCATCTATCCTTGGGAGTGGATAACGGTTCTTCACCGTCAACTTGTTCAACTCCCTATAGTCTATGCACATTCGGTACGAACCGTTCTTCTTCCTGACGAAGAGTATCAGCGCTCCATACAGGGAACTGCTCGGTCGAATGAACTGCTTGCCCAGCAGTTCCTGCAGCTGTGACGATGGCTCCTACATCTCTGGTGGTGCCAGCCGGTACAGCGCCTTGGCGATAGGGGCCGCACCCAGCACAAGGTCGATCCGAAACTCAACCTGCCTCTCCGGAAGTATCCCTGGCAACTCCTCCGGAAACACATCAGCAAACTCCCTGACTACTGGAACCTCTGTAACTGAAATCTGATCCCTGGCTCGCATATCCACCACATACGCTAGATAACCCGCACACCCGTGCTGAATATACTGTCGAGCCCTAGCAGCTGAACAAAACCCTGATCCCACTCTGGTGCCCTCGCCATATACAATCAGTTCTCCCCCACTTGGGGTTCGAACTACCACCCGCTGACCCTCGCAATCAATCATGGCACCGAATCGACTAAGCTAGTCCATCCCCACAATCACGCATACCTCCTCCATGGGAATCGGAATCAGGTCTATTGGGAAGGAAACCCCAAAAATCTCCAACACACAACCTCGGTAGACCGAAGAAGTAGAAACCCCATGTTCGTTGGCGACAAAGACTCGCAACGGACACTCAAGCTCGCCTACTGGCATACTGAACTCCCTACTAAATGTCTGAGATACAAACGACCAAATCGCCCTCGAGTCAAATAAAACCAATGCAGTCAAGAAGTTCACTAAAAACATACCTAATCACAGGTACAACAGATAAGCATAAAACAAATATAATAAAAGAAATAGAGGACAGAAACATACCAGGAACCACATCCGATGCTGCTCTGGCCTCCTCTGCTGTAAGCAGGAAGGCACGCCCTTGAGCCTTTGGAGGCTCTGCCTTAACTGGCCTCCCATCAGCAATCCTCAGTGTCGCCGGCGCGGGAACCTGTGTCGGCTTAGCAGCAAGCAACAGACAATTGGCCTTCATGTGGACAACCTGATAACAGTGATAACATAACCTCATACTCAAAACTGGGGCGGTCTAGCGACAATCCTTCACATAATGCCCCTCATTGCCACACCTGTGGCACCCAATACCCGCTCGACAAACCCTAGAATGACTCTTGTCGCACTTTCCACAAGTACGCTTTGCTGACCCTCGGTCCTGCAATCAGCGGTCTTAGACTGCTTCGGCGCCGGCTGCGACTGCGCCGGGGCCTGACGCTCCTCCCTCAACTGTAGCTCAATCTCCAACTCATGTCGCCTCGCGGCCTCCTATAAATCCAGAAGACTATCACATCGCCGGCTAGACACAAACCACAAACTGTCAGATGTCAGTCTTGAGCATGCTCAGATAACGAGTCATCTGATCCTGCTCAGAAGCAAACTCTAGGCAGAACATTTCCCTCTTTGTGAACATACGGGTGATCTCCGTCACCGACTCCCCGTCCTGTCTCAAACTCAAAAACTCCTGAGCCAATCATTCCCGCTCAACCTGAGGGATGTAACGAGCATGGAACATATCCGCGAACTGCTTCCAAGTAACAACAGCTATCTAATCATCAGTGTACGACCCTTTCATCAATCTCCACCAGTCCTTGGTCCCGGACCATAGCAGGTTCAGAGCACACCTGACCTTCTGGTCAATAGGAGACGAACAAGTAAAGAAACACCCTCTACATCAGAAACCCAACTCATATCCTTGATGGGGTATGAGTCCCATCAAAATTAGGGGGCTTCATGTTATCGAAGTCGGTGTACTGGAAGCCCCGACTGGCTCCTCCTCCTCCTTCCGATGTTACAGCCGAAGCGGCTGTCTCTGCAAGGGCTGCATATCGCTCGCCGAAATATTCGACCCTGGCGGTCTTAATAGACCCAAACATCTTTGGTAGTTGTGTCCAGAACAAAGTGGCAACCTCATCATGCAGGATCTCTCAGATCCTAGCATTCAGCTCAACTATCCCCATCTACACCACAGCCTCAGGTGTTGCTAGCCCCTCCTGGCCTCCATCTCCTGATCCTGATCCTTACCCGGATCCAATCACAAAGCATCTCGTCATCACCGTTCTGAAAACATACCAAAAGATATAAGTTAATCCACATAAATAACGGGAACCAACTCCCGACTAAACCCTAGGGGTTGTGACTTCCTTGCTACGTGTATGGGTCCTGTGCTTTCAGTAGTACAGGCTCATACTACCTTCCACACTTACCCATATTTGTCTTAATTATCATCACAACACCCTAACAATATATATACACATGGTGTTCACTCTATCCTCACTCCTAGAGGAAAGCTAACTGCCTCACATCGATCTACCGACCTCACACAACTCACTCATCCATGAAAATTCCACCAACCCTGCAACACTAGTGTAAGCTCAAACTCTCGGATCACCGCCACAAACTCCACTGCCTATAATCACCATAGAACCATATCCATAAGTTTCTAATTTTCCCAAAATGCCCCAGAAGTCAACTAGTCAAACCTTGTCAAAGTCAACGTCAACGGTTAACAGTCCATGTTGACCTGACTCGTCAAGTGCAGTTTACTGACCCGCCGAGTCCTTTCGGAACTCGAGTAGTCGTGAAATCCCCAATTGACTCATTGATTTTCCTTGCAACTCACTGAATTCATGTGTTCCAAAAGTCGGGAAAAACCTAGCTGACTCGCCGAGTCACCCTATTGACTACTCGAGTCCACGACAATCTTCATCGGACTCGTCGAGTTGACCATGCAACTCGCCGAGTCCCTTCTATCCATATCCATGCAGATGCTTATTAAGCCATCTTAAGGTTCCATATTGCAGATCCAGCTTCCCAAGGCATGTTTATCACGTAAAGTTGCAAACTTTACGTGCATGCAAGGCTCTAAAGTCTTATAATGACAAAACCAAGCTTGTAATGGAGTTTTACACTTAAGGAGAGGTTCATACTTGCTAAAGCTGAAAGCTTTATGGACCTAGAGACCAAAGAGAGTTCAGATCTGAAGTTATAACTTCAGATCTGAGCTCATACCCAAGAATAGCTTCATAATATGCTAGAAAATCCCTAAACTTTAACAAAATGAGATCTAGAAGGAAATGAGGTCAAGGTAACGACTTGATACCTTCCAAAAGATGCAAACTGAGGTAGATTTCAGATCCCCATATGATCCTTACTTCTAGACACTTGCTCTCCAAGCTCTTCTTACTAAGATCTACCTTCCAAAGCTTAAAACACACTCGAATGGAGCACACACGAATTAGGGTTTGCTGAACTCTCAAGATGTTTTAAGGGGGCTAAAGGAGGCTTATGATCCTTTAAATAGGGTGCAAAACCCCGGAAATTAGGGTTTCATCCTCCAGCTCCTACTCGTCGGGTCCTATCTTGGACTCGGCGAGTAGGTCACTTAAACACGTGGCCCAATCTGCTTCCACTCAATGAGTCAGGGCATCCAACTCGTCGAGTAGACCTTGAAATTATGAAAATTAAAGCCATAAAATTATCACCTGAGCATTGGGGCGTTACACCGATCTTGGTGACAGACGACAATTTCCTATTCCCCGTTATCAGGTTCATCTTCACATGCTCCACATCCCTACTTCTTCTTAGCCCTGCAAATCAGAACAAATGTGAAAACCACATCGTGTATCAAAGGACCTAAGAACTAGCATGTGATGAGTTATTAGATTAAATATTATAAATACGTGCGAAGGAGGACTTTATCTTCCCATCCTTGATGTCCTACAAGTATTTCGGGCAGCTTCATTTCTAATGCCCCTTGTTGTGACAGTAGAAGCACGTTGTCTATGGATCCATTTGAAGAGGATCCATCATTGGACTTTCCCTTATGGCAGATTCAACTTTACCTTTGGATCCATTTGAAGAGGATCCATCATTTGACTTTCCCTTGTGGCTCTTAGAGGGATCTTTCCTCTTCTTCCCTTTTCCATGTCCTATAGGGAGGACCGGGGTAGCAATAGTAGGAGTGGACTCGACAGCTTTGCCTTTAAATCCATTTTCAGCAGTTCTTAACAAACCTTGAAGCATGCTCAAGGTGACTTTCCTCCTTGTTCATATGATAAGTCATCTAGAACTAATCATAACAAGGAGGTAAATAGTGGAGAATAATATCAATCGCCAACTCTTCGTCAAAGTTGACATTCAACTTGAGCAACCGATCCACATACCTTTGCATCCTTTGCAAGTGGCCCGTGATGGACTCTCCATCTTTCATCTTGGTTGTTGTCAACGAGGAGACAATCTCCTACCTTTCCTAACGCGCGCTTTGATGGTACTTTTCCATCAAATCTTGGCATATGTCATAAGGCTGGTAGTCCTCGTAGAACCGCTACAGCTCAGGAGTCATAGTGGCTCCCATTATACACGACACCTTTGCCGCGTCCTTTTCGTGAGCCCTATACTCAGCTATTTGTTCAGCAGAAGCTTTGGTTTCATCTATCTCTTTGAGTTCTTTGTCGAGGACATATTCTTTCTCCTCGTACCGCAAGGGCATACAAATGTTGCGAATCCAATCATTGAAATTGGATCCATCAAAGGTGACCCTACCACAAATGTTCAATAGAGAAAAGGAGCATGAGGAGTTGGAGTTCGAGCCAGAAGCGTTGTTTGAGCCAGACATCTGAAAAGAAAAGGAACAAAGTTTTGATTAGATAAAGAATCCTTAATATAACACCCAAACGAAATATTAAGGGTAGGATCCAACATAATAATTTACAATTCGGAAGAGGGATGCTGTAATCCAATTGCAAATTATTTGAAGGTAAGTAAATGACGATTTACCAATTCCACCACGAAAAACGAAATGAAGAATTAGGTTTTAAATGAAATGAAATTCCTAGATTATTTTGAGATTCATTTAACTTTACAATGACATGTTTAAACTCGATTATACCCTTTAAGTTTGTGACTGGGATACCAAGGATCACAAACAAGGTGTGAATAACCATGCAAATTAGCTTGGCACTCTCGATGTCGTTTACCACCTAATCAATGTGCTAGTTAACCACACACGCTCCATTAATCTATGGTAATTCTCGAGCTATCCTTTGCCACCCTTGTTAGTCCAAGTTAGTGTGCCGGTTAACCACACATGCTCTACTAACGTCTTGACAAGGTGCAAAGTGCAATTTCATGGACTAGCATCATTTTCACATTTTCCTAAAGTAACTAAGATTGGGAATTTATAAAACATTTAGTAACATTATAATATTCATTATACTTATTAATGAGGAATTAATTTCCTATTCTACCCGTTCAGATAATGAACTTCCACCAATCAAGGAAGCGGTGGGTGAGAGTGGACAACCATTCAACCGTCATTTTATAGGCAGTTTCCTTATACCCCCTTATAGATTAGCTTCATGAATGAGGCCTACTAACGGTAAGACTGATTCATCTTATATATATATATATATATATATATATATATATATATATATATATATATATATATATATATACATATTAATATTTTAATATTATAATAGTATAAGGGTTGTATTTTAAAGTTTTAAAACACCAGGGTTTTAGAATTTAATATTTCAAAATTAAAACTTTTAATCAAATTTTAAATTTCAAAACTTGAGGGCAAATTTTCAAACTTTTCAAAACTTCTAGATCAAATTTAAATAATTAAACTAATCACATAATTTGAACATTATCTTAAAATTTGACCATTATATTTCATTTAGATGAGGATATTCATTACCATAACAGAAAATTCAAATTTTAACAGTTAAAACAATTTAAGGTAATGATCCTTATCTAATTTAGGCTTGAAATCTGAAAAATCTGCCAACCGACGAACCAACTCATCGAGTCAGGACATGGACTCGTCGAGTTGGTCCAACTCGTCGAGTCCATCTTTGGACTCGTCGAGTTCATCAGGCAGTGAACAAAAATCGATTTTTTTCCATCTTTGGGAAAACACAATAACATCAAATATAATAGGAAAACACCCTATGCTCTGATACCACTGATGGATTTTGAGCATTACAACATTCTTATGGTGCACATGCAACCCTAATTGCTTTGGATCTAGGTTGTTCTCAAGTTATACATGCAAATTAATTTTCCAAAGCAAGAACCCTAATTCTAAGATATAAAATCGAAATCTACTCATATTAGGGTTAGAAGAATAACTTTCTTGTTGATTGCTTGATCTTGACCTTCAAGAGCTTAGTGCCTCAATTTTTGCACCTCTAATGGAGTCACAAACACCACTTAGCAATGGATGAACAAGAGAGAAAGAGAGAGACAGAGAGAGAGACAGAGAGAAAGAGAGAGAGAAGCTACAAGATTTCGGATATGGTTTCTTCTAAGGAATCAAGTGACCAATATCTGGAGGCTGGGGGTTCCTTTTATAGTTGAGGCTGGTATGGTTTTCAACTGGAAACCCTAATTCCCTTGCTTAGGCCCTAAGCACTCCACAGACCTCCACATGATAGGCCTTGGACGAACACTCTATGGGCTTCCCATAGATATTCGTCCACCCTATATCAATAGAGTCCATTAGCCCAAACTACAACTATTACTGAATTACATAATTAGTACCCGTTCTTTTAATCAGTCTCTTTTGATCACTAAATTAGTTACAAATTAATTTATGATCAATACTAATTAAATAATATGATTTCTCAATTAATATATTCTTCTTATAATATATTAATAAATCATTTAAATAACCTCTTTCTTCAAAACTCATTTTGTCCAGTTGCTATGGTGAAGGTAACCCAAAAGGACTATGCTACTATCGGGTCAAGTACATACCAATTATAGTTATAGGCTTAGACACCTAATCCAACAAAATCTGGATCTGTCCATGAAGTGCAATAAAGCTTGAGTCTTGATACTTACAGTGGTTCAAACAAGATGAGGGCTGATGATGATGATGATCCTGTAACATCCATAAAAATCGAGCCAATTTAAATCTTTTTAAATCATTTAAAACCATTCAATTATTACAGTTTTCTTTCAAAATAGTTTAAACATCATAGTTCCCAGAAATCATAGTCATCAATCGAGAAAGTGTACGGTCACGCCTTCGCCTTCCCGCGGACATCCGCTGAACCTGAAACAATAAGTTGAAACTGTAAGCCCAAAAGCTTAGTGAGTTACCCCCAAAAAACAACTGCCATACAGATAACCATATCATATAAACATATAAGTAGCAGAACAGCCATGCATCACGAGTCTACAGTGTTGCGGGTCCGCCCGCACCGGGCCTTCAGTCCACCTGGTCCACTCTCTGAGTCTACAGTATGACTGGACCGCCCGCACCTGGCCTTTAGTCTATCTGGCCCACTCTCCGAGCCTCGGCACGTCTGGACCGCCCTCTTAGGGCCTTTAGCCTATCCAGACCGCTCGTCGGGCCTTCGGCCTGACTAGGTGCCCTCCTGGGCCTGCAGTCTATTCGGTGCGCCCTGGGTATGTTGGCCTACATCACGAAGGAGGACCCGCCTCAACCCAACCCCCATACTAATCAAACAATTAGGTGCACATAAATATCATACGCTAGCATGTATATAACAGATAATCATACTGATCTAACAGATCACTAACACAGCAACTATCCTATAACCAGGATACCAACCTAACCGGTCACTAAGACAACATCATCCAATATACCAGGATACCGACATAAACCAGGCCACTAATATAATACCATCCTATCTACCAGGATGCCGATCTAACAGATCACTAAACATATCAAGTAAATACCTAAATACAAATCCGATAAAGGGCCGGCCTTGGTGCCTTAGACCCCGTTGATATAGTGAGGATAACTCACCTTGCAATGTCGGACTGAACCACGAAACCACGCTCCCGAAACACTGCCCCAAACTCCAACACCTATAACCATCAATGATCCAATTCATAAATACCTGCTTACCAATTATCCTCAAAAGTCAAACTGGTCAACCCTTGGTCAAAGTCAAAGTTAACGGTCATGGTCAACAGTCCATGTTAACCTCAACTCATTGAGTACCCTTAGCTACTCGTCGAGTTCCTTGCATAACTCGCCAACTTACCAAGTCACTAGAGTGACTCGTCGAGTTCCTAAGGTTTGCGGTCGTAAACTCCTTGGCCGACTCGCCGAGCCTCCCTTGCAACTCGCCTAGTTCATACATGTCCAAAGGTTGGGGAAAACCCTATCCGACTCGCCGAGTTACTCATCTGACTCTCCGAGTCCACAAAAATCTTCATCGGACTCGCTGAGTTGACCATGCAAGTCGCCGATTCCCTTCAGTCCTTCATCCATATAGAAGCTTCTTCGTGAAACCAAGGCTCCAAACTATAGATCTAGGCTCCTAGGGTGTTGTTATCGTGTAAAGTTGCTTAACTTTACGTGCATGCAAGGCTCTATGGAACTAAAACACTCATAACTAGCATTAGGAGAAGGTTTTGGACATGAAGAAGGGTCAAAGATTCATAAATCTTGAGGCTTTCTTTCCACAAAGCCTATTGGAGTCAAGATCTGAAACTTTGCCCTTGTGACAAGCTCAAATCCGAAAATGACTCTATCTTGCCCTAGAAATGACCACTTTCTTCCACAAAGGGGAGATCTAAGCAATGAAATGTAAAGGTGGTAGCTTTATACCTTAATCTTGATGCCACAATACTAGAAAGGCTGGATCTACACGCTCTTTCTTGTCCCAAGCTCTCAACTCTTCAAGAAATTATCCAATACAATCTTTTTTGGTATCACACACTCAAGGATAGAGACTAGCTAGCTATTAGGGTTTTCTCTGCACGTGAAGGTGACAAGGGAGGCTGGGAAGGAAAGTTAAGGACCTTTAAATAGGGTGCAAAACCCCGAAATTAGGGTTTTATTCTCCACCTCCTACTCTTCGAGTCCCTTCTTGGACTCGGCAAGTAGGTCACTTAAACACGTGGACCAACATACTGCTACTCGGCGACTCAGGCAAACAACTCGTCGAGTAGACCTTGAAATCATGAGAAATTATAACCACTAGTTGATACTCGGGAATCAGGGCGTTACAATTCTCCCCCACTTGAACTAGACTTCGCCCTCGAAGTCTGTTGCGGTGAACAACCTTGGATAGTGCTCCCGCATCTCTGTCTCCGATTCATACGTCCACTCGGACCCTCTTTGGGGCTCCCACTGTACCTTTTCCAAAGGTACCTCCTTGTTCTGCAGAAACTTCACCATTCTCTCCAGAATGGCCATAGGCCTCTCAACATAACAAAGGTGCTCACCCACCTAAATGCCATCCAACGATACTACCGCCTCCTGATCCATGATTGACTTTCGCAACTGCAAAACGTGAAAGATGATGTGAAACCCAACCAAACCTTTTAAAAAGGTCTATCCTACAAGCCACTTTGCCAACTGAAAAAATCCTGATGATCCAACGTATCGGAAACCCAACTTTCCCTCTTCCTGAGGCGAACCCTCTGTGCTGATAGGACATTTGTCCCACAACATCATACAAACATCAGTCCATTGAAACACGAACACTCATGCCTGGCCAAATCAGCCTCGGGCTGGAATACCAGGCATGCCTACGACGGGTCCAATCATCCCTAGGATGGAATACCCTCACATCCTACACATGAATCCCAAGTCTACAACTAATGGGTTTTGAGCATTCTAACACTCCTATGGTGTACAGGCAACCCTATAAACCTTGGATCTATGTTTTCTCTATTATACATGCAAATATTCAATATTCCAAGGTTTTATCCTAACTAGCATAATATGAAGCAACTATACTGCAAAAGCCTAGTTAGATAACATACCTTTTGATGAAGCTTGAAGTCTTGAACTTTAAGAGCTTAGCCCCAATAGTGTGGAAGCCTCAAGTGGAATCACAAATCACCAAAAACCCCTTGGAAACTTGAGAGAATAGTAAGCACACTAGAAATTGGCCCACTCTTGTTTACTCACACACTAGTGCCATTTCATGTGCCAAGGACTTCTTTATATAGTGTGGTGGATTAGGGTTACATTCATGTAAACCCTAATACCCATGATCTTTCATTTCCATAGGATCCATGGGTTAAAACTCCATGGACTATCCATGCAAGCTTAGCCGAACCTAAATGAACTTGGCCCATGCTATATATATAAGAGTCCATATTTAATTAGTTCCTTTTGATCACTAAATTAATTCTGGATCACTACTAATTAAATAATATGATTCCATATTAATATATTAGAACTTATAATATATTAATATAAATCATAAACATACTATTCTCAAAAGACTATCCATATAAATTGTTCCGGTGAAGTGCAACCCAAATAGACCATGCTAAATCGGGTCAAGTACATACCAATTATAGTTATGGACTTAGACACTAATACAACAGCTACTTCAACTCTTCCTGCTACCATATGATGCTTCCCAGACCAAGTTGAAACCTCCCTAGTCCCACTTGTCTGTCCACTACCCATAACACCGGACGCCTCACCGATTACTGAACCAAAAGACCCACACAAACGGTAGTCCCACACATCTCTCGAAAAGAAAACTGACTGGCTGGACTTGCTTCCACGCCCTGCTATCAGCCTCTGCTAACACAATGAACGCTACATGACCCACGACAGCCTCACCTCCTACCTGATCTCCAGCGACCCATCTCCTCCTCACTTCAGATACACTGAGGCTCTTCCACATATGAAATCAACCCAAGACACGCCACAATAACTCGAACCATCATCAACATACCTACCACTACTGGCCCACCAGTACGCCACTCATATCTAGCCCATACAACCCTTCGGGCGGGAATATCAATATGCCAAGTCCAATTGATCATAGGGTCCGGTCATCCTCGGGATGGAATACCCTAGATTGGAATACCAACATGTCAAATCAATTCAACTGTCGAGTTGGAATTCTCAGGGTTTGTTGGCCTACCGCCTCAACCCCGAAGCTCCTTTTGAGCCTCCGTGCCTACAACTTTTAGTCGGCCTGCACCGGGTATCTTGGGCTACTGCATAGGGCAGGGCCGCCTCAACCCTACCCACATAAAAACATATATAGTCTGAACCTGATCATATAACTATCATAAACCCACGCAAAGCCTTCAGCATAATCCATCAGCATGTTCAATACTTGGGGTCAAACCTACTAATTGCTATAGCATAGTAGCATGCTCAATACCCGCTCACAAATCTACAAACACATACATAGTCTTCAGCATGACTGGACCGCCTCACCAGGCCTTCAGTCTATTTTGACCACTCTCAGAATCTTCAGCATGTCTATACCGCTCCTCCAGGCCTTCAGCCTGTCTGGACCATTCTCTAAGCCTTCGGCCTGACTGGTATGCCCCACCGGCCTTCAGTCTATCCAAACCGCTCTAAACTGTTGAGCATGTCCCTGGACCACCCCTCCTGGTGGTCCTTCCCATGCAGACTGTTCTCACCCACTTGGGGTTCTGAACTCCTGATCCATTCTGTGGACTCAAACCCCGGCCTAACCCTAGGCCTCATGTCGATCGTCCATCCTCTCGGAAATCCATGGTCTATTCCCTGATTTGCGTGTCTACCACTTATGCTAAATAACCCGCACAATTGTTGAATGCACTATCGAACCCTGGCAGCTAACAGAACCCTCAATGGCTGATGCTCCATCTGAGAATTTCCAATTCTCCTCCACTTGGGACACTAACTATTACCTGCTGGCGGTGAAACCATAACACAACTCAATCGTTCCTAATAGGTATCATCACCCTTAACTATGGAACGATCAACCCCAGAGTGAACAACCTCCGCAGAACAGCCCTCCTGGAATAGATCAACCGAACTTCAAAGGAACCATATCCCAGCTAAACACTTCTGCATCTCCGTTTCACCACTACTGCTCCTGGAATGGCGATCCTCTATCCTAACTCCCCATTCCCAGCGGCCTTGGAGACTAACCGTCTATAACCCCTCGATACTAAACTCCCCTTACAGTCCTATATTCTAATGACACATGCAGAATGAGGAGGAAAAATTTTACAATATAATCATAAACAGTAAGATAAGAATGGAAACGTACTTGCACTCGCATATGGTGCTGACCCGACCTCCTCTGCCGTAAGCTGGAAGGCAAATCTCGGAGCCCTCGGAGGCTCTGCTCTACCCTGACCCGTAACAGTAGTCCTCAAGGTGGCAAGTTGTGGACAGTTGGTCTTCATGTGACCAACCTGATGGTAGTGATAACAAATCCTCACATCCTGGACCGGGGCCAACTGTCGACAATCCCTCGCATAGTGCCCCTCCCTTCCACACTTTCGGCACGCACCACCGGACTTGCAAACTACGGTATGACCCTTCCTGCACTTTGCACAAGTGTGGCTGCTCTATTCTCCAACCCTAGAATCAGCGGTCTTGGACCGCTTCGACGCCGGCTGAGACTACACTGGGGCCTCCCTCTGCTCTCGCAACTGCAACTCAATCTCCAGCTCTCGCCGCCTGGTGGCCTCCTGTAAATCCAGTAACATATCACATCGCTAGGTAGCAACAAACTGTCTAATGTCAGTCTTGAGCATGCTCAGATATCGTGTCATCTGAGCCTGCTCAGAAGCAAACTCTGGGCAAAACATCGCCCTCTCAGTGAACATACGGGTGATCTCCGTCACCGACTCTGAGTCCTGCTTCAACTCTAAGAACTCATGAGCTAACCGCTCACGCTCGACCCAAGGAATGTAACGGGAGCGGAAAATCTCCCTAAACTGGTCCCAAGAAACTGCAGCTCTCCACTTATCTGAATAAGACCCTGTCATCAACATGTTTAGGGCACACCTGACCTTCTAGTCAGTCGGGCAGGAACATGTGAAAAAGCACCCATCGGTGTCCGATAGCCACCTCATGGCTATGATAGGGTCCTGAATCCCATCAAAAGTCGGGGGCTTCGTGTTGTCGAAGGCCCGGTACATGAAGCCCTGATCGGATCCTCCCCCTTGTCGCTGCTACAGCCGTTGTAGCTGTTGCGGCAGCCGTCTCAGCTAGAGTTGCATATCTGTCATCAAAATACTCCATTATAGCGGTCTTGATAGACCCAAATAGCTCTGGAATCTGACTCCGGACAATCTCAACCACCTCCTCACGGATTATCTCCCCGACTCGATCCTCTATCAATGCTAGTCCATCCTAATTGATGACCTCGAGTGCTGTCAGGGAACCCTGATCGTCCCGTCCTGATCCTGATCCGGATCCCGTCACGAAACGCCTCGTAACCACCATACTGAAAATGTAATAGGAAGATATCAGACATTCTGCACAACGACGGGGAATCTAACCCTAACCACACCCTAGGGGTTGCGACTTCCTTGCTACGCGTATGGGTCCTGTGCTTTCAGTAGTACGGTCCCATACTACCTTCCACACCTACCCATATTTGTCTCAAGTATCATCACAACACCCTAACAAAATACATAAACATAGCGAGCACTCAAACCTCAATCCTAGAGGAAGGCTAACTGTCTCACAAGTGATCTACCGGTCCTATACAATCCACCCCTCCATGAAACTTCCACCAACCCTGTAGCACTAGTGTATTCTAGCCATACATAACGTTGGACCCTATAGACTTTTGAATATCCAATCCTACCCTAATTCCCTAATCAGACAAGAACAGAACCTAAGGCCAAATCAAACATTCTTAGGCTATAAGATCTTAATTATGAATAACCGTGATGCATACACTAAATAACTACAGTAATGATGTCAATCTCATATAAAGGAAACCCTAGGCTAGTAGAAATCATGTGATCAGGAAATTCTTATCATGTAATTCTTGAAGATCCCTAGCCTAGTACTATCATGTTGTTCTAAAATATCACAATATTAAATAACCGTATGGTATTTTTGGGGTCTACTTACTGGCTCTGGCTGATCGTACACTTCACATCCTCTTTTACTTATTTTGAAAACCATTTAAAAATCATTTTGAAAATCTTTCCTTGATTTGGGTCTGGATTCACACGAATGTTCCTCCAGTCCACTCAAACCAAGGCTCTGTACCAACTTGTAATATCCATAAAATTTGAGCCAATTTAAAACTTTTTTAATCATTTAAAACCATTCAATTATTACAATTTGCTTTCAAAATAGTTTACACATAAGAGTTTCCAGAAATCATAGTCATCAATCGAGGAAGTGTACGGTCACGCCTTCGCCTTCCCGCAGCCATCCGCTGAACCTGAAACAACAAACTGAAACTGTAAGCCCGAAAGCTTAGTGAGTTACCCCCAAAATACCAATGCCATACAAATAACCATATCATATAAACATATAAGTAGCAGCATAGCCATGCATTATGAGTCTACAGTGTGACTGGTCCACCCGCACCGGGCCTTCAGTCCACCTGCTCCACTCTTTGAGTCTACAGTATGACCGAACCGCCCGCACAGGGCCTTCAGTCTATCTGGCCCACTCTCCGAGCCTCAGCACGTCTGGACCGCCCTCTCGGGGCCTTCATCCTATCTGGGCCGCTCGTCGAGCCTTCGGCCTGACTAGGTGCCCTCCTGGGCCTGTAGTCTATCCGGTCTGCCCTGGGTATGCTGGCCTACAGCATGAAGGAGGACCCGCCTCAACCCAACCCCTATACTAATCAAACAATCAGGTGCACATAAATATCATACGCTAGCATGTATATAACAGATAATCATACCGATCTAACAGATCACTAACACAGCAACCATCCTATAACTAGTATACCGACTTAACCGATCACTAACATAACATCATCCTATATACCAGGATATTGACCTAAACCAGGCCACTAATATAATACCATCCTATCTACCGGATGCAAATCTAACAGATCACTAAACATATAAAGCAAATGCCCGAATACAAATCCGATAAAGGGCCGGCCTTGGTGCCTTTGACCCCGTTGATATAGTGAGGATAACTCACCTTGTAATGCCAGACTGAACCACGAAATCACGCTCCCGAAAGACTGCCCCAAACTCCAACACCTATAACCATCAATGATCCAAATCATAAATAGCCGCTTACCAATTATCCTCAAAAGTCAAACTGGTCAACCCTTAGTCAAAGTCAAAGTTAACGGACAAGGTCAACAATCCATGTTGACCTCAACTCGTCGAGTACCCTTACCTACTCGCCGAGTTCCTTGCATAACTCGCCAACTCACCGAGTCAGTAGAGTGACTCGTTGAGTTCCTAAGGTTTGCATTCGTAAACTCCTTGGCCGACTCGTCGAGTCTCCCTTGCAACTCGCCTAGTTCATACATGTCCAAAGGTTGGGGAAAACCCTAGCCGACTCGCTGAGTCACTCATCTGACTCACCGAGTTCATGACAATCTTCATAGGACTCGCCAAGTTGACCATGCAACTCGCCGATTCCCTTCAATCCCTCATCCATACAAAAGCTTCTTCGTGAAACCAAGGCTCCAAACCGTAGATCTAGGCTCCTAGGGTGTGGTTATCACGTAAAGTTTCTAAATTTACGTGCATGCAAGGCTCTATGGAACTAAAACACTCATAACTAGCATTAGTAGAAGGTTTTGGACATGAAGGAGGGTCAAAGCTTCATAAAGCTTGAGGCTTTCTGGCCACAAAGCCTAGTGGAGTCAAGATCTAAAACTTTGCCCTTGTGACAAGCTCAAACCCGAAAATGACTTTATCTTGCCCTAGAAATGACCATTTACTTCCACAAAGGGGAGATCTAAGCAATGAAATGTAAAGGTGGTAGCTTTATACCTTAATCTTGATGCCACAATACTGGAAAGGCTGGATCTACAAGCTCTTTCTTGTCCTAAGCTCTCAACTCTTCAAGAAATGATCCAATACACTCTTTTTTGGTATCACACACTCAAGGATAGAGACTAGCTAGCTATTAGGGTTTTCTCTGGATGTAAAGGTGACAAGGGAGGTTGGGAAGGAAAGTTAAGGACCTTTAAATAGGGTGCAAAACCCCGGAATTAGGGTTTCATCCTCCAGCTCCTACTCGTCGAGTCCCTTCTTAGACTCGGCGAGTAGGTCACTTAAACACGTGGACCAACCCGCTGCTACTCGGCGAGCCAGGCAACCAAATCATCGAGTAGACCTTGAAATCATGAGAAATTATAACCACAAATTAATACTCGGGAATTGGGGCATTACAGATCCCAACTAATTTCCCTTCCAAGATGCTTCTTTTTTTCTCCTTTTCCTTCCATTTTCACAATCAAAAAACCAAATAACTCAAGGTGACATGAAATCTAAGGTTTCTAGAGGCTTAGAGGGTGAGAAAGGCTGAGGATGGGTAACCTTATCCTCTCATTCCCTTAAATACTCGAAAATTATGGTTTAGGGTCATTAATCCGCACTCACGTTGTGAGATTCCATAATGCGGGTCAATGGGTAAAAGGCCACTCACGTCTTGAGCCCCTAGATCTCATGTCGTGAGGGAACGCTAAATGAAATAAATGAAGAATTTGTGTACCTTAGTGTTTTGGATGTTACAGACAGGAAGCATTAGTTTTGTTTGTTTGTCCGGTGTTCTCCTCATCTAAGAAACAACTATACTTTTGTCTTTGCGATTCTCCCATCCTTCTAGATGATGGCAACTTGGTAAGTTCCTCGCTCCTGTTTTTAAATCTTGACAATGTTACAACTTCTTTTCTTCTTCCTTTTTTTCTAATTCACAGTGGTGTTGATGGGTTTCTGGTGAAGATGACAATGGCTTTTGAATGTTAACGAATATGGCAATAGTTTTTTCGTGGATGTTCCTCCATCTTCTTTTTAAATTGTGCCCACCAAGTGTTCGACTATTTTACTCCTTTAGTACATACCTTTCCATAATGTTACCACTTTTTTCTTCCTTTTTTTATTAACAGTGGTGATGATGATTTTCAAGTGAAGATGGCAGGCGGTGGATGTTCCAGTGGTGTGGGTGGTAGAAAAAGCAACATAATTTTTTGTAGTAAGTAGTTTTATTTTTGATGTTGTAGGCTGTCAACATGGAGGATGCCTATATAATATTTGTTTGGTTGTAATAGTAAGTGGGTATATATATTTGTACTCTGTCTTGCAACTTTATGTAGTGTATCTATTCACTTTCATCTCGTATCAAGAAACTAGCAACAAAAACTAATATCATTACATTGAATAAGGAATCTATCTTGATTCATTTTGTGGCTATAACAAGTGGATGTTTCGGTGGTGTGGATGGCTGAAAAAGGATGGTTACATGAGATTAACCTAAATGACATTTTTAAAGCTTTAGTTGATACCCAAATACCTCACTCATTTTATAGGAAGAATTTGTTTGAAACCTCTTGAAGTTGTAGTTGATGAGACATGGTTTTCTGATCTAGAGTTCTGCAAGGAAGATGATGATGTTTGATGGTGCGGTTCTTATTTAATGGTGTGGTTTTGGGCGGTTTTGACAATTTTTTAATGCAGTTTTAAAACCGCATCATTAAATAGAGGTGTTTTTTGATGCTATATTTTATGGTGCGGTTCAACTCCCGCATCAAATAATCAATTTAACTGCATGATTAAATGCTTTTTGTACTAGTCTTATAAGCTGATTCCAAGACCAATTAGACCCCGTTTCTAAGCATCGATCGTTAACTCTGCAATGTTTCCTGTTTTCAAGTTTGTAGAGGGCTCGAAAGGAGTTTTGGATTTTATCATCTCCAATCCAATGATCGTTCCAAAAGTATGTGTCCCTACCATTTCCCATATTTTGCCTAAATAAGACATAGTGTCGGAGGTCGAGGGAGGGTAGTCCTAAAAGGGCTTTCATGATGTTTAACCGAACAGCTGGAATGGTTTTTTTGCCAGCATATCACCAAGTTTTCTTGAGAGGTTGTGGACCATATAAATGACTTTTCTCCACAGCGAGTGAGTCTTTCTCAGTTATCAGCATATACCACTATTTATCTAGAAGGGGTCGATTTTGTGCTAATAAGGACCCAACTCCCAGCTCGCCTTCCTATTTAGGGGCAAGGACTTCGTCTCATGCGACTCAATGAATTTTCCTAACCTCATCATTTCCACCCCATAGAAATCTCCTTTTAAGTTTTTCCAGGAGATGAATGACACAAGTCGGGCCCTTGAGCAAGGAAAAGTAGAAGGTGGGATGTGACATCCTAAAATTTAGGTGAAAGACTATTAATGACCAAGTTCACAGTAAATCTATTTGTAATTTTATTCATAGAGTTTTAGTGTATCTAATGTAAAATAAATAAGTTGTTTCACTATTATAAGATACCAGATGGTAACTTACTTCCGAATATGTAATCTGGTTAACAAATCAAATAGCTCAAACTGCAACCTTAGGAATGTGTTTGAAAAACTAAAATTTTGCATTAAGTAGTTATGAGCAACGCAAACATTCTAGTCTCGTAGTACATATTTCACTGTTTCTGAAAATATAAAGAATGTCCAAAACGGAGTTTGTATGCAAACGATACAACCGTTTTTAGAATCTAAAAACCAATATAATACTTATTTTCTTATAAAACATTAAAGTCGTTTTTGTCAGTTGAGGGACTTGCACACCTCAAATGGAATTTCCAAAAGCATTATTGAACTCAGGCTATAGCCTAATACTTATTAATCGTGAAACCTTAAACTATTGATTTCGATATAATTTCTATTATTGGTAATGTATTCTGGAAAAATATAGGAATCCAAACCAGTTGTGGTGGATTTTAACGATAGGAATAGCCCAACACTCAATAATGTGACAACCTGAAATTTCTATCTTGTAAACTCAATCAATACAATCAAAAATCAGGCTTGTTTCTGTTACCTTTATGTTGTGTTAAGGGTCTGTTTGAGAGTTTCTAAGCTTAGTACACTCAAGAATTGTGTGTTAGGAAGTGTTAGCTTGAGTTCTTAGAGTTACAATCAAGCCGGAAACACCATCAAAAGGGGTTCACGGCCGTGAACCCATCCTTGGTCGTGAACAACTCTTATATATAAGGAGTTGGCTCATTTTTCTTCATTTCTTCAAACTCTAGCCGTGAACATCGCTTCTCTCTCAACTATCTTTAAGCATGAACACTTCTAAAATCTTCCAAAACGTAAGTATCTCATCCATTATCTTGTAGTCCATTAGAAACACTTGATTCCGCCCATGAATCAAACACTTCCTTGCATGATCTTCAAGAGTTCACGGCCGTGAACCCTTCATAGAGTCGTAAACCCTTCTTAGATGCAAGATTGGACCGTGATCCCTCCATCCATGGCTGTAAACCCTTCATAGGATTAAGCTTGGGCCGTGAACACATAATGTGTTCTTTGGCCGTGAACCCTCCTAAGGCCGTGAACTCGTAGAGTTTACCCGTGAACACCTTTCAACCAATCATTTTTTATTCTAACACTTCATTGAAAGTGTGTCCTAGTTCCTAAGGTGGTTTCCCTTACATGTTAGTTGTTATATACACTAATTGTATACATATATGTGTTATTATATGCTTAATAGGATCCGTTTGTGCTCGAGACTTCACTTGGCATACTTAGCATCCTATATCGATCTTTCATTCGGATCACTCACTATAGGTGAGTTCATACCCCTACAACTACACTTTTAAATACTTTTAGGGGGAATACGTGTAGAACACAATGAAATTGTGTTAACCATTTACATGTGAAAACAACATCGAAAGGGATTTCTTATACTCAAAACTTGTTAAAACTCTTTCAATTTTTTTATAAACTTCTTTTATATCAAATCATATTCGTCTATCTATTTACATATAAGAAAGCTTTAACGGACTTAGGACTACTGCTAGATACCTTAACTCATGTTCCTTGTTTGGTTGTGGGCTTAGGGTAGGATCACTAGTCCGAATGTCGGCTAAATCATAGTTATACTTATTAAATACATATATGAATATTAAACCCATTTTTAAGTTACATACTTAACTTAGTTGTTTATTGTGTCACGTTTTGTAACCAGAGTCTCCTAGAGGGAGAGCATGAGTTTGTGTATAGATCTATACGGGATTGACCATCCTACACCTTGTTGCTAGCTACAGTGGGACCTGCATGTGTACGGGTGACAAATGTCATACCATTTCGACGTCTTTTGATCGTCGTGTTTTATACTCGTCAATCAAGCATGGTTATAACCTCATCACATTTTTCCTTAATTAACAATTTGGTTTAAGGTAGTTAGTGCTTCAGTAGATATTTTATACAACACTACAGTACACTTTCATTTTTCCATTACATTCATGTTGTGATATTCTCACATTGAGAAATGCAAACTATTTTCTAGTAAAGATAGTCATAAACTTTGAAAAACATACATTTTACGAGAGAACAAACATACAAAATAGTTGAGTCATGGTAGAAGACTACTTTTAGTAGAAAATATAGGATTTTCTAGGAAGTATACAAACATTTACATCAAAACACTTACAAACATTTACATCAAAACACTTACAAACATTTTCATCAAACAAATACAAACATTTGACACTAAAATACTTATGAACTCACCAGCTTTAAATGTTGATCTACTCTTTCAAAATAACTCGTATTCTCAGGTCACCAGTAGACACGTACAGATGACTAGGTATTGAGAAGACGGAGCATATTCAAGACTCGTCTTTATTTTGATTACATATTTTTGGTGTCTTATAACATTATACAGAACACACATGTATAAACTATATGATTAATGTAATGGATGATGTTGTTCCTTGTTTTACTATTGTGCATTGTTATGATACTGTACATGACGTCCTCCGCCCCCGAACGTTTTCGCCGTTCCTGTTTAGGGGTGTGAAAGACTGGTATCAGAGCTTTGTTTATAGTGAATTGAGTATATCAACCCATAAAAGATATACAACTATAAACACATCGAGATTAAAAACAATCTGACCAAGAGTTAATACTTTTAAAAGAATAAAATATTTTAGTAAAGTATTCATACATGCATTCATTCTAAGACCAGTGTCATACTAGAGCAGAACAAAAGTATTACGGTTGTTGAACAGCATAAATAGGCTTGGCGACATATAATCAGTTATGGGTTGGATATAGCCTGATCAACTATATCTCTCCAAGAAGTGATTAGTATGTGCCTAGGAATGGTTGTGGTGTTGCAACAAGTCTAAAAACTTACCAACTCTACTACAAATGAACTCTAGAACATAACATAAACTTAAAATACTATAGGATTATTTTGTGAATACTATAATTACTTACGTGAAAACTAAAAGGTCTTTATTAGTAGTTCAATAGTTGCTGAGTGGATACGCTAAAGTTACATGTGACTAAGGTGTCATAGACTTAGAATCTGTGATATTTGCTTTACTTCCTGTTCCTTGTTTGGTTGTGGACTTAGAGTTAGGGTCACTTACTCGAAGGTCTATTCTATCTTGGTTACATATGACTGGTATGCACTACGCAAGTATTGAAGTAACTGGTAAGTATCATATTATAATTATCTATAGTAGTACGTCTATTATATGTTTCTTATACCCCTTTTCTTGCTTAGATAACATGGCTGGATTCCATCTCCCTGGCGACCCGTACTTTCCCGATCAAGGAGTCGGAGGATGGCTAGAAGTTGAACCCGAGAATGAGAACCCGGTGGTCCCAGCAGAAGAAGACCCCGATGAGAGTTTTGATGAAGAGAACACAGAGGAATTCCAGAAAGACTCGGACTTAGAACCGGAGGTCTATAATCCACCCCAAGTTGTGCAAAATCCTAACCCTCGTCCGACTTTTCAAGGCTCGACGCCTCTGTGGGTGGTGAACTTAGGAAGGTGGAGCCACGAGCAAGGACAACCAATTCCTTACAATGGGGACCGAAGCTTCTACAACCTGAATGAGGGAGGCTCATCGGACAGAGTCCTTCCTATTATGGTTCGTCATGTTGCTCGCCATGTTGAGCAGGGAAGAGCAAACTTCGACCAAGTCATGGAGATCCGTGCTAACTCCGGAGTCAACACAGTTCGTCTTCATCATCTGACCAATGACCAGGACTTTGAAAGGTCTCGCACTGACGCCCTACAGGTGGAGCTGAATGCATGTCGATCTGAAACTAAAGATCTTCGTTAGAAGTAGGTGGCACTACAAAGGCGTGTGTGGGAAACAGAATAGCATTTGGTTGAGTCCAGGGCTGAATCAAGTACCAACCAAAACAACCCTCGTGAGTAGAGTCTACTCTACTCTCTCTTTTGGATATAAATTAGGTTTATGTATATACTCTAGTATTAATTTACTGCTTATGTTAAAGACCTTGAACTTCCAGCCTGTTAGGTCTTTGTTCTATCAAAATTTTCTCATTTCTGGTATGATGTAAGACCTACTCCAAGGTCATTCTTCCTGAACTTATGCATCTATAATGCCAATGATATTGACAAGCATCTAATCCCCTGGGAAATCTTTGTCCAAATGCTTTAATCCTTTTATTGTTAGATCTCTATTGCAATCACACTCTCATCTATTTGTTGAACGATGGTGATTTAGTTCATGGATCACTCTCATTATACTCACTATTTATTTCTTACTATCATCTCCATCTTTGTAAAACTTTCAGTTGAAAGATGCCTCCGCGTCGATCAACAAGACGCAGCCCTCCGATAACTCTAACTTAACCACCACCTCCTCCACAATATGATCCTGCAGTCTTTCAATCTGCAGTGACTACGGCTGTTACGGCAGCCCTAACTCAAATAAACGCTAGCAGTACTAGCGGAGGTGGGACGGGTGTTAACTCGACCCAAGGTGACACTCATGGACACCCTAAGGAGTGTTCGTACAAGTACTTCACCAACTGCAAACCCATAGTCTTTAATGGAAGCGGAGGAATCATTGCTCTGTCGTAATGGTTCGAAAAGATTGAGTCGATCTTTGAGATCTACTCCTGTCCAGAAGGAAGAAAAGTAAAATTTTCTTCCTGCACCTTCGCGGACAGAGCCCTAACATGGTGGAATAGCCATGTCAAGTCACTTACTCATATAGTGGCTAATGCAATGGGCTGGGAAGCTCTGAAGGAGTTGATGATTGAAGAGTACTGCCCGAGGGGCGAGGTTCACGCAGGCAAAGATGTTTTATAGTTGTGTTTTTATTTGTTTTGTTTTGTTCAGAGTTGGGTTAGTCCCTTTTTGGTTTATAGTTGCATATCAATGTGTGGTTAGATATGCTAGTTCACTATAAACAATGCTCTGATACCAACCTGTCACACCCCCGAACCAGACGGCGGAAACGTCTGAGGGTTCGCGTGACTTTCATTGAATATCATCACAATGAATATACATGAATCATAACATAAACGTCACCATGCATCAATATAATACAACTGGATTTGTTCACATCAAGTACATTGTTTTAACATTACACATTCATAACATAAATTGTTTGAGTGCTTCTAACAACATAACACCTAACATCACTTCATATTATTCTTCTGCTTACCTGTTGTTACCTGAGAATACAAGTTATTTTGGAATAAACGTCAACATATGAAATGTTGGTGAGTTCATAAGCAATGTTGTGGTAAAATGATTTGTATAGTTTGTAAACCCAGAAAATCCGATATTTTCTGAAAAGACTTTTGTTTATCAAAGTGCGGAGATCCATAAGTTGATGCATGAATGATTTCAAAACATATATATATATATATATATATATATATATATATATATATATATATATATATATACATAAAGGGTGTTTTGTATCGTAGTTGTAAGGTTTCGAGCGAGTAGTATTGAATTCCCCGGAAAACCCGATGTTTCCCGATGTTGAAATGTATTCGTGATTTCTGTTTTGTATTGTCTTAACGATTGAATATTGATTAATCCGCATTGTATATCGTCCTAATTTCTTCTACTGATAACTCGTAGCCTTAGCGAACGAAGAGAATGGGAGCATCATGTCCCACTACTATCGTAAGTACCTTAGGCTGTCATGGATGCGAAAGACACGATGGTCCAACTCGCATTTGATTACTGTGACCTTACTAGCTTTTCTAACGGGACACTTTGGCCCATTAACACATAAAAGCTATTGAAAGTCCTTTTATAAAATATTGGGTCATTGAAGGCCCAATAACATATAAGCGTTGTCCCTTTGGGCCCAAAGATCATGTTGGTGGGCTTGCAAGGCCCGACAAGCATGACTTGAAACTCATAAGCCCAAAGTTTGAAGATTTACTCGTTGTAGTCATCACGTGTCTGTTGAAATGTTTTGATTTAACGATTGTTGTTTTGTATTGATTCGAGACCGAATCAATTCGTTTATAACGATATTTTGGTGTTGAACGTGTATTTGTTTTCCGTTTTGTCGGTAGTCGTGGGTCTTGTATTTTGTCTTAATGAATTTACTTATTTAAAAGTAGAATTTGACCTTTTCACTACCTTTCTTTTATAAAAATAACACTTTTAGTCCTTTAAATAAAAGAATTTGAGTTTTAGTCCTTAAAACATTTTCTTGACACTTTTGTATCATAAACTTGTTGAAAAGACAGATTTAACCCAAAATTAAATTTGTTAACAGCTCTAGCCCTTCCAGAATGGTATTTCTCGGTTAGAACCCTATTTTTTGTAACTTTTACACTTTTGGCCCAAAATCTAAAAAGTTTACATTTTTTATCCCTTTTGGAATTTAAAAGCATTTTTGACCTTTGAAATAGTTTTATTACACTTCTTATCCCCTGTTTTACAGAAAATTTCACTTCAGCCCCTTAAATTTGTCATTTTTCGCAATTTGAGGCTTATTGGGCCAAAAAGCCCAAAATTAGCCCATTAAGCTAAAAATTTACATTTTAAGTCCTTTGAAAATTTTATTATTCAGAAAAACAATTATGAAATCTGTTTTGACCCTTTTGGCCCTTAAGAACCGTGACTTGGCCATTTTTAACCCTTGTTTTGTATACTTGACATTTTAAGCCCAAAAATGGGTTTTATGCTAGAATATGTTGCTCATAACCTTATAAGCTATTTTTCTTGACTTATTTAGTGTAAAATAACTTAGATTATGTTTGTTCCCTTTCTCATGTCATAGATCTCGAATTAACATCCCTTTTTGGTTATGTTTTTATCACAAAAACACATAAAATCACACACATACATGCATAAAATCACACATAGCATACATATACACATAGATCTACACATTTTCTTGTATTCTCCCCCATAAAACATATGAAAACCGAAAAGAGAGGGGTATGAAGCTCACCTTGAGTTGTAGTTTCGGTTTTGAAGAGAGAAAGAAGAAAATTTCGAGCCTAGCAAGTCCTCTTGGTAGATCTCGAGTTTAGATGCTTCTAAGGTGCAAGATCACAAGTTGGAATAGATTTAGAAGAGATTTTGATGAAATGAAGTAGCTAGATCATGGATTTAACATCAACTTACCTTAGATGATGTATTTGTGGGAAAAATCTTCTTGAAAGCTTCCTAGATCTCGAAAATTTGGAGAGGAGTGGAGAGTGTTTTCCTTGAGAGAGTTTGAGAGGATGGGAATGAATTTTTGTGAGTGTGTGTGTGTTGTGTTCGGCCGAGAGAAGGAGAGAGGAGAGAAGAAGAGATGAGTGAAAGGATGGTTGCATGGAAATATGAGAGTTGCATGGAAAACCTTTATGTAAAAATGAGGTGGCACACACAAAGTCAACTCCTCCTTCTTGTGGGCTTGGGCCGAAAATGGAGAAAGGAAGAAAAGAAAATTGGGCCTTGAATGCTTAAGCCCATTTTATGGTTAAGTTAGGTGATTTTTGGCCCAAATAATTCAAAATATGATTTTTTATGACCTATTAGGGCTAAATTAAATTGGTTGTGACCCATTAAGGCCCATTAGAGTTAACCTAGTGTATTTTGGGCTCCTAAGGCCCAAAAGTATTAAGGTTCATGTATATGAGTCCAACTAGGGCCCATTAGAGAGTTCTAGATTCAAGATGGATAAATTTGAAGTTTATTAGTCCATTAGGCCCAATAAAGAAATCCTAGTCCAAAATGGACTTAAATTGGGATTTCAAAGGTTTCCAAATTCTTTGTTGACCATTTGTAGTGTTAGAATGAAGTATTTGATGAAGTTTTGTTGTTATAGAATAAGCATCATGCATGCTTTCATGTTATTGATTCATAGTTTTGTTGTTATAGAATAAGCATCATCATGCACACTGCCCGTTTCTGCAAAGCTCCGGCTAGACCAATCACCCAGGTCCCTGGCGTTGGAGTGGGCCAGGCTTGCTACGGGTGTGGCAAGGTTGGTCACTACAAAAGGAACTACCCGAAGGCAGGAAATGCTGGTAGAGTGGGAAGAGTCTTGGCGATAGGCCATGAGGAAGCCGTGGCAGACCCTATAGTGGTCACGGGTACGTTTCTCCTCGATAACTCTTAAGCATGCATATTATTTGATAGTGGAGCGGAGAGGAGTTTCGTGAACCAAAAATTTTCACACTTACTTAAACAACAACCACGAGCACTAAAAGAAACGTTCACCGTAGAAATGGCTAACAGGAAAACTGAGAGCACTAGCTGTACATACATAGGTTGTACCCTATCTCTAAATAGACATTCATTTCCAATCGACCTTATGTTTGTCTCAATTAAAACTTTCGACGTTATTATCGGTATGGATTGGTTGAGTCTTCATCGGGTTGACATCATGTGTTATGAGAAGGTCGTTCATCTTAAGCTACCGAATAGCGAAACCCTAGTTATATATGGCGACAAACCAGGCACGAACCTTCGAATCATCTCTAGTATACAAGTCCAGAAGTACTTACGAAAGGAATATCATCCGTTCCTTGCTCATGTGGTTGTTATGAGCCAAGAGGCGAAAGACATAAAGAACATCCCAGAAGTACGTGACTTTCCCGACATTTTTCTTGAAGAACTACCAGGATTACCACCACAACCTTAAATCGATTTCATAATCGACTTAGTACCAGGGGCTACCCCAGTAGTCAAATCGCCCTATTGACTAGCACCGACCGAGATACAGGTGTTATCCAGTCAACTAAACGAACTTCTCAGCAAGGGCTTTATTAGGCCAAGCTTCTCACCCTGGGGAGCACTGGTCTTGTTCATGAAGAAGAAAGACGAATCGTTCTGTATGTGCATCGACTATAGAGAACTAAACAAACTTACCGTCAAGAACCGATACCCTCTACCGTGCATAGACGACTTGTTCAACCAACTTCAAGGGGTGAATTACATTTCAAAGATTGATCTGAGATCTGGGTATCACCAGTTATGGTGTTAGAGGAAGATGTTCCCAAAATAGTCTTCCGAACTCGTTATGGACACTACGAGTTTGTAGTGATGCCATTCGGATTAACCAATGCACCCACGGTGTTCATGGACTTAATGAAGCGGGTGTGCCATCCTTACTTAGATCAGTTCGTTATTGTGTTCATCGATGACATACTTATCTATACTCATAGTAAGGAGGAGGATAGTCAACATCTACGACAGATCTTAGAAACACTACGATCAGAGAAACTCTACGTGAAGTTCTCTAAGTGCGAATTTTGGATTCGAATAGTCGAATTTTTGGGTCACGTGGTTAGCGAAGAGGGAATTCACGTGGACCCTTCCAAAATAAAGGCCATTAAGAACTGGTCAGCTCCAAAGACGCCTACATAAATTCGTCAATTTCTGGGTCTCGCTGGCCACTATCGCAGGTTTATTCAGAACTTCTCTAGGATCACGAAACCGCTTACTACATTGACCCAGAAAGGTGTGACCTTTCGACAGGGAAGAGAAACAAGAGAAGGTGTTCCAAAATCTGAAGTGGACCTTATGCAGCGCACCAATATTATCCCTCCCAGAAGGGATAGAAGATTTTGTGGTTTATTGCGATGCATCCAACCAAGGGCTTCGGTGTGTTCTTATGCAACGAGTAAAGGTCATTGCCTATGCCTCAAGATAGCTAAAGACGCACGAAGTCAAGTACACCACACATGATCTTGAGTTAGGGGCAGTGGTATTTGCTCTGAAGATCTGGAGACACTACCTATATGGTACGAAAAGCACTATGTTTACAGATCACAAAATCCTTCAACATATATTCGATCAAAAGGAGCTCAACAAGAGACAACGACGGTGGGTCGAGCTACTCAATGACTACGAATGCGAAATTTGTTATCATCCCGGTAAAGCCAACATAGTAGCTGACGCCCTAAGTCGAAAAGAATACTCTTGTCGTCGGGTCAAATCATTGACTATGACTATTCATTCACATTTGTCCATACAAATTAAGGAGGCTCAGCTAGAAGCCTTGAAACCTGAAAATGTGGCGGGTGAATCCCTTAGAGGGATGGACAAGAACTTAGAAGTCAAGGGTGGTGGAGCCTTGTACCTCATGGATCGGATATATACACTGAAGCTCGGTGGTTTCAGAGACGTGGTCATGAACGAAACGCACAATACTAGATATTCTGTCCACCCAGGTTCAGATAAGATGTATCTGGATCTCAAAAAGTTATATTGGTGGCCTAACATGAAAGTAGAGATTGTTACCTTCGTGAGCGAGTGCCTTACTTGCGTCATGGTTAAGATCGAATACCAAAAACCCTCAGGTTTACTACAATAACCGGAGATACCTGAGTGGAAGTGGGAGAAGATTTCAATGGACTTCATAACCAAGTTGCAAAGACAACGGGTGGTCTCGATACCATATGGTGATCGTAGACAGGTTAACTAAGTCCGCACACTTTCTGCCAATCAGAGAGACTGGCAAGATGGAGAAACTGACAAGAACATACATTAGGGAGATTGTACGACTGCATGGTGTTCCCATATCTATCATCTCTGACAGAGATAGTAGATTCTCTTCAAGATTCTGGCAGTCGCTACAAAGTTCCCTAGGAACTAGGTTGGACATGAGTATAGCCTACCATCCGTAAACCGACGGAAAAAGTGAGAGGACTATTCAAAATCTGGAAGATATGTTGCGAGCCTATATGATAGACTTTGAAAAGGCATGGGATACTCATTTACCCCTTGTCGAGTTCTCCTACAATAACAGTTATCACACAAGCATAAAGGTTGCTCCATTTGAAGCCCTCTATGGTCGGAAGTTCATATCCCCTCTGTGCTGGGCTGAAGTAGGTGACACGCAGTTAGCCAAAGGATGAGTTCCTGACAGCACTCTCACGGGTCTAGAAATCATTCAGGAAACGACAGAGAACATTGTTCAAATTCGTGAACGATTGAAAGCCTCTAGAGAACGACAGAAAAGCTACGCTGACAAGAGAAGGAAACCTTTGGAATTCCAGGTTGGTGACCATGTTCTATTGAAGGTCTCACCCTAGAAGGGCTTGATATGCTTCGGAAAGCGTGGGAAGCTAAATCTAAGGTACATAGGTCTTTTCTAGATTCTCGCTAGGATCGGCCCTGTAGCTTACAAACTCAAACTACCCCAAGAACTTAGTAACGTACACCCTACCTTCCACGTATCGAACCTGAAAAAGTGCCTATCCGATGAGACTCTTGTTATCCCACTCGATGCAATCGAGATCAATTAGAGCCTCAAATTCGTGGAAGAACCAGTAGAGATCATGGACCGTGAAGTCAAGAAAACGAAGAAAAGTCGTATCCCGATAGTGAAGGTTCCCTAGAAATGAACTTCTTTAGAGCTTTAGTTGGAACTAGGTGTTTGTCTTGGACTCGGAAGCAGTCCTTCTTGTTTGTTTTTATGGTAGTGTAGACAAACCCTAGAACCGGTTCTTCAATTGGGCCATCGGCAAGGAGTTCAGCTTCCGGAAGAACGAAGTCAATCTTGGAAACAAACTATTCAGTTCTGTAGAGGTGAGCCAGTTCATAGTCACATTTGCAGAACTCAGCAACATAATCTTTCAAAAAGCTCAAAGTTGCGTGATAAGCACCCATACTGATGTCATCATTCTGGTTTTCTTTGAAGTAAGCGGCTAACATGAGGATGTCATTCGGATTCATGGAGGGGAAATCCACATCAGTAACGGTCCAGGTAGTTGGCTTGTTCCGGAGTAGGTGAAAATGGAATAATGGACAGTTCAGCTCAAATTTCACCAATATTTTTCTTCTGAAGCCCTGAACTTTGGTAATCCTTTTTCTGGTCCAAACTTCCTTGAACGGTTGAGCATTTTTAGCATAGAAGGTATCGAGCCTTTCTCGTTCAGTTCGAATGATCATATCCGGATGATCAGTTTGGTGAAGAGGAGCAAATTTAGTGTAGAATTTGTTGTAGGGAGAGAGAGGAAGATCTAGCTGATCAGAGTCATTGGTGGGAAGTTCAAAGTAGAGGCACATAAAAATTTCATGTGCCTTGAGGATTCCTTCTTGATAGAGAGGAGAAATGTCACGCATCGGATCAGGATTGTCTTTCATGGCTTAGATCCGGATGCTTTCCTCAAGTGCCTGATTTATTTCCTCCTGAGACCATCCATGTTTTTTGTTTGAGAGGAGGTCCGGAGTATAAGGCTTGTTGTTCGTAAGTGATTAGTTTGTTTCTTTTGTCTTTATGAAGTGCATTTATGACAAGCTTCAGGTTTTCATCAATCGTGAATTGCGAAGGGGGATTCGGAAGTGGATCTTCCAGAATATCATCGGGGATCTGGAGGGGAGAGCCTTAGTAGATTGGAGCAACTATTGGTTCCGGAATGGGAGGCTATACAGAAGGAGTAGCTTGGAAGGCTTGAGCGGTCAGGAGCGATTTAGCCTTAGCCATTTTGATAACCCTCTCGAAAACATCCGGAAGAGAGGATGGCCAGGAAACTGCAGACCATATCCTCTTTTGTTTGTCGGTTATTACCTTTGGAATGGATAGCTTGGGAGCTTGAAGAGCAAGGACTTCTTTTGGAGGATCATCAGGAACATATTCTTCTTCATCTTCACTTCCTTCCCTTTCAGTGATCCCTAGAATTCCGGAGTTGATTTGAACGTCTTCATCGGAATCTAGATCTTCATCTCGGAGTGTAAATTCTGAGGTAGGTTTCCAAGGTTTGCTAGGGCCTTCTCCCCCTCTTGCATCGGTAGACTTCGTAGTTGGTGCAAGTAGTAGAGTCTCTTTCAGATCATCAAATTTGGAGAAGTCTTTCTGAAGACCTTTTGTAAGTTAAAGAGAGAGAATATCATATGCTTCAGCAGTGGGGGCTTGCTCAGAGAGGCGCTTGAACGTGCTGCTAAGAATAGCAATCATCTCATCAAATTTCCGGTTCGGAACATCAACAATGTTCCAAGTTGAGTGAAGAAGTTTGATGAGGACTTATTGAATAATCATGTTCATCTCATCCTTTTGTTTAATCTCCTTCTCCATCCTTTGAATTTTCTTTTCATGGCGAATGTGGGTCTGCTTGATCAGATCATTGGTAGCAGCCACCAAGTCGTCATGGACTTTGAGCATGGAGGTAATAGTATTGAGGTAGTGGTCAACCAGAATGTCGTATTTGGAGTCGACTTCTTCTATAGTGTGCTTGAGCCTGAGGGAGATCAATTGATCTAACTGAGCTTCTCTTTCCGCAACCGATGGTCCGGACGGTTGGGAGAGAGATTGGAGAATGGCATCTAGTTTGGAATCAAGTCCGCAGACTTTTTGATCCAGTTTGGAGTTCAGCTGTGTTATGGATTTTTCAACGGATGACACTCTTGTCATTGTGTCGGAGACATTGTTGCGGATTTCCAGGAGTGCGAAGGGGTCAATGTAGTCACCAGTAGAGGATTCCAAATCAGAATCAGAGTGTTGTGGATGAGACTGGTGTGAGGAAGGATGAGTGGAAGGACCCGGTTTGGTGGTAGCATCATCTTCTTGAAGTTTGGATTTTGAACCGCCGTCCGGAGTTGTTGAGGATGAGAAACCAAAGTCATAGGCAGACTTGGAAGCGGACGGCTTAGACACAAAGTATGTTGAAGTCATGAAGTTGTATTCCGGAATGATTTTTGCTTCGTCTTCCAACATTACTTCTTCAGAGATCTCTTCTTCCGGATCGATTTGGAAAGCTCCTTGATGAGTGGCCACCAGAGGTTGTTCCGAAGTGAGCTCAACATCTGCATCATTGTCAGTGGGATGAACGTAGGGCAGGTTGCTTTGAATGGCCCTATTCCGCATTGAGATGAGAGTGGATTCCACTTGAGTACGCGTAAGGTCCAGACGTTGTGAGGCGGCCCTGTTAACGAAATCTTCCCAATCGGGATCATTAGCACCTGGTCGTCCTTTACGCCCTCCGAGTATCAAACCAGTTGAGGCTTCCGAAGTCAGAGGGACTGCTCCTTCTCCGAAAAGCTTGGAGTCCAGAACAGGGGTTCCGGAGTGTGTGCATGCAAAAGAAACGATGGGATCAACAAAGGTGACTCGTGGGTTTGTTCCAAGGGGCTACAAGGAACTATGTTCAACACCGGCATCACCCTTTTGGAAGGGAGAGAGTGGATTATGTGGAGACTCCCCATGAGTGTGTGCTAGTGGTTTTGAAACATTGAGGGGTACCTCAGATGAGTAGGCAGGAGGGGTGTGCGGATGGCCAGAATCAGCCAAAATGTCATGGGTTCCTTCCTGTTGAGAGGAGGAACCGACTTTCGATTTATTTTTGGTTTTGGGCTTTGTGGGAGAAGCATTTCGTTTGGCTGGCTTCTTGATCTTAGGTCCGGACTTAGCAAGTTCGACCTCTTCCGAAATAGGCTCAAAAGAGACCGGGGCAGGTTGTGTTGGGTCAAACACAACCAAAGTCTCTAGATGTTGTTTTAAATAAGGGGAATCGGAAGGAATGATGACCAACATATGGTTCGGAAGTCGTCTGACCGGACCAAAAGAAGATTGGTCTGGAATCCTATATGCCTTAACTATTTTGAATGAGATACATACGTCTGGAGGAATTATGTTAACCAGAAGTGGTTCGAAAGTTCTGTGAAGAGTTGTTGTAGAGTCAGGGCATAGAATCTAGGGCTCAAAATTTCGTTGGGCTTCCTCGTGGTGGCGAACTTGCAGAAATCTTGCCACAATACTTTCGGAAGATCTATAACGTTTTCGCGTCCGGAGTAGATGCTGAAGACAACGTTAAGCCAATCCTTGCTTAACGTATCTGTACCTCCATGCTTTCCAGACAGCCCTTTGATGATGAGGTACATAAGAGCGGTCCAAGGTCCGGAAACAGCGGACTTCTTGAAATCTTTGGCCTTTTAGTCCTGTGTATAGCCGATGTATTTCAGAAATTTCTGGAACTCTTTAGACGTCGGTTCAATGACTTTAAAACCCTTGGGATTTGCTTTCACTCCAATCGCTTTGAGGAATGTCGACTTGTAAATGGGAACTGTTCTGTCTCCGATAATGGTAGTCTCTAAAGCTCCATCTTCAAGTTTGATACTGGTGAATGCCCGATGAAGATGATGAAGTGGTAGTGGAGGATCAGGGATTTTAGAGAGGGGAATGGAGATAGGGTGATTTGCTATGAACTCAATCATTACCCTGATAGATTCATCGTAGTCTTGTGGATTTAGAGAGAACAATTGGGTGGTATCTCTGAGAAATGGTTCTTGATCGGCGGAAGAGGATGAACCCTTCGATCCTTTGGATGATTTCTTCCTTGCGTTGGATTTCTTAGGAGTTAATGCAGTTTGGGTGGGGTTCTGTGAAGACGCCACTGTTGAATGAAGATGAATGCTTGAAGAACACCAAGAACACAGAGAGAAATAAGGGTGTGGAGGTTTTGAGCGCGTAAAGGAGTGAAAAAGGGGGTTTGAAGGGTATTTATAGGTAAGGAAGTGGGTCGGGTTGGAAGGCATAATGATGAGGATCCGATTATAAAATGGGTCGCATTTAATGAAGGGGTGGTTGATTGGACTTGGGAGGTGAAAGGTTAGGGTTTGTATGGTTAGAGATAGAAAACGAAACCAGAGATTTGATGGCTACTTTTACGGGGGAGGTGCAAAACGTGTCACGAAACTCGAGGTGAATAGGATAGGATCATCAGAAAAAGTAACCATTAAGACTAAAAATGTTTCATCTTATTATCCTTTGGAATTCTGGATGAGTGATTCAGGAGTGGCTATGATCCGGTGGGTACATTGGTAAGTTTTGAATGTCTTCTTTTGAGGAAATTCCGGAGTGAAGAGTAATCCGGAGTAGAATCCATTGAAAATTCCGGAGCAGAAAATATTTTGAGATTCCGGAGAAAAAACGTTTTTAAACAGCCCAGATTGAGATTTAAGGAACCTTCCGGAGCAAAATTTTGAAAATTTAGGAGTGCATTTGAAAATTCCGGAGTGCATTTTAAAATTCCGGAGTGATGATTCGAGCACTATGACAATGTGATCTCAAGCTAGCAAACACTTTAGGATGAACTGTACAGCTAAAAAAAACTCAAGTGAAGGTCAGAAACAAAGACAAATAACACAATCCTAAGTATTCCGAGAGAAAGTAGTTCCGAGATGAAAAGATTTTTGAGATCGGAACTAGATTTCTTTCAAATACGTCTATCAAAGAGAACAAGTCTATTGAAAGAACTGAGGATCCGGTATCATCATACCCATTTTGTTGAGAAAACCATTGAATTTGGTTTCGTCTAATGCCTTAGTAAAGACATCAGCAATCTCTTCGTCAGATGGAATAAAGATGAGTCCAATGTTACCATTTAGGACATGATCTTTAATAAAATGGTACCTTATGTCTATGTGCTTCGTCATGGAGTGCTGAATTGGGTTTTGAGAAATTGCAATAGCACTTTGAGTCACAGTAAATCGGAATACATTGAAATCGATAACCATAATCTAGGAGTTGAGACTTCATCCATAGAACTTGAGAGGTACAGCTGGCAGCAGCAATGTATTCAGCTTCGGCTGTTGAGAGAGCAATACAGTTCTGTTTCTTGGATGACCAACTAACCAATCTACCACCCAGGAATTGACATCCACCTGATGTGCTTTTTCTATCCAGTTGTAGTCCACCATAGTTTGAGTCTGATTAAGCTTGCAGTAGGAAGATCTCATTTGCTGGGTACCAGATTCTGAGGTTCTTAGTACCTTTAAGGTATCGGAAAATTTTGCTTGACAGCCACAAGATGAGACATCTTTGGATTGACTTGAAATCTGGCACATAGGCAAGTAGAAAACATGATATCCAGACGACTTGTTGTAAGATAGAGTAGATATCCAATCATTCCTCTATATTTCTTTTCATCGACTGCAACACCTGAGGGATCAACAAAGATCTTGTGACCAAAGCCCATAGGTACCTTGGCAGAGGCACAGGTGTCCATAGAGTACTTTTTGAGAAGTTCTGAAATGTACTTTTCTTGATGAATGAAGATACCTATGTTAGTCTGTTTAACCTGGAGGCCAAGAAAGAAGCTTAAATCCCTGTTCATACTCATTTGAAATCGATTGATCATAAGCTTAGCAAAGTCAGCAACCAAGGATGAATCCGTAGATCCAAAAATGATGTCGTCCACATAGATTTGTACCAGCATGAGATGCTTTCCATTTGATCTTTGGAACAGAGTAGGATCCAGAACACCTCTTTGGAAACCGGAGCGTTTGAGAAACACGGTGAGGGTTTCGTACCATGCGCGAGGAGCTTGTTTGAGGCCATAGACTGCCTTCCGGAGTTTGTAGCAGTGATTCGGAAATGCAAGATTAATGAATCCGGGAGGCTGTTGAAGATATACTTCGATGTCAAGTTCACTATTGAGAAAAGCACTTTTAACATCCATTTGGTAGACTTTGAAGCCTTTGTAAGCAGCATAAGCAAGAAAGATTCTGATAGCTTCAAGTCGTGCAACAGGAGCAAAGGTCTCGTCGTAGTCGAGCCTTTCAATCTGAGTAAAACCTTTGGCCACCAGTCTTGCTTTGTTTCGAATGATAACTCCTGCATCATCTAGTTTGTTGCGAAATACCCATCTTGTACCAACAATGGGATGGTTCTGAGGAGGAGGTACGAGAGTCCAAACTTCATTTCGGTCAAATTCAGCTAGTTCTTCTTGCATGGCGGTAATCCAGTCAGCATGCTCTAATGCTTCCTTAATGGATTTGGGTTCAACCATGGATATGAATGCGGAGAAACGACATTCATTTTGGATGCTTGTAACAGAACGAGTTTGTACACCAGCATTGAGGTTTCTAATCACTTGGTTCGGAGGATGATCTTTGGTCCAAACGTGTAATCTTGGAAGTTCTTGAGCCACTGACGATCCGATATCAACATTAGGATTGAGTTGCTCCCCCTAAACTTCTGAACCAGAGAGAATGACATCATCATCATAAGGAAACTCAAAGAAAATTTCATTGTCATCGATATTGTTCGGATTGGAGTCATCGAAGTTAGCATCTGCATCTTGAAATCCGTCTAGATTTCATTCAAGAGAGGAAGGATCATTCTCCCCCTCAACCTGAGAAGGTTGAAACGGTTCGGAATCAAATGGAGGGAGACTTGGAATTGGACAGGAGACATTTTGAGAGATGGGAGCTTCAGGAGTCTGAATGGAGTTTTGCCTTGTTCGAGATTCCGAATCAAGGGTTGTTTCGGACGGTCCAAAGAGAGTATCAAAGTCAACTTCATGAATTACTTGAATGTTTGGACATTCCGGGGAAGGACCATCGGACTCCATGATGTGAGTTGCAACGTGAGTAGGACCGAAATTCTGAACGAAGTTGTCATCAAAGGTAACATCAAAACTTTCTTCAGTAACTTGAGTTCGACGATTGAGGACTCGATAGGCCTTTGATTTAAAGGAGTACCCAAGGAAAATTGCTTCATCAGTTTGGGTTGAAACTTGGTAAGCTAATCACGGTTGTTCTTGATGAAGCATCTGCATCCGAAGACATGCAGAAATGAAATCGTAGGCTTCCCTCCATTCATTGCTTCGTATGGTGTTTTGTTGAGGCAACGATTTATGATGCTTCTGTTTTGAGTGAAGCATGCAGTGGAGACGGATTCAACCCAGAGATAGAGTGGAAGATTTGCGAAATAGAGCATTGATCGAGCAGCTTCAACAAGAGTTATGTTTCTTCGTTCAACTGAACCATTTTGTTGAGGGGTATATGGAGCAGAGAAATTGTGCTCAATACCCTTTTCGGAAAAGAAGTTTTCAATGGAGGAATTTGTGAATTCCGAACCATTGTCACTTCGGATACGTCTGACTGGGAGCTTGATGAGAACTTCTATTCCTTTGATAAAATTGATGAGTTCGGAGGCTGCTTCTGACTTTAGCCTGAGGAAGAAAACCCAAGTGAACCTAGTGAAATCATCCACAATCATAAGAATGTACTTTTTGTGATGTAAACTTTCCACAGTTGATGGTCCACATAGATGTTGGGTTTTAGTATCCTACAACATCCTATGGTGCACATACAACCCTAAATACCTTGGATCTATGTTTTCTCTATTATACATGCAATTATGAACTTTCCAAGGTATTACCCTATCTAGCATACAATACTTGATACTTGGGTAATCAAATGGATAGAATACATACCTTTGTTTGATGTAGCTTGTCTCCATGAAGCTTGAGTGCCTAGTGCCCCAAGTGTGACACCTCAAATGGTTCACACAACACCAAATGCACATGGAATGACTTGAGAGAAATGGAACACTCCTTGAAATCGTCTAGCCCTCTTATTCACACATTAGTGCACGATTTCTTGAGCCATGGGATTCTTTTATATGGTGGCTATTAGGGTTACACCATGTAACTCATAACTTTACCCATTCCTTATGCTCCATGGACTTTAACCTCCATGGAGTATCCATGGGTCACCCCATGGACTTAGTCCAACATAAGAAATCTTGGATCATAAGCCCACATATATAAGAATGAATGATTTACACAATCAACCCATATATTTAATTAGTCTCCTTTTGATCACTTAATTAATTCCAAATTAATTCTTGATCAATACTAATTAAATAACCTTATTAATATATTAGAACTTATAATATATTAACCAACCTTAAGTGTTATTTCTCTCATTATAGTCTATCCAAATGCATGATGCCATGCAACCCAAATGGACCATGCCGGGTCGGGTCAAGTCTTACCAATTATAGTTATGGACTTAGACATTAATCCAACAGTCTCCCACTTGGATAAGTCTAAAACTATTATTGCGTATGACTTCAGGAACCGATCAGCAATCGTAGCTCTCAAAAGCTTCTGTCGAACTCTGACCTTGTCGATGAACTCTGACCTTTGTCAATGACTTGTCCATTAGATAAGGGATCATATATTCCTCCATTCTAGATATCATATGGACTGAGACATGGATTATCAATCATTCTCTCTATCCATTTGTTGTTTCCCGATTTCCGATTCATGATGACTGACTGATTGAACAAATCAAATCAGTCCTGGCTTGGCCAAGCACTCACATGTATCATCTTTAAATCATCGAGGGGCCCACAGATATCGCTTTTATCCCGAAGGTAAAAGGAATGGATAAACTTCGACTCATATGGCTTGTTTTACTACTTGTTGAATCATACACAAAGGCACGTTTTATAACATCGAGTTACCGAATGCGTTTTCGTGCAATCAATGTACAACCAACTCATAGTAACAACTCATATCTCTAGGTTTGAAGAATATAAGATATTATCGTCTCATGATCACTCGTGATAAAATCCATGAAGTGATTCAAATGAGCGTGGGTTGAATCCAATACTCAGAACTTATGAGCACTCATGAGTGTTGTAGCACCACTTTGTCCACCAACTTGGACCTCTACAAACCAACCCATGACAGTCTTGATTCATATCTACTTCCAACATATGACCGACTGTGGATGGTTTGAATAACTTAATCATTCAGGAAGAGCGACTTAGTTATTCTGGAAGTCAAAACATGCAAAGTGAAACACAAGAATAAATGAATCAAATATGGTATCAAACCCTATGAATATAAATAAACACTTTTATTTATCACCATACTGATTACTCATTATTCATTGTTTCGGTTTTATCAACTTTATACTTCAATTAAAAACACTAGTTGTCCCATGCTCCAAGCATGTACACTATGTTTTTCTTAAACAATAGCTTTGCCATACACCAAGTATGCACTCTATGTTTGTCTATGATCCTTAGTTTGTGAAATAAACCAATTGAACATAATTTCAATGATTCTAATTTCACACTCCCAAATCCTTATCGAAAAATGTGAGAATTTCAAATTCCTATCATTTATCGAAATCTGTTTAGATTTTAAACTTCTATGCACTGACCCTCCTGTAATGAATATGTACAAAGTCACAAAGACTTGTCAACGGTCATTATAAGGTATTCCAATGGAGATCAACTCCATGGAAACTAAGTCTCATATTCAAAGTACGTTGGTTTGGACATGCTTCTTGCATTAAGTTTTCTAATCTTACACAGATAACTTCCACTTATGGAGACAACTCCATATTCTCATTTTGACTATCACTTCTGAATAAGAGATGCCTCTTTTCAGAATATGTCAATATGGTCCTTCCAAAATTAGCACTATACTTCCAACTGTCCCTGAGCAACCAATCTTTGGTAAACCTCAGATTGTCCTCGACAATTGCTTAATCACTTTAGTCATATCCAATTCTAGATATTTTCCTCTTAATGCCCCCGGGCATTTGGAAAATTTAGAAAGGATGAATATTATAGCACATGCAATCGTTCCTGTACCCAAAGCAAATGGGACACGATTCATGATGTCTCACACAAAGACATGATTCTAGACCAGTCTTTTGCTACAATATTTTTTATTTGCCATGTTCTCAAGATTTGACTATGAACAGGGATGCCGTAATCATAATCGAATTTTGAGAACGCAATATATAGAATTTTCTTAAGTTGAACCAATCCAACATGAAATTCATATATATATTCTTGACTAAAGATGATTAAAATCTCAATCTAGGCTTAAAATCTCACTCTAAGCCTTTTAGAATTGACATGAAGTATAATATCCTCTCCCTTAATTATAGCAAAACAACTTTTTCAACCCCTGCAACCTCACGAATTGAAACTTTTGTTTTCTATAATTAACATTGCTGACTTGCAATACTTATCATAATTATCATGCTCCCACTAACATGATGATTATTAGCATAACACTCATGCTCCCACTAGCTTTGACATGTATCCAGAAAACAGCTGGACTTCTAGAAGTCAATACTTTATTGACTTTCTTACCAAAGTTCATATTTCTGATACGAGATGCTTTGATAAAACTTTATCAAAATCATACACCTTTCCTTAGATAGCATGCATGTGTGTCTAAACAATTTCAGAACTATGAAAAGGGATGCCGTAATCATAGTCTCAATTGTTTAGACCTTTTGCCATCTGCTTCAAATCTACTTGGTGGAAGTGTTTCCTCACCATCATTTTCATGAATCGGAGAGAAACCTTATGACCCTTAGATTTTAAGGTGTATGTGTTCTTATCCATGTGAATCGTCAAAACCATAGTCATAAGACAAGGATAATGACAAATCCAAACTCATATGGACTGAACTTATGCAATCTTAACTTCTTCCCACCTGGCAGTATAGGGCCTGCCATTGCTTCCAAGTTGTTATGCAAACCAATTGAGAACTTTCAGAACTCCTATGCAAAGCCAACTTTAACTGGAATGGGCACAGAATATGTCAACATGATAGGTTATAAACCTCAAGTCGTGTGCTAGTGAAGAACCTCAGGTTTTATTCTTGATTAGTTCTTGAAATTCTTTTTAGGATCTTTAAGACTCCCACTGTCCTCTTGACATATAATACTATCTTGCCAAATATTCAAGAGATAGTGCGGATTCTTTATCAAGACAAACACGTCACACAATTGGCCTTAGTTGGTCTTTGTTTAATCCAAAACATCATAACTTACCAACTTCAAATGTACAAGAGTAGGACACTTTTACTCTTACATTTGACAAGTGTTATAAACCTTTCTTTAAGATATGTCACTCAACTTATAGTCTTGGAGTATAACTCTAAGACTTGTTTTTGAAACGAAGTATGACTCATCTTCTTGATTTAACCATTTCAACAATTCATGACTCCTCTTCTTAGTCATAAGAATGCACTAAGATGTCCTTAGAAGACCAATTGTGATGTGGTTCTTTAATCATTAAGATGATCACAAAACATGATACTAAAGTACTCTCCCATCTTTTCAGATTTGAGAAACTTTTATCTGTCTGCCTAATTTGATTCTTCCCATTCGTTCTGCCATACATTGAGACTTTTCCAATGTTTCAGAATTATACTTAAACTTGTAAGTATAACCATATTTACTAAAATTTAGTAAATCATGACGAATAGTCTTAACGAGCTTTGTGGTGGACTTGACCAGTGCACAAGAATGTGTACTCGATCCCTTTAGTCCTTAACTTGACTCACACATCCATATGAACAAGTCTTAATTTTCCAATGCTTGAAAATTCTCATTCATCATACTATTCAACTTGCATGATTCCAAGTTTCTATCCAACTGAAGCCTTGGGAATGAGAATCTTTCCTTATTTGGTAAATTATGACACTACCACAAATGAAAGAATCAAATCCATTTTCCAATATTGCTATCAATGGAAACATGTAAACAACAATTTTTCACAAATTCCATTGTAAGGATACTTAAAATAAATAAATCAAAACTGTTTTTTATTTTAAAACTTCCGGAAAAACTTATCCTTACAATGCAAATGCATATGAAAAACTTGTTGTTATCTATTCCTAAGCAATATATCATAACTCCTAAGTAACAGCTTCAAAAATTCTGATCACCAAACCATGCGATCGAAATCCATCTTCGTGATCAGAATCAGCATGTACTTCCTTTAAGTTTCTTCACTTTTCTTTGATTCTTAAAGCATCAACATGTGACCCAGTCACATCATGTAATGAGAATCTCATAATAGAAACTTAACAGAGTTAGATAATGGACTTTTACCTGAAGAAGAGTCAAACTTCTTGAATTGATCAACCTTATGATCTTTCAGCTAAATAGGCAGCTTCGCAATCAATGCCCCTTCCTTTGGAAAGAGAAACATATGGACTCTTTGGGAATGGTGTATTGGACTATCACAGACTTGCCTTTCTCTTTACCATTTGGTCAACCGAGTTAACTATGGCCAATCCCTTTCCATTGGGAAGCGAAATATTTTCTAGATATCCAATGTTACCATTTTCAAAGTCCATAGAAGTTTGGGAAGTTGATCTTCTAATTAAATTTGCTTTACTGGTCCTCCAAATCATTGCTGATTCAGGAGCACCAAGCAAATAGATATGATCATTAAGGTTCATGTCATAGTCTGTTTCATAGTAGTCCCAAAGGAACTCACTATGTGACTTAGAAAGTGATTGAACATCCAACTTTCTCAAGACTTTGACACCCAACTCTCCCGGCTTGTCAATATGTGACTTCATCTCTAAGATGTGATCACACATAGACCTTGCTTGCCATTACGGCTTGAGTGACCTTGAACTTGTGGGTTAGGGAGAATAATTGGAGGAGGTGGAGGAAGAGAAGTATGACTTCCATGAGCCAAACTCGGGAAGTCATATTCATTAGGAAAACTTGGTTTGGGAAGATCATTGTTGTCTAAACCAGACATCAACAATGGGAGAAATTCACGTAAAGTTGATTTAAGTCCTTAATATAACACCCAATATGATATATTAAGGCTAGGACCCAACAAACTATTTTATAACTTGGAAGAGGGATGCCGTAATCCAAGCTATAAAATATTTGAAGGTAGGTGAATGACGATTCACCAATTTCCACCAAGATAAACGAAATGTATTATTAGGTTTTAATTGGTTTTGAAACTCCTAGATTCTTTTGAGATTCATTGAATTTTTCAATGGCATGTTTCAATCTCGAGTGTGCCCTTCAGGTTTTGTGACTGGGATGCCGAGGATCACAAAACAAGGTGTGAAGTAACCATGCAAATATACTTGGTACCCTTAATATTTACCCCTCAATCGATGTGCCGGTTAACCACACGAGCTCCACCGATACTATGATAAATATTAAGTTACCCTTTGCCTACTTTGTTAAATCCAAGTTAGTGTTCCGGTTAACCACACACGCTCCACTAACGGTTTAAACAAAGTGCAAAGTGTAATTTCATGGATTAGCACCTTATTCACATTTTCCTAAGTAACTAAGATTGGGAATTTATAAAAAGTTTAGTTACTTAGTATTTATAATTAATACTTTTAATGAAGGGAGAATTATAGTCCTTGTCCTACCCGTTCGGCTAACGACCCTCCACCAGTCAAGGAAGCGGTGGGTGAGAATGGGCACCCATTAAACTGCCATTTTATAGGCAGTAACCTTATACCCCCCTTATAGACCGGCTTCGTGAATGAGGCCTACTAACGGTAAGACTGACTTGCTCTTATACATATATTTATTATTAACTTATAATACTATAAAGTATAAGGGTTGAATTTTAACTTTTAAAATTCTAAGGGCTAACTTGGAATTAAAGTATTCATGGGGAAAACTTTACAAATTCCAAAACTTGAGGGCAAGTTTTGAAAATATTCAAAACTAATTAATTCCATAACTTATGTGTTTAAAGTAGTTTTAATTAAAAAAAACTCTTCAAGTTCCATAACTTGAGGACAAGTTAAGGAAGACTTTAAACTAATAAAAGAATGTAACTTTTCTTTATTTTTGTAACTTATGGAACTAATTAAGGTTACACATTTTATCATTTAATGAAGTGACTCTTGAACCTCCATAACTTGAGGACAAGTTATGGAGTCATAAAACCATTTAATGAGGACAAGACTCTTCATTTTTGTAACCATTGTCAACTTTTTATGAGTTTTATGAAACTTAAATGTGACTTTTCATATAACTTGAGGACAAGTTACAAAAACACATTTTAGAATCAACTCTTAGATTAAAATGGATTGAAAACACATAATCAATTAACTTTTCTATTAATCTAATAAACTCATATGAACAAAGATAATTCACATCAAATTTTTTTTCAAGTAATTAGCATAACTTTTAAACTAATACAATTCGATTTTTCAGCTAATTTTGCAAGTATAACAAGAAAACAAGCCTTGGCTCTGATACCACTGTTGGGTTTTAGTATACTACAACATCCTATGGTGCACATACAACCCTAAATACCTTGGATCTATGTTTTCTCTATTATACATGCAATTATGAACTTTCCAAGGTATTACCCTATCTAGCATACAATACTTGATACTTGGGTAATCAAATGGATAGAATACATACCTTTGTTTGATGTAGCTTGTCTCCATGAAGCTTGAGTGCCTAGTGCCCCAAGTGTAACACCTCAAATGGTTCACACAACACCAAATGCACATGGAATGACTTGAGAGAAATGGAACACTCCTTGAAATCGTATAGCCCTCATATTCACACATTAGTGCACGATTTCTTGAGCCATGGGATTCTTTTATATGGTGGCTATTAGGGTTACACCATGTAACTCATAACTTTACCCATTCCTTATGCTCCATGGATTTTAACCTCCATGGAGTATCCATGGGTCACCCCATGGACTTAGTCCAACATAAGAAATCTTGGATCATAAGCCCACATATATAAGAATGAATGATTTACACAATCAACCCATATATTTAATTAGTCTCCTTTTGATCACTTAATTAATTCCAAATTAATTCTTGATCAATACTAATTAAATAACCTTATTAATATATTAGAACTTATAATATATTAACCAACCTTAAGTGTTATTTCTCTCATTATAGTCTATCCAAATGCATGATGCCATGCAACCCAAATGGACCATGCCGGGTCGGGTCAAGTCTTACCAATTATAGTTATGGACTTAGACATTAATCCAACAATAGATTGATGTGTAGAAGTTCTAGAGGTTCCGAAATGGATTTTTCAATGATGACAGGATGACCTTTCTTTGACTGCTTACTACACTCACATGCAGCACACAAATGATCATTCTCAAATTTAAGGAGCGGCAGGCCTTGGACCATTTCTCCTGACACAAGATCATTTATGTATCTAAAGTTTAAGTGTGCAAGCCTTCGGTGCCACAACCAGCTAACATCAGGAATTGCTTTGGAGAGTAAGCACAGCTGGGGCTTGCCAATGATCATGTTGATATCAAGAGGGTACATGTTCTTGTTGTGGTTGGAATTGATTAAACACTTGCTTCGGTCTTCGGTCATGATGTAGTTGTGTTTCTTGCAAAATTCAACTCGACGATTTGCAGCGGTGAGTTGAGCAACACTTATCAAGTTGTGCTTTAGGTCAGCTACATATGCCACATTTGAGATTGAGAAGTTACCGTTTGTAAGGATGCCATAACCTCGGATTTGAGAGTTTGAATTGTTGTTGTATGTTACATATCCAACATTTGATGAAAGCTTTAGATCTCGCAGAAAGTTCTTTTGCCACGTCATGTGTATGGAGCAAGCACTATCAATATACCATACTGTTTATTGCTCCGAAGCACATAGTGCCTGCAAAAATTAGTTAATGATGGAGTTTTTAGGCTCCACGTTAGATTTTGGGACAAGGGCACGAGTCTTGGGCTTTGAAAGGGACTTATGAGCAACAGAGGCTTTAGAAGGCTTATTCCGGGATTCCTTAGGGAACAAGCAGAAAGACAATGTTCTTTCATCAATCCAATAGTCATACTCAATGACATGAACTTCCAGACCACCGTGCTTCGGTACATAAGCTTCCGGAGTGGTGGAAGTAACTGATTTTTTTCGGAGTCTTTTTTCTTTAGAATGAGTTTTGACTTTCCACACAAGATTTTGTTTAGAAGATTTTGAGAAACTTGTGTTCTGAGTACTCTTTGCTTTGTTAGACAGCACACTGGTTTTTGAAGAATTTGATTTAAAAATTGTGCCATCGGTTTTAGCGATGAAAATCGAGGAAACATCCGAGAGGGAGTGTTTCGAACAGGTGAGGCATTTTCATGAGTTTTAGACAGAGTGGTACTGACTCTTGTCTTGCATTGTGCAGAACTGGGAGAACTTGATGGTCTTTTGAGTATCTTAGTGGGAGCAAAGGAGTTTTGTCTAGGTGCGGATGAGCTAGGATTCTCAAGGAATCGAGAGTTTTGTCTAGACCAAACTTTCTTCTTGTGAGCATTTCTTGCTTCCACTTTAGGATCTACCACATCCTTTCTATTAAGCATTGGTTTTTCTTTGATTGAGATACAGACTTTGAGGTTTGACCTGCTGATAGATTGTTAAACTTTGGATCAATGGGAACCAATGTCGTTTTTGAACTAACAAGGGATTCAGATTCACATGAATCAGAGGAGACATTGCTTGAGGTTTCGACATTATCATCCAAGGGTACCCATACAAACTTAGATGAAGTGGTTTCAGTAAGATTGGGAATAATTTCCTCAATAACACAGTTGTGAGGAGGATTGTTGTTCGGAATATGATCTATTCTATTGGATACACTATGGTGGACTTCCGTGGTCCGATTCAGGTCCAGGTTTGTCAGAGGTGGAAGGGGCGTGAAATCAGGACACTTAACAACAATTGGTTGAAACTTAGGGATCAAAGATGCAAAGTGGTCATTTGTCTCAGGAAGGAGTGACAAAGGAGAAACAGGGGTGTCCGAATGTTTGATGTTCGGAACCTCTCCTAGAAAAGTCACATTTTGCAATTCCATCAGAGGACTAGTAATAGGCTTTGGAAACTCGCTTCCGAGGTCAGGTGCTTTGGACCATGGATGACGAAAATTATGAGTCATCCATTCATTTGCTTCAAGCATGTCAATAGAGTTGTGCAAAGCATCTATTTTAGCATTGAGACGTTTATTATCAGAGATCAACACATTTCTTTCAGAGTAGGTAATTTCACATTTGTCTTTCAAAATGATACATTCATCTTTTGACATTACAAGCTCTCGTTCTAAAGACTCAATTTTTAACTTCTTATCCTTGAAACATAATCTAAGACGATTCAATTCAATATCTTTCTTCTCACTGGCATCTATGGCTGACTCATAGGCTTTGTAAATCATGTTCATGTCCAATTGAATCTGAGTTAGATATGGTTCACAAATTGATAAATCAAAATTATTTTCAGTAATTAAACTTTTTACCTGTTGAATGATGCTTCTTCCTGGAGGGTCGTTTGTAGCCATGTAGCAGTAGTTGGGTTCAGCATCTTCATCATCTTTCTCAGATCCAGACGACCAATAACGATCCTCACATTCTATTTCATGTTTTGCCATGAGACACATGTTTCTGCCAGTGGTTTCATCATCATCGTCGGAAGAACAATAACCTTTAACATCTCTTGAAACCGTTGTTACAAATGCTTTTTCACTTTCAGCCATTTCTTGAGCTTTTCGGACATAGTAGGTAGAATCCTTATTTTTGGTTTCAGTTGAGCATCAGCTCGACAATCTTTTGCAAAGTGGTTAGGATGTCCACATTTATGACACACAATTTTTGGTTTGTCCGAATTGGAATTCTGAGAAGATTACGAAGAAGAGCTTGGCTTAGAGAGGTTCGGTTTGTATGTAGGAGGATTTTTGGAAGTTGGTTTAGGTTCCGGAGTTGGATATGGTTGAGGATTGTATTGGTGAGGAGCTTGGAATCCGTTTTGGTATGGTTTAAATGAAGGGTTGAAAGGTCGTTTGTATTTCATTGAGAGTAGAGCGAACTCTTGTTGGAAACGGAGTTCTAAATCCATGGCTTCGGAATCATCAATAGGATAGATTTGAGAGGGTGTGGGTGATTTAACCAGTGGAATAATGGTTTTGAAAGGGTCCGGAGCAGATGAGTTCGGAATAGTTGGTTCAAAGGAACTGAGAAGGGAAAGAGGACCTCCGGAAAGTTCCCTTATGGTTTAAGCAACATTTGACTCGTGTCCTTGAAGTTCATCAAAAAGTTGATAGAGCTTTAACTTTTTCAAGGAACCATTACTTTGAAGACAGGATTTTACGTTTCCCCATCCTTTGCCAAGACTATTTATGAATTTAATATTGCACTTGTATTCCACCCCTAAAACATGAAAAAGACGTGAAAAAGTAGGGGTATGCACTCACTTGTTTGGTTTAAAGATAGTGAGACGAGAATTTAGCAGAACTTCGACTGCGGAAAGCTGCGTCTTCGGGTTTCTCGGGGATCTCGGTAGCGTGAAACTTCCGTCAGGGCTCGGGTATGGAAACGAGGGTGTCGGGATAGCCTCTGGAGCTTAAGAGAGTGTAAAAGTGAGAGGAGAGTTGAGAAATGTGTGCCAAAACCCGGGGCTTATGCACTCTATTTATAGTGCTGAAACACGCCGTACGATGGGCGTACTCTAGGGGTACGCTGGGTGTACTCCGGAGTCGTCATCACTTACGACTCGAGCCTAGCTAGCCTGTTAGCCGATGGGACGAGACACTGCGTCTGAGTACGCTGGGCGTACACTAAATTACGCCGGGCATAATTTGTATTTCCAGCTTCTAAATTCCGTAACTTTCGCGTACGAGCTCCGTTTTTCACGTTCTTTATATCCACGCGTAGGTGAGACTATGCTCTACAACTTTCATTTAGACTCCGTCGGCTAGTTTTAAATTTATTTTTAATAGTATATTTTTAGTAGGCCGGGACTGCTAAAGTCCGTTCAAAATCCATAACTTCTCTATCCGATGTCCGTTTTCGTCCGTCTTTTTATCGTTGCGATGCTCTTGCCGAGATCTTCAACTTTCGTTTAAATTGCGTCGGCTAAAAATGGCTCGATCTCTACTTCGAGTTTTTAGCCGTCTACTGCTATTCTGAAACTTCTAAAAATCATAACTTCCTCATATGAAGTCAGATTTGATAGTTCTTTTTATGCATAATTACAGCTTAACGATATCTACGACTTTTATTTAGAAGCCTAAGGCTAAAAATGCACTTTATTGAAATTTCACTTTTTACGTTTAGCAATGTTTTACCGGGTGTGTCGTGGATTTTCGCGTGGTCATAACTTTTTCGTTATAACTCGGATTTGAGTGTTCTTTATGTTTTTGGAAACCTTGTCACGATATCTAACATTTGATGCATCCCAATTTAGATTTTAGAACACTTTATTTTTGAAGCTAATTTTGTTGATTCCAAATAGTTCGTTGTATTTGACTTTTGAATGTTACATTGATTTGAAAAATATCGGGTTGTCACATCATCCCCCCGTTAGAGGGAATTTCGTCTCGAAATTTAATCTAAGACAGATTTTATGGGTTAGGAAAAAGATGCGGGTACTTTTGTTTCATCTGATCCTCGTGTTCCCAGGTGTATTCAGGTCCTCGCTTGGCGTTCCAGCGGACCTTCACAATGGGTATGCGACTTTGTTTAGTTCTTTTAATTTCCCGATCCATGATCTCTACTGGTTCTTCTACGAATTGGAGATTCTCGTTGATTGCAATTTCGTCCAGAGGGATGACGAAGGTCTCATCGGACAAGCACTTCTTTAGGTTTGATACGTGAAAGGTAGGGTGTACGTTGTTGAGTTCCTGTGGTAATCGAAGTTTGTAAGCCACGGGGCTGATCCTGGCAAGGATCTCGAATGGTCCGATGTACCTTGGGTTTAGCTTTCCACGCTTTCCAAAACGAATTAAACCCTTCCAGGGCGAGACCTTTAGTAGGATACGGTCTCCAACCTGGAATTCCAAGGGTTTCCGTCTTTTATCCGCATAACTCTTTTGTCTGTCTCTTGAAGCCTTCAGTCGCTCCCGGATCTGAACAATCTTCTCCGTAGTTTCTCTTATGATTTCTGGCCCAGTGAGAGTGTTGTTTGTTGCCTATCCTCTTGCTAGTTGTGTGTTACCCACTTCAGCCCAGCACAGAGGTGATCTGCACTTTCGGCCGTAGAGGGCTTCGAATGGGGCAACCTTGATGCTAGTTTGATAGCTATTGTTGTATGAAAACTCGACCAATGGTAAATGGGTGTCCCATGCCTTACCAAAATCTATCACACACGCTCTCAGCATATCTTCCAGGGTTTGTATGGTTCTCTCACTCTGGCCGTCGGTCTGTGGGTGATAAGCGGTACTCATGTGTAGCCTTGTTCCTAGAGATCTTTGTAGCGACTGCCAGAACCTCGAGGTGAATCTACTATCTCGGTCCGAGATAATGGATACTGGCACACCATGCAGTCGTATAATCTCCCTGATGTATGTTCTAGTTAGCTTTTCCAGTTTATCCGTTTCTTTGATTGGCAGGAAGTGCGTGGATTTAGTTAACCTGTCGACGATCACCCAGATGGTGTCGAGTCCGCTTGCCATCTTGGGTAACTTGGTTATGAAGTCCATGGTTATCCGCTCCCACTTCCATTCGGGTATTTCCGGTTGTTGCAACAGTCCCGAGGGCTTTTGGTATTCCACCTTGACTTTGGCGCAGGTCAGACATTTGCCTACGTAGGTAGCAATTTCGGCTTTCATGTTCGGCCACCAATACAGTTTCTTGAGGTCCAAATACATTTTATCTGAGCCGGGATGTATGGAGTATCGTGTCTTATGGGCTTCGTCCATGACAACATCTCTGAATCCGCCAAACTTCGGCGTCCAGATCCGATTTATGAAGTAACGAACTCCGTCATCCTTGACTTCAAGATTCTTATCCATTCCTATTAAGGCTTCCCCTGCCACATTTTCGGAATTCAAGGCTTCTATTTGAGCTTCCTTGATTTGCGTGGACAGGTGTGAATGGATTGTCATAGTTAGAGATTTCACTCGGCGGCCCGAGTATTCCTTTCGGCTGAGTGCATCAGCTACCACATTAGCCTTTCCGGGATGATAACGAATTTCGCATTCGTAATCGTTTAGTAGTTCTACCCACTGCCTTTGTCTCATGTTGAGTTCTTTCTGGTTGAGGATATGCTGGAGGCTTTTATGATCGGTGAAGATTGTACATTTCGTGCCGTAGAGATAGTGCCTCCAGATCTTTAGAGCGAAAACGACTGCTCCTAGCTTGAGATCGTGCGTCGTGTAGTTTACTTCGTGCGTCTTCAGTTGTCTTGAGGCGTAGGCGATGACCTTCCCTCGCTGCATCAGAACACATCCAAGTCCTTGGTTTGACGCATCACAGTAGACCACAAAGTCTTCTGGTCCTTCTGGTAAGGTTAAAATGGTCGCACTGCATAGGTGCTCGCTTTAGTGTTTGAAATGCGATGTCTTGTTTTTCTCCCCAGTCGAAGGTTACACTCTTCTGAGTTAGGGTGGTAAGCGGCTTAGCAATCTTTGAGTAGTTTTGTATGAACCTTCGGTAATACCCAGCGAGGCCCAAGAATTGCTGGATTTCCGTTGGAGTCCTTGGAGTTGTCCAGTTCTCGATTGCCTTGATTTTGGATGGGTCCACGTGTATCCCCTCCTTGCTGACTGCGTGACCTAGGAAATCTACTTCCCGAATCCAACATTCGCACTTTGAAAATTTTGCGTATAGTTTCTCTGCCCTTAATGTTTCCAAAACTTGGCGGAGGTGTTGGCTATGTTCTTCCTTGCTTCTTGAATAGATGAGTATATCATCTATGAACACAATCACAAATTTATCCAGGAAGGGACGACATACTCGGTTCATCAAGTCCACGAACACCGTTGGTGCATTTGTCAATCCAAAGGGCATCACTACAAACTCGTAGTGACCATAGCGAGTTTGGAATGCCGTTTTGGGGATGTCTCCTTCCAGAACTCGCAGCTGGTGATAACCAGATCTTAGATCGATCTTTGAGAAGTAGCTTGCTCCTTGTAGTTGGTCGAACAAATTGTCTATACGCGGTAAGGGATACCGGTTCTTGATCGTGAGTTTGTTCAGCTCCCGGTAATCGATGCACATGCGAAAAGATCCGTCCTTCTTCTTTACGAACAGGACCGGTGCTCCCCATGGTGAGAAGCTCGGTCTGATGAAGCCTTTGCTCAGCAGTTCGTTTAGTTGACTGGATAGTTCCTGCATCTCGGCTGGGGCTAGACGGTATGGCGATTTCGCTACTGGGGTAGCTCCGGGAATCAAGTCGATCCTGAACTCGACTTGGCGTTCCGGTGGGACTCCTGAAAGATCTTCTGGGAAGACGTCTGGGAAATTGCAGAATTCTGGAATGTCTTTAATGTCTTTCGATTCTCGTTTCTTGTCTACCACGTGGGCTAGAAAGGCATGATATTCCTTGCGAAGATATTTTTGAGCTTTGACGCAGGAGATGATTTGTAAATTTGTACTAGGTTTGTCACCATAAATGACAAGAGTTTTGCCGCTTGGCAGATTGAGGCGAACGGCCCTTTCGTGACAAAGTATATCGGCATGGTGAAGGCTTAACCAGTCCATACCGATGATGACATCAAAACTTCTTATAGTAATTGGCATAAGATCGATTTGAAACAAGTGCTCATTTAAATTTAATGTACAACCTATGTACATATCGTTTGCGCTTTCCGTTTTACCGTTTTCCATTTCTACAATGAATATTTTATCGAGTGCTTGGGGTTTTTGATTAAGTAAGTGTTTGAATTTATGACTCATGAAACTCCTCTCCGCACCGCATTCAAAGAGTTAGCATGCATAAATGTCGTTGAGGAGAAACGTACCCGTAACCACCGTGGGATCGGCTATTGCCTCGTTCTGCCCTATTGCCAGCACTCTTCCTACACCGCCAGTATTCTTCGCCTTAGGGTAATCCCTCTTGAAGTGCCCAGTTTCCCCACACCCATAACATGCCTGGCTTACTCCAGTACCAGGAACTTGGGTGATTGGTCGCGTCGGTGCCTTACAGAAACGGGCAGTGTGCCCTTTCCTGTCGCAGTTTTTACAGTGCATCTCCCGGAAATTACCGTGGTGATAGTAATTGCATTTGTTGCAGTTTGGCAGGTTCCTAGCATATTGCTTCGTTGGCGCGGGGGTAGCGGGAATAGTAGTGGGGGCAGTAGCGGCATGGACCGCCACTATTTGTTTCTTTGAAGGTTCTTGCGAAGTTTGACCTTTCCTCTTGTTCCAAAACTTCTTCTTGTTGTTGTTGTTGGCATTGCTGTCATTGTTGTTGCTCCCTTTGGTTGGTTCCGGGATGACGGTTGTGACACCTTGGCAGATTCCATTATCAACGAGAGAGTGTGCCAGTTCCTTGGCGCTGTCGAACGTTGTGGGTTTGGAAGCTAGCACACTTCCTCGAAGCTGGGGTGACAGTCCCCAGATGTACCTTTCCACCTTATGGCTTTCCAGAATCATCATTCCTGTGCAAAGTATTGTCAAGTCACTGAATCTATTCGTATAGCTTGTGATGTCTGAGCCTATCATCGTAAGGCCCCAAAGCTCCTGTTCGAGCTTCTGAATCTCGCCCCTTGGGCAGTACTCTCGTAGTAGTAGCCGTTTAAGGTTCTCCCAACCCATGGAGTTTGCCACCACCAGAGTTAGTGACTTGACGTGGCCATTCCACCACGTTAAGGCTCGTTCGGAGAAAGTACAGGTGGCAAATTTTACTTTGCTTTCTTTGGGGCATGAGCATATCTCGAACACAGCTTCCGTCTTCTATATCCATTGGGATAGAGCCATCACTCCCCCAGTTCCATTAAAGGGAATGGGTTTGCTGTTGGAGAAGTCCTTATAGGTACATTCCCCGGAGCGACCTGGGTTTTGGCCATTTTTAGAGCTATTTATTCCTCCTCCTGGTCTATTGTTACTCATTTGTGCCATTGTTGCGGTTACGGCAGCTGTTACAGCAGCCTGAAAGATAGCAGCATCCATTGATGGAGGGGGTGGTGGAGGTGGTGTAAGGTCCAAATAAGGATCTTTACCGGTAGTTGCACAACAATCAATCACAAAATAAGAGTAAGATGAAAGAAATCAAGCTTGCACACGATTATATTGAGAAAATCGTCTGGTACAACTTGATAGGACTTCTTTGGCATCAACAACTACTAAAAGACTAACACCTCCTCTATATATACAAGACACGATCAAGACACAACCGAAAACTGGGTTTGCGACCGTAAACTGAGTTTACGGTCGTAAACGTGTTTACGGCCGTAAACACAGTTTACGGTCGTAAACGTGTTTACGGCCGTAAACACAGTTTACGGTCGTAAACACACAGAAAGTTCAACAGACACCAAACAACCCGTATACACTATAACAGACTCATTCTGAACAAAGAAACAGTGAAATCCTAGACCAAACCATTTCCAGGGTCCTTCAATCTCCCCCTTGGTTTGGATCTAGCCTAGACTCAATCCTTGTCGACCACCAGAACATCCGACTTTCCCATTGCACCATTCCACATTTTCTTCTCAATGATCTCAGCCACCATTGCCGTGTATTCTTTCGCCGCGGGCTCGAATATTGGTTCAGCCACCATAATCTGCTGAGTGGCAAGATGATGAATGTCCCATTGGTGAAATTGAAGCAAGTCCCTTTTCTCGTAAAGACGGATGCAATCATCTTTAAGCTTGATGACAGCGGCATCTGTTAATTCATCATAAATCCAATACAGCATGGATGCAAGAGAACCATCAGAGTAGTTTTGAAGAACAGGGACTTGTTTCACTTGAGCAGTGGCTGGCCACATCACTTGTTTAAGAGGCTGATCAGTTTTGGGATCAAGCACATTGGGATGAACCTTGACGATTGACTGAGCGGTCTTCATCGAAGGAAATCCTTTAGCAACTTGATCTTCCAAAAACGATTTAAACTGGTTCGCCCTGGGATTATTTGAAGGATTGGAGAAAGGAGCCTTAGACAGCTCAATAAGATCAACCTTGGTAAAAGAATCAAAGTCGTGAGCATCTTTGTATAGTTCATTTTTGCCGCTCTTTCTCCTTACCATGAACATGTTCATCGTGTCATGGAATCCCCATGAGATGATTCCAGACCTGTCACCATAAATGTCTCTGAAGCGATTTTCGCCCAGATCCGTAACAGTAACCTGTTGTTTATCCCAGGGTGCCTTATGATCTGCGCTTCGTTTGAATAGAAGTTGACCCTTTTCAGATTCCTGGGTCGACTTCTTGCGTTTTAAGGCCTTTCCACGTGGAGCTTGCTCTGGTTCCTTCTCAAAGCGGTCTACGACGGTGGTGGTTCTGATAGTTGAAGGGGCAATGGGAGCATCTTGATTAGGAAGATAAATCTGTGGCTCTTCAACAGATGACTTGAATTCGCCCCCAAAACTTATCTTCCAGCTTTTTCTTCAAATCATAGTAACTGGCTGTTAGAAGGCCAAAATGAGTCTGGAGATCTGTAATTTGTTTGGTCTTAGCAGCATTTTCTTCATTAAGTTCTGCCATTTGAATACTGAGCTGTGTGTTTTCAGCTTGAAGGCCTGTGACTTTAATGTCAAGCTCAATATTCCTCTGATCTAACTCTACATTTTTCTGATTCAGAGTATTGATCTGCTTCTGAAGACCAACTAGTGTAAGACCTTCTTCTCCTGTGTTATCACCCCCTATATGAATTCCTTTGCCACGCAAGGGTGATGTTGAAAATGGTTCTCTGGCCAAGAGCGTTGCTAACTTGACAGAGGTAGCGTTGTGCTCTGGCCTCGGAGGAGAGAGGTCCGTTTGGAAGGACGAGCCACCGGCTTCATAAACGGTACTGGGACCTTCACTGTTTGGCACGGTTGAGACTATGACTGAGGTTGTTGTTGGTGGAGCTGAAGCACTTTGAGTCACCAATCTTGGGTCACGTCTTCGTCTTTTGCTAGAGGGGGGTGTAGACTGGGTGACTGGAGGATCACTTTCTATCGGCGCAGATGTAGGTAAGATAACATCAAGGGGAGGAATCCCTGACGTCACTACCATAGGAATTGCTATTTCCGCCGATGTTTTGGTTGGAGGAGGTGTAGCTTCAAGAACATTTTCTTCTTCCCTAGTCTCAGTTGCTGGTTTAACAACTTCATCGACAATGTTGAGTAGCTCATTGAGGTTTTCCTCTGACAAGAAATCCTCGTTACTCCCAAAACTAATAGGAGTTTCATCATTGTCAAAACTTGTGAGATCCAGGTCTTCATACAAGTCAGTTTCTGACCCCGACCCCCTGTGAGATTCATCTTGAACCCGAACAGATGTCATTTCATGTTCCGAAGCAACATCAGCATTAACAGCTGGATCTTCTTCTTTTTCATGATCTGAGACAGTGATGACATTTTCTGAAACAACCCTTTCGGAGGAAGTTGGCTCAGATGACATTTTCTCTGACGTTCCATGTGACTCAGAGGACTCGTCAATCTCAGCAAATTTACCAAATTTCACCAGAGGATATTTTCCTTCAAAAATGACCTTTCCCTTTCTATTCTGCTTGATGAGACCAACTGTGTGAGGGCCCAAAGATTTAATATCCAACTTGTCACCATCCTTCACCATTTCTGGAAATTGATCGTCAACAAATACTTGGATAAACCTTGGATAAAGTAGGAATGCGTCTCTGGTCACCCGGGTAATGGCGTTAATGTTCACCAAGAACTCATCAAAGATGAACTTTGAGAAATTAAACTTTATGCCAGCAGCCAAGGAGACAATTGCCCCGGTGTTCCTGAGGGAGATCTCATCGGCTCCTGATCTCCTTCCTGAAATGCAGCTCACGAACACGTGTGCCAAGAATCGCCAGTACGGAGGCAGGAGCTTCTTCACTGTGGGAGGGTAGACACCTTCGTATCCCATTCTCTCAAGAACTCCTTGCACATCATCTATTCCAATCTCAGTGGGGAAAGTGGATTCATCGTTGATCAGCAAGGTATCTCTTATGTATTGCTCTGTGATCATGATCTTGCAACCCTTGACAACAGCATCAATTGTTATCTCTCCGTTGACTTTCTCCATTTTTGCTGTCTCCCAAAATTCCCGGATGATGTTCTGATGAATGACAGGGTTTACTGTGATGGTATAGGCTAGGCAGCACTCCCTTAGCCTGTATATCATTGACTTGAACTCCGCATGGGCAACAGGAGGATCATCCAATACAATCGCCAAATTGTGCATATCCGCGAACTTTAGATTTGCCATTTTTCTGCACTAAACAAGCCAAGTAAGAAAACATAGAATATAATAATTCAAAACATTAAGTTTTCTTAATTTGACAACAAAAATTTTGAGTTTACGGTCAAAATAGTCAAACTGAAGAGTTTACAGTCAAAGAAGGTCAACCAAGGGTTTACGGTCAAAGTTGGTCAACTGACCGTAAACTGAGTTTACGGTCGTAAGACCAAAACTTGGGTTTACGGTCGCAAGACCAAAACCTGAGTTTACGGTCGTAAGACCAAAACCTGAGTTTACGGTCGTAAGACCAAAACTTGGATTTACGGTCGCAAGACCAACACCTAAGTTTACGGCCGTAAGACCACTTTGGGTTTACGGTTCTTGAATGATCTGAAACCGTAAACCCCCGATGAACAGTAACGCCGACGAAACTTCAAACTTCGATTACTCCTTCGTTTATGGTCGGAATGGCGAATAGAAAACAGATCCTTGGTCGGATTCATCATACCTTCGATGTGAACAGGGTCGATTTCTCAAAACTTCACAGAAAAATTTCGATGAGAGAGAGTGTAGAGAGAGAGAGAGAGATTGCGGCTATAAAGGGGAGAAGAGGGAGTGGAAAGGGTTTACTGTAGTAAGCCCTTCCCTTTTATACTCCTTAAACTTTTACCAGTCTCCCACACAGTTAAAAACACAGTCTTTTATCCCGATAAAATTTTTAAGAATAAAACATTTGAGGATTTTAAAATTAAAATAAAAGTAAAAACAAAAATAAAAATAAAATTAAACTAAAATAAAATAAACTAATTTCTAAAATTTAAAAACTAAAAAATAAATTTTTGACAATTATAAAATTAAAATAAAAATAAAATAAAATAAAAATAAAATTAAAGGGAAAATTAAATTTTGAAAAGACAAAATTTACTTCAACACTACTAACAAAATCTTGTGACACTGGGATCAAAGTTGTTAGACAGCCTTAATCTGCTTGTCGGTACCTTTCATCTTCACATCTTTATCTGGTTTATCGCCGGTATTGTTGTCCACTTAAACACGAAAAATTATGACAGATTTAGGACATACTATTTGTTATAAGACAAGGTGACCCTAAGTTCCAAGATACTATATCTGATCCTAAGTTCCTAGATATTACATCTTAAGGACCGTTCAGCTGACGACGACCAGGGATATTGCTGTCCACCTAAATTGAGCAGCGAGATCTATAGACAATCTGTAAGTGTTCAATTGTTAATTGTACTGGAACATGTTTCCCGCTTCCTGATATGCCCCCATAATCAAGAACTTCCAGAGTACTCCTTACATCGGGTGAGCAGACAATCATTAAGAGAGAAGATAGATTCAGATTATTGTTAATTATAATTTTAGAGGGATTGAGAAGTAGAAGGTTGCATATGCTGTGTACCAGGTCGGATTGTACGTCACGCAAAGGAGACAGCATATGGCTAACAGATAGGAGGAATTTCATAGATATAATTTGCAGAGAAATAGATTTGCATATGTTGCAGTCCAGGTCGGATCTCTTCCAATCACGTAAAGGAGGCAACATATGACTGACAGATAAGATAAGAAAGAAAACAATTTTCTACAGACCTAACTCATCGGAATTTACCAGTCGCCCCATCAATACCGGAATTAAGGACAAAATCCGCACATCGAGGAAAAGTTAATCCACTGTTCCAAGTACGGGTTCATTTAATGTGACGAATAGATTCCCATATATATCTCCCTGCTCAATCTATCCGAGCGTCGTATTGTCAGGCTAAACGGATCTAACTAGGTCAAGATTTGTCAAGACTAAGAATTTCTTAAGTTCAACTTTGCCTAGTCAAGTCCATTTAAAATCTTTCGTGCCTACCGACGCATCAGCCCAGAGTAAAGACCCTTTAATTTTGGGTACGTTACGCAGACTCAGATTGCCTGTTATCACTTGATAATATCACTTCCCATTACATATATCAACAAGCAGAACTATAAGAGACAATTTTTTAATTTTCTGATTTTCTAATGTTTTTGGATTTTTAATGTTTTTCTGAAAAAAAATAAAACAGAAACAAAATATTTTTGGATTTTTAAATTTTTAAATGTTTTTAGACTTTTGTTGGTTTATTTCTCCCCCTAAATTTGTGCATGGAAGAGAATGAGATGACTGAAATGCTCAAATTTAAACTAGGAAAACCTAAAAATCAATCCTCAAAACGAATCATTTTTAAAAATCCCACAAGCACATCGAATCGAGCTTTGTGAAAAGGCTTTGTGAACAAGTCCGCAACATTATTATCAGTGTGAACATGTTCTAGCCTAATGAGCGAACGCTCATAGCAATCTCTAATAAAATGAATTTTGATGTCAATGTGCTTGGTTTTGGAATGTTGGACAGGATTTTTAGCGATTTGAATAGCAGCCTCATTATCACAAAAGATGGGGGTTTCTAGATAATTCAAACCGTAGTCCAACAGCTGATGTTGGATCCATATGACTTGAGAACAACAAGCAGACGCAGCTACATATTCCGCTTCTGCTGTTGAGGTTGAGACCGTATGTTGCTTTTTGCACTGCCATGAGACCAGTCTATCTCCAAGAAACTGGCATCCTCCTGAAGTCGATTTTCTATCTAGCTCACACCCGCCATAGTTGCTGTCTGCAAAAGCATAAAGGTCAAATTCGGGATTTTTCGGATACCAAAGTCCCAGTTTTGGGCAACCTTTGAGATACCGAAAAATCCGTTTAACAGCAATTAGATGAGAGAGTTTAGGATTGGCCTGGTAGCGTGCGCATTGACAGACCGCAAACATTATGTCTGGGCGACTGGCAGTCAGATACATAAGCGATCCGATCATTGATCGATAATACGTCTGATCTATGGATTCGCCTTCAAGATCAGGAGTCAGTAAAGGTCTCTCCGCCATGGGTGTAAGAGCAGTTTTCGCGTCTTGGAACCCAAACTTCTCCAGCATATCATCCACATACTTCGCTTGGTGAATTAGGATTCCGGTAGAAGATTGTTTGACCTGAAGACCCAGAAACATGGTCATTTCCCCAAGAGAACTCATCTCAAACCTTTTCTTCATCACACCTTCAAATTCCTTGCAAAGCTGGGGACAAGTTGACCCGAAGATAATGTCGTCAACATAGATTTGAACTAGGATCTGAGCATTACCCACATGCTTGATAAACAAGGTTTGATCAATGGTGTCGCGAGAATATCCATGCTCGAGCAAATGCTTTGTTAGAGTCGCATACCAAGCTCGAGGAGCTTGATGTAACCCATACAATGCTTTGTCCAACTTGTAGACACGATTAGGGAACTTTGAGTCAACAAACCCAGGGGGTTGATCAACTTAAATTTCTTCTTTCACCTTGCCATACAAGAAGGCAGTCTTGACATCCATTTGGTAGACCGTGAAATTCATGTAGGAAGCATATGCAAGAAAGATGCGAATAGCCTCCAACCGAGCTACGGGAGCAAATACCTCAGTGTAGTCAAGACCCTCAATTTGTCAAAACCCGCGAACCACCAGCCTTGCTTTATTTCGCACGATTACACCCGAATCATCTTGCTTATTTCGATAGACCCAACGCGTGTCAAGAGCCCTTTTGCCCTTCGGTAAGTCAACCAACTTCCAAACCCCGAGCTTTTCAAACTGATTCAGTTCTTCATGCATTGCATCCACCCAGCTGGGATCATTCAAAGCCATGTCAACATTCTTCGGCTCTATTTGAGATATAAAGTAGGAGTAAAGACATGCATTAACATCTCCACTTTGACTTCTGGTTTTAACTCCATCTCCCAGCTGGCCAATGATGTTATCGATCGGATGATCGCGTTGAATACTTGAGGGAATGTCTTGGCTGATATCATTGATAGAAACAGGAAGAGTGTGAATATTGAAACTTCCATCATTTACTGATTGATTCACATTAGATGAATCTGCTACAAACTCATTTGCGATTTCTTCGGGAAAGAGGAGTTCCATAAACGTTGGATTGACAGCGGAAGCATCTCTGGACATGAACTCTCTTTCAGCAGGTGTAAGAGGTGTAGCATCAGTATTAGGAGTTCTATCTTGAACTATAGACTCTGGACTATTAGGTTGATCAGATGGCCCCCCCTCCGGTGGAACAGAGGACTCCTCCCCAGATGGAGCAAAGGACTCCCCCTCAACCGTTGGAGGTCTGTAAACAACTTCTTCGTCTTCGTCTTCATACACGATCTTCGAACCAGAAGAGGATCCACTTGAGCTATTTGAAGACACATTTAAAGATTTGAAAAGCGATGTGTAATCAAATAACCAGTCAGGACCCACTCGAGCGTCTGTTTCATTCTCCTCCAGCCAGCGTACGTCATAGGATTCGACTATCTGCTTAGTCTTCTTGTTGTACACCCTATACGCGGTGCGCGCAGCATACCCTACAAAGTAACAATCATCGGCTTTGACGTGGAATTTAGGGTTGGATTCCAAATGAAGAAGGGTGCAAGGACAGCCAAATACACGGAAATGGCTGACAGAGGGCTTGTGTCCATAGAGAATTTCATACGGTGTCTTCATCTGTGCTTTGTTGATTAGAACACGATTCTGCACGTAGCAAGCAGTATTAATCGCCTCGGCCCAGAAGAACACAGGTAGCTTGGAATCACAAAGCATCGTCCTTGCGGCGTCTTTCAATGTTCTATTTCTCCTTTCAGCAACACCGTTCTGTTGAGGTGTGTGAGCTGAACTATATTGACGCACTATCCCTTTTTCGGCGCAAAAATGGTCAAGAACCGAATTTTTGAACTCGGTTCCATTGTCGGTACGAAGCGCTTTCACTTGATTGTTGGTCTGTTTCTCAATCATCACTACGAACTTCTTTATCAGGTCAGCAACCTCCGCTTTGTTGGATAAGAAGAAAACCCACGTAAACCGAGAGAAATCATCGATCACAACGAGGCAGTATGAGCTTCTGTTGATGCTCAGAACGTTGACCGGACCAAATAAATCCATGTGTAACAATTGGAGCACTTGACTTATTGAGTTGACATGTTTGGGCAAGTGTGGTTTCCGATGGTGTTTGCCTTGAGCACAGGAAACACACTTTTCAAATGTAATAAAGTCTCTGATGGGTAGGCCTCGAACCATCTCATTCTTGGCAAGACGATTCAAGTTTTTCGCGTTAGCATGACCTAGCCTTCGGTGCCACAGCATTGCATTTTGTTCGGCGACTTTTGAGAATAGGCAAGTGACTTGTTCAGGGAGATTTGTGTTCATGTCAATAATGTAAGCATTCCCATCCCGCTTAGATTTGACGAGGATCCATTCTTCCGGGATGACAATGTCTGGCTTTAAGATCATACATTCCTTGTCAGTAAAGTGGGTGGAGTAGCCTTTGTCACAAATTTGGGAAACACTCAACAAGCTGTGCTTTAACTCGGGAGCGAAGTTGACATTCTCAAAGCTTAACACTCCATTTGTAACAGTTCCTCTTTGCGTGATCTTTCCTCCATCTCCTCCCGCAAAGGAAACATACCCCCATTAAAGGATTGAATTTCGCTCAATTGGGATATGTCTCCAGTCATATGCCGGGAGCAGCCACTGTCGACGTACCAGGGACGAACGACATTCCTCCGCAACTGTCCCTGCAAAATGAGCGGAATCATTTAGATTTAGGAACCCAGGTCATTACAGTCCTGGGTTTCCTTTTTACTTTCTCTGAATTAATATTTAAAGGTTTCAAACGAGGATCCTCATTCCTAATTACTTCAGAGAGTGGCAAAGATGGATTAGAAAGTGATTTAGGCTGCCATTGAAGTTTAGGTTTTACAACATTCTCCTATGGTTTTGAAATAGATTTCTTAGAAGTTTGCACAAAGCTTCTGGATGTTCGACCAGAAGTGGTTGAAGATCTAGAATTGCCTTTTGACGAAAACGATCTTGGCAGAGCCTTGTTCGTTTTTGGCAAACTCTCTTGAGATTTGTTGATAAAAACCTTTTTATTCTTTTGAAAAACAGTTCTTTTTCTGGTTCGGTCATCTTTCCAATCATCAATTCGAGAACAATTTCTTGAAGATTTTCTAATTAAAGATCTTCCTCGAGATTCGTTCTCTCCTCTTGGTGACAGATAGTTTACAAAGATCCTGTTATGACAATTCCTAGCTATGTGACCACCAATGCCACAATTAAAACAAATCTGTTTATTGTTTGAACTTGTGTTACATTTATCAGATTTATTTTCTTGAAGGACACTCTTACTTTTCTCAGAGGAGCATACATGAGAGACAGATTGTGATACAAGTGAGGGTGCCTCAGAATGTATGACATGAGGAATTGATGAATTTTCATGAGAATGACCATCATCAGAATTACCAAAAAGTTCATCAAACATATCAAAGAAATTGAATTCAACAGAATCAGAAATAGGAACGTCACACAAAATATTATCAGTCTTAATATCAGAATCACAAATAGGAATAGAAACATCAGAAATAGGAGCAGAAACAGAAACACCAACTCCATGCTTTGCCTGATCTAAAGGATGATCTGCAGAGGAAGAAGAAGCGTCAGTACTTTCAACATTTATAAATCCTCCTGAAACGAAGCCAGATGGATTGCCATAAACCATAAAAGATTCATTGGCAATCTCATCTTTAGACAAGGGTTGATACTGATAGGTATGATTATATGGAGGAGGCACGCTATCATATCCTAAACCCTTAGACTGATTTCGTTTAAAATCCATGCAGTGATCAATCATGGTGGCAACTGCCTCACTTGATCCATCAAATTTTTTAAAAGCAAAGTTTGCAGAATTAAACCTTTCCTTCAATGTATCAAGCTCGGCAGTTAGCTCATCATTTTGTCTTTTAACATAATTGTACAGTTCACATTTCTCACTGTACTCTGCCTGGATTCTTCTAAAATCGTTTATCTTAGCTTCTAATTGAGCTTTAAGAGGCTTTTGTCCTTTCCTAAGTTGGTAGCCCTCATATCTAAGGTCCTCTACTTCTCTACGCAATAATTGGATTTCATCACGAAGAACTTTAACATATTCTTTACATGCATAAGAACAGGATGGTAGGGTTACCTCGCTTATCTTGGACTCAGAAGAAGTAGACGCCATGAAAGCAAACTGCAGCTCCATCATTTCTGCCTCGGGATCAGCTTCATCAGTCTTTAATGTTGCATCATTAATCTGAGCAAGGTGAGCATTTTCTGGCCCTGAAATGTTCAAAGCCTAAATCTGGTCCTCCCAGTCAAAAGACTGAGCGACCATTGCGGTCTCACCATTAGCTGCAGCACCTGCACGGTTGTTTCCCACTGCAACCATCGTTCTGTTGTTGTTGACCCTGCGATCTGGTTTAGGACATTCACGAGCAAAGTGACCCGGCTCGTGGCAGTTGAAGCATCTCAGCGTGCTCTTGTTGAATCCCACCTTCTTGTCAGCATTCATGCCCCAATTGCTCTTCCCAGTCTTCTTAGCAAACTGCTTGGCCCTGAAAACAGCCATAGCAATCTGCCACGTAATGTCCATCTCTTCTACGTCTTCAGGATGAATCTGGTCCAGGTCAGCAAATGACAGCTGAGGTGGAAGTTCTCCAGCCACAAAAGCATTATAGCAGTTAACAAGCCCAGTAGCTAGAGCCAGATTTTCATCAGTATCCTTAGGATTTGTGGCTACAGTAGGTACATTTGGGGAAGGAACAACTTGTGGGGAGATAAATGATTGATTATGAGGATGAAGATTAGGTGATACAGCATCGAGGGTCTGAATTTGAGGTGGTTTAGCAGTAAATCCTTGACCTGAAGAGGACATGATCGAGGAAAGAGCATTGTTGGATGAGATCCCAAGATTTGCAGTAGAATATGAGCTCATGTGATTGATCTCTCTCTGTTTGTCATCAATATCACAAGATTTGATGATTGCCATGGTTTCAGCAAGAGTGAGGCGGTTTAGATCCTTAGTCTTCTTGATCACAGCAACATTCATATCCCATGATCTGGGAAGAGCATTGAGAAGTTTTTTGTTGATTTCTGACTTGGTCAAGTAAATCCCAGATATGTTCATATCCGTTGTGAGAGTTGTGAACCTCTGCAATTGAGCCTCAAGGGTCTCTCCTGGAATGTAGTTGAACATGTTGAACTTTTGTCTCAACATGTCCTGGCGACTCTCTTTCATATCCTCATTGCCCTCATAAACTTCAATTAAGGCTTCCCATAGATCTTTAGCTGAAGTGTACTCACGAAAACCTTGAGCAATATCAGGAGATAATGCCATAGTTAAAGTGGCTAAAGCTCTTTCTTGCTCTTCTATTTTCTCAAACTCCTCATCTGTGTAGTTTTCAACCGCCTTGTCAATCACTTGACCTGCAACTGTCGTAGTGATTCTAATAGGGCCTCTAAGTATGCTTCTCCATACCTTAAAGTCCTTCATTTTGATGTACTTTTCAATTCTATACTTCCATTCGGGAAAACCATCCGCAGACATTAATCTTGGAATTCGTGTGGTGGTGCCCATAACAGCATCAAGTTCATGGAAATGATTTTGACCTTGAGAATCCATTTGAAATTAAGCAAATTAAGCTCAAAATTTAAGTTTACAATTGAAAGGGTTTACGACCGTAAACCGAGTTTACGGTCCATATGATTTTGACCGTAAACGGAGTTTTTCGGTTCTGAGTTTACGGTTCTGAGCTTACGACCGTAAACTGTGTTTACGGTTGAACAGTTTACGGTTTGAACAGTTTACGGTTTGAACAGTTTACGGTTTAACAGTTTACGGTTTATGTGTTTACGGTTCTTGAAGCTTGGTTTACGGTTTATGAAGATTCAATAACCGTAAATAGAGTTTACGGTTGACAGCAAACTCCCAGAAAACCTTTATGAATACGATTTTTCAGTAGAAACGATTCCCTTCACTACGTAAACACTAACAGCAGGTTCGAACTTCAAAAATATCGGTTGAAATAGCCCAAAAATCGATTGAAAGAAGATTTAACACCGGTTCTTGCTCTGATACCAATTGTAAGGTCCAAATAAGGATCTTTACCGGTAGTTGCACAACAATCAATCACAAAATAAGAGTAAGATGAAAGAAATCAAGCTTGCACACGATTATATTGAGAAAATCGTCTGGTACAACTTGATAGGACTTCTTTGGCATCAACAACTACTAAAAGACTAACACCTCCTCTATATATACAAGACACGATCAAGACACAACCGAAAACTGGGTTTGCGACCGTAAACTGAGTTTACGGTCGTAAACGTGTTTACGGCCGTAAACACAGTTTACGGTCGTAAACGTGTTTACGGCCGTAAACACAGTTTACGATCGTAAACACACAGAAAGTTCAACAGACACCAAACAACCCGTATACACTATAACAGACTCATTCTGAACAAAGAAACAGTGAAATCCTAGACCAAACCATTTCCAGGGTCCTTCAGGTGGTGTTGGAGTTGTGTTTCTGCGTGCTGATCTACAAGGAGGCGTGTTCTGGTATAGAAATAACAATGAAGACTATAAGTTTTTAGTGATTGACAATCATGCATTAGAGGGTTAGTTATATCTGTAATTTGTTTTGACCTTAGTCAATGATTTCGAAGTTGATATAATAATTTAGATAATCTGGTGAATTACGAGAGGTATGTAGAGAAATACTTCATATATATATATATATATATATATATATATATATGTCAAACATACGGTGCGTTACATTTTTCTTTGTGGTTAGGAAAATTTGACCTATCTAAAGGTCTCTGATTACAAGTTTAAGGAATGTAAAAACTTTATCCGAGGTCCTATTCTATATCAAAATCGTTGGAGCTGGGCAAGTCCTACTTGCGACGTGTTTTGCGTTTGGAGCTAGACTCCGTGTCCGATTGTTTGGCTCCCATTAAACGTTTTTCTAAGACTGCTTGTTGTTCCTTCATCTCTCTTATTTCTGCAAGTGCTGCCTCCATTTGGCTTTGAAGCGTCCCTGTGTGGAGTTGGGTATCTTCGTGTAGTCTGTCCAGATGACGAATGTCTGAGGCGTTACCCTGTACAGCAGCATTGATCTCACGAATTCGGACCGCTTGAACTCCCGATTGGTAGGTATGGTTGGCTATTTTGCCCACAATGACGGGAAGCGCTCGATCGGCTGTACTTCCACCACTGACGTCGTAGAACTCCCGACACATGCCAAAGGGAGGGCGTACACCCTGTTGTTGGCTCCAATCGTGGATATGGCTTCCCCAAACGGGAGTGGGACCTTGGTAGCCCATTCTAATTGCGGGAGATCGGGGAGCTGGTGGGTTGATTATTTCCGGCTCTGAGTCTGTTCCATCAGCACTTTCCTCTTCCTCCTCCATAGGCTCTTCTTCCTCTTCGACTTCGAATTCTTCTTTGACTTCCTCTTCGAATTCCTCTGGGTCTTCTTCCGGATCTTCTTCTAACCATCCACCGTTACCTTGGTTCGGGTAGTAGGGATCTCCCAGTATATGGAATCCGGCCATTTTGTCTGTACTAGAATAGGGGTATGAAAAATTTTATAAAAACTTGGGAGTAAAAAGGAAATTTTATTCGACGACTTCCTAAATTTAACCAAATCTTGAGGTTTGCACGATTATTATTGTCCTTATGTTTTTAAAACACTCCTATAGTATTTCAAATTTGTAAGTTTGGTTCTAGTATTTTTATTTGGTAAGTTTTTGACTTGTTGCCCACTACGACCATTCCTCGACATACGTTGGTCACATCCAGGATAAATATAGTTGATCAGGTTATATTTATTCTCGATTTGATTACATACCCCGAGGCCTAGTCGTAGTGTCGCAACTTGCCTTAATACTTTTTATAAATCTTTGCTATGATACGAGACCTTTGCATGCGTGTACTTATACTTTTATATATATATATATATATATATATATATATATATATATATATATATATATATATATATATCATTTTTAATTTATTAAAAGTATCGTTTATAAAAAAAAACGTTTTGTCAGAGGGTTTTTGGTCCCTTTGCATTTATAGTTTGTATATCTTATGTGGTTCGATATACTTAGTTCACTATAAACAATGCTCTGATACCAATCTGTCACATCCCCAAACCAGAATGGCGGAAACATTTGGGGGTGGATGACTTCACGTAGTATCATAACAGTTGAATATTGTAAAGAAAGTAAACACAACCATCATATATAACAAAAATTACATTGTTTGTGTGTAATACATGTTTCAAAAGAAAATTACAAATATGATGATTTAAATGTTTTGATAATAGACGCCTTAGCGTTCCTTCTCCAAAAGCTGATGGTTACCTGTATTACTGATTCCCTGAGAAATACAAGTAGTTTTGAAAAAGTGTCAACAATTAAGTTGGTGAGTTCATAAGTGTTTTTTTTGTACTGAAATTTGTATGTCAATATGTTTTCCAGAAAATCCAATATTTCCTTTCCATAGCTTGAAAAAGTTCCAAAGGCTGGAGTGCAATAGTATCTTCCATGCTCAAATGATGAAGGTAAATTTATACTCAAAATAGTGTAAATACTGAATGCATTCATGAGTCTCGTAAATCAAACTTATTTTAATACTTCCGTGTGAGTTTTATAACCATGCTATTGACACATACTGCCTGTAACAACGTTCTTCAGGCGTTGTAGTGTTATGCCATTTGTCACCCCAGACCTGCCAGTCTAACTGTAGCTAACAGTTTAGGTGCGGGATTGTCAATCCCGTATAGATCTATACACAAGTATCACGCTCTCCCTCCAAGAGATTATGGTTTATAATACAGGGCTTGAAATGCATACTTAAGAGTACGGTGAAGTTGAATATCTCACAACACATAGTATAAATAGATTTACGTAAAAGAAAATGTCTATATTTCATGCAGATGAAAGTATTTCGTTTTCACAATGTTTACGTGAGAATGTAATGAATAACCCGCAAACTATACCCATTATAGTTTTTCCGAAAGTGTGTTCCATTTGGTGATAATAACTCGATGAAATACTAACTTTTCATGCAAAGTAAAATGTTGATATCGAAGCATTTTAATAATATAGATGTTGTATTTAATTCTATATAAAGCGATATGTTTTCTCGTATTGCACTTGTATTCCCCCCTAAAACATGAAAAAGACGTGAAAAAGTAGGGGTATGCACTCACTTGTTTAGTTTGAAGATAGTGAGACAAGAATTTAGCAGAATTTCGACTGCGGAAAGCTGCGTCTTCGGGTTTCTCGGGGATCTCGGTGGCGTGAAACTTCCGTCGGGGCTCGGGCATGGAAACGAGGGTGTCGGGATAGCCTCTGGAGCTTAAGAGAGTGTAAAAGTGAGAGGAAAGTTGAGAAATGTGTGCCAAAACCCGGGGCTTATGCACTCTATTTATAGTGTTGAAACACCCCATACGATGGGCGTACTCTAGGGGTACGCTGGGTGTACTCCGGAGTCGTCATCGCTTACAACTCGAGCCTAGCTAGCCTGTTAGCCGATGGGACGCGACACTGCGTCTGAGTATGCTGGGCGTACACTAAATTACGTTGGGCGTAATTTGTATTTCCAACTTCTAAATTCCGTAACTTTCGCGTACGAGCTCCGTTTTTCGCGTTCTTTATATCCACGCGTAGGTGAGACTATGCTCTACAACTTTCATTTAGACTCTGTCGGCTAGTTTTGACTTTATTGTTAATAGTATATTTTTAGTAGGCCGGGACTGCTAAAGTCCGTTCAAAATCCATAACTTCTCTATCCGATGTCCGTTTTCGTCCATCTTTTTATCGTTGCGATGGTCTTGCCGAGATCTTCAACTTTCGTTTAAATTGCGTCGGCTAAAAATGGCTCGATCTCTACTTCGAGTTTTTAGCCGTCTACTACTATTCTGAAACTTCTAAAAATCATAACTTCCTCATATGAAGTCAGATTTGATAGTTCTTTTTATGCATAATTACAGCTTAACGATATCTACGACTTTTATTTAGAAGCCTAAGGCTAAAAATGCACTTTATTGAAATTTCACTTTTTACGTTTAGCAATATTTTACCGGGTGTGTCGTGGATTTTCGTGTGGTCATAACTTTTCTGTTATAACTCGGATTTGAGTGTTCTTTATGTTTTTGAAAACCTTGTCACGATATCTAACATTTTATGCATCCCAATTTAGATTTTAGAACACTTTATTTTTGAAGCTAATTTTGTTGATTCCAAATAGTTCGTTGTATTTGACTTTTGAATGTTACATTGATTTGAAAAATATCGGGTTGTCACAATTTACATGTGAAAACAACATCCGAAGGGATTTCTTATTCAAAACTTGTTAAAACTCTTTTAAATTTTTTATAAACTTCTTTTATATCAAATCATATTCGTCTATCTATTTATGTATAAGCATGCTTTAACGGACTTAGGACTACTGCTAGATACCTTAACTCCTATTCCTTGTTTGGTTGTGGGCTTAGGGTAGGATCACTAGTCCGAATGTTGGCTAAATCATAGTTATACTTATTAAATACATATATGAATATTAAACCCATTTTTAAGTTACATACTTAACTTAGTTGCTTATGGTGAGTAATTGAGTCTTTTCTACAATCAGTAACAGTTCAAAAAAACGTACTAGTAAACTATAATAGGTATAGTTTAGAGGATTACTACTTATTATTTCTAGAAAAGTGAAACATACATGAGTCAGTTCATACATACATACTATAACAAGAACAAAAAGGAACGTACATACTATAACTAGAACAGAAAGGAACATATATACTATAACTAGAACAGAAAGGAACATACATACTATAACTAGAACAGGAAGGAACATATATACTATAACAAGAACAAGATAACATTAATGTGAGCCACTACTTCATGGCATAGCAATATAGTTGTTGTGTCACGTTTTGTAACCAGAGTCTCCTGGAGGGAGAGCATGAGTTTGTGTATAGATCTATACGGGATTGACCATCCTACACCTTGCTGCTAGCTACAGTAGGACCTGCAGGTCTACGGGTGACAAATTTCATACCATTTCGACGTCTTTTGATCGTCATGTTTTATACTAGTCAATCAAGCATGGTTATAACCTCATCACATTTTACCTTAATTAACAATTTGGTTTAAGGTAGTTAGTGCTTCAGTAGATATTTTATACAACACTACTGTACACTTTCATTTTTCCATTACATTCATGCTGTGATATTCTCACATTGAGAAACGCTAACTATTTTCTAGTAAAGATAGTCATAAACTTGGAAAAACATACATTTTACGAGAGAACAAACATACAAAACAATTGAGTCATTTCTAGGAAGTATACAAACATTTACATCAAAACACTTACAAACATTTACATCAAAACACTTACAAACATTTTCGTCAAACTAATGCAAACATTTGACACTAAAATACTTATGAACTCACCGGCTTAAATGCTGATCTACTCTTTCAAAATAACTTGTATTCTCAGGTCATCAGTAGATAGGTACATATGACCAGATTTTGAGAAGACGGAGCATATTCAAGACTCGTCTTTATTTTGATTACGTATTTTTGGTGTCTTATAACATTATACAAAACACACATGTATAAACCATATTATTAATGCAATGGATGATGTTGTTTCTTGTTTTACTATTGTGCATTGTTATGATATTGTACATGACGTCCTCCGCCCCCGATCATTTTCGCCGTTCCGGTTTGGGGGTGTGACAAATAATTTCGTGAAGGACTATATATATGTATGTATACACAGGTATGGACATGTGTCATGATCAATTACATGTGGTTGGTTAAATTGTCATAAATATGTGTGTATTTTAAATTTAATAAACTAAGGTTTAACAAATTTATAAATTTTACATTCCTATCGTACAAGTTTAAATTTATGTATATGTTATAAATTCATGATAAATGAAAGCAGATTATACTTTTATTAAGAAATGGTTTGTAAAAGTTTTTAAGTATACATACATGTGTATACAAGAGAAAAACACCAATAATACATATCAAATCAAAAAAATACACACAAATACATACCCAATTAAAACATACCTCAATACAGACACATTACATAATGAAACAAATACATAATACAAAATGCAAATGTTAGGGTGCAAAGTCACATTTGGATGTCATGTGTGCTTACTCCTTTGTATGTGTGTAATGAGTTGTCTTTCCTTTATAAAAAAGTGAGTGACACTCATTTTATCTAAGGAACATTTATGAGAGGTTAGTTTAGAGAGAGAATTATTGCAAACCCATTTGTATTCTTTCTAAAAAACTTAAGAGAGCTTAAACGAGATTTATTTACTCTTGTGTTCTTCATGTTCATGATTCTTGTATGATTCACTAGATCATTTCATATTCCGCATTTGTCGTCATAATCAACACCACTACAATTGGTATCAGAGCGGGTGTTCTTGATTTGATCAAGAATTGATTCATGATGACATTCTTGATTTGGTGATTCTTCATTGTTATTTGGTCTTCGTGTTTTAGAGAGTTTTTGGATTCTAGAAATCGAATTGTTCCTTGATTCGGTTCATAATTCGATTTTCTTCACTAGAATTCAAGTGATTTTTGCTTTCTCTCTCTAGAAAACTCATTTAAAATCACTTTCTCTCTCTAGAAAAACTCAAGATCTTATCGGTTGATAAAATATGGTTTACTTTCCTTATGATTATTGGGTTGTGATAATTAAATATGTCAAATACAAAGTCAACGAAAATCAATTCTATGGATTATTGTTGAAAGGTGGGTTGATTTCATGGGATACTTTGGTTTCTTATGGAGGATTGAAAGATGATCATGGAATATTGATATTTCAACCACTTTCGAAGATTGGATGTTTGCTTGAAATTACCATGAATATGTTATCTTGGTGTGGAAATTAAAAGGAAGGAAAAGAAAGAGAATTATTCAAAAAGGAATATGTTTCTCTTATTGAAGACCCAAATGATCTTCATGTTCTTATGTTGAAGTTCAAGACTATGGAGTTCAATGTGATGTTCTTGATGTTCTAGAAATTCATGATAAGAAGATTCAAGTTGATTCTCATGAAGATGAAAAAGTTTTTTGCTCAATTGGAGTTCAAACCGATGATATTTTGTGTTCTTGTGATTCGTTTGATGGAATGATTCCTTATCAAAAGCCATCAATACAAGAAATTCACAAGTATCAAACTTCAAAAGATTTGATTCAAACTTAGAAAGTTGAAATTTTCAAGAATGAAGTTGTTCTTGAAATCAAATATTCAAGATGCAAAAAGATGAGAAAGAAAAAGAAGAAGAAGATCAAACGTAAGAGCAAGCGGGTTTATTCACAAATATCATCAAATGTTGTTGTGAAGCTGAAATCCATGAAACAAATTTAGGTTCCAAAGAAACAATCATCAAGCGTTGCAATGAATTGGAATTCAAACCCAAAAGTGTTGATGGTTCTTATGAAGATGTTGTTAGATCGTTGAAGAACACGAAGAACGAGTTGTACAACACGCGTCATGGGTGGTACAATGTTCAAATTGGAGATTTTCTTGTTCCAACAAAAGAACCAAGATCTTCGAAATTTGATTCGTTCGTTGCAAATGAACTTGGATCATCAAAAAGGTATCTAAAATTCTCAAATGGATTCCAAAACGTTCATGATTTCGATTAATGTGCTTTGCGTTTTTCATTTTTTGATCGCTTTGTCTCATTGGATCAAATCCGTTTCTATCTCATTGATTGATCCAATTATTTTTGTTTAGATCAAAACCAAAATCAAACTCATTTTTTTAAATTTTGAATTTCAGTGTTCACTCAATTAATCTAATTTGAGCCTAAACTTCAAATTCCATACTGTTCTATCACATTTTACTTGGGCCCAATGTATATTCCTAAATCGAATTTCACATTTGCTTCTTTTATTCTTCCAACGTTTTGATCAGACTCAAAATCAATTTTGAGTATCAAAAAGGATTTAATAATCAAAAGAGTTCGATTTAGATATTTGAAAAACCAAGATTTAACATTCACAATTGTTCAGCATATTTATCTTGTTTCCTATTTGAGTTCACTTGTCCATAGTCAAAATTTTATTGAAATCGAAACTCAAAATTTGATGCTTAGTGTTGATTTTGACTTATACCTGTTAATGTTTGGAATCAAAACTCGATTTGAGTCGATTAAAGTCTAAATCTTTGATTGAATTTTGTTGTTTGAAGTCAAAAGTTTGAATTTGACTAATTGGTTGAAAGTCAAACGAAGTTTTTAAGAAGTCAAAATCAAAGTTAGTTTTGGAAGTGAAATCGAGTTCGATTCTTAGATGGTTAGAATCGAAGGGATAGTGGAATGGAATATTGTGTATTTTGGTATGTAAGTTGTTTGGAGTTTCGATGTGTAACTGTGATTCTATGGTCGAAATCTGGACTTCAAATCAAATGGCTAAGGAATCGAAAATAGCGGGTGTTTATTGGGTGAATGTGAGTTCGATTGATGTTCATTGTTGTGTCTGAGTCAATGTTGGTCATTGATTCGAATGTGTATTGACTGGTTTTGGAAGTTGATTGAAAGAGATCGAAGTTGATTTTGGGATAAAATCGATTTTATGAGTCAAGTATCCTGATTTCAAAGGCGATAGGTGCTAAGCTCAAGTCAAACGTGGTTAAGTTGAAGTCAAAATCAGAATTGCGTGACAATAGGCCTCGATTTGGGTTGAAAACTAAAAGCGAAGGCTGTGTGTTTGGGAATTCGATTTGGGGATAGTGAGTTTGATGTGTGAGAAGTTTCACTTTGGTTTGTTAATAGAAATCGAAGGACTGGTGTCGAGATGTTGATTTTGGTTGATGATTGATGCTTGGGTATCAAAGTTGATAATCGACTGTGACAAAAGGAATTGGAATCGATGGTTGTTTGTTGATTTCGAAGGCTTGGTTCGATCCTTTTCGAAGTCGACGGGTTGGAGTCAATAGTCGATGTTTAGTGATTGAAAGTGAAGGGTTGGAGTCCGGCCTAGGAATTGATAGTCGATGTCGAGTAGCGAATACCTGACTTCAGAATAGGAGTCTCGATTTAGATGGTTTGATTTCAAAGTTGGATTTCGATATTTAGGACTTCGCTTTTTGAGTTTATCATTGGTCACGATACTAGAAAGCGAAGTGTAATGGGGAAGAAAATATTAATTTTCGATTTGAGTCCCTGGTCTTTCAACAAAATGGCAATTATGGTCTAACTGCGAAATAGAGATCACAGTTTGAGAAGAATGAAACATTTTCGCATTGAGTCCCTGATGTTTCAAAATGTTGGCAGAATTTACACAACTTCGAAATTGGAATAAAAATTTTGAGAAATGGTGAAATTTATATTTCAGCCCCCTACAGTTAATGTGAATTAACACTATATACCCAGTTTCGCAATTGGGGTAAAGTTTCACATCTGAGACCGTTTTTGGCGCAAATGGTCCCAAAAGAATTCTGATATTGTCATTTTTTACCCGGATTTTCGAAATTCTTGCAACTCTCACCCAAAAATTGAAATTTTTCAAAAAAAATGGAAATTTTTCATAACCTGATTGTATTTCAATGCAAGTTTTTTACGGTTTCATTTTTGGGACACATCGAGGGGGGGTTTTGTGAAGTTTATTCCTTGGGCGCTTCTCAACCTTTGTAGGTTTTTATAATCACTTGTTGATTATAAAAAGGGGAAAATGAAGAATGGGTATTCGACGCTTCTCGGGTATTTATTTGTGGATTTGAAGACCGATATTACTTCGTGTAACAATGGTAAAATTTATAAAAATTTAAACTTTTTCATCCAACCAAAAATCATAATTTTTTACATTGTAGTTTTCAAAATAGTTTAGACATCCGAGTTTTTCCCAATATCATAAAACAAAATATGTGGAGGTGCACGATCACGCCTTCGCCTTTCCGCAATCCTCTAAAGTACCTGAAACATAATCCAAAACTAAAATCCCAAAGCTTAGTGAGTTCCCCCTAAATACCAATACGTAACAAATAGCACAAATACAATAACAGCATGCAATGGGTCCACAGCTAACAGACTGGATTACCCCTGAGCCCACAGCATAAGTCTGGCTTGCCTCTTGGGCCCACAACTTATGTCTGGATTGCTCCCCGATCTGATCAGTCCTCAGATTGAATACCAATAAGCCCTCATTACGAGTATGGCATGACCTTCCCGTCCCTCATCTCGTATCTGGAATGCTCATGAGCCCTCAGTATAAGTCTGGCATGCCCTTCCAGGCCCTCAGCTCATGTCTGTCTTGTTCCTGGGTTTGTTGGCTAAAGCACGAAGCAGTACAACCTCAACCCAACCCACACAATATGTCGACATGTAACAGATAATAACATATTCAGAAAATAGACAATGTCACGGGTAGGTTCTACAGATCTACCAGACTACCATATCAAGACTAACATATCAAGACTAGCATGCATATTAATTCCATACTCGGCATATTAACATTATCAGGTTATTAAACCAAAGGGTCGGCCTTGGTGCCTTCGACCCGACAGTACAATGAGGAAAACTCACCACACAAGTTGCGCAGAACTGATAAGGCCTGACTCTGAATCCCAACTCACAACTCAAATACCTACAACCATCAAATGACCAATTCCATCAAAACCCATAATAGCATAAACCCTCAAGGTCAACTTGGTAAAAGTTAAAGGCAAAGTCAAGGTCAACGGCCTGGGTTGACCCAACACGCCGTGTTCTCTTTTTACCATGTCGTGTTCCACGAACAATTCCACAGACGGGAAATCTTCAGCCAACACGTCATGTTCGCCAACAGCTTAAGATATTCAATTGCCTTTTCGACCCAAGAGCACCAAGGCTCAGATCTGGACTATGAATGCGGTTAGGAAGGATAAAGTTTCCAACTTTATCCTTTGGGACCGCAAGGAGGTCCAAAAATCCAAACTACATGCTTAACCATGCAAGGCTCAACCATAAAGTCCTCAATCCTTAAGATACAAAATCCCCTCCTTCCAGAAGTGGTTCAACCACCTAAACCATTCCAAAGATTCATGCTTTACAAGACATACATGTCCAATGCATTTCTTGAACCCATATTAGTTCAAAAAGGGAATTCATGACCTACTTTCTATGCATGGAATCAAAACTTTGGTTGGATCCAGATCCAAGCCACTACAAGGTCTCCTTGACCTGGAGATTCATAAAGTTGAAAACATTATGAGATCACTCCATGCATCAACCCATAAAAAGAAGAAAAGGGGACCTAACTCAAGATCTAGCGACTAGGAATGGAAAAAATCGAGACTTAAACACTTACAATGGTCCAGGAGAGTGCTACACTGAAGTATGATGCTTGCTAGCTGCAACCTTGCTTCCTTCTTTCACTTTCTTCCTTCAAAGCACCAACTATCTTCAAAATAGGAGAGGAAAAGATTAGGGTTTCTTCTTGAGCTTGAGAGGTAGATGGAGGCTGAGGGTGGACAAACCCTAGCCCCCATAATCCTTAAATAGGGGACTAAACCCCAGAATATTAGGGTTTCACACACAGCGGTCAACACGTCATGCCCAGAGGGAAAACACGTTGTGTTGCTCGGCCAAAACACATGCCTTTTGTTGTCTAGACACACTGTGTTGGTGCCTCTAACAAGACGTGTCTAAACCCCAAGATTACAACCACCAAACCAATTATCATGACATGAAAGAATTAGAAGTACCTGAACATCGGTATGTTACACTTCGAGGGGGAGTTAGTCTTGATCGCGCGAGCTCGTTGGATATTGAAGTCGGGACATCCAATCCTAACTTTGAGCGGGAGAATGTTAGGGTGCAACGTCACTCTTGAATGTCATGTGTGCTTGCTCCTTTGTATGTGTGTAATGAGTTGTCTTTCCTTTATAAGGAAGTGAGTGACACTCATTTTATCTAAGGAACATTTATGAGAGATTAGTTTAGAGAGAGAATTATTGCAAACCCACTTATACTCTTTCTAAAAACTAATGAGAGCTTAAACGAGATTTATTTACTCTTGTATTCTTCATGTTCATGATTCTTGTATGATTCACTAGATTATTTCATATTCCACATTTGTCATCATAATCAACACCACTACAACAAAAAAAAATGAAACTTATATAATACAACTTATGCCAGTTATTGTACAACCTGTCCCTGATTACTTCCAAGCTTCATCCTAAACAAACCCACACGCTAAGTTTCTGCTGTCCTTCCATTGAAACCATTCCATCTACTGAACATTCAAGGAGGAAAGGAAGAATTAACACGCAAACTCAGCTTAAAATCTCTCATCTGATTACACAATGAAATCATAAGAAATCGGCCTATAAGATTATAACAAATGACTTCAAGAATTATAACAATTGTCTTCAAACCATTCAAAGTTTCACCTGAACTCTTCTTCTTCTTGAACTGTCAAATGAAACAAACCCAAATGCCTCCATGTTTCCTTTCATTCTGCATTAGTTCCACTCAAGAACACAAGAACAAACACCCATCGATTTCCCAGTAAAACATAAACCCCAAACATCTATCCCGGTTCATCCATCGATATCAGCCAACACACAAAAAAAGAGAAGAACAGGGGAGCTACCGGAGCAGCCCCCATTTACTTACCTACAAATCATTGGAGGGAGGCTGTCCCTCTACATATTGCTCGTCTATCACTACCGAGACCGATGAAATCCCTAGCCATACCGAACCCTCCACCCGTGATGTTGATTGCTACACCCACCGAGGTCACAGCAGCCTCGCTCCCTTTCCCTCCTCCTCGCATTGCCCCGGAGACCATCACTTCCTGAAAATCGATCGACGAATGATCGACATCCATCGGACTCCTCCTGCCTTCGCTGTGTCCGTTTCGTTCATAAGCCACCACTGTGAGTATTCGATCGACCACCACTATCGTGAAATTTCCACTTTTGAATGTTCATCGACTGCTCCAGTCGGAATCGCGAGACCTAGGTCGTGGGTCACGTCCCCAATTGTTGGAACTACAAAAATTGCGACTAGATTAGAAGAGGGGATTGTTCAAACATCGATACATTTTATTTAAATCCAACCCTAAACTATGCCGCTTTTACGATTCTAGTCCCCCCTTGTGAAATAATTCACATTCAAGTTAAACCTACATTTAAATTAAACAGAATTGGTCCCTCCCCCAGAAAAACCTAATAAATTAAGCCCTAAGACCCTAAAACAGTTTCAAATGCACATGTTTAACCCCTGTCTTGAGAATAATTCGCAATATCAGTCCCTGAAGTATGATTTGGGCAAAAATCAAACCCCTAGAGTTTATTTAATTTAAGAAACACCACCATATACTTAATAATTAACACCAAAACTACCTTTTGGTTTATTAGGAAATATAAATATACTCGTTGGTTCGTTTTAAGAACGAGGAATGTCACGTAACAAATCTCACGACAAGATTCACACCTTGAGCCTCGTTCACGCTACGAAAGTGAGTGCTTACGGCCCCTCCAATGAAGTGTTGTAGTCGAGTGCCTCGTTCAACTGATCAATCGAAGCAGGTGATATGTGTCTAAAATTTTTACGGCAAACTCCAATGAAGTGTTGTAGTCGAGTACACTCAATTCATATAGCTCGGTTATAGGACTCACTATAAACATTAACTTGAATATCTCTCTCTCTCCCTTACTACAACTCATAAACTTGATTTGTTTAAAACCATTTTAAGCATGAATTTACTTATACCAAGACACCTTTTGGATTTTCAACGCTTATTTAAATATGGTTTACTTATAAAGAAAATACTTTTTGAAACGCTTTTAAAAGTATTATTATTGTTGTTAGCAGAAAACCTGTAACGCTCACCAACCTTGTGTTGACCCTCAAAACTACATGTATTCTCAGAAAATCATTAAACAGACATTCAAGACAGATTGGATTACAGGTGACCTAGTTTACTTGCTGTTGTATTATATGCCTATCTATTAAGGCAAATTCATGTATTATTATTATATGTAAAATCATTGTATTCAAATATCAAGATTAAACTCAAATGCTATTTTGTTTATTGTTGTACATGTGCTATATATTCAGTTTACCTGTGATCCATGAACTTAGTCGCACAGCCCAGCGTGTTTTGCCGCCTCGGTCGGGGTTGTGACATGGGAAGGCTGTTGAGGACAGCTTTTTCCAGGGTAAGTCGACCGCCGAATAAAAGGGTATGGGCTTTCCATGAGGAGAGTTTTGCTTGGAATTTTTCAATTACAAGCCTCCAATGTTTTTTAAACAACATGTTGGCAGCCACGGGCACCCCAAGGTAAGTGAAGGGGAGGGAGTCTACGACACAGCCTAGTGTTGAGGCCTAACAATTCGTTTTCAGTATTCGAGGAGCTGATACCAAAGACACGAGATTTGTAAAAATTCACCTTTAGTCCAGATGAGACGTGAAAGCATTTGAGAATGCGAGCGAGATTAAAAATATAATATCAGTTCCATTCTCCTATAAAAAGGGCGTCATTGGCATAGAAGAGATGGGATATGGTGGCCTCGTTATTGGGTAGTTTAACCCCACGAAATAAATCTTTGTTGCAAACATTTTTTATCACCACATTAAGGCCCTTCATTGTTGTAATGTCCCAAAATTTATAACCAAAAATTTTAATTATGTATTAATAAAACCATCAACCAAACATTTTTATAAAAATCATAAAGGAAATTAGAGTATGTTGACAATCATCCAAAAATACATCAGGATCAAATAACGCAGAAAATCATGGTGTGAGCGATGCGATCATCCCGATCTCTTCCCCTTCGAATCGGAAGTACTTGAAACATAAACTAAAAATCGTAATCACAAAGCTTAGTGAGTTCCACAAAATACCGCATACCAAACATATATGTCAGCTCAAGGCTGTACCAGGACTGTTTCAACCCGAGTCTATTTCAACTTAATCGGTATTTTTCAACCGTACGGGTCAATTTCACCCCACATACATATAACAAACAGGCACACATACATACAACAAGATTCACAAAGACAACAAGCACATACAACCCTAGTGTCCTATATTAAAGTGAGCAAACTCACATCGATCCGCTGATAAACAAATAGATGCTCGAGCCGCTAACTTGGAGAATCCTCGTACTATCCAATCAAATAAAACCCCAAATTAATAATTAGGCATTAAAACATAACCGGTAATCTGATTCATTAAGCCCAACTCCTAGGGTAAAATACCATTTTACCCTTTCCTTAATTGGCCCCAAATAACTCTGGCCTAAACCCAAGAGCACCTGAAGCCCAAAATGGCCCAAAACCTTCTAAACCTACTGATGGGAATACGTTGAGCATACTCGACTTGTACATTGCGCATACTCACGCCTGACCGGGAGATGGGGTTTAAACCCAGTACATGCAGCGAACTTATAAGTATGCCTAACGTACTTAGAAGTACACCCATCTTACTAATATGTGAACAATTCCTGGTATGTGAACAATTCCTTATATAGATGGCTTAATCCCTTAAGACCCTAACATCCAAACTTCAGATCTACTCCAAAACAAGGTCCTAATCCATAAAGTCAAAAGCTTTAAGCTTTTGCATGGCTTAATAAGGCTCAATGCCCAATTTTAACATTTTAACCCCATGAAATGAACATCAACCCTTTCATGGTTGAGTTAAATCCATCAAGATACCATTTTTATGCACAAGGGACCTCAGAAATACTAATATTTATCATCCTAAGCTTCTAGAGTAGCTAATGCTCACATGAAACAACTCAAGGGACCAAAACATGCCAAGAACCCTAAGATAACTAGATCTAGGAGATGAATCAACAAGGTTGAAACTTTATACCTTCTGAGACTTGCCAAGATGATGAAGATTCTGGATCTTCAAGCTCCACTCCAACTAATCCTTGATCACCAAGTTCCTTCTTCTTCAAGATGCACAAAACACCAAGAGTTTAAACAAAAGCTCAAGAACACACAAGGAAAAGCTATGATTTCGTGAGGAGTCTTTAGAGGGAAGGAGATTGATGAGGGGTAGCCTCAAGGTCCGTAATGACACTTAAATAGGGGCCAATCCCTAGGGTTTATGGTCTGCTCACATACGCCCGGCGTACGTATGGTAAGTCCAATGTACACTGCCAACCCCCACGCCCAACTTAAGGAAGTACGCCCAATGTACTCCAAGTTATGCCCAGCATAACAAGGACCAAAATGCTAACTTTTAAGACTTATGCAAGGTATTGACGAGTACCTAAAACTCAAACATTACAATTGCAATTATAAAGAGAAACGGGGCTAGAGGGTCGCCCTGTCGGACACCTTTGGAGACCAGGAATTCATCCGTCGGAGAGTCGTTCACCGAGACCATTGAGGATGAAATGCTTCTAACAGCCATACATACAACTTGTATCTTCTCGACTTAAAAGGCCACCATCAAAAGTCACACAATGTTTATGGTTGTTAATTCCAATAAAAGAAACAAACACCATAGTATACCTATAATTAGTTAAAGGTATTTATTGTTCAATGAACTATAAATAATATTAATATTATTATATTAAAAAGCAATTTTACTATCTATGTTACGTTTATGAAAGCAATTCTATTAAATATAACATTAACATATAATCAAAAAGCAATTTGGTATTGGATGAAAAGGGCTTCCATATTGAGTGGCCAAACTTTTATAAACAGTGATAGCGCCCAATTTAGAAGACAATTGGAACAAAAATTGCAGTAATTCCACTATTTTAGTGGCCGGTTGGATTTGGTCTTAGAATGCAGCATCAAACGATACATCACCAAATTCTTTGCAATATAACTTGGAAGTCTCGTCGTCCTAAAATAAAGAATACGAATGACTGTCCTCAACTTTTTTTTAATCACAAGATCTCACAATAATAACATATCTTAGTTATCATCATACAACGAGTGAGATAGCAAACGAGCATCAAGTTGTACCGCTAAACCTTTTTGTATGGAAATATGATTTTTATACCAAGCATCTTATCAACTAACAAGTTTGCATCTCTTCCATAAATGTAAAAATTCAAATCTCTCATCTAAGTTTTAAAATCATCTACGTCTTCACCTCGATAATGATATCCTCAATGGATTCCAAAAAAACAACCTATAAGTGCCATGATAGTACATCTTATGTACAATCCAGATTCCTTTTGGACTTGGAGAAATGTAAATTTTGGTTGTTATATAACTTGTTATTGTAGTCATGGTCCGTATTAGGGTTTTTCAACAGTTTGTGGTGATGGTCATGGTCCAAATTAGGGTTCTTTAACAAATTAATAGAGAGAGAGAGAGAGAGGCCTTGAAGAGAAGAATTCAAGATGAAGGGGTAGGGTAAAGGTAGGGATGAGAGTGATCATATTCTTTTACCTTTCTATATCATAAATAATAAACAAATAAAAAAAATAGATTACGGCATTACCAAAGGGCTTATAGCCTGGTGGTATCAGGTGTGGGAAATGTGTTCCTTCCCGAGCGGTTAAGGGTTCAAATCTGTTTATGGACAAAATAAGTAAATTTAGGAGTAGGATTTATTCGGTGTGTGTTAGCCCTTCTAAAAAGGGACATTATGGTCATTTTAGGTCTATCAGGGATTAAGCATGTAACTTTTATATAAGTGACAGTTCGAATTAATTTTGAAAAATAGGGACTAAACGCACATTTTGATACTTACACCAAGAAAAATCGTGTAATTTACTCTAAAGATAATGAGTTAATGACGACATAAAAACAGCCGAATATAGATAGGAAATTCATTAAACCCTTATGAATGAGTTTTTTTTATAAATAACCATTTTTTATTTTTTTTGGAAAAGTTTCATTCCAGACCTGTTCTTTAAATTTCGGAGTTTTGTGGTAAAAAAATTCAAAGAGACCACTATACTTATGTCAAAAATGTCCATTTCGAACTATTGATATCACTGTTTCAATCAAATGTTCGACTATATACCGGGGGCGACGCATGGCTTCATAGTAGGGGTGTAACATGAAATTTTAATAGCTTCACGATAGTAGAAAAATATTCAAAAAATTTTGGATTACGTCCAAAAAAAAGAGGTGTTGTCGGTACCACTTCTGGCACCATAGTAGATCTGCCCATGCTATATACCTTAGTATCGTATTTGCATCCCATTTACTATGGATGTTTAACTTTTTATTAGACTTTAGTAAAAAAACGAAAAACTATTTTAAAAATTCCGGAATTGTTCATCGGATTTCTTACTTGTTATTCAAATTCTAGAGTGTTTTTTTCGAACCTCGAAATTTCAATCCGAAACCCAAAATATATTTTTTGTAAGAAAAAATGTTTTTATTCCGTCTGGAATGCCTCATTGCAAACTTGATGATTATTTTGTTAAAAAAAATGGGTTAATACCATAAAAGTCATAAGTTTTACATCCCAATTCTAAATTAACCCTAAATGGATTTTTTGTGTCTAATTAGCCTAAATAATTGTGACCCCGTTTCAAAATCGTTTTATTAGTCGGTTAACAATAGGTCAAGGTACGCAGCCGATCACCACTCTCCTATACTACTCGATCGTTCGTACACCACAAAATATCACCTTTCACAGAAACGTCTTGCATCAAAAAAGGGTTTCATGTAGTTGGTCTTAGGAAGAAGAAGGGTTTGAAAAGGGTTTCTTACACCATTGTTGCATGGAAAAAAATCTTCTATCTTGAAGTTGAAAGTCACTGAAGTAGAAAGGTACGTGGGGTGCCAATAAGAAATTGATGTGTATGTGTGTTCTTATCTTACATAATCGAGTTCCATAGTGTCACTTACAAGTTTAATTTTTCATCTTGAACAGATGGCTTCATCATCTGAAACTAAAAAGGTGAAAGGGCCTGAAAAGGTTTATGTAAGGGACGAGGACTCTGATGATGATCTCATAGATTTCTCTTTCCTGGATTTTGCACCAGAGACCTTTAAACCAACCTCAAACCTGTCTGATGACCCATTCCTTAACATATTATGTGATGAAAATATGTTAAGGAGGACTCTTGATAGAATGGGAGATGATGATCAGGAAGCTGGTGTTAAGGATCCAGAACATAATCATATTGATGAACAAAATGACGGTGAAGTGGGTGTAGAGTACAGGGTTCATGATCCAGACATCCATTGGAAACAAATGAAGCTTGTATTGGGAGAGTGTTACGAGTCCCATTCTCAACTCAAGTTTGCATTAACTAACTATGCAGTAGCTAATGGATATTAGTTGTGGTTTATGAAGAGTGATAGGCACAGAGTGATTGCTAGGTGTGGGAAAATATATAAAAAAGACCCATGTCCCTTTAGAGTGTATGCTGCTTGGAAGTATAATGAACGAACATTTCAGATTAAATTTATATGTGACATACATCTATGTGCTAGAAATTTTAATTTTGGAACTTTGGTTAGTTGCAACTGGTTGGCCAAACATTACCTGAAGGAAGCCAAAGATGACATTAACTGAGATGAAGGAAGATGTACTTAGGATGTTTTCAGTAAATGTATCTAAGGGGAAATGTCACAGGGCTAGGACAAAGGCAAGAGAGATGATAGAAGGTAAGTTAGAAGAACATTATGCAAAGGCATGGGACTATGCTGCAGAAATCCTCAGGTCTAACTCAGGGAGCACTTGTAAGGTGGGAGTAGATTCTAATGCAAGTGGCATGAACTATTTCAAAAGGTTTTATGTGTGCTTAAAGGCTTTTAAGGATGGTTGGAATAGGGATTGCGGACGTGTGATAGTTTTGGATGGTTGTTTCCTAAAGGGTCAGATCAAGGGAGAACTTTTGATTGTTTTTGGAAGAGATGCAGACAATCATGTATATCCAATAGCATGAACTTGATTGTGGTAGGGGTCTTGTGGTTATTTCCGATCAACACAAGGTAAATTATATTGTAAATTTGTTTAATTATTATACATTTATAATAATTTTGTTTATTCAATGTCAAGGTCTACTACAAGTTGTTACAGAACTACTTCCATATGTTGAACATAGACAATGTGCCAGGCACATCTATGCAAACTTCAGGAAGAAATACATTGGGTTAGAGCTCAAGAACCTGTTTTGGGAAGCTGCCAAAAGTACTGTGGAGGGGGGCTTTATAGCAACAATGAAGAAAATCAAACACATAACAACCAGTGGCTATGAATGGTTGATGTCAAACAAACCACATTCTTGGTGTAGGGAATTTTTCTCTCATGGATATGCTTGTGAGGCTATAGAGAATGGCATATCAGAGTGTTATAATTCGATGATCATTCACGTGAGAAAAAAAAACCAATTCTAACAATGCTTGAGGAAATCAGGATTTATTTGATGAATAGGTTTTATCATCAAGCTGCTATAGTTTCTCAATGGAAAGGTGACTATGGCCCAAACACCTTAGAGAAGATTAAGGAGTTTGGAAAGCATATGAGGTATGCTTATTTGATTTTAATTTTGATCTTAAGTCTATACATGTACATTACTAATTACTTATAATTTTAGGTTCTGCATAGTAATACCAAGTGGAGGGGCATTATTTGAGACAAGGCATGGATATTCAGCTTACACGGTGGATTTAGATGCTCATTCTTGTTCATGCAGATTATGGGAGATATCAAGGTTACCATGTGTCCATGCTCAAACTGCAATCAATTTCACACATAGAGATCCAGCTTATTTTTTTTCCTTTTGGTTTCATAAGGACAAGTTCATAGAGAGATACAGGGACAACATATTACATGTTAATGGAAGTAATATGTGGCCCTATACTGAATATTTGAATCCCTTACCGCCCCTTCTTAGGAGAATGCCTGGAAGGCCAAAAATAAAGAGAAGACATGCCTCAGAATGTCAGGATTCTAAGTTCCCAACTCAAAAGGAAAAGGTAAGCAGGACTGTTAGGTGTGGGAAATGTAGGGAACTTGGTCATAATAAGCTGTCTTGTAAGAATGGAGAAGGTCCAAGTGACCCTGTGTAACATCCCAAATTTCGAGTCCAAAAATTCCGTTTTTAATTAATTAACTTATAAAACCATTTACTGAAAACATTGTGGATATCATAGCAATCCATAAACCCATAATACACATATCTCAAAATCATAACATCAAACAGTAATAAAATCAGAGTGCAATCCCATAGATCTCAAAATGCGGAACCCAGTATGTGTATGTGATGCGCTGCTACCGCGCCGGCTCCTTCCCCTTCGACGAAGAGGTACCTGAAACAAAACTGAAAACTGTAAGCATGAAGTTTAGTGAGTTCCCCCACCATACCACATATCCTACTATAAACATATTGTCAGGCATATCTGGGCGCCCGACCTACCCTGCTAGGCATACCGGGGTTCCTAACCTACCCCTGTCAGACATACTGGGGTGTCCGACCTACCCCTCCGGTTTATCTCAACCGGTTACGGGGACTATTTCACCCCTACTACTATCTCACACTAACACAACATAACCATACTGTCTAGCATAGTTGGTACTAAACTACCCCTTTGGTCCTATCGACCGGTAATCGGGGACTATTCCCCTTATTACTACCACTATCACATATAACATATCATGCTAACACATAAACATACCAGGTAGTAGCAAAGCAGACGATTATCACAAAGACAATCATTTCAACTATAATCAACTACTAGTGGGTCGGCCTTGGTGCCTTAGACCCACTTCTACTGGAAGGTAACTCACCTCAATGTCGTGTAGTTGTCCTCAGTACGAAAATCGACTCTTCTCGACTCCTCAATCCCTACACAACATCCTTTCTACATTACCATTTCATACTCATAACCCTTACAAGGGTCATTAAATTCCAAGTCAAAGTCAAGGTCAAAACCCTGGTCAAAGTCAACTTTGGTTGGCTAAACTTGCCGAGTTGGTTCACCAACTCGTCGAGTCCCCACGTCCACAAGATGTTACAACCTCGTCCCTACTCGTCAAGTCTAGCAAGAACTCGACGAGTTTACCTTAAACATATCATATAAACCTTCTTCAACAGACTCGTCGAGTTCATCCTTGAGCTCATCGAGTTCATCCTCATCTGTATGAAGGTGGTTAGTTTATGACTCGCCGAGTTCTCCTTGAACTCGTCGAGTCAGTCTTCAAGTGGTTGGGACATTGCCTTGAACTTGCCGAGTTCCATGATTTCCAGGTCCCTAATGAGCCTAGAAAGCGGAGTGTTCTTCTATCTTAGCATCTGGTCCATCAACAGAAGGATTTGATGGGGAAATACGACCCGACTCGCCGAGTCCCTCTTTGTCCAAAACTATACAGTCGATTTCAGTGGGTCTCAAAGCATCTAAATCATATATCTGACCTCCTAGGGTCCATATTGTACGTAAAGTTACAAACTTTACGTTCATGCATGGGCCATTTAGCTCAAAAGGCCCTAAAATGGAGTCTTCAAGATGCATGGGGCTCTTATGGCAGTAAAGTTGGAACCTTTATGCCATGAGAACCCTCCTATGTTCCAGATCTGAAGTTATTCCTCTATATAATGCCCCAAACCCGAAGGTGACTTAGAAATGCCCCAAAAATGACAAGATTCAAGCCCTAAAGAGGATCTAACAAATGGAAAGTCAAGGTTGAAGCTTTTTACCCAAATGAGTTGGAAATGGAACACAACCTCTGGATCTACTAGCTTCAACTTGAACTCCCAAGCTCTTTCCTCCTTCTCAAGCTTCACAACTACCAAAAATGCACAAGAATGGCTTAAGAACTCTCAAACAAGGCTAGGGTTTCTATTTAGGGTCTTCTGGAAGTGAGAGGGACGATGGAGGCTGGTTTGGGACGAGATAAGTTGTTTAAATAGGGTGCAAACCCTAAATATTAGGGTTTCATCCAAACAGCTTCTACTCATCGAGTCGGTCCCCCAACTCATCGAGTAGGTCACTAAACCTCCCGGTCAGAATCGAGTCTACTCGACGAGTTGGGCCTCCAACTCGCCGAGTCCCAGGGCAAAACATGAAATTACTTGAATTTAAATACGTACCAGGAACCAGGTGTTACACCCTGTCCCTAAAAGGAAAAATGGCAGACCACGGGGAGATGGGGGAGGGAATCCAACTGTGAACATTACAAAGACACCAAGGAAAGTAGGTGAGGGAAAGAAGAAAGTTGTTGAGGGCACATCAAAAGAAGAAAATGAGGTAAAGAAGAAAGATGTTGATGACACATCAAAAGAAGCAAGTGAGGGAAAGATGAAAGCTGCTGAGGGCACATCAAAAGAAGCAGGTAAGATGATAGATGTTGATCAGTCAATTTCTCCTTTGAAGAGAATGAGGATGATGGCAAGGAGGGGAGGTAAGATCAAATATGTAGGGAGAATCGGGGTTGTGCATGGTAGTTTAAGTCAAACTATGGCAGGTGTTGATGAAGTTGTACTTACCTGCCATGAAAAGCTTGGCCATGAAGATTTTGAAACTATTAAAGATCTACAGGCATCTGGATATGATCTTGGGGAAATTGTTGAAGCTTTTAATAAGGTGTGTACTTATAAATTTAATTATTAACACAATTTCTTGAACATTATGTGATAATATGTTAATTACTTATTCACAGTTGATAAAAGAGAGGAAGGAGATGTTGGTTGAGAGTATAGTTGATGAAGAGACCAGTCAAGAAACACAAGATCCGTTGGTAAGAAAAAGGAAGCCCTCAAAAAGAATTATCAAGATTAAGTTGAAAAAGCAGTGCATGATCCAGATGGAGGTGGTTCAACAACTGAGAAAGCACTTACATTGGACTGATGTTGTTATGGATGGGGGGTTAATTGGGCATAAATCTTTTGATAGCCCTTTTTGTGAAAGCATCTTTTGATAACAAGCTTCCAATTTGTTGACAACATGTTATCTTTTGACTGTAAATTGTAGTAAGTACATTGTCATTTTGGGAAATCATTTTTTGGCTTGTAAACATTGTTGTAAAATTGGAAGTTTGGTTCTGATGGTTAGCCTCCATGTATGTATTTGGCTATTATGTTTATAATGATTGTGGTTTGTAGTAAGTTCAAAGTTCAATGTCAGTTTGTAATGGATAGTACATTGTCAATTTCTGGTTAATGTTTTTCATATTAATTGTCCCGTAGGACTATATATTACAAGGGTACCCATATTACAACCTTCAAAACATTTTCAGATGCTATTACAATTGCGCCAAAATAAGCAATCTAATACAATTTCACCTAACCAACAACTTCACAAAAGACTAAACTTAACTTCCTAACTTCCTAACTTCCTACAATTTCACCAGCAATATAGTCCCTGTTACCAACATCACTGCAAATAGCATGACCATGATGAACATAAGCTTCATCATCAACATCAACCTCCTATTTTGATCCATATTCACCTGTTTCAACCGAGCATTGCCATCAGCCATACCAAGAGCTAAATGCATTTGGTACATCAGGTTTTTGTAATCTTCACTAGGCAAAGGTGGGTCCAACCACATGAAGAACTTACAATACCTGGAAGGATCATGCACATTTTATTTCGGTTGTTAATAATTAGTCAAACAATAGTTGTAATCTCTTTCTTCACTAGTCAAAGGTAGGTCCAGCCACAGTAAATATATGTTATTGATCAATCAAATATATGATTTGTATACTCTTTCTTTATATGGTATCAAATATACAATACCTGAAAGGATCCTGCACATTTTTATGACAGATTTGCCCTTAGTCCCATAACAAAACTTTATACTGGATCAAAGAGTGAAGAACATACCTTGTAGTTGGTGCATCCCCTAAATTTTCTTCCGAGATTCTTGTCCGTCCACGAAATTGAGAAGCTAGCCTCAACACCACAACGACACAAAACCATGGGTTGTTTTTGTTCCTGAAATTGACATTAACATTTTAAAATCCTGAAGTCATTGACCCTATAGACCATGTAGATGAACTAGTCATGAAGAAGTTGTTGCGTGGAAGAAGAAGTCGGAGAAGGTAGAAATAGGAGGTGGAAGATGGGTTTCTAACGGTAAAACCCCTATTTGTAAAGGGATAACCGGCTAACAGAGCTTGAGGCAAAAGTAACATACATAATGGTTAATTAGACACAAAAAATCCATTTAGGGCTAATTTAGAATTGGGGTGTAAAAATTATAGCTTTTATGGTATTAACCCTTAAAAAATTGATTATTTTCTTTAAATACACATCACTAGTTCATTTCCATATAATATATCCATCAACATATTCTCCTAATAATATGAACTAATTGTTATATGTTTGAGATGTGAAAATGATACCATGTGTGTGTTTTTGTATTTTTAACACTTCAAATATGTGGGACTGCCAATAATTAAGTTCCCAACTTTCAAAAAGATATTCGAATTGTTAAATAAAATTAAGAATAATAATCATTGTGGTGACACTATATATCCAATTAAATCCGGTTATTTCAAACACCCAACCAACTACAATTTCCCCACTCAACTACACGCCTAACGCCTCTCATAACAACAATTTATACATACACATACACATACAACTTTCTTATTCAATAAGAAAGTTACTATAACAAACATGTATAAATCAAAAAAATCTTTAAATTCTTGTACCCATAGCTCAAAAAGTTGTACCTAGCCCATCTAACACATCAAGCATATTAGCATTCTCAAACTTCAAATCTCTCCTTGGTGAACTCCCCATACTTCTACTCGACACAAAAACCTCCCCTCTCTTCTTCTTCACCATAACAAGTTCTTGACTTTTACTCACTCCACGAACACCCGTTTTTCTTTTTGTCACTTCTTCCAACAAATTCTTGTCCTCTGATGAGATTTCGACCCGTTTAGGATTTTGATTTGGATTTGACCCGTTTGAATTTGGAGATCGGGTGCGTGTGTGTTTGGGCATTTTGTCACGATATCTCACGAGGCTTATTAAACGGTGAAGATAGATGATTAAATCAAGTATGTATCGATCCATTTTTTGTTTGTCCGCGTGGTATAATGTTTGTAGGCGGATTATGTTGTTGCTTGTTGATGTCTTCTTTCCGAAATCGGATCTGTTGTTTAGATTTAATACAGCAAGAACGACTTAATACAGAAAGAAAGTCAGAGAAAATTTTAAGTCGTAACTTTTTACAAAAATTGTGTTTATTTTGTGTCGTTTTGAGGAAAAGACAAATTTAGCCGTTTCTTGAGCTTTTTCCAAAATTAGCCAACATTTAAAAAAAAAAAAAACTAATAACCACCAATTTTGTCATGCTATTTTTTTTTCACTTTTCCTTGTTTTTGCACTATTTTTCCCTACCACAAAATACTACAAAAAAATGTTTCTTGATAAATAAAAAAGAGTTAATCTCATAAAATACCTTATATTTTGTGTTTTTTGTAAAAGATTAAACCTTAACTTTATTATTTTCTTGAAAAAAAAAATTGTATTTTTTCATCTTTTTTGAAAAAACGCTCAACTTTGTCTTTTTTCCAAAAAGCCCTCAAACTTCTAACCGTTTCCTAATAAACCCTCAACTTTTTTTGTTTTTTCCGAAAAAACCCTCACATTTTACAAGTTTTTTCGGAAAAAAATAAAAAAATGACTAAAAGACCCGGATAAAAAAATGAAAATAATACAAGGTCTTTTTTCAGGAAAAAAAAATAAAGTTGAGGTTTAATCGAGAAAAAAAAACACAAAATATAAGATCTTTTATGAGATTAACCGATAAAAAAATCATAATTTTCGTAAAAATATGAAGAATTTCACAGCATGCAGAGTGAATTTCGCAATACAATCTTTTATTTTTATTTTTCTTCAAAATATCAAAAAAACACGCGTTTAGTTAGTTTTGCAGTGCCAAAGCTAATTAAATGCAAAAATTGTGGTTATTGAGAACATTTTCTTAAGAAAGATAGTTATTTTTGTCTTTTTTCTCTTGTTTTTTTTACTTATAGGAGTTGATGAAGATAAATAATGAAAGGTGTTTTCTTTTTTACTTAGAAACAAAAAAGTCTTAAAATATATAAATTGGTGACTTACCCGGTGTTTGCCCACTCTCCAACCCAACCAAAACCTTGATGTGCTCTGTAGACACAAGAAAATGACAATTGTAAAAGCATGATGAGAGTATTTACGTCTTTTGTAATATTGGACATGGACAAGACAGGACAGAACAAGCTTTCTAGAGCTAATTTTTAATATGAGGATGATAAGGGTATTTACGTCTTTTGTACAGATTTCTATTTATGGGTAGGACAAAACATTTGTGATTTTTGTGTTATTGACATAAGTCTTGACACAGTCCAATGCAGGTCAAACACAGTACAAGTCTGTCAGTTAGATTTGTATTTATAAGAGCCTACTTGGTGGTGTCAGTAGCTACGGGAATGAGCCAATGAAGAGTTTTTTCCATTTCCGCTTTAATTTGAGGCATTGTCATCTGAAACCAACCGATCAAATTTTATAATGTTAAAACAATATTTACTATTTTACCCTCGTCCCTTATACGACTAAAAATAAGGCGGTGTTTGGACTTTGGACGTGTGTTTTTCAATTTGATTATAATGAATTGAAGAATTAAATAATTAGTTGTTTAAAATTCGAGTAATTTTACATTTATCTCAACAATCAGATAAATCATAATCATAATTAGTGATTATTTACTCCAAACAATTGAAAACATTTATTGAGATTTCAAAAATGGGTAAATCTCATAAAAGACCTTTTATTTTGTGTTTTTTCCATATTAAATCTCAACTTTATTTTTTTCCTTATAAAGAACTTGTATTTTTTTATTTTTTCCGATCTGGTCCTTTTAGTCATTTTTTCCAAAATAATTGTAAAATGCAAGGGTTTTTTCAAGAAAAACTAAAAGATTTACGTGTTTATTTAGAAGCATTTAGAAGGTTGAGAGTTTTTCCAAAAAAAAAAAGAAATTTTTATAAAATCCCAATATTTTTGTTCAGTTTATGGTTTAATCCCAACATTTACTTTTTGAACAAAAACGTCGGATTATTTTATATTTTGCCCAAATTAACGAAACAATCCTTATTTTTTTCAACAGAAATGACATTTTCGAATCAAATTAGATAATCGGGACTTTTCTGTTCAAAAAATAAACGTTAGGATTAAACCGTAAACTGACCAAAAATATTGGACTTTATCAGAAATTTCCCAAAAACAAAAAATGACAAAGTTGAGGGTTTTTCCGAAAAAAAAAAATGAAAAAACACATATGGTCTTTTTCAGACAAAAAATAATGTTGAGGTTTGAAAAAATTACTTACAACTTCTTTTGAATCAAGAGCTTGTAAGCGAGAGCGTAAGCCTGCTTTTACACTGGCGGGCAAACCGTTGTATAACGTGTCCCTCATGTTAGGAGGCAAGCAAGTTGGACGAGATGCCTGTAAAAAATTAAAAAAATTGGTTAAATTTGAGTCATATATTTTACCTCCAAAAGGGTAAAACAGTAAAATTTACAAACATGTCAAAATGGTCGATATCAAATGCATTAATTTTTTTTATTAATTTAAAAATAAATAAAATAGAGAATAAGAGAGTAGTAGCTTACGATGTTGTCCATCTGAGTGATTAAATTGGCATAGTGTAAAGCAAGACCCGCGCCACCTAATCTTTCCGTCTTTTTATTTACGTATTTGCCATTCTTTATTGAATTTGCAGCTGAAATTAGAAAATAAATAAATATAAATGATAAATCAGAAATGTAAAAACACAAAACAACAATACTCCAACTCCCATTTGATTATTTTCTGTAGTGATTAAAGCATTTTACTTTTTTTAAATACTCAACAAACAAGTTTTGATGTATAAGAGGAAATAATGTATAACACAATGTGCTACCATTTTATCAATTTTGCTACTTAACTATTTATTGATTTAACCATTGAACTATAACTAAATAACTAAATAATCATAAAAGATAATCGTTCAATTGCTAAATACATAAAATGATGAAGTTATGTTGTATTTTTTGTAGTTTAACCTTTTTTTGCAAATTGGGCAATCGAGAAAAATAGTATTTTTTTAACATTCAAAAACGTATAATGATTTAATCACTATATAAGTACATTGTGTTTTTCTGTATTTTGCCCTTGATATTTCTATTGCATTAAACATATGGAAGAAAAAACATTTAAATTGAAGTATTTTGCAATACCATTCTCCTCAAAAGCATCCACAATTGCTTGATGAATAAAGGTGACAACATCTACAAGCTTCTCCACAACCTACTAACAAGAAATGCAAAATGAAAAAAAATACATTTATTTCATTTTTTAAGTCGTTACTTTTTACAAATTTGCCCTCATGTGGGCCCCCATGGAAAGTTATATTAGTTTTTGTACCTCTTCTAAATTTTTGGACCAAAGAGATTTCTTTTTCAAGTTCCTCACAAGTTTTCTTTGATGCTTTAGCTCACTTTGTAATATCATGAGACTCTCTCCTATTATAACAAACAATCAAATGTTAATCAAACAACTTACAAATATAAAATATTTACCATATTTTATTTAAAAAAATTAAAATTTCAAAATTGATTTTAATTTGCCTAACCTTTTCGAGGAAGATGTAAAGATTCAACTTCTTCAATCTTTCGCCTATAATCTACTTCAAATCTATCCAAAGCATGATACTCATGATACAATTCCTGCAAAAAAAAAATGTATTATTATTTTATTATGGGAAATCTACAAAAAAGTCTCAAACTTTTGGGAAAGTTTCAAAAAAGTCCTAAATTTTTTTTTTTTGAACAGAAAAGTTTCATTTGTCATTTGCTATTCAAATATAAAAAAGGACTTTTTCAGTAATTTGGGCAAAATGTTAAATAATCGGGACTTTTCTGTTAAAAAAAAACTTTTAGGACTTTATTGAAACTATTCCCAAAAGTTTAGGACTTTTCTGTAGATTTCCCTTTTATTATAGCATCCTACTTTTATTTCTTTCTATTACAACATTATACTTTAAAAAATGGGTTAATCTCATAAAAGACCTTATACTTTGTGGTTTTTCCAGATTAAACCTCATCTTTATTTTTTCATGAAAAAGACCTTGTATTTTTTCATTTTTTCTGAAAAAACCCTCAACTTTGTCTTTTTTTTCGAAAAAAACCTCAACCTTGTAAATGTTTCAAAATAAATCCTCAACTTTTTTAGTTTTTTCTGAAAAAACCCTCAACTTTGTCTTTTTTTTCGAAAAAAACCTCAACCTTGTAAATGTTTCAAAATAAATCCTCAACTTTTTTAGTTTTTTCTGAAAAAACCCTCACATTTTACGTTTCTTGGAGAAAAATGACTAAAAGGGCCAAATCGGAAATTTTGAAAAAAATGCAAGGTCTTTTTCATGAAAAGAATAAAGTTTCGGTTTAATCCGAAAAAAACACAAAATATAAGGTCTTTGATGAGATTAACCCTTAAAAAAAATCTACCTAATTATAGCATTGTGTTTTAAAAAAATCTATCTAATTATATAGCATTGTATTTTCAATTTTATTCTTTTTACAATACTATACTTTATAAAATCCACTCACCCGAATTGTATTTTAACATTAAGAAATAGATTATTATTTTAACAATATAGTTTTTATAATTATATATTTAATATATTAACTTTTTTATAAGTGGCTTACAGAAGTATGTTGTGCAAGATTAGCAAGTTCTTGCATTGTAATCTCAGCCTCTTCTCTAAGTTGTTTATTTGTTATTGGATCCGAATCCAACCTGATTCATAAAAGCATTTCATTCAAATCTGATTATTATTTTAACAATATAGTTTTTGTAATCATATTTAATATTAGTAATTATTTATAAGAAGTTAAAAAAATTTCAGCTTTACCTTACAAAGAAACGATCCAAATTATGCCATTGTGGATCCTTACACATATCTCCAAATCTCACCACTTCTCTTGAGAACACTTCAAATTCCTCCCTATGAAAAAATCAAAGCATATTAATTAATTAATTAATAAACAAATCAATGACACTACATTGCTATTTCTTGAATGTTTTGTAAGAATCGAATTACCTTTTGTCAGAAGCTGCAATACTTAACAACTCTTTCATATCAGTAGAAACCAACAATTGAACACCTTGTGAATGCAATATTTCCTTTTTAAGAATCTGAATGTTTTCTTCTGAAAGGGATTGCATCAAATTGGAGCCTTTGACAATCGTATTAGCAACTTCAAATGCCAAAATCGATACTTTATTCCCTCTTAAAGCCGAATTTGATACAAATCCACTATGAGAATTGAAATTCGTCATGCTGCTTCCTAAAGTGTCCAACACTTCAAGACCTACGTTTCCAGCTTTACCAAGAAACGTCGTTACATGAGGAACCTACCAAAAATGGAAGATTAAAATAATCAAATCAGTTCCATTGTGATTTTATACTGAAGAATTCAAGGATCTTCGTTGAAAATAGAGAAATTGGAGTGGATGTGATGGAGAAAAGAGAAAGGAATTGGACATATACCTTGCTAGCTACCCTAGCAGGGGTAGAGGGTTTCAGTTCTCTTGAAATCGAGAACAGTTCGCCGGAATCATACGATGTGGTTTTCCGATGATACACATCGTTATCTTGTGTGTAAGAAGGTAAAACGGAATCATCATTAGCATTATCATAATCATTCTTCTTCTGTTGATGATTAAAGCTCTTAACGGACCTCAATTTCCCTGAAAACCCAGTACTACTCTTATCACTGCCGTAATCCGCCGCCGTGCTCCGCTTCAACGTCCCTCCCGTACAAACCCCACCCATTTTTCTCACCCTAAATCGAAAGATCCGGTGAATCGCGTTCAACCAGATAATCTAACAAACCAAATCCAGAGTTCGCAACAGTTCACGGACACGAAAGAATTGTAAGCCATATAAAGAAATGGGAATATATTAATCAGGATCCGTGAGTATGAACAAAATTGAGTGTGACAAACGCGTTGATTGAGGTTTTTTCTTGCTTGCAGATTGGGGAAATGAGATTCGGAAATTGATGATGGGGAAACAGACAAAAGGGGGGGAATTTGAAGAACACGGATTAGAAAAAGGTGTAGGGTTTGACCGTGGTTTAGATGATAGAAAGTCGTCTGCTTTTCAGAGGTGTTTGCTGAATTGCTGGTGGTGAGTTGAAGTCACTGTCAGTTTACTGTTTACTCCATTGTTAAGGTCTAAACCCTCTTTTGGTCTCGATTGCTTCTTGATGGAGATTGGAGGACCACTTTTTTTCTATTCTTTTACCCCTTCACAGTTTCACACTATATACTTAGTTTCGTTTGACTTTGGGTTTAAAAATCGTAACTTAAATGATTTTATTTGGTTTAGTTTTACTCGACCTATATTCAAAATACTGGAAAAAACTATTAAATTATTATTTTATGTAATAAATTTTTTTGATAAGATAATAAGATAGTTCAATACATATCGATTGAAGGCAAACGGGCAACAAGCTGCGCCGCTAGCCCTTTCTGGATGGCAAAACCAATTCTTTTGAAAACAACATTTGTGGATCTAGGAGATATGACATTAGAATGCATGACCTGTTGGACTCTATTGAGGAGCTCCACCGCCTCTGGTGCGAGAAAAACCAAATGTATCGAATGCAAAAGGTACAAACACATGTTGATTTTCTATACATGTATTCTCGTGCTTTACCACTTTGCACGCAGCGGCTTTCAAAGCGGCATGCCCAGCTGTGAAACTTCCGCTCCCCAAACCAACGAGAGGAGAGACCCCAGTAAGATCCACGCACGCATGCTTCTCTCCTATCCATCTAAAGACCAAAATGTCAGTCGGTCTAAGTGTGGACCTTCCATCCTGCGGGTCCGTCAAAAAGTTCACTGGCGCTTCTTTCTTCACAGAAATACCAGCACGCCGACAAGCATCAAAGAAAACATCCTAAACCACATCATGTCTATACTTGAAACCAGGGAGCTCTCTACAATGAACCGCGTGTTCCCCAAAGGTATCCAAACATGCCTTGCGACAAACTGGGCATATCTCGTCAATTGGGAATATGGGAATCATGAGGCGGTAACGAAGGATAGTTCGGTACTCCACAGGAGACATATGCTGGCCAAGACCATCAATAGGAATAGTTAGCAGAAAATCATGAGCATGAGGTGCCCGCAGACACTCAAAGACTGCTTTCTGTCTGACAGTCATGTCGAAGTCGACTTCCATATCTTGGACAATTTTGCTAAAAAGGGCACACGCCAAAGCTTTTTGGGATTTAGGGGGGGCGGTGTCCTTATTAGTGAAACCGCTACAGTCAAATCCCGGAATCGTATCGCGAAGACGAGTCATAGCACATAGGTAATCCGAGTCCATACCACATACACCACTGTCACATAAGATGTGGTCTTGTAATGCCCAAGATTGGGCCCTCGAGGCTACAAATGCGTAGGAGGAAACCTCGTAGGCTGAGTACAAACCCAAACCACCGAAACGAATAGGTAAGGAAGCCAAGCGCCACTGAATGTCTCCAAAGAAGGGGCCTCCACATACCACCATATCCTCGATAGACCTGCGCAATCCTTTGTCAAAGAACAATGCTGCCTCTTCTATGTGTACCGGCTGACATGTCCTTAAACCAAAGAAAAGTTTTGCAATGCCCATACATGATCGAAGCAAAAGGAGCTCACTCTGCGGGTCACATAGTTGTGGAAGAAGGCCCATCAAATCAACAGCATTAACCGCTCTCTTCATGGTCAGCCCGCTAATAAACCCTGCGTCTCTGCTAACAGCCCCCTCAAGGAGCTTCACCCCCAAAGAAGGTCTCCCTATATCCGTTGGGAATAAATCGGTACGAAGCTTCCTACCATCACAGGAGGGCCAAAAAATCTCCGTTTTCTTGATGTTCAACTCAAGACCCAAACCTGGACCATGCAACCGAATTATGTTCAACACTCTAGCCACCTCCTCTGAATCCCCAATGACAGTCCCATCATCTAGATACCAAGCATGGAGAAGGAGCTTACAATTGTCTCTAATCTTGTGCACAAGCGGGTGCAAAACGAGGACAATAAACTTATTATCTTTTCATTTATCCTTTATTTTTTGTGTTCAAAAACACCTTGATGTCACATCTACAACTAGGGTTTGCATCGGAACTATGTGCTAGCTTTTAGAATTCAAAATTGTCCGTTTTGAAACCAAAACCGATATGATTGGTTCCGGTTTGGTTTTTAATATATGAAACCATTTGGAACCGATTCATATTATGCTTTCAGTTTGGTTCCTAATACACCCATTGTTTTTTACCCATTTGTTTTTTAAAAAGAAAAAAAATTATAATATAATATATAAATTAAAGGATGTGATCCTCATTTAACATAATGCTCCTTGTATACCAAGCTTTTAAAGGCGCGATTCACACTCATATATAGGTGTGACATATGTCGCCCATGCATTGGCCAGTCCTAATTCCCTAATTCATCAGGAGTAAATATTAAGGTTGCGTCAGAATGTTTTTGAAATGAATGAAATTTTTCAAAGGAATTTGAATCTTGAGGATTTGGAATTTGAATGTACTAGAAACTTAAATGTGTTTGGTTGATATGGAATGAAATATGTTTTCTATTTGGTTTGCTGATTTCCCGAAGAAATTGAAAAATGATTTTTGTAATATGGCAAAAATACCCTTTTAGTGATTTTTTGTACCTTACTTATAATTTTTAATAAACATAATGAAGTTTTATATAATTACAACATTTTTTATTGAACTCTTCTATAAAATATAAATTAAAAATAACTAACATCTATTTTGTTGAACACATAAAAATATTTTTTTTAAATGGAAATAAAACGATTATATATAATAATGTAAAGCAACAAATGTCATTCATTATTTCCAATCTAAAATTAAAAAATAAATAAATAAAATAAAATAAAATAAAATAAAAAAGTTAACCAAGCACATGTAAAATAATGTCTAGATACCTAGTTCATAATCATATCACTTTTCCAACATGAACCTCATAAAATCCTCCCAATCTTCTCCTTCCAAATTCCAAAAACTTAACACGGTTTCCAAACCACGCATTATTTTCCTATTTGCTTTGAACCTATCCAAGGCACTCAATGATTGTATTTTTGAAATTTCAGGAATCACCATCGAAGCTCTTTTTGTACTTCTGTTTTTCCTAGAATTGCTTGATTCATGCTATTAGCTGTTTTTTCAAGTTTTTCTCCAAGGACGTTAGTTGCGATAGTTATTCCCTTAATAACAACATCAATTCTTTTTCTCTTCTTTATGCATATGTTTGGATATTCTTCGTTTTCTGTGGTTTGTTCTTCAAAACCATATTCTATTTGTTCATATTGTTCTTCAATGTTTGCATCTTCTTCCATTTGGGCAAAATCATTGGTTTTATTTCCTTGAGCTCTATCATTTCCAAAAATGATACATAAATCCTCATAATGAGAAAATATCTTATTTCTCCATTTTCTTGACTCTTTATGAACCTATTTTGTATCATAAAAGGTTAGAACATAAAATTATAATATAAATAACTAAGAAGTAACAAGATATACAAAAGTTTTAATATTATACATGTATATAAGAATCCCAAACTGTTGGTTCAGCCGTTACAGAATGAGTAAAGCTATCATAACCAAAACCGTTGTGTTCATACCATTCACCATATCATAAACGACTTGTCCATCTTTTTTCATGGTTTTGATCATTAACTCATTGTGGGGTTTACCCAATATGTCATAGATAGGAGTTTTTCCTTCAGTGTGTTTTCTAGATGTTGTAAGTATCCAGATTTGAAACCATTATCGGCTTTAAATCCTCCCATGTTCACCATATTTACCGATGCTTCCACGACCTTGGCATCTTCAGTTATTATCCAGTTATGATAGTTTCTACTTTTTTCCATCACACCTACTGTTATAAACACAAAATTTAGATGAAACAACAAATGCAATAAAAAAATACCCAACCATATATGTAACAAATATAACTGGAAAAAACAAATTAAAATTCATTATTAAAAATAACAAACGTCGCACAAATTCTTTTATAGTAAATGATAAACATAACAAAATGAGAAAGGACCAATGTGTAGTATTCCAAGAATCAAACATAGTTTGTGCTAAGTTGTTTCAAAATGTAGTCCACTCGGTTGATACACCAACATAAGTGATATGATCATCGTCTCCACCGTCGACATCTCCGGTTCCCTCGTCTAGTTCAAATCGGATCTCATATGGATCAATTGTCATTTCCTGTCTTATATAATTATGAAGAAGACAACATGTCATTATGATCTTATTTTTTAGATCAATTGGATATTATGAGTTCTCCCTTAAAATTCCCCATATTGCCTTCAAAATACCAAAACATCTTCCTATAACATTTCTTGCAGATGAATGTCTCATGTTAAATAATTCTTTAGGTGTAGTTAGTTGGTGTCCAACATGCCAATTATTCAAATGATATCTTTAACCTCTATACCGGGCTAATAAACCTTCACCATTTGTATAACTAGCATCTACCAAATAATAACTTATATGTGACAACCCGAAAATTTTTATTCTTGTAAGGTCAAACACATCAACCGAAGTTCAAACTTATAGGTTTCTAGACCTAATATACGTCAGGGTTGTGTGTTAGGAAGTGAACCACATAAGAACCGAGAACCAAGAATTACATTCGAGCCATAAACCTCAACAAGTGAGGTTCACGGCCGCAAACTAGGTTCACGGCCGTGAACCCTCCCTTGGTCGTGAACTATACCTTATATATATGAGGTTGTTCGATTTTACCCTCATTTCTTCATCTCTTGGCCGAAAACCCTCCCTTTCTCTCTCAAGTATCATATACCAAGAACACCATTTTCACTCTTTTCATCCCTTTTCCTTTTGCATCTCCTTAGTATACCACTTAGGACCTTCAAACACTCGCCAATCATCAAGATCTTCAAGTGTTCTTCCCTGATTTTGGGTCGTGAACCCTTCTTAGGGTCGTGAACCATCCATGGGTTGTGAACCCTTCTTAGGGCCGTGAACCATCCATGGGCCGTGAAACCTTCTTAGGGTCGTGAACACTTCTTAGGGCCGTGAACCCTTCATGGGGCCGTGAACCCATCAAGCTAGCCGTGAACTCCTTTTCAGCCTTCCATTTTCGATCCTAACACTTCTTTGTAAGTGTTCCCTACTTCATAGGCTGTTTCCTTTGCACCTTAGATGTGAAATGCACTGATTGTATAAATATATATGTCTTAATATGCTAAATAGGACTCGTTTGTGCTTCGGGACTTCACTCGTGAAACTTATCATCCTATATCGAATCTTCAGTTGAATCACCCACATAAGGTGAGTTCATACCCCCTATAATCTACCTTTTTAATGGTTTTAAATGCTTTTAAGGGGGGGAATACAAGTTGAACACAATTAAATTGTGTTAATATTTACATGTGATAACAATCACACAAAAGGTTTTCTTATGCTTTTAATTATTATGTTTATAATAAAAGATTACCAAATGTTTCCAAAATGACTTAAAGTCATGTAAACTCTTTTAAATACTGTTAAACTACTTAAAAAACTGTTAAACTCTTCGAAAAACTGTTAAACTCTTTTAATTGTTTTATAAACTCTTTAAACTTATATTTGTCAAAAATCATGTTTGTATATGTATAGGTATATAAATAAGACTTAAAGGGCTTAGGACTAATGAATTGCCTTATTTCCTTTTCCTTGTTTGGATGTGGGCTTAAGGTGGAGTTATTTGTCCGAATGTCGTTTCCTTCTTAATTATGTATATTATATATATAGAAATATAAAAGGTTACTTCAGTCAATATCATTACCTTGTATCATGTTGAGCAAAGGGGTACATTCATGAGAGATCATGCTAATCAGATAGAACATATAAATTATAATAGGTATAATTTATGAAACAAACGAGAAATCTATCTTTACTAGATAAGTATATCAGGTTTAAACTACTTTGTTAAGAAAAGGATATATTTTGATCTTTACTTAAACCAGATAAACCATAAATGTGAGCCACTACTTCACGGCATAGCAATATACTTGTTATGTCGCGTTTTGTAACTAGAGTCTCCTGGAGGGAGAGCGGGCATTGTGTGTATAGATCTATACGGGACTGACAATCGCACACCTCGCTGCTAGCTACAGTGGGACCTACCGGTCTACGGGTGACAAATGTCACATTAGTTTTGACGCCAGCAGGTCGTCATGTTAAACACTAGTCAATCAGTATGGTTATAACCTCATCACATTTTAACCCTAATTAACTAGTTTAATTATAGGGTAGTTATTACATCAGTAGTTTATTTTTAAGAAATACGACTGTATTAATCATTTTCCACAAACAAAAAAGAACGGTTTTATGGGATTAAAACTACTTTACAGAACGGTTCTATGGGATTAAAACTACTTTTCACAAACAAAACGGAAAACATTCTTCTTATAATTTTATGGAGAGTTAAAATTATGTTAAGCTATACTATAAGTACAATAATACTTAAACATAACGGTTTTATGGGATTAAAACTACTTTTCAGTTGTAAAGCAGAAAATATAGGATTTTCTGTAACTTAATCAATCTCTTTCTTAAAACTAAAACAACCATAACTAATACTTATGAACTCACCAGCTTAAATGTTGATCCTCTCTTTCAAAATAACTTGTATTCTCAGGAATCCAGTAGATAGGTACACTCCCGGAGCTTTTGAGAAGACAGCCTAGTACCGTGCTGCATCTTTTGTCTTTTACTATATCTACTTTTGATGTTGAATATCTAATGTTTGAACACTCATGTAAAAACTTATACATTATTAATGCAATGGTTGTTTGTACTTTGATTACTATAATGCATGTGTTGTGATACTTGACATGACGTCCTCCGCCCCCGAACGTTTCCGCCGTTCCGGTTTGGGGGTGTGACAGATTGGTATCAGAGCCTTGTTTATAGTGAACTCGGTATATCAGTCATAAAAGATATACAACTATAAACACATTGGGATAAAAACACTCTGACCAAGAGTTATACTTTAAAATATAACAATATTTTATAAAAGTATAAGTACATGCAGAATATATATATATATATATATATATATATATATATATATATATATATATATACTAGAACGAGTATCACAAGAAGAACAAAACAAAAGTATTTGGAGGTTAGACATTACAGTCAAACATGGACAGTTATGTAGTCATATCTGGGATAAATATAACATGATCAACTATATTTATTTGAGATATGACCAACATGTGTTTGGGAGTGATAGTAGTGTTGCAACGAGTCTAAAACTTACCAACCATATACATAAAGGAATACTAGAACCAAACATAAAGTTTAAAATACTATAGGAGTATTTTATGATGCTATAGCAACAAAACTGAAAACTTATCAACTTCTTATATCAAGAAGTTCTAGAACCAAACATATAATTAAAATACTATAGGAGTATTTTAGGTACCATAAATAACTTATGTGAAAATTTAAAAGACTCTTTCTGTTTGGTCTATAATTACCAAGTGTATACGTTAAAGTTATATATAGTTGAGATTTTATAAACTTAGAATTGGTGATTTTCGCTCTATTTCCTTTTCCTTGTTTGGATGTGGTTTCAGAGTAGGATCACTTATTCAAAGGTCTATTTGATTTGGATTATATATAATCGTTACACACTATGTGATTATAGAAAGACCGGAATGGATCATCCTCGTAAAAATGTGCTTGTAACGAAAATGTTTTATTAATCCCATAGATTCTTTAGACATTCCCATTCTCGTATAAACCACTTAGATAGATGTAACCACCCCACCACAACAACCAACGGAGGAATCAACGAAGATCCATAAGGGATTCGTTAGGAGGATTCCGAGAAAGAAACTATAGAAACCACCAAGTGCCTTTACCTTATTAAGGGCACTGATGAGAAGTTCGCATGAACTTTCGGGATTCGAACTCTCCATTATGAAGTAATGGGGATCAGTGTCAGAATCGGAAGTAAGATGGCACAGGAATTCAATATACCTACGGAGGAGAAGGACACCATATAGATACCAGGAGAGAACAAATCATTACCGCCCAGAGTAGAATGGAGAACAGAGGAAAACCACGCGTGATTCATGTGAAGTGTTTGGGTGCCTTTTCGTCACATTAATAACTAATAAATTAATGCAACCTAGTGAGTTAGAGATTATACTACTCACGTTAGGTATTAAGTTTATCACATTTTCCCGTCACGACTAATAACAGTAAATCGGATCATGAAATCTCAATTGAGAGTGATTATTTCTAAAAATTCATAAGTTTATTTCATGTAGACACTGTTATGAATTGTTTTCAAATCTTTTCGAAAGTTGGAACATGATATACACCAACCAAAGATAACTTATTCGGACGACACTCAATTTATAACCTTTTCTAAAAACTTACTTCTGCCCTTTACCAGGACTGCATCATAGGGATGTAGGTCGAAACATTGAGAACCGGATAACAAAACGAAAAATTTATATGTATATGAATAATTAGAATACATCTAGAGACAACCATGGTTGCTCACGAGCTCGTTTTCTCATCATGTAATAGAATCATGCCTCCGAAGAAACGTAACCAACCCACCGACAAAACACCAATCCTTCAGATAGATTCGGCTACTTTTCTAGCTGCGGTCACAGCAGTCGTAGCAGTTGTCATGGCTCACCTAAATTCTAACAAGGCAAGTGTTAGTGGAAATGTTATCGGCAATCCCGATCGTGGTGATAACCAAGTTCAGCAACGAGTGCCTACTTGTAAAGACACTCTGGTCCTCCAACCTAATATCCTGAAATGAAAGTTCGAGAACGAGAAAGGGAGTTGTTCAACTCAAGGACCTACCGAAGGGCAACAATCTGGGGCAATCAATACCCTCATCAGCCCTGCTATCCCAACACCGACCACACCGTACCTAGGAAACCTCCCACACTGCAGTAAGTGCAACTACCATCATTATGGAGTCTGCCGAGTGCCGCATTGCAATAGATGCAACATGAAGGGCCACACCGCCCGTTCCTGTAGGACTCCAGTCGAGTTTATCACTTCAACCACCAATGTTGGAATCAGTTCAATATGCCACCTTTGTGGTGAAATAGGACATTTCAAGAGGGACTGTCCAACAGAGAAGAATAGCGGGGGAGCAGGAGGAGTTTGACCCCAGAGCATGGGGAGGCATCAAAGAACCCTGCTATATTTTTGGTACGCTTCCAAACCCCAATAATTAATCGTAATTATACTCATTCTCTCGTTCGAACCAAATCACAGCACTCATATAAAAATAGAAACCCTAACAGGTAAGATATGATGGCTTAGTGTATACATTAGGGTCATTTATAATTAAGATTTGTAGACTTAGAGTGAGTGATTTCGCCTCATTTCCTGTTCCTTGTTTGGTAGTTGATTTAGGGCAAGGTCACTCAGTCAACTGTCTTTCCAATCTTAATTATACATGACTTGTGTACACCAAGCGGTTATAGAGAGACCTAGTAGGGATCATTTCATGAAAATTCATTATTTCAAATTATCAGAACCCTCGTATTGTTAGTACTCATTAATTTCGGTGCAAAAGTTCGCGGTAATAATACCAAGGACAAAACCAAAAGCACTGAAAACCTATGTGCATAATTTAGCACATCGTCCTGATAATCTTTTCTTCCAAGTCGACTTAATATTTATTACGTCGAGAAGTTCCGACATCATCATCCGACATGGTTTGGCGTGGTCCTCACCATGCAAAATTCCTATGCTGTGTAAAAGAACTTTTCCCTTAATCAACCGTCAAATGAAATTCTTTCAATCTATAACGGAAAACCTAATACGAACCCTTATGTCGTGTCTTGCTTCAAAACTTCAGAAGTACCCATGCGAGGGGTACCACGCCCTTCTAGCCTACTCAGTAGATAGGAAACTTGAAAGCGAAAAACACCAAAGAAGTCTCAGAAGTCAGTAACCACCCGAAGTATCCCCAATATATCTCTTAGGAAGATCACTTGTGCCGCAAGTTAAGTTCGAGAATAGAGATTAAGAACTCATGAGGATAATCTATCGCTGCTAAGTGTATACGCGAGGGTGGTATATAATTTAGACTCAACAAGATTTATGATGTGTGATTCTGCCCTATCTCCTGTTCCTTGTCTGGTTGTGGACTTGGGGCAGAGCCACCCATCCGAACATTTTGTCAATCTTAATTATATACGACTTGTATACACGAGGTGATGATGGATGAGCCAAGTATGAGTCTTATCATGAACTTCAGAGCAAAAGCTCGCAGGCTTACTACAACAACCGGAGATACCTGAGTGGAAGTGGTAGCGGATTGCAATGGGCTTCATAATCAAGTTACCCAAGGCAACAGGTGGACTTGATACCATTTTGGGTGATCGTCGACGGATTCACCAAGTCTGCACACTTCCTGCAAATTGAAGGAAACAGGCAAAACAGAGAAGCTAACTATAACGTGTGTTCGAGAGATTAGTTAGACTGCACGGTGTTCCAATATATGTTATCTCTGTTCGAGATAGTAGAATCATCTCCCAGTTCAGTCAGTCACTTCAGAAATCTCTAGGAAATAGGCTAGTCATGAGCATAGCCTACCATCCTTAAACCGACAGACAGAATGAGAGAACGATTCAAGCATTAGAAGTCATGCTGAGAGCATTTGTGATCGACTTTGGTAAAGCATGGGATACCTATTCACCAACTAGTCGAGTCCTTTACCATAATAACATTTAAAGTTGCTCCATTCGAAACCTCCTATGGTCACAAGTGCAGATCCTCTCTGCACTGTACTAAAGTAGGTGACACGCAACTAACTAGAGGTCCAATTTCCAGACAGCACCTTCGCTGGTCCGGAAATCATCTGAGAAACTACCGAAAAGAGAGTATGAATCTGGGAGCGACGTAAAGCTTCCAGAGTCAGACAGAAAAAGCTACGACTTCAATAGGAGAAAACCCTTGGAATTCCAGGTTGGTGACCACGTCATGTGAAGGTCTCACCCTGGAAGGGCATGATACGCTTCGGAAAGCGTGGAATACTAAATCCAAGGTACATAAGACCATTCGAGATTCTTACTAGATTTGATACAGTAACTTATAGACCCCGACTACCTCGAGAATTCAATAAAATACACCCTACCTTCCACGTCTTTAACTTGAAAACTGTTTGTCCGACGAAACTCTTGTTGTCCCACTCGATTAGATCGAGGTAAACGAGAGTCTCAACCTTGTGGAAGAATCCGTAGAAATCCTAGACAATGAAGTCGATAGGACTAATCAAATCCCTATCCTGATAATGAGGGTCCACTTAAGTGCATAGCGAGGACCTGAATTCACTTGGGAGTGTGAGGATCATCAGAAACTCAAGTATCCACCTCTTTTCCTTTAGGCCATGTGTATACCTTAGACTTAATTTCGGGACGAAATTCCCTTTAACGGGGGGATGATGTGACAACCCGAAAATTTTTATTCTTGTAAGGTCAAACACATCAACCGAAGGTCAAACTTATAGGTTTCTAGACCTAGTATACGTAAGGGTTGTATGTTAGGAAGTGAACCACGTAAGAACCGAGAACCAAGAATTACATTCGAGCCATAAACCTCAACAAGTGAGGTTCACGGCCGCAAACTAGGTTCACGGCCGTGAACCCTCCCTTGGCTCTGAACTATACCTTATATATATGAGGTTGTTCGATTTTACCCTCATTTCTTCATCTCTTGGCCGAAAGCCCTCCCTTTCTCTCTCAAGTATCATATACCAAGAATACCATTTTCACTCTTTTCATCCCTTTTCCTTTTGCATCTCCTTAGTATACCACTTAGGACCTTCAAACACTCGCCAATCATCAAGATCTTCAAGTGTTCTTCCCTAATTTTGGGTCGTGAACCCTTCTAAGGGCCGTAAACCCTTCTTAGGGCCGTGAACCATCCAAGGGCCGTGAAACCTTCTTAGGGTCGTGAACCCTTCTCAGGGTCGTGAACCCTTCTCAGGGTCGTAAACCCTTCTTAGGGTCGTGAACCCTTCATGGGGTCGTGAACCCATCAAGCTAGCCGTGAACTCCTTTTCAGCCTTCCTTTTTCGATCCTAACACTTCTTTATAAGTGTTCCCTACTTCATAGGTTGTTTCCTTTGCACCTTAGATATGAAATGCACTAACTGTATATATATATATATATATATATATATATATATATATATATGTCTTAATATGCTAAATAGGACTCGTTTGTCCTTCGGGACTTCACTCGTGAAACTTATCATCCTATATCGAATATTCAGTTGAATCACTCACATAAGGTGAGTTCATACCCCCTATAATCTACCTTTTTAATGGTTTTAAATGCTTTTAAGGGAGGGAATACAAGTTGAACATAATTAAATTGTGTTAATATTTACCTGTGATAACAATCACACAAAAGGTTTTCTTATTCTTTTAATTATTATGTTTATAATAAAAGATTACCAAATGTTTCCAAAATGACTTAAAGTCATGTAAACTCTTTTAAATACTGTTAAACTCCTTGAAAAACTGTTAAACTCTTCGGAAAACTGTTAAACTCTTTTAATTGTTTTATAAACTCTTTAAACTTATATTTGTCAAAAATCATGTTTATATATGTATAGGTATAATGAATTGCTTTATTTCCTTTTCCTTGTTTGTATGTGGGCTTAAGGTGGAGTTATTTGTCAGAATGTCGTTTCCTTCTTAATTATGTATATTATATATATATATATATATATATATATATATATATATATATATATATATATATATATAAATATAAAAGCTTACTTCAATCAATATCATTACCTTGTATCACGTTAAGCAAAGGGGTAAATTCATGAGAGATCATGCTAATCAGATAGAACATATAAATTATAATAGGTATAATTTATGAAACAAACGAGAAATCTATCTTTACTAGATAAGTATATCAGGTTTAAACTACTTTGTTAAGAAAAGGATATATTTTGATCTTTACTTAAACCAGATAAACCATAAATGTGAGCCACTACTTCACGGCATAGCAATATACTTGTTATGTCGCGTTTTGTAACCAGAGTCTCCTGGAGGGAGAGCGGGCATTGTGTGTATAGATCTATATGGGACTGACAATCCCACACCTCGCTGCTAGCTACAGTGGGACCTACCGGTCTACGGGTGACAAATGTCACATTAGTTTCGACGCCAACAGGTCGTCGTGTTAAACACTAGTCAATCAGTATGGTTATAACCTCATCACATTTTAACCCTAATTAACTAGTTTAATTATAGGGTAATTATTACACCACTAGTTTATTTTTAAGAAATACTACTGTATTAATCATTTTCCACAAACAAAATAGAACGGTTTTATGGGATTAAAACTACTTTACAGAACGGTTTTATGGGATTAAAACTACTTTACAGAACGGTTTTATGGGATTAAAACTACTTTTCACAAACAAAGCGGAAAACATTCTTCTTATAATTTTATGGAGAGTTAAAATTATGTTAAGCTATACTATAAGTACAATAATACTTAAACATAACGGTTTTATGGGATTAAAACTATTTTTCAGTTGTAAAGCAGAAAATATAGGATTTTCTGGAACTTAATCAATCTCTTTCTTAAAACTAAAACAACCATAACTAATACTTATGAAGTCACCAGCTTAAATGTTGATCCTCTCTTTCAAAATAGCTTGTATTCTCAAGAATCCAGTAGACAGGTACACTCCCGAAGCTTTTGAGAAGACAGCCTAGTACCGTGCTGCATCTTTTGTCTTTTACTATATCTACTTTTGATGTTGAATATCTAATGTTTGAACACTCATGTAAAAACTTCTACATTATTAATGCAATGGTTGTTTGTACTTTGATTACTATAATGCATGTGTTGTGATACTTGACATGACGTCCTCCTCCCCCGAACGTTTCCGCCGTTCCGGTTTGGGGGTGCGACATTATATATGTAGTATAGTTAGTATAACTAATAATTAAAAACTAATACATATATACAATACCAATTATTATAGATACCCGATCTCGGGACCTTCAATCCATGTGGCCTAAGTATGGTATCTCGAAGCACTCTACCATCCATAGTTAAGCCCTTCCATCCCGCTAAAACATAGATAAATTGCATGTCTTGTGAACACACCCCTAAGACATTTGTGGCAATATCATTTTTTCTTGTCTTGTATTTAGGCTTGTCTTTAAGTGGCACTAAGCACTTTATGTGTGTTCCATCTAAAGCTCCCAGATAGTTCTACACGATATACAAAAAATGGTTATATTATATGTCATATCAAGCAATTCGTGTACTAATTGAAATTTCTATAAGTAGTACTTATACCTTGAACCACTTCCATCTTTGATCTGTAGAGTTTTCTGTAACAGGTTCGGGTTTCTTAAGTAAATGTGGATGCAACCTTATCACCACATTGCAAACTCGCATCAATTTTGCTATTTGTTTCTCCAGAACGCTGGAAACGACCTATCATGTCCCCATTCTTCACATTATGTGCAATAATGTGAAGAAATATGGCCACTTGTTCATCAATATCCATGTGTCTAGTTGTTCTTAACCCACCTAATGTGTGAAGCATGTCACACAACTTTGTGAAACATCTCCGGGTCATCCTAAGGTGTGATATGCATGTAGTGTCGCTTTTGTAAGCGTATTTATGCAATATTGCTTGTCGATCCACATTCGATGATATGTTTTTGATACGTGGTTTACCCCCCCCCCCCCCCTATATATTTGTAGTAACTTGCACACCGTGAAAAAAAAACCATGTGATATTTGTCATAAGTTCATTCCAAAATGTAATGACTATTTGACTTATATTTTTTCTATGTTTGCTTCTAGTTAGACTAAGACGTGCCATTTCTTGCTCATCTCCCACAAAAAGAAAATTATTCACTTCAAAGAAATAATATTATAACTTTAATCGTCAATTAATGGTCACGTTATACAAAACAGATGGTGTCCATTACTACAACACATATTTAACATAGAAGACTTCATGGGTAAACAAATTTCAAGGGTGTAGATTTGTATTGAACATATTTAGTAAGGCATATGATGCAATTTAGCATAGTTTTCTTTGTGGAGATCCAAATAAGTAAAAAAGACGAAGTTCAATCAAACAACCTGTAGCATTCTATGGTTTTGAATAATTCCGTACACCTTCTACTTCAAGAGATTTTAATGTACTTTATCATAGGTTATTCCTGGTTGTTTCAAAATGCAAGTTTATCCGATTAAAAAAAATACATGAAAGTAAAAAACTAACAAATTTGTCAACATCATTTTGTGAATTTACACTGGTTCTGAAGCTCATGTACCCTTAGACCCAGTATCATAATTGTTTCATCTTTTTTGGAATGTGAGATCCATTTGTCATATGGGGTAGCTAAAAAACTACGATTGGAAGAAACATGAACATCGTTTTGTTTTGGTGGGTTTGAAAGAGATAACTCAGTTTCAGATGTTGCTAACAATGTAGGAGGGTTTGTTGGGTGGCAACAAAACAAGTTAAGCACTTGATACAAATATCAAAACCAAACTTCGGTGAACTCACGAAAAATTATGAAAAACGTAAATCAAAAGAACAAAAGGTTTAACGTGGTTTGGTCAAGATGACCTATGTCCACGGGGAACGAGAGAGAGAGAGAGAGAGAGGATTTTATTAACGTTCTGGAACTATTAAAAGCACTTTAAATTGTATCTTACTTTGAGCTCTCACAGAATTCTAGCAATTTACAATAATGGGGGTATAAGTCTATTTGTACTTGAGGGATCAGACCTAAAACCCTAATAGGCCAAGCCCATTGGCCCATAGGACCATGAATGGTGACAACCAATCATATTCCGACATGCAACATCTTATAGAAAATTCTTCCATGTCATACAACTCATGAGCATCATCAACACACATGATGGACCACCTTGACCATAGTGGAGCAACATGATGCACAGGTAGAGAACCATGATCACTAATGGCCCAACATCCATCATGGTGGCACAACATGGTGTATTTCTTGAGCATGATCATCTTCTAAGCATACGTGGATCAATATGGCATAACAAAGGAATCAAGATGATGCATCATGTACCAAGATGGTCCATGATGGTGCAACATCTCCTCAAGATGGCATAACATCCTTCCCTTGGCGCAACTTCATACCCTCATGGTGCAACATCTCATGGATGTGGCGCAACATCTCCTTCTTGGCTTCCTTATGGCACAACATCTCCTATGTGTGGATCAACATCCGTTCCTTTGGCGCAATTCTTCTCCCTTTGGCCTAACATCTTCATGGATGGCGTAAGATGCCTCCATATGGCGCAACATCCCAAGGGATGGTGCAACATCAGTCATCATGGTGCAACATATTGCTCTAATTTGGTCCAAGTGCTCCAAGTTGCTCCAAGCCACCTTTTAGAAGATACGTTCCTTTGTCACATGCTCCATGAACCCCAAGTGCTCCAATGTGATCTAAGTGATCCATGTTGGACAAGAATTCATACCCCAAAAATCTCCCACTTGAAGGCTTGAACAAATTCATCTGCCATTCAAATTTCACCATTCCTCAAAGTAGTTCCTCTCTCTCTCTCTCTGCCAAGCCCTTCTCTTCAAACTTTTGAAAGGACAGTTGAAGCTATGCATAGCTTCAACTTCTCAGTGGTGACCACCTTGGTGAACATATCAGCTAGATTCTTTGTTTCGAGGATTTTCTTTAAGTTTAAAGTTCTTTCACTGATTACCTCGCGAATGAAATGGTACCTCATATTAATGTGTTTCGTTCTGCTATGAAACACTGGATTCTTTGCTAAGTGAACTGCACTTTGTTTTTCACAATGCAATACACAATCCTCCTGATGCATTCCAATTTCAGACAAGAAACTCTTCAACCATATGAGCTCTTTGTCAAATTCTGCAAGTTCCATGTATTCTGCTTTTGTGGTTGAAAGAGCAACACTCTTTTGTAACCTTGACATCTAGCTGGTTGTTGTGCTTCCGATTGTGAACACATAACTCATTGTGCTCTTACCTGCATGTGCACATCCACCTAAGTCTGCATCAGCGAACCCTTATAAAACTACTCCTTTTCTTCTGAAACATAAGGAACACTCAGTTGTTCCTTTTAAGTAGCGTAACAACCATTTCACTCCTTCCCAATATTGTCTTCCTGGATTTGACATGAATCTGCTAACAACTCCTACTGCATAAGCAATATCTGGTCTGGTGTATACCATTGCATACATTAAACTACTAACTGCAGATGCGTAGGGAACTTTAGCCATGTATTCCCTGTCTTCTTCCGTTTTGGGGGATTGTTTCTTGGTAAGTCTCAACTGACTCCCCATCGGTGTACTTCTGGCTTTCGCATCTGCCATGTTGAACTTTTTTAAAATTTTATTGATGTACCTGGCTTGTGAAAGTTTTAGTGTACCTATAACTTTGTCCCCGACTATGCTCATGCCCAATATTTCTTTAGCAGCTCCTAAGTCCTTCATCTCGAACTCACTAGCCAGATGCTTCTTTAGCTTGTTGATCTCCTTCATGTCGGATCCAATAATCAACATGTCATCAACATATAACAATAGGATGATACAAGAGGATTTGAATATTTTCAAATAATAGTAATGATCCATCCCACATCTGCTGTACCCACTCCTCTACATGAAGCTATCAAACTTAAAGTACCACTGTTCGAGGTAGCGATTATAAATTTATAAAAATGAATTTGAATTGCAACAAAATTATTTAATCAAAATACTTCAAACTGTTTGAGATAACGAGTATTATGATCCTAGATATGTTGGAATTATACATGAAATAACTTCTCCATATACTCCTCAACAAAATGGGATTTGTGAACGGAAAAATAAAGTTCTAAAGGAAATGGTAAACCCTATGTTGTCTTACTCAAGTTTGAGTAATGGATTCTGGGGAGAAGCTATGCTAACGGCATGTTATCTTCTAAATAGAATTCCAAAAAAAAGGAACAAGGTAACTCCTTATGAATTTTGGTACAAAAAGAAACCAAACTTAGGATATCTTAAAGTTTGGGGTTATCAGGCTGTTGTGAGGCTGACTGAACCAAAAATGAATACTTTGGGTGAAAGAGGTATTGATTGTATATTTATTAGATATGTGGAGCATTCCAAGGCTTATATATTTTATGTTATAGAACCTAATGCTTCTGTTTCAGTTAACATTGTTATAGAATCTAGAGATGCAATATTTGATGAAAATCGATTTTCATCCATACCTAGACTAAAGGACTTGGTTTCTAGTTCCAGTGGAACTACTAAGGAAGTTGTACCTGATCAAATGAATCACCCGAGCTAAGAAGCAAAAGATAAAGAAAGGGAAAACTGCAATAAAGTCTCTACATATTGGTCTCATAATCGATTTAGTCCCTATATATATTTTTTATTCAATTAAGTCCCAAATACCGGTAATCGTATTCAATTTAACCCTCTGACCCGGTCAACAGGTCATCCAACTTTCAAAAATTACATTTTTGGCCCAGATTTTAAAATTTATTACAAATTTGGTCCAAATTTTACACTTTTGGCCCAGATTTTAAATTTTGTTACAAATTTGGTCCAAACTTTACCATTTTTGCCCAAATTTTAGAATTTTATTATGAATTCATCCTAACTTTAGTTTTTTTACAACTTTTTTTTCTCAAAAAATTGTTTGTAATATGTTTTTTCTTTAAAAAATCAAGTTTATACAAAAAAACGTATTTTCACATAAAAATCTTATATTTTCTATATAAAACTTTTTAATTTTTTTTTGTATATGAAATATCTAGTTATAAAAATATGTATTTATTAAGTATATAAATATATACAAATCCGTTTTTATAAAAAATGTATACAAAAACGTATTTTACAAAAAAAATGTATACAAACACCTATCACCTTTTTATATATATATATATATATATATATATATATATATATATATATATATATATATATATATATATATATATATATGCACACAAATAGGTGTGTAGCTATATTTTTTTTTTATAAAATCGTGTTTGTTTATATTTTTTCATATAATAGGTGTTTGTATACATTTTATAAAAACGTGTTTAAATAATTTTTTATATAATACGTGTTTGTATATATTTTATAAAATCGTGTTTGTATACATTTTATAAAATGTATACAAACACGTATTATATAAAAAATTATTCAAACACGTTTTTATAAAAAAATTGTAAACAAACATGATTTTATAAAAAAAATATAGATAAAATAGGTGTTTGTGTACATTTTTTTTGTAAAATACGTTTTTGTATACATTTTTTTTATAAAAACGGATTTGTACATATTTATATACTTAATAAATATCTATTCTTATAACTAGATATTTCATATACAAAAAGTTTTTTAAAAAAAGTTTTTATATAGAAAATATAAGATTTTAATGTGAAAATACGTTTTTTTTTGTATAAATATGATTTTATAAAGAAAAAACATATTAGAAACAATTCTTTGAGAAAAAAAGTTGTAAAAAAAACTAAAGTTAGGATGAATTCATAATAAAATTATAAAATTTGGGCAAAAAGGGTAAAGTTTGGACCAAATTTGTAACAAAATTTAAAATCTGGGCCAAAAGTGTAAATTTTGGTCCAAATTTGTAATAAATTTTGAAATCTGGGCCAAAAATGTAACTTTTGAAAGTTAGGTGACCTTTTGACCAGGTCAAAGGGTTAAATTGAATACGATTACCGGTATTTGGGACTTAATTGAATAAAAAAAATATAGGGACTAAATCGATTCTGAGGCAAATATGTAGGGACTTTATTGCAGTTTTCCCATAAAGAAAAGTTAAATCGGTTGGTAATGATTTTCAGCTTTACCTAGTTGAGGGTTCTAGAGATGAAATTGCAAATCAATATCCATACGGTTTTAGTGTTAAAGAAGATCCTAAAACATTTGATGAAGTAATGAAATCTCAAGATGTTGCTTTCTGAAAAAAAAGCAATAAATGATGAGATGGATTCTATCATGGGGAATAATACTTGGGTGTTGTCTAAACTTCCTCCTAGATGCAAACCTTTGGGTTGCAAGTGGATATTCATAAGGAAGATGAAATTTGATGGATCAATTAACAAGTTTAAGGCTCGATTGGTTATTCAAGGTTTTAGACAAAAAACTGGCATTGACTATTTTGACACTTATGCTCCAGTTGCTCATATATCTACCATTAGACTATTGATTGCCTTAACAACAATTCATAATTTAGTAATTCACCAAATGGATGTTAAAACAACATTATTAAATGTTGATTTAGAGGAGAGGTATTTATGAAACAACCTGAGGGTTTTATTATGCCTGAAAATGAGCATAAGGTGTGGAAGTTAGTTAAATAATTGTATAGGCTTAATCAAACACCAAAACAGTGGCATCAAAAGTTTGATGATGTTGTCTTGTCACATGGTTTCAAGTTGAATCAATCATACAAATGTATGTATAGCAAATTTGATGAGTCTGGTAAAGGAGTGATCATATGCTTGTATGTAGATGATATGTTAATCTTTGGTACTGATCAAAGGCAAGTTGACATGACCAAAGAGTTTTTATCATCCTAGTTCTCCATGAAGGATATGGGGGATACATAAGTGATTCTTGGAATAAGAATCAAGCATGAACATCAAGGAATCTCAATTTCACAGTCTCATTACTTTGAGAAAGTGCTTAAGAAGTTCAATTGCTTAGATTGTTCTCCTGTGAGTACTCCTTTTGATCCAAGTATGAAACTTATGCCAAACAGTGGTGAAGCAGTTTCACAACTTGAGTATTCAAAGGTTATTGTGTGTTTGATGTATGATATGACTAGCACAAGACCTGATATTGCGTTTGTTGTAGGAACGCAAAGTAGGTTTACTAGAAATCCTAGTACTCATCATTGGCAAGCAGTAAGGAGAGTGCTTAAGTATCTTAAGAAAATCATGGACTTTGGTTTGACTTATGTAGGATTTCCTTGGGTTATTAAAGGATATTCAGATGCTATTTGGATCACTAATGTTGAGGACCACTCTTCTACAAATGGTTGGGTGTTTCTTCTTGGTGGAGATGCCATTTCATGGTCTTCTAAGAAAAAAACATGTATCACAAATTCAACTATGGAATCTAAATTTATAGCCCTTGCAACTGCTGGAAAAGAAGCAGAATGGTTGAGAAATTTGATCTATGAAATTCCTTTATGGCCAAATCCTATATCACCTATTTCTATACACTGTGATAGTGTTTCCACCTTGGCAAAAGCATATAGTCAAGTATATAATGGAAAGTTGTGACATTTTGGTGTTAGGCACAACATGGAAAGTGAGGTCATTACTCATGGTATTATTTCTGTTGGGTTTGTTCGATCTCAACAAAACTTAGTTGATCACTTGAAGAAGGGGTTAGCTAGAGACTAGGTAAAAAAGTTTGTTGTAGGGATGGGTTTAAGGCCCACTTGATATCTCTATGGGTAAGATGCCCAATTCCCTTCTAATACAAGGTTAGAAGTTGAATTCAATATGGAAAGCTTACTTATGAAGATTGAAGCTCAATGCAACATCCCAAGGTATGTGCTTATAACATTTAGAGTTAAAGTAGGTTGATTAAGTTCTTAATAGTTCTTTGAAAAAGTGCATTAAAAGGTGCATGGTATAGAAGGGCTATATATGTGAGTGTGAAGTGTTGCCGCTTCAGGAAGCTTGGGCTAAGCTTTTATGCACTCATGAATGGATTGGACACATGGATAAAATAATGTCAAGTATGAAACATTAGATATTGTGTTTAACTTATGTGTACAATATCTTAAGTTACTCAAATGAGTTGAAGGGTTTAATCCTTAGGACACCCAGATTCTTGAATACTTGTAATGTGTATTATACTAATGTGAAAATTCAATCTTCAATATATTTTGTAACGCCCGGGTTTCGGGGCTAAACATTTTTGAGACGATGTAATAGTCTAGGTCAACTATTGTAACTCTTTTTGAAGTAATAAAGATGAAATATTTGAGTATTATGTGAATTATGTAAATTTATATGCTTGTTGTTTATTTATAAATGTATAATAAATAAAGGATAAAAATAAGCGTCAAAAATTAAAATGTGAGATAAATCCGATATCTGTACATAAAGCTGTAGTGGTCAATACAAGGGTTTCGGGGATATAAAGAATGCCAAAATCCGAGTTATAACGAAGAAGTTATGACCCGTCGAAGTTTCGCGACGGAACCGGCACGACACCGGGAAGCGTTAATAGTAGCGTAACGATAAAAAGACAGACGAAAACGGACGTCGGATGAAGAAGTTATGAGTTTTTAACGGACCAATCATGTCCCTGCCTGTTAATAATATAACTTTTAAAATAAAGTCAAAATTAGCCGACGGAGTCTAAACGAAAGTTGTAGAGTAAGTTCCCACCTACGCGTGGATATAAAGAACGTCAAAACGGAGCTCGTACGCAAAAGTTACGAATTTTTAAAGTTTGTACTTGAATTTGCGAAGCCTATAGCGAAACCGATGACGTGGCTCGATCTGGGCCATCCATCGCTGATCACGGAACACGGTTCGGATTGCGACACGCCACCCTCGCATTACGCCCCGCGTCCGAAATGAAGTACGCCCAGCGTACTTCGGCCTTGTGTGGTCCGAGGAGTGAACGCGTAGCACCACCGAAACTGCAACACATGGAGACCTTATCCGAACTTACGCCCATTGTAAGGCTTCGGTACGCCCAATGTAATTCCGAAGTCTGGGATATAAATAGAGGGTCGAGGCTGCCCAATTTCTCACACCAAAAATCTTTTCTCTCTCTAACTTCTTTCTCTCTCTAAGGGTCCTAACCCCCTCCTAAGCCTAGGTAAAACCCCCTAGCACCCGAAGGAAGCCCCGAGGCTCCCGGAGTCCCGAGAAAAAGGTTCTTTCGGTTCGGAAACGCTGCTCCAAGCGAAGCCCGGTTTTCTTTAAAATCCGCTGTAAGTGAGCTACGCCTATGAAATTTTTAATATAGATTTTAAATAGTTATAGTAATGTTATTAGGTCCTTAAAATAATTATTTGGGCTATTATTATGAGTTATATAGAGTGTTGTTTAACGCTTATATAATAATAATAATAGCTAGACTATTAATTAGTCGCGGTTAACGTTAGACTAAACCCTAGTGGTATTGATGTTTGGTTTTGTCAAGGGAAAATTGTTTTGAGATAACGAAGCGTTGTCCGAGTTCCGAGTCACCACCTTAACAAGTGAGTGCATAGTCACTTTCATCTTACACATAGATATGAAGTATTTAATATAAATTACGTGCTATGTGTGCATATTGTCTGAATACTTGCTGTCTATGCTGATGAAAGATTTTTATACATGTTTTAAATGATTTAAACTGTATATGTACTTTATATCTACAAAACGTTGGGGTAAAACATGGGTAGATGTAATGGACGATGTGTGATAAAATGATGAGAGGCCTCGATGTTGTTGTTGTTGATTCTATCATCTAGCGGAGTATGGATGACAACCACGGACTCTTCTAGACAGTCCAGTGGAACGCTAGCATGCTCGCAACCTGTAGGTGTTTGTGAACGATGTGTTCACCGGTGTAGTCCATCCCCCTCATGGTTGCCTTAAGGACATTTATTGCTAAGGAATCCCCTTAGCAGTAGTGTCCATCCCGATGATGATCCTTAGGCTAGGTCCCTTATGATAGGTGTTTAGGGACGTAAAGTGAGGATAACGGGAACGGGTAATCGGGTTATTGTTTGGTTTGATAAAGTTAATAAACTTATTTATTGTGGGTTGAAAACCCTATGTGCTCACCAGGCCCCCAAGCCTGACCCACTCAGTTTCTTGTATTACAGGTAGTGGTGCATGAGCATAGATGTTTGGATGAGAGATAAGGGATTGTAGGCCTGTAAATACGAAACAATGTAGTAAGGCTTATGTTGTACTGTTTATGCTTTTGATCTGTATCGAACATGACATCCCGAGTCTTTTAATGAAATACATTTCTTTGGAAATGCTTTTGATAAATCTTTATCATATTTTGTTTTGGGACAAATTCCGCAACACTTTTATTTAAAATGTTACTCTGATTTTCAAACAAGCATAAACAAAATCGGTCTTTTGTGGCCGTGAAAATGGTGAGGTCACAGTTGGTATCAGAGCATTACTTTAAGCGAACTAGGAATTTGTAGGATTTCTAGACTTAAACTTAGAATGCTAAGAGATTATTGTGAGGTGTGAGCACTAGCTTATTTTAGGAATTTTGCCTAAATACTTTTATGTGCTAAATGCTTTATGCCTGACATGCTGTTATTTGTTCGGATCTATGGTCTGTTGCCGATCGGATCTGGAAACCTTATGTGTTTAGGATTCTAAACGTACGACTACGATATTAGAACTAGCATCTAAACGTTTCGGAGAGATAAGGATGATTTAAACGTCTATCCTGAATAAAGATCTAAATTCACCTTATTCGGTGTATAGATCAAGATGGCAAGAACCCGCAGTGGAGCTGGGAATGCGAATGGGAATAGGAATCGACCCCCAATGATTCAGCAAATACCCGTTGAGCAACCCGAGTTGAGTCCCGATCAATCAGAGGAAGGGAACTATAGCCACCATGTGAGTCAAGTTGGGACTCAAGGAGAACGAAGGAATGACCCGAAGAGGGGAAACGACAAGGATGGGAGAATGTATAAGAATTTCTTGGGTGCCAAGCCACCAAGTCTCTCAGGAAGCCCAAAGCCTGTTGAGATTATGGATTGGATCTCCGAAATGGAGATGGTGTTTGAGAGCTACAGCTGTAGCGAGAAACAGAAGACCGTCTTCACAGTAAGACAACTGAAACTGGAATCTTGAGCTGGTGGAAGTTACTGGCAGATACAATGCCGCGAGGAGAAGCCTTAAAGATGTCATGGGATGAGTTCTTGGAACAACCGAAGGCGCAGTACTGTTCAGAAATAGATCTGATTGATCTGAACAATGAGTTCCAAAACCTGAAGAAGGGGAGAATGAGTGTTGACGACTACACTACTGCATTCACGGAGAAGATGAAATTGTTTCCATACCTAGTGCCAACCGAACTCTCCAAAATTGAGAAGTTCGCAAATGGACTGCCAGCCGATTTTGGCCTGACAGTCAAGATGGAAACCAATCTGAAATCAGCTGTTCGAGCAGCTAAGAATGTGGAGACCCAACAAAAGGAAAGGGGTCTGGAGAGGGTCGAGGTTGGTGAGAAAAGGAAATTCGATGGATCTTCAAGGTCCAACAAGAAAAGTAAATTCTTAAAGTCCGGTTCGAAGGGAGGAGGATTCGAAGCAAAGTGGTATGACAAGTGCAAGAAGAAGCACTCCGGAAAATGCGACGGAGAAGTCACCTGCTTTAAGTGTGGAAAGACCGGGCACTATGCCAATGAATGCACCCTCACCAAGAAAGTCTATTATGGGTGTCGCGAGGAATGGCACATTTCGAGGGACTGCCCGAAGAAGAAGGAGGCGGGAAGACCCAACATTCCACCGAAGCCGAAGGCAAGAGCCTTCCAGATGACGCTCGAGGCTGCAAAGGAGGCAGCATCGTCGCTTCAGGTACCTTTCTTGTAAATGGATTGCCTGTCAATATACTATTTGATTCCGGAGCCAACTACTTCTTTATGTCGCATAAATTTGGTGGGAAATTAGCATTGCCTGTAGAAAAACTTGATAATGCCCTAATTGTGGAAGTTGCCAGTGGCAAGTTCGTACCTGTTAGTAACCGTATTAGGAACATCGTCATCGACCTAAACGAAAACGAATTCCACGAAGAACTATTACCCATAGAGTTGAACGGTTTCGATATCGTTTTGGGTATGGATTGGCTTAGCGCCAACGATGCTGAGATTCAATGCCGAAAGAAGATAGTAAGGGTAAACCCACCCGGAAAAGAGTCATTTATGGTGTACGGGGACAAACGCCGAGTAAATTCTGGAATCATCTCCCTGATGAAAGCCAGAAAATGTTTGTCCAAGGGATGTGCATCATACTTGGCATTCCTAATCGATGCTAAGAAGGAAAAGAAAGAGGTGCAAAATATACCGGTTGTGTATGATTATCCGGAAGTCTTTCCCGAAGATCTTCTCGGATTACCACCTGATAGACAAGTGGAGTTTCGGATAGACTTGTTATCAGGTACAACACCGATAGCAAAGGCACCTTACCGATTAGCACCGACGGAGATGAAGGAGCTCATGACGCAACTTCAGGAGCTGTTGGACAATGGTTTCATTCGACCTAGTTCATCACCCTGGGGAGCTCCGGTGCTATTCGTAAAGAAGAAAGACGGAAGCATGCGAATTTGCATAGACTACAGAGAGCTGAACAAGGCAACGGTAAAGAATAAGTACCCTTTGCCAAGGATTGATGACCTATTCGATCAGCTACAAGGTTCGAGCTATTTCTCAAAGATCGATCTTAGGTCAGGGTATCATCAGCTGAAAGTGAGAGATCAGGATATTGAGAAGACTGCATTCAGAACGAGATATGGACACTACAAGTTCTTGGTTATGTCGTTTGGACTAACCAATGCTCCAGCAGCATTCATGGATTTGATGAACAGGGTTTGTAAACCATTCCTCGGTAAATCCGTGATAGGGTTCATCGACGACATTCTGATCTACTCGAAAAGCCAGGAGGAGCATGGCAAGCATCTACGAGAGGTGTTGGAGGTATTGAAGAAGGAGAAGTTGTATGCAAAGTTCTCCAAGTGTGATTTTTAGATCCGAGAAGTCCAATTCTTGGGTCATGTGGTTAACCAGGAGGGAATAATGGTTGACCCAGCAAAAATCGAAGCTGTAATGAAGTGGGAACGTCCAAAAAGTCCCACAGAGATTCGAAGCTTTCTAGGATTAGCCAGATATTACCGAAGATTTATCCAAGGCTTTTCTTCGATAGCTGCTCCATTGACAGCTTTGACCCATAAAGGAGCTACATACACATGGAGCGAGAAGCACGAAGAAGCGTTCGAGAAGCTAAAGAAGAAATTATGTGAAGCACCGATTCTTTCTCTACCCGATGGAGTTGAAGATTTCGCCGTGTATAGCGATGCGTCGGGATTCGGGTTAGGGTGTGTCCTAACTCAAAGAGAAAAGGTGATAGCATACGCGTCTCGACAATTGAAGGAGCATGAGAAGAACTACCCCACTCATGATTTGGAGTTGGCAGCGGTAGTTTTTGCCTTGAAGATATGGAGGCATTACCTCTATGGCACAAATGTTGGATAAGGTGTCTAAGTCCATAACTTATTTGGTATATACTTGACCCGACCCGGCATGGTCCATTTGGGTTGCACTTCACCCAAACTAGTTATGGATAATTTTATGAGAGTTGTATACTTACGATTTATTAATATATTATAAGTTATAATATATTAATATAAAGTCATGTTACTTAATTAGTTTTAATCTTGAATTAATTATGAATTAATTTAGTGATTAAAAGGAAGACTAATTAAATCATGGGCTATTATATTTATATGGTGTGGGCTAACACTCATTTGGGAATGGGCTAAGCTTATATGGAAGTCCATGGATGATCCATGGAGCTTTTACCCATGGATCCTTGGAAGAGGAAAAGACATGGGTTATTAGGGTTTCACCCTAACCATGAACACTATATAAACAAGCTTATGTTGCATGAAAAAGACACTAAGGTGTGTGTAAGTGTGGTGGCCAAAATCAAGAGTTAGTATACTCTCTCATACATTTTCCAAGTTTGTGGTGATTTGTGATTTCCATTTGAGGCATTCACATTATTGGTGCTTGGCTCTCAAACTCCAAGGAATCAACAATCAACAAAAGGTATGTAATTCATCTAGTTCTTTTATGGATAAAAGTACCCCATGCCATGCTAGATAGGTTATAAACCTTGGAAAATAATATTTTGCATGTATCTTAGACAAACATAGATCCAAGGTTTAATAGGGTTGCATGTACACTTAGGAAGTGTTAGAATGCTCAAAACCCAACAGTGGTATCAGAGCCTAGGCTTGTTTGTTTGATACTTGATGCAAAATAGTGATAAAAAGTCAATTTTTTGCTGTCTGACTGATGAACTCGCCGAGTCCATGGGGGGACTCGCCGAGTTCATGTGTAAACTCATCCTACTCGCCGAGTAGGTTCGTGCACTCGGCGAGTAGGAGCCTCAGAATGCAGATTTTCGACTTTTGCTGCTGGAAATGGACTAGAAACATTACCCTAAACTGTTTTGGTGTTTTAAGACTTGTTTTAGTTGGTGTAATGGTTGTTCTAATCCATTTACAATAGCTTATATCAAAATTTCATGCTTTGTATGTGTTCATATAATTCTTGAAACTTTGATGATCATGTTCATGTTCTTATGAATTTAGAAGATGATAGGAATTATTTGCTGAATTGTTTAGGATTAATTCTTGATCATTTATGTGTTTTAATGGAGTCCATAATTTGTCCTCAAGTTATGGATATCCAAAGGTCACTTCTTTTAAACACACACTTAAAACACATAAGTTACATGGAAATGAAGAGTCTTCATTTTATGAACCTTTAATTCATAAGTTATGAAATGAAAAGTTTTGAATAGTTTCAAAACTTGTCCTCAAGCTTTGGAATTTGTAAAGTTACACACACTTTAATATACTTTAATTCCAAACCCTTAGAGTTTTAAAAGTTAAAATTCAACCCTTATACTATTTATAACATTAATGGTTAATTATTATATATATGTATAAGATCAAAGTCGTCTTACCGCTAGTACGCCTCATTCACGAAGCCAGTCTATAAGGTGGGTATAAGGTTGTTGCCTATAAAATGGCAACTTAATGGGTGTCCACTCTCACCCACCGCTTGCTTGACTGGTGGAGGGTCGTTAGCCGAACGGGTAGGACAAGGACTTATAATTCTCATTAAAAGTATGATGAATATTATAAAGTAACTAAACCTTATATAAATTCCCAATCTTAGTTACTTTAGGAAAATGTGAATATGGTGCTAACCCATGAAATTCACACTTTGTACCTTACCAAGTCGTTGGTGGAGCGTGTGTGGTTAACCGGCACACTAACTTGGACTAGTAAGGATCACGAAGGGTGACTTAATGTTTATCATAGATCGGTGGAGCGTGTGTGGTTAACCGGCACATTGATTAGGTGATAATATTAAGGGTACCAAGTGAATTTGCATGGTTATTCACACCTTGTTTTGTGATCCTCGGCATCCCAGTCACAAAACTTGAAGGGCACAATCGAGATTGAAACATGCCATTGAAAAGTTCAATGAATCTCAAAAGAATCTAGGAATTTCAAAAAACCAATTAAACCTAATAATTCATTTCGTTTTCATGGTGGAAATTGGTGAATCGTCATTCACCTACCTTCAAATATATTATAGCTTAGATTACGTCATCCCTCTTCTAAGTTATAATATATTGTGTTGGATCCTAGCCTTAATATTACATTTGGGTGTATTATTAAGGATTCGATATATCTAATCTAAACTTGTTTTCTTCTTTTCAGATGTCTTCCAACAACAAAGCTTCTGGCTCTAACCCTACTGGCTCCTTTTCCCTCATGAACCTTTGTGGGAGGGTCATCTTTGATGGTTCCAACTTCATGGATTGGATCCGGAACATCAGGATGGTTACTCGTTACGAGGACAAGGAATATGTCCTCGATAAGGAGCTAAAGGAGCTTGATGAGTCCACTGCTACTCCTGAGGAGGTCGCTGAGTATCAGGCACATGAAAGAGATGCCACCAAGGTGGCATGCATCATGATGGCCACCATGACAGCTGAACTCCAAAAGTCCTATGAGGACTATTACCCTTTTGAGATGCATCAGGATCTGATGGAAAGTTACCATCAGAGTGCTCGTCAAGAGCGGTATGAAATAATCTCCTCCATGATCACTACCCGTATGAAGGATAGCGAACCAATCACGAGCCACATGTAGAAAATGCAAAGGTATGTGGACCGTCTAATGAAACTGAATGTGAACTTCCCTGAGGAGTTGGCAATTGATATCATTTTGCACTCCTTGACATCGTGTTATGATCAATTTCGTATGACATACCACATGAACAAGGAGGAAGTCACACTCAGTAAGCTTCAAGGACTTCTGAAGACTGCCGAAAGTGGTCTTAAGAGTAAGTCGGTTGCTACTCCTACTCCTACCCCTGTTTTGGCTATCGGGCAAGGCAAAGGGAAGAAGAGGAAGCACCCTTCGAAGGGTACCAAGGGAAAGTCCCTTGAAGGCTCCTCATCTGGAACCAAAGGTGGTTCTATCACTCCTTTTGCCATCCCTAAGGATGCTGAATGCTTCTACTGTCAAAATAAGGGGCACTGGAAGCGAAACTGCCCAAAGTACTTGCAGGATGTCAAGGATGGGAAAGTGAAACCATCCCATGCAGGTATTTACACTATATTGTCTAATAACTCACCATATTCTAATTCTTGGGTTCTTGATACAAGCTGTGGTATTCACATCTGTTGTGACTTGCAGGGCCTAAGAAGAAGTGAGGATGTGGAGCACGGAAAGATAAACTTAATCATGGGGAACAAGAAGGTTGCACCTGTTACCAAGATTGGAGTTTATACTTTGTTGCTAGATAGTGGGTTAAAGTTAGATTTGAATAAATGTGTGTACTCGTCTGAAATGGCGAGGAATATTATTTCCTTTCATGCTTTGTATAAACAAGGTTTTACCTTTTCTTTTGATAATGAAGTTGGTAGTATTAATGCTTTCTTTAATAATGTTCTTTATTTTAAAGCATTACCTTGTGATGGTGTGTATGAAGCTGTATCGGTTGTAGATAATTTAGGAAATAATGTATTATATATTGATTCTTCTACTAGCTTGGATAAAGAATCTTTGTGGCATTGTTGTCTTGGACATGTAAGCAAGAAACGCATAGGCCAGCTCCAAAAGGATGGAGTCTTGGAGTCGTTCGACCTCAAGTCGGATGATAGTTGTGAGTCTTGTCTACTTGGAAAAATGACAAAATCACCCTTCACTGGTACTTGTGCAAGGGGTGAGGGTTTGTTGGACCTTATACATACTGATGTATGTGGACCATTCAAAACCGCCACAAGGGATGCTAATCACTATTATGTGACTTTTATTGATGATTTTAGTAGATATGGTTATGTCTACTTAATCAAACATAAGTCAGAAACTTTTGAAAGGTTTAAAGAGTTTAAACAGGAAGTAGAAAATCAATTGGGCAGGAACATTAAGATGCTTCGATCCGATCGAGGTGGTGAGTATCTTAGTACTAAGTTCCTCGACTATCTTAAGGAGTGTGGGATTGTCTCACAATTGACACCTCCCAGGACACCACAGCTAAATGGTGTAGCTGAGAGGCGCAATCGAACTTTGTTGGACATGGTTCGCTCTATGATGAGTCGAGCTTCGCTACCAATCTCTTTTTGGGGGTATGCCTTAGAGACTGCCGCCCACATCCTTAATCTAGTCCCTACAAAGAAGGTTGCCAAAACACCTCATGAAATGTGGACTGGGAAAGTTCCCAATTTGGACCATATCAAGATTTGGGGTTGCGAGGCTTTCGTGAGGCGCGAAACTCATGACAAGCTCGAACCTCGAAGTGAAAGGTGTATTTTCATCGGCTACCCACAAAAATCCTTTGGTTACCTCTTCTACAGACCCAGTGAGAATGTGGTCTTTGCGGCTAGGAGAGGGGTCTTTCGAGAGAGAGAATTTATAAACCAAGGAGACAGTGGGAGGCAAATTGACCTTGAAGAAATTTAAGACTCAATTGGTGAAGGAACCTCAGACACTAGCAATCAACTTGAGGAGGAAATTCCTGTTGATCCAGCTGACGAGTCTATACTTCCGAGGCGTTCCACAAGGGTTAGTAACACACCTGAGTTTTATTATGGATTTCATATTACTACGGAAGGTGATACATTTATCAGTGACAGTACACTGGTAAATCTGGATGAACCTAACAGTGTTAAGGAAGCCATGGCAGGCCCAGAGTCTGCTAAATGGAAGGAGGCTATGGACAGCGAGATACAGTCCATGTATGACAATCAAGTTTGGAACTTGGTTGATAATGTACCAGGCCGTAAGACAGTCGGGTGCAAATGGATCTTCAAGAAGAAGACCGACATGGATGGGAAGGTGCACACTTATAAGGCTCGACTGGTTGCGAAGGGGTTTACTTAGACTCAAGGTATTGATTATGATGAAACCTTTTCACCGGTAGCAAAGATTAAGTCTATTAGGGTTATGCTGGCCATTGCTGCATTTCATGATTATGAAATATGGCAAATGGATGTCAAAACCGCTTTCCTTAACGGAAAGTTGGCTGAGGATGTTTACATGAATCAGCCAGAAGGTTTTGTCAGTGCAGAGTACCCCAATAGAGTGTGCAAGCTTGAGAAATCCATTTATGGATTGAAACAAGCATCTCGAAGTTGGAATCTTTGTTTCGATGAGAAGGTCAAAGAGTTTGGTTTCTCAAGAAGTGAAGATGAGTCCTGCGTGTATGTCAGAGCTAGTGGGAGTATAGTTAGCTTTTTGGTACTGTATGTGGATGACATACTACTCATAGGAAATGACATCCCAACCTTGCAGGAGGTTAAGTCCTGGCTTGGGAAGTGCTTTGCTATGAAGGACCTTGGAGAAGCTACCTATATCCTAGGGATAAGGATATTAAGAGAAAGGAGTAAAAGACTAATTGGACTTAGTCAGAGTATCTACTTGGATAAGGTGTTGAAAAGGTTCAACATGCAGAATTCCAAGAAAGGAGAATTACCGATCCAAAGCAATGCCAAACTGAGCAAGGCTCAGAGCCCGAGTACAGAAGATGAGATAGCTGAGATGAGTCGATTACCTTATGCTTCCGCTGTTGGTTCGATCATGTATGCTATGACTTGTACCCGTCCTGATGTGGCCTTCGCTTTGAGCATGGTCAGCAGATATCAGGGGAACCCTGGCAAAGCTCATTGGACTGCGGTAAAGAATATTCTCAAGTACCTGCGGAGGACTAAGGATTGGATCCTTACCCTTGGTGGGAGTGATGACTTGAGAGTAGTAGGGTATAGTGATGCTAGCTTTCAGACTGATAGGGATAACTTCCGCTCTCAGTCGGGCTGGGTCTTTACCTTAAATGGAGGGGCAATCACTTGGAAGAGTTCCAAACAGGAGACTGTAGCTGATTCGACTTGTGAATCAGAGTACATAGCAACGAGTGAAGCGGCAAAGGAGGCGATATGGCTGAGGAACTTCATCGGAGACCTTGGAGTTGTACCAGCTATTAAGGAGCCTATGGAGATTTTCTGTGACAGCAATAGTGCGGTTGCCTTAGCCAAGGAACCAAGAGATCATGGCAGATCCCGACACATTGACATAAAATATCACTTCATAAGACACAAGATAGAAGAGGGACTCCTCGTGGCAAAGAGGGTATCGTCAGATGAGAACCCTGTAGATCCCCTTACGAAGGGACTGACGAGGGTGAAGCATTTGCAGCATGCGAGGCGCATCGGGCTGAGGGACGATATTAGTTTTATAGATTAGATAGCCTTTTTCTGAAACTTGTAAAATGTAATCGACGTTTGATGATGAATAAAATTTGTGATTTATTTATGAGCAAAGTGTTGCTATCATTGTCAATTATTTACTATTGTTTCAGTTTTGCATGTTTTGACTTCCAGAATAATTAATTTATTCAAACTCTCCACAGTCGGTCATATGTCGGAAGTAGGTATGAATCAAGACTGTCATGAATTGGGATTGTAGATGACTAAAGGTGTTTAGCCATAGCAATGGTTGCTACAACATTCATGAGTACTCATAAGTTATGAGTATTGGAATAAACCCACGCTCACTTGTATCACTTCATGGAATTTATCTCGAGTGATCGTGAGACGGTAATATCATATAAGTATTCAAACCTAGAGATATGAGTTGTTACCTATGAGTTGGTTGTGCATTGATTGCACGTAAACGCATCAGTAACTTGATGTTATAAAACGTGCCTTTGTGTGCAATTCAATAAGTAGTAGAACAAGCATATGAGTCGAAGTTTATCTGTTCCTTCTAGAAATAGAAGCGATATCTGGGCCCCTCGATGATTTTGTGTTGACCCATGTACCGGGCCCGGTCAGAACTAAATTGATGTGTTCAATTAAGTTCTTTGTCAAACAAATCGGAAATCGAGAAACAACTGCTAGACAATAAGTAAGACATTGTTCCATGTATTTGTCCGGCTGATATCATGAGAGCAGAGGATTATATGATCACTTATCTAAAATGGCGCTTCATAGTTCACAAGAGTTTTCGAGAGCTACGATTGCCGGTTGGTTCCTGAAGTAATATAGGCAAATACAGTTATTATACTTATCCAAGTGGGAGTCTGTTGGATAAGATGTCTAAGTCCATAACTTATTTGGTATATACTTGACCCGACCCGGCATGGTCCATTAGTGATTAAAAGGAAGACTAATTAAATCATGGGCTATTATATTTATATGGTGTGGGCTAACACTCATTTGGGAATGGGCTAAGCTTATATGGAAGTCCATGGATGATCCATGGAGCTTTTACCCATGGATCCTTGGAAGAGGAAAAGACATGGGTTATTAGGGTTTCACCCTAACCATGAACACTATATAAACAAGCTTATGTTGCATGAAAAAGACACTAAGGTGTGTGTAAGTGTGGTGGCCAAAATCAAGAGTTAGTATACTCTCTCATACATTTTCCAAGTTTGTGGTGATTTGTGATTTCCATTTGAGGCATTCACATTATTGGTGCTTGGCTCTCAAACTCCAAGGAATCAACAATCAACAAAAGGTATGTAATTCATCTAGTTCTTTTATGGATAAAAGTACCCCATGCCATGCTAGATAGGTTATAAACCTTGGAAAATAATATTTTGCATGTATCTTAGACAAACATAGATCCAAGGTTTAATAGGGTTGCATGTACACTTAGGAAGTGTTAGAATACTCAAAACCCAACAACAAAGTGCAAGCTTTTTACTGATCATAAGAGTCTCCAGTATCTCTTTAATTAGAAGGAGTTAAACATGAGACAACGACGCTGGCTAGAGTTACTCAAGGACTACGACTGTGAGATACTTTACCACCCCGGTAAAGCAAATGTTGTCGCTGATGCTCTAAGTCGGAAAGTCAATCTTGAAAGGAAAAGGCCAAGAGCGTTGAGAATAGAAATTGTCTCGACAATTATGGAAAGTATCAAGAAATCTCAAGAAGAAGCTTCAGAAAAGAATGACCGAAAGGAAGAACGTTTGGGAAAGACGTTGGTATTCGGTACAAACCGTCAAGGACTGAAGGTATTCCAAGATCGGATTTGGGTACCTAAGACGGGAGGAATAAGAGATCTTCTGATAGAAGAAGCTCACAAGACCATCTACTCAATTCATCCCGGTAGCACTAAAATGTATAGGGACCTAAAACCCTACTATTGGTGGCCGACGATGAAACTCGATGTTGCGAAGTATGTGGCCGAGTGTGTGACATGTGCAAGAGTTAAGGCACAAAATCAGAAACCGTATGGGAGTTTAGAACCTTTACCTGTACCCATGGGTAAATGGGAAGACATCACCATGGATTTTGTGACTAAACTGCCCAGGACGAAGAACGGAAACGACATGATTTGGGTGGTCGTGGATCGTTTCACTAAGAGTGCACACTTCATAGCAGCCAACGAGAGGTGGTCTATGGATAAGCTCGCAAATGCTTACGTGAAGGAGATAGTAAGACTTCACGGTGTTCCTCTTACGATTGTATCAGATCGTGATAGTCGTTTCGCATCAAGGTTCTGGAGAAGTCTACAAGAAGAATTGGGTACGAAGTTGTGTTTGAGTACAACTTACCATCCGCAGACTGATGGTCAGAGCGAAAGAACGATTCAGACACTGGAAGATATGCTGAGAGCATGTACCCTCGAGTTCCAATGGAACTGGGACGAGCACTTACCTCTGGTAGAGTTTTCCTACAACAACAGTTTACACTCGAGCATCAAGATGGCACCCTATCAATCCTTGTACGGACAGAAGTGTCGTACGCCATCTTGCTGGCTTGAGGCTGGAGAAAAGTAGTTTATGGGACCCGAGATAGTCCATGAGACTGCTGAGAAGCTGAAGGTAATTAGGGAAAGAATGTTAGCAGCTCAGGATCGTCAGAAGAGCTATGCTGACAAGAAAAGACAACCGATGACTTTTGAAGTTGGAGATTCAGTTTTGCTTAAATTCTCACCGTGGAAGGGACTTATAAGATTCGGGAAACGAGGAAAGTTGAGTCCAAAGTTTATTGGACCATTCAAAGTTCTTCAGAAGATTGGGAACCAAGCTTACAAGCTCGAATTACCCGAAGAACTGGATGGAATTCATAACACCTTCCATGTGTGTTATTTGAGGAAGTTCACGGGAGAAGTTCCCGACATAATTCCAATCTCAGAGTTAAGAATGGATGAGAATAAGAGGCTAATCGAAGAGCCCGAGGCAATCGTTGACGAAATCATCCTAAGGGGGGGAGAATTGTAACGCCCGGGTTTCGGGGCTAAGCATTTTTGAGACGATGTAATAGTCTAGGTCAACTATTGTAACTCTTTTTGAAGTAATAAAGATGAAATATTTGAGTATTATGTGAATTATGTGAATTTATATGCTTATTATTTATTTATAAATGTATAATAAATAAAGTATAAAAATAAGCGTCAAAAATTAAAGTGTGAGATAAACCCGATATCTCTACATAAAGTTGTAGTGGTCGAAACAAGGGTTTTGGGGATATAAAGAACGCCAAAATCCGAGTTATAACGAAGACGTTATGACCCGTCGAAGTTTCGCGACGGAACCGGCACGACACCGGGAAGCGTAAATAGTGAATTTACGATAGAGCAACTTTTAGCCTTAGCGATCTAAACGAAAGTCATAGAAAATGTTAAACCGAGAGCGTCCATAAAAAGAACGCCCAAACATGACTTCGTATGAAGAAGTTATGATTTTTCGAAGTTTCGGCTTAGCAGTGTACACCCGAAGTTTGAATATTAGATCGAGCGGTTTTTAGCCGACACAACCTAAACGAGAATCGAAGATATCGTTAATAGTAGCGTAACGATAAAAAGACAGACGAAAACGGACGTCGGATGAAGAAGTTATGAGTTTTTAACGGACCAATCCTGTCCCGGCATGTTAATAATATAACTTTTAAAATAAAGTCAAAATTAGCCGACGGAGTCTAAACGAAAGTTGTAGAGTAAGTTCCCGCCTACGCGTGGATATAAAGAACGTCAAAACGGAGCTCGTACGCAAAAGTTACGAATTTTTAAAGTTTGTACTTGAATTTGCGAAGCCTATAGCGAAACCGATGACGTGGCTCGATCTGGGCCATCCATCGCTGATCACGGAACACGCTTCGGATTGCGACACGCCACCCTCGCATTACGCCCCGCGTCCGAAATGAAGTACGCCCAACGTACTTCGGCCTTGTGTGGTCCGAGGAGTGAACGCGTAGCACCACCGAAACTGCAACACATGGAGACCTTATCCGAACTTACGCCCATTGTAAGGCTTCGGTACGCTCAACGTAATTCCGAAGTCTGGGATATAAATAGAGGGCCGAGGCTGCCCAATTTCTCACACCAAAAATCTTTTCTCTCTCTAACTTCTTTCTCTCTCTAAGGGTCCTAACCCCCTCCTAAGCCTAGGTAAAACCCCCTAGCACCCGAAGGAAGCCCCGAGGCTCCCGGAGTCCCGAGAAAAAGGGTCTTTCGGTTCGGAAACGCTGCTCCAAGCGAAGCCCGGTTTTCTTTAAAATCCGCTGTAAGTGAGCTACGCCTATAAAATTTTTAATATAGATTTTAAATAGTTATAGTAATGTTATTAGGTCCTTAAAATAATTATTTGGGCTATTATTATGAGTTATATAGAGTGTTGTTTAACGCTTATATAATAATAATAATAGCTAGACTATTAATTAGTCGCGGTTAACGTTAGACTAAACCCTAGTGGTATTGATGCTAGGTTTTGTCAAGGGAAAATTGTTTTGAGATAACGAAGCGTTGTCCGAGTTCCGAGTCACCACCTTAACAAGTGAGTGCATAGTCACTTTCATCTTACACATAGATATGAAGTATTTAATATAAATTACGTGCTATGTGTGCATATTGTCTGAATAATTGCTGTCTATGCTGATGAAAGATTTTTATACGTGTTTTAAATGATTTAAACTGTATATGTACTTTATATCTACAAAACGTTGGGGTAAAACATGGGTAGATGTAATAGACGATGTGTGATAAAATGATGAGAGGCCTCGATGTTGTTGTTGTTGATTCTGTCATCTAGAGGAGTATGGATGACAAGCACGGACTCTTCTAGACAGTCCAGTGGAACGCTAGCAGGCTCGCAACCTGTAGGTGTTTGTGAACGATGTGTTCACCGGTGTACTCCATCCCCCTCATGGTTGCCTTAAGGACATTTATTGCTAAGGAATCCCCTTAGCAGTAGTGTCCATCCCGATGATGATCCTTAGGCTAGGTCCCTTATGATAGGTGTTTAGGGACGTAAAGTGAGGATAACGGGAACGGGTAATCGGGTTATTGTTTGGTTTGATAAAGTTAATAAACTTATTTATTGTGGGTTGAAAACCCTATGTGCTCACCAGGCCCTCAAGACTGACCCACTCAGTTTCTTGTATTACAGGTAGTGGCGCATGAGCATAGATGTTTGGATGAGAGATAAGGGATTATAGGCCTGTAAATACGAAATAATGTAGTAAGGCTTATGTTGTACTGTTTATGCTTTTGATCTGTATCGAACATGACATCCCGAGTCTTTTAATGAAATACATTTCTTTGGAAATGTTTTTGATAAATCTTTATCATATTTTGTTTTGGGACAAATTCCGCAACACTTTTATTTAAAATGTTACTCTGATTTTCAAACAAGCATAAACAAAATCGGTCTTTTCTGGCCGTGAAAATGGGGATGTCACATATTTTCATTTTTACATGAGTTTGTTTTTGTGTTTGTTTTTAGTTAATTAAGGATTACACTAAAATGGGGGGAGCAATGTTGGTGATTTTAGTGATATCAACATGTTTTAGTGTAGTTGTTATTAATATTGAGCTTGGTTGAGTTTATTTCACTCATCAAGATTGGAGGTGTTGGGTGCACACTCGGAGCGATTAATATGAGCTCGAGATACGGGGGTCCAGGGGTAGCGCCTCTAGGTACCATGTTCCAAGGGGCATCGACCCTTTGCGGGGGTCTAAGGGTAGTGCCCCTAGCGGGGTCCAAGGGGCAAATCCCGTAGAAGTGGTGTTGGTTATGTCCAATCTCGGTGATGACTCCAACCATGCATTTTCCCGCCAAAACTCACTTAATGACATCATGATGATGCAGGTGTTGGTTGTCCAATAACTACCTATTTTAACACCAAATATGCATGTAACCACTATTAAATACTTTCCCTCTTGTATAAAAACATTTTTCATGTTCCAGAAAACAGGTTACATAACATACACTCAAAATCTGTTCATTAAGATTTGATGTATCTCTCAAGAACACATCAAGCAAAGGTATTACATGTTTCTCAATTTGAATTAGGCCTGTAACTCGAATTGGTTTTATTCTTAAATTATCCCACTTTTGAATTCGTGTACCCCAAGCAAAAGGGACGAATTACAGATTTGAGAAAGTGTTTAAAACACGATCATTAAATCTATCCAAGTAATATATATTGTTATTTTGATTCCCTATTTTTCTAACATTCAAAATTTGTAATTTCTGTAAAGGAATAAAAATGACAGAATCTATCAGGGACATGAGTTCCAAGTTTGGAAAACTTGATAAGTTTGAAGGAAACGACTTTCATCGTTGGCAGAAGAAGATGCATTTTCTTCTTACCACTTTGAAGGTTGTGTATGTTTTGAGTACTCCTGCACCATAAGCCCAAGAGAATGAAACTCTGGAACACACCAAATACGAAAGAAATATTGAAACAGATCAACGGCAGGAACAATCAAGGAGACATAACAACTCAAAGAAAACAATCTTGTAGATCGAATTAGGTTTTGGTTGGCAAGTATGGATCTTATAAGCCTCAATAATATGACAAAAGAAAAGGAAGGAGGAACCCATAAACCGACTTCGAAGTAATATAGATAGAAGCCAATCTTACCAGACAGAGGACAGACAATGATTGCAGTCACACCAGGAATGACGACGCCATCTTCTTCAACAAGATAATATTTCATGGCAATATGTTCCATACATTCGTGAGTGACAATTGATGTGAGGGTAGACATTATAGGGCGATACATTATGATTTATGCTTCGAAGAAGAGAAAGTGAGAAATGAACACAAAAGATAACTGAAAAGGTAGTGGGGGAAATACCATCCGATGTGACAGGCATTTATAAGGAGCATAAGGCGGGAAAAGCAATCGCTAACAAATCGAGGAAGCAGGTGGCCACATAAGCGGCAAGACGCGTGCCATACATACTGTACACTTCGTTGCCAAGACGCTTTAACACACATGTAAGCCAAATTATTAAAAATTTCTTGGAAACCACCTTTAACAATTACACGGGTCGGTTTAACGGTGTATGGGGATCAACCCACATACGGGAACGGGCCAACAAGACAAGGAACAAGACATACAGCTTGCTCCATGAACTTTAATGTAACGCCCCAAATTTCCAGGTATGAATTTAAAAGCTTATATATGTATTTTCAGGGCAACTCGACGAGTTGGAAGGCTCCAACTCTTCGTGTAGAATGTTTAATGCCCGTGTATATTTCAATGTCTACTCGACGACTTGGAAGACCCCAACTCGACGAGTTGAAGGTTGGACATGAAAACTCTAATTTTTAGGGTTTGCACCCTATTTAAAGGCCTCAACTCTCATTATTGGCCTCCTTCATCGCCTACTTGTCCAGAGAGAAACCCTAGTTCGTGCTTTTGCCTCTTTGTGTGTGTGAGAGAGCTTAGAGAGTGATTTTGGTGCTCTTTTGGAAGGAACGAGAAGTTTGAAGAAGTTGGCTGAAGGGAGAGGTTGTAGATCCGGTGTTCACTCTGTTGTGGCAACCATTTTGAGGTATAAATTCGAAACCTTGGCCTCTTATTGCTTAGATCTACTTCTATGAAAATATATTGTTACTCTTGGTCCATATTGGAGTCACTCTTGGAATGATGCATTGTTTGAAATTGCCACTTCAGATTTGGATGTTTTGTAGCTCTTTAAGCCAAAAGTTCTAAACTTTATTAAGTGTTGGCCCTCCTTCATGCCCTAAACCCCTTACTAAGCCATGAATGAGTGTTTTAGCCCCATGATGTCGTGCATGAACGTAAAGCTTGCAGCTTTACGTGGTATCTCAGCCCTAGAGGACCAGATCTATAGTTTGGAAGCATTAGACTCGCTTGGAAAGCGACTGAATGGATTAAGACTAGGATAACTCGACGAGTTGATTAGGCTTTTCCCGCTTTTTGGATGTTGAAGAACTCGACGAGTTGCTCTGGTAACTCGGCGAGTTGCCTCGAGCATTTCATGATTTTCTGAACACTGAAGGAACTCGACGAGTTGCTAGATGCACTCGACGAGTTGGGTCAACATGGACTGTTGACCTTGACTGTTGACTGTTGACTTTGACCATGGTTGACCAAGTTTGAATTTATGGGTATTTTGGTAAATTGGGGTTTTAATGAAGTGAGTCACATGGTGGTTGTAGGCAGTCGGGATCGGAGCTGAGAGTTGGGGTTTGATCTTCTTGATTCAGCACTGCTTATGAGGTGAGTTCTTCTCACTATACTAACAGGGTCTAAGGCACCAAGGCCGGCCCTTTTTGGATTGTTATCCTGGTTATTGCATGATGCTATGTTTAGTGATCTGTTAGATCTGTATCCTGGTATATAGGATGGTTCTATGTTTAGTGATATGTTAGATCTGTATCCTAGTATATAGGATGATGCTATGATTAGTGATCTATATGACTGTTTGGACATGCTAGCTAGCATATGGTATTTATGTGTTGATTGTGTGATTGTGGGTGGGTTGAGGTGGTCCTGCTTTGTGCTCTAGGCCAACAGACCCAGGGTTGCCCGGATAGACTAAAGGCCCATCGGGGAGTACAAGTGAGGCCGAAGGCCCGGAGAACGGTCCAGACATGTTGAAGGCCTGGTAGGGCGGACCAGATGAAACATCCCAAAAATACAGTCCAAAAATTTCGTTTTAAATCAGTAATAAAACCATAGTCATCATATATCGCATAAAATCATAAACAATGTATCTCAAAATATTATAATAACTGTCAAGTAAATCAGAGTATAAACATCCCAGGCTGAACAAATGGTGTGTGCACTGCAATCTTCCTGAGCTCCTCTTTTGAAAACTGAGTACCTAAAACAAAAACTGAAAACTGTAAGCATGAAGCTTAGTGAGTCTCCCCAAACTACCACATACGATACAATAACACATATTGGGCCTTGCCCACTGCATCGGGCCTCGCCCGGCATCGGACCAAAGTCCGGACTAACTTGAACCCCGCCCACTGCATCGGGCCCCGCCCGGCATCGGACCGAAGTCCGGAATAACTTGGGCCCTGCCCACTGCATCGGGCCCCGCCCAGCATCGGACCAAAGTCCGGAATAACTTGGGCCCCGCCCACTGCATCGGACCGAAGTCCGGAATGTACTGAACATAACAAAACATAAACATATAACATAATCATATATACTGCATCGGGCTTGCCCGACATCGGATCGAATCCCAAAACATATAACACATAACACAAACATGCGTGAGTCATAAAGACAACAAGCATACATAGCTACTTCTCAGGATTACCCCGACATCGGACCGTAGTCCAGAGAACATAACATATAACATGAAGCTAAACCACTGCATCGGGCCCCGCCCGACATTGAACCGAAGTCCGGAAACATACAATCTGCATCGGGCTAACCCCGTTATACTACACTACTAAACGGGCCGGCATTGGTGCCTTAGACTCGTTCCTACTGAAAGGAAACTCACCTCACACTGCTGAAGTCCTGCTGACAAAACCCTAGCTGGTGGATGACAGATTCCCGAATCTGTCAATTAAAATAACACCCAATTAATAATTGGGTTCCATCACATATACTCATAAGTCTATGCTTGGGGTAAAAGACTTCTTACCCCTATCTTAGCTTGATTCAAGCCCAAGGCCCAGTCCAAAGGCCGAAAAGTCAACTATGAGTCAAAGCCCAACATATGACCCAATTTTCCAAATTGGGCCCAACCCTCTACATGGTCTTCCCTTAAGGCCCGACCATTTAGTCCAGTCCAAACATTTGGCATTCTAATGGCCCAACATCATATAACCATCAAGGCCCAAACTATGGCCCATCTATGGCCCAATTTTCCAAATTGGACCCAAACCCTCTTATAGGCCTTACCCCAAAGCCCATCTAAATATTCTAGTCCATATGATCATTCTTGAATGGCCCATTATTGGCCCAATCACCAAAACCCAATATAAAGGCCCAACTTAAGGCCCAAGTGAAATTAGGGTTTCACATAAAATGACAATTAGGGTTAAGTGTTTCTCACTTAACCCATTAAGGACTTAATCCATTAAGTCCTTTACTCTACTAGATCAATGATATGGAATAATTTGGGCTTAATACACAATCCAATCCCAATAGCCCAAAAGTGGGTCCCAATAAGTCCAAGGCCCAAATACTCACAATTAGGGTTTCCACCCAAACATGTCCCAATAGGCCCAAAATTAATCTTTAAGCCCATTAGGGTTTTGCTAGGTCCATTAGGGTTTTTGCTAGTGGGGCACCACCCACTACCACCTCGGGTAGTGGTGGTCAACGGCGGCTCACGGCGGCGGCCACCACCTTACGATGGTGGTTATGGTTCTTTTCATTACTCTTTTGCTAATTACAATTACAAGCTTTTAATCCACAAATAAACACACACACTAACTACTCTAACACACACACACAGCCACCCTAGTGGTGGCCGGCGGTGTCTCATGGCGGCAGCCACCACCTCACGGTGGTGGCAGTGGCTTTCTTGATCTATCCAACCAACAAACTCAATCATACATCACTGAAATAATACACACCCACTACTATGCTCGGAATAACAACACAGCCACCACCTGGCGGCGTACATGGCGGCGGCAGAACCCTGGAAAGGCGGCAGTGGTGGTTTCACGATGACAGCCGGCGGTTTCTCTTGATTCCCAATCAAGCAAACCCATGTGTACACACGAAAACATGGTATGAAGGCCGAGACATCTCCAACTCAGCCACTACGGGTGGCAGGCGACGACCGGAACCCTAGAGACGGCGACCAACAGCGGCGGCAGCCCAAAACGGCGACCATAGGGCTGCTGGCGGCAGCACCTGACGTACACCACGTCGATTCACCATGAACAACGAAGGAGAGGAGAGAGGTGAGTTGCAGTCGGACTTACCAAGCGTTTCCGGTTGTTCAAGCCGCCACGCAAGGACGAACGCCGCCAGTCCTCGATCTCTGGCAGTTCTTCGGCCGCACAGCGCATCTGCGGCAGCAAGGTGGCAGTGGCGGCTACAATGGCGAGGCAACAACGGCGGTCCTGGAGCTACTCACGGTGGTGGCTGAAGAGGGTTTACGTGATGGTGGCGGCGACTGGATTTCATTAGAAGTTTTGATCCTTTTGACAACTTCAAATGAGATTAGGTTTAGGGTTACCATCTTCCAAATGAGAGGGAAAAAGAAATACGGGATTAATCCCGTGACATTTGAAGTTTTGATCATTTTGACAACTTCAGCCCCTCTTCACGAGATTGTTATCAATTCAAGTCCAAACTTACCTTTTAAACCCTGATCCCATAAATTTCTTTCATAGTAGGTCCCTAAATTACCAATCACCCCCCTAAGCCTACAAATCTTTTCAATTTAAATCCATTAATTACCAAACGCACCCCGACTTCTGAAATCATTTTTAAATTAAATCTAGAACTAGCACTTTTAATCCCCCAACTTCTAAAATTGTAACAATTAACCCTCGAGACCAATGCCTTGCTATATAATTATTGACTTTAGGGCTACTATACACTCATCAATTTATTTATTTATTTATTTAATAAATGGGGTGTTACACCAGACATGTTGAAGGTTCTGAGAGTGGGCCAGATAGACTGAAGGCCGGTAAGGCGAAGGCTTGATCGTGCACCTCCTCACATTCTATGATTTTGATTTCTGGGATTCTGTGACATCCCCTAATTTCTCGGCCAGAAAAGACCGATTTAATTTATGCTTTTTAAAATAAAATCAGAGAAATCTTTTCAAAAGATGTTGCGGAATTGGTCCCCAAACAACATATGATAAAAGTTTATCAAAACCCTTCATTAAGAAGGTATATATTTTCCATATATATCAAAACCTCGGGATCTCATGTTCCGATACATATCAAAAGCATAAACAAGACATTATAAGCCTTACTACAGTTATTTACAACTACTGGCCTATAATCCAAAAATCTCACGTCATCCTCTGACTATGCTCGGGGTCCACTACCTGTAATCATAAAAAAAACTGAGTGGGTCAGGCTTGGGAGCCTGGTGAGCATATAGGGTTTTCAACCCACACTAATAATAAACTTATTAAGTTCACCAATCAACAATAACCCTGATTACCCGTTCCCGTTATCCTCACTTTACGTCCCTAAACACTTTTCACAAGGGACCTAGCCTAAAGAATATCATCAGGATGGACACTACTGCTAAGGGGTTTCCTCAGCCATACATGTCCTAAAGGCAACCATGAGGGGGATGGAGTACAGCGAATGAACACTCTAGTCCATTAACACCTACAGGTTGCGGACCTGCTAATGTTTCCCACTGGACTGTCTAGAAAGTCCGTGGTCGTCATCCAAACTCCGCTAGATGACTGAATCACAAATCACATCGAGGCCTCTCATTACTTTTATTTTATCACACATCACTATCTACCCATGTTCTACCCAACATATTTGTAGATAAAAATACTTATACAGTTTAAAACTTGTATAAAACATCAACTCAACAGTCACTTCAAATAAACAATTAATATATTTACACATAGCACGTATTATAAGGTAAATACTTCATATCTATGTGTAAAATGAAAGTGACTATACACTCACTTGTTTTGATGAAAATCGGGCAACAATTCGTTTCCTAAAATGTTCGTTTCTAATAAAACCGGGAGTTTTATTCAGAAACCGGGCTCTGCGAGGGTCGGGCTTCGAAACCGAAAAGATAAATTTTCCGGGCTTCACAGGCTCTTCGTGACGTATTCTGAAGCTTATAATCGATACCGAGGCTTTGGGGGATTCTAAGATGAAGAAAATATGAAGAAAGGGGTGAAAAATGGTGAAATCCCAAAAGTATCCGAGAAGGCTCGCAGGACCCTTCTATTTATAGGGGGTCCGAATTCGGCTCTGGTGGTGGGGTCCGCAGGCGAAGGTGCGCAGGTGGTTGCACGTGCGAAGGCCTCGGTGGCAGCTGCTGATTGGACCGCGGTCTAGTAGTCCATGTGCGAGGCTCGGAGGCTAAGGCGTGCGAGGCTCGGTGCAGCTGCGAGCTTCGGATTGGGCCTCCCTTCGGTCGAATCAAAATCCGACACGCAGCTACTGTTCATGCGAGGGAAGGTGACACGTGGCTTCGCATGACTCACCAATTTCGGACACATGGCACTCTTTCAGCGAAGGTGACGTGGCAAAACGTGACTATGCGAATTTTCTCGATTTTCGCGCCAAAACTTCTAAAATCCATAACTTTCGCATACGAACTCCTTTTTTGACGTTCTTTATATGCACGCGTAGGTAAAATTACGCTCTACAACTTTCATTTAGACTTCATCGGCTAATTTTGACTTTAATTTTTATATTATTATTTTTAACAGACCGGGACAGGAAATCCGTTAAAAATTCATAACTTCTTCATCCGACGTCCGTTTTCGTCAGACTTTTTACCGTTGTGCTACTAATGACGAGACCTTCGATTCTCGTTTAGGTCGTGTCGGCTAAAAATCACTCGATCTAAAATTCGAGTTTTTAGCTGTCTACTGCTAAGCTGAAACTTCGAAAAATCATAACTTCCTCATACAAAGTCAGATTTGGGCGTTCTTTTTATACCTACTCTCGGTTTAACGAACACTACAAGTTTCGTTTAGATCACTAAGGCCAAAAAGTAGTTTATCAAAAACTCACTTTTTACGACATTCGGCCCCGTGCCGGTTTTGTCGCGAAACTTCGACAGGTCATAACTTCTTCGTTATAATTCGGATTTCGGTATTCTTTATATATCGGTAATCCTTGTCACGCCCACTACAAGTTTCTTAATAGATATCGGCTTTATCTAAAATTTAATTTTTGACGCTCATTTTTATTCTTAATTAATTAAACCCTAATAATTAAGCATAAAACACAAAATTCACATAATATTCACATAATTCCTTTTCATTTCTTCAAAATGAGTTACAAAGGTTAACCTAGACTATAATGTCAATATAAATGCCTAGCCTAGAAACACGGGCATTACAATTCTCTCCCCCTTAGGATGATTCCGTCCCCGGAATCACACATCAGCAAACAAATGCGGGTAGCGACTCATCATGTCACTCTCCGTTTCCCAAGTGAGATTTGGCCCATTCGTATGTTTCCAACGCACAAGCACTAAATCGACCATCTTGCGTCTCAGCTTCTTAGTCTTACGGTTAACGATTGCCTCAGGTTCTTCGATCAACCTCTTGTTTTCATCTACTCTTAACTCAGAAATGGGAATTATATCGGGCACATCTCCCGTGAACTTTCTCAAATAGAACACATGAAAGGTATTATTTATACCCTCCAGTTCTTCCGGTAATTCTAGCTTGTAAGCTTGATTCCCGATTCTCTGAAGAACTTTAAATGGTCCAATAAACCTTGGACTCAACTTTCCCCTCTTACCAAATCTTATAAGTCCCTTCCACGGCGAGACTTTAAGTAAAACCGAATCTCCAACATCAAAGGATATCGGTTGTCTTTTCTTGTCAGCATAACTCTTTTGTCGATCTTGAGCAGGTAACATCCTTTCTCTTATCACTTTCAACTTTTCAGCAGTTTGATGGACTATCTCAGGTCCCATAAACTGCTTTTCCCCAGCTTCCAGCCAACATGATGGCGTTCGACACTTTTCTCCATTCAAAGCGTGATACGGGGCCATCTTGATGCTTGAGTGGAAACTATTATTATAGGAAAATTCTACTAAAGGTAAGTGTTCATCCCAGTTACCTTGGAATTCTAGGGTACATGCTCTCAGCATATCCTCCAATGTTTGAATCGTTCGTTCGCTCTGACCATCAGTTTGCGGATGGTAAGCTGTACTCAAACACAACTTGGTACCCAATTCCTCTTGTAGACTCCTCCAAAACCTTGAGGTAAACGACTGTCACGATCGGATACAATCGTTAACGGAACACCGTGTAGCCTCACAATTTCCTTCACGTAAGAATTCACAAGTTTATCCATAGTCCATTTCTCGTTAGCGGCTATGAAATGCGCACTCTTAGTGAAGCGATCAACGACCACCCAAATCATGTCGTGACCGTTCCTTGTTCTGGGCAGTTTAGTCACAAAATCCATAGTGATATCTTCCCATTTACCCATGGGTACAGGTAAAGGTTCTAAACTCCCATACGATTTCTGATGTTGTGCCTTAACCCTAGCACATGTTACACACTCGGCCACATACTTAGCAACATCGAGCTTCATCGTCGGCCACCAGTAATAGGGTTTTAGGTCCCTATACATTTTCGTACTGCCGGGATGAATCGAGTACATGGTTTTGTGAGCTTCTTCCATCAGAAGACCTCTTACTCCTCCCGTCTTAGGTACCCAAATCCTATCTTTGAATACCTTCAATCCTTGATCGTTTGTATCAAACACCAACGTTTTGCCCAAACGTTCCTCCTTCCGGTTAATTTTCTCTAAAGCTTCCTCCTAAGCTTTCTTTATACTTACCACAATTGTCGAGACAACTTCAATCTTTAGCGCTCTTGGCCTTCTCTTTTCAAGATTTACCTTCTGACTGAGAGCATCATCAACAACATTTGCTTTACCAGGGTGGTAAAGTATCTCACAGTCGTAGTCCTTGAGTAGTTCCAGCCAGCGCCGCTGCCTCATGTTCAATTCCTTCTGATTAAAGAGATATTGAAGACTCTTATGATCAGTGAAAAGTTTACACTTAGTACCATAAAGATAATGCCTCCATATCTTTAAGGCAAATACTACCGCTGCGAACTCCAGATCATGAGTGGGGTAGTTCTTTTCATGCTCTTTCAACTGCCTCGATGCATACGCTATCACTTTATCCCTTTGGGTCAGAACACATCCTAACCCAACTCCAGAGGCATCACTATAGACTGCGAAGTTCTCAACTCCTTCAGGTAACGAAAGAATTGGTGCTTCACACAGTCTCTTCTTTAACTTTTCAAAGGCCTCCTTATGCTTTTCATTCCAAGCATAAGTAGCTCCTTTGTGGGTCAAAGCTGTTAATGGAGTAGCGATCTAAGAAAAGCCTTGGATAAATCGGCGATAATATCCGGCTAATCCTAAAAAGCTTCTAATCTCCGTAGGACTTTTTGGTTGTTCCCACTTCATCACAGCTTCAATCTTTGCTGGGTCAACCATTATTCCTTCTTGGTTAACCACATGACCTAAAAATTGGACTTCTTGAATCCAAAATTCACATTTAGAGAACTTTGCATACAGCTTCTCCTTCTTCAGAACTTCTAGCACCTCACGCAGATGCTTTTCGTGCTCCGGCTTGCTTTTCGAATAGATCAAGATATCGTCTATGAATACTATCACGGATTTATCAAGGTATGGTTTACAAACCCTGTTTATCAAATCCATGAAAGCTGCTGGGGCATTGGTTAATCCAAACGACATAACCAAAAATTCATAGTGTCCATATCTTGTTCTGAACGCAGTCTTCTCGATATCCTGCTCTCTCACCTTCAGTTGATGGTATCCCGACCTAAGATCGATCTTCGAGAAATAGCTCGAACCTTGCAATTGGTCGAACAAGTCATCGATCCTCGGCAACAGGTACTTGTTCTTTATCGTCGCTTTATTCAGCTCTCTGTAATCGATGCACATTCTCATGCTCCCGTATTTCTTCTTTACAAACAACACAGGGGCTCCCCAGGGTGATGAACTAGGTCGAATGAAACCTTTGTCCAATAACTCCTGAAGTTGTGTCATAAGTTCTTTCATTTCGGTTGGCGCTAATCGATACGGTGCTTTGGCTATCGGCGTCGTTCCTGGTAACAAGTCGATACGAAACTCAACTTGTCGATCAGGGGGCAATCCGGGAAGATCTTCGGGAAAGACTTCCGGATAATCACACACCACTGGAATATCCTACACCTCCTTCTTTTCCTTCTGAGCATCGATCACGAACGCTAGATATGATGTACACCCCTTGGCCAAACACTTTTTGGCTTTCATTAGGGAAATGATTCCAGAGTTTACTCTGCGTTTGTCTCCGTACACCATAAACGACTCTCTCCCTGGCGGGTTTACTTTTACTATCTTCTTCCTACATAATATCTCGGCATCATTGGCGCTAAGCCAATCCATTCCTAAAACTATGTCGAATCCATTTAACTCGATAGGCAATAATTCCTCGTGGAACTTATTCCCATCCAAGTCAATGAGGATATTTTTCATACGATGGCTAACAGGTACAAACTTACCACTAGCAATCTCGACTAATAAGGCATTAACTAGTCTATCTACAGGCAAAGCTAGTTTTCTACCAAATTCATGCGATATAAAGGAGTAATTGGCTCCAGAATCAAACAAAATTTGGGCAGGCAATTCGTTTACGAGAAAGGTACCTGAAGCGACATCGGTTTCTTCTTTTGCAGCTTCAAGGGTCATCTGAAAGGCTCTCGACTTCGGCTTTGGTGGTAGATTGGGCTTTGCTGCATCCTTCCTCTTTGGACAGTCTTTAAAAACATGCCCTTCTTCATGGCACTCAAAACATACCCTCTTGTCGGATGGACACACGTTGGCATAATGCCCAGTCTTTCCACATTTGTAGCAAGTTACCCCCTCGCTACATTTCCCAGAGTGCTTTTTCTTGCACTTCTCACACCATTTCACTTCACTTCCTCCTCCTCCAAACTTCTTAGACTTAGAAAATTTGCTTTTCTTGTTGGAACCTGAAGTTCCTTCAAATTTTCTCTTCTCACCAACTTCTGCCCTCTCCAGACCCTTCTCTTTGATTTGAACCTCCACATTCTTAGCAGCCCAGATGGCGGCTTTCAAAGTGGTTGCTTGTTTTACCATCGGACCAAAGTCCGCTGGTAATCCGAGGGCAAACTTGTTGACCTTAGAGAGTTCAGTTGGAACTAGGTAAGGAACAAGCTTCATCTTTTCAGTAAAACTAGCAGCGTATTCAGTAACGCTCATCTTTCCCTTCTTTAAATTCTGGAACTCATTATTAATTTCCAGAAGATCCTGCTCTGAGCAGTATTGCAATTTCAGTTGTAGCATAAAGTCTTCCCAAGACATCTTACTAGCTTCTACCTTGGGCATCGAATCAGCTAGTAACTTCCACTAGCTCAACACACCAGACTTTAACAGAGGAATTGCAAGTGCGGTCTTTTGTTTGTTGCTGCACTCACAACTTTCAAACATCGTCTCCATTTCGGAGATCCAGTTCATGACTTCCACCGGTGTCGGACTCCCAGATAGTCATGGTGGTTTAGATGCCATGAAATCTTTATATTTGCACCCGCGTCCATTAGCTCCTCCATCCTGGTTGTCTTGTCTAACTATCGGTGGGTTGGCTTGACGAAGAGTCCCACTGTGGTTCCTCTTACTGATTGCCCTTCATTCACTACGGGCTGTTCAACAGGTATCGTAGTCTCTTCCCTATGCTGTTGTAGTAATCGCCTTGTCTCCTCCATCTGGCGATCTAACATCATCTGCATCATTGCTTGTACCCCAGCCATCGTCATTGGCTCAGGTGCAGCTCCTACAACAGGTACTTGCTCAACTACTTGAGGTTGAGGCTGTTGATCCCTGTTTCCGTTTGTATTTGCAACTCCACTACGAGTTCTTGCCATTACAATCTATATACCGAATAAGGCGAATTTAGGTGTTTATCCTTGTTATACATTTCAATTCCCTTATCACTCCGAAACGTTTACATTTTAGTTCTAATCTCGTAATCGTACGGTTAGAATCCTACACACATAAGGTTTCCAGATCCGGTCGGCAACAGACCATAGATCCGAACAAATAATGGCATATATGGCAAACACATAGCATTTAGCACATAAGGGCATTTTAGGCATCTTTCCTAAAATAAACTAGTGCTCATGTCTAAAATATGGTAGACACTCATCTCACAATCATCACTTAGCATTCTAAGTTTACGTCTAGAAATCCTATAATTTCTTAGTTCGCTTAAACTAATGCTCTGATACCAACTGTGACATCCCCTAATTTCTCGGCCAGAAAAGACCGATTTAATTTATGCTTTTTAAAAAAATATCAGAGAAATCTTTTCAAAAGATGTTGCGGAATTGGTCCCCAAACAACATATGATAAAAGTTTATCAAAACCCTTCATTAAGAAGGTATATATTTTCCATATATATCAAAACCTCAGGATCTCATGTTCCGATACAGATCAAAAGCATAAACAAGACATTATAAGCCTTACTACAGTTATTTACAACTACTGGCCTATAATCCAAAAATCTCACGTCATCCTCTGACTATGCTCGGGGTCCACTACCTGTAATCATAAAAAAAACTGAGTGGGTCAGGCTTGGGAGCCTGGTGAGCATATAGGGTTTTCAACCCACACTAATAATAAACTTATTAAGTTCACCAATCAACAATAACCCTAATTACCCGTTCCCGTTATCCTCACTTTACGTCCCTAAACACTTTTCACAAGGGACCTAGCCTAAAGAATATCATCGGGATGGACACTACTGCTAAGGGGTTTCCTCAGCCATACATGTCCTAAAGGCAACCATGAGGGGGATGGAGTACAGCGAATGAACACTCTAGTCCATTAACACCTACAGGTTGCGGACCTGCTAATGTTTCCCACTGGACTGTCTAGAAAGTCCGTGGTCGTCATCCAAACTCCGCTAGATGACTGAATCACAAATCACATCGAGGCCTCTCATTACTTTTATTTTATCACACATCACTATCTACCCATGTTCTACCCAACATATTTGTAGATAAAAATACTTATACAGTTTAAAACTTGTATAAAACATCAACTCAACAGTCACTTCAAATAAACAATTAATATATTTACACATAGCACGTATTATAAGGTAAATACTTCATATCTATGTGTAAAATGAAAGTGACTATACACTCACTTGTTTTGATGAAAATCGGGCAACAATTCGTTTCCTAAAATGTTCGTTTCTAATAAAACCGGGAGTTTTATTCAGAAACCGGGCTCTGCGAGGGTCGGGCTTCGAAACCGAAAAGATAAATTTTCCGGGCTTCACAGGCTCTTCGTGACGTATTCCAGAGCTTATAATCGATACCGGGGCTTTGGGGGATTCTAAGATGAAGAAAATATGAAGAAAGGGGTGAAAAATGGTGAAATCCCAAAAGTATCCGAGAAGGCTCGCAGGACCCTTCTATTTATAGGGGGTCCGAATTCGGCTCTGGTGGTGGGGTCCGCAGGCGAAGGTGCGCAGGTGGTTGCACGTGCGAAGGCCTCGGTGGCAGCTGCTGATTGGACCGCGGTCTAGTAGTCCATGTGCGAGGCTCGGAGGCTAAGGCGTGCGAGGCTCGGTCCAGCTGCGAGCTTCGGATTGGGCCTCCCTTCGGTCGAATCAAAATCCGACACGCAGCTACTGTTCATGCGAGGGAAGGTGACACGTGGCTTCGCATGACTCACCAATTTCGGACACATGGCACTCTTTCAGCGAAGGTGACGTGGCAAAACGTGACTATGCGAATTTTCTCGATTTTCGCGCCAAAACTTCTAAAATCCATAACTGTCGCATACGAACTCCTTTTTTGACGTTCTTTATATGCACGCGTAGGTAAAATTACGCTCTACAACTTTCATTTAGACTTCATCGGCTAATTTTGACTTTAATTTTTATATTATTATTTTTAACAGACCGGGACAGGAAATCCGTTAAAAATTCATAACTTCTTCATCCGACGTCCGTTTTCGTCAGACTTTTTACCGTTGTGCTACTAATGACGAGACCTTCGATTCTCGTTTAGGTCGTGTCGGCTAAAAATCACTCGATCTAAAATTCGAGTTTTTAGCTGTCTACTGCTAAGCTGAAACTTCGAAAAATCATAACTTCCTCATACGAAGTCAGATTTGGGCGTTCTTTTTATACCTACTCTCGGTTTAACGAACACTACAAGTTTCGTTTAGATCACTAAGGCCAAAAAGTAGTTTATCAAAAACTCACTTTTTACGACATTCGGCCCCGTGCCGGTTTTGTCGCGAAACTTCGACAGGTCATAACGTCTTTGTTATAACTCGGATTTCGGCATTCTTTATATATCGGCAATCTTTGTCACGCCCACTACAAGTTTCTTAATAGATATCGGCTTTATGTAAAATTTAATTTTTGACGCTCATTTTTATTCTTAATTAATTAAACCCTAATAATTAAGTATAAAACACATAATTCACATAATATTCACATAATTCCTTTTCATTTCTTCAAAATGAGTTACAAAGGTTAACCTAGACTATAATGTCAATATAAATGCCTAGCCTAGAAACACGGGCATTACAATTCTCTCCCCCTTAGGATGATTCCGTCCCCGGAATCACACATCAGCAAACAAATGCGGGTAGCGACTCATCATGTCACTCTCCGTTTCCCAAGTGAGATTTGGCCCATTCGTATGTTTCCAACGCACAAGCACTAAATCGACCATCTTGCGTCTCAGCTTCTTAGTCTTACGGTTAACGATTGCCTCAGGTTCTTCGATCAACCTCTTGTTTTCATCTACTCTTAACTCAGAAATGGGAATTATGTCGGGCACATCTCCCGTGAACTTTCTCAAATAGCACACATGAAAGGTATTATTTATACCCTCCAGTTCTTCTGGTAATTCTAGCTTGTAAGCTTGATTCCCGATTCTCTGAAGAACTTTAAATGGTCCAATAAACCTTGGACTCAACTTTCCCCTCTTACCAAATCTTATAAGTCCCTTCCACGGCGAGACTTTAAGTAAAACCGAATCTCCAACATCAAAGGATATCGGTTGTCTTTTCTTGTCAGCATAACTCTTTTGTCGATCTTGAGCAAGTAACATCCTTTCTCTTATCACTTTCAACTTTTCAGCAGTTTGATGGACTATCTCAGGTCCCATAAACTGCTTTTCCCCAGCTTCCAGCCAACATGATGGCGTTCGAAAAATCATAACTTCCTCATACGAAGTCAGATTTGGGCGTTCTTTTTATACTACTCTCGGTTTAACGAACACTACAAGTTTCGTTTAGATCACTAAGTCCAAAAAGTAGTTTATCAAAAACTCACTTTTTACGACATTCGGCCCCGTGCCGATTTTGTCGCGAAACTTCGACAGGTCATAACTTCTTCGTTATAACTCGGATTTCGGTATTCTTTATATATCCGTAATCCTTGTCACGCCCACTACAAGTTTCTTAATAGATATCGGCTTTATCTAAAATTTAATTTTTGACGCTCATTTTTATTCTTAATTAATTAAACCCTAATAATTAAGCATAAAACACATAATTCACATAATATTCACATAATTCCTTTTCATTTCTTCAAAATGAGTTACAAAGGTTAAACTAGACTATAATGTCAATATAAATGTTTAGCCTAGAAACACGGGCATTACAGATTCTCTGATATGAAACTATTTTGAAAAAATTTTGTAATAACTAATGGCTTTTGGATGTTTGAAAAAGTTTTAAATTTTTATGAATTTTATGGATGTTACAAGTTGGTATCAGAGACTTGGTTTGAGTGAATTGGAGGAACACTCGTGTGAATCCAGTCTCAAACTAAGGAAAAAGATTTGCAAAATGATTTTCAAATGGTTTTCAAAATACTAAAGGAGGATGCAAAGTGTACGATCAGCCAGAGCCAATAATTAGACCCCAAAATACCATACTGTTATTTGATATTGTGATATGTTAGCACAACATGCTAGTGATAGGCTATGGATATTCAGGAATTGCATGATAGAATTGCTTGATTATATGATGCCTGATAGCCTAGGGTTTTCCTTATATGAAATTGACATCATTACGGTCGTTGCTTAGTGTATGCATCATGGTTGTAGATAACTGAGATCTTATAGCCTGAGAATGTTTGGATTGGCCTTATTTCCTGTTCTTGTCTGATGAAGGGCTTATGGTAGGATCAGATATTCGAATGTCTATAGGGTCCAGCATTATGTATGGCTAGCATAAACGAGTGATGCAGGGTTGGTGGAAGTTTCATGGATGAGTTGTACGGGGTCAGTCGGCCAGTTGTGAGATGTTTAGCCTTCCACTAGGAGTGAGGATTGAGCGCTCGCCTATGCTTATGTATATTTTTAGGGCGTTGTGATGATCTTTAAGACAAATATGGGTAGGTGTGGAAGGTAGTATGGGCCCGTACTACTGAAAGCACAGGACCCATACGTGTATCAAGGAAGTCACAACCCCTAGGGCTTTGTTGGGAGTTGGTTCCCCATTATTATATGGAATGTCTTATATCTTCCTGGTATATTTTCAGCATGGTGGTTACGAGGCGATTTGTGACCAGATCCGGGTCGGGATCAGGAGATGGCAGTCAGGGTGGACCAGCAGTGTCCGAGACCATTGGTCAGATGAGACCAAATGAGTTGGATACCAGGATTAGGGAGATCCTGCATGATTAGGTTGCTACACTAATCCAGGCTCAGTTGTCAGAGATGTTTGGGTCTATTAAGACTGTTATGGTTGAGTACTTTGATGAGCGCTATGCAGCCATTGCTGAGACGGCTGCCGCTGCAGCCTCCGTAACCGTAGAAGCTGCAGGTATGGGGACAAGTCTGGCTTTTCAGTACCGGGACTTCGATAACACGAAGCCCCGAACCTTTGATGGAGTACAGGATCCGATTATAGCCATGAGGTGGCTGTTTGATGTGGAGGGATGCTTCTTCACCCGTTCATGTCCTGTTGACCCGAAGGTCAGATGCGCTCTGAACCTCCTAAGGTCCGGAGCGAAGGACTTGTGGAGACTTGTTACAGGATCATACTCCGATGAGCAGAGGGTTACGGTGACATGGGATCAGTTCAGGAAGATGTTCCGCACTCGCTACATTCCGCCGGTTGAGCAAGAACGGCTGGCACAGGAGTTTTTGGATTTGAGACAGGAATTGGAGTCGGTGACGGAGATCGCCCGTATGTTTACTGAGAGGGCGATGTTTTTCCTGAGTTTTCTTCCGAGCAGGCTCAGCTGACACGTTATCTGAGCATGCTCAAGACTGTGACAACCCAAAATTTCTATTTGTACAAACTCTACAGTCAAGCACTTCAATTAGTAGTCAAATTCATCTCTATTAATTTTAGTTGGTTTAAAGTCCGTTTGGGTGTTTTTAATTTAAATTCGTCAAACGAACAAATAAAAGGAAGTATCTTCTAGGAGTGATGTTTAACGAATAAAAATTTAACACCATAACAAGGTGTTTACGGCCAAACTTGGGGAGTTTGGGCCGTAAACTCCTCTTGACCTTGAACTCATGCTTAAGGCATGAGTTTACTCCCCACTTCCTCACTTTACACTTCCAAGCTCAAGAACACCCAACTTCTCTCTCAAGTATCATAACATATTTCTTCCAATCTTCCAAAAATGTAAGTGTTTCTTCTCTTGTTTTGTTGTTATAACACTTCATCTAGTAGTTATACATGATTTCATCCATGAAATCTTGTCTTTTTCATAGATCTTCAAGTGTTCTTCAAAACACCAAGAACACCAAGAACACACACTAGTGTTTTTGGGCCTTAAATACTCTTACAAGCTTCCTATAAGTAAGTACACTCCTCCTAACTAGTTACTTACTTAGAATACTTGTTAAACCATTGACATGTTGGATAAGATGTCTAAGTCCATAACTTATTTGGTATATACTTGACCCGACCCGGCATGGTCCATTTGGGTTGCACTTCACCCAAACTGTTTATGGATAATTTTATGAGAATTGTATACTTACGATTTATTAATATATTATAAGTTATAATATATTAATATAAAGTCATGTTATTTAATTAGTTTTAATCTTGAATTAATTATGAATTGATTTAGTGATTAAAGGGAAGACTAATTAAATCATGGGCTATTGTATTTATATGGTGTGGGCTAATGCTCATTTGTTAATGGGCTAAGCTTATATGGAAGTCCATGGATAATCCATGGAGCTTTTGACCCATGGATCCTTGGAAGAGGAAAAGACATGGGTTATTAGGGTTTCACCCTAACCATGTACACTATATAAACAAGCTTATGTTGCATGAAAAAGATACTAATGTGTGTGTAAGTGTGGTGGCCAAAATCAAGAGTTAGTATACTCTCTCATACATTTTCCAAGTTTGTGGTGATTTGTGATTTCCATTTGAGGCATTCACATTATTGGTGCTTGGCTCTCAAACTCCAAGGAATCAACAATCAACAAAAGGTATGTAACTCATCTAGTTCTTTTATGTTTAAAAGTACCCCATGCCATGCTAGATAGGTTATAAACCTTGGAAAATAATATTTTGCATGTATCTTAGACAAACATAGATCCAAGGTTTAATAGGGTTGCATGTACACTTAGGAAGTGTTAGATTGCTCAAATCCCAACAGTGGTATCAGAGCCTAGGCTTGTTTGTTTGATACTTGATGCAAAATAGTGATAAAAAGTCGATTTTTTGCTGTCTGACTGATGAACTCGCCGAGTCCATGGGGGGACTCGCCGAGTTCATGTGTAAACTCATCCTACTCGCCGAGTAGGTTCGTGCACTCGGCGAGTAGGAGCCTCAGAATGCAGTTTTTCGACTTTTGCTGCTGGAAATGGACTAGAAACATTACCCTAAACTGTTTTGGTGTTTTAAAACTTGTTTTAGTTGGTGTAATGGTAGTTCTAATCCATTTACAATAGCTTATATCAAAATTTCATGCTTTGTATGTGTTCATATAATTCTTGAAACTTTGATGATCATGTTCATGTTCTTATGAATTTAGAAGATGATAGGAATTATTTGCTGAATTGTTTAGGATTAATTCTTGATCATTTATGTGTTTTAATGGAGTCCATAATTTGTCCTCAAGTTATGGATATCCAAAGGTCACTTCTTTTAAACACACACTTAAAACACATAAGTTACATAAAATGAAGAGTCTTCATTTTTATGAACCTTTAATTCATAAGTTATGAAATGAAAAGTTTTGGAGAGTTACAAAACTTGCCCTCAAGTTTTGGAATTTGTAATGTTTCACACACTTTAATAAACTTTAATTCCAAACCCTTAGAGTTTTAAAAGTTAAAATTCAACCCTTATACTATTTATAACATTAATGGTTAATTATTATATATATGTATAAGATCAAGTCGTTTTACCGTTAGTAGGCCTCATTCACGAAGCCGGTCTATAAGGGGGGTATAAGGTTGTTGCCTATAAAATGGCAGCTTAATGGGTGTCCACTCTCACCCACCGCTTCCTTGATCGGTGGAGGGTCGTTAGCCGAACGGGTAGGACAATGACTTTAAATTCTCATTAAAAGTATAATGAATATTATAAAGTAACTAAACCTTTTATAAATTCCCAATCTTAGTTACTTTAGGAAAATGTGAATATGGTGCTAACCCATGAAATTCACACTTTGTACCTTACCAAGTCGTTGGTGGAGCGTGTGTGGTTAACCGACACACTAACATGGACTAGTAAGGATCATGAAGGGTGACTTAATGTTTATCATAGATCGGTGGAGCGTGTGTGGTTAACCGGCACATCGATTAGGTGACAATATTAAGGGTACCAAGTGAGTTTGCATGGTTATTCACACCTTGTTTTGTGATCCTCGGCATCCCAGTCACAAAACCTGAAGGGCACAATCGAGATTGAAACATGCCATTGAAAAGTTCAATGAATCTCAAAAAATCTAGGAGTTTCAAATCCAATTAAAACCTAATAAATTATTTCGTTTTTCATGGTGGAAATTGGTGAATCGTCATTCACCTACCTTCAAATATTTTATAGCTTGGATTACGTCATCCCTCTTCCAAGTTATAAAAATATTGTGTTGGGTCCTAGCCTTAATATTTCATATTGGGTGTTATATTAAGGACTTGAATCAACTAACTTGATTTTCTCCCATTGTAGATGTCTGGTTCAGACAACTATGATCTTCCCAAATCGCTTGAAACAAGCTTTCCGCCTGAAGATGATGTCCCTCAACATCATGCTTCACTCCCCCCACCTCCTCCATTTATTCTCCCTGACCCACAAGCCCGAAGACTTGAAAGGTTCAAGGTCACTCAAGCTCTACTAGAAATGAAACATAAAGATGGAAGACCTGTGAGCACTCATGTCTTAGGAATGAAGTCACACATAGACAGGTTGAGAATGTTAGGTGCTGTTATTTCAAGGAAGTTCGCTGTTGACTGGGTTCTTCAGTCACTTCCTGAGTCGTATGGTGAGTTTATTAAAGACTACCATATGACAGATCCTGACATAACCCTAATAGATCTTTCTTATTTGCTTGTTGCTGCTGAATCAGCAATGATTTGGCGCAATGGTCAAGCAAATATTGATGGAAGGTCTAATTCTCAAACTTCCATGGACATGGACAATGGTAACATTGGAAGTCCAGAAAAGCTTTCTCGTCCCAATGGAAGGGGATCGGCCTTGGTCGACCCAGTTGACCAAAAGGTAAAGGGAAAGGCTAAGTCTGTGATTGCCTCGTGTACCATTCCCAAAGAGTCTATATGTTTTTATTGTCATGAGAAGGGACATTGGAAGCGAAGCTGCCCTGAATACCTGAAATGTTTGAAAGCAAGTAGAGACAAAATGTTTGACTCGGCTTCAGGTAAGTCCACTATCTAACTTTGTTAAAATTCCTAGTTGTTGATTCTTATTACATGATGTGACTAGGTTGCATCTTGATGTTTAGCAGGATCGAGCAAAAGGAAGGTTAAAATAAGAGTGTGCTGAATCTGATCACGAAGATGGATTTCTATCGCATGGTTCGAGGATCGGATTTTTGAGCTACTACTTAAAAGTTATGATAGATTGCTAGGAAATATGTAATATCATAGTTTTCATTTGAAGATGCATTGTAAGGAATATTTTTCCGCATTTTAATAAAGAAATAAAAGTTTTGTTTAGTTTATTTTATATTATATCCCCTTACAATGGCATTTATGGAAATTGATGTTTGTACGTTTCTAGCAATATTGGAAATATGAGTTTGATTCTCTCCTATGTGGTAGTGTCTGAATATACCAAATGAGGAAAGGTTCTCATCACCCAAGCTTCAGTTAGACATAAACTTGGAATCATACAAGTTGTATTGTATGATGAATGAGAATTTTTCATCTTTGTAAAATTGAGACTAATTCATTGATCACATCCATATGTGAGTCAATTGAAGGACTAAGGAATTAGGTACACTGGGTGTATGCTGGTCAAGGTCCACCACAAAGATCAATTCGTCATGATTTACTAAAGGTTAGTAAATATGGTTATACTTATAAGGTTAAGTATAATTCTGTAACATTGGAAAAGTTTCAATGAATGGCAGAACGGATGAAAAGAATCAAATTTGGCAGAAAGATAAAAGTTTCTCAAATCTGAAAAGATGGGAGAGTACTTTAGTATCATGTTTTTATGATCATCTTAATGATTATGAAACCATATCACAAATTCATACTCTAAGGACATCTTAGTGCATTGTTATGACTAAGATGAGGGGTCATGAATTGTTGGAATGGTTAAAATCAAAAAGATGGATCATACATGTTTTTATGATCATCTTAATGATTATGAAACCATATCACAAATTCATACTCTAAGGACATCTTAGTGCATTGTTATGACTAAGATGAGGGGTCATGAATTGTTGGAATGGTTAAAATCAAGAAGATGGATCATACTTCGTTCCAAAAACAACTCTTAGAGTCATACTCCAAGATTGTAACATTGAGTGACATAAAGTAAGGTTTAAAACACTTATCAAATGTAGTGTAAAATGTTTTCTACTCATGTACATTTGAAATTGGTAAGTTGTGATGTCTTGGATAAGACAAAGACCAACTAAGACCAATTGTGTGAAGTGTTTATCTTGATAAGAGTCCGCACTATCCCTTGAATATTTGTTTTGTCAAGGAATGGTTCTTGACTAGGGAAACTTATATGTCAAGAGGACAGTGGGAGTCTTTAAGATCCTGAAAGGATTTCAAGATATCAAGAGTAAAACCTGAGTTTTATCACTAGCACATGACTTAAGGTTTGCAACCTATTAAGTTGACATAATTCTTGTTTCTGTGTCTGTTCCTATTAAGTTGACTATGCATATGAGTTATGTTAGTTCTAAACTGTGTGCATAACAGCTTGGAAGCATTGGTAGGCCTTGTGCTACCAGATGACAAGAAATTAAGATTGAACAAGTTCAATCCATGTAAGGCTGAATTTGTTACTAACCTAGTCTTGTGATTATGGTTTTGACAAATTCACATGGATAGGAACTCATACACCATAAAATCTAAGTGTCATAAGGTTTCTCTCCGATTCATGAAAATGATGGTGAGGAAATGTTTTCACTAAGAAGATTTTAAGTAGATAGCAATTGTGATGTTTGCATTCTCAAAGTCGTTAGTGGAGCGTGTGTGGTTAACCGGCACACTAACATGGACTTGTGAGAAATGGCAAAGGTCTAAACAATTAAGACTATGATTACGGCATCCCTTTTCATAGTTCTGGAAATTGTTTAGACACACATGTGAGCTATCTGAGAAAGGGTGTACGAATCTAAATTTCAGAAGTCCAGCTGATTTCTGGAAATATGTCAGAGCTAGTGGGAGCATAAGTGTTATGCTGATAATCATCATGTTAGTGGGAGCATGATTATTATGTTTAGTGTTGCAAGTTAGCAATGTTAATTATAGAAAAATAAAAGTTTCAATTCGTAATGTTGTAGGGGTTGAAAAAGTTGTTTTGCTATAATTAAGGGAGAGGAAATTATACTTCATTTCAATTCTAAAAGCTTAGATTGAGTTTTAATCATCTTTAGTCAAGGATATATATATATATATATATATATATATATATATATATATATATATATATGAATTTTATGTTGGAATGGTTCAACATAAGGAAATTCTATATATATTGCGTTCTCAAATTCGATTATGATTACAGCATCCCTCTTCATAGTCGATTTTTGAAAACATGGCAAATAAAAAAATATTGTAGCAAAAGACTGATCTAGTATCAGGTCTTTATGTGAGACATCATGAATCGTGTCCCATATGCTTCGGATATAGGATCGGTCACATGTGCTATAATATTCATCCTTTCTAAATTTTCCAAATGCTTAGGGCATTAAGAAGGGAAAAGTCTAGAACGGGATATGACTAAAGTGATTAAGAAATTGTCGAGGACAGTTTGAGGTTCGCCAAAGATTGGTTGCTCAGGGACAATTGGAAGTATGATGTAAATTGTTGGAAAGGACCATATTAACATATTCTGAAAAGAGGTAAATCTTGTTCGGAAGTGATAGTCAAAATGGGACTATGGAAATGTCTCCATAGGTGGGAGTTGGATATTAAGAATCTATGAGAAAGTTAGAAACTTTTATGCAAGAAGGATGTTCAAAGCAATGTACTTTGAATATGAGAGTTCGTTTCCATAGAGTTGATCTCCTTTGGAATCCTCTGTAATGACTGATGACAAGGTTTTGGTGACCTTGTGCATAATCATTACGAGAGGATCAGTGCATATAAGTTTAAAATCTAAAAGCTTTTTTTGTAAATGGTAGGAATTAGGAATTCTTACATTTACAATAAGGATTTGGGATTGTGAAATGAGCATCATTGGAATCATGTTCAATTGATCTATTTCACAAAGTAAAGATCATAGACAAACATAGTGTGCATACTTGGAGTATGGCATAACTATTGTTTAGAAAAACAAAGTGTACATGCTAGGAGCATGGGACGACTGTTGTTTTTGTTCAAGTATTAAGTTGATTATTTGAAACATTATACAATGAATAATGTGTAATCAATATGGTGATAAATAAAAGGTGGTTTTATTTATATTCAAAAGGGTTCTGAGACCATATTGGATTCGATTATTATTGTGTTTCACTTTGCATGTTTTGACTTCCATAATAACTAGGTTATTCTTTCCGAATGATTAAGTTATTCAAACCATCCACAGTCGGTCATATGTTGGAAGTAGATATGAATCAAGACTGTCATGAGTTGGTTGTAGAGGTCTAAGATGTTGGACATGGCTACAACACTCATAAGTGCTCATAAGTTATGAGTATTGGATTCAACCCACGCTCACTTGCATCACTTCATGGAATTTATCTCGAGTGATCGTGAGACGGTAATATCATATAAGTCTTCAAACCTAGAGATATGAGTTGTTACCTATGAGTTGGTTGTGCATTGATTGCACGTAAACGCATCAGTAACTTGATGTTATAAAACGTGCCTTTGTGTATAATTCAACAAGTAGTAGAAACAAGTATATGAGTCGAAGTTTATCTGTTCCTTCTAGTCCTTGGAGGATTAGAAGCGATATCTGGGCCCCTCGATGATTTTGTTTTGACCTATGTACCGGGCCCGGTCAGAACCTAATTGATGTGTTCAATTTAGTTCTTTGTCAAACAAATCGGAAATCGGGAAACAAACTGTTGGACAATAAGTACGACGTTGTTCCATGTATTTGTCCGGCTGATATCATGAGAACAGAGGATTATATGATCACTTATCTAAAATGGCGCTTCATAGTTCAACAGAGTTTTCGAGAGCTACGATTGCTGGTTGGTTCCTGAAGTAACATACGCAAATACAGTTATTAGACTTATCCAAGTGGGAGTCTGTTGGATAAGATGTCTAAGTCCATAACTTATTTGGTATATACTTGACCCGACCCGGCATGGTCCATTTGGGTTGCACTTCACCCAAACTGTTTATGGATAATTTTATGAGAATTGTATATTTACGATTTATTAATATATTATAAGTTATAATATATTAATATAAAATCATGTTATTTAATTAGTTTTAATCTTGAATTAATTATGAATTGATTTAGTGATTAAAAGGAAGACTAATTAAATCATGAGCTATTGTATTTATATGGTGTGGGCTAATGCTCATTTGTTAATGGGCTAAGCTTATATGGAAGTCCATGGAGCTTTTAACCCATGGATCCTTGGAAGAGGAAAAGACATGGGTTATTAGGGTTTCACCCTAACCATGTACACTATATAAACAAGCTTATGTTGCATGAAAAAGACACTAATGTGTGTGTAAGTGTGGTGGCCAAAATCAAGAGTTAGTATACTCTCTCATACATTTTCCAAGTTTGTGGTGATTTGTGATTTCCATTTGAGGCATTCACATTATTGGTGCTTGGCTCTCAAACTCCAAGGAATCAACAATCAACAAAAGGTATGTAACTCATCTAGTTCTTTTATGTTTAAAAGTACCCCATGCCATGCTAGATAGGTTATAAACCTTGGAAAATAATATTTTGCATGTATCTTAGACAAACATAGATCCAAGGTTTAATAGGGTTGCATGTACACTTAGGAAGTGTTAGAATGCTCAAATCCCAACATGACAAACATCAAAAACCCCCAAGAACACATGGTTTTACGGTTAAGGCATCTCCTTTAACCGTAAACACCATCAAGTGGTGTATAAGTGCCACCAACACCTTCTAGGACTTGGATATTGGACTAGAACCTTGCATGCATGAGCTAAAGACCCCAAACCACGAAATGGTAGGAGTTACCATGAGTTTACGGCCGTAAACTCATGGGTTTACGACTGTAAACTCCAAGGGAGTGGTCCATGAACCGTAAACTCCAATGAAGGGCCATTTTGAGCCCTAGTCCCTTCCTAAGCCTTGGATACAAGCCTAGATCACTTCCTTGAGGGGTATAAGACCTTAAAACACACAATGGTACAAATTACCATGAGTTTACGGCCGTAAACTCATGGGGGAAATAACCAAAAACCGTAAACTCATGTGTTGTTACCAAATGGGAAGTAAACTCCATTGTGAGGCCATACTCTCTTTAGATACAACCCTTTAGTACTCCTAGCACTTGAATCAAAGTGTTATCCTCATATTAGGGTGTCTTTACTTGATAAATTGGTTGTTAAATGACTAATTGGATACATATATGTATCATTACATGTTAAATAGGATCCGTGTGTGTGTTCAAGTCCTCACTTGCACTTAGCATCCTATCCGGCACTCCCATCCAAATCACTCACTACAGGTGAGTTCATACCCCTTAATCAACCTTTGAAATGATTTTTAAATGCTTTTATGGGGGGAATACAAGTTGAAATATTCTAGTTATTGCTTTAATCACATGTGATTAATGACTAGAACAAACAGAAATATTTGCTACTACTTTTAAGTTACTATCCAACTTATGGTTTTCAAGCATTTCAAAACCTTTTTATTAAACTTTTAAATACTAAAACTGTTTCCAAAACTCTTTTAAACTTACATTGTTTTCAAACTAATATCTACACCAATATATTTATATAAGTAAGACTTGAAGGACTTAGGACTGATAGCTCACCTTATTTCCTGTTCCTTGTTTGGTTGTGGACTTAGGGTATCCTGTTATTTGTCCGAATGTCGTTGAATTCTTAGTTATATATATATATATATATATATATATATATATATATATATATATGTGTGTGTATGTGTGTATGTATGTGTGTGTGTTGGATATAAAAGCTTTCACTTCAGTACAATACCTTTGCGTAACAAAGGCATACAAACAACCTTACTATTTAACTATAATAGGTATAGTTAAGGGATTACTACTCACTATTACTATTACAACGACCCATACAAGAGTCAGTACATTTATGAGCCACTACATAAGTACTACATTGAGAAACAATACATGCTGTACACTATACAAGAGAACATACTATACAATATACAAAGGAACATACTATATACTAGAAAGGAGAAAACATCACTACACTATGAACTACTATACAAACAATGAATATTATAACAGAACGTGACATACTAATTCTTGATGCGACACTTCATCTTGGTATCACTTTGTAACCAGAGTCTCCTGGAGGGAGAGCGGGCATTGTGTGTATAGATCTATACGGGATAGACACTCCCACATCCCGACTGCTAGCTACAGTCCCAGCCGGAAGGCCAAGGGGTGACATAATGTTACCTCACTATATATGACCTGGAGGGTCATCAGTTATTCAGCCGTCGATCAGCATGGTTACATACGAGTTCACATTCAAACCTTTAATTAATCAATTAAGAATTAAAGGAAAAATAGACTCTTTGAGGCGTATTGTTCATTTAATACCACCTGGAGTCTACATCCTCATTACCTTAGACTCCATGAGGCATATTGTTCATTTAATACTACCTGGAGTCTGCATTTTCATCACTATTAGTCAGCAGTGATACTGCTGGGGTAAACATTTATTTCCCCTATTACATTTATTTTGTAATCACCTTATAGGAGTGAAGTCTAAAACTATATTTTCATACAGATAGTTTCACTGGGGAAAACCCTTACATTAACGAAGGAACAAACATACAAACAATCGGGTCTTGGTAGAAGACTACTTTTTACTGGAAAATATAGGGTTTTCTAGGTAGTATACTATTTACAAACATTTGAAAGCAGTTACTACACTACATTGTTACAAACATTTTTATACAAGCAATGATACTAAATACTTATGAACTCACCAGCTTTATGCTGATAAACTCTTTTAAAATAACTTGTATTCTCAGGTCATCAGTAGATAGGTACAGATGAAGCTTTTGAGAAGATGGAGCACATACAAGACTCATCTTTTATTTTGATTATACTTTTGGTGTCTTACAAACTATACAGAGCACGCTTGTATTACAATTATTATATTAATGCAATGGATGTTGTTGCTTGTCTTTACTATTATGCATTGTTGTGATACTGTACATGACGTCCTCCACCCCAGAACGTTTCCGCCGTTCCGGTTTTGGGGTGTGACAGATTGGTATCAGAGCACTGTTTATAGTGAATCAAGTATATCAACCCATAAAAGATATACGAACTATAAACACATCAGGATTAAAACACTCTGACCAAGAAGTTATACTTTTAAATAATAAAATATTTAACTAAGTATATATACATCTATTCATACCAAGGTCAGTATCATACTAGAACATAACAAAAGTATTATGATTGTTGAGCATCACAATTAGGCTTAGAGACATATAGTCAAACCTAAGGGGATATAGCCTGATCAACTATATTTTCTGAGGAGTGACTAGCATGTGCCTAAGAATGATTGTAATGTTGCAAAAAGTCTAAAAACTTACCAACACCACTACAACGGGAACATTAGAACATAATACTATGGGAGTATTCCGTGTTACTATAAATTACATATGTGAGAGCTAAAAAGGTCGTTACTAGTAGGGCAATAGTTGCTAAGTGGATACTCTAAGGTTACATGTGACTAAGGCGCTATAGACTTAAAATCTGTGATCTTTGCTTTATTTCCTGTTCCTTGTTTGGTTGTGGATTTAGAGGTAGGGTCACTTATTCGAAGGTCTATTCTGTTTTGGTTGCATGTAATTGGTATGCACTATGCAAGTATTGAATCAACTAATAACGATCATCTTATAATTATCTTAGATTAGTACGTCTATTAACTATTCTTTCCCCATTCTCGCGTAGATAACATGGCTGGCTTCCATCTCCCTGGCGATCCGTACTATCCCAACCAAGGCATTGGTGGATGGCTTGATGAGGAGCCAGAAGATGATCACCCAATCCCTTTGGATGATCACCGTGCAGAAGGCTTTTCAGATAGCTCTGACTCTGAACTAGAGGTCAACAACCTACCCCCAGTAGCTCCAAACCCCAACCCCCACCCGGCATTTCAAGGTCCCACTCCCTTGTGGGCAACAACCTTGAATCGATGGAGTGATGATCAGGGTCAGCCCTTACCTTTCAACGGAGACCGAAGCTTTTACAATATAAGCGAGGGAGGTTCAGCTGACCGAGTCCTGCCCATCATGGTCCGTAGGATTGCTAGGAACGTCGAGTAAGGTCATGCAGCCATCGACCGAGTAGTGGAAATTGACGCCAACTCTGGCCTTAACACGGTCCGTATTCGCCAACTCGAAGAAGCTATGGATAGGACTAGAAGGACCAATGAGACTCTGCAGCAACAACTAGCTGCATCCCGAGCCGAGGTCATCGAACTCCGAGTGCGTCAGAGAGCGCATGAACGACATCTTCAGGAAGTTGTACATCAGCTGGCAGACCTGAGGGTTCGCCCGAGGGATACCCGTCGCCGGTAGAAGATGTCGACTCATCTTTACTTTTGAATTAAGGAATAGCTTTTCTTTTCTGTGCCCTATGGAGCACTTGTCTGTAAACATTCCTAACTTTGAAAGTACTCTAACTAGACTTCTAAGCTGCCAACATTTTCCCTTATGGTTTGATGTAAGACCTACTGTTAGGTCATTTTTCCCGAACTCATTTTACATCATTAATACCAGTAATATTGGCAGTTGTCTAATCTATGGGAAAGTCTGTACTTTTGTATTTCCCTACTCTATTGTTATGACTCTATCTGATAGTTGGCCTATGGCGATTTAGTCCATGAAACACGTTCATCATACATACAATCGATTCTTACTATTATCATCATCCTTATGAACTTTCAGTAAAAGATGCCGCCTCGAAAGCGTCCGACCAGAAACACGCCTGCAAATCAAACTCCACCACCACCACCCCCTCCGCAGTTCGATGCGGTGATGTTTCAGGCAGCTGTGACCGCAGCCATGGCCTAAGTAAACTCTGGTGGCGTTAGTGGAACGGGTACTGGCACTAACTCTAGCCATGGTGAAATCCATCCCCGTGCACGGGAGTGTACCTATAAAGATTTCATCAGCTGCAAACCTACATACTTCAACGGAACCGGAGGGATCATCGCACTGTCCCAATGGATTGAGAGAACAGAAGCAATCTTCGAAATATGCTCATGCCCTGAAGGAAGCGAGATAAAGTTCGCTGCTTGCACCTTCACTCAAAGGGCCCTGACGTGGTGGAATGGCCATGTCAAATCACTCTCACTGGTAATAGCTAACACCATGGGCTGGGATACACTGAAGGACCTTATGACAAGGGAGTACTGCCCGAGGGGCGAAATTCAGAAACTCGAGGAAGAACTGTGGAACCCCAAAATGCAGGGTTTCGACATAATGGCTTATACAGCCAGGTTGTGCGACCTGGTGGCTCTATGTCCTAACATGGTCCCCACTGAAAACAAGAAAATCGAAAGATACATCTGGGGTTTGGTACCCCCATATCGAGGGAACTTTCTAGCATCACACCCTGCGACCTTCGATAGTGCCAAAGAATTGGCCCAAAGACTCATCGATCACGAGGTTCCTTCTACTCCATCAACAACTACAACGACTGCCCCCGTATCAACCAAGACATCTGACAACAAGAGGAAGCGTTGGGACCGAAAGAAGGGTAAATCAGCTCAATTCTCTTCCAAGAACCAACAGACGGTGGCTGTCCATGCTGCCACTACCCCTACTGCCCCTGTACCAGCCAAGCCTTATGCAGGGAACCTACCCAAGTGCGCCAAGTGCTCCTTCCATCATAACGGCCCCTGCCGTGAAATGCACTGCACAAATTACGACCGGAAGGGCCATACCGCCCAGTTTTGCAGAACACAACCCAAACCCATCACCCAGATTCCCGATACCGGAGTGAGTCAAGCCTGCTACGGGTGCGGCGAGACAGGGCACTTCAAAAGAAACTGTCCGAAAGCTAGGAATGTGGGAGGAGCAGGAAGACTACTTGCTATTGGCCACAATGAAGCCGTGGCAGACCCCACAGTAGTCACGGGTACGTTCCTTCTCGATAACTATTATGCTTGTATCCTATTCGATAGTGGGGCAGAAAGAAGCTTCGTAAACCAAAAATTTAAGCATTTACTTAAACAATCACCGCAAACACTAGAAGAAACCTTCGTCGTAGAAATGGCTAATGGAAAGACAGAGAGTTCTAACGAGATTTACATAGGTTGTACCCTCATGCTAGATAATCATTCATTCCCAATCAACCTCATACCAGTATCGATCAAGAGTTTCGATGTCATTGTAGGCATGGACTGGTTGAGTCTCCATCGTACCGATATTCTGTGCTTCGAAAAGGCAGTCCGCCTAAACCTACCGAATAACGAAACCTTGTTGATCTATGGAGACAAGCCCAGTACGAGCCTTCGTATCATCTCAAGTATTCAAGCCCAAAAGTACTTGCGTAAGGAATATCGTGCATTCCTGGCGCACGTTGTCGATACGAACCGGAAAACAAAAGACCTAAAAGACCTCCCCGTAGTACGCGATTTTCCCGACGTCTTTCCAGAAGAGCTCCCAGGATTACCCCCGCAACGTCAAGTCGAGTTCTGAATCGACTTAATTCTAGGAGCGACCCCCGTAGCCAAATCGCCCTATCGTCTAGCACCTGCTGAGATGCAAGAACTGTTCGGTCAAGTTAACGAACTGCTCAGCAAGGGCTTCATAAGACCAAGCTTCTCACCCTGGGGAGCACCAGTCTTGTTCGTAAAGAAGAAAGACGGATCGTTCAGTATGTGCATCGATTACAGGGCACTCAACAAGCTTATAGCAAAAAATCGTTACCCTCTTCCTCGCATAGACGATTTATTCGACCAGCTGCAAGGGGCGAGCTACTTTTCCAAGATCGATCTGAGGTCCGGGTATCACCAGTTATGAGTTCTTGAGGAGGATGTTCCGAAGACAGCCTTCCGAACTCGTTACAGACACTACGAGTTCGTAGTGATGCCATTCGGATTGACCAATGCGCCCGCAGTATTCATGGACTTAATGAACAGGGTATGCTGTCCTTACTTGGATCAGTTCATCATCGTTTTCATAGATGACATACTTATCTACTCTCGAAGTAAGGAGGAACATAGCGATCACTTACGGCAAGTCCTAGGAATATTACGATCAGAGAAGCTTTATGCGAAGTTCTCTAAATGCGAATTTTGGATCCGAAGAGTCGAATTCTTAGGACGCGAGGTTAGCGAAGAGGGAATTCACGTGGACCCTTGCAAAATTAAAGCCATTGAGAACTGGTCAGCACCAAAGACGCCTACGGAAATTCGTCAATTTCTAGGCCTCGCTGGCTACTACCGCAGATTCATACAGAACTTCTCTCGAATTGCGAAACCTCTTACAACATTGACCCAGAAGGGCGTGGCCTTTGACTGGGAAGAGAAGCAGGAGAAAGCGTTCCAAACATTAAAACGAGCCTTGTGCACCGCACCGATACTGTGCCTCCCCGAAGGAACAGAAAACTTCATGGTATCCTGCAATGCATCCAATCAGGGGCTCGGCTGTGTTCTGATGCAACGAGGTAAGGTCATCGCCTACGCCTCAAGACAGCTGAAGACACATGAGGTCAACTACACCACACACGATATCGAATTAGGAGCAGTTGTGTTTGCCCTGAAGATCTGGAGGCACTACCTGTACGGTACGAAGAGCACTATCTTTACAGACCACAAAAGCCTACAACACATATTCAACCAGAAGGAGCTCAATATGAGACAACAACGGTGGGTCGAACTACTCAATGACTACGAATGCGAAATTCGTTATCATCCGGGTAAAGCCAATGTAGTAGCAGGCGCCCTAAGTCAGAAGGAATATTCTGGTCGAAGAATCAAGTCATTAACAATGACTATCCATTCGCATCTATCCGCACAAATTAAGGAGGCTCAGCTCGAAGCCTTAAAACCTGAAAATGTGACGGGAGAATCCCTGCGTGGAATGGATAAGAACTTAGAAGTCAAGGGTGACGGAGCCTTATATCTCATGGACCAGATCTGGACACCGAGACACGGTGGCTTCAGAGACTTGGTCATGAAGGAAAAGCGCACAACACTCGATACTCCGTCCACCCGGGTTCAGATAAGATGTATCTGGATCTTAAAAAGTCATACTGGTGGCCTAACATGAAAGCAGAGATTGCTACCTTCGTGAGTAAATGCCTCACTTGCGCAAAGGTTAAGGTCGAATACCAGAAACCGTCAGGTTTACTTCAGCAACTAGAGATACCTGAATGGAAGTGGGAGTGGATCACTATGGACTTCATAACCAAGCTACCCAAGACAACGGGTGGACTTGATACCATATGGGTCATCGTCGACAGATTGACCAAGTCCGCACACTTCCTGCCTATCAAGGAAACAGACAAAATGGAGAAGCTCACGAGAACCTACATTAGGGAGATCGTACGACTGCATGGTGTTCCTAAGTCTATTATCTCCGATAGAGATAGTAGATTCACTTCGAGATTCTGGCAGTCATTACAAAGCTCCCTAGGAACGAGGCTGGACATGAGTACAGCCTATCATCCACAGACCGACAGACAAAGTGAGAGAACTATCCAAACCTTAGAAGATATGTTGCGAGCCTGTGTGATCGACTTTGGGAAGGCGTGGGATACTCACTTACCCCTCGTCGAATTCTCTTACAACAACAGTTATCATACGAGCATCAAGGCTGCTCCATTTGAAGCCCTCTACGGCCGGAAGTGCAGATCCCCTCTGTGCTGGGCTGAGGTGGGTGACACTCAGTTAGCTAAAGGACGAGTTCCTGACAGCACTCTCACAGGTCCGGAGATCATTCGGGAAACGACGAAGAAGACCGTTCAGATTCGTGAACGAGTGAAAGCCTCTAGGGACCGACAGAAAAGCTACGCGGACAAACGGAGGATACCCTTGGAATTCCAGGTAGGAGACCAAGTCCTTTTGAAAGTCTCACCCTGGAAGGGCTTGATACGCTTCAGAAAGCGTGGAAAGCTAAATCCAAGATACATAGGGCCTTTCGAGATTCTCGCTAGAATCGGCCCCGTAGCTTACAAACTCAACTTACCCCGCGAACTTAGTAATGTACATCCTACCTTCCATGTCTCGAACTTGAAAAAGTGCCTATCCGATGAGACTCTTGTAATCCCAGTCGACGAGATCGAGATCAACGAGAGCCTCAACTTCATGGAAGAACCTGTAGAAATTATGGACCGAGAGGTCAAGAGAACGAAACAAAGTCGCATCCCAATCGTAAAGGTTCGCTGGAACGCCAAGTGACGACCGGAGTTCACATGGGAGCGCGAGGATCAAATGAAACTTAAATATCCTCATCTTTTTACTTAGTTATTTGTAATAACTTAGTTGTTTGAACTCTAATTTCGGGACGAAATTCCCTCTAACGGGGGGATGATGTGACAACCCGAAATTTCTATTTGTACAAACTCTACATTCAAGCACTTCAATTAGTAGTCAAATTCATCTCTATTAATTTTATCCGGTTTAAAGTCCGTTTGGGTGTTTTTAATTTAAATTCGTCAAACGAACAAATAAAAGGAAGTATCTTCTAGGAGTGATGTTTAACGAATAAACATTTAACACCATAACAAGGTGTTTATGGCCAAACTTGGGGAGTTTGGGCCGTAAACTCCTCTTGACCTTGAACTCATGCTTAAGGCATGAGTTTACTCCCCACTTCCTCACTTTACACTTCCAAGCTCAAGAACACCCAACTTCTCTCTCAAGTATCATAACACATTTCTTCCAATCTTCCAAAAATGTAAGTGTTTCTTCTCTTGTTTTGTTGTTATAACACTTCATCTAGTAGTTATACATGATTTCATCCATGAAATCTTGTCTTTTTCATAGATCTTCAAGTGTTCTTCAAAACACCAAGAACACCAAGAACACACACTAGTGTTTTTGGGCCTTAAACACTCTTACAAGCTTCCTATAAGTAAGTACACTCCTCCTAACTAGTTACTTACTTAGAATACTTGTTAAGCCATTGACAAACATCAAAAACCCCCAAGAACACATGGGTTTACAGTCAAGGCATCTCCTTGAACCGTAAACACCATCAAGTGGTGTATAAGTGCCACCAACACCTTCTAGGACTTGGATATTGGACTAGAACCTTGCATGCATGAGCTAAAGACCCCAAACCACGAAATGGTAGGAGTTACCATGAGTTTATGGCCGTAAACTCATGGGTTTACGACCGTAAACTCCAAGGGAGTGGTCCATGAACCGTAAACTCCAATGAAGGGCCATTTTGAGCCCTAGTCCCTTCCTAAGCCTTGGATACAAGCCTAGATCACTTCCTTGAGGGGTATAAGACCTTAAAACACACAATGGTACAAATTACCATGAGTTTACGGCCGTAAACTCATGGGGGAAATGACCAAAAACTGTAAACTCATGTGTTGTTACCAAATGGGAAGTAAACTCCAATGTGAGGCCATACTCTCTTTAGATACAACCCTTTAGTACTCCTAGCACTTGAATCAAAGTGTTATCCTCGTATTAGGGTGTCTTTACTTGATAAATTGGTTGTTAAATGACTAATTGGATACATATATGTATCATTACATGTTAAATACGATCCATGTGTGTGTTCAAGTCCTCACTTGACACTTAGCATCCTATCCGGCACTCCCATCCAAATCACTCACTACAGGTGACTTCATACCCCTTAATCAACCTTTGAAATGATTTTTAAATGCTTTTATGGGGGGGGGGGGGGAATACAAGTTGAAATATTCTAGTTATTTCTTTAATCACATGTGATTAATGACTAGAACAAACAGAAAGATTTGCTACTACTTTCAAGTTACTATCCAACTTATGGTTTTCAAGCGTTTCAAAACCCTTTTATTAAACTTTTAAATACTAAAACTGTTTCCAAAACTCTTTTAAACTTACATTGTTTTCAAACTAATATCTACACCAATATATTTATATAAGTAAGACTTGAAGGACTTAGGACTGATAGCTCACCTTATTTCCTGTTCCTTGTTTGGTTGTGGACTTAGGGTATCCTGTTATTTGTCCGAATGTCGTTGAATTCTTAGTTATATTATATATATATATATATATATATATATATATATATATGTGTGTGTGTGTGTGTGTGTGTGTGTTGGATATAAAAGCTTTCACTTCAGTACAGTATCTTTGCGTAACAAAGGCACACAAACAACCTTACTATTTAACTATAATAGGTATAGTTAAGGGATTACTACTCACTATTACTATTACAACGACCCATACAAGAGTCAGTACATTTATGAGCCACTACATAAGTACTACATTGAGAAACAATACATGCTATACACTATACAAGAGAACATACTATACAATATACAAAGGAACATACTATATACTAGAAAGGAGAAAACATCACTACACTATGAACTACTATACAAACAATGAATATTATAACAGAATGTGACATACTACTTCTCGATACGACACTTCATCGTGGTATCACTTTGTAACCAGAGTCTCCTGGAGGGAGAGCGGGCATTGTGTGTATAGATCTATACGAGACATACACTCCCACATCCCGACTGCTAGCTACAGTCCCAGCCGAAAGGCCAAGGGGTGACAGAATGTTACCTCACTATATATGACCTGGAGGGTCATCAGTTATTCAGTCGTCGATCAGCATGGTTACATACGAGTTCACATTCAAACCTTTAATTAATCAATTAAGAATTAAAGGCAAAATAGACTCTCCGAGGCGTATTGTTCATTTAATACCACCTGGAGTCTACATCCTCATTACCTTAGACTCCCTGAGGCGTATTGTTCATTTAATACTACCTGGAGTCTGCATTTTAATCACTATTAGTCACCAGTGATACTGTTGGGGTAAACATTTATTTCCTCTATTACATTTATTTTGTAATCACCTTATAGGAGTGAAGTCAAACTATATTTTCATACAGATAGTTTCACTGGGGAAAACCCTTACATTAACGAAAGAACAAACATACAAACAATCGGGTCTTGGTAGAAGACTACTTTTTACTGGAAAATATAGGGTTTTCTAGGGAGTATACTCTTTACAAACATTTGAAATCAGTTACTACACTACATTGTTACAAACATTTTTATACAAGCAATGACACTAAATACTTATGAACTCACCAGCTTTATTCTGATAAACTCTTTCAAAATAACTTGTATTCTTAGGTCATCAGTAGACAGGTACAGATGAAGCTTTCAAAATAAACTCTTTTAAATCTCGCTGTGTTTATAGTTCGTATATCTTTTATGGGTTGATATACTCGATTCACTATAAACAATGCTCTGATACCAATCTGTCACACCCCAAAACCGGAACGGCGGAATCGTTCGGGGGTGGAGGACGTCATGTACAGTATCACAACAATGCATAGTAGTAAAGAAGCAACAACATCATCCATTGCATTAATAATATAATTTAATACAATTGTGTTCTGTCAAGTTTAATAGACACCAAAAATATGAATCAAAATAAAAGATGAGTCTTGAACGAGCTCCATCTTCTCAAAACCTGGTACCGGTACCTATCTACTGGTGACCTGAGAATACAAGTTATTTTGAAAGAGTTTATCAGCTTTAAAGCTGGTGAGATCATAAGTATTTTAGTGTCATTGTTTGTATGAAAGTGTTTGTAAGTATGTAGTGTATAAGTTTGTAAATGTTTGTAATTGTTTGAACTCTCCTAGAAAACCCTATGTTTTCTACTAAAAGTAGCCTTCTACCAAGGCATCTAGTGTTTGTGTGTGTGTGTGTCTATTGTAAGAGTATGTATTTTCCCAAATCTGACTATCATTAACCAAAAATATAGTTTTTACATTATTGTTCATTGTGTGAAGATCACAAAGTGAATGCAATGGGGAAATAAAATAGTACTGTAGTGTTGTATTAAGTAACTACTGCTGTACTAACTACTTTAAACCAATTGTTATTTAAAGTACCATGTGATCAGCATGTACCATACTACCGACTAGAAACACGACGATGTAAGACGTCGGAAGAAATGACGTTTGGCACCCGTAGACTTGCAAGTCCCACTGTAGCGAGCAGCAAGGTGTAGGATAGTCAATCCAGTATAGATCTATACACAAACCCACCGCTCTCCACTTAAGGAGATTTTGGATACAAAATGAGCCATGACAGGTGATGCCATGCCCCATTACGTGGCTCACATAACTGTTGTAATGTTCTTGTATATGAATTGTGTGTACTAGTTGTATTGTATGTTCTCTCCCTGTCTAGTATGTATGTATGTTCTCTCTGTTTCTCATAATAGTATGTTCTCTTGTATAATGTATAGTATGTACTAGCTGCATTGTATGTTCTCTCTCTGTCTAGTATGTATGTATGTTCTCTTTGTATGTTATTGTTTGTTTCTCGTCATAGTATTCTCTATCTGAATGTATTGACTCATGTATGAACTGACTCATTGTATGTTTCACTGTTCTAGTAATAGTATTGTAACTTCCTAAACTATACCTATTATAGTTTACTAGTAATGTTGTTTGTATGTATAAACATGTTTGTATACCTTTGCTACCCAAAGATATTTAACTGAATGAAGGAACTTTTATATCTATACAAATATACATAATATATAACTAAGATTCAAACGACCTTCGGACAAATAACCGATACCCTAAGTCCACAACCAAACAAGGAACAGGAAACAAGGCGAGCTATCAGTCCTAAGTCCTTTCAATCTTACTTATATAACTATATCTATATAGATACACATTTGACAAAGTATAAGTTTAAAAGAGTTTGAATAGAAAGTATTTGATAGGTAAAAGAGTTTGTAAAGAGTTTGAAGTAGTTTGTTTGATAACACAGTTTGAAAAGTAAGGAAATCCACTTGTTTGGTAGTTATTAATCACATGTGATTGATATAATAACTATAATAGTTCAACTTGTATTCCCCCCCCCCCACAAAAGCATTTAAAATCAATTAAAAGGTTAATTAAGGGGTATGAACTCACCTGTAGTGAGTAACTCGAATGAAAGATCGATACAAGATTGTTGGGTGTCAATTGGAGTCTTCAGCACAAACGAATCCTATTTAACATATAATTTCACATATATGAATATATTTAATGTATATAACCACTAAAGGTGATAGGGACACGCCTTAGGGACATAAAAACACTTAGAATTAAGTGTTACCACCATATATGATTGTATATAAGGGGTATTTGGCTATAGAAGGGAGTGTATGGTCAAAATGCACAATATTTGTGTATGTGCGGCCAGGGTGTGTGTGCGGCCGCACACTCCCTATGAAATGTGCCAAAATGTATTTTAAGGCTTTAGGACTCATCTAGGAAGGTTTCTTACTTCATGCTTCAGCCTTATATGGAGTTCATTGCCATTTTTGGACCTAAAAAGTGTGTGTGCGGCTACACATGGTGTGTACGGCCGCACACCCTTTATGAAGATGATAAAATCGTGTTTTTCTAGTATATCATCAAGTGTTCTTAGCATATAACAAGTTGTGATAAGTGTATACACGTTATAGAGGCTTGAAAGGGTGTTTAAGGTCCAAAACTAGTGTGTGTCCTTGGTGTTCTTGACTAAAGATGGATGTTTTCATGGATCAAAGCAAAGGGTTTTGCTAGTTAGGGTCATGTATCAACAAATCAAAAGGAAGAATTACTTACTTTTATGAAGATCAAGATGAAGATTTGGATGATACTTGAGAGGATTTCGGGTTCTAGTCTTGAAGAAGTGGAAAAAGTGTTCAAAATGACTAAGTGTTGAATATATAGGTGAGAGTGTGCGGCTGGGATGGGTATGTGGCCCCACACTTGGGTGTGCGGCCGCACAAACCTTGTGTTGGTGTGTTTGGCTCATTTGCAAGGTGTTACACTCACAAAACTCATCCCACGACTCATACCTTGATTATACTAGGTTTTAAACACTCTAATTGACTCTAAATAGTGCTAGAAGATAGCAAAAACGAGTCTGACCTTCATTGTTTTGAATAAGTGTATAAGATAAAAATTTCGGATTGTCACATCTTCCCCCGTTAGAGAGAATTTTGTCCCGAAATTAGAGTTTAAGCAATTAAGTTATTACAAATAACTAAGTAAAAAGATGAGGATATTTCAGTTTCATTTGATCCTCACGCTCCCAAGTGAATTCAGGTCCTCGTTTGGCGTTCCAGCGAACCTTCACTATCGGGATGCGACTTTGCTTTGTTTGCTTGACCTCCCGGTCCATGATTTCTACAGGTTCTTCCACGAAGTTGAGGCTCTCGTTGATCTCGATCTCGTAGAGTGGGATTCCAAGAGTCTCGTCGGACAGACACTTTTTCAAGTTTGAGACGTGGAAAGTAGAATGTACGTTACTGAGTTCACGAGGTAAGTTAAGTTTGTAAGCTACAGGGCCGATTCTAGCGAGAATCTCGAAAGGCCCTATGTATCTTGGATTCAGCTTTCCAAGCATTCCAAAGCGTATTAAGCCCTTCCAGGGTGAGACCTTCAATAGAACACGGTCGCCTACCTGGAATTCCAACGGTTTCCTTCGTTTATCTGCGTAGCTTTTCTGTCGATCTTTACAGGCTTTCAATCGTTCACGAATCTGAACGATCTTCTCTGTCGTTTCCCGAATGATCTCCGGACCCGTGAGAGTGCTTTCAGGAACTCGTCCTTTAGCTAACTGGGTATCACCCACCTCAGCCCAGCACAGAGGGGATCTGCACTTTCGGCCATAGAGGGCCTCGAATGGAGCAGCCTTTATGCTCATGTGATAACTATTGTTGTAGGAAAATTCGACAAGGGGTAAATGAGTATCCCATGCTTTCCTAAAGTCGATCACACAGGCTCGCAACATATCTTCCAAGGTTTGGATAGTCCTCTCACTTTGTCCGTCGGTCTGTGGATGATAGGCTGTACTCATGTCCAGCCTAGTTCCTAGGGAACTTTGTAGCGACTGCCAGAACCTTGAAGTGAATCTACTATCTCTGTCTGAGATAATGGATATGGGAACACCGTGCAGTCGTACAATCTCCCGAATATAGGTTCTTGTAAGCTTCTCCATCTTGTCTGTTTCTTTGATAGGCAGGAGGTGTGCGGACTTGGTCAATCTGTCGACGATGACCCATATGGTATCAAGCCCACCCGTTGTCTTGGGCAACTTGGTTATGAAGTCCATAGTGATCCACTCCCACTTCCATTCCGGTATCTCCGACTGTTGTAGTAATCCTGACGGTTTCTGGTATTCAAACTTAACCTTTGCGCAAGTAAGGCATTTACTTACGAAGGTAGCAATCTCTGTTTTCATGTTAGGCACCAGTATAAATTTTTAAGATCCAGATACATCTTATATGAACCCGGGTGGACGGAATAACGAGTGTTGTGTGCCTCGGTCATGACCAAGTCTCTGAAACCACCGTGTTTTGGTGTCCAGATCCGATCCATGAGATATAAGGCTCAACCACCCTTGACTTCCAGGTTCTTATCCATCCCTCTCAGGGATTCACCCGCCACATTTTCAGGTTTCAAAGCGTCGACCTGAGCCTCCTTAATTTGTGTGGACAAGTGTGAATGGATATTCATAGTCAATGATTTGACTCTACGACCAGAGTATTCTTTCCGACTTAGGGCGTCAGCTACTACGTTGGCTTTACCCGGATGATAACGAATTTTGCATTCGTAGTCACTGAGTAGCTCGACCCACCGTCGTTGTCTCATGTTGAGCTCCTTCTGGTCGAATATGTGTTGTAGGCTTTTGTGGTCTATAAAAATAGTGCTTTTTGTACCATACAGGTAGTGTCTCCAAATCTTCAGAGCAAACACAACTGCTCCTAGCTCAAGATCGTGTGTGGTGTAATTGACCTCGTGTGTCTTCAGCTGTCTCGAGGCGTAGGCGATGACCTTACCTCGTTGCATCAGAACACAGCCGAGCCCTTGATTTGACGCATCGCAATAGACAACGAAGTCTTCTATCCCTTTGGGGAGAAATAGTATTGGTGCGGTGCACAAGGCTCGCTTGAGCGTTTGGAACGCTCTCTCCTGCTTCTCTTCCCAGTCAAAGGCCACGCCCTTCTAGGTCAGTGTTGTAAGAGGTTTCGCAATTCGGGAGACGTTCTGAATGAACCTGCGATAATAGCCAGCGAGGCCTAGAAATTGACGAATTTCTGTAGGCATCTTCGGTGCTGACCAGCCTTCAATGGCTTTGATTTTGGAAGGATCCACGTGTATTCCCTCTTCGCTAACCACGTGCCCTAAGAATTCGACTCTTCGGATCCAAAATTCGCATTTCAAGAACTTCGCATAGAGCTTCTCCGAACGCAGTGTTTCTAAGACTAGTCGCAGATGTTGACTATGCTCCTCCTTACTACGAGAATAAATAAGTATGTCATCGATGAAGACGATGATGAACTGATCCAAGTAAGGACGACACACCCTATTCATTAAATCCATGAATACTGCGGGCGCGTTGGTTAATCCGAACGGCATCACTACGAATTCGTAGTGCCCATAACGAGTTCGGAAGGCTGTCTTCGGAACATCCTCCCCTAGCACTCGTAGTTGGTGATATCCGGATCTTAAGTCGATTTTTGAAAAGAAGCTCGCCCCTTGAAGTTGGTCAAATAAATCGTCAATACGAGGCAGAGGATAACGATTTTTGACTGTTAGTTTGTTGATCTCCCTATAGTCGATGCACATACGAAACGATCCGTCTTTCTTCTTGACGAACAAGACTGGAGCTCCCCAGGGTGAGAAGTTTGGTCTTATAAAGCCCTTGCTGAGCAGTTCGTTAAGTTGACCGGACAGTTCTTGCATCTCTGCAGGTGCTAGACGATAGGGCGATTTGGCTACTGGGGTAGCCCCTGGGACTAAGTCGATTCTGAACTCGACTTGACGTTGCAGAGGTAATCCTGGGAGTTCTTCCGGAACGATGTCGGGAAAATCGCGTACTACTGGAATGTTCTTAATGTCTTTCGTTTCTTGGCTCACATCTACCACATGAGCAAGGAATGCGCGACATTCCTTTCGCAAGAATTTTTGGGCTTGAATGCTCAAAATGATACGAAGGTTCGTGCCGGGTTTGTCGCCATAAACTACTAGAGTTTCGCCTGACGGCAGATTAAGGCGAACAGCCTTTTCGTAACACATGATGTCGGCACGACGAAGACTCAACCAATCCATGCCGATAAGGACGTCAAAACTTTTAATTGAGACCGGCATGAGGTCGATCGAAAATGAATTACTATCTAGAGTTAGGGTACACCCTATGAATATACTGCTAGTGCTCTCCGTCTTTCCATTAGCCATTTCTACAGTGAACGGTTCTTTAAGTGTTCGTGATTTTTCCTTAAGTAAATGAGCAAATTTTTGGTTCACGAAACTCCTCTCCGCTCCACTATTAAATAGTATGCATGCATAAGAGTTATCGAGGAGAAACGTACCAGTGACCACTGTGGGGTCGGGAACCGCCTCCTCGTGGCATATGGCCAGAACCCTTCCTACTCCACCAGCATTCCCTGCCTTAGGGCAGTTCCTCTTGTAATGGCCCACCTCGCCACAACCGTAGCAAGCTTGGCCCACTCATGCGCCGGGGACTTGGTTGATTGGCCTCGCCGGAGCTTTATAGAAACGGGCGGTGTGCCCCTTCCTGTTGCAGTTCGAACACTGAATTTCCCGGCAGGCTCCTGTGTGGTGGAAGTTGCACTTGTTGCACTTGGCCAAACTTCCAGCGTACTGCTTTATCGGAGCAGCAGCGGTACGTGCTATCGCAGCATGAACTGCCACGACCTGCTGCTTTTTGGCAACCTTCTTCTTCTTTTTGTCATCCCAGAACTTTCGCTTGGAATCAGCGGTTTTGGAAAGTTCTGAGATGGCTAGGGTTGTTGTTGCGGCCAGGGTACGAACCCCATGGTCAATAAGCCGCTGTGCCAACCGCTTGGCACTATCGAATGTAGTGGGGTTTGAAGCCAAAACATTTCCCAGGAATGGAGGCACCAGCCCCCATATGTATCTCTCTATCTTCTTTCCCTCTGTATGAACCATGTTGGGACAGAGGGCCACCAGCTCGCAGAATCTGGCGGTATAGGAGACTATGTCGGAGCCTTTCATGGTTAGGCTCCACAGTTCCTGCTCCAGCTTTTGGATTTCGCCCCTCGGGCAGTATTCTTCGATCATCAGCTCTTTCAGAGCTTCCCAGCCCATAGCATTAGCCACTATGGAGATAGTGACTTGACATGGCTATTCCACCATGTCAGGGCTTTTGCCTCGAAGGTGCATGCAACAAATTTGACTTTGCTTCCCTCCGGGCATGAGCAGATCTCGAAGATCGACTCTGTCTTTTCGAACCATTGCGAGAGGGCAATGACTCCGCCAGTCCCTTTAAAGGATAATGGCTTGCAGTTGGTGAAGTCCTTGTAGGAGCACTCTCTCAAGCGCACAGGGATTTCACCATGAGTAGATTGAACAGGTGTTCCTCCTCCCGTGGAACCAGAAGAATGATATTGTGCCATGGCTGTTGCCACAGCCGCAGCTACTGCAGCATTTAGAGCTGCCGTATCGATTTGAGGAGCAGGTGGTGTTACAGTTATCGGAGGATCGCGCCTCGTTGATCGGCGTGGAGGCATCTTTTAACTATAAGTTTAGAAAGATAAAGATATTGATAAGAATTTAATAGGGAGAATGTGATGAGAATGACACATGGACTAACTCTCCATAGCCCAACAGCACAATTGAATTAGTACGATTGAATGTAGATTTATCACTAAAAGAGGAAAGCATTTGGATAATAATTTCCATGAGATTAGGTATCTGTCAATAATACTGGTATTACAGATGTAACAAGTTCGGGAAAAATGACCTAGAGGTAGGTCTTACATCAAACCAAAATGGGAAAATTTTGACAGAACTACGACCTAATCAAGACCTAACAGGTCCAAGTTTGAACAAAGATAGGAAATTAGACTAGAGTTTTACATAACTAAGTTATATCCAAAAGAGAAGGTTAAGTAGGCTCTATCCACGACGAGAACCACTAGAATGAGTCCTTGATCCTGACAGACAGCGCTCTATGTCTCTCATGCGCTTTCGGATCTTACTTGCTGAGCTCGAAGTTCCCTGACTTCAGCTTGGGATGCAGCTAGCTGTTGCTGCAGAGTCCCATTGGTTATCCTAACCCTTTCCATAGCTACTTCTAGTTGGCGAATGCGGACCGTGTTAACGCCAGAGTTGGCGTCAATCTCCAACACTCGGTCGATAGTTGCTCGACCTTGCTCGGTGTTCTGAGAAATCCTACGGACCATGATGGGCAGGACACGATCAGCTGAACCTCCCTCGGTGAGGTTGTAAAAGCTTTTGTCCCCATTGTAGGGAATGGGTTGACCCTGTTCCTGACTCCATCTATTCAAGTTTGTGGCCCACAGAGGTGTGGGTCCTTGAAATGTTGGACGAGGGTTTGGGTTTTGAGCAACTGGGGGTAGGTTGTTGACTTCAGGTTCTGAGTCAGAATCATCAGAAAAGCCCTCAGCATAGTGATCATCTAAAGGGATTGGGTGATTATCTTCTGGCTCTTCCCCCAGCCATCCTGCATTGCCGTTGTTCATTGTGTGAAGATCACAAAGTGAATGCAATGGGGAAATAAAATAGTACTGTAGTGTTGTATTAAGTAACTACTGCTGTACTAACTACTTTAAACCAATTGTTATTTAAAGTACCATGTGATCAGCATGTACCATACTACCGACTAGAAACACGACGATGTAAGACGTCGGAAGAAATGACGTTAGGCGATGACCTTACCTCGTTGCATCAGAACACAGCCGAGCCCTTGATTTGACGCATCGCAATAGACAACGAAGTCTTCTATCCCTTCGGGGAGGGATAGTATTGGTGCGGTGCACAAGGCTCGCTTGAGCGTTTGGAACGCTCTCTCCTGCTTCTCTTCCTAGTCAAAGGCCACGCCCTTCTAGGTCAGTGTTGTAAGAGGTTTCGCAATTCGGGAGAAGTTCTGAATGAACCTGTGATAGTAGCCAGCGAGGCCTAGAAATTGACGAATTTCTGTAGGCATCTTCGGTGCTGACCAGCCCTCAATGGCTTTGATTTTGGAAGGATCCACGGACCTCAATGGCTTCGAGGCAGCTGAATCCGCATGAAACGAGATATCCCACACATGATCTTGAGTTGGGAGCGGTAGTATTCGCCCTCAAGATCTGGAGGCATTATGTATACGAGGTTCGTTGTAGCATCTACACGGACCACAAGAGCTTGATACATATCATGGATCAGCCGAACCTGAACATGAGGCAACGCAGGTGGTTGGACGTAGTTAAGGATTATGACTGCGAGATCCTTTACCATCCTGGTAAAGCGAACGGTGTGGCAGATGCCCTGAGCCGTAAGTCGGTTGGATCTTCAGTTACGACGTCATGTATGAGGATATTGGTGGATTCTCCACTTGTGAGCTTGATCAGGGAAGCTCAGACTGAGGGTGTACGACATGAGAATTGGAAAATTGAGAGGATCAGGGGCGAGATCACCAGATTCGTGCAGGATAGTTGTGGTTTATTGACCCGTTATGGTCGGGTTTGGGTTCCTATGTCTGTGGGGTCAGACAGATTGTATTAGAGGAGGCTCATAAGTCTCGCTTCTCTATTCACCCGGGAGCCACCAAGATGTACCGGGATCTGAGTTTGAGTTACTGGTGGTCGTGCATGAAGAGAGAGATCGCTTGGTACGTCGAGAGGTGCTTGACCTGCAGGATGGTCAAGGCCAAGCACCAGAAGTCGCATGGCAAGCTGCAGCCCCTGGAGGTTCCCATGTGGAAATAGGAGCAAATCACGATGGACTTTATCACCAAGTTGCCAAGGACGGCGAAGGGATATGATGCTATTTGGGTCGTCGTTGATCGATTGACCAGGAGCGCCCATTTCATCGCCATTCGGGAGAGTTCATCGGCCGAGAAGTTGGCTGATGTATATATCCGTGAGATCGTTGCTCGTCATGGGGTGCCGGTCTCTTTTGTCTCAGACCGTGATGTTCGATTCACCTCCCGTTTCTGGCAGAAGTTCCATGAGGAACTGGGCACGAGACTGCATTTTAGCACCGCATACCATCCGCAGATAGACGGCCAGAGCGAGCGGACCATTCAGAACCTCGAGGATATGTCGAGGGCCTAAGTCATTGATTTTAGTAGGAGCTGGGACTCCTACCTACCTGTAACGCCACGTTCTAAGAGTAGTTATTCATGGATCCCCGAGATCAAGAGTAAGGGCGTTTCGGTCTTTTATGGGCAATGGGTTTCATTCGAGAAGGTTTCGGACCGGGGTGTGTCATTAGAAGCGTAGGGCTTCTCGCCACCTTTTCGTGGATATAAAGTTCGTCGGAAACGGACTTAGAATGATGGAGTTATAACATTTTGAAGTTGTTGTCATTTATGGTCCCTTAATGGAAAAAGTTGTCGAAAAAGGGGCATGCATGCTTTTGGACACGCGTGGCTACGCCCAGCGTAAGCTGGGTTATGCCCAGCGTAGCGGGTCTTTGGATCGCGGAGGTGTGAGGCGTACGCCCAGCGTACGCAAAAGTTCATTAAACCCTAATTTGGGTTGAGCCACTATAAATAGAACATAATGGCTTCAACCCTAGCCCCCATATCAGCCTCCCTAACTTCAGAAGAAACCCTAGAACGTTCCAACCTCCATTTTTAGAGATCTTGGCCTTGAAAAGCTCATCTTGGTGGTTTTTAGCTTTGAAGAGAAAGGAAGAAGATTGGGAAGAAGGAATCTTGGAAGCTAGAGCTTATAGATCTGGGACAAGTGTTTCATTTCGGACCTCTTCAAGGTAAAAAGCTTTGAGCTTGATGAATAATCTCTTAGATCTCTCTTGGTACAATTTTATGGACTTTTTGGTCCCAAGAATGGACCTTTTTGGAGCAACTTTGATTTTGAGCTTGGGGTTGCCACCCTCAGAGCTAAAAGTGTCCCACAAGTAATAAAGTTGCAATCTTGATGGTCCTAATGAGTTCATGCATGAGATTTAGCCCTTGTTATGGAAGTATGTTGTCACCTTATGAATTTGGGCTTATTTGGTGGGTTGAAAGTCACCAAGTTAGTGACTTTATGGGTTAAAACATGGAAAAGGACCAGGATCTGTAATGGTAGCTTGTAGATCTGAGTATTAAGCACTTATTGGGAAAAGGTCTTAACAGAGGTATTACGCTGAGCGTACGTGCAGGTACGCCCAGCGTACTCACCATTCTGCCTGTACGCTTAGCGTACATGGGGGTACGCCCCGCGTACTCTGTCTGTATGGATCATGAGTTTTTAGGCCGTGGTTTGGGGCATGTTTGGGTATTTGGGCCTTAGTGGGCCATCAGAAATCATATTCTATGGGCCAAGGAATATATTTTGGGCTTAGGGTGAGGCCCATTAAGGGATTGGGCCCAATGTAGCAAATTGGGCCATTAGTGGGTCACTAGTGGGCTTGAGAAGCTTACCTAGTGTTGGACCTTTCATATTATGGTGTTGGGCCTTAGTCATGAACCAGATTGGGTTAAGGGTAAAATGGTCAATTTACCCTTAGAAGGATATTGTTTTGGGCTAAGTGTTATTGTGGCATTGATAGTTCGGGGAGCTAGAGGAGCAGCAGTGCGGGGATTGTCAGATAGCAGCCAGAAGGGTACCAGCAGTGTTTCAGCAGTTCAAGGTGAGTTTTCCTCACTGTACTCAAGGGTCTAAGGCACCAAGGCCGGCCCTTTGAATTGTTGTTAGAGCTTGTTATATTATGTGATGATATGCTTGCTACTATCCTGGTGGATAAGATAGTGATATGAGAGTATGCCTTTTGTCTAGTATCCTAGAGAGATGGATAGTTGTATGATGGCTAGTTCTGTTGGATCAGCGCCCTGGTAGTTGGGTAGTGATTATTTATAGACCGGTAGTGGGTCTTGCATTATGTACGCTGGTAGGAGGATACCTGCGGGTTATGTATGTTGAGCAGTGGTAGAGGGTAGTCCATCCCGGTAGGATGATAGGGCCCTAGTGTGTTAGTTCTTTAGAGTGTTATGTGGTTGCCTGATATGTGTGCATGTCTGCTAGTGTAGATTGGCATTCCAACCCGATGGTTGTGGACCAGGAGTATTCCATCCAGGTAGGATGATTGGACTCATAGTAGTTTGGCATTCCAACCCGATGGTTGAGGGGCCTGGGGTATTCCATCCCAAGGGATGATTGGACCCATAATAGTAGTAGTAGTTGTTGTATGTATAGGGAGTGGGGCATTCCAACCCGATGGTTGTGGGCCAGGAGTATTCCATCCCGGTAGGATGATTGGACTCATAGTATGTTGGCATTCCAACCCGATGGTTGAGGGGCCTGGGGTATTCCATCCTAAGGGATGATTGGACCCATAGTAGCTATTGTGGTATGTATAGGTGTTTGGGCATTCCAACCCGATGGTTGTGGGCCGAGAGTATTCCATCCCGGTAGGATGATTGGGCTCGCGTTATGTAGGCATTCCAACCCGATGGTTGAGGGCTGGGGGTATTCCAACCGGAAGGTTGAATGGAACCGTAGTATGTTGTTCTTTGTTGTATGTGTATGTTTGTGTGTGTATGGGTACTTTGGGGGAACTCACTAAGCTTTCGGGCTTACAGTTGTGGTTTATTGTTTCAGGTGCTTCAGGAGATCGTGGCAAGGCGAAGGCGTGATCGTACCACTCCTCATGTTTATGCTTTATGTAATATGGTTCTGGGGAAATACTCTGATGTTTAAACTGTTTTGAAAACAAGATGTATGAACGTAATGGTTTTTGAATGAAATAAAATGTTTTAAATTGGTTGAAATGTTTGGGTCGTTACACTACCCCTTGCAGAGTTATCCTACAACAACAACTTTCACTCTACCATTGATGCTCCACCTTTTGAGCTGTTGTATGGGCGGAGATGTTGTACCCTCGTCTGTTGGGGCGAGGTTGGTCACAGGGTGATGGGTCGGACCGAGGTGGTCCTGCAGACTACCGAGATGATACAACAGATCAGGCAGCGGTTGCAGACTGCTCAGAGTCGGCAGAAGAGTTACACCAACCGGTTGATCTGAGTTGGAGTTTTAGGTCGGTGACATGGTGTTACTGAAGGTCTCATCCTGTAAGGGTGTGATCCATTTAAGGAAGAGGGGAAAATTGGGTCCCCGATACAACGGGCCATTCCGGATTATTGCCAGGGTTGGCAAGATGACATATAGACTCGATCTTCCGAATGAGCTCAGTCAGATTCACAGCAATTTCCACGTTTCACAGTTGCGGAAGTGTATATTAGACGAGGGTGTGGTAGTGTCATTTGATAACATTCAGGTCGACGAAGGCCTGAATTACGTTGAGAAGCTGATGGTTGTTTTAGAAAGGAAGATAAAGGCCCTGCGCAACCAGGAGATACCTTTGGTTAAGGTACAGTTGCAGCATCGGATGGGATCTGAGTGGACTTGGGAGCTTGAGGCCGAACTGCGGGAGCATTATCTGGAATTGTTCACCGCAGCAGGCTTCGAGGACGAAGCCTAGTTCAAGTGGGGGAGAGTTATTCAGGTATGAATTTAAAAGCTTATATGTGTATTTTCAGGGCAACTCGATGAGTTGGAAGGCACCAACTCGTCGTGTAGAATGTGTAATGCCCACGTATATTTCAATGTCTACTCGACGAGTTGGAAGGCCCCACCTCGACAAGTTGAAGGCCGGACATGAAAACCCTAATTTTTAGGGTTTACATTCTATTTAAAGGCCTTAAATCTCATTATTGGCCTCCTTCATTGCCTCCTTGTCCAGAGAGAAACCCTAGTTCGTGCTTTTGCCTCTTTGTGTGTGTGTGTGTGTGTGAGCTTAGAGAGTGATTTTGGTGCTCTTTTGGAAGGAACAAGAAGCTTGAAGAAGTTGGCTGAAGGGAGAGGTTGTAGATCCGGTGTTCACTCTGTTGTGGCAACCATTTTGAGGTATAAATTCGAAACCTTGGCCTCTTATTGCTTAGATCTACTTCTATGAAAAGATATTGTTACTCTTGGTCCATATTGGAGTCATTCTTGGAATGATGCATTGTTTGAAGTTGCCTCTTCAGATCTGGATGTTTTGTGGCTCTTTAAGCCTAAAGTTCCAAGATTTATCAAGTATTGGCCCTCCTTCATGCCCTAAACCCCTTACTAAGCCATGAATGAGTGTTTTAGCCCCATGATGTCGTGCATGAAGATAAAGCTTGCAACTTTACGTGGTATCTCAGCCCTAGAGGACCAGATCTATAGTTTGGAAGCATTAGACTCGCTTGGAAAGTGACTGAATGGATTAAGACTAGGATAACTCGACGAGTTGCCTAACCAACTCGATGAGTTGATTAGGGTTTTCCCGCTTTCTGGATGTTGAAGAACTCGACGAGTTGCTCTGGAAACTCAGCGAGTTGCCTCGAGCTTTTCACGATTTTCTGAACACTGAAGTAACTCGCCGAGTTGTTAGATGCACTCGACGAGTTGGGTCAACATGGACTGTTGACCTTGACTGTTGACTGTTGACTTTGACCATAGTTGACCAAGTGTGACTTTATGGGTATTTTCATAAATCGGGGTTTTAATGAAGTGAGTCACATGGTGGTTGTAGGCAGTCGGGATCGGAGCTGAGAGTTGGGGTTTGATCTTCTTGATTCAGCACTGCTTGTGAGGTGAGTTCTTCTCACTATACTAACAGGGTCTAAGGGACCAAGGCCGACACTTTTTGGATTGTTATCCTGGTTATTGCATGATGCTATGTTTAGTGATCTGTTAGATCTGTATCCTGGTATATAGGATGGTGCTATGTTTAGTGATATGTTAGATCTGTATCCTGGTATATAGGATGATGCTATGATTAGTGATCTGTATGACTGTTTGGACATGCTAGCTAGCGTATGATATTTATGTGTTGATTGTGTGATTGCGGGTGGGTTGAGGCGGTCCTGCTTTGTGCTCTAGGCCAACAGACCCAGGGCGGCCTGGATAGACTGAAGACCCATCGGGGTGTACCAGTCAGGCCGAAGGCCCGGAGAACGGTCCAGACAAGATGAAGGCCCGGGAGGGCGGACCAAACATGCTGAAGGTTCTGAGAGTGGGCCAGATAGATTGAAGGCTGGTAAGGCGGTACAGTCATACTGAAGACTCTATATGCATGTTTGTTATGATATTTTTCTGGTTTGTATGGCGTTGGTATTTTGGGGGAACTCACTAAGCTTCGGGCCTACAGTTTTGGATTTTGTTTCAGGCACTTCAGGTGATCGTGGGAAGGCGAATGCTTGATCGTGCACCTCCTCACATTCTATGATTTTGATTTATGGGATTCTCTGATATGAAACTATTTTGAATACATTTTGTAATAACTAATGGATTTTGGATGTTTGAAAAAGTTTTAAATTTTTATGGATGTTACATTTAAACACCTTTTAGCTTTTTGCTTGTTTGTTTGTTTGTTTGTTTGTTTGTTTGTTTTTTTCGTCTCATAAGACGAGTTGGAACTTCATATGAATCTTCGTTGTTGAGGTCAATCCCAATAATTGCATCATTTTTAATGCAAGCCATTTTAATTAGTTCTTCATAACTCCCCAAAATGTTTCATTTTCAAAAGCTCTAACGACTTTTGCCTTGTAAATTTAACGAACTTTTGCAATGACATCCACATCATTTGCACCGTTTTGCGGGTTGCAGATCGCGTTCATATAGATGTCATTGAACTGTATTGAATTTTTTATGGTGGTCCTCCATCCCGTGTATATTTGACTAGTAGAGTAGTACTCTTTATTCATGTGGGCAATAAAACATTTTCAAACTATATATTTAAACGTTGGTCCATTTTGGTCATCACTCGTCGTCGTATCCTCCGATACATCTACTCATGCTTGCGTCAATGTCTTCTCTTTTTTATCCGTCCAACTTTAGGCTATTGAACGGATCCTTCATCGGAAGAATCGATAAACTCATCAACAAGGCAACATGGTACAAATTGAAATTTAATTTGTGCTTAGGGTTGGGAAAAGAATTAGGTTTCTTGAACTGACCCAAATGGATCAAGTTCGAGATTTTGGATTGGGTATGAGTTGGGATTGGAAATTTCATTTTCCCAGCCCCAACCCCAAACTAATTTTCAATCTGAAACACGTCGCCTACCCGACAAGTCTATCAATTCTCCCGATGAAAGACCCGTTCAAGATCCCGAAGTTGACCCCAAAAGAAAAAGTATAGAAAATACAAAGGCAAAATGCCAAGGTAGACGGATAAAGAAGAGAATACATTGCCGCAAACATGGCTAGATCTATCGGAGAATCCAACAATGACTGATGACCAAAACGGACCAACATTTAAATTTAGAGTTTAAAAAGATTTTTTGTGTCTGAATAAATAAGGAGTAGCACTCTACTAGTTGGTATACTCAAAATAAAGAATCGCGAACAAAAATTCACTGGAATTCAATGGTAGCTACATGAACGCAACCCGCAGCCCGCAAAACGTTGCAAATAAGGTGAATGTCCTATCAAAAATTCATCAAATTTGCAAATGAAACGTTTTAGGTAGTTTTGAAAAACAAACTAAAATGACTTGCACTAAAAATGATACGCATATTAAGATTGACCTAAACAATAAAGATGAAATTCCAAGTTGTCTTACAAGACGAGATAAAACAAAAAAAAAAATTAAAAACCTAAACAATAAAGATGAAATTCCAAGTTGTCTTACAAGACGAGATAAAACAAAAAAAAAATTAAAAAGTGTTCAAACTTCATCAACTGAAATGTGAAAGAGACGGGGAACTCCAACGGTTAGACAGTAAGATCATCGCACTTGTCCGTAAAAGATTGCAAATATAAATCGAACTTGTCTCTAAAAAGGTCATCGGAATGTGGCAAATATAAAAGATTGCAAAACAATATAAATAGGATAAATGATAGAATTTATCTTAAATCTAATTTTAATATATGTTTTAAATCAAGTATTAAATCGTTTATTTTTCGATATTAAGTCAAGTTTTAATTTATCAACTCGTATTTTAAGTTTTAATTTATTGTAATATTGTTTATTTAATATTAAATGTTTGTGTTTTATAAAAATATACTTAAAATGTTACTATTTTTTTCAACCTAAAAGCTAGAGAGGTAGACCTTCTGTTTCGTCTTCCGAATTATGTGTTAATAGATAGGCATCTGGTTCACTTTTTGAATCATGTTTTAAATAATTAAAACAAAAAAATTATCTAATTATTTCAATCTAGTTTATAAATTTTAAAAAATAGGTTAGGTATATATAGAGAATCTGTAAAAAATATTAAAAAAATAGGCTATTCCGACGACACGACATCAGCATAAGATGGAAGGAGATTGGATTAATGATCCTAATCAAGTCAAGAAATCTTTTTTTCGAATTTTATAAAGATAAATTCGAGAAATTTTCTTCCAAAGTGACTGCTTGTAGAATTCCAAAAACTCGAAGATTGGGGGATGATGTTGCTCTCAGTTTGGAAGTTAAGGTGACAATGGAGGAAATTAAAAATGCAGTGTGATCTTATGGTGGAGAAAAAGCATCGGTCCTGATGGGTTTACGTTTGCTTTCATAAGGAAGTATTGGGATCTTATAAAAGAAGATATTTTTGATTATGTGGTGTATGTTATGGAGAACTCGAGAATTCCATGAGGTTGTAACTCTTCTTTTATTACGCTTATTCTTAAGAATAATAGCCCGGTTGTCTTAAATGATTTTTGACCTATTAGTCTTATTGGTATTCTATATACGAATTTTGCCAAGATACTAGCGTTGAGGTTGTCAAAAGTGATTAATTTGGTTGTTAGTGACGAGTAAACGACGTTCATAAAAAGTCTTCAGATTTTAGATGGTCCACTTTTGGTGAATAAGGTTGTTGATTGGTATAAGAAAAAGAAAAAATGATGCTCCTTAAAATCAATTTTGAAAAATCTTATGATTCGGTGAGTTGGTCCTATCTTGATACTATGAGGCATTCTATGAACTTTGGCGATAAATGGTGTTCTTGGATAAGGGTGTGTTAAATTTCAGCTAGATCTTCTATTCGTGTTAATGGAAGCCCTAATGATGAGTTTCAAATGTATAGAGGTCTTCGATAAGGAGATTTGTTATCTCCTTTTTCTTTTCATTCTTGTAATTGAAGGTCTCCATATAGCCATGGAAGATGCAAAAAAAGGCTTGTCTTTTTTCTGGTGTGCAAGTTGGAGTTGATAATTTTCGCATATTACATCTTTTCTATGTTGATAATGTTATATTTATTTGTGATTGGGTCAAAAGTAACATATACAATATTGTTCGAATGTTACACTGCTTTTATCTAGTCTTGCGGTTAAAGATTAATACGCATAAATCAAATCTTTATGGGTTCTCTGTTCCTTTTGAAGAAGTTGAGCATTTTGCTTTTCTGGTTGGATGCAAAGCGGACAAAGTTCTTTTCACTTATTTGGGGCTTCTTGTGGGGGAAAAACATGTCTAGAGCTATTGGGTGGAAATTGGTAAAGGAGAAGTTCCTGAAAAAACTTTCTAAGTGGAAGGTGTCTTGTAACATCCCGATGTGAGGTACTTCTAAAATTAACCCTTTTAATTCATTTATGTTGCATTTTGGTCCCAAGTTTATGATATGTATGCAAAAGGGCCTTAATGGCATTGTTGTAATTTTAGGCCTTCAGAGTACGCCATGCGTACGTGGTGTACGCTGAGCATACTAGGGTGCGCCCTAGTATGATGGGCGTACATCAGTGTACGTTGGGCGTACTTGACAGATGAGGAAACCCTAATTTTTAGGTTTTGGCTGGTATTTAAGCATTCTTATGGCCTCATTTCCTTCACTTTATTAGCCTCCACCCTCTCATTAATGTTTGCAACCCTAATATCCTCTTGAGGAGCCATTTCTAATCTTGTGTGTGTGTTTTGGTGCTTTTGAAGAAGAAGGAAGGAAGAGAAGAAAACCTTGACGGAGTGAAGCTTTCTAGATCCGGGATCGCACCACCTTTTGGCACCATTTTGAGGTATCAAGTTCTGAACTTGGTGTAGTTTCTTGTAGATCTTGTTTTGGGTTAGTTTAAGGTTCTTTTTGTCCCAAATGTGGTGTTTCATGAACAAAGCATGTTCTTGACCCATTAAGCTGTCCTTTCAGACCCTTGGGAGGGTTTTGAGTCATAAAAATGGGTTTCAAATGGTTGGTTTTGCTCAATGCATCTTGTAGAATGTCATAATGGATTAATAAGTTGAGATAAGCACTTAATGGGCATGTAAAGTCATAAAGTTGGAAACTTTATGACTCTAGAGTGTATTTTAGCCTTGGATATGAAATATGGACGTAAGTGCTTAAGCCATTAAGCACTTAATGAGTTTTGAAGTTGGCGAGAGTACGCCCTGCGTACGAGGTCAACCACCTCGATGGTGGTCAACATGTGAGGACTCGTGGAAGCCCAGCATACCTTCGGAGTATGGCCCACGTACTCGCACTGGGTCAATCCGATTGAGTTGACTCGGTTGGGTTGACTCAGTTGACTTAGGGGGTTTGACCAAGTTTAACCTTAAGGGTATTTTGGGAAATCTAATTGAGATTGGTCATTTGGTTGGAATAGGAGGCGGTTGGAATGAGATTCAGAGTTGATACCTCATCGACTTTTGTCTAGTTTGCAAGGTGAGTTTTCATCACTATACTTGTGGGTCGAAGGCACCAAGGCCGACCCATTGGTTTGATATTCACTGATATGATGAGTATGGAATAGATATGCATGATTATACTAGATATTGATATGCTAGTCCGGTAGATCTGTAGGACTACCTGTGATTCTGTTTGCATGATTATTTGTATATGTTTATTATCTGGTATATGTCAACATATTGTGTTGGGTTAAGGTTGTACTGCTTCGTGCGGTAGCCAACAACCCCTAAAGCATTCCAAATATGAGCTGAGGGCCAGGTAGGGCACGCCAGACTCATACTGAAGGCTCATGTACATTCCAGATACGAGCAGAGGACCAGACGGTATGCCAGACTCGTACTGAGGGCTTGATGGTATTTCAGTCTGAGGAATGATTTGGTCAGGGAGCAAGTCAGACATAAGTTGTGGGCCCCGAGGGAAAGCCAGACTTATGATATGGGCTCAGGGGTAATCCATTCTTTTAGCTGTGGACCCATTGCATGTTGTTATTATATATATGTTATTTGGTTCTGTGTTGGTATTTTGGGGGAACTCACTAAGCGTTGGCTTACAATTTTGGGTTATGTTTCAGGTACTTCGGATGACCGTGGGAAGGCGAAGGCGTGACCGTACACATCCTCTTGTTATGATCTATGATTTTGGAAAACTCTGATGTTGGAAATGTTTTGAAAACTGTTTTATAAACACTTTATGGTTTTGGGTTATATTTAAAAAGTTTAAATTTATCATGATTTTTATGAGTGTTACAAGTTGGTATCAGAGCCTTGGTTTGAGTGAATTGGAGGAACACTCATGTGAATCCAGTCTCAAACTAAGGGAAACAGGTTTTAAAAATGATTTTTAAATTGTTTTCAAAATAATCAAAGAGGATGCGATGTGTACGATCAGCCGAAGCCAGTAAGTAGACCCCAAATTACCACACTGTTATTTGATCTTGTGATATGTTAGAACAACATGCTACTGATAGGCTACGAATCTTCAGAAATTGCATGATAGAATTTCCTGATTATATGATGTCTGATAGCCTAGGGTTCTCCCTTATATGAAATTGATATCATTACTGTAGTTGCTTAGTGTATGCATCATAGTTATACATAACTAAGATTCTATAGCTTGAGAATGTTTGGTTTGGCCTTATTTCATGTTCTTATTTGATGAAGGCGATCGATGTTGTTGTATCAACAAAAAATAAACCAACTAACCTAAGTAGATAGGGTAAGTATAGGTTGAATCCACGAGGAGTTCGTGGTTAAACTTTGTGTCAAAATAATCAACAAAAAATGTATTACTAGAAATTGTCAAGAAAAAGATTTAAACAAAGATCAAACAAAAAGCTTGGAAATTTATTAATTAAGACGAAAATCTCAATGAGAAAACTAGAGTACTCTCGGTTCAGTTATGGACAGTTTAGATTCACACACTTTCTTCCCTAGAATCCTAATTCAATTACTTAGATGTAGTTCGGGTTTATTAACTTGTAACACATAATTTTGGACACACGATATGTTTATTCAACTAGTTGTCTTCTCTTTATATCTAAATGGATTAGGAACAATTAGTGAACTAGCAATAAATTGTCTTACAACTACCTATTACCATATTAAGATTCAATATCATAAGTTGGAATAATATATGTTAATTCAATCACTTGTCTTTATTCCCAAACTAATTGAACTTGGAACAAATGATGAATTGACAATAGACTATCTTAATAATGACATCAAATAAATTCATACAATCCAATTTCAATTATCATTACCAAAGATCATCACATGAAGCATAAAACAACAATTAAAATTAACTAGAATCAAGTAATAATCAAGTGTGTTCATCCAAAATCCCTAAACATCCCTGGAAGTAACCCTAATGGCTTAGCCTTCCATTGAGTTCATAAAACAAATTACTTGAATGAAATGATCACAATGCATAATAAAATCCATGAACAAACGTACAATCATAAAGAAAATGTAACCAAATGATTGTCAAAGTTTGAAACAACAAAACCTTGGAAAATAAGTTAAGAATTTCTGGAGTTGTAATGAAAATGATGAAGATCCTTGGTTGAATGATCTTCAAACATTGAATGCTTGTAACTTGATGATTTATTGCCTTGAATCCAGATTTGAGTGATCAAAAACATGTTTGGAGAGAGTTTGAATGTGTTTGAAAGCCTCCAAAATGCAGCAAAATCATAGGGGAGAAGTCCCAAGTCGATTAGGGTTTAATCTCCCTTAAATAGGTGCTGAAAAATTGATTTTCGGGGCTTTTTCTGCGTCGGCGTCCTAGTAGGCATCCTAGACGTCATGTAGGTAGTATGGGCGTCCTTCATAGTGTTTTATATGCCTTTTTTCGTCCTTGAATTACACTATAAAATGGCCTAAAACGGGTAGACGTCCTAGGAGGTGTCCTAGACGTCTTCCTGGCGTCCTTCATCTGCGGTGCCCCTTTTGGTGATGAAAACGGTAGAATCAGCGAAAACGCAAAACATAAAAGTTGTAGCAAATTTTCTCTAGTTTCCGAAACTTCTTCCTGCATGTCAATCGGAGCTCCAGATATCGAGATATGATCAAAACATTTAATAATGGTCAAATTTCTCAGCACCATTTTTCTTCATTCCTTTAGCAATTCGTCTCCCATGCTTGTTAGCTTCATTTTGCTCGCTTTTCTTGCAGGTTCCACCCAATTTTAGTCGTATATAATGACCTGCATATAAAGTTCAACAACTCATCAAAGTAGTGCTATTCTTGGGCAATCATACATCAATTCAACATATTTATGACAATTTAATACATTCATGGAATCGACTTATCAGAAGGGCTTAGGGTAGGATCAGATATTTGAATATCTGTTGGGTCCAGTGTTATGTATGATTAGCATATACGAGTGTTGCATGGTTGGTGGAAGTTTCATGGATGTGTTGTGTGGGGTCAATCGGTCAGTTTCGTAATGCTTAGCCATCTTGTAGGGAGTGAGGATTGAGTGTATATGCGTATGCTAGTATGTATTGTTAGGGTTGTTATGATGATCCTCTGAGGAAAATACAGGTAGGTGTGGAAGGTAGTATGGGTCCGTACTACTGAAAGCACAGGACCCCTACGCGTAATAGGGAAGTCACAACCTATAGGGCTTTGTTGGGAGTCGGTTCCCATAATATGATATGTGTGTTATCTTATATCTCCCTGGTTTATTTTCAGTATGGTGATGACGCGACGTTTCAAGGCAGGATCCAGATCAGGATTAGGGATAGGTGGCCAGAGTGGGCCAGTTGTGTCCGAGGATAGGATTAGGGAGATCCTTCAGGAGGAGGTTGTTGCTCACTTTCAAGCACAGTTTCCAGAGATGTTTGGGTCTATTAGGACCGCCATGGTGGAGTACTTTGATGATCGATACGCTACCCTCTCTGAGGTTATTGCTGCTACAGCCACTGCAGCCATTGCCGCTGCTGGGGTTGGTGTTGGGAGGTTTTTCCAGTATCGTGACTTCGACAATACGAAGCCCCGACCTTCGACGGAGTTCAGGATCCAATCATAGCCATGAGCTGGCTGTCTGACATTGAGGGGTGATTTTTCACTTGCTCTTGCCCAGCTGACTTTTGAGGTCCGGAGCGAAGGATTGGTGGAGACTTGCTACCAGCTCTTATTCTCCTGAGCAGAGGACTGTAGTGACTTGGGAGCAGTTCTCGGAGATGTTTCGTTCTAGATATGTTCCGCTGGTGGAGCGTGAGAGGTTGGCTCAGGAGTACTTGGACTTGAGACAGGGGACGGAGTCGATGACGGAGATCACCAAGATGTTCACGGAGAGGGCCATGTTTTGTCCAGGGTTGTCTGCATCTGAGCAAGCTCAGATGACCCGTTACTTGAGCATGCTCAAGATGGACATCAGGCAGTTTGTATCCACCCAGCGTTATGGTCCATTGTTGGAGTTGCAGGAGGCCGCCAGGCGGCGTGAGATTGAGATGGAGCTCCAGACGAGGGAGCAGAGATCGGCCCCGACACAGTCACATCCTGTGTCGAAGCGGTTTAAGGTTGTTGATGTCAGATCTGGGGGTTGGAAGGGCCACACTTGTGGGAAGTACGACAAGGTTCATGAGGGTGCTTGCCGATCATCTTCTGGGTGCCAAAATTGTGGCCAGCAGGGCCATATGGCAAGGGATTGCCGCCAGCAGGCCCCAGCACTCAGCTCCAAGATTTGTTACCACTGCGACCAGGTTGGCCATGTGAAGGCCACTTGTCCCTCGCTTGCTGCTAGGCCAGTGCAGGCTCCAGCGCCGACGACTTTGAGGATCACAGATGGGAGTCAGGGTAGGGTGGAGCCCCCAAGGGCTCGAGGTCATGCTTTTCATCTCACTGCCGAGGAGGCCAGAGCAGCTCCAGATGTTGTGACTGACATGTTCCTATTTATTATTTTGTCGATTATATTTTATGTTATGCTCATGTGTATTCTCCTAATAGGTACGTTCTTAGTGAACTTTTTGTCTGCTCTTATATTATTTGACTTGGGCGCAAGTCGGTTCTTTGTGTCTCGATCTTCCAGTAGGGATTTTGATATGCCTATTGGGGAGTTAGAGTGTCTGTTGCGGGTTTCTATCGCCAACGAAAACGGTGTTTATGCATCTTCAGTGTATCAGGGTTGTATATTGGAGATCTTCGGGGTGCCTTATCCGATTGATTTGATTCCTATCCCCATGGGGGATGTATGTGTGATAGTGGGTATGGATTGGCTGAGTAAGTTTGGTGCCATGATTGACTGTGAGGGCCATCGAGTGGTAGTTCGAACTGTGACAACCCGAAATTCTTATCTGTAAAGTCAATCAAATCAATCAAAAGTTCAGACTTTTTTCTGTTATCTTTTACTGAGTTAAGGGTCATTTTATGAGTTTTAGGCCTAGAACACTTAAGGGATTGTGTGTTAGGAAGTGTTAGCAAGAGATAAGTGGATTGCATTCGAGCCGGAAACACCTTCAAAAGAGGTTCACGGCCATGAACCCATCCTTCTCCGTGAACTCCACTCTATACATGAGAGTTTAGCTCATTTCTCTTCACTTCTTCCCTTCTAGCCATGAACTCTCCTTTCTCTCTCAAGTATCAACCGCAAAGAGTCTTCTTTTACCCCAAAAACGTGAGTACCTTATCCCTTTTCTTGTTATTCATTAGAAACCATTTGCTTTCATGTATTGATTCATCATCTTTTCATCAAAGATCTTCAAGTGTTCTTGGCCATGAACCCTTCATAGGGTCGTGAACCTTCATCATTTGGCCATGAACCCTTCATAGATTCAAGCTAGGACCGTGAACCCTTCATAGATTCAAGCTAGGACTGTGAACCCTTCATAGATTCAAGCTAGGGCCGTGAACACTCAAGTGCTCAAGGGCCGTGATCAACCCAAGGGCCGTGAACCCTCCTTGTTTGACCGTGATCAAGTTTCAACCCCACACTTTCACTTCTAACACTTCATTGTAAGTGTTTCCTACTTCCTAAGGGTGTTTACTTTACATGTTAGTAGTTACATACACTAATTGTAGGCATATATATGTTAATATATGTTAAATAGGATCCATTTGTGCTCGGGACTTCACTTGGCATAGCAAGCATCCTATATCGAACTTTCATCCGAATCAATCACATCAGGTGAGTTCATAACCCTACAAATATACTTTTAAATGATTTTAAATTCTTTTAGGGGGGGAATACAAGTAAAACACAATACTAATGTGTTAACCATTTACGTGTGAAAACAGTAAACAGAAGGATTTCTTATACTCAATAACTTGTTAAAACTCTTTTAAACTATTTTAGACTTCTTTTATATCAAAATCATATTCGTCAATTTATTTACGTATAAGTATGCTTTAACGGACTTAGGACTACTGCTAAATACCTTGACTCCTGTTCCTTGTTTGGTTGTGGGCTTAGGGTAGGATCACTAGTCCGACTGTCGCCTAAATCATAGTTATGCTCATTAAATGCATATATGAATATTAAACCCATTTTTAAGGATCATACTTAACTTAGTTGCTTATGGTGAGTAATTGAGTTTTTTCTTCAAAACAGAAACAGTCAAACAATCGTACTAGTAAACTATAATAGGTATAGTTTAGAGAATTACTACTTACTATTTCTAGATCAGTGAAACATACAAGAAGGAACATACATACTATAACAATAACAGAAAAGAACATATATACAATAACAAGAACAGAACAACTAGAATGTGAAACACTATTTCTTGACATAGCAATATACTAGTTGTGTCACGTTTTGTAACCACAGTCTCCTGGAGGGAGAGCATGAGTTTGGTGTATAGATCTATACGGGATTGACCATCCTACACCTTGCTGCTAGCTACAGTGGGACCTGCAGGTCTACGGGTGACAAATGTCATACTATTTCGACGTCTTTAGAACGTCGTGTTTTATACTAGTCAATCAAGCATGGTTATAACTTAATCACATTTTTAACCTTAATTAACAATTTGGTTTTAAGGTAGTTAGTGCTTCAGTAGAGTATTTTCATACCACACTACTGTACATCTTCATTTTCCATTCATTCATACATGATATCCTTATATTGAGGAACGCAAACTATTTTTATAGTAAAGATAGTCATAAACTTGGAAAAACATACATTTTACAAAAGAACAAGCATACAAAACAGTTGAGTCTTGGTAGAAGGCTACTTTTCATTTAAGTAGAAAATATAGGATTTTCTCGAAAGATACAAACCTTTTTTACTTACCTATTTAAACATATCCATAAAACTAATGCAAACAATTGACACAAAAATACTTATGAACTCACCAGCTTAAATGCTGATCTACTCTTTCAAAATAACTTGTATTCTCAGGTCACCAGTAGACAGATACAAATGACCAGGTTTTTGAGAAGACGGAGCATACTCAAGACTCGTCTTTATTTTGTTGATTACATATTTTTGGTGTCTTACAAACTTTACACAAAACACACTTATATTAACTATATTATTAATGCAATGGATGATGTTGTTGCTTGTTTTACTATTGTGCATTGTTATGATAATGTACCTGACGTCCTCCGCCCCCAAACGTTTCCGCCATTCTGGTTTGGGGGTGTGACACGAACCCCAAGTGGGGGAGAACTTGTTATCTCTGGAGAGGGCACCATGATTGGTTCAGGGTTTTGTTCGGTAACCAAGGCTCTTTAGTATATTCAGCACGGGTGTGCATGTTATTTGGCTTATGTGGTTGATACTCGATTTTGGGATCAGATTTTAGTTTCATAGGTTCAATTTGTCAGAGAGTTTGCTGATGTGTTCCCGGAGGAGTTACCCGGTGTGCCACCTGAGAGGCAGGTTGAGTTTAGGATCGATCTTGTGCCAGGTGCGGCTCCGATTGCCAAGGTGCTATACCTATTGGCACTACCTGAGATGCAGAAGTTATCATCTCAGCTTCAGGAGCTGCTAGGCAAGCAGTTCATCATATCAAGCAGTTCATCATATCAAGCAGTTCTCCGTGGGGAGCGTCGATTCTATTCGTCAAGAAGAAGGATGGTTCACACCAGATGTGCATTGATTACCGGGAGTTGAACAAGTTAACGGTGAAGAACTGTTATCCCCTTCTGTGGATTGATGACCTCTTTGATCAGTTGCAGGGTGCATCTTGGTTCTCCAAGAAAGATTTGAGGTCTAGGTATCATAAGGTGAGAGTGAGAGAGGTGGACGTGGAGAAGACCGCGTTCCGAACTCGTTATGGGCATTATGAGTTCATGGTAATGCCGTTTGGGCTCACCAATGCGCCTGTTGTGTTTATGGATTTGATGAATCGGGTATGCAGGCCGATGCTCGACCGATCTGTCATTGTGTTTATTGATGTTATCTTGATGTATTCCAAGACCAGAGAGCAACATGAGGAGCACCTTCGAGAGCTTTTGGGAGTTTTGAGGTGAGAACGGCTTTATGCCAAGTTCTCAAAGTGCGAGTTTTGGTTACGAGAGGCCCAATTCCTTTGGCACCTCGTTAATCAGGAAAACGTTTCTCCAAATCGTGGTTGGTGTTAGAGAGCATATTTGCGGTATGCTCGTAGACATAATCATCGATAGTATTGATTACAAACAGGTCACCACTGATTGGAGGATCATTAGTAGGTCCAAATAATAAGAGTCTCAGTTTATGGCTTACAAAGGTCACATTTATCGCACCTTCCTGACAACTAATATGAGCATATATAGTTTTCAAAAAAGGGAGATCAATTATTATACTTGGTTGTTTGTATTTGGCCAATATTTTAGAATCCATCAGAAGAAGTTGTGGTTCGGTTTTTTTAAAAGTTGTTGGGTAGGGGGTGGTATTAGCCTCCACAAACCCCTCCCCAACTTTGGACACTTCAAACTCATGAAACTCTTCATTAGACTTTTCTAATTCAATTACAACTTCTTTAATTTCAAACATCCTTTGGGTATCATTATCATTTAAAGGTACATCATCCTCCACCACAACCTCAAGTTTGGGTGGTGTAGGATTATGCATAATGTTATCATTGCATAGAAAACTTACCTCATTTACTTGGGTAGTGTCTGAAGGTTTTCCCGGTGGTTGTTGCTTTAGCTGCTCCGTTATTCGTTCTAGTTGATCTTTAATCGCCAAAATTGATTTGGCGTTGTCTTCCTCCTTGTTGAAGGTTTCATTCAACATCTCTAGCATTTGATCCAACTTTTTGCTGAATGAAGATTTGTCTGATTCTTGGTCGTCCGAGACACAAGGTGAGCCATGGTGTTGGTTTTGAGTTGAATCTTCAGTCCACCACCAATCATTCTCATAAGAATCATCGTATGGATCATCATTATATGAATCATTGTATGGATCATTTTTGTATTGATATTGACCTGAATTTTCTCTCTCCCACCACATATCTTGATCCATGTAAATATATTCATCCATTACCAATGCACATACACAAAAACAGTAAAATATGAAGTTTCTGAACTAAAAATTAAACTAAAAAAAACAAAATTTAATGACTACTTCAACACAATAGTTTAAGCGCACAATCTCCCCGGCAACGGCGCCAAATTTTGATCGAGGTCGTTGTCTCAATCAAAAATAACCTCAAAACCACTAGATAGCTAGGGTAAGTAAGGGTCGAATCCACGAGGAGTTTGTGGTCAAACTTTGTGCTATAGTAGTCAATGAAAAAGAACTAATACTTGCAATTGTCACGAATTCAAATTAAACTAAAATAAACTAAACAGCCAGAGACTTCATGTTGCAAAAGGTTGTAAAAAAATACTATGAACGAGAAAACAAGGTACTTCCGGTTCAGTTGTTCAGATGGTTGGACAAACATGTTTTCTTCCCTTAAATTCCAATTTAATTACCTAGACATAATTAAGGTTGACTCACATTCAATATATAATTATGGGCACACAAAATGTTGATCCAACTAATTGTCTTACTCCCTATGTCTAACTGGATTAGGAACAACTAGTGATTTGGCGATAATGTGTCTTACGATTACATATTACAATGTTGAGCATATAATACTACAAGTTCAGAATAATGTATGTGGATTCTACTAGCCATCTTAATTCCTAAACTAATTGAATTCGGAATGATTAGTGAATTTAACAATACACTATCTTAGTTGCAATATCACACAATAAGAAAAACCCAACTCCAATTATTGCAAATAAAACTTAAAACTTGAAGAATAGAACAATGATTGAAATTGATTGGAATAAAAGTAATAATCAAATCATGTTCATCCTAACATCCTACAACGTTCCCGGAAGTAACCCTAATGGTTTAGTCTTCCATAACAATCAAAAAGCACACAAATTGAATAAAAACAATGGAATTCATACTAAAATTCATAAACAAACTTGAAATCATAAAACTAATAAAGTCTAATGATCAATCAATCATGGAACGATGAAACCTTGGAGAAAAAGTAATCAAATCTTGAGTTTGATGGAATTGATGACGATTCACCAGTTGAATGATCTTCAAACGTTGCTTGATGATGAACTTGGTGATTCGTAGCCTCGGATTCAAAAATTTATGATCAATATCGCGTTTGGAGAAGGTTTGAAAATGTTTGGAACCCTCCAAAACTGTGGAGAATCGCAGGGGAGAAGTCCAAAGTCGATTAGGGTTTGATCTCCCTTAAATAGGTGCTAAAAAAATTGATTTTCGGGTCTTTTTCCGCATCGGCTTCCTAGCAGGCGTCTTAGACGTCATGTAGGACGTCTGGGCGTCCTTCGGGACGTTTTACATGTCTTCTATCGTCCTTGATTTGCACTTGAAAATGGCCTAAAACGTGTAGGCGTCTTAGGGGGCGTCTTAGACGCGTTCTAGGATGTTCCTCATCTTTGTTGCCCCTTTTTGGTGATGAAAACGGTAGAATCAGTAAAAACATAAAACATGAAAGTTGTAGGAAATTTTGTCTAGTTTCCAGAACTTCCTCACTCATGTCAATCGACGGTCTAGATCTTGAGATATGATCAAAACATTGAAGAGTGGTCAAATTTCTCAGCACCATTTTTCTTCATTCCTTTAGCAATTCGTCTCCCATGCTTGTTAGCTTCCTTTTGCTCGTTTTTCTTGTGCGTTCCGCCCACTTTAGCACTAAGTAGTTGCCTGCACATAATGTTCAACATTTCATCAAAGTAGTGCCATTCTTGGACAATTATGCATCAATTCAACATATTTAGTACAATTTATTATGCTATAAATATAGACCGATCAATCAGCGGCTGCATGGCAAACTGCAGCCTCTGGAGGTTCCCATGTGGAAATGGGAGCAGATCACGATGGATTTTATCACCAAGTTGTCGAAGACGGCAAAGGGATTTGATGCTATGTGGGTCATCGCGGATCGATTGACCAAGAGTTCCCAGTTTTTGGCCATCAAGGAGAGCTCATCGGCCGAAAAGTTGGCGGATGTTTTGTAACACCCTCAAAAATCATGCCAATTTAAAACTTTTTAAAACATTTAAAAATATATAATTACTACAAATTTGTTTTCAAAATAGTTTAATCATCAGAGTATCCCCAGAATCAAATCATAAAATATAAGGAGGTGCACGATCACGCCTTCGCCTTCCTGCGATCATCAGAAGTACCTGAAACATAATCAACATCTGTAAGCCCGAAGCTTAGTGAGATTCCCCAAAATACCAACGTCATACAGATATAACCATATCATATAAACAAACAGCATGCATAATGATCCATCAGCCTGACTGGACCGCCTCACAGGCCATCAGTCTATCTGGACTGCTCTCCAAGCCATCGGCACGTCTGGACCGCTTCTCAAGGCCTTCAACCTATCCGAACTGCTCGTCGGGCCTTCGCCCTGACTAGTATGCCCTAACTGGGTCTGCAGTCTATCTGGTTTGCCCTGGGTATGTTGGCACAAGCATAAAGCATGGCCGCCTCTACCCAAACCCCCAATCAAACAATCATGTGCACATAAATATCATACGCTAGCTATCATGTACAGGTTATCATACAGATATAACAGATCACTAACATAGAAACCATCATATAACCAGGATACCGATCTAACCGATCACTAACATAGCACCCATCCTATAACCAGGATACCGATCTAATAGATCACTAACATAGCATAATCCTATAACCAGGATACCGATCTAACAGATCACTAACATAGCAACCATCCTATAACGAGGATACAAATCATAAAGGGCCGGCCTGTAAGACTTCTATCCTTTTTCTCTTTCTTTCTTACTATATTCCTTGGTGCCGTAGACCCTGTTGATATAGTGAGAAGAACTCACCTCACGATGTCGAACTGTAGTAATAAGATCAAACTACCGAATCACAGCCACGAACTCCACCACCTATAAGAATCATAGGACCAAGTCCATCAAAACCTCAAATTACCAAAAATACCCTCAAAAGTCCAACTGGCCAACCCTTAGTCAAAGTCAAAGTCAACGGTCAAGGTCAACAGTCCATGTTGACCCAACCCGTCGAGTGTAGCCCACTGACTCGTCGAGTTCCTTCAGAACTCGAGAAGTCGTGAAAACCCTGGTCGACTCGCCGAGTTTCCAGACAACTCGTTAAGTCTATGCGGTGTCCAAATGTTGGGAAAACCCCTAACTAACTCGTCGAGTCATCTTCCTGACTCGCCGAGTCCATGCAGAAACCAATACAGGCAATCTTCATCCGACTTGTTGAGTTGGCCAAGCAACTCGTCGAGTCCCTTCAGTCCATTTTCTCATTCAGATGTTTTCAAGCCATTTCAACGCTCCAAATTGTAGATCTAGCTTCCTAAGGCATGTTTACCACATAAAGTTGCAAAATTTACGTGCATGCAAGGTCTTAAGAGGCTTAAACACCAAAAACCAAGTCTAGAGTGAGGTTTAGAGCATGGGGAATGACCAATTCCAAATAAAGTTGATAGCTTTATGAATTTGGGACCTAGAGGAGTCCAGATCGGAGACCATGTCCTTGTGACAAGCTCAAACCCAAGAGTGGCTCCATTAAACCCCAAAAATGACCATAAATGTCCATAGAAGAAGATCTAAGCATGAGAGGGTCAAGGTATTAGCTTTATACCTCAGACTGGTTGCCAAAACGAAGTAGATGACAGATCCACTTCCTCCTTCTTGATCCAAGCTCCTCACTCCTCAAGTTTCCCTTCCAAAAGCAACAAAGAACACCTTTCAAGCTCTTAACACACACAATGGGGGGTTTAGGACTCGATCTAGGGTTTCCTCTGGCTGATATGACGACGAGGGAGGCTAGAAACGACCCATAAGTTATTTAAATGGGGTGCAAACCCTAAAATTTAGGGTTTCCACACACAACCCCTACTCGTCGAGTCAGGGTCCTCCAACTCATCGAGTAGAAGTCATAAATCACGCGGGCTGACTAGGTTCGACACGACAAGTTGGGGCCTCCAACTCGTCGAGTTCCTTCAATAAAATGAATATGAAGCTTTTGAAAATATACCTGGGAGTCGGGGTGTTACATGTTTATGTTCGAGAGATTGTTTCTCGCCATGGGGGTTCCAATCTTTGACCTAGATGTTCGGTTCACTTCCCATTTTGGCAGAAGTTCCATGAGGAACTGGGCACGAGGTTCCATTTCAGCACTGCTTATCACCCGCAAACCGACGACCATAGTGAGTGGACGATACAGACCCTTGAGGATATGTTGCGAGCATGTGTTATTGATTTTGGTGGGAGTTGGTTACATTGTAGTTTTCAAAACGAGTTTAAACATCACAGAAATCCCAAAATCACGATACAAAACATGAGGATGTGCACGATCATGCCTTCGCCTTCCCGTGATCCTATGAAGTACCTGAAACACAATCCAAAACTGTAAGCCCAAAGCATAGTGATTTCCCCCGAAATACCAATACATAGCAAATAGAACAAATATAATAACAGCATGAAATGGGTCCATAGCTAACATAATGGATTACCCCTGAGCCAACAACATAAGTCTGGCTTGCCCTTGTCCCACAGCTTATGTCTGGATTGCTCCCCGGCCTGATCGGTCGTACTGAATACCACTAAGCCCACAGTACGAGTCTGGTATGCCCTTCCCGGACCTCAGCTTGAATCTAGAATGCTCATGATCCCTCAGTATGAGTCTGGCATGCCCTCCCTGACCCTCAACTCATATCTGGTATGAGTCAAACTCAGAGTCAGCGGTCAAGGTCAACAGTCCATGTTGGCCCAACTCGTCGAGTTTCTATAGTACTCAGAAGGTCAGGAAAACCCTAACCAACTCGCCGAGTTAGCTGGAAAACTCGCCGAGTTTTCCCAGCTTAACACATATAGTTGATTCTTTGATTCTCGGGACTCTAAGGCTTAGATCTAAACTCAAATGTTGTCTAAGAGGATAAAGTTTCCAAATTTATCCTTGGGGCTACTCCAAGTGCTCAAAAACCCCTATACAAGGCTTGAAAACTCAAGGGCTTGACCAATAAGCATACAATCCTTGAGATCTGGAACCCAACCTTTTCCAGAAGAGATTCTAGCCACAAAAACGTCCCAAAGGTTGGTGTTTTATAGACATGAATGTCCAATGCATGTCTTGAACCCAAAATGGGTCCAAAAGGGAAAATATGACCTAAACTCCACGCATGGCATCAAGACTTGGCTAAAAACCAGATCCAAACCACTATAAGGTCACCTTGACCTAGAGATTCATAAAGTCGCAACCTTTATGAAATCCATCCATAGCAACATCCAAGAATAAGGAGAAAAAGGGACAAAACTCAAGATCTAGCTACATAGAGGAATAAAAATCCGATCTTGGACACTTACAAAGGTCCAGAAAATGGACAAACTGAAGATGAGAGCTTTGTGTCGTGCCCGGTTCCCGGTACGTATTTTAAATATGGAAATTTTACATTTTTATACTGGGTCTCGACGAGTTGGAGGTCCCAACTCGTCGAGTAAGAGGCGAATCTTGGACGCAGGTGGAAGAGTCTACTCGCCGAGTCGGAAGCCCCGACTTGACAAGTAGACCTGTCTGGATGAAACCCTAAATTTTAGGGTTTGCACCCTATTTAAACAACTTATATGGCCTCCACTTCAGCCTCCATCACCCTCAGACCCTATTCTCGAAACCCTAATTATTTTGTGAGTTTTCTTGAGCTTTTTGTGCCATTTTAGTTATTTGAAGCTTGGAGAAGGAAGGAAAGGCTTGGAGATCCAAGGAGAAGGCTGTAGATCCAGATTTTTGGTTGCATTTCCAGTTTGTTTGAGGTAAAAAGCTTCAACCTTGGCTTTCCTTTACTTAGGTATTCTTTAGGGCTTGCATCTTGTCATTTTTGGGACATTTCTAAGTCACTCTTGGGATTTGAGTGAATATTAGAGTGATGACTTCAGATCTGGGAACATTTCTCAAAGTTGCCACCTTTATTGAGCTATGGCCCTATCCCATGCATTAGAACTCCTTTATGGCTTAGGTTTGGTGTTTTAGCTTCATAACACCCATGCATGCACGTAAAGTTTGTAACTTTACATGTTATATCGACCCTAGGAGGCCAGATCTAGGCTTTGAATGCAATAATCCTGACTGAAATAGACGGTATGGACTTGGACTTTGGGGGACTCAGCGAGTCGTTCATAGTACTCGGCGAGTCGGGTCATGGCTTCCCAACCTTTTCTGTTTCTAAGCAATATGATTGAGTCTAGAAGAGGACTCAATAAGATGGACGTGAATATGGACTTGAAGATCAAGAACTAGACGAGTTCCAGGATGAACTCGGCGAGTTCAAAGCAATGTCCCAACAGATATGAAGCAGGACTCGACGAGTTCAAGGATGAACTCGGTGAGTCCATGAGCAAATGTTTCGATCTGTCATAAGGAGAAACTCGGCGAGTTAAAGGGTAACTCGACGAGTCTGATCGCGAATGCGAGTTTCTCTAAATTATGGAACTCGACGAGTTGATGGATCAACTCGGCAAGTTGAGTCAACCAGGATGTTGACTTTGACCATGGAATTGACCTTGACTTTGACTTTGACCTGGGTTGACCCTTGAAAGGGTTATGAGTATGAAATGGTAATTAAGGAAGGTTGTTATGTGTAGGAGTTTGAGAGGAGTCGATTCCAGCACCGAGGACAGTTCAGTTACTGCACAACATTGAGGCGAGTTACCTTCTAGTAGAAGTGGGTCTACGGCCACAATGTCGGCCCACTAGTAGGGATTGTTTGTCAAGTAGTTGTGTTTTTTATAATAACTTGGGTTTTCCACTATCTGATATGTTTATATGCTAGTATGATATGATATTAGGTGATAGTGGTAGTACAGGGAATAGTCCCCATGTTACGGTAGTAAGGACCGAAGGGGTAGGTTAGGCACCCCGGTATGCCTGACAGTATGATTACGTTATGTTATTATGTGGTAGTAGTAGGGGTGAAATAGTCCCCGTAACCGGTTGAGATAAACCGGAGGGGTAGGTCGGACACCCCAATATGTCTGACAAGGGTAGGTTAGGCACCCCGGTATGCCTAGCAGGGTAGGTCGGGCACCCAGATATGCCTGGCAGTATGTTTATAGTATGGTATGTGGTATGATGGGGGAACTCACTAAGCTTTGTGCTTATAGTTTACAGTTTTGTTTTCAGGTACCTCTTCATCGAAGGGGAATGAGCCGGCACGGTAGCAGCGCATCACACACACACACAGGATTTCTGCATTATGAGATTCTTGGGATTGTACTCTGACATTATTACTATTTTATGATATGGTTTGAGACATGTGAGTATGTTTTATGAAATGATATGAATCGATGATGTTTTTCAGTAATCTGTATTATAAATTGCTTAATTAAAAACAAAATTTTTGGTCTTGAAAATTGGGATGTTACAAGTTGGTATCAGAGCCTTGGTTTGAGGGATTCGGACACACCTTCGGGGGTGTCCGGACTCAAATCGAGGGATTAAAAGATTTTTACAAGAAAATATTTTTTCTAAAATTTAAAATAGAAGGTTTTGAGAAAGAACAAGGTGTGTGATGTGTGCAACCGGCCGAGCTCAAGTAAGTTTCCCCAAGATACCCATACGTGTTATGTTATGATATGATTATGAGAACTTCATGCTAGATTAAGTCTAAGGATCTAGGAAGGATGCCTTATATGCCTATTGTCTTTATATGAGAACGGCATGCTAGATTAGGGCTAAGGATCTAGGAAGATGCCTTATGTGCATGTTATATGTGCTTATAGAGTTATATGTTAGAACTGATGAGTCAGTAATATGATGGCCTGAATAGGATATGCTTGGTATGGTTACTCAATGCCCGAATGCTTCTTGATTTGTGCTTTTAGGAGTTCTAGTTATCTTTAGCTAGCTAGTAAACGAATACAATAAGTTACATATTGCAAGGACTAAATAATTTCAGAACGTTAGGTCCAGCCCTATTGTGCAGCTCTTGTTTGAGTCCAGCCGTTGTAGGGTAGGGCCTCTCATTCGAAGAATTGTCTGGTCTTAGTGATATGTAATGGTATTCGCAAGCTAGTTAGTTAAAGGTAGCAGGGATTCCTTATGCAGCTGATGGGGGAGAGTAGGTCGGAGAGTTACCCTAGGGTAAGCCTAGGATGAGATTATTTCAGTAGCAGTAGAATGGACTTGGTGAAGTCAAGGCAATCCTTGAGGAAAGTACGGATAGATGTGGAAGGTAGTATGGGCCCATACTACTGAAAGCAGAGGATCCGTACTCGAGTCAAGGAGGGCTGAGATAGAACCAAGGAACTTGTAGAATGTGTGACAACTCTCGAGGTTATGTACGACCCTACCATTATGTGTTTTGCTTCAGAATGGTGGTGATTACACGACGCGGAGGGGGAGGTTCAGGTTCAGGATCAGGTTCGGGATCGGGTGTCGAGCCAGTCGATGAGGACTACGTGAGTTCATTGCTTCTGAGATCACGAGAGGCATCCTTGAGTCGACCACGGTGATTTTCTGGTCGATCAAGGAAGGGATTATCGAGCTGATGGAGGATCGCCTCAGGGCATTTCGGAGTGACATGGCTGCCACTCAGTCAAGGACACGCACACTCTCATTCAAGGACTTCAGGGGATGTGGTGCGCCAGACTTCCACGGGGTGAAGGACACCATTGTTGGCAGGAGGTGGATTGCAGACATCGAGTATGCACAGCTGACGAGCTTCTTCCCTGAGGGGTCGAAGGTCCAGTATGTTGCAGGGTGCTTGAGGGACCGAGCTCGAGATTGGTGGGAAGCGGTCAGTGATTCGTTAGGAGCCCCAGCCGTTGAGGCTATGAATTGGTCAGATTTTGTGACCAGATTTAGGGCTGAGTTTGTGCCGGCTGTGGAGCTTCAGCAGCTGGCCAGAGAGTTTATAGATATGAGGCAGACGACTGAGTCGGTGGCGGAGATTACCGCCAAGTTCAGGGAGAGGGCCTTATTAGTGCCTCAGTATGCAGGGGATGAGGAGATGCGGAAGACCCGTTATCACGACATGTTGAGAGCTGACATTCGGAAACATGTCAGCTACTCGGCATGCCCGACATTGGATGACATGATTGCGAGGGCGAGGGAGAGGGAGATTGACATTGAGAACATCCGGAAGAGGAAGGCAGAGACTGAGTAGGGTACTGGGGTTTCAGGGAAGAAGCCCAAGGGATTCGACTCAAGGTCGAAGGGACAGCAGGGCCGGAGCCGCTGTGGGAAATGCGGCAGGTCACATGAGGGAGTTTGTCGGACTGGGGGATCAGGCTGCTATAAGTGCGGCAAGACCAGGCACTTTGGCAGGGATTGTACCGCCCCTACCCCCACCTTGAAGACATCAGACCTGATTTGCTTTCATTGCAATCAGAAGGGCCATAAAAACGCCAACTGCCCGAGATTGACAGCAGCAGCGCCAGTGGCGGTGCCAGCTCCAACGACCCTGCGGATTACGGATGGCCGACAGGGCAAGACAAATGCTCCGGTGGTGAGGATCCGAGCCTTCCAGCTGTCCGTCAAGGAGGCACGTGCCACACCTGATGTGGTGACGGGTATGTTTGTTGGGTTATGAGCATAACATCATTCCTATGGTATACATGCAACCCTAATTACTTTGATCTAGTTTTTTCTAATTTGAACATACAACTATGTATACCAAAGCAAGAAACCCTAATCTAGCATGCTTATTTCTAAATTGACATAATAAACAAGTTAGAATGATTACCTCAACTTGTTATGTAGTAATAACAAGAACTCCTTTACCTTTGAAAGCTTAGTGCCCCAAGTGTTGCACCTCTAATGGAGTCACAAACACTCTTGAAACAATATGACTTAGGAGAGGGATGGAAATCAACGAGGGCTCCTTCAAAGACACACATTTCCTAAAATCCTCATGTATGAGGGTCTATTTATAGTTGTGTGGCCTGCTAGGGTTTCAGGTGAAACCCTAATTCTTTGCTTAGGCCTTAAGCAATCCATGGAACCCTTCTAAAAGGCCCCTTGGACGAAATCTTTATGGGCTTCCCATAGATTTCGTCCAACCCCTTCTATTAGGAGTCCATAGCCCAACTTGCAACTATCAACTATTTGCATAACAGTCCCTCAATTATTTAATCAGTCTCTTTTGATCACCAAATTAATTCCAAATTAATTTCTGATCAATACTAATTAAAAAATATGATTTCCACATAATATATTATTCTTGTAATATATTAATAAAACCATTTTAGTACGAATTTATTATTCATATAATAAATTCTACTCTCTCTCTCTCTCCTATTGTCATCCTATCAAGTTGCATGAGTGAAGGCAACCCAAAAGGACCATGCTCATAATCAAATCAAGTACATACCAAAAATAGTTATGGGCTTAGACACCTAATCCAACAGTCTCCTACTTGGATAAGTCTAATAACTATTATTGCAAGTACGACTATAGAATCTGATTAGCAATCGTAGCTTTCAAAAGCCGCTGTCGAACTCTGATCTTATCAGCAACACGTCCTTTAGATAAGGGATCATATATTCCTCCATGCTAGATATCATATGAACTGAGACATGGATTTTAATCATACTCTCTGTTCATGTGTTGTTTCCCGATTTCCGATTTATGACGACTGACAACAGACTATAATTGAACACATCAACTTAGTCCAGGCTTGGCCAAGCGCTTAGGGTGTCATCACTAAATCATCGAGGGGCCCACAGATATCGCTTTTATCCACTTTGGATAAAAGGAACGGATAAACTTCGACTTATATGCTTGCTCTATTTGCTCATCAAATCACACACAACAATATGTTTTATAACACCAAGTTACTGGTGCATTTACGTATTATCAATGTGCAACCGACTTGTAAACTGGAACTCATATCTCTCCGTTTCAAGAATATAAGATATTATCGTCTCACTAATCACTCGTGATAAAATCCATGAAGTGATTCAAGTGAGCGTGGGTTTAATCCAATACTCAAATATTATTTCAGAAGCACTCATGAACACTGCATCGGACTTTTGCTATGTCTAAACACTTAGACATTCTACATTCGGATTCATGACAGTCTTACCTCATTACCTACTTCCAAAGTATGATTGACTGTGGATGTTTGAATAACCTAGTTATTCTGGAAGTCAAAACATGCAAAGTAAAACACAAGAATAATCGAATCCAATATGGTCTCAAAACTTTTGAGTATAAATAAAACACTTTTTATTTAATCACTATATTGATTATATATTATTCATTGTATAATGTTTCGGATAATCAACTTAACACCTGAATTATAACAATAGTTGTCTCATACTCCAAGCATGCACACTATGTTTACCTATGGTCCTTACTTTGTGAAATAAATCAATTGTACACATTTCCAATGATGCTCATTTCTCAATTTCTAATCCTTATTACAAGTGTTAGAATACCAAATTCTTGCCACTATTAGAATCTGTTAGATTCTAACATTTTATGCAATGATCCTTTTTTAATGTCATAGCACCAAAGTCACCAAGACTTTACCAATGAAATTACAAAGTGTTCTATTGGAGATTGTTACAAGACAACTCCACATATATGAAGTCTCACATTCAAAGTACATTCCTTTGAACATCCTTCATGCATAAAAGTTTCTAATCTACATAGATTCTCAATATCCAACTCCCATTATGGAAACATTTCCATATTTCCCATATGACAACTCATTCTTAATAGAGTCCTACCTATTCATAATAATGTCAATATGGTCCATCCATTACTATACTTCCAACTGCCCACAAGCGACCAATCCTTAGCGAACCTCAGATCGTCCTTGACAGTTGTTTAATTATTTTAGTCATATCCGGTTCTGGTCCTTTTTCCCTCTTAATGCCCTAGGCATTTGGAGAATCAGAATAGACGAATATTACAGCATATGCAATCGATCCTATACCCGAAGCGTATGGGATATGATACGCAAATGAAACGTGATACTTTACCAGTCTCTTGCCATAATATTGCCATATATAGATTTCGCTTATGTTGAATCTTTTCAACATAACATTTATATATGTCCTTTGACTAAATTTGATTAAAATTTCTCGATCTAAGCTTTTAGATTTAAAATGAAGTATAATATTCTCTCCCTTAATTATAGCAAAACAACTTTTCAACCTCTACAACTTTGCGAATTGAAACTTTTGTTTTCTATAATTAACATTGCTAACTCGTAACATAATAATCATGCTCCCACTAACATGATGATTATCAACATAACACTTATGCTCCCACTAGCTTTGACATGTACTCACAGATCAGCTGGACTTCTAGAAATCTATACTTATTGATATTCTTACCAAAGTTCATATTTCTGATACGTGATGCTTCGATAAGACTTTTATCTAAGCTCATACACCTTTTGTTTTAGAAAGCTCATATGTGTGTCTAAACTATTTTAGAACTTATATCAATAAGTCCCAAATGTTCAGACTAATTGCCAAATCTCACAATTCGAACTATGAAGAGGGATGTCGTAATCATAATCGAATTTGAGAATGCAATTTACACAATCGCTATCTCCTTAAAATCTTCTTAGTGAAAGCGTTTCCTCACAATCATTTTCATGAAGCGGAGAGAAACCTTGCCACTTAGATTTTATGGTGTATGTGTTCCTATCCATGTGAATTTGTCATAATCATAAGACAATGTTTGTGACAAATCCCAACTCATATGAACTGAACTTGTTCATTCTTAATTTCTTGCCACTTGGCAGCACAAGGGCCTATCATGTCTTCCTAGTAGTCAAGCAGCTCACCCATACAGATTAATGAACTTTCATCAATTAAGGTGCTTTGCTTTATGTAATCAAATGAGAACTCATAGAACTCACATGCATAGCTAACTTAACTGGAATGGCACAGAAACAAGAATATGTCAACACGATAGGTTATAAACCTCAAGTCGTGTGCTAGTGATTAACAATAGGTTTACTCTTGATTAGCTCTTGAAACCTTTCAAGATTATTAAGACTCCCACTGACCTCTTGACATATAAGATTCTCTTGTTAAGAAACATTCCTTGACAAACAAATATTCAAGAGTTAGTGCGGGTTCTTATCAAGACAAACACTCCACACAATTAATCTTAGTTGGTCTTTGTCTTATCCAAGACATCACAACTTACCAATTTCAAATGTACAAGAGTGAGAAACTTTTCTACTCTACATTTGATGAGTGTTATAAACCTTCTTAAGATTGCGTCACTCAAGTCACAATCTTGGAGTATAACTCTAAGACCCGATTTTGGTTCGAAGTATGATTCACCTTTTTTATTCAACCATTTCAACAATTCATGATTCCTCTTCTTAGCCATGCTAGTGTACTAAGGTGTCCTTAGAGGATCAATTGTGATATGGTTATATAATCACTAAGATGATCATAAAACACGATAAAAAAGTACTCTCCCTTCTTTTCAGATTGGAGAAACTTTTTTATCTCTCTGCCTAATTGATTCTTCTTATTTGTTCTGCCATTCATTGAAAATTTTCCAATGTTTCAGAATTACACCTAATCTTGTAAGCATAACCATATATACCAAATCTTTAGTAAAACATGACGAATAGCCTTCATTGTTATTTGTGGTGGACCTGACCAATACAAAACAATGTGTACTAGATCTCCTAGTCCTTCACTTGACTTTTTGTCAAGTAATTAGTCTTAAATTTTCAAATACGAAGGTTCTCATTCATCACACAATACATGTTGTATGATTCCAAGTTTCTGTCCAATTGAAACTTGGGTGATGAGGATCTTTCCTTATTTGGTAAATTTTCGACTCTACCACAAATAACATAACTAAGAATCACATCCATTTTCAATATTACTAACAATAGAAACATAGAAACATCAATTTTCACAAATGCCATTGCAAGGAAATATAAATAAGACAAAAATAAAAATTTATTTTATTTATAAAAACGCGGAAAAACTTGTCCTTACAACGCAATTACAATGAAAACTATGTTACTTAATATTCCTAGGCAATCTTATCATAACTCCTAAGTAGCAGTTCAAAAATCCAATCACCGAACCATGCGATCCAAATCCATCTCTTCGCGATCAGACTCAGCATACTTTTCCTTTAAGCTTCCTTTCTTTTCTTCGATCCTACAAAACATCAAAATGTAATCTTATCACATCATGTATTAAGAATCTACAAATAGGAACTTAATAGAGTTAGATAGTGGATTTTACCTGAACCAGAGTCATACATCTTGACTCTCCCATCCTTTCGATCCTTCAGGTAGATATGGTAGCTTCGTAACCAATGCCCCTTCTCTTGGCAGTAGAAGCAAATAAACTCTTTTGGAATAGCACACGGGACAATCTCAGACTCATCCTTTCTCTTTATCATCCGGTCAAAAGAAGACTTTTCTGGACTTCCAATGTTACCATTGTCAATGTCCATGGAAGTTTGGGAGGTTGATCTATAAGACAAATTTTCTTAACTAGTGTGCCAAATCATTGCTGATTCAGAAACAATAAGCAAATAGGTAAGATCAATGAGGATCACGTCGTGGTCCATCATATAGTAATCTCTAATGAACTCACTATATGATTCGGGAACTGACTGAAGAACCAAGTCAACAGCCAGCTTCCTTGAGACATCGACACCCAACATTCCCAACCTGTCAATATGTAACTTCATCTCCAAGACGTGAGCACATATAGACTTTCCATCTTCGTGTTTGCTTGCCAATAGGGCTTGAGTGACCTTGAACTTTTCAAGTCTTCGAACACGTGGGTCGGCGAGAATAATTGGAGGAGGTGAAGGAAGTGAAGCATGATTTCCATCTCCACGATCCAATCGTGGAACATCATCTTCATGTGGAAAGCTTTTTCTAAAGGATTCTAGAAGACCATAGTTGTTAGAATTTGACATCTACAAAAGGGAGAAATTCAAGTTAGTTGATTTAAGTCCTTAATATAACACCCAAATGAAATATTAAGGGTAGGACCCAACACAATATTCTACAACTTGGAAGAGGGTTTTCGTAATCCAGTTGCAGAATATTTGAAGGTAGGTAAATGACGATTTACCAATTTCCACCATGAAAAACGAAAATTGAAAATTAGGTTTTAAATGAATTGAAACTCCTAGATTGTAACATCCCAAAAATACCAGCTAAAAATTTCATTTTTAAATTAGGTTAATTCATAAAAACATCGTTACAAAACATTCATAGTAAAATATTCAGAGTACATCCCAGAAAATCCATAGTGCGGAAAACATGAGAGTGTGTGATATGCCGCTACCGTGCCGGCTCCTGTCCCCTAGCTGAAGAGGTACCTGAAAACAAAACTATAAAACGTAAGCACGAAGCTTAGTGAGTTCCCCCATAATGCCACATACCATGTAATCATATAATGAACAGCTAAGAGATACGGGCCTCGCCTACACCCATAGAGATACGGGCCTCGCCCACACTCTACTAGCTAGGAGATACGGGCCTCGCCCACACTCTGCTATCCATGGAGATACGGGCCTCGCCCACACTCCGCTACTAAACCATAACATACAAGTATCACACAGACAACAAGTATAAGCAATTCTATCATACTGGCATATATCACAATCAAACTCAGCTATGAGATACGGGCTCCGCCCACACTCCGATACTAACATATCGTCTATACGGGCCGACCTTGGTGCCTTATACCCGTCCCTACTGGAAGGAAACTCACCTCGAGAGTAGCTGCCGAAAACCTGCTCAGACTACGCCTGGCTGCCGCACCGGTAATCCCTCCGGCTATAAATTCGTAAACATGGATTAGGTACTCATAAATACCCCTAAGGTCAAATGACTGGTCAAAGTCAACTCCTTGGTCCAAGTCAACCTTCTGATTGACTGGACTCGCCGAGTCCATATGGCGACTCGCCGAGTCCTTCTATGTCTAGCCCGACTCTGACTCATTGGGCCCCTGTTCCCACTCACTGAGTCAGCCTGACTCGCTAGACGGGGACAACTAACAAACCCGCGACTGGACTCGCCGAGTCCAAGGGGGAGCTCGCCGAGTCCAGCGAACAGATCTCACAAATCGCTCCAATCTTCCATCCGAACATCAACCTTGGAGGTTTGGAAATTCTGGGACTATAGCTACACGTTAAATTGCTAATTCCACGTGCGACTACGGAGGGTTGGACCTCCTACACTTAAACCCTTCTTATTCTAGTGACTGATCATATGACTCGCCGAGTTGGAAGAACAACTCGTCGAGTTCAAGGCTATATTCAAGGGACTCGCCGAGTTTGAAGAACGACTCGCCGAGTACCAGGCAATCTTCATAGGACTCGCCGAGTTGTTTATCCAACTCGCCGAGTCTAAGGCCATCTTCTTGGAACTCGCCGAGTGCACTTTGGCACTCGCCGAGTACCCTTCGACTCTTCACCCATTCTGGCCAAAACTGAGACATGCAATGGTTCCAAACCATAAATCTAAGCTCCTAGGGTATAAACACACGAAGTTTGGGAGGTTTAAGGTCTTGAAATCCACATATAAGGGACAAAAAGGGAATCTATTATACTAAAGATTAAGAAGGAGCTTTCTTACCTGGTTAGGAGCTTCTCCCAGGGTAGATTTCGGATCTACCACACTTCCTTGCACCCTCCAACTTCCTCCTTCTTCTCTTAAGCTTCAAACTTCCTTCACCAAGCCAAAATCACTCACAAGGATCAAAATAGGCTAGGGTTTTGCTCTTCGGTTCTTCTGGAAGAGAATGGAACGAAATGGGTGTTTTAGAATGGGTAAAATAGGGTGCAATGTCTGAAAATAGAGTTTCATCCAGACAGGTGGACTCGCCGAGTCCATGCATCGACTCGCCGAGTTCACCGCTCAAACCCCGTGTCCACCATGCTGCTACTCGGCGAGTCGGGACGCAGACTCGCCGAGTTCGTGGCAAAATTAAGATAGAAACTTAAATAAAATCATACCATGAACCCGGTGTTACAAATCTCCCCCACTTATTTTAGACTTCGTCCTCGAAGTCTGCCGCTCCCTTCCGGAACAGCTCCGGATAATGCTCCATCATCTCATCCGCGGGCTCCCAAGTCCATTCCGAGCCCTTTCGATGCTGCCATTGCACCTTCACCAGCTCCACCCTTTTGTTCCTCAGTTCCTTCGACTTCCGGTCTAGGATAGCTACAGGCTGCTCGATATAATTCAGGCTGTCATCAACCTGGATGTCCTCCAAAGGTACCACTGCTGAATCGTCCACCAGGCACTTCCGCAGCTGGGAGACGTGGAAAGTGTTGTGGATCTGACTGAGTTCAGCTGGCAGGTCCAGCTGATATGCCACCTTGCCCACCCGGGCTGCAACCCTAAACGGTCCAATATACCTGGGACCCAACTTGCCCCGTTTCATGAATCGGATGACGCCCTTCCACGGTGACACTTTCAGGAGAACCATATCCCCGACCTGGAACTCCAGGTCTGATCGGCGCCTATCGGCATAACTCTTCTGCCGACTCTGAGCAGTCTGAAGCCTGCTCCGGACCTGCTGAATCTTCTCTGTCGTCTTGAGCACTACTTCGGTGCTCCCCATGACTCTCTGTCCAACCTCGCCCCAACATATCGGGGTCCTGCACTTCCTCCCGTACAAAATCTCGAAGGGAGGACAGTCAATACTCGCGTGATAGCTGTTATTGTATGAAAACTCGGCTAAAGGAAGATAGGTATCCCAGCTACCACCGAAGTCTAAAACACACCCCCGCAGCATGTCCTCCAGAGTCTGGATGGTCCGCTCGCTCTGGCCATCCGTCTGCGGGTGAAAGGCTGTACTAAAATGCCGACGAGTACCCAGCTCGTCATGAAACTTCTTCCAGAACCTGGAAGTGAACCGCACATCCCTATCCGAAATCACTGAAACTGGCACCCCGTGTCGTGCCACCACCTCTCTGATGTAGATATCGGCCAATTTCTCGGCCGAGATGCTCTCCTGAATCGGGATAAAGTGGGCGCTCTTGGTCAATCGATCGACGATGACCCATATCGAATCCACTCCCCGCGCGGTCCTGGGAAGCTTGGTGATGAAATCCATCGTGATGTCTTCCCATTTCCACAGTGGGATATCCAACGGCTGCATCTTGCCGTGTGGTCTCTGGTGTTCGGCCTTGACCTTCCTGCAGGTCAGGCACCGCTCAACGTACCATGCTACATCCCTCTTCATGCAGGGCCACCAATAGTCCAGACGAAGATCCCTATACATCTTCGTTGCCCCTGGATGAATGGAGAATCGGGATTTGTGCGCCGGTTAACCACACACGCTCCATTGATCTATGATAATCTACGAGCTACCCATTGCCATCCTTCATTGGTCCCATATTAGTGCGCCGGTTAACCACACACGCTCCACTAACGACCAACAAGGTGAAATGTGCAATTTCATGGATTAGCACCAACTCCACATTTTTCCTAAAGTAACTAAGATTTGGGAATTTATAAAAGTGTTTAGTTACTTCGTATTTCATTATACTTATAATGGAAGGTTGTGTCCTATCCTACCCGTTCGGCTAACGACCCTCCATTAGTAAAGAGTGTGGTGGGTAAGAGTGGATACCCAATGACGGTCATTTTACAGGCCACTTCCTTAAACACCCCTAAGAGACCAGCTTCGTGAATGAGGCCTACTAACGGTAAGACTGACTTTTTACTTATACATATATAATATATTAGACCTTTAATTTTATATAGTATAAGGATGTATTTTATACATTTAAAATACTAAGTGGTTTAATATATTAATAAATTAGACTTTTAATTTGATTAAACTTAAACCATATAATTATGGATTTATTAATTATCTCTTTTAATTAAACACTTAATTAATTTAATTAAACCATAAGGGTGTTATTTGAACTTTTCAAAGCACTAGGGTTTTAGAATTTAATATTTCAAAATTAATACCTTTTAATTAAATTTTAAATTCCAAAACTTGAGAACAAATTTTGAAACCTTTCAAAATTTTAGGGTTTAACTATTTAAATTTCAAAACTAAAACCTTTAATTCAAAATTTAAACTATAAAACCTAAAGGGTGTAATTTAAAAGTTTTTCAAAATTACTAGGTTAAATATTTGAATCAAAATAATCCTATATTATCCATATTTAACCAAATCGACCAATTTTGATAAGGATATCCATACCAATCATAAAAAATCGAATTTATGCAAGAAAAACGAGTTTTGGTAAATATCCTAATCAAAAACTGGCCAGAAAATCAAAAATCCCGGCAACAGAACACCCAACCCGTCGAGTCCATAGATGAACTCGGCGAGTCAGCCAGTCAGACAGCAGAATTTTCATTTTTCTGATCTTTTGGCAGTTCACTTTTGCATCTAATGAATAGAAAAACGACCTAGGCTCTGATACCACTGTCGTGTTATGAGCATAACATCATTCCTATGGTGTATATGCAACCCTAATTTCTTTGATCTAGGTTTTTCTAATTTGAACATACAACTATGAATCCCAAAGCAATAAACCCTAATCTAGCATGCTTATTTCAAAATTGACATAATAAACAAGTTAGAATGATTACCTCAACTTGTTATGTAGTAATAACAAGAACTCCTTGACCTTTGAAAGCTTAGTGCCCCAAGTGGTGCACCTCTAATGGAGTCACAAACACTCTTGCAACGAGATGACTTAGGAGAGGGGAGGAAATCGGCTAGGGCTCCTTCAAAGACAAACATTTCCCGAAATCCTCATGTATGAGGGTCTATTTATAGTTGTGTGGCCTGCTAGGGTTCCAGGTGGAAACCCTAATTCTCTGCTTAGGCCTTATGCAATCCATGGAACCCTTCTAGAAGGCCCCTTGGACGAAATCTTTATGGGCTTCCCATAGATTTCGTCTAACCCCTTCTATTATTAGTCCATAGCCCAACTTGCAACTATCAGCTATTTGCATAACAGTCCCTCAATTATTTAATCAGTCTCTTTTGATCACCAAATTAATTTATGATCAATACTAATTAAATAATATGATTTCCACATTATATATTAATCTTGTAATATATTAATAAAACCATTTTCAGTATGATTTTCTATTCATATAATAAATTCTACTCTCTCTCCTCTTGTCATCCTATCAAGTTGCATGAGTGAAGGCAACCCAAAAGGAACATGCTCATAATCAAATCAAGTACATACCAAAAATATTTATGGGCTTAGACACCTAATCCAACAATGTTTTCTTTTCCCTAACTCTTATTTCATGCCGATTATGATATTTATGTACTGTATTTATATGTTATATTTAGGATCGTTCCATGTGAACGGCATCCCAGTTCAGGTGTTATTTGACTCGGGGGCTACCCGATCATTTGTCTTTCTTGCTCTTAGCAAGAGGTTTTCTGAGTCTTCGGGGATGTTGGATTATCCCTTAGAGGTTGAGATTGCGGACGACAAATCTGTCTCAGCATCAGAGGTTTTCAGAGACTGCGTGTTGAGGTTGTATGGCGAGTGTTACCTCGTAGATTTAGTTCCCATTCCGTTACATGGGAACAAGGTTATCATAGGCATGGACTTGTTAAGCCCTAATGGGGCCGTGATTGACTGTGCGTAGCAGCAGGTGCGTATCAGGACCGCAAGTGGGGGAGAGCTAGTGATTCAGTGCGAGAGGTCACAGCGAGGGCTAGGTGCTACCTTCAGCGTGGTTGCGCAGGGTACGTCGCCTACGTAATGGACACCCACGAGGCGGGTAAGACGACCGTGAGTGATGTACCAGTGGTGCGAGAGTACCCGAACGTATTTCCAGAGGAGCTGCCTGGGATACCTCCGGAGAGGCAGGTGGAGTTCCGGATCGACCTAGTCCCTAGTGCGGCTCCGATAGCCAAGGCACCATATCGGTTGGCTCCTCCTGAGATGCAGGAGTTGTCTACACAGCTGCAGGAGTTGTTAGACAAGGGATTTATTAGACCGAGCAGTTCACCATGGGGAGCCCCGATCCTGTTTGTGAAGAAGAAGGACGGGTTACATCGGATGTGTATAGATTACAAGGAGCTGAACAAGGTGGCGGTGAAGAACCATTACCCACTCCTGAGCATTAATGATCTCTTTGACCAGCTACGGGGGGCATCTTGGTTTTCCAAGATAGATTTACGTTCAGGCTACCATCAGATAAGGGTCAGAGACGAGGATGTACAGAAGACTGCTTTCCGGACTCGCTATGGCCACTACGAGTTCGTGGTGATGCCCTTCGGGCTCACCGATGCTCCTGCCGTGTTCATTGACCTTATGAACCGCGTGTGCAGACCGATGATGGATCGGTCTGTGATAGTTTTCATTGACGATATCTTGTTTTACTCCAAGACGCAGGAGCAGCACGAGGAGCACTTGCGGGAGGTGTTGGATACCCTGAGGAGGGAGAGCTTGTACGCCAAGTTCTCCAAGTGCGAGTTTTGGTTGCGTGAGGTGCAGTTTCTAGGGCACCTTGTGTAACATCCATAATTTTCACGCCAATTTCAAACTTTTTAAATCATAAATAAAAGTCAAATAGTATTGTTTACAAAATGTTTTCAAATCAACATCCATCAGAGTGTCCCAAAATCATAACATAAGGATGAGGAGCGGTACCTGAAACAATAAACTGAAACTGTAAGCCCGAGGGCTTAGTGAGCTACCCCCAAAATACCAATACCACACTGACAGTATCATATCAGTAACAATCAATCAATCAATCATGCACACTGGGCCATCGGCCTGACCGGACCGCCCTACCGGGCCTACAGTCTATCTGAATCTATCTCGAGCCTTCGGCATGATTGGTCCGCCTCGTGGGCCTGCAGTCTTCCCGGACCGCTCATAGGGTCTGTTGGCCTACAGCACAAAGCAGGACCGCCTCAACCCAACCAACAAGCAAATAACCGTGTTCGCATAACTATCATATACTGGCATATACAACAACAAACATATCTGTCACACTGATCATCAACCATAGAATCCTGAGAGTACCGACCTAGCAGGTCACTAGCATACCAATCCTTACGGATCATAAAGCATAACATACTATCTACCCTGATTCCGATCTAACAGATCAAATCCATATGTAGCATACCATAACAACCGATCTAACCGATCTCTAGCATAACACCCATCCTAAACCAGGATGAAATCTAACGTAGCAACCATCCTAAGCCAGGATGCAATCTAGCATAGCAATAACATGGCAACCATCCTAACCAGGATGTAATCTAGCATAGCAATAACATAGCAACCATCCTAAACCAGGATGTAAATCATAAAGGGCCGGCCTTGGTGCCGTAGACCCTATCGATATAGTGAGGATAACTCACCTCTCAGATGTCGTCTCGGAAGATAAACTCCAGCTCTCGGATCATTTGACACAGGCTCCACCACCTATGATCATAGTACACTATATTCATAAGTCCTTAAGCTTATAAGGTACTCCACAGCCCACTAGTCAACCCCTGGTCAAAGTCAAAGTCCTCAGTCAAGGTCAACAGTCCATGTTGACTCCCAACTCGCCGAGTACCCTTGGCTACTCGCCGAGTTCCTCGAAGCACATTCCACTCGTCGAGTCATCGGGGTGACTCGTCGAGTTCCTTCGATTCCCGTTCAAACTCTAAGGCCACTCGTCGAGTTCCCTCCTTGCAACTCGACAGACACACGCGCATACAGGTTCCAGGGAAAACTCATCTGACTCGCCGAGTTGTTCTTCAACTCGTCGAGTCTTATGGTGATCTTCATCGGACTCGCCGAGTTGTTCATCAAACTCGTCGAGTTCACGGCCATCTCCATGTGACTCGCCGAGTCAACCTTGCGACTCGCCGAGTCCATGCAGTCCTTTTTCCATACAGACTTGATTTGAGCCATGCAGCGGCTCCAAATCACAGATCCAAGCTTCTAGGGCATGCTTTTCACGTAAAGTTGCAAACTTTACGTGCATGCATAGCTACAAAGGTTCTAAATGCCATTTCTAAGCTCTTAATGGAACTTCATGGTCAAGAGGGACCTCAATCCTGACCAAGACTGTAACTTTATGCTTATAGAGTCCAAGGAGGGTCCAGATCTGGAGTTACAACTTCAGATCTAGCCCATAGCTCATCATCCCAACTTAACATTCCACCAAAACCCTAGAACGTAACCAAAAAGAAGGGATTCACAAGGGAAAGGCGATTTGGTTAGCTCCAGAAGATGATAACTGAGATAAGAGCTGATTCCCACACTCCACTTGTTCCAATCTTCTTCACCTCTAAGCCTTCCACCTCCGAAGATCCTCTTCTCAAACTTCAAGCACACAATGGGCACACACACACGTATTAGGGTTCTCTGAGCTCTCAAATGACTGCAAGGAGGTCAAAGGAGGCTTATCATTCCTTAAATAGGGTGCAAAACCCCGGGATTTAGGGTTTCATCTGCCAGCTCCTACTCGTCGAGTCCCAAGGTGGACTCGCCGAGTAGGTCACTTAAGATGCGATTCCACCTCGCTGCTACTCGACGAGTAGGTCAACCGACTCGTCGAGTAGAGCTTCATCTAAACTCTTATTTAAATGATACCTGAGAATCGGGGCGTTGCAACTCTCCCCCACTTGAACTAGACTTCTCCCTCGAAGTCCGTCGGAATAAACAATGTCGGGTAATGCTCGCGCATCTCCGCTTCCGGCTCCCATGTCCACTCGGATCCCCTCCGGTGTTCCCACTGCACCTTTACCAAAGGTATTACCTTATTCCGAAGGATCTTCTTCTTCCTTTCCAAAATAGCCACCGGTCTCTCCACATAGTTCAGGCGCTCATCGACCTGTATGTCATCCAACGATACTAATGCATTTTCTCAATTGCGAAACATGGAACGTGTTGTGGATCCGGCTAAGCTCCTCCGGAAGCTCTAGCCTATAGGCCACCCTGCCAACCCTGGCAACAACCCTGAACGGCCCAATGTAACGGGGACCCAATTTTCCCCTCTTCCTGAAGCGGATCACCCCCTTCCAGGGCGAGACCTTCAGGAGAACCATGTCACCCACCTGAAATTTCAGCTCAGATCGGCGTCGGTCGGCATAACTTTTCTGCCGACTCTGAGCGGTCTGCAGTCGCTGTCTAATCTGCTGTATCATCTCAGTAGTTTGCAGAACTACCTCTGTCCGACCCATCACCCTGTGCCCAACCTCGCCCCAACAGACTGGGGTCCTACACTTCCTCCCATACAACAGCTCGAAAGGCGGGGTGCCAATACTGGAATGATAGTTGTTGTTGTAGGCGAACTCCACAAGCGGCAGGTGGGAATCCCAACTCCCACCAAAATCAATGACGCACGCCCTCAACATATCCTCGAGGGTCTGTATGGTCCGCTCACTCTGCCCATCAGTCTGCGGATGGAACGTTGTACTAAAATGCAGCCTCGTACCTAGTTCCTCGTGGAACTTCTGCCAAAAACGGGAGGTAAATCGGACATCCCGATCAGAAACTATGGAAACTGGAACCCCATGGCGAGAGACAATCTCGCGGACATACAGGTCGGCCAACTTCTCCGCCGACGAACTCTCCCGTATAGCTATGAAATGGGCACTCTTGGTTAATCGATCCACGATGACCCCTATAGCATCGAATCCCTTTGCCGTCCTTGGTAACTTCGTGATGAAATCCATCGCGATCCGTTCCCATTTCCACATGGGAATCTCCAGGGGCTGCAGCTTACCATGCGGCCTCTGGTGCTCGGCCTTGACCATCCTACAGGTCAAGCACCTCTAAACAAACCAAGCGATATCTCGCTTCATGCCCGGCCACCAATAACTCGAACTCAGATCACGGTACATCTTGGTGGCTCCCGGATGGATAGAGAAGCGAGATTTATGAGCCTCCTCCATCACTGTCTACCGGACCCCTCCGGACATCGGAACCCAGACCCGACCGTAACGGGTCAACAATCCGCGGCTATCCTGAACAAACCGGGCGCTCTCGCCCTTAATCTTCTCCAACTTCCAGTTCTCTGGTCTCATACCCTCAACCTGAGCATCCCTGACCAAACCCACCAGCGGGGAATCCACCACTATTCTTATACACATGGCTGGGGTCGAGGACCCAGCTGACTTGCGGCTCAAAGCATCCGCAACCACGTTCGCTTTACCCGGATGGTAAAGGATCTCACAATCATAGTCCTTGACTACATCCAGCCACCTGCGCTGCCTCATATTCAGGTTTGGCTTATCCATAATGTGTCTCAAACTCTTGTGATCCGTGTATATGGTACAATGGACCCCGTACAGATAGTGCCTCTAAATTTTGAGAGCGAAGACAACCGCTCCCAACTCGAGATCGTGCGTGGGGTATCTCGTCTTATGCGGCTTCAGCTGCCACAATGCATAAGCTATCACCCGTCCCCTCTGCATGAGGACTGCCCCTAAGCCTGTGATGGACGCATCACAAAATACCACAAAATCCTCCACTCCCTCGGGGAGTGTCAACACTGGCGCCTCGCATAACCGTTGCCGGAAGGTCTCAAACGCCCTCTGCTGCTCAGGGCCCCACTGGAAATCCACCCCCTTCCTCGTTAGACGAGTGAGGGGTACGGCAACCGTGGAGAAATCACGAATGAATCTCCGATAATACCCTGCTAAGCCCAAGAAACTCCTGATGTCTGAGGGAGATCTCGGAGTCTCCCACTGCATAACCGCCTCCACCTTGGCCGGATCGACCAAAATTCCCTCCTGGTTAATGAGATGTCCGAGAAACTGAACCTCTCGCAACCAAAACTCGCACTTCGAGAACTTGGCATACAGCCGTTCTCGTCGCAGTACCTCTAACAGCTCCCTGAGATGCTCCTCATGCTGCTCTCGGGTCTTGGAATATACCAAGATATCATCTATAAACACAATGACCGAGCGATCGAGCATTGGTCTGCAGACTCAGTTCATCAGATCCATGAACACTGCTGGGGCATTGGTGAGCCCAAACGGCATCACCACGAACTCGTAATTACCATAACGAGTCCGAAACGCGGTCTTCTCCACATCTTCCTCCCTCACCCTGACCTGGTGGTATCCTGATCTCAAATCAATCTTGGAAAACCAAGATGCACCCTGCAGCAGATCGAAAAGATCGTCTATCCACGGAAGCGGATAACGGTTCTTCATCGTTAACTTGTTCAACTCCCTCTAGTCAATGCACATCCTGTGCGACCCATCCTTCTTCCTGACGAAAAGGATAGGTGCTCCCCAGGGTGAACTACTCGGACGAATAAACTGCTTACCCAGCAGTTCCTGCAACTGAGATGACAACTCCTGCATTTCTGGCGGTGCCAGTCGGTACGGCGCCTTGGCGATAGGGGCCGCACCCGGCACTAGATCAATCCTAAACTCAACCTGCCTCTCCGGAGGCACTCCGGGTAACTCCTCCGGAAACACATCAGCAAACTCTCTAACCACCGGAACCTCCGAACAGAGAGCGGCTCCCTAACCCACGTATCTACCACATACGCTAAGTAACCGGCACACCCATGCTGTATATACTGTCGAGCCCTGGCTGCCGAACAAAACCCTGATCCCAACCTGGTGCCCTCATCATATACTACCAGTTCTCCCCCACTTGGGGTTCGAACCACCACCCGATGTCCCTCACAGTCGATCATGGCGCCGAAACGGCTAAGCCAATCCATCCCTATAATCACGCATACATCCCCCATGGGGATATGAATCAAATCTATCGGGAAGGACACCCCGAAAATCTCCAACTCGCATCCCCGGTAAACCGAAGAAGCAGAAACTCCGTGCTCGTTGGCGATCGAAACTCGCAACGGACACTCAAGATCATCTATCAGCGCTCTGAACCCTCCAGAGAAGGTCTGAGATACAAACGACCGACTCGCCCCCGAGTCAAATAATACCAAAGCAGGCAAGGAATTCACTAAAAACGTACCTAACCACAGGTACAATCAATAAGCATACACCAATACAATAACTGAGACAGAGAATAGAAACGTACCAGCAACCACATCCGGTGCTGCCTTGGCCTCCTCGGCCGTGAGCTGGAAGGCGCGACCCTGAGCCTTCGGAGGCTCCGCCCTGTCCGGCCGCCCATCCCCAATCCTCACAGTAGCTGGCGCGGGTCTTGACGTCGGCTTGGCGGCGAGCTGCGGACAGTTGGTCTTCACATGACCAACCTGATGACCATGGTAACAAATCCTCATATCTGCTGGAGGGGCGGACTGTCGGCAGTCCCTGGCATAGTGCCCCTCCTTGCCACATTTGTGGCACCCCCTCCTGCTCGACAAACTCCCGAATGACCCCTGCCACACTTTCCACAAGTGCGGCTCTGCTGACTCCCAGATCGAGTATCAGCGGTCTTAGACCGCTTAGGCGCCGACTGAGACTGTGTCGGTGCCTGACGCTGCTCCTGTAGCTACAGCTCTATCTCCAACTCACACCGCCTCGCGGCTTCCTGTAGATCCAGGAGGGTCTCACAACGCTGGGTAGCCACAAACTGTCGTATATCCGTCTTGAGCATACTCAGATAACGAGTCATTTGGGACTACTCTGACGTGAACTCCGGGAAAAACATAGCCCTCTCAGTGAACCTCCGGGTAATCTCCATCACGGACTCCCCATCCTGTCTCAATGTCAAAAACTCATGAGCAAGTCGCTCCCGTTCCACGCGCGGAACGTAGCGGGTGTGAAACATATCCCGGAACCGCTCCCAAGTAACAGCAGCCCACTGATCATCAGAATATGAACCTGTCGTCAATCTCCACCAGTCCTTTGCCCCAAGCCTAAGCAGGTTCAGAGCACACCTGACCATCTGGTCAGCAGGACATGAGCACGTGAAGAAACAGCCCTCCACGTCAGACAACCACCGCATAGCTCTGATCGCATCCTGAGTACCATCAAATTTCGGGGGCTTCGTATTATCGAAGTCCCGGTACTGGAAATCCCTGTCGGCTCCTCCTCCAACCCCTGCCGCAGTTACAGCCGAAGTGGCTGCAGCGGCTGCTGTCTCTGCCAGAGCTGCATATCGCTCATCAAAGTACTCGACCATCGCGGTCTTGATCGACCCAAACATCTCTGGTAGCTGCGCTCGGAAAGCCGCAGCGACCTCATCGTGCAGAATCTCCCGGATCCTGGCATCCAAATCCTCAGTCCCCATCGGAACCACGGTCTCAGGTGCTACCGGCACCTCTGGCCCTCCGTCCCCCTGTCCCGACCCTGATCCGGATCCCGATCCTGATCCAGACCCAGCAGCAAAACATCTCGTCACCACCATACTGAAAGTTACATTCAAGACGTCAGATACACAACATAATATCGGGAGACCACAACTCATAATTCCTAGGGGTTGTGACTTCCTTGCTACGCGTATGGGTCCTGTGCTTCCAGTAGTACGGGCCCATACTACCTTCCACACCTACCCATATTTTTCTCAAGTATCACCACAACTCCCTAATACTATACTCAACATAAAGTGCGCTCAACCCTCACTACTAGGGGACATCGCCTATCTCACAACGGATCCCACAGCTCTGCACTACTGACACCTCCATGGAACTTCCATCAACCCCTGCAGTGCTAGTGTATGCTAGCCGCACATAATGTTGGACCTGATAGACTTTCGAATATCCAATCGTGCCCTAAGGTCAATCAGACATTCTCAGGCTATAAGATCTTAACTATACACAGCCGTGATGCCTACACTAAACATCTACAGTTATGATGTCAATTCCATATACAAGAAACCCTAGGCTAATAGGTATCATATAATCAGGCGAATCTATCATGCGATTCCTGAAGATCCCTAGCCTAGCACTAGCATGCTGTTCTAACATATCAGAATATCAAATAACTCTATGGTATTTTGGGGTTTACTTACTGGCTCCGGTTGATCCTACCTCCTGCATCCTCCATCCTTTCTTTTGAAAACCATTTTTAAAACTTACTTTCCAAAAATCTCCTTGATTTGAGACTGGATTCACACGAGTGTTCCTCCAATTCGCTCAAACCAAGGCTCTGATACCAACTTGTAACATCCATAATTTTCACGCCAATTTCAAACTTTTTAAATCATAAATAAAAGTCAAATAGTATTGTTTACAAAATGTTTTCAAATCAACATCCATCAGAGTGTCCCAAAATCATAACATAAGGATGAGGAGCGGTATGGTCACACCTTCGCCTTGCCACGATCTCCTGAAGTACCTGAAACAATAAACTGAAACTGTAAGCCCGAGGGCTTAGTGAGCTACCCCCAAAATACCAATACCACACTGACAGTATCATATCAGTAACAATCAATCAATCAATCATGCACACTGGGCCATCGGCCTGACCGGACCGCCCTACCGGGCCTACAGTCTATCTGAATCTATACTGGGCCATCGGCCTGACTGGACCGCCCTACCGGGCCTACAGTCTATCTGAATCTATCTCGAGCCTTCGGCATGACTGGTCCGCCTCGTGGGCCTGCAGTCTTCCCGGACCGCTCATAGGGTCTGTTGGCCTACATCACAAAGCAGGACCGCCTCAACCCAACCAACAAGCAAATAACCGTGTTCGCATAACTATCATATACTGGCATATACAACAACAAACATATCTGTCACACTGATCATCAACCATAGAATCCTAAGAGTACCGACCTAGCAGGTCACTAGCATACCAATCCTTACGGATCATAAAGCATAACATACTATCTACCCTGATTCCGATCTAACAGATCAAATCCATATGTAGCATACCATAACAACCGATCTAACCGATCTCTAGCATAACACCCATCCTAAACCAGGATGAAATCTAACGTAGCAACCATCCTAAGCCAGGATGCAATCTAGCATAGCAATAACATGGCAACCATCCTAACCAGGATGTAATCTAGCATAGCAATAACATAGCAACCATCCTAAACCAGGATGTAAATCATAAAGGGCCGGCCTTGGTGCCGTAGACCCTATCGATATAGTGAGGATAACTCACCTCTCAGATGTCGTCTCGGAAGATAAACTCCAGCTCTCGAATCACTTGACACAGGCTCCACCACCTATGATCATAGTACAGCATATTCATAAGTCCTTAACCTTATAAGGTACTCCACAGCCCACTAGTCAACCCCTGGTCAAAGTCAAAGTCCTCAGTCAAGGTCCACAGTCCATGTTGACTCCCAACTCGCCGAGTACCCTTGGCTACTCGCCGAGTTCCTCGAAGCACATTCCACTCGCTGAGTCATCGGGGTGACTCGTCGAGTTCCTTTGATTCCCGTTCAAACTCTAAGGCCACTCGTCGAGTTCCCTCCTTGCAACTTGACAGACACACGCGCATACAGGTTCCAGGGAAAACTCATCCGACTCACCGAGTTGTTCTTCAACTCGTCGAGTCTTATGGTGATCTTCATCGGACTCGCCGAGTTGTTCATTAAACTCTTCGAGTTCACGGCCATCTTCATGTGACTCGCCGAGTCAACCTTGCGACTCGCCGAGTCCATGCAGTCCTTTTTCCATACATACTTGATTTGAGCCATGCAGCGGCTCCAAATCACATATCCAAGCTTCTAGGGCATGCTTTTCACGTAAAGTTGCAAACTTTACGTGCATGCATAGCTACAAAGGTTCTAAATGCCATTTCTAAGCTCTTAATGGAACTTCATGGTCAAGAGGGACCTCAATCCTGACCAAGACTGTAACTTTATGCTTATAGAGTCCAAGGAGGGTCCAGATCTGGAGTTACAACTTCAGATCTAGCCCATAGCTCATCATCCCAACTTAACATTCCACCAAAACCCTAGAACTTAACCAAAAAGAAGGGATTCACAAGGGAAAGGCGATTTGGTTACCTCCAGAAGATGATAACTGAGATAAGAGCTGATTCCCACACTCCACTTGTTCCAATCTTCTTCACCTCTAAGCCTTCCACCTCCGAAGATCCTCTTCTCAAACTTCAAGCACACAATGGGCACACACATACGTATTATGGTTCTCTGAGCTCTCAAATGACTGCAAGGAGGTCAAAGGAGGCTTATCATTCCTTAAATAGGGTGCAAAACCCCGGGATTTAGGGTTTCATCTGCCAGCTCCTACTCGCCGAGTCCCAAGGTGGACTCGCCGAGTAGGTCACTTAAGATGCGATTCCACCTCGCTGCTACTCGACGAGTAGGTCAACCGACTCGTCGAGTAGAGCTTCATCTAAACTCTTATTTAAATGATACCTGAGAATCGGGGCGTTACACCTTGTCAACCAGAACGTGATTTTGGTTTACCCGGCCAAGGTGGAGGTCGTGATGAGGTGGGAGGTTTAGAAGTCTCCATCTGAGATTCGGAGTTTCCTAAGGCTAGCAGGCTACTATCGGAGATTCATTCAGGACTTCTCCAAGGTAGTGGTACCCTTGACCAAGCTGACGAAGAAAGCCGTTGTATTTCGTTGGGGGCCTGAGCAGCAGGCAGCATTTGAGACATTGAGGCAGAGATTGTGCGAGGCGCCAATCCTACCCCTGCCAGAGGGCGTGTAGGATTTTGTAGTATACTGTTATGCATCCATTTCGAGGTTGGGCGCAGTATTGATGCAGAGAGGGCACGTCATCGCCTATGCCTCGAGGTAGCTGAAGCCTCACGAGGCGAACTACCCGACGCACGATTTGGAGTTGGGGGCGGTTGTCTTCGCCCTCAAGATTTGGCGACATTACCTCTATGGGGTCTTTTGTACCATTTACACAGATCATAAGAGTCTGAGGTACCTCATGGATCAGCCGAATCTGAACATGAGGTAGCGTCGGTGGCTAGATGTGGTGAAGGATTACGACTGTGAGATCCTCTATCTCCCGGGGAAGGCCAATGTTGTGGCCGATGCTCTTAGCCGCAAGGCAGCCCCGATCAGAGACATTTGCTTACGGATGACAGTAATGACTCTACTTCTGGAGCATATCCGAGAGGCTCAGCAGGAGGCTATGAAGGAGGAACATCGAAAGAGTGAGCGTATTGTGGGTCAGGTTTCCTCCTTCGATTATGATATCCGTGGGTTGTTGACACTACACCACAGAGTGTGGGTTCCATATCATGGAGGTGTGCCCCAGGTCTTGATGGACGAGGTGCACAAGTCCAGATTTTCTATCCATCCCGGGGCGAAGAAGATGTATAGAGATCTTCGTCCTGATTACTGGTGGCCATGCATGAAGCAGGATGTGGCCTGGTACGTCGAGAGATGCCTAACCTGTAGGAAGGTCAAGGCCGAGCACCAGAGGCCTCATGACAAGACGCAGCCGTTGGATATCCCTATGTGGAAATGGGAAGATATTACTGTGGATTTCATCACAAAGCTTCCTAGGACCGCACGAGAGGTGGATTCGATGTGGGTCATCGTGGATCGGTTGACCAAGAGTGCTCACTTCATACCGATCCAGGAGAGCATCTCAGCCGAGAAGCTGGCTGATATCTACATCCGAGAGGTAGTAGCTCGACACGGAGTGCCAGTTTCTGTGATTTCAGATCGAGACATGCGATTCACTTCCAGATTCTGGAAGAAATTCCATCACGAGTTGGGTACTCGTCTGCACTTTAGTACAGCTTTTCACCCGTAGACGGATGGTTAGAGCAATCGGACCATCCAGACTTTGGAGGATATGTTGTGGGCATGCGTTTTAGACTTCGGTGGTAGCTGGGATACCTACCTTCCCTTGGCAGAGTTTTCCTACAATAATAGCTACCACGCGAGTATCGACCGTCCTCCCATCGAGATGTTATATGGGAGGGAGTGCAGGACCCCGATCTGTTGGGGTGAGGTTGGGCAGAGGGTCGTGGGGAGTACTGAAGTGGTACTCAAGACGAAGGAGAGGATCCAACAGGTTCGGAGCAGGCTTTCATATTGCTCAGAGTCGGCAGAAAAGTTATGTCGACAAGCGCCGAACGGACCTGGAATTCCAGGTCGGGGATATGGTTCTCCTGAAGGTGTCACCTTGGAAGGGTGTCATCCGGTTCAGGAAGCGGGGCAAGTTGGGCCCAAGTTACATTAGACCTTTCAGGGTTGTAGCCCGAGTGGGAAATAGGCATATAGGTTGGATATGTCGGCCGAGATTAGCCAGATTCACAGTACCTTTCACGTCTTCCAGCTGCGGAAGTGCCTGGTAGATGACTTTGCAGTGGTGCCTCTAGAGGATATTTAGGTGGATGACATCCTGAACTACATCGAGCGACCAGTAGCTATCCTCGACAGGAAGTCGAAGGATTTGGGGAACAAGAGGGTTGAGCTGGTGAAGGCTCAATGTCAGCATCACAAGGGATCAGAATGGACTTGGGAGCTGGAGGACGAGATGAGGGAGCACTACCCCGAGCTTTTTCCATATGCAGCAGCAGACTTCGAGGACGAAGTCTAAAATAAGTGGGGGAGATTTGTAACGCCCGGTTCCCGGTACGTATTTTAAATATGAAATTTTTACATTTTTATACTGGGTCTCGACGAGTTGGAGGTCCCAACTCGTCGAGTAAGAGGCGAATCTTAGACGCGGGTGGAAGAGTCTACTCGCCGAGTCGGAAGCCCCGACTCGACGAGTAGACATGTCTGGATGAAACTCTAAATTTTAGGTTTGCACCCTATTTAAACAAATTATATGGCCTCCACTTCAGCCTCCATCACCCTCAGACCCTATTCTCGAAACCCTAATTATTTTGTGAGTTTTCTTGAGCTTTTTGTGCCATTTTAGTGATTTGAAGCTTGGATAAGGAAGGAAAGGCTTGGAGATCCAAGGAAAAGGCTGTAGATCCAAAGTTTTGGTTGCATTTCCAGTTTGTTTGAGGTAAAAAGCATCAACCTTGGCTTTCCTTCACTTAGATATTCTTTAGGGCTTGCATCTTGTCATTTTTGGGACATTTCTAAGTCACTCTTGGGATTTGAGTGAATATTAGAGTGACGACTTCAGATATGGGAACATTTGAGCTAAGGAAGCTCAAAGTTGCCACCTTTATTGAGCTATGGCCCTATCCCATGCATTAGAACTCCTTTATGGCTTAGTTTTGGTGTTTTAGCTTCATAACACCCATGCATGCACGTAAAGTTTGTAACTTTACGTGTTATATCGACCCTAGGAGGCCAGATCTAGGCTTTGAATGCAATAAGCCTGACTAAAATCGACTGTATGGACTTGGACTTTGGGGGACTCGGCGAGTCGTTCATAGTACTCGGCGAGTCGGGTCATGGCTTCCCAACCTTTTCTGTTTCTAAGCAATCTGGTTGAGTCTAGAAGAGGACTCAACAAGATGGACGTGAATATGGACTTGAAGATCAAGAAATCGATGAGTTCCAGGATGAACTCGGTGAGTTCAAAGCAATGTCCCAACAGATATGAAGCAGGACTCGACGAGTTCAAGGATGAACTCGGTGGGTCCATGAGCAAATGTTCCGATCTATCATAAGGAGAAACTCGGTGAGTTAAAGGGTAACTCAACAAGTCCGATCGTGAATGTGAGTTTCTCTGAATTATGGAACTCGACGATTTGATGGATCAACTCGGCGAATTGAGTCAACCAGGATGATGACTTTGACCAAGGCATTGACCTTGACTTTGACCTGGGTTGACCCTTGAAAGGGTTATGAGTATGAAATGGTAATTAAGGAAGGTTGTTATGTGTAGGAGTTTGAGAGGAGTCGATTCCAACACCGAGTACAGTTCAGTTACTGCACGATATTGAGGTGAGTTGCCTTCCAGTAGAATTGGGTCTACGGCCACAATGTCGGCCCACTAGTAGGGATTGTTTGTCAAGTAGTTGTCTTTGTGATAATTACTTGGGTTTGCCACTATCTGATATGTTTATATGGTAGTATGATACCATATTAGGTGATAGTGGTAGTAGGGGGAATAGTCCCCATGTTACGGTTGTAAGGACCGAAGGGGTAGGTTAGGCACCCCGATATGCCTGACAGTATGATTACGTTATGTTATTATGTGGTAGTACCGTAGTAGTAAGGGGTGAAATAGTCCCCGTAACCGGTTGAGGTAAACCGGAGGGGTAGGTCAGACACCCCGGTATGTCTAATACGGGGTAGGTTAGGCACCTCGGTATGCCTAGCAGGGTAGGTCGGGCACTCAGATATTCCTGGCAGTATGTTTATAGTATGGTATGTGGTATGATGGGGGAATTCACTAAGCTTTGTGCTTACAGTTTACAGTTTTGTTTTCAGGTACCTCTTCATCGAAGGGGAAGGAGTCGGCACGGTAGCAGCGCATCACACACAGAGGATTTCCTCATTATGAGATTCTTGGGATTGTACTCTGACGTTATTACTATTTTATGATATGGTTTGAGACACGTGACTATGTTTTATGAAATGATATGAATCGATGATGTTTTTTAGTAATCTGTTTTATAAATTGCTTAATTAAAAACAAAATTTTTGGTCTTGAAAATTGGGATGTTACACTTTGCTTGCTATATCCTTGCTTCCTTCTTCCAACTTCTTCTTCTTTTGCTCCAAAAGTACCACACTAGCTCACAAAATGAGAGGGAAGGGTGATCAGGGATCACAAGGGCCGATATGGGGGTTTGGAGGCTGATAACAGATCAGCCTTAAGGACTTAAGAAGGTTATATATGGAGGAAAACCCTAAAATTTAGGGTTTCCCACCCAGACATCAACACGTCGAGTTCTCCTCACCAACTCGCTGAGTTGGTCCATAAAAATGTGTGACCCAAAAGCCCTTCAACACGCCGATTTGAGGCTATCAACTCGCCGAGTTCCAAAGGAAAACTTGCTTTAAAGAATAAATCTCATACCTGGAAGTTGGGATGTTACATCTCTCCCCCACTTGGACTAGGCTTCACCCTCGAAGCCTGCTGCGGAGAACAAATCCGGATAATGCTCCTGCATCTCAGCCTCCAGCTCCCAGGTTCTTTCAGAGCCCCTCCGGTGCTATCATCGTACCTTTACCAAAGGTATTTCCTTGCTACGCAAAACCTTCACCTTCCTCTCCAGAATAGCTACCGGCCTCTCGACATAGTTCAGGTGCTCATCAACCTGAATATCATCCAATGATACCACTGCATCCTCATCCAGTACGTACTTTCGCAGCTGCGAAATGTGGAAAGTGATATGAATCTGACTGAGCTCTTCCGAAAGATCCAATTTATAAGAAACCTTGCCAACCCTTGCAACAACCCGGAATGGTCCAATATACCGAGGACCCAGTTTGCCCCTCTTCCTGAAGTGAATCACACATTTCCAAGGTGAGACTTTCAATAGCACCATGTCGCCGACCTAAAACTCCGACTCAGATCGGCGTCAGTCGGCATAGCTCTTCTGCCGACTCTGAGCAGTCTACAATCTCTACCTAATCTGTTGGATCATCTTTGTGGTCTGAAGAACCACCTCGGTCCACCCCATGACCCTGTGACCAACCTTGCCCCAACAGAGTCGGGTATGATATCTTCGTCCATACAAAAGCTCAAAAGTCAGAGCACCAATGTTGGAGTGGAAACTGTTGTTATAGGAGAACTCTCCAAGGGGTAGGTAGGAGTCCCAGCTTACACCAAAATCAATGATGCATGCTCGTAGCATATCATCGAGAGTCTGAATCGTCCGCTCACTCTGACCGTCGGTCTGCGGATGATAAGTTTTGCTGAAGTGTAGCCTCGTGCCCTGTTCCTCATGGAACTTCTGCCAAATATGGGAGGTGAACCGAACATCACGGTCTGAAACAATACAGACTGGATGTAGCGCTCGCAGATTCGGGCTAGTAAATTTAGAGACATTAAATTTGTAGATTACGTCGCCACCTACGCGTAAAAAGTGAGTTTACAACAAAGTAATTTTTATCCTTATTGACCTAAACTAAGTTTGTAGATTACGTCGCCACCTACGCGTGGATATAAAGAACGTAAAAAAACGAAGCTCGTATGCAAAAGTTATGACCTTCCGAAGATGTAGCTGTCTGAGGGCATGACACGTGGCAGAAACCCTAGCCGCCTCAAGTCATGACGTGAAAATCATGTCCACGACATGAATGGTCCCAGAACAGCCTATAAATATCAAGTGAGACCCTTTCTCTCCTTACACCAAAACCTCTTTCCCTCTCTCGTTTGCTGTAGGCGTTCCTTATCCCGAGCCCGACGATCACGAACCGTTGACCGTTTCTAGTTAGATTCTATCAAATCACGCTACTAATGTGAGTGCATAGTCCCTTTCATGAACATGATTTTAATACAAGTATTAAATTATATGTTTATGTGTGAAATATTTGATATTGCCTGAAAGTACGTGTTAAGTGCATATCTGATAAATATATGATGATTTAGGATACAGAGTAGACCTAAATAAATTAAGAGGGATATTGGGTAGTATCTCCTTGTGAGTACGAGTGATATATACAAGGAGGGAATAACTTTAGAACTATTGATCCGAGAGTATGGATAGGACATAATTATTTGTTATTAATCCTAGAGTATGGATTAAGACATAGTCAATTGTCCCTAGTCCGAGAGTATGGAATGGGCATAGTTATTGATCCGAGAGTATGGATCAGATATACCCGATTCGGGAGTATGGATTAGGTAAAGAGGTAAATTTTATATTCGGGAGTATGGATTAGGTAAAGAGGTAAATTTTAGATCCGAGAGTATAGATTATGTCGTTGTGAGGATCGACCGGGCGGGGTAAAGTTGCTTATATATGGTGAAATTGTATATTTTGTGAGTTCTAAAATATATATATGATATAACATTTTGGGATTGAAATCCCTATGTACTCACCAGGTTTCCCAACCTGACCCACCCAGTCTATTTGTATCACAGGTATCGATACGGAGACACATTGCACTGAGAGATTAAAGGAGATGTAAATGACTAGTGTAAATGAATGTAAGGTATGTTTATGCTTATGTTTTCGTATTGACGATGACATCCCAAAGATTTAATATAAACAAATTACATTTCTTCGGAAATGCTTTGAATATATATTTATCATGTTTTCTGGGAACAAATTCCGCAATATTATTTTTACTCTGATTTTCAAATAAGTATAAATAAATTTTTTTTAAATGACCGTGAATTTGGGGATATCACAGTTGGTATCAGAGCATTAATTTAAGCGAACTAGGAATTTGTAGGATTACTAGACTGAAACTTAGAATGCTAAGCGATGATTGTGAGTTGAGTGGGTCTAATATAATTTAGGTAGTACACCTGAATAGACACAAGCACTAGCTTAATTAGGGAAGATGCCTAAATTTTTTTTATGTGCTAAATGATTTATGATGCTTTATGATGTCATTATTTGATCGGGTCTATGGTCTATTGTCAACCGGATCTAGAAATTTTATGTGTTCAGATTTCTAAACGTTTAATTACGGTATTAGAACTGGCATATAACTTTTCAGAGTAATAAGGAGGAATACGCGTCTAAACTTCCTCTAACTATATTCTCGTCTCGATACACCGAACGACTGCTTTGGTGTACAGAATGTCATTATAAGGACTCGTAGCGGACTGAGCAAATGGAGGAAATGAGAAGGATTATGATAGTGAATGATGCCTATCGGAAGATATCATAAGAGTGGTATCTTGCCTTTAGAATATGTCTAATAAATAATACGTCTAGTAGGGGAGAAGTACACTTTCGATTAACAGAAAGAAAGAAATTTTGGTATAATCCATAAAGTTATCCCATGGTCTGGTATTTCCACCACCAACCGAGTTTTGAAGCAGAATTGATGATTGAAGATACGTATGGAAGAAGTCCTAGTAGAGTCTAGGGAAAGTTTTTATGATTATCTGGACACATTCGTATGTGTTAAATTGTTTTGTGATTTTAGGAAATAAGAACTTGGGGACTGCGAGACAATACTTGGGACAAGTATGAGTAGGTGTGAAAGGTAGTAGAGGTCTATACTACCAGAAGCACAAGACTCGCACTTGGATCAGGGAAAGTCACAAGGTTACCAAGAAGCTAGTAATTGATTTTAGGAAATATGTCGTTACCGTCGTTTCGGTAATGACTAAGAAGGTGATTGTCACTTCGACCTTAGTGGTCATATCAAAGTGATTCCGACTAAGAGGAGTATGTTACGTGGTTCAGAGAACCAAGATCAATGTAACATCCGACTTAAGCCAGAAGATTGAAGTGAAAGATAATCGAAGCGATCAATAGAAGTATCACGATCACCGTTAAAGTAAAGAAGCTTGTAGCTAGAAGTACTACATACTATAATGTGATTATATCACATTAGATCATGAAGGAAGGTATCTTTTATTCTGGAATTTGACTCTAAAAGACCTGAGTCTAAGCGTTGCATCATACGATGATAGGTCATTAGAACATGACCCATCGGTCTGTTACGATAAATGAAGGGAAGAACTTATCTTAAGTCCATTAAGAAGAAGAAGGAGTCTTCAATAAGGATTTTGTAACTCGAAGGTTACGATTGAAAGTCCAAAGCAAGATAGAGAAAGGGTGAAAGATTGAGCACCGCCTACAGTCAAGAAGTCCAAGATTTAGATACTCAGTCGAAGGAACATAGAAGTTACGGTTATTACCTAGGATTAAAAAATAATGTATGGAATCATTATATAAGCCCTGTTTCGTTGATGATTACGGGACGTAATCATCCTAAGGGAGAGATAATTGTAGCACCGGCAGATTCGGGCTAGTCAATTTAGAGATGATAAGCGTCAAAAATGACTTTTTGATAGAGGATTATTTAGAATAAATAATCTTAACTAAGTTGTAATATATTTCACAAGGTTTCCGTACATATAAAGAACACTGAAATCCGAGTTATAACGAAGAAGTTATGACATGCCGTACTTTCGCGACAAAATCGACACGACACCGGGAATCGTAAAAAGTGAGTTTATGATAAATTACTTTTTAACCTTAGTGACCTAAACTACAGTTGTAGATTACGTCTCCACCTACGCGTGGATATAAAGAACGTCAAAAAAAGAGCTCGTATGCAAAAGTTATGACCTTCCGAAGATGTAGCTGTCTGAGGGCATGACACGTGGCAGAAACCCTAGCCGCCTCAAGTCCACGACGTGAACATTATGTCCACGACGTGAAACTAGTCAAAGACACTAATCGAGGCTAGAAAACACGTGATAAGGCTACGGGATGACTCATGGAAGTTCACGACGTGAACTTAGGTATTTCAAGACGTGGAAATGTCATTCGGACACCTTTCGAAGCTAGAACGCAGATGGCAAGCCTACGAAGTGATTCAGTCATGCGCCACAATGTGAACATCATGTCCACGACGTGAATGGGCCCAGAACAGCCTATAAATAGCAAGTGAGACCCTTTCTCTCCTTACACCAAAACCTCTTTCCCTCTCTCGTTTGCTGAAGGCGTTCCTTATCCCGAGCCCGACGATCACAAACCGCTGACCATTTCTAGTTAGATTCTATCAAATCACGCTACTAATGTGAGTGCATAGTCCCTTTCATGAACATGATTTTAATACAAGTATTAAATTATATGTTTATGTGTGAAATATTTGATATTGCCTGAAAGTACGTGTTAAGTGCATATCTGATAAATATATGATGATTTAGGATACAGAGTAGACCTAAATAAATTAAGAGGGATATTGGATAGTATCTCCTTGTGAGTATGAGTGAGATATACATGGAGGGAATAACTTTAGAACTTGTCATTGATCTGATAGTATGGATTAGACTTAGGCCCCGTTTGATAGTTCCTGACTGGGAAAGATCTGTCTGGGTAAGAAATTCTGAGTGAGTAAGAAACCATGTTGTTTGATAGTACGTCTGATTGAATACGCTGACTAATAAAAAATGACCATTTTACCCTGCCACAACTGGTCACATACTACATATGAATATTTGACCCAAAAACAAAAGAGATTCTTCGATTTGCATAATATACAAAACAAATTGGTCAAAAACATCATTTCCAACAAAGACTACCTTGTTTCAATCTACACAAGATCTTAAATTTTTCACAATTCTAATTATACTCCCTGGTTTCATTTTCATCAATACTTTCTGCCTCAATGTACAAGTACTTCCCGCTGTAAATTGGTAGATTGGTAGATTTCACCATTAATTTCAATTCAACTATATCCTCATGGTTTCACAAGCCCTTTTTTGTTCATTAAACTTCTCACTTTTTCTTTGTCTTTCCATTTCCCTTTTGATGTATACACATTACCAAGCAACACATAAGTCCCACAATCAGAACAAGAATCTTGAAACTGTTCGATCAAATGCTCTAATCTTTTTGTGTCTCCATGAACTTTACAAACCCAAATCAAAGATCTGAACATTACATAATCGGGTTTGATTGGCATAGATTTTATAAACTTTTGGGCTTCTTGTAGTTGTCCAGATCGAGCAAGTAACTTCTGGGCATGGATTTCAAGATTCTTCATAGTCTCAAACAATTCCAAAGCTTCTTTGCATAGTCCAGGGATTGAAACTCCTGATATCATTGTTGTCCAAACATAAACATCTTTATTATCTGCTTCATTGAAGATTCTCATTGCACTATCTATGCACCCACATTTTGAATACATGTCAATAAGAGCAGTAACAAGTTCTTTTCAACTGGTTACCTTTAAGATTAACAAAGTAGTTTACTTTTATGCCAGCACTCAAAGGTCCAGTATAAAATTCAGGTATGTATGAATTTAACAACAACATCAAGTGAACATCAAACATTCAAGAGCAAAAAATCGAAACTTTTAGAGAAAGAATGGCAAAAATCGGAACTTTTAAAGATAAAATCGGAACTTTAGACATAAAATCAGAACTTAACAGCAGAACGTACATGATTAGATTAAGCATGAGCTTCGATCGGTGGCTGGAAGATAAAGGATGGGTTGCTGGTCACGGGAGAAAGAAAACAGCTGCGGGAAGAGGAGAAGAAAGGAGGCGCTGGAAGATACGTTAGGGCAATGGGTACGATTGGAATTTTTTTTCCCTTTCTCAGTCAGTCGACTTCCAAGTTCTTTCCCAATCAGATGTTTATTTCCCGGTCAGATGCGCAATATATGTTTATCAAACACCTTTGGCTGACCGAGTCAGCCAAAAAGGTCTAAGCCGACTCGGTCAGACCAATATCAAACGGGGCCTTAGTCAGTTGTCCTTAGTCCGAGAGTATGGATAGGACAAAGTTATTTGTTATTAATCTGGGAGTATGGATTAAGACATAGTCAATTGTCCCTAGTCCGAGAGTATGGAATGGGTATAGTTATTGATCTAGGAGTATGGATCGGATATACCCAATTCGGAAGTATGAATTAGGTAAAGAGGTAAATTTTAGATCCGGGAGTATGGATTAGGTAAATAGGTAAATTTAGATCCGGGAGTATAGATTGTGTCGTTGTAAGGATCGACCGGACGGGGTAAAGTTGCTTATATATGGTGAAATTGTATATTTTGTGAGTTCCAAAATATATATGATATAACATTGTGGGATTGAAATCCCTATGTACTCACCAGGTTTCCGAACCTGACCCATTCAGTCTATTTGTATCACATGTATCAATATGAAGACACATTGCACTGAGAGATTAAAGGAGATGTAAATCACTAGTGTAAATGAATGTAAGGTCTGTTTATGCTTATGTTTCTGTATGGACGATGACATCCCAAATATTTAATACAAACAAATTACATTTCTTCGGAAATGCTTTGATAATATATTTATCATGTTTTCTGGGAACAAATTCTGCAATATTATTTTTACTCTGATTTTCAAATAAGCATATATAAATTTTTTTAAATGGCCGTGAATTTTGGGATGTCACACCGGAACCCCATGGCGAGCAACGATCTCGCGAATATACACATCGGCCAACTTCTCGATCGACGAGCTCTCCCGAATCGTCAGAAAATGGGCACTCTTGGTCAATCAATCCATGATGACCCAAATAGCATCACAACCCTTTGCCATCTTCGGCAACTTGGTGATGAAGTCCATCGAAATCTGCTCCCATTTCCACATGGTACCTACAGAGGCTGCAGCTTGCCATGCGGCCTCTGATGTTCGGCCTTAACCATCCTACAAGTCAAGCACCTCTCGGTGTACCAGGCGATCTCCTTTTTCATACACGGCCACCAATAACTCAACCTCAGAACCCGATACATATTGGTGGCCCCCGGATGGATAGAAAAATGAGACTTATGAGCCTCCTCCAAAACAATCTGTCTGACCCCACCAGACATAGGAACCCATACCCGACCGCAACGGGTCAACAAACCACGGCTGTCCGGAACAAACCTGGTGATCTCGCCCTTGATCCTCTCAATCTTCTAATTCTATTCACGAACACCCTCGGCCTGAGCCTCCCTAATCAATCCCGCAAGTGAAGAATTCACTGATATCCTCATACATGACAACCCATCAGAAGGCCCAGCCGACTTGCGGCTCAAGGCATCCGCCACCACATTCGCTTTACCCGGATGGTAAAGGATATCTCAGTCATATACCTTGACTACGTCCAGCCACCTGCGTTGCCTCATGTTCAGGTTCGGCTGATCCATAATGTGTCTCAAACTCTTGTGACCCATGTAGATAGTACAGCATACCCTATAAACGTAATGCCTCCAAATCTTGAGGACAAAAACCACGGCTCCCAACTCAAGTTCATGCGTGGGATATCTCGACTCATGTGGCTTCAGCTGCCGCGAAGCATAAGCTATCACTCGTCCTCTCTGCATGAGGACTGCTCCCAAGCCAGTGATGGAAGCATCACAGAAAACCACAAAATCCTCAATTCCATTCAGGAGGGTCAAAATTGGGGCCTCGCAAAGCCTCTGCCGAAGGGTCTCGAATGCTGACTGCTGCTTGGGGACCCACCGGAAATCCACCCCCTTCCGCGTCAGATGAGAGTGAGGAGTACTGCAATCTTGGAGAAATCCTGAATGAATCTCCAGTAGTACCCTGCCAAACCCAAGAAACTCCTGATATCCGAGGGAGATTTCGGAACCTCCCACTGCATCACCGCCTCAATCTTGGCCGGATCGACCAAAATCCCGTCTTGGTTAACGAGGTGTCTAAGGAACTGAACCTCCTGTAACCAGAACTCGCACATCGAGAACTTAGCATAAAGTCGTTCTCATCTCAAAACTTCCAGGAGATCACGGAGATGCTCCTCATGCTGCTCTCTGGTCTTGGAATACACCAAGATATCATCAATAAACACGATCACCGAGCGATCGAGCATCGGCCTGCATACCCGATTCATCAAATCCATAAATACCGCAAGCACATTGATGAACCCGAATGGCATCACCACGAACTCGTAATGCCCATAACAAGTTCGGAACGCGGTCTTCTCCACTTCCTCCTCCCTCACCCTAACCTGATGGTACCTAGACCTCAGATCAATCTTGAAGAACCAAGATGCTTCCTGTAACTGATCAAAGAGATCATCAATTTGCAGAAGGGGATAACAGTTCTTCACCGTTAACTTGTTCAACTCCTGCTAATTAATGCACATCCGGTGTGAACCATCCTTATTCTTGACGAATAAAATTGGTGCTTCCCAAGGAGAACTGCTCGAACGGATGAACTGCTTTCCTAACAGCTCCTGCAGCTGAGATGACAACTCCTACATCTCAGGAGGCTCCAAACGATGTGGCGCCCTAGTAATCGGGGCCGCACCTGGCACAAGGTCAATCCTAAACTCGACCTGCCTCTCTGGAAGCACACCGGGTAACTCCTCCGGGAATACATCAGCGAACTCCCTGAAAACCGAAACATCAGCAACCGACACCTTATCCCTAACCCGCATATCCACCACATAAGCCAAATAACCTGCATACTCGTGCTGAATATACTGTCGAGCCCTGGCTACCGAACAAAACCCTGAACCCATCCTGGTACCCTCTCTATAAATAACCAGTTCTCCCTCACTTGGGGTTCGAACTACCACGCGCTGACCCTCGCAGTCGATCATGGCACCGAAACTGCTTAGCCAATCTATACCCACAATCACACAGACATCCCTCATGGGAATAGGAATCAAATCAATCGGAAAGGATACCCCGAAGATCTCCAGAACGCAACCCAGATAAACCGAAGAAGCAGGAAACCCCGTGTTCGTTGGCGATAGAAACTCGCAACGGGCACTCCAACTCCCCTATGGGCAAAGCAAACTCCTTACTAAAAGACCTAGAAAAAAGGACTGACTTGCACCCGAGTCAAACAACACTAAAGTAGAAAATGAGTTCACTAGAAATGTACCTACCAAAGGTACAAATATATGAGCATAAAACAAACATAATCAATGAGATAATGGGTAGAAACATACCAGTCATATCATATGATGCTGTCCTGGAGTCCTTGGCAGTAAGCTAGAAAGCGCGACCTCGATCCCTCGAGGGCTCCGCCCTGCCCTGACTCTCGTCAGTGATCCTCAAAGTAGCCGGCGCTGAAGCATGCGCCGGCCTGGCAGCGAGCGATGGAAAGTTGGCCTTTACATGGCCAACCTGGTCGCAATGATAGCAAATCCTGGAACTGAGTGATGGAGCCTGCTGGCGGCAATTCCTCTCCATGTGGCCCTGCCGTCCATAATTGTGGCACCCAGACGATGATCGACAAGCACCCTCGTGCCCCTTGCCGCACTTCTCGCAAGTGCGGCCCTTTCGGCCCCCAGATCTGACACCAGCGGTCTTAATCCACTTTGGCACAGGCTGCAACTGCGTCGGGGCCGGCCTCTGCTCTCTCGTCTGCAGACCAATCTAAATCTCACGCTGCCTGGTGGCCTCCTGCATCTCCAACAATGAACCATAGCACTGTGTAGAAACAAACTGCCTGATCTTCGTCTTAAGCATGCTCAAGTAACGGGTCATCTGAGCCTGCTCAGATGCAGCAAACTCAGGGCAGAACATAGCTATCTTCGTGAACATCTTGGTGATCTCCGTCACCGTCTCGGAACCCTGTCTCAAATCCAGATACTCCTACGCTAACCTCTCACGCTCCACCAGCGGAACATATCGGGTGCGGAACATCTCAGAAAACTGCTCCCAAGTCACAACAGCTCTCTGCTCAACATAATAAGAACTAGTAGCGAGCCTCCACCACTCCTTCGCTCCGGACCTCAGAAGGTTCATAGCGCACATGACCTTCTGGTCAGTAGAGTATAAACAAGTGAAGAAACATCCCTCCATATCAGATAGCCACCTCATGGCTACGATCGGGTCCTGAACTCCATCAAAAGTCGGGGGCTTCGTATTATCGAAGTCCCGATACTGAAAGACCCGCCTTGACCCAATACCTGCAGCCGTCAGGGCTGCAGAGGGTGCAACAGCATCCGTCTCAGCAACGATTGCGTATCGATCATCAAATAACTCCATCATCACGGTCTTGATAGACCCGAACATCTCCGGAATCTGTCCCAGACAATAGTAACCACCTCCTCGTGAATGATCTCCCTGATGCGGTCCTCTGACAATGCTGGCCCACCCTGACTGCCAGCTCCTGATCCCGACCCGAATCCGATCTCAACTCGTCTCATAGTCACCATACTGAAAATACACCAGGAAGATATCAGATAATCTACATATCATAATAGGGAACCAACTCCTAACGAAGCCCTAGGGGTTGTGACTTCCTTGCTACGCGTACGGGTCCTGTGCTTTCAGTAGTACGGGCCCATACTACCTTCCACACCTACCCATATTTGTCTCAAGGATCATCACAACGTCGTAACAATACTCATAAGCATAGACGAACTCTCAATCCTCACTCCCTAGAGGAAATGCTAAACATATCACGACTGGCCGGCTGATCCCACATGACTCATCCATGAAACTTCCACCAACCCTGCAGCACTCTCGGATGCTATCCATACATAACACTGGACCCTATAGACATTTGAATATATGATCCTACCCTAAGCCCTTCATCAAACAAGAACAGAAAATAAGGCCAGACCACACATTCTCAGGCTATAAGATCTTAGTTATATATAACCATGATGCATACACTAAACAACTACAGTAATTATGTCAATTCCATAAAAGAAAGACCCTAGGCTATCTGGCATCATATAATCAGGAAATTCTAACATGCAATTCATGTAGATCCCTAGTCTATCACTAGCATGTTGTTCTAACATAACACAATATCAAATAATAGTATGGTATTTTGGGGTCTACTTATTGGCTCCGGCTGATCGTACGCATCGCATTCTCCTTGATTATTTTGAAAACCATTTGAAAATAATTTTAAAAATCTTTTTCCCTAGTTTGAGATTGGATTCACACTAATGTTCCTCCAATTCACTCAAACCTAGTCTCTGATACCAACTTGTAACACTCATAAAAATTCATGAAAATTTAAACTTTTTCAATCAACCGAAAAGAATAGTTGTTTACATTGTAGTTTTCAAAACGAGTTTAAACATCAGAGAAATCCCAAAATCATGAAACAAAACATGATGATGTGCACGATCACGCCTTCGCCCTCCTGCGATCCTCTGAAGTACCTGAAACACAATCCAAAACTGTAAGCCCAAATCTTAGTGAGTTCCCCCAAAATACCAATACATAGAAAATAGAACAAATATAATAACAACATGCAATGGGTCCACAGCTAACAGACTGGATTACCCCTGAGCCCACAGCATAAGTCTGGCTTGCTCCCGGCTTGATCAGTCCTCGAATTGAATACCACTAAGCCCTCAGTACGAGTCTGGCATGCCCTTCCCGGCCCTCAGCTCATATCTGGAATGCTCATGAGCCCTCGGTATGAGTCTGGCATGCCCTCCCTGGCCCTCAGCTCATATCTGGTATGCTCTGGGGTTTGTTGGCAACATCACGGAGTAGTACAGCCTCAACCCAGCCCACACAATATGTCGACATATAACATATAACATCATATACAGATAAACATGCAGTATCACAGGTAGTCCTACAAATCTACCAACTAGCATATCAAAACTAGCATGCATATATATTCCATACTCAACATATCAATGATATCAGGTTATCAAAACCAATGGGCCGACCTTGGTGCCTTCGACCCTAAAGTACAGTGAGGAAAACTCACCTCACAAGTAGTGCAGAACTGATAAGGTCTGACTCCGAATCTCAGCTCTCGACTCGAATGCCAACAACCACCATGTGACCAATTCCATCAAAATCCCGAAATACCCAAATTGCCCTCAAAAGTCAAACTTGGTCAACCATGGTCAAAGTTAGAGTCAACGGTAAAGGTCAACAGTCCATTTTGACCCAACTCGTCGAGTGCACCCATGAACTCGTCGAGTTTATATAGTACTCAGAAGGTCGGGAAAATCCTAGCCAACTCACCGAGTTGGCTGGAAAACTTGCCGAGTTTTCCCATCTTAACACATATAGTTGATTCTTCGATTCCCGGGACTCTAAGGCTTAGATCTAAACTCAAATGTTGTCTAAAAGGATAAAGTTTTCAACTTCATCATTTGAGGCTACTCCAAGTGCTTAAAAACCCCTCCACAAGGCTTGAAAACTCAAGGGCTTGACCAATAAGCATAAAATCCTTGAGATCTGGAACCTAACCTTTTCTAGAAGAGATTCTAGCCTCAAAAACGTCCCAAAGGTTGGTGCTTTATAGACATGCATGTCCAATGCATGTCTTGAACCCAAAATGGTTCAAAAGGGGAAAATATGACCTAAACTCCATGCATGGAATCAAGACTTGGCTAAAAGATCAGACTTAAGGCTGATAAAAGATCAGACTTAAGGATTTAAGGAGGTTATATAGGGTGCAAAACCCTAAAATTTAAGGTTTCCCACCCAGCCATCAACACGTCGAGTTCTCCTCACCATCTCGTCGAGTTGGTCCATAAAAATGTGTGATCCAAAATCCCTTCAACATGCCGAGTTGAGGCTATCAACTCGCCGAGTTCCAAAAGAAAACTTGCTTTATAGAATAAATCTTATACCTGGAAGTCGGGATGTTACATAGGACTCCTACCTACCTCTTTCAGAGTTCTCCTATAACAATAGTTATCACTCCAACATTGGTGCTCCACCTTTTGAGCTCTTGAATGGTCGGAGATGTCGTACCCCGGTTTGTTGGGGGGGAGGTTGGTCACAGTGTTTTGGGAAGGACCGAAGTAGTCCTTCATACCACAGAGCTTATTCAGCAGATCAGGCAGAGACTGCAGACCGCTTAGAGTCAGCAGAAAAGCTACGCCGAATGGCGCCGATCCCAATTGGAGTTTCAGGTCGGTGATATGGTATACTAAAGGTATCACCTTGGAAAGGTGTGATATGCTTCCGGAAGAGGGGGGAAGTTGGTTCCTCGGTATATTGGGCCTTTTCGAGTGATTGTCAGGGTTGGCAAGCTTGCTTATAGGTTGGATCTACCTGAGGAGCTCAGTCAGATTCACAGCACTTTCCATGTTTCGCAGTTGCGAAAGTGTGTATTGGATGATGAGGTAGTGGTCTCCTTGGATGATATTTAGGTATATGAGCGCCTGAACTATGTTGAGAGGCCGGTAGCTATTTTGGAGAGAAAGATGAAGGTTTTGTGCAACAAGGAGATTCCTTTGGTAAAGGTACAATGACAGCATCAGAGAGGCTCCGAGTGGACTTGGGAGCTGAAGGCTAAGATGCGGGAGCATTATCCTGAGTTATTCACCACGGCAGACTTCAAGAGCGAATTCTAGATTAAGTGTGGGAGAATTGTAACATCCCTATGTGAGGTACTTCTAAATTTAACCCCTTTAATTCATTTCTGTTGCATTTTGGTCCCAAGTTCAAGTAATGTATGCAAAAGGTCCTTAATGGCATTGTTGTAATTTTAGGCCTTCGGGGTACTCCATGTGTACGTGGTGTATGATGGGCTTACATCAGTGTACGTTGGGCGTATTTTCCAGATGAGGAAACCCTAATTTTTTGGGTTTGGTTGGTATTTAAGCACTCTTATGGCCTTATTTTCATCACCTTATCAGCCTCCACCCTCTCATTCGTGTTTGCAACCCTAATATCCTCTTGAGGAGCCATTTCTAAGCTTGTGTGTGTGTTTTGGTACTTTTGAAGAAGAAGGAAGGAAGAGAAGACCACCTTGAAGGAGTGAAACTTTCTAGATCCAGGATCACACCACCTTTTGGCACCATTTTAAGGTATCAAGTTCTGAACTTGGTGTAGTTTCTTGTAGAATGTCTTAATGGATTAAGAAGTTGAGATAAGCACTTAATGGCATGTAAAGTCATAAAGTTGGAAACTTTATGACTCTAAACTGTATTTCAGCCTTGGATCTGAAATATGGACGTAAGTGCTTAAGCCATTAAGTACTTAATGAGTTTTGAAGTTGGCGAGAGTACGCCCCGTGTACTCAGAGTATGCCCTGCGTACGAGGTCAACCACCCCCGATGGGGGTCAACATGTGAGGACTCGTGTATGTCCGGCATACCTTTGGAGTACACCCCACGTACTCGCACTGGGTCAATCCGGTTGAGTTGACTCAGTTGGGTTGACTCTGATGATTTAGGGGGTTTTACCAGGTGACTTTGACTTTGACCAAGTTTGACCTTAAGGGTATTTTGGGAATTCTAATTGAGATCGGTCATTTGGTTGGAATAGGAGGCGGTTGGAGCTGAGATTCGGAGTTGAGACCTCATCAGCCTTTGTCCAGTTTGCAAGGTGAGTTTTCCTCACTATACTTGCGGGTCGAAGGCACCAAGTCCGGTCCATTGGTTTGATATTCACTAATATGTTGAGTATGGAATAGATATGCATGATTATGCTAGATATTGATATACTAGTCTGGTAGATATGTAGGACTACCTGTGATTTTGTTTGCATGATTATCTGTATATGTTTATTATCTGGTATATGTCGACATATTGTGTTGGTTTGAGGTTGTATTGCTCCGTGCGGTAGCCAAAAAAAACCTTGGAGCACTCCAGATATGAGTTGAGGGTCGGGTAGAGCATGCCAGACTCATACTGAGGGCTCATGTGCATTCCAGATAAGAGCTGAGGACTGGACGGTATGCCAAACTCATACTGAGGGCTTGATGGTATTTCAGTCTGAGGACTGATCTGGTCAGGGAGCAAGCCAGACATAAGTTGTGGGCCCCGAGGGCAAGCCATACTTATACTGTAGGCTCGGGGGTAATCCAGTCTTTTAGCTGTGGACCCATTACATGTTGTTATTGTATATATGTTATTTGGTTCTGTGTTAGTATTTTGGGGGAACTCACTAAGCGTTGGCTTATAGTTTTGGGTTATGTTTCAGATACTTCGGATGACCGTGGGAAGGCGAAGGCGTAACCGTACACATCCTCTTGTTATGATCTATGATTTTAGGAAAACTCTGATGTTGGAAATGTTTTGAAAACTATTTTGTAAACACTTTATGGTTTTGGGTTATATTTAAAAAGTTTAAATTTATCATGATTTTTATGAGTGTTACATGTCTACTCTTTCCATGGGGGGTAGGTCGGTGCTCTTGAAATCGACGTTGGGTTCTCTTGGTACTTATTTTATATCCTTGTTTTTAATGTCAGTGAAAGTTGAAAAGGAATTGGAAGTGAATGGAAGTCAAATTTTTGGGAGTGGCAACAAGGACAATAAAAAATTGCATTGGATCATGTGGGATCAAGTGTTAGCTGATAAAAGTCATGGTAGGTTGGATATTGGTAGCTTGATCTCGCTTAATTTTTCCCTTCTTCAAAAATGGCATTGGCTTTTTCATACATAAGGGAATGTGCTTTGGGTGCAAGTGATCAAGAAAATATATGGTGAGAATGGTGGTTTTGACCAAATGTAATCGTTTTTGGGGTAGTTCGTGGGCTAGAATTGTTGCTTCCATTGTTCGGCTAAATGAAGAATCAGTTGTCTTAAAATTGGCTATTCGTAGGAGTGTTGGGAATGGCTTGAACACTTTATTTGCAAGCAAAATTGGGTGGGTGAAAGTAATCTAGATATTCTTTTTCTTAGATAATTTCAGTTGGAAGTTGATAGCGATTGCACCATTGCTATTTGTAGTTGTAATGGTGCTTAGATTTGGAATTTGAGGCACCCCATTAGAAGTGATATTGAAATGACCTAATATCTGGAATTGATGAATTGCTTATTGGAGGTTCATCTTAACTATCAAATGGATAGATGGATATGGGGGATTGGAGAGGATGGTAGCTTCACGGTGAGTGCCACAAGAAGATGGATTGAGAAAATTATCCTTCATAATTCTGGTATGGAAACTAGATGGAATGTTTTTGTCCCTAGGAAGGTTAATACTATGATTTGGCGTGTGTTGAGAGATAGAGTCTCGACTTCTTTTAATCTTTCAAAAGTGGGAGTAAAAGTTGCTTCAATTATGTGCCCTTTATGTGACTCGGAGGTTGAACAACTAGATCATCTCTTTCTTAAATGTGAGGTACCTTCCAGAACGTGGAATACAATGTTTAAATGGCTGGATATTTCCCCCTTTCCAGTTGGTTAGGTCACTGATTTGTTTTTGGGTATTGATCAAATGCCTATCTCTTAGAAGAAGAAAAGTGTGGTCGATGCGGTTTTTTGCACGGGCATCTGGTATATGTGGAGATTCAGAAATGATAGTTTTTTCGGGTGGGACTCTCAAACAAAGTGACATTGTTGATTTTATCCTTCAATTCTCTTTTAATTAGTTTGTCAATAGAAATATAAAATGTAATATAGATAGACTTAATTGGTTTAAAAACCCATTGAACTCTTTGTGATCTCGATCTAGCTTATTGCTAGTTTGTTTTCTTTTTTCCATTTATTTTATGGGTGGCTACTTCTTTTATATATATATATATATATATATATATATATATATAAAACATCTAACAATTGATATACCGTATTACCACTCAAACATGCCAGAATCAGTTTTGGAGTAATATACGTTTTTTGTGGATGTCATACAATGTCCAAAATTTTACAGGGTCATATTTTCCCTATATATTGTTAGAATAATAAAAAATTAGCTCAATAATCTAATTATATGAGACGAAAAGAAGATTGGATTAGTATTCTAGGCTTGGATTCTCTCTATAAAAAGAATCTTATAATTGCGCTCAATTAATCAACTTCGATCATCCGGGGAAGTAATCATCACATCCGATCTTTAAGTTTATAAAATTAAGAAAAAATCATTGAACAATATTTTTAAAAAAAAATTAAAAGAAAAATTACGTGAGAAAATCATAAACGAAAAAGATGGATCAGATTTATGGCTTGAGTATTCTCCAAAACAAGAAAAAACTAAAATTTGTGCTCAGTTATTTCAAATTCGATCATATCGGGAAATAATCATTATATCAATCATCTTAGTACAAACACGGCAACTAAAATAAAATTGGAAAATACTGAAACTAAAATACTGATAGAAAAGAGTGCATGCAATCAGTATTTTCGATGCAAATACATACAACCATTATCACACCACCCGATCTCGTCCTTATGTATTCTCCGACCAAACAGCTTCCCTGCCTCCTTTGTCTTCCCCGGATGTGGTTGGAAATTTAGTAACGCCAATAAAACACAAAAAATGAAGCCAATAAATTTGGAAAAATGATTTGCGATGGTAATTATCTTTTTGTGTTGTTTATGTTTAGGCAACTTTATTTTTTTTGTATACATTTAACCATTTAACTTGTTAAATGTGTTCACATATTACCATTGTCATTTGTTATAGCATGTGACAATGGTAATATGTGAACACATTTAAAAAGTAAAATGGTCAAATAGGTACAAAAAAAAACGTTGTTTAAATGTGAATAATTTTTTTTGTAAATTTCTTAACATTTTTTATAATTTCTTACAACATTTTTATGATATTTTTTTCCTATAGGTTTTTGTAATACAATATTTTAAACTTTGCTTATAAATTTGTTTTTTCAACTTTTTTTATATCTTCATATAATTTTAATACAAATGCTTTTAAACTAAATATTTTATAAATGTTTTAAATTTTTCTTACGAGTTTTTAACTTGTTTTTTTACATTTTCTTACAATTTTTTTTATAACTTTCATACATTTATTTTTAAACTTTCTTTTACAACATTTTTAAAGTGTTTCACAGATTTTGTATGACAGTTTAATTTTTTTTATAACATTTTAAAATGCTTTCGTTAAATATTAGTTTAAAACGTTGTATTAAAAGTTTATAAACTTCTAATTAAAAATTATTAAAAAATTGTAATAATTTTAAAACATTTATATTATATAGATTTTTTTTGTTTTTTTCTTTGCTAAGTAATTTTTTTTAAAGACCGTCCATACTTATTGTTATATATTTAATTTATTTATTTTATTGTTAGATATTATTTACTTTAAAAATATTATATATGCTTAAAAACAAAAGAAAAAAAATTATAAAAGACTATATCAAATATTTCAAAACAAAAACATATTTGTTAATTAAAAACTAAAGTTTAGAATTGATCAATAATTACTTAATATTTAGGAAATTATGAATATTTTAAAAATAACGTTTGAAAAATATAACACAGACAAATATGAAAAATAAAATCGCTATTAAAAGTGGGGAAATGACTTATCTGGGTAATTAACTTTTCGTTTTGTTCATATTTAGACAACTTTCTTTTTTTGTACACATTTAACCATTTAACTTGTTAATTTATTCGCATATTACCATTGTCGCTTGCTATAGCCGGTGACAATGACAATATGTGAACACATCTAAAAAGTTAAACGGTCAAATATATACAAAAATAAAGTAGTTACCTAAATGTGAACAAAACGGCAAAAATGATTACCTTGGTAACTTATTTTCCCCAATAAAATTTGTAGTTGAGCAAATGAGTAATACAAGTAATCAGAACATATTAATAAGCAAAAACAAGAAAACCCCAGAAAACACATAAACCCGAAATGTGATAAAACTGAACTTGTTTTTGTGTGCATTCTGAGAACCCCTGTTTACATTCTAAGAAGAACCTTCGCCTCCACCTTTGTCTTCAACCTATAACTGCAACCGAGAAAAACCCTAGTTCCATTCTCATCGTAACCTGTGGTGATGGAGGGTATGATTTCCTTTGATTCTCACTGTAACCTCCCTTTGTCTTGTTGATTTCATGGAACAATTTCCTGTTACTCACACTCGATTTCTTGATCAAACCTAATGAACCAACCAACGATGTCTGAACCCATCGAGTTCAAAAAACAATTTTGGTGGCGGTGACTAACAAGGTATCTGAAAGGATTTTTTTAACTAGGTTTAAATAAGTAGCGGAATGCAGCGATGGTGGTGTGGTGGCTTCGATTCACGTCATCGATGATGGTGGTAACACTGATTCACGACAGTTGGTAGTGGTGTCGATGGTGGTTTCCCGCAAGACAAAGCTACAAGAGGTTGAAGATGAGTGCTAAAGGGTTGACGAAGTGTGACGATGACAACGATCAAGTGAGGATGGTGGTTCTCCGGTGGCGGTGACCATTGTCCGATGATTTAGGGCTCAGTGTTGAAGAATTGAGAGAGAAATAGACGCATCTAACTTTCCTTAGTTAGGTGGGGTGGGGAGTCTTTGTGGGGTTTTTTTCTTTTCTTTTTAAAAATTAAAATGATAAACAATAATAGAAAAATAAGAAAGAAAATATATAAAGGTAAAATAGTCTTTTTAAGTTTAATAAGAACCAAACATGCAACAAAAACAAACAATATAGATCGTTAAAAAAATAAATTATGAACCAAACATACAAATTACTCTAAACCACAATGACCATTCGTGTAATTTACTCTTGATAATTGAAGCACTCAGGATGGAAAAGGGTTGTTCGTATAAAAATCAAGGGATAATGACTTGAAAGGGTAACGAACTTTCGACTTTGTTCACATTTAGTCACTAAACTTTTTTTCGTTATCTATTTGTCATTGAACTATTGAAACTGTTCACATTTACCCTTATGACCGGCTGTTACCGGTCATAAAGGTAAAATGTGAACAATTTCAATAGTTTAGTGACAAATAGATAACGAAAAAAAGTTTAGTGACTAAATGTGAACAAAATCGAAAGTTCGTTTCCCTCTAAAAAGTTCAATGACTAAATGTGAACAAACTTCCTCTTGTATTATGTTTTAGCAAATTATTTATTTTTGTTAAATTGTAGCAACATTTGTTGATGAAGAAATCTATGAAATAAAAAAAACAAAACCCTGAAAATATATTTAAAAAAAAACAAAAAACCGAAACCGAAATTAAAAACCAATGGTTTGACATTTACCAAAATAAAAAATCAAAATTTCCAATCTGATTTTGGTTTTACAAAAAAATGAATCATTCTCACTGATGTGAATTATGACCATTGGTTTGGCATGCGAAATTAAAGAACACGGTGATTTGGGTGTTTAAGAGATGCATTCGATTATGAAAGGTGTTTACAAAAAGGATCTAGATCTAAATCTACATAATTAACACATACTAACACTCTCAATGTTACATCTTTCAAGCACACATCTACATGTGGTATGAACCCACCTTATATAGACGTGTTTACATGTTTCTCTCTCTATCTCTCATGTCATAAAGGGGGAGTTTCGGATAGAAAATTCTGAATTGAGCGCTTTCTCATTCCCTTTTTGGTTTTATAATCATTTGTCGATTATAAAAAGGGGGAGAGATTTAGATATGGAAATCCGAAAGTTGAATTTTTGTAAAACCAAAATCAGATTTGAAAATTGTGATTTTTTATTTTGGAAAATACCAAACCATTGGTTTTTATTTCGGTTTTGGTTTTTCGGTTTTTTTATATATTTTTCAGGGTTTTGTTTTTTTTATTTCATAGATTTCTTCATCAACAAATGTTGCTACAATTTAACAAAAATAAATAATTTGCTAAAACATAATATAAGAGGAAGTTTGTTCACATTTAGTCATTGAACTTTTTAGAGGGAAACAAACTTTCGATTTTGTTCACATTTAGTCACTAAACTTTTTTTCGTTATCTATTTGTCACTAAACTATTGAAACTGTTCACATTTTACCCTTATGACCGGTAACAGCCGGTCATAATGATAAAATGTGAACAGTTTCAATAGTTCAATGGCAAATAGATAACGAAAAAAAGTTTAGTGACTAAATGTGAACAAAGTCGAAAGTTCGTTGTCCTTTCAAGTCATTATCCCAAAAATCAATAAGACACTCATCGTGCGAAATTATGATACGGAAAAACATTAAACCAAGTACAATTTTTTGTCCAATGTGGAATGAAACATGAATAAACAATTAATCAAGTAGTAATGAAACAATAAAATAACAATTGGCCAGAAAATGAATAAACTGTATTTTCGTATGCACAACATAACCCACAACTACGTCACAGTTGACAACCTCAATCATAGTCGGTTATTGTATGAAATCATGGAATCGCAACATAAATTGATGATAATAGTCATTTTTGAAAAAAAAAAATCAAAACTAGATGTCATCGAAATGCAACATTATGAAATGCACAAATTACTATCACATTTTATTTATTTCGATTTATGTTTCATTTACGACATATCAACTTCCCACACTGCCAATAAGGTACAACCCTAGCACATCGTCAAACATAAATAAATTATATTTTTATACAAAACTTAATGCTCCACTTCAAATATAATTTAAAACTAGATTTAAGAGATAAATACAACCACTTATCCCAATTACATTACATTTGCCACAATCCTTTTCGAACAACTTTGTTTCATTTTTTAAAAAAAGATTAAGCGAACTTCATATGGATCTTCACTGTTGAGTTCAATCTTGATATGTAAAAAGATTAGCGCAAACCATTTTTCACAACTCCCAAAACGCTTCATTTGCAAAAACTCTACTGACTTTTGCCTTCAATTTTGGACAAACTTTTATTAAAACATTCACTTCATTTGCAATGTTTTCCAAGTTACGAGTAGCATTCATATGGATGCCAATAAACACCATAGAATTTTTGTTTACGGTCCTCCATTTTGAGTATACCTCACTATTAGAATACGGAGGTGATAATTTCACTTACAATTTTTATGCATCCATTTATTAAAAATATAATTTTTCTTTTATACCCCTTTATAAATAAAAACCTTTGTCGTCCCTTATTTTCATCCTGGCACCGTTGCTATTTGAATTTTATATATTTTATTTGCTATTTGAATTTTATATATTTTATTTGGAAACTCATGATTTCCCGAACATAGCCTTAATTTGTTTTATTTTTACTTTTCATTTGAACTTTTTGTTTTAGTTTAATTCTGATTTCATTATATGTTCTTAAAATAAAGTATATACAAATAATAATAATATTTAATATTTAAAGCAAAAGTTAGATAAAAATAATCATATACATATAATACCAACATCATACAAACATATTATTATCGTTTATTGGCGGAATTGGTTAATTATCTTTATTTGCTTATTAAGTGTGTACATAGTTAAGAAGAAATTAATTTTTTTATTAATGGTGTAACTCTAAACAGTTATCAGTCACAAATAAAAGAATAGTCATAGACCATGATTTAAAATAGCATTAGTTTGAACATTTTGTGACATGCTCATGATTGTTTAGATTAAACCATTAATAAAAAAAATTAATTTTTTTAGCTTATGGTATGACTATTAATAAATCAAATATATATATTTAGATTCCGATAGTATACAGTCGTATGGTGTTGGTATCACATTGTAATAAAAAAAATTATCAAATTTTTGCTTCAATATTATTATTATTATTATTATTATTATTATTATTATATACTTTATTTTAATAAAATATAATAAAATCAAAATTAAACACAAACAAAAAATAAAAATAAAACAAATTAAGGCGATAAATCATTGGTTTCCAAATAAAATATATAAAATTTAAATAACAGTGACAAGATCAAAATAAGGGTCGACAAAAGGTTATTATTTGCAAAGGGACATAAAAGGAAAAAAATATTTTTATTAAGTGGATGGATAAAAATTTTAAGTGGAATTCCCGTTAGAATATTACTAGTTATTCATTCGGACAAAAAAACCTTTTCCGCCACAAAATTTAAACATCGACACATTTGCCGAAATGAATAGGTAATACCACTCTAGTAGTCAATTATATTGAAAATAAAAAACCGTTAATAAAAATTCAATACAGATTCATAACATCTAGATGTACACATCCCACAACTTGCAATACGTTACACATAAAATAAATGTTCTAACAAAAGTTAGACAAACTTACCAATCAAAAATCGATTAAGCTTTACACATAAGACGTTTTATGAAGTTATGAACTATAAACCAAAATGATTTGCACTAAAAACGTGACCATTATCAAATTTGACCTGAACAACAAATGATCGATTTTAAATCCCAACCCATAATTCCTCAATAAAGAAGATGAGAAACCACCAAATCATCAATAAGCTTAAAAAAATATTTGAAAATAGGCAAAAAAAAAAGTACTTTAAAAAAAAAGTAAATTAAAGTTACCCGAAAATGTCCACTAGGTTGTGAGAATTGCAAAGACAGATTGATTTACAACACAATATTATTATGATAAATAGCAAAATGTATGCCTTAAACCTAGTTAATATTATTTTTATATTTTGTATACAATATCAAACAAAATTTAAATTCTTGGGTGTTGAATCATGTTTTTAGATATTAAAAAAGAGCATATTACAAATTTATTAATTACTTGGTAGAAAAAAAACAAACAAAACCAAATTACATTTTTAGCCACCAAAATCACAGATGGACTAAACCCATTTACGAATTTAACAAGACATCGGCAAACCTACAAGTCACTAAAACATAGCCATGCTTTAACAACTTTTTTTGTTGTATAAAAACCTCATTTGTATGCTTAAAATATAAAAACCTTATTTGTATGCTTAAAAACGCAGATGGAGCCCATCTACGAATTTTGGGTCTTCGTTTTTTTCTTATTTTTTATTTTGACAAATTTTAACTACTAAACAAACTTATTATATACAAAATTTTGAAAAAAACTATCATTTTATTTGTTATTTCTTTAAAAAATTTCGTAGTTAAACTCTATAAATTTCATAATCAAAATTCAAAAAAAAACCCCAAAAACACAATTTACATGAGTAAATAAAGTTAGTTCATCTATGATTTTAAGCATAAAAAAAATTATACAGCAAAGAAAAAATCATCTGTGGACATACAAGACGCTAAAGCACAGGTAAACATACAAGTCACTAAAAAATCATCCATAGACATACAAGTCGCTAAAGCACAGGTAAACATACAAGTAGCTAAAGCACAGGTAAACATACAAGTCGCTAAAGCACGGCTATGCTTTAGACTTATAAAGCTCGCAGATAGGCTTAGTCGATCGACGATTTTGGTGGCTAAAATAATTTGGGTGTTTTTGTTATTTTCCAGAAAATAATTAACATATTTGGCAAATTTTACAATTTTTTCATTAAAATAGTTTTAAAAAGTTTATTTAATATTAATATTAAATATTTAATACTTAGTTTAGGGTGCTAAGTGTGAGAGGTTACATCAGAATGTATTTAATTTTCACAATGACGGGTGTGGATGGTTATGCCAATAGTATAATAGGCACCATCTTTGGAACAAATAAATCATACATGAGCAGATGATTCAGCATTATTATTTCAATCTAGTCGCTAAATATGTATGCTTATTTTGTAACATCATTATTCCAATAATGTTGTACATGTAAATCATATTCTTTTTTTAAATACTATTATTAAAAGCTTTTTTTCTAATTGCTAGAGTTTGGTTAAAACTTTAATACTTTAAATAAACAAACGAAATCAAAAATAAATAAATAGAAATTGGATCAGATTTCTGGCTTGGATTCTCTCGATAGAGAGAATTTAATATTTGCGCTCAGTATAATCAACTTCGATCATCTGGGGAAATAGTCATCATTTCCAATTTTATGTTCATCGTAAGAAAATATACAAACAAATATAAAATTTCTTGACAAAATAAACAGCTTTTCCTAAACAAAAAATAAACAAAGATATGGATCAGATTTCTGGCTTGGATTTTCCTCCGAAAGGAGAAAAATTAAAATTGCGCTCAGTTATTTCAAATTCGATCATCTGGGGAAATAATCATCATATCCATCATCTTAAATTTTTAATTATAACACAATAAGTAAATGTTCTTCGCATCCGAAACAAATTTGGATGAAATTGAAACCAAAAAATTTCAGAATACGAAAAAATTAATATCGCATCGGCTCATACACAACACCTATTGAATTAAAAGAGAGCTGGTAATCAGTATTTTCGATGCAAATTACAAAAGTTGAAGAAAAAAACACGAAAAAATATACTACGTTTTTTATTAACATGAAAAATCGTTTGGAAATTTGAAGTTTATGACATAAAATGCATGTAACCCTTAATGATTGTAGATAGGCTATGAAAAAAAATCCTAACTTGATAAACACAAAGGGAAAATTTGGTATTGGGTGCTGGATTCAACACTATGGCATTAAAGTTAAAGCCAAAGAGTCAAACTTCAGACCCTTCATATTTCATATGATTCAGAAAAGAATTAAAGAAAATCTTGTTTGAATTGAAGAAAACAGAAAGAAAGAATGTGATATTAGGTGAATAATCGAAGCACTCAGGATGAAAAGGACTTGTTGATATAAAAAATCAAAGATCATTCGATCTCAATACAACATACTCATCATCGTGCGAAATTATTATACAGCTAAACCTTAGAAAATGTAGGATTTTTGTCTAGTGTGGAAAAAATAGCACGTGAAAAAACAATTAATCAAGTAACGAAGAACACTCAGAATGAGTAGGAGGTTTGTTATTCCATTCATGAATTTTTCGGAATAATTAAACAATCATCAACATGTTCTTCTAACTACAGCTTCGCACACAATATATGGAAATTGGAAAGAGTAATGAACATGAAATCAATCTCAAAATTGCGAACATTCAGAATGAGTAGGAGGTTTGTAAATCCATTCATGAATTATCGGTAGAATTAAACAATCATCACCATGCTCGCCTAAGTAATCGATTTCACATGTAGAAATTTTGAAATAGAAAGAGTAACAGAGAAGATGAAAGAAAAACCATCAGAAAAAATGGATCAATACATCAATTTATCACAGTCCTACAAAAAGACGTGACTTCAGACGACCGTCGTGAGATGTAATCCTAAATCGTCATTTGGATTTGAAATCTATAAGCTTAAAACAGAAAAGAAAGAATGAATTGGGAATACCTGATAGGCTTTAAAAACCCTAAAATATGCATTGATGGAGATGAATTGCTTTGACGATGGCAGGAACAAGGAAGAGGTTGTTTATAAAGGAAGCATTGACTCGTAGTTAGGGTTTCATCGCCCCCTTTAAACTGAAATCGTACTAAAGCCCACAATATTTTCTGTTGGGTGACCCAAATCTCAAAGGCCCATTCAATAATGCTTCCGATTATCTTTTTTCTTTACACATATTTCAAAATGGAAGGTAATGATTTTCTTTTACAAGGTATAGTAGTATTATTGAGAAATTAATTTAATTTATAAAACTATTATATTTTACAAAGTATAGTAGTATTATTGAGAAATTAATTTAATTCTAGGTATAAGTTAGAAACACTAATGTTTGGCCTTGACAATTTTGGCCCAATGCTATCTACATAACCATTTTTGCCCCCTCTACCGTCATGTCGTCCAATCAGATGCTGCACCAAAACAGTAACATGGGGTTACGTGTTTCTTTCTTATGTTTTCCACTGCCTTCATCTCGATCTCATGTAGATGGTGCAATAGATTGAGATCACTTCACTGGAAAGAAAAAAAGTTATAGATATATGTTGCGGAGGAGGTATAATATGTTATGGAAAACTCTTTTTCTTATTTGGAATAAATTATAGTTTTCGTATTCTACATGTAAGTAATCATTTTAATCGCAGATTAGATCATTTCTTTAACAATTGTTGATAATTTATCACGACTTATGACAGGGTTTTTATAAAATGCAATAGGAAAGTGGGAACCGATTTTGCAGCAAGTTCATATCAAGGCTCGGCTATCTTAACCGGTAAATAATTGTCAGTTTTATCTTTTTTTTGTCAGAATGTAAGTAATTTGTAATTTTATGTAGATACAATTGACTTTGATAATAAACATTAATAATTTTATATAATTACTATATTTTTGGTTTTTTCATCAAAAAAAAAAGGACGGAGTTGAAAAATTCTTTCCACCATAAACTCAACACTCATCATTGTCATCTCTTTCTATCTACTCGTTACCTTGTCTCTCGATACCAGAAACCCTAACATCATTGCACCGTCACCCACATTCAAACAAGGTTATGTTTATATTTCTCTTTATTGCATGAATGTCTCCGATATTTTGCATAACAATCTGAAATATCACCTTCTTTATATCTCTTTCATCGGTGTGTACATAGTTACACAACTTGTTGGTGTCAATATTAATCATTTAAAATGATAATAATTAATCCTTTCGCATTTGCATGCATATCATAACAATACGATCGTTACTATTTACTCGACACTCATGACTCATGGGTTCACTTTTACCTTAAGTCACATTCTTTTAACATTTAAATATGAATCTTTTTATTGGTTTTGGGGCTAATTGAAAAATGTTTATGTATTGAAGCAACGAATCTTGATGACAATTGTTATATATAACTTACTTTCAAGAAAAGAACAAACTTTACTTTCTAATCAAACTTGATTAGATACATAGAGTTTCAAAGTCATAGATTTTGTGATTTAAGTGAACATATGTTTAACAATGGAGAAAAAACACAAGGATATATGGTCCCAAACTAATCCTGAAACACTTAAAAGGTCCATTGACAAGGCACTAATCTTGAATCAATTTTTTAGATTTAACTCGTCTAACAATAATATTCTAAATATTTAATAAAACATGCATGTCTTTAAAATTTAATAAGTATAAATGTTGTATTAGTAACACTAAAACATAAAACTATCAAATTAAATAGATGTTGGAGAGGAAACATGAAACTTGATTGCAAATGAACTTCACATGATCTTGAATCAATTTTTTAGTTAACAGTTGGCATGTTGAGGCGTAGAAATATCTAACTAATGTAGGCATCCATATGTTAAACATAATAAAGTTAAATTAATATTCGTAATTGATCCAATAAATTGGACAATTTGAGAAGTTGTCACTAACCATGGGACTAATCAAACCTATTGAGTTATTGCATAATATAAATGAATAAATTGAGGCTAGTGAGGTAAAGAGCCGCAACTTAACTAGCCTTGCTGAACAGTCAGTTCCCGATCCTGTGAACCCTGAACCATCTTTGGAAATCCCTCCTTCATCTACTTTTCATGAATGTCCCATAATCGACTCAAAAATCAAGCTTGTTGAGGAGTCTCTTTTGGGATATACTAATGATGCTGTTGATTCTAAATCCATTTCTGATTTGAATCTCGAAAAACCACCCTCTGGGTCGACTATTGAATCTCTTGTGTCGAGTAAAGCTCCAAGTCATTTGTCAATTGTTGTTGTTTTTGAACAAAAATTGTTTGGGTCTAGTTTTGGTCAATCTCAATCGGTTGTTATAGAATCAGCAGTGATTGTCGTGAATCCACTTCCATTAGGAACTAGCACTTATAATAGTACCACTCTGGATATTCCCCTGATTATTGTGGACGTTGTTGGTCATGGTGCAACTCTGGATGCTCATCCAAAAACTTCCAACATGGATTGTATACTTCCTGCTCCGCTTGTTCTATGTTTATATATATATATATATATATATATATATATATATATATATATATATATATATATATATATATATATATATATATATATATATCGATACATATGTGTATTTGATAAAATGGTGGTTTGATGTAGTGATCCCTTCATCCGGGAGGCAGGTCGAGATGCCTATGTTTGTTACTCTTGCCCTTCACTTCCTTAATTCGAACGTCCTTTTGCTGCAACCATTATACCCAAAAGTTTTGAACCAGAAAGTGCCTCTGATGAAAAAACTCTTGATAGAGCCCGATCTTACTTGATGGAGGGAATGCATTTGCTCAACGAGGTATCTTCATATACTAAGGCACAAACTGAATTTCTTGCAAGTCACTAGCTTAAGTTCGAAGAGGGTCTTTAGGGCTTGAAACAACTTCGAAAGATTCATGACCAAACGGAGGCAGAAGCAAAGGAGCTGCGTGAGAAGGTGTCAGTATTATCTGAAAGGAACCAATGTCTGGTTCGTGATTTGAGTGAGAATTTGGGTTGTCAGGAGGAGTTAAAAATGTTGAATAAGGATCTACAGTTGAAGAGTGATGATGCGATCAGCCATCGTGTGGCTGCAACCAAAGAGCTTGAAGAAGTTTCTCAACAATTTCAATCGCCGAAATTGCAATATATTGAAAAGGTGTCGCAACTAGAGATTTCTTGTTCGGGAAAAGATGTCAGTATTAAATTTATTGAGGAGTAACTAGTTGTTGCAAAAGATTTGGTATTGGAAAAAGATACCCAAATTGCTTCCTTTGGTGAATCGCATTCTTTGGTGAATCAAGGTATGTTGCAACCCAAGATCCTAATCCCCAAGGAGCAGCGCCCTCAATCCATAAACCCCAAGGAGCAGCACCCTCGATCTTGCAACCCAATATCCAACATCAGGAGGACAACAACACAATACTTAAGGAAATGGAAAGAATGAGGGCGAGATCCATAAACCCCAAGGAGCAACCGTCACATCCACGAACCGATAAAACGGCAGAAACGTCTGGGGGCGGATGACGTCATGTACATTATCATAACAATTGAATAATAGAGATCAAAGCATTACAACCATAATATTGATAATTTAACGTTTACATTGAGTTGGTTTCATTGTTTGTTCGACTCCCAAAAATATACGACAAAATATATGACATGACACTGCAATGCTCCATCTTCACAAAACCTGTGTGGGTACCTGTCTACTGATTTCCTGAGAATACAAGTGGTTTTGAAAAAGTGTCAACATTTAAGTTGGTGAGTTCATAAGCATTTTGTATGAGAAAGATATGTCATTATTCCTTGAAAATGATAGTGTGTTCATCCAGAAAATCCAATATTTTCTTTTAAAGTGATTTGTAGTCTTATGAATCCAAGACTGAAAATGTATAAGTATTGCTGTACTTTGAAGTAATATAATGTAGTTTTATATCTTTATAAAACCATTTGAATGCATGATTCCAGAAATGTAGACTGTATTGCACTGGAGAATAGTGTAATGTAGTTTTATCTAAATAAAACTAGTTGAAGATATGTATGTATTCAAAAACAAAACGTGTTGTTATTACCCCTTTGAATGCATGTATTTGGAACTACCATTTGTACGGTAACATAGTGTATGGTAGTTTTATTATTAAATAAAACCATTTGAATGTAAGTGAGCCCCGTAAACCAAATGTTTTGTTAATACTTATTGTGAGTGTTATTATAACCATGCTAACGATTAGTGGCATACACGACGTTCTTCAGACATCAGAATGGTACGACATTTGTCACCCCATACCTTCCGGTCTAAATGTAGCTAACAGTTTAGGTGCGGGATTGTCAGTCCCGTATAGATCTATACACAAGTGTCATGCTCTCCCTAGAAGAGACTTTGGTTATAATACAGGACTTTAGCGTGTACTCGGGAAAGTATGTGAAGATAGTGTCTCACAACCTTGTATAAACCGGTTTACGTATAGTGTAATGAAATTCCTTTTTATTGTAATTGTATGTATTACCCTTTCATAGTGTTCACATAGTGTGAAAATAATTATTCTCTCAAAACAATTATTTTCATTGTCCCCAACATTGTAAAATAGTGTGAATGTTCCATAAACTATACCTATTATAGTTTATATAAATGTTTCATTGAAATAATGAATCGTTTGTATGTTATTATCAATTTACCATGATAAAAAAATGAAATGAAATAATTATATATGTACGTTTATATAATTATACCCTTTTTGCTCAACATGTTACAAAAGAGTTATTGTAATCAAATTTATACCCGTGTGTATATATATATATATATATATATATATATATATATATATATATATATATATATATATATATATATATATATAACGGTTTGTATAATAACACAAATTTTCTTGTATTTTACTTGTATTCCCACCCTTAAAACATAGAAAAATCATGAAAACTGTAGGGGTATGAACTCACCTCGAGTGCGTTCTTGGCTGGATAACGAGATAAAAGCGATGATCTTCAAGTTATAATATGTGAACGTGTTCGTATCCTACGATTATTTAACACACGATATTGTGTGTAAATTAGTTGAATTAATATGTAAGTGTTACAAAATACTAGATTATATATTGTTGGATTAATGTCTAAGTCCATAACTATATTTGGTATGTACTTGACCCGACCCGGCATGGTCCATTTGGGTTGCACTTCATCGGCACAATTTATATGGATAGTCTTTTGAGAATAGTATATTTATGATTTATATTAATATATTATAAGTTCTAATATATTAATATGGAATCATATTATTTAATTAGTATTGATCAAGAATTAATTTAGAATTAATTAAGTGATAAAAAAGAACTAATTAAATATGGACTCTTATATATATGGAATGGGCCAAGTTCATTTAGGTTGGGCTAAGCTTTCATGGATGGTCCATGGAGCTTTTAACCCATGGATCCTATGTAAATGAAAGGTCATGGGTATTAGGGTTTACATGGATGTAACCCTAATCCTCCATAATATATAAAGGGGTCATTGGCTCACAAAATTGGCACAAGTGTGTGAAAATAAGAGTGGGCCGATTTTAGTGTGCATACATATTCTCTCAAGTTCTTCCAAGGTGTTTTGGTGATTTGTGATTCCATTTGAGGCTTCCACACTATTGGGGCTAAGCTCTTAAAGCTTGAAGACATCAAGCTACATCAAAAGGTATGTCATCTAACTAGAACTTTGTAGTATAGGTGCTTCATAATATGCTAGTTAGGATGAAACCTTGGAATAGTTAATATTTGCATGTATAATAGAGAAAACATAGATCCAAGGTTTATAGGGTTGCATGTACACCATAGGAGTGTTAGAATGCTCAAAACCCAACAGTGGTATCAGAGCCATGGGTTATTTTCTGTTATATTGATGCAAATGTTTTATTTTCAAGTTGAAAAAAAAGGAAAAAAAACATGACGTTTGTCAAATTTTAAGATAATTACTTGTTTTGTGAAAAACGAATTATTTGTAAAATTTGAATCATTTGTTACATGAGTTGAATTAGGTCAAATTTAGTAAAAGATAAAATGATATGATTATTTTATTAGTTTTAAAAGTTTGATCTAAATGTTTTAAGGAGTTACATATTTTGTCATAAAATTTTGGAGCTCAAAAGTTTTTTTTTAAAGTTGTGATCTTAAGGGTTTTTGAAACTTCCATAAGTTATGGATATGAAAGTTTTTTTTTAAAAAAAAAAATTGATTCAAAGTTTTTATGGAGTTACAAAATTTGGTGTTAATGTTTTAAAGAATTCCATAACTTGTTCTTAAGTTATGGAACATGAAAAGTTTCATCATAAAACACCGTTAATTCCATAAGTTATGGAATCCAAAGGTTTTCAAGAATTACAAAACTTGCCCTCAAGTTTTGGAATTTGAGAAAAGTTTTTTATGAAAAAAAGAATTGAATTCTAAAACTCTTGGGTTCATAACTTAAACAATTAATTAAATGGTTTTAATTTTGAGTTTAATAATTGGAATTATGATGTTTTGTTGAATAGTTCAAATTAACTCTTATGGACTTTATTAATAGTTAATTAAATCGTTTAATTAAAAGAGTATTATTAATCCATAAATATATGGTTTGAGTTTAATTAAATTAAAAGTCTAGTTTAATTAATAGATTAAACCACCAAGTATTTTAAATGTCTAAAATACACCCTTATACTATTATAATATTAAAAGTTTAATATATTATATGTATAAGAGCAAGTCGTCTTACCATTAGTAGGCCTCATTCACGAAGCCGGTCTATAAGGGGGTATAAGGTTACTGCCTATAAAATGACAGTTTAATGGGTGTCCACTCTCACACACCGCTTCCTTGACCGGTGGAGGGTCGTTAGCCAAACAGGTAGGACAAGGACTATAATTCTCCCTTCATTATAAGTATAATGATAAATACTAAGTAACTAAACACTTATAAATTCCCAATCTTAGTTACTTAGGAAAATGTGAATAAGGGGCTAATCCATGAAATTACACTTTGCACTTTGTTTAAGCTGTTAGTGGAGCGTGTGTGGTTAACCGGCACACTAACCTGGACTTAACAAGGTAGGCAAAGGGTAACTTAATGTTTGTCATAGTATCGTTGGAGCGTGTGTGGTTAACCGGCACATCGATTGAGGGGTAAATATTAAGGGTACCAAGTATATTTGCATGGTTACTTCACACCTTGTTTTGTGATCCTCGGCATCCCAGTCACAAAACCTGAAGGGCACACTCGAGATTGAAACATGCCATTGAAAAGTTCAATGAATCTCAAAAGAATCTAGGAGTTTCAAAACCAATTAAAACCTAATAATACATTTCATTTATCTTGGTGGAAATTGGTGAATCGTCATTCACCTACCTTCAAATATTTTATAGCTTGGATTACGGCATCCCTCTTCCAAGTTATAAAATAGTTTGTTGGGTCCTAGCCTTAATATATCATATTGGGTGTTATATTAAGGACTTAAATCAACTTTACGTGAATTTCTCCCATTGTTGATGTCTGGTTTAGACAACAATGATCTTCCCAAACCAAGCTTTCCTAATGAATATGACTTCTCGAGTTTGGCTCATGGAAGTCATACTTCTCTTCCTCCACCTCCTCCAATTATTCTCCCTAACCCACAAGTTCAAGGTCACTCAAGCCCTAATGGCAAGCAAGGTCTATGTGTGATCACATCTTAGAGATGAAGTCACATATTGACAAGCCGGGAGAGTTGGGTGTCAAAGTCTTGAGAAAGTTGGATGTTCAATCACTTTCTAAGTCACATAGTGAGTTCCTTTGGGACTACTATGAAACAGACTATGACATGAACCTTAATGATCATATCTATTTGCTTGGTGCTGTTGAATCAGCAATGATTTGGAACGATAATAAAGCAAATTTGATTAGAAGATCAACTTCCCAAAAACTTTATGGACAGTGACAATGGTGACACTGGAAATCCAGAAAAAGCATTCTCTTCCCAATGGAAAGGGATTGGCCATAGTCAACCCGGTTGACCAAATGGTAAAGAGAAAGGCTAAGTCTGAGATAGTCCCATTACCAAAGGGTCCATATGTTTATTTTGCCAAAGGAAGGGGCGTTGATTGCAAAGCTGCCAAATTTACCTAAGGATGTTAAAGTCAATAAGTTTGACTCTACATCAGGTAGAGCCCATTATCTAACTCTGTTAAGTTCTATTCTGAGATCCTCATTACATGATGTGACTGGATCACATGTTGATGTTTTAAGAATCAAAGAATAGAGAAAAATCTTAAAGGAAGTATATGCTGATTCTGATAGCGAAGGTGGACTTCGATCGCATCAGAATTTTGAAGTTGTTACTTAGGAGTTATGACACATTGCTTAGGAATATATAACAACAAGGTTTTCATATGGATTGTAAGGATAAGTTTTTCCGCAAAGTTTTTAAAATAAAAGGAAATTTTTGATTTTATTTATTTGAAGTATCCTTACAATGGTATTTGTGGAAAATTGTTGCTTATATGATTCCACTGACAGCAATATTGGAAAATGGATTTGATTCTTTCATTTGTGGTAGTGTCTAAATTTACCAAATCAGGAAAGTTCCTCATTGCCCAAGTTTCAATTGGACCGAAACTTGGAATCATGCAAGTTGAATAGTATGATGAATGAGAACTTTCAAGCATTGGAAAATCAAGACTAATTACTTGTTCACATGGATGTGTGAGTCAAGTAAAGGACTAAAGGGATCAAGTATACATTCTTGTGCACTGGTCATGTCCACCACAAAGCTCGTTAAGACTATTTGATTTACTAAAGTTTAGTAAATATGGTTATACTTACAAGTTTAAGTATAATTCTGAAACATTGGAAAAGTCTCGATGTATGGCAGAACGAATGGGAAGAATAAAATTAGGCAGAAAGATAAAAGTTTCTCAAATCTGAAAAGATGGGAGAGTACTTTAGTATCATGTTTGTGATCATCTTAATGATTTAGAAATCATATCACAATTAGTCCTCTAAAGGTCATCTTAGTGCATTCTTATGACTAAGAAGAGGAGTCATGAATTGTTGAAATGGTTAGATCAGGAAGATGAGTCATACTTCGTTCCAAAACAGTTCTTAGAGTCATACTCCAAGATTGTAACTTGAGTGACATATCTTAAAGAAAGGTTTAAAATACTTGTCAAATGTAAGAGTAAAAGTGTCCTACTCTTGTACATTTGAAATTGGTAAGTTGTGATGTTTTGGATAAAACAAAGACCAACTAAGGCCAATTGTGTGAAGTGTTTGTCTTGATAAAGAATCCGCACTATCTCTTGAATATTTGGCAAGATAGTCTTATATGTCAAGAGGATAGTGGGAGTCTTAAAGATCCTAAAAAGAATTTCAAGAACTAATCAAGAATAAAACCTGAGGTTCTTCACTAGCACACGACTTGAGGTTTATAACCTATCGTGTTGACATATTCTGTGCCCATTCCAGTTAAAGTTGGCTTTGCATAGGAGTTTTGAAAGTTCTCAATTGGTTGCATAACAACTTGGAAGCAATGGCAGACCCTGTACTGCCAGGTGGCAAGAAGTTAAGATTGCATAAGTTCAGTCCATATGAGTTTGGATTTGTCATTATCCTTGTCTTATGACTATGGTTTTGACGATTCACATGGATAAGAACACATACACCATAAAATCTAAGGGTCATAAGGTTTCTCTCCGATTCATGAAAATGATGGTGAGGAAACACTTCCACCAAGTAGATTTGAAGCAGATGGCAAAAGGTCTAAACAATTGAGACTATGATTACGGCATCCCTTTTCATAGTTCTGAAATTGTTTAGACACACATGCATGCTATCTAAGGAAAGGTGTATGATTTTGATAAAGTTTTATCAAAGCATCTCGTATAAGAAATCTGAACTTTGGTAAGAAAGTCAATAAAGTATTGATTTCTAGAAGTCCAGCTGATTTCTGAGTACATGTCAAAGCTAGTAGGAGCATAAGTGTTATGCTAATAATCATCATGTTAGTGGGAGCATGATAATTATTGTTAGTGTTGCAAGTTAGCAATGTTAATTATAGAAAACAAAAGTTTTAATTCGTGAGGCTGCAGGGATTGAAAAAGTTGTTTTGCTATAATTAAGGGATAGGATATACTTCATTTCAGTTCTAAAGGCTTAGATTGAGACCTTAATCATCTTTAGTCAAGAATATATATATATGAATTTCATGTTGGATTGGTTCAACTTAAGGAAATTCTATATATTGCGTTCTCAAAATTCGATTATGATTACGGCATCCCTCTTCATAGTCAAATTTTGAAAACATGGCAAATAAAAATATTGTAGCAAAAGACTGGTCTAGAATCATGTCTTTATGTGAGACATCATGAATCGTGTACCATTTGCTTTGGGTACAGGATCGATTGCATGTGCTATAATATTTGTCATTTCTAAATTTTTCCAAATGCCCAGAGGCATTAAGAAGGGAAAAGGTCTAGAATTGGATATGACTAAAATGATTAAGCAATTGTCGAGGACAATCTGAGGTTTACCAAAGATTGGTTGCTCAGGGACAGTTGGAAGTATAGTGCTAATTTTGGAAGGACCATATTGACATATTCTGAAAAGAGGCATCTCTTATTCAGAAGTGATAGTCAAAATGAGAATATGGAGTTGTCTCCATAGGTGGAAGTTATCTGTGTAAGATTAGAAAACTTAATGCAGGAAGCATGTCCAAAGCAATGTACTTTGAATATGAGACTTAGTTTCCATGGATTTGATCTCCATTGGAATACCTTATAATGACTGTTGACAAGTCTTTGTGACTTTGTATATATTCATTACAGGAGGGTCAGTGCATATAAGTTTAAAATCTAAACAGATTTCGATAATTGATAGGAATTTGAAATTCTCACATTTTTCGATAAGGATTTGGGAGTGTGAAATTAGAATCATTGAAATTATGTTCAATTGGTTTATTTCACAAAGTAAGGATCATAGACAAACATAGAGTGCATACTTGGTGTATGGCAAAGCTATTGTTTAAGAAAAACATAGTGTACATGCTTGGAGCATGGGACAACTAGTGTTTTTAATTCAAGTATAAAGTTGATAAAACCGAAACAATGAATAATGAGTAATCAGTATGGTGATAAATAAAAGTGTTTATTTATATTCACAGGGTTTGATACCATATTTGATTCATTTATTCTTGTGTTTCACTTTGCATGTTTTAACTTCCAGAATAACTAAGTCGCTCTTCCTGAATGATTAAGTTATTCAAACCATCCACAATCGGTCATATGTTGGAAGTAGATATGAATCAAGACTGTCATGGGTTGGTTTGTAGAGGTCCAAGTTGGTGGACAAAGTGGTGCTACAATACTCATGAGTGCTCATAAGTTCTGAGTATTGGATTCAACCCGCGCTCATTTGAATCACTTCAGGGATTTTATCACGAGTGATCATGAGACGATAATATCTTATATTCTTCAAACCTAGAGATATGAGTTGTTACTATGAGTTGGTTATACATTGATTGCACGAAAACGCATTTGGTAACTCGATGTTATAAAACGTGTCTTTGTGTATGATTCAACAAGTAGTAGAACAAGCCATATGAGTCGAAGTTTATCCATTCCTTTTACCTTCGGGATAAAAGCGATATCTGTGGGCCCCTCGATGATTTAGCGATGACACATGTGAGTGCTTGGCCAAGCCAGGACTGATTTGATTTGTTCAATCAGTCAGTCATCATAAATCGAAAATCGGGAAACAACAAATGGACAGAGAGAATGATTATAATCCATGTCTCAGTCCATATGATATCTAGAATGGAGGAATATATGATCCCTTATCTAATGGACAAGTCATTGACAAGGTCAGAGTTCGACAGCGGCTTTAAGAGCTACGATTGCCAGTTAGGTTTTGAAGTCATACTCAATAATAGTTTTAGACTTATCCAAGTGGGAGACTGTTGGATTAATGTCTAAGTCCATAACTATATTTGGTATGTACTTGACCCGACCTGGCATGGTCCATTTGGGTTGCACTTCACCGGCACAATTTATATGGATAGTCTTTTGAGAATAGTATATTTATGATTTATATTAATATATTATAAGTTCTAATATATTAATATGGAATCATATTATTTAATTAGTATTGATCAAGAATTAATTTAGAATTAATTAAGTGATCAAAAAGAACTAATTAAATATGGACTCTTATATATATGGAATGAGCCAAGTTCATTTAGGTTGGGCGCTTTCATGGATGGTCCATGGAGCTTTTAACCCATGGATCCTATGTAAATGAAAGGTCATGGGTATTAGGGTTTACATGGATGTAACCCTAATCCTCCATAATATATAAAGGGGTCCTTGGCTCACAAAATTGGAACAAGTGTGTGAAAATAAGAGTGGGCCGATTTTAGTGTGCATACATATTCTCTCAAGTTCTTCCAAGGTGTTTTGGTGATTTGTGATTCCATTTGAGGCTTCCACACTATTGGGGCTAAGCTCTTAAAGCTTGAAGACATCAAGCTACATCAAAAGGTATGTCATCTAACTAGAACTTTGTAGTATAGGTGCTTCATAATATGCTAGTTAGGATGAAACCTTGGAATAGTTAATATTTGCATGTATAATAGAGAAAACATAGATCCAAGGTTTATAGGGTTGCATGTACACAATAGGAGTGTTAGAATGCTCAAAACCCAACAGTATAGTGAGAAGACTCACCTGAATCACAGAACCGGATAAGCACAACAACACTCTCCATCCTTGTACTGATTATTCCATCAAACCAAATAACACCAAATAAAGATAAATCCTTAATCCAGAACCCAAAACCTCAAAGTTTGACCCAAGGTCAAACTGGTGAATAGTCAACGATCACCTGTAAACAAAAGTCAACGGTAAACCAAGTCATTAGTCACTACGACGTGGAGATCTCTTGGCCACATCATGGGCATGTCAGGACAAAATAGTCGATAAAAAGGATACCACCACGTCGTGGGCCCTCTTTGGCTACGTTGTGGTTACTACCAGGAAGCCATTTTTCTCATTAAGAACTTAATTCGTTAAGTCCTTTGTTCAAACTTTCCAGAAGGCTTACTTGCCCTCAAATGAACCATAAAAATCCTTACTTGATGAACATGCATGTGTCATCTAAACCTAGGTCAAAATGGTAAAAAAATGGAGTCGAAACTTCATGCATGGCAATAATCAACATTAAAGTCTAGATTTGAAACATATGATGACCTAGGGACCTCAAGGATTGATAAAGTTGTCAACTTCATCAAAACCATCCATTCAAATTAACATATCATGAAGGAAATGAGCTTAGAACATAGATCTACAAAGGGTGAACCATAAAAGTGAGAACTTGGAGACTTACAAAAGTCCAGAAGATGCACCAAGAGATAGAGATAAGTTTGTTATCTGATCTATTTATCAACAAAGCCTTCCTCTAACCTTCAAATGGCCAAGACACCAAAAAAGAGCTCAAAACACAATAGGAGGGGATAGGGTTTCAAAATGGGGAGATGGAGGCTGAAAAGGATGACATAATCCAAGACTTAAGGTCCTTAAATATAGGAGAAACCCTAAAAATCTCGGGTTTGGGCTGTAGTAGTTACCACACCGTGACATCCCTCTTGCCATGTCGTGGTGTCCATCCGGACACGCTTTTCCTTTAAGTGGCATGCCACATCGTGATCATCAATACATCACGCCGTGGCATAAGGTTTTCCCCAAAAACCTTATTTTTGACCCCTTTAAGTCTTTAACTGGTCCATTATGGAAAATGAGTGTTACACTTGCGACTTGGTAGATTTGGAGATGAAATTTTTAAGTAAATTAGTGTGGAGTAAGTGCTTTTGCCTCGCACTGAAAATTTCCTTCAAACTGAGTCCTTCCTTTTGAAAATGTATCCGAGCTGTGGTTCAATGATGGGACCAAATAGAAGATTTTCAATCCCATCCAGAACAGAGTTGAGAGGAGGAATAAATTTCTCAGTTTTGAACAATGGAGCAAGTTCAATGTTCGTGCGAGAAAATTCATCGACGTCGTCTCTTAGGAAGGTTAAAGCAGATCTGTAGGCACTTCTTGTGAGATTAGAAGTTTGCTTCTGTTGGAAGTGAGTTGCAATGACAAAAATATCATTTGGGTTGATTGTCGGAAAGTCAACATACAAGATCTTGATTTTCTTGAGTGTTTTTCGAACGATGTGGTAGGAGTGAAATTAACATTTCAAACGGAACTTTTTGAAATGTCAACTGAAAAAAAGAGAAATTATAAGAAGGGAGAAAAAAAGGTTGTGATCGAACCAGAGAATGAAAAAAAGTACTTGCAGTTCTTGGAGGTGTGATCAATTTTGAGAAAGGAACAAGAGAAACTACGATTTTTAGTGACCGGGTTTGTCGATCGACGTGAGAAGAAGGAAGGATCTGTGATTTATTGATGGGAGAATGAAGGTGTGTAACACCGTAAATTTTCAAATAAAATTTTCATTTAAAGTCGCATAATTCTCATAACACATATCACAAAAATCTCATGTATTTAATTTCTAAAAATACAACTCCATAATTGGTTGATTAATAAACCAGGATCCTCAAAACATAACTCTTTCTCTGGTGTGTACAATCAAGCCGATGCCTTCCCGCGATCCTGAGAAAAACCTGAAACACATAACACATAACACATAACACGGTAATCACGAAGCTTAGCGAGTTCCCCAAAATACTACGTACAACCCATTAGCCACTCGAGGCTATATCTCTGTAAGACCCTCCAGTCCGTGTGTCTCAGTGGGACCCTCCAGTCCCAATCTCGTTGGACCCTCCGGTCCGGTCTCAGTGAGGACCCTCGAGTCTCACAGCTCGTTGGACCCTCCGGTCCAGTCTCTGTGAGGACCCTCCGGTCTCAAGGCTCGTTGGACCCTCCGGTCCGGTCTTTGTATCACATAATATAGCATATATATCACATAGACAAATGCATAACTCAAGTAAGCACATAAGACCCCCTGCTCACACATAATTACCACTCTAGGTAAAGTATAGTGAGAAGACTCACCTCGTAGGCTAGCTAGTATAATCTCGTACACGGAATCTCGAACTAGCCGCCGCCTAACACAAATACACCAAGGGTTGTCCTCCCTCTCTCTCTCTAACTCTTGGAATGGGTAAAAGACCATTTTACCCCTCCATGGTCTCCATTACTCATGTTGACCAAACCCTAAAGTCAACCGAAATCAAATTCGAGTCAACAGTCCATATTTGACCTGACTCGCCGAGTGCACCCATGTGACTCGTCGAGGCCCCTCGTTTTCCTCAGAAGTCTCGTAGAGACTAGCTCAGCTCGTCGAGTTGACTCCCAACTCGCCGAGTTATCTCATGGCCGTGAACATCGGGACAAACCCTAACCGACTCGTCGAGTCAGCTCATGAACTCGGCGAGTCTCTTCAATATGATTTCTCATTCAGGCGTTTTAACGCAGATCTACCACTCCAAATTATAGATCTATCATCCCCAGACTCCTTTGTCACATTAAGCTTCGATCTTTACGTTCATGCATGGTATTTTTGGCTCCAAAATGCCAATACATGCTCTTTTTAAGGTGTTAAGCACAACAACCCTCATATGGATGAATAAAGTCGGGACCTTTGGACTCTAGGAACCTCACAAGGTCCAGATCTGAGGTCTAGGCTTCTAGATAATCCATTTTACTCAAAGTCTCAAACCAAAGGTGGTAAAAGCCCTAAAACTCCATACACATGAGATCTAACCAATATAATGAGAAAGGTGCAGACTTTTTACCTTCCTCAGAAGCTTTGGACAAACTATCACTGGATCCAACAGTCCCCATCTTGTTCCTTGCTTGATCTCCTTCTCTTATTCTCAAATGATGCACTAAAAATCCCAAGATAGCTTCTCACTCACTTTATAGCTCAAATGTCGATTAGGGTTTGCTCTCAGGGGTGTAGGGTAACTGGTGAGGCGCAAATGGGGGCATAAGTTCCCTTATATAGGCCCCAACCCCAGGAAATTAGGGTTTCTCTGCCCAGTACCTACTCGGCGAGTCGGTTCTCTGACTCGTCGAGTCCACTCATTAATTCTACGCGAGCAACTTGACTCGACTCGGCGAGTTGGACCCTCAACTCGTCGAGTCTCTCCATAAATCCCAAAATTAAAATACACAAATAATATACCTGAAAATCCGGATGTTACAATTCTCCCCCACTTGAATTTGATTTCGCCCTTGAAATCGCCCCTCAACAACACATAGATCAAACCCAATAACCCGAAAAGCACCACTGAAAGGATCTCATATTACTCAGATATCTCTCCCCATGGACACTTGAATCCAAACATGAACTTCCATTCCAAAAAAGGACGGACCCTTCTGCCGCTACGTTACCCCTTCTGACTCCCCAGAATCTAGAAACTCTAGTGGCCTGTCTCACTGCCAGACCGCCCTCTCAAGATGTAACCGTGTTATTCACTCCTCGACTATCCGACCCCGATGACTCACTACCCCTCTGATTCTCTCGTTACGACTGATAGAAACACGTCAATGCCCATAAATTGACTATTGATCACTCGTACCAGATATACAAAACAATCCAAGTCATGTTCTAACAATCATAAACCCCAGCTCCCTTCTCAATATCCCTTCTCAACACTGAGCACCAGGTCATCTCCCGATCCAACAGTTGAACCTCCAAAGGTTACCCATTGCATATCCCAAAATGTCTCACTGACTTCCTTCTTACACCAACTATCTCGGCCCATTGTGACACACAAGTCACGAAGTAAGCTTTACCCCAAACGAATATTACAATTCTAACCGAAATTGTCCCACCCTCGACCTCTGTCGTCTACTACTCATTAGTTCCATGCGTCTCGCGGTCCTTCCTTACAAATGAACTGACCCACTCAGGTCTAAGACATCAGATGACACACAATACCCTTCACGATGGAGCCCACCACTAAATCCGGAATTTCAATTCACCTTCTCAATACACCACTAGAGCCAACTCGAACTTGAGAGTCTGGGCCAACGCAGAATTGGAACCACTCGTCCTAATGAAGCACTCAACTCATATCCCATGACTCGCAACCTACGCATACATCACTTCTCCAATTCCTTCTGATTGCAGTAATCCCTTCTCAATGTGGGATATAACAATTCTCGACCGACACGGAGACCCCAGTCTCGCCCCTGGTCCGACAACCAGGTTCCCGAAGACTCAAGCGGTAAGGCTACCGAAGCCTAAGAACTCCTCTGTGTCATACTCTTATTAGTGAATACTACAGCTCCCCGAAGATTCACAATGCTCTCCCCCTTGACTGGTGAAAGCTTCGGCTCCCCGCAGTTTCACAACGCTCTCCCTCTGACTGGTGAAAGCTACGGCTCCCCGCAGTTTGACAACGCTCTCCCTCTGACCGGTGAAAGCTACGCCTCCCCGCAGTTTCACAACACTCTCCCTCTGACTGGTGAAAGCTACGGCTCCCCGCAGTTTCACAACACTCTCCCTCTGACTGGTCAAAGCTACGGCTCCCCGCAGTTTCACAACACTCTCCCTCTGACTGGTGAAAGCTACAGCTCCCCGCAGTTTCACAACACTCTCCCTCTGACTGGTGAAAGCTACGGCTCCCCGCAGTTTTACAACACTCTCCCTCTGACTGGTGAAAGCTACGGCTCCCCACAGTTTCACAATACTCGCTCGACGATTGGTGAATACTACAGCTCTCCACAGTATCACTACACCCTCTCATTGACTGATGAATACTACGGCTCCCCGCAGTACCACTACACTTTCTCGCACTAACTCATGGATGTTGTAGGTCCTCGCAGTCTTACAACACTTTCTCTTACCATCCTACTATCTCATTCTCAAGTCGACGCCACACTGCGTTCACTAACTCATGCTCCGCGTCTTAACATAGGTTGGTGCACATACCCATCCAAAATAAGCATCACTACGCCTGATAGCAACTGTCATGACAACTCCTTTTCTCGCCGCAATTCACATTCTTAGATACTCTCGCTTGATGTCAATTAGCCAAATGGGCTCCCACTGGAACCATATATACTTGATACACCACTTGCCATCTCTTAACTCAAGACTCAAAATAATCCGAAATTTAGGACATCATACTCGGACACCTCGGTATACCATCACAGAACCTTACGTTGTCTTGCCTCAACCACTGATCCCTTACTCACGACATAATACTCAGATACCGCATTCCCCTTTCAGAATCTCACAACCGATCTTCCTCTCGCACCACTTGTAACCTCGGAATATTCCCATCTCATAGATTGCAACACGGGGAATCGACAATGACTGAAAGCACGTTGACGAAAATCCGAAGCTCCACCCTCTACTGATCACTACCCATACGAAACTACTCATACTGGCTCTGGAATTGGTTGACAAATCTACTGCTGCCCCTCCTGGAGTATAGATTACAATCTAAATCTATACCCGCAATTCTCAGCTAATACACCCAGAACTCAGCGACCCAACCGTCTCGAACTCCACATTTGCAAACCCCAGAAATCCCTAGCCACAATAAATTCTCCGACCCAACGTCCACAAGCCGTGGATTCACTCATCCTTGATTAAGCACATACACATACATCATCTCGCCTCATCCACCAATAACCCAGGTCTCATGTATCCACACCGTAGATCTTCATAACCATTTCTCTAACCGCACTTGAACGGATCGCTGATCCTCTCAATAGAATACCCAGTTCTCCCCCACTCAGAGTTCGAACTATCACCAATTGGCATACCAACAATCTACTCCACAGACTGTTTCTCCAGGTACATCACACTTGACTCTTGAGACGTACCACGCAATCACTCAATGATCTTCCCGATGGAAACCAAGCAATCCCCAAATATCCCGTAACTCAAACAACAATCTCAGAATCCTCCCAACGTGACTACCTCTAGTCATCTTTGAAGCCTCAGACCGACACACCGCCGGGTACCCCACTGTTCCGAATTAGACCTGACTCCCGGTCCGGAAATAATGCACTATCACACACTTTGACTTTGACTCCTCGACCCGCTTCCCAATTCGGAAATAATCATAAAAGCAATAAACCTCACTTTTATCGTCGAGACACAACGTAGACCACGAGGGCCACCGCCCTGATATACTTCTCTTAACTATCGGGAACTGCTAATCAAAAGTACATCTCCCTCAATAAGGCACCTCCTTGTTCTCATCCATCTTAGTCCCACTAATGAATCTCTCTCATGGTATAAGAATACCTCGCAGCAAACATACTGCCCAAATACTCTGGTGAAAAGGTCGCATCCCCTTGCTACCCCACAGGGTTTACCTCCAACTCTGAAACCGGAAGCTCATTATCTCTTTTGCTTCCCCTAGGAAACGGAGACAACGCAACTTTGTCACAGAGGTGACGTCTCATCCATCGGTTGCTTCCGCACTCAGAGCACGATCCTCCAATAAGCACCATCTCTACTCACCCCCGAGTCTTGCGACTCCAACTGGCATTTCACCGATAAATATCTCTCGGAAACTAACTCGATCTCCCTCTCAAGGTATGCTCCATAGAAACTCGCTTGACATGGCCCTCGGGCCCCACACTCTTATCATATCTGATTTCAATCTAATCAATCACAACGGGATAATTGGTAAAACCAGAAGCACTAACCACTACGAATCATGGTACTCGAACCATGTGATCACCTCTCAATATGCTACGAATCATGGTACCCGAACCATGTTATCTCCTCTCAATCTGTTACGAATCATGGTACCCGAACCATGTTATCTCCTCTCAACCTGCTACTTAGAACCTCTGTAATTCTCCCTGTATCGAGTATGGGTCCTCTGCTTTCAGTAGTACGGGCCCATACTACCTGCCACATCTACCCATACTTTCCACACAGATCACCCCAGATTTCATAAGTAGCTGCTCAACTTTCTCGATCACGAATCTCGTTAACCTGGTCGCTCCCCAGCGAATACTCTCCTCAATCAGCGTACCCATCTGACTAAGGTCACTCCCTAAGCTCTTCCTATGTTCTCTCACTTCTCTGCCATCATCTGCTGAAGAACCCCTCATGACGCCAGCCATCTACCTCCTGGATATCGTCATATTCACTTAGTAGATGACTGCCATCATCAAGAGTTCCACAAAGCACGAAGCAAGCAGCATTCGGGCGTCGAATAATCTCCACCAACACGTAAAACCACTCTAGGTTACAACTCCACTTGCCCTACACACACTCAAAGGGTATCACCGAACTCAATTAACTCTACCGCTCACGGTTATCAACCTACTCTCTCAGTAGGCTCCTCCAATGCTCATCTAGGTATCTCTCTTAGATTACTCCTCTACTCAAAGTTCTCTTTAAAATATTCCTGGTGGATACTCTTATTCCATACATACTCAAGCACATCACAGACAACACTGTTCCTAGGCTAAGGCATCACAAATCAGACAGCTCTAGCCCTAACATATGAAATACCTAGCCTATCATCTAGCATGCATCATTAATATCTAAATAATAACTCATAACACAAATAAGTAAGGGTATTTTGGGAAATCACCGTTCGGGCTTTGGCTGATTATACACACTGCTCCAACTCGTTTTCTCTTGAACTCTTGCTCGTTTTAGAAAAATTCATTTATTTTGAAATTTTTTCTCAAATCCTCAGTTTGAATCCAGATATACCCGAGGGTGCATCCAAATCCCTCAAACCAAGCCTCTGATACCAACTTGTAACACCGTAAATTTTAAAATAAAATTTTCATTTAAAATCGCATAATTCTCATAACACATATCACAAAAATCTCATGTATTTAATTTATAAAAACATAACTCCATAATTGGTTGATTAATAATCCAGGATCCTCAAAACATAACTCTTTCTCTGGTGTGTACAATCAAGCCGATGCCTTCTCACGATCCTGAGAAAAACCTGAAACACATAACACATAACATGGTAAGCACGAAGCTTAGTGAGTTCCCCAAAATACTACGTACAACCCATTAGCCACTCGAGGCTATATCTCTGTAAGACCCTTCGGTCCGTGTGTCTCAGTGGGACCCTCCAGTCCCAAGCTCGTTGGACCCTCCGGTCCGGTCTCAGTGAGGACCCTCGGGTCTCACAGCTCATTGAACCCTCCGGTCCGGTCTTTGTGAGGACCCTCCGGTCTCACGGCTCGTTGGACCCTCCGGTCCGGTCTCTGTATCACATAATATAGCATATATATATCACACAGACAAATGCATAACTCAAGTAAGCACATAAGACCCCCTGGTCACACACAATTACCACTCTAGGTAAAGTATAGTAAGAAGACTCACCTCGTAGGCTAGCTAGTATAATCTCATACACGGAATCTCGAACCAGCCGCCGCCTAACACATAAAATAATTATCTCTAATCAATACCCTAATCATACTCAAATACACCAAGGGTTGTCCTCCCTCTCTCTCTAATTATTGGAATGGGTAAAAGACCATTTTACCCCTCCATGGTCTCCATTACTCATGTTGACCAAACCCTAAAGTCAACAGAAGTCAAATTCGAGTCAACAATCCATATTTGACCTGACTCGCCGAGTGCACCCATGTGACTCGTCGAGTCCCCTCGTTTTCCTTAGAAGTCTCGTGGCGACTAGCTCAACTCGTCGAGTTGACTCCTAACTCGCCGAGTTATCTCATGGCCGTGAACATCGGGATAAACCCTAACCGACTCGTCGAGTCAGCACATGGACTCGACGAGTCTCTTCAATCTGATTTCTCATTCAGGCGTTCTAACGTAGATCTACCACTCCAAATTATAGATCTATCATCCCCAGACTCCGTTGTCACATAAAGCTTCGATCTTTACGTTCATGCATGGTATTTTTGGCTCCAAAATGCCAATACATGCTCTTTTTAAGGTGTTAAGCACAACAACCCTCATATGGATGAATAAAGTCGGGACCTTTGGACTCTAGGAACCTCACAAGGTCCAGATCTGAGGTCTAGGCTTCTAGATAATCCATTTTACTCAAAGTCTCAAACCAAAGGTGGTAAAAGCCCTAAAACTCCATACACATGAGATCTAACCAATATAATGAGAAAGGTGCAGACTTTTTACCTTCCTCAGAAGCTTTGGACAAACTATCACTGGATCCAACAGTCCCCCTCTTGTTCCTTGCTTGATCTCCTTCTATTGTTCTCAAATGATGCACTAAAAATCCCAAGATAGCTTCTCACTCACTTTCTAGCTCAAATGTCGATTAGGGTTTGCTCTCAGGGGTGTAGGGTAAGTGGTGAGGCGCAAATGGGGGCATAAGTTCCCTTATATAGGCCCCAACCCCAGGAAATTAGGGTTTCTCTGCCCAGTACCTACTCGGCGAGTCGGTTCTCCGACTCGTCGAGTCCACTCATTAATTCCACACGAGCAACTCGACTCGACTCGGCGAGTTGGACCCTCAACTCGTCGAGTCTCTCCATAAATCCCAAAATTAAAATACACAAATAATATACCTGAAAATCCGGATGTTACAATTCTCCCCCACTTGAATTTGATTTCGCCCTCGAAATCGCCCCTCAACAACACATAGGTCGAACCCAATAACCCGAAAAGCACCACTGAAAGGATCCCATACTACTCAGATATCTCTCCCCATGGACACCTGAATCCAAACATGAACTTCCATTCCAAAAAAGGACGGACCCTTCTGCCGCTACGTTACCCCTTCTGACTCCCCAGAATCTAGAAACTCTAGTGGCATGTCTCATTGCCAGACTTCCCTATCAAGATGTAACAGTGTTATTCACTCCTCGACTATCCGACCCCGATGACTCACTGCCCCTCTGATTCTCTCGTTGCGACTGATTGAAACAAGTCAATGCCCATAAATTGACTATTGATCACTTGTACCAGATATACAAAACAATCCAAGTCATGTTCTAACAATCATAAACCCCAGCTCCCTTGTCAATATCCCTTCTCAACACTGAGCACCAGGTCATCTCCCGATCCAACAGTTGAACCTCCAAAGGTTACCCATTGCATATCCCAAAACGTCTCACTGACTTCCTTCTTACATCAACTATCTCGGCCCATTATGACACACAAGTCACGAAGTAAGCTTTACCCCAAACGAATATTACAATTCTAACTGAAATTGTCTCACCCTCGACCTCTGTCGTCTACTACTCATTAGTTCCATGCGTCTCGCCGTCCTTCCTTACAAATGAACTGACCCACTCAGGTCTAAGACATCAGATGACACACAATACCCTTCACGATGGAACCCACCACTAAATCCAGAATCTCAATTCACCTTCTCAATACACCACTAGAGCCAACTCGAACTTGAGAGTCTGGGCCAACGCAAAATTGGAACCACTCGTCCTAATGAAGCACTCAACTCATATCCCATGACTCGCAACCTACGTGTACATCACTTCTCCAATTCCTTCTGATTGCAGTAATCCCTTCTCAATGTGGGATATAACAATTCTCGACCGACACGGAGACCCCAGTCTCGCCCCTGGTCTGGCAACCAGGTTCCCGAAGACTCAAGCGGTAAGGCTACCGAAGCCTAAGAACTCCTCTGTGTCATACTCTGATTAGTGAATACTACAGCTCCCCAAAGATTCACAATGCTCTCCCCCATGACTCGTGAAACTTACGGCTCCCCGCAGTTTCACAACGCTCTCCCTCTGACTTGTGAAAGCTACGGCTCCCCCTAGTTTCACAGCGCTCTCCCTCTGACTGGTGAAAGCTAGAATGAAAGTTGTTGTTGTAGGAAAACTCTGCAAGGGGTAGGTAGGGGTCCGAGATCCCACCAAAGTCAATAACACAGGCTCTCAGCATATCCCCGAGATTCTGTATGGTCCGCTCACTCTAGCCGTCTGTCTGCGGATGATAAGCTGTACGGAAGTGCAACCACGTGCCCAGTTCCTCGTCGAACTTCTGCCAGAAACGGGTGGTGAACCAAGCATCGCGGTCTGAGACAATAGAGACCGGTACCCCATGGCGAGCAACGATCTCGTGGATATACAAGTCGGCCAGCTTCTTTGCCGATGAACCCTCCCGTATCGCTAAGAAGTGGGCGCTCTTGGTCAATCGATCCACGATGACCCATATAGCATCACATCTCTTCGCCGTCCTCGACAGCTTGGTAATAAAATCCATCGTGATCTGCTCCCATTTCTACATGGGAATATCCAGAGGCTGCAGCTGACCGTGCGGTCTCTGATGCTCGGCCTTGACCATCCGGTAGGTTAAGCACCTCAAAACATACAATGCAATCTCCCTCTTCATGCGTGGCCCCCGGGTGAATAGAGAAGCGAGACTTATGAGCCTCCTCCAGAACAATCTGTCTGACCCCACCAGACATCGGAACCCAGACCCGACCGCAACGGGTTAATAATCCCCGACTATCCTGCACAAACCGGGTGTTCTCACCCCTAATCCTCTCAAGCTTCCAATTCTCCTGTCGTATACCCTCAGCCTGATCTTCCCTGATCAAGCTCACAAGTGGAGAATCCACTGATATCCTCATACATGTTTTTGGAGTAGAAGATCCAGCTGACTTGCGGCTCAGAGCGTCCGCAACCACGTTCGCTTTACCCGGATGGTAAAGGATCTCACAATCATAATCCTTGACTACGTCCAGCCACCTGTGCTGCCTCATGTTCAGGTTCGGCTGATCCATGATGTGTCTCAGACTCTTGTGGTCCATGTATATGGTACAGCGGACCCCATAGAGGTAATGTATCCAAATCTTGAGAGCGAAACCACCGCTCCCAACTCCAGATCATGAGTAAGGTATCTCGTCTCGTGCGGCTTCAACTGCCGCGACATGTAGGCTATCACCCGTCCTCTCTGCATGAGGACCGCTCCCAGTCCCGTGATGGATGCATCACAGAACACTACAAAATCCTCAACTCCCTCTGGGAGAGTCAATACTGGAGCCTCGCAAAGTCGTTGTCTGAGGGTCTCAAATGCCCTCTGCTGATCAGGGCCCCACCGTAAATCCATCCGTTTCCTCGTTAGACAAGTGAGGGATACTGCAATCTTGGAGAAATCCTATATGAATCTTCGGTAGTACCCTGCCAAACCCAAGAAGCTCCTGATATCTGAGGGAGATTTCGGAACCTCCCACTGCATAACCGCCTCGATTTTGGCCGGATCGACCAAAATCCCCTCCTGGTTAACGAGATGTCCAAGGAACTGAACATCTCATAACCAAAACTCGCACTTTGAGAACTTGGCATAAAGCCGTTCTCGCCTTAAAACTCCCAATAGCTCCCGAAGATGCTCCTCATGCTGCTCTCGGGTCTCGGAGTACACCAAGATATTATCTATGAACATGATGACCGAGCGATCGAGCATCGGTTTGCAAACCCGATTCAGCAGGTCCACAAACATTGTCGGCGCGTTGGTGAGCCCAAACGGAATCACCACGAACTCGTAATATCCATAACGAGTCCGGAACGCGGTCTTCTCCACGTCCTCCTCTCTAACCCTGACCTGATGGTACCCGGACCTCAGCTCTATCTTGGAGAACCAAGATGCTCCCTGCAACTGATCGAAAAGATCGCCTATCTTTGGGAGTGGATAACGGTTCTTCACCGTCAACTTGTTTAACTCCCGGTAGTCAATGCACATCCGGTGTGAACCATCCTTCTTCCTGATGAAGAGAATCGACGCTTCCCACGGAGAACTACTCGGACGGATGAACTGCTTGCCCAACAGTTCCTGCAGCTATGATTGTAACATCCCAAAAATTTAGAAGTATGATTGAAGGACTTAAGTGTAAATTGAAGAAGGTACTCGACGAGTAGGTATGCTTACTCGTCGAGTCGGAGCGGATTGTGGTCGCGAGTTAAGTGACCAACTCGCCGAGCCGACAGCTGGACTCGACGAGTTGGAGCTGAAAAGAGAAAACCCTAATCTTAAGGGTTGCACCCTATTTAAAGGACCATATATCCTCCCTTCAGCCTCCTTATTGCCCTTGAGAGTCAGTAAACCCTAAAAATCATGTGAGCTTCCATTGTTAAAGAGATTTGAGCTTTGGAAGAGGAATATTGAGAAAGGAGCTTGAAGATCAAGAGGCTAGCATCAAGGGATTGGTGTAGATCCAGAATCTACTTCAGCTAGGGCACATTTTGGAGGTAACAAGCTGTTACCTTGACTCTATTGCATTTATATCTATTCAAGAATGAGATTTGGGGCCATTTTGGCATGTTAAGGATCTATTTCGGGTTAAGGGTCTAGATCTGAGGGTGCTACTTCAGATCTAGACTTGTCTTGGTCCAGAAACCCACAAAGTATCAGCCCTTGGTTTGTTGGTGATGCATCCTTGTCTTAAACCTTAGCCCTAGATTGATTTGGGCCTATAGCTCTTTGTTTCCACGTAAAGTTTGCAACTTTACGTGAGAGTCATGCCCTAGAAGAGTGGATCTACAGTTTGGAGCCCCTGCATGACTCGAAAAGCATCTGTATGAATAAAGGACTGAAGAGACTCGACGAGTCACTTGGGTGGGCTCGATGAGTCATATGAAGATAGGCATGAACTCGACGAGTTGGAGGAACAACTCGGCGAGTCTGTTGAAGATTGCCGTGGACTCGGCGAGTTAGGACGCAAAACCCCAACCTCTTCTGGTTAAGACTGAGGTCAGTGAGTTGAGTGGTGACTCAGTGAGTTGAACATGATAGGACTCAGAGATTGTTGAACTCGACGAGTCATGGGGTGACTCGGCGAGTGTAGTCGTGATATGGGAGTTCTCTGAGTTTAGGAACTCGGCGAGTCAGCGGGTTGAATCGGCGAGTAGGGTCAATCAGGAAGGTTGACTTTGGCCAGGACTTTGACTTTGACCAGTTTGACCTTCAAGGGTATTATGGTAATTTGGATATTTATGTCAATGGATCATTGATGGCTATAGGTGTTGGAGTTTGGGGCAGTGCTTCGGGATTGTGCTTTCGTGGTTCAGTTCGGCAGTTGCAAGGTGAGTTATCCTCACTATACCCAAGGGTCTAAGGCACTAAGGTCGGCCCTTTGATTTGTTATTTGAGATAGTTATTGTTGTGATATGTTAGTTGGCATCCTGGTAGATAGGATGGTTATATGATGGTATGCTCTGTTAGATCAGTATCCTGGTAGATAGGATGACTATATGATGGTACGCTTTGTTAGATTGGTATTCTGGTAGATTGGATGTGGCTATGCTTAGTGACCTGTAGTTGGTCTGACTGTTTGTATGCCGGTAGGAGATTACATGTCATATGTGCACGTGTTGAGCAGTAGTAGAGGTTATTCCATCCCGGTAGGATGATAGGGCCCTAGTATGTTGTCTTGTAGACTGTTATATGATTATTTGATAGGTGCACATGTTTGCTAGTATGTGGGCATTCCAACCTGATGGTTGTGGGCCAGGAGTATTCCATCCCGGTAGGATGATTGGACTCATAGTAGGTGGGAATTCCAACCTGATGGTTGTCAGCCATGAGTATTCCATCCCGGTAGGATGATTGGACTCATAGTAGGTGGGCATTCCAACCTGATGGTTGAGGGCCAGGAGTATTCCATCATGGTAGGATGATTGGACTCATAGTAGGTGGGCATTCCAACCTGATGGTTGAGGGCCTGGGGTATTCCATCCCGAGGGATGATTGGACCTATAGTAGTTATTGTATGTATAGGTGTGTGGGCATTCCAACCCGATGATTGTGGGCCGAGAGTATTCCATCCCGAGGATGATTGGACTCGTAGTATGTTGGCATTCTAACCCGATGGTTGAGGGCCTAGGGTATTCCAACCTGATGGTTGATTGGACCCATAGTATGCTGTTCATTGTTGTATTTGTATGGTTATGTGTGTACGGGTATTTTGGGGGAACTCACTAAGCTTTCGAGCTTACGGTTTCAGTTTATTCTTTCAGGTACATCAGGTGATCGTGGCAAGGCAAAGGCGTGATCGTACCGCTCCTCATATTTCATGATTTTGTGATTTGGTTCTGGGGATACTCTGATGTTTAAACTATTTTGAAAACAAGCTGTAATAACTTGATGGTTTTTGAATGGGTTAAAATGTTTTAAATTGACTTGAATTTTTTGGGTGTTACAAGTTGGTATCAGAGCCTTGGTTTGAGTGAATTGGAGGAACATTCGTGTGAATCCAGTCTCAAATCAAGGAAAGATTTTTAAATGGGTTTCAAATGGTATTCAAAATAAGTAAAGGAGGATGCAGAGGGTACGATCAGTCGGAGCCAGTAAGTAGACCCCAAAATACCATACAGTTATTTGATTATGTGATATGTTAGAACAGCATGCTAGTGCCAGGCTAGGGATCTTCAGGAATTGCATGATAGAATTGCCTGATTACATGATGCCTGTTAGCCTAGGGTTTTCCTTATATGAAATTGACATCATTACTGTAGTTACTTGTGTATGCATCACAGTTGTATATAATTAAGATCTTATAGCGTGAGAATGTTTGATCTGGCCTTATGTTCTGTTCTTATTGATTAGGGCTTAGGGTAGGAATGGATATTCGAAAGTCTATAGGGTCCAGCGTTATGTATGGCTAGCATACACTAGTGCTGCAGGGGTTAATGGAGGTTTCATGGATGGGTGGGTAGTGAGAGGTCGGGAGGCCAGTTATGAGATATTCAGTATTCCCCTAGGAATGAGGATTGAGCGCTCTTTATGTCTATATGTTGTTAGGGTGTTGTGATGATACTTGAGACAAATATGGGTAGGTGTGGAAGGTACTATGGGCCCATACTACTGAAAGCACAGGACCCATACGCGTATCAAGGAAGTCACAACCCCTAGGATTTTGGTTGGGAGATAGTTTCCAGGCTATTATGAGGAATGTCTAATTCCCTTCTTGATGAATTTCAGTATGGTGGTTACGAGGCGTGTCGTGACTGGATCCGGATCGGGATCTGGACAGGGTGAGCAGGAGGCCCCAGTGGCACATGAGATTATCGGCCAGGGGGAGCCAGTGTTGACGAGTCATGGGGTGACTCGGCGAGTGTAGTCGTGATATGGGAGTTCTCTGAGTTTAGGAACTCGGCGAGTCAGCGGGTTGACTCGGCGAGTAGGGTCAATCAGGAAGGTTGACTTTGGCCAGGACTTTGACTTTGACCAGTTTTACCTTCAAGGGTATTATGGTAATTTGGATATTTATGTCAATGGATCATTGATGGCTATAGGTGTTGGAGTTTGGGGCAGTGCTTCGGGATTGTGCTTTCGTGGTTCGTTTCGGCAGTTGCAAGGTGAGTTATCCTCACTATACCCAAGGGTCTAAGGCACCAAGGCCGACCCTTTGATTTGTTATTTGAGATAGTTACTGCTGTGATATGTTAGTTGGCATCCTGGTAGATAGGATGGTTATATGATGGTATACTCTGTTAGATCAGTATCCGGGTAGATAGGATGACTATATTATGGTACTCTCTGTTAGATCGGTATTCTGGTAGATTGGATGTGGCTATGCTTAGTGACCTGTAGTTGGTCTGACTGTTTGTATGCCGGTAGGAGATTACCTGTTATATGTGCACGTGTTGAGCAGTAGTAGAGGGTATTCCATCCCGGTAGGATGATAGGGCCCTAGTATGTTGTCTTGTAGAATGTTATATGATTATTTGATAGGTGCACATGTTTGCTAGTATGTGGGCATTCCAACCTGATGGTTGTGGGCCAGGAGTATTCCATCCCGGTAGGATGATTGGACTCATAGTAGGTGGGCATTCCAACCTGATGGTTGTGGGCCAGGAGTATTCCATCCCGGTAGGATGATTGGACTCATAGTAGGTGGGCATTCCAACCTGATGGTTGAGGGCTAGGAGTATTCCATCCCGGCAGGATGATTGGACTCATAGTAGGTGGGCATTCCAACCTGATGGTTAAGGGCCTGGGGTATTCCATCCCGAGGGATGATTGGACCCATAGTAGTTATTGTATGTATAGGTGTGTGGGCATTCCAACCCGATGGTTGTGGGCCGAGAGTATTCCATCCCGAGGATGATTGGACTCGTAGTATGTTAGCATTCCAACCCGATGGTTGAGGGCCTGGGGTATTCCAACCTGACGGTTGATTGGACCCATAGTATGCTGTTCATTGCTGTATTTGTATGGTTATGTGTGTACGGGTATTTTGGGGGAACTCTATTAGCTTTTGAGCTTACGGTTTCAGGTTATTGTTTCAGGTACATCAGGTGATCGTGGCAAGGCAAAGGCGTGATCGTACCGCTCCTCATATTTCATGATTTTGTGATTTGGTTCTGGGGATACTCTGATGTTTAAACTATTTTGAAAACAAGCTGTAATAACTTGATGGTTTTTGAATGGGTTAAAATGTTTTAAATTGGCTTGAATTTTATGGGTGTTACAATGATGACAGCTCCTGCATCTCTGGTGGTGCCAATCGGTATGTCGCCTTGGCGATAGGGGCCGAACCTGGCACTAAGCCGATCCTAAACTCGACCTACCTTTCCGGAGGCCATCCGAGTAACTCCTCCGGAAACACGTCAGCGAACTCCCTGACCACTGGAACCTCTGAAACCGAGACCTAATCCCTGACCCGCGTATCCACCACATACGCTAGATAACCCGCACCCCCGTGCTTAAGGTACTACCGAGCCCTACTAGCTGAACAAAACCCTGATCCCTATCTGGTGCCCTCATCGTAGATAATCAGTTCTCCCCCACTTGGGGTTTGAACTACCACCCGCTGACCCTCACAGTCAATCATGGCACCGAAACGACTAAACCAATCTATACCCACAATCACACATACATCCCCCATGGGGATCAGAATCAAGTCTATCAGAAAATATACCCCGAGGATCTCCAACACGCAACCCCGATAGACTGAAGAAGCATAAATCCCATGTTCGTTGGCGATAGAGACTCGTAACAGACACTCTAGCTCTCCTACTGGCAAACCGAACTCCCTACTGAATGACTGAGAGACATACGACCGACTCGCCCCCGAGTCAAATAATACCAAGGCAGGTAAAGAGTTCACTAAGAAATAAGAATGTACCTAACATGGTACAACACATATAAGCATAAAACAAATATAATCAGTAGGATAAGGGATAGAAACATGCCAGCAACCGCATCCGATGTTGTCCTGGACTCCTCGGCTGTAAGCTGGAAGGCGCGTCCCCGAGCCTTCGGAGGCCCTGCTCTACCCTGACCCCCGTCAGTAATCCTCAGTGTAGCCGGCGCTGAAGCCTGCGCCGGCCTGACAGCGAGCTGTGGACAGTTGGTCTTCACGTGACCAACCTGATGGCGGTGGTAGCAAATCCTCATATCCTGAACCGGGGTTGGCTGGCGGAAATCCCTCGCAAAGTGCCCTTCCATGCTGCATTTGCGACACACACTACTAGATCTACAAACCCTCGAGTGACCCTTCCCGCACTTGCCACAAGTGCGGCCCAGCTGGCCTCCCGACCTAGGATCAGCGGTCTTAGACCACTTTGGCACCGGCTGCGACTACATCGAGGCTTGCTTCTGCTCCCGTAACTGTAAATCGATCTCAAGCTCACACCGCCTAGCGACCTATTGTAACTCCAGCAGTGTATCACAACGTTGGGTAGCAACAAACTGACGGATGTCAGTCTTGAGCATGCTCAGATAACGTGTCATCTGATCCTGCTCAGAAGTAAAATCCGGGCAGAACATCGCCCTCTCCGTGAACACACAGGTGATCTCCGTCACCGTCTTCACACTCTGCCTCAAATACAGAAGCTCCTGAGCTAACCGCTCCCGCTCGACCCGCGGAATGTAGCAAGCGCGGAACATATCCTGAAACTGCTCCCAAGTAACCGCAGCTCTCTGATTATCAGTGTACGACCCTGTCATCAACTTACACTAGTCCTTTGCCCCGGACCTCAGCAAGTTCAGGGCACATCTGACCTTCTGGTCAGCAGGACATGAGCACATGAAGAAACATCCTTCCACGTCGGACAGCCACCTCATGGCTACAATCGGGTCCTGTACCCCATCAAAAGTCGGGGGCTTCGTGTTATCGAAGTCCCGGTACTGAAAAGCCCGACTGGATCCTCCCCCTGCCGCCGTTACAGCTGTTGTAGCTGATGCGTCAGCCGTCTCAGCAATGGCTGCATAGCGCTCTTCAAAATACTCAACCATGGCGGTCTTAATAGACCCAAACATCTCCGGCAACTATGCCCGGAATAGAGTAGCAACCTCATCATGCAGGATCTCTATAATCATGGCGTCCAGCTCATCCGACCTCATCTGACCAATGACCGAGGGCACCGCTGGTCCCTCCTGACCGCCATCTCATGATCCTGATCCGGATCCAGTCACAAATCGTCTAGTAACCACCATGCTGAAAATATACCAAGAAAATATCAGACATTTCATATAATAATCTGGGAACCAACTCCCAACATAGCCCTAGGGGTTGTGACTTCCTTGCAACGCATATGGGTCCTGTGCTTTCAGTAGTATGGGCCCATACTACCTTCCACACCTACCCATATTTGTCTCAAGTATCATCACAACGCCCTAACAACATACATAAGCATGGTGCGCACTCGATCCTCACTCCTAGAGGAAGGCTAAATATCTCGTAACTGGCCAACTGACCCCACACAACCCACCCATGAAACTTCCACCAATCCTGCAGTACTCGTGTATGCTAGCCATACATAGCGCTGGACCCTATAGACTTTCGAATACCTGATCCTACCCTAAGCCCTTCATCAAACAAGAATAGGAAATAAGGCCAAACCAAACATTCTCAGGCTATAAGATCTTAATTATGTACAGTCGTGATGCATACGCTAAGCAACTACATTAATGATGTCAATTTCATATAAGGAAAAACCCTAGGCTATCAGGCATCATATAATCAGGCAATTCTATCATGCAATTCCTGAAGATCCCTAGCCTAGTACTAGCATTGTAACGCCCGGTTCCTGGCAGGTATTTTAAATAAGAGTTCTCATTATTGCAAAGGGACTCGACGAATTGGAGGCCCCAAACTCGTCGAGTAGAAATGAGAATTTGGACGCGGGTTAAGAAACTTACTCGACGAGTTGGGACTAGTTCTCAATTGCCTTTAGCGTTTGGAATGCTGTTTCTTGTTTCTCTCCCCAGCTAAAAGTTACACCCTTTTGCGTCAAGGTGGTAAGATGTTTAGCAACCCGGGAGAAATTCTGAATGAATCTGCGATAGTAGCCAGCAAGACCTAAGAATTGACGTATTTCTGTAGGTGTTTTAGGTGTTGACAAGTTCTCAATTGCCTTTATTTTGGAAGGGTCCACGTGTATCCCCTCTTGACTGACCACGTGACCTAGGAAATCTACCTTCCTGATCCAAAATTCACATTTTGAGAACTTCGCATAAAGTTTCTCTATTCTAAGAGTTTTCAATACTTGACGAAGATGTTGGCCTCGCTCCTCTTCACTTCTTGAATAGATAAGGATGTCATCAATGAAGACTAAGACGAATTTGTCCAAGAATGGACGACACACACTGTTCATTAAATCCATGAACACAACAGGTGCATTCGTCAATCCGAAAGGCATCACTACAAACTCGTAATGACCATAACGAGTTCTGAATGTGGTTTTGGGAATGTCCTCCTCCAAAATCCGTAATTGGTGATACCCGGATCTTAAGTCTATTTTCGAGAAGTAGCTCGCACCTTGAAGTTGGTCGAACAGATCGTCAATGCGAGGCAGAGGATATTGGTTCTTGATGGTAGGTTTATTCAGCTCGCGGTAGTCTATGCACATACGGAATGATCCATCTTTCTTCTTTACGAACAAAATCGGTGCTCCCCAGGGTGAGAAACTTGGTCTTATGAAACCTTTGCTAAGGAGTTCGTTCAGCTGGCTGGATAATTCCTGCATTTCAAAAGGTGCAAGACGATAGGGGGATTTTGCTACAGGGGTAGCCCCAGGGATTAAGTCGATTCTGAATTCGACTTGTCGTTCGGGAGGCACTCCTGGAAGATCGTAGGGAAATATGTCGGGAAAGTTGCAGACCTCAGGAATGCTCGCGATGTCTTTCACTTCTTGCTTTTTGGCTACCATGTGAGCTAAGAAAGCACAGTACTCCTTGCGAAGGTACTTTTGTGCCTTGATGCAAGAAATGATCTGAAGGTTCGTTCCGGGTTTGTCGCCATAGATGATAAGAGTTCCGTTAGTTGGCAAGTTCAGGCGAATGGCTCTTTCATAACATAGGATGTCGACATGGTTATAGCACAACCAATACTTACCAATAATAACGCCGAAACTTTTGATAGAGACCGAAATAAGGTCTATTGGGAAGGAAAAGTTATTCAAGGTAAGGGTACATCCTATGTATACATCGTTAGTGTATTCGGATTTCTCGTTAGCCATTTCGACTGTGAAGGTTTCATTTAATGGTTGGGAGTTTTGATTTCGCAGGTGTTTGAAATTATGGCTCACGAAGCTCTCCTCAGCACCACAATCAAATAGAATGCATGCATAAGTATTGTTGAGAAGAAACGTACCCGTGACCACCGTAGGGTCTGCCACCGCTTCTTCGTGACCCATTGCCAGAATCCTCCCAACTCCACCAGAATTTCCAGCTTTCGGACAATCTCTTTTAAAATGCCCAACATCACCGCATCCGTAGCATGCTTGACCTACTCCAGCGGCAAGTACTTGGTTAATCGGTTGGGGTGGTGATTTACAGAATCGGGCAGTATGCCCTTTTCGGTTGCAGTTACGACCCTGCATTTCCTAGCAATTTCCATTGTGGTGGTAATTGCACTTGTTACATTTGGGGAGATTACCAGCATAGGGCTTAGCTGGTGCAGGGTTAGCAGGAACAGCAGCAGGTACGGTAGTAGCATGGACCACCACTAACCGTTGCTTTTTCGAGGGTTCCTGATAATATTTGCTATTCCTTTTATTTCAGGCTTTCTTCTTGCTGTTGTTGTTGTTGTTATTGTTGTTGTTGTTGTTGTTGTTTCCCTTGGGTTGTTCTGAGGCAATGACCACTAAGTTTTGACGGGCTCCATGGTCGATAAGGGACTGTGCTAGCTCTTTGGCACTGTCAAAGGTAACAAGCCTGGAAGCAATGACACTTCCCTGAATCGGGGGCGACAGCCCCCAGATGTACCTCTCAATATTTTTTCTCTCCAGAGCAACCATTTCTGGACATAGGATTGCTAAGTCGCAGAATCGATTTGTGTAGGTTGTTATGTCTGAACCAACCATAGTAAGACCCCACAGCTCTTGCTCGAGCTTCTGAATTTCACCCCGTAGGCAGTACTCCCGCATCAGCATGGTCTTCAAGTTCTCCTAACTTATAGAGTTAACCACTACCAAGGTCAGTGACTTAACATGGCCGTTCCACCATGTTAGGGCTCTATCAGCAAAGGTACAAACAACGAATTTGACTTTGCTACCCTCCGGGCAGGAGCAGATCTTGAAGACTGCCTCTGTTTTCTCGATCCATTGTCTTAACGCCATAACTCCTCCAGTTCCGTTAAAGGTACTGGGTTTGGCGTTTGAGAAGTCCTTGTAGGTACACTCTCATGAGTGCCCGTGACTTTCGTCGTGGTTGGAGGGATGCGCACCAACTCCTAATCCACTAGCGCCAGTGGTGTTTATTTGGGACATAGGAGCTGCGACCGCTGCTGTGACCGCCGCCTGAAACATGGCAGTGTCAAATTGAGGAGGTGGTGGCGGAGGTGGTGTTGGCGCTTCATTAACATGAGTACGCCTTGGGTTTCTCCGAGGAGGCATCTTTCACCTTAAGAATAATAAGACGAAAAGATAGTCAGATATCAAGAATGAACATGAATATGATATCTCTGAACTAAAACACTTACTTCAATATGAATCTTGTAAGGAATTGGAAATAGAAGTCTACTGCAAGTACAATTTGCAACAGGATAATATGAAACTGAGTGGTTATTTTTCAAAAAGTAAGAAATGCATGTATGATATATTGATATATTGAGTACATAGTGTTTAGAAAACTTGACCTTAAACAGGTCTACAATACACCACAATACTGGGAAAACATCGACATTAAACCGACCTACCGAAAATGAAATTTTCGCGGTCGTACTGAAAAACATGAAAAATAACGCTAGAACATATCCGCATACTTAACTATAACCAAAAGCGTAAGTAGTGAACAAGTAGAGTATAATCTACTTCATACTTGGTCCGGCCCTGGATTTGGCTAACTGGCGTTCTATTTCGTACATACGCCTGTCTTGTGCTATTTGTCGTTCTCGCAGTTCTCTAACTTCGACTTGGGATGCCGCCAGTTCTCTCATCAAGAAATTAGTACGATCCCTGGTCGCATAATGATTGTCTTCTAAGTTGCGAATACGAACAGTGTTGACTCCAGTAGCAGCATCAACCTGCATGACTCGGTCAATAGCAGCTCTTCCTTGTTCATCGTTACGCGCCACACGACGAACTAACATCGGTTGGGCTCTGTCTGCTGAGCCTCCTGTGTCCAAATTGTAGAAGCTTCAGTCTCCTTAGTAAGGATGGTTCTGACCCTGTTCGGAATCCATCTGTCTAAGTTTATCGCCCACAGAGGCGTTGGGCTTGGAAGTTTTGTCGTGGATTGGGATCCTGGGTAACTGGTGGTGGATTATAGGCTTCTGATTCTGAATCAGTATCTTCAGGAAAATTTTCTGCAAAATCATCATCTAAGGGGATTTCAGGATTCTCTTCTGGCTCATCGTCGAGCCATCCTCCATTTTCCTGATTGGGAAAGTACGGATCTCCAGGTAGATGGAATCCAACCATTTGTATCGAAGCGAGAATAGGGATAAGAGATATAGAATATAATTAGTAACGATAGTTTGCAAATACAAGTTTCTACGAGAGAAACTTACAGTTAACAGATAATGAATTCTGTATGACTTGTTCTGGGTACTACTATAACTACAAAGTGTATACTAATTATATATAACTTGGGTATTATCGACCTTTGATTAAATGATCCTGCTCTAAATCCACAACCAAACAAGGAACAGGAAATGAAGCTAGATCACATATTCTAAGTCTATAAAACTTTAATTATATATAACTGTAATATACCCTTAATATTTATAGCTCTACCAACAATGGTTATTTTGTTTTCACATGTTTGTTATTAGTATATAGTGCATAAAATACTCCTATAGTATTTTAACTTTATGTTCTGTTCTAGAGTTCTTTCGTATATGTATAGTTGGTAAGTTTTAGACATGTCGCAACACTACCATCACTCCCAAACACATGTTGGTTATATCTCAAACCAATATAGTTGATCAGGCTATATTGATCCCAGATATAATTACATAACTGCTCAGGTTTGACTGCAGTGTCCAACATCCAAATACTTTTAAGTTGTTTATAGACTGAGATACTATACTTGTAGGTATAAGTATTAGTATACTTCTTGTAAAAATACTTAAAATTTAAAAGTATACTTGTAGTCAGAGCTCTTAGCCCCAATGTATTTATAGTTTGTATATCTTTTATGGATTGATATACTGAGTTCACTATAAACAATGCTCTGATACCAATCTGTCACATCCCCAAACCAGACGGCAGAAACGTCCGGGGGTGGACAACTTCATTTGTAGTATCACAACACATGCATTATAGTAATCAAAGTACAAACAACCATTGCATTAATATATATAAGTTTTTACATATGTTCAATCAATGTATATCGACACCAAAATAATTATATAAAAGAAGAAGACATGACTCAAAAATAGCTACATCTTCTCAAAAGCTCGGGGAGTACCTGTCTACTGATTCCCTGAGAATACAAGTAATTTGAAAAGAGAGTATCAACATATAGTTGAGTGAGTGCATAAGTATTTATGTTTGCAAGTATATTTTTTGTTTCTTGAATATGTAAACTGTTCCAGAAAATCCTATATTTTCTGCTGTATATGAAAAGTAGTTTTAATCACATAAAACCGATCTGTTTGTAAACCAGTGTTCGGTATTTGTATTCTTTTGTATAATCTGTAAAAGTGAGTGTGCCTGGCTTCACCAGCTGTTATTGAATACTGAGATGTAATACTGTAAACTGTATTTTAGTAAACTGGTACTTTCAAAATGTACTAATGTTTAGTTAATTATATACTAACCGTATTGTTAATATCTTTTTAATGAGTTATTATAACCATACTGAGACTAGATGGCCTGAAACAACGCTTTGAAGGCGTTAAAAGCTGTTGATAACAACTGTCACTCGTAGGCATGTATGCCTGGCTGTAGCTAGCAGTCTGAGTGCGGGGTTGTCAATCCCAATATAGATCTATACACACTTGTTTCGATCCCCGACTGGAGATTCTGGTTATAATGTCAGGACTTTAACTATGTTGTCTAAATAAATAAACAACCTGAATCTATTGACTCATAAAAAGCATATAGACGTTACGTCTATAATATAAATGAAAACCCAATCATTCTGAAATAATGATTTATAGAATGCTCCTGAATTAGTATTCTTAAACATGTAATTGAAAGCTGTATACCCTTGATTAGTTTTGAAACAAACCCTTATTCTTGTAAAATGGTGTACTCTAGTATACTTGAATCGTGAATTAATGTTCTATGAATCATAAATAATACCTATTATAATTTATATGTACTTTCTGAATTGGTACTAACTGTTCATGAATACAACCCCTTGCTCGACATGTTACAAACGGTATCTGAATTGAATGAAATAGCTTTTATATTTATATACATATACAAACATATATAAGTAAAATTTAAACGACATTCGGACAAATAACCGATACTATAGGCCCACATCCAAACAAGGAAAAGGAACCAAAGTGAGTTAATAGTACTAAGCCCTTTAAATCTTATATATATATATATATATATATATATATATATATATATATATATATATATATATATATATATATATATATATATATATGATTTTTGAGTAAAATATAATTTTATAAAATCATTTAAAGAATTTAACATTTTAAAATACTTTTGATGACTTGATGTCATTTTAACATAATTTAAAACCATTTGATTTGATGATAAGTGAAATTCATTTTGGTAATATATTTTGAAACCATTTTCTTGTAACACAAATATCCTTGTGTTAGACTTGTATCCCCCCCTTAAAACAGTAAAAACTATGAAAATACGGGGGTATGAACTCACCTTTTGGATGGTGATTCTAATGATGATTTGATATAGGATGTTTAGTTCCACAAGTGTAATCCCGTAGCAAAACAAGTCCTATATAGTGATTTGTATAGCATATATGCAACCAATTAGCTAAAATAATCATAGGAATGATTAGAAACTAGACTAATTTGTAAGTATAACTTACAAATAGGAGTGTTGGAAGCTAAAATGGAAGTTGATAGGTGTTCACGGCCCAAGACTCATGAAGGGTTCACGACCCTGAAAGTGTTCACAGTCCAAGAATATGAAGGGTTCACGGCCCTGTGTCCTTGATGAATGATGAACACTTGAAGATCCTAAGCACGTTTCTAAGAAGATTCAAAGGTTTTCTGATGGGTGTTCTTCGTGTTCTTCGCGTGTTCTTTGTGTAAACTAGTGAAATTACTGGGTTTATAAGAAGATTGAATGATGTTCTTGAAATGATAACAAGATCATGAAAAGATACTTGTTAGATCTTGTGAAGAACTAGTGATTATCACAAGAAATGATAAGAAAGGATGATCCTAGCATGTTCTTGAGGAGAGAGGGTGTTCTAGCTTGATGATACTTGAGAGAAAAGGTTAGAATTGTGTTTTGAAAGTGAAGAAATGAGCTAAAAGTCGGTTGAAAAGTACATGTATGTGAGGGTTCACGGTACGAGGGGTTCACGGTCGTGAACCTCGTTTGCGGCCCTATAGCGGTTTGCGAGATTGTGGTCCGAAGCCATTCACGGCCCGAAGCCGTTCACGGCTGCGAGGCTGATGTCCGAAGGAACAAGAAAGAAATGAAAGAATGGTTTCCGGACTTCAAGCTTTCACCTCCTAAACATATAACACTTATAAAACATGAATCAAATCCATTTAAGATAGAATAAGATTTAAGTTGACTTTAGTTGACCCAAGTTTGACTTTGGTTGACTAGGGTTGACTTTACAAGAAGAAAAATAATGGGATGTTACAATACATGAACGTAAAGTTTGTAACTTTACGTATTATATCGACCCTAGGAGGCCAGATCTATGGTTTGGAAGCCTTAAGCCTGACTAAACGACTGGACAGATTTGGACTTTGGGGTATCGATGAGTCATTCATACGACTCGGCGAGTTGGGTCGTGGTCCCCCAAACTTTGTTGTTACTGAGCAAACTTGTTGAGTCAAGAAGATGACTCAGCGAGTTGGACGTGTTTATGGACATGAAGATCAAAGAACTCGACGAGTCCAAGGATGAACTCGGCGAGTTGAGAGCAAAATGTTCCGACTAACATGAAAAGGAACTCGACGAGTTCAAGGATGAACTCGGCGAGTTGTGAGTGAAATGTCTTGATTTTGTATGAAGGAGAACTCGACGAGTTCAAGTAGGAACTCAGCGAGTTGTGAGTAAAAGGTCCCAGTTATGTTATGAGGAAGAACTCGATGAGTTCATGAAAGAACTCGACGAGTAGGATCAAGATTTCCAAAGTTTCATGGATCAAGAACTCGACGAGTTGATGGACCAACTCGGCGAGTTGAGTCAACCATGATGTTGACTTTGACCAAGGTTGACCCTTCGAGGGTCATGAAGTACGGAATGGATGTTTGAGGGCAGTCCCACGTAAGGGTTGGGGCCCAATTTGGAAAATTGGGCATTTAGTGGGCTCTTATGGATTTTAGAGTTTTGGACTTGATTGGTTTCAGATTTAGGCCTTAGTTAAGTATCTTGTGGGCTAGGGGTAAAATGGTCATTTTACCCAATTATGGATTATGAATCGTAATATAGAACCCAAATGCTAATTGGGTGACATTTTGGTATTGATAGCTCGAAGAGTTTCCAGGACAATAGCTAAGGATTTCTTGTACTGAAGTTCAGCAACATGAGGTGAGTTACCTTCCAGTAGAAGTGGGTCTAAGGCACCAAGGTCGGCCCACTAGTAGGTGATTATAGTTGAGATGATTGTCTTTGTGATAATTGTCTGGTATGCCACTATCTGTTATGTGTTATGTGCTAGTATGTTATGATATTATGTGATAGTGGTAGGAGGGGCGAGATAGATCCCGTTATCGAATTTTGGGATGTTACAAGTTGGTATCAGAGCCTTGGTTTGAGGGATTCGAGCACACTCTCGGGTGTGTCTGAACTCAAATCGAGGGTTTGAAAGGTTTTTACAAGAAAATAGTTTTTTCTAAAAATCAAAATAAAGAGTTTTGAGAAAGAAAAAGGTGTGTAATGTGTGCAATCAATCTAGCTCAAGTAAGTTTTCCCCAAGATACCCATACATGTTATGTTATGTTATGTTATGTTATGTTATGTTATGTTATGTTATGTTATGTTATGATATGAATTGAGAATATGTGAACTGCATGCTAGATTAGGGGTAAGGATCTAGGAAGGATGCCTTATATGCCTATTGTATGTTCTTGTGGACTTGCATGCTAGTACTGATCAGTCAGTGATAGGATGGCCTGTTTAGGTTATGCCTGATTGTATGAGCTTTAGAATCTCATGCAAGTATAGATTCCTGATAAGAGGATAGAATGGTTTGATTGAAGTATGTTGGTTAGATTTTTTTCCATTGTCTGAATGTTGCTTGCTTTGTGCTTTGTGGGGCTCTTAGTAATGTGAGTTAGCTACTAAGTGAATATGCTAAGTCACATGTGGCACAGGATGGATAATCTCAGAGTGATAGACTTGACCCTATTGTGCAGCTCTTGTATGAGTCCAACCGTTCTAGGGATGAGTCTTTTACTTGAAGGATTATCCGATCTTTACTGCATGTGGCTATATTCATAAGGTAGCTAGTTGACATTACTGGGAATCTTTCAGCAGCTGAGGAGTGGGTGGGTTCGGGAACCTAGGAAAGACTAGGATATGCTTCAGTAGGTTAGTAGTGAGGTTTAGTGAGACTTGGGTGCATCAGTTTGAGGAAGTGACTTGGAGGATTCGGGAGGATTGTTGAGGAAAGTATGGATAGGTGTGGAAGGTAGTATTGGGCTCGTACTACTGAAAGCACATGATCCATACTCGAATCGGTGAGAGTCTTGGAGAATCCGAGAAACTTCGGGGAGGAGAATCCTTGAGTATGTTTTGATCAGTGGATTTGTGGTTTTTCAGTTTGGAGATGAGCTCTCAGGAAGAAGGTTCGGGTTCGGGTTCCGGCACAGGTGCAGGTGCGGGACCAATCAGCGAGCAGATGCGGGAGTTCCTCTCATTGGAGATTACCCGCGGTATGATGGTGCAGACTCCTATGATCTTGGGGTCAGTCGAGGAAGGAATTTTGGAAGTATTGGATAACTGTCTCGGGGCCTTTCGGGTTGAGACTATAGCAGGGCAGCTAGGGGCTCATCTGGAGCCCAAGGCTTGTGGATCCTTAGGATCCTTCAGGGAGGAGGATCCTCTTGTTAGCTTTAGTCATTTAGGGTCAGAGGAGATTGGTGCATCGTGTCTTCAGGAGAGTCAACCACGTGATCGGATTGCCGATAAGATTTCACGAGCCCTTCGCGAGGGATTGCCTGGTATCATTAGTCGGATCACTGACAGATTGGTTGTCAAATTAGAGGAGCAGTTTGCACTCTCACGTGCTGCAAGTGCAGCTGGTGGGGCTGTTAGTGAAGGGAATGTGAGTTTGGAAGCGCGGCTCGGAAAAAGGAAGCGGACACCTATCTCGGGACGATTGGAAGGCGGTGGAGGGTCCGACTCGGCGGACTTGGGTGTTGGAAGTCAGGGAGATCTTGAGGTGTGTGGAAAGTATGGGGGAACCCATGGGTTTACTTGTCACAAGTTTAGGTGTTTCAAGTGTGGAGAAAGAGGGCATGTGCATCGGGATTGTAAGAAGGATCAGATATGTTTTCATTGTCACCAGCCAGGTCATTTCAAGTCCCGCTGTCTTGCTTGGGTGGCGGAGAGAGTCCAGGTTCCAGCACCCATCGTTCAGCAGGAAGTCAAGATCGAGCCGCAATAGATAGCTGGTATGTAATTTGAACTTCCCTTTTCTGTAATGATAGTATTGTAAAATTACTCTTGATCAGTAATTGTACCTGCTTGGGAATCTCACTGAGTTTTGGGTAAGTGTATCTAGGGGTTTATTTCCCTGCTTTTATTTGGATTATATTTTCAAGGAATATCATATGCCAATTTCATACCATGAATTATAAGTAGTTAGTGAAAGGTCGTTCCCTTTTTGCTGCTTCGGGATGTTCACTGTTCTCTCGGTTCGTAGTAGAGATTGGTCAAGGGTATTACGTAGAAGGTATGGAGTTAGCTTCTTCAGGGCTAGCCCCCCTGTATCGATGGGGCATAGTGGTTTCATCATCTGTTCTGGTGCGATCGGCGGTGGCCTATGGGAGAACTTTTGGTATCTGGCACCACCGTCGCTAGAAGGGGAGTGGTAGAAGATGGATACGGGTGTAGTCGTATGGGTTGTTTGACCGTTAGATGTTCCAAGGAAATAGTATTTCTCGCATGGGTCGTGTTTGATTAGAGTTCAGTAGTTCTCCAAAGATTCGTCAGCCAGAGTAAAGGTTAAGGTTTCTAGTCGCCAGCATGGGAGGTGGATCGAGGTGCCGGACTGGACCAGATTTCAAGAGTACTCTTCAAGATTTCAAAGGATGAGCGATCTTAAGATTTGGCTGGTAATCGATCGTTAGCACTGGTATTCGACAATTGGATTTCATAAGGTAAGAAGGATTAGGAATCCTTCAATTCTCACATGCCGTGAAGACTTAGTCGAAGCTAAGTAGGGAAGAATTGATCATGTATTCAGGATCAGAGATGGATATGGAACTATGATGGGTTTCGCATCCTTATCAGGAAGGGAGGAGGTCGAGTGGCCGTCTAGGTTGAGGATTGTGGGAGTTGGGAGTTCGGAGAACATTCCAACGTTTGGTTCACACTTTCCCTTGGCATCAAATAGCAGGCCTCGGGAAGCAAATTAGGGATTTCAGTTAGGACATGAGCTCAGCTTAAGATATTATGTTGTGTATGTATGCTCGAACTTAGGTGTTTTCGGATTAGTAATCAGTGGAAAGATCATGGTCAGCGGTTGAGTTAGCATGAAAAGTGTTATAAGACTGCGGGATAACCGTAACATTCACTAGCAGTCAATCAGTGTGGAAAGTGTTATAAGACTGCGGGATAGCCGTAACATTCACAAGATTGACAGATAGTGATAGAAGTGTTGCACGTCTACGGGTGTAGCCATAGCATTCACAAGGTTGTCAGATAGTGATAGAAGTGATGTAAGTCTGTGGGTGTGGTCGTAGCATTCACAAGGTTGTCAGATAGTGTTAGAAGTGTTGTAAGTCTGCGGGGGTAGCCATAGCGTTCACAAAGTTTTTAGACAACGTTAGAGTGTTGTAAGCTTGCGGGGGTAGCCGTAGCTTTCACTAGGTTAGTAGATAGTATGGGAGTGATGTTAGATCACAGAACGAACCGTAGCACCCATCGGTTCTGGTGCCGCAGTGAGGACGTGGCAAATCCACGGATTGGGTTACAGAATTATCTAGATGGATTAGATCTGGTTGAGTCTGTGGAAGACCGTGGGATCACCACAGCAGTCATGGGAACAAGGGAGCAATAGACTGCATAAGGTCATTTGTGATAAAATGCTATCCTTAGTCATGTAGCAATCACCCTTAGCCTTGGATTGGGTGACATCAGGACACGACGTATGGAGCCGACCAGTTAGATCAGGAGGCTGTTAGAGCCATAGTGGCAAGATAACTAATGGAAACTATTGATAGATGAGGATTTAGTTCGAAAGTTGCTTAGGGCAACTATACGGGAGCCTCTGGCTCAGTAACCAGGTGGGAACCCGGTACTTCAGATGACGGGAAGACGAGTCGAGGCCAGAGAGGTCTCGGTGGATTTTGGAAAGCAGTCGGGAGGCAGTCCATTGTTTCAGTCAGTTTGGTGTTTCAGGCAGTACATTGTTTCAGTCAGTTCAGTGTTTCAGGCAGTTCAACGTGTAACGCCCGCAGATTCGGGCTAGTCAATTTAGAGACGATAAGCGTCAAAAATTTACTTTTTGATAGAGGATTATTTAGAACAAATAATCTTAACTAAGTTGTATTATATGTCACAAGGTTTCCGTACATATAAAGAACGCTGAAATCCGAGTTATAACGAAGATGTTATGACCTGTCGAAGTTTCGCGACAAAACCGGCACGACACCGAGAATCGTAAAAAAATGAGTTTATGATAAAGTACTTTTTAGCCTTAGGTGTCTAAATGAAAGTTGTAGAGTACGTCTCCACCTACGCGTGGATATAAAGAACGTAAAAAACAGACCTCGTATGCAAAAGTTATGACCTTCCGAAGATACAACTGTCTGAGAGCATGACACGTGTCAGAAACCCTAATTTGACTGGACTCACGACATGAGAGGCCAAAAATCAGCCTATAAATATCCATTTCGACCCTAAGCTTCCTTACCCCAAATTCTTTTCTCTCTCTCTCCCTCTCTCTCTCTCGTTTGCTGAAGCCGTTTCGCGTCCTGAGCCCGACGATCACGAACCGCTGACCATTTCTAGTTAGATTCTATCAACTCATGCTACTAAGGTGAGTGCATAGTCCATTTCATGAACAAAATTTTTTATACAAGTATTGATTAAAGTATTAAATATATGTGTGTGAAATATTTGTTATTGCCTGGAATACGTGAGCATATTTGATAATATATGATGATTTAGGATACAGAGTAAACCTAAATTAATTAAGAGGAATATTGGGTAGTATCTTCTTAGGAGTACGAGTGAGATATACACAGAGGCTATAACTTTAAAATATGTCATTAATCCGGGAGTATGGATTAAGACATAGTTATTTGTTATTAATCCGGGAGTATGGATTAAGACATAGTTATTTGTTATTAATCCGGGAGTAGTTATTTGATATTAATCCGGGAGTATGGATTAAGACATAGTTATTTGTTATTAATCTAGGAGTATAGATTAATACATAGTTATTTTTTATTAATCCGGGAGTATGGATTAAGACATAGTTATTTGTTATTAATCCGGGGGTATGGATTAAGACATAGTTATTTGTTATTAATCTGGGGGTATGGATTAAGACATAGTTATTTGTTATTAATCCGCGAGTATGGATTAAGACATAGTTAATTGTCCCTAGTCCGAGAGTATGGAATGGGCACAGTTATTGATCCGAGAGTATGGATCAGACATACCCGATTCGGGAGTATGGATTAGGTAAAGAGGTTGATTTTAGATCCGAGAGTATAGATCGTGTCGTTGTGAGGATCGATGGGGTGGGGTAAAGTTGCTTATATATGGTGGAATTGTATATTTTGTGAGTTTTAAAATATATATATGATATAACATTGTGGGATTGAAATCCCTATGTACTCACCAGGTTTCCCAACCTGACCCACTTAGTTTATTTGTATCACACGTATCGATACGAAGCTACTTTACACTGAGAGATTAAAGGAGATGTAGATCACTAGTGTAAATAAATGTAAGGTCTGTTTATGCTTATGTTTCAGTATTGACGATGACATCCCAAAGTTTTAATATGAACAAAATACATTTCTTCGGAAATGCTGTGATAATATATGTATCATGTTTTTCTGGGAACAAATTCCGCAATATATTTCTTTAAAAATATACTCTGATTTTCAAATAAAGCATAAACAAATCAGTCTTTTCTGGCCGTGAAAATGGGGATGTCACACAGCGTCCCAGGCAGTACAACGTTTCAGGTAGTTGGTGTTTCAGGCAGTTCAGTGTTTCAGGAAGTACAATGTTTCAGGCAATTCAGTGTTTCAGGCAGATCGGCGTTTCGGACAATATTGGTGTTTCTTTTAAGATTTCGTGTACGGACGGAGTAACTAATTGATTGGGAAGCGATAAGTCACACGCAGTGGTATTAAATAATCTCAGAGTAGTTAATTTGACTATGTTGCGCAGCTCTCGTATGAGTCTAACCGTTGCAGGGATGAATCTTCTACTCGAAGGATTATTTGATCCTTCTGTCAGGTGTAAATGTTATGTAGCCGTTTATGGGCAGTGACTTGTTTCCTTTTCAGCAGCAGCATGATGGGTGATAGTTTGGTCTGAAGGGCCTGACCAGGAGCCAGACCACTGAGACCTTAGGGTTCAGATTTCAGGGAAAGTAGGATTGGTTCTACTTGAGAGATCGAGGAGTCATTCTCCACCGAGTTTGAAGAATTACTCTAGGGATGGCTCTAGTAGATCGGGATAGGCCGATAAAAGAACAGAGTTGGAAGGGTTGTGATTGTTTTGCTAGCAGTTGGGGGATCGACGGAGAGCTGTTTCAAGTCGTTTCAGCACGGGCGAGCCGTCGGGAAGCCAGGTTACGATAAGTTTCAGGTCACAGAAGGTAGAGGTAGCTTACAAGGGTTGAAGGTTCGGGTGATAAATCATGTATAGAAGTTTTGGTTGCCTTGGGAAGGCCATTGATCGCGCGAAGTGATGGTTGTACCCTCAGGATGGCAGGTGTCAGTTCTCGTAAGAAACGTCAGTTGCTTCATGGCAAATCGAGGGAGACACGAGCTTATTGCATGAGTCATTTTTGGGGATAGGTGATTGCGGTAGACTTCGAGGACGAAGTCTAAAATAAATGGGGGAGAATTGTAACGCCCAGTTCTTGGCAGGTATTTTAAATAAGAGTTCTCATTATTGCAAAGGGACTTGAGGAATTGGAGGCCCCAAACTCGACGAATAAAAATGGGAATTTGGACGCGGGTTAAGAAACCTACTCGACGAGTTGGGGAGCCCTAACTCAACGAGTAGGGCTGCCAGAGTGAAACCCTAATTTTCAGTGCTTGCACCCTATTTAAACACATTAACTGGCCTCAACTCCAGCCTCCATCACCTCCAAGCCTTATTCACGAAACCCTAATCCATTTTGAGTGTTATTGAGCCATTGTGGTGTGTTCTTGGTGATTTTGAAGCTTGAGAAGGAAGAGGAAGCTTGGGGATTCAAGAGGAGGCAAGTAGATCCAGAATTGGTGCTGCATTTCTGACTTAGTAGAGGTATAAATTTTGTACCTTGGCTATTCATTTACTAGATCTCTTCATGGAAGTAGTTAGGTCTTTAAGAAGCCTATTTTGGAACCATTCATGGATGCAAACATGTTTTGGAGATAGGACCTCAGATCTGGATGTGCATGGCCATATAAGACTTAAAGTTGCCAGCTTTATTAAGTCTTGGCCCTTCTCCATGCCTTAGGTCTCTTTAGAAGCTTGGTTTTGGTGTTGTTAGCTTCATAACACCATACGTGAACGTAAAGTTTGTAACTTTACGTGTTATATCTAATGGGTTTTAAGCATAAGAACAATCCTATGTGCTCATACAAACCCTAATGCTTGGATCTAGGTTTTTCTATTGTACATGCAATGAATCCAAGACTTACAAACTCTAGATCTATCAAATAAGAACTGAAATAAGGGTTTAGTAATTACCTTTGATTGTTATATAGCAATAACAATCAATCCTTGCTTTGATTGGCTTCAGAAAGCTTAGTGCCTCAAGTGTTGCACCTCTAATGGAGTCACAAACACCACTAAGCAACTTGGATGAAGAGGGAGGAGAGAGGAGGCACCAAAAACGGCTGGAAACCCTAAAGGATTACTTGTCCACGTTTTTGGGGCTTAAGCGTCCTTTATATACATGTAGGCTATTAGGGTTTACAACTAGGAAACCCTAATCTGGCTGCTTAGGTCCTAAGCAGCCCATGGACTCCTTTAACATATCCCTTGAACGATTTCTAATGGGCTTCCAATAGAATTTGTCCAACCTATATATTATTAGGTGATCCATAGCCCAATCGTAATTATCTTATAATTACAAATCCAGTCCCCTAAGTTTAATTAATCTCTTTTAGCCACAAAATTAATTCTTAATTAATTCTTGACTAATAGTAATTAAACTATATGATTTCTCCTTTAATATATTATTCTTATAATATATTAATAAATCATAATTAAACCTTTCTCTCCTTAATTCATCCTACATATTGCTATGGTGAAGGCAACCCAAAAAGGACCATGCTCATAATCGGGTCAAGTACATACCAAAATAGTTATGGACTTAGACACTAATCCAACAGTCTCCCACTTGGATAAGTCTAATAACTATTCTGTGTATGACTTCAGAACCTGATCAACAATCGTAGCTTCCAAAAGCCGCTGTCAACTCTGATCTTATCAGATACGCGTGTCCTTTAGATAAGGGATTATATATTCCTCCATTCTACAAGATATCGTATAGACATGAGACATGGATTGAAATCATTCTCTCAGTCTATGTGTCGTTTCCTAATTTCCGATTTATGACGACTGACTAATTGAACAAATCAAATCAGTCCTGGCCCGGCCGAGCACTTTCCTTTGTCATCACTAAATCATCGAGGGCCCCACAGATATCGCTTTTATCCCACTTTGGGTAAAAGGAATGGATAAACTTTGACTCAAATGTTTGCTTGCACCTACTAATCGAATCACACACAACAATAAGTTTTATAACACCAAGTTACTGGTGCGTTTACTTATCATCAATGTGCAACCGACCAGCAAATAACAACTCACACGTCTCGGTTTCAAGAATATACAATGTTATCGTCTCACCAATCACCCGTGATAAAACCATGAAGTGATTCAAGTGAGCGTGGGTTTAATCCAATACTTTAATCTTATCAAAGCACTCATGAACTCTGCAGCAAACTTGTGCTATGTCTAAACACTTTAGACAATCTACAGACAGATTCATGACAGTCTTCCTTCATACTTACTTCCAACGTATGACCGACTGTGGAGGTTCGAATAACCCAGTTATTCTGGAAGTCAAAACACGCAAAGTGAAACGCAATAATAATATTAATCCTATGTGGTCCCAAAACTTTTGAGCGTAAATAAAAACAATTTTATTTAAACACCATATTGATTACTCATTATTCATTGCTTACTGTTTCATAAAATCAACTTATTACTCGAATTATGACCATAATTGTCCCATGCTCCAAGCATACACACTTTGGTTTCCTATAGTCCATACTTTGTGAAATAGATCAATTGAAAACTTTTCCAATGAAACTCATTTCACAATCCCCAATCCTTATTATTAGTATAAGAATACCAAATTCTTGCCACTTTTAGAATATGTCAGATTCTAACATTTTATGCAATGATTCTTTCGTAATGTCATAGCACAAAAGTCACCAAGACCCGACTAATGAAATTACAAGGTATTCTATCGGAAATTGTTACAAGACAATTCCATAGACGTGAAGTCTCACATTCAAAGTACATTCCTTTGAACATCCTTCTCGCATAAAAGTTTCTAATCTAAACATATTTCTTAATATCCAACTCCCATTAATGGAAACATTTCCATATTTTCCATATGACAACTCATTCTTAATAGAATCTTATCTATTCATAATAATGTCAATATAGTCCATCCAGTACTATACTTCCAACTACTCACAAGCGACAAATCCTCAGTGAACCTCAGATCGTCCTTTGATAGTTGTTTAATTATTTTAGTCAAAACCAGTTCTAGTCCCTTTTCCCTCTTAATGCCCTAGGCATTTGGAAAATTTTAGAATGGTTAAATATTATAGCATATGCAATCGATCCTATACCCGAAGCGTATTTGACATGATGCATAATGTCTCACATAAAGACGTGATACTTTATCAGCCTTCTGCCATAATATTTTATGTGCCCTGTTCCCACAATTCGAACTATGAAGAGGGATGCCGTAATCATAATCGATTTTTGAGAATGCACTATGTATCCTTGACTAAATTTATTAACATTTCTCGATCTAAGCTTTAGAATTTTGAAACGAAGTATAATATTCTCTCCCTTAATTATAGCAAAACAATTTTTCAACCCTTGCAACTTTGCAAAATGAATCTTTGTTTTCTATAATTAATATTGCTAACTTGCAATACTTACCATAATAATCATGCTCCCACTAACATGATGATTATTTTCTTACCAGCATAACACTTATGCTCCCACTAGCTTTGACATGTATTCAGAAAACAATTGAACTTCTAGAAAACAATGCTTATTGAATTCCTTAAGTTCATATTTCTAATACCTAATGCTTTGATAAGCCTTTATCTAAGCTTTTTAAGCTCATACACCTTTGCCTTAGATAGCTCACATGTGTGTCTAAACAATTTAGAATTTATGTTACTAAGTCCCAAATGTTCAGATCAATTGCTAAATCTCACAGTTCGAACTATGAAAAGGGATGCCGTAATCATAATTGAATTTGAGAATACAATTTTCACAATTGCTATCTTCTTAAAATCTCTCTTAGTGAAAGCATTTCCTCACAATCATTTTCATGAAGCCCAAATGTTCAGATCAATTGCCAAATCTCACAGTTCGAACTATGAAAAGGGATGCCGTAATCATAATCGAATTTGAGAATACAATTTTCACAATTGCTATCTTCTTAAAATCTCTCTTAGTGAAAGCATTTCCTCACAATCATTTTCATGAAGGAGGGAAACCTTATGACACTTAGATTTTATGATGTATGTGTTCCTATCCATGCGAATTTGTCAAAACGAAAGTTTGCGACAAATCCAAAAACATATGGACTGAACTTGTTCAATCTTGATTTCTTGCCTCATGGTAACACGAGTGCCCACCATCTCTTCCAAGTGGTTTAGCAACTCACCCTTACATATCAATGTACTTTCCATTGATCAAGGTGCTTTGTCTTTATGCATTCAAATGAGAACTCATAGAACTCACATACATATTTAGCTTAATTGGAATGGCACAGAAACAAATAATGTCAACACGATAGGTTATAAACCTCAAGTCGTGCGCTAATGATGATTAACTAGGTTTACTTTTGATTTGTTCTTGAAACTTTTCAAGACCATTAAGACTCCCATTGACTCCTTGACATATAGGGTTCTCTTGTCAAGAAACATTCCTTGACAAAACAAATATTCAAGAGTTAGTGTAGTTTTTATCAAGACTATCACTTCACATAATTGGTTCTAGTTGGTCTTTGTCTTATCCAAGGCATCACAACTTACCAATCTCAAATGTGCAGGAATAAGAAAACTTTTCCAAATTCCACATTTGACGAGTGTTATAAACCTACTTAAGACTTGTCACTCAAGTCACAATCTTGACTCTAAGACTTGATATTGGAACGAAGTATGATTGACTTATTGATTTTAACTATTTCCATAATTCTCGATTCCTCTTCTTACACATGTAAATGCACTAAGACTCACTTAGAGGGCCAATTGAGAAATAGTTATTAATCATTAAGACTTATCATAAAACACAATAAAAGGTGCTCTCCCTTCTTCTTAGAATAGAGAAACTTTTATCTTTTTGCCTACTTGATTCTTCTTATTCGTTCTGCTATTGATTGAAACTCTTCTGATCAACTCAGAATTATACTTAATCTTATAAGTATAACCATATTTACTAAACTTTAGTAAATCATGACGAATATTTTTATCACTCTTGTGGTGGACTTGATCAAAGCACAACCTTGTGTACTTGATCTCCTAGTCCTTCTCTTGACACTTTGTCAAAAATAGTCTAATTTCCAAATATGAAGTTTCTCATTCATCACGCAACCTAGTTGTATGATTCCAAGTTTCTGTCCAACTGAAACTTGGGCGATGAGAATCTTCCCTTATTTGGCAAATTCTCGACATTTCCACAAACAACATAATTAAGAATCCATTATTGCTAATAATAGAAACAATCAAACATCAATTTTTCATACACACCATTGCAAGGATAAATAAATAAGACAAAATCAAAATTTATTTTATTGCGGAAAAATTTGTCCTTACAATGCAGTTCAACTGAAAAACTATTATATTTCATATTTCTTATCATTTTATCCTAACTCTAGAGTAGCAGCTCAAAAATCTGATCCTCGAGTCCATGCGATCGAAATCCATTTCTTCATGATCAGATTCAGCACGCTTCTTCCTTAAGCTTCCTCTCTTTTCTTCGATCCTGCAAAAAACATCAAAATGTAATCTTATCACATCATGTATTAAGAATCAACGAATAGGAACTTATAGAGTTAGTTAATAGATTTTACCTGAAGTAGAGCCATACATCTTGACTCTCCCATCTCTCAGATCTCTCAGGTAAACAGGGCAGCTTCGTCTCCAATGCCCCTTCTCTTGGCAGTAGAAGCAGATGGACTCTTTTGGAATGGCACAAGGGACTTTCTCAGAATTTACCTTTTCCAGATTTCCAATGTCACCATTTTCAATGTCCATTGAAGTTTGGGAGTTTGATTTGCCTGACGAATTTGCTTGTTCAGCACGCCAAATCATTTCTGATTCAGCAGCTATAAGCAAATAGGTCAAATCAATGAGGGTCACGTCATGGTCCATCATATAGTACTCTCTAACGAACTCACTATATGATTCAGGAAGTGACTGAAGAACCCAGTCAACAGCCAATATTTCTGAGATATCGACACCCATCATCCTTAACCTATCAATGTGTGACTTCATCTCTAAGACGTGTGCACACACAGGTTTCCCATCTTCGTGTTTACTTGCCAAAAGGGCTTGAGTGAGCTTGAACTTTTCAAGCCTTTGAACTTGTGGGTTAGGGAGAATAATTGGAGGAGGTGGAGGAAGTGAAGCATGACTCTCATTTCCTTGATCATATCGTGGAACGTCATCTTTATTTGGAAAGCTTGTTCCAAGGGACTTGGGAAGACCATTGTAAGATTTAGACATCTACAAAACGGGAGAAATTCAAGTTAGTTGATAAGAATCCTTGATGTAACACCCAAATGAAACATCAAGGCTAGGATCCAACACAACATTCTACAACCTAGAAGAGGGATGTCGTAATCTAGTTGCAAAATATTTGAAGGTAGGTAAATGACGATTTATCAATTCCCACCATGAAAAACGAAAAAGAAATTTAAGTTTTAAATGAATTGAAACTCCTAGATCTTTTGAGATTCATTGAACTTTTCAATGGCATGTTTAATCTTGATTATGCCCTTCTATTTGTGACTGGGATGCCGAGGATCACAAACAAGGTGTGAATAACCATACGAATCACGTGGTGCACCCAATTGCTACTATCACCTAATCAATGTGCCGGTTAGCCACACACGCTCCATTGATCTATGATAAACATCGAGCCACCCTTCGCCACCAATGTCAATCCCAAATTAGTGTGCCGGTTAGCCACACACGCTCCACTAACGTTTGACAAGGGTGCGAAGTGTAATTCCATGGATTAGCATACAAATTCACATTTTGCCCTAAAGTAACTAAGATTGGGAATTTGTAAAAGCATTTAGTTACTTTGTACTTCATTATACTTATAATGGAAGGTTTCGTCCTATCCTACCCGTTCGGCTAACGACCCTCCACTAGTCAAGAGTGCGGTGGGTAAGAGTGGATACCCATTCAATCGCCATTTTATAGGCAATTTCCTTAAACACCCCTTATAGACCAGCTTCGTGAATGAGGCCTACTAACGGTAAGACTGACTCTTTACTCATATATATAATATTAGACTTTTAATGTTACATATATATAGTATAGGGTGTATTTTACACTTTTAAAATACTAGGTGGTTTTATTAACTTTCTCTTTTAATTAAACTTTTAATTAACTTAACAAAACCATGAGGGTGTAATTTGAACTTTTCAAAATACTAGAGTTTTAGAATTTAAATATTACATAATTAAACTATCAATCAAAATTTTAAATTCCACAACTTGAGGGCAAGTTTTGAAACATTTCAAAACATTAGGTTTTAGAATTTAAATATTTCAACATTAAACTTTTAATCAAAATTTTAAATTCCAAAACTTGAGGGCAAGTTTTGAAACTTTTCAAAACATTAGGGTTTAACTATTTAAATTTCAAAGACAAAACTTTTAAGTTCAAATTTAAACTATAAAACCTAAAGGGAGTAATTTGAAACTATTCAAACTTACTAGGGATCAAATAACAAATAATATAAATCAAACAATTAATTTAGTGATTATCTATATTTGACCTAATCCAATTTTAGTCACAAGATAATTACCAAATAATTTGAATAATCTATATTTATCATATAAAGAAACTATTATTCAAAAGATTTGAAATTATCTTTTGTTTTGGTAAGGATAATCATTTACATACAATAAAATTCGAATTTTATTATCAAAAAACGATTTTGGCATCAATCCTACAGCAAAACAGCAAGTAAATCCCGAAATATACTCTGTCAGACTCCCGGACTCGCCGAGTCAGTCCTGAACTCGCCGAGTAGGGCCAACTCGCCGAGTCTAGATACTGACTCGCCGAGTTGAGTCGGGCAGAGGCAAAAAAATTGATTTTCAGCAGGAAAACGACAATTGCATCACATACAACAGAAACCAATCAAGGCTCCGATACCACTAATGGGTTTTAAGCATAAGAACAATCCTATGTGCTCATACAAACCCTAATGCTTGGATCTAGGTTTCTCTATTGTACATGCAATGAATCCAAGACTTACAAACCCTAGATCTATCAAATAAGAACTGAAATAAGGGTTTAGTAATTACCTTTGATTGTTATATAGCAATAACAATCAATCCTTGCTTTGATTGGCTTCAGAAAGCTTAGTGCGTCAAGTGTTGCACCTCTAATGGAGTCACAAACACCACTAAGCAACTTGGATGAAGAGGGAGGAGAGAGGAGGCACCAAAAACGGCTGGAAACCCTAAAGGATTACTTGTCCATGTTTTGGGGGCTTAAGGGTCCTTTATATACATGTAGGCTATTAGGGTTTACAACTAGGAAACCCTAATCTGGCTGTTTAGGCCCTAAGCAGCCCATGGACTCCTTTAACATATCCCTTGAACGATTTCTAATGGGCTTCCAATAGAATTTGTCCAACCTATATATTATTAGGTGATCCATAGCCCAATCGTAATTATCTTATAATTACAAATCCAGTCCCCTAAGTTTAATTAATCTCTTTTAGCCACAAAATTAATTCTTAATTAATTCTTGACTAATAGTAATTAAACTATATGATTTCTCCTTTAATATATTATTCTTATAATATATTAATAAATCATAATTAAACCTTTCTCTCCTTAATTCATCCTACATATTTCTATGGTGAAGGCAACCCAAAAGGACCATGCTCATAATCGGGTTAAGTACATACCAAAATAGTTATGGACTTAGACACTAATCCAACAATATCAACCCTAGTAGGCAAGATCTATGGTTTGGAAGCCTTAAACCCGACTAGAAACGACTGGACAGATTTGGACTTTGGGGGACTCGACGAGTCGTTCATACGACTCGACGAGTTGGGTCGTGGTCCCCCAACCTTTGTTGTTACTGAGCAAACTCGTTGAGTCAAGAAAACGACTCAGTAAGTTGGACGTGTTTATGGACTTGAAGATCAAAGAACTCGACGAGTCCAAGGATGAACTCGACGAGTTGAGAGCAAAATGTCCCGACTGACACGAAGAGGAACTCGACGAGTTCAAGGATGAACTCGGTGAGTTGTGAGTAAAATGTCTCGATTTTGTATGAAGGAGAACTCGACGAGTTCAAGGAGGAACTCAGCAAGTTGTGAGTAAAAGGTCCCAACTATGTTATGAGGAAGAACTCGACGAGTTCATGAAAGAACTCGACGAGTAGGATCAAGATTTCCAAAGTTTCATGGATCAAGAACTCGACGAGTTGATGGACCAACTCGACGAGTTAAGTCAACCAGGATGTTGACTTTGACCAAGGTTGACCCTTAGAGGGTCATGAAGTACAAAATGGACGTTTGAGGGTAGTCCCATGTAAGGGTTGGGGCCCAATTTGGAAAATTGGGCCATTAGTGCGCTCTTATGGATTTTGGAGTTTTGGACTTGATTGGTTTCGGATTTGGGCCTTAGCTAAGTATCTTGTAGGCCAAGGGTAAAATGGTCATTTTACCTAAGTATGGATTATGAATCATAATATAGAACCCAATTGCTAATTGGGTGAAATTTTGATATTGATAGCTCGAATAGTTGCCAAGACAACAGCTAAGGATTTCTTGCAGTGAAGTTCAGCAGCATGAGGTGAGTTATCTTCTAGTAGAAGTGGGTCTAAGGCACCAAGGCCGGCCCACTAGTAGGTGATTATAGTTAAGATGATTGTCTTTGTGATAATTGTTTGGTATGCCACTATCTGTTATGTGTTATGTGCTAGTATGTTATGATATTATGTGATAGTGGTAGGAGGGGCGAGATAGACCCCGTTATCGGTTGTAAGGACCGACAGGGTAGGTTGAGCACCAAGATATGTCTGGCAGTATGTTTATGGTATGGTATGTGGTATGATGGGGGAACTCACTAAGCTTCGTGCTTACGGTTTTCAGTTTTGGTTTCAGGTACTTCGTTTTCAAAGGAAAGGAGCATACTCGATCGCAGCGCATCACGCTATGTTTTCCGCACATGAGATCTTTGGGATTACACTATGATATTGTTTTATGATATCATGTTTTGATTATTGGCACTTTGGTTTGACATGGGATGTTATTATGGATGTTTTCCTATACTGTTGGTTTTATAATAACTTAATTAAAATGAAATTTTTGGTCTTGAATTTTGGGATGTTACAAGCATGTTGTTCTAACATATCACAAAATCAAATAATCCATAAGGTATTTTGGGGTCTACTTACTAGCTCTGGCTGATCGTACACTTGCATCCTCCTTCAGTATTTTGAAAATCATTTAAAAATCTTGTCCTTAGTTTGAGACTGGAGACACACGAGTGTTTCCTCCAATTCACTCAAACCAAGGCTCTGATACCAATGCCAATTTAAAACTTTTTAAATTATTCAAAAACCAATAATTATTACAATTTTGTTTTCAAAATGGTTTCATGTCAGAGTATCCCATAATCAAATCATAAAAATATAAGGACGTGCACGATCACGCCTTCGCTTTCCCGCGATCATCAGAAGTACCTGAAACAAAACCAACAACTGTAAGCCCGAAGCTTAGTGAGTTTTCCCAAAATACCAACGCCATACAAACCATATCAATATCATATAAATATACAACATGCATAATGAGCCATCAGCCTGACTGGACCGCCTCGCAGGGCCATCAGTCTATTTGGACCGCTCTCCTAGCCATCGGCACGTCTGGACTGCCTCTCAGGGCCTTCAGCCTATCCGGACCGCTCACAGGGTCTTCGGCGTGACTAGTATGCCCTACCGGGCTTGCAGTCTATGCGGTCCGCCTGGGTATGTTGGCCTTCAGCACAAAGCAGGTCTGCATCAACCTAACCCCCAAATCAAACAATCATGTGCACATAAATATCATACGCTAGCATATATAACAGTCAAACCGATCTAACAGATCACTAATCATATCATCATCCCATATACCAGGATACCGACCTAACATGTCACTAACATAGCATCATCCTATTTACCAGGATACCGACCTAACAGGTCACTAGCATAGCATCATCCTATATACCAGGATACCGACCTAACAGGTCACTAACATATCAACATGCAATAAACACGAATACAAATCCGAAAAGGGCCGACATTGGTGCCTTCAACCCTGTTAGTATAGTGAGGACAATTCACCTCACAAGTAATGCTGAACTGGACTGAAAGTCTCCGACCGTTGTATCCGAAAATCCCGAACTATCCAAAATAACGAATACTAAGTCAACACATGGGATATCAATCTTGACTAAGGGTCCACAAAGTCCATTTTGCATTTTCTCTAATTTGGGCCAAGGCCCAATATCAAATTCACTATCCAAAAGTCCATATACATAAGGCCCATTATTGGCCCAATTTTCCAAATTGGGCCCCAACTCCCAAATCGGGCCTCATTTTAAGATCTATTACCACTAATGGCCCAAAACACATTTATTCAGAAAGCCCAGCAAGGCCCATGTCAAACTGAACCAAAAAGGCGTCCAATACCGAAGCCCAAATCGTCAAAAGCCCAACAGAGGGCGTACGCGGGGCGTACTCCTCTGGTACGCTGGGCATACTTCTGTTTTGCGTTAACCACCATCGGGGTGGTTGACTGAGTATGCTGGGCGTACAGAAATTACGCGGGGCGTACACAAGGTTTCACCAAAACCCTAATAAGTGCTTAATGGCTTAAGCACTTAAGCCCAAACTCCAAATCCATCGACCAAATGTGCCTTAGAACCATAAAGTCTTGAAATTTAAGACTTTGGACGTCCAGAAAGTTCCTAATACATGGTCTTAACCCATTAAGACCTTTCTACTACATGCATGGGACACTTTCAGCCATTGGGACATCATTTTTATCACTTAAGACCCTTTTTAGGGTCTGAAAGGACAACTTATCTCCTTCAAAACATAACATGCACCAACTTGGGACTTTTGGGATATGAAATGGTTTCATAAAGCTAGCATGGCAATATCTACATCATACAAGCTTAAAGGTTGGAGCTTTTTACCTCCTGGAGCTTCTAGAGCACAAAGAAACCTCAGATCTACAATCTTGTCTTCCTTCTCCAACTTCTTGATGCAACACTTTGTTCTCCAACTACTCAAAACACACACTTTTAGCTCAAGGGTTAGGGTTTGGGGAAAACGGCTCAAAGTTATGGAGGCTGAAATAATGAAGGGTTTTGAGCTCATAAGGTCGTTTATATAGCACCCAAACCATAAATATTAGGGTTTCCATCTGACGTGAGTATGCTTAGCGTACACAAGTGTACGCCCAACATACTAGGGCGTGCCTAGTACACTCAGCATACCTTATGTACGCTTAGCGTACTTTTCCTGATCCCAAAGTTGCAACTTTAGCCCTTAGGCTTCACATGGCTCGACTCTTCCAACCCCAGGGACTACAAATGACAATTAAATAATAGAAGAGAGGATTCGGAAATACCTGCCAAATCTCAGGATGTTACAATATCATAGTTTGCGTGTCATTAAAGATCTGTTTTCTAGTAGTAGGTGCATTTTTAGCGGGGAGAAAAAGTACGAACAAGTATATATATTTATTAGTGACCTAGTCCTACAACCAAAAAAGAGCTTCAAGTACATGGGTTCCATTATACATAAGGATGGTGGTGTTGACCATGATATCACCCAACATATAAATGTGATATGGTTTAAATGGATAACAACCATATATAGTTTTGTGTAAAAAGAAGCCCCATAAGGGAAAAATATATAGCCTTGGCTGTGGGGCCATTTATGTTATATAAATTTGAAATGTTGGCCAACCAAGAAGGAGGATGAGAGGAAGATGGAGACCGTGTAAATGAGGATATTGTGGTGGACTCCTAATAGAACCTTGCCACATATGATTTTGAACACAAAGATTAGAAATTCGTCATGAATGACGTCGATCATTGAGAAAGTTTGGGAATGAAGATTACGGTGGTTTGGCCGGTTGCAAAAGACCACCCAGTGCCACAAATTAGAAGGGTGGAGATGATTATTGTGAACGGTATGATGAGTAAATGACACCTTAGAAAGAAGTCTGCATGTATTATGATGTTAGACTTAAAGGAGTTGACTGTTTCAAAGGACTTGACCTCATATAGGATAATGTGGAGGCATAAAATTAAGATAGTTGGGTAGTATATAAGTAGTCCTTTGAGTATGACTTGTGTCTTTGTAGGAGACCACCCAATGCCACAAATTAGAGGGGTGAAGATGATTATTGTGAATGGTATGATGAGTAAATGACACCCGAGAAAGAAGTCTGCATATATTATGATGTTAGACTTAAAGGAGTTGACTGTTTCAGAGGAGATGACCTCATATAGGATAATGTGGACAGGGCTGGTCCTGAGGATTTAAATGCCCAGGACGAACCGAAAAAAAGGCCCTTACGCCCTAACGTGTAACCGAAGACCCGTGAAGCTCTCCTAGCTTTCTTGATAGCAAATTGATTGATCCTCCACTGTTACGTGTGTTCTTGCTCACAATTAACTTGAAGTAGTTATCAATTAGAACTTGTTTTTTCTTCGTGGAAATATGAAAATAGCTCACCTTACATGGAAGACATAATTACACCTGATAGGCACAAGATGATGCATATGTAGACAATACAAAATAGTCATCTGCACACCTCACATGCCATTTACAAATTTTTTGGAGAAATGACAGGAAATTAGTTTCAAATTGAACAAAAAAACATCAATTCCATTTCCAATCCATGAAATATCTTAGAAAACTACAAGAGTGTAATCCTTAATACCTAATGGCTAATGCCTTCATTAACTGTATGGTCCTAACCATCGCAAGATTGAAACTAGAAAGATTTAAATGGAACTTTTGAAAACTCGCTTTAATTTGTATCGAATTAGGGCTAGTTGTTTACCAAAATTCAGCATGGGTTCTATTATTTGCTCACAGAATCATACTCAAGTAGATTCACGACAAAAAAACGAACTCAAAACCTAGCAAAAATATATTAAAACTGAATCATAGTATCTTACCTGTATATATCAAAACCGAGTCTCTATAAAACAACTCTGGGAACTCGTCTCGAACGTCTGAATCTCATGTCCAGTGTTCACATAATAATTCTGCTTCTCCTCGTCCTCTTTACTTGGCTTCAGAGCGGATGATCGAATGATCGAGTGATTTCCGTTATCGATTAATCAACCCTCACTGATCTTCTGCTGCCTTTGTGTGTGGAATACACCTTCACATTTGGGCCGGTTGAATATAGTATAAAAAAACTCAGGCCCCTTAAAAATGTGGGCCATGTTCATATGCCCACGTGGCCTTGCTTATAACCGGGCCGAATGTGGAAAACATAAAATTAAGATAGTTGAGTAGTATATAAATATATAAGTAGTCATCTGAGTATGACTTGTGTCTTTATTTATTTTGGATGATTCATTGCTAGTATTTTCTGTTATATGTTTTCGTACATTGTGCACACTGCCTATGTTTACCCTCAATCTTATTTATTTATAGCTTTATTGTTCATACATGTATTTAGTTTATTTGATTATTTGTATATTCAGATATTTATTTGACGGAGTATGTTTAATATTCAAAAGATCATATACGGCGAATATACGTTTTTGTCCTTTTTATTTTCTTTCTCGTTTTATATAACGGGATGAGACTCAAGGTTTTATTATTTGCAGTATATGTTAACAAGTTTTAGTAATTAATTGTTCTTATAAAATAATCATCATCTAAAACAAAATAGACAGAAAAAAATTGGTTACTACTACAAGCAATTTACACTCTACAACTTATTCTTAATTTCATCATTCATGTATCATCAATTCATCATCCACTTTTGTATCAATTTCTTTTTATTTTGTCGTACCTTTGAGATCAACAAAAGAAACAAAACCGAGGTCAACGATGATTGTAAGGAACGAAACCCCACATGCTTTCTAAATCTAGGAGTAAAAACAAGTCCAACCACTCTCTCCCTGTATTAATCTCTCCCACCATTTCTCTCATCTCTAGAATCCACATCGCTCCTCCATTCCAGTCACCCCTTCGTCGTCCCCAAATCAAATCGCAGATCCTCTCATCTCCCCTAAATTCCAAACAATTCAACGAAAATGAGAGAGATCTTGCACATCCAAGGGGGACAATGCGGCAACCAATTGGTTCCAAGTTCTGGGAAGTCATCTGCAATGAACACGGAATCGATTCAACCGGCCGTTACACCGGATCAACACCCGAACTCCAACTTGAACGAATCAATGTTTATTACAACGAGGCATCCGGTGGCAGATACGTTCCTCGTTCTATACTCATGGATCTCGAACCTGGTACTATGGATAGCATTAGATCTGGTCCTTATGGCCAGATCTTTAGACCTGATAACTTTGTGTTTGGGCAATCCGGTGCCGGAAATAATTGGGCGAAGGGGCATTACACTGAAGGGGCTGAGTTGATCGATTCTGTTCTTGATGTTGTTCGTAAGGAGGCTGAGAATTGTGATTTATTACAAGGTATACATAAACTTCACATCAATTACAGAATCTCAATCATCTACGAACTTCATCTTTTCAATTTCATATGTTGTAGTAATCTGATTCGTAATCTTATACATGATAGGGTTTCAGGTTTGCCATTCACTTGGAGGAGGAACAGGGTCTGGAATGGGGACACTATTGATTTCAAAGATAAGAGAGGAATACCCAGATAGAATGTTGCTTACATTTTCTGTTTTTCCATCGCCAAAAGTCTCGGATACTGTTGTTGAGCCCTACAATGCTACACTCTCTGTTCATCAGCTGGTTGAAAATGCTGATGAATGTATGGTTCTTGACAATGAAGCCCTTTATGACATCTGTTTCAGAACCCTAAAGCTCACCACTCCAAGTTGTGAGTATTCTTTCCTTTCAACAATCTCAAATTTTAAGATCCGTACAATAAAAGTATAAAACTAACTTTCAATGCAAGAAATGAAAAAGTAATTTCAATTATATTGGGTATTATATCATTATACTTTTATTTCTTTCTATAGGACATCGTAGTTTAAATTTTTTTATTAGTGAGACATTCTACTTTGAAAAATCTTCTAGGTGATAATGCTTTAAATTTAATTAGGTAGACTATCAAAGTAAAATGTGGTAGGAGGAAGAAATCAAAGTAGAATGCTATAATAAACAAATCAATGAAAGTTACATTGCTATTTCATCTGTTTAACACTAAAAGTGTTAAAAACAAGAAATAGCGTTTTGCTTCCATTTATTTGTGTCTTATAACATGGTACTTTTATCTTTTTATGTTAGTAGTACTAATTTTTGTCTAAGGTATTGTATTTTGAAAATTCTACCAATTATAGCATTGCACTTTTAAAAATGAAGTTATATTAAAAAAGATTATATTTTGAAAAATTTATCCCAACTATAGCGATGAAGATTGTCTTGTATTCAGATGATATTGCTATAATTAGGTAGAGTTTTTGAAAAACAATGTCGCAATAACAAAAAAAATGAAATTAAGATCCTATATTAAACAAATCAATGAATTCGATATTTCTTGCCTTGAACATTAATAAAGCAATGCAAGAAATAGCTATGTAGTTTCATTTATTTGTGTATTATAGCATCATACTTTATATCTTCTACGACTATTAAAACATTCTTGTTTTTTTTTTTAACTAAAACATTTTACATTATAAAAATCTACTCATTCAAATCAATGAAAAGTGCGTCGTATTTGGACCCTATTGCTAGTTGGGTAGATTTTTTAAACTAGTTTCAATAGGAATAAATGAAAGTAAAGTACATTGCTATTTCTTGCATTTAATACGTTTTCATTTTTTTCCACCTGCAGTCGGCGACCTAAACCACTTAATCTCCGCAACCATGAGCGGCGTAACATGTTGCCTTCGTTTCCCCGGTCAACTCAACTCCGACCTCCGAAAACTGGCAGTCAACCTAATCCCCTTCCCCCACCTGCACTTCTTCATGGTCGGTTTCGCCCCTCTAACCTCCCGTGGGTCCCAACAATACATTTCCCTAACCGTCCCCGAACTCACACAACAAATGTGGGAAGCGAAGAACATGATGTGTGCCGCGGACCCTCGCCACGGGCGATACCTAACCGCGTCTGCTATGTTTCGTGGCAAAATGAGCACGAAAGAAGTCGATGAACAAATGATAAACATCCAAAACAAAAACTCGTCTTATTTCGTTGAATGGATACCGAATAATGTGAAATCGAGCGTTTGTGATATCCCTCCAACGGGGCTTTCAATGGCGTCGACTTTTATCGGGAATTCGACTTCGATTCAAGAGAATGTTTAGACGAGTGAGCGAGCAGTTTACGGTTATGTTTAGGAGGAAGGCGTTTTTGCATTGGTATACGGGGGAAGGGATGGATGAGATGGAGTTTACGGAGGCGGAGAGTAATATGAATGATTTGGTGGCGGAGTATCAGCAGTATCAGGATGCGATGGTGGAGGAGGAGGAGGAAGGCGAAGGGGAGTACGAGGGTTAAAAATGTAAAATGGTTGTTGGAATAAGGTGTCGAGGGACTTGTATGCGGCTATAAAAAGAAGAGACTCCATGCATGACTTATTTACGTCATTGACTTATTTAGATCATCGGAAATACTCTTAGAAAAATTGTATAATCCATGTCTGATTCACTCTTGTCGTGTGTAACAAAGGCAGATGCAAACGAAATGGTATGATAGAATTAGAAAATGAATCAAATTGTTTATTCTATTGCGATAAGAAAATTGTATTTATTTTGTTAACTAGATGAGGAGCCCGGGATGGATCTATACAGATATGATCGTTTTTGGCATCTGGTGCTTCTTATGAATATGAAGGATTACATTTGTGGGACGTCATCGCTTTGCTATAAGAATATTGACCAATCATGTTTTATAAAAATACAAGATTAAAAAGCAATGGCTTTAAGAAAAGATCAAAAGAAAAGAATAAGAAGAATTACATTTGTGGGACGTCATCGCTTTGCTGTAAAAGTGTAATCTCCTAAAATGCAAGTTTTTAATAAAAACTTAATTTATAAAAATAAAACCCAATGCAAGGATAGGAAAACCTCAATTAAGGGCCAAAAGCGTGAGCTGGTTTCTATAGGGACAAAAATTGAAAAAGGGTTATACATATCCCGTGGATCAAAATACCATTACTAAATGCATTAAATAGGGGTACAATCCCATCAGCGGAACCCTTTCCCAATTGCCATGGTGTATGTTACAGCCTCAGGGATTATTCGACTCTCAAATAACTTCATTCCTTCTTGAACTAATCCATCACTACACAGTTGGAGATTTAACTTTGTTGCATGTTTGATGAACTCGGTTTCATTCACCTGTCATGTGATGTGAAGTAAAAAAGAAAATAGTTTTTATAATATGTTTCTGTAGTTTAAACATTAAAGAAATAGAGGAAGAAACTAACCTGGCTGTAAGGGATATGTGAGGCAACTTAATGGTTGAGCAAACTCTCTTTAAATAATAATTCATTTATAGAAAAAGATGTTATCTAATCATTTCATCTTTTTTTCACAGTTTAGGTATTTTTTTTTTCATGAAGTAGAAGTGAAATTGAGGCCAACTGATATAGCGATCAAATCTGAAGTGAATAAACGGAATATTAGTTCAAGGGGTGCAATATATTTCGTATTCGTCATTAGGAAGAATTGCAGGTCTTCTGTTTGATGATGCTACGGATCTCTAAAACATGGAAAATATTGACCAATCATGTTTTAAAAGGATATAAGATTAAAAATTGTTTGATAACCCCACTTTGCGGGGATGGACTTAGACAGCTCCAAAGATAAAATTGTATATAATTAAGTATGACAAATAGAAAAAACAAACCTGCAATCCAGTTGTATCAGAAGGAGAATAAACTTGTTTAGTACGATTTCGGTATGTGATTGTGTCCATGAATAAACAAATCCATACAATACCATAAATAGATTCTATATTAAAGGAATTTTTTAAATTTAATGATTAAAATGTAAACTGAAGAAATTTAAAATGCTTCTTATCGAAGCAACACTAAAAAGAGCACTTGTATAGTGGAAGTAAAGTCAACACCAATTTTGTTTTATGTCATCGACATAATTCTTCATTGGTCTCATTCTCATTAATGAATTTAATAACAATGGTGCTAAAACTATCATGCACCAAATCTTGATGCACTATTATCTTCACAGATTGCATATATTAATTGTAAAGAAATGAATATAAATAACAATAAAAAATTAAAAAAAAAAAAAAAAAAAAAAACCTAAATCTACAAATGCTAAATAAAATAAATGTACCTTAGACATGGCAAGCCCTGTAACACTGGAATGGAATTAAATTCCAATTCCAGCCAAATCAAACAGAAAGCCCCCCTCATAATTTTCGGAGCACTTCTTCTTGCTGGTGGGGAAAAGGGCATGAGATATGAAATGTCAAATGCCCGTATTATGATACATCAACCACAAAGTGGATGTGGGGTATGCCTCCTTTTTTTCTTTTGTAATTTCTAAGAACAAATGTTGTTTTCGTTCTTTATGCATGTGGAATTGGAATTTGAGATTCGTTTCCAAGGTTTGTTTAGACAGAATTCATTTCCTGGAATCCTTCAAATTCCATGTTCCTAAAGGAGGGTGGGAATCCAATTCTGTTCTTCCTTTCTTTTGTTAAAAGACTAAAATACCCTCATTATATTTATGAAATAAATAAAAACAAAAGTTCAATTCTTAGTTTGTTTCTTGCAGGGTCATGTTGAGGGTGTAAGGCGCCAAGTCAATGAAGCTTTTCCCAGTTGAATTTTCATTTTCTGTTTGTCTAATAATCAATATAAATGTTATTTATACCTTTTTTCCTTTTTATTTTGCAGAAAATTTACATGATGTATGTTGCCTTTACTGGGCAACCACAGGAGAAGGTGCAACAATACACAGAGAGGGACCGTTTCTTATCTGTATCTGAGGTACCATTTGAAAACAGATTAAACTTTTATTTTCTTTTTTTCCAAAAGGTCATATCTTAGAATCTTAGAATTCAAGAAAAAAACTTAATGCCCCTAAAATACACTTCATCCTTATGGCATGCCAAAATATGTGTTAATAGATGTTCAAATCGATACCAAAAGCAGAACCCAAATCATAGAACTCAAGACTTAAAAAGAAGAATTAAATGAACCTTTTGATCATATACCAACTTCAACATCTTATCATCTGACTTTTGCTGGTCCGAAGTTGCCAATTCATTCTGCAAAAAAAGAACCTTTCTTTAATGATTAATACTTTGTGTAAATTGGGAACTAAACAATAGTTACCTGTGATTTTTGTAAATCCACTTTCACCAGCCTTTCTAAATCCCTAAAAAGGAGAATCAAAGGAATCAGCAGTAGATACGGAAGAAGGTGAAGTAAAAGATATGTAGGTTTTCTGATGCTTATTACGCATGTTATCTAGTCAACTTACAAACCCTCAATCAATTTGCTCAAATCTGAAAAAGTCATTGACTATTCAGACAAAGAAGTCAATCTACATGATTGTATCTACTGAATTACTACAATTTCAAGGCCAAAGCTATAAGAAGACATCAAAATCAACCATGCTTACCTGTGATATAATATAACCTATCTATTGTTTGGCATTATAACAATCTGAAGAGTGAAGCTTCCCGATGACAGATAGAAGTTCCACATCATACAAGTAGCTACAATATCAAAACTCAGCCTCATTAAAAAATTTAAAACCAGTTGTGTGAGAAGTCAATCCATAAGATATTAGCAACTCCCAAATCATTAAAAAAAATTATAAAGCAGAACACTTCTTTGTAGGGGATTCCAATGAATCAGTAGATTCATGTGAATAATTATGACTATCTTCACCATATTTTCTTACAAGGTTAAATAGTTCATGGAAGAACTCCTTGAACTTACTTTGAATCAGTCTTGGATTACGAGTCTCTGCAGGGTGCTGAAAGCTAAATATCACAAAAAAGCCTCAAATTTTAGGAGAAGGAGAAGATGGAAGTGTAAAAAGAAAACCATATATAAATTTTTATACCTTTAATAACTTACTCATTGAAGTCAGTTACATTCAACAAACCATCTCCATCAGCATCAGATGCATTGAAGCGCTCCTCTTTTCGCCACGAAGGGTAAAATCACTGAAAAACGAAGATTTGAAATAGAATCAATGTCGGGCGTAATCAAATTGAATGAGGAAAAAAAGCATATGAAATTTTAAGTTTCAACATTAATGGAGGGAAAATAGAAACGAATTGGACCAACACCTATGCACCAAAACCGAACGCGATATGCTCTCCTTCATCTGATTATCTAAAAATCAAATGAAATTAAAACTAAATAGGAACGTCGGTGCGTAGGAAAAAAGGAAATTAGAAATTGAAGCCCTTTACCTGAACTGATTCCAGATGCGAGAACGGATACACGGAGCTCGTTCAAAACCAGTCGGTATTGGAGCTGGCTGAAAACCACTTCCGCTGCCAGATTTAATAGCTATAATTAAAATCACAATAAACCCAAAATAGAAACCATACCTAGATGAAGGATCGACTTGTACATGCCGAGAAATAAAGAAACGAAGTCGCTAAAAAGAAAAATCGGAAACATGTCTGATCTGAACCGGAAACGGAAGAAGGGAGAGGCGGCCTCAAAATGGAATAAAGGAGTATTAGATGAGGCGGTGGAGGAATAAGCAAAACGGTGAAGAAGAATAAGCCAGAGTACGTCTCAGTCGGATATGGGAGTCAACCAAAGATGGCGGCAACAGATGCGGAGAAGAAGAAGCCGATGAACGGTTGTTTGAGTTTGGGTTCGAAGAGAAAGATTAGTTGCAGTTGAATAGATAAGGAATAAGAACGGTGATAAGAGAGGCGGTGGGAAGGATCCGGAAGCGGCAACCATGATATAGAGGAGAGTAACCGGAGGAACAGTACCTTGGTTAGACCCCGGTTAGGTACTGTTCCTAAGAATTGTCCAAGTTTAATATGTATAATATAATATATAAATATAAATTTTCACCATTCTATTTATTTTGTCTGAAAATGGAAAAGAGACAATTTTTGAATGAATATAATTCTTTTACTTTGTGATTTTTCCCCTTCAGATCTATATAAAAATTAGAATACAAAGTATAATCTTTTGTCACGTTTTTGGTTGATAAAATATGAAATAAAATTCAATATTAAAAGTAAATAATGTTTATATATTGTTTAGATTTTATTATTTGTTGTAGACATGTGTAATTGAGGCGTTTTTTTTTCAAACACAGATTATTTTTAGTTTAATAGCGAAATATGTGGACTTGAGCTCTTTTTACCCGTATTTAAAAATGGTAAAATAAATCAAACAAATTTGAAGAACTATAACGAAGTTGAATCCTTTTTATTTCACAATCAAACGTATTAAAGAAAACTAGTTTATAACCCATGAGAACTACGGTTATAATTAAAATTTATAATTATTAATCAATTATTTTAAATAAATCATTTTAAATAAATTATTAATTAAGAGGTATATCAAATTTTTAAAGTTTTTATAACTTCAAATCTAACATATAATTAGAAAATGTAAATTTGAATTTTGAAATGAGTTGTCTAATATATATATATATATATATATATATATATATGACACATGACATAATATTAATGAATAGTTGTATTAGAGTGACACTTGACAAAAGAAGATTAAAACTATTTATTTATTAGAATAATGATACGAGTAACAAAGTATTATAATTATGTAAAAAACATCAATGAACTTTTTGTTGTATAAATATTACCAACCAACTTAACTTTTATCCAGGTATAGCCATTACACTGTATATTTTGTTCACATTTTGTTCAAAGAACACCGTTAGATAGTTTTATATTGTTTTATACTCTTTTATAATATAGTATAGGGGTTTTTTTTAATATGTAACATTATATATTGATATCTATACGTGCAACCCTAATCAATTGGTTTTCCACAATATCTATCATGGTATCAAGCCAATAACTTGTGAGCATACTATAAATAAAAAACTCAATTCCTTCATTTTGTTTTTTATTTTTTATTTTTTTCCGATCTCTTTTCTCAGTATCACGTTGATACCATTTTCCCTAGGTCGATCGATTCTTGTTTCGCCGACTGCTTCCTCACATCGTTGCTTGTCTCGTCGGTCTTTTGTTGTTCCCGAAGATACTACGGGTGCATTACGTTCTTTCTCCCAAGATTAGCTTCTAGCCTATTATTTTCTGTCTCTTTTAAATTTATTTTTTGGATTTTTTTCTGGTTCTCGATGACCACACCAACAACCTCTTCTACCTCCATGAGTTCAAATCCTATTACCAGTTAATTGGTTTTTGCACTTACTAATATCAACTCCCAGTTCAGTCAAAATATATCTATATATCTTTGTGTCATGCTTGTCAACTAGTCAAAATATATCTTTGTGTCATGCTTGTCAACTAGTCAAAATATATCTTTGTGTCATGCTTGTCAACTAGGAAAACATTATCATTTACCTTTCTCTTTATCTTGTAACAAAACTAGTCATGTGTTTGAATTAATTCACTATGACTTCAACATAGTGTACGAATTATATGAGGTCTAGTTTTATCGAAAGTTTAGGGAGTCTAGTTTCCCTAAACGTTAGACCACTTAAACTAATTCCAACTCTTTGTGGGGTTTACTTGTAAAATTCATATAAAATCAACAAAATATCTTTAGAGAATGTACTTTATATCCCTGAAAAGGTAAAAGAATGAACTCAAAGAATACTTAATAATATCATTGAAAGAATGGGTCTAGCAAGGGTAAATCAATCCACGTATATACTGTTATAACGACAGTTAAAGTAAAAGTAAACTATAAAATAAGTATTATCAAATAAAGCTTTGAAATACGATCTAAGTAGGGGTTATTGGTATGGTATGTAGGTGCTCCGAGAGGTGGAAGTTCATCTAGATCACGCCGGTAACGTTTCTCAGTCTACTTTTGTTTCGGGTGATTTTCAGTAACTCATTTGTTATATTTACTATCATTGGCGGGGCTATGTATAGCCCGAGAGGTCCTGGGATTAGCCGACGAAGTCTAAACGAAAGTCGTAGAGTATAATTTTACCTACGCGTGCATATAAAGAACGTCGAAAACAGAGCTCGTATGCGAAAGTTATGAATTTCGCAAGTTTTGGGCACAAAAATTGAGAAATGTTGAAAACCGGGAAAATTCGCATGGTGTACCTTCGGCCACGTCACCCTCGCATGCGAGGCTTCTCCGCGTCTGCCTTGTGGCACCTTCTGATTGGACCGAAGTTGTTCGTGGCACCTTCTGATTGGACCGAAGTTCGATCCACTCCTGATCCGACACACCGAGCCAGCTGTCCGAAGCGAGCCCTCTTCCCTCGCCACCTGTCCGAACACGCGACAGCTTCTCCCAGCTTCGGATCCAAGGCTTCAGCCTATATAAGGCATGCGAGACTCTTCCGATTTTTTACACTTTTCACCCCATTTTCCATTTCTTTTCACTCCTTTCACTTCCACAAACTTACATACAACCCCCAAAGCCCCGGTATCAAGTCTAAAACCCTAAGCAAGCCTCGAAGCCCCGAGATTCCCGAGAAAAACAACTTTCTCCAGTCGAAACTCTGCTCGATTTAAGCCGGTTTTTCGTCAAATAAATTCCTTTCCAGGAAACGAAACACTGTCCAAATCACCACCTATCAAGTGAGTTCATACCCCCGTATTTTCATAATTTATATTGTTTTAGGGGGGGGGGGGGATACAAATATAACACAACAACTTTGTGTTATAAAATCATGATAAAACGACATTAAATCATCAAAATATTCTAAAAACATTAAACTCTTTTGTAAACTTATATTTTTCCCCAAAATTCATATTTGTATATATATATATATATATATATATATATATATATATTTATATAAATAAGATTTAAAAGACTTAGGACTAATAACTCATTATGGGTCCTTTTCCTTGTTTGGATGTGGGCTTATAGTACCGGTTATTTGTCCGAATGTCATTTAAATTTTACTTATATATAATTGTATATGTATATAAATATAAAAGTTATTTCATCTAGTTTAAATACCCTTTGTAACATGTTGAGCAAGGGATTACATTCAAACACAATCAAATACCAATTCAAAAAGTACATATAAATTATAATAGGTATAATTTATGATACATAGAGCAATAATACATGATTCAAGTATACTAGGATACACAGTTTTACAAGAAACAAAGGTTTGATTCAAAACAAATCAAGGGATATACAATTTTCATATACATGTTAAGAATACTAATTCAAGGACATACTGTCAATCATTTATTTCAGAATGATTGGGTTTTCATAACTAATATACATGTAACGTTTATATGCTTTTTATGAGTCATTCAATTCAGGTTGTTTAATTCATTTAAACAACCAAGGTAAAGTCCTGATATTATAACCAGAGTCCCCAGTCAGGGGATCGAAACAAGTTGTGTGTAGATCTATATCAGGATTGACAACCCCGCACTCAGGCTGCTAGCTACAGTCAGGCATACACGCCAATGAGTGACAATTGTTATCAACAGTTTAAACGCCCACAAAGCGTTTGTTTCAGGCCATCATGTCTTAGTATGGTTATAATAACTCATTAAAAAGATATTAACAATACGTTAGTGTATAATCAACTAAACATAAGTACACCTTCAAAGTACCAGTTTACAGAATACAAACTACAAAAGTACAATACAGTTTTCAATAACAGCTGGTGAAACCAGGCACACTCTCAGTTACAAGTGTTACATAAAGGAATACAAATACAAAAACATTGATCTACAAATAGAACGGTTTTATGGGAATAAAACTACTTTTCATATACAACAGAAAATATAGGATTTTCTGGAACAGTTTACATATACAAGATACAGAGAAACCCTTTCAAACATAAATACTTATGCACTCACTCAACTTTATGTTGATACTCCCTTTTCAAATTACTTGTATTCTCAGGGAAACAATAAACAAGTACTCCCCGAACTTTTTGAGAAGATGGAGCTACTTTGAGTCATATCTTCTTCTTTTGTATAACTATTTTGGGTTCAATATACAATGATTAAACATATGTAAATACTTATACATTCTAAATACAATGGTTGTTTGTACTTTGATTACTATGATGCATGTGTTGTGATACTACAAATGAAGTCCTCCACCCCCGGACGTTTCCGCCGTCTGGTTTAGGGGTGTGACTGATTGGTATCAGAGCATTGTTTATAGTGAACTCAGTATATCAATCCATAAAAGATATACAAACTATAAATACATCAGGGCTAAGAGCTCTGACTATAAGTATACTTTTTAAAAATTCTAAGTATTTTTACAAGAAGTATACTAACACTCATACCTACAAGTACAATATTACAGTCATAAGAACTTAAAAGTATTTGGATGTTGAACACTATAGTCAAACCTGGACAGTTATGTAATCATATCTGAAATTAATATAGCCTGATCAACTATATTGATTTGAGATATGACCAACATGTGTTTGGGAGTGATAGTAGTGTTGCGACATGTCTAAAACTTACCATACATATTCAGAAGAACTATAGAACAGAACACAAAGATTAAAATACTACAAAGAGTATTTTACTAACCTTACTTCTAATACAGAACCTATGGCTGAACACAATTTACCTGGGGACCCCTACAACCATCCAGGTGCGGGTTGGGATTCAGACTCAGATGAAGAACCCTTTGAAGACAGCGAATCAAGTGGTACGGATACAGAGCCACAAGTCTGTAACCCTGGGGAACATCCCCTGAGACAAGATGAATCAGAACCCATACCCGAGTGAGGCCAATATATAAATCATTGGAGTCGGCAAGACGGCCAACGCCCTCCTTACGGAATGGCACGAGGTTTCTATAACGTCTCTAGAGGAGGAACAACCGATAGAGCTCTTCCAGTTATAGTAAACCGAATAGCCCGGCAAGCCGATCAATCAAGGATTTCGATCAATCGAATCCTACAAGTGAATACGGTTGCACAGGCTAACACTGCAGATATCCTTCGTCTTGATGAAATGCAGGATGACACCCAGCATCATACAGAGGCCCTTCAAAGGCAAGTCTATGCTGCTCAATCAGAGATAAGAGAATTGAGAGAGCATCAAGCTCCCCAAGAAAGGCGCTGGAAAGCACAAGACGAAGCGGAACCCAGCAACCGTCGTAGCAACCGCCGCAAGTAGTGTTCGCACTACTTCTACTTTCTACTTTCTATATCGAATGTATATACTACTTTTCACGATATGTACGAAACCGGCTATCAATAAAACAATAAGCACTTTACTTCAACAAGAGTTATTACAATTTTCATAAATGTCCTATTTTAAAGTTTTGGTTATAGGACATACATGTTCTAGTGTTATTTTTCATGTTTCTCGATACGACCGTGGAAATTTTATTTTCGGTAGGTCGGTTTGATGTCGACACTTCCTCAGTATTGTGGTATATTATAGACCTGCTTTAAGGTCAAGTGTTCCAGATTACATATACTTAATATATCAATACAGTCGACACTTCCTCAGTATTGTGGTATATTAAAAGCCATGCTAATGCGGGAATACTGTCCGCGTGGAGAAATTCAAAAACTTGAGCAGGAATTCTGGGGTCTTACCATGGCCGGTGCAGACATAACAACTTACACGAATCGGTTCTGTGAATTGGCGATTCTGTTGTGACAACCCGAAAAAAATTTTAAAATTTTTTCCTTGCAAAGCTCAGCCAGTCAAGTCAACTGAGTGTCAGACTCATTCCTGCTATCATTTAGCCTCATTTGGAGTCCGTTTAAAAGTCCAAAGGTCTGTACATTCAAGCTTTGAACATAGAAATGGATCGCGTGCACTTCTAGCATCAAAACCGGGCCTTACACTCCAACATAAGGAGTGTACGGCCGCACACTGGGTATGCGGCTACACACCCCTCTCCTGGCAGCACACTCTCATGTATATAGGAGGTACTTAGCCTTCTTTCATCTCTTTTCACCCTCCCAAGCCTAGAACTCGATTTTTTCTCTCAAATACCATACGATTTTAAGCTTAGATCTTCGAGTTGGTAAGTGTTTTTTCTCCCGATTTGTTGTTAATCTTCATAAACTAGTTACATCCTTTGATTTCATCCATTCGAAATCATGTTTTGTCTAGATCTTCAAGTTACACCAAGAACACCAAGAACACACACTTGTTCTTGGCGATTTTGAGCTTTCTCGAGCTTCCGGATCGTAAGTACTTCTTCCCAATGCTTGAATCTTGTTAAGAACACTTGTTTAAGTCCTTAGAAATGTCCAGAACTCGTGATCTTATGGTGTGTGCGGCCGCACACACTCATGTGGTCGTACACCCCTCAAAGACCCTCAAAACACCCTTCAAATACCCCTAAAGGCTTCCATATTGTAAGTACCATCCCCTAAGCTTGTTACTTACTAGATACGAGCCTTAGAAAACGTCCAAGCCATGTTCATCAAGAAGTGTGCAGCCGCACACACTTCATGTGGCCGTACACCCCTTTGTTTAGTGCTTTAGGGCCTCCAAAGTGCCTTTCTAGCTTCAACACTTGATGAGCATCAGTCCTACGTTGACACTGGTACGATTTCACGTACTAGGACTAGTAGGTACGAGGTGATAAACTTAATAATATATCTTTCCGGCCTTGCGTTGACACTGGTACGATTTCACGTACTAGGACTAGTAGGTACGAGGTGATAAACTTAATAATATATCTTTCCGGCCTTGCGTTGACACTGGTACGATTTCACGTACTAGGACTAGCAGGTACAAGGTGATAAACTTAATAATATATCTTTCCGGCCTTGCGTTGACACTGGTACGATTTCACGTATTAGGACTAGCAGGCACGAGGTGATAAAATATAACAAAATATCCTTCCGCTTACATACAAGTTCACATTTATACCTTTAATTAAACAACTAAAGATTAAAGACAGAAAGACTCCCCGAGGTGTATTGTACATTTAATACCACCTGGAGTCTGTATTTTATTACTTTATAGCCAGCAGTGTCATTGCTGAGGTAAAACATTATTTTCCCTATTACATTTACTTGTGATCTTCTCACATATTCATTAATGTATAAACTATATTTAGTTAAAGATAGTCTCACTTGGGAAAATACATTCTAATACAAGAAACAGATACACATAACATTTGATGCCTTGGTAGAAGGCTACGTTCAGTAGAAAGGACCATAACGCTAACCATATGATTCCTTAAATGTACACATCAAAGGATACATATATATATCAATAGGACCCGACAGGTAATAGGATGTGTGCTCTCCGCTTCATTTCCTGTTCCTTGTTTGGTTGTGGACTTGGAGCAGATTCACCCAGCCTATTATCTATTCGATTCTAGATATATATGTCCAGTATACATTGAGTCATCATAAGGGTACCAGGTATGGGTCAAGTCATAGGACACAGAGTCAATGCACAGTTTTCTAGTACAGAACAAACTTTCTAAATCAGCGCTTTTGGTATACAACACTAGAAACTTACCAGCTAAGGTTTAATCCATTTTATTAAACCAATATAAACTTAAAGGACCTTAGGTGATTAACTCCATAATATTTTAGTTTATACATCACGGTTATATATCATTAATACCCAATAGATAGTTGGATGTGTGCTTTCCGCCTTACTTCCTGTTCCTTGTTTGGTTGTGGGCTTAGGGCAGATTCACCCAATTAACTCTCTATCCGATATTAGATCGTATATAGTCTGTATAAACTAAGTGATTATAGAAGTAATCACTGTGGTCACCATTTTATTATAAGGAATAAGAGTTTTTCTTAAAAAAAAAATCTTTTCATTATATATAAAGAAACCATTACAATTAACTCCATGAGTAACAAGTGAACACGCCAGAGTTATATACAACAATGAACTAACAAACAATGGGATGTGTGCTATCCGCCTTACTCCCTGTTCCTTAATTGGTTGAGAGCTTAGGGCAGATGCGCACAGTCGATTGTTTGTTTACTCTGAGTTTTATATCACTTGTATCCATTTAGTACTCATAGAAGGGATTGTAGAATCATTTTTACGTATCTTTCATCAAAGTAGAAAATATAGGATTTTCTAAGAGGAACATGCGAACTTTTCTAAACAGAACTTACATCACTAAAATCTTCTGAACTCACCAGCTTAATTGCTGATCAACTCTTTCAAATAACTTGTATTCTCAGGAGCCTAGTAGACAGGTACTCGGACAGGGATTCAGAAGATGGAGCAGTATAGCTTCAAGTCTTGTTTGTTATTTGCTTATGTATTCTATATTTTGTGAACACACACCTTGTAAACACTTTCTTTCTAATGAAATGGTTGTTCATTACTTTGCTTACTATAATGCATGTATTGTGATACTAAACATGACGTCCTCCACCCCAGAACGTTTCCGCCGTTTTCGGTTTTGGGGTGTGACAGATTGGTATCAGAGCATTGTTTATAGTGAACTAAGTATATCAATTGATAAAAGATATACAACTATAAATACAATGGGGCTTAAGTGCTCTGGATAATGGTATATTTTAAAAGTATAACGATAAGTTATAAAAATATACCTACTTGCTTATACATGTACATACTAGACCAAGTATCACAAGAAGAACATAACTAAAGTATTTAAAGGTTGAACACTGTCGTCAAACCTGAACAGTTATGTAATCATAGCTAGGATCAATATAGCCTGATCAACTATATTCATTCGAGATGTTATCGACATGTGTTTGGGAGTGATGTGGTGTTGCAACAGTCCTAAAACTTACCAAATACTAAGTCAAGAGAATACTAGAACAAGTACATTTGAGTTAGAATACTATAGGAGTATTCTATGATACTATAACGCGATAACAAGTTTGAAACATAGTAAGTACATTACATTAAAATACTATAGGAGTATTTTAGGCACTATACAAATAACTTATGTGATAACTTAAAAGACCCTTACGGATAGGTCTATAATCTTGCAATGTATACTTCCAAGGTTATATATAATTGAGAATTTATAGACTTAGAATTTGTGATCTACGCTCCACTACATGTTCCTTGTTTGGTTGTGGTTTTGGAGTAGGATCACTTATTCGAAGGTCTATTTAATCTTAAGTTATATACAACTTGTATACATTGTGAAATTATAGGAGGACTCTGTAAGGATCACCCCATAAAGTTACCTTAAACATCATAGATTCTTTAGTCACATCCGTTCTCGCACGACAAACCCAGATAGATGTAACCACTTCCTCATAGTAGACAACAGAAGAGTCCAGGAGGAAACGAGAGCAAGTTCATGAGGAGTTTTCAAAGAAGGATTAACCGAAGTAACCAAAACATCTTACACGTCACACTAGTAAATAGTAATCTTGGTTAACTTAATGAGCGAGTGGAAACACTGCTCACATTATGTGTTAGGATTATTTTCTTACATGCAGCTGGTAACAGTTATTCAGGTAACAGATATTCATTCGAGGATAGCCATTTCAAATTCATAGAGTTTATTGAGTATAGACTCTTTTATGAATTGTTTCTAGTACCATGTGGAAGTCAGGACCCGATACACTCAGAACTGGGATAACCTTGTATTTTCAGCTTTCGGCTTATGTCCACTACTATAGACTTATTCCATCTCATCTTTGTATTCTTCTAGCAAAGATGCCTCCTCGCAAATCGAACAGACACACTATTCCGATAACTCCAACTCAACCACCACTACCCCCGTCACAGTTCGACCTAGCTGCTTTTCAGGCAGCGGTAACAGCAGCAACGATAGCCGCCCTAACCCAAATTCGTGCAAGTGGTATCAGTGGATCTGGTGGCGGTGCTCACCTAAACAACCACGGAGATACCCACGGACACCCAAGGGAATGTTCGTATAAAGACTTCATGAAATGCAAACCCAGTTCCTTCGACGAAAATGGTGGAGTCATCACTCTGATGCAATGGTTCGAGAGAACAGAGTCGATTTTCGAGATCTGTTCGTGCCCCGAAGGGAGCAAAGTGAAGTTTGCTGCCCGCACTTTCTTTGGAAGAGCTCTAACATGGTGAATGACCATGTTAAGTCACTGACTCTAACAGTGGCAAACTCTATGGGCTGGGAAAACTTGAAGGAAAGGATGACGAGAGAGTACTCCTCAAGGGGCGAAGTACAAAAGCTGGAACAAGAGCTATGGGAGCTCAGGATGGTTGGTTCACACATAGTGGCCTACACTGACAGGTTTAGCGACTTGGCAGCACTATGCCCGGGGATGGTTACCCCGGAGAGCAAGAAGATAGAAAGATACATCTGGGGTCTGACTGCCCCGACCCAAGGAAATGTGTTGTCTTCTAACCCGACCACATTCGATAGTGCTAAGCACTTGGCTCAGCGACTCATCGACCATGAAGTCCACCATGGCGTAGAAGCCCCGGTTCCTGCGCCATCGAGGGAAGAGGACTATGGACAGAAGTCGGGGAGCAAGGGGAAGAAGAGGCGAACAACACACAACACCCCGCAGGAGGAACGAACGAGTACTATGTACACCGCCACAAAACCTGCTACTCCAACACATGCCAGTCGATATGCTGGAACCCTTCCGAAGTGTGGAAAGTGCAACTATCATCACACCGGAGTATGCCGGAAAATGCAGTGTCTGAACTGCCACAGAAAAGGACACACAATCCGTTTCTGCAGGGCACCGGCTCAACCGATCTCTCAAGTCCCCGGAGTTGAAGAAAACCAAACCTGCTATAGCTATGGTGAGACTGGACACTACCAGGAGGACTGCCCGATAACAAAGAACTCAGGAGCGGATGGACGAATTCTGATGATCACCGCAGGGGAATCGACCTCGGAGTCGCCTTCGAGCAGCGATACGTTTTCGACCTAGTAATTGCTTTGAAAATTAATTTATATTTATATAAGATTAAAATTTGGGGATAACACCTAAAAGTAATTATAATAACTCACTCATAAGATCAAGTCACAATATTCAAAAGAACTAAAGGATCCGTTTAGAGAAGCTATGATGGCTGAACATATGCATCAGGGTAGTGCATAGCTAAGATGTTGCTGACTTAGAGTGAGTAATTCCGCCTTAATTCATGTTCCTTGTCTGGTTGTGGATTTGAAGGCAGAGTTACTCAGTCGACCGTCTTAGTCATCTAAATTATTCATAACTTGTATATGACAGGCGATCATAGTGGTACCGAGAAGGATCATGATATAAAGTATCATCACCAGTTATCAAAAACACTTTCATTTGTATGTATGCGCACATCGCGGTACGATACGTAGAAGTGTTAACATCAAGGGGAAAACTGAAGTGGTGTTGATTATGATGGCATGTGCGGAATTAGAAAGATCTATTGAATCATCATGTAAAATCAAGAACACAAGGAGTAAATAATTCTGTGTAAGCTCATATTAGATCTAGAAAGGATATACAAATGGGTTTGTACACAATTTCTCTCTCTAGTCTAACACTCCAAATGGTTCCTTTTATAATGGGAGTCACTCACTTCCTATTTATAGGAAAGACTCAACCCATTTACACATACAAAGGGGAAAGTCTAAAACACTACATCCAATAGTGACTTTGCACCCTAACATTCACCCCCTCAAAGTTAGGATTGGATGTCCGACTTCAATCTCCAACGAGCTAGCGCGATCAAGACTAAACTCCCCCTCGAAGTAACACCGGTCTTCAAATCCGCAAATGAATATTCGACAAACCCGAGAAGCTTCGAATACCCATCATTCTCCCCCTTTTTATAATCAAAAAATGATTATAAAACCCACTAAGGGTGAGAAGCGCCCGAGGAATAGTCTTCACGATACTCCCCTTGATGTGTACCAAAAATGAATCACCAAAAATCTTGCACGGAAAAAGAATCACGAAAAAGCCACAAAAAATTTCCAATTTACGAAATTTTTTGACTTTTTGGGTGAAAGTTGCAAGATTTTTCAAAAACCGGGTAAAAATCGTCACTTTCTGAAACTTGCAGGGACCCATTGCGCCCAAAACAGCCAAATATGCAAAACTCTCCCCCTTTTCCAAAGCTGGGTAGAAAGCGTCTATTTGCACAAACTGCAGGGGCTTGAAATGCATTTTCTTCAATTTTCAGCAAAAACAGTCCTTTTTCGAATTTGGGTATGAACCGCCAAACATTCGAAGCCTCAGGGACTATTTTCGAAAATTCTGCCATTATGCACCAAACATACGAAGAGTTGTCCCAAAAATTCGAAATTTCAGAAAATTTTCGAATTTGGGTGAAAAGTGTCAAATATTCGAAACTTCAATGAATTTTTGAGTTTGCCAAACATTCGAAATTTCAGGGGTAATTTTCAAAAATTTTGCTTTTTGAGCAAAACATTCGAAACATTTGCCAATCATACGAAGAGTTTTAAAACTTGTCAAACATTCGAAACTATAAGGGCCATATGCGAAACTTTTCCTTCTTTCTTCCCCAATTTCATTTCTCAGACTATTCCCTTGGTGCGAAGCGACGCTTCGTACAAAACTGCATCCAACACACACGAAAATTTTTCAACCAAACATACGAAGATTTTCCTTCTCTCTCCTCTTCGTATGAAAATCATCTTCCCCAAAATTTTCCCAAACACACGAATTCGAAGCATTCGAAGTCGCTTAATGAACAGTAACCTCTGAATACCTCTGAATCGAATTTTCCCAGTTCGTTCTTTCAACCCAGTTCATACAGTTCTTCATTCTTCACAGTTCTTCCCAAAATCAAAAATTTTCGTACATCGATTCCAAATATCAATTCTTCGAACATCGACCCTTGACATCACAACATTTGATTCCAAACAAAAACTTTCAATTTTCAACAACGAAGATTATTTGACCTTTGACTATAATTCCACGATCCCCAAACTTTCACTTGCCAGATCTTTCTTTATCGTCATACACGAACCCTTCGTACATCAACAATCAATCGACTGTTAACCAAAGCTTCAACCATCGATTCCTATCTCAAAAATCAACAATCGACATCAATGATCAAAACAAATTCATTTTCCCGACTCCAAATCAATCCTTCCAATTCGATTTACCAGATGCGAACAAATCACCAGTCAAACGAATACACATTCACCTCACTTCGTTATCAGTTCTCATTTCTTAATACACAGTGAAATCAAAATCATTCGCCCTTATAACTCCATCTCCAATTGATTTCGACCCAAAAATCAAGTTTTCGCACATCAATTCTTCAATCAAGCCTTTGTCAGTCACCTTCATTCCAAATTCTTCAAGAATACCAACTCCAAAAAAAAATCAACCCAACTATCAAGACCATTCTAATCCAAACTCCATTCGTTCATCTAAATCCAATATCACCCCAAATTCTCGTTCCACCTGTTCGTCGATTGACTCAGGGCGCCATCGATTCCAAACTATCATTTACCATTTTTCGAATCCAAACTCAAAACCATCACTTAACACCATTCCTCTTGCAAATAACCTTCGATCTTGAAGACAAAACTTCCAAAATCTTCGATCTTTAACAATCACCCAACCATCGATTTCAAGACTTCTCAAGTCTAATTACAAAATCGAATATACAAACATCGATTTCCCGTTTAACTTCCCTTTCTAAGTCAGGTATGCGAACTCGATTCTCGCTTGCAATCATCGACTTAAATCTGACTCATCGATTCCCAACATTCTTAATCGATTCACTCAAACCGATTTTGACTATTATCAAATCAATTTTGACTTTTGAAGGTTTGACCTTTCAATAATCAAACCACAATCGATTAATTTTTCTTCAATCATATGTTTGTGAGATTAGTAATCCAAAAACGAATTTAGATTATCAACGAATTAGAACATTGATCTTCAACTTGATATCACCTGATGTGAATCGTCTATGTGATACGAGGTTCAACAGTTCGTTATCCAGACATATTCCAAAGTCGAATATAAGGAATATCAATTGGGCTTGAAATAAGATGAACAGTAATGAAATATGATCATTTGGGCTTAAATGATTTAAACGAATAGTAATCAGAAATTCAGAATGTGAAATCAATTGGGCTCCATATTTCAATTAATGAGAGATGAACAGTGAATTTTGAATTATGGACTCAGTCAAAAAAAAAATTGGATGAACAGTGATGAACTCGAAAATTTGAAAAGAAAAAAAATTTGGAAATATGATTTTGATTTTTGGAATTTTGATCTTAACAAGAATAATTGGATCAACTATGAGGTTGAAACAGATTAGATCCAATGAAGCAAATTGATCAAAAATGAAAAACGAAAAATACGAATTGAAATCATGAACGTTTTGGAATCCATTTGAGAATTTGTGATACCTTTCTGACGAATCGAGTTCCGTTTTCAACGAACGAATCAAATTTAGAAGATCTTGGTTCTTTTGTCGGAACGAGAAAATCTCCAATTTGAACATTGTACCACCCACTATGCGAGATGTACAACTCGTTCTTCGTGTTCTTCGTGTTCTTCAACGATCCAAGAACATCTTCAAAAGAACTACCAACACTTTTGGGTTTTGACTTCAAATTCAATGCAACACTTGGAGATTGTTGCTTTGGAACCCAAATTTGCTTCACGGATTTCGGCTTCACAACAACATTTAACGATTTTTGTGAATAAACCCGCTTGTTCTTCCTTTTAATCTTAGTGAAAGTGTCATTTACAATATTAACCAATTCAGTTGAATCAAGACATTCATCTACTTTGACTATTCCATATCTATACTTATCATTCGGAACTTTGTCAAAATCAGCTATTTCTTTTTCACAATCATACGAAATGTTATCTACCATAGCTCTTTCAAAAGCTAGAAATGGCAGCAATTTTCTATGTTGTTCTTTACTAATTTCGCACGAATGATGTAGTTCAGTTAATTTCCCATACAATCTTTTAGCCGAATTACAGTAAATGTTCCTCTGGGCTAACAACAGTTTAGATTCACTTGACAAGTTATCCCTATCAACCATGATATTAGTTATTTGAAGTTCTAAACAATCTATCTTAGCAATTTTCGAATCAAGTTTCTTCTGTGTCTCTAGTAATTGCATAGACATCTTCTTAGCTTCATTGCTAGCAGATACCACAATTGAATCAAAATAAGTAACAGTTTCATCGAAAGATACTAATTCAGAATTATAAGCATGTACTGGAATATTGAAAGATTCAAGAATATTACGTACCTTTGTGGTCATTGGAGATTTGTCAGCAGCTTTTGATACGAAGCATTGTCCTCTCACTTCGTATGCCTCCTCATCTGATTCTTCCTCCATCTTTGCATACATTGCTCCGTGGGTTGGATTTTGCATTTCCTCATCATCTGATCCAGATGACCAGATTTGATAAGTTCCATCATCTTCTTGTTCACCACGAGCAACTAATGAAAGATTCTTTGCCTTCGCACGCGCCTCCTCCAACTTTTCCACATAGTACGCTTCATCCTTCGTCTTATTCTTTTTCTCATCTTTCTTCCTCAGCATGCAATCATTAGCTAAATGATTAGCCCCGTTGCAATAGTGACAGTCAATCCCAGCATCTCCCTTTAGCTTCTTCTCTGTTTTTCCCTCAACAAGCTTCGAATCTTTCATCTCTTCCTTCTTCTTCTCATCCCCAACACTTTTACTTATAAAATTCCCTTTTGACTCAGATGACTTTGTCTTCGGATTGAATGGCTTTTTAAAGAACTTTTTCACACGATTGTTTGAATAGAATGCAATCGCCTCATCATCTGAGTTCATGATGAACCCTTCTTCTTCATCCGAAACATCTTTCTCAGCTTCCTTTTCAGAGATCTTCGAAACCAAAGCTAGTGGACCTCCCAAACTTGCCTTCGATTCTTCAACAATTTCGTTCACTTCGCTTTCATGAGATTTCAGCTGATTGTACAAGTCATTCAAAGTTGATGTATCAAAGCTTTGTTGATTCTTAACCATCATGCTCACACTACGCCATTCCTTACGAAGACCCATAACAAAAATTAAATTGAACTCCATGGCTGATCTGGTGATTCCATATCGATTGCATCGATAGATCAATTCATTAAGACGATCGTAGTAAACTTCGATCGTTTCACCATCTTTCTGTCTGAAGTCCTTCAGTTCCACTAAGCATTGCTTCACAGAGTTAACTTTTTTCTTTTCACTCCCCTGAAATTTTTCTTTAAGATTGTTCCAGATTTCCTTTGCAGTTGTACAACTCCTCACATAGTTGTAAACAACTGGAGGCAAAGCACCTCTTAGCTCTCTCATGCATCTCTTCTCTAGCTTTTTCAGACGATCAGACTGATTCTCAACTTCGGAACTTCCAGAAGATGATCCAATTGGTTGAACATTCATTGGTGGATTGAGATTGCCAGAAATGCAATTCCACAGTTCTTCATCCAATCCTTTGAGATAATCCTGCATACGATCAGCCCATTGATCGTAATACTCAGGGATTAGCATAGGAATTTTGGTGGATGATCCTAGAAGATGAGAAAATGAAGTCATGGAATTAAGATTGAAAGACGCCATTGATGTACAGAGTAAATCCTTGAGAATTTTTGAAGAAACTTTGAGAATTTTGACAACAAACTATATGATTCAAATCGGAATCACTAGTAGAACACTCGATTCAATGATTCAAATGCAGAATCGAATCACAGTTTAAGATCTAGACAATTTTTCACTTTCAAAAAGTGCGGAAACTTTTGAATCAAAAAGTTGATTGAAAAACCTTTTGAACAACGTGAAAATTAGATCAGAGATATGATTCCTGCTTTGATACCAATTGATGAAACAATAAATCGAGTAATGAATTAATCAGAGTATGAACTCAAAGTATGAATGCGAGATTTGGACACAGTAAGTAAATATGATCTGTTTAGCTCAATTACGCTTTCAAGTTTTACAGAGTACAAGAAGCAATTCTGTAAAAGACTTGTTCCCATGACTCTAGTAAACACTCCTTTTTATAGGAGAGTAAAGCGTACAAAAAATATACTAAGGACTAAGCGTTAAGCTTCGAATACAATGCCCTAGTAAAATACATTACAAAAACATTCGAAGTGTCTAACACAAACTTCGACTAATTACAACACTTCGACTCTAACAAAAACAGAAAGCACTAGAACATTTACAAAGAGTACATTTTCGAACACACTAGGAGTACATTTTCGAACGCACTAAGAGTACACGGTCGAACGCACAAAGAGAACATTTTCGAGCACGCTAGGGACACATCATCGTATAACATACGTTTCTTTCAAATTGACCAAACCCTGTTCAGCAAAGAGTCCGTTACTATCATTCGTCATGAATTGGCGTGGTCCTCACCGCACTAAGTTCATATGTTTCTATCGCCTCGATCGTCAAGCTCTCGAAACTCCCGTCATTCGTAACGACAGTCCGACCTAAACCTCAGTTTTGTCTTTCGTATTTTAAACCTCGAAGTACTCGTGCGAAGAGTACTTCGTCTTCCGAAACCTTGCCGCTGAATGTTCCATAGACCTTTCCGAAATACCACTCGTCCAGCAGACCAAGTTTGAGCACAGAGGCTAAGGACGAATACCGATCACCTGTCACTATTTAGTTTATACGCGAGGGTGGTATATGATTATGATTATGCAGATCTAGTATGTGTGTTTCCGCCCTATCTCCTGTTCCTTGTCTGGTTGTGGACCTGGGGCAGAATCACACATCCGACCGTCTAACTAATCCAAATTATATACGACTTGTATACATGAAGTACTGATGGATGGACCGAGTATGAATCCTATCATGGACAGTAGGGCAAAGTTGCCAGGTCTATGGGTGAGTATTCTGCCAACCAGAGGACCGCAACCCCAGTAGTACGACCAAGAAAGCTAATTTCGGGACGAAATTCCCTCTAACGGGGGGATGATGTGACAACCCGAAATTTTTTTTAAAATTTTTTCCTTGCAAAGCTCAGCCAGTCAAGTCAACTGAGTGTCAGACTCATTCCTGCTATCATTTAGCCTCATTTGGAGTCCGTTTAAAAGTCCAAAGGTCAGCACATTCAAGCTTTGAACATAGAAATGGATCGCGTGCACTTCTAGCATCAAAACCGGGCCTTACACTCCAATATCAGGAGCGTACGGCCGTACACTGGGTATGCGGCCGCACACCCCTCTCCTGGCAGCACACTCTCGTGTATATAGGAGGGACTTAGCCTTCTTTCATCTTTTTTCACCCTCCCAAGCCTAGAACTCGATTTTTGCTCTCAAATACCATCCGATATTAAGCTTAGATCTTCGAGTTGGTAAGTGTTTTTTTCTCCCGATTTGTTGTTAATCTGCATAAACTAGTTACATCCTTTGATTTCATCCATTTGAAATCATGTTTTGTCTAGATCTTCAAGTTACACCAAGAACACACACTTGTTCTTGGCGATTTTGAGCTTTCTCGAGCTTCCGGATCGTAAGTACTTCTTCCCAATGCTTGAATCTTGTTAAGAACACTTGTTTAAGTCCTTAGAAATGCCCAGAACTCGTGATCTTATGGTGTGTGCGGCCGCACACACTCATGTGGCCGTACACCCCTCAAAAACCCTCAAAACACCCTTCAAATACCCCTAAAGGCTTCCATATTGTAAGTACCATCCCCTAAGCTTGTTACTTACTAGATATGAGCCTTAGAAAACGTCCAAGCCATGTTCATCAAGGAGTGTGTGGCCGCACACACTTCATGTGCCCGTACACCCCTTTGTTTAGTGCTTTAGGGCCTCCAAAGTGCCTTTCTAGCTTCAACACTTGATAAGCAGCAGTCCTACAAGCCTCCCTACCATTTGGAAAACGTTTTGTGCACTCTTTACCATGAGTGTGCGGCCGCACACTCCCCTGGCCGCACACCCATGGCCGTACACTCCTCAAAGTGGTCGTACATTCCCTTTTAGTGAATCACATGTGATTCCAACACTTGGTCAAAGTGTTTCCTAGTCTTGTGAGGTGTTTCTTTGCATTTGGTTGATCCTAAACACTTTGTTTATGTCAATATATGCCATTATATGTCATTTAGGATTCGTTAAGTCTCGGGACTTCGTTCGTGGAACTTCTCATCCTTACGAGCACATTCGTTCGAATCACCCACATCAGGTGAGTTCATACCCCGTAATGAATCTTTTAACTGTTTTAATTGTTTTAAGGGGGGGATATAAGTTGAACACGATGTTAATTGTCTAATTGTTTGTTATAAAGATTTTCAAAAGGGCTACTTATGTCATTTATAAGTTGTCAAAACATTTCAAAGACTCTTTTCAAGTTATGTTACTTTATAGTTTAACAAAACTCCATTTTTAAAATACAAGCATAACTTAGTAGTAAAATGAGTATTCTCAACAACAGTTCAAGCACGTTACTAGTAAACTATAATAGGTATAGTTAAGGGTTCAGTTCATACTATAACTGTTGGGTTTTGAGCATTCTAACACTCCTAAGTGTACATGCAACCCTAAATACCTTGGATCTATGTTTTCTCTATAATACATGCAAATATGATTATCCAAGGTATTATCCTAACTAGCATACCAAAAAATTGATACTAGGATAATAAAATAGATAGAATACATACCTTGTTGTTGTTGCTTGACTCCATGAAGCTTGAGAGCCTAGTGCCCCAAGTGTGACACCTCAAATGGTCCACACAGCATCATGAATTCTTGGAATAACCATGAGAAGAAGACATACATGTTCAAATCGGCTAGCCCTTAAAATATGTATCACTAGTGCCATTTTCTTGAACTAAAGGGGTTCTTATATAGTGTGGCTATTAGGGTTACACCATGTAACTCATGACTTTACCCATTCCTTATGCTCCATGGGTTTTAACCTCCATGGAGTATCCATGGATCACCACATGGGTTAAACCCAACATAAAGGAATCTTGGATCATAAGCCCACATATATAAGAATGAATGATTTACACAATCAATCCCCATATATTTAATTAGTCTCTTTTTGATCACTAAATTAAGTCCAAATTAATTCTTGATCAATACTAATTAAATAACATGATTTCATATTAATATATTAGAACTTATAATATATTAATATGTCACAAAATGTCTTTTCCTCATAAACGGTCTATCCAAATGTTCCGATGCCATGCAACCCAAATGGACCATGCCGAGTCAGGTCAAGTACATACCAATTATAGTTATGGACTTAGACACTAATCCAACAGTCTCCCACTTGGATAAGTCTAAAACTATTATTGCGTATGACTTCAGGAACCAACTGGCAATCGTAGCTCTCAAAAGCCGCTGTCGAACTCTGACATTGTAGATGAACTCTGACCTTTGTCAATGACTTGTCCATTAGATAAGGGATCATATATTCCTCCATTCTAGATATCATATGGACTGAGACATGGATTATAATCATTCTCTCTGTCCATTTGTTGTTTCCCGATTTCCGATTTATGACGATTGACTAATTGAACAAATCAAATCAGTCCAGGCCCGGCCGAGCACTTACATTTGTCATCACCAAATCATCGAGGGGCCCACAGATATCGCTTTTATCCCGAAGGTAAAAGGAATGGATAAACTTCGACTCATATGGCTTGTTCTACTACTTGTTGAATCATACACAAATGCACGTTTTATAACACCGAGTTACCGAATGCGTTTTCGTTCAATCAATGTACAACCAACTCATAGTAACAACTCATATCTCTAGGTTTGAAGAATATAAGATATTATCGTCTCATGATCACTCGTGATAAAATCCATGAAGTGATTCCAATGAGCGCGGGTTGAATCCAATACCCAGAACTTATGAGCACTCATGAGTGTTGTAGCCCCTTGTCCAACATCTTAGACCTCTACAAGCCAACCCATGACAGTCTTGATTCATATCTACTTCCAACATATGACCGACTGTGGATAGTTTGAATAACTTAGTCAATCAGGAAGAACGACCTAGTTATTCTGGAAGTCAAAACATGCAAAATGAAACACAATAATAATAGAATCTAATATGGTATCAAAACCTATGAACATAAATAAAACACCTTTTATTTATCACCATATGATTACACATTATTCATTGTATACTGTTTCACCTATCAACTTTATTCTTGAATTTAAAACAATAGTTGTCCCATGCTCCAAGCATGTACACTATGTTTTCTAAGCACTAGTCATGCCATACACCAAGTATGCATACTATGTTTGTCTATGATCTTCACTTTGTGAATTAGATCAATTGAACATAACTCCAATGATCCTCTTTCACAGTCCCAAATCCTTACTGCAAATGCAAGAATTCCAAATTCATGCCATTTACTGAAATCTGTTAGATTCTAAACTTATTTGCATTGATCCTCCTGTAATGATTATGCACAGAGTCAGAAAGACTTGACAACAACCATTACAGAGCATTCCAAAGGAGATCAACTCCTTGGAAATATCCTTCTTGCATTAAGTTTCCTAATCTTACACAGATTGAATAATTTCCAACTTTGAAACATTTCCATATTCCATTTTGACTATCACTTCTGAACAAGAGTTGCCTCCTTACAGATTATGTCAATATGGTCCTTCCAGAATTATCACTATACTTCCAACTGTCCTTGAGCAACCAATCTTTGGTAAACCTTAGATTGTCCTCGACAATTGCTTAATCCTTTTAGTCATATCCAGTTCTAGACCTTTTCCCTTCTTAATGCCCCAGGCATTTGGAAAATTTTAGAAAGGATAAATATAGCACATGTAATCGATCCTATATCCGAAGCATATGGGACTCGAGTCATGATGTCTCACATAAAGACTAAACCAGTCTTTTGCTATAACATTTCCATTTCTATTTGCCAAGTTCTCATAATTCAGATTATGAAAAGGGATGCCGTAATCATAATCGAATTTTAGAACGCAAATAATGGACCCATATATAGAATTTCCTTATGTTGAGTCATTCCAACATGAAATTCATATATATATCCTTGACTAAATACGACTTAAAACCTCAATCTAAGCTTTTAGAATTGAAATGAAGTATAATATTCTCTCCCTTAATTATAGCAAAACAACTTTTTCAACCCCTGCAGCCTCACGAATTGAAACTTTTGTTTTCTATAATTAACATTGCTAACTTGCAACCTTTATCATAATTATCATGCTCCCACTAACATCATGATTATTAGCATAACACTTATGCTCCCACTAGCTTTGACATGTAATCAGAAATCAGCTGGACTTCTAGAAATCAATACTTTATTGACTTTCTTACCAAAGTTCAGATTTCTGATACTAGATTGCTTTGATAAAACTTTATCAATATCATACACCTTATCTTAGATAGCTCAGGTGTGTCTAAACAATTTTAAGAACTATGAAAAAGGATGCCGTAATCATAGTCTCGATTGTTTAGACCTTTACCACTTCTCACAAGTCCATGTTAGTGTGCTGGTTAACCACACACGCTCCACTAACGACTTTGAGAATGCAAATATCACAATTGCTATCTAGCTAAAATCTACTTAGTGAAAGTGTTTCCTCACCATCATTTTCATGAATCGGAGAGAAACCTTATGACACTTAGATTTAATGGTGTATGAGTTCCTATCCATATGAATTTTGTCAAAACCATAATCACAAGACAAGGTTATTGACAAATCCACACTTATATGGATTAAACTTGTGCAATCTTAAATTCTTGCCATTTGGCAGCTCAAGGGCCTGCCATTGCTTCCAAGTAGCTGTGCAACCAATTGAGAACTCTCAGAACTCCTATGCAAAGCCAACTTGAATAGGCACAAACATGTCAACACGATAGGTTATAAACCTCAAGTCGTGTGCTAGTGAAGAACTTCAGGTTTTATTCTTGATTAGTTCTTGAGACTTTCAAGACCTTTAAGACTCCCACTGTCCTCTTGACATATAAGACTTTCTTGTTAGATATTCAAGAGATAGTGTGGATTCTAATCAGGACAAACACTTCACACAATTGGCCTTAGTTGGTCTTTGTTTTATCCAAAACATCACAACTTACCAATTTCAAATGTACAAGAGTTGAAAACTTTTACTCTTACATTTGACAAGTGTTTTAAACCTTCTTTAAGACATGTCACTCAAGTTACAATCTTAGAGTATAACTCTAAGAATTGTTTTTTGGAACGAAGTATAAATCATCTTCTTGATTTAACCACTTCAACAATTCATAGCTCCTCTTCTTAGCTACCAGAATGCACTTAGAGGATGAATTGTGATAAGGTCTCTTAATCATTAAGATGATTATATAACATGATACTAAAGTACTCTCCCATCTTTTTAGATTTGAGAAACTTTTATCTTTCTGCCTAAGTTGATTCTTCTTATTCGCTCTGCCATACATTGAAACCTTTTCCAATGTCTCAGAATTACACTTAAGCTTGTAAGTATAACCATATTTACTGAATTTTAGTAAATAATGACGAATAGTCTTATCGATCTTTTGTGGTGGACTTAATCAGTGCACAAGAATGTGTACTCGATCCCTTAGTCCGTTACTTGACTCACACATCCATGTGAACAAGTAGTTAGTCTTAATTTTTCCAATGCTTGAAGGTTCTCATTCATCATGCTCTACAAATTGCATGATTCCAAGTTTCGGTCCAATTGAAACTTGGGTGATGAGAATATTTCCTTATTTGGTAAATTTAGACACTACCACAAATGAAAGAATCAAATTCATATTTCCACTCTTGCTCTTAATGGAATCTTATAAGCAACACAGTTTTTCACAAATGCCATTGTAAGGATATTTTAAAATAAATAAAATCAAAAGATTTACCTTTTATTTTAAAACTTTGCGGAAAAAGTCATCCTTACAATCCATATGAAAACTTGTTGTTATCTATTCCTAAGCAAAATATCATAACTCCTAAGAAGTAGCTCAAGAATCCGATCTTCAAACTATGTGATAGAAATCCATCTACGCGATCAGATTCAGCATATTCTTTCTTTAAGTTTCTTCACTTTTTCTTTGATTCTTAAAACATCACCATGTGACCCAGTCACATCATGTATCAAGAATCTCATAATAGAAACTTAGCAGAGTTAGATAGTGGACTTTACCTGAAGTAGAGTCAAACTTATTGACTTTAACATCCTTAGGTAAATTTGGCAGCTTCGCAACCAATGCCCCTTTCTTTGGCAATGGACCATTGATAATCGGACTATCTCAGACTTAGCCTCTCTCTTTACCATTTGGTCAACCAAGTTGACTATGGCCGATCCCTTTCCATTGGGAAGAGAGAGCTTTACTGGATATCCAATGTCATCATTGTCAATGTCCATAAAGTTTTAGGAAGTTGATCTTAGCAAATAGATAAGATCATTAAGGGTCTTGTCATAGTCTGTTTCATAGGAGTCCCAAAGGAACTCACTATGTGACTTAGAAAGTGATTGATCATCAGCTTCCTCTAGGCTTTGACACCCAACTCTCCCGGTTTGTCAATATGTGACTACATCTCCAAGATGTGATCACACATAGACCTTTGCTTGCCAATAGGGCTTGAGTGACCTTAAACTTTTCAGGAACTTGTGGGTTAGGGAGAATAATTGGAGGAGGTGAAAGAAGTATGATTTCCATGGGACATCATCTTCATTTTAGGAAAACTTGTTTCAAGAGATTTGGGAAGATCATCTTTTGGGAGATATTCAAGATAGTTGATTTAAAGTCCTTAATATAACACCCAATATGAAATATTAAGGCTAGGACCCAACAACCTATTTATAACTGGAAGAGGGATGCCGTAATCCAAGTTATAAAATAGTTGAAGGTAGGTAAATGACGATTTACCAATTTCCACCATGAAAAACGAAATATAATTAAGTTTTAATTGGATTTGAAACTCCTAGATCTTTTGAGATACATTGAACTTTCAATGGCATGTTTGTATCTCGATTGTGCCCTCTCAAGTTTGTGACTGGGATGCCGAGGATCACAAACAAGGTGTGAATAACCATGCAAATTGACTTGGTACCCTTAACTTTATCACCTAATCGATGTGCCGATTAACCACACACACTCCACCGATCTATAATAGAGTCAAGTTACCCTTTGCCACTCTTACTAGTCCTTATTAGTGTGCCGGTTAACCACACACGCTCCACTAATGACTTGGTAAGGTACAAAGTGTAATTTCATGGGTTAGCACCTTTTCATATTTTCCTAAGTAACTAAGATTGGGAATGTATAAGTGTTTAGTTACTTAGTATTTATCATTAATACTTTTAATGAAGGGAGAATTATAGTCCTTTCCTACCCGTTCGACTAATGACCCTCCACCAGTCAAGGAAGCGGTGGGTGAGAGTGGACACCCATTAAACTGCCATTTTATAGGCAGTAACCTTATACCCCCTTATAGACCGGCTTCGTGAATGAGGCCTACTAATGGTAAGATTGACTTTATCTTATACATATCTATATAATTAAAATTATAATAATAGTATAAGGGTTTGAATTTTAACTTTTAAAATTCTAAGGGCTAACTTGGAATTAAAGTATTCATAAGTGAAACTTTTCAAATTCCAAAACTTGAGGGCAAGTTTTGAAACTATTCAAAACTAATTAATTCCATAACTTATGTGTTTAAATTAGTTTTAATTAAAAAACTCTTCAAGTTCCATAACTTGAGGACAAGTTATGGAAGACTTTAAACTAATAAAAGAATGTAACTTTTCTTTATTTTGTAACTTATGGAATTAATTAAGGTTACACATTTTATTACTTAATGAAGTGACTCTTGAACCTCCATAACTTGAGGACAAGACTCTTCATTTTTGTAACCATTGCCAACTTTTATGAGTTTTATGAAACTTAAATGTGACTTTTCATATAACTTGAGGACAAGTTACAAAAACACATTTTAGAATCAAATCTTAGATTAAAATGGATTGAAAAAACATAATCAATTAACTTTTCTATTAATCTAAGCAACTCATAAGAACAAGATAATTCAAATCAAACTTTTTCATGTAATTAGCCTAATCACTAAACTAATACAAAACATGAATCTATTGACAATTATCTTTGAAATTGGATTAGTATGAACATTACCACATCAAAAACAAGTTTATAAGTTCAAAAACATCTTAGGGTAATGTTTCTAGTCCATTTCTAGCCAAAAAACTCGAAAATATGCTGTCTGGGGCTCCTACTCGTCGAGTGTATCAACCTACTCGCCGAGTAGGATGATTTTCTTCATGGACTCGGCGAGTTCATCAGTGGACTCGGCGAGTCCAGTGCCCAGAATGCCCGAAATTCGACTTTTTCAGCATTTTTCAGCAATTTGCATCAAGTATAATTGAAAACAAGCCTAGGCTCTGATACCACTGTTGGGTTTTGAGCATTCTAACACTCCTAAGTGTACATGCAACCCTAAATACCTTGGATCTATGTTTTCTCTATAATACATGCAAATATGATTATCCAAGGTATTATCCTAACTAGCATACCAAAACATTGATACTAGGATAATAAAATAGATAGAATACATACCTTGTTGTTGTTGCTTGACTCCATGAAGCTTGAGAGCCTAGTGCCCCAAGTGTGACACCTCAAATGGTGCACACAACATCATGAACTCTTGGAATAACCATGAGAAGAAGACATACATGTTCAAATCGGCTAGCCCTCAAAATATGTATCACTAGTGGCAATTTCTTGAACTAAAGGGGTTCTTATATAGTGTGGCTATTAGGGTTACACCATGTAACTCATGACTTTACCCATTCCTTATGCTCCATGGGTTTTAACCTCCATGGAGTATCCATGGATCACCACATGGGTTAAACCCAACATAAAGGAATCTCGGATCATAAGCCCACATATATAAGAATGAATGATTTACACAATCAATCCCCATATATTTAATTAGTCTCTTTTTGATCACTAAATTAAGTCCAAATTAATTCTTGATCAATACTAATTAAATAACATGATTTCATATTAATATATTAGAACTTATAATATATTAATATGTCACAAAATGTCTTTTCCTCATAAACGGTCTATCCAAATGTTCCGATGCCATGCAACCCAAATGGACCATGCCGAGTCGAGTCAAGTACATACCAATTATAGTTATGGACTTAGACACTAATCCAACAATAACAAGTACATAGAGGAACATACTATAACAAGTACATAGAGAAACACACCATACTAAGTACCGGGAAAAACGTTCATATATCTTTCCGGCCTTGCGTTGACACTGGTACGATTTCACGTACTAGGACTAGCAGGTACGAGGTGATAAACTTAATAATATATCTTTCCGGCCTTGCTTTGACACTGGTACGATTTCACGTACTAGGACTAGCAGGTACGAGGTGATAAACTTAATAATATATCTTTCCGGCCTTGCGTTGACACTGGTACGATTTCACGTACTAGGACTAGCAGGTACGAGGTGATAAACTAAATAATATATCATTCCGGACTTGCGTTGACACTGGTACGATTTCACGTATTAGGACTAGCAGGCACGAGGTGATAAAATATAACAAAATATCCTTCCGCTTACATACAAGTTCACATTTATACCTTTAATTAAACAAATAAAGATTAAAGACAGAAAGACTCCCCGATGTGTATTGTACATTTAATACCACCTGGAGTCTGTATTTTATTACTTTATAGGCAGCAGTGTCACTGCTGAGGTAAAACATTATTTTCCCTATTACATTTACTTGTGATCTTCTCACATATTCATTAATGTATAAACTATATTTAGTTAAAGATAGTCTCACTTGGGAAAATACATTCTAATACAAGAAACAGATACACATAACATTTGATGCCTTGGTAGAAGGCTACGTTCAGTAGAAAGGACCATAACGCTAACCATATGATTCCTTAAATGTACACATCAAAGGATACATATCTATCAATAGGACCCGACAGGTAATAGGATGTGTGCTCTCCGCTTCATTTCCTGTTCCTTGTTTGGTTGTCGACTTGGAGCAGATTCACCCAGCCTATTATCTATTCGATTCTAGATATATATGTCCAGTATACATTGAGTCATCATAAGGGTACCAGGTATGGGTCAAGTCATAGGACACAGAGTCAATGCACAATTTTCTAGTACAGAACAAACTTTCTAAATCAGCGCTTTTGGTATACAACACTAGAAACTTACCAGCTAAGGTTTAATCCATTTTATTAAACCAGTATAAACTTAAAGGACCTTAGGTGATTAACTCCATAATATTTTAGTTTATACATCACGGTTATATATCATTAATACCCAATAGATAGTTGGATGTGTGCTTTTCGCCTTACTTCCTGTTCCTTGTTTGGTTTTGGGCTTAGGGCAGACTCACCCAATTAACTCTCTATCCGATATTAGATCATATATAGTCAGTATAAACTAAGTGATTATAGAAGTAATCACTGTGGTCACCATTTTATTATAAGGAATAAGAGTTTTTCTTAAAAAAAAAATCTTTTCATTATATATAAAGAAACCATTACAATTAACTCCATGAGTAACAAGTGAACACGCCAGAGTTATATACAACAATGAACTAACAAACAATGGGATGTGTGCTATCCGCCTTACTCCCTGTTCCTTAATTGGTTGAGAGCTTAGGGCAGATGCGCACAGTCGATTGTTTGTTTACTCTGAGTTTTATATCACTTGTATCCATTTAGTACTCATAGAAGGGATTGTAGAATCATTTTTACGTATCTTTCATCAAAGTAGAAAATATAGGATTTTCTAAGAGGAACATGCGAACTTTTCTAAACAGAACTTACATCACTAAAATCTTCTGAACTCACCAGCTTAATTGCTGATCAACTCTTTCAAATAACTTGTATTCTCAGGAGCCTAGTAGACAGGTACTCGGACAGGGATTCAGAAGATGGAGCAGTATAGCTTCAAGTCTTGTTTGTTATTTGCTTATGTATTCTATATTTTGTGAACACACACCTTGTAAACACTTTCTTTCTAATGAAATGGTTGTTCATTACTTTGCTTACTATAATGCATGTATTGTGATACTAAACATGACGTCCTCCACCCCAGAACGTTTCCGCCGTTTTCGGTTTTGGGGTGTGACAGATTGGTATCAGAGCATTGTTTATAGTGAACTAAGTATATCAACTGATAAAAGATATACAACTATAAATACAATGGGGCTTAAGTGCTCTGGATAATGGTATATTTTAAAAGTATAACGATAAGTTATAAAAATATACCTACTTGCTTATACATGTACATACTAGACCAAGTATCACAAGAAGAACATAACTAAAGTATTTAAAGGTTGAACACTGTCGTCAAACCTGAACAGTTATGTAATCATAGCTAGGATCAATATAGCCTGATCAACTATATTCATTCGAGATGTTATCGACATGTGTTTGGGAGTGATGTGGTGTTGCAACAGTCCTAAAACTTACCAAATACTAAGTCAAGAGAATACTAGAACAAGTACATTTGAGTTAGAATACTATAGGAGTATTCTATGATACTATAACGCGATAACAAGTTTGAAACATAGTAAGTACATTACATTAAAATACTATAGGAGTATTTTAGGCACTATACAAATAACTTATGTGATAACTTAAAAGACCCTTACGGATAGGTCTATAATCTTGCAATGTATACTTCCAAGGTTATATATAATTGAGAATTTATAGACTTAGAATTTGTGATCTACGCTCCACTACATGTTCCTTGTTTGGTTGTGGTTTTGGAGTAGGATCACTTATTCGAAGGTCTATTTAATCTTAAGTTATATACAACTTGTATACATTGTGAAATTATAGGAGGACTCTGTAAGGATCACCCCATAAAGTTACCTTAAACATCATAGATTCTTTAGTCACATCCGTTCTCGCACGACAAACCCAGATAGATGTAACCACTTCCTCATAGTAGACAACAGAAGAGTCCAGGAGGAAACGAGAGGAAGTTTATGAGGAGTTTTCATAGAAGGATTAACCGAAGTAACCAAAACGTCTTACACGTCACACTAATAAATAATAATCTTGGTTAACTTAATGAGCGAGTGGAAACACTGCTCACATTATGTGTTAGGATTATTTTCTTACATGCAGCTGGTAACAGTTATTCAGGTAACAGATATTCATTCGAGGATAGCCATTTCAAATTCATAGAGTTTATTGAGTATAGACTCTTTTATGAATTGTTTCTAGTACCATGTGGAAGTCAGGACCCGATACACTCAGAACTGGGATAACCTTGTCTTTTCAGCTTTCGGCTTGTGTCCACTACTATAGACTTATTCCATCTCATCTTTGTATTATTCTAGCAAAGATGCCTCCTGGAAAATCGAACAGACGCACTATTCCGATAACTCCAACTCAACCGCCACTACCCCCGTCACAGTTCGACCTAGCTGCTTTTCAGGCAGCGGTAACAGCAGCAACGATAGCCGCCCTAACCCAAATTCGTGCAAGTGGTATCAGTGGATATGGTGGCGGTGCTCACCTAAACAACCGCAGAGATACCCACGAACACCCAAGGGAATGTTTGTATAAAGACTTCATGAAATGCAAACCCAGTTCCTTCGACGGAAATGGTGGAGTCATCACTCTGATGCAATGGTTCGAGAGAACAGAGTCGATTTTCGAGATCTGTTCGTGCCCCGAAGGGAGCAAAGTGAAGTTTGCTGCCCGCACTTTCTTCGGAAGAGCCCTAACATGGTGAATGGCCATGTTAAGTCACTGACTCTAACAATGGCAAACTCTATGGGCTGGGAAAACTTGAAGGAAAGGATGATGAGAGAGTACTGCTCAAGGGGCGAAGTACAAAAGCTGGAACAAGAGCTATGGGAGCTCAGGATGGTTGGTTCAGACATAGTGGCCTACACTGATAGGTTTAGCGACTTGGCAACACTATGCCCCAGGATGGTTACCCCGGAGAGCAAGATGATAGAAAGATACATCTGGGGTCTGACTGCCCCGACCCAAGGAAATGTGTTGTCTTCTAACCCGACCACATTCGATAGTGCTAAGCACTTGGCTCAGCGACTCATCGACCATGAAGTCCACCATGGCGTAGAAGTCCCGGTTCCTGCGCCATCGAGGGAAGAGGACTATGGACAGAAGTCGGGGAGCAAGGGGAAGAAGAAGCGAACAACACAGAACACCCCGCAGGAGGAACGAACGAGTACTATGTACACCGCCACAAAACCTGCTACTCCAACACATGCCAGTCGATATGCTGGAACCCTTCCAAAGTGTGGAAAGTGCAACTATCACCACACCGGAGTATGCCGGAAAATGCAGTGTCTGAACTGCCACAGAAAAGGACGCACAGTCCGTTTCTGCAGGGCACCGGCTCAACCGATCTCTCAAGTCCCCGGAGTTGAAGAAAACCAAACCTGTTATGGCTGTGGTGAAACTGGACACTACCAGGAGGACTGCCCGATAACAAAGAACTCAGGAGCGGATGGACGAATTCTGATGATCACCGCAGGGGAATCGACCTCGGAGTCGCCTTCGAGCAGCGATACGTTTTCGACCTAGTAATTGCTTTGAAAATTAATTTATATTTATATAAGATTAAAATTTGGGGATAACACCTAAAAGTAATTATAATAACTCACTCATAGGATCAAGTCACAGTATTCAAAAGAACTAAAGGATCCGTTTAGAGAAGCTATGATGGCTGAACATATGCATCAGGGTAGTGCATAGCTAAGATGTTGCAGACTTAGAGTGAGTAATTCCGCCTTAATTCCTGTTCCTTGTCTAATTGTGGATTTGAGGTAGAGTTACTCAGTCGACCGTCTTAGTCATCTTAATTATTCATAACTTGTATATGACAGGCGATCGTAGTGGTACCGAGAAGGATCATGATATAAAGTATCATCACCAGTTATCAAAAACACTTTCATTTGTATGTATGCGTACATCGCGGTACGATACGTAGAAGTGTTAACATCAAGGGGAAAACAGAAAGCACTAGAACATTTACAAAGAGTACATTTTCGAACATACTAAGAGTACATTTTCGAACGCACTAAGAGTTCACGGTCGAACGCACAAAGAGAACATTTTCAAGCACGCTAGGGACACATCATCGTATAACATACGTTTCTTTCAAATTGACCAAACCCTATTAAGCAAAGAGTCCGTTACTATCAATCGTCATGAATTGGCGTGGTCCTCACCACACTAAGTTCATATGTTTCTATCACCTCAATCGTCAAGATCTCGAAACTCCCGTCATTCGTAACGATAGTCCGACCTAAACCTCAGTTTTGTATTTCGTATTTTAAACCTCGAAGTACTCGTGCGAAGAGTACTTCGTCTTCCGCAACCTTGCCGCCGTATGTTCCACAGACCTTTCCGAAATACCACTCGTCCAGCAGACGAAGTTCGAGCACAGAGGCTAAGGACGAATATCGATCACCTGTCACTATTTAGTTTATACACGAGGGTGGTATATGATTATGATTACGCAGATCTAGTATGTGTGTTTCCGCCCTATCTCCTGTTCCTTGTCTGGTTGTGGACCTGGGGCAGAATCACACATCCGACCGTCTAACTAATCCAAATTATATACGACTTGTATACATGAAGTACTGATGGATGGACCGAGTATGAATCCTATCATGGACAGTAGGGAAAAGTTGCCAGGTCTACGGGTGAGTATTCTGCCAACCAGAGGAATGCAACCCCAGTAGTACGGCTAAGAAAGCTAATTTCGGGACGAAATTCCCTCTAACGGGGGGATGATGTGACAACCCAAATTTGTTTTTAAATTTTTTGCCTTGCAAAGCTCAGCCAGTCAAGTCAACTGAGTGTCAGACTCATTCCTGCTATCATTTAGCCTCATTTGGAGTCCGTTTAAAAGTCCAAAGGTCAGTACATTCAAGCTTTGAACATAGAAATGGATCGCGTGCACTTCTAGCATCAAAACCGGGCCTTACACTCCAACATCAGGAGTGTACGGCCACACACTGGGTATGCGGCCACACACCCCTCTCCTGGCAGCACACTCTCGTGTATATAGGAGGTACTTAGCCTTCTTTCATCTCTTTTCACCCTCCCAAGCCCAGAAGTCGATTTTTGCTCTCAAATACCATCCGATTTTAAGCTTAGATCTTTGAGTTGGTAAGTGTGTTTTCTCCCGATTTGTTGTTAATCTTCATAAACTAGTTACATCCTTTAATTTCATCCATTTGAAATCATGTTTTGTCTAGATCTTCAAGTTACACCAAGAACACCAAGAACACACACTTGTTCTTGGCGATTTTGAGCTTTCTCGAGCTTCCGGATCGTAAGTACTTCTTCCCAATGCTTGAATCTTGTTAAGAACACTTGTTTAAGTCCTTAGAAATGCCCATAACTCGTGATCTTATGGTGTGTGCGGCCGCACACACTCATGTGGTCGTACACCCCTGAAAGACCCTGAAAACATCCTTCAAATACCCCTAAAGGCTTCCATATTGTAAGTACCATCCCCTAAGCTTGTTACTTACTAGATACGAGCCTTAGAAAACGTCCAAGCCATGTTCATCAAGGAGTGTGCAGCCGCACACACTTCATGTGGCCGTACACCCCTTTGTTTAGTGCTTTAGGGCCTCCAAAGTGCCTTTCTAGCTTCAACACTTGATGAGCATCAGTCCTACAAGCCTCCCTACCATTTGGAAAACGTTTTGTGTACTTTTTACCATGAGTGTGTGGCCGCACACCCATGGCCGCACACTCCTCAAAGTGGCCGTACACTCCCTTTTAGTGAATCACATGTGATTCCAACACTTGGTCAAAGTATTTCCTAGTCCCGTGAGGTGTTCTTTGCATTTGGTTGCTCCTAAACACTATGTTTATGTCAATTTATGCCATTATATGTCATTTAGGATTCATTAAGTCTCGGGACTTCGTTCGTGGAACTTCTCATCCTTACGCGCACATTCGTTCGAATCACCCACATCAGGTGAGTTCATACCCCATAATGAATCTTTTAACTGTTTTAAATGTTTAGGGGGGGGGGGGATACAAGTTGAACACAATGTTAATTGTGTAATTGTTTGTTATAAACATTTTCAAAAGGGCTAATTATGTCATTTATAAGTTGTCAAAACATTTCAAAGACTCTTTTCAAGTTATGTTACTTTATAGTTTAACAAAACTCCATTTTTAAAATACAAGCATAACTTAGTAGTAAAATGAGTATTCTCAACAACAGTTCAAGCACGTTACTAGTAAACTATAATAGGTATAGTTAAGGGTTCAGTTCATACTATAACAAGTACATAGAGGAACATACTATAACAAGTACATAGAGAAACACACCATACTAAGTACCGGGAAAAACGTTCATATATCTTTCCGGCTTGCGTTGACACTGGTACGATTTCACGTACTAGGACTAGCAGGTACGAGGTGATAAACTTAATAATATATCTTTCCAGCCTTGCTTTAACACTGGTACGATTTCACGTACTAGGACTAGCAGGTACGAGGTGATAAACTTAATAATATATCTTTCCGGCCTTGCGTTGACACTGGTACGATTTCACGTACTAGGACTAGCAGGTACGAGGTGATAAACTTAATAATATATCATTCCGGCCTTGCATTGACACTGGTACGATTTCACGTATTAGGACTAGCAGGCACGAGGTGATAAAATATAACAAAATATCCTTCCGCTTACATACAAGTTCACATTTATACCTTTAATTAAACAACTAAAGATTAAAGACAGAAAGACTCCCCGAGGTGTATTGTACATTTAATACCACCTGGAGTTTGTACTTTATTACTTTATAGTCAGCAGTGTCATTGCTGAGGTAAAACATTATTTTCCCTATTACATTTACTTGTGATCTTCTCACATATTCATTAATGTATAAACTATATTTAGTTAAAGATAGTCTCACTTGGGAAAATACATTCTAATACAAGAAACAGATACACATAACATTTGATTCCGTGGTAGAAGGCTACGTTCAGTAGAAAGGACCATAACGCTAACCATATGATTCCTTAAATGTACACATCAAAGGATACATATATATCAATAGGACCCGACAGGTAATAGGATGTGTGCTCTCCGCTTCATTTCCTGTTCCTTGTTTGGTTGTGGACTTGGAGCAGATTCACCCAGCCTATTATCTATTCGATTCTAGATATATATGTCCAGTATACATTGAGTCATCATAAGGGTACTAGGTATGGGTCAAGTCATAGGACACAAAGTCAATGCACAGTTTTCTAGTACAGAACAAACTTTCTAAATCAGCGCTTTTGGTATACAACACTAGAAACTTACCAGCTAAGGTTTAATCCATTTTATTAAACCAATATAAACTTAAAGGACCTTAGGTGATTAACTCCATAATATTTTAGTTTATACATCATGGTTATATATCATTAATACCCAATAGATAGTTGGATGTGTGCTTTCCGCCTTACTTCCTGTTCCTTGTTTGGTTGTGGGCTTAGGGCAGATTCACCCAATTAACTCTCTATCCGATATTAGATCGTATATAGTCTGTATAAACTAAGTGATTATAGAAGTAATCACTGTGGTCACCATTTTATTATAAGGAATAAGAGTTTTTCTTAAAAAAAATCTTTTCATTATATATAAAGAAACCATTATAATTAACTCCATGAGTAACAAGTGAACACGCCAGAGTTATATACAACAATGATCTAACAAACAATGGGATGTGTGCTATCCGCCTTACTCCCTGTTCCTTAATTGGTTGAGAGCTTAGGGCAGATGCGCACAGTCGATTGTTTGTTTACTCTGAGTTTTATATCACTTGTATCCATTTAGTACTCATAGAAGGGATTGTAGAATCATTTTTACATATCTTTCATCAAAGTAGAAAATATAGGATTTTCTAAGAGGAACAGGCGAACTTTTCTAAACAGAACTTACATCACTAAAATCTTATGAACTCACCAACTTAATTGCTGATCAACTCTTTCAAATAACTTGTATTCTCAGGAGCCTAGTAGACAGGTACTCGGACAGGGATTCAGAAGATGGAGCAGTATAGCTTCAAGTCTTGTTTGTTATTTGCTTATGTATTCTATATTTTGTGAACACACACCTTGTAAACACTTTCTTTCTAATGAAATGGTTGTTCATTACTTTGCTTACTATAATGCATGTCTTGTGACACTAAACATGACATCCTCCACCCCAGAACGTTTCCGCCGTTCCGGTTTTGGGGTGTGACATATGTGTCCTAAAATGGTTGTACTGGAGAGCAAAAAGATTGAAAGGTATATTTGGGGATTGTCACCCCAGATACAGGCAAGTGTCATTGCCTCTAGGCCTATTACCTTTTACATTACCAAGGAACTGACACAGTCAATTATTGACCATGGAAATCGTCAAAACTCTGTGGTTGCTGCCCCAGAACAACCTAAGGAGAACAACAACAACAACATCAAGAAGAAGGGTTGGAACAAGAGGAAGGGCAAATCTCCTCTGGAACCTTCAAAGAAGCAACAAGTAGTGGCAGTCCATGCTACTACTGTACCTGCTACCATACTTGCTACTGTACCTGTTGCTGTCCCTAATAACCTTGCACCAACTAAGCCCTATGCTGGTAACCTCCCTAAATGCAACAAGTGCAATTTTCACCACAACAGAAATTGCCAAGAAATGCAGTGTCGTAACTGCAACAGGAAAGGGCATACTGCCCGATTCTGTAGAACCCCACCTCAACCACTTAACCAAGTACCTGCCGCTGGAGTAGGCCGAGCATGCTACCAATACGGTGATGTGGGGCATTTCAAGAAAGATTGTCCAAAAGCTGAAAATGTCGGTGGATTTGGGAGGATTCTAGCATTGGGTCATGAAGAAGCGGTGGCAGATCCTGCAGTGGTCACGGGTACGTTCCTTCTCAACAATACTTATGCATGCATTCTATTTGATTGTGGTGCTAAGAGGAGCTTCGTGAGCCATAATTTTAAACATATACTAAATCAAAACTCCCAACTACTAAATGAAACTTTCACAGTAGAAATGGCTAACGGGAAATCCAAATCCACCAATGATATATACATGGGATGTACCCTTACCTTGAATGACTTGTCTTTCCCAATAGACCTTATGCCGGTCTCTATCAAAAGTTTTGACATCATAATAGGTATGGATTGGTTGTGCCCCAACCATGCCGACATCCTATGTTATGAAAGAGCTATTCGTTTGAACTTGCCAACTAATGAAACTCTTATTATCTATGGCGACAAACCCGGAACGAACCTTCAGATCATTTCTTGCATCAAGGCACATAAATACCTTCGCAAGGAGTACTATGCATTCTTAGCTCACGTGGTAGACAAAAAGCAAGAAGTGAAAGACATCGCGAGCATTCCTGAGGTCTGCAACTTTCCCAATGATCTTCCAGGAGTACCTCCCGAACGACAAGTCGAATTCCGAATCGACTTAATCCCTGGAGCTACCCCTGTAGCCAAATCCCCCTTTCGTCTTGCACCTTCTGAGATGCAAGAATTATCCAGCCAGCTTAACGAACTCCTTAGCAAAGGTTTCATAAGACCAAGCTTCTCACCATGGGGAGCACCGGTTTTGTTCGTAAAGAAGAAGGATGGATCATTCCGCATGTGCATAGACTACCGTGAGCTGAATAAACTTACCATCAAGAATCGATATCCTCTGCCTCGCATTGATGATCTGTTCGACCAACTTCAAGGTGCGAACTACTTCTCGAAAATAGACTTAAGATCCGGGTATCACCAGTTACGGATTTTGGAGGAAGACATTCCCAAGACCGCACTTAGAACTCGTTATGGTCATTACGAGTTTATAGTGATGCCATTCGGATTGACGAATGCACCTGCTGTGTTCATGGACCTAATGAACATAGTGTGTCATCCATTCCTAGACAAATTCGTCATAGTCTTCATTGACGACATCCTTATCTACTCAATAAGCAAAGAGGAACATGACCAACATCTTCGTCAAGTATTACAAACCCTTAGGACAGAAAAACTCTATGCGAAGTTTTCAAAGTGCGAGTTTTAGATTAGGAAGGTTGAATTCCTAGGTCATGTGGTCAGTTCAGAAGGAATACACGTGGACCCTTCCAAAATCAAAGCAATTGAAAACTGGCCAGCACCCAAAACACCTACAGAAATCCGACAATTCTTAGGTCTTGCTGGCTACTATCGCAGATTCATCCAAAATTTCTCCCGAATCGCTAAACCGCTTACCACCCTGACGCAGAAGGGTGTAACTTTTAGTTGGGGAGAGAAGCAAGAAACAACATTCCAAACGCTCAAACAAGCCTTATGCAGTGCACCGATCTTGTCTCTACCCGAAGGGACAGAGGACTTTGTAGTGTACTGTCTTGCTTCAAATCAAGGGCTTGGGTGTGTTCTTATGCAAAGAGGAAAGGTTATCTACTATGCCTCAAGACAGCTAAAGACGCATGAGGTCAACTATACAACACATGACCTTGAGCTAGGAGCGGTGGTGTTTGCTCTGAAGATCTGGAGACATTACTTATATGGCACGAAATGCACAATATTCACGGACCATAAAAGTCTTCAGCATATTTTCGATCAAAAAGAGCTGAACATGAGACAACGACGATGGGTGGAGCTACTGAACGATTACGAATGTGAAATTCTGTACCACCCTGGTAAAGTAAATGTAGTAGCTGACGCCCTTAGCAGAAAAGAATACGCGGGACGCCGAGTAAAGTCATTGACCATGACAATCCATTCACATATGTCCACGCAGATCAAAGAAGCTCAACTTGAAGCCTTGAAACCCGAAAATGTGGCAGGTGAAACCCTGAGAGGAATGGATAAGAACTTCGAAGTCAGGGATGATGGAGTCTATTATTTCATGAACCGGATCTGGACACCAAAGTTTGGTGGTTACAGAGACATGGTTATGAATGAAGCTCACAAAACCCGGTACTCCATTCATCCAGGTTCAGACAAGATGTATATGGACCTTAAGAAACTATACTGGTGGCCTAACATGAAGGCCGAAATCGCTACCTTTGTGGGCAAGTGCCTTACTTGTGCCAAAGTCAATGTAGAGTACCAGAAACCTTCAGGTTTATTACAACAACCTGAAATCCCTGAATGGAAGTGGGAGCGGATAACAATGGATTTCATAACCAAATTACCCAAGACTTCGGGTGGTTATGATACTATTTGGGTAATCATCGACAGATTAACCAAATCCGCACACTTATTGCCAATAAAAGAAGCCGACAAGATGGAGAAGCTAACAAGAACTTACCTCAAGGAGATTGTTAGACTGCATGGTGTACCAATATCTATTATTTCGGACCGAGATAGTAGATTCACCTCTCGTTTCTGGCAGTCTTTACAAAACTCTCTGGGAACTAGGCTGGACATGAGTACAACCTACCATCCACAAACCGACGGACAAAGTGAGAGGACGATTCAAACATTAGAAGACATGTTGCGAGCTTGCGTGATAGACTTTGGAAAGGCATGGGATATTCATTTACCCCTTGTTGAATTCTCTTATAACAACAATTATCACACTAGCATAAAGGCTGCTCCATTCGAAGCCCTCTATGGCCGCAAGTGCAGATCCCCTCTGTGCTGGGCTGAAGTGGGTGACACACAGCTAGCTAGAGGTCAAACTCCTGACAGTGCTCTCACTGGTCGGAAAATTATTCGAGAAACTACCTAGAAGATCGTACAAATTCGGGAGCGACTTAAAGCTTCCAGAGATAGACAGAAAAGCTACGCTGACAAAAGGAGAAAACCCTTGGAATTCCAGGTTGGTGACCACGTATTGTTAAAGGTCTCACCCTGGAAGGGCATGATACGCTTTGGAAAGCGTGACAAATTGAATCCAAGGTACATAGGACCATTCAAGATTCTTGCCAGAATCGGTCCTGTAGCTTACAAACTTCGACTAGCCCAAGAACTAACTAACATTCATCCTACCTTCCACGTTTCGAACGTGAAAAAGTGTCTACCCGACGAGACTCTTGTGATCCCACTCGAGGAAATCGAGTTAAACGAGAGCCTCAACTTTGTGGAAGAACCCGTAGAGATTCTAGACAGGGAAGTTAAGAAAACTAAACAAAGTTGTATCCCGATAGTGAAGGTTCGCTGGAATGCAAACCGGGGTCCTGAATTCACTTGGGAGCGGGAGGATCAAATGCAACAGAAATGTCCACATCTTTTTCCCTAGTCTATCTATAATGCTAATTTCGGGACGAAATTCTCTCTAACGGGGGGATAATGTAACAAACCGTTATTTAAAACCTATGTAATAATGTAGTTCAATTTGTAGTTCTTTTTAAAATAATAAAGAGAAATTTTAGCATACTGTGTATATTTACATAATTGACCCTCAAAAATAAATTGTTAAACAATCTCAATTGGGATGAACAAAGTGGTAGAGATTGTAACAAGGTTTCCAAAAACATAAAGAACACTAAAATCCGAGTTATAACGAAGAAGTTATGACCAATCGAAGATCCGCGACAAAACCGGCAAAACACTGTTCAGTGTAAAAACTGAATTTTCAATAAAAGGCTTTTCAGCCATAACAATCTAAATGAAAGTTGTAGATTACGTTAAACCGAGAACTTTCATAGAAAGAACATCAAAATCTGACTTCGTACGAGGAAGTTATGATTTTTTTAAGTTTCAGTATAGCAGTGTACAGCTAAAAACTCGAAATAAATATCGAGTGATTTTTAGCAGACACAACCTAAACGAGAATTGAAGGTCTCGTCAATAGTAGTACAACGGTAAAAAGACGGACAAAAACGGACGTCGGATGAAGAAGTTATGAATTTTTAACGGATTTCCTGTCCCGGTCTGTTAAAAATAATAATATTAAAAATAAATTCAAAATTAGCCGACAAAGTCTAAACAAAAGTTGTAGAGTATAATTTTACCTACGCGTGCATATAAAGAATGTCGAAAACGGAGCTCGTATGCGAAAGTTATGAATTTCGCAAGTTTTGGGCACAAAAATCGAGAAATGTTGAAAACCGGGAAAATTCGCATGGTGTACCTTCGGCCACGTCACCCTCGCATGCGAGGCTTCTCCGTGTCTGCCCCGTGGCACCTTCTGATTGGACCAAAGTTGTTCGTGGCACCTTCTAATTGGACCGAAGTTCGGTCCACTCCTGATCCGACACACCGAGCCAGCTGTCCGAAGCGAGCCCTCTTCCCTCGCCACCAGTTCGAACACGCGGCAGCTTCTCCCGGCCTCGGATCCGAGGCTTCAGCCTATATAAGGCATGCGAGACTCTCTGGATTTTTTACACTTTTCACCCCATTTTCCATTTCTTTTCACTCCTTTCACTTCCACAAACTTACATACAACCCCCAAAGCCCCGGTATCATGTCTAAAACCCTAAGCAAGCCTCGAAGCCCAGAGATTCCCGAGAAAAACAAGTTTCTCCAGTCGAAACTCTGCTCGATTTAAGCCGTTTTTTTGTCAAATAAACTGCTTTCCAGGAAACGAAATGCTGTCCAAATCACCACCTATCAAGTGAGTTCATACCCCCGTATTTTCATAATTTGTACTGTTTTAAGGGGGTGAATACACGTATAACACAAGAACTTTGTGTTATAAAATCATGACTCTAAATCATGATAAAACGACATTAAATCATCAAAATATTCTATAAACATTAAACTCTTTAGTAAACTTATATTTTTCCCCAAAATTCATATTTGTATATATATATATATATATATATATATATATATATATATATATATATATATATATATATATATATATATATATATATATATATAAGATTCAAAAGGCTTAGGACTAATAACTTATTCTGGGTCTTTTTCCTTGTTTGGATGTGGGCTTATAGTACCGGTTATTTGTCTGAATGTCGTTTAAATTTTACTTATATATAATTGTATATGTATATAAATATAAAAGTTATTTCATCTAGTTTAAATACCCTTTGTAACATGTTGAGCAAGGGATTACATTCAAACACAATCAAATACCAATTCAAAAAGTACATATTAATTATAATAGGTATAATTTATGATACATAGAGCAATAATACATGATTCAAGTATACTAGGATACACAGTTTTACAAGAAACAAAGGTTTGATTCAAAACAAATCAAGGGATATACAATTTTCATATACATGTTAAGAATACTAATTCAAGGACATACTGTCAATCATTTATTTCAGAATGATTGGGTTTTCATAACTAATATACATGTAACGTTTATATGCTTTTTATGAGTCATTCAATTCATGTTGTTTAATTCATTTAGACAACCAAGGTAAAGTCCTGATATTATAACCAGAGTCTCTAGTCAGGGGATCGAAACAAGTTGTGTGTAGATCTATATCGGGATTAACAACCCCGCACTCAGGCTGCTAGCTACAGTCAGGCATACACGCCAATGAGTGACAATTGTTATCAACAGTTTAAACGCCCACAAAGCGTTTGTTTCAGGCCATCATGTCTTAGTATGGTTATAATAACTCATTAAAAAGATATTAACAATACGTTAGTGTATAATCAACTAAACGTAAGTACACCTTCAAAGTACCAGTTTACAGAATACAAACTACAAAAGTACAATACAGTTTTCAATAACAGATGGTGAAACCAGGCACACTCTCAGTTACAAGTGTTACATAAAGGAATACAAATACAAAAACATTGATCTACAAATAGAACGGTTTTATGGGAATAAAACTACTTTTCATATACAACAGAAAATATAGGATTTTCTGGAACAATTTACATATACAAGATACAGAGACACCCTTTCAAACATAAATACTTATGCACTCACTCAACTTTATGTTGATACTCCCTTTTCAAATTACTTGTATTCTCAGGGAAACAGTAAACAGGTACTCCCCAAGCTTTTTGAGAAGATGGAGCTACTTTGAGTAATATCTTCTTCTTTTGTATAACTATTTTGGGTTCAATATACAATGATTGAACATACGTAAATACTTATACATTCTAAATACAATGGTTGTTCGTACTTTGATTACTATGATGCATGTGTTGTGATACTACAAATGAAGTCCTCCACCCCAGGACGTTTCCGCCGTCTGGTTTGGGGGTGTGACAGATTGGTATCCGAGCATTGTTTATAGTGAACCCAGTATATCAATCCATAAAAGATATACAAACTATAAATACATCGGGGCTAAGAGCTCTGACTACAAGTATACTTTTTAAAAATTCTAAGTATTTTTACAAGAAGTATACTAATACTCATACCTACAAGTACAGTATCACAGTCATAAGAACTTAAAAGTATTTGGACGTTGAACACTATAGTCAAACCTGGGCAGTAATGTAATCATATCTGGAATTAATATAGCCTGATCAACTATATTGATTTGAGATATGACCAACATGTGTTTGGGAGCGATAGTAGTGTTGCGACATGTCTAAAACATACCATACATATTCAGAAGAACTATAGAACATAACACAAAGATTAAAATACTACAGAGAGTATTTTACTAAACTTACTTCTAATACAGAACCTATGGCTGAACACAATTTACCTGGGGACCCCTACAACCAACCAGGTACGGATTGGAATACAGACTCAGATGAAGAACCCTTTGAAGACAGCGAATCAAGTGGTACGGATACAGAGCCACAAGTCTGTAACCTTGGGGAACGTCCCCTGAGACAAGACGAAGCAGAACCCATACCCGAGTGGGGCCAATTGTCACACCCCCAAACCAAGGATGGCGGAAATGTCCGGGGGTGGAGGACTTCATGTATAGTATCATAACAACAATTGTAATAGTAATTCAAGCAAACACAACCAACATATATATAATTGAAAAAGTTACATCATTGTATGAATTACATGTTTACGAATCAATTACAATATGTTGACAAAATATGAAATAGTAGACGCCTTAGCGTCCCATCCTCAAAAGCACTTGGTTACCTGTTTAATGATTTCCTGAGAATACAAGTTGTTTGAAAAAGTGTCAACACAAAGGTTGGTGAGTTCATAAGCTTTTGTTTGGTATTATTAAAAGCCTTTCGTTTGTAAAAGTAGTATTTGTTTTAGAAAAATCCAATACTTTCCTTAAAATGTATATGTAGTTTTAAATCCAAAGACCGAAATGTATAAGTAACTTTTCTTACTTATAATAAATAATGTAAGTTTAAATCGACATAAACTCGTTTAATTTTAATGAAGTTCCCGTAAATTCCAATATTCATTAATACTTTATGTGAGTTTATTAAAGTCTTTTCTTGTAAAAGTAGTGTTCGTTCCAGAAAATTCAATATTTTCCTTAATGTGTAAATGTAGTCTTAAAACCCAAAGACCGAAATGTACAAGTAGTGTTCGTTCCTTATAGTAAAACAATGCAAGTTTAAATCGACATAAACTCGTTTGATTTTAGTGAAATCCCCGTAAATTCTATGTTTGTTTATATTTAATGTGAGTTTATGAAAGCCTTTTCTTGTAAAAGTAGTGTTCGTTCCAGAAAATCCAATCTTTTCCTTAATGTGTAAATGTAGTCTTAAAACCCAAAGACCGAAATGTACAAGTAGTGTTCGTTCCTTATAGTAAAATAATGCAAGTTTAAATCGACATAAACTCGTTTGATTTTAGTGAAATCCCCGTAAATTCTATGTTTGTTAATACCACATGTGAGTTATTATAACCATGCTATGACCTAGTTGGCCTGAAACGACGTTCTTCAGGCGTCAGAAATGTTATGACATTTGTCACCCCAGACCTGTCGGTCTAGCTGTTGCATGCAGCTAAGGTGTGGGTTTGTCAGACCCAATATAGATCTATACACAAGTATCACGCTCTCCCTCGAGGAGACTCTGGTTATAATACAAGACTTATTTGTAAATTGAATCGAATGTCTCACAGAAGTCATTAACGAATTTACGTGTAGTGTAATGAAAACTTGGTACCGTATGGCCGTACCTTGCTTAATGAAAATATCCTTTGTATAAATGTACCCTTTTTAAATGTATGTGTTATGTAATGTTTCATAAAGTCATTAACGGAATTACGTGTTATGAAAACTTGGTACCGTATGGCCGTACCTTGCTTAATGAAAATATCATTTGTATAAATGTACCCTTTTTAAATGTATGTATTATGTAATGTATCATAAACTATACCTATTATAGTTTATCAACCAAGGGTAGTACGTAGTAATGTATGCAAACTATATTCAAAATAGTTTATTAAATGTTTGAATGTATCGGTTGTACTTTGATTATAATCACTTGTTATTCTTTATATTTTATATGTCAAAATCCATTTGTAAACTGATGTGTGTCTAAATATTAAGATAAAATGTCATATATTGCAATAACATATAATCACATAAAGATATACACCTTGCTCAACATGTTACAAGGTGAAATGAAATTGACAGCAACTTTTTGTTGTATACAGTTTCTGTTACTGTTCTTAGAAAATTTATAGAAAAATCATCAAAGCTCTAAATCCAAATCCGCAAATTCTAAGAGTTTGCAATATGAGTCTAGTTTGTTCGTAAATTTTATCATGATTTTTAGTGATCTCTAATAGAGGTGAAAATGTTCATAATCACAGACTGGTCCGGGTTTGCCTTTGAAATGATAGGCAGTTTTGTAAAAATCACCATAAATTGTAGAAAAATCATATGGAGATGTGCAAGTAGCCATTTTAAAGCTAAGAGTTTGAACTACCTGCACCTGGAACAGTTTTTAAAACTAAAATATTTAAGTTGACCAAAACAGTCTGTGATCGAAGTTCATCTTTTCTGATGTAATCTGATAGAAAAAGTTTAATTGTGTTCTTGATGATTTTACTTGTATTCCCCCTTTAAAACTTAAGAGAAAAATGTAAATGTAGGGGTATGAACTCACCTTATGTGATTTCAGTAGATGAAAGTGAGATAGAGGAAGTGTTCAACCCAAGAACACTAAGAAGATGTCTTGATGATTCGAGAATCTAACACCGAATAAGATGGAATTTGTGTAAGATATCAATGATTTGAGTAGAATGGAGTTTAATAATTATGTGAATGATGAAGATACTTACTAATTGAAGAAAGAAATCCCTGGAGAAAGCCTTGAAGTTCTTGAAGTTGAGAGAAAAGATGAGAGAATTTTGGAGAGTGTTCTTGGTTGCTAAGTGTAGAATGAAAGGGCTTTTAAGGAGAATGAGGAGAGAGGACCAAGCCTCCAGCTCTTAGAACGTGGGAAGAGCTGGAGATAGGGTGTAAAGGTCCCCCAAGGAGACAAGGGGTGGTTGGAAAGAATGGCTGATCATAGAGTGAGGTGGTGGTGGCTTGCTTTTGTCATAAAATAAGGAAAAGCAAATATTCTCTCAATAATCAGTCCAACCACCAATTCTTTTAATACATTTTTATAAAAACCCTGGAGATTTATATATTTTGGGGCCTTAGTTTATAAAATAAAGTTTTGGGTGAAAATCCCACGTTAAAATAATGAAAAACGGAGTTAAAACGAAGTCGTAGTCGAAAAACCGGTAAAAAGGGGCCGTCTGCGAGACCTCTCGCATGGGCTGTCTGAGAGGCTTCTCATGCGAGGCTTCTGTCCTGAGAGGCTTCTAATGAGAGGCTTCGGTCCTGAGAGGCTTCTCATGAGAGGCTTCGGTCCTGAGAGGCTTCTCATGAGAGTTTTCGCTTCTAATAGGAGGGTTTTGGTTCCTTAAGGTTATTTTACCCGTTTTTACCCCGTTTCAAGTGGTTTTTGACCCGGTTAAGGGTCGGGATGGCCCGAATGATTACAAAAAGTTAAAGTAACTTTTGAGAGAGATTTGGGAGAGATTTGGGAGAGATTTCAAATAGAAAGAGATAGAGTGAAAACGATTTAGAGAGGTTTCGTTTGTGATTAATTTGAGTGTCCGGCTTCACAACGCAAGGTTCGTAAACCCCGTTAAACCGTGTTTTAGTGTCGTACACACTCCCGATGAGTGTGCAATAATTTTTTTATCGTTTTGGTTCAATGTTTACTGCATTTGAGACTTAGGAAATTCAACACACGAACTTTCCAAATAATGTTTCTCTCATTAAAATATTGCATTGTACAGTAATTACATAGTGTAAACCCTAATATACAAGGGTTAATTGAGTCGATTGGTTTTGACTTGTTGACTTTGTTTGACTTTGACTTGACTCAATTTTGACGGTTGTCACATCATCCCCCCGTTAGAAGGAATTTCGTCCCGAAATTTGCATTTGACTGGGACATCAAGAGTTTGGGAAAAGATGTGGGTATTTTTGTTTCATTTGATCTTCGCGTTCCCAGGTGAACTCAGGCCCTCGTTTAGCGTTCCAACGGACCTTCACGATGGGAATACGACTTTGTTTCGATCCCGATCCATGATTTTGACTGGTTCCTCCACGAAGTGGAGATTTTGTTAACATCGATTTCGTCGAGTGGTATTACGAGTGTCTCACCAGACAAACACTTCTTTAGGTTCGACACGTGAAATGTGGGATGTACTTTGTCGAGTTCCTGAGGTAATCGAAGTTTGTATGCTACTGGCCCAATCCTAGCAAGGATTTCGAATGGCCCGATGTACCTTGGATTTAGTTTCCCGCGTTTGCCGAACCGTATCATTCATTTCCAAGGGGAAACGTTTAGTAGTACACGATCACCCACCTGGAATTCCAAGGGTTTGCGTTGTTTGTCTGCGTAACTCTTTTGCCGATCTCGAGACTCTTTTCCCTTATGATTTCAGGGCCAGTGAAGGTGCTATTAGAGACTTGTCCTCTAGCTAGCTGTGTATCCCCCACCTCAGCCCAACACAGGGGTGATCTGCATTTGCGACCGTAAAGAGCTTCGAATGGAGCGACTTTGATGCTAGTATGATAGCTGTTATTGTAGGAGAATTCGATAAGCGGTAGATGGGTATCCCATGCTTTACCGAAGTCTATCACACAAGCTCTTAACATGTCTTCCAACGTTTGAATGGTTCGTTCGCTCTGTCCGTCGGTTTGTGGGTGGTAGGCCGTACTCATGTCAAGCCTAGTTCCCAAGGATTTTTGTAGAGACTGCCAAAACCGTGAGGTAAATCTACTATCTCTATCGGAGATAATGGATATCGGCACACCATGGAGTCGTACAATCTCTTTGATGTACGTTCTAGTCAGCTTCTCCATCTTGTCGGTTTCTTTTATCGGTAGGAAGTGTGCTGATTTGGTCAATCTGTCTACGATTACCCATATGGTGTCAAGCCCGCCCGATGTCTTAGGCAGCTTGGTTATGAAGTCCATGGTTATTCGTTCCCACTTCCACTCAGGTATATCCGGCTGTTGTAATAGCCCGGATGGTTTCTGGTATTCGATTTTGACCTTGGCGCAAGTCAGGCACTTGCTCACATAGGTAGCAATCTCAGCTTTCATGTTCGGCCACCAGTATAATTTCTTGAGGTCCAGATACATCTTATCCGACCCGGGATGGATGGAGTATCGAGTCTTGTGTGCTTCATTCATGACGACGTCTCGGAGTCCACCGAACTTCGGTGTCCAAATCCGGTTCATGATATAACGTGCTCCATCATCCTTGACTTCTAAGTTTTTATCCATTCCCCTTAATGTCTCTCCTGCCACCTTTTCTGGTTTCAAAGCTTCCAGTTGAGCTTCCTTGATTTGTATGGTCAGGTGGGAATGGATTGTCATTGTTAAGGATTTTACTCGGCGGCCCGAGTACTCCTTCCTGCTTAGAGCATCGGCCACTACATTGGCCTTGCCCGGATGATAACGAATTTCGCACTCGTAGTCATTCAGCAACTCTACCCATTTCCTCTGTCGCATGTTGAGCTCTTTCTGATTGAGGATATGCTGAAGACTTTTGTGATCAGTGAAGATAGTGCATTTCGTGCCGTAGAGGTAGTGTCTCCAGATCTTCAAAGCGAATACTACTGCTCCTAATTCCAGGTCGTGCGTAGTATAATTAACCTCGTGCGTCTTAAGCTGTCTTGATGCATACGCGATAACCTTCCCTCTCTGCATGAGCACACATCCAAGGCCTTGATTCGAAGCATCACAGTACACTACGAAGTCTTCGGTTCCCTCTGGGAGAGACAAGATCGGTGCTCTGCATAGGGCTTGTTTTAACATTTGGAAAGCAGCTTCTTGTTTCCAAGTATATGACCGTTTGTAAAAGTTTCACACATACTACTTTAGTCGGGACATAATTAATATATTTATGTTTTAAAAAGATCTTTATCGGTTACTTCATTAGTTGCAAAGTGCATACCAGTCATATGTGATTAAGATATAATAGTCCTTCGAATAGATGACCCTAACTCCAAGGCCACAACCAAACAAGGACATGAAGTGAAACAAAGATACATAAATTCTAAGTCTATAGCATCTTAGTTACATATGACCTTAGCGCATCCACTTAGCAGCTATTGATCTATAAATAAAGACCTATTTAATTCTCAGATAATTTATTATAGTAACACAAAATACTCCTATAGTATTTGTAAATGTTTAGTTTTGAGTTCTTAAAGTATCCTTTGTAGTGTGTTATTAGGTTTGTTAGATTTGTTGCCCATCCTGACCATCCCCCGGTATATGCAAGTAAATTCCCGGACAGATATAGTTGATCAGGCTATATCCTTCCCAGACTTAATCCACATATACTAAGGCATACTCAAAATGTTCAACTCTTCTTCTTTTGCTTTATGTTTTCGCTAGTTATGATACCATGCGAGCATGTAATGTATGTATGTATACTTTAATCAAGAAAATCATTTATTTTCTAAAAGTATATTTATTTGAAAAATGCACAAATCAGAGACTATTAGTCCCAATTGTGTTTATAGTTTGTATATCTTATGTGGTTTGATATACTTAATTCACTATAAACTGTGCTCTGATACCAATCTGTCACACCCCCAAACCAAGGATGGCAGAAATATCCGGGGGTGGAGGACTTCATGTATAGTATCATAACAACAATTGTAATAGTAATTCAAGCAAACACAACCAACATATATATAATTGAAAAAGTTACATCATTGTATGAATTACATGTTTACGAATCAATTACAATATGTTGACAAAATATGAAATAGTAGACGCCTTAGCGTCCCATCCTCAAAAGCACTTGGTTACCTGTTTAATGATTTCCTGAGAATACAAGTTGTTTGAAAAAGTGTCAACACAAAGGTTGGTGAGTTCATAAGCTTTTGTTTGGTATTATTAAAAGCCTTTCGTTTGTAAAAGTAGTATTTGTTTTAGAAAAATCCAATATTTTCCTTAAATTGTATATGTAGTCTTAAATCCAAAGACCGAAATGTATAAGTAACTTTTCTTACTTATAATAAATAATGTAAGTTTAAATCGACATAAACTCGTTTAATTTTAATGAAGTTCCCGTAAATTCCAATATTCATTAATACTTTATGTGAGTTTATTAAAGTCTTTTCTTGTAAAAGTAGTGTTTGTTCCAGAAAATCCAATATTTTCCTTAATGTGTAAATGTAGTCTTAAAACCCAAAGACCGAAATGTACAAGTAGTGTTCGTTCCTTATAGTAAAACAATGCAAGTTTAAATCGACATAAACTCGTTTGATTTTAGTGAAATCCCCGTAAATTCTATGTTTGTTTATATTTAATGTGAGTTTATGAAAGCCTTTTCTTGTAAAAGTAGTGTTCGTTCCAGAAAATCCAATCTTTTCCTTAATGTGTAAATGTAGTCTTAAAACCCAAAGACCGAAATGTACAAGTAGTGTTCGTTCCTTATAGTAAAATAATGCAAGTTTAAATCGACATAAACTCGTTTGATTTTAGTGAAATCCCCGTAAATTCTATGTTTGTTAATACCACATGTGAGTTATTATAACCATGCTATGACCTAGTTGGCCTGAAACGACGTTCTTCAGGCGTCGGAAATGTTATGACATTTGTCACCCCAGACCTGTCGGTCTAGCTGTTGCATGCAGCTAAGGTGTGGGTTTGTCAGACCCAATATAGATCTATACACAAGTATCACGCTCTCCCTCGAGGAGACTCTGGTTATAATACAGGACTTATTTGTAAATTGAATCGAATGTCTCACAGAAGTCATTAACGAATTTACGTGTAGTGTAATGAAAACTTGGTACCGTATGGCCGTACCTTGCTTAATGAAAATATCCTTTGTATAAATGTACCCTTTTTAAATGTATGTGTTGTGTAATGTTTCATAAAGTCATTAACGGAATTGCGTGTTATGAAAACTTGGTACCGTACCTTGCTTAATGAAAATATCCTTTGTATAAATGTACCCTTTTTAAATGTATGTATTATGTAATGTATCATAAACTATACCTATTATAGTTTATCAACCAAGGGTAGTACGTAGTAATGTATGCAAACTATATTCAAAATAGTTTATTAAATGTTTGAATGTATCGGTTGTACTTTGATTATAATCACTTGTTATTATTTATATTTTATATGTCCAAATCCATTTGTAAACTGATGTGTGTCTAAATATTAAGATAAAATGTCATATATTGCAATAACATATAATCACATAAAGATATACACCTTGCTCAACATGTTACAAGGTGAAATGAAATTGACAGCAACTTTTTGTTGTATACAGTTTCTGTTACTGTTCTTAGAAAATTTATAGAAAAATCATCAAAGCTCTAAATCCAAATCCGCAAATTCTGAGAGTTTACAATATGAGTCTAGTTTGTTCGTAAATTTTATCATGATTTTTAGTGATCTCTAATAGAGGTTAAAATGTTCATAATCACAGACTGGTCCGGGTTTGCCTTTGAAATGATAGGCAGTTTTGTAAAAATCACCATAAATTGTAGACAAATCATATGGAGATGTGCAAGTAGCCATTTTAAAGCTAAGAGTTTGAACTACCTTCACCTGTAACAGTTTTGAAAACTAAAATATTTAAGTTGACCAAAACAGTCCGTGATCGAAGTTCATCTTTTCTGATGTAATCTGATAGAAAAAGTTTAATTGTGTTCTTGATGATTTTACTTGTATTCCCCCCTTAAAACTTAAGAAAAACATGTAAATGTAGGGGTATGAACTCACCTTATGTGATTTCAGTAGATGAAAGTGAGATAGAGGAAGTGTTCAACCCAAGAACACTAAGAAGATGTCTTGATGATTCGAGAATCTAACACCGAATAAGATGAAATTTGTGTAAGATATCAATGATTTGAGTAGAATGGAGTTTAATAATTATGTGAATGATGAAGATACTTACTAATTGAAGAAATAAATCCCTGGAGAAAGCCTTGAAGTTCTTGAAGTTGAGAGAAAAGATGAGAGAATTTTGGAGAGTGTTCTTGGTTGCTAAGTGTAGAATGAAAGGGCTTTTAAGGAGAATGAGGAGAGAGGACCAAGCCTCCAGCTCTTAGAACGTGGGAAGAGCTGGAGATAGGGTGTAAAGGTCCCCCAAGGAGACAAGGGGTGGTTGGAAAGAATGGCTGATCATAGAGTGAGGTGGTGGTGGCATGCTTTTGTCATAAAATAAGGAAAAGCAAATATTTTCTCAATAATCAGTCCAACCACCAATTCTTTTAATACATTTTTATAAAAACCCTGGAGATTTATATATTTTGGGGCCTTAGTTTATAAAATAAAGTTTTGGGTGAAAATCCCACGTTAAAATAATGAAAAACGGAGTTAAAACGAAGTCGTAGTCGAAAAACCGGTAAAAAGGGGCCGTCTGCGAGACCTCTCGCATGGGCTGTCTGAGAGGCTTCTCATGCGAGGCTTCTGTCCTGAGAGGCTTCTAATGAGAGGCTTCGGTCCTGAGAGGCTTCTCATGAGAGGCTTCGGTCCTGAGAGGCTTCTCATGAGAGTTTTCGCTTCTAATAGGAGGGTTTTGGTTCCTTAAGGTTATTTTACCCGTTTTTACCCCGTTTCAAGTGGTTTTTGACCCGGTTAAGGGTCGGGATGGCCCGAATGATTACAAAAAGTTAAAGTAACTTTTGAGAGAGATTTGGGAGAGATTTGGGAGAGATTTCAAATAGAAAGAGATAGAGTGAAAACGATTTAGAGAGGTTTCGTTTGTGATTAATTTGAGTGTCCGGCTTCACAACGCAAGGTTCGTAAACCCCGTTAAACCGTGTTTTAGTGTCGTACACACTCCCGATGAGTGTGCAATAATTTTTTTATCGTTTTGGTTCAATGTTTACTGCATTTGAGACTTAGGAAATTCAACACACGAACTTTCCAAATAATGTTTCTCTCATTAAAATATTGCATTGTACAGTAATTACATAGTGTAAACCCTAATATACAAGGGTTAATTGAGTCGATTGGTTTTGACTTGTTGACTTTGTTTGACTTTGACTTGACTCAATTTTGACGGTTGTCACATCATCCCCCCGTTAGAAGGAATTTCGTCCCGAAATTTGCATTTGACTGGGACATCAAGAGTTTGGGAAAAGATGTGGGTATTTTTGTTTCATTTGATCTTCGCGTTCCCAGGTGAACTCAGGCCCTCGTTTAGCGTTCCAACGGACCTTCACGATGGGAATACGACTTTGTTTCGATCCCGATCCATGATTTTGACTGGTTCTTCCACGAAGTGGAGATTTTTGTTAACATCGATTTCGTCGAGTGGTATTACGAGTGTCTCACCAGACAAACACTTCTTTAGGTTCGACACGTGAAATGTGGGATGTACTTTGTCGAGTTCCTGAGGTAATCGAAGTTTGTATGCTACTGGCCCAATCCTAGCAAGGATTTCGAATGGCCCGATGTACCTTGGATTTAGTTTCCCGCGTTTGCCGAACCGTATCATTCATTTCCAAGGGGAAACGTTTAGTAGTACACGATCACCCACCTGGAATTCCAAGGGTTTGCGTTGTTTGTCTGCGTAACTCTTTTGCCGATCTCGAGACTCTTTTCCCTTATGATTTCAGGGCCAGTGAGGGTGCTATTAGAGACTTGTCCTCTAGCTAGCTGTGTATCCCCCACCTCAGCCCAACACAGGGGTGATCTGCATTTGCGACCGTAAAGAGCTTCGAATGGAGCGACTTTGATGCTAGTATGATAGCTGTTATTGTAGGAGAATTCGATAAGCGGTAGATGGGTATCCCATGCTTTACCGAAGTCTATCACACAAGCTCTTAACATGTCTTCCAACGTTTGAATGGTTCGTTCGCTCTGTCCGTCGGTTTGTGGGTGGTAGGCCGTACTCATGTCAAGCCTAGTTCCCAAGGATTTTTGTAGAGACTGCCAAAACCGTGAGGTAAATCTACTATCTCTATCGGAGATAATGGATATCGGCACACCATGGAGTCGTACAATCTCTTTGATGTACGTTCTAGTCAGCTTCTCCATCTTGTCGGTTTCTTTTATCGGTAGGAAGTGTGCTGATTTGGTCAATCTGTCTACGATTACCCATATGGTGTCAAGCCCGCCCGATGTCTTAGGCAGCTTGGTTATGAAGTCCATGGTTATTCGTTCCCACTTCCACTCAGGTATATCCGGCTGTTGTAATAGCCCGGATGGTTTCTGGTATTCGATTTTGACCTTGGCGCAAGTCAGGCACTTGCTCACATAGGTAGCAATCTCAGCTTTCATGTTCGGCCACCAGTATAATTTCTTGAGGTCCAGATACATCTTATCCGACCCGGGATGGATGGAGTATCGAGTCTTGTGTGCTTCATTCATGACGACGTCTCAGAGTCCACCGAACTTCGGTGTCCAAATCCGGTTCATGATATAACGTGCTCCATCATCCTTGACTTCTAAGTTTTTATCCATTCCCCTTAATGTCTCTCCTGCCACCTTTTCTGGTTTCAAAGCTTCCAGTTGAGCTTCCTTGATTTGTATGGTCAGGTGGGAATGGATTGTCATTGTTAAGGATTTTACTCGGCGGCCCGAGTACTCCTTCCTGCTTAGAGCATCGGCCACTACATTGGCCTTGCCCGGATGATAACGAATTTCGCACTCGTAGTCATTCAGCAACTCTACCCATTTCCTCTGTCGCATGTTGAGCTCTTTCTGATTGAGGATATGCTGAAGACTTTTGTGATCAGTGAAGATAGTGCATTTCGTGCCGTAGAGGTAGTGTCTCCAGATCTTCAAAGCGAATACTACTGCTCCTAATTCCAGGTCGTGCGTAGTATAATTAACCTCGTGCGTCTTAAGCTGTCTTGATGCATACGCGATAACCTTCCCTCTCTGCATGAGCACACATCCAAGGCCTTGATTCGAAGCATCACAGTACACTACGAAGTCTTCGGTTCCCTCTGGGAGAGACAAGATCGGAGCTCTGCATAGGGCTTGTTTTAACATTTGGAAAGTAGCTTCTTGTTTCCAAGTATATGACCGTTTGTAAAAGTTTCACACATACTACTTTAGTCGGGACATAATTAATATATTTATGTTTTAAAAAGATCTTTATCGGTTACTTCATTAGTTGCAAAGTGCATACCAGTCATATGTGATTAAGATATAATAGTCCTTCGAATAGATGACCCTAACTCCAAGGCCACAACCAAACAAGGACATGAAGTGAAACAAAGATACATAAATTCTAAGTCTATAGCATCTTAGTTACATATGACCTTAGCGCATCCACTTAGCAGCTATTGATCTATAAATAAAGACCTATTTAATTCTCAGATAATTTATTATAGTAACACAAAATACTCCTATAGTATTTGTAAATGTTTAGTTTTGAGTTCTTAAAGTATCCTTTGTAGTGTGTTATTAGGTTTGTTAGATTTGTTGCCCATCCTGACCATCCCCCGGTATATGCAAGTCAATTCCCGGACAGATATAGTTGATCAGGCTATATCCTTCCCAGACTTAATCCACATATACTAAGGCATACTCAAAATGTTCAACTCTTCTTCTTTTGCTTTATGTTTTCGCTAGTTATGATACCATGCGAGCATGTAATGTATGTATGTATACTTTAATCAAGAAAATCATTTATTTTCTAAAAGTATATTTATTTGAAAAATGCACAAATCAGAGACTATTAGTCCCAATTGTGTTTATAGTTTGTATATCTTATGTGGTTTGATATACTTAATTCACTATAAACTGTGCTCTGATACCAATCTGTCACACCCCCAAACCAAGGATGGCGGAAATATCCGGGGGTGGAGGACTTCATGTATAGTATCATAACAACAATTGTAATAGTAATTCAAGCAAACACAACCAACATATATATAATTGAAAAAGTTACATCATTGTATGAATTACATGTTTACGAATCAATTACAATATGTTGACAAAATATGAAATAGTAGACGCCTTAGCGTCCCATCCTCAAAAGCACTTGGTTACCTGTTTAATGATTTCCTGAGAATACAAGTTGTTTGAAAAAGTGTCAACACAAAGGTTGGTGAGTTCATAAGCTTTTGTTTGGTATTATTAAAAGCCTTTCGTTTGTAAAAGTAGTATTTGTTTTAGAAAAATCCAATATTTTCCTTAAATTGTATATGTAGTCTTAAATCCAAAGACCGAAATGTATAAGTAACTTTTCTTACTTATAATAAATAATGTAAGTTTAAATCGACATAAACTCGTTTAATTTTAATGAAGTTCCCGTAAATTCCAATATTCATTAATACTTTATGTGAGTTTATTAAAGTCTTTTCTTGTAAAAGTAGTGTTTGTTCCAGAAAATCCAATATTTTCCTTAATGTGTAAATGTAGTCTTAAAACCCAAAGACCGAAATGTACAAGTAGTGTTCGTTCCTTATAGTAAAACAATGCAAGTTTAAATCGACATAAACTCGTTTGATTTTAGTGAAATCCCCGTAAATTCTATGTTTGTTTATATTTAATGTGAGTTTATGAAAGCCTTTTCTTGTAAAAGTAGTGTTCGTTCCAGAAAATCCAATCTTTTCCTTAATGTGTAAATGTAGTCTTAAAACCCAAAGACCGAAATATACAAGTAGTGTTCGTTCCTTATAGTAAAATAATGCAAGTTTAAATCGACATAAACTCGTTTGATTTTAGTGAAATCCCCGTAAATTCTATGTTTGTTAATACCACATGTGAGTTATTATAACCATGCTATGACCTAGTTGGCCTGAAACGACGTTCTTCAGGCGTCGGAAATGTTATGACATTTGTCACCCCAGACCTATCGGTCTAGCTGTTGCATGCAGCTAAGGTGTGGGTTTGTCAGACCCAATATAGATCTATACACAAGTATCACGCTCTCCCTCGAGGAGACTCTGGTTATAATACAAGACTTATTTGTAAATTGAATCGAATGTCTCACAGAAGTCATTAACGAATTTACGTGTAGTGTAATGAAAACTTGGTACCGTATGGCCGTACCTTGCTTAATGAAAATATCCATTGTATAAATGTACCCTTTTTAAATGTATGTGTTATGTAATGTTTCATAAAGTCATTAACGGAATTACGTGTTATGAAAACTTGGTACCGTATGGCCGTACCTTGCTTAATGAAAATATCCTTTGTATAAATGTACCCTTTTTAAATGTATGTATTATGTAATGTATCATAAACTATACCTATTATAGTTTATCAACCAAGGGTAGTACGTAGTAATGTATGCAAACTATATTCAAAATAGTTTATTAAATGTTTGAATGTATCGGTTGTACTTTGATTATAATCACTTGTTATTCTTTATATTTTATATGTCAAAATCCATTTGTAAACTGATGTGTGTCTAAATATTAAGATAAAATGTCATATATTGCAATAACATATAATCACATAAAGATATACACCTTGCTCAACATGTTACAAGGTGAAATGAAATTGACAGCAACTTTTTGTTGTATACAGTTTCTGTTACTGTTCTTAGAAAATTTATAGAAAAATCATCAAAGCTCTAAATCCAAATCCGCAAATTCTGAGAGTTTGCAATATGAGTCTAGTTTGTTCGTAAATTTTATCATGATTTTTAGTGATCTCTAATAGAGGTGAAAATGTTCATAATCACAGACTGGTCCGGGTTTGCCTTTGAAATGATAGGCAGTTTTGTAAAAATCACCATAAATTGTAGAAAAATCATATGGAGATGTTCAAGTAGCCATTTTAAAGCTAAGAGTTTGAACTACCTGCACCTGGAACAGTTTTTAAAACTAAAATATTTAAGTTGACCAAAACAGTCCGTGATCGAAGTTCATCTTTTCTGATGTAATCTGATAGAAAAAGTTTAATTGTGTTCTTGATGATTTTACTTGTATTCCCCCTTTAAAACTTAAGAAAAAAATGTAAATGTAGGGGTATGAACTCACCTTATGTGGTTTCAGTAGATGAAAGTGAGATAGAGGAAGTGTTCAACCCAAGAACACTAAGAAGATGTCTTGATGATTCGAGAATCTAACACCGAATAAGATGGAATTTGTGTAAGATATCAATGATTTGAGTAGAATGGAGTTTAATAATTATGTGAATGATGAAGATACTTACTAATTGAAGAAAGAAATCCCTGGAGAAAGCCTTGAAGTTCTTGAAGTTGAGAGAAAAGATGAGAGAATTTTGGAGAGTGTTCTTGGTTGCTAAGTGTAGAATGAAAGGGCTTTTAAGGAGAATGAGGAGAGAGGACCAATCCTCCAGCTCTTAGAACGTGGGAAGAGCTGGAGATAGGGTGTAAAGGTCCCCCAAGGAGACAAGGGGTGGTTGGAAAGAATGGCTGATCATAGAGTGAGGTGGTGGTGGCTTGCTTTTGTCATAAAATAAGGAAAAGCAAATATTCTCTCAATAATCAGTCCAACCACCAATTCTTTTAATACATTTTTATAAAAACCCTAGAGATTTATATATTTTGGGGCCTTAGTTTATAAAATAAAGTTTTGGGTGAAAATCCCACGTTAAAATAATGAAAAACGGAGTTAAAACGAAGTCGTAGTCGAAAAACCGGTAAAAAGGGGCCGTCTGCGAGACCTCTCGCATGGGCTGTCTGAGAGGCTTCTTATGCGAGGCTTCTGTCCTGAGAGGCTTCTAATGAGAGACTTCGGTCCTGAGAGGCTCCTCATAAGAGGCTTCGGTCCTGAGAGGCTTCTCATGAGAGTTTTCGCTTCTAATAGGAGGGTTTTGGTTCCTTAAGGTTATTTTACCCGTTTTTACCCCGTTTCAAGTGGTTTTTGACCCGGTTAAGGGTCGGGATGGCCCGAATGATTACAAAAAGTTAAAGTAACTTTTGAGAGAGATTTGGGAGAGATTTCAAATAGAAAGAGATAGAGTGAAAACGATTTAGAGAGGTTTCGTTTGTGATTAATTTGAGTGTCCGGCTTCACAATGCAAGGTTCGTAAACCCCGTTAAACCGTGTTTTAGTGTCGTACACACTCCCGATGAGTGTGCAATAATTTTTTTATCGTTTTGGTTCAATGTTTACTGCATTTGAGACTTAGGAAATTCAACACACGAACTTTCCAAATAATGTTTCTCTCATTAAAATATTGCATTGTACAGTAATTACATAGTGTAAACCCTAATATACAAGGGTTAATTGAGTCGATTGGTTTTGACTTGTTGACTTTGTTTGACTTTGACTTGACTCAATTTTGACGGTTGTCACACCAATATATAAACCATTGGAGTCGGCAAGACGGCCAACTCCCTCCTTACGGAATGACACGAGGTTTCTATAACGTCTCTAGAGGAGGAATATCCGATAGAGCTCTTCCAGTTACAGTAAACCGAATAGCCCGGCAAGCCGATCAATCAAGGATTTCGATCAATCGAATCCTACAAGTGAATACGGTTGTACAGGCTAACACTGCATATATCCTTCGTCTTGATGAAATGCAGGATGACACACAGCATCATACAGAGGCCCTTCATAGGCAAGTCTATGCTGCTCAATTAGAGATAAGAGAATTGAGAGAGCATCAAGCTGCCCAAGAAAGGCGCTGGAAAGCACAAGACGAAGCGGAACCCAGCAACCGTCGTAGCAACCGCCGCAAGTAGTGTTCGCACTACTTCTACTTTCTACTTTCTATATCGAATGTATATACTACTTTTCACGATATGTACGAAACCGGGTATCAATAAAACAATAAGCACTTTACTTCAACAAGAGTTATTACAATTTTCATAAATGTCCTATTTCAAAGTTTTGGTTATAGGACAGACATGTTCTAGTGTTAATTTTCATGTTTCTCGATACGACCACGAAAATTTTATTTTCGGTAGGTCGGTTTGATGTCGACACTTCCTCAGTATTGTGGTATATTATAGACCTGCTTTAAGGTCAAGTGTTCCAGATTACATATACTTAATATACCAATATAGTCGACATATATTTTCATACTCTTTGAAAAATAACCACTCAAATTCATATTATCCTGTTGCAAGTTGTTTTTGCAATAGATTTCTATTTCCAATCCTTTACAAGATTCATGTTGAATTAAGTGTTTCGTTCAGAGATATCATATTCATATTCATTCTTGATATCTTACCATCTTTTATCTTTTAACTATTATAGAAAAGATGCCTCCTCGTAGAAATCCAAGACGTGACAATCAAGCACCGACGCCACCCCCACCACCACCTCCTCAATTCGACGCTGCTATGTTTCAAGCAGCGGTCACGACGGCTGTAGCGGATGCCATGTCTCATATCAATACTCCTGATGCTAGTGGGTCGGGAGCTGGTGCACATCCTTCTAACCATGGCGAGGGTCATGAGCACTCACGAGAGTGCACTTATAAAGACTTCTCGAATGCCAAACCCAGGACCTTTAATGGAACTGGAGGAGTGATGGTTTTAAGGCAATGGATTGAGAAGACGGAAGCAATTTTTGAAATTTGCTCCTGTCCGGAAGGTAGCAAAGTTAAATTTGCTGCTTGTACTTTTTCAGATAGGGCCCTAACATGGTGGAACGGCCATGTTAAGTCACTGACTTTGATAGTGGCTAATACGATGAGCTGGGAGAACTTAAAAGCCATGCTAATGCGGGAATACTGTCCGCACGGGGAAATTCAAAAACTTGAGCAGGAATTCTGGGGTCTTACCATGGCCGGTGCAGACATAACAACTTACACAAATCGGTTCTGTGACTTGGCGATCATGTGTCCTGAAATGGTTGCTCTGGAGAGCAAAAAGATTGAAAGGTATATTTGGGGACTGTCACCCCAGATACAGGCAAGTGTCATTGCCTCTAGGCCTGTTACCTTTGACAGTGCAAAGGAACTGGCACAGTCACTTATTGACCACAGAAATCGTTAAAACTCTGTGGTTGCTGCCCCAGAACAACCTAAGGAGAACAACAACAACAGCAAGAAGAAGGGTTGGAACAAGAGGAATGCCAAATCTCCTCTGGAACCTTGAAAGAAGCAACAAGTAGTGGCGGTCCATGCTACTAATATACCTTCTTCCATACCTGCTACTGTACCTGCTGCTGTCCCTAATAACCTTGCACCAACTAAGCCCTATGCTGGTAACCTCCCTAAATGCAACAAGTGCAATTTTCACCACAACGGAAATTGCCAAGAAATGCAGTGTCGTAACTGCAACAGGAAAGGGCATACTGCCCGATTCTGTAGAACCCCACCTCAACCACTTAACCAAGTACCTGCCGCTGGAGTAGGCCGAGCATGCTACCAATGCGGTGATGTGGGGCATTTCAAGAAAGATTGTCCACAAGCTGAAAATGCCGGTGGAGTTGGTGTTGGGTTTTGAGCATTCTAACACTCCTATGGTGTACATGCAACCCTATAAACCTTGGATCTATGTTTTCTCTATTATACATGCAAATATTAATTATTCCAAGGTTTCATCCTAACTAGCATATTATGAAGCACCTATACTACAAAGTTCTAGTTAGATGACATACCTTTTGATGTGGCTTGAAGTCTTGATGTATTTGGCCTTAAGAGCTTAGCACCAATAGTATGAAATGCCTCAAATGGAATCACAACACACCTAGGACAAAGGTGGCTCTTGAGAGAGAATTTCATGCACCAAAACACCTCCATATTTCTCTAAGAAAAGAAGTGGTGATTTTGGCTATGGAGTAACCTATTTATATGTAGGATTCCAAGGGTCATGGGTATAACCCATAATCCATACCCATGGGTTTTATGATCCATGGTTCATGTGGCCCAACTCTTTATGTATCCATACATAAACTTGGTCCAACATGGATCATAAGCCCAACACATATAAATATAACTAATTATCATAATTAGTCCCCATAGATTTAATTAGTCTCTTTTGATCACTAAATTAATTCCAAATTAATTCTTGATCGATACTAATTAAAACATATGATTTCATATTAATATATTATAACTTATAATATATTAATAAACCATAAATAACCTTCTCTCAAAAGTCCATCCTAACAAATTGTCCTGATGATATGCAACCCAAATGGACCATGCTACTCTCGGGTCAAGTACATACCAATAATAGTTATGAGCTTAGACATCTAATCCAACAGTCTCCCACTTGGATAAGTCTAAAACTATTATTGCAAGTACAACTTCATAACCCGACTAGCAATCGTAGCTCTTAAAGCCGCTGTCGAACTCTGAACAAATCAATGACGCGTCCATTAGATAAGGGATCATATATTCCTCCATTCTAGATATCATATGGAATGAGACATGGATTATCAATCATTCTCTCTGTCCATTTGTTGTTTCCCGATTTCCAATTTATGATGACTGACTGATTGAACAAATCAAATCAGTCCTGGCTTGGCCAAGCACTCACATGTGTCATCGCTAAATCATCGAGGGGCCCCACATATATCGCTTTTATCCCGAAGGTAAAAGGAATGGATAAACTTTGACTCATATGGCTTGTTCTACTACTTGTTGAATCATACACAAAGGCACGTTTTATAACATCGAGTTACCAATGCGTTTTCGTGCAATCAATGTATAACCAACTCATAGTAACAAATCATATCTCTAGGTTTTAAGAATATAAGATATTATCGTCTCATGATCACTCGTGATAAAATCCATGAAGTGATTCAAATGAGCGTGGGTTGAATCCAATACTCAGAACTTATGAGCACTCATGAGTGTTGTAGCACTGCTTTGTCCAACATATTAGACCTCTACAAGCCAACCCATGACAGTCTTGATTCATATCTACTTCCAACACATGACCGACTATGGATAGTTTGAATAACTTAGTTATTCAGGAAGAATGACCTAGTTTATTCTGGAAGTCAAAACATGCAAAATGAAACACAAGAATAAATGAATCAAATATGGTATCAAACCCTATGAATATAAATAGACCACTTTTATTTATCACCATTCTGATTACTCATTATTTCATTGTTTCGGTTTTATCAACTTTATACCTGAATTAAAAACACTAGTTGTCCCATGCTCCAAGCATGTACACTATGTTTTTCTAAACAATAGCTTTGCCATACACCAAGTATGCACTATATGTTTGTCTATGATCCTTACTTTTTGAAATAAACCAATTGAACATAATTTCAATGATTCTAATTTCACACTCCCAAATCCTTATCGAAAAATGTGAGAATTTCAACCTATCATTTATCGAAATCTGTTTAGATTTTAAACTTATATGCACTGACCCTCCTGTAATGAATATGTACAAAGTCACAAAGACTTGTCAACAGTCATTATAAGGTATTCCAATGGAGATCAACTCCATGGAAACTAAGTCTCATATTCAAAGTACATTGCTTTGGACATGCTTCTTGCATTAAGTTTTCTAATCTTACACAGATAACTTCCACCTATGGAGACAACTCCATATTCTCATTTTGACTATCACTTCTGAACAAGAGATGCCTCTTTTCAAAATATGTCAATATGGTCCTTCCAAAATTAGCACTATACTTCCAACTGTCCCTGAGCAACCAATCTTTGGTAAACCTCAGATTGTCCTTGACAATTACTTAATCATTTTAGTCATGTCCAATTCTAGACCTTTTCCCTTCTTAATGCCTCTGGGCATTTGGAAAAATTTAGAAATGATAAATATTATAGCACATGCAATCGATCCTGTACCCAAAGCAAATGGTACACGATTCATGATGTCTCACATAAAGACATGATTCTAGACCAGTCTTTTGCTACAATATTTTTATTTGCCATGTTTTCAAAATTTGACTATGAAGAGGGATGCCGTAATCATAATCGAATTTTGAGAACACAATATATAGAATTTCCTTAAGTTGAACCAATCCAACATGAAATTCATATATATATTCTTGACTAAAGATGATTAAGGTCTCAATCTAAGCCTTTAGAACTGAAATGAAGTATATCCTCTCCCTTAATTATAGCAAAACAACTTTTTCAATCCCTGCAGCCTCACGAATTGAAACTTTTGTTTTCTATAATTAACATTGCTAACTTGCAACACTAACAATAATTATCATGCTCCCACTTACATGATGATTATTAGCATAACACTTATGCTCCCACTAGCTTTGACATGTACTCAGAAATCAGCTGGACTTTTAGAAATCAATACTTTATTGACTTTCTTACCAAAGTTCAGATTTCTGATACGAGATGCTTTGATAAAACTTTATCAAAATCATACACCTTTCCTTAGATAGCATGCATGTGTGTCTAAACAATTTCAGAACTATGAAAAGGGATGCCGTAATCATAGTCTCAATTGTTTAGACCTTTTGCCATCTGCTTCAAATCTACTTGGTGGAAGTGTTTCCTCACCATCATTTTCATGAATCGGAGAGAAACCTTATGACCCTTAGATTTTATGGTGTATGTGTTCTTATCCATGTGGATCGTTAAAACCATAGTCATAAGACAAGGATAATGACAAATCCAAACTCATATAGACTGAACTTATGCAATCTTAACTTCTTGCCACCTGCCAGTATAGGGCCTGCCATTGCTTCCAAGTTGTTATGCAACCAATTGAGAACTTTCAGAACTCCTATGCAAAGCCAACTTTAACTGGAATGGGCACAGAATATGTCAACACGATAGGTTATAAACCTCAAGTCGTGTGCTAGTGAAGAACCTCAGGTTTTATTCTTGATTAGTTCTTGAAATTCTTTTTAGGATCTTTAAGACTCCCACTATCCTCTTGACATATAAGACTATCTTGCCAAATATTCAAGAGATAGTGCGGATTCTTTATCAAGACAAACACTTCACACAATTGGCCTTAGTTGGTCTTTGTTTTATCCAAAACATCACAACTTACCAATTTCAAATGTACAAGAGTAGGACACTTTTACTATTACATTTGACAAGTGTTTTAAACCTTTCTTTAAGATATGTCACTCAAGTTACAATCTTGGAGTATGACTCTAAGAATTGTTTTGGAACGAAGTATGACTCATCTTCCTGATCTAATCATTTCAGCAATTCATGACTCCTCTTCTTAGTCATAAGAATGCACTAAGATGACCTTTAGAGGACTAATTGTGATATGAGTTCTAAATCATTAAGATGATCACAAACATGATACTAAAGTACTCTCCCATCTTTTCAGATTTGAGAAACTTTTATCTTTCTGCCTAATTTGATTCTTCCCATTCGTTCTGCCATACATTGAGACTTTTCCAATGTTTCAGAATTATACTTAAACTTGTAAGTATAACCATATTTACTAAACTTTAGTAAATCAAATAGTCTTAACGAGCTTTGTGGTGGACATGACCAGTGCACAAGAATGTGTACTCGATCCCTTTAGTCCTTCAATTGACTCACACATCCATGTGAACAAGTAATTAGTCTTGATTTTCCAATGCTTGAAAGTTCTCATTCATCATACTATTCAACTTGCATGATTCCAAGTTTCGGTCCAATTGAAACTTGGGTGATGAGGAACTTTCCTGATTTGGTAAATTTAGACACTACCACAAATGAAAGAATCAAATCCATTTTCCAATATTGCTGTCAGTGGAATCATATAAGCAACAATTTTCCACAAATGTCATTGTAAGGATACTTCAAATAAATAAAAATTAAACAATTTTCTTTTATTTTAAAACTTTGCGGAAAAACTTATCCTTACAATCCACATGGAAAATTGTTGTTATCTATTCCTTAGCAATATATCATAACTTCTTAAGCAACTGCTCAAAATTCTAATGCGATCGAAATCCACCTTCGCGATCAGAATCAGCATATACTTCCTTTAAGATTTCTCTCTATTCTTTTATTCTTAAAACATCAACATGTGACCCAGTCACATCATGTAATGAGGATCTCAGAATAGAACTTAACAGAGTTAGATAATGGGCTCTACCTGATGTAGAGTCAAACTTATTGACTTTAACATCGTTAGGTAAATTTGGCAGCTTTGCAATCAACGCCCCTTCCTTTGGCAAAATAAACATATGGACCCTTTGGTAATGGGACTATCTGAGACTTAGCCTTTCTCTTTACCATTTGGTCAACCGGGTTGACTATGGCCAATCCCTTTCCATTGGGAAGAGAATGCTTTTTCTGGATTTCCAGTGTCACCATTGTCACTGTCCATAAAGTTTTTGGGAAGTTGATCTTCTAATCAAATTTGCTTTACTATCGTTCCAAATCATTGCTGATTCAGCAACACCAAGCAAATAGATATGATCATTAAGGTTCATGTCATAGTCTGTTTCATAGTAGTCCCAAAGGAACTCACTATGTGACTTAGAAAGTGATTGAACATCCAACTTTCTCAAGACTTTGACACCCAACTCTCCCGGCTTGTCAATATGTGACTTCATCTCTAAGATGTGATCACACATAGACCTTGCTTGCCATTAGGGCTTGAGTGACCTTGAACTTGTGGGTTAGGGAGAATAATTGGAGGAGGTGGAGGAAGAGAAGTATGACTTCCATGAGCCAAACTCGAGAAGTCATATTCATTAGGAAAGCTTGGTTTGGGAAGATCATTGTTATCAAAACCAGACATTAACAATGGGAGAAATTCACGTAAAGTTGATTTAAGTCCTTAATATAACACCCAATATGATATATTAAGGCTAGGACCTAACAAACTATTTTATAACTTGGAAGAGGGATGTCGTAATCCAAGCTATAAAATATTTGAAGGTAGGTGAATGACGATTCACCAATTTCCACCAAGATAAACGAAATGTATTATTAGGTTTTAATTGGTTTTGAAACTCCTAGATTCTTTTGAGATTCATTGAACTTTTCAATGGCATGTTTCAATCTCGAGTGTGCCCTTCAGGTTTTGTGACTGGGATGCCGAGGATCACAAAACAAGGTGTGAAGTAACCATGCAAATATACTTGGTACCCTTAATATTTACCCCTCAATCGATGTGCCGGTTAACCACACATGCTCCAACGATACTATGATAAACATTAAGTTACCCTTTGCCTACCTTGTTAAGCCCAGGTTAGTGTGCCGGTTAACCACACACGCTCCACTAACAGCTTAAACAAAGTGCAAAGTGTAATTTCATGGATTAGCACCTTATTCACATTTTCCTAAGTAACTAAGATTGGGAACTTATAAGTGTTTAGTTACTTAGTATTTATCATTATACTTTTAATGAATGGAGAATTATAGTCTTTATCCTACCCGTTCGGCTAACGACCCTCCACCAGTCAAGGAAGCGGTGGGTGAGAGTGGACACCCATTAAACTGCCATTTTATAGGCAGTAACCTTATACCCCCCTTATAGACCGGCTTTGTGAATGAGGCCTACTAATGGTAAGATTGACTTTATCTTATACATATCTATATAATTAAAATTATAATAATAGTATAAGGGTTGAATTTTAAACTTTTAAAATTCTAAGGTCTAGTTTGGAATTAAAGTATACATGGGGGGTAACTTTACAAATTCCAAAACTTGAGGACAAGTTTTGAAACCTTTCAAAACTCTTGTATTTTTCATAACTTATGTGTTTAATTAAGGTTTAATGAAAAAAAAATTCAAGTTCCATAACTTGAGGACAAGTTATGGAAGACATTAAATCATTTAATGATGACATTAAAAATAGTGACTCTTCTATTTTCATAACCTATGAGACTTAATGACACTTTAAAAAGAAAAACTCTTCACTTTCCATAACTTGAGGACAAGTTATGGAATTCATAAAAACCATTAAGATCAAATATTCCAATTAACACAATAATCAAATAATTTTTCTATGATCTAGATTAAACTCATAAGTAAAGATAATCCACATCAACAATTTTCAAGAAATTAGATAATCATATAAACTAATACAAATCTTAAAACTTTGACAATTATCCTTTGAAGACTCTTGGAATTCATAACCTAAAGAGTTAATAAATGAGACATTTCACATCCATAACTTGTGGAAGTTTCAAAACTCTTAAGATCATAACTTAAAAAAAAACACTTTTGAGTTCCAAAATTTTATGACAAAATCTGTAACTCCTTAAAACCATTTAGATCAAACTTTTAAAACAAATAAAATAACCATATCATTCTATCTTTTAATAAATTGACCTAATTCAACTCTTGTAGTAAAGTGACTCAAATTTTATAAATAATTAGTTTTTCATAAAATCAAGTAATTATCATAAAATTTGACAAACTTCATGTTTTTTTTCTTTTTTTTTTCCTTCAACTTGAAAAAAAATACATTTGCATCAAATATAATAGAAAACAACCCATGGCTCTGATACCACTGTTGGGTTTTGAGCATTCTAACACTCCTATGGCGTACATGCAACCCTATAAACCTTGGATCTATGTTTTCTCTATTATACATGCAAATATTAATTATTCCAAGGTTTCATCCTAACTAGCATATTATAAAGCACCTATACTACAAAGTTCTAGTTAGATGACATACCTTTTGATGTGTCTTGAAGTCTTGATGTATTTGGCCTTAAGAGCTTAGCACCAATAGTATGAAATGCCTCAAATGGAATCACAACATACCTAGGACAAAGGTGGCTCTTGAGAGAGAATTCCATGCACCAAAACACCTCCATATTTCTCTAAGAAAAGAAGTGGTGATTTTGGCTATGGAGTAACCTATTTATATGTAGGATTCCAAGGGTCATGGGTATAACCCATAATCCATACCCATGGGTTTTATGATCCATGGTTCATGTGGCCCAACTCTTTATGTATCCATGCATAAACTTGGTCCAACATGGATCATAAGCCCAACACATATAAATATAACTAATTATCATAATTAGTCCCCATAGATTTAATTAGTCTCTTTTGATCACTAAATTAATTCCAAATTAATTCTTGATCGATACTAATTAAAACATATGATTTCATATTAATATATTATAACTTATAATATATTAATAAACCATAAATAACCTTCTCTCAAAAGTCCATCCTAACAAATTGTCCTGATGATATGCAACCCAAACGGACCATGCTACTCTCGGGTCAAGTACATACCAATAATAGTTATGGGCTTAGACATCTCGGGTCAAGTACATACCCCTTGTTGAATTCTCTTATAACAACAATTATCACACTAGCATAAAGGCTGCTCCATTCGAAGCCTTCTATGGCCGCAAGTGCAGATCCCCTCTGTGCTGGGCTGAAGTGGGTGACACGCAGCTAGCTAGAGGTCAAACTCCTGACAGTGCTCTCACTGGTCCGGAAATTATTCGAGAAACTACCTAGAAGATCGTACAAATTCGGGAGCGACTTAAAGCTTCCAGAGATAGACAGAAAAGCTACGTTGACAAAAGGAGAAAACCCTTGGAATTCCAGGTTGGTGACCGCGTATTGTTAAAGGTCTCACCCTGGAAGGGCATGATACGCTTTGGAAAGCGTGACAAATTGAATCCAAGGTACATAGGACCATTCGAGATTCTTGCCAGAATTGGTCCTGTAGCTTACAAACTTCGACTACCCCAAGAACTAAGTAACATTCATCCTACCTTCCACGTTTCGAACTTGAAAAAATGTCTATCCGACGAGACTCTTGTGATCCCACTCGAGGAAATCGAGTTAAACGAGAGCCTCAACTTTGTGGAAGAACCCGTAGAGATTCTAGACAGGGAAGTTAAGAAAACTAAACAAAGTTGTATCTCGATAGTGAAGGTTCGCTGGAATGAAAACCGAGGACCTGAATTCACTTGGGAGCGGGAGGATCAAATGCAACAGAAATATCCACATCTTTTTCCCTAGTCTATCTATAATGCTAATTTCGGGACGAAATTCTCTCTAACAGGGGGATAATGTAACAAACCGTTATTTAAAACCTATGTAATAATGTAGTTCAATTTGTAGTTCTTTTTAAAATAATAAAGAGAAATTTTAGCATACTGTGTATATTTACATAATTGACCCTCAAAAATAAATTGTTAAACAATCTCAATTGGGATGAACAAAGTGGTAGAGATTGTAACAAGGTTTCCAAAAACATAAAGAACACTAAAATCCGAGTTATAATGAAGAAGTTATGACCAATCGAAGATCCGCGACAAAACCGGCAAAACACTGTTCAGTGTAAAAACTGAATTTTCAATAAAAGGCTTTTCAGCCATAACAATCTAAATGAAAGTTGTAGATTACGTTAAACCGAGAACTTTCATAGAAAGAACATCAAAATCTGACTTCGTACGAGGAAGTTATGATTTTTTTAAGTTTCAGTATAGCAGTGTACAGCTAAAAACTCGAAATAAATATCGAGTGATTTTTAGCAGACACAACCTAAACGAGAATTGAAGGTCTCGTCAATAGTAGTACAACGGTAAAAAGACGGACAAAAACGGACGTCGGATGAAGAAGTTATGAATTTTTAACGGATTTCCTGTCCCGGTCTGTTAAAAATAATAATATTAAAAATAAATTCAAAATTAGCCGACAAAGTCTAAACAAAAGTTGTAGAGTATAATTTTACCTACGCGTGCATATAAAGAATGTCGAAAACGGAGCTCGTATGCGAAAGTTATGAATTTCGCAAGTTTTGGGCACAAAAATCGAGAAATGTTGAAAACCGGGAAAATTCGCATGGTGTACCTTCGGCCACGTCACCCTCGCATGCGAGGCTTCTCCGTGTCTGCCTCGTGGCACCTTCTGATTGGACCAAAGTTGTTCGTGACACCTTCTAATTGGACCGAAGTTCGGTCCACTCCTGATCCGACACACCGAGGCAGCTGTCCGAAGCGAGCCCTCTTCCCTCGACACCTGTCCGAACACGCGGCAACTTCTCCCAGCTTCGGATCCGAGGCTTCGGCCTATATAAGGCATGCGAGACTCTCTGGATTTTTTACACTTTTCACCCCATTTTCCATTTCTTTTCACTCCTTTCACTTCCACAAACTTACATACAACCCCCAAATCCCCGGTATCAAGTCTAAAACCCTAAGCAAGCCTCGAAGCCCAAAGATTCCCGAGAAAAACAACTTTCTCCAGTCGAAACTCTGCTCGATTTAAGCCGATTTTTCGTCAAATAAACTGCTTTCCAGGAAATGAAACGCTGTCCAAATCACCACCTATCAAGTGAGTTCATACCCCCGTATTTTCATAATTTCTACTGTTTTAAGGGGGTGAATACAAGTATAACACAAGAACTTTGTGTTATAAAATCATGACTCTAAATCATGATAAAACGACATTAAATCATCAAAATATTCTATAAACATTAAACTCTTTTGTAAACTTATATTTTTCCCCAAAATTCATATTTGTATATATATATATATATATATATATATATATATATATATATATATATATATATATATATATATATATATATATATAAATAAGATTTAAAAGGCTTAGGAATAATAATTCATTCTGGGTCCTTTTCCTTGTTTGGATGTGGGCTTATAGTATCGGTTATTTGTCCGAATGTCGTTTAAATTTTACTTATATATAATTGTATATGTATATAAATATAAAAGTTATTTCATCTAGTTTAAATACCCTTTGTAACATGTTGAGCAAGGGATTACATTCAAACACAATCAAATACCAATTCAAAAAGTACATATAAATTATAATAGGTATAATTTATGATACATAGAGCAATAATACATGATTCAAGTATACTAGGATACACAGTTTTACAAGAAACAAAGGTTTGATTCAAAACAAATCAAGGGATATACAATTTTCATATACATGTTAAGAATACTAATTCAAGGACACACTGTCAATCATTTATTTCAGAATGATTGGGTTTTCATAACTAATATACATGTAACGTTTATATGCTTTTTATGAGTCATTCGATTCATGTTGTTTAATTCATTTAGACAACCAAGGTAAAGTCCTGATATTATAACCAGAGTCTCCAGTCAGGGGATCGAAACAAGTTGTGTGTAGATCTATATCGGGATTGACAACCCCGCACTCAGGCTGCTAGCTACAGTCAGGCATACACGCCAATGAGTGGCAATTGTTATCAATAGTTTAAACGCCCACAAAACGTTTGTTTCAAGCCATCATGTCTTAGTATGGTTATAATAACTCATTAAAAAGATATTAACAATACGTTAGTGTATAATCAACTAAACGTAAGTACACCTTCAAAGTACCAGTTTACAAAATACAAACTACAAAAATAGAATACAATTTTCAATAACAGCTTGTGAAACCAGACACACTCTCAGTTACAAGTGTTACATAAAGGAATACAAATACAAAAACATTGATCTACAAATAGAACATTTTTATGGGAATAAAACTACTTTTCATATACAACAGAAAATATAGGATTTTCTGGAACAATTTACATATACAAGATACAGAGACACCCTTTCAAACATAAATACTTATGCACTCACTCAACTTTATGTTGATACTCCCTTTTCAAATTACTTGTATTCTCAGGGAAACAATAAACAAGTAATCCCCGAGCTTTTTAAGAAGATGGAGCTACTTTGAGTTATATCTTCTTCTTTTGTATAACTATTTTGGGTTCAATATACAATGATTGAACATATGTAATTACTTATACATTCTAAATACAATGGTTGTTTGTACTTTGATTACTATGATGCATGTGTTGTGATACTACAAATAAAGTCATCCACCCCCGGACGTTTCCGCCGTCTGGTTTGGGGGTGTGACACTGGGCCACTACTCCGATTCAACCCCGTAGTGTAATTTTTTTATTTTTTTTCTATTAAGTGCATCGCCTTTGAAATATGAGTGTCACTATTATTTTTTTGGTGCCACCACTATTCAATTGTTTTGTGTTCGCCACTATTGATTATGTTTGAGGGTTAGAATTTGGTGACCATAAAAGACCCTTTGGGAACTCATCAGTTTTTAGAGTTTTAATATCTGAGATAGACCATTCAGGGGAATCAGTCTGCTAGTATAGAGTTGGTACTTACATTATTTGTTTAAGTGGTATGTGATATATGTTAAGTGTTTAGTGTGTGCATATGATTAGTATAATTAGGGGTGCTGGTCGGGTAATTTTTTCGGGTTTCGGGTAATTCTGGTCGGGTAAATCGGGTTTTTCATGTTAAAATAAATACCTGTTACCCGACCCAAATTAAATTCGGGTAATTCGGGTTTGGGTAATTCGGGTAGTGGGTCGGGTTTGGGTAATTCGGTATTACCCGAAATATATAAATTTTTTTAAATGGCACTTGAAAATAAAATTAATGAAATAAATATGTCGTGCTCTGTTAGTCTTGTTTATATAAACAAACGAAACATAAACGAAGTTACTCAAACTTTGAATATTGAGATTTTTTAGTCAATAATACTTGAGATATCAAGTAATCTTTTAACAGCTTAATCTAATATAATAAAATGTTAAAAAACAAATACTTAAAGATCTTAGTTTAAAAGTTTAAAATGTTTAAGATAACTGTAACCATAAGTTTTGCCATGTTCTGAAGTTTCGTTAAGATAATGAGTTAGTTAGTTGCAATAAAAACTAGTACAAGCTCTACGAAAAATAAATAAAATTTTAAAATAATTCGAGTAATTCGGGTAATTCGAGTATACCCGAAACCCAACAGACATACCCTATACCGACCGGTTATCCAATTACCCGAAAAAATTTACCCGATATCCGATTACCCGACCCGATTTACCCGATACCCGAAAATCGGACGAGTAATTCGGGTATCGGGTATTTTCGACATGGCTAAGTATAATGGACCAGCGTTGTGTACGCTCACTAAACACTCGTTATAATTTTAAATAATTTTTATTTTTGATTTTTGATTTTATATGAATAAAAAATAAATTAAAACAAAAGATAAAAAAAAATATTTAATTTTTTTTTACTATAAAAGACTAAAAATACCTTCGAATCACGTATCTTTTATTAAATTTGAACTCATCTTCATGGCTCTTGAAAGGTCTTAAAAATTAATAAAATGTAAAAGATAAATATCTGACTACACAAGATTCGCGAGTTTGCAAAACAGTCGGTGGCAGACAACCAAAACAAGATGGTCCGTTAGAAATAAGCCGTATGGCGTCAATCCTGTGCATCAGTGCATGGACGCCAAGTGTCCCAAATCGATTGCCACCCTATCTACCGAAGTTACTAAAGAAAAATTTCTAATCTCTATCTACTCAAAACCTAAAGTTGTAGATATATTTGTATTTCGTTGTACTGATATTGCAATAAATTGCCGTTACATTCTTAAAAGATAGGGTGAAGTTTAGATATATTACCTTTTATACATGTTAAATTTTCCCATGCGAAATAACATAATTTTCATGAATTAATCTTATAGTTAACAATGTAATATTCTCAATAATACACACATAACCTAACCACTTTACTCGCGTCCCATTGGAGACTTCTCGAATCCGCACTTCACTTTATTTCTACCTTTCCTTCGCAAATTATCGCATTCGATTCCTCTTTATAATAATCAAATATTCCAAATACATAAAGTTCGATTTTCACTATTTCCAACCACGACCACATATATATATATATATATATATATATATATATATATATATATATATATATATATATATATATATATCAACACACACCACCCACACCCTACAAGACATACAAACTACACCAACACACACACAAATACATATAGATAGAGAGAGATGGGTTGGTTCTTCAGAGACCGGAGATCGGGGCTAAGCTGGACCGATCAAACCATAGGCTCAATATCCGCACCACCCATGCACCTTGTAGCCTTATTCGCTCTAGTCATACTGTTGATGTCCATGTCTTCTTATACAGAATTCAAGGTTCATATGGAAAGGGAGAAGATGGGTCTAAAGTTGCTCTTTTACTTGTTGCCCCTCGCGTTGTTGCTCGTTGCTGATGTTATGATGAGGTATAGGTTGGGGTATATGGTTCGAGCTGCAAGTTTGCCAGTGGAGTCTGTGAAACAAGACGGATGTCCACCTTGGCGGGTGGCGTTTGTGGTGATATTGGTCTTGGTTTTGGTGAAGTATCACTCCTCGGTTCAATCGGGTTGGTTTTGAAACTTCTGGTTGGACCATGATTAGGTATTTTTGACACGAATTGTTCATTTGTAATCTTTGGAACTTTAGATGATGGATTTTGGTTATGTTCGAGTCTTTGAGATGTTTATCAGCCCAGTCAATAAGTTTTTTTTTGTTCTGGTTAATTTTGTAACATTTGTATTTTCTGTTTTTATATATCAAGTGAAGAGTAGATAGTAAATGGTGCTCTTATAATTTCACGTCTACTAGTAATTATATGAGTTATTCGCTGAAATGAACATATCAAGCCAATCTTTTAAATACCATTTTTTTTTAGAAATTAATATCCTCTTGCATACCCAAAAAAAACAATTACAAGGTGCTCCATTTCTTTTAGTTATTCGCTGGAATGAACATATCAAGCCCATCTTTCAGATACCATTTTTTTAATTATCAAAAAATAATGACAACTCCCGCTATTCTATACGGCGAATTACGCGGACATATTTCATTGAAATAATTGCGACAAGAGTGACAAGAGTATATTAATTGGTTTGCGGTATGTTATCATTATATTTTTCAATCGAACAACAATAACCGCGTACTAAGAAAATGTGCATATGACCTTACAAAATAAGTCGAAACCAACTACTAAAATTACACGCCTGTGAATGATGGTCGTGAAATTAATGTATGCACACCAATTTTGCACCAGGATGTTATGTACTTATGTCAACTTGACAATTTGTTTATCAAATTTCAATCTCTTGCAAACATGGGCTTCGATCTTGTAATTTTCTCTTTCAAACATCGAGTTCGATCCGAGATGACTTCAAAAGGGTGTTGGAATATTCCGGAATTTAGAAGAGACAATATTTTCTTTATGGAACGGCAGTACGTCTATATATTTTTTTTTGGAAGAACCTTCATATTATTTCAATGAAAATGAAGACCTCGAATCATCTAATGGGTAGAGACAATCTATATGGGATTCAAAAGAGAAATTCCCCACATGAGGGATAAAACACTTTTATCAACTTTACAGAAAGAGTTTGCGGGAGTCGAACTCCTGACCTCCAACCTAATATGGGTATAAAACCCATTGCTCTTCCTAGCCTAGAAGAGTCTAATTTAATTATGGCAAGCATGTGTTTAAATTAATTTAGGTGTCTTTTACTAAAAAGAGTTATTTTTCATTAGGTTATAACCCATAAAAATCACAGTTGTTATATTCAAAATTTTTATTATATGGACAAAAAATAATATTAAATGTCAACAAAATAAAATGCAATGTATTTTCAGATTGTAAGTGAAGTTGAATTAATATGATAAGTAAAATAAGAAAAATCTTTTAATATACATTGTGAAACACTTTTTTATATACAATACTGAAAGTTTTATCGGTCAAATTATCATTCTTATTTAAAATCAATAACTTCAATCGCTGTTTACTCTGAGTAAAACAACATATAATTGACCGTGTGTGAAAACCGGATCTCGTAAAAACAAATGAGCACTTGATAATGATTGGTCTTGACTTTTATTTATGGTCATAGCAAAACAAATAGTCAAGAGAAATTGTCTAGTTTTGAATTTGAATGGAATTTTGACGCCTGAAGGTGTTAAAGACGATATTGAAATAAAAGTTCGATGTCGATATATCTTCAGGTTATAACGATTGTTTCCATAACGCGATTACCCAATGATACCATCTGAAGTTTGGTCCCATTATATAAGCGATTTTCTGATCGATGTTTCTTAGCAGCATAACTAGAACATCGACTTTTAAAATTAATTTATGGTTTGGCAAGCCGGAGAATTTAAGTCCATTTAGAAATTAGGTGAGTATAAAGTATCATCAAATTGATCGTCAAGAAACTTTGATTGACATATACTATCTAAACTTAAGTATAATGATGAAAAAAATTATGGTTATTTTGTAGCATGGAAAAGTGCATATCTATGTGTAGAGATATGTATTTATGATGAATAGATTTTGTACGTAATGTAATAAGTTGTTAATTAAATTTATGTAGGAGTCGCAATGAAATATACTTAAATGAATGATTGTATATATGTCATAGATTCAAGACATGTTAAAATATTAAATGTAGGTAAGTATTTATTAATTATAATACGGGTAGATATGACATTTATAAAATCATATACACAAAACACATCAACAACACCATAACTATATATTTGGTTATTATTAATTATCAAAAAAATACTTGTTTATATAAGGTTATGAGGTACGGAGTATATATATATATATATATATATATATATATATATATATATATATATATATATATATATATATATATATATATATATATATATATATATATATATATATATATATATATATATATATATAGGGAGTGGTTCAAATGAGAACCACAAAAGATTAAGAACGTAAGAACCCTCATTAGTTAGTAACTATTTACATGATATTCTTATTAAACATATGAAAAATCCTTTTTTTTTTCTCTTTTTGATACAAAAAGGGCAAAATGGTAATTTTTGCAGTATAATATTTTCATTCTTATATGCTCTCATATTTGAACACAAAACTTATATAAATTACAAGTCTATACAATCCATTTATAGTTTAATTCACAACTTAATACAAACCATTTTACAATAATTCACAAACTCAAAGAAATCAAAAATTCAAACTCTACTACTACCACCACCACACGCTGGCACTAACCACTTGTACCAGCATCGCAACCATCATTTTCTTCTAAATCAGACCTGTAAATAAAGTCATGCATTAATAACTTAAATACTACATTCACAGTCTAATAAAACCATTTATTTCACTCAATTTGAATTTAATGCAAAACTATTATTAAAACTAATGTATTCTTACATACTTATACAACACAAAAAATAAATATATTTAGAAGAAAATTAACAAAAAAATTTATACATAAATCATTCATATTTTAAATTGTGAATTTAATATATTAAGCCGTGAATAATATTTACACTATTTCAAAAGCAAATAAAAAAATTATAAAATAATCACAACTTAATGTCAATTCATTCACAGTTTAATACAATCAATTCATAATTTAATACACAAAATTCACAGCTTAATATAGTCATTTCATAGTCTAAGAAGAAAATTCATAATTTAATGTAGTCAATTCACAGTTTAAAACACAAAAATCACAGTTTAATATAGTCAATTCATAGTCTAAGAAGAAAATTCACAATTTAATGCAGTCAATTCACAGTTTAAAACACAAAAATTACAGTTTAGTACACAAATTTCAAAGTTTAATACACAAAAAGTAAGCATCCACAACCATATTTTCAACTTAACACTCTTTATATAGTAAATTCAAAGTTTATACACAAAATTCATAGCTTAACTTAATACAAGTAACTTCATAGCTTCATACACATAATTCACAGCTTAATCTAGTCAATTTACAGTTCAAACAGAAAATTCACAGCTTAATGCAGTCGATTCGTAGCTTAAAAAGAAAATTCAAAGCTTAATGCAATCAATTCACAGTTTAAAACACAAAAATCACAGCTTAGTACACTAAATTCACATTTTAATAGACAAAAAGTAGTATTCACATCCATATTATCAACTTAAAACACTTATTATAATTAATACATGGTTTAATATAGAAAAATCACAAACTAGTATAATAAATTCAAAGTTTAATTAAAAAAAATATACATTCACAACTTAATAGCAGTTAAAACTAAGATTAACAAATTTATACGACAAATGAGAAATTAAAACATCAAATTCACACTTTAACAGAAAAAAAAATTATATCATAGAGATCTACAACAGATGCAAGTAGAAAACAAAACTTAAAGGAGATTTATCTATAAAAATTGACATACCTGATTTTTTTTTTGAAGATTTATCTTAAAAAATCAGATCTGATGCAAGCCAACATGAAATGAACCAGATACACCTGATCCATACATGAAATGCATCGTACACATTAGATTTGATAGATATCTAGTGTTATGTAGTAGATCTGGCATTCGAAACTTTGTTAATCTCGAGATCTGGTGCGCCGACCAGATATGATCTGAATTGAAAATGCACAAACACATCAGATCTGGTGATATCCGATACAGATCTGATCCATATCTAGAGAGATCTGGTGTAGATCTATTGGTTCACAAGAAATCAGAGAGAAAATGATGGATATGGTTGTAGATCTGGTGGAGTGACGGTGAAGGATGAAGAAGATGATGTCGTCGGAGGAGGTATGTCGTCGGTGGTGGCGGCTAACGGCAAAAATCATAGCTCTGAAGGTGGAGGAGGACGAAGCTAGCGATGTATCTGGTGGTTCGATCAGGTGGATCTCGGCTAGAAATCACACATTTGGATGACGGCGACGGTGCAAACTTGGATTCCGGCGAGGTGGACATCGGCAGCCGCGACGACGGCGACTGGAGGTTCCTGCCACCGGTGGAATGAAGGAGAGAATTGATGGGTTGATTTTTTGAGAACTATGAAAGAAAGAATCAGATCTAGCTTTTAGATCTAGTTTGCAACATCTGATAAATTGTTTGTGAAACTAGACTCAAATGTGTTGGTATTTACAATAATGCCACTATTTTTTTAACAAGCTAAAACTAGAAGTTCTTAGGGTTCTTATTCTTTTGTGGTTCTCATTTGAACCTTTACCTATATATATATATATATATATATATATATATATATATATATATATATATATATATATATATATATATATATATATATATATATATATACTCCCTCCGTCCCAAATTAATTATCCATTTTTGACTTTTGAAGTCTTTTTTCTTCAACTTTGACCTTAAATACTTTTATTTGTGTTATATATTAGTTGATGAAACTTACAACAATGAAAAGACATTTAAAATACAATCCATTCATATATTTTGTATCAAGTATTATCTATCAAAAAAATATATATTTAAGGTCAAAGTTGAAGAATAAAGACTTGAAAAGTCATGTAACGCCCCGTTCCTGGTACACATTTAATCTATTAAAGTATTCATTTTGTAAGAGCTACTCGACGAGTTGGTAGCCCTAAATCGTCGAGTAGATGCCAACTTGGTCGCGGGGTTTAAGTGGTCTACTTGACGAGTCGAAGCCTGGCTCGACGAGTAGGTCCATCAGGAGGAAACCCTAATCTTTAGGGTTTGCACCCTATTTAAACACCATATCTGGCCTCCACCCCAACTTCTCTATCACCTCTAAAGCCTAATCTCGAAACCCTAATCCACCTTGAGTGATTTTGAGCTAGTTCTTGCCATGTTGAGTGTTATTTGTGCCTTTTGAAGCTTGTGGAAGAAGAAGAAGATAGAGGGCTCAAAAGGGAAGAAGTAGATCCAGAAGCTACACTCCATTTACTGCATTTTCTGGTAATCAAGTCCCTAACTTGATCTTTCTTCTCTTAGATCTATTTGTTTGCATTTTATGAAGGATTTGGTTCAAGAACCTTATCCTTGGGATTGGGACGTCCCAAGTGATGTACATCTCAAATATGGGGTCTAGGAAGGGTTCCATGGCATAAAGGTGCGAACTTTATGACCATGGAGACCCCATGCAAGCTTATATGCAAGAACATGGCCTTTTTAGCCCTAAAAGACCATGCATGCGAGGAAAGCCTATGACTTTACGTGTTTCACAGATGATAAGAGCCTAGATCTAGTATATTGTGCCTTAGTTTAGGGTATTATGGCTTGTAGACCAAGATTTATGTCTTAAAGAAGTTAGGGTTGGGTTAAACCCATTAGGAAGGGCTAAGAATGGGTAAAGTTGGAAACTTTACCATTAAGAGTGTGTTTCCAGTAGGTAGATGAAGTCTGGAACGTAGATCTGAATGGTAGGAGCTTAATCCATTGAAATGGCTCAATCAGACAGGGGGACTCGGCGAGTCTAGGGAAGGAATCGACGAGTTGAAGCGGGTTGTCCCGATTATTATGACAGCAGGAACTCGACGAGTCTGTTAAGAGAATCGTCGAGTTGACTCAGTTGACCACGACTTAAGCAGTCAAGGACTCGTCGAGTTGGGAGATAACTCGACGAGTTGGGTTGACTGGGAGTTGACTTTGACTTTGACTTTGACTTTGACCAAAGGTAAAATGGTCATTTTACCCTAAGAAGGATTAGCAGATTATGATTAAGTGTTACTATGGAATTGATAGTCGGAGAGTCGCCGGAGCAGCAGACAGAGATTCCTCACTCGAGAGTTCAGTAGTCAGTTTTGCGAGGTGAGTTTCCTTCAGTAGGAACGAGTCTACGACACCAAGGCCGGCCCGTATATGTGACATGTTAGTAGCTGAGTGTGGGCGGGGACCGAATCTCGTAGCAGTCTAGAGTGGGCGGGGCCCGATTCTCATAGTATTATTTGAGTATAGATATGTGATTGTTTGGTAGATATACTTGTTGTCTGTGTGATACTTGTATGCATGTTAGTAGTGGAGTGTAGGCGGGGCCCGAATCTCCTAGAAAACGGAGTGTAGGCGGGGCCCGAATCTGCTAAACAACGGAGTGTGGGCGGGACCCGAATCTCCTAGACAGCGGAGTGTGGGCGGGGCCCGAATCTCCATGAGAGTGGGCGGGGCCCGTGTCTCCTAGTTGCATGATATTTGTATGGTATGTGGTAGTTTGGGGAACTCACTAAGCTTCGTTCTTACAATTTTCAGTTTTGGTTTCAGGTACTTCCACTAGCAAGGGGAAGGGCTCGGGATGATCGCATGACACACACCATAGTTTCAGCCTGGGATGTTTAGACTCTGATATTTCCTCATATGATTTTGATACAGTATTTTGAAACGATGTTTTGAGATACACGATTTATGGTTTTCTCTATGATGATGGATGACTTATGGTTTTATTATAAATGATTTTTAAAAAGAAATTTTTCGCCTGTATTTTTGGGATGTTTCAAGTTGGTATCAGAGCCTTGGTTTGAGGGATTCGGGCACACTCTCGGGTGTGTCCGAACTCAAACTAAGGAATTGGTATGAATTTTTTTTAAGAAAATCATTTTTAGAAAAAGAACTTTGACAAAGAGAAAAGAATTTTGAAAAGAGAAAAGAACTTTGAAAAAGAGAAAGGGGTGTGGTGCATGCAATCAGCCGAGCTCAAGTAAGTACTCCCAAATTACTCATACAAGTTTATGTTATGTTATGTGTATCAACTTTATGAGAATTGCGTGCTAGTTCAGGACCAAGGATTTAGGAAGGATGCCTTATGTGCCTGTTATATGTATCTCAGCTTTATGAACTGCATGCTAGTACAGATTAGTCAGGGATAGCCTAAGAGAGATATGCTTGATTATGTGTACTCGATGCTCGAATGCTGCTTGCTTTGTGCTTTTAGGAGTTCTAGTTATCTTTTACTAACTCGTAAAAAAATATGTTAAGTTACATATTGCAAGGACTAAATAATTTCAGATGGTCAGGTTTAGCCTTATTTCGCAGCTCTCGTTTGAGTCTAACCGTTGTAGGGAAGAACCTCTCATTCGAAGAATTATCTAGTCTTAGTGATATGTAATAGTATTTGCGAGCTAGTTAGGGGGAGATAGCAGGGACTTATTATGCAACTGATGACGGAGAGTGGGTTGGTGATTACCCTAGGGCAAGCCTAGGATGAGTTTAGCATGAGATTAGCAGTAGTAGTAGAAGGGACTTGGTGGAGTCGAGGCAGTTCTTGAGGAAAGTACATATAGATGTGGAAGGTAGTATGGGCCCGTACTACTGAAAGAAGATGATCCGTACTCGAATCAAGGAAGGTTGAGATGAATCGCGGAAACTTGTAGTATGTTAGATCCCTCGAGATATGATGAGTATACTGATGTTGTTATGGTGTATTTTCAGTATGGTGGTTCTACACACTAGGCCAGTGGGCACTTCAGGCAGTGGTGAGGGATCGGGCTCGGGATCTGGAGCCGGGCAGTTGGATGAGCAGACGAGGGAGTTTATTTCGTCTGAGGTTACACGCAACATTGTAGAGCAGACTCCTGTGATATATGGATTGGTCAAGGAGGGTATTTTAGAGCTTCTGGATGAGAAGCTGAGCGCTTTCCGCACTGAGATAGCGGCCATGATGGGGTCGTGCACACTGACTTTCAGGGAGTCCAGGGCTTGTGGAGCTCCTGATTACCATGGGGCTCGGGACCCCATTGCGAGTAATAGATGGTTGGCTGTTGTCTCCAACACATTCTGCACCAGCAGATGTCCCGAGGGGGACAAGGTTAGACTTCTGTCCTGTCTGTTGAAGGACAGGGCATGCGACTGGTGTGAGGAAGTTGGGAGATCCATTGGGGATGATTCAGTTTTGGATGCTATGACCTGGAGTAATTTCTCGGCCAGGCTCAGGGTCGAGTTTACACCTGTGATTGAGGTGCAACAGCTAGCGAGGGAGTTCCAGGATCTTGAGCAGACGAAAGAGACTGTGGCGGAGATCACCGCCAAGTTTTAGGAGAGGGCCCTTCTTATTCTGCAATACGTGGCGGATAAGGAGATGAAGAAGGCTCGATACCATGAGATGCTGAGAAGTGATATCAGACAGTTTGTGAGCCAGTCCAGCTACAAGACACTGGAGGATATGATAGCGAGGGCTCGTAAGAGGGAGATTGATTTGGAGATGGAGAGGAAGAGGAATTTCAGAGGCAGTGTCTGGCACGGGGGGCTCGGGAAAAAAGCCCAAGGTAGATTCCCGAGGGAAGGGCCAGCAGGGCCGAGGCCGTTGTGGCAAGTGCGGCAGGGGGCATGAGGGGCCGTGTAGGGCGGGTAGTTCGGGCTGCTTTAAGTGCGACCAAACTGGACATGTCAGCAGGGATTGTACTGCTACTACCACCACCACTACAACATCTGATCTGATTTGCTTCCATTGCAATCAGAGGGGACATAAGAAGTCCCAGTGTCCGAGTCTAGCATCAGTAGGACAAGTGGTGGCACCTGCTCCTACCACTATGAGGATTACAGACGGCAGTTAGGGCCGGGCAGAGGTGCCAGCGGCGAAGAGCAGAGCCTTCCAGTTGACAGTAGAGGAGGCACGTGCAGCCCCTGATGTGGTTACATGTATGTATCTTCTCCATTATCTCTTTATTATTTCTGATTATTACTCATGTTTATGTGTTTGTCTATAGGATCGTGCTTAGTGAACAACATATCAACTATGGTACTTGATGTGTGTAAAACCAACTAGTTTTAATCCTACTAACTTAAACACAAAGACGAACACACGAAAGGCAGTGTACCTATCGATTAGTAGTTTAGTTCAGGTAAGTAGGGTATCGAACACAGGGAACGGTAAACAATTAAAAGAAATGCTAATATTATCTAAATAAAACAAGTAATAGAAAGGGGGTTTCTCTAGTTTTGCAAGACTAGAAACTTAAACAACTAATACTTAGACTACTTAACTAAAAACTAGATAAGCAAAGATTCAACTCAATTTAATAACGAAGGGGACTTCTGTTTAGTTCAACTCAATTGATCCTATGGTTGATATTATGGTAATAGTGTAATGGATTAATTCTTCTATTGGCTACCGATTCAAGTGATTAGATTCACGTTCGCTGCACTAATCCTTAGAGAACAAACTAACTCAAACAGTGGCCAATTGTCTAATTTAATTCAATTCACTAGGTTATTTATTCGGGTTAATTTAGACTTGTAATGGTTAACTAATTTGGTCCTTTAGTTAACCTCTTGTTGATGGTCATCACACAAGCTCACACATGAATTTACCTATTTTTCTATTAATTCTAGTTTCACAGTGGCTAATCCTAGTCATATAATAAAGTGGTCACATAAATTATATGAGGTAGCAATTAAGAGATGTTCATGCTTCTTAATTATCTTCCTACTAATAGAAAAACAATTATCATTCACACATAAGGTTCTTTAACAAGCTAGAATCAACAAAATCACCAATATTAAATTAATCCTACCATAAAATCAAACCATAATCACAAAATCATCTATCCTAAACAGAAGTTATGAGTTTTTAGCTCATATCTACAGCAAATAACAAACTAAAAACATAATCTAATGATTGAAACATGGTTTATGCAAAAGATTAAGATAAAAGTAGTGTGTTATTGCCTTTGATCTTCTTCCAATTTGATATCTAGGTTGAAATCTCGAAAACCACAGCTTCTAAGAACCCTTCTGGCCTCCAAAAATCGTCCTAAACTTCCCCCATTCGTTAGGGTTCGAATGAGAAGCGTTTCTATATATATATTCTGAAAACAGGGGCTACTCGGCGAGTCCAGTGACCTACTCGCTGAGTCCATCACTTAAAATCCCGTGTACGGCAAGTCAGCGCGTCTTTATCTTCTCGAATCTTCGATGCGACTCGCCGAGTAGTCGACCCTACTCGTCGAGTACCTTGTGTTTTTAGCATTTTCTCAAAACATGAAAGTCGTCCGAAATTGTGTCTAGTTTTCAGAACATTTTGAATCTCGTCAATCGGAGTTACGGTTCATGAAATATGGCCAAAACACTGACGAGGGGTCAAGCTGCCCAGCAACATCCTTGTTTCTTCAAAATCCAAGATCTAAGCTTCCAATCGCTAGTTCCGCTTCCTTTTCCACCCGAGCATGTCTTTTATTGCTGAAATTGAAATATTAAGCTAATTAAGTACCTTTTGTCCATAAAATGATATAAAATCAACAATAATTAATAAGATAATGAATGATTTCTATGACTAAATAAGCCCATATAAGTACTGTTTGATTCGGGGGCTACCCGATCTTTCGTGTCGCTCGCACTTAGCAAGCGATTTAGTAGAGCTCCGGGGGAGTTGGATTGCCCATTTGATGTAGAGATAGCCAATGATAGGACCGTCAGGGTTGCGAGGGTTCATAGAGGATGTACGCTACATTTATTCGATCAACAATTTTCAGTAGATCTGGTTCCTATTCCCTTGCGTGGGAATAAGGTTATAGTGGGTATGGATTGGTTGAGCTCCAATGAGGTAGTGATTGACTGCGAGCAACAGCTAGTTAGGGTTCGCACTCCTAGTAGGGGAGAGTTAGTGATTCGGGGCGAGAGGCCACATCGCGGACCGATTTTATGTTCAGCGGCGAGGGCGAGACGCCACTTTCAGTAGGGTTGCACATGATACGTCACCTATGTCATGGATACCCGGGATAAGGGTAAGGCGACCTTTGATGATGTACCGATAGTGCGAGAGTACCCGGACGTATTCCCGGAGGATTTACCTGGGGTACCTCCGGAGAGACAGGTTGAGTTTAGGATTGACCTGGTCCCTGGTGCGGCTCCGATAGCCAAGGCACCATATCGGTTGGCTCCTCCCGATATGGAGGAGTTGTCTACGCAGCTGCAAGAGCTGCTAGACAAGGGTTTCATCATGCCGAGCAGTTCCCCATGGGGAGCCCCGATCCTGTTTGTGAAGAAGAAGGACGGGTCACACCGTATGTGCATAGACTACTAAGAGCTGAACAAGGTAACAGTGAAGAACCATTACCCACTTTCGAGGATAGATGATTTGTTTGACCAACTTCAGGGAGCATCTTGGTTCTCCAAGATTGATCTACGGTCAGGATATCAGCAGATGCGAGTCAGGGATGATGATGTGCAAAATACAGCTTTTAGGGCTCGCTATGGTCATTATGAGTTTGTGTTGATGCCGTTTGGGCTCACCATTGCTCCAGCCGCGTTCATGGAACTCATGAACCGTGTGTGCAGACCGATGATGGATTGGTCTGTAATAGTTTTCATTGATGACATCTTGGTTTACTCCAAGACCCAGGAGCAACATGAGGAGCACCTGAGGGAGGTGTTGGATACATTGAGGAGGGAGAGACTTTTTGCGAAGTTCTCCAAGTGTGAGTTCTGGTTGTGCAAGGTGCCGTTCCTTGGGCATCTCATCAACCAGAAGGGTATTCTGGTCGATCCGGCCAAGATAGAGGCCGTGATGCAGTGGGAGATTCCGAGGTCTCCAACTGAGATTTGGAGTTTCCTAGGTCTGGCAGGGTATTACAGGAGATATATTCAGGACTTCTTCAAGATTACAGTTTCGTTGACCTGACTGACCAAGAAGTCGGTAGTTTTTCGCTGGGGACCTGAGCAGCAGACAGCCTTTGAGATGCTCAGGCAACGATTGTGCGAGGCTCCGATTCTCACTCTGCCAGAAGGTGTATATGACTTCGTAGTTTACTGTGATGCTTCGATCATAGGCATGGGAGCAATATTGATGCAGCGGGGTCATGTGATAGCTTATGCCTCGAGACAGTTGAAGCCTCACGAGGCTAACTATCCGACGCACGATTTAGAGTTGGGGGCTGTTGTGTTCGCCGTCAAGATTTGGCGAAATTAGCTCTGTGGAGTCCATTGTACCATTTATACAGATCACAAGAGTTTGAGATACCTCATGGATCAGCCTAATCTGAACATGAGGCAGCGTCGGTGGTTAGATGTGGTTAAGGATTACGATTGTGAGATCCTTTACCATCCGAGCATGGCCAACGTAGTAGCTGACGCCTTGAGCTGCAAGGCGGTAGCGGCCCCGATCTGAGACATCTGTCTGAGGATGACAGTGATTACTCTACTTCTGGAGTAGATCCGGGAGGCGCAGGTTGAGGGCCTGAAGGAGGAGCGCCGGAAATGCGAACGGATTATAGGTCAGGTGGCCTCCTTCGATTATGACAGCTGTGGGTTGTTGACCCTGAATGGGAGGGTCTGGGTACCGTAATGGGGCGGGGTACGTCAGGTATTGATGGATGAGGCCCACAAATCCAGGTTCTTCATCCATCCGGGAGCGACGCAGATGTACAGAGATCTTCGACCCGATTACTGGTGGCCCTGCATGAAGCGGGATGTAGCTTGGTACGTGGAGAGATGCCTGCCCTGCAGGAAGGTCAAGGCAGAGCACCAGAGGCCTCACGGAAAGATGCAGCCGCTATACATCCCTGTGTGGAAATGGGAGGACATTACTATGGATTTTATCACTAAGCTTCCCAGGACCGCACGTGGGGTCGATTCGATATGGGTCATCATGGATCGGTTGACCAAAAGTGCCCACTTTATACCGATCCAGGAGAGCATCTCAGCCGAGAAGCTGGCCGAGATTTATGTGCGAGAGGTAGTGGAACGTCATGGAGTGCCTAACTCGGTGGTGTCAGACCGAGATGTCCGTTTCACTTGTATATTTTGGAAGCGGTTTCACGACGAGATGGGTACTCGTCTCCACTTCAGCACCGCTTTCCACCCCCAGACCGACAGACAGAGTGAGAGGACGATTCAGACTCTCGAGGACATGCTTCGTGCATGTGTTTTGGATTTCGGTGGCAGTTGGGATACGTATCTTCCGTTAGCGTAATTTTCATATAACAACAGTTACCATGGTAGTATAGACCGGCCTCCCTTCGAGACGCTTTATGGAAGGAAGTGTAGGACCCCAATATGTTGGGGGTGAGGTCGGTCAGAGGGTCATGGGGAGTACGGAGGTAGTAATCAAGACCACCGAGCGGATCAAGCAGGTGCGGAGCAGGCTCCAGACCGCTCAGAGTCGTTAGAAGAGCTACCCTGACAAACGACATTCAGACTTGGAGTTTAGGGAGGGCGACATGGTTCCCCTGAAGGTGTCACCTTGGAAGGGTGTCATACGATTCCGGAAATGGGGCAAGCTAGGCCCCAGGTATATCGGCCCCTTCCGAGTCATAGCCTGGGTGGGCAAGCTAGTGTACATACTGGATCTTCCCGCCGAGCTCAGCCAGATCCACAACACTTTCCATGTTTCCCAATTACGGAAGTGCTTGGTGGATGATTCAGCAGTAGTACCCCTTGAGGATACTTAGGTTGATGACAGCTTGAACTACATTGAGAGACCAGTGGCGATTCTAGATCGCAAGACGAAGGAGCTAAGGACCAAGAGGGTTGAGTTAGTGAAGGTGCAGTGGTAGCATCGTAAGGGTTCAAAGTGGACATGGGAGCCCGAGGAGGAGATGAGGGAGCACTACCCATAGTTGTTTTTAGATGTGGTAGACTTTGAGGACGAAGTCTAAAACAAGTGGGGGAGAATTGTAACGCCCCGTTCCTGGTACGCATTTAATCTATTAAATTATTCATTTTGTAAGAGCTACTCGACGAGTTGGTAACCTAAATTGTAGAGTAGATGCGAGCTTGGTCGCGGGGTTTAAGTGGTCCACTCGACGAATCGAAGCCTGGACTCGACGAGTAGGTCCATCAGGAGGAAACCCTAATCTTTAGGGTTTGCACCCTATTTAAACATCATATCTGGCCTCCACCCCAACCTCTATCACCTCTAAACCCTAATCTCGAAACCCTAATCCACCTTGAGTGATTTTGAGTTAGTTCTTGCCATTTTGAGTGTTATTTGTGCCTTTTGAAGCTTGTGGAAGAAGAAGAAGATAAAGGGCTCAAAGGGGAAGAAGTAGATCCAGGAGCTGCACTCCATTTACTACATTTTCTGGTAATCAAGTCCCTCACTTGATGTTTCTTCTCTTAGATCTATTTGTTTGAATTTTATGAAGGATTTGGTTCAAGAACCTTAGCCTTGGGACTGGGACGTCCCAAGTGATGTACATCTCAGATCTGGGGTCTAGGAAGGGTTCCATGGCATAAAGGTGTGGACTTTATGACCATGGAGACCCTATGCAAGATTATATGCAAGAACATGGCCTTTTTAGCCCTAAAAGACGATGAATGCGAGAAAAGCCCATGACTTTACGTGTTCCACAGATGATAAGAGCCTAGATCTAGTATATTGTGCCTTGGTTTAGCGTATTATGGCTTGTAGACCAAGATTTATGTCTTAAAGAAGTTAGGGTTGGGTTAAACCCATTAGGAAGGGCTAAGAACGGGTAAAGTTGGAAACTTTACCCTTAAGAGTGTGTTTCCAGTAGGTAGATGAAGTCTAGAACATAGATCTGAATGGTAGGAGCTTAATCCATTGAGATGGCTCAATCAGACAGGGGAACTCAGCGAGTCTAGGGAAGGAATCGACGAGTTGAAGCGGGTTGTCCCGATTATTATGACAGCAGGAACTCGACGAGTCTGTTAAGAGAATCGTCGAGTTGACTCAGTTGACCACGACTTAAGCATTCAAGGACTCGTCGAGTTGGGAGATAACTCGACGAGTTGGGTTGACTGGGAGTTGACTTTGACTTTGACTTTGAATTTGACCAAGGGTAAAATGGTCATTTTACCCTAAGGAGGATTAGCAGATTCTGATTAAGTGTTACTATGGAATTGATAGCCGGAGAGTCGCCGGAGCAGCAGACAGAGATTCCTTACTCGAGTTTTCAGCAGTCAGTTTTGCGAGGTAAGTTTCCTTCAGTAGGAACGAGTCTACGGCACCAAGGACGGCCCGTATATGTGATATGTTAGTAGCTGAGTGTGGGCGGGGCCCGAATCTCGTAGTAGCCTAGAGTGGGCGGGGCCCGATTCTCATAGTATTATTTGAGTATAGATATGTGATTGTTTGGTAGATATACTTGTTGTCTGTGTGATACTTGTCTGCATGTTAGTAGTGGAGTGTGGGCGGGGCCCGAATCTCCTAGACAGCGGAGTGTGGGTGGGGCCCAAATCTCCTAGACAGCAGAGTGTGGGCGTGACCCGAAGCTCCTAGGCAACAGAGTGTGGGCGGGGCCTGAATCTCCTAGACAACGGAGTGTGGGCGGGGCCCGAATCTCCATGAGAGTGGGCGGGACCCGTATCTCCTAGTTGTGTGATATTTGTATGGTATGTGGTAGTTTGGAGAATTCACTAAGATTCGTGCTTACAGTTTTCAGTTTTGGTTTCAGGTACTTCCACTAGCAAGGGGAAGGGCTCGGGATGATTGCATGACACACACCACAGTTTCAGCCTGGGATGTTTAGACTATGATTGTAACACCCATAAAATTCAAGCCAATTTTAAACTTTTTCAAACACTTAAAACCATTTAACATTACATAGTTTGTTTTCAAAATACTAATTATCAGAGTATCCCAGTATCAAATCATAAAATCATAACAGTAGGAGGAGCGGTACGATCATGCCTTCTCCTTCCCGCGATCACAAGAAGTACCTGAAACAACAAACTGAAACTGTAAGCCCGAAAGCTTAGTGAGCTACCCCTAAAATACCAACCTCATAAAACTATAATCATATCATGTCAACCAATATATATCAGCATGCATCATGATCCTTCAGCCTGACTGGACTGCCTCGCAGGCCTACTGTCTATCTGGACCGCCTCGCAGGGCCTACAACCTATCCGGACCGCTCTCCGGGTGATGACGTGTCTATGCTAGCACGACAGAACCGCGCCTGGCGCACCAGCCGAACCAAGCTCAGTGGGCTCAGCGCCCGCCGGCGCCCCTAAGAGCAGGGCGTCCCAACAAAAGGCTCGTGCCCGCCAGAGGCGCTCTCAACGTCCCGACACAAGGCTCGTGCCCGACAGGGACGCTCCCAGCGTCAAGAGAAAAGATACGGTCATGAGACAAGAGGCAGGATCAGGCCATTACCGTCAGAGCCAATAAGGGCGCTCTAACGAATAGAGGCGCACGACCCTCCAATCAACGCCTCTGGCCCTGTCTCCTTAAAGCGATCCTGTCGTGTACGGATAAGGCAGGATCGCTAGGTATAAAAGGGTACGCTCTAGAACTCACAAGGTAAGCCGTCTTCTCCAGCTATATCCACAAAAACCCTAAATACCTTCTAACTTGACCGTCGGAGCGTCTTTCCGGGAGCCTCCTCTCGGGAAATGGCTGACGGCTTCTCTTTCTTGTGATCTTGCAGAGTCTACCCAGAATCCCACTAAGAGACACGAGCTAAGGGTCAAGCCAAGATCGCATCATTTTGCGCCATCCGTTTGTGTGACGAAGAACGTAAATAAAAGCACATCTGTGAGAAATCAATGGCGTCCGACGACAACGATGGGCATAGTGGAGCTCAAAACAGTCCGATACGGTCCATGGCACCGTTGGACGAAACACCACCATCGACGACGGCCAATAGAGATGCCATGGGCGAGGGAAGTTCTACGGTAACCGCAACACCGTCGGAAAGTCGTCCGCCGCCCACACCCCTGGGCACAACCGTCGATATTGCCGTGCAACCCTCAGTACAGTAGCCAAGATCAACTCAGGTAGACACATTGCTTCAGACGCCACTAACTTTCCAGTCAACAGCGATGCAGTCTTCGATACCCCAAATACCACCATTCTTTACGCCAACGATGCAACATCCGCTGCCAATCCCTCCAACGGTACTGCCGTTAAACAAAATACCAAATATCCAACCATCGTCCCAGATGTTACTGCCGAACCAAATGCTGACGGGCACACACCCGATGCTTCCACTACCACTGCTGGCGCAAACCATGATAATCCCCACGCCGGTTTTTTACTCTGCAGCAGGCACATGGGGTGAGTCCATCGTCACCACCAATAACAGCCGACAGGAAACTTCAACGAGTAACCCTTTAACGCAAACACAACCTTTTCCTTTCGGATATTCACTTCAACTACCATTCCAACAGCAACCCTTCTATGGACCAAGCCCAGGCTACCATTGTAACATCCAGACTTTCAGGTGCATTAATATGGGTTTAACCTTGAGATTCATGGAGTGACTCAGCGAGTTGTGAGTCCAACTCGTCGAGTAGAGTCGAGTTGTCCGCGTGTCATTAATGAGTGGACTTGACGAGTCAGAGAGCTGACTCGCCGAGTAGGTGCTGGGCAGAGAAACCCTAATTTTCGGGGTTTGGGATCTATTTAAAGGCACTTATAGCCTCATTTGCGGCTAACCTTCCTTGAGAGAAAACCCTAAACGTGCATAGAGAGCCATGAGAGTCTTGGAAGCTAAAACTTGGAAAAGACTAGTGCATCTCTTGAGGAGAAGAGGAGATCATCCAACAAGGAAGCTAGAGAATCAGTGGATCTGGTGTAACTTCGTGCAAGGGCTTGAGTAAGAGGTAAAAGCTTGCACCTTTCTTGTTATTTTGCTTAGATCTTGTTGCTATGGAAGATTAGGGTTTCTTCCACCATTGTTGGGACTTTGAATGCATAAGGTCCCTTTTGAGGTCTAGATTTCAGATCTGGACTTTGTGAGGTCCAGAGAGTCCAAAGATTATAGCTTTATTTAGCCATATAAGAGTTATTGTGGTTAATCATCCTTGTTAGAGTTATATTGGCATTATGAGCCTTATATGCCATGTTTAAACGTAAAGTTTGCAGCTTTACGTGATAATCGACCCTTAGGATGGTAGATCTAGTGTTTGGGGTGATGGATATGCCTTAAATCGTTTGAATGAGGAATCTGATCGAAGGGACTCGCCGAGTCCATGGCCTGACTCGACGAGTCGGTGAGGGTTTGTCCCAATGGGTCGATTGAGTGATAACTCGGCGAGTTAGGGGTCAACTCGACGAGTTGAGCTGGACTTTTTGAGACTTCTGAGGATACGAGAGGACTCGACGAGTCGCAAGAGTGCACTCGACGAGTCGGGTCAGACATGGACTGTTGACTCAAGTTTGACTTCTGTTGACTTTGGGGCTTTGGTCAACATGAGTAATAGAGACCATGGAGGGGTAAAATGGTCTTTTATCCACCTCAAAGAGTTAGAGAGAGAAATAATAGCCTTCGGTTATTTGAGTTGTGAAAGAGTATTACTTAGAGATATTCATCCTTTGTGTTAGGCGGAGGCTAGTTCGAGATCCGAGTGCGAGGTTATCTGCTCACCTGCTCGCGAGATGGGTCTTCTCACTATACTTTACCTAGCGTGGTAATCAGAGTTGTGTGATAGAGTATCTTATGTGCTTATATTGAGTATTGTGATATCCTGCATAATGTCTTTGTGATTTATGTTGTATATTATGTTGAGCCTTATAGAGTTAGGACCGGAGGGTCCCAGAGTTAGGACCGGAGGGTCAATCAGAGTTGTGGGACTGGAGGGTGTGACAACCCGAAATTTTGTCCGTTTCCGTTACTCGATTTCTGTTAATAAAATTTCGAATTCATTAACTTTTCCGTCAAACTTCTTGGTTTAGAAAATAATCTAGTTATATATAATTAAATTATTTACGAGTCGGAACCAAAAATCGTGTGGAGACCCGAATATCTCGAAAAATCAAACAAATTCCGGCCTAAGTGAGTTTACGACCGTAAACTCGTTTACGGCCGTATACCCGTTTACGGCCAGCAAAGGGTGGACCCCCACCACCGACCACAAAACCCCTATAAATATGAGACTCCCACCCTCATTTGAACGCTGCTGCCCGAAAACTCTCTCCTTCTCTCTCTAAAAACCTTGACCGTAAACACCTAAAAAACACCTTCATACTTCGGGAAAACATCGAGAAACACCGTTTGGAGTCACTTCGGGACGTCTGGAGCACTTATCTCTTCGAAATCAGCACCATTGTTCTTGAGTTTACGGCCCACCTTCAAAGACCGTAAACCCTGTTCTTGAGTTTACGACCGTAAACTCACCAAGCCTTCAGAAACCGTAAACCCCAGTTCACGGCCGTAAACCCTGTTCACGGTCGTAAATTGTCTGTCAACCGTAAACCCTTATTCACGGCCGTAAACACCTTTTTAAGTGGTGCTTTTGGCTGAAAACCCACTTTCATCGATTCGATCAAGTCCCGGTAACATTCCTCAACCGAACACAAGTGTTCTTCTAACACTTTATCTAACGAAATCGCTAATTTTGATACATATATGTATTTATTTGATAATAGGATTTCGTTAAGTGTCACGTGCAACAACTCGAAGATCTTCATTTCAGTCAGCGCTTTCACGCAACAACTGTGAATTCATACCCCTACATTTTCCATATTTTCAATGTTTTCGGGGGGGGGGGGGATACAAGCTAAACATAAATGTTTTCAAAACTTATGCAAACATCATACTTTAACCCTTTTGTACTGTGTTGAGCATAAGTGACGTTTTCACAAAAATTGCATAGTTTTCCGGACACGCTATTCACTATACATGCAAACTATAATCGGTATAGTTTGGGATTTTTCTAAAACATATCAAGTATAGAAACTTTCACTACTAAACATATGCACTAAGACAGAAACAGTTTACAGTTTACATCACTACTTTATCATGGTATTCATAACTGTAATTATCACTACATACGGTATACATACGGATTTTCACTATGGTAGAACACTACTACACTACATGTAAACTAGATTGTACGATACTGTGAGGCGCTACTTCACTACTGTACCCTTAGGTGTACAGGGATAAATCCTATCATAGTATAACCAGAGTCTCCTGGAGGGAGAGCGTGAGATTTATGAATAGATCTATTCGGGACTGACAATCCCACATATAAACTGCTAGCTATAGTTAGGCGGGCACGCCTGGGGTGTACAAATGTCATTTAACTCGACGCCTGAAGAACGTTGGAAAGGTCTCTAGTCATATCAAGCATGGTTATACGACTCACAATATGTATAAATCACCTTCAGCTTACAACTTGACACTCTTTAACAGTTTTATTTATACTAAATAGAACTAATACACACTAAGACTGGAAAACTTTCAGAGTTTACAAACAGAACTGAACATAAAATGGTTTCACGTACGAAATACTTATACATCATGATTAGCATTTGCTAGTCACATGAAGTATTACTTTCGCGCATCACTACAGTTTTCAGTAACGAACAATCACGATTTCATACAGAATTGAGAACACTGCATTTTCACTAAAGAAAATACCGGATTTTCTTGAAACTATACAAAACACTTTTACAAGCTCATCGACGATTTTTCACTACAAACTACCACTTATGAACTCACCAGCTTTATGCTGATATTTTCAAACTGCTTGTATTCTCAGGAAATCAGTAGACAGGTACTTGCTGGATTTTTGAGAAGCTGGAGCAATAAGAGTTTTATGTTATACTTTACAAAGCTAGTTGATGTAATTCAAACAAGTATCAGACAAAGTTTCAAACTGATGTAAACATTTTTATTTTAAGTATTCACTGTAATGGTTGTGTTACTATGGTTGCTATTATTCATTGGTTGTGATGCTACACATGAAGTCCTCCACCCCAGAACGTTTCCGCCATTCTGGTTTTGGGGTGTGACAGAGGGTCCCACTGAGACACATTGACCGGAGGGTCTTTCAGAGTTATAGCCTTGAATGGCTAATATGTTGTATGTGGTATTTTGGGGAATTCACTAAGCTTCTTGCTTACCGTGTTATGTGTTATGTGTTTCAGGTTCTTATCAGAATCGCGGGAAGGCGCCGACTTGATTGTACATACATCTGAGTTGGAGATATGTCTTTGGAGGATCCTGGAGTTGTGATAAATTTTTTTGAAATGTTTGATAAATTGATACTTGTGATTTTTTGAGAAAATGTGACATGTGGTTTATTGTGTTTTAAAATGAAAAATTTGGGTTGAAAATTTACGGTGTTACAAGTTGGTATCAGAGCCTTGGTTTGAGGGATTCGGATACACCTTCGGGTATGTCTGGACTCAAACTGAGGATTTAAGAAAGATTTTCAAAAGAGATAAATTTTTCTAAAATGAGAAAGAGTTAAGGGAAAACGAGTTGGAGCAGTGTGTACAATCAGCCAGAGCCCGAACGGTGATTTCCCAAAATACCCTTACTTTTGTGCTATGAGGTATTTATGATATATTATGCATGCTAGAGATAGGCTAGGTATTTCATATTTTAGGACTAGAGTTGCCTGATTTGTGATTGTCACAACTAGGAAATTCCATGCTTATGTAACAACAATGATGATAACACTTGTAAAAAAATTTGGAAAACATGCATAATGATTTTTCAATGACAACAAAATTTCCATCAAAAACTCTATGCAAACACTTCAAATAGTCAACGAAAGATTGGAAACCCTGAAAATCCCGGTTTAAGTCCAAAATGGACTAGGATTTCCTTATTGGGCCTAATGGACCAATAAGTCTCTAATTTGACTAGTTTGGGCTTAGAACTCTTAATTGGGCTCTAATTCAACCCACCTTCATAAAAATGGACATTTTGGGCCATATTGGGCCTAAAATGGAATAAACTTCTCCAATAAGCCTTATTGGGCCATAACTAGCCTAATTAACCTTGTTGGGCCATAACAAATCTAATTAGCCCTAATGGGCCATAAAACTCATTCTTTTATACAAAATGGGTCGTGAACCATCCAAAGAAGCCCAATGGGCTGAAAACCTCCTTTATGAATATCATAGTTTCGAACTTAGGCTTGAAGTGGGCCAAGTTAATCCATGTTTCGTTTACCAAGCCCAACTCGGCCCAACATCAAAAAGAAGAAGTAAATGGGGAGGGTTGACTTTGGGAGGTGCCACCTCCTTATTGGACACCATGTATCCATGCATTGACCAACATGCATCCATAATGGTCACTTCACTTCTCTCTCTCCCCTCTCTTCTTCTTCTCGGCCGAGAACCACCAAACACACACACACACACACCACACGAATTCTCTCAATTTCTCTCAAAGATCATCCTCTTCCTTCCTTCAAAGAAATCTCGAAAATTAGTTTGGATTCACGAATCTTCTTCAAGTGTTGTCAATCTTTGGTAAGTGCTAGCATACATAAACATCTTCTTTCATTTCAACATCTAGAACTCTTTCTTACAAAGCTTTACTCCATGCACACCTTAGAAGCTTCATAAATTCGAAATCAACTCAAGGAGGCTTGCTAGGACCAAAAATCTTCATCTTTTCTTCACAAAAACCAAAACAACAAACCCAAGGTGAGTTCATACCCCCTTGTTTTCGGTTTTTACTTGTTTTTGGGGGAGAATACAAGTACTATGTGTTGATCTATGTGTATATGCTTGTTATATGTGATTTCTTTGGTTTATGTTGTGAAAATATGATGTTATTTGCTAAATCTTGAAATCTATGGCTAAAGTGTGAAGAATACATAAACAAAGTACATAATAAACAATTTACTTTAAAGATCTAAGGATCTTTAGGCTTAAGAAGTGAAAACAAAGTCAAAGTCCTTTTAAGTGTCATTTTAGCAAAAATAATCAAAGTTTGGGTAAAATATGATATTTTCGGTTTTATAAGGACAAAATGGTATTATTTACATAGAAATCTAACTTTTATGAAAATAACACTTTTCTAGGGGTCAAAAACATAAATTTTAGCTTATTGGGCTTTAATTTGGGCCTCACGAGTTTTTGGGCCCAAAGTTGCGAAAAAATGAAATATTGAGGAAATGAATTGGAAAACTTAACAAACTACGAGTCTAAAACATGAATAAACTATTTTTAGGGGCTGAAAATGACTTTGATGCAAAAATTGGACTAAAAATGCAAAGTTTTTGATTTTGGGGTCTGAATTGTAAAACTTACGGAATTTGAGCCAAAAGTGTAAACTTTTTTAAAATAAAGGGCTGGAAATGACAATTACAATATTTTTGGGCTGAAATTATTATTTAAATAAAGTTTGAGTCTAAAATGTCAAGAAAAACGGTTTAAGGACCAAAAATGACAATTTTCAAAAAAGGAGACTAAAAGTGCCATTTTTATAGATTAAGGGGCTGAAATGGTCAAACTAAATGTTTTTGGGCCAAGTAGACAAATATTAAATTGTTGAGCTAAAAATATTAAGTTTATAACGCATGGTTTTAAAAATATATATATATATATATATATATATATATATATATATATATATATATATATATATATATATATAGATATACGTATAACCAAGCTTCGTTATAAATCAAACGTGAAAACATTTTAACACTTCGAATAAACATCTCACTTACAACAAACAGCTACATTACGAATTTAAGATCAATAAATTATAAATGATTCAATGGTTGGGCTCAAATATCTTCTATTCGTGCTATTGGGCCTTTATGGCCCAATATCCTGATTATTGGGCCCTCACACATGTTTATTGGGCTTCCGGTGACCCAATTACATACCCAGTGGGCCTTTATTAGCTTTAACATACTATTGGACCTTAATGGTCCACTTGTATTGCTAATAAGACCTTAAATATTCATAATATACTTAATGGGCTATAACGTGTCCGTAGCATACTCGACAGCCTATAATTACATACAAAGTTAGTGGGCCTTCGTAGTCCTCTTCTCTTCGTCTGTTAGGCTTACCTTTATTCAAGTAAACATAAATCGGGTCGTGGAACAATGTTATACAATTTCTTTTGGATTAGTGAGAAATAACGGGCGACACCAATAAGTGTCGGTCGTAGTCTGTAGTTATAATCAAATTCTCCTGGAGGGAGAGCGAGAGTTTGTGTATAGATCTATACGGGGGTGACTCCCCCACACCTAAGTTGTTCGCTACAGTTAAACTCGGCCAGTCTAGGGTGACAAAATCTTAATTCAATACCAGCATTCACTAGAGTGCCAAGACAGGCAAATTAGTCATTATTATGCATGGTTATAACGACTCACATAGAGATCCATTACCATCTAAGTAATCATTGGGAAATCATGCTCATGTGCTATGACGATACAATAATACAAAACCATCATACTATTTATATCGGAAAACATCGGGTTTTCCGTGGGAACAACATTATTCACTTTTACTTACAACAACCTTAATACAAGAAACTATTATGAAAAACATTTCAACTTTGCATGTTTTGAAATCATTTACACATTTACTTATGGATCATCACACCTTTTTCGTAAACAATTTCTGTTTCAGAAAATATCGGATTTTCTAGGTTTTACAAGCAATACAAAACATTTTCATATCAAACCTGCATATGAACTCACCAACATTATATATGTTGACCGTTTTCAAAATAACTTGTGTTCTCAGGTAACCGTTAGAATGAAGAATTATCAAGCATGTGTCTGAATGTCTTTTGTGTGATGTCATTTGATAAACAATTTATTTTTGGGATTATGTAATGTAAACAATGTACTGGATGTGAACAATGACGGTTGTAATGTATTAATGCATGGTGATGTTTATGTTATGTTTCATGTATATTCATTGTGATGATATTTCAATTTAAGTCACACGAGCCCTCAAACGTTTCCGCCGTCTGGTTCGGGGGTGTGACAGGTTGGTGTCAGAGCTCTGTTTATAGTGAACTGGCATATCTAACCACACATTGATATGCAACTATAAACCCAAAGAGCGACTAAATAACTCTGAACAAAACGCATAAAACATAATCATAAACACTCTTACTTGTGCGACTTAGAAAAATGAACATAATAACAATTCAAATAATACATTGGGAAAAATCCTGACATCTCAGTTAGGCCAGGACTATTCACAGTTGTATTAGGAATGAATGTAGCCTGATCAACTACATTTCCTTCAGAATACAACTATCGCATGCCCTGGAGCGATCGTGATGGTCAATAAACCTAAGTCATACGCTTTTGTTAACCAAGAGGAGAACATCAAACCAATTTCAATAATAACAAAAATATCTTAGGATTAATAATGGTTTAATTATATACCCTCTTGCAGACAGTATGGCTGGTTTCCATCTTGCTGGAGATCCGTATTTCCCTAATCATGGAAATAACGGATGGCTTGAGGAGGAACCTGAGGAGGAACCTGAAGAGGAGCCTGAGGAGGAACCTGAAGAGGAGTCTGAGGAGGAACAAGAGGTTGGGAATGCTGCAACCACTCAAGTTCCCTCCGCACCACATGCTCCAGCCTCATCCACCCCAAGTGCCCCTAAGCAGTATTCCGGAAATCTCCCAAAGTGCAACAAGTGCAATCTCCATCACAATGGTGAATGCAGGTAGATGCAATGTACCAGTTGCAACCGAAAGGGTCACACGGCAAAATAGTGCAAGACCTATCCTCCCCAGAACCAGCAACAAGGAAACAACAACAACAACCACAACAACAACAACAACAACAACAACAACAACACCAACAACAACGACAAAAACGTTGGGGCTAGCCACACCTGTTATGGATGTGGAAGAACTGGGAATTTCCGTCGAAACTGCCCCAATGTCAACAACCAAGGGAATGGAGGAGCAGGGAGAGTGCTGACCTTGGGTCAAGGAGAAGCGGTTCAGGATCCCGCTGTTGTCACTGGTACGTTTCTCCTTAAAAACTCATATGCATGCATCCTTTTTGATACCAGGGCAAAGCGGAGTTTTGTGAGTAATAAGTTCAAACATTTGCTAAAACAACAACCCAGAAGCTTAATGAAACCTTTACGGTGGAAATGGCTAATGGGAAAACAGAATCAACTGGGGAAATCTACGTAGGATGTACCCTAGCCTTAAATCACCACGCATTTCAAATAAACTTGATGCCTGTAACTATTAGGAGTTTTGATGTGATTATCCGCATGGATTGGTTGAGCCCCCATCATGCCGAAATTATGTGTCGCGAGAAGGCCGTTCGCCTTCATCTCCCAAACCACGAAACCCTAATTATATACGGAGACAAACCCAATACGAACCTTCGTCTTATCTCATGTATTAAGGTACATAAGTGTCTACAAAAGAAGGACTTTGCGTTTCTGGCTCACATCGTGGAGAAATCCAAGGAAGAAATTAATATTCGAGACATCCCAGTGGCTTGCGATATCCCTGACATCTTTCCTGAAGATCTTCCGGGGATACCCCCAGAAAGACAAGTCGAGTTCCGAATCGACCTTGTGCCAGGAGCTACACCCATCGCGAAATCGCCCTATAGGTTGGCTCCTGCGGAGATGCAAGAACTGTCAAGCCAACTCAGCGAACTCTTAAGCAAAGGATTCATCCGGCCTAGCTTCTCACCCTGGGGAGCTCCGGTCCTTTTTGTTAAGAAGAAGGACGGATCCTTTAGGATGTGTATCGATTATAGAGAACTGAATAAGCTCACTATCAAAAATCGCTACCCACTTCCACGAATCGACGATCTATTCGACCAGCTTCAGGGAGCAAATTACTTCTCTAAGATAGATCTGCGATCCGACTACCACCAACTCAAGGTCCGGGAAGTGGATATCCCCAAGACCGCTTTCCGAACTCGCTATGGACATTATGAATTTGTTGTAATGCCCTTCGGTCTAACGAATGCCCCTGCCGCATTTATGGACCTGATGAATCGAGTTTTCCGACCATTCCTCGACAATTTTGTTATCGTTTTCATCGACGATATTCTGGTTTATTCTCGAAGCGAAGAGGAACATAGTCGACATCTCCGACAAATCTTGGAAACCCTGCGAGCCGAAAAGTTATACGCAAAACTCTCTAAGTGTGAGTTCTGGCTCCGTAGCGTAAACTTTTTAGGTCATGTTGTCAGCCAAGAAGGGATACATGTGGACCCTTCTTAGATCAAAGCCATTGAAGGATGGGCAGTCCCAACGACACCCACAGAAATTCATCAATTTCTGGGTCTCGCAGGCTATTACAGAAGATTCATTCAGAACTTCTCCAGAACAGCCAAGCCACTTACCATGCTTACACAAAAAGGAGTACCATTTGAATGGACAGAAAAGCAGGAGGCTGCCTTCCGAACTCTGAAACAAGCTCTCTGTAGTGCGCAAGTACTATCATTACTAGAGGGAACTGAGGACTTCGTAGTTTACTGCAATGCTTCGAATCAGGGTTTAGGCTGTGTACTCATGCAGCGTGGGAAGGTGATAGCTTATGCATCCTAGAAACTAAAGACACATGAGGTGAATTATACCACCCATGATCTCGAATTGGGAGCTGTGGTCTTTGCTTTGAAGATTTGGAGGCACTACCTTTATGGTACGAAGTGCACCATTTTCACTGACCACAAGAGCCTCCAACACATTTTAAATCAAAAGGAGTTAAACATGAGGCATCGAAGATGGGTTGAGCTGCTAAACGATTATGAGTGCGAAATCAAGTACCACCCAGGCAAGGCTAACGTGGTAGCTGATGCCTTGAGTCGGAGAGAATACTCAAATCATCGTGTGAAAACTCTTTCAATAACCATTCAATCCCACCTGTTCTCGCAAATCAAAGAAGCCCAGTCTGATGCCATGAAGACAGAAAACAAAACCAGCGAAGCGTTACGTGGAATGGAAAAGAACTTCGATGTCAAGGAAGAAGGAACATATTATTTCATGAACCGAATTTGGGTCCCTAAACTTGGGGGATTCAGAGAGGTAGTCATGAATGAGGCTCATAAGACACGATACTCCATCCATCCGGGTTCAGATAAGATGTACCTGGATATCAAGCAATATTATTGGTGGCCTAACATGAAGGCAGAGATTGCCACTTACGTTAGCAAGTGCCTCACTTGTGCTAAAGTAAAGGTAGAGTATCAAAAGCCCTCGGGACTATTACAACAGCCGGTAGTACCCGAGTGGAAATGGGAAAGGATTACCATGGACTTTGTGACCAAATTACCCAATACAACTGATGGAATGGATGCCATATGGGTAATAGTTGATAGGTTGACAAAATCCGCCCATTTCCTGCCAATAAAGGAGACATACAAGATGGAGCGACTGACAAGAATCTACATCAAGGAAATTATGAGACTCCATGGAGTGCCAATATCTATCATCTCAGATCGGGATAGTAGGTTCACTTCACGCTTTTGGCAAACACTTCAAAAGGCTATGGGAACACAACTTGATATGAGCACTGCTTACCACCCACAAACGGATGGTCAAAGTGAGCGAACCATTGAAATGCTTGAGGATATGCTTTGAGCATGTGTGATAGACTTCGGAAGGTCGTGGGATACCCACTTACCTTTAAGTGAGTTTTCATACAACAACAGTCATCACACAAGCATCAAAGTTGCTCCTTTTGAAGCATTATATGGGTGTAAATGTAGATCACCGTTGTGTTGGGCTGAAGTAGATGACACTCAACTAGCAAAAGGGAAAGCCCCGAGCAGTGTATTAACAGGGCCAGAAATCATACGTGAAACGACAGAGAAGATAGTTCAAATCAGAGCTCGACTTCAAGCATCACGAGACCGACAGAAGAGCTATGCTGATAAACGGCGAAAGCCCTTGGAATTTCGAGTCGGGGATCGGGTGTTATTAAAAGTCTCTCCTTGGAAGGGGGTGATTCGTTTTGGGAAACGAGGAAAACTAAACCCATGGTATATTGGGCCATTCGAGATTCTTGCCCAAATCGGTCCAGTGGCCTATAGGCTGCAACTACCTGTTGAGCTCAGCAGCGTACACCCCGTGTTCCATGTTTCCAATCTGAAAAAGTGCTTGTCCGACGGAACTCTTGTCATCCCATTGGAAGAAATCAAAATCAACGAGAATCTCCTGTTCTTGGAAGAACCAGTTGAAATCATGGACAGGGAAGTGAAGCGTACTAAGCAAAGTCGCATTCCAATTGTGAAAGTTCGATGGAACGCAAAGCGTGGACCGGAATTCACATGGGAACGCGAAGACCAAATGAAACAAAAGTACCCTCACTTATTCTCGCCTTCTCAAATCTAGTTTCAAAAAGAATTTCGGGACGAAATTCCCTCTAACGGGGGGATGATGTCACAACTAGGAAATTCCATGCTTATGTAACAACAATGATGATAACACTTGTAAACAAATTTGGAAAACATGCATGATGATTTTTCAATGACAACAAAATTTCCATCAAAAACTCTATGCAAACACTTCAAATAGTCAACGAAAGATTGGAAACCCTGAAAATCCCGGTTTAAGTCCAATATGGACTAGGATTTCCTTATTGGGCCTAATGGACCAATAAGTCTCCAATTTGACTAGTTTGGGCTTAGAACTCTTAATTGGGCTCTAATTCAACCCATCTTCATAAGAATGGACATTTTAGGCCATATTGGGCCTAAAATGGAATAAACTTCTCCAATAAGCCTTATTGGGCCATAACAAATCTAATTAGCCCTGAACCATCCAAAGAAGCCCAATGGGCCGAAAACCTCCTTTATGAATATCATAGTTTCGAACTTAGGCTTGAAGTGGGCCAAGTTAATCCATGTTTCTTTTACCAAGCCCAACTCAACCCAACATAAAAAAGAAGAAGTAAATAGGGAGGGTTGACTTTGGGAGGTGCCACCTCCTTATTGCACACCATGTATCCAGGCATGGACCAACATGCATCCATAATGGTCACTTCACTTCTCTTTCTCTCCCCTCTCTTCTTCCTCTCGGCCGAGAACCACCAAACACACACACACACACACCACACAGATTCTCTCCATTTCTCTCAAAGATCATCCTCTTCCTTCCTTAAAAGAAATCTCGAAAATTATTTTGGATTCAAGGATCTTCTTAAAGTGTTTTCAATCTTTGGTAAGTGCTAGCATACACAAACATCTTCTTTCATTTCAACATCTAGAACTCTTTCTTACAAAGCTTTACTCCATGAACACCTTAGAAGCTTCATAAATTCGAAATCAACTCAAGGAGGCTTGTTAGGACCAAAAATATTCATCTTTTCATCACAAAAACCAAAACAAAAAACCCAAGGTGAGTTCATACCCCCTTGTTTTCGGTTTTTACTTGTTTTTGGGGGAGAATACAAGTACTATGTGTTGATCTATGTGTGTATGCTTGTTATATGTGATTTCTTTGGTTTATGTTGTGAAAATATAATGTTATTTGCTAATCTTGAAATCTATGGCTAAAGTGTGAAGAATACATAAACAAAGTACATAATAAACAATTTACTTCAAAGATCTAAGGATCTTTAGGCTTAAGAAGTGAAAACAAAGTCAAAGTCCTTTTAAGTGTCATTTTTGCAAAAATAATCAAAGTTTGGGTAAAATATGATATTTTCGGTTTTATAAGGACAAAATGGTATTATTTACATATAAATCTAACTTTTATGAAAATAACACTTTTCTAGGGGTCAAAAACATAAATTTTAGCTTATTGGGCTTTAATTTGGGCCTCACGAGTTTTTGGGCCCAAAGTTGCGAAAAAATGGAATGTTGAGGGGCTGAATTGGAAAACTTAACAAACTATGAGTCTAAAACATGAATAAACAAAAATTGGACTAAAAATGACTTTGATGCAAAAATTGGACTAAAAATGCAAAGTTTTTTATTTTGGGGTCAAAATTGTAACACTTACGAAATTTGAGCCAAAAGTGTAAACTTTTTTACAATAAAGGGCTAGAAATGACAAATACAATATTTTTGGGCTGAAATTATTATTTAAATAAAGTTTGGGTCTAAAATGTCAAGAAAAACAGTTTAAGGACCAAAAATGTCAATTTTCATAAAAGGGGACTAAAAGTGCCATTTTTATAGATTTAGGGGCTGAAATGGTCAAACTAAATGTTTTTGGGCCAAGTAGACAAATATTAAATTGTTGGGCTAAAAATATTAAGTTTATAATGCATGGTTTTAAAAATATATCTATATACGTATAACCAAGCTTCGTTATAAATCAAATGTCAAAACATTTTAACACTTCGAATAAACATCTCACTTACAACAAACAGCTACATTACGAACTTAAGATCAATAAATTATAAATGATTCAATGGTTGGGCTCAAATATCTTCTATTCGTGCTATTGGGCCTTTATGGCCCAATATCCTGATTATTGGGCCCAACATAATCACACATGTTTATTGGGCTTCCGGTGACCCAATTACATACCCAGTGGGCCTTTATTAGCCTTAACATACTATTGGACCTTAATGGTCCACTTGTATTGCTAATAAGACCTTAAATATTCATAATATGCTTAATGGGCTATAACGTGTCCGTAGCATACTCGACAGCCTATAATAACATACAAAGTTAGTGGGCCTCCGTAGTCCTTTTCTCTTCGTCTGTTAGGCTTACCTTTATTCAAGTAAACATAAATCGGGTCGTGGAACAATGTTATACAGTTTCTTTTGGATTAGTGAGAAATAACGGGCGACACCAATAAGTGTCGGTCGTAGTCTGTAGTTATAATCAAATTCTCCTGGAGGGAGAGCGAGAGTTTGTGTATAGATCTATACGGGGGTGACTCCCGCACACCTAAGCTGTTCGCTACAGTTAGACTCGGCCAGTCTAGGGTGACAAAATCTTAATTCAATACCGGCATTCACTAGAATGCCAAGACAGTCGAATTAGTGATTATTATGCATGATTATAACGACTCACATAGAGATCCATTACCATCTAAGTAATCATTGGGAAATTGTCACACCCCCAAACCAGACGGCGGAAAAGTCCGGGGGTGGAGGACTTCATTTGTAGTATCATAACACATGCATCATAGTAATCAAAGTACAAACAACCATTGTATTTAAAAATTATAAGTATTTACATGTGTTCAATCATTGTATATTGAACCAAAATAGTTATACAAAAGAAGATATGACTCAACATAGCTCCATCTTCTCAAAAAGCTCAGGGAGTACCTGTGTATTATTTCCCTGAGAATACAAGTAATTTGAAAAGAGAGTATCAACATAAAGTTGAGTGAGTGCATAAGTGTTTATGTTTAAAAGAGTATCTCTGTATCTTGTATATGTAAACTGTTCCAGAAAATCCTATATTTTCTGTTGTATATGAAAAATAGTTTTATTCCCATAAAACCGTTCTCTTTGTATCAATGTTTTGTCTTTGTATTCCTTTATGAAAAACTTGTAATTGAGAGTGTGCCTGGCTCCACCAGCTGTTATTGAAAACTGTATTGAACCATTGTAATTTGTATTCTGTAAACTGGTACTTTGAAGGTGTACTTTCGTTTAGTTGTTTATACATTAACGTATTGTTAATATCTTTTTATGGAGTTATTATAACCATACTATGACGGATGGCCTGAAAGAAACGCTTTGTGGGGGTTTAAACTGTTGATAACAATTGCCACTCATTGGCGTGTATGCATGACTGTAGCTAGCAGCCTGAGTACGGGGTTGTCAATCCCAATATAGATCTACACATAACTTGTTTCGATCCCCGGGCTGGAGATTCTGGTTATAATGTCAGGGCTTTACCTTTGTTGTCTAAAATGAATTAAACAACCTGAATTGAATGTCTCATAAAAAGCATATAAACGTTACATGTATATTAGTTATGAAAACCCAATCATTTTGAAATAAATGATTGACAGTATGTTCTTGAATTAGTATTCCGAACACATATGTTCTTGAATCAAAACCCAATCATTCTGAAATAAATGATTGATAGTATGTTCTTGAATTAGTATTCCGAACATGTATTTGATAAGAGTAAACCCTTGATTTGTTCTGAATCAAAACCCTTGTTTCTTGTAAGACAGTGTATTCTAATATACTTGAATCATGAATTATTGTTCTATGTATAAATTATACCTATTATAATTTATATGTACTTTCTGAATCTGTATTTAACTATGTTTGCATGTAATCCCTTGCTCAACATGTTACAAAGGTAGTTAAACTGATGAAATAACTTTTATATTTATATACATATACAATTTTATATATAAGTAAAATTTAAACGACACTCGGACAAATAACCAGTATTATAAGCCCACATCCAAACAAGAAAAAGGACCCTATCAGTCCTAAGCCTTTTAAATCTTATTTATATATATATATATATATATATATATATATATATATATATATATATATATATATATATATATATATATATATATATATATATATATATATACAAATATGAATTTTGGGGAAAAATATAAGTTTATAAAAGAGTTTAATGTTTTGAGTATTTTTGATGTCGTTTTATCATGATTTGAAATCATGATTTTATAACACAAAGTTCTTGTGTTATGCTTGTATTCCCCCCCTTAAAACAGTAGAAATTATGAAAATACGGGGGTATGAACTCACTTGTTAGATGGTGATTTGGGCAGCGTTTCGTTTCCCGGAAAGGAGTTTATTTGACGAGAAACCGGCTCAAATCGGGCAGAGTTTCGACTGGAGAGAGGCTAACTTCTCGGGAATCTCGGGGCTTCTAGGCTTGCTTAGGGTTTTAGACTTGATACCGGGGCTTTAGGGGTTGTATGTGAGCTTATAGGAGTGAAAAATATGAAAGAGGGTGAAATTTAGGGTGAAAAGTGTAAAATCTTCGGAAGCCCTCGCATGCCTTATATAGGCCGAAGCTTCGGACTCGAGGCCATGCGAGGCTGCCACGTGCTCGGACAGATGGCGAGGGAAGGGGCTTCTTCGGACAGGTGGCTCACAGATGGCTGCTTCGGACCGGACCAGACTTCGTTCCAATAGGAGAAGGGCACGGTGCGAGGGGGGGGGGGTGTCCGAGGGGTGTCTGCGGTGTGTCTCCTGCGAAGGTGTCCAAAGATGAGTGGACCGCAGACTTGGTCGAATCAGAAGGTGCCACGCGAAGGTTCGGTCTCAGCAGTCGACACGTGGAAGCTCGCATGCGAGGATGACGTGAGGGTCATGCATGCGAAATTGCCCAGTTTTCCATTTTTCTTGATTTTTGTGCCAAAAACTTGCGAAAATCATAACTTTCGCATACGAGCTCCGTTTTTGACATTCTTTATATGCACGCATAGGTAAAATCATACTCTATGACATTCGTTTAGACTTCGTCGGCTGATTTTGACTTTATTTTTAATATTATTATGTTTAACAGACCGGGACAGGAAATCCGTTAAAAATTCATAACTTCTTCATCCGACGTCCGTTTTTGTCTGTCTTTTTACCGTTGTACTACTATCGACGAGACCTTCAATTCTCGTTTAGGTTGTGTCGGCTAAAAATCACTCGATCTTTATTTCGAGTTTTTAGCTGTACACTGCTATACTGAAAGTTAGAAAAATCATAACTTCCTCATACGAAGTCAGATTTTGCCGTTCTTTTTATGAAAGTTCTCGGTTTAACATAAAACACAACTTTCATTTAGATTGTTAAGGCTAAAAAGCCTTTTATTGAAAATTCAGTTTTTACACTGAAGAGTGTTTTGCCGGTTTTGTCGCGGATTTTTGATTGGTCATAACTTCTTCGTTATAACTCGGATTTTAGTGTTCTTTATGTTTTTGGAAACCTTGTTTCAATCTCTATCACTTGGTTCATCCCAATCGAGATTGTTAAATAATTTATTTTTGAGGGTCAAATATTTAAATATACACAGTGTGCTAAAATTTCTCTTTATTATATTAAAAGAAATACAAATTGACCTACATTATTACATAGGTTTGAAATAACGTTTTGTTACAGAAATCATGTTCATGTGCTATAACGATACAATAATACAAAACTATCATACTATTTATATCGGAAAACATCGGGATTTCCGGAGGAACAACATTATTCACTTTTACTTACAACAACCTTAATACAAGAAACTATTATGAAAAACATTTCACCTTTCCGTGTTTTGAAATCATTTACACGTATACTTATAGATCATCACACCTTTTTCGTAAACAATTTCTGTTTCAGAAAATATCGGATTTTCTAGGTTTTACATGCAATACAAAACATTTTCATATCAAACCTGCATATGAACTCACCAACATTATATATGTTGACCGTTTTCAAAATAACTTGTGTTCTCAGGTAACCGTTAGAATGAAGAATTATCAAGCATGTGTCTGAATGTCTTTTGTGTGATGTCATTTGATAAACAATTTATTTTTGGGATTATGTAATGTAAACAATGTACTGGATGTGAACAATGACGGTTGTAATGTATTAATGCATGGTGATGTTTATGTTATGTTTCATGTATATTCATTGTGATGATATTTCAATTTAAGTCACACGAGCCCTCAAACGTTTTCGCCGTCTGGTTCGGGGGTGTGACAGGTTGATATCAGAGCTCTGTTTATAGTGAACTGGCATATCTAACCACACATTAATATGCAACTATAAACCCAAAGAGGGACTAAATAACTCTGAACAAAACGAATAAAACATAATAATAAACACTCTTACTTGTGCGACTTAGAAAAATGAACATAATAACAATTCAAATAAGACATTGGGAAAAATCCTGACATCTCGGTTAGGCCAGGACTGTTCACAGTTGTATTAGGAATGAATGTAGCCTAATCAACTACATTTCCTTCAGAATACAACTATCGCATGCCCTGGAGCGATCGCGATGGTCAATAAACCTAAGGCATACCCTTTTGTTAACCAAGAGGAGAACATCAAACCAATTTTAATAATAACAAAAATATCTTAGGATTAATAATGGTTTAATTATATACCCTCTTGCAGACAGTATGGCTGGTTTCCATCTTCCTGGAGATTCGTATTTCCCTAATCAGGGAAATAACGGATGGCTTGAGGAGGAACCTGAGGAGGAACCTGAGGAGGAACCTGAAGAGGAGACTGAGGGGGAACCTGAAGAGGAGTCTGAAGAGGAACAAGAGGTTGGGAATGCTGCATCCACCCAAGTTCCCTCCGCACCACATGCTCCAGCCTCATCCACCCCAAGTGCCCCTAAGCAGTATTCCGGAAATATCCCAAAGTGCAACAAGTGCAATCTCCATCACAATGGTGAATGCAGGGAGACGCAATATACCAGTTGCAACCGAAAGGGTCACACGGAAAAATACTGTAGGACCTATCCTCCCCAGAATCAGCAACCAGGAAACAACAAGAACAACCGCAACAACAACAACACCAACAATAACAATGGCAACAATTTTGGGGCTAGCCACACCTGTTATGGATGTGGAAGAACTGGGCATTTCCGTCGAAACTGCCCCAATGTCAACAACCAGGGGAATAGAGGAGCAGGGAGAGTGCTGACCATGGGTCAAGGAGAAGCGGTTCAGGATCCCGCTGTTGTCACTGGTACGTTTCTCCTTAACAACTCATATGCATGCATCCTTTTTGATACCGGGGCAGAGCGGAGTTTTTTGAGTAATAAGTTCAAACATTTGCTAAAACAACAACCCCAGAAGCTTAATGAAACCTTTACGGTGGAAATGGCTAATGGGAAAACAGAATCAACTGGGGAAATCTACGTAGGATGTACCCTAACCTTAAATCACCACACATTTCAAATAAACTTGATGCCTGTAACTATTAGGAGTTTTGATGTGATTATCGGCATGGATTGGTTGAGCCCCCATCATGTCGAAATTATGTCTCGCGAGAAGGCCGTTCGCCTTCATCTCCCAAACCACGAAACCCTAATTATATACGGAGACAAACCCAGTACGAACCTTCGTCTTATCTCATGTATTAAGGCACAGAAGTGTCTACAAAAGAAGGACTTTGCGTTTCTGGCTCACATAGTGGATAAATCCAAGGAAGAAATCAATATTCGAGACATCCCAGTGGCTTGCGATTTCCCTGACATCTTTCCTGAAGATCTTCCGGGGATACCCCCAGAAAGACAAGTCAAGTTTCGAATCGACCTTGTGCTAGGAGCTACTGTTGGGTTACGAGCATTCTAACACTCCTAAGTGTACATGCAACCCTAAATACCTTGGATCTATGTTTTCTCTATTATACATACAATTATGAACATCCAAGGTATTATCCTATTCTAGCATACAAAATAATAAATATAACAAGATAGAATACATACCTCTTTGATGTAGAATGTCTTCATGAAGCTTGAGTGCCTAGTGCCCCAAGTGTGACACCTCAAATGGTTCACACAACACCAAATACACTTGGAATAACTTGAGAGAAACTTGAACACTCCTTGAAATCGTCTAGCCCTCACACTCACATATTAGTGCACAATTTCTTGAGCCATGAGATTCTTTTATATGGTGGCTATTAGGGTTACACCATGTAACTCATAACTTTACCCATTCCTTATGCTCCATGGATTTTAACCTCCATGGAGTATCCATGGGTCACCCCATGGACTTAGTCCAACATAAGGAATATTGGATCACAAGCCCACATATATAAGAATGAATGATTTACACAATCAACCCATATATTTAATTAGTCTCCTTTTGATCACTTAATTAATTCCAAATTAATTCTTGATCAATACTAATTAAATAACCTTATTAATATATTAGAACTTATAATATATTAACCAACCTTAAGTGTTATTTCTCTCATTATAGTCTATCCAAATGCATGATGCCATGCAGCCCAAATGGACCATGCCAGGTCGGGTCAAGTCTTACCAATTATAGTTATGGACGTAGACATTAATCCAACAGTCTCCCACTTGGATAAGTCTAAACCAATCAGCAATCGTAGCTCTCAAAAGCTTCTGTCGAACTCTGACCTTGTCGATGAACTCTGACCTTTGTCAATGACTTGTCCATTAGATAAGGGATCATATATTCCTCCATTCTAGATATCATATGGACTGAGACATGGATTATCAATCATTCTCTCTGTCTATTTGTTGTTTCAAGATTTCCGATTCATGATGACTGACTGATTGAACAAATCAAATCAGTCCTGGCTTGGCCAAGCACTCACATGTATCATCTTTAAATCATCGAGGGGCCCACAGATATCGCTTTTATCCCGAAGGTAAAAGGAATGGATAAACTTCGACTCATATGGCTTGTTCTACTACTTGTTGAATCATACACAAAGGCACGTTTTATAACATCGAGTTACCAATGCATTTTCATGCAATCAATGTATAACCAACTCATAGTAACAACTCATATCTCTAGGTTTGAAGAATATAAGATATTATCGTCTCATGATCACTCATGATAAAATCCATGAAGTGATTCAAATGAGCGCGGGTTGAATCCAATACTCAGAACTTATGAGCACTCATGAGTGTTGTAGCACCACTTTGTCCACCAACTTGGACCTCTACAAACCAACCCATGACAGTCTTGATTCATATCTACTTCCAACATGTGACCGACTGTGGATGGTTTGAATAACTTAATCATTCAGGAAGAGCGACTTAGTTATTCTGGAAGTCAAAACATGCAAAGTGAAACACAAGAATAAATGAATCAAATATGGTATCAAACCCTATGAATATAAATAAACACTTTTATTTATCACCATACTGATTACTCATTATTCATTGTTTCGGTTTTATCAACTTTATACTTGAATTTAAAACAATAGTTGTCCCATGCTTCAAGCATGTACACTATGTTTTCTAAACACTAGTCATGCCATACACCAAGTATGCATACTATGTTTGTCTATGATCTTTACTTTGTAAAATAGATCAATTGAACATCACTCCAATGATCCTCTTTTCACAGTCCCAAATCCTTACTGCAAATGCAAGAATTCCAAATTCATGCCATTTACTGAAATCTGTTAGATTCTAAACTTATATGCATTGATCCTCTTAATGATTATGCACAAAGTCAGAAAGACTTGACAACAATCATTACAGAGCATTCCAAAGGAGATCAGCTCCTTGGAAACATCCTTCTTTCATTAAGTTTCCTAATCTTACACACATTGAATAATTTCTAACTTTGAAACATTTCCATATTCCATTTTGACTATCACTTCTGAACAAGAGTTGCCTCCTTACAGATTATGTCAATATGGTCCTTCCAGAATTAACATTATACTTCCAACTGTCCTTGAGCAACCAATCTTTGGTAAACCTTAGATTTTCCTCGATAATTGCTTAATCATTTTAGTCATATCCAATTCTAGACCTTTTCCCTTCATAATGCCCCAGGCATTTGGAAAATTTTAGAAAGGATGAATATAGCACATGTAATCGATCCTATATCCGAAGCATATGGGACACGATTCATGATGTCTCACATAAAGACTAAACCAGTCTTTTGCTATAATATTTCCATTTCAATTTGCCAAGTGCTCAAAATTCAGATTATGAAAAGGGATGCCGTAATCATAATCGAATTTTAGAACGCAAATAATGGACCCATATATAGAATTTCCTTATGTTGAGCCATTCCAACATGAAATTCATATATATATCCTTGATTAAATACGATTAAAATCTCAATCTAAGCTTTTAGAATTGAAATGAAGTATAATTTCCTCTCCCTTAATTATAGCAAAACAACTTTTTCAACCCCTGCAACCTCACGAATTGAAACTTTTGTTTTCTATAATTAACATTGCTAACTTGCAACCTTTGTCATAATTATCATGCTCCCACTAACATGATGATTATTAGCATAACACTTATGATCCCACTAGCTTTGACATGTACTCAGAAAGTAGCTGACTTTCTTACCAAAGTTCAGATTTCTGATACTAGATTGTTTTGATAAAACTTTATCAAAATCATACACCTCTCTTAGATAGCTCACATGTGTGTCTAAACAATTTTGGAACTATGAAAAGGGATGCCGTAATCATAGTCTCAATTGTTTAGACCTTTGCCACTTCTCACAAGTCCATGTTAGTGTGCCGGTAAACCACACACGCTCCACTAACGACTTTGAGAATGCAAATATCACAATTGCTATCTAGCTAAAATCTACTTAGTGAAAGTGTTTCCTTACCATCATTTTCATGAATCGGAGAGAAACCTTATGACACTTAGATTTAATAGTGTATGTGTTCTTATCCATGTGAATTTGTCAAAACCATAATCACAAGACAAGGTTAGTGACAAATCCAAACTCATATTGATTAAACTTGTGCAATCTTAAATTCTTGCCATTTGGCAGCTCAGGTGCCTGCCATTGCTTCCAAGTAGTTGTGCAACCAATTGAGAACTCTCAGAACTCCTATGCAAAGCCAACTTGAATAGGCACAAAAATTTCAACACGATAGGTTATAAACCTCAAGTCGTGTGCTAGTGAAGGACTTTAGGTTTTATTCTTGATTAAGTATTGAAACTTTCAAGAGCTTTAAGACTCCCACTGTCCTCTTGACATATAACACTCCCTTGTCAAATATTCAAGAGATAGTGCGGATTCTTTATCAAGACTAACACTTTACACAATTGGCCTAAGTTGGTCTCTGTTTTATCCAAAACATCACAACTTACCAATTTCAAATGTACAAGAGTAGATAACCTTTTACTCTTACATTTGACTAGTGTTAACAAACCCTCTTTAAGATATGTCACTCAAGTTACAATCTTGGAGTATGACTCTAAGAATTGTTTTGGAACGAAGTATGACTCATCTTTTTGATTTAACCATTTCAACAATTCATGACTCCTCTTCTTAGTCATAAGAATGCACTAAGATGACTTTAGAGGACCAATTGTGATATGGTATCTTAATCATTAAGATGATCATAAACATGATACTAAAGTACTCTCCCATCTTTTCAGATTTGAGAAACTTTTATCTTTCTGCCATACTTTGATTCTTCTTATTCGTTCTGTCTCACATTGAAACTTCTCCAATGCTACAGACTTATACTTAAACTTATAAGTATAACCATATTTACTGAACTTAAGTAAATCATGACGAATAGTCTTCTTGATCTTTTGTGGTGGACTTGACCAGTGCACAAGAATGTGTACTCGATCCCTTAGTCCTTTCCTTATTCACATAAGGAATTAGTCTTAATTTTCCAAGCTGAAAGTTCTCACTCATCATACTATACAACTTGCATGATTCCAAGTTTCGGTCCAATTGAACCTTGGGTGATGAGAATCTTTCCTTATTTGGTAATATTAGACACTACCACAACCGAAAGAATCAAATCCATTTTTCCAATATTGCTATCAATGGAATCTTATAAGCAACAACTTTTCACAAATGCCATTGTAAGGATACTTAAAATAAATAAAATCAAAACCTTTTTCTTTTATTTTAAAACTTTGCGGAAAAACTTATCCTTACAATCCATATGAAAACCTTGTTGTTATCTATTCCTAAGCAATATAAATATCATAACTCTTAAGTAATAGCCCAAAATTCTGATCACCGAACCATGCGATTGAAATCCATCTTCGCGATCAGAATCAGCATGTACTTAATAGAGTTAGACAATGGACTTTACCTGAAGTAGAGCCAAACTTATTGACTTTAACATCCTTAGGTAAATTTGGCAGCTTCGTAACCAATGCCCCTTCCTTTGGCAATAGTTACCTATGGACCCTTGATAATGAGACTATCTCAGACTTCGCCTCTCTCTTTACCATTGGGTCAACTGAGTTGACTATGGCCGATCCCTTTCCATTGGGAAGAGAGAGCTTTACTCGATATTCAATGTCATCATTGTCAATGTCCATAGCGTTTTAGGAAGTTGATCTTAGCAAATAGATAAGATCATTAAGGGTCTTGTCTTAGTCTGTTTCATAGGATTCCCAAAAGAACTCACTATGTGACTTAGAAAGTAGTTGAGCCACCAACTTTCTCAAGACTTTGACACCCAACTCTCCCGGCTTGTCAATATGTGACTACATCTCCAAGATGTGATCACACCTAGACCTTGCCTTGCCAATAGAGCTTGAGTGACCTTAAACTTTTTAGGAACTTGTGGGTTAGGGAGAATAATTGGAGGAGGTGAAAGCAGTATGATATCCATGGGACATCATCTTCATTTAGGAAAGCTTGTTTCAAGAGATTTGGGAAGATCATAAATGTCTAGACCAGACATCTTTTTGGGAGATATTCAAGATAGTTGATTTAAAGTCCTTAATATGACACCCAATATGAAATATTAAGGCTAGGAGCCAACAAACTATTTATAACTGGAAGAGGGATGCCGTAATCCGAGTTATAAAATAGTTGAAGGTAGGTAAATGACGATTTACCAATTTCCACCATGAAAAACGAAATAATGTAATTAGGTTTTTAATTGGATTTGAAACTCCTAGATCTTTTGAGATTCATTGAACTTTTCAATGGCATGTTTCAATCTCGAGTGTGCCCTTCAGGTTTTGTGACTGGGATGCCGAGGATCACAAAACAAGGTGTGAATAACCATGCAAATATACTTGGTACCCTTAATATTTACCCCTTAATCAATGTGCCGGTTAACCACACGAGCTCCACCGATACTATGATAAATATTAAGTTACCCTTTGCCTACTTTGTTAAATCCAGGTTAGTGTGCCGGTTAACCACACACGCTCCACTAACGGTTTAAACAAAGTGCAAAGTGTAATTTCATGGATTAGCACCTTATTCACATTTTCCTAAGTAACTAAGATTGGGAATTTATAAGTGTTTAGTTACTTAGTATTTATCATTAATACTTTTAATGAAGGGAGAATTATAGTCCTTGTCCTACCCGTTCGGCTAACGACCCTCCACCAGTCAAGGAAGCGGTGGGTGAGAGTGGACACCCATTAAACTGCCATTTTATAGGCAGTAACCTTATACCCCCCCTATAGACCGGCTTCGTGAATGAGGCCTACTAACGGTAAGACTGACTTGCTCTTATACATATATTTATTATTAACTTATAATACTATAAAGTATAAGGGTTGAATTTTAACTTTTAAAATTCTAAGGGCTAACTTGGAATTAAAGTATTCATGGGGAAAACTTTACAAATTCCAAAAATTGAGGGCAAGTTTTGAAAATATTCAAAACTAATTAATTCCATAACTTATGTGTTTAAAGTAGTTTTAATTAAAAAAAAAACTCTTCAAGTTCCATAACTTGAGGACAAGTTATGGAAGACTTTAAACTAATAAAAGAATGTAACTTTTCTTTATTTTTGTAACTTATGGAACTAATTAAGGTTACACATTTTATCATTTAATGAAGTGACTCTTGAACCTCCATAACTTGAGGACAAGTTATGGAGTCATAAAACCATTTAATGAGGACAAGACTCTTCATTTTTGTAACCATTGCCAACTTTTTATGAGTTTTATGAAACTTAAATGTGACTTTTCATATAACTTGAGGACAAGTTACAAAAACACATTTTAGAATCAACTCTTAGATTAAATTGGATTGAAAACACATAGTCAATTAACTTTTCTATTAATCTAATAAACTCATATGAACAAGATAATTCAAATCATCAATCTTCAAGAAATTAGCATGAACATACAAACTAATACAAATCTTGAAATTATGACAATTATCTTAGAAATTGGATTAGCATAAACATTACCACATCAAAAACAAGTTTATAAGTCCAAAAACATCTTAGGGTAATGTTCCTACTCCAATTCCAGCCAAAACAATCGAATATATGCATCCAACTCGATTTTTCAGCTACTTTTGCAAGTATAACAAGAAAACAAGCCTAGTCTCTGATACCACTGTTGGGTTACGAGCATTCTAACACTCCTAAGTGTACATGCAACCCTAAATACCTTGGATCTATGTTTTCTGTATTATACATACAATTATGAACATCCAAGGTATTATCCTAATCTAGCATACAAAATAATAAATATAACAAGATAGAATACATACCTCTTTGATGTAGAATGTCTTCATGAAGCTTGAGTGCCTAGTGCCCCAAGTGTGACACCACAAATGGTTCACACAACACCAAATACACTTGGAATAACTTGAGAGAAACTTGAACACTCCTTGAAATCATCTAGCCCTCACACTCACATATTAGTGCACGATTTCTTGAGCCATGAGATTCTTTTATATGGTGGCTATTAGGGTTACACCATGTAACTCATAACTTTACCCATTCCTTATGCTCCATGGATTTTAATCTCCATGGAGTATCCATGGGTCACCCCATGGACTTAGTCCAACATAAGGAATCTTGGATCACAAGCCCACATATATAAGAATGAATGATTTACACAATCAACCCATATATTTAATTAGTCTCCTTTTGATCACTTAATTAATTCCAAATTAATTCTTGATCAATACTAATTAAATAACCTTATTAATATATTAGAACTTATAATATATTAACCAACCTTAAGTGTTATTTCTCTCATTATAGTCTATCCAAATGCATGATGCCATGCAACCCAAATGGACCATGCCGGGTCGGGTCAAGTCTTACCAATTATAGTTATGGACTTAGACATTAATCCAACAGCTACACCCATCGCCAAATCGCCCTATAGTTTGGCTCCCGCGAAGATGCAAAAACTGTCAAGCCAACTCAGCAAACTCTTGAGCAAAGGATTCATCCTACCTAGCTTCTCACCCTGGGGAGCTCCGGTCCTTTTTGTTAAGAAGAAGGACAGATCCTTTAGGATGTGTATCGATTATAGAGAACTGAATAAGCTCACTAACAAAAAACGCTACCCACTTCCACGAATCGACGATCTATTCGACCAGCTTCAGGGAGCAAATTACTTCTCTAAGATAGATCTGCGATCCGGCTACCACCAACTCAAGGTCGGTTACCAAGATTCGTAGCAGATTGAGAGTTGATTACATGGTTCGAGTACCATGATTTGTGGCGGTTAGTGCTTCTAGTTTTATCAGTTATCCCGTTGTGATTGATTCGACTGAGATTATATGTGATAAAGTGTGGGGCTAGAGGGCCATGTTTCCGAGAAATTTATTGGTGAGATGCCAGTTGGAGTCGCAAGACACAGGGATGAGTAGAGATGAGACTTTATGGAGAATTGCGGCCTGAGTTGAGCAGTCGGCCGATAGTTGATATATCACTTTCTGTGACAAGAGTTGCGCTTTTTCCATTTCCGGTTAGAAGCGAAGGAGATAACGAGCTTCCGGTTTTGGAGTTGGAAGTAAACCCTGTGGGGTAGCATATGGTCGCGTCCTTTTCGTAAGAGAATTTGAGTAACATGTCTACTGCGAAGTATTTCCCATTCCATGAGAGGGTTGTTAGTGGGGACCGAGATGAAAGAGAACAAGAAAGTACCTTCCTGGGTGAGACATACTTTTTAGCAGCAGTCCCAGGTGATTACGAGGAGTATACCACGACAGTGGCCCTCGTTACGTATGTTGTGTATCGGTTGTGAGAACGGAGTCTCCTGTTCTATCCACACGATGGGACGTTGGAGGAAGGATCGGAGACGAGATGTGTTATAGTGCATTATTTTCAGATTGAGAGACGAGACTAATTCGAGACAGTTGGGATATCCGGCGGTGTGTCGGTCTGAGGCTTCGAGATGACTAGAGACAGTCACGTCGAGAGGATTCTGAGATTTTTGTCTGAGTTACGGGATATTTGGAGTTGCTTGGTTTCCATCGGGAAGATCATTGATGTGACTACGTGGTACATTCCAAGAGTTAAGTATGATGTACCCGGTGAGACAGTCTGTGGAATAGATTGTTGGTATGCCAATTGGTGATGGTTCAAACCCTGAGTGGGGGAGAACTGAATACTTTATTGAGAGTATCAGAGATTTGTTCAAGAGCAGTTAGAGGACTGGATATAGTGACCTGCGGTATGGATACACGAGTCCAGGGTTATTGGTGGTCGAGGCGAGGTGCAGAGCAAGATAATGCATGGTGTACGTGTTCAGGAAGGGATGAGTGTCTCCACGGAAGGTGGCCGTTGGTCAGAAACCTTATGGTGGTTAGGGATTCTTCAAGGTTGTAATGGTAAATTCGAGGTGGTTGGCTCGTAAGGATAGTTTCGGCAGTTGAGAATTTCCGGTTCAATGTATGAGTTGTGATTGGGTAGCCAACTTCAGGGTCAGTATGCGTATTCTTGCATGGGTTTTGAGCAATAGAGGAGGGAGTTTTGGCTTTGTCGTCAACATGTTCTGAGTCATTGATGATTCCTCCGTGTTTTGATTGAGATTCAGAATAATCCGAAGTTACGAGTTGTGCAAGAGGAAGGTCGGTGGTGGAGTCTAGATATTGTGAGATTCTGGATGGATACATTGCGGTATCCGAGTATGATGCCATGGGTGGCAGATCAGTGGTTGAGGCAAGACATCGTGAGATGCTGTGATGGTGTACCGAGGTACCCGAGTGATTTATTGTTCCAGTGGGAACCCAGCAGTTAATTGTCGTCGGAGTGGGACTGTCTAAGGGTGTATCTGTGCTGAGAAGAGTGCCTTGCCTACGAGAACTTACATCAGGAGTGGTGGTGCATAAACTTAGTGGGTGTGTGCACTTATCTATGTTGGGCTGTGAGGCATGAGTTAGTGAACTCAGTGTTGTGATGACTTGATGATGATATTTTGAGGTGATAAGAGAGTGAGTGGATCCGAGTGGGGGTATTCACTTAGGATTATCGGGGAAAAACCATGGAGTGAGCCCATGGCGATTCAATGAGTAAGAGAGTGTTGTAAGACTACGGGGAGCCGTAACATCCATGAGTCAGTGAGAGAAAGAGTTCCGTGTGACTGCGGAGAGCCGCATCATACATGAGTCAGAGAAAGGGGTATCGTAATACTACGGGGAGCCGTGGTATTCACTAGCCAGCGAGTGAGTATCGTCATACTGCGGGGAGCCATGGTATTCACTAGTCAGCGAGAGAGTGTCGTGATACTGCGGGGGGCCGTAGTATTCACTGGTTAAAGGGAGAGTGCTGTGATACTGTGGGGATCCGTAGTATTCACGAGTCAGTGAGAAAGTGTCATAGGCCTGCGGGGAGCCGTAGTTTTCACGGGATAGTGAGAGGGAATGTTATGATACTACTGGGAGCCGTATTATTCGCTAGTCATAGCATGACGCAAAAAACTTTTAGGCTTGGGTAGCCTTATTCTTTGAGTTTTAGGGGAACCTGTAGGTCGGACCAGGGGCGAGACTGGGGTCTCCTTAATGATTGGGAATCGTTATATTCTGAGTTAAGGTGTGGTTATCGCAATCAGAAGGAATTGGAGAAGCGATGTACGCGTGAGTTGCGAGTCATGGGTCGTGAGTTGAGTGCTTCATTGGGACGAGTGGCTCAAATTCTGAGTCGGACTAGACTCTCGAGTTAGAGTTTGGCTCTACTGATGTATTGAGTAGGCGAAATGAGATTCTAGATCCAGAGAAGGGGTTCCATTTTGAGGGGCATTGTTTGTCATCTGATGACTTAGGCCTGAGTGGGTCGGTTCGTTGGTACGGGAGGTATCGCGAGATGCATGGAACCAACGAGTAGTAGACGGCAGAGGTCAGGGTGAGATGATCTTTAGTTGGGGTTGTAGTATTCGCTCGGGGTAAAGAGAACTTCGTGACTTGTGTGTCACACTGGGCCAAGATAGTTAGTGTGAGAAGGAAGTCGGTGAGACATGTTGGGGTACGCAATGGGTAACCTTTAGAGGTTCAACTGCTAGGTCAGGAGATGACCTAGTTCTTAGTGTTGAAAGGGATATTTGAGAAGGGAGCTGGGGTTTATGATTGTTAAATGTCAGAGAATACTTCTAAACAAACAGGATCATTGTCTTGTGTCTAAGGACAGGGTGTTGAGAGTTCATTGTTTAGATGGGTTGATTGTAGTACAGTGGATGGGTCCCTGGTGTGATGAGATTCTTTCATTCATTGGTATATGATCTGGATTGTTTATCATGTCTGGGATGAGTGATCGGTAGCCAGGTTTTGGCATGGACTTGTTTTTATCGGTCCCAACTGGAGAACCAGAGGGGCAGTGAGTTATCGGGTTTTGTTATTCAAGGAGCGAATAACATGGTGATATCTTGAGAAGGCGGTCTGGCAGTGAGACAGGCCACTAGAGTTTCCAGATTCTGGGGAGTCAGAAGGGTTATCGTAGCGACAGAAGGGTCTGTCCTTTTTCCAAGTGGGAGTTCCTGTTTGGATTCAGGTGTCCATGGAGGGAGATAGTTGTGTGTTATGGGATCCTTTCGGTGGTGCTTTTCGGTTATTGGGTTCAATCTATGTGTTGTGAGAAGCGATTTTGAGGGCGAAATCTAATTCAAGTGGGGGAGAATTGTAACATCCAGACTTTCAGGTGCATTAATATGGGTTTAACCTTGAGATTCATGGAGTGACTCGACAAGTTGTGAGTCCAACTCGTCGAGTAGAGTCGAGTTATTCGCGTGTCATTAATGAGTGGACTCGATGAGTCAGAGAGCTGACTCGTCGAGTAGGTGCTAGGCAGAGAAACCCTAATTTCCGAGGTTTGGGGTCTATTTAAAGGCACTTATAGCCTCATTTGCGGTTACCCTTCCTTGAGAGAAAACCCTAAACGTGCATAGAGAGCCATGAGAGTCTTGGAAGCTAAAACTTGGAAAAGACTAGTGCATCTCTTGAGGAGAAGAGGAAATCATCCAACAAGGAAGCTAGAGAATCAGTGGATCTGGTGTAACTTCGTGCAAGGGCTTGAGTAAGGGGTAAAAGCTTGCACCTTTCTTGTTATTTTGCTTAGATCTTGTTGCTATAGAAGATTAGGGTTTCTTCCACCATTGTTGGGACTTTGAATGCATAAGGTCCCTTTTGAGGTCTAGATTTCAGATCTGGACTTTGTGAGGTCCAGAGAGTCCAAAGATTATAGCTTTATTTAGCCATATAAGAGTTATTGTGGTTAATCATCCTTGTTAGAGTTATATTGGCATTATGAGCCTTATATACCATGTTTAAACGTAAAGTTTGCAGCTTTACGTGACAATCGACCCTTAGGATGGTAGATCTAGTGTTTGGGGTGATGGATCTACCTTAAATCGTTTGAATGAGGAATCTGATCGAAGGGACTCGCCGTGTCCATGGCCTGACTCGACGAGTCGGTGAGGGTTTGTCCCGATGGGTCGATTGAGTGATAACTCGGCGAGTTGGGGGTCAACTCGACGAGTTGAGCTGGACTTTTTGAGACTTCTGAGGATACGAGGGGACTCGACGAGTCGCAAGAGTGAACTCGACGAGTCGGGTCAGACATGGACTGTTGACTCAAGTTTGACTTCTGTTGACTTTGGGGCTTTGGTCAACATGAGTAATAGAGACCATGGAGGGGTAAAATGGTCTTTTATCCACCTCAAAGAGTTAGAGAGAGAAATAATAGCCTTCGGTTATTTGAGTTGTGAAAAGATTATTACTTAAAGATATTCATCCTTTGTGTTAGGCGGAGGGTAGTTCGAGATCCGAGTGCGAGGTTATCTGCTCACCTTCTCGCGAGGTGAGTCTTCTCAATATACTTTACCTAGCGTGGTAACCAAAGTTGTGTGATAGACTATCTTATGTGCTTATATTGAGTATTGTGATATCCTGCATTATGTCTTTGTGATTTATGCTGTATATTATGTTGAGCCTTACAGAGTTAGGACCAGAGGGTCCACAGAGTTAGGACCGGAGGGTCCCAGAGTTAGGACCGGAGGGTCCATCAGAGTTGTAGGACTGGAGGGTCCCACTGAGACACATTGACCGGAGGGTATTTTAGAGTTATAGCCTCGAATGGCTAATATGTTGTATGTGGTATTTTGGGGAACTCACTATGCTTCGTGCTTACCGTGTTACATGTTATGTGTTTCAGGTTCTTATCAGAATCGCAGGAAGGCGCCGGCTTGATTGTACACGCATCTGAGTTGGAGATATGTCTTTGGAGGACCCCTGGAGTTGTGATAAACAATTTTGAAATGTTTGATAAATTGATACTTGTGATTTTTTGAGAAAATGTGACATGTGGTTTATTGTGTTTTAAAATGAAAAATTTGGGTTGAAAATTTGCGGTGTTACAACCATGCACTATCAGGCGGTTTTCCTCCTCAACCTCACCCGTAGGGACCATTAGCCATCCTAATCCAAGATTGCTTATCCCGAAGTGTCACGTCCCCGTTCACTAAGGGATTGTTGGACTACGAAATACCAAATACAACCAAACTCCGCAACCTTAAAACTTATAACGGCACCACTGACCCAGACAGTCACATCGATACATATGAGTGGAGAATGATGTCGCTAAAGCTTGACGAAAGGTTTCGGTGCACGTATTTCCCGACAACGCTTTACGGGAACGCAGGAACATGGTTCAAAACGCTCCGCCCAGGCAGCATGTACAACTTGGCCCAACTTAAGTATCCGTTTATCACTAACTTCATGCAGTTGCGGAAGTATAAAGGCGATTCTCACTCCATCATAGGATGCAAGCAAAAAGAAGGCGAGAGTGTCAGGGAGTACTCCACAAGGTTCATAAACGCCACATTGGACGTGCCAGGACACGACGAGGGTCTCATAGCTGGAGCCTTCACGTGGGGCTCTTGCCAGGCCCTCTGTCCCAGAAGCTGATGGGCAAGAAACCTCGTGAGCTGAACTTAAAGAAAAGGTGGAACGGTACTTGAGGCAGGAGGAAGGCGAAGCGACGAAGCAAACGTACCTAAATGCCATGATGACCAAACGGGGGTAGTATATATTAAATGTCAACAAAAATCGTAGCAAAAGATTTTTTTTGTCAATTAGACGAAAGGGCAAAACCGTGTGATAGCAACATTTATTTAAATGGCGATTCACATCTAAAGAAGATATGTAGAGTAATATAATCTAGATTTTTAGGGATTCATAAAAAACCTGAAAGATTTAAAACATATTTGATTTGGTAGATAATATAAAATACCATTTTCAAATTAGGATATGATTCAATTTTGAATATTTAAAAGGCAACTGATATTGTAACCAAAATAAAAGGGTTATGAATTGTTTTGAATGTTTGAATTACAACTAAAATTCCTGGATATATGAATTATTAATTTTAATTTTGTTAATATATTTTTGGAAATATAATAAATGCTAGAAAAAGTCTAACATCGATAAGAATGATGGCATGTGCATAATTTGAATTAGAGATGAGATGTGACGAAATGGTAATTAGAAGATGACATGTGGCATATTGAAGATTTGTTTATTAGAAGAGAGGGAGATATAAATAGATGTGTAATTTGTCTTTCAATTATAATAAGAGAGATTAACATGTAAGCAACTTCTCTTCCTCCCTCATAATTTCAATTTTGTCTTCTTTGTTCTAACCCTTGCTTCATTTCAAAACAAGTCGTTTTTTTTGTTAAAACATATATTTGGTATTAGAGTGAACCTCGTGCCCAATGGTCAATAAATATGAAGATCTACATGCAAGTTTAAGAGGTATGGGAAGCCATTGAGCCGAAGAACCCACAAAACCTGGTGGGCGTGAAGAGAGACAAGATGACAATGGCTGTCATGTACCAAACAATTACGGAGGATGTTTTGTTGACAATAGCGGAGAAACAATCGACAAAAGAAGTTTGGGACACACTCAAAACGATGTACTTGGGTGCAGATCGATTCAAAACGGCCAAAGTTCAAACTCTCAAAGCCGATTTTGAGATGATGAACATGAGCGAATCAGACACTATGGAAAACTTTTCTATGGAAATTGGAAGTATTGCGAGCAACATTCAAACTCTTGGTGAAACCATTAAATAATCATATATCGTAAAGAAGATGTTACGACCCGTACTCTCCAAATTCGTTCAACTTGATTCCAAAATTGAACAACTTGGAGATCTCGATGATATTGCATTTGAAGAGGTTGTATGAAGGTTAAAAGCTCATGAGATTCATATTAGGGTTCATTAAGAACCTGAGGAGAAAAAACTACTATTAACACAAGAAGAGTGGTCAGAATGGGAGAAGAAAAAAACAACGAGGATCGATCAAAACAACAAGACAACAATAATTATAATAATCAAGGTGGTAGAGGACAAGGACGAGGAAGAGGTGGTTACACCAAATCCAAAAAAGGATGAGGTAGTGGAAATCAACAACGAAAATATAATAAAAACTCGTTTCAACCTTGTGACAAATCAACAGTTCAATGCTATAATTGTTAAAAATTTGGTCATTACGCTTCTGAGTGTAAAAAACCACGACGTGAGAGAAATCACGAAGTAAATCTAACTGAAGATCAAGATAATCATTAGCCAACACTTGTGCTTGCAGCCCAAGTAAATGATGAATTTTACTTGAATGAAGAAAAAAGTAAGTCATAAGCTAAGATTAAACGTTGAAGGTGTCACCATACAAAGGTGTCATCTAGTTCTGGAAGTAGGGAAAGTTGGCCCCCATGTATATTGGGCCATTCAGGATATTGGCTCGAGTGGGAAAGGTTGCCTACCAGTTGGATATGCCCGATGAGCTCATTCAGATCCATAACACTTTTCACGTTTCTCAGTTGAGAAATTGCTTACCAGATGATTCTTCAGTGGTTCCCTTAGACGATATTCAAGTTGATCGGCACCTGAATTATGTTGAGCGACCGATCTTAGTGTTGGATCGAAAGACAAAGACCTTGCGAAACAAGGTGGTGGGTTTGGTGAAGGTGTAATGGCACCACCGGAAGGGTTCTTAATGGACTTGGGAGCATGACGAGGATATGTAAGAACACTACCCAGAGATATTTACGATAGTAAATTTTGAGGACCAAATCTGATTCAAGTGTGGTAGAATTGTAACATCCATTTTATGGTATGAATCTTCCATCATTAATTCCATTTAAATAATTTTGAGACTTAGGGTTTTGTCTTTCTGCGACACATATCTCTCAAGGTCGTGGCGTGGTCGTGTGTTGGTCGCGACGCGTGACGATTGGGCCCTAAACCCTAAATCTTGGCGTTTGGGCCTTGTATAAGTGCACTAACTTCTAGGGTTACTGATGATCACAACCTCCATTGTCACACCCCGTCCGCCAGCAGAAACGCCTATATGCGCGACTTAAATCAACGATCATAGTTATTGAACAGTACAAATATAATTTTCTATTATTACCGAAATAGAAATTACATTGACAATGACTATTGCTAAATTGCGACACACGCCTAACATTCTGGTGTTTAAAAAGGTATAATAAAAATAACGGAAAGTCTTCTCCGCGAACACTTCTGACCTGCCAAATAACCTGAGAATACATGCATTAAGATACGCCAAAAAAATTGTTGGTGATTTCTATAGGTTTTGACACAAAATATTTTTATAACCAATAGTGTTTTATAAAAAGTTATCTGGTTGACCAACTTTTATAAATATATACTTTTCTATCAAAAGTATCAAAATAAATGAGTTGTAAAACTGTATTTTGAATGATTTAAAAATATCGTTTTATTCAAATCCAAAAGTACAAAATTTGGTGAATATATAAGTAAATCAAACTTATATAAAACTTTGACGGTTCTCATGACCAAAATACATTTTTATATAAAGATTTTTATTATCAAGTTATGTAAATTAAAGTCATGTTACACATTTTAAAAGTATAAAAATAACCAACTTGACCCTTATAATTCTGCACAAGCTATTATATTATTTATATTTATAACTCATTAATTATGAGTTTATAAACATTGTAGGGTCATGTTGTAGTATTTAATAAGTGTAATCTTACTTAATTTGGGAAACGACACCTAATCAGCATGGCAAAATATATCCTCACTACTCGCAATCTTATTTCACCTCGCAAGGGTGAACAATCCTCGCATAGATTCTAATCAAAATTCTATACGACAAAAAGACAAACTCTGGGGTTTATGATAAGCTCATAACCTAACTTGATGCGAAACCTCCGTATCAGCACCAGAAAAGAGCATGTTGAAATTCACCACCAACATTTTGGCACATTGGGGAATAACGACAGCGCCTAACTTGACTAGTCAGACGATAGTTGTAGTTATCAACTGCAGGCAGGTCTGTCTACCCGTATAAGTCCATAAAATGGAACATATACATGTCGTCCTTTATTCCTTGCGGATTAGCAATTATAACACAGAGGCTTTCCATTAAGATTTGTGGTGTTAGATTTTTCCTAACTAACATAGCTCATATAGGGAAACTCGAGTGTATTGGATCCTAATAATGTGTCTAGGCATCCTAAACCTAAACATTCTGTTATAAGGTCTAAATTTCTTATAATTTGGTTGTTTAGGAATAATCTTTGATTGACGTCTTTTAGTATTTGAGATTCATAACACTTAATGGATTTCTAAAATTTATCTTATGTTATGAAGAAATTTAGGCAGTATAACGCTTGTTTTTGTAACATTTTCTGTTGAGAGAAAAACTTGAGTAACACACTTGAACAAACGTTAGAACAAGTAATAATGCGGAATGAAGTTTAACTCAGTGGATCATAAAGCTCAACAATAATAATAAGTTAGAGTTAGATAGTTAGATAGTTAGGTGCGGAAATATAAGGAAATGTAAATGACAACAAGTATTATATCAAGAAGACACTATAAGCTGATTCTTAACAAGGATTTCAGTGAATCCAAGTTAGTAAGTGTGATCAAGCTTAGTGATTAAATCATGTTGACTTGCTCTGAAGAGATAACGATCAAATATCATAAGCAGAAGATCTTTTAGAGATGAGAGAGTAGAGAGAGTATGATATTCAAGATAGAGTCTCGAAGATTACAAAGGTCCTATCTGTTAGAAGTTACCACGCTGGGCACATTGGATAAAATAAAGTACTTTTAGAAAAACAGATAAAAGACTAAGACTAAGTTGTGATGAAGATGACTGCGGTTGCGGTACTTGACTGCTGATGAGAAGGTGGTTGCGGATAGGAGAGAGGCTTCGGTTTGGATTAAGTTTAAGAGGGTCACTTGTATGTTTCAACAATTTCCCCGTAAGTGACCTCTTTAACTTTTCTTTCACTTGTTGTGCTTGGAAACTTGATGAGAATCCACCAGAACTTCCTAACTTCCTTAAGCCATGCAACTCTCCTTGAGATTTCAAACTTTACTTTAGCAGTTGTGTGTTTTGATCTATTGACTGCAGCTTGAGTGATCTCTAATTGCTTTTGAGTCATGCGGTTCATGGCAGTCATTGGAATGAAGTATTTTGTTTCATCATTTAAGCGTTTGAAAATGACTCCAAGATCTGGGAAGTTAGTTGCTCCAAGGGATCTTTCTTGAAAGCCTTCAGTCAGGACAGGAGCTGGTTCAAGCGGAGGAAGATTGAACTTCTGAGCAAGTACTGGGTGGATGTCCGCATCGATTCTTGCAAAGTCACACACAGTCTCCTTTAGAAAGGTACAGGCCCTTTCATACGCAATCTTCATCTTTGGGTGTTTTTTAGACTTTTTCTGAAATGCCTTTGCAATCAGGAAGATTTCCTCCGGGTTCATGCAAGGGAAATCAGCTTGGGTTCGGATGTAGTCTGAGTTTCTTCTGGTGAGGGTTTATTGGATGAATTCTGCTTTCATGAATTTTCGGGGCTTGTAGTTTTTGACTGCGGTGGGTCTTTCGTTTGACCAGATTCTCTCGATTGCAGATCCATGCTTGGCATGGAATCTGTTAAGTCTTTCAAACTCTAGAGGCAACCTTTGATCATCTGGGAGGTTGCGGTCAAACGATTCAAACACTGTGAAGAAATTTGCATTGGGAGAGATGAGAATGTACCAATATCCGTCTGCTGGGGGTTCCGCATAGGTGAGATAGGGCTTGTAGTCATCATCTAGTAATCTTCGGATGGGATTGAACCAAGAATTGACAAGGGATTCATCCAAAGTAATGTTGAATCCGTGATCTCTCCATAATAATTCTGTGAATTTTGCTGCTGTCCAGTCATCTTTCTTTTGTTTGGTTGTAGGAGAGTCATAGGAGTTCTCGGATGACATTTCTGGGGCTAAGTTTCTGAGATGGGGGGGGGGGGGGGAGTCTCCGGATGCTGTGAAGAAAGATGTTGCTCATCTTGAATTGGAGACTGATGAGGAGAATGAATTGGGCTTTTCTGAGGAGAGGGCACCAGAGTTTTCTTTTGTGGAGATGGTTGCGGAAAAGGTTGCGGGGTACGAACCTTGTGTGAAGTGATAAGTGTTTCAAGAATTGGATGCTGAGCAAAGTGGATTAGAGTTTGTAAGTGTTGATGCGGATGTGAGTGTTGAGGTGAAATCTGGTCTGCTCCATGGTCTTCACTTCCCCCTCTTGAGGAAGGAGCACCGGGCTCCTCCTCAAGCCATTGCTTAAGACCATCAATCTTTCCACACACTTCATCAAATTGAGCCTTTAGTGCATCAGCAAGTTGTTGGTTGTTTGGGATTGCGGTGTTGAATAGCAACTTGTGGATCTCCTTGGTGAGGCGCAAGATTTCCGAACCATGAAAGTTGGATGTCAAAGAACGACGGAGGTTGTTTATAGTGGACTGCAGGACTGAAATGGTGGACTCATATGCATTATGAGTTTCATCCACAAGCTTCTTTGATTGAGTGGATTGGTCTGCAATGATCGCTTGAAGTTCTGTGTTGATTGCGGATACCTCAGAGATGAGGCGCTCTGCAATTGCCAAAAATTGTTGATGATCAGCTTTGCGGTTGGTATCCAGGGCTCAAATACCCATTTCAACCTTAAGAGAGATTCGTTATGCAGCAAGGCGTTCTCTGGTTTGAAGTCGTTCAAGGAGAGACTGCGGTCCAGGCATATCATCTTGTTGCGGTTGAGTAGATTTAACAGCAACAAGGATATGATCAACTTTATCTTGCAAACTCAAAAATTCTTTTCTTGAGACAGCCAACTTCTTTTTCTTTTTCTTCTACTTAGGCTTTGAAGTAGAATTATGGGATCCGCTCGACTCTTCTTCTTCATCGAATATCATCATTACCTCATCTGAACGTTCCGGTTGGTTGACCTCATTCATGTCAAATTCGTCAAATCCAAACGTGGTCTCGAACCTGACTTCGATCGCAGTTCCGTCATCTTGAGAGTCATGAGCAACAGTTGTTGGAGGGAGCCTGGATGAACCTGCACCATCTGGAAGAGACTGAGCTTTGCGGATGGTCTCAACCATTGCGGTAATCCAGTCTTGAATTTTGAGGATGTTGGTTACAATGTTGGCGTTGTTGATTGCATCTGCCCAGTACTTTGCCACTGATTGAACTTCCTACTCCTTGAGCTGAAGCTGTTTGCTTTGCTGATCCCTTCTTGCTTGTATTGCCCTGCGAAAATGTAACACCTATAAATTGTTTTCCAAATTTAACTTTGAAACTCATTCCAAATTCATAAAAACATTACAAAATGGTTTTCAAAATGTATAATATCAGAGTTTTCTCAGAAACATAAACAAAACATGAGGAGCTGTACGATCACACCTTTGCCTTGCCGCGATCCCCTGATGTACCTGAAAGCCCGAGAGCTTAGTGAGTTCCCCTAAAATACCGATACACTGCACATAACACATATATAAACAACATCATGTACTGGGTCTATATCTTTACAGACTGGATTACCCCCTGGGCCCACAGTGTGAGTCTGGAGTACCTTACGGGCCCACAACTCACATTTGGCTTGCCATCGAGCCCACAGTATGAGTCTCCCTCAGCTTGTAACTAGAATGCTCTCGAGCCCACAATACGAGTCTCCCTTAGCTTGCATCTGGAATGCTCCCGGGTTTGTTGGTTACCGCACGGAGCAGTATCACCTCAACCCATCCCACATAACATGTCCACATATAAACATAACCACTGTGCATGCAAATAATCATATAACAACGCCAGTAGCCCTACAGATCTACCCAACTGGCATAACCACTAGCATGCACTCACTAATCCACACTCAACATAATAACACTACTTGGATAACATATTCAAGAGGCCAACCTTGGTGCCTTAGACCCCGTAGTACAGTGAGGATAACTCACCTCGCAACTGTTGTCTGAAACTAGAAAGCTCAACTCCTAGATCACCACCACAAACTCCACCACCTATATCCGACACATCACAAAGTTCATAGGTTCCCAAGATACTTCCAGAAGTCCAATAGTCAACCCTTGACCAAAGTCCAAGTCAACTTTCATGGTCAACAGTCCATGTTGACCTCAACTCGTTGAGTACCCTTAGCTACTCGCCGAGTTCCTGGCATGACTCGCCAACTCACCGAGTCACTCGAGTGGCTCGGCAAGTTCCTAGTGTCAGTGGCCGTAAACCCCTTGGCCAACCCGTCGAGTTTTCCCTTTACAATTCGCCGAGTTCATACGTGTCCGAAGGTTGGGAAAAACCAACCGACTCGCCGGGTCTACGAGAATCTTCAACGGACTCGCCGAGTTGTTCATCCAACTCGTCGAGTACAGGACCATCTTCATGTGTCTCGCCGAGTTGACTATGCAACTCGCCGAGTCCCTTCAGACCTTCATCCATACAGGTACTTTTTAAGCCATGCAACGGCTCCATATTGCAGATCCAAGCTTCTAAGGAATGTTTATCACGTAAAATTGCAAACTTTACGTGCATGCAAGGCCCTAGAGACTCTAAATGACCGATCTAAGCTTCTAATGGAGCTTTACACCTTAGCAGAGTCTCATTCTTGCAAAAACTGGAAACTTTGTGGACTTAGAGAGCCAAGATAGTTCAGATCTGAGGTTGCAACCTCAGATCTTAGCACAAACACAAGAAAGGCTTCCTAATAAGCTAGAAAAGCCCTAAAATCCACCGAAAATAGATCTAGAATGAAAAGGGGGTTAGTATAACGACTTAATACCTTCCAAAAAGGATGCCAACTGAGGTAGATTTCTGGTTCCACACGTTCCTTGCTCCTAGTCACTTGATCTCCAAGCTTCTTCCCACCAAAAATCCTATTCCCAAGCTTAAGAACACAAATGGAGTACACTCACACAAATTAGGGTTTAAGGGTGTCAAGTAACTGTAAAGGGGAGGCTGGGGAAGGCCAATGATCCTTTAAATAGGGTGCAATACCGCGAGATTTAGGGTTTCATCTACCAGCTCCTACTCGTCGAGTCCCTTCTTGGACTCGGCGAGTAGGTCACTAAAATACGTGGACCAACCCGCTGCTACTCGACGAGTAGGGCAACCAACTCGTCGAGTAGACCTTAAAATCAAAGAAATTCTTATATAAATCAATACCTGAGAATCGGGGTGTTACAATTCTCCCCCACTTGAACTAGACTTCGTCCTTGAAGTCTGCCGCGGCGAACAGCTCCGGGTAGTGCTACCGAATCTCTGCCTCTGGCTCCCACGTCCACTCGGACCCCCCTCCGATGTTTCCGCTGTACCTTTACCAAAGGTATCTCTTTGTTCCGTAGGACTTTCATCTTCCTTTCCAGTATGGCCAAAGGCCTGTCCACGTAATTCAGGCGCTCATCGACCTGAATATCATCTAACGACACCACTGCCTCCTGATTCATAATGCACTTTCGCACCTGCGAAACGTGGAAAGTGCTGTGAATCCGACTAAGCTCTTCCGGTAGCTCTAGCCTATAAGCCACCTTGCCAACCCTGGCAATGATCCTGAATGGCCCAATGTAACGGGGGCCCAATTTCCCCTATTCCTGAAGCGAATCACACCCTTCCAGGGTGAGACCTTCAGGAGTACCATATCACCCACCTGAAATTGTAACTCAGCTTGACGTCTGTCAGCGTAACTCTTTTGCCGACTCTGAGTGGTCTGCAAACACTGCCTAATCTGCTGAATCTTTTCAGTTGTCTGCATGACTACTTCCGTCCGCCCCATCACCCTGTGTCCAACCTCACCCCAACAAACTGGTGTGCGACATCTCCGTCCATATAATAGCTCGAAAGGCGGGGCGCCAATGCTAGAATGATAGTTGTTGTTGTAGGCGAACTCTGCAAGGGGCAGGTGGGAATCCCAGCTCCCACCAAAGTCAATAACGCACGCCCTCACCATATCCTCAAGGGTCTGAATGGTCCGCTCACTCTGACCATCGGTCTGCGAATGATATGCTGTACTAAAGTGCAGCCGCGTGCCCAGTTCCTCGTGGAACTTCTGCCAGAACCGGGAGGTAATTCTACCATCTCGGTCGGAAACAATAGACACCGGAAATCCATGGCGAGTGACGATCTCGCGAACATACATGTCGGCCAACTTCTCGGCCGAAGAACTCTCCCGAATAGCCAAGAAATGGGCGCACTTGGTCAATCGATCTACGATGACCCATATAGCCTCAAATCCCTTTGCCATCCTCGGAAACTTGGTAATGAAGTCCATCGTGATCAGTTCCCATTTCCACATGGGAATCTCTAGAGGCTGCAGCTTACCATACGGCCTCTGATGTTTGACCTTGACCATCCTGCAGGTCAAGCACCTCTCGACATACCAAGCGATTTCTCGCTTCATACATGGCCACCAGTAACTCAAACTCAGGTCTCTGTACATCTTGGTGGCCCCCGGGTGAATAGAAAAATGAGACTTGTGAGCCTCTTCCATGACCGTCTGCCTGACCCCACTAGACATCGGAACCCAAACTCGACCGCATCAGGTCAGTAATCCCCAACTATCCTGCACAAACCGGATACTCTCACCCTTGATCCTCTCCAGCTTCCAATTCTCTGGTCGCATGCCCTTAACCTGGGCATCTTTGATCAAACTCACAAGCGGAGAATCCACCGCTATCCTCATACATCTCGTCGGGGTGGAAGACGCAACTGACTTGCGGCTCAGAGCGTCCGCCACCACATTCGATTTATCGGGGTGGTAAAGGATCTCACAATCGTAGTCCTTGACTACATCCATCCACCTGCGCTGCCTCATATTCAGGTTCGGCTGATCCATGATATGCCTCAAGCTCTTGTGATCCGTGTCTATGGTGCAACAGACCCCGAATAGGTAATGTCTCCATATCTTGAGAGCGAACACTACTGCTTCCAGCTCCAAATCGTGCGTAGGATATCTGGTCTCATGCGGCTTCAGCTGCCGCGATGCATAAGCTATCACTGGTCCTCTTTGCATGAGGACCTCCCCCAAACGTGTGATGGATGCATCACAGAAAACCACAAAATCCTCAACTCCCTCCGAGAGTGTCAAGACTGGGGCCTCACACAACCGCTGTCGGAGGGTCTCAAACGCCCTCTGCTGCTCAGGGCCCCACCGGAAATCCACCCCCTTCCTCGTCAGACGAGTGAGGGCTACTGCAATCTTGGAGAAATCCTAAATGAATCTTCGGTAGTACCCCACTAATCCCAAAAAGCTCCTGATGTCCTAGGGAGATTTCAGAACCTCCCACTGCATGACCGCCTCGATTTTAGCCGGATTGACGAAAATCCCCTCCTAGTTAACGAGATGTCCAAGGAATTGGACTTCTCGTAACCAAAACTCGCACTTCGAAAACTTGGCATAGAGCCGTTCTCGTCTCAAGATTCCCAATAACTCCCGTAGAATGTCCTCATGCTACTCTCGGGTCTTGGAATACACCAAGATATCATCTGTGAACACAATGACCGAACGATCGCGCATCGGTCTGCAGACCCGATTCATCAGATCCATATATAATGCTGGCGCGTTGATGAGCCCAAACGGCATTGCCACGAACTCGTAATGTCCATAACGCATCCGAAACACGGTCTTCTCCACCTCCTCCTCCCTCACTCTAACCTGATGATACCCCGGATCTCAAATCGATCTTGGAAAACCAAGATGCACCCATGCAACTGATCGAAGAGATCATCTATCCTCGGGAGTGGATAACGGTTCTTCACCGTTAACTTGTTTAACTCCAGGTAGTCGATGCACATCCGGTGCGAACCGTCCTTCTTCCGGACAAAAAGAATCGGTGTTCCCGATTGAGAACTGCTAGGTCGGATGAACTGCTTGCCTAGCAGTTCCTGCAGCTGTGACGACAACTCCTGCATCTCGGGTGGTGCCAATCGGTACGACGCCTTGGCGATAGGGGCCGCACCAGGCACCAGGTCGATCCGAAACTCGACCTGCCTCTCCGGTGGTATCCCTGGAAACTCCTCCGGAAACACATCTACAAACTCCCTGACCACAGGAACATCGGAAACCGAAATCTGATCCCTGGCTCGCGTATCCAATACATACGCTAGGTGACCTGCACACCCGTGCTAAATATATTGCTGAGCCCTGGTGGCTGAACAAAACCATGATCCCACTCTGGTGCCCTCACCATATACAATCAACTCTCCCCCACTTGGGGTTCGAACCACTACCCGCTGACCCTCGAAATCAATCATGGCACCGAAACGACTGATCCGTTCCATCCCCACAATCACGCATACATCTCCCATGGGGATCAGAATCAAGTCTATTGGAAAAGGTATCCCGAAGATCTCCATCTCACACCATCGGTAGATCGAAGAAACAAAAACCCCGTGTTCGTTGGCGATAGAGACTCGCAACAAATACTCTAGCTCGCCTACTGGCACTCTGAACTCCGTACTAAATGTCTGACATACAAAAGATCGACTCGCCCCCGAGTCAAATAAAACCAATGTAGGTAAGGAGTTCACTAGAAACGTACCTAATCACAGGTACAACAGATAAGCATACAGCTGATATAGTAAATGAGATAAAGGATAGAAACATACCAGCAACCACATTCGGTGCTGCCTTGGCCTCCTCGGTCGTAAGCTGAAAGGCACACGCTTGAGCCTTCATGGGGCTTTGCCCTACCCTGCCTCCCAACGGCAATCCTCAGTGTAGTCAGTGCGGGAGCCTGCGCCGGCTTAGCGGCAAGTAACAGACAGTTGGCCATCATGTGGCCAACCTGATCGCAGTGATAACATAACCTCATACCCTGAATTGGGACTGCCTGGCGACAGTCCTTCGCGTAATTCCCCTCCTTGCCACACCTGTGGTACCCACTACCAGCTCGACACACACTGGAATGAACCTTGCCACACTTCCCACAAGTGCGGCTCTGCTGACCCCCGGTCCTAGTATCAGCGGTCTTAGACCGCTTCGGTGCCGGCTGAGACTGTGTTGGGGCCTGCCGCTGCTCCCTTAACTGCAGCTCAATCTCCAACTCACGCTGTCTAGTGGCCTCCTGCAACTCCAGAAGAGTATCACATCGCTGGGTAGACACAAACTGACGGATATCCGTCTTGAGCATGCTCAGATAACGGGTCATCTGGGCCTGCTCGGAAGCAAACTCCGGGCAAAACATCGCCCTCTCAGTGAACATACGGGTGATCTCCGTGACCGACTCCCCATCCTGTCTCAAACTCAGAAACTCCTATGCCAAACGTTCCCGCTCGACCCGTGGAATGTAACGGGCGCGGAACGTGTCCCTGAACTGCTCCAAAGTAACAGCAGGTCTCTAATCATCAGTGTACGACCCAGTCGCAAATCTCCACCAGTCCTTGTCCCCGGACCTTAGCAGGTTCAGAGCACACCTGAACTTCTGGTCAGTAGGACACGAGCAGGTAAAGAAACATCACTCTACATCTGAGATCCACCTCATAGCCTTGATGGGGTCCTGCGTCCCATCAAAAGTAGGAGGCTTCGTGTTATCGAAGTCCCTGTATTGAAAGCCCCTAATAACTCCTCCCCCTGCCGCGGATACAGCTGATGCAGCTGCTGCGGCAGCTGTCTCTGCAAGAGATGTGTAGCGCTCATCAAAGTACTCAACCATGGCAGTCTTAATCGACCCAAACATCTCCGGCAGCTGTACCCGGAACGCAGCAGCAACCTCATCATGCAGGATCTGCCGAATCCTGGCATCCAACTCCTCTGTACTCATCTGCACCACGGGCTCAGGTGCCGTTGGCCCCTCCTGGCCTCCATCTCCTGATCCTGATCCTGAACCGGATCCAGCCACAAAGCGTCTCGTCATCACCATTCTGAAACATACCACAAGATATCAAATAATCCATATAAATAACTGGGAGCCAACTCCCGACTAACCCTAGGGGTTGTGAATTCGTTAATACGCGTATGGGTCCTGTGCTTTCAGTAGTACGAGCCCATACTACCTTCCACACCTACCCATATTTGTCTCAAGTATCACCACAACACCCTAACAATACATAAGCATAGCGAGCGCTCAATCTCCACTCCTAGAGGAATACTAAATATCTCATAACTGGCCTCCCGGCCTCTCACAACCTACCCATCCATGAAACTTTCACCAACCCTGCAACACTAGTGTATGCTAGCCATACATAATGCTGGACCCTATAGACTTTCGAATATCCAATCCTACCCTAAGCTCCCAATCAAACAAGAACAGAACATAAGGACAAATCAAACATTCTCAGGCTATGAGATCTTAATTATGTATAACCGTATTGCATACACTAAGCAACTATAGTAATGATGTAAATTTCATATAAGGAAAACCCTAAGCTAGCAGACATCATATAATCAGGAAATTCTATCATGCAATTCCTGAAGATCCCTAGCCTATCTCTAGAATGCTGTTCTAACATATCACATAATCAAATAACTGTATGACATTTTGGGGTCTACTTGGGTCTACTTACTGGCTCCGGCTGATCGTACACCCATCATCCTCCTTTACTTATTTTGAAAAACCATTTTAGACATCATTTGAAAACCTTTCCTTGATTTGAAACTGGATTCACATGCATGTTCCTCCAATTCACTCAAACCAAGGCTCTGATACCAACTTGTAACACGCATAAATTTTTTTTCCAAATTTAACTTTAAAACTCATTCCAAATTCATCAAAATATTACAAACTGGTTTTCAAAATGTAAAATATCAGAGTTTTCCCAGAAACATAAACAAAACATGAGGAGCTGTACGATCACGCCTTTGCCTTTCCGCGATCCCCTAATGTACCTGAAACAATAAACTGAAACTATAAGCCCGAGAGCTTAGTGAGTTCCCCCAAAATACCGATACACTGCACATAACACATATATAAACAACATCATGTACTGGGTCCACAGCTTTACAGACTGGATTACCCCCTGGGCCCACAGTGTGAGTCTGGATTGCTTTACGGGCCCACAACTCACATCTGGCTTGCCATCGAGCCCACAGTACGAGTCTCCCTCAACTCGTAACTAGAATGCTCTCGAGCCCACAGTACGAGTCTCCCTTAGCTCGCATCTGGAATTCTCTCGGGTTTTTTGATACCGCACGGAGCAGTATCACCTCAACCCATCCCACATAACATGTCCACATATAAACATAACCACTGTGCATGCAAATAATCATATAACACCGCTGATAGCCCTACAGATCTACCCAACTGGCATAAACACTAGCATGCACTCACTAATCTACACTCAACATAATAACACTACTTGGATAACATATTCAATGGGCCGGCCTTGGTGCCTTAGACCCCGTAGTACAGTGAGGATAACTCACCTCGCAACTGTCGTCTGAAACTAGAAATCTCAACTCCCGGATCACCACCACAAACTCCACCACCTATATCCGACACATCACAAAGTTCATAGGTTCCCAAGATACTTCTAGAAGTCCAATAGTCAACCCTTGACCAAAGTCCAAGTCAACTTTCAAGGTCAATAGTCCATGTTGACCTCAACTCGTCGAGTACCCTTAGCTACTCGCCGAGTTCCTGGCATGACTCGCCAACTCGCCGAGTCACTCGAGTGGCTCGTCGAGTTCCTAGTGTCAGTGGCTGTAACCCCCTTGGCCAACCCGCCGAGTTTTATCTTTACAACTCGCCGAGTTCATACGTGTCCGAAGGTTGGGAAAACCCCAACCGACTCGCCGAGTCATTCTACTGACTCGCCGGTTCTACGACAATCTTCAACGGACTCGCCGAGTTGTTCATCCAACTCGTCGGGTAAAGGACCATCTTCATGTGGCTCGCCGAGTTGACTATGCAACTCGCCGAGTCCCTTCAGACCTTCATCCATACAGGTACTTTTTAAGCCATGCAACGGATCCATATTGCAGATCTAAGCTTCTAAGGCATGTTTATCACGTAAAGTTGCAAACTTTACGTTCATGCAAGGCCCTAGAGACTCTAAATGACCGATCTAAGCTTCTAATGGAGCTTTACACCTTAGGAGAGTCTCATTCTTGAAAAAACTGGAAACTTTATGGACTTAGAGACCCAAGAGAGTTCATATCTGAGGTTGCAACCTCATATCTTAGCTCAAACACAAGAAAGGCTTCCTAATAAGCTAGAAAAGCCCTAAAATCCACCCAAAATAGATCTAAAATGAAAAGGGTTAGTATAATGGCTTAATACCTTCCAAAAAGGATGCCAACTAAGGTAGATTTCTGGTTCCACACGTTCCTTGCTCCTAGTCACTTGATCTCCAAACTTCTTCCCACCAAAAGTCCTCTTCCCAAGCTTAAGAACACAAATAGAGTACACTCACACGAATTAGGGTTTAAGGGTTTCAAGTAACTGTAAAGGGGAGGCTGGGGAAGGCCAATGATCCTAAAAATAGGGTGCAATACCCCGAGATTTAGGGTTTCATCTCCCAGCTCCTACTCGTCGAGTCCCTTCTTGGACTCGGCGATTAGGTCACTAAAATAAGTGGACCAACCCACTGCTACTCGACGAGTAAGGCAACCAACTCGTTGAGTAGACCTTGAAATCAATGAAATTATTATATAAATCAATAACTGAGAATCAGGGTGTTACAGAAAAGATTCAAACTTTTTGATAACAGACTCGGTCGTGGGACGATCTCGAGCAAAGGTATCATCTGAGTCATAACCGTCAAGTCCTTGTTATCGCACCGAGGTGTCCCTCGGGTTCACGGATCCTTGCACATTTGTGCTCACCATGCCTAAACCACCTGTATTAGATGTAAGCAGAGTAGGATTTCTGGAGCTTCCTCGGTCTCCTTGACCCGTGGTTAAGTTTGGCCTCGGCTCCGTTATGGCATGGGCTGAAGAATTGCCCTGCAGTTAGGAAGGTGTATCGAGTGTTTGGATTACAAAGCCTAGAATGGAGCGCAACTCCTGTTCCTGAAAGATATGAAGTTTGGAAGCCCTGGAGACCTTAGGGCGAGAAGAACCAATTAAATCCTCTTCGGATTTAGTTGGGGGAGAGTCTCCACGTTTGGATGAAGCAGATACACTTGCTGTATCTGAGTGGTTAGGAATGGTTGAAGAGAATGGGTCTGCGGCAACCCCAAGGACTACCAGAGCCTTTTGAGAGACTGCGGTATCAGTCCGGTCACGCATTTGGCTAGAGGGCTTAGCTTTCCTTTTCTTGAGAATAGCAATTGGTACGGAGTCATCATCAGACTCATCATCAGGTTCCAAGACAGGAGATCGATTGGAATCAGATTCGTCATCTGAAGACACAACGTGTTTGAGCTTCCTCTTCTTGGTTGGTTCAGCTTGCTTGGGGGCGTTACGTTTCTTTGGATTTGAATGTTTCTTGACAACGTTGCGGGCTTGGATGAAGCTAACTTCTTTTGCCTAGTAGCTAAGGGCAAATGAGATAAAGTGGTGAAGATAGAGTTGCGGTATTGTAAGGGTTAAAATGTTGTAATTAGTCAAAATGTATTTTGCACTCTTCGAATGTTTTGTAATCTATTTTAATAAGGTCTGTGCCTTAGTATATTTTTTGTACGCTTTCTGTTCCCTATAAATAGGGATATTTACTAGAGTTAGATAAGAGTTTTTACAGACCTGTCTTTGTACTCTGTAAACATTCGAAAGCGTAATAGAGCAGAAACTAGATCATATTTACATCCGTTGTTCAATCTTGCATTAATACTTGATTTTATACTCTGATTCATTTTATACTCGATTCTTTGATTCATCAATTGGTATCAGAGCAGGAATCACTCCTGTGATATAATTTTCATCTATTCAAAAAGTTTTTGAATCAACTTTTTGGTTCAAAAGTTTCCGCACTTTTTGATAGTGAAAAATTGTCTAGATTTTAGTTTGTGATTTGATTCTGCATTTGAATTGCTGAATCGAGTGTTCTTATTGAAATTCCGATTTGATTCAACTAGTTTGTTTTCAAATTTCCAAATCTTCTTAAAAATTTTCAAAATCATCTTTCGTAAAACAATGGCGAGCTTCAATCTCAATTCGATGACCTCATTTTCTCATATGTTAGGATCATCGACCAAAATTCCAATGCTAATCCCTGAATATTATGATCAGTGGGCTGATCGTATGCAGGATTATCTGAATGGTCTTGATGAAGAAATATGGTCATGTATCACTGGAAATGTCAATGTTCCAGTGAATGTTCAAGCAATCGGATCATCTTCTGCAAGTTCTGGTGTTGAAAATCAAACTGATCGTCTGAAGAAACTGGAGAAGAGATGTATGAGGGAACTGCGAGGTGCTTTACCTCCAGTTGTGTACAATTACCAAAGGAGTTGTACAACTGCTAAGGAAGTCTGGAACAATCTAAAAGATAAGTTTCAAGGAAGTGAGAAGACAAAAATCAATTCAGTCAAACAGTGTTTGGTCGAGCTAAAAGATTTCAAACAAAAAGAAGGAGAAACAATTGAAGTCTACTATGATCGTCTAAACGAGTTTATCTATCGTTGCAATCGCTATGGAATTACCAGGACTTCAATGGAATTCAATCGCATCTTTGTGATGGGTCTTCGAAAAGAATGGAGAAGCGTGAGTATGATGGTGAAGAATCAACAAAGTTTTGATACATCAACTCTTAATGATTTGTACAATCAGTTGAAGACACATGAAATTGAGGTAAATTAAATTACTGAGGAATCGAAGCTGAATTTGGGAGGTCCATTGGCACTTGTGTCAAAGATATCTGAGAAAGAAGCTGAAAATGGTGATTCAGAGGAAGAAGAGGGATTCATCATGAATTCGGATGATGAGGCAATAGCATTTTACTCGAATAATCGTGTTAAGAAGTTTTTCAAAAAGCCGTTCAATTCGAAGGCTAAGCTTGCTGAGGTAAAAGGAAGTGTTGTGAGTAAAACTGTTGGTGAGGAGAAAAAGAAGGTTGAGAAGAAAGATTCGAAAATGTCTGAAGGAAAGAGTGAGAAGAAGCTGAAAGGTGATGCTGGTATTGATTGTCATTATTGCAATGGAGCCAATCATCTTGCGATTGATTGTATGCTTCGGAAGAAGGATGAGAGAAAGAATAAAGTAAAAGATGAGGCTTATTATGCAGAGAGGCTTGAGGAGGTTCGTGCGAAAGCTAAGAATTTATAACTGGTCGCAAGGGGTGAATAGGAGGAGGATGGAACTTATCAAATCTGGTCATCCGGATCAGACGATGAAGAAATGAGGAATCCAACACATGGAGCAATGTATGCGAAGATGGGGGAGGACTCAGATGAAGAGGAATTCGAAGTGAAAGGAAGATGCTTCGTATCCAAGATAGCAGACAAATCTCCAATGACAACAAAGGTACGTAATATTCTCGAATCTTTTAATATTCCTAAGCATGCTTATGACTCTGAACTAATATCTTTTGATGAGACAGTTACTTATTTTGATTCAATTGTTGTGTCTGCTAGCAATGAGGCCAACAAGTTGCCCATGGAGTTATTAGAGACCAAAAAGAGATTAGACATGAAAATAAGTAAAATTGATTGTTTGGAATTACAGATAACAAATATTATGTGTGATAGGGATACTTTATCAAATGAAGTCAAACTTTTGCTAGCACAAAGAAATATATACTGTAATTCTGCTAAGAGACTTTATGGCAAATTAACTGATTTACATCATTCATGTGAAATAAGTAAAGAGCAACATAGAAAATTACTACCTTTTCTAGCATACGAAAGAGATAAGGTAGATAATATTTCGTATGATTGTGAGAAAATAATAGCTGATTTTGACAAAGTTCCTGATGATAGATATAAATATGGAATTATCAAAATTAATGAATGTCTTGATGCGAATGAATTAGTTAACATAGTGAATGATACTTTGACTAAATCTGAACAAATTCAAATTTTGAAAAAGACTGAGAATTCAACATCTGATTCTCAATCTAATTTTGCTGATATTGAAGATAATTCTGACAATATTAGTGAAATTAGTGATCTTGAGGATGTTGATTGTTCCCAGTTGTCTGTTGTTAATGTTGCATCAACATTTAAAGGGAAAGAAAAAGTTAAGGACTTGATGGTTAAGAAAGAAACTGATATACCCTCAACTTCGAAAGTTTGTGATATGGACTTCGTGGATCTCAGAGACAATCAAACTGATGATAGTGATGATGAAAATGAAGAGAAAATTTCGAAGGAAAAGAAATCTTCAAAGGAAGAAGAAATTCCTTGAATAGTGGTTGATCAAGTGTATGGTGATACACAAAAGTTCGAAAAAATGATGAATGAAAAAGGTGATCACTATCTTGAAACGAATACTGTGGTTTATCGAAATTTCAAGTGTACAGATGATGTTATTTTTCCAAATCAAGTATTCGTAACTACTGGAAATGTTGAGAATATCAAACCAGAATTAAAGAAGTTAGTTGAAGAAGATAATTTGAAAACAACTGATGAAGGTTTCTTTGCAAATCAAAGCACAGTTGAAAACAACCTAACAATGAATTCGTATGTTTTTCACCGCCAAAAACCACAAAGAAAATGAGTTGAAAAATCAAAAATTGAAAAAGAGAATTCAAAACAAGTTGTAAAGGAAAATGAAAAAGGTGTCAAACTAAACTCCAAGGAATTCAAAGATAAAATTGACAAATTTTCGAAGGAAAATAACATTTCAAAAAGACAAGCTAGGAAGAAAATATTTTGGCAGATTATTGCGTCTCAAAAGATGTCTGAATCACAATCATCCAAAAATGTTTTCAAAGCTAAAAATTCAAGGTCTGAAGTGAATAAACAACCAAAGTTTTCGAAAGATTCAGAAACTAATATTCGAAATACATCAAATCCAAATCAAAAATTCTTTCAACGTCAATATTTTAAATCCACTATTGATACATCTTATGGTCAATCTTTTCTAACCAATCCAAAAGTTGATTTTATTCCTCAAAAGCCAAATTTTCCTAATCATACAAAGAAAGAAACTATGAAAATTTCACATGAAAAAGGGATAACTTCAAGGAAGAACATTGATCATTGGCTTGAAGGCAAAGGAAAAATGTATCAATCGAATACATTTTCAAAGGAGCAAATTCACGAAGCCTATGAAAAGTATGTAAATACTTCATCAAATGGAAGTTTATCTTCTAAGGATTCGAACATATCCGTCAAAGCATGGATACCAGTAATCAAAACAACGAATGTACACTCACAAACACAGAATATGAAGGGTACTGTGAGTGAACATTCGAAACCAACAAAATCTTATGTTTCGGTTCCTTTAAATGAAGATGTGAACTTAATTGATAGTCTCAAAACCAAAGTTTGTGATTGGGTTAAAAGTGTTTCATTACATTCGAAATTGAAATCTAATTTCCAAGGACCCAAAAAGCCTTGGGTACCTAAAATTTTGTACTAATTGTAGGTACTATGTGACGAGCAATATGATAATAAATGGTACATTGATAGTGGTTGCTCTCGTCACATGACTGGGAAGAAGGAGAATTTACGTGATTTTCGAAGCCTAAAGAATACTGGAGTTGTGAAGTTTGGGAACAATCAAAAATGTCAAGTCAAAGGATATGGGAAGATCACGAACGGACAATTCACAGTGAATCGTGTTGCGTATGTTGAAGGTCTTCAAAATAACTTGATAAGTGTTTCCCAACTTGTTGTGGGCACTGGGAATCAAGTTATTTTTAATGAAGAAGGAAGTGTTATTTCGAATGTTAACACTAACGAAGTTTTACTTAAATCCAAAAGGAAAGGTGACATGTTCACATTGGACATCAATCCGATAGTAGGGAAACCTGCTATATGTCTTCTTTCGAAAGCAACATCAGATTTAAGTTGGCTTTGGCATCGAAGACTTTCTCATCTCAACTTTCGAAGCATCAATAAACTTGTGGTACAAGATCTGGTAAGAGGTTTACCTATACTTAAATTTGATAATGATTCTTTATGTGCAGCTTGTGAAGTTGGAAAGCAACATAAACAAGGTCATCCAATTACGATAGATTCGAAAATTGTCGCACCTCTGGAGCTCTTACATATTGATTTGTGTGGTCCATCAACAGTTTCAACACTCAACAAGAAACGGTACATATTAGTCATTGTTGATGACTTTTCCAGATTTACGTGGGTTTATTTTCTCAGGCTTAAATCCGAAGTTGCACAAATCATGATTGAATTTATCAAAAAGATGGAAACAACATTGAAGAAGATTGTTCGAAAAATTAAGAGTGATCATGGAACTGAATTTAAGAACAATGTTCTTGATTCATTTTTGGTGGACAAAGGGATTTCGCATAATTTTTCATCTCCATACACACCACAACAAAATGGTGTTGTTAAACGAAGAAATAGGTCTCTATGCGAAGCGGCAAGGACTATGCTGGCATATGCGAATCTTCCACAATACCTTTGGGCTGAAGCAATATCCACCACATGTTTTACTCAAAACAGATCTTTCATTCATCGTCGTTTTAACATCACTCCATATGAAATTCTCAACAGTTGAAAACCTAACGTAAAATTTTTCCATGTTTTCGGATGCAGGTGCTTTATTATGAATCTCAAGTATAATCTTACAAAATTTCAAGCTAAAGCCGATGAAGGGATTTTCTTGGGATATTCGCATAATTCAGTCGCATATCGTGTGTTGAACAAAAGAACACGAAAAGTTGAAGAAACTTTTAATCTTACATTTGATGATTACTATATTAAACAAACTGAAACACAGTGTGAAAATCATCCTATTCTAAAAGAAATACAAGATGAATATGAATCTTCACAAACCTTAGATATTGATTATGATTTAATTTTTGGTATTTCAGATCATGCTGTTGATGCTGAAATTAATGCAAATGATAATCATCTCTCTGAATTAACGAAATTTACTAATGATTCAACATCAACTTCTCAAGAGAAAGGCGAAAGTATGCAAAATAATCTAGTGGAGGGGGAGCACTTGGATTCGAACACTCTAGTTGAGGGGGAGCATTCTTTCGAGGGGGAGAATGAGAGATTGAATGCTGATGTTGAGGGGGAGCATAATGTTGAGGGGGAGCATTTAGAAAACATTGAGAATAATAATGATTTTGATGATGTTTGTTCGATTGCAGGTTCAGAGAATGATGATTTATACGAAGATGCACCTTTGGAATTTGATCCAGCTTATCCGCCAATGGAAAAGTGGACAAGAGATCATCTGAAAGATCAAATAATTGGAAATCCACAAGAGGGTGTTTTAACAAGAGCGCAAATTCGTGCAAAGAATGAGGTATTGAATACTCATCAAGAATTTTGCATGTTCAATGTTTTCATCTCTAAAATTGAACCAAAAACAGTTAAGGTTGCAATGGAACACTCAGATTGGGTTGTTGCTATGCAATCTGAATTGTCTGAATTTGAACGAAACAAGGTTTAGAGATTAATTCCTAAACCTGAAAATGTTTCGATTGTCGGGTTAAAATGGATTTTCAAAAACAAAACCGACAAAGATGGAAATATCGTTCGAAACAAAGCCAGACTTGTTGTTAAAGGATATTCACAACAAGAAGGAATCGACTATGAAGAAACTTTTGCCCCTGTCGCAAGACTCGAGGCTGTTCGTATATTTCTGGCTTATGCAACTCACAAAGACTTTGATGTTTATAAAATGGACGTGAAGTGTGCATTTTTAAATGGAGAGCTTGAAGAAACAGTTTACGTGGAACAACCCCCAGGTTTTTTTAACGAAGAATATCCTGATCATGTTTATATTTTAGATAAGGCAGTTTATGGTTTAAAACAAGCACCACGAGCATGGTATGCAACTCTTACTTCATTTTTTAAACAATCTAAATTTAAACAAGGATCTTTTGACCCCACATTATTTCGAAAGAAAGTTGGGAATCATCTAATGCTTGTTAAAATTTATGTTTATGATATTATTTTTGGCTCAACTGACCCTGCCTTATCTAGAGAATTCGAAGATCTGATGAAAAGTAAGTTCGAAATGAGCATGATGGGAAAAATCAATAATTTTCTTGGACTAAATATTCGTCAAAGCAGAGAAGGAATTTTTATTAATCAAGAAAAATATATGAAGAGTCTGCTAGAGAAGTTTGGATTGACGAATAGCACAAAGTTACGAGTTCCTATGGCAACTGGCATAAAGTTGACACCTTCGTTAGATAAACCTGCAGTTGACCTCACTCTTTACAGGAGCATGATTGGTTCATTAATTTATCTTACTGCAAGTAGACATGATATCATGTTCTCTGTGTGTAATTGTGCTAGGTATCAGTCAAATCCACGAGAACTACATCTTACTGCTGTGAAAAATATATTTCGTTATCTTAAAGGAACAATTTCGTTAGGATTGTGGTATCCTTCGAAAACTGGGTTCTTTGTACAAGCTTATTCGGATGCAGACTTGGGTGGTTGTAATCTTGATAGAAAAAGCACAAGTGGCGGATGTCAATTTCTCGATGGCAAATTGGTGAGCTGGCAGTCGAAAAAGCAAACATGTGTATCAATTTCAACAGCTGAAGCAGAATATGTGGCTTCTGCTGCTTGCACATCACAAATTATATGGATTCAAAGTCAATTGCGTGATTATGCAATCAATATGAAAAAAATTCCATTATATTGTGATTCTCGAAGTGCAATAAGAATTTGTCATAATCCTGTGCAGCATTCGAAGACTAAACATATAGCTCTTCGTTATCATTTCATCAAGGATCACGTGGAGGATGGAAATATTAAAGTACATTTCGTGAAAACAACTGATCAGTTAGCTGATATTTTCACGAAACCTTTAGATGAAAAATCCTTTGTGAAAATTTTAGAAGGACTTGGAATGATAGATGGAAATTCTGTTCCATGCGAAAAAGGAGAATGATGATTGACTAGGAATAATTCAGAGGCGCTGAAAGAAAGACAAAGCAATAACAGTCAACGTTCAGAGGTTACTATTCATAGTCAACGCTTCGACCCCCTTTAAATTCGTAAATTTGTCACTTATCAGGGGATAATAAAATTTCGTGTATTTGCAACAAGTACAGTTAGTTTTAATTTTTGAAAAATTAAAAATCCAAAAAGATTTTCGTTTGTTTTTGTTTTGTCATTTAATTTTCGAAAATTTAAAAATCCAAAAAGATTTTCGTTTGTTTTTGTTTTGTCATTTAATTTTCGAAAAATTTAAAAATCCAAAAAGATTTTCGTTTGTTTTTGTTTTGTCATTTAATTTTCGAAAACTTAAAAATCCAAAAAGATTTTGTTTTGTTTTTGTTCTGTCGCTATTTTCGAAAAATCAAAACAACAAAAATATTTTGTTTCTTATTTCTTTCTAGTACTTTGTTGCAGATATTCATGATGATACACAGTAGATTATGCTTGCAGTTCTAGGGTCAGGTACATTTTTCGTACGAATTGATAAATTTTTCAATATTTTGAACTAGTTAAGTTGTCCCTAGAAGCATGCTGCTGCATGTTGTCCAAAGCCTCCAATGACTCAATGTGTGTGTACGAAAGCCTTAATGAAATTATTCATACGAAAATTTCTTCCCAATAAGGCTTATATTCACATTAGTCTCTGAGCTACCTGACTCTTCTCAAAATGAGTTAAGAGTTTACTGTTTTGTCCAAATATTACAGAGGTATATTTCGTGTCTTACATCAATCTTTTTCACCTATAAAGTTCTTACATGATCACACACGAAGACATATGTGCGAGAGGTCTCTGATCAAACCCATCGAGACTTAGATATATCAAAAATCTGTGTTTATGATCTGACATCATGAGACCGTGATGAAAGTGAACCCCAATTTTCTAAACTTTTAAGGAATTGACGGGGAACTATGTTCCAGATTTTCACGAAACATTTGGTTCAGTACCAAAATTCGAAACTCCAAATCATATTCATTTCGTATGAGTGGTCTTGATCAAACATTCGAAACCCATGATGTTTGTTACCCAACAAGATCCAGCATAAATTTTTTCTTGAATATGATTTCCGTGTGAGTTTCATTCGAACTTCAATGTCACTTAAAATTTTTCAAACAAGTAATTTTTGTTACAATTTATCACCTTATGTTTAGGATGACATGTAACGAAATTTTTTAACTACCCACGCAGCATTATAAAAGAAGCCCTTCGATACTTATTTACAAGTATTCGATTGTATTTCACGGGAATCTACACAAGCTGTTGATCATTTTTTCTTAATGATTAATGAAGCAATCTTTGCCCGGGACTTTATCTGCCTTCGTGTCAAATTAATATTTTGACATCACAGTATCCCAAATTTTTCTTATCTTTGTTTCTCGTCTAAATTCTTTCAAGCATCTGGCATATGACTTCGCTTTTCATCCCAAAAGTGAAAGAGCCTTGCTTCCATACGAAGGGTTCTGACGGTTACAATCTTCTTGGGGATAACAATACAGACTGTTTTTTAATGACGTATGGTATTCTGTCTGGATTTCAAGGTGATGTGACAACTACTTTTCGACGTATGGCCACTTTTAAGCAGTACTGGTCTGATTTTCAAGGTGCCACATCAGATATCATTAAATATACATCCCGCTTCAAATTCAAACTTCAGGGTTACATATAAAAAGGGATTCAAGGGTTCATTATCAGTTTACGCGATCAAAAAGATAAATTACCAAATTCTCTAATCTTCAAAGTTTTCAAATCCTAACAATGGCGACTTCTGTTCATGTTGATGCTGATCCTTCTCATACCACTGATGATGTCCCTTCATTACCAATTATGAAGCTTCAAGCAACTAACTATTACTTGGAGGGTAATGTCTCTAAATACGCGGAAGATTTGAAGATGTTAATCGTTGCCTTGAAGAGCTCTGTTTTGTCTAAGGCGATGTTCAGTTCGTTCTCAGTTCCAATGTCATGGCTTTCTAAACCAGGATCAACCGCTACTTACAACAAAGCTTCTGATACCATTACTTTTCATCTGGTGAATGACAAAAAGGTTAGATTATCAAAGAAACTCTTTTGCCAAATTCTTGAAATTCCGAATTCACCTCCGTATGTTGCTTTCACATTCCCTCAAATAGTTCATATGTTTAATGAGATGGGATATCAGCCTCAACTATCCAAGATCAGTGATTTTAAGAAATCTGGTCTTCCAAGTATCTGGAATTTCTTATTTGGTATTTTTCTAGGATGTTTAATTGGGAGAACAGTTGGTCTTGATAAAGGAAGAATGGAGGTATATGCCATGGTTGTTGGGCTATATTATGATCTTCAAGTGGATTATTCTACACAATTGTAGAAGGAATTCCAAAAGAGTGTAGAACTCATGAATGCTCTTCATGGTATTTCGTGTGCAAGATACTGGAGCTTGATTTTGCAATATTTTTACAACAAGGAAGGGATTTTGGTACCCAATGATGAGGAAAAAGCTATTTTTCAATCGTACCACTATCCGAAGGATGTCACAGATAGTGATGAGGATTTTCCATCTGTTGCTCGTATTCCTGATGCAATGCTCAAAAGAGTTGATCCTTCGAATTCTGTCTTAGTGGCATATTTGAAAACTATTGATTCTACTGTCAAAACTAGGATACTATTGGAAAGAGAAGATAAGAAATCCAAACGGTCAAAGAAGAATGAAACTACTTCTTTTGAAAACAAAATCACAGAGTTGAAAACTTCGAAATCTCCAAAGAAGAAGCCTCTTATAGTTGAAGTGTCTGTTGCTGAGACACAATTGATTGAGCCTGTTGTTGAAGATACTCAAGAGCAAGTGATCATTCCTTCGAAGACCGATATGTTTCGAAGAATCAAAATGAAGTCAACACATAAAGGCAAGTCTCCAACACATAAAGTGGTCCGAAAACCTCATGTCACTCATCAAGGTGTTTTAATTCGAGAAGTGCCAGCACCTGTTTCTCCATTGTCCAAGAAACGAAGGGCTGAGGATATGGCCAAACATCTGTCAAAGAAGAAGAAGAAAAAGACACGAAAGCTTATGCTTTCTATTGTGTCTACAGAAGATGATGATGAAAGAATTCCTGAAACACCAGAAGTAACTCTTCACACAGAAAGTTCAACTCCTGAGCCGACGATAGTCATACCACCCGAAGATTCGGTTGCCAAATCAGTTTCTGAGGAGGTACGAACTTCAGGCATCCCTGCAAATGTATCTGATACGGATGCAAATGTCAATATGGGTGAAGGAGATTCGAAGAAAGAAGATCAAGGTCATCCAACTTCTATAGCCTTCGAAAATATTGTTTCTTTACCTCCACCAATTATTCCAATTACTTCAACCACTGATTCCCCTACATTCGAAAACATTATCAATCAACCCTTTACTTCTATTTTTTCTTCTCAATCCACTGATACACCCAAACCTAATTCAACCGTTCAAGAAACCGTTTTTATGGAGACAGAAACTGATAATGAGGGTTTTGGAGGCATGTTTGAGGAATTAGAGTTTCATGAAGAATAAGAGGATTTTCCAGATCATATGCTGATGACAATGAAGCAATTTAAAATTTTGAATCAGAAGTTGAATTCTATAATTCAATCTCAAGCTGATCTGGGGGGTGGTTCAGAATTCTATAATTGAAGCAGAGGTATGCTCTGGATTGGCGGGGTCAGTAGAGGCTAGTATATTCTGACTGGGAAGAGGCGGGGTAGAAAGGTATGGGTCAATACCTTCCGTAGCCTCAATATTATCCGTGACTTCTTTGGTATTAAGGCCAAAAGTAGTCAAGATATGAATGGGTAAATGTCTGATTGGTCCAAAGATAGATTGATCTTTAGAGGGTGCGTACCTTTTGAGATCTCGAGAGATAAAGAAGTTGATATCGTTGCCCATACTGATCTTGGCGTCTGAATGAAGGTCTGAAATGCAGAGAGCCCAAAATCTTGCAAATGTGAGGTCTGTGGGGTTTTCTCTTGGACTTTCCTTAGGGATGTATTGAAGGAAATCATCCCATAAGATTTAGCCGTAGTTGACATCATGGCCTGTGAAGATGCTCCATACTAATTCCAGCAATTTGAGGCCCATGTTGTCTGTGCCTCCGGTTCTTCCAGACAAACTGCAGATCATAAAGTGACACACAAACTGCCATACCGCAGGCAACTGGTTCTTTTTGAATTCACCTATGCCCTTGAGTTTCTTCTGGTATCCCATCTGGTATAGAGAGGAGAGAATGTCTGAAACAGTTGGTGAGAAAAACTTGGTTGAGGGATGCACCAAAAGATTGATTGCAGTGAGGAACTTGTCTTTGGTCAAAATGACCAACGAATTATCCACCAAGTTCAGATGAAATTCTTGAAGATTATTGAGTGGTCGGTACGCTGAGAAAGCACATTTGAACAGAGTTGAGATGGGAACCACATCAGTGAATGAGTTGAAAGGTCCAAACAATGGATGATTGGAGATGAACTTGATCATGATACAGATTGAATCATTATAGAAAGGTTGATCATCGAAGATTTCCCTAAAATTGCTAGATGCAATTGAAGGCGATTGGTTCCTTGTAGCAGAGTCGGAACCAGTTGGTTGAACAGATGCTGAGGTCTTCGATTGTTTCTTGGAATTTCCAGATTTCACCATTTTGAGAACTTGCAGAAAAATTGGGAGTGCAAGAAGGTGAAGAAGATGAAGTTCGTCTGTGAGGGTTCAGAAAGCGTAAAGCTTTCTTGGGTGAAAGAAAAAAGGTTTTATAGTGGCGGATTTCAAATTTTATTGTTTTTACCTTTTATGAAGCGGTTAAAGATAAAAACCCTGGAGTTTTTATTTTTAATGAAAAGGTAATTACAGCCACAAAAACGATTGAAAAACAGAAAATATTTAAGGTTTTAGATTTTCCAAATAATAGCATTTAATGAAGTGTCAGGCCCAATACCCCATGTCTGAAGAACGTGTGGTGAGGGGTGATAGTCCGTTGAATAAAGGCGGAATTTGTAACAATTTGACATCTTGGGGTAAAGAGGATAAGACAGTTTAAGGAAAAGATTTACTAAAAAGATTTTTTTTTTTTGGAAACTGTTTTGTTTTGGCATCACACCTAAACTAGGTCTGACAAAAGGTTTATTTGAAAAGAAGAACTAAAACGATCATATGCTACACAACGAATATTTTTGATAATGTTTTTCTTATTTAATGAAGGATCATTAAATAACACAGAATGTTTCAAGAATTTATGAAGTAGTTGAGAGTTCATTCAATGTGACTGCGGATTGGTTATTCACTACGGATTGATACATCAATGCTGATAGATTTTTCATTGCGGTGAATGGTTCTCTGACTGCGGTAGAACAAACTGAGATAAACACTTTGAACAAGATCAGAATTAACAAACAATAAGGACCACCAAAATATAGGTATGATATATGGTTGCGGTACACTAAGCATACTGAAACCATGTATGATATATATATTTTATTAGGACCGCAATGGGGACCAGAGATGGTCTGCGGTACCTATGAATTCAAAAAGAACTGAGGGTCCGGATTCATCATTCCTAACATTTGTAAGAAACTGTTGAGTTTTGTAGAGTCAAGAGAATTTGTGAAAACATCAGCAATCTCTTCATGAGTGTTAACAAAAATCAATTCAATATTACCTTTCAGAATGTGGTCTTTAATGAAATGATACCGTAATTCAATGTGCTTCATCTTAGAGTGATGAATTGGATTGTGGGAAATTGCTATCGCACTCTCTGAGTCACAGTAAATTGGTATCCGCAACATCCTGTATCTGTAGTCCATAAGTTGTGTTCTCATCCACAAAACTTGTGAACAACAGCTGGCTGGGGCCACATATTCAACTTCTTCGGTAGATAAGGAGACACAGTTTTGTTTCCTTGACGACCAGTTGACGAGTCTTCTGCCAAGAAATTGACAGCCACCGGAAGTGTTTTTTCTATCCAATCTACATCCATCATGATCCACATCAGTGAAAGCTTGTAGGCTGAAGTCATTCCCTGCGGGATACCAAAGGCCTAAAGACTTGCTGCCCTTTAAGTATCTGAGAATTTGCTTACCTGCGGTCATGTGAGATACTTTCGGATTGGCTTGGTATCTTGCGCATACACCTGTTGCAAAGACAATGTATGGTCGGCTTGCGGTGAGGTACATCAGAGAGCCAATCATTCCTCTATAAGTTTTGTGGTCTATTGATTCTCCAGAAGGATCAGCAGAAATCTTATATCCGAAGGCCATAGGGACCTTGGCAGAGGAACAGTTGTCCATTGAGTATTTCTTCAGTAGTTCAGAGGTGTATTTCTCTTGATGGATGAATATCCCTTGAGGGACTTGTTTCACTTGAAGTCCTAGAAAGAAATTAATCTCTCTATTCATGCTCATTTGGAACTTGTTGGTCATGAGCTTTGCAAATTCATCCACCATCCCCTGATCAGTTGATCCAAAGATGATATCATCCACATATATTTGTACAAGCATAAGGTGATTACCATTTGCCTTTCTAAATAAGGTGGGATCAATCACTCCTCTTTTGTACCCGGACGAGACAAGAAATTCGGAGAGAGTCTCGTACCACGCTCTTCGCGCTTGGTTTAGACCATAAACTGCTTTCTCAAGCTTATAACAGTGATATGGGAAATCATGACATTCGAAGCCCGGGGGTTGCTGAAGATAAACCTCCTCCTTCAATTCACCATTCATGAAGGCGCTCTTTACATCCATTTGATGTACCTTGATATTCTTGTGAGCATCATACGCTAAGAAGATGCGTATGGCCTCCATCCTGGCTACTGGGGCGTATGTTTCATCATAATCAGCACCTTCAAGTTGACTATACCCCTTAGCGACTAGTCTTGCTTTGTTTCTGACGACCGCACCAGATTCATCCAGTTTGTTCTTGTACACCCATCTGGTACCAGCAATAGTGTGACCTTTTGGCTTCGGAACGAGTTGCCACACTTTGTTTCTTTTAAACTCTTCCAGTTCCTCTTGCATTGCAGCTATCCAATCGGGCTCCATTAATGCTTCTTTGATGGTTCTAGGCTCGACCAAAGACATAAATGCTGCATAGTGACAATGATCAGATAAATCTCTTGAGGATCGAGTTTGAATGTCTGCGGATGGGTTGCCGATGATTTGTCCTGGTGGGTGGTCCTTCGTCCATACCTGTAGACAAGGTTGAAGATGATTAGCAGCTGTGGTGGATGGAATATCTTCAATATCTGAAGACTCTGCGGAAGAAGACGGCAGTTCCCCCTGGACTTGTGAGCAGCCCGCTGACTTGTGAGCAGCCCGCTGAATCGTCGTGAACTGGAATGGTGGGATTAGAGTGGTTTTGAGCAAGTGAGAGAGGTTCCCCCTGGATTGAGGATGGGAGTTCCTCTTGAACCTGAGAAGGTTCCCCTGGATTGGTGAGATTGTGATAAACCTTGGATCAGTTTCTGTGTCAATGTTCTCTATATCTTCGTCGTCTGAGTCTGAGGAGACATTCGGCGGAAGAGTGATTCTGCGGTTAGGGGCCGGAGCTGTTTCCTCAGGTACTGGAACCTCGATGGTTGTCACTTGGTCCGGAGTGGAGCTTTCCCTCTCAACCGGCGAGGTGGAAGTATTGAGTGACACATCATCAAATAGAGTAGGACCAGACACTTCGGCATGTTGCTGTTGAGCTTCCGGTGACACAAGAACTTCGGAGAGTTGAGCAGTCTCTACGGGGTCGAAAAGATCATCATAGTTTACTTCAACGATGTTTAGAGGACCCGAGGAGGATGGGATATCACTTTCCAGGATTGCTTTGGTTTCATTTGAAGGGGCATCATTGTAGACGTAATAGTCATCGAATTTGACGTTGAAGATTTCAACTATTAGTTGCGTGCGTCTGATGAGAACCCTATAGGGTACTTTGTTCGTGGAGTAGCCACGGAAAATGCCTTCATCCGACTTCAGTGCAAATTTGTTTAGATGATCTCTGTTGTTGATCATAGAACATCTACATCCAAAGATGTGAAAGAATCTGACATTTGGCTTTTGGTTGTTAAGGCCCTCATACGGAGTTTTATTGAGATGCTTGCAGACAATGCTTCGGTTTTGAACAAAGCATGATGTGGCCACTGCCGCGGCCTAGAAATAATATCTCGAGATTTATCGTGTATCAAAATATAAAAATATGAAGAACATGATGAGAATTCTTAGAAGATGAGAAAGAAAGAGAGATAAAATATTATTCTATGAAGAACATTGGTGGGAGAGAGAAACTCTCCCTAGGTGGAGAGAACCCACCAATTCTCTCTCTCTAGAATTACATTGTAAGAAAGATGCATACTAAGAAATGACCATCTCTCCCTTTATATATGAGGGAGAGACAAATACACCAACAATACAATAAAGGGAAAAATACACCCTAACAACCACTCATTATTTGTAGAGCATTTTCATGCTCCAACATTCTCTCCCTAAATGATGAGAGATACAATAAGTGATACAAGGCTATAATACAGTAATCCGACTAGAAAGTGTGCTAATAAAATGAAACATAGTGAGAACCAAATGCTGAAATGTATCTGAAACTCTGAAGTGTCTGTGAAGTCTGAAATTGGCCATGAATCTCTAAACAATGAAGGTCTTCGGCTTCAAAGCACAACCACTGAAGCAGAAAAAATAAGATCCAAATCTTCAAACCAGTCATAATCACCGGAATAAGAAGGTGACCATGAGCAAGTAGAAGATCCAATAAACGAAACACTTCGGCTTCAAAAAGTCTGAAAAAAATCTCGAGTTCTCGAATCATAATACACCAAGATTCTTCAAAGAATAACCTGCTAAAAATGTGAAGCATCCAAAAATGAAGTCCGGATAAAAATAATGTGAGTCCAAAGACATGGTCCAGTAATGCCAAAAATTTGATCCAAGGATCAAAAATAAGTGCCACGTCACATCGCCAAAATAATCTTCGTCTTCAACATATCACAAATCCAAACTCGTGAAACCATAAGATCTGAACCGGATGCGAACACAAAATCATCCTGTGGTAGAGTCCGAATAATAAATAATTTGAATCGGAAAACATCGAGTAATGCCAAAAATTTGATCCGTAAAGACCAAAAATAAGTGCCACATCGCATCACTAAATAAATAATCGTCTTCAGAAGTCTTCAAAAATCCAAACTCAAACAATCATAATAACCAAATCCGGATGATATTCTATCCCTATTTTTGATAACCAATGACCGAATATCAAAAATCAACAAATCATCGGATGGAGAGTGTCGGATACCAAGAGCTAAGAGAGCTCTCCCTAGATGTATGAAGGGTCTCGATAAGACATGAGAAATAGAGTAAAAGAGATACTCTGCGGTCATGAGAAGATGGGTGATATAGTTGCTGAAGCTGCATGAACAAATACCATAGAACGAAGAATCACTGTATGAAAAATATCTCTGTTCTGCCGAAAATACCAAAAATATCTAAACTGCGGTGCCGGAACTCTCGTAGTGGTCTTCAATAGAAAATAAAGTCCACATGCTCAAGATACATGATTCGTCAACCAAAGATCAAGAGCGCCAAGTCATAATATCCCATAAAGTGAATAATGCGAAACAACTATGTTGATCAATCGCTGTTGCGGTGCAAGCATCACAAAGAATAATATGAAGTTTGACTGCGGTATGAAGTATTCTTCCAAAATAATCGGTATGAAGTAAACCAATGTGACAATCCAAGGTTCGGTTGTGGCAAAAATTGGTTTTAAAAAAATAATTGGTTTTTTAAAAAAAATTGGTTTAAAAAAAATTGGCTAAAATAAAAAATTGGTGTTAAAAAAAATAATTGGCTAAAAAAAATTGGTGTTAAAAAAAATTAACTAAAAAAAATAATAAAAAAATGGTTGAATAAATAAGAAAAAATAATGAAGTTTTAAAAAAGGGGCTAAAAAAAAGGAAGGGGCTGATGAGAGGCGAGGAGGAGGAAAGTAGGGGGGAAGGAGGAAGAAGAGATGGGAGGATTGAGGGTTGGTCGAAGGCTGTTGATGGAGAAGAGAGAAGGGAGGTTGCGGGTGAGGGAAGAAGGGGAGATGGCTGCGGTCGAGAGGAGGGTGCAGATGGTGGGTGCGGAGGAGTGTTGGGCTGCTGAGTTCGGACGAAGTAGCTGTGGATGATGACGGCCTGGTTGCGGACGCGGACTGCCGTCGAGGAAGACTGCGGTATGCGAAGAAGGTCACTGCGGTCCGAGCTGCTGTATGCGAGCTGCGGTCCGAACAGACTGCGGTATGAGGAGAGGACTTCGGTCTGAAAGGCAGTGATCCGAAGTCAAGAAGGGCTAATGGCTGCGGACTTCTCGGCTGCGAACCAAGGCTTAAGAGGGGCTTCGGATCAAGGGTAAGAAGGGCTGCGGGGAGGCTTCTTAGGAGACTCCGGTAGGCAGTTTTTGGCTGCGGTTTGGGGGTCCGAGAAGGGCTGAACAGGTGACGAAAAATGCTATTTTTCATGAAAAATGGTACCGCAAAGGTCATTTATTCATATTTTAATAAGGGAATCTTTTATAAAGCATTTTAAGTCAAAAAGTGGTATTGGGAAGGCAAAAAGAAGAGTGTGCAGGTGGGGTTTTAGGGACAAAAGGTGATGGGATTTGTCATAGTCACATGGTTTTGTCTTTTTGAGGGAGTAAATGGTGGAGTACTCTTTACCCAAAAGAGTAACAAGGACAAGATGTTTTATACAAACATACTACGTCCAATTTTTCTTCACATTAAAGATCCAAAGCAAGAATAAAGAGGAATAAAAGTCTTCATACCTCAAGAAGATTCATAAGCTGCTGGGTAGAATAAACTCCACTATCTTCAAGAAAATAAGCCCATTATTTTGTGTCTTTTCTTCCAAGATTAAAAGAACCCCCTGGAACAATTTCTTCAACATATTGGAGACCACAAAAATAGTTTCTTCTTCCATTTTCTTCATTTCTTCAACAGAAAAAAATACTAAGAACACCAAGAACATAAATTTCAAGTAGTGGATTTGAGTGAGCAGCAGCAACATAATTATTCTACTAAGTAAGAATCACCCCAGAAAAATAGAAAAACTCATCAGAAATTTCCGGTTTGAACCCGAAAATTCTTGCAAAAACCAAAAAAACTTCAAGATAATCACCGAACGGGAGTCGTTCCCTTGAACTAGTCGATTAAACCTTCAAGGTACGACTCTGATACCAATTGTAAAGACCCAATTTTATACGAACGATGGATGCGGAAGAAATAATATATCGATATTTATCGTGTATCAAAATATAAAAATATGAAGAACATGATGAGAATTCTTAGAAGATGAGAAAGAAAGAGAGATAAAATATTATTCTATGAAGAACATTGGTGGGAGAGAGAAACTCTCCCTAGGTGGAGAGAACCCACCAATTCTCTCTCTCCAGAATTACATTGTAAGAAAGATGCATACTAAGTAATGACCATCTCTCCCTTTATATATGAGGGAGAGACAAATACACCAACAATACAATAAAGGGAAAAATACAACCTAACTACCACTCATTATTTGTAGAGCATTTGCATGCTCCAACATTTTCTAGGTTTCATCCAACGTGAAACCCACAAATCTCATAGAATTAATAAGTTACATTATTGATACGACACGATATTTCATAATTAACGATTCTTAAACTCTAGAAGTTAATCATGTTATTTCATGCAACGAACGTCCATAATTTAGTAAAAACGAGTTATATTTTTATAGCTAGTATAAAAATATATTAATAGATTTTTACATTCATTTTTACATAACCTTATATATTAAAAGTTAAATATGATAATTTTAACTAATAATTATATAATTTCATAAACTTAATTTTTCCACCATTTATGGCAATGTACTTTCTTTTTATGCATAAATATGTTGAATAACATTTTTTATTATATAATATATTTTAATATATTTTTAGCATGCTCGAACTTATATATGTAAAATACCATAATATTTATAAATCATTAAATATATTTGCACCATTATAGCATTCTACTTATAATCTTGTCATTTTTCTTAATAATTATATTCATATTTCACAGAAGGTACAAGTATATCATCTTTTAGCATTCTACTTTAGCTTATATGATTCATTAATGATTTATACCCTTTTATGTCGCCATTTCATAAACTTTTGACCAATAACAAAGTATAATGTCATTTTGAGTATAAAAACTTGAAAATCATCAAAAATTCATTAAACGTTCATGTATTATCCCCCAAATATGAGAACGGTAAAAGAGGAGCCATAGAAACTCACATGTGACATCCTCAATTTCACGGCCATAAAAGACCGATTATTTATGCTTATTTAAAATCAAAGTATCCTTTTAAAGAATAATATTGCGAAATTTGTTCCCAAAAACATGATAATGATATTATCAAAACATTTTCGAAGAATGTATTTTAATTATATTAGAAACGTTGCGATGTCATCATCAATACAATACATAAGCATAAACAGAAACAATACATGCCTTACAAACATTTGTTATTCTATTGGCCTATAATCCATAAATCTCTCATTAATCATCTCACCTGTGCTCTCTTGCCACGTCCTGTGATACATGAAACTGAGTGGTTCAGGCTTGGGAGCCTGGTGAGCACATAGGGTTTTCAACCCACAATAATTATATTCTTTTAATTATATATTTTCATCAAAACATTCAACCCGATCACCCATTCCTATTATTCTCACTTTTTGTCCCTAAAGCATCTAATTCAGGGGGACCTATCCTAAGGATCATCTTCGGTATAGAAAATAATGCTCAGGGGATTCCTTAGCACTATATTTCAATAAGGCAACCATGGGGAATGGAGTACACCTGGTGAATACTTATTTCAAAAACATATATAGGTTGCGAGCCTACTAGCGTTCTACTGGACTATCTAGAATAGTCTGTGGTTGTCATCTATCCTCCGCTAGACAATTATATCATCTTTAAAGTCAAGGCCTCTTATCATCTATTTCATCTTTCATCTCTCATCATCTATATCATCTTTCATCTACCCATCTCTACCTAATATATAGGTATAAAATACATATATAGTTTAAATCAAGTATAATATGTATAAATCGTTCATCTAGCATAGACATCATGAAACACATATAATAGGCACCTATAGCATGTAATTATCTTAAATACTTCATATCTATGTGTAAGAAGAAAGTAATTATGCACTCACTTGATAAAGTAATGACTCGAGATTCGGGAAGAGCTTCCCTTCTAGCAACTGACATTTCCTTTGACGTGACCTAGTATCATTAATACTAAGTCTTAGGCTAACAAACCTTATGAATAAAGATAGCCTAGATCCATCATTTGTTCCAAAGTCTACTGATCTATAGCTGATAAGAGACAACCAGGTTGGATCATATCGGAGGCAGGGTCCGTTTGGTATACAAAGTATACTATTTGGAAATCCCACTTTAAACACCTGACTAAATCCAACCTAGACATCATCCCTGTAATTAGAGCAATCATTAACATGATGTTGGAACCACTGACAAATCTTATTTATAGATTCATAACAACGACTATGAATCTAAATACAAATTACATTAAAATAGAATAGAGTGTAATTTAACTTACATAGATTCCCTGGATAAAAGAATGGAAATTGTATTGGTAGAGTTCCTATTTGATGGCTATTACTTGTTGGGCACTCAGGGATCGCATGGCTTCACCGGTATACTAGAAACTAGGGAAAATGGATTATAATCGATGAATATCGAGAGAAGGGAGTTATAGGGGTGTGGAAAATGGACAGGGGGCTCGAGGGTATTTATAGGGAGAATTTCTCCAATATGCGCCACACACTTCGATTCACCCGTTGGCTGACATGTGTCCAAATATGGCTGGAGCCACGTTGCCCTCTTCTAGAAGATATGCACGCAGCACACATGCGCGTGACGAATTTTAGAAATTTCAAAATTGCATAACTTCTTTATACAGACTCTGTTTTTAATGTACTTTATATCCGCATATAGCTATTGACGAGATCTACAACTTTTATTTAGACTATTTCGGTTAGTTTTGAATTTATTTCACACAGGCTTAGACTGTTAAAGTCCGTTTAAAATGCATAACTTTGTCATCCGACGTCTGTTTCAACTATCTTTATATTGTTGAACTCCTTTTAACGAGATCTTCAACTCTTGTTTAGATTATTTCGGCTAAAAATCAACCGATCTAAAATTCATTTCTGTGTTATATACTGCTATGCTGAATCTTAGAACAATCATAACTTCTTCTAATGAAGTCAGATTTTAACGTTCTTTAAATCTACGCTCTCGGTTTATCGACTACTACGACTTTTGTTTAGATCATTAAGGCTAAAAAGCGATCTATCTCTGATTTACTATTTACGATATCCGTAGTCGTATCGGGTCAAATGCGAAACTTCAACGAATCATAACTCCTCCGTTATAAGTCTGATTTAAGAGTTCCTTATATCTCCGGAATCATTGTCACGACTACTTCAACTTTCTTCAAGGATATTTGTACTAATTATTATTCTATTTAGAAGTGTATTTTATTCTTATTTTATTATATTGCTATAAGGACGTATACTACAAATATTTGTACATAGAACACGTATTCTTCACAAAATTTTCTTTTATTATATCGAATAGGTTACAAATCCTGACCCTAACTAATATATCATCTTATTAATTATCTAGCGGGCAACGCGGTACTTACAATTCTCTCCCCTTTAGGATGATTTCTTCCTCGAAAGCATGCATCAGCAAACAGATGTGGATATTGATTCTTCATCTTGCTTTCTGTTTCCCATGTGAGGTTTGGCCCATTCGAATGTTTCCAATGCACTAGCAATAGTTCTACCATCTTAAGTTGTAACTTCTTCATCTTACGGTTAATAATCACTTCAGGTTCTTTGATTAAACTCCTGTATTCATCAATCCTTATCTCTGAAAGTGGAATTATATCGGGAACTACTCCCACAAACTTCCTCAAATAACACATGTGGAAAGTGTTATGAATGACATCCAACTCTTCTGGCAGTTCTTGCTTGTAAGCTTGGTTCCCAACTCTCTGAAGAACTTTGAATGGTGTAATAAATCTTGGACTAAGTTTCCCTCTCTTCCTAAAGCTGATAAGTCCCTTCCATGGCGAGACTTTAAGCAACACCAAATCCAACTTCGAAGGTCATTGGTCGTTACTTTTTGTTAGCATAGCTCTTTTGACGATCTTGAGCTGCTAACATCCTTTCTCTAATCACCTTTAGATTTTCAGTAGTTTGATGGACTATCTCCGGTCCCATAAACTACTTTCCTCCAGCTTCAAGCCAACAAGACTGCGTACGAAACTTTTATCCGTACAAGGCTTTATAAGGTGCCATCTTAATGCTTAAATAATAACTATTGTTATACAGAAACTCTACTAGGGGTAGATTCTCATCCCATTTACCTTGGAATTCTAGGGTACATGCTCTCAACATATCTTCTACTGTTTTAATTGTCCTTTCACTCTGACCATTAGTCTGTGGATGGTAGGTTGTACTCAAACACAACTTCGTACCTATTTCTTCTTGTAGGCTCTTCCAAAACCTCAATGCAAAATGATTGTCAGGAGCCGACACAATCGTTAAGGGAACACCGTGAAGTCTTACCACCTCCTTCAAATAGACATCTGCAAGATTACCCATAGACCATCTATCATTGGCTGCTATGAAGTGTGCATTCTTTGTTAATAGATCTTTGATTACCCAAGTTATATCGTCACCATTCTTCGTCCTAGGTAGTTTAGTCACAAAATCCATGGTGATATCCTCCCACTTACCCATAGGTACTGGTAAAGGCTCTAAACTCCCATATGGTTTCTAATGTTGTGCCTTAACTCTCGCGCATGTCACACACACTCGGCCACATACTTTGCAACATCGAGATTCATCATCGGCCACCAATAGTAAGGTTTCAAATCCCTATACATCTTGGTATCGCCGGGATGAATCGAATACATGGTCTTGTGGGCTTCTTCCATGAGAAGACATCTCATTCCTCGCATCTTAGGTACCCAAATCCTATTTTGAAATACCTTCAACCCTTGACTGTTTGTACCAAATTCTAACTATTTTCCTAAACACTCTTCTTTTGAGTTATCCCCTTCCAAAGCTTTTTCCTAAGGTTTCTTAATAATTTCTACATTCGTTGAGACAATTTCAATCCTTAACGCTCTTAGCTTTTTTCTCTCTAGGTTTATCTTTCAACTTAAAGCTTTACCAGGGTGGTCAAAAAGAATCTCACAGTCATAATCCTTCAGTAATTCTAGCCAACGTTGTTGTCTCATATTAAATTCTTTTTGACCAAAGAGATAATTGAGACTCTTATGATCAGTGAAGAGTTTGCACCTTATGTCGTAAAGATAATGCTTCCATATGTTTAATGCAAATACTAACACTGCCAACTCCAGATCATGAGTGAGGTAGTTCTTCTCGTGCTCTTTCAGTTGTCGAGATGCATAGGTGATTACTTTATCTCATTGGGTCAGAACACAACCTAATCCAATTCCAGATGCATCAATATAAACTGCGAAGTCTTCAACTCCGTCAGGTAAAGAAAGAATCGGTGCTTCACATAATTTCTTCTTTAGCTTTTCAAAATCTTCTTCGTATTTATCACTCCATGTATAAGTAGCTCCTTTATGTGTCAAAGCTGTCAAAGGAGCACCTCTCGAAGAAAATCCTTGAATAAACCTTTTTTAATATCCAACTAATCCTAGAAAGCTTCGAATCTCAGTGAGACTCTTTGGTCGTTCCCATTTCATCATAGCTTCAATTTTTGCTGGGTCAACTGTAACATCCAGATCCTTGAGGTACATAATTCCTTGAATCTATAGATTTTGGAGGGGGGGTCACGATGTGAGATATGATGGTCATATCGTGAGTATTAGTTGACCACATATTTTTGAGTCTCACGACATGAGGCATAAGTCTCACAACGTGAGGATGACCCGGTGACTCAAAACCCTAATATTTTAGGTATTTAAAGGAATGAGAGGCTAGGGTTGCACATCCTCAACATATTTCACCCTATAAGCCTTTTGGAAACCCTAAATTCGACCCTCTTTGAGATCCTTAGTGTTTTGCTTGTTTGAAGAAGAAGAGAGAAAGAGAAGAAGCACCATTGTGAATGGAGTTGTAAGGAAGCATCATTATCATCAGCTCACCTCTTGTTTAGACCATTGTAAGTATCAAGACTCAAGCTTTATTCTATTTCATGGATATATTTAGGTTTTTTGTCCCATTTCCTTATGTTATAGCTTGTTGGAGTGAAGAAGATCCATAAAGTTAGCAACTTTATGGATTCAATTGGCCTTTCGAGTCTTACATCACTCAGATATGGATGTTGGTAGACCATTGGAAGCTTGCATGAGAACTTGAGGCCATATTTCTACTTTTGACCTTAAATGGTGTAGGGACATGCATGATGCATGCATATCCTCAAAGAAAGTATTCTAGGGACCATTAGGGTCCCCTTAAGCTTCTATAAGAATTTAAATTGAAGGCCGAACGGATTAAGAACGTTGAATCGTTGGTTTGGGCTTCAGACCGTTCTCACGACATGAGCAGAAAAAACCCATCCCTTTCTGAGTTAATTGAGTCGGGAGCGAGTCTTTGGAATCAGAACGAGTGACTCTCACGACATGACCACGAACTTGGTCACAAAGTGAGACGCGATGAGTGGGTTTATGGGCCTTGTTGGTGTTGGATTAGTGTCAAAGCCCGTAACTATATTTGGTATGTACTTGACCCGATTGTGCATGGTCCTTTTGGGTTGCCTTCTCCAAAGCAACTTGACAAGGTAATTTAAGGAGAGAGAGAGAGAATATTATAGTTTATTAATATATTATAAGAATAATATATTAAAGGAGAAATCATATTTATTTAATTAGTATTGGTCATAAATTAATTAGGAATTAATTTGGTGACTAAAAGAGATTAATTAAATAAAGGGGTATAAACTGTCAAATGTGTGATAGTTAAGTTTTAGGTTAAGGAAACCTAATGGACTTAAGGGGGAACGAAATTATGATGGGGATCCATCATATTTTCGTCCAAGGCCTTATTCCAGAAGGTTCCTTGGGCTGCTTGGTGGCTAAGCTGTCCATTAGGGTTTAAACTGAAACCCTAGTAGCCTGCAAGTATAAATATGACCCCTAGGCTATATGGAAATCGGCTAGACTTTATTCCAAGGGAACCCTAGGGCTGATTTTAGCATCTCTCACCCTCTCTCATATTACCTTCTTGCTTGTGGGGTTTGTGAACCATTAGAGGAGTTACAATTGTGACTCTAAGCTCAAGATCAAGAAAATTACAAGGATTCAAGCTACTTGAAAGAGGTAAACCACTTAGATCTGTTTTCTTAATGATATTTCGAATTATATATGATAGATCTAGGTTTGTAAGTCTTGGATTCAAAGTATGTACAATAGAGAAACCTAGATCCAAGCATTAGGGTTTGTATGAGCACATAGGATTGTTCTTATGCATAAAACCCATCAGTGGTATCAGTGCTATGATTGGTTTCAATTGTATGTGATGCTTAACTGTTTTGCTTGCTGAAAATCGAGTTTTCTTGCCTCTGCCCGACTCAACTCGGCGAGTCAGTATCTGGACTCGGCGAGTTGGCCCTACTCGGCGAGTTCAGAGCTGACTCGGTGAGTTTGTGCGTCAGGCAGAGGATATTTCGAGATTCAGTTACTGTTTTGTCTTGGATTTGATGCCTAAATCGTTTTTTGAAGTTAAAATCCGAATTTTACCTTTATTAAATAATTATCCTTGCCATAACAATAGATAATTTCAAATCTTTTGAATATTAGTTGTTTATTTGATAAATATGGATTATTCAAAGTAATTTGGTAATTATCTAATGACTAAAATAAGATTAGGTCAAATATAGATAATTATGAAATTAATTGTTTAATTTAAAATTATTTGTTATTTGATCCCTTGTGTTTTGAAAAGTTCAAAACTTGCCCTCAAGTTTTGAAATTTAAATTTTGTGATTAAATGTTTAATTTTTGAATAATTTAAATTTCAAACCCTTAGAATTTTACAAGATTAAAATTCAACCCTATACTATTATATTATTACAAGTTTAATAAATATATATGTATAACTTAAACTGCTAGTCTTACCGTTAGTAGGCCTCATTCATGAAGCCAGTCTATAAGGTGGGTATAAGGTTGCTGCCTATAAAATGGCGCTTAATGGGTGTACACTCACACCCACCGCTTGCTTGACTGGTGGAGGGTCGTTAGCCGAACGGGTAGGATAGGGCAACCCTCCCCTCATTAAAAGTATAATGTAAGATACAAAGTAACTACATGTTTTACAAATTCCCAATCTTAGTTACTTTAGGGTAAAATGTGAAAGTGATGCTAATCCATGGAATTACACTTTGTGCCCTTGTCAATCGTTGGTGGAGCGCGTGTGGTTAACCGGCACACTAATTTGGGATTGACATTGGTGGCGAAGGGTGGCTCGATGTTTTATCATAGATCAATGGAGCGTGCGTGGCTAACCAGCACATTGATTAGGTGATGAAGACATTGAGTGCACCATGTTGATTCACATGGTTATTCACAAACTTGTTTGCGATCCTCGGCATCCCAGTCGCAAATTTGAAGTGCATATCGAGATTTAAACATGCCATTGAAATGTTCAATGAATCTCAAAATAAATCTAGGAATTTTCAAATACATCTAAAACTTAATTTCTTTTCGTTTTGCATGGTGGAAATTAGTGAATCGTCATTCACTTACCTTCAAAATTATTTACTTTTAAATTACGACATCCCTTTTCTAAGTTGTAAATAATGTTGTTGGATCCTAGCCCTAATTTCTCATTTGGGTGTTTAATTAGGGATTCATTTCTAATCAAACTTTGTTCCTTTCTATTTCAGATGTCAAACGCAAATGCAAACAACAACGCTTCTGGATCATTCTCGTTGATGAACCTGTGTCAAAAGGTGACATTTGATGGCTCAAACTTCAACGAGTGGATGAGATACATTCGCATGATAACTCGCTACGAGGACAAAGAATATGTCCTCGATGAGAAGCTCGAAAAGATCAACCCAGAAGTTGCTACTCCTGAAGAAATGGCCGCCTTTGAGGCCCACGAGCGTGATGCAACGAAAGTTCATTGCATCATGTTGGCCACCATGAACCTCGAACTCCAAAAGTTCTATGAGGACATGTATCCATATGAGATGCATTAAGATTTGCTGGACAGGTACCACCAGAGCGCGAGGCAAGAGCGCTATGAGATCATCACCAACATGATCACCGCTAGGATGGGGAGAGGAGAATCCCTAACCTCTCATTTGCAAAGAATGCAAAGGTATGTTGATCGTCTTCTCAAACTTAGTGTTAAGTTTGATGAGGATTTGGCTATCGACATCATCCTCCACTCCTTGCCTTCCTGCTACAACCAAGTCAGAATGACCTACCACATGAACAAGGAAGAGGTCACCCTGAGTAAGCTCCAAGGGCTCCCGAGGACAGCTGAGAGCAACCACAAGGACAAATCTATTGCATCATCCTCTGCTGTAGCTGCTCCTGTGTTGGCAATTGGCCAAGGAAAGGGAAAGAAGAGGAAGGCTCCTTCTAAGAGCCACCATAAGGGTAAGACCCAAGATGGTTCCTCTTCTAGTGGGACCAAAGCAGGTTCTGTTAAACCCTCTTCTGACCCCAAGGAAGCAGAGTGCTTCTATTGCCACCAGAAGGGCCACTAGAAACGAAGCTGCCCTAAATATCTGCAGGATATTAAGGATGGGAAGATAAAGCCCACCTTTGCAGGTATGTATTTAATTAAATCTAACAACTCATCACTTGCTACTTCATGGGTCCTTGATACTGGATGTGGTTACCACATTTGTTCTGATTTGCAGGGGCTAAGAAAAAGTAGGGAAGTGGAGCATGGAAGGATAAACTTGATCATGGGAAACAAGAAGTCTTCACCAGTAACCAAGATTGGAGTTTATTCCTTAGTGTTGAGTAATGGGTTAGGACTAGATTTAAATAATTGTTGCTATTCGCCAGATATAGCAAGAAACATCATCTCTTTTCATGGATTATTTAGACAAGGTTTCAGATATTCGTTTGATAATAGTAATGGTTCTATTAATGCTTATTTGAATGGTGTCTTTTATTTCAATGCATTACCTTATAATGGGATTTATGAATCTGTGTTAATTGTTGATAATTTAGGAAATGATGTTTTGAATATTGATTCGTCCACAAGTTTGGACAAAGCATGCTTGTGGCATTGTTGCCTTGGCCATGTTAACAAGAAACACATAGCCCAACTCCAAAAGGATGGAGTCTTGTAGTCATTCGACCTTAGGGACGATGACGTGTGTGAATCTTGTTTACTTGGGAAGATGACCAAGTCACCCTTTACTGGTACATGTGAAAGGGGTGAGGGTGTACTGGATCTCATACATACTGATGTGTGTGGACCCTTTAGATCCACCACAAGGGACGCTTGTCGCTTCTACGTGACTTTTACAGACGATTATAGTAGATATGGATATATCTACTTGATCAAGCAAAAGTCAGAAACCTTTGAAAAGTTCAAAGAGTTTAAGAATGAAGTGGAGAATCAACTGGGCAGGAAAATCAAGATGCTTCGATCTGATCGAGGAGGAGAGTACCTAAGTCTTGAGTTTCACGACTATCTAAAAGAATACGGAATAGTTTCGCAATTGACGCCTCCTAGAACGCCACATTTGAATGGTGTGGCTGAGAGACGTAATAGAACCTTGTTGGACATGGTTCGTTCTATGATGAGTCGTGCTTCGTTACCAATCTCATTCTGGGGGTATGCCTTAGAGACTGCCGCCCATATCCTTAACTTAGTTCCCACCAAGAAGGTTGCCAAGACACCTCACGAGATGTGGACAGGGAAAGCTCCCTCGTTAGCACATATCAAGGTTTGGGGTTGTGAAGCTTTCGTAAGACGAGAGACTCACGACAAGCTAGAACCTCGTAGTGAGAACTGTTATTTCATCGGCTATCCACAGAAGTCTTTTGGATATCTCTTCTATAGACCAAGTGACAATGTTGTCTTTGTTGCTAGGAGAGGAGTTTTCAGAGAGAGAGAACTCATAAGTCAAGGAGACAGTGGGAGTCAGATTGACCTTGAAGAGCTTCAAGAGTCAGGAGATGAAGGAACCTCTGTCACTGGCATTCAACCTGAGGAGGAAACTCCTGTTGAACCAATTGACCAGTCCTTACCTCTTAGACGTTCGAGTAGAGTTATTGTTCCACCCCAGTTTTATGGTTTCCATATTACTACTGACGGGGATACGTTTATTAGTGATAGTACACTAGTAAATCTGGACGAACCTAATAGCTACAAGGAAGCCATGGCAGGCCCAGAGTCTGCTAAATGGAAAGAGGCAATGGACATCGAGATTCAGTCCATGTATGACAACCAAGTTTGGAATTTGGTTGACAATGTACCGGGTCGTAAGACAGTCGGGTGCAAGTGGATCTTCAAGAAGAAGACATACATGGATGGGAAAGTGCATACTTATAAAGCGCGATTGGTCGCGAAGGGCTTTACTCAAACTCCTGGAGTTGACTATGATGAGACCTTCTCGCCAGTTGCCAAGATAAAGTCTATTAGGGTAATGCTCGCAATAGCTGCGTTTCATGATTATGAAATCTGGCAGATGGAAGTAAAAACCGCTTTCCTAAATGGGAAGTTGGCTGAGGATGTTTACATGAATCAGCCAGAGGGTTTTGTCAATGCGAAGCATCCAAATAGAGTGTGCAAGCTTGAGAAATCCATTTATGGATTAAAGCAAGCATCTCGCAGATGGAATCTTTGTTTTGACGAGAAGGTCAAAGAGTTTGGTTTTCTGCGAAACGAAGATGAGTCATGTGTGTATGTCAAGGCCAGTGGGAGTATAGTGAGCTTCCTCGTATTGTATGTCGATGACATACTACTCATAGGAAACGACATTCCAACCTTGCAGGAGGTCAAATCCTGGCTTGGGAAGTGTTTCGCTATGAAGGACCTCGGAGAAGCTGCATATATACTGGGAATAAGGATAGTGAGAGACAGAAGTAAGAGACTGATAGGACTCAGTCAGGATACATACTTGGAAAAGGTACTAAAACGTTTTAGTATGGAAAATTCCAAGAAAGGGGAGTTACCAATCCAATGCAATACCAAACTGAGTAATACTCAGAGCCCAAGTACAAAGGCAGAGATAGCTGATATGAGCCGAGTACCTTACGCTTCCGCAGTTGGCTCGATTATGTACGCTATGACCTGTAATCGCCCTGATGTGGACTTCGCTTTGAGCATGGTCAGCAGATTTCAAGGGAACCTTGGTAGAGCACATTGGATTGCTGTCAAGAATATTCTTAAGTACCTACGAAGGAGCAAGGAATGGTTTCTAGTCCTCGGTGGGAGTGATGACTTAAGGGTGCAAGGGTACAGTAACGCTAGTTTCCAGACGGATCGGGATAATTACCGATCACAGTCGGGTTGGGTCTTTACCCTGAATGGAGGAGTAGTGACTCGTAAGAGTTCCAAGCAAGAGACCGTAGCTGATTCAACGTGCGAATCAGAGTACATTGCGGCAAGCGAAGCGTCAAAGGAGGCTATATGGTTGAAGAACTTCATTGGAGACCTTGGGGTTGTGCCATCCATAAAGGAGCCTATGGAAATTTTCTATGATAATGAAGGAGCGGTTGCCTTGACCAAGGAACCAAGAGATCATGGGAGATCTCGACATATCGACAGAAAATATCATTTTATTAGACATCGGGTAGAAGAGGGACTCCTCGTTGTGAAGAGGGTATCGTCAGAAGATAACCCAACAGATCCCCTTACGAAGGGACTGAGTAGGGTCAAGCACTTGAAGCACGCTAGGAGCGTTGGGCTAAAGGACGATATTAGTTTAGATTAGATAGGTAGGAAATTTGTAATGGATAATTTTGTATTCAACATTTGATGATTAAATAAAGGTGTGTTATTTATAAGAAAGTTTCAATCTTGTGTTGATCATTTATCTATTGTTTTGATTTTGCATGTTTTGACTTCCTGAATAATAGGATTATTCGAAAGGTCCACAATCGCTCATATGTTGGAAGTAGATATGAAAGAAGATTGTCATAAATTAGTTTGTAGAATGTCTAAAAGGTTTTAGACATAGCAAAGGTTTTCTACAAAGTTTATGAGTGCTTATAAAATATGATTTGAGCATTGGTATAGACCCGCACTTGCTAGTATCACTTCTTGAATGTTATCACAAGTGATCGCAAGATGATAATATCATATAATCTTTAAACCTAGAGATATGGTTGTTGTTTGCTAGTTAATTATACATTGATAATGCGAAAACACATCAGTAACTTGATGTTATAAAACGCATTATTGTGTGTGACTTAGCTAGTAAATGATAAAAGCATATAAGTCGAAGTTTATCTGTTCCTTTTATTCTAAGAGTATAAAAGTGATATCTTGGCCACTCGATGATTTGGTTTGACTTATGTGACGAGCCCGGTCAGAATGATGTTGATGTGTTCAACTGAATTCTATGTCAAACGAATCAGAGATCGAGAAACAAAATGCTGGACAATATTTATTGTCAGCATGATATCTAGAACAGAGGATTATAAGATCCCTTATCTGAAGGACAAGTTGATCAGAGTTGACAGCGAAGTATAAGAGCTACGATTGCTAATCGGATTCTGAAGTCATATGTAAGATATAGTTACTAGACTTGTCCAAGTGGGAGACTGTTGGATTAGTATCTAAGTCCGTAACTATATTTGGTATGTACTTGACCCGATTGTGCATGGTCCTTTTGGGTTGCCTTCTCCAAAGCAACTTGACAAGGTAATTTAAGGAGAGAGAGAGAATATTATAGTTTATTAATATATTATAAGAATAATATATTAAAGGAGAAATCATATTTATTTAATTAGTATTGGTCATAAATTAATTAGGAATTAATTTGGTGACTAAAAGAGATTAATTAAATAAAGGGGTATAAACTGTCAAATGTGTGATAGTTAAGTTTTGGGTTAAGGAAACCTAATGGACTTAAGGGGGAACGAAATTATGATGGGGATCCATCATATTTTCGTCCAAGGCCTTATTCCAGAAGGTTCCTTGGGCTGCTTGGTGGCTAAGCTGTCCATTAGGGTTTAGACTGAAACCCTAGTAGCCTGCAAGTATAAATATGACCCCTAGGCTATGGAAATCGGCTAGACTTTATTCCAAGGGAACCCTAGGGCTGATTTTAGCATCTCTCACCCTCTCTCATATTACCTTCTTGCTTGTGGGGTTTGTGAACCATTAGAGGAGTTACAATTGTGACTCTAAGCTCAAGATCAAGAAGATTACAAGGATTCAAGCTACTTGAAAGAGGTAAACCACTTAGATCTGTTTTCTTAATGATATTTCGAATTATATATGATAGATCTAGGTTTGTAAGTCTTGGATTCAAAGTATGTACAATAGAGAAACCTAGATCCAAGCATTAGGGTTTGTATGAGCACATAGGATTGTTCTTATGCATAAAACCCATCAGTTGGGCCTATGGTACTTTTGAGTATGGATTGATTTTGACTTTGACCAAGGTTTGATTTGTAATCTGTGTGGTATTTAAGATTTGTAATTATTTGGTGTTTAAGTGACCAGTCGAGTTGTCATTTGGAGCTGTGTTCGGCCATAGATCTTTTCAGACTAAGAGATGAGTCTTCCTCATTGTACATGTGGGTCGAAGGAACCAAGGCCGACCCAATGGATTGATATCTTGTTAGATATCGATTGATGATATGTTAAGTATGCGATAGGCCTGCATGATTATCTGATATTTGTTGATATGCGTTAGATTTGGAAGGTGCGTATGACTACCTATGATTAATGGTTGAATAATTATTGGTCTTCTGAATGTGTATATTATCTGTTATATTTAGACATGTTATGTTGGGGTTGAGGCTACTGCATTTTTCTGCCAGTTAACAGACCGGGCAATCCAACTGGGAAGTTGTGGGCCATGGGATTCCAACCTGGAGGTTGTGGGCCAAGGTTAATCCAACCTAGAGGTTATAGACCTAATAATGATATGCAGGGTAATCCAACCGGGAGGTTGTGGACCCAGTATGTGGTATGCAGGGCAATCCAACCGGGAGGCTGTGGGCCAGGGTAATCCAACCGGGAGGTTGTGGACCCAGGATTCTAATCTATGTATTTTTATGTTGTGTGATGGTACTTTGGGGGAACTCACTAAGCTTTGGCTTACAGTTTCAATTTATTATTTTAGGTACTTCTGATGATCGCGGGAAAATGAATGCGTGATCGTGCACATCTTCCTGTTTTGTATTATTGGGTCTTGGGAAACTCTGGTTTTGAATAATACTCTTGAATCAATGGTTCTTTTGCAAAACAATTATGGTTTATGGTGGTTTTTAAATGGTTTTAAATTCTTATGATTTTTGGAGTGTTTCAATTTGGTATCAGAGCCTTGGTTTGAGTAAATATGATGAACATTCGTGTGAATCCAGACTCAAACTAAGGAACTAAAAAAGTTTTAAAATGGTTTTCTAAAATTGTTTCCAAAAGTAACCAATGAAGGATGTTGATGTGTTCAAGCAGCCAAAGCGAGAAAGTATACCCCAAGTTACCCACACTGTTATTTGATATGTTATTTATGATAGAACAACATGCTAGTGGTAGGCTAGGGATCTTTAGGAATTGCATGATAGGATTGCCTGATATATGATGCCTGATAGCCTAGGATTACTTCTTGTGTGGAATTGACATCAGTACTGTAGTGGCTTAGTGTATGCATCATAGTTGCACATAACTAAGATTTTGTAGCATGAGAATGTTCGGTTTAGCCTTATTTCATGTTCTTGTTTGATGAAGGTCTTAGGCTAGAATCAAGTAATTGACTATCTATAGGATCTAGTGTTATGTACGATTAGCATACACGTGTTATGCAGGGTTGGTGGAAGTTTCATGGATGATTATATGTGTGCGTAGTCGGCCATATGAGGAATGTGTAGCCACTTCCAAAGGAGTGAGGATAGGGTGTATGTGTATCCTAGTGGTTGAAAATGTGTTTGGCGGGTGTGATGATCCTTCACAAAAATATGGGTAGGTGTGGAAGGTTGTATGGGCCCGTACTACTGAAAGCACATGACCCGCATGCATAACAAGGAAGTCACAAACCCCAAGGCTTTAGTGTTGCATCGTAATTTTAACCAAGTGCATTGTTTCATTTCTAATATATTATGGTTTATTTTTAGTATGGTGTTTACGAGAGGATCGGGTTCCGGGTATGGAGCGAGTGGCCAAGATAGGCCAAGGATGACTGATGATCATATTCGGGAGATCATCGCCACCAAGGTGGCTGCTACTATGTGGAGGTCTATGCCAGAGACATTTGGATCTATCAAGACTGCCATTATACCAGTGTGGCAGGCAGAGGAACCAGACATTAGTGGAGCATGCTCAGCGCATGCGATTATCTGCGGATATATCAGAGCAATTCTAGGTGGAAGCAGTCAACACTACTTGCTATCTAGTGAATAGATCTCCATCTATTGTAATTGATTATAAGACTCCTCAAGAGGTGTCGTTTGGGAAACCCTTTGAAAACACTGGTTTACGAATCTTTATATTCTCTGCTTATGCTTCTGTGAATTATGGTAAACTGGAGCTTAGGGAAATGAAGTGCATATTTCTAGGATATGCATCTGAAGGGAAAGGTCATCGTCTATGGTGTACATAAGATCAAACTCCAAAAGGTGGAGTTTGAAACAGAAACCCCACACAGTTTTATGATAAATGAGGAATAGCAGGGTGACATGGAACATCATAGATGTGAGGAATCCCTTTTTCAACCCAATGAAGAAGTGTCTGGTGATGCTGATGACGGGAAAGACAACTTGAAGAACCTTCTAGAGAATGAGTTTGTTATGAACGATTTAGGAGCTGAAAAGAAGATATCAAGGATGGAAATTCAGAGTTATAGAAGTGCGGGATGGTTATACACTTCTCATTACTTTGAGAAAGTCTTGCGGTCGTTCTGTTGTGATCATTCCAAAATTATTGGTACTTCTTTGGCGGTTCGAGGCAATCGGGGAAAAGCTCATTGGAAAGTGATCAAGTGGATCTTATGACACTTGAAGAGAACGCTTGATGTTTTATGGTGTATGGTGCAAATTGTAACACCATTAATCTAAAAGACCAAGAAAGTAAAGAAAAACCATAAGACAAGAAGGCAACATGTCGAGTCGGTGGAATGACTCGACGAGTAGGAGTGGGTTTTGGGGTCGCGGGTTAAGTGACCTACTCGACGAGTCGGAGGACCGACTCGGTGAGTTGGTCTGAGCTTGGGAAACCCTAAATTCGGGCTTTTGTCCCCTATTTAAGCATCTTATTCTCCTCCCATCAGCTCCATTTCTAGTCTACCTTGCCCAAACCCTAACCCACGAAACCCTAGTGCCTCCCATGAGCTTGTGAGCCATTTATGAGTGTTCTTGAGTGCTTTGAAGCTTGAAAAAGAAGGAGAATCCTTGGGGATACAAGAAGAGACTAGTAGATCGAGAAACCTCTTGCATTCTTCATCATTTTCTGGTAAGAAAGTTCCAACCTTGATCATTATACACTTAGATCTCTTCTTTGTCACTTTTGAGGGTTATTGGTCCAAGAACTTTAGCATGTGAGAAATGGACGTCCCAAAGGCTGGTGTTTTTCAGATCTAGAACCATTAAGGGCTGTCATGGCATAAATGTGCAAGCTTTATGCCATAGGAGTCCCCATGCAAGCAATAGAGTGATCTTTTGGCCTTTTTAACTCAAAAGGCCATGTATAAAAGGAAAAAGGCAGGAGCTTCACATGGTTACGAGATGTTTGGGCCCATATCTATGTTTGGGTGCATTGGTTTGGTGTATGCTTGGATTGTGGACCAAGATCTAGATCCTTAAGAGTTAGGGTTTGAGTAAAATCCTTCAAGCAAGGGTATTAATGGGAAAAACTGGAAACTTTCCCCTTATAAGGTCATTTCCAGAGAGTATTCGAAGTTTGGAGTTGGGATCTGATGTATAGGGGCTTAATCCATTAAGATAGCTCAACAGACTAAGGGACTCGGCGAGTCCAGGGAGGGACTCGACGAGTCGAGGTGGATTGTCCCAATTCTGAGAAGTTGAACTCGACGAGTACGAGGAGTGACTCGGAGAATTGATGGGATGAGTCGCGACCTTGAGTAGCCAGGAAACTCGATGAGTCAGGGTTGACTCGACGAGTAGGACCGTGATTTCAGGATTCTGAGTTTTAGAACTCGACGAGTTGATGGAGCAACTCGACGAGTTGATTAAACTCGGAGTGTTGACTTTGATCGTTGACTTTGACTTTGACTTTGACCAAGTTTGACTTAGTTTGACTTGTGGACATTCTGGGACTAAGTGCCGTGTTGTTACCGATAGTTCGGGGAGCCGAAGGAGCTGCAGTTAGAGGAATTGCCAGTTAGCAGCCAGAGAAGCATCAACAGGACTTCAGCAGTGCAAGGTGAGTCTCCTCACTATTTGTATGCGTCTACGGCCACAATGCCGGCCCATTTAGTTTATTTATGGTAGGAAGACCCGGGGGTTAGCCCTAGGCACTATGTATGAAAGACCAGGGGGTAGCTCCTGGCACAAAATATGCTATTATGTATGAAAGGAAGACCCGGGGGTTAGCCCTAGGCAATATGCACGAAAGACCAGGAGGTGGCTCCTGGCACACTGTATGCTCATTAGCTAAGTAGATTAGTATGTATGCTAGTTGTCTTTGTGATACTTGCATGGAAGACCAGGAGGCGGCTCTTGGCACTTGTCTATAAGACCCAGGGGATGGCCTCTGGCTTGCCAACAAAGACCACGTGCGGCCCGTGGCATAACAGCAAGACTATGTTTGGCACATAGCACCTTACTTGATTATGGATATGTGATTGATATGTATGGTTCATAGTATGTATGGCATGTATGGCCCAGTTGATATGCATGGTATGTGGTATTTGGGGAACTCACTAAGTTTCATGCTTACAGTTTACAGTTTTGGTTTCAGGTACCTTCAGTTTACAGATAAGGAGCTCGGGACGATCACAACGCATTCACCCATATTATTCTGAGTTATGTGATCTTTGGAATTAGACTCTGATATTTGTTTACAATGAAATGTTTTCAATGCTTGGGACAAAGTTATTAAGTGTTTTCTTATATTAAAAACGAAATTTTTGGTCTTGAATTTTGGGATGTTACAAGTTGGTATGAGAGCCTTGGTTTGAGGGATTCGGGCACACTCCCGGGTGTGTCTGAACTCAAACTAAGGACTTGGTATGAAAATTTTCAAAAGTAAAATCATTTAATAAAAAAGATTTTTAAAAGAGAAAAAGGGGTGATGCGTGCAATTGACCGAGCTCAAGTAGGTGGTTCCTAAAATACCAATACATATTTGTTATGTGATATGCTATGTTTATGTGGTTCGCATGCTAGATTAGAGCTAAGGGTCTAGGAAAGATGCCTTTGCATGTTTACATGAGCTTGTAGAATTGCATGCTAGAACTGATCAGCCAGTGGTAGGATAGCCTGTTTAGGTTATGCCTGATTGTATGAGCCTTTGAATTACATGTTAGTATAGATTCGTGATAAGAGGATATAATGGCTTGTTTGGTTAGATTTTCCGTTTGTCTGAATGCTGCTTTTTTTTTTGCTTTGAGAGACTTCGAGTGATGGAGTTAGCTATTAGATGAATACGTTAAGTTACATGTGACCAGGGTTGAATAATCTCAGAGTGCTGGATTTGACCCTATTGCGCAACTCTCGTTTGAGTCTAACCGTTGTAGAGATGAGTCCTTTACTCGAAGGATTATCCGAGCCTCGTCACATGTGATGGTATTCATGTAATGGTTAATTGGCATTATGAAGAGTCTTTCAGCAGCCGAGGACTGGGTTTGGGATTGGAGATTTCCCTAGGGTAAGCCTAGGATGATATGAGTGCTGGGAGAATAGTAGTAGTGAAAGGGACTTGTTGGAGTCGAGGAAATTCTTGAGGAAAGTATGGATAGATGTTGAAGGTAGTAGGGGCCCATACTACTGAAATCAGAGGATCCGTACTCGAGATAAGGAGGGCTGGGATAAAACCAGGAAACTTGTAGTGAGTGTGTGATCCCTCGATAGTAATGAGTATTCTGATGGATCTATGATGTGTTGCAGTATGGTAACACTACGGGAGATACCAGTTGGCAGTACGGGTGCCACTGAGGGATTTGGCTCAGGCTTTGGAACCAGACACCTTGATGATCGGATGAGAGAGTTTATTTCAGCTGAGATTACGCGCAACATCATTGATCAGACTCCTGTGATCTTTGGTTCAGTTAAGGAGGGGATTTTGGAACTTTTGGATAGTTGCCTTGAGGCCTTTCGGGCCGAGATTGTTACGGGGCAGTTGGGGGCTCATCTGGAGCCCAATGCTATTAGATCCCTAGAATCCTTCAGGAAGGAGGATTCTATTGTTAGCCCTTGTCATTCAGGATCGGAGGTGGGTTATGCACCTTATTCTCAAGGGAGTCCATTACATGATTGGATCGTGGAAGAGGTTTCGCGAGCCCTCTGTAAGGAGTTACCCGATATCATTGGGTGTGTCACAGACAGGTTGACCGTTAAGTTCCAGAGTCAGTAGGCGACTGTTCAGACAATTGATGAGTTATTTGGGGTAGCTCGGGAGCAGGAGATTATTTTGGATGGACAGTTGGGGATGAGGAAGCGGGAACATGGTCTTGGTCGACGAACCGAACAGTTGGGTGTAGCGACATCAAGTGTCAGAGACCCGAGGGGTCGTGGCGGTTGCACAGAGAACAAAGGGGTACAAAGAGATGTTTATAGCAGGTCTAAGTGCGGCAGGTGCGGGTGGAAGGGCCACAATCGCCAAGCATGCACGTTGGAGGTGGAGTTATGCCATCGTTGCCATCAGCCTGGTCATATTAGGGCGAACTGCCCCCGCATAGAGGTTATGGCTACTCAATATTCATCTTAGGTACTTCCGCAGGAAGTCAAGATCGAGCCGCAATAGATCGCTGATATGTAATTTGAATTCCCCTTTCTATAATGAAATTATGGTGTAATTACTCTTGATTAAGTAATTGTAACTGCTTTGGATTCTCACTGAGTTTTGGGTAAGTGTATCTAGGGATTTATTTCTCTGCTTGTGTTTGGATTATATTTCAAGGAATATCAAGTGCAAATTGCATACCGTGGATTTCTAGTAGTTAGTGAAGGGTCGTTTCCTTTTGCTGGTTCGGGGTGTTCAGTGTTCTCTCGGTTCATAGTACAAATTTGTCGTGGGTCAGTTAGGGGCTCATCTAAATCCTAAAGCCTGTGAATGCTTAGAGTCCTTCACGAAGGAGGGTCCTATTGTTAGTTCCCATCATCGAGATCGGAAGGGAGTTTTGCACCATGTCCTTATAATGGTCGGGGTATCTCAGGAGGAGGTGATCATGAATCCTTCAGATGATTGCAGATGTGTTATTTTATGCTACTTCTAGGTGGGTGTAGGGATCTGTGCAGGAGATTATTTAGAGGATATTAGGTCAGGGTTAGAACGATAGCTCTCCAGTGAAGTGAGAGTTAAATGTTTCTATCATTTGTCCGGGTATGGTAGACAGTTGTCTATGGAAGAACCTTGGAAGCTCAAGGCACTACCGTTGCTAGGACAAGACTGGTAGCATGAAAATGGCAGTGTCAGTTGCAGATGTTAGAAGCATAAGTGGTTGGTCATTGGATGTTTAAGAGAATTGTATTTTCGCATGGGCTGTGTTCGGTTAGAGTTCAGTGGTACTGCAAGATTGGAAGTAGGGACGAGGATTCGTCAGCCAGAGTGAAGATTGAGGCCTTCAGTTGACAGTATGGGGGATGGACTGAGGTGTCAGACTGTACCAGATTTCAAGAGTACTCTTCAAGATTTCAGAGGATGGGCGATCTTAAGGTTTGACTGGTAATTGGTCGTTAGCATTGGTAAGCTCAGATTGTTGGCAGTGGACTATTGGGAAGTAAGAAGGATTGGGAATCCTTCAATTCTCACGTACCGTGATGACTTAGTCGAATCTAAGTGGGGGAGAGACTTTTTGTAAAGTTCTCCAAATGTGAGTTCTGGTTGCGTGAGGTGCAGTCTCTTGGGCACCTTGTCAACCAGAAGGGTATTCTGGTCGATCCGGCCAAGATAGAGGCCGTCATGCAGTGGGAGATTCCGAGGTCTCCAACTGAGATTCGGAGTTTCCTGAGTCTAGCGGGTTATTACCGGAGATTTATACGGGACTTCTCCGAGATTGTGGTTCCTTTGACCCGACTGACCAAGAAGTCGGTGGCCTTTTGCTGGAGGTTTGAGCAGCAGGCAGCCTTTGAGACTCTCATGCAGCAGGTTTTGGGAACCAGATTAGAGCTTCAGTTAGGACTCAAGTTCAGTTGAGTGTTAGGTCGAGTGCGTGCTCAACCCGGTTTGGAGAGTCTTGTAAGACTACAGGGGTAGCCGTAGCATTCACTAGTAGCCAGTCAGCGTGGAAAGTGTTGTAAGACTGTGGGATAGCCGTAACATTCACCAGTGGCCAGATAGCAGGAGAAGTGTGGCAAGACTGCGGGGTGGCCCGTAGCTTTAGTTAGCAGATAGTGTAGAAGTGTTGTAAGACTATGGGGTGGCCGTAGCGTTCACTAGTTGGCAGATAGAGTAGGAATGTTGTAAGACTGCGGTGTGGCCCGTAGCATTCGTATATTAGTATAGTAAGACTGCGGGGTGGCCCGTAGCATTAGTATTGTAAGACTGCGGGGTAGCCCGTAGCACTCGTTAGTTAGCCAGTAGTATATGGGTATGGTAAGACTGCGGGGTGGTGCGTAGCACTTGTCAGTTAGCCGTTAGTATATTGGTATAGTAAGACTGCGGGGTGGCCCGTAGCATGCATTAGTGGTCAGACAGTATGGGAAAGTCATACTGCGGGGTGGCCCGTAGCATTCGTCGGTCTTTAGTTGGCAGTGAGAATGTATTAGATGCGTGACTCGCTTGTGGGTCTCTTCAGATGGTCTAGACCAAGGCAAGACAGCCCGCACGGATATGAGTAGGCCACAGTATGATTCGATTAGAAATCGGTAGGTCGTTGGAGACCAGGAGTGATGTAAGACTACAGCGGTTCTGGTAGCATTCACCTTTTGTAGTAGATTCTGCGGCAACGAATAGTCAGATGGTATGGTCGGGAGGATAGAGAGGAGTTATGGAGCCATGAGTGTTAATGTGGATAGAGTAGTTTTCGCTAGTCGAAGATTCTTCGGAAGTCGCTGAGAGCGACTGAGAGGGTGTTTATTTGTTCAGCAATCGGGTGGGAATCCGGTATTTCAAGATAGTCGACAAATAAGTTAGGACCTGGGAGGTCTCGACCCATTTGGAAAGTGGATAAGAAGCAGTAGGATGTTTTGGCAGTAAGTGATGTGATGGTTCTTGTGTAAGGAGGTAGCTTGTGGATCGAAAATGCTAAGATACTTGCAGCGGGGTTAAATAATCTCAGAGTAATTGATTTGACCCTTTTTCATAGCTCTCGTATGAGTCTAACCATTGCAGGGATGAATCTCTTACTCGAAGGATAATCTGACCCATTCGCTAGGTTGGGTGTTCTGAATCGGGTCATAGTAAGTGGAAGCATTCAGTGGGTAACATCGAAAGGACCATCACCGGGAGTGACTGGAGATTTAGTACAACACACGATATGTTCCTCATAGAGATAGGAAAAGTTGCTGCTTATGTGCAGTTGCCTTGGGGAGGCCGTAGACTGCGCAGAGAAAAAGGGGTGAACCCCTTGGATGTCAAGTGTAAGTACTCGGGGAGTACGAGAAGAATTGTCGGATGAGTAAGAGCGATGTACTCAGTATCATTAGTAATTAGGGTACTCATGAGGTTTTACCTCCATGGATTTGCTTTTGCGGAAAGACCGGGCGGAAGGCCTATAGAAGAAGGCAACTCGTCGAGTCGGTGGAATGACAGAGAAAGGAAAGAAAAACCTCAAGACAAGAAGGCAACTCGTCGAGTCGGTGGAATGACTCGACGAGTACGAGTGGGTTTTGGGGTCGCGTGTTAAGATACCTACTCGACGAGTCGGAGGACTGAATCGACGAGTTGGTATGAGCTTGGGAAACCCTAAATTCAGGCTTTTGTCCCCTATTTAAGCATTTTATTATCCTCCCATCAGCCCCATTTCCAGTCTACCTTGCCCAAACCCTAACCCACGAAACCCTAGTGCCTCCCACGAGCTTGTGAGCCATTTATGAGTGTTCTTGAGTGCTTTGAAGCTTGAAGAAGAAGGAGACTCCTTGGGGATACAAGAAGAGACTAGTAGATCTAGAAACCTCTTGCATTCTTCATCATTTTCTGGTAAGAAAGTTCCAACCTTGATCATTATGCACTTAGATATCTTCTTTGTCACTTTTGAGGGTTTTTGGTCCAAGAACTTTAGCATGTGAGAAATGGAAGTCCCAAAGGCTGATGTTTTCAGATCTAGAACCATTAAGGGATGTCATGGCATAAAGGTGAAAGCTTTATGCCATAGGAGTCCCCATGCAAGCAATAGAGTGATCTTTTGGCCTTTTTAACTCAAAAGGCCATGTATAAAAGGAAAAGGCAGGAGCTTCACATGGTTACAAGATGTTTGGGTCCAGATCTATGTTTGGGTGCATTGGTTTGGTTTATTCTTGGATTGTGGACCAAGATCTAGATCCCTAAGAGTTAGGGTTTGAGTAAAATCCTTCTAGGAAGGGTATTAATGGGAAAAACTGGAAACTTTCCCCTTCTAAGCTCATTTCCAGAGAGTATTCGAAGTTTGGAGTTGGGATCTGATGTATAGGGGCTTAATCCAATAAGATAGCTCAACAGACTAAGGGACCCGACAAGTCCAGGGAGGGACTCGACGAGTCGAGGTGGATTGTCCCGATTCTGAGAAGTTGAAATCGAAGAGTTCGAGGTGGATTGTCCCGATTCTGGGACTAAGTGTCATGTTGTTGCTGATAGTTCGGGGAGCCAAAGGAGCAGTAGTAAGAGGAATTGCCAGTTAGTAGCCTGAGAAGCATCAACAGGACTTCAACAGTGCAAGGTGAGTCTCCTCACTGTTTGTATGGGTCTACGACCACAATACCGACCCATTTAGTTTATGTATGGTAGGAAGACCCGGGGGTTAGCCCTAGGCGCTATGTATGAAAGACCAGGGGTAGCTCTTGGCACACAATATGCTATTATGTATGAAAGGAAGACCCGGGGGTTAGCACTAGGCAATATGCACGAAAGACCAGGAGGTGGCTCCTGGCACACTGTATGCTCATTAGTTAAGTAGAGTAGTATGTATGATAGTTGTCTTTATGATACTTGCATGGAAGAGCAAGAGGCGGCTCTTGGTACTTGTCTGTAAGACCCAGGGGATGGCCCCCGGCTTGGGAAGAAAGACCACGTGCGGCCTGTGACATAACTGCAAGACTATGTTTGGCACATAGCACCTTACTTGATTATGAGTATGTGATTGATATGTATGGCTCACAGTATGTATGGAATGTATGGCACAATTGATATGTATGGTATGTGGTATTTGGGGAACTCACTAAGCTTCGTGCTTATGGTTTACAGTTTTGGTTTCAGGTAACTTCAGTTTACAGATAAGGAGCTCGGGACGATCGCAACACATTCACCCATACTATTCCGCATTATGTGATCTTTAGAAATAGACTCTGATATTTGTTTACAATGAAATGTTTTCAATTTTTGGGACAAAGTTATTAAGTGTTTTCTTATATTAAAAACGAAATTTATGGTCTTGAGTTTTGGGATGTTACACAAATGCACGACATATGGACTTGCTTATATTGATAGACTTGGACCATGAATGTGATCTTGAGATAAGAAGATCTTGTGATCTTGGATAAACCTATCATGTTCTATGATAGGTTATGCATTCAAAAGTCTGGTGCCAAGGATAATATTGAAGACATGGTGACAAGGACGTTGCCCAGAGAGAATTTCAAGTTTTCCTTGCACTTGGTTGATGTTCGCAGGAGGTTAGCCCCTTCGAGGCTTGATGACAGGAAGGGAGAGGAAGTTCTGGTTTTAGGTGGATTTTAGAGGATACTCAAGTCAAGGTGGAGATTGTTAAATGTGACTCGATCATTTGTAGCATTATCATGGAGCATGTGGAGCACTTAGATCTCAATGTAGCACTTGAGGTTCATGGAGCAAGTGACAAAGGAACAAATCATCTGAGATGGCTTTGGATACTATGACAAAGGAACGAATCAAGTGACAAAGGAACGAATAATCCAAAAGGAGGTTTGGAGCAACTTGGAGTCGTTTGGAGTGACTAGGAGTGGCTTGGAGCAATATGGAGTACTTAGAGAACTTCGAGAACTTCGAGAAACATTGAGCGCTTGGAGCACATGGATAAACATGGAGGACTTGGAGAACTTGGAGCAACATGGAGCGACATGGAACATCATGTTGCACCATGTAGAAGGAAGTTGCTCTAGCCTTGGGGATGTTGCGCCAAATGATAGCATGATGTGCCATCATATATGAAGTTATGCCAAGGTGATGTTAAACCAAGGAGATGTTGAGCCATGAAGATGTTGTTGCTCCATCAAGAAGGTAAGTTGCACCATGAAGGAGATGTTGCGCCATCATGGACCATCTTGGCACATGATGCGCTATCTTGATTCCTTTGTTGTGCCATATTGATCCATTTTTTATTTGAAGGTGATCATGCTTAACAAATACACCATGTTGTGCCACCATGATGAATGTTGGACCATTAGTGATCATGATGCTCCACTTGTGTATCATGTTGCTCCACTATGGTCAAGGTGGTCCATCATATGTGTTGCTGATGCTCATGGGTTGTATGAAATGGAATAATGTTTTAGAAGATGTTACATGGAGGAATATTATTGGTTGTCACCATTCATGGGCCTATGGACCAATGGGCTTGGCCCATTAAGGGTTTAGGTCTGATCCCTCAACTATAAATAGGGATGCCTGCTTAGTCATTTGAAATGTCTAGTATCTTGTAATCCTTAGCGAGTAGGAAAAATCTCTAGTGAATTGTCCTTGTAACCTCTATTTGAGAGCTCTAAAATAAAGAATACTCCCTTCCTACCCGTGGTCGTAGGTCACCTTGACCAAACCGTGTAAATATTGTGGCTTTGTGTGCTTATAGTTGTGCTTCTTATCGATATTAATTCCTAACAACGGTCATCAGAACTTGACGTGGTATCAGACTTGTTCTGAGTCTTGACCAGTGTCATCTGTTTTCCCTAACAAGTGGTATCAGAGCTACGGATGGTGTTCTATTGATTGAAGATGGCATCTCACAAGTTCGATTTCGAGAAGTTCAATGGTTCAAATGATTTCACTTTGTGGAAGGAGAAGATGAAGGCTCTTCTAGTTCAACAAGGATGTGTAGCGACACTGGAAGGAGAAGCAAAACTTCCAAAGGACATGGAGGCTGAAAGGAAGGTGGATACTCTTGAAAGAGGGCATAACGCTATTATGTTGAGTTTGGCAGACGAAGTAGTGAGAGAGGTTGTGGATCAAACAAGTGCTGAGGGGCTTTAGGAGAAATTGTGTGACAAGTTTCAGAAAAATTCTCTAACGAACAGGCTATTCCAGAAGCAACGTTTGTATACTCATAGGATGTCGGAAAGCACCTAAGTGAAGGATCATCTGGACAACTTCAATAGGATCATCTTGGACTTAGAAAGTGTGAATGTAAAGATTGAAGATGCAGATCAAGCAGTTATCCTCTTATGTTGACTGCCGAATTCTTATGAGAATTTCGTTGATACCATGTTGTATGGTAGGACAACGATCACTGTGAATGATATGGAGGATTATTTGATGTCCAAGAAACTGAAAAGAAAAGTTTCAGTTGGAGAAGAAGTTTCGAGATTTGGTTTGTTCACATGAAGAGGAAGAACATCAGATAGAGATGGAGGTGACAAAGGGAAGTCAAATTCTGAATATAAAGGCAACAGAAAATGTTATAACTACAAGGAAAAGGGGCACTCATAAGATATTGTCCATTGTTAAAGAAAATGAATAATGGTGTTGGACCGAGCTACAACAATGTTGTTGTGGTTCATGGAAATTCTGATGAAGGGGATGATGGTGAAGTTTTGACAGTTTGTACATCTAGTTCTATTGATGCTTGGGTCTTGGACTCGGGAGCATCCTATCATATGACATGCAATCGCAACTGGTTCGACTCCTTCAAAGAGTGGAATGGCACATTCAAGATGAGTAATGATTGGGTGAGCAATATCAAGGAATGTGGCACGGTGCAGATTAATATGCATAATGGTATGGTCAGGAAACTGGATTGCTGGTTCATCCCGGAACTTCAAAAGAATTTGATTTCTTTTGGTACTTTGGTGAAGGATGGGTTGAAATATTCTGGATAGGGTGACTTGTTAAGAGTCTCCATGGGTGCTCTTGTAGTTATGAAGTAAAGGATGAATCCTCATGGGATTTATATTCTGGATGGTTGTATGATTGGGGGAACAGTGATTGTATCCCAATCCTTGGATCAGTATGATGATGAAAGAAAGTTGTGGCATCATAAGTTGGGACATGTGAGCAAGAAGGGGTTTTTGGTGGAGATGCAACTGGAAATGCTAAACTTGGTGAAGCTTGTGTTCAAGAGATACAAAATAGGGTGAAGTTCAGTTCGGTTCAATACTCAAGCAAGGAGATTCTCGAGTGTGCTCACTCAGATCTATGGGTTCCCTCTCTTGTGAAGTCTCATGGTGGATGTCAATACTTTGTGACTTTTATCGATGATTACTCAAGGAAGACATGGGTGTACTTTCTGAAGAAAAAGGACCAAGATGAAGTGTTTGGGCAGTTTAAGGAGTGGAAGATGATGGTTGAGAAGCAGACCGGGAAACATGTCAAGTCACTTAGAATAGAAAATGGGTTGGAGTTCTCGAAGGCTTTGTTTGAAAACTTATGCAAAATAGAAGGTACAGTGAGGCTTCACACTATATAGAGAACACGGCAGAAAAGCGCAGTGGCAGAACTAATGAACCAAACACTAGTGGAGCATGCTCAGTGCATGCAATTATCTGCTGATTTATCAGAGCAATTCTGGGAGGAAGCAGTCAACACTGCTTGCTATCTGGCAAATAGAACTCCATCATCTATAATTGATCGTAAGACTCCTTAAGAGGTGTGTTCTGGAAAACCCTCTAAAACACTGGTTTATGAATGTTTGGATTCTCTGCTTATGCTCGTGTGAATGATGGTAAACTGGAGCCCAGGGAAATAAAGTGCATATTTCTAGGATACGCATCTGGAGGGAAAGGTCATCTTCTATGGTGTAAAGAATATCAAACTCAAAATTCGTTATTAACAGAGATGTGACCTTTGAATATGTTATGTGTAACCAGAGAGGAGGTGGTATAAGTGTTGCGGGGAACGATAAGGATGCAATCCAGAAGGTGGGGTTTAAAACAAAACCCTGTTGGATTAATGTCTAAGTCCATAACTATATTTGGTATGTACTTGACCCGACCCGGCATGGTCCATTTGGGTTGCACTTCACCGGCACAATTTATATGGATAGTCTTTTGAGAATAGTATATTTATGATTTATATTAATATATTATAAGTTCTAATATATTAATATGGAATCATATTATTTAATTAGTATTGATCAAGAATTAATTTAGAATTAATTAAGTGATCAAAAAGAACTAATTAAATATGGACTTTTATATATATGGAATGGGCCAAGTTCATTTAGGTTGGGCTAAGCTTTCATGGATGGTCCATGGAGCTTTTAACCCATGGATCCTATGTAAATGAAAGGTCATGGGTATTAGGGTTTACATGGATGTAACCCTAATCCTCCATAATATATAAAGGGGTCCTTGGCTCACAAAATTGGCACAAGTGTGTGAAAATAAGAGTAGGCCGATTTTAGTATGCATACATATTCTCTCAAGTTCTTCCAAGGTGTTTTGGTGATTTGTGATTCCATTTGAGGCTTCCACACTATTGGGGCTAAACTCTTAAAGCTTGAAGACATCAAGCTACATCAAAAGGTATGTCATCTAACTAGAACTTTGTAGTATAGGTGCTTCATAATATGCTAGTTAGGATGAAACCTTGGAATAGTTAATATTTGCATGTATAATAGAGAAAACATAGATCCAAGGTTTATAGGGTTGCATGTACACCATAGGAGTGTTAGAATGCTCAAAACCCAACAGTGGTATCAGAGCCATGGGTTGTTTTCTGTTATATTGATGCAAATGTTTTATTTTCAAGTTGAAAAAAAAAGGAAAAAAAAAACATAACGTTTGTCAAATTTTAAGATAATTACTTGTTTTTGTGAAAAACTAATTATTTGTAAAATTTGAATCATTTGCTATATGAGTTGAATTAGGTCAAATTTAGTAAAAGGTAAAATGATATGATTATTTTATTAGTTTTAAAAGTTTGATCTAAAGAGTTTTTTGAAACCTCCATAAGTTATGGATATGAAAAGGTTTTTAAAAAAATTGATTCAAAGTTTTTTATGGAGTTACAAAACTTGGTCTTAATGTTTTAAAGAATTCCATAACTTGTTCTTAAGTTATGGAACATGAAATGTTTCATCATAAAACAAGTATTTAACTCCATAAGTTATGGAATCCAAAAGTTTTCAAGAGTTACAAAACTTGCCCTCAAGTTTTGGAATTTGGAAAACGTTTTTTATGATAAAAAAAAGAATTGAATTCTAAAACTCTTGGGTTCATAACTTAAACAATTAATTAAATGGTTTTAATTTTGAATTTAATAATTGGAATTATGATGTTTTTATTGAATAATTCAATTAACTCTTATGGACTTTATTAATAGATAATTAAAGTGTTTAATTAAAAGAGAATTAATAATTCCATAATGACATGGTTTAAATTTAATTAAATTAAGAGTATAGTTTAATTAATAGATTAAACCACCAAGTATTTTAAATGTCTAAAATACACCCTTATACTATTATAATATTAAAAGTTTAATATATTATATGTATAAGAGCAAGTCGTCTTACCATTAGTAGGCCTCATTCATGAAGCCGGTCTATAAGGGGGTATAAGGTTACTGCCTATAAAATGGCAGTTTAATGGGTGTCCACTCTCACCCACCGCTTCCTTGACTGGTGGAGGGTCGTTAGCCGAACAGGTAGGACAAGGACTATAATTCTCCCTTCATTATAAGTATAATGATAAATACTAAGTAACTAAACACTTATAAATTCCCAATCTTAGTTACTTAGGAAAATGTGAATAAGGTGCTAATCCATGATATTACACTTTGCACTTTGTTTAAGCTGTTAGTGGAGCGTGTGTGGTTAACTGGAACACTAACCTGGACTTAACAAGGTAGGCATAGGGTAACTTAATGTTTATCATAGTATCGTTGGAGCGTGTGTGGTTAACCGACACATCGATTGAGGGGTAAATATTAAGGGTACCAAGTATATTTGCATGGTTACTTCACACCTTGTTTTGTGATCCTCGGCATCCCAGTCACAAAACCTGAAGGGCACACTCGAGATTGAAACATGCCATTGAAAAGTTCAATGAATCTCAAAAGAATCTAGGAATTTCAAAACCAATTAAAACCTAATAATACATTTCGTTTATCTTGGTGGAAATTGGTGAATCGTCATTCACCTACCTTCAAATATTTTATAGCTTGGATTACGGCATCCCTCTTCCAAGTTATAAAATAGTTTGTTGGGTCCTAGCCTTAATATATCATATCGGGTGTTATATTAAGGACTTAAATCAACTTTACGTGAATTTCTCCCATTGTTGATGTTTGGTTTAGACAACAATGATCTTCCCAAACCAAGCTTTCCTAATGAATATGACTTCCCGAGTTTGGCTCATGGAAGTCATACTTCTCTTCCTCCACCTCCTCCAATTATTCTCCCTAACCCACAAGTTCAAGGTCACTCAAGCCCTAATGGCAAGCAAGGTCTATGTGTGATCACATCTTAGAGATGAAGTCACATATTGACAAGCCGGGAGAGTTGGGTGTCAAAGTCTTGAGAAAGTTGGATGTCCAATCACTTTCTAAGTCACATAGTGAGTTCCTTTGGGACTACTATGAAACAGACTATACGTGAACCTTAATGATCATATCTATTTGCTTGGTGCTGCTGAATCATCAATGATTTGGAACGATAGTAAATCAAATTTGATTAGAAGATCAACTTCCCAAAAACTTTATGGACAGTGACAATGGTGACACTGGAAATCCAGAAAAAGCATTCTCTTCCCAATGGAAAGGGATTGGCCATAGTCAACCCGGTTGACCAAATGGTAAAGAGAAAGGCTAAGTCTGAGATAGTCCCATTACCAAAGGGTCCATATGTTTATTTTGCCAAAGGAAGGGGCGTTGATTGCAAAGCTGCCAAATTTACCTAAGGATGTTAAGGTCAATAAGTTTGACTCTACATCAGGTAGAGCCCATTATCTAACTCTGTTAAGCTCCTATTTGGAGATTCTTATTACATAATGTGACTGAGTCACATGGTGATGTTATAATAATCAAAGAAAAGAGAGAAAGCTTAAAGGAAGTATATGCTGCTTCTGATCGCGAAGATGGACTTCGATCGCATCAGAATTTTGAAGTTGTAACTTAGGAGTTATGACACATTGCTTAGGAATATATAACAACAAGGTTTTCATATAGATTGTAAGGATAAGTTTTTCCGCAAAGTTTTTAAAATAAAAGGAAATTTTTTATTTTATTTATTTGAAGTATCCTTACAATGGCATTTGTGGAAAATTGTTGCTTATATGATTCCACTGACAGCAATATTGGAAAATGGATTTGATTCTTTCGTTTGTGGTAGTGTCTAAATTTACCAAATCAGGAAAGTTCCTCATCACCCAAGTTTCAATTGGACCGAAACTTGGAATCATGCAAGTTGAATAGTATGATGAATGAGAACTTTCAAGCATTGGAAAATCAAGACTAATTACTTGTTCACATGGATGTGTGAGTCAAGTGAAGGACTAAAGGGATCGAGTACACATTCTTGTGCACTGGTCATGTCCACCATAAAGCTCGTTAAGACTATTTGATTTACTAAAGTTTAGTAAATATGGTTATACTTACAAGTTTAAGTATAATTCTGAAACATTGGAAAAGTCTCAATGTATGGCAGAACGAATGGGAAGAATCAAATTAGGCAGAAAGATAAAAGTTTCTCAAATCTGAAAAGATGGGAGAGTACTTTAGTATCATGTTTGTGATCATCTTAATGATTTAGAAATCATATCACAATTAGTCCTCTAAAGGTCATCTTAGTGCATTCTTATGACTAAGAAGAGGAGTCATGAATTGTTGAAATGGTTAGATCAGGAAGATGAGTCATACTTCGTTCCAAAACGATTCTTAGAGTCATACTCCAAGATTGTAACTTGAGTGACATATCTTAAAGAAAGGTTTAAAACACTTGTCAAATGTAAGAGTAAAAGTGTCCTACTCTTGTACATTTGAAATTGGTAAGTTGTGATGTTTTGGATAAAACAAAGACCAACTAAGGCCAATTGTGTGAAGTGTTTGTCTTGATAAAGAATCCGCACTATCTCTTGAATATTTGGCAAGATAGTCTTATATGTCAAGAGGATAGTGGGAGTCTTAAAGTTCCTAAAAAGAATTTCAAGAACTAATCAAGAATAAAACCTGAGGTTCTTCACTAGCACACGACTTGAGGTTTATAACCTATCGTGTTGACATATTCTGTGCCCATTCCAGTTAAAGTTAGCTTTGCATAGGAGTTCTGAAAGTTCTCAATTGGTTGCATAACAACTTGGAAGCAATGGCAGGCCCTGTACTGCCATGTGGCAAGAAGTTAAGATTGCATAAGTTCAGTCCATATGAGTTTGGATTTGTCATTATCCTTGTCTTGTAACTATGGTTTTGACGATTCACATGGATAAGAACACATACACCATAAAATCTAAGGGTCATAAGGTTTCTCTCCGATTCATGAAAATGATGATGAGGAAACACTTCCACCAAGTAGATTTGAAGCAGATGGCAAAAGGTCTAAACAATTGAGACTATGATTACGACATCCCTTTTCATAGTTCTGAAATTGTTTAGACACACATGCATGCTATCTAAGGAAAGGTGTATGATTTTGATAAAGTTTTATCAAAGCATCTCGTATCATAAATCTGAACTTTGGTAAGAAAGTCAATAAAGTATTGATTTCTGAGTACATGTCAAAGCTAGTGGGAGCATAAGTGTTATGCTAATAATCATCATGTTAGTGGGAGCATGATAATTATTGTTAGTGTTGCAAGTTAGCAATGTTAATTATAGAAAACAAAAGTTTCAATTCGTGAGGCTGCAGGGATTGAAAAAGTTGTTTTGCTATAATTAAGGGAGAGGATATACTTCATTTCAGTTCTAAAGGCTTAGATTGAGACCTTAATCATCTTTAGTCAAGAATATATATATGAATTTCATGTTGGATTGGTTCAACTTAAGAAAATTCTATATATTGCGTTCTCAAAATTCGATTATGATTACGACATCCCTCTTCATAGTCAAATTTTGAAAACATGGCAAATAAAAATATTGTAGCAAAAGACTGGTCTAGAATCATGTCTTTATGTGAGACATCATGAATCGTGTACCATTTGCTTTGGGTACAGGATCGATTGCATGTGCTATAATATTTGTCATTTCTAAATTTTTCCAAATGCCCATAGGTATTAAGAAGGGAAAAGGTCTAGAATTGGATATGACTAAAATGATTAAGCAATTGTCGAGGACAATCTGAGGTTTACCAAAGATTGGTTGCTCAGGGACAGTTGGAAGTATAGTGCTAATTTTGGAAGGACCATATTGACATATTTTGAAAAGAGGCATCTCTTATTCAGAAGTGATAGTCAAAATGAGAATATGGAGTTGTCTCCATAGGTGGAAGTTATCTGTGTAAGATTAGAAAACTTAATGCAAGAAGCATGTCCAAAGCAATGTACTTTGAATATGAGACTTAGTTTCCATGGAGTTGATCTCCATTGGAATACCTTATAATGACTGTTGACAAGTCTTTGTGACTTTGTACATATTCATTACAGGAGGGTCAGTGCATATAAGTTTAAAATATAAACAGATTTCGATAAATGATAGGAATTTGAAATTCTCACATTTTTCGATAAGGATTTGGGAGTGTGAAATTAGAATCATTGAAATTATGTTCAATTGGTTTATTTCACAAAGTAAGGATCATAGACAAACATAGAGTGCATACTTGGTGTATGGCAAAGCTATTGTTTAAGAAAAACATAGTGTACATGCTTGGAGCATGGGACAACTAGTGTTTTTAATTCAAGTATAAAGTTGATAAAACCGAAACAATGAATAATGAGTAATCAGTATGGTGATAAATAAAAGTGTTTATTTATATTCATAGGGTTTGATACCATATTTGATTCATTTATTCATGTGTTTCACTTTCCATGTTTTGACTTCCAGAATAACTAAGTTGCTCTTCCTGAATGATTAAGTTATTCAAACCATCCACAGTCGGTCATATGTTGGAAGTAGATATGAATCAAGACTGTCATGGGTTGGTTTGTAAAGGTCCAAGTTGGTGGACAAAGTGGTGCTACAACACTCATGAGTGCTCATAAGTTCTGAGTATTGGATTCAACCCGCGCTCATTTGAATCACTTCATGGATTTTATCACGAGTGATCATGAGACGATAATATCTTGTATTCTTCAAACCTAGAGATATGAATTGTTACTATGAGTTGGTTATACATTGATTGCGCGAAAACGCTTTTGGTAACTCGATGTTATAAAACGTGCCTTTGTGTATGATTCAACAAGTAGTAGAATAAGCCATATGAGTCGAAGTTTATCCATTCCTTTTACCTTCAGGATAAAAAGCGATATATGTGGGCCCCTCGATGATTTAGCGATGACACATGTGAGTGCTTGGCCAAGCCAGGACTGATTTGATTTGTTCAATCAGTCAGTCATCATAAATCGAAAATCGGGAAACAACAAATGGACAGATAGAATGATTATAATCCATGTCTCAGTCCATATGATATCTAGAATAGAGGAATATATGATCCCTTATCTAATGGACAAGTCATTGACAAGGTCAGAGTTCGACAGCGGCTTTAAGAGCTACGATTGCCAGTTAGGTTTTGAAGTCATCCTCAATAATAGTTTTAGACTTATCCAAGTGGGAGACTGTTGGATTAATGTCTAAGTCCATAACTATATTTGGTATGTACTTGACCCGAACCGGCATGGTTCATTTGGGTTGCACTTCACCGGCACAATTTATATGGATATTCTTTTGAGAATAGTATATTTATGATTTATATTAATTTATTATAAGTTCTAATATATTAATATGGAATCATATTATTTAATTAGTATTGATCAAGAATTAATTTAGAATTAATTAAGTGATCAAAAAGAACTAATTAAATATGGACTCTTATATATATGGAATGGGCCAAGTTCATTTAGGTTGGGCTAAGCTTTCATGGATGGTCCATGGAGCTTTTAACCCATGGATCCTATGTAAATGAAAGGTCATGGGTATTAGGGTTTACATGGATGTAACCCTAATCCTCCATAATATATAAAAGGGTCCTTGGCTCACAAAATTGGCACAAGTGTGTGAAAATAAGAGTAGGCCGATTTTAGTATGCATACATATTCTCTCAAGTTCTTCCAAGGTGTTTTGGTGATTTGTGATTCTATTTGAGGCTTCCACAATATTGGGGCTAAGCTCTTAAAGCTTGAAGACATCAAGCTACATCAAAAGGTATGTCATCTAACTAGAACTTTGTAGTATAGGTGCTTCATAATATCCTAGTTAGGATGAAACCTTGGAATAGTTAATATTTGCATGTATAATAGAGAAAACATAGATCCAAGGTTTATAGGGTTGCATGTACACCATAGGAGTGTTAAAATGCTCAAAACCCAACAAACCCCACATAATTTTGTGATAAATGAGGAACATCAGGGTGGCATGGAACATCATAGATGTGAGGAATCCCTTGCTCAACCCAGGGAAGAAGTGTCTGGTGATCATATTCGGGAGATCATCGCCACCGAGGTGGCTGCTGCTATCTGGAGGTCTATTCCAGAGACATTTGGATCTATCAAGACTGCCATTATACCGGTGTTGCTGGTAGAGGAACCAGACATTAGTGGAGCATGCTCAGCGCATGCTATTATCTGCGAATATATCGGAGCAATTCTAGGTGGAAGCAGTCAACACTACTTGCTATCTAGTGAATAGATCTCCATCTATTGTAATTGATTATAAGACTCCTCAAGAGGTGTGGTTTGGGAAACCCTTTGAAAACACTGGTTTACGAATCTTTATATTCTCTGCTTATGCTTGTGTGAATTATGGTAAACTGGAGCTCAGGGAAATGAAGTGCATATTTATAGGATATGCATATGGAGGGAAAGGTCATCATCTATGGTGTACATAAGATCAAACTCCAAAAGGTGGAGTTTGAAACAGAAACCCCCCACAGTTTTTTGATAAATGAGGAATAACAGGGTGACATGGAACATCATAGATGTGAGGATTCCCTTTTTCAACCCAGTGAAGAAGTGTCTGGTGATGCTGATGACGGGAAAGACAACTTGAAGAAGCTTTTGGAGAATGAGTTTGTGATGAATAATTTAGGAGCTGAAAAGAAGATAGCAAGGATGGATATTTAGAGTTATAGAAGAGCAGGATTGTTATACATTTCTCATTACTTTGAGAAAGTATTGTGGTCAGTCTAAACTTGTTGGTACTTCTTTATCGGTTGGAGGCAATCGGGGAAAAGCTCATTGGGAAGTGATCCGATGGATCTTACGACACTTGAAGGGAACGTTTAATGTTTTTCTGGTGTATGGTGCAAATGAACGACCTATGGACTTGTTTAGATTGATAGAATTGGACATGAAAGTGATCTTGAGATAAGAAGATCATTGGCGGTTGGTCTTGTTCAGCGTCTTCTTTTGAAGGTGGAAAAACCTATCATGTTCTATGACAGGTTATGCATTCAAAACTCCGGTGCCTAGGAGAATCTGGAAGACATGGTGACAAAGACGTTTCCCAGAGAGAAGTTCAAGCTTTTCTTGGAGTTGGTTGATTTTCGTAGGAGGTAAACCCCTTCGGGGCTTGATGACAGGAAGGGAGAGGAAGTTCTTGTTTGAGGTGGAGTTCAGAGGATGCTCAAGTCAAGGTGGAGATTGTTAAATGTGACTGAGCGATTAGAGCATTCTCATGGATCATTTGGAGCACTTAGATCTCAATGGAGTACTTGAGGTTTACGGAGCAAGTGACAATGGAACGGATCATATGAGATGGCTTTGGATCATTTGATAAAGGAATGGATCAAGTGACAAAGGAATGGATCTTTCAAAAGAAGGTTTTTGTCACAACTAGGAATTCTGATGCTTTGTAAAACCCTTAACCAAGATAACATTGTAGCTAAAACTTGAAAACATGTATGTGGCTTATTCAATGACAACAAAATTCCATCAAATACTCTACACAAACATTCAAATAGTCAACAAAAGGTTGGAAACCCTAAAAATCCCGGTACAAGTCCATTTTGGACTAGGATTTTCTTATTGGGCCTAATGGACCAATAAACTTCCAATTTGACTATTTTGGGCTTAGAACCCTTAAATGGGCTCTAATTGGACCCACTTTCATAAAATTTAACATTTTGGGCCATAATGGGCCTAAAATAAAATAAAATTTTCTAATAAGTCTTATTGGGCCATAACTAACCTAATTATCTTTAATGGGCCATGAAACACATTCCTTCATGCTATTGGGCCGTGAATTACTCTAAAAGGGCCCAATTATCCGAAAACCATCAAATTGGACCCATATTATGGACTCAAGCATTAAAGGCCCAAATTCTTTCTCTTCTCTCTCCCTCTCGGCCCAAATAATAATAATAAAAAAAAAGAAATGTAGAATTATGAGGGCAAGACACCCCATAATTATCCATTGGAAACCCATGCACCAATCTCATTCTCCCATGCATGTCACCTCATCTCTCACCTCCTCTCTCTTTATCTCCTTTCTACTCTCGGCCGAAGGAGGAGACACACACACACACACATAATTCATTCCAACTCTTTCAAACAAACTCTCTCAAGAATACCTTCATTTCTCCACCAAAATTTCGAGATCTCGGGCATTTCAAGAGGGTTCTTCCATAAGAAATCATCATTCTTGGTAAGTTGTACTTAGATCCATGGTTTAGCTTCTTGAATCTTTTATAAATCTCCTTCTAACTCATGAAAGTTCATGATCATGCTTCTTAGAACCTATCTAAGCCAAAGTCTTCTCAAGAAGCTTTCTAGGGCCGAAAACTGTTGGGTTATGAGCATTCTAACACTCCTAAGTGTACATGCAACCCTAAATACCTTGGATCAATGTTTTCTCTATTATACATGCAAATATGAACTTTCCAAGGTATTCATCCTAACTAGCATAATAACATTGATTCATATGAATATATCAAGTTAGAATTCATACCTTTTGTAGTGTAGCTTGACTCCATGGGACTTGAGTGCCTAGTGCCTCAAATGTGACACCTCAAATGGCTCACACAACATCAAATTCTCTTGGAATAACTTAGAGAGAAATCCACACTTCAAGAAATCGGCTAGCCCTTCATATCACACACTAGTGCCGATTTTGGTGAATAATATGATGCTTATATAGTAGGTTACAATTAGGGTTACACCATGTAAACCCTAATTGTCATGACCTTTCATTTCCATGACCCATGGGTTATGTAACCTCCATGGAGCATCCATGGATCATCCTATGGGTTTAACCCAACTTGATTATCCATGGAGCTTTGGCCCACTATATAAGTTATGGATGATTTACACAATCAACCCATATATTTAATTAGACTTCTTTTGATCATAGAATTAATTCTAAATTAATTCTTGATCAATACTAATTAAATATTATTGTTCTTATTATTAATATATTAGAACTTATAATATATTAATAACCATAAGTGTCTTATTTCTCTCATTTAGTCTATCCAAGTGCATGATGCCATGCAACCCAAATGGACCATGCCTGGTCGGGTCAAGTACATACCAAATATAGTTATGGACTTAGACACTAATCCAACAGTCTCCCACTTGGATAAGTCTAAAACTATTATTTCGTATGACTTCAAGAACCAACTGGCAATCGTAGCTCTCAAAAGCCGCTGTCGAACTCTGACCTTGTAACTGAACTCTGACCTTGTCAATGACTTGTCCATTAGATAAGGGATCATATATTCCTCCATTCTAGATATCATATGGACTGAGACATGGATTATAAATCATTCTCTCTGTCCATTTGTGGTTTCGCGATTTCCGATTTATGACGACTGACTAATTGAACAAATCAAATCAGTCCAGGCCCGGCCGAGCACTTACATTTGTCATCACTAAATCATCGAGGGGTCCACAGATATCGCTTTTATCCCGAAGGTAAAAGGAATGGATAAACTTCGACTCATATGGCTTGTTCTACTACTTGTTGAATCATACACAAATGCACGTTTTATAACATCGAGTTACCAATGCGTTTTCGCGCAATCAATGTATAACCAACTCATAGTAATAACTCATATCTCTAGGTTTGAAGAATATAAGATATTATCGTCTCATGATCACTCGTGATAAAATCCATGAAGTGATTCAAATGAGCACGGGTTGAATCCAATACTTAGAACTTATGAGCACTCATGAATGTTGTAGCACCTCTTGGCTATGTCCCATACCTTAGACATCTACAAACCCAATTCATGACAGTCTTTCCTTAATACCTACTTCCAACGTATTATCGACTGTGGATGGTTTGAATAACTTAGTCATTCAGAACAATGACCTAGTTATTCTGGAAGTCAAAACATGCAAAGTGAAACACAATAATAATCGAATCCAATATGGTCTCAGAACTTATGAATATAAATAAAACACTTTTTATTTATCACCATATGATTACACATTATTCATTGTATACTGTTTCAAATTATCAACTTTATTCTTGAATTAAAAAACAATAGTTGTCCCATGCTCCAAGCATGTACACTATGTTTTCTAAACACTAGTCATGTCACACACCAAGTATGCATACTATGTTTGTCTATGATCTTTACTTTGCGAAATAGATCAATTGAACATAACTCCAATGATTCTCATTTCACAATCCCAATTCCTTACTGCAAATGCAAGAATTCCAAATTCATGTCATTTACTGAAATCTGTTAGATTCTAAACTTATATGCATTGATCCTCTTGTAATGATTATGCACAAAGTCACAAAGACTTGACAACAAACATTACAGAGCATTCCAAAGGAGATCAACTCCTTGGAAACATCCTTCTTGCACTAAGTTTCCTAATCTTACACAGATTTATTGAACAACTTCCACCTATGGGATCATTTCCATATTCCCCTTTTGACTATCACTTCTGAACAAGAGTTGCCTTTTTCTAGAATATGTCAATATGGTCCTTCCAACAATTAACACTATACTTCCAGCTGTCCCTGAGCAACCAATCTTTGGTAAACCTTAGATTGTCCTCAACAATTGCTTAATCCTTTTAGTCATGTCCAATTATAGACCTTTTCCATTCTTAATGCCCTAGGCACTTGGATAATTTTAGAAAAGATGATTATTATAGCACATGCAATCGATCCTATATCCGAAGCATATGAGACACGATTCATGATGTCTCACATAAAGACTAAACCAGTCTTTTGCTATAATATCTCCATTTCAATTTGCCAAGTTCTCATAATTCAGATTATGAAAAGGGATGCCATAATCATAATCGAATTTTAGAACGCAAATAATAGACCCATATATAGAATTTCCTTATGTTGAGCCATTCCAACATGAAATTTATATATATATATCCTTGACTAAATATGATTAAAACCTCAATCTAAGCTTTTAGAACTGAAGTGAAGTATATTTTCCTCTCCCTTAATTATAGCAAAACAACTTTTTCCCAATTCAAACTTTGTTTTCTATAATTAACATTGCTAACTTGCAACCTTTATCGTAATTATCATGCTCCCACTAACATGATGATTATTAGCATAACACTTATGCTCCCACTAGCTTTGACATGTACTCAGAAATCAGCTAAACTTCTAGAAAAACAATACTTTATTGACTTTCTTACCAAAGTTCAGATTTCTGATACTAGATTGCTTTGATAAAACTTTATCAATATCATACACCTTATCTTAGATAGCTCACAGGTGTGTCTAAACAATTTTAAGAACTATGAAAAAGGGATGCCGTAATCATAGTCTCGATTGTTTAGACCTTTGCCTGTGCTTCAAATCTACTTGGTGGAAGTGTTTCCTCACCATCATTTTCATGAATCGGAGAGAAACCTTATGACCCTTAGATTTTATGGTGTATGTGTTCTTATCCATGTGAATTGTCAAAACCATGGTCACAAGACAAAGATAATGACAAATCCAAACTCATATGGACTTAACTCAATCTTAATTTCTTGCTATCTGGCAGCTCAAGCGCCTACCATTGCTTCCATGTTCTTATGCAACCAATTGAGAACTCTAAGAACTCATATGCAAAGCCAACTTTAACTGGAATGGGCACAGAAATAAAGTATGTCAATACGATAGGTTATAAACCTCACGTCGTGTGCTAGTGTTAAACTACAGGTTTTTATTCTTGATTAGATCTTGAAATTCTTTTCAGGATCTTTAAGACTCCCACTGTCCTCTTGACATATAAGACTATCTTGTCAAATATTCAAGATATAGTGCGGATTCTTTATCAAGACAAATACTTCACACAATTGGCCTTAGTTGGTCTTTGTTTTATCCAAAACATCACAGCTTACCAATTTCAAATGTACAAGAGTAGAGAACTTTTACTCTTACATTTGACAAGTGTTTTAAACCTTCTTTAAGACATGTCACTCAAGTTACAATCTTAGAGTATAACTCTAAGAATTGTTTTTTTTTAGAACGAAGTATGAATCATCTTCTTGATTTAACCACTTCAACAATTCATAATTCCTCTTCTTAACTAACAGAATGCACTTAGAGGATGAATTGTGATAAGGTCTCAAAATCATTAAAATGGTCTTAAAACATGATACTAAAGTACTCTCCCATCTTTTCAGATTTGAGAAACTTTTATCTTTCTGCCTAAGTTGATTCTTCTTATTCGCTCTGCCATACATTGGAACCTTTTCCAATGTCTCAGAATTACACTTAAGCTTGTAAGTATAACCATATTTACTGAGCTATAGTAAATTATGACGAATAGTCTTATCGATCTTTTGTGGTGGACTTAACCAGTGCACAAGAATGTGTACTCGATCCCTTAGTCCTTTACTTGACTCTCACATCCATGAGAACCAGTAGTTAGTCTTAATTTTTCCAATGCTTGAAAGTTCTCATTCATCATGCTATACAAGTTGCATGATTCCAAGTTTCTTTCCAATTGAAACTTGGGTGATGAGAATCTTTCCTTATTTGGTAAATTTAGACATTACCACAAATGAAAGAATCAAATTCGCTTTCCAATTTTGCTAGCAATGGAATCATACAAACAATAATTTTTCACAAATGCCATTGTAAGGATACTTAAAATAAATAAAATCAAAAATTTCCTTTTATTTTAAAACTTTGCGGAAAAACTTATCCTTACAATCCATATGAAAACCTTGTTGTTATCTATTCCTAAGCAATGTGTCATAACTCCTAAGTAACAGCTTCAAAATTCTGATGCGATCGAAATCCATATTTGCGATCAGAAGCAACATATACTTCCTTTAAGCTTTCTCTCTTTTCTTTGATTCTTATAACATCACCATGTGACTCAGTCACATTATGTAATAGAATCTCCAAATAGGAGCTTAACAGAGTTAGACAATGGACTTTACCTGAAGTAGAGTCAAACTTATTGACTTTAACATCCTTAGGTAAATTTGGCAGCTTCGCAACCAATGACCCTTCCTTTGGCAATAGATACCTATGGACCCTTGATAATAGGACTATCTCAGACTTGGCCTCTCTCTTTACCATTTGGTCAACCGAGTTGACTATGGCCGATCCCTTTCCATTGGGAAGAGAGAGCTTTACTGGATATCCAATGTCATCATTGTCAATGTCCATAAAGTTTTAGGAAGTTGATCTTAGCAAATAGATAAGATCATTAAGGGTCTTGTCATAGTCTGTTTCATAGGAGTCCCAAAGGAACTCACTATGTGACTTAGAAAGTAGTTGAGCCACCAACTTTCTCAAGACTTTGACACCCAACTCTCCCGGCTTGTCAATATGTGACTACATCTCCAAGATGTGATCACACATAGACCTTTGCTTGCCAATAGGGCTTGAGTGACCTTAAATTTTTCAAGAACTTGTGGGTTAGGGAGAATAATTGGAGGAGGTGAAAGAAGTATGATTTCCATGGGACATCATCTTCATTTAGGAAAGCTCGTTTCAAGAGATTTGGGAAGATCATAAATGTCTAAACAAGACATCTTTTGGGAGATATTCAAGATAGTTGATTTAAAGTCCTTAATATAACACCCAATATGAAATATTAAGGCTAGGACCCAACACAATACTTTTATAACTTGGAAGAGGGATGCCGTAATCCAAGCTATAAAATATTTGAAGGTAGGTGAATGACGATTCACCAATTTCCACCAAGATAAACGAAATGCATTATTAGGTTATAATTGGTTTTGAAACTCCTAGATTCTTTTGAGATTCATTGAACTTTCCAATGGCATGTTTCAATCTCGAGTGTGCCCTTCAGGTTTTGTGACTGGGATGCCGAGGATCACAAAACAAGGTGTGAAGTAACCATGCAAATTACTTGGTACTCTTAAATGTTTATCACCCAACCGATGTGTCGGTAAACCACACATGCTCCACCGGCCTATGATAAACTTTAAGAAACCCTTTGCCTACCTTGTTAAGTCCAAGTTAGTGTGCCAGTAAACCACACACGCTCCACTAACGGTTTAAGCAAAGTGCAAAATGTAATTTCATGGATTAGCACCTTATTCACAGTTTCCTAAGTAACTAAGATTGGGAATTAATAAGTGTTTAGTTACTTAGTCCTTGTCCTACCCGTTCGGCTTTTAATGACCCTCCACCAGTCTTCAACTTAGTATTTATCATTAATACTTTTAATGAAGGGAGAACTTATAGTCCTTGTCCTACCCGTTCGGCTAACGACCCTCCACCAGTCAAGGAAGCGGTGGGTGAGAGTGGACACCCATTAAGCTGCCATTTTATAGGCAACAACCTTATACCCCCCTTATAGACCGGCTTCGTGAATGAGGCCTACTAATGGTAAGACTGACTTGCTCTTATACATATATATATATATATATATATATATATATATATATATATATATATATATATATATATATATATATATATATATATTATTAACTTACAATATTATAAAGTATAAGGGTTGAATTTTAACTTTTAAAACTCTAAGGGCTTAACTTGGAATTAAAGTATTCTTGAGGGAAACTTTACATATTCTAAAACTTGAGCGCAAGTTTTGAAACTATTCAAAACTAATTAATTCCATAACTTATGTGTTTAAAGTAGTTTTAATTAAAAAACTCTTCAAGTTCCATAACTTGAGGACAAGTTATGGAAGACTTTAAACTAATGAAAGAATGTAACTTTTCTTTATTTTTTGTAACTTATGAAACTAATTAAGGTTACACATTTTATTACTTAATGAAGTGACTCTTGAACCTCCATAACTTGAGTACAAGTTATGGAGTCATAAAACCATTCAATGAAGACAAGACTCTTCATTTTGTAACCTTTTCCAACTTTTATGAGTTTTAAGAATCTTTAATGTGACTTTTCATGTAACTTGAGGACAAGTTACACAAACACATTTTAGAATCAACCTACTCGTCGAAGATAAGCTGTCAGGGGCTCCTACTCGTCGAGTGTATCAACCTACTCGACGAGTAGGATGATTTTCTGCATGGACTCGGTGAGTTCATCAGTGGACTCGGCGAGTCCAGTACTAGAATGCCTGAAATTCGACTTTTTCAGCATTTTTCAGCAATTTGCATCAAGTATAATTGAAAACAAGCCTAGGCTCTGATACCACTGTTGGGTTATGAGCATTCTAACACTCCTAAGTGTACATGCAACCCTAAATACCTTGGATCTATGTTTTCTCTATTATACATGCAAATATGAACTTTCCAAGGTATTCATCCTAACTAGCATAATAACATTGATTCATATGAATATATCAAGTTAGAATTCATACCTTTTGTAGTGTAGCTTGACTCCATGGGGCTTGAGTGCCTAGTGCCTCAAATGTGACACCTCAAATGGCTCACACAACATCAAATGCTCTTGGAATAACTTAGAGAGAAATCCACACTTCAAGAAATCGGCTAGCCCTTCAAATCACACACTAGTGCCGATTTTGGTGAATAATATGATGCTTATATAGTAGGTTACAATTAGGGTTACACCATGTAAACCCTAATTGTCATGACCTTTCATTTCCATGACCCATGGGTTATGTAACCTCCATGGAGCATCCTATGGGTTTAACCCAACTTGATTAGCCATGGAGCTTTGGCCCACTATATATGTTATGGATAATTTACACAATCAACCCATATATTTAATTAGACTTCTTTTGATCACATAATTAATTCTAAATTAATTCTTGATCAATACTAATTAAATATTATTGTTCTTATAATTAATATATTAGAACTTATAATATATTAATAACCATAAGTGTCTTATTTCTCTCCTTTAGTCTATCCAAGTGCATGATGCCATGCAACCCAAATGGACCATGCCTGGTCGGGTCAAGTACATACCAAATATAGTTATGGACTTAGACACTAATCCAACAAAAACAACACCAAACTCTTCCATTCTTTCTTCAAAACCGAAAACAACAAAGCAAGTTGAGTTCATACCCCTCTATTTTCGGTTTTCACAAGTTTTATGGGGGAGAATACAAGTAAAATGTGTAGATCTATGTGTATGTGTATGTTATGTGTGATTTCATGTATTATGTGGTAAATATGTGCCAAAAAGGAAAGAAATCTCGAGATCTATAGCTTAAGGAAGAAAATATACGTGATCCAAGATGTAATACATTAAACAAGTCAAGAAAAATTACCCTCTAAAGTTAAAATAAACATATTACAACATAAAACTCATTTTTGGGCTATATTTGTCAAATACACAAAAGTTGGGTTAAAGGTTGTCATTCACGGTTTTCTTAAGGACCAAAAGAGTCAAAACAGTTAAAATAAATGTTTTTATGAATATTATGCTCTTCTAAGGACTAGAAATGTAAATTGTAGCCTAATGGGCCAAAATTTTGGGCTTTTCGGCCCATAGGCCCAAAATTGCGAAAAAAATGGTTTTAAGGGACTGATATGGTAAATTTCTCAAAACAGTGGGTAAAAAGGTAAATAAATCTATTTCAGGGGTTAAAATGATCCTTTTTGCCAAAAAGGATCAAAAATGCAAAGTTTTTGGATTTTGGGTCAAATTGTAAAAGTTGTGAAAAGTTGGACTATAAATGAAAATCTTTTTACTAAAGGGGCTGAAACTGCCAAAAAGTAAACTTTGGGCTGAAAACATTATTTAAATAAGTCTATGGGCCAAAAATGTCAAGAAAAATAGTTTAAGGACCTAAAATGTCATTTTTTTTATAAAAAGGGACTAAAATTGTCATTTTTATTAAAGAAGGGATGAATAGGTCAAACCAATGTTTTTGAGTTAATTATTTTATTATTAAGATATTTGGGTCAAAAATACCAAATTATAACTTATGAATTTAGAATGAAAAATATATATATATTTTCATAAATTTAAATATCGTTATAAACAATCGACAAACTTCGTGCCTTTGCGATTTAACAATTGAACAATCAGAACTTCCGACAAATTATACCATACCAAAAACAAGTAAATATTTAAATTGTTGGGCTTAAAAGATTCTAATCATTTTTATTGGGCCTTTGTGACCCATTAACATGACTTTTGGGCCTAACAATAATAATACATGTCTATTGGGCCTCCTGCGACCCAATTACATGCTTAAGGGACCCTCAATGGCTTTTACGTGCTATTGGGCCTCAGTGGCCCATTAGCATTGCTAGTAAGGTCCAAATAAATCATATGAGAAATGGGCCAACGCGTCCTTCGTATACTCAACAGCCTTAAATAACACACGTAATTAGTAGGACCTCGTAATCCTCTTATCCTCGTCTGTTAGGCTTGCCTTCAACTCAAGTAAGCAAAATCAGGTCGTTAATCAAGGGAAATTAAATTCGTTTGGATTAAGTGAGTAATAATGGGCGACACCTCTAAGTGTCGGTCGTAGTCTGTAGTTATAATCAAAGTCTCCCGGAGGGAGAGCGAAAGTTTGTGTATAGATCTATACGGGGGTGACTCCCCCACACCTCAGCTGTTCGCTACAGTTAGACTCGGCCAGTCTAGGGTGACAAAATCTTAATCAATTCCGGCGTCCACTAGAATGCCAAGACAGACGAACTAGTCATTATCATGCATGGTTATAACGACTCACATAATAAATCCAATACTATCTAAGTAATCAAGGGAATTCAAAATCATTCGTTGTGACGGTATAATAATTCGAAATAATTATATTATATTATCGGAAAACATCGGGTTTTTCAAGGAAATCAACACCATTCGCTTGTATTTTCAATAACTATAATGCAAAACTTCTCATTTATACACGCTTTGAAATCATTCATACATAAACCTATGGATCTTCACCCTTTAGTATAAACAATTGTCTTTTCAGAAAATATCGGATTTTCTGGGTTTTATAAACTACACAAAACATTTTCATATCAACCGTGCTTATGAACTCACCAACATTCCATATGTTGACGTTTGCAAAATAACTTGTATTCTCAGGTAACAGATAAGCCGAAGAACAATACCAAGTGTGTTAGGATGTTATGTTTTGAAAACTCTCAAACAACTTATGCTATGGATATGTAATATTTAGACAATGTACTTGATGTGAACAAGGTCAGTTGTAATGTATTAATGCACGGTGATGTTTATGTTATGCTTCATGTATATTCATTGTGATGATATTCAATTTAAGTCACGCGAGCCCTCGGACGTTTCCGCCGTCTGGTTCGGGGGTGTGACAGGTTGGTATCAGAGCTTTGTTTATAGTGAACTGGCATATCTAACCACACATTGATATGAAACTATAAACCAAAGAGGGACTAAACAACTCTGAACAAAACAAATAAAATATAACGATAAAACACCTTTACTTGTGCGATATAGGAAAAAGAACATAATACCAAATCAAATAAGATGATACTGGCATCTCGGTTAAGCCGAGATTGTTCATAGTTGTATTAAGGGGTGAATGTAGCCTGATCAACTACATTTCCTTCAGAGTACAACTATCACATGCCCTGGGGAAATCGCGATGGTCGGTAAACTTAAAAACATACCCCTTTGTTACCCAGAAGAACGCATCAACTTAACCTTTTAAAATATCTGAATAATAAACCTTAGGCATAATAGTAGCATATTCACATACACTCTTGCAGACAGTATGGCTGGCTTCCATCACCCTGGAGATCCATATTTCCCTAACCAGGGGAATAACGGATGGTTGGAAGAGGAACCTGAAGAAGACCCCGAAGAGGAGTCTGAAGAGGAACCTGAGGCGGAAGTCGAGGGCGGACCTGCTGAACCAGTGGTAGACCTGGAAGAAGAAGAAGAAGTCGAAGGAGACCTCGAGGAGGAACCCAACGATGACGATGACGGTGATTCGGACGTGGAGTCCGAAGTCATCAACCCCCCTTACCCGATTAGGGTGCCCGCTCATCAGATGGGCCCAACTGGCCCTACACCCCCCTGGGGTATCGACATTTGGAGGTGGAGCAGGCAATAGGGACAACGACCCCCGTTTGGCATGGCACGCGAGTTCTACGACTTGAGGGAGGGAGGACCGGCTGATCGCGCACTTCCAGTTATGGTGAGACGATTGCGGAACACTGGCGATCTAGCTCAGAGCACCGCCGATCAGATGCACCAGATGCGGACTAGAGTTGAGCGTGCAGAACAGGAGACGCGAGAGGTTATCCGAGAGTTCCACATGAGGCAGGTGAGGTGGGAGGCTCGACTCCGAGGCGCGGAACGACAGGTGGCTCGCCTTCAGGGAGCGTCCACTTCCTCAACACCACCCCCTGGCACATCCCACCATGACTAGGACTAGTCGTAATCGTCTGTAGTGTTATGCTTATGTCATCTATGCTATGTACCATCGACTCTATGTTTAAGTGATTACACTACTCATAGAGTCGTTATGCTGCCGAACTTGTACCCTTTATGTATGCTCTTTCGAGCAAATTTTCATGTATCAAAGTACGGATATTATTAGTGGGAAATATATGTGTTCTATTGTGATGTTGTTATCTGTTATGTGTTATGTTTTCATGATTGTATGTTAATATGTGAAACTACTTAAGTAGATGCAATACACCTAGTTTATAGGACCACAAACTCACAAAAATCCTAGGCACTCAATATCTTTCCGTTCCATGACAGAAAGATGCCTCAGCGACCCACCCGCGGAAACCCTGAGCCAACCCCACCAGAAATCAACCCAGCTGCATTTCAAGCAGATGTATCTGTTGCAGTCACGGCAGCCATGGCGCAAATCCACCAAGGGAACAATGGTGGAGGCAATGGACAAGGGGCTGGAAGTTCGAACAACGGAATAAATCAAGGACCTACCAAGACATGCTCTTACAAAGATTTCACCAATGCCAAGCCACGAACTTTTAATGGCACAGGGGGAATGATAACCCTAAAGAGATGGATTGAAAAGGTGGAATCGGTATTCGAGATATGTGAATGCCCCGAGGAGATGAAAGTGAAGTTTGCCGCATGCACATTCGTTGACCAAGCTCTCACCTGGTAGAATGGACATGTAGAGGCCATGACTCTCCCCGTAGCTAACGCCATGCCGTGGGTGGAGTTGAAAGAAATGCTGATGGCCGAATACTGCCTGCATGGCGAAATTCAGAAAATGGAGCAAGAGTTATGGAATCTTACCGTCCGAAACTCCGACATTGATGCATACATATCAAGGTTTAGTGAACTGTCACTGTTGTGCCCTGGCATGATTACTTCAGAGGGAAAGAAAATCGAACGATTCATTTGGGGATTAACCTCCCCAATTCAAGGAAATGTGATAGCTGCAAATCCTGAAACCTTCGACGGTGCCAAGAGGTTGGCCAAGAAACTATACGACCACAACAACAAGAAGGGCGAGAAGTCAGGGGAAACTGAAGGCAAGAAGGAGAGTGACAACAAGAAAGGAAAGAATAACAAGTGAAAAGGGTGACAAGGCTCAGAGTCGTCGAAGAAACAACAAACAGTGACAGTCAATGCTGCAACCACCCAAGTTCCCTCCACACCACATGCTCCAGTCTCAGCTACTCCAAGTGCCCCTAGGCAGTACTCCGGGAATCTCCCAAAGTGCAACAAGTGCAATCTCCATCACAATGGCGAATGCAGGGAGATGCATTGTACCAGTTGCAATCGAAAGGGTCACACGGCAAAATACTGCATGACCTATCCTCCCCAGAACCAGCAGCAGGGAAACAACAACAACAACAACAACATCAACAACCGCAACTACAACAACAACACCAACAAGAGCGGCAACAACGCGGGGCCAAGCCACACCTGCTATGGATGTGGGAAGATTGGGCATTTCCGTCGAAACTGCCCCCACGTCAACAACCCTGGGAATGGAGGAGCAGGGAGAGTGCTGACCATGGGTCAAGGAGAAGCGGTTCAGGATCCTGCAGTCGTCACTGGTACGTTTCTCCTAAACCACACATATGCATGCATCCTATTTGATACCGGGGCAGAACGAAGTTTTGTGAGTAATAAATTCAAACACTTGTTAAAACAACAACCCCAGAAGCTTTATGAAACCTTTACGGTGGAAATGGCTAATGGGAAAACAGAATCCACTGGGGAAATCTACATAGGATGTACCCTGACCTTAAATCATCACGTCTTTCAAATAAACTTGATGCCTGTAACTATTAGGAGTTTTGATGTGATTATCGGCATGGACTGGTTAAGCCCCCACCATGCTGAAATTATGTGTCATGAGAAGGCCATTCGCCTTCACCTCCCAAATCGCGAAACCCTAATTATATACGGAGACAAACCCAGCACGAACCTTCGTCTTATCTCGTGCATTAAGGTACAGAAGTATCTACGAAAGAAAGACTTGACGTTTCTGGCTCATATAGTGGATAAGTCCAAGGAAGAGGTCAATATTCGAGACATCCCAGTGACTTGTGATTTCCCGGATGTCTTTCCTGAAGATCTTCCGGGGATACCCCCAGAAAGACAAGTCGAGTTCCGAATCGACCTTGTGCCAGGAGCTACACCCATCGCCAAATCGCCCTATAGGTTGGCTCCTGCGGAGATGCAAGAACTGTCCAGCCAACTCAGCGAACTTTTGGACAAAGGATTCATCCGACCCAGTTTCTCACCTTCGGGAGCTCCGGTTCTCTTCGTTAAGAAAAAGGATGGTTCCTTTCGGATGTGTATTGACTACAGGGAACTAAATAAGCTCACTATCAAAAATCGCTATACACTTCCGTGAATCGACAATCTATTTGACCAGCTCCAAGGAGCAAGTTACTTCTCTAAGATAGATCTACGGTCCGGATACCACCAACTTTAGGTCCGGGAAGAGGATATCCCCAAAACCTCTTTCCGAACTCGTTATGGACATTACAAATTTGTTGTAATGCCCTTCGGTCTAACGAATGCCTCTGCCGCATTCATGGACCTGATGAATCGAATCTGCCGACCATTCCTCGACAATTTTGTCATTGTTTTCATCGACGATATCCTAGTCTATTCTCGAAGCGAAGAGGAGCATGGCCGACATCTCCGGCAAATCTTGGAAACCCTACGAACCGAAAAGTTATACGCAAAACTCTCTAAGTGTGAGTTCTGGCTCCGTAGTGTGAACTTTTTGGGTCATGTTGTTAGTCAAGAAGGGGTACATGTGGATCCTTCTAAGGTCAAAGACATTGAAGGATGGGCGATCCCAACGACACCCAAAAAAATTGGTCAATTTTTAGGTCTCGCAAGCTATTACATGAGGTTCATTCAGAACTTCTCCAAAACAGCCAAGCCACTTACCGTGCTTACGCAAAAGGGTGTACCCTTTGAATGGACGGATAAGCAAGAAGCTGCATTTCGAACTCTGAAGCAAGCACTCTGCAGTGCACCGGTACTATCACTACCAGAGGGAACAGAGGACTTCGTAGTCTACTGTGATGCATCGAATCAGGGTTTAGGCTGTGTACTCATCCAGCGTGGAAAGGTGATAGCTTATGCATCCCAACAACTAAAGACACATGATGTGAATTATACCACCCATGATCTCGAATTGGAAGTTGTGGTCTTCGCCTTGAAGATTTGGAGGCACTACCTTTATGGTACAAAGTGCACCATTTTCACGGACCACAAGAGTCTCCAGCACATTTTAAATCAAAAGGAGTTAAACATGAGGCAGTGAAGATGGGTTGAGCTGCTAAACGATTATGAGTGCGAAATCAAGTACCACCCAGGCAAGGCTAATGTGGTAGCTGATGCCTTGAGTCGGAAAGAATACTCCAATCGTCGTGTGAAGAATCTTTCAATAACCATCCAATCCCATATGTCCTCACAAATCAAAGCAGCCCAGTTCGACGCCATGAAGACAGAAAACAGAACGAGCAAAGCGTTACGTGGAATGGAAAAGAACTTTGAAGTCAAGGAGGATGGAACATATTATTTCATGAACCGAATTTGGGTCCCTAAACTTGGAGGATTCAGAGAAGTAGTCATGAATGAAGCTCATAAGACACGATACTCCATTCATCCAGGGTCAGATAAAATGTACCTAGATGTCAAGTAATGTTATTGGTGGCCTAACATGAAGGCAGAGATTGCCACTTACGTTAGCAAATGCCTCACTTGTGCTAAAGTGAAGGTAGAGTATCAAAAGCCCTCGGGACTATTACAACAGCCGGTAATACCCGACTGGAAATGGGAAAGGATTACTATGGACTTTGTGACCAAATTACCCAAGACAACAGATGGATTGGATACCATATGGGTGATAGTTGACAGGTTGACAAAATCCGCTCATTTCCTGCCAATAAAAGAGTCATACAAGATGGAGCGATGGACAAGAACCTATATCAAAGAAATCGTGAGACTCCATGGAGTGCCAATATCTATCATCTCAGATAGAGATAGTAGGTTTACTTCACACTTTTGGCAATCGCTTCAGAAAGCTATGGGAACACAACTCGACATGAGCACTGCTTACCACCCACAGACGGATGGTCAAAGTGAGCGAACCATTCAAACGCTTGAGGATATGCTTCGTGGGATACCCACTTGCCTTTAATCGAGTTCTCGTACAACAACAGTTATCACTCAAGCATCAAAGTTGCTCCATTCGAGGCATTGTATGGGCGTAAATGTAGATCACCGTTGTGTTGGGCTGAGGTAGGTGACACTCAACTAGCAAGAGGACAGACCCCAAGCAATGCATTAACGGGACCAGAAATCATACGCGAAACGACAGAGAAAATAGTTAAAATCAAAGCTCGACTTCAAGCATCACGCGACCGACAGAAGAGCTACGCCGATAAGCGGCGAAAGCCCTTGGAATTTCAAGTCGGGGATCGAGTGTTGTTAAAGGTCTCCCCCTGGAAAGGGGTGATCCGTTTTGGGAAACGGGGAAACTAAACCCACGATACATTGGACCCTTCGAGATTCTTGCACGAATCGGTCCAGTGGCTTATAGACTGCAGCTACCCGCTGAGCTCAGCAGTGTACACCCCGTGTTCCATGTTTCCAATTTGAAGAAGTGCTTATCCGATGAAACCCTCGTCATTCCATTAGAAGAAATCGAAATCAACGAGAATCTCCTGTTCATCGAGGAACCAGTCGAAATCATGGACAGGGAAGTGAAGCGTACTAAGCAAAGTCGCATTCCGATTGTGAAAGTTCGGTGGAACGCGAAACGTGGACCAGAATTCACATGGGAACGCGAAGACCAGATAAAGCAGAAGTACCCTCACCTATTCTCGCAATTTCAAATCTAGCGTCAAAAAGAATTTCGGGACGAAATTCCCTCTAACGGGGGGATGATGTCACAACTAGGAATTCTGATGCTTTGTAAAACCCTTAACCAAGATAACATTGTAGCTAAAACTTGAAAACATGTATGGTGCTTATTCAATGACAACAAAATTCCATCAAATACTCTACACAAACATTCAAATAGTCAACAAAAGGTTGGAAACCCTAAAAATCCCGGTACAAGTCCATTTTGGACTAGGATTTTCTTATTGGGCCTAATGGACCAATAAACATCCAATTTGACTATTTTGGGATTAGAACCCTTCAATAGGCTGTAATTGGGCCCACTTTCATAAAATTTAACATTTTGGGCCATAATGGGCCTAAAATAAAATAAAATTTTCTAATAAGCCTTATTGGGCCATAAATAACCTAATTAGCTTTAATGGGCTATGAAACCCATTCCTTAATGCTATTGGGTCGTGAATTACTCTAAAAGGGCCCAATTGTCCGAAAACCATCAAATTGGACCCATATTATGGACTCAAGCATTAAAGGCCCAAATTCTTTCTCTTCTCTCTCCCTCTCGGCCCAAATAATAAAAAAAGAGAAATGTAGAATTATGAGGGCAAGACACCCCATAATTATCCATTGGACACCCATGCACCAATCTCATACTCCCATGCATGTCACCTCATCTCTCTTTATCTCCTTTCTACTCTTGGCCGAAGGAGGAGACACACACACACATAATTCATTCCAACTCTTTCAAACAAACTCTCTCAAGAATACCTTCATTTCTCCACCAAAATTTCGAGATCTAGGGCATTTCAAGAGGGTTCTTCCATAAGAAATCATCATTCTTGGTAAGTTGTACCTAGATCCATGGTTTAGCTTCTTGAATCTTTTATAAATCTCCTTCTAACTCATGAAAGTTCATGATCATGCTTCTTAGAACCTATCTAAGCCAAAGTCATCTCAAGAAGCTTTCTAAGGCCGAAAACAACACCAAACTCTTCCATTCTTTCTTCAAAACCGAAAACAACAAAGCAAGGTGAGTTCATACCCCTCTATTTTCGGTTTTCACAAGTTTTATGGGGGAGAATACAAGTAAAATGTGTAGATCTATGTGTATGTGTATGTTATGTGTGATTTCATGTTTTTTGTGGTAAATATGTGCCAAAAAGGAAAGAAATCTCGAGATCTATAGCTTAAGGAAGAAAATATACGTGATCCAAGATGTAATACATTAAACAAGTCAAGAAAAATTACCCTCTAAAGATAAAATAAACATATTACAACATAAAACTCATTTTTGGGCTATATTTGTCAAATAAATAAAAGTTGGGCTAAAGGTTGTCATTCACGGTTTTCTTAAGGACCAAAAGAGTCAAAACAGTTAAAATAAATGTTTTTATGAATGTTATGCTCTTCAAAGGACTAGAACTGTAAATTGTAGCCTAATGGGCCAAATTTTTGGGCTTTTAAGCCCATAGGCCCAAAATTGCGAAGAAAATGGTTTTAAGGGACTAAAATGGTAAATTTCTCAAAACAGTGGGTACAAAGGTAAATAAATCTATTTCAGGGGTTAAAATGACCCTTTTTGCCAAAAAGGATAAAAAATGCAAAGTTTTTGGATTTTGGGTCAAATTTATAAAAGTTGCGAAAAGTTGGACTATAAATGAAAATCTTTTTACTAAAGGGGCTGAAACTGCCAAAAAGTAAACTTTGGGCTGAAAACATTATTTAAATAAGTCTATGGGCCAAAATGTCAAGAAAAATAGTTTAAGGACCTAAAATGTCATTTTTTTATAAAAAAGGACTAAAATTGTCATTTTTATTAAAGAATGGCTGAATAGGTCAAACCAATGTTTTTGAGTTAATTATTTTATTATTAAGATATTTGGGTAAAAAATACCAAATTATAACTTATGAATTTAGAATGAAAAATATATATATATATATTTTCATAAATTTAAAGATCGTTATAAACAATCGACAAACTTCGTGCCTTTGCGATTTAACAATTGAACAATCAGAACTTCCGACAAATTATACCATACCAAAAACAAGTAAATATTTAAATTGTTGGGCTTAAAAGATTCTAATCATTTTTATTGGGCCTTCGTGACCCATTAACATGACTTTTGGGCCTAACAATAATAATACATGTCTATTGGGTCTCCTGCGACCCAATTACATGCTTAAGGGACCCTCAATGACGTTTACGTGCTATTGGGCCTCAGTGGCCCATTAGCATTGCTAGTAAGGTCCAAATAAATCATATGCGAAATGGGCCAACGCGTCCTTCGTATACTCAACAGCCTTAAATAACACACTTAATTAGTAGGACCTTGTAATCCTCTTATCCTCGTCTGTTAGGCATGCCTTCAATTCAAGTAAACAAAATCAGGTCGTTAATCAAGGGAAATCAAATTCGTTTGGATTAAGTGAGTAATAACGGGCGACACCTCTAAGTGTCGGTCGTAGTCTGTAGTTATAATCAAAGTCTCCTGGAGGGAGATTGAGATTTTGTGTATAGATCTATACGGGGGTGACTCCCCCACACCTCAGCTGTTCGCTACAGTTAGACTCGGCCAGTCTAGGGTGACAAAATCTTAATCAATTCCGGCGTCCACTAGAATGCCAAGACAGACGAACTAGTCATTATCATGCATGGTTATAACGACTCACATAATAAATCCAATACTATCTGAGTAATCAAGGGAATTCAAAATCATTTGTTGTGACGGTATAATAATTCGAAATAATTATATTATATTATCGGAAAACATCGGGTTTTTTGAGGAAATCAACATCATTCACTTGTATTTTCAATAACTATAATGCAAAACTTCTCATTTATACATGCTTTGAAATCATTCATACATAAACCTATGGATCTTCACCCTTTAGTATAAACAATTGTCTTTTCAGAAAATATCGGATTTTCTGGGTTTTATAAACTACACAAAACATTTTCATATCAACCCTGCTTATGAACTCACCAACATTCCATATGTTGACGTTTTCAAAATAACTTGTATTCTCAGGTAACAGATAAGCCGAAGAACAATACCAAGTGTGTTAGGATGTTATGTTTTGAAAACATATGTTGCACCATCATGGACCATCTTGGTACATGATGCACTATATTGATTCCTTTGTTGTACCATATTGATCCATGTTTGCTTTGAAGATGATCATACTCAAGAAATACACCATGTTGTGCCACCATGATATATGTTGGACCATTAGTGATCATGATGCTCCACCTGTGCATCATGTTGCTCCACTATGGTCAAGGTGGTCCATCATATTTGTTGCTGATGCTCGTGGGTTGTATGACATGGAAGAATCTTCAAAAAGATGTTGCATTGTGGAATATGAAATGTTGTCACCATCCATGGGACTATGGTCCAATGGGCTTGGCCCATTAGGGTTTTAGGTCTAATCCGTCAACTATAATTAGGGATGCCTGCTTAGTCATTTGAACTATCTAGTATTTTGTAATCCTTAGTGAGTAGGACGAATCTCTGATGAATTGTACTTGTAACCTCATTTTGAAAACTCTGAAATAAAGAATACTCCCCTCCTACCCGTGGACGAAGGTCACCTTGACCGAACCACATAAATATTGTGTCTTTGTGTGCTTATAGTTTTGCTTGTTATCCGCATTACTTCCTAACATGGGTCATTAGAACTTGGCAAGTGGCATCAGATTTGCTCTAAGTCTTGACAAGCATCGTCTTTTTTCCATTTTGATTTAGGTCCCTATGGGACTTTTGAGTATGGATTAATTTTGACTTTGACTAGGTTTTGACTAAGTTTGACCCAAGGTATTTTAGGTAATTTGAGTGGTATTTGAGATTGGTCATTATTTGGTGTTTAGGTGACCAGTCAAGCTGTGATTTGGAGTTATGTTCTGCCAGATATCTTTTCATATTGGCCTATCGAAAGTGAAATTTTCGCAGTCGTACTGGAAAATATGAAAAATAACACTAGAACATATCCGTAGACTTTGACTATATCCAAAAGAGTAAGCAGTAAACGAGTAGAGTATAATCTACTTCCTGCTAGGTCCAGCACTGGATTTAGCTAATTGGCATTGTATTTCGTACATACGCCTGTCTTGTGATCTTTTTTGTTCTCATAGTTCTCTAACTTCGGCTTGAGATGCCGTTAGTTCTCTCAGCAAGTAATTAGTACGATCCCTTGTCACATTATGATTGTCTTCTAAGTTAGGAATGCGAACAGTGTTGACTCCAGTAGCAGCATCAACCTGCATGACTTGATCGATAGCATCTCTTCCTTGTTCATCGTTACACACCACATGACGAACTAACACCGGGAGGGATCTGTCTGCTGAGCCTCCTGTGTCCAGATTGTAGAAGCTTCGGTCTCCTTGATAAGGATGGTTCTGACCCTGTTCGTTACTCCACATGTCTAAGTTTATCGCACACAAAGGCGTCGTGCCTTGGAAGTCTTGTCGTTGATTGGGATTCTGAACAACTGGTGGTGGATTATAGGCTTCTGATTCTGAATCAGTATCTTCAGGAAAATTTTCTGAAAAATCATCATCTAAGGGGATTTGACGATTCTTTTCTGGCTCGTCATCAAGCCATCCTCCATTTCCCTTATTGGGAAAGTACGGGTCCTCGGGTAGATGGAATCCATCCATTATTATCTAAGCGAGAATAGGGATATAAGAAATATCAAATGTAATTAGTAAAGATAAATTTGCAAATAGAAATTTCTACAAGAGAAACTTATAGTTAACAAGTAATGTATTCTGTATGGTATAACGCATACTGGGTCTATCTATAACTACAAAGTATATACCAATTATATATAGCTTGGGTTAAAATAGAAATTCAAATAAATGATCCTACTCTACCCCCACATCCAAACAAGGAAAAGGGAAGTTAAGCTAAATCATACATTCTAAGTCTATATATAATCTTAATTATATGTAACCGTAAAATATACACTTAGTATTCATAGATTTACCTGCAGGAGTTCTTTGTTTTCATGTAGTTTGTTCTGTTCTAGAGTTCTTCTGGATATGTACTTGGTAAGTTTTAGACTTGCTGCAACACTACCATCACTCCCAAGCACATGTTGATCGTATCTCAAACCAATATAGTTGATCAGGCTATATTAATCCCAGATATGATTACATAACTGCCCAGGTTTGACTGTGGTGTTCAACATCCAAATACTTTTATGTTGTTACGACTGTGATACTGTTCTTGTATGTATGAGTGTTAGTATACTTCTTGTAAAAATACTTAAATTTTTAAAAGTACACTTATAGTCAGAGCTTTCAGCCCTAATGTATTTATAGTTTGTATATCTTTTATGGATTGATATACTGAGTTCACTATAAATAATGGTCTGATACCAATCTGTCACACCCCCAAACCAGACGGCGGAAACGTCCGGGGGTGGATGACTTCATTTGTAGTATCACAACACATGCATTATAGTAATCAAAATACAAACAACAATTGCATTAATATGTACAAGTTTTTACATATGTTCAATCACTGTATATTGACACCAAAATAGTTATACAAAAGAAGAAGACATGACTCAAAATAGCTCCATCTTCTCAAAAGCTCAGGGAATACCTGTCTACTGATTCCCTGAGAATACAAGTAATTTGAAAAGAGAGTATCAACATAAAGTTGAGTGAGTGCATAAGTATTTACGTTTGAAAGTATGTTCTCTGTTTCATGAATATGCAAACTGTTCCAGAAAATCCTATATTTTATGTTGTATATCAAAAGTAGTTTTAATCACATAAAACCATTCTGTTTGTAAACCAATGTTCTGTATTTGTATTCCTTTTGTAGGGTTCACGGCCTAGAGGGTGTTCACGGCCCAAGAGTCATGAAGGGTTCACAGCCCCGAAGGTGTTCACGGCCCTGAGTTCTTGAAGAATGATGAACACTTGATGATCCTAAGCATGTTTTTAAGAAGATTCAAAGGTTTTCTGATGGGTGTTCTTCCTGTTCTTCGCGTGTTCTTTGTGTAAACTAGTGAAATTACCGGGTTTATAAGAGAAAAGGTTGGAATTGGATGGTCCTATCATGTTCTTGAGGAGAGAGGATGTTCTAGCTTGATGATACTTTAGAGAAAAGGTTGGAATTGGGTTTTGAAAGTGAAGAAATTAGCTAAAAGTTGGCTGAAAAGTATATGTATGCGAGGGTTCACGGTCTGAGGGTTCATGGCCGTGAACCTCGTTTGCGGCCTTATTGCGGTCGGAAGCCATTCACGGCCCGAAGCCATTCACGGCCTCGTTCACGGTCCGAGGTTCTCGGTCCTGTTCACGGTTGCGAGGCTAATGTCCGAAGGAGCAAGAAAGAAAAGAAAGAATGGTTTTTGGACTTCTAGCTTTCACCTCATTAACATATAACACTTATAAAACATGAATCTAATCCATTTAAGATAAAATAAGATTTAAGTTGACTTTAGTTGACCCAAGTTTGACTTTGGTTGACTAGGGTTGACTTTACAAGAAGAAAATCACGGGATGTTACATTATCCCCCCGTTAGAGAGAATTTCATCCCGAAACTTGGATTAAAGCGATACAGAAAGACTAGGGGAAAAGATGTGGATATTTCTGTTGCATTTGATCCTCCCGCTCCCAAGTGAATTCAGGTCCTCGTTTTGCATTCCAGCGAACCTTGACAATCGGGATACGAATTTGTTTTGTTCTCTTGACTTCCCTGTCTAGGATTTCTATGCGTTATTCCACGAAGTTGAGGCTCTCGTCTATCTCGATCTCGTCGAGTGGGATAACAAGAGTCTCGTCAGATAAGCACTTTTTCAAGTTAGAGACGTGGAAGGTAGGATGTATGTTACTTAGTTCTTGAGGTAGTCAAATTTTGTAAGCTACTGGACCGATTCTAGCAAGAATCTCAAATGGTCCGATGTACCTTGGGTTCAGTTTTCCATGCTTTCCAAAGCGTATCATGCCCTTCCTGGGTGAAACCTTCAACAAGACGCGGTCACCAACCTGGAATTCCAAAGGTTTTCTCCTCTAGTCAGCGTAGCTTTTCTGTCCGTCTCTGGAAGCTTTAAGTCGCTCCCGAATTTGTACGATTTTCTCCGTAGTTTCACAAATGATTTCCGGACCAGTGAGAGTACTGTCAGGAACTTGACCTCTAGCTAGCTGCGTATCACCCACTTCAGCCCAGCACAGAGGTGATCTGCACTTGCGGCCATAGAGGGCTTCGTATGGAGCAGCCTTTATGCTAGTGTGATAACTGTTGTTGTAAGAGAACTCGACAAGAGGTAAATGAGTATCCCATGCCTTTCCAAAGTCTATCATGCAGGCTCGCAACATATCTTCTAGAGTTTGAATCCTCCTCTCACTTTGTCCGTCTGTTTGTGGATGGTAAGCTGTACTCATGTCCAGCCTAGTTCCAAGAGAGTTTTGTAAAGACTGCCAGAAACGAGAAGCGAATCTACTATCTCGGTCAGAAATAATAGATATTGGCACACCATGCAGTCTAACTATCTCTTTGAGGTAAATTATTGTTAGCTTCTCCATATTTTCGTTTTCTTTTATTGGCAAGAAGTGTGCGGATTTGGTTAATCTATCGACAATTACACAAATAGTATCATAACCACCCTCTGTCTTGGGTAACTTAGTTATGAAATCCATCGTAATCCGCTCCCACTTCCATTCACAGATTTCAAGTTGTTGTAATAGACCTGAAGGTTTCTGGTACTCTATGTTGACTATGACACAAGTAAGACACTTGCCCACAAAGGTAGCGATCTCGGCCTTCATGTTAGGCCACCAATATAGTTTCTTGAGGTCCAAATACATCTTGTCTGAACCTGGATGAATGGAGTATCGGGTTTTGTGTGCCTCATTCATAACTACGTCTCTGTAACCACCGAACTTTGGTGTCCAGATCCGGTTCATGAAACAATAGACTACATCATCCCTGATTTCGAAGTTCTTATCCATTCCTCTTAGGGTTTCACCTGTCACATTTTCGGGTTTTAAGGCCTCGAGTTGAGCCTCTTTGATCTGTGTGGACAGATGTGAATGGATCGTCATGGTCAATGACTTTACTCGGTGTCCCGAGTATTCTTTTCTGCTAAGGGCGTCAGCTACTACATTGGCTTTACTAGGGTGATAAAGAATCTCACATTCGTATTCTTTTCTGCTAAGGTCATCAGCTACTACATTGGCTTTACTAGGGTGATAAAGAATCTCACATTCGTAGTCGTTCAGTAGCTCCACCCACCATCGTTGTCTCATGTTTACCTCTTTCTGATCGAAGATATGCTAAAGACTTTTATGATCTGTGAATATTGTGCATTTCGTGCCATATAAATAATGTCTCCAGATCTTCAGAGCAAATATCACTGCTCCTAGTTCAAGGTCATGTGTTTTATAGTTGACCTCATGTTTTTTTAGCTGTCTCGAGGCGTAGGATATAACCTTTCCTCTTTTCATAAGAACACATCCAAGCCCTTGATTAGAAGCATCACAGTACACTACGAAGTCCTCTGTCCCTTCAGGAAGAGACAGGATCAGTGCACTGCACAGAGCTAGTTTCAGCGTTTGGAATGCTGCTTCCTGTTTCTCTCCCTAGCTAAAAATTACACCCTTTTGTGTCAGGGTGGTAAGCGGTTTAGCAACTCGGGAGAAATTTTGAATAAATCTGCGAAACTAACCAGCAAGACCTAAGAATTGACGGATTTTTGTAGGTGTTTTGGGTGCTGGCCAGTTCTCGATTGCCTTGATTTTGGAAGGGTCCACGTGTATTCCTTCCAAACTAATCACGTGACCCAGGAAATCTACCTTCCTGATCCAAAATTCACATTTTGAGAACTTTGCATAAAGTTTCTCTATTCTCAAAGTTTGTAATACTTGACGAAGATGTTGGCCATGGTCCTCTTCGCTTCTTGAGTAGATAAGGATGTCGTCAATGAAGAATATGACGAATTTTTCCAGGTATGGACGACACACTCTGTGCATTAAGTCCATGAACACAACATGTGCATTCGTCAATCCGAAAGGCATCACTACAAACTCGTAATGACCATAACGATTTCTAAACATTTTTTTAGGAATATCTTCCTACAAAATCCGTAATTGGTGATACCCAGATCTTAAGTCTATTTTCGAGAAGTAGTTCGCACCTTGAAGTTGGTTGAACAAATCGTCAATGCAAGGCAGAGGATATCGGTTCTTAATGGTAAGTTTATTCAGCTCGCGATAGTCTATGCACATACAGAATGATCCATCCTTCTTCTTTAAGAACAAGACCGGTGCTCCCCATGGTTAGAAGCTTGGTCTTATGAAACCTTTGCTAAGGAGTTCGTTCAGCTGGCTGGATAATTCCTGCATTTCAGATGGTGCAAGACGATACGGAGATTTGGCTTCAGGGGTAGCCCCAGGGATTAAGTCGATTATGAATTCGACTTGTCGTTTGGGAGGCACTCCTGGAAGATTGTAAGGAAATATGTCGGGAAAGTTGAAGACCTCAGGAATGCTCGCGATATCTTTCACTTCTTGCTTTTTGTCTACCACGCGAGCTAAGAAAGCACAGTACTCCTTGCGAAGGTACTTCTGTGCTTTGATGCAAGAAATGATCTGAAGGTTCGCTCCGAGTTTGTCGCCATAAATGATAAGAGTTTCGTTTGTTGGCAAGTTCAAGATAATGGCTCTTTCATAATATAGGATGTCGACATGGTTAGAGCACAACCAATCCATACTAATAATGACGTCGAAACTTTTGATAGAGACCAGCATAAGGTCTATTGGGAAGGAAAAGTCATTTAGAGTAAGGGTACATCCTATGTATATATCGTTAGAGTATTCTGACTTCCTTTTAGCCATTTCTACTGTGAAGGTTTCATTTAGTGGTTGGCAGTTTTGATTTAGTAGATGTTTGAAATTATGGCTCACGAAGCTCTTCTCAGCACTAGTATCAAATAGAATGCATGCATAAGTATTGTTGAGAAGAAACGTACCCGTGACCACCGTAGGGTCTGCCACGGCTTCTTCGTGACCAATTGCCAGTAGCCTTCCCGCTCCACCGGCATTTCCAGCTTTAGGACAATCTCTTTTGAAATGTCCAACATCACCGCATGCATAGCATGCTTGACCTACTCCAGTAGCAGGTACTTGGTTAATCGGTTGGGGTGGTGATTTACAGAATCGGGCAGTATGCCCTTTTCTGTTGCAGTTACGACACTGCATTTCCCGGCAATTCCTGTTGTGGTGGTAATTGCACTTGTTACATTTGGGAAGATTACCAGCATAAGGCTTTGCTGGTGCAGGGTTAGCAGGAACATCAGTAGGTATAGTAGCAGCATGGACCGCCACTAGCTGTTGCTTTTTCGAGGGTTCCTGAGAAGATTTGCCCTTCCTTTTATTCCAACCTTTCTTCTTACTGTTGTTGTTGTTGTTATTGTTGTTGTTGTTGTTGTTGTTTCCCTTGGGTTGTTCTGGGGCAGTGACCAATAAGGTTTGACGGGCTCCATGGTCAATAAGGGACTGTGCCAACTCTTTGGAACTGTCAAAGGTAACAGGCCTGGAAGCAATGACACTTGCCTGAATCTGGGGTGACAGCCCCCAGATGTACCTCTCGATCTTTTTGCTCTCCAGAGCAACCATTTCTGGACAAAGGATCGCTAAGTCACAAAATCGATTTGTGTAGGTTGTTATGTCTGAACCAACCATAGTAAGACCCCAGAGCTCTTGCTCAAGCTTCTAAATTTCACCATGCGAGCAGTACTCCCGCATCAGCATGGTCTTCAAGTTCTCCTATCTTATGGAGTTAGCCACTACCAAAGTCAGTGACTTAACATGGCCGTTCCACCATGTTAGGGCTCTATCAGCAAAGATACAAATAGCGAATTTGACTTTGCTAGCCTCCGGACAGGAGCAGATCTCGAAAATTGCGTCTGTTTTTTCTATCCATTTTCTTAACGCCATAACTCCTCCAGTCCCGTTAAAGGTCCTGGGTTTGGTGTTTGAAAAGTCCTTATAGGTACACTCTCGTGAGTGCCTGTGAATTCCGCCGTGGTTGGAAGGATGCGCACCAACTCCTGATCCGCTAGCGCCAGTGGTGTTTATATGATACATAACAGCTGCAACAGCTGCCGTGACCGCCGCCTGAAACATGGCAGCGTCAAATTGAGGAGGTGGTGGCAGAGGTGGTGTTGGCGCTTCATTAACATTGACACGCCTCGGGTTTCTCTGTGGAGGCGTCTTTCACTATAAAAGTTAAAATATGAAAAGATTGTAAGATATCAAGAGTGAATATGAATTTGATATTTCTGAACGAAAACACTTAGTTCAATATTATGAAATTGAGTGATTATTTTTCAAAGAGTATGAAAATGCATGTCGATTGTGTTGGCATATTAAGTACATAGAGTTTCTAAAAACTTGACCATAGAACAGGTCTATAATATACCAAAGGACTGGGAAAACATCGACATTATACTGACCTATCGAAAGTGAAATTTTTGCGGTCGTACTTGAAAATATGAAAAATAACACTAGAACATATCCGTAGACTTAGACTATAACCAAAAGAGTAAGTAGTAAACGAGTAGAGTATAATCTACTTCCTACTAGGTCCAGCCCTGGATTTAGCTAACTGGCATTCTATTTCATATATACGCCTGTCTTGTGATCTTTGTCGTTCTCGCAGTTCTCTAACTTCGGCTTGGGATGCCGCTAGTTCTCTCAACAAGTAATTTGTACGATCCCTTGTCACATTATGACTGTCTTCTAAGTTACAAATGCGAACAATGTTGACTCCAGTTGCAGCATCAACCTGCATGAATTGGTCGATAACAGCTCTTCCTTGTTCATCGTTACGCGCCACACGACGAACTAACACCGGGAGGGCTGCCTGTTGAGCCTCCTGTGTCCAGATTGTAGAAGATTCGGTCTCCTTGATAAAGATGGTTCTTACCCTGCTCGTTACTCCACCTGTCTAAGTTTATCGCCCACAAAGGCGTCGGGCCTTGGAAGTCTTGTCGTGGATTGGGATTCTGAACAACTGGTGGTGGATTATAGGATTCTGATTCCGAATCAGTATCTTCAGGAAATTTTTTTGCAAAATCATCATCTAAGGGGATTTCATGATTCTCTTCTGGTTCGTCATCAAGCCATCCTCCATTTCCCTTATTGGGAAAGTACGGGTCTCCGGGTAGATGGAATCCAGACATTATTATCTAAGCGAGAATAGGGATATAAGAAATATCAAATGTAATTAGTAAAGATAAATTTGCAAATACAAATTTCTACAAGAGAAACTTACAGTTAACAAGTAATGTATTCTGTATGGTATAACTCATACCGGGTCTATCTATAATTACAAAGTATATACCAATTATATATAAATTGGGTTAAAATAGACCTTCGAATAAATGATCCTACTCTACCCCCACATCCAAACAAGGAAAAGGGAAGTTAATCTAAATCACACATTCTAAGTCTATATATAATCTTAATTATATATAACCGTAAAATATACACTTAGTATTCATAGATTTACCTGCAGGAGTTCTTTGTTTTCATGTAGTTTGTTCTATTCTAGAGTTCTTCTGGATATGTACTTGGTAAGTTTTAGACTTGCTGCAACACTACCATCACTCCCAAGCACATGTTGATCGTATCTCAAACCAATATAGTTGATCAAACTATATTAATCCCATATATGATTACATAACTGCCCAGGTTTGACTGCGGTGTTCAACATCCAAATACTTTATGTTGTTACGACTATGATATTGTACTTGTATGTATGAGTGTTAGTATATTTCTTGTAAAAATACTTAAATTTTTAAAAGTACACTTATAGTCAGAGCTTTCAGCCCTAATGTATTTATAGTTTGTATATCTTTTATGGATTGATATATTGAGTTCACAATAAACAATGCTCTGATACCAATCTGTCACACACCAAACCAGACAGCGGAAACGTCCGGGGGGGGGGATGACTTCATTTGTAGTATCACAACACATGCATTATAGTAATCAAAGTACAAACAACCATTGCATTAATATGTATAAGTTTTTACATGTGTTCAATCACTGTATATTGACACCAAAATAGCTATACAAAAGAAGAAGACATGACTCAAAATAGCTCCATCTTCTCAAAAGCTTAGGGAATACATGTCTACTGATTCCCTGAGAATACAAGTAATTTGAAAAGAGAGTATCAACATAAAGTTGAGTGAGTGCATAAGTATTTATGTTTGTAAGTATGATCTCTGTTTCATGAATATGCAAACTGTTGCAGAAAATCCTATATTTTCTGTTGTATACGTAAAGTAGTTTTAATCACGTAAAACCATTCTTTTTGTAAACCAATGTGTTGTATTTGTATTCCTTTTGTAAAACCTGTAACTGTGAGTGTGCCTGGTTCCACCAGTTGTTATTGTAAACTATAATGTAATACTGTAAACTGTATCTTGTAAACTAGTACCTTGAAAATGTACTTATGTTTAGTTAATTATACACTAACGTATTCTTAATATCTTTTTAATGAGTTATTATAACCATACTGAGACTAGATGGCCTGAAACAACGCTTTGAAGGAGTTAAACTATTGATAACAACTGTCACTCGTAGGCGTGTATGCCCGACTGTAGCTAGCAGTCTGAGTGCGGGGTTGTCAATCCCAATATAGATCTATATACACTTGTTTCGATCCCCGACTGGAGATTCTGGTTATAATGTCAGGAATTTAACTATATTGTGTAAGTGAATAAACAACCTGAATCTATTGACTCATAAAAAGCATATATACGTTACATGTATAATAGTTATGAAAAACCCAATCATTCTGAAATAGATGATTGATAGTATGTCCTTGAATTAGTATACTTAACATGTACTTGAAAGATGTATACTCTGGATTAGTTTTGAATCAAATCCTTGTTCTTGTAAAATAGTTTACTCTAGTATACTTGAATCGTGAATTAATGTTTTATGAATCACAAATTATACCTATTATAATTTATATGTACTTTCTGAATTGATACTAACTGTTCATGAATGTAACCCCTTGCTCAACATGTTACAAAGGGTGTTTGAACTGAATGACATGACTTTTATATTTATATACATATACAAATATATATAAGTAAAATTTAAACGACATTTGGACAAATAACCGATACTATAAGCCCACATCCAAACAAGGAAAAGGAACCAAAGTGAGTTATCAGTCCTAAGCCTTTTAAATCTTATATATATATATATATATATATATATATATATATATATATATATATATATATATATATATATGTGATTTCTGGAAAAAAATATAAGTTTATAAAATCATTTAAAGAATTTAACATTTTGAAATACTTTCGGTGACTTGATGTCACTTTAAACACAATTTAAAATCATTTAATTTAATAACAATTGAAATCCATTTTGGTAAGATATTTTGAAACCATTTGTTTGTAACACAAAATTCTTGTGTTAGACTTGTATCCCCCCCCCCCCCCTTAAAACAGTAAAAACTGTGAAAATACGAGGGTTTGAACTCACCTTTTGGAGGGTGATTCAAATGATGATTTGATATAGGATGTTTAGTTCCACAAGTGTAATCCTATAACAAAACAAGTCCTATATAGTAATTTGTATAGCATATATGCAACCAATTAGCTAATATAATCATAGGAATGATTAGAAACTGGACTAATTTGTAAGTATAAATTACAAATAGGAGTGTTAGAAGCTAAAATGGAAGCTGATAAGTGTTCACAGCCAGGAGAGGGTGTTCACGGCCCAATAGTCATGAAGGGTTCACGGCCCTGAAGGTGTTCACGACCCTGAGTTCTTGAAGAATGATGAACATTTGATGATCCTAAGCACGTTTCTAAGAAGATTCAAAGGTTTTATGATGGGTGTTCTTCGTGTTCTTCGTGTAAACTAGTGAAATTAACGGGTTTATAAGAAGACTAAATGATGTTCTTGAAATGATAACAAGATCATGAAAATATATCTGTTATATCTTGTGAAGAACTAGTGATTATCACATGGAATGATAAGAAAGGATGATCCTAGCATGTTCTTGAGGAGAGAGGATGTTCTAGTTTGATGATACTTGAGAGAAAAGGTTGGAATTGGGTTTTGAAAGTGAAGAAATGACCTAAAAGTCGACTGAAAAGTATATGTATGCGAGGGTTCATGGCCATGAACCTCGTTTGTAGCCTTATGGTGGTTTACGAGATTACGGTCTGAAGCCATTCACGGCCCGAAGCCGTTCACGGCCTCGTTCACGGTCCGAGGTTCTCGGTCCTGTTCACGGCTGCGAGGCTGATGTCCGAAGGAGCAAGAAAGAAAATAAAGAATTGTTTTTGGACTTCTGGCTTTCACCTCATAAACATATAACACTTATAAAACATGAATCTAATCCATTTAAGATATAATAAGATTTATTTTGACTTTAGTTGACCCAAGTTTGGCTTTGGTTGACTAGGGTTGACTTTACAAGAAGAAAATAACGGGATGTTACAGTTGTGGACCCAGCATGCTAATCTATTGTAAAGCCCGTGTTTCTAGGCTAGGCATTAATATTGATATGATAGTCTAGGTTAACTTTTGCAACTCATTTTGAAGAAATGAAAAGGAATTATGTGAATATTATGTGAATTATGTGTTTTATGCTTAATTATTAGGGTTTAATTAATTAAGAATAAAAATGAGCGTCGAAAAATAAATATTAGATAAAGTCGATATCTATTACGAAAGTTGTAGTGGTCATGACAAGGGTTACGGATATATAAAGAATACCGAAATCCGAGTTATAACGAAGAAGTTATGACATGTCGAAGTTTCACGACAAAACTGGTACGGTGTCGAATGTCGTAAAAAGTGAGTTTTTGATAAACTACTTTTTAGCCTTAGTGATCTAAACGAAAGTCGTAGTGTTCGTTAAACTGAGAGTATGAGGAAGTTATGATTTTCTAAGTTTCAGCTTAGCAGTAGACAACTAAAACCTCGAATTTTAGATCGAGTGATTTTTAGCCGACACAACCTAAACGAGAATCGAATGTCTCGTAAGTAGTAGCACAACGGTAAAAAGACAGACGAAAACGGACGTCAGATGAAGAAGTTATGAATTTTTAACGGATTTCCTGCCCCGGTCTGTTAAAAATAATAATATAAAAATTAAAATCAAAATTAGCCGACGAAGTCTAAACGAACGTTGTAGAGCGTAATTTTACCTACGCGTGCATATAAAGAACGTCAAAAACGGAGCCCGTATGCGAAAGTTATGGATTTTAGAAGTTTTTGCACAAAAATCGAGAAAATTCGCATAGTCATACTTCGGCCACGTCACCTTCGCTGCATGCGTGCCACGTGTCCGAAATCGCTGTGTCATCAGAAGCATGTCCAAACCGGAGAGCAAACCGAAGTGGTCCAATAAGAATCCGACGTGTGTGCCTTGGTGGCGAGCCCTCGCATCCGACGCGTGTCGCGATGACTATCGCATCCGAGCCAGCTGCTTCGCTCCGCAGACGCCACGTGCCTTCGCCTCCTGTTGCCTCGTGCCTTCGCTGCTGACTCACCCCTCGGACCTTAGACTTCGGTCCAATCAGAAGACTCCAGCAGGACACTCGCACGTGCGACCCATGTGACCCCTCTTCGGATCTGCTGCCACCTGGAAGCCTCTCAGCCGTCCGATCAGAAGCCTCGCCTATAAATAGAAGGCTTGCGAGCCTTCCCGGGTAATTTTGGAAAATTGTCCCTTTTCACCCATTTTCAATATTTTCACTATTTTGACAACCCCCGAAGCCCCGATATCAATTATAACACCCTAAATATGCCCCGAAGTGCCCGAGAAGCCTGAGAAATTTATCTTTTCGGTTTCGAAGCCCGACCCTCGCAGAGCCCAGTTTCTCAAAAAACTCCCGGTTTTATTAGAAACCATCATTTTAGGAAACGAAGTGCTTCCCGATTATCATTAAATCAGGTGAGTGTGTAGTTACTTTCACCTTACACATAGATATGAAGTATTTAATACAAAATACGTGCTTTGTGAATATATATTGTTTGTTTATTTGAGATGGATGTTGAAGGAATGATTTATACAGGTTTTTAAATAATTTAAACTGTATATGTATTTTTATCTACAAAAACGTTGGGTAAAACATGGGTAGATGAAATAGTGGGTGTGTGATGAAAGGTGAGTTGGATAAATGAGATGATCAGTGATATAGATCATGAGTTAAGGGTGAGTGGTGAAATATGAGAAAAGCCCTTACCCAAACGTTGGCCCCCGTCATTCAGCAGAGTATGGATGACAACCATGGATTATTCTAGATGATCTGTGGAACACTAGCAGGCTCGCAACCTGTAAGTGTTTGAACTATATGTTCATCAGTCGTACTCTAAAAACCCAATGACATGTATGGCAGGGAGATTCCTGTGAATAATATTGTCGATAAATAAGAGCTATGGACTTAGCACATGTTGTATAAACCCTGGCAGCTATGGACTTAGTGCCTGTTGTATAAACCCTGGCAACTATGGATTTAGTGCATATTGTATAAACCCTGGCGACGATGTGACTTCGTGCCTATTCCTTAGGATGAATCCTTAGGAATGAGTGATAGTTGAATCTTAGGGTGAATCCTTAAGAAATAAATAAGATAACGGGGTTGGGGTAATTTGGTTGATTGATTGATGTTTAAGTATAATAAATTTATTTATTGTGGGTTGAAAACCCTATATGCTCACCAGGCTTCCAGGCCTGACCCACTCAACTTTTATATTACAGGTAGTGGACCCCGAGCATAGTCGGATGATGATGATGAGTGATTTTTGGATTATAGGCCAGTAGTTGTAAATAAGTGTTGTAAGGCTTATAATGTCTTGTTTATGCTTTTGATCTGTATCGGAACATGACATCCCGAGGTTTTGATATGAACTGAAAATATATATTTCTTAAAGAAAGGTTTTGATAAATTTTTATCATGTTTTGTTTTGGGAACAAATTCCGCAACATCTTTTAAAAAGATTACTCTGATTTTATTTTAAAAAGCATAAAATAAATCGGTCTTTTTTGGCCAAAAAATTAAGGGATGTCACATCTATCTATTTTATATGTTGTGCGATGGTACTTTGGGGTAACTCACTAAGCTTTGGCTTACAGTTTTACTTTATTGTTTCAGGTACTTCTGATGTTCGTGGGAAAGCGAAGGCGTGATCGTGCACATCTTCCTAATTTGTGTTATTGGGTCTTGGGAAACTCTGATTTTGAATAATACTCTTGAATCAATGGTTCTTCTGTAAAACAATTATGGTTTATGGTGGTTTTTAAATGGTTTTAAATTCTTAAGATTTTTGGAGTGTTTCAAGTTGGTATCAGAGCCTTGGTTTGAGTGAATTGGATGAACATTCGTGTGAATCCAAACTCAAACTAGGGAACTACAAAAGATTTAAAATGGTTTTCAATTTTTTTTTTCAAAAGTAACCAATGAAGGATGTGATGTGTACGATCATCTGGAGCGAGAAAGTATACCCCAACTTACCCACACTGTTAGTTGATATGTTATTTATGATAAAACAACATGCGAGTGATAGGCTAGGGATCTTCAGGAATTGCATGATAGGATTCCCTGATATATGATGCCTGATAGCCTCGGATTATTTCTTGTATGGAATTGACATCATTACTGTAATTTCTTAATGTATGCATCATAGTTGCACATAACTAAGATTTTATAGCCTGATAATGTTTGGTTTATCCTTATTTTCTGTACTTGTTTGATAAAAGGTTTAGGCTAGAATAAAGTATTTGACTATCTATAGGATCCAATGTTATGTACGATTAGCATACGCGAGTGCTGTAGGGTTGGTGGAAGTTTCATGGATGATTATATGTGTGAGTAGTCGGCCAAATGAGGAATGTGTATCCACTTCCGAAGGAGTAAAGATAGGGTGTATGCGTATCTTAGTGGTTGAAATTGTGTTTGACGGGTGTGATTATCCTTGAGTGGTGTGGATGGTAGTATGGTCCAATACTACTGAGAGCACAGGACCCCGTACGCGTAACAAAGAAGTCATAAACCCCAAGGGTTTAGTCTTGTATCGCGATTATAACCATGTGTATTATCGAATTTCTGATATATTCTGGTTTATTTTCAGCATGGTGTTTATGAGAGCATCGAGTTCCAGGTCTAGAGCGAGTGGCCAAGATAGGCAAGGGATGACTGATGATCAGATTCGGGAGATCATTGCCACCAAGGTGGCTGCTGCTGTCCGGAGGTCTACGCTGGAGACGTTTGGGTCTATCAAGACCGCCATGATTGAGCTTTTTGATGATCGTTATGTTGTACTTTCTGAGGCTGCTACAGCTGCAGCTACCACAACTATTGCTGCTACGTGGTTTCGATAGGATAGTGTTTTCTAGTACCAGTACTTCGACAGTACGAAGCCCCCGGTGTTCGATGGAGTCAAGGACCCTATCGTGGCGATGACGTGGCTGTCTAACCTTGGGGGCTATTTCTTCACATGCTCTTGCCCTGTTGACCAAAATGTCAAGTGCACCCTATGTCACACCCCCAAACCGGAATGGCGGAAACGTTCGGGGGCGGAGGACGTCATGCTCAGTATCATAACCATAGTGAATAAAGTAAACACAACCATCATAAATATAATTTAAAAGGTTACATCGTTGCAAAAATACATGTTTCCAAATAAATTACATATGATGTCAAAATAGTTCAAAAGAAATATGCGCCTTAGGGTCTTGCCTTCACAAATCTTGTGGTTACCTGAATTATTGAATACCTGAGAATACAAGTTGTTTTTGAAAGAGTATCAACATTAAAGCTGGTGAGTTCATAAGCAATTTATGAAATGAAAAATGAATGTTGTTCCTTTAAGTTTGTTTCCAGAAAATCCCATCTTTTCCAAAAGGTTTGTTGTAGTCTTAACTGAACCAAGACTTAGTATATGTAAGTAAATCGGCATACTTATGTGTGGTTTTATATTTAAATAAAACTTTGTTTTGTGAAAACCTTAAATCCCCATGAACTGTGTGTTTTGTTAATTCCCCATGTGAGATGTTATAACCATGCCAAAACTCGAAGGCCTCGTACTCGATGTTCTTCAGGCGTCGGAATGTTATGACATTTGTCACCCCAGACCTGCCGGTCTAGCTGTTGCAAGCAACTTAGGTGCGCGTTTGTCAGACCCATTATAGATCTATACACAACTATCATGCTCTCCCTCCAGGAGATTCTGATTATAACTACAGGACTTTTCTGTGGCACTTAATAGTACCTCGAAGGAGAATGTCTCACAAATTTATTTATTAACAAGTTCACGTAGTTTGTAATGAAATACTCGTTTTGTAAATCGATTGTATTACTGTTTCTTTGATAAACGAAGTTGTTCAAACTATACCTATTATAGTTTATCAGTAGTGTGTTATGATTTGATGAAACCTTGATATGTAAGATTTTGTATTTCAATAAAAATGACATTGAAAATACTAAGTCTAAATCTTACACACCTTGCTCAGCATGTTACAAGGTGTGAATAACCCTTCAACTCGTTTTGACAGTCTTACCCTTAACTATCGCTGTTTTAGAGTATTTATAGAAAAATCATCGTAAGTTGAAAACTGAATCCGTAAACTTGGAGAGTTTGGAAAAAGAGTCTACTATATTCATAAAGTTTCCTATAATTTTTGGTGGTCTCACACCATGGTGAAAATGTTCATCTTCACAGCCTTGTCCGATTTTGCAGTGATAGACAGTTTTGTAAAAATCACCATAAATTGTAGAAAAATCGTATGGAGATGTGCATGTAGTCATTTTAAAGGTATAAACCTGCACTATTTTCATATTAAACAGTTTTTAAAAATATTAAGCTTAAGTTGGGTAAAACAGTTCGTGAACAGGTCACAACTTTTTGGTTGTAAGCTGTCAAGTTAAGTTTCAAATATGTTTTGGTGTTTTAACATGTATCCCCCCCCTGAAAACTAAAGAAAACTGGAAAATGTAGGGGTATGAACTCACCTTGAGTGATTTCTTGAAGAGTGGAAGGTCGAAGACAAGGAGTATCATGTCAAGAACACTTGATGAACACGCGAGAGTTTGGATGATCCTAAGAACGATTTTTGGTGTTAAAATGTGGGTAGATGATCCAAGAGTGTTATGAAAATATGGAATAACACTTGAGTCTAGATGGAATACTTACCAAAAAGTGAAGTAATAGCTCAAGAACACTTCCAACAGTGGCTGGAAGTAGAGAGAAAAGAGGCTCTCTTGCTTGATAAGAAGGGTGTAAGGAAAGTATATAAGTGTTTGAAAATGATCAATGTAAGCCAATAAATCCTCCAGGGATTTCTTTATGTAGATGTTGATGGAGCAATTTGCAAAGTTGAAAGGATGTTTGCCTTGGTTTGTGTGATGTGGATAGGGTTGGCTAATGAGGAGGTGACACCTGGAAGGCAAGTGGGCACACTTGACCCACTTGATATTCTAAGCTATTTTCTTTATTGTAAAATAATGATTTAAAATAAATAAATCCTTGAGAAATGAATAAAATATGAGTTTAGGGAGTTTAAAATGGTAAAAATATGAAATTGGTGATAAATCCCTGTCAAAAACGGGCTTAACAGGCGAAAGTAGTCGAAAACCGGGCATAAGGAGCGAACCTGCGAGGGGTTCGGTTCTTTGGAGATGAGGACCGAAGGTGGGGAGAAGGAACAGAAGGAAGGCTCGGGCCCGAAGGTGATAGGGAACCGAAATGGACCGAGGGCTCGGTTCATTTCGGGTATACTTGAGTTTCAGTCCTGCTGACTTCGGTCCAGGTGAAGTTCGGTTCGGATGCTATGTTCGGCTTAGAAGGGGGCTAAGTTCGGTTCTCACAAGGTAGCTTCGGTCCCTAAGGGAAGGTTCGATCCTTAAGAAGGGTTTCGGTCCTTAAGGGTTGTTTTTCAAGCTAACTTCCCGTTTTGAGTGATTTTTGGCCAAGTTAAGGGTCGGGATGACCCGGATGACTATAAAAAGTTGAGAGAGATTTCAGAGAGATTTATTTTTTAGCCAAAATTATCGTATTGTCGCGCAATGCAAGGTTCGTGAATCCCGTTATGCTTCGGTTATGATCATTTTAAGTCCCCAAAAGGGTCGATAGTCGTGTTTTGATACGTTTAACTCCCTTCTTAGGGTTTTATGTTGCTAAACACATAAAATATCCGAGACACTTGAATTCTTGACATACAAATGCACAATTTTATACATAGAATAGCTTTTAGCATAGGATTACTAGTTATGTTCGACCGGTTTGACATGTTGACTTTGACTTTTGACTTTGACTTTGACTTGAATTTGATGGTTGTCACATTATCCCCCCGTTAGAAGGAATTTCGTCCCGAAATTTTCATTTTGAGTGGGACTTCAAGGGTTGGGGAATAGATGTGGATATTTTTGCTTCATTTGGTCCTCACGTTCCCAAGTAAATTCGGGTCCTCGCTTGGCGTTCCAACGGACCTTCACGATAGGAATGCGGCTTTGTTTCGTCGACTTGACCTCTCGGTCCATGATTTCAACAGGTTCCTCTACAAAGTGGAGGTTCTCATTGATCTCAATTTTTTCCAAGGGAATGACAAGGGTCTCATCAGACAAACATTTCTTCAGGTTCGACACATGAAAGGTAGGATGAACGTGGTTGAATTCCTGTGGTAATCGTAGCTTGTATGCCACCGGGCCTATCCTGGCGAGGATTTCGAATGACCCGATATACCTTGGATTTAGTTTCCCACGTTTTCCAAAATGTATTAAGCCCTTCCAAGGTGATACTTTCAGTAGTACTCGATCCCCAACTTGGAACTCCAGGGGCTTTCGTCTCTTATCCGCGCAGCTCTTTTGTTGGTCTTGTGAAGCCTTCATTCGTTCTCGAATTTGGACGATCTTTTCTGTTGTTTCCCTTATGATCTCCAGGCCAGTGCGTGTGCTGTTAGGAACTTGCCCTCTTGCTAGTTGCGTATCGCCCACCTCAGCCCAACACAGGGGTGATCTGCACTTACGGCCATAGAGGGCTTCGAACGGAGCAACTTTGATGCTAGTTTGATAACTATTATTGTATGAGAATTCGATAAGGGGTAAATGAGCATCCCAAGCTTTACCAAATTCTATCACACAAGCTCTTAGCATGTCCTCTAACATTTGAATGGTTCTTTCACTCTGCCCGTCGGTGGTAGGCTGTACTCATGTCCAGCCTAGTTCCCATAGCTTTCTGCAGTGATTGCCAGAACCGTGACGTGAACCGACTATCTCTATCGGAGATAATGGATATCGGTACTCCGTGAAGTCATACAACTTCTTTAATGTAGAGCCTTGTCAGTTTCTCCATTTTGTCTGTTTCCTTTATTAGTAGGAAGTGTGCAGATTTGGTTAATCTGTCGACGATTACCCAAATGGTGTCAACTCCACCCATTGTCTTGGGTAACCTGGTAATGAAATCCATCGTAATTCGGTCCCACTTCCACTCGAGTATCTATGGCTGTTGAAGTAGTCCCGAGGGCTTTTGATACTCTACCTTAACCTTGGTGCAAGTCAGGCACTTGCCCATAAAGGTAGCTATTTCGGCTTTCATGTTCGGCCACCAATACAGCTTCTTGAGGTCTAAATACATCTTGTCTGAGCCGGGATGCACTGAGAAACGAGTTTTTTGAGCTTCGTTCATGACAACGTCCCTGAATCCACCAAATTTTGTTGTCCAGATCCGGTTCATGAGGAAACGAACCTCGTCATCCCTGACTTCAAGATTTTTGTCCATTCCTCTCAACGCTTCACCTGCCACGTTCTTTGGTTTTAAGGCATCTTCCTGTGCCTCTTTTATTTGTGCGGACAGTTTTGAATGGATGGTCATGGTTAACGCCTTTACTCGGCGGCGCGAGTATTCCTTTCTGCTAAAGGGGTCTGCAACCACGTTAGCTTTTCCCGGGTGATAACGAATCTCACATTCGTAATCACTTAGTAATTCCACCCATCGTCTTTGCCTCATGTTGAGTTCTTTCTAATTGAGGATATGCTGAAGACTTTTGTGATCGGTGAAGATAGTGCACTTGGCGCCGTAGAGGTAATGTCTCCAGATTTTAGGGCGAAAACAACTGCTCCCAGTTCGAGATCGTGTGTCGTGTAGTTTACCGCGTACGTCTTCAGCTGTCTTGAGGCGTAGGCAATGAGTTTTGCTCGTTGCATTAACACACATCCTAGACCTTGGTTTGATGCATCACAATAAACTATAAAGTCCTCGGTTCCATTCGGTAGGGACAAGATCGGAGCACTGCACAGAGTTCGTTTCAGTGTTTGGAACGCAGCCTCTTGCTTATCCCCCCAGACGAAAGTCACTCCTTTTTGAGTCAAGGTGGTGAGTGGTTTCACGATCTTGGAAAAGTTTTGAATGAATCTTCGATAGTAACCGATGAGTCCTAAAAATTGTCGGATATCTGTGGGTGTTCTTGGTGCTGCCCAGCTTTCGATTGCCTTGATCTTTGAAGGGTCCACATGTATTCCTTCCTTGCTGACTACATGTCCGAGGAAATTCACTTCTCGAATCCAGAACTCACACTTTGAGAATTTTGCGTACAATTTCTCCGCCCTCAGTGTCTCCAGGACATGGCGTAAATGATGGCTGTGTTCTTCTTTACTTCAGGAGTAGACTAGTATATCATCAATGAAAACAATCAAGAACTTGTCTAAGTAAGGTTGACACACCCGATTCATCAGGTCCATAAACGCTGCGGGTGCATTTGTTAAGCCGAAAGGCACCACCACAAATTCGTAGTGACCATAGCGCGTTCTGAAGGCTGTCTTCGGAATATCTTCCTCTTGAACTTGTAGTTGATGGTACCCTGATCTAAGGTCAATCTTTGAGAAGAAACTTGCTCCTTGTAGCTGGTCGAAGAGGTCATCGATTCGAGGCAAAGGGTATCAGTTTTTGATGGTGAGTTTGTTTAATTCACGGTAGTCAATGCACATACGGAACGATCCATCCTTTTTCTTGACGAACAAGATCGGTGCTCCCCAAGGTGAGAATCTTGGCCTAATGAAACCTTTGCTCAGGAGTTCGTTCAATTGACTGGACAGTTCCTGCATTTCGGCTGGGGCTAGACGGTACGACGATTTGGATACAGGGGTAGCTCCAGCAATTATGTCGATTCGGAATTCGACTTGTCTAGCAGGGGGCACCCATGCAAGGTCTTCCGGGAATATGTCGGGGAAATTACAGACCTCCGGAACGTCCTCGATGCTTTTCACTTCTTGTTTCTTGTCTACGACGTGGGCTAGGAAGGCGTGGTACTCCTTGCGGAGATACTTTTGAGCTTTGACACAAGAGATGATCTGAAAGTTTGAGCTAGGTTTGTCGCCATAGACGACGAGGGTTTCGCCATTTGGCAGATTAAGGCGAACGGCCTTTTCGTGACATAGGATTTCAGCATGGTGAGGGCATAACCAATCCATGCCAATGATAACATCAAAACTTTTTATGGTGACCGGCATAAGGTCGATTTGGAAAGAGTGATTGTTTAAGGTGAGGGTACACCCGTAGTAAATGTCGTTAGTGTTCTCTGTTTGTCCGTTAGCCATTTCTACGGTGAATGTGTCTTTTAGTGTTTGTGGTTTTTGTTTAAGCAAGCGTTTAAATTGATGGCTCACGAAGCTTTTCTCCGCGCCACTATCGAAAAGAATGCATGCGTAGGTATTGTTGAGGAGAAACGTACCGGTGACCACAGTTGGATCCGCAACTGCTTCGTCATGACCTATCGCCAGAACTCAGCTCACTTCACCAGAGTTGGGGTTTCTTGCCTTCGGGCAGTTCCGCTTGAAGTGTCCTGCTTCTCCACAACCATAGCAAGTTCGACTTGCTCCGGCGTTGGCAGCTTGTGCGCTTTGTTGGACTGGAGCTCTATAAAATCGGGCGGTGTGCCCCTTTGTGTTGCAGTTGGTGCAATGCATTTCACGGCATGCACCGTTGTGGTGAAAGCTGCACTTGTTGCACTTGGGTAGGTTCCCGACGCATTGCCTTATTAGAGTTAGGGTGGCAGTGGTTGTGGCAGCGTGCACAGCAACCACTTGTTGCTTTTTGGCAGGGTCTTGAGCAAGCTGACCCTTCTTCTTGTTCCAGAACTTCCTTTTGTTGCTTCCCCCTTTCTCTTGCTCGAGGGTGGTTGTCACAGTGCCATGGATGGCTTTATGGTCGATGAGTTGCAGTGCCAGTTCTTTGGCACTGTCAAAGGTAGTTGGCTTTGAGGTCAATACGTTTCCTTGAAGTTGGGGAGATAGTCCCCATATGTATCTTTCCACCTTTTTGATTTCCGAAGGAACCATCTCGGGACACTGCATGGCTAGATCGCTAAACCTTGAGGTATAAGATAGGATGTCAGAGCCTGTCATTTTGAGACCCCAAAGTTCCTCTTCCAACTTCTGTATCTCGCCCCTTGGGCAGTACCCCTTCATTAACATGGTTTTAAGGTCTTCCCATGTTATCGAATTAGCCACCGGAAGTGTCAATGCCTTGACGTGGCCATTCCACCAGGCGAGGGCCTTTTTAGAGAATGTGCATGCTGCAAATTTGACTTTGCTTGCTTCAGGGCATGCGCATATTTCGAAAATGGATTCGGTTTTCTCGAACCATCGCAGCAATTCTATGACACCTCCGCTTCCATTGAAGCTTTTGGGTTTGGCATTTGTAAAGTCTTTGTAGGTACACTCTCTCGAGTGTCCCTGGCTGTCCCCGTGGTTAGAATTTGTGGCACCATTACCCGCACCACCCGCATTATTGGTGCTGATTTGGGACATTACGGCTACTACCGCGGCTGTTACGGCCGCCTGGAACATTACTGGGTCGAACCGAGGGGGTGGTGGTGGTGGTGGTGCAGCTCCTGTGGCGCCGCCACGTCTTGGATTTCTACAAGGTGGCATTTTCTGCCATATCAAGAATGAAAAGACAATAAGTCTTTGATAGCACCCACAAGTCGAGAGTTAAAAACTAAATATTATTAGCTCTTTATCTGCATCATGATTCCGACTTGTAAAGATCTTGTAAGAATCCATTCATACTAGAGGTCTATAGAAAATGAAATATAGACTTTATGAATGTTGATAGTTTTGATTCACATGAAGTGTCTGTGATAGTATCCATATCGGGCCCATCCAACAACCGCTTGATGTATAATATTTACATGTAATTAAGATTAAATAAACTTTCGAATCTAATGGGTCTGCCCTGGGCCCACAACCAAACAAGGAACAGGATCCAATGCGGAACCACCATTTCTAGGTCGACATGGTCTTAATTATACATAACTTTGATTTATACATCAAACAATCATAAATCGGACACCAGTAAATTTAGTCTGAAAACAATTCCTATCATGAACTTGATGTAATGATCCCAATAAAACAAATAGCGCGTCAATTTCATTGATATAACTTAGTATACAATATTCGGGAAAATTTGACCCTACGAGGGGTCTATACTACATCAATGTATGGAAAAATTTTGACCGCCTAACAGATCCCGGAAGTGTAAACACTTAAATCGCGAGATCGAACATAAAATACTAGAAAACAATAGTAATATTAATCCGCAAAACTAGATTAGACTGAAGCGAGCAGTGTAAACAATACTTGCAGCGGTTGAAGCTCTGAGGATCACGAAGTGAAGACACGAAGTTCCTTGTTTCCCTCATCTCAGCTCTGGATTCTGCCGCTTGGCGCTCTGCTTCCGCCAGACGTCCTTCTAAAGTGGCTCGGTGTTCTCGGAGTTCTTGCACTTCAGCTCGGGTCGCGACCATTTCCCGTCGAAGAAGCTCGGTGCGGTCTTGAGTCCGATCGTGGTCCTCATCTAACCGGCGAATGCGAACGAAGTTAACTTGGCTGGTTGCACCAATTTCCATGAGGTGGCGGGTGTTTACCCTTTTTTGCTGCTCGTGGCGTGCGACATGGTGAACCATGACAGGAAGGGCTCGGTCGGCTGACCCTCCTCATGCTGAGGTTGTAGAAACTTCGTTCCATGCCATAGGGAGGTCGTTTCCCTTGCTCTCGGCTCCATCGATGTATAGTTTCGGCCCATTGGGGCGTCGGGTCTTGGAAGTGTTGCGGAGGGATATGGGCAGGGTGTGGATCGTAGACTTCGGGTTCGGAGTCGGTTCTATCTGAGTCTTCTTCCTCTTCACCGTCTACTGATTTTTCCTCCTCCATGGGTTCTTCATCCTCTATGGGCTCCTCTTCAGAATTTTCCTCTAGGTCTTCCACAATCCAACCGGCATTCCCTTGGTTGGGGAAGTAAGGGTCACCCGACAAGTGAAATCCTGCCATTGCGCCTGTACGAGAATAGGGATAAGAAGGATATCGCGAGAAATTTTGGGAGTAAGAGGTTAGTTATCGCAATTTATAATGTGATTATTACGGTTTCTAAGTTAAAATACTCCTATATTATTTTTATGTTTGATTCTCGAGGTTTTTGGTAGGTTGAAGACTTGTTGCTCATCATGATTCTTCTTCGGCATACGTTGGTCATACCTTGGCTAAATATAGTTGATCAGGCTATATTCATCCAAGACCTGACTACATACCCCGAAGCTGGATCATGGTGTCCAACTTATCTCATTACTTTTATGTTATTGCCATTATGATACTGGATTAATGGGTGCGATTGTGCGTGTACTTCTATGAAAATACAAATTTTTATTTTTAAAGTACTTTTGAAAAATTACTTCAGAGAACTTTTGTCCCGTTGTATTTATAGTTTGTACATCTTACGTGGTTCGATATACTTAGTTCACTATAAACAAAGCTCTGATACCAATCTGTCACACCCCCACACCGGAATGGCGGAAACGTTCGGGGGCGGAGGACGTCATGCTCAGTATCATAACCATAGTGAATAAAGTAAACACAACCATCATAAATATAATTTAAAAGGTTACATCGTTGCAAAAATACATGTTTCCAAATAAATTACATATGATGTCAAAATAGTTCAAAAGAAATATGCGCCTTAGGGTCTTGCCTTCACAAATCTTGTGGTTACCTGAATTATTGAATACCTGAGAATACAAGTTGTTTTTGAAAGAGTATCAACATTAAAGCTGGTGATTTCATAAGCAATTTATGAAATGAAAAATGAATGTTGTTCCTTTAAGTTTGTTTCCAGAAAATCCCATATTTTCCAAAAGGTTTGTTATAGTCTTAACTGAACCAAGACTTAGTATATGTAAGTAAATCGGCATACTTATGTGTCGTTTTATATTTAAATAAAACTTCGTTTTGTGAAAACCTTAAATCCCCATGAACTGTGTGTTTTGTTAATTCCCCATGTGAGATGTTATAACCATGCTAAACCTCGAAGGCCTCATACTCGACGTTCTTCAGGCGTCGGAATGTTATGACATTTGTCACCCCAGACCTGCCGGTCTAGCTGTTGCAAGCAACTTAGGTGCGGGTTTGTCAGACCCAGTATAGATCTATACACAACTATCACGCTCTCCCTCCAGGAGATTATGATTATAACTACAGGACTTTTCTGTGGCACTTAAGAGTACCCCGAAGGAGAATGTCTCACAAATTTATTTATTAACAAGTTCACGTAGTTTGTAATGAAATACTCGTTTTGTAAATCGATTGTATTATTGTTTCTTTGATAAACGAAGTTGTTCAAACTATACCTATTATAGTTTATCAGTAGTGTGTTATGATTTGATGAAACCTTGATATGTAAGACTTTGTATTTCAATAAAAATGACATTGAAAATACTAAGTGTAAATCTTACACACCTTGCTCAACATGTTACAAGGTGTGAATAACCCTTAAACTCGTTTTGACAGTCTTACCCTTAACTATCTCTGTTTTAGAGTATTTATATAAAAATCATCGTCAGTCGAAAACTAAATCCGTAAACTCGGCGAGTTTAGAAAAAGAGTCTACTGTATTCATAAATTTTCCTATAATTTTTGGTGGTCTCAAACCAGGGTGAAAATGTTCATCTTCACAACCTGGTCCGATTTTGTTGCTGTAGTGATAGGAAGTTTTTTAAAAATCACCATAAATTGTAGAAATATCATATGGAGATGTGCAACTCATGTATTTCCATATTCTTCATGCTCCATGGGTTAAAACCTCAATGGAGTATCCATGGGTTAGTCCATGGGTTTAGCCCAACATGAAGAACTATGGATCATAAGCCTACATATATAAGAATGAATGATTTACCCAATCAATCCTCATATATTTAATTAGTCTCCTTTTGATCACATAATTAATTCCAAATTAATTCTTGATCAATACTAATTAATAATATGATTTCATATTAATATATTAGAATCTATAATATATTAACAAATCATAATTATCCTTTTCTCACAAAAGTCTATCCAAATTGTTCTGATGCTATGCAACCCAAATGGACCATGCCAATCGGGTCAAGTACATACCAATGATAGTTATGGACTTAGACACTAATCCAACAGTCTCCCACTTGGATAAGTCTAAAACTATTATTGCGTATGACTCCAAAACCCGACTAACAATCGTAGCTCTTAAAAGCTGTTGTCGAACTCTGAACAAATCAATGACGCGTTCATTAGATAAGGGATCATATATTCCTCCATTCTAGATATCATATAGACTGAGACATGGATTATAATCATTCTCTCTGTCCATTTGTTGTTTTCCGATTTCCGATTTATGACGACAGACTAATTGAACAAATCACATTAGTCCTGGCTTGGCCAAGCACTTCGGGGTGTCATCACTAAATCATCGAGGGGCCCACATATATCGCTTTATCCCTTCAAGGGTAAAAGGAATGGATAAACTTCGACTCATATGCTTGTTCTACTACTTGTTGAATCATACACAAAGGATCGTTTTATAACATCGAGTTACCAATGCGTTTTCGTACAATCAATGCATAACCAACTCATAGGTAACAAGTCATATCTCTAGGTTTGAAGAATATAAGATATTATCGTCTCATGATCACTCGTGATAAAATCCATGAAGTGGCTCAAATGAGCGTGGGTTTAATCCAATACTCAGAACTTATGAGCACTCATGAATGTTGCAGCAACTCTTGCTATGTCCACTACCGTGGACAACTACAAACCATCTTCATGACAGTCTTGATTCATATCTACTTCCAACATATGACTGAATGTGGATGGTTTGAATAACTTAGTCATTCAGGAAGAACGACCTAGTTATTCTGGAAGTCAAAACATGCAAAGTGAAACACAAGAATAATCGAATCCAATATGGTCTCGTAACTTATGAATATAAATAAAACACCTTTTATTTATCACCATATTGATTACCCATCATTCAATGCATACTGTTTCAAACTATCAACTTTATACTTGAATTAAAACAATAGTTGTGCCATGCTCCGAGCATGTACAATATGTTTTCTAAACACTAGTCATGCCATACACCAAGTATGCACACTATGTTTTTCCAAACATTAGTTATGTTATACACCAAGTATGCACACTAAGTTTGTCTATGATCTTTACTTTGTGAAATAGATCGATTGTACATAATCCAATGATTCTCATTTCACAATCCCAAATCCTTACCGCAAATGCAAGAATTCCAAATTCCTGCCATTTGCCTAAATCTGTTAGATTCTAAACATATATGCATTGATCCTCTTGTAACGATTATGCACAGAGTCACCAAGACTTGTCAACAGACATTACAGAGTATCCAATGGAGATCAACTCCATGGAAATGAAGTCTCATATTCAAAGTACATTGCTTTGAACGTCCTTCTTGCATTAAGTTTAGTATTCCAATGGAGATCAACTCCATGGAAACGAAGTCTCATATTCAAAGTACATTGCTTTGAACGTCCTTCTTACATTAAGTTTCCTAATCTTACACAGATTTAATGAATAACTTCCACCTACGGGAATATTTCCATACCCTCATTTTGACTATCACTTCTGAACAAGAGTTGCATCTTTTCAGAATATGTCAAAATGGTCCTCTCTAAAAATTTACACCATACTTCCAACTATCCCTAAGCAACCAATCTTTGGTAAACCTTAGATTGTCCTCGACAATTGCTTAATCATTTTAGTCATATCCAATTCTAGACCTTTTCCCTTCTTAATGCCCTAGGCATTTGGAAAATTTAGAAAGGATATATATCATAGCACATGAAATCGATCATATACCCGAAGCATATGGGACACGATTCATGCTATAAAATTTTATTTGTCATGTTCTCAAAATTTGACTATGAGGAGGGATGTCGTAATCATAATCGAATTCTAAGAACGCAATATATAGAATTTTCTTATGTTGAACCATTCCAACATAAAATTCATATATATATATATATATATATATATATATATATATATATATATATATATATATATATATATCCTTGACTAAAGGTGATTAAAATCTCAATCTAAGCTTTTAGAACTGAAATGAAGTATCTCCTCTCCCTTAATTATAGCAAAACAACTTTTCCAACCCCTACAACTTCAAGAATTGAAACTTTGTTTTCTATAATTAACATTGCTAACTTGCAATACTCATCATAATTATCATGCTCCCACTAACATGATGATTATTAGCATAACACTTATGCTCCCACTAGCTTTGACATGTATAAGAAAACAGCTGGACTTCTAGAAGTCAATACTTTATTGACTTTCTTACCAAAGTTCAGACTTCTGATACGAAATACTTTGACAAAACTTTATCAAAATCATACACCTTTCCTTAGATAGCACACATGCGTGTCTAAACAATTTCAGAACTATGAAAAGGGATGTCGTAATCATAGTCTCAATTGGTCAGACCTTTCCCATTCCTCACAGGTCCATGTTAGTGTGCCGGTTAACCACACACGCTCCACTAACGACTGTTGAGAATGCAAATATCACAATTGCTATCTCCTTAAAATCTAACAGTGAAAGCCTTTCCTCACCATCATTTTCATGAATCGGAGATAAACCTTATGACACTTAGATTTTATGGTGTATGTGTTCCTATCCATGTGAATTTGTCAAAACCATAATCACAAGACAAGGTTAGTGACAAGTCCAAACTCATATGGATTGAACTTGTGCAGTCTTAACTTCTTGCCACCTGGAAGCACAAGGGCCTGTTATTGCTTCCAAGTTGTTATGCAACCAATTGAGAACTCTCAGAACTCATATGCAAAGCCAACTTTAACTGGAATGGGCACAAAAATAAGAAAAATGACGACATGATAGGTTATAAACCTAAAGTTGTGAGCTAGTGAGAAACTACAGGTTTTATTCTCGATTAGATCTTGAAATTCTTTCAGGATCTTTTAGACTCCCACTGTCCTCTTGACATATAAGACTCTCTTGCCAAATATTCAAGAGATAGTGCAGATTCTTTATCAAGACAAACACTTCACACAATTAGCCTTAGTTGGTCTTTGTTTTATCCAAAACATCACAACTTACCAATTTCAAATGTACAAGAGTAGGACACTTTTACTCTTACATTTGACAAGTGTTATAAACCTTTCTTTAAGATATGTCACTCAACTTACAGTCTTGGAGTATGACTCCAAGACTTGTTTTGGAACGAAGTATGACTCATCTTCTTGATTTAACCATTCCAACAATTCAAGATTCCTCTTTTTAGTCATAAGAATGCACTAAGATGTCCTTAGAGGACTAATTGTGACATGATTTCTAAATCATTAAGATGATCACAAAACATGATACTAAAGTACTCTCCCATCTTTTTAGATTTGAGAAACTTTTATCCTTCTGCCTAGTTTGATTCTTCTCATTCGTTCTGCCATACATCGAAACTTTTCCAATGTTTCAGAATTATACTTAAACTTGTAAGTATAACCATATTTACTAGACTTTAGTAAATCATGACGAATAGTTTTATCGATCTTTTGTGGTGGACTTCATCAGTGCACCAGAATGTGTACTCGATCTCTTAGTCCTTCACTTGACTCACATATACATGTGAACAAGGAATTAATCTTAATTTTCCAAAGATGAAAATTCTCATTCATCATACTATACAACTTGCATGATTTCAAAGTTTCTAACCAACTGAAACCTTGGGTGATGAGAATCTTTCCTTATTTCGTAAATTTAGACACTACCACAAATGAAAGAATCAAATTCATATTTCAATTATTGCTAGAAATATACAAACATCAATTTTCCATAAGTGCCATTGCAAGGACATATAAAATAAAACAAAATTTTATTTATTTATCAAATGCGGAAAAACTTTCCTTGCAATGCAACTTTAAATGGAAACTATGCTATTACATATTTCCTAGCAATCTATCATAACTCTCTAAGTAGTAGCTCAAGAGTCCGATCTTCGAACCATGCGATTGAAATCCATCTTCGCGATCAGATTCAACATACTCTTTTTCTAAGTTCACTTCCCTTTTCTTGATCCTGCCATACATTAAAAATGTATTAAGAATCTTCAAATAGGAACTTAAAAGAGTTAGATAGTGGACTTACCTGAAGCACAGTCAAGCTTTTTGACTAGACCTTCTCTCAAATCTTTCAGGTAGTTAAGGCAGCTTCGCAGCCAATGCCCCTTCCTTTGGCAACAGAAACATATGGACCATTTGGGAATGGCACACAGGACTATCTCAGACTTAGCCTTCCTCTTGATCATTTGGTCAACCGAGTTGACTATGGACAATCCCTTTCCATTGGGAAGAGAAAGCTTTTATGGATATCCAATGTTACCAATTGACAATATCCATTGTAGTTTGGGAAGTTGATCTTCTAATCAAATTTGCTTTACTAGTCTTTCAAATCATTGCTGATTTAGCAGCACAAAGCAAATAGATAAGATCATTAAGGGTCATGTCATAGTCTTTTACATAGTAGTCCATAAAGAATTCACTATGTGTCTTAGGAAGTGATTAGTCAACATCCAACTTCCTCAAGACTTTGACACCTAACTCTCCCGGTTTGTAAATATGTGACTTCCTCTCCAAGATGTGAGCACACATAGACCTTGCTTGCCAATAGGGCTTGAGTGACCTTGAACTTGTGGGTTAGGGAGAATAATTGGAGGAGGTGGAGGGAGTGAAGAATGATTTCCGGGACATTATCTTCATTAGGAAAATTTGTTCCAATAGCTTTTTTTGGGAAGATCATAGATGTCTGAACCAGACATCTTTTGGGAGATTTTCAAGATAGTTGATTTAAATTCCTTAATATAACACCCAATATGAAATATTAAGGCTAGGACCCAACACAATATTTTATAACTTGGAAGAGGGATGTCGTAATCCAAGCTATAGAATATTTGAAGGTAGGCGAATGACGATTCACCAATTTCCACCATGAAAAACGAAAAAATTTATTAGGTTTTAATTGGATTTGAAACTCCTAGATCTTTTGAGATTCATTGAACTTTTCAATGGCATGTTTCAATCTCGATTGTGCCCTCTCAGGTTTTGTGACTAGGATGCCGAGGATCACAAAACAAGGAGTGAATAACCATGCAAATATACTTGGTACCCTTAATATTTAACCCTCAATCGATGTGTCGGTTAACCACACGCGCTCGATCGATACTATGATAAACATTAAGTTACCCTTTGCCTACCTTGTTAAATCAAGCTAGTGTGCCGGTTAACCACACGCGCTCCACTAACCGACTTAAGCAAAGTGCAAAGTGTAATTTCATGGGTTAGCACAAAATTCACATTTTCCTAAAGTAATTAACATTGGAAATTTATAAAATGTTTAGTTACTTTATATATATCATTAATACTTTTAATGAAGGGAGAATTCTAGTCCTTGTCCTACCCGTTCGGCTAACGACCCTCCACCAGTCAAGGAAGCGGTGGGTGAGAGTGGACACCCATTAAACTGCCATTTTATAGGCAGTAACCTTATACCCTCCTTATAGACCGGCTTCGTGAATGAGGCCTACTAACAGTAAGACTGACTTTCTCTTATATATATATATATATATATATATATATATATATATATATATATATATATATATATATTATTAACTTATAATACTATAAAGTATAAGGGTTGAATTTTAACTTTTAAAATTCTAAGGGCTTAACTTGGAATTAAAGTATTCATGAGGGAAACTTTACAAATTCCAAAACTTGAGGGCAAGTTTTGAAACTATTCAAAACTCTTTGATGTTCATAACTTATGGGTTTCATTAAAGTTTTAGAGTGTAACATCCGGATTTCCAGGTATCATAATTTAAGTATTTATGTTTGAGTTAAGAAGAGGGACTCGACGAGTTGACGCCTAAACTCGTCGAGTAGGATCGCGACTGATGACTCAGATTAATGAATGGACTCGACGAGTCGGAGAGTCGACTCGACGAGTCCGCGCTGTTGGCAGAAACCCTAAATCTTTGGGCCTGAGCCCTATTTAAAGGCACTTATGGCCTTAAATTGCGGCTACCTTTCCAGAAAAGAGAACCCTAGCGAGTTTGAGTGTGTAGAGTGAGAGGAAGAGCTATCTTGAGCTATTTGGTGTGATTTGGCAAAGGATGAGAAGAGTTCCAGGAAGAAGGACCAGAGGAGGTTGTTTTTCTGAGTTAGTCAAGCAAGGAGCTTCATTCTGAGGTACCAAATCGAACCCCTCTTCTTCCCTATTGTGTAGATTCCATTTTTGGGGTTAGGGCTTGAATCACTTCATTTTTGGGGTCTTGAATGCATCAAGTCTCTCTTCCTAGTAGTGTTATAGATCTGGACCTTTCTAGGTCCAGAGAGCCAGAGAGTATGAAGCTTTAGTCGAGTAATCATAGGGTTTTGAAGCTAGGAAGCATTAATGGGGTTTCTATGGTATATAATGCAAGATACACCATGCATGGACACCAAGTTCAGACCTTTACATGATTTTTGGGAGTTAGAAGGCCAGAACTGTAAGTTAGAGAAATAGATCTGACCTCAGAAGGTCACATGAGTAATGCCATGGAGGAAACTCGCCGAGTCCATGAGAGGACTCGACGAGTCGGATCGGGTTGCCCCGCGATTCATGATCAGTGGTAACCCGTCGAGTGAAAGGTTAACTCTACGAGTCGACTAAGGCCTTAGGAGGATTTAGAGGACACGCATGGACTCGCCGAGTCACCCGAGTGCACTCGACGAGTCTGGTCAAAGTTGGACCGTTGACTGGAGTTGACTTCAGTTGACCTCAGGGTTTAGTCAAACTGATTCAGAAGAGGCCATGGAGGGGTAGAATGGTCTTCTACCCATTCTTTAGAAATAAGAATATAAGAGAGTATTGATTACAGATATTATCATTTAATAGGCGGAGGCTAGATCGAGGATATCGAGCACCAGAGTTTACTAGACATCATACAAGGTGAGTCTTCTCATTATACATTACCTAGAGTGGTATTTATGTGCAGACCGGAGGGTCTTATGTGTTATGTGTATGATTGAGATTATGTGCATTGTGTTATGTGTATGCTATGTGTTGTATAGACCGGGCCGGAGGGTCCAATGACTTACGAGGCCAGAGGGTCCTCGATTAGACCGGACCGGATGGTCCAAGGATTTAGACCGGACTGAAGGGTCCAACGATTTAGACCGGGCCGAAGGGTCCAACGAGCTAGACCAGACCGGAGGGTCCAACGAGCTACGGGGCTGGAGGGTCCCGTTGAGACACATCGACCGGAGGGTCGTACCGAGTTATAGCCTCGAGTGGTGTATGTGTTGTATGTGGTATTTTTGGGGAACTCACTAAGCATTTATGCTTACCGTGTTATGTGATATGTGTTTCAGGTACTAGCGAGGATTGCGGGAAGGCGCCGACATGACTTTTACACACTGATAAAGTATTCTGTATTTGAGATCCTGGGTTATGTTTTACTGAGATAACATTTGGCACATTTGAGTTTTGAGATTATTTTATGAGATATGTTATGTTTTAAAAATGAAAATTTGTTTTGAAAATTTACGTCGTTACAAGTTGGTATTAGAGCCTTGGTTTGAGGGATTCGGATGCACCTTCGGGTGTATCAGGACTCAAACTGAGGATTTGAGAAAAATTTTCATAAAAGAAACAATTTTTCTAAAAGAGTAAAAGATTTTGAGAAAAGCAGAACAGAGCAGTGTGTACGATCGGCCAGCGCCCGAACGGTGATTTCCCAAAATACCCTTACATTATGTGTTATTAGATATTATGTGATGTGCTATGCATGTTATAGTAGGCTAGGTATTCATATTTAGGACTAGAGTGGCCTGATTTGTGATGCCTTAGCCTAGGAGATTACTGCTACTATGAGATACTTTGAGAGTGAGTAGGTAGAAGCGAGGAGTTTATGAGTGGTCTACTAGAGGGTAGCCTGTGTTTAGCGAGATATAGAGTACTTGTGATCTGGGATCCTAGGAGGAGGACTTGGGGTGAATACCGATGCGGTGTGGAAGGTAGTATAGGGCCCGTACTACTGGAAACACCAGATCAGTGAGCAGTCCAAGTAAAAATCCTTAGGGTACTAAGGAATGAGTAGGGTTGAGTTATCGAGTGCGATTTACTCGAGCGAGTCTCTGATTTCTGTGTGTTGTGTTTTAGAGACATCATGGTTGGGACACGCCACACACCAGAGGGTAGCGGCGTTAGCGGCGAGGAGATTCGTCGGATGATTCATGACGAGCTGGCCGCGGCGATCCGGGAGGCCATTCCGGAGATGTTTGGGTCTATCAAGACCATGCTGATTGAGACGTTTGACGAGAGATATGATGTTGTTAGTGAGGCGGCTGCTGCTGCCGCGAGGCCACAGGGAGGTGACTCGTTGTTGTACCGAGAGTTCATCAACACGAAGCCACCAGAGTTTGATGGGACTCAGGATCCGATAGCCACAATGAGATGGATCTCTGACATTGAGGGATGCTTCTGCATGTGTTTTTGCCCGAAGCATTTGAGAGTACGGTTCGTGCTGAACCAGCTTCGCTTGGGGGCGAAGGATTGGTGGAAATTTGTGACGGTTGATTTCACCACAGCAGATCTTACCGCGATGACTTGGGAGAAGTTCACCCCTATGTTTCGAGATGAGTATGTTCCCCCGGTGGAGAGGGAACGGTTGGCGCAGTAGTTCTTGTCCCTCAAGCAGGGGACGGAGTCCGTGACTGTGATCACACAGATGTTTCATTAGAGGGCGTTGTTCTGCCCTGAGCACGTGTCCACTGATCAGACACGTATGAGCCGATATATGAGCATACTGAGGAGAGACATTCGAGAGTTCATGGCGAACTCGACATACCAGACATTTGCCGAGCTCCAGGAAAATGCCCGGAAGAGGGAGATTGAGCTAGAAACTCAGGCCAGGGAGGAGGCCGAGTCTCAGAGGAGGGATAGGCGGCTGGCACAGTCTCAGCCGACAGCTAAGCGGGCAAAGCTCGCTGATTCGAGATCTGGAGGTCCGAAGGGCCGCACTTGCGGGAAGTGCGGCAAGATCCATGAGGGAGTGTGCAGAGCAGGGGTCTGCTACAAGTGTGGCAAGGAGGGGCATTTCGCGAGGGATTGCCCCAAGGGGTTTGCAGTTTGCTTTCACTACAACCAGACTGGCCATCGAAAGGCCGAGTGCCCACAGCTACTTCGGGGATCAGCACAGGGATCTGCACCTGCTGCTAGAGCTATCGAGGCCGGGCCAGCAAAGGCCGAGGCACCGAAGGCTCGCTCGAGAGCCTTTCAGTTGACAGCGGAGGAGGTCCGCGCAGCGCCCGATGTCGTGGCTGGTATGTATTCTTTCATCTACTTATACTGAGTTTGAGATTTTGTGCTTATATGGTGGTATGCATAGGTACTTGTCTTGTGAGTTATGTACCTGCTTTGGTGTTATTTGACTCGGGTGCAAGTCGATCTATCGTGTCATTAGCATTTAGTCAGCACATCAGTATCCAACGATAGGCGTTGAGTCGACCTCTACGCGTTTCTATAGCTGACGAGCGAGCGATGTATGCTAATGATGTGATTCGAGGAAGTGTACTCGAGATTTTCGGTGTTGAGTTCCCCATAGACCTGGTACCGATTACGATGGGGGATGTCTGTATCATCGTAGGCATGGACTGGTTGAGCCGATTCGGAGCGGTTATTGACTGCGAGCGTCAGTTGGTGACCATACGAGACCCTAGTGGGGGAGTACTTACGGTGTATGGCAAGGGTACCCGATCTGGGTCAGCATTTTGTTTCACTGCTAGAGCGAGACAGAGTCTACAGCAGGGCTGTAGAGGGTTTGTAGCCTATGTGATGGATACACGAGTTGCCACAGAGAGGCCGAGTTCTGTCGGTGAGGTACCGATAGTGCGAGAGTTTCCGGATGTTTTCCCCGAGGAGTTGCCGGGTGTGCCTCCCGAGAGGCAGGTAGAGTTCCGCATCGATTTGTTTCCGGGGGCAGCGCCTATTGCCAAGGCACCCTATCGCCTTGCGCCACCGGAGATGCATGAGTTATTCTCACAGCTTCAGGAGCTGTTGGGGAAGGGATTCATCTGACCGAGTAGCTCGCCGTGGGGAGCGCCGATCCTTTTCGTCAAGAAAAAGGATGGTTCACACCGGATGTGCATCGATTACCTGGAGTTGACAAGTTGACAGTCAAGAACTGTTATCCACTACCGAGGATCGACGATCTGTCCGATCAGTTGCAGGGAGCGTCTTGGTTTTCCAAGATAGACTTGAGGTCTGGATATCACCAGATGATGGTGCGTGATGAGGATATCCAGAAGACGGCGTTCAGGACTCGTTATGGGCATTACGAGTTCGTGGTGATGCATTTTGGGCTCACCAATGCACCAGCGGCGTTCATGGATCTCATGAACCGAGTATGCAGGCCGATGTTGGATCGATTGGTGATTGTGTTCATCGACGACATTCTAGTGTATTTGAGATCCAAAGAGCAGCATGAGGAGCATCTGAGGGAGATCCTTGGAGTGTTGAGATCGGAGAGGCTTTATGCCAAATTCTCCAAGTGTGATTTTTGGTTACGAGAGGTCTAGTTCTTGGGACATCTCGTTAATCAGAATGGGATATTGGTCGATCCGGCCAAGATTGAGGTTGTCATGAGTTGGGAGGTGCCGAGAACCCCCACTGAGATCAGGAGTTTTCTGGGGTTGGTCGGCTACTATCGGAGATTTATCAAAGATTTGTCCAAGATTGTCGTTCCCCTCACCAGATTGATCCGGAAGGGTGTTGCTTTTATTTGGGGTCCCGAGCAGCAGACCTCGTTTGAGACTCTTCGCCAGAGATTATGCGAAGCCCCGGTGTTAGCCCTTCCGGAGGGAATGGAGGATTTCGTGGTGTATTGTGATGCGTCTATATCGGGGTGGGGTGTGGTGCTTATGCAGAGAGGGCACGTGATAGCATACGCATCGAGGCAGCTGAAGCCTCATGAGACGAGGTATCCCACCCACGATTTGGAGTTGGGGGCAGTGGTGTTCGCCCTTAAGATATGGCGTCATTATTTGTATGGGGTTCGGTGTACCATATACACGGACCACAAGAGTTTGAAGTATCTGATGGATCAACCCAACCTGAATATGCGCCAGAGGAGATGGTTGGATGTGGTAAAGGATTATGACTGTGAGATCCTGTACCACCCGGGCAAGGCTAACGTGGTAGCCGATGCTCTGAGCCGTAGGGCGGAGAGTGCCCGATTCGAGATATATGTATGAGGATGACGGTGATGACTCCGGTGTTGGATACCATTCGAGAGGCCCAGGCAGAGGCTGTGAGACCGGAGAACCGCAAGAACGAGCGGGTGATTGGATAGGTATCCGAGTTTGTGACGGATAGCCGAGGGCTTATAACCTTTCGTGGTCGGATTTGGGTGCCGTATACGGGCGGGGCACGTAGCACTCTGATGGAGGAGGCGCATAGATCGAGATTTTCGATCCATCCCGGGGCCACTAAGATGTATTTGGACCTGAAGAGAGACTACTGGTGGCCCTGTATGAGGAGGGATGTTGCATGGGTAGTAGAGAGGTGCTTGACCTGTCGCCGGGTTAAGGCCGAGCACCAGCATCCGCATGGCAAATTGCAGCCATTAGAGGTTCCCCAGTGGAAGTGGGAACATATTTCTATGGATTTTATCACCAAATTGCCGAGGGCCGTGAGAGGTGTTGATGCAATTTGGGTGATTGTGGACCGGCTGACGAAGAGCACTCACTTCCTTGCTATCGTTGAGAGCTCTTCTGCGGAGAGACTGGCAGAGACATATGTGAGAGAGGTGGTGTCGCGGCATGGAGTGCCGATCTCGATTGTATCATACCGAGATGTACATTTCACTTCCAAGTTATGGAAGAAGTTCCATGAGGAGTTGGGTACAAGATTGCACTTCAGTACTGCTTACCACCCACAGACGGATGGCCAGAGTGAGCGAACGATACAGACGCTCGAGGACATGCTTCGAGCATGTGTTATGGACTTCGAGGGAAGTTGGGACACATACCTACCTTTGGCTGAGTTTTCTTACAACAACAGCCACCATTCGAGTTTCGATATGCCTCCCTTTGAGCTTTTATATGGGAGGAGGTGTCGGACTCCCATCTGTTGGGGAGAGGTAGGGCAACGAGTGATGGGTAGCACTGAGATAGTGCTTAAGACGACTGAGCAGATACAACAGGTCAGACAGAGGTTACTGACCGCCCAGAGCCGCCAGAAGAGTTTTGCGGATAGGCGGCGATCCGAGCTCGAGTTCCAGGTTGGGGATTTCGTACTCCTGAAGGTATTTCCTTGGAAAGGAGTGATCCGATTCAGGAAGAGGGGCAAGCTGGGGCCCTGATACATTGGTACGTTCAGGGTGACCGCGAGAGTGGGTAAGGTAGCATACCGTTTAGAGCTACCTGCGGAGTTGAGCCAAATTCATGATAACTTCCACGTATCCCAGTTGAGGAAGTGTATAGCCGATGAGACGGCAGTAGTGCCGCTAGAGGATATTCAGGTGGATGCGAGCCTGAATTACATTGAGAGGCCGATCGCGATCTTGGATCGGAAGATCAAGGTTCTGAGGAACAAGGAGGTGCCTCTGGTTCAGGTCCAGTGGCAACATCGGAGAGGGTCCGAGCTGACTTGGGAGTCGGAGACGGAGATGCGGGAGCAACATCCAGAGTTGTTTGCAGAGTAAGACTTCGAGGGCGAAGTCTGATTCTAATGGGGGAGAATTGTAACATCCAGATTTCCAGGTATCATAATTTAAGTATTTATGTTTGAGTTAAGAAGAGGGACTCGACGAGTTGATGCCTAAACTCGTCGATTAGGATCGCGACTGATGACTCGGATTAATGAATGGACTCGACGAGTCCGCGCTGTTGGCAGAAACCCTAAATCTTTGGGCCTGATCCCTATTTAAAGGCACTTATGGCCTTCAATTACGCCTACCTTTCCAGAAGAGAGAACCCTAGCGGGTTTGAGTGTGTAGAGTGAGAGGAAGAGTTATCTTGAGCTATTTGGTGTGATTTTGCAAAGGAGGAGAAGAGTTCCAGCAAGAAGGTCCAGAGGAGGTTGTTATTCTGAGTTAGTCAAGAAAGGAGCTTCATTCTAAGGTACCAAATCGAACCCCTCTTCTTCCCTATTGTGTAGATTCCATTTTTGGGGTTAGGGCTTGAATCACTTCATTTTTGGGGTCTTGAATGCATCAAATCCCTCTTCCTAGTTGTGTTATAGATCTGGACCTTTGTAGGTCCAGAGAGCCAGAGAGTATGAAGCTTTAGTCGAGTAATCATAGGATTTTGAAGCTAGGAAGCATTAATTGGGTTTCTATGGTATATAATGCAAGATACACCATGCATGGACACCAAGTTCAGACATTTACGTGATTTTTGGGTGTTAGAAGGCCAGATCTATAAGTTAGAGAAACAGATCTGACCTCAGAAGGTCATATGAGTAATGCCATGGAGGAAACTCGCAGAGTCCATGAGAGGACTCGACGAGTCGGATCGGGTTGCCTTGCGATTCGTGATCAGTGGTAACCTGTCGAGTGAAAGGTTAACTCGACGAGTCGAGTAAGGCCTTAGGAGGATTTAGAGGACAAGCATGGACTCGCCGACTCACCCGAGTGCACTCGACGAGTCTGGTCAAAGTTGGACCGTTGACTGGAGTTGACTTCAGTTGACCTCAAGGTTTGGTCAATCTGATTCAGGAGAGGCCATGAAGGGGTAGAATGGTCTTCTACCCATTCTTTAGAAATGAGAATATAAGAGAGTATTGATTAGAGATATTATCATTTAATAGGCGGAGGCTAGATCGAGGATATCAAGCACGTGAGTTTACTAGACATCATACGAGGTGAGTCTTCTCACTATAGATTACCTAGAGTGGTATTTATGTGCAGAGCGGAGGGTCTTATGTGTTATGTGTATGATTGAGATTATGTGCATTGTGTTATGTGTATGCTATGTGTTGTATAGACCGGACCGGAGGGTCTAATGACTTACGAGGCCAGAGGGTCCTCGATTAGACCGGACCGGAGGGTCTAACGATTTAGACTGGACCGAAGGGTCCAACGATTTAGACCGAGCCGAAGGCTCCAACGAGCTAGACCGGACCTGAGGGTCCAACGAGCTACAGGGCTGGAGGGTCCCGCTGAGACACATCGACCGGAGGGTCGTACCGAGTTATAGCCTCGAGTGGCATATGTGCTGTATGTGGTATTTTTGGGGAACTCACTAAGCATTTATGCTTACCGTGTTATGTGATATGTGTTTCAGGTAATAACGAGGATCGCGGGAAGGCGCCGGCATGATTTGTACACACTGATAGAGTATTATGTATTTGAGATCCTGGGATATGTTTTACTGAGATAACATTTGGGACAATTGAGTTTTGAGATTATTTTATGAGATATGTTATGTTTTAAAAATGAAAAATTGTTTTGAAAATTTACGTCGTTACATAGAGACTTAAATGAAGAGACTCTTGAACATCCATAACTTGAGGACAAGTTATTGAGTTCATAAAGACTATTTATGAGAAAAAGACTCTTCATTTTGTAACCTATGGTATTATTTATGAATTTTAAGAATCATAAATGTGTCTTTTAATATAACTTGAGGACAAGTTACAAAAACACATTTTATGAACAATTTGTAGATTAATATGGATTGAAAACAACTAACACAAAGGTTTTTCATTAATCTAAATTAACTCATAAAACAAGGTAACACAAAAAAGCTTTTGATAATCCATAACTTATGGAAGTTTCAAAACTCTTAAGATCATAACTTTTAAAAAAGACTTGAGTTCCAAAATTTTATGACAAAATTTGTAACTCCTTAAAAAATTTAGATCAAACTTTTAAAACAAATAAAATAATCATATCATTCTATCTTTTAATAAATTGACCTAATTCAACTCTTGTAGTAAAATGACTCAAATTTTACAAATAATTAGTGTTCCATAAAATCAAGTAATTATCTTAAATTTTGACAAACTTCATATTTTTTTCCTTTTTGTTTTCAAATTTGAAAATCAAACATTTTCATGAAATATAATAGAAAACAACCCATGTCTCTGATACCACTATTGGGTTTTTGGAATAATACAACATCCTATGGTGCACATACAACCCTAAATACCTTGGATCTATGTTTTCTCTATTATACATGCAAATATCAATTTTTCCAAGGTATTGTTCTAACTAGCATAATATGAAGAACATATAATATAAATTCTAGTAGAATTACATACCTCTTTGTTGTAGCTTGATTCCATGGAGCTTAAGATCCTAGTACCTCAAGTGTGACACCTCAAATGGTTCACATAACATCACCAACATCTTGGAATAACTTAAGAGAAAAGGTTCCTATGCTCAAATTGGCTAGCCCTCATGTGTACACACACTAGTGCCAATTTCTTGATCCATGGGGTCCTTATATATGGTGGCTATTAGGGTTACATCATGTAACTCATGTCTTTCCATATTCTTCATGATCCATGGGTTAAAACCTCCATGGAGTATCCATGGTTTACTCTATGGGTTTAGCCCAACATGAAGAACTATGGCTCATAAGCCCACATATATAAGAATGAATACACAATCAATCCCCATATATTTAATTAGTCTCGTTTTGGTCACATAATTAATTCCAAATTAATTCTTGATCAATACTAATTAAATAATATGATTTTATATTAATATATTAGAACTTATATTATATTAACAAATTATAATTATCCTTTTCTCACAAAAGTCTATCCAAATTGTTTCGATGCCATGCAACCCAAATGGACCATGCCAATCGGGTCAAGTACATACCAATTATAGTTATGGACATAGACACTATACCAACAAAAATGTGGGTAGATGATCCAAGAGTGATATGAAAATATGGAATAAAACTTGAGTCTAGTTGGAATACTTACCAAAAAGTGAAGTAATAGCTCAAGAACACTTCCAAAAGTGGCTGGAAGTAGAGAGAAAAGAGGCTCTCTTGCTTGATAAGAAGGGTGTAAGGAAAGTGTATAAGTATTTGAAAATGATCAAAGTAAGCCAAGAAATCCTCCAGGGATTTCTTTATATAGATGTTGCTGGAGCAATTTGCAAAGTTGAAACGATGTTTGCCTTGGTTTGTGTGATGTGGATAAGGTTGGCTAATGAGGAGGTGACACATGGAAGGCAAGTGGGCACACTTGACCCACTTGATATTCTAAGCTATTTTCTTTATTCTAAAATAATGATTTAAAATAAATAAATCCTTGAGAAATGAATAAAATATGAGTTTAGGGAGTTTAAAATGGTAAAAATATGAATTTGGTGAAAAATCCCCGTAAAAAACGGGCTTAACAGGCAAAAGTTGTCGAAAATCGGACATAAGGAGCGAACATGCGAGGGGTTCGGTTCTTTGGAGATGAGGACCGAAGGTAGGGAGAAGGAACTGAAAGAAGGCTCGAGCCCGAATGTGATAGGGAACTTAAATGGACCGAGGGCTCGGTTCATTTCGGGTGTACTTGAGCTTCGGTCCTGCTGACTTCGGTCCAGGTGAAGTTCGGTTCGGATGCTATGTTCGGCTCAGAAGGGGGCTAAGTTCGGTTCTCACAAGGTAGCTTCGGTCCCTAAGGGAAGGTTCGGTCCTTAAGAAGGGTTTCGGTCCTTAAGAAGGGTTTCGGTCCTTAAGGGCTGTTTTTCAAGCTAACTTCCCGTTTTGAGTGATTTTTGGCCAAGTTAAGGGTCGGGATGACCCGGATGACTATAAAAAGTTAAGAGAGATTTGGGAGAGATTCATTTTTAGCCAAAATTATCGTATTGTCGTGCAATGCAAGGTTCGTGAATCCAGTTATGCTTCGGTTATGATCATTTTAAGTCCCCAAAAGGGTCCATAGTCGTGTTTTGATGCGTCCCTTCTTAGGGTTTTACGTTGCTAAACACATAAAATATCCGAGACACTTGAATTCTTGACATACAAATGCACAATTTTATAAATAGAATAGCTTTTAGCATATGACTACTAGTTAAGTTCGACCGGTTTGACTTGTTGACTTTGACTTTGACTTTTGACTTGAATTTGACGGTTGTCACACCCTGAACCTTCTCTGGTTAGGGGAGAAGGATTGGTGGGGACTGGTGACTGGATCGTACACTTCTGAGTAGAGGGCTGTTGTGACTTGAGAACAGTTCTCTGATATGTTTCACATGAGGTATGTTCCTTTGGTTTAGTGGGAGAGAATGGCTTAGGAGTATCTGGATCTTGGACAGGGGACTGAGACGGTGACTGAGATCACCAAGATGTTATAGATAGGACTCTTTTCTGCTTTGAGTTTGCTGTTTCTGAGCAAGCTCATATGACTCGGTACTTGAGCATGCTCAAGACGGATATCCGTCGGTTTGTGTCCACCCATCGTTATGGTACTCTTGTTGAGCTACAGGAGGTCAGAAGGAGGCGGGAGATTTAGTTGCAGCTCCTGGAAAAGGAGCTGAGGCAGGCTCCTGTACATTCACAGCCTGCGGAAAAGTGGTTCAAGCCCGATGATTCGAGATCTGGGGGACCGAGGGGCCACACTTGTGGCAAGTGCGGTAAGGTTCATGAGGGTGTTTTTTGGTCTTCTTCTTTTGCATGCCATAATTGCGGCCAGGAGGGACATTTTGCGAAGGACTGCCGTCAACATGCTCTTTCGTTGAGCAGTAGGATCTGCTATCATTGTGAGCCATTGGGCCACATGAAGGCCTAATGCCCCTTACTTACGTCCTGACCTGTTCAAGCACCACCTATTGCTACCCCCTGGATTACATATGGACGTCAGGGTAGGACGGAGCCCCCAAGGGCTCGAGTTCGTGCTTTCCCGCTCAATGTAGAGGAGGCCAGGGTGGCACCAGATATCGTTACTGGTATGTTGCTATTTATTATTCTGTCACTTATTTCATGGTATTCTTATGTTTATGTTTCTGATAGGTACCTTCTTAGTGAATTCCTTGCTTGCTCTGGTGCTTTTTGACTCGGGTGCGAGTCGTTCCTTTGTATCTAAGACTTTTAGTAGGGATTTTGATATGACTCCTAAGGAGTTGGGGTGTCTGTTGCGGGTTATTATTGCCAATTAACACGAGATATCTGCCTCGAGTGTTTATCAGGGTTGTGTCTTGGAAATTTTTTGGGGTGCGTTATTCGATTGATCTGATTCCTTTCCCCATGGGGGATGTGTGTGTGATAGTAGGGATGGATTGGTTGAACAGAATTGGGGCTTTGATCGACTGTGAGGGTCAGCGAGTGATAGTTTGAACCCTAAGTGGGGGAGAACTGGTTATCTATGGAGAGGGTACCAGGATTGGATCAGCTTTTTGTTCTGCCGCCAGGGCTCGGCAGTATCTGCAACATGGATGTATGGTTTACCTTGCTTATGTGATTTTTACTCTGGTCGGGACCGAGGTTTCGGTTTTGGATGTGCCGGTTGGTAGAGAGTTTTCTGATGTTTTCCCGAAGGAGTTACTCGACGTGCCTCCCGAGAGGCAGGTTGAGTTGAGGATTGATTTGATACCCGGTGCGGCTCCGATTTCGAAGGCATTGTACCGAGTGGCACTGCTTGAGATGCAGGAGTTGTCCTCTCATCTGCAGAAGCTATTGGGCAAGTAGTTCATCAGACTGAGCAGTTCGCCGAGGGGAACACCGATTTTGTTCGACAAGAAGAAGGATGGTTCACATCGGATGTGAATTGATTACCAAGAGCTGAACAAGGTAACGGTGAAGAACCGTTATCCCCTTCCATAGATTGATGACCTCTTCGATCAGATGCATGGCACATATTGGTTCTCCAAGACCGACTTGAGGTTAGGGTATCACCAGATGAGAGTTAGAGAGGAGGAGCTGGAGAAGACCGTGTTTCAGACTCGTTATGGTCATTACGAGTTCGTGTGATGCCATTTAGACTCACCAACGTGCCTGCGATGTTTATGGATTTGATGAATCGGGTTTTCCGGCTGATGCTCGATCGATCAGTTATTGTGTTCATCGATGATATCTTGGTATATTCCAAGACCATGGAACAGCATGAGGAGCACTTTCGAGAGCTTCTGGGGGTTTTGAGGCGTGAACGGCTGTATGCCAAGTTCTCAAAGTATGAGTTTTGGTTATGATAGGTTCAGTTGCTGGGACATCTCATCAACCAAAATGGGATTTTTGTTGACCTAGCCAAAATTAAGGCCATGATGCAGTGGGAGGTTCCGAAGTCTCCCTCAAAGATCACGGGTTTCTTGGGTTTGGCTGGGTATTATCAAAGATTTATTCAGGACTTCTCCAAGATTGTGGTACCCCTCACTCGTCTGACGAGGAAGGACGTGGATTTCCGTTGGGGGTCGGATCACCAGAATGCGTTCGAGACACTGAGGCGAAAGTTGTGTGAGGCCCCAGTGTTGACCCTCCCCGAGGGTGTTGAGGATTTTGTGGTATTTTGTAATGAATCCATCACTAGTTTGGGTGCAGTACTTATGCAGAATGGGAGATTTATTTCTTATGCTTCTCGACAGCTAAAGCCACACGAGGTTCGCTATCTGACTTATAAATTGGAGATAGGAGCAGTGGTGTTCGCTCTCAACATTTGGCGGAATTATCTATATGGGGTACCTTGTACTATCTACACGGATCACAAGAGTCTAAGGTACCTCATGGATCAGCCGAATCTGAACATGAGGCAGTGCCGGTGGCTTGACGTAGTCAAGGATTATGACTGTGAGTATCTATATCACCCCGGGGAAGCCAATGTGGTGGTTGATGCTTTGAGCCGCAAGACGGCTATTTCTAGTATTGAGGGCCTATGTATGAGGATTTCGATTGATTCACCATTGTTGGATTTGATTAGGGAGGCTAAGGTCGAGGGAGTCATGAAGGAAAATTGGAAGCAGGAAAGAACCAGGGGTGAGGTTGACAAGTTTACTATTGATTGTCGCAGATTATTGGCCCGGTATGGATGGGTTTGGGTGCCAGACTTTGGTGGGATTAGACAAACCGTATTAGAGGAGGAACAAAAGTCCAGGTTTTCAATACACTCTGGAGCCACCAAGATGTACTAGGATTTGAGGCTTAGTGATTGGTAGCCGTGCATTAAGAGGGAAATAGAATGGTATGTTGAGAGGTGCTTGACCTGTCGGATGGTCAAGGCCGAGCACCAGGGGTCGCATGGCAAGTTGCAACCATTAGAGGCTCCCATGTGGAAATGGGAACATATAACTATGGATTTCATTACCAAGTTACCTCGGACGACCATGGGGCATGAAACAATTTTGGTGATAGTGGATCGGTTGACCAAGAGTGCCTATTTCTTAGCTATCTGGGAGATCTCGTCGGCAAAGAAATTTGTTGAGTTATATATGCGCGAGGTCGTGCATCAATATGGTATTCAAGATGTTGGGTGATAGTGGATCGGTCTCCATTGTATCTGATCGAGATGTTAGGTTCACATCTCGTTTCTGGCAGAATTTCCACGAGGAACTGGGTACGAGGTTGCATCTCAGCACTGCTTATCCATCCGACGGTCATAGTGAGTGGACCATTCAGACACTTGAGGACATTTTGAGAGCTTGTTTCATTGATTTTGATGGGAGTTGGGACTCCCACCTTCCCCTAGCTGAATTTTTGTACAACAACAACTGCCACTCCAGTATCAGTGAGCCGCCTTTCGAGATCCTCTATGGGAAAGACTGAGGTAGTCCTTCAGAAGATAGAGCTCATCCAATAGATCAGCCAGAGACTTCAGATAGCCCAGAGTCGGCATAAGAGTTATGCCGACCAGCATCGATTCGAGTTGGAGTTCCAGGTTGGGGACACGGTCTTACTGAAGGTATCACCCTGGAAGGTGTAATACGCTTCATGAAGAGGAGCAATTTGGGGCCCCGATATATTCGGCCATTTCGGCTGATAGACAGGTTTGGCAAGGTAGCATATAGATTGGATTTTCTTGAGGAGCTTAGCCAAATCTATAACACCTTCCATGTGTCTCAGCTTTGGAAGTGTGTGGCTAATGATTCAGCTGTGTTTCGTTTTGATGATGTTCAAGTTGATGATCGCCTGAATTATATTTGTAACACCCATAAAATTCAAGCCAATTTTAAACTTTTTCAAACACTTAAAACCATTTAACATTACATAGTTTGTTTTCAAAATAATAATTATCAGAGTATCCCAATATCAAATCATAAAATCATAACAGCAGGAGGAGCGGTACGATCATGCCTTCGCCTTCCCGCGATCACTAGAAGTACCTGAAACAACAAACTGAAACTGTAAGCCCGGAAGCTTAGTAAGCTACCCCCAAAATACCAACCTCATAAAACCATAATCATATCTTGTCAACCAATATATATCAGCATGCATCATGAGCCTTCAGTCTGACTGGACTGCCCGCAGTCCTACAGTCTATCTGGACCGCTCCCGAGCCTTCGGTATGACTGGACCAATTCGCAGGGCCTACAGCCTATCCGAACCGCTCGCTGGGTATGTTGGCCTACAGCACAAAGTAGGACCGCCTCAACCCAACCCCCAACCAAACAAACATGTGCACATAAAGATCATACGCTAGCTCATATCATATAACAGTCAAACCGATGTAACAAATCACTAATCATAGCAACATCCCAATAACCGGGATACAGACCTAACCGGTCACTAACATAACATCATCCTATAACCAGGACACTTACCTAACCAGGTACCTAAGCATAAGCATATCACCATCCTAACTACCAGGATGTAATTAATAAACACATCATGCCATAATCCATATACAAATACATAAAGGGTCGGCCTTGGTACCTTAGACCCTGTTGATATAGTGAGGATAACTCACCTCGTTAGTAATGTTGAAATACTGTAACTCTATGACCGTTGTCTCACCGGAAATCCCAAACTGTCACATAATAATAAATACTAGGTTAATACCCAACATTATTCCTTTGACTAAGTGTCCTCATAACTCATTAAGTCCATTCCCTTTTGTTGGGCTAAATCCCCACACCAAGTTCTTAACGTGAAAGTCCATGTACATAGGTCCACTATTGGCCCAATTTACTAAATTAGGCCCAACCTCCTTATTGGGCCTAACCCCATGATCCACTATCACAACCTGGACCAAAATATCTTATTTACATAGTTCAGCAAAGTCCCAATTCCATTTAGTCCATAAACATCCCAAAACCCGAATCCATTTGTCAAAATCCCAACAGAGGACGTATGCGGGGCGTACTTCTCTAGGTACGCGGGGTGTACTTCACTGGGTACGCGGGGCGTACTCAACCAACGTTGATCACCATCGGGGTGATTGACCCAGTACGTTGGGCGTACTGGATTTACACTGGGCGTACTGGACAGTTTGCCAAGACCTTGTTAAGTGCTTAATGGCTTGAGCACTTAATCCAAAACATCAGATCTAGAGACCTAACATGCGTAGGATCGATAAAGTCGTGAACTTTATCACTTTGGACGTCCATAAAGTTCTAAATGCTTGGTCTTAATCCATTAAGACCTTATCCTTCCATGCATGGGATACCTTCAGCTAATAGGACCTCATTTTTATCACTCAAGGTCCCTTTAAGAGTCCAGAAGGATAGTTCTTTTTGTCCACAACACAACATGAACCACCTTGTAGTTTTTGGGACAAGAAATGGGTCTTTTAAAGCAAAATGGAGAGATCTAATAATATAAGCATAAAGTTTGGAACTTTATACCTTCTGGAGCTTCTTGTGCACGAGCTAACTTCAGATCTACAAGCTTGGCCTCTTCCTTCACCTCTTTGATGCAATGGTTTCCTCTTAAGCACACAAGAACACACCAAATGAGCTTAAACACACAAAGGGGAGGATAGGGTTTAATAGATACGAGTTTGTTCTGTGGAGGCTGAGGTAAAAGAGGTGTCGGTGCACATTATGTTGCTTATATAGGCCCCAAGCCCTAAATGTTAGGGTTTCATTCCTGACGTTAGTATGCCCAGCGTACTAAGGCGGACCGTAATAGGCTTAGCGTACTCCTATGTACGCGCAACGTACCCCCTTTATGGCCCAAATTTGCAAACTTAGCCCTTAAACTTGTCTTGGCTCTCCATTCCCAATCCCAAGGGCTATAATAGACAAAGTAAAGATAGAATAGGGTTCGGAAATACCTGCAAAATCTCGGGGTGGTACAATTCTCCCCCACTTGACCTAGACTTCTCCCTCGAAGTCTGCTGCGGCGAATAGATCCGGGTAATGCTCCCGCATCTCGTATTCGGGCTCCCAAGTCCACTCGGACCCTCTCCGATGCTCCCACTGTACCTTTACCAAAGGTATCTCCTTGTTCCGCAGAAACTTCATCTTCCTCTCCAGAATGGCCACGGGCCTCTCAACATAATTCAGGCACTCATCGACCTGAATATCATCCAACGATACTACTACCTCCTGATCCATGTTTCATTTTTGCAATTGCGAAATGTAGAAAGTGATGTGGATCCGGCTAAGCTACTCCGTTAGCTCAAGCCTGTATGCCACCTTGCCAACCCGGGAAACAATCCTAAACGGTCCAATGTAGCGGGGACCCAATTTCCCCCTCTTCCTGAAGCAGATGACCCCTTTCCAGGGTGAGACCTTCAGGAGCACCATATCACCTACCTGGAACTCTAACTCAGATCGGCGTCTATCGGCGTAACTCTTCTGCCGACTCTGAGCGGTCTGCAGTCGTTGCCTAATCTGCTGAATCTTCTCGGTAGTCTACAAGACTACCTCCGTCCGTCCCATCCCCTTATGTCCGACCTCACCCCAACAAACTGGGGTGCGACCTCTCCGCCCATACAACAGCTCGAAAGGCGGGGCGCCAATGCTGGAATGATAACTATTGTTGTAGGCGAACTCTGCAAGGGGTAGGTGGGAATCCCAGCTCCCTCCGAAGTCAATGACACATGCCCTCAACATATCTTTGAGGGTCTAAATGGTCCGCTCACTCTGACCGTCGGTCTGCGGATGAAAGGTTGTGTTAAAGTGCAACCGCGTGCCCAGTTCCTCGTGGAACTTCTGCCAGAAACGGGAGGTAAATCTAAAGTCTCGATCGGAAACAATAAAGACTGAAACCCCATGACGAGCGACGATTCGCAAACATACATGTCGACCAACTTCTCGGCCAAAGAGCTCCCCCGTATGCCCAAGAAATGAGCACTCTTGGTCAATCGATCTACGATGACCCATATAGCATCAAACCCCTTCACCGTCCTCGGCAGTTTGGTAATGAAATCCATCGTGATCTGTTCCCATCTCCACATGGGAATCTCTAGGGGCTGTTGCTTACCGTGCGGCCTCTGATGCTCGACCTTGACTATCCTACAGGTCAAGCACCTCTCGACATAGCAAGCGATTTCTCGCTTCATGCACGGCCACCAGTAACTCAAACTCAAGTCCCGGTACATCTTGGTGGCCTCCAAATGATTAGAAAAGTGAGACTTATGAGCCTCCTCCATGACTGTCTGTCTGACCCCACCAGACATCGGAACCCATACCCGACTGCATCGGGTCAATAATCCCCGGCTATCCTGCACAAATCGGGTGTTCTCGCCCCTGATCCTCTCTAGCTTCCAATTCTCTGGTCGCATGCCCTCAACCTGAGCATCTCTAATCAAACTCACCAGCAGAGAATCCACCGCTATCCTCATACATATCGCTGGGGTGGAAGACCTAGCTGACTTGCGGCTCAAGGCGTCCGCCACCACATTCGCTTTACCGGGGTGGTAACAGATCTCTCAATCGTAGTCCTTGACTACATCCAGCCACCTGCGCTGCCTCATATTCAGGTTCGGCTGATCCATGATATGTCTCAATCTCTTGTGATCCATGTATATGGTACAACGAACCCCATAAAGGTTATGTATCCATATCTTGAGAGCGAACACCACTGCTCCCAGCTCTAAATCATGCGTAGGGTATCTTGTCTCATGCGGCTTCAGCTGCCGCGATGCGTAGGCTATTACTCGTCCCCTCTGCATGAGGACCGCCCCCAAGCATGTGATGGATACATCACAGAACACAACAAAATCCTCAACTCCCTCCAGGAGAGTCAAAAATGGAGCCTCGCCCAAACACTGACGGAGGGTCTCAAACGCCCTCTGCTGCTCAGGCCCCACCGGAAATCTACCCCCGTCCTCGTCATACGAGTAAGGGGTACTACAATCTTGGAGAAATCTCGTATGAATCTCCAGTAGTACCCTGCTAATCCCAGAAAACTCCTGATATCTAAGGGGGATTTCGGAACCTCCCACTGCATGACTGCCTCGATTTTGGCCGGGTCGACCAAAATCCCATCCTGGTTAACGAGGTGCTCCAGGAAGTGGACCTCTCATAACCAAAACTCGCACTTCGAGAACATAGCATATAGTTGTTCTCGTCTCAGAACTCCCAACAACTCCCTGAGGTGCTCCTCGTGGTGCTCTCAAGTCTTGGTATATACCAAGATATCATCAATAAACACTATGACCGAGCGGTCAAGCATCGGTATGCAGACCTGATTCATCAGGTCCATGAATACTGCTGGCGCGTTGGTGAGCCCAAACGGCATCACCACGAACTTGTAATGACCATAACGAGTACGAAACGCGGTCTTCTCCACGTCCTCCTCTCTGAACCGGACCTGATGATATCCCGACCTCAAATCTATCTTGGAGAACCAAGATGCACCCTGTAACTGATCAAAGAGATCATCTATCCTCGGGAGTGGATAACGGTTCTTCACCGTTAACTTGTTCAAGTTCCTCAATGCACATCTGGTGCGAACCGTCCTTCTTCCTGACGAAGAGGATCGATGCTCCCCATGGAGAACTGCTACATCGAATGAACTGCTTGCCCAGCAGTTCCTGTAGCTGCGATGACAACTCCTGCATCTCGGATGGCGCCAAACAGGACGACGCCTTGGCGATAGGAGTCGCACACGGTACCAGGTCGATTCGAAACTCGACCTGCCTCTCCGAAGGTATCCCTGGCAACTCCTCCCGAAATACATCAGCAAACTCCCTGACTACTGGAACCTCTGAAACTGAAATCTGTTCCCTGGCTCGCGTATCCACCACATATGCCAGATAACCCGCACACCTGTGTTGAATATACTGTCGAGCCCTGGCAGCTGAACAGAACCCTGATCCCACTCTGGTGCCCTCTCCATACACAATCAGTTCTCCCCCACTTGGGGTTCGAACTACCACCCGATGGCCCTCGCAATCTATCATGGCACCAAATCGAATAAGCTAGTCCATCCCCACAATCACGCACACCTCCCCCATGGGAATCAGAATCAAATCTATCGGAAAGGACCGACTAGCCCCCGAGTCAAATAAAACCAACGCAGGCAAGGAGTTCACTAAAAATGTACCTAAACACAGGTACAACAGATAAGCATAGAACATATATAATAAATGAGATAAAGGATAGAAACATACCAGCAACCACATCCGGTGCTGCTGTAACGACCCAATTTTTCAAGTCCAAAAATTTCTTTTTAATTAACTGACTCTAAAAAAATGTTCATAAGAAAACACTGTGAAAACACATCATCTCATAAAAAACATCATGTCTGAAAAACCAAGTCATAAAATAATACATATCAGAGTACAATCCCAGAAACTCCATGCGGAAATCATGTGTGTGTGTGTGTGATGCGATGCTACGCCGCCGGCTCCTTCCCCTTAGACGAAGAGGTACCTGAAACCAAAACTGTAAATCGTAAGCACAAAGCTTAGTGAGTTCCCCTTTCATACCACATACCATACAATATCCTCGGTATCTTCCAACCGGTAACCATCGTCGGTATCTTTCAACTGGTAATCATCATCGGTATCTTTCAACCGGTAATCATCATCGGTATCTTTCAACCGGTAATCATCATCGGTATCTTCCAACTGGTAACTGTCATCGGTATCTTTCAACCGGTAACTGGGGACTATTCCACCCCCTACCACTAGCATACAACAACAAGATATAAACATACAGTCAGGCATATCCGGGTACTGACCTACCCTTCGGTCCTAAGGACCGCTATCTGGGAAACCAATCCATATCATACACATAACATATCATACAGATAAAACTCATAACCAAAGCATGTAACCAGACGAAGATAATTATCACAAAGACAATCATCTTCTAAATACTCCTCTTTGGTGGACCGACATTGTGGCCTTAGACCCACCCCTACTGGAAGGTAACTCACCTCGTACGAGAAGCTGCTGATAATCTGTGCGGGAAACCTCCATCCGCTGCTGCTCCGGAAATCCTCCGGCTACAATCCCCACAAAACACTCAGTTAGAAACTGATATTTACTCTTAGGGTAAAATGACCATTTTAACCCCAACCAAATCCAAGTCAAAGTCAACTTCCAGTTGACCCGACTCGCCGAGTTAGACCGTCAACTCGTCGAGTCCCTTCCTTTTACTCGTCCTTATCCACGCCTCGACTCGTCAAGTTTGGCAACGACTCGACGAGTTCCCCTTCCTTATGAACATTAATGAAACTTCATCCGACTCGCCGAGTCGGATGAACACTCGCCGAGTTCACCTTCAACTGATGAACAAGTCCTGACTTTGACTCGCCGAGTTATATGAACAACTCGTCGAGTTCATCTCCAAACATAAGGAGATTGCCTTGGACTCGCCGATTCTGTTCTAGCACTCGTGAAGCCCCATGAACTCCAGGTCTAAAATTAAGTCCGATGCGTTGGGTCACTCTTTCTGTCCTGCTACAACCCTTCTAACACCCAACTGAGTCCTTTTGACCCTCAACAGATATGGGACTCAAAGCCTTGGACTCGTCGAGTCCCAAGAACGGACTCGCCGAGTCGATGGCATCCACACCCTAAATCCTCGATTTCTGATGTACAACACTTGACCAAAAGGTAGATCTAAGCTCCTTCAATCGTTCTAGCACGTAAAGTTACAAACTTTACGTGCATGCATGGGACTTTGAGCTTAAAAGGGCATAAAATAAGCTCTTATGATGCATGGGGTCTTTCTTGGGTGCAAAAGCAACCCAAATCTGCCTTGTGACTCTTCCCAAGTGCTAGATCCGAAGTCTTGACCCCCAACCATGTTTGCAATCATGGTTGGTTACCAAAATGGCTTATAAAAGCCCTAAATCTCCCCAAAAAGGGATCAATCAAATGAAAGAGCAAGATACAGACTTTATACCTCTCAAAGACTGCAAATGATGAACCAAACTCGGATCCTTCAGTCTCCTCTTGATCCTTCTATGCTCTTCCTTCTTCCTTGAGGTCAAAACCCACAAGAATCACTCAAAAGCCTTAGATCTTGCACCAAAACACTTAGGGTTTGCTATAGAGGGTTTCTGGGAGCATAAAGGAGCGATGGAGGCTGTATAAGGTTGTTTAAATAGGGTGCAAACCCTCAGATTAGGGTTTTGTCCAGTCAGAGCCTACTCGTCGAGTCCGGGACCCAACTCGACGAGTGCATCACTTAAATCCCGCGCCTCATCCCGCTTCTACTCGGCGAGTTGGGCCTTCAACTCGCCGAGTCCAAGGCCAAAAATGCAAAATTACTTAATTGAAATACATACCACGAACCAGGTGCTACAAATCTCCCCCACTTATTTTAGACTTCGTCCTCGAAGTCTGCTGCTCGATCCTGGAACAACTCTGGGTAATGCTCCATCATCTCATCCACCGGCTCCCAGGTCCATTCCGAGCCCTTCCGGTGCTGCCATTGCACCTTCACGAGCTTCACCCTCTTGTTCCTCAGATCCTTCGACTTCCGGTCGAGAATTGCTACAGGCTGCTGAATGTAATTTAGGCTGTCATCGACCTGAATATCCTCTAATGGTACCACTGCCGAGTCGTCCACCAGGCACTTCCGCAACTGGGAGACATGGAAAGTGTTGTGGATCTGACTGAGTTCGGCTGGCAGATCCAACCTATATACCACCTTGCCCACCCGGGCTATAACCCTAAAGGGTCCAATATACCTGGGACCCAACTTGCCCCGTTTCCTGAATCGGATGACGCCCTTCCATGGCGACACCTTCAGAAGAACCATATCCCCGACCTGAATATCCAGGTCCGATCGGCGCTTGTCGGCATAACTTTTCTGCCAACTCTGAGCAGTCTGAAGTCTGCTCCGAACCTGCTGAATCCTCTCTGTCGTCTTGAGCACCACTTCGGTGCTCCCCATGACCCTCTGGCCAACCTCACCCCAACATATCGGGGTTCTGCACTTCCTCCCGTATAACATCTTGAAGGGAGGACGGTCGATACTCGCATGATAGCTATTATTATATGAGAACTCCGCCAACGGAAGGTAGGTATCCCAGCTACCTCCGAAGTCTAAAACACATGCCCGCAACATATCCTCTAGCGTCTGGATAGTCCACTAGCTCTGACCATCCGTCTGCGGGTGAAAGGCGGTGCTAAAATGCAGACGAGTACCCAGCTCGTCATGAAACTTCTTCCAAAACCTAGAAGTGAACCGAACATCTCTTTCTGAAATCACCGACACTAGCACCCCGTGCCGCGCCACCACCTCTTTGATGTAGATGTCGGCCAGCTTCTCGACCGAGATGCTCTCCTGAATCGGAATAAAATGAGCGCTCTTGGTCAATCGATCGATGATGACCCAAATCGAATCCACCCCTCGCGCGGTCCTGGGAAGCTTTGTGATAAAATCCATCGTAATGTCCTCCCATTTCCACAGCGGAATATCCAATGGCTGCATCTTGCCGTGAGGCCTCTGGTGCTCGGCCTTGACCTTCCTACAGGTCAAGCACCGCTCCACATACCATGCTACATCCCGCTTCACGCAGGGCCACCAATAGTCAGGACGAAGATCTCTATACATCTTCGTCGCTCCAGGATGGATAGAAAATCTGGATTTGTGTGCCTCCTCCATCAGGATCTGGCGCACACCTTCATGATAAGGGACCCACACCCTACGGTGAAGAGTCAATAACCCTCGGCTATCATAGTCGAAGGAGGAAACCTGCCCCACAATCCGCTCGCTCTTTCGATGTTCCTCCTTCATAGCCTCCTGCTGAGCCTCCCGGATCCGCTCCAACAGTGGGGTCACTACTGTCATCCTCAGATAGATGTCCCTGATCGGCGCTGCCTTGCGGCTAAGCGCATCGGCCACGACATTGGCCTTCCCTGGGTGGTAGAGGATCTCACAATCATAATCCTTCACCACATCAAGCCACCGACGCTGCCTCATGTTTAGGTTCGGCTGATCCATGAGGTACCTCAAACTCTTGTGGTCCGTGTAAATGGTACAACGAACACCATAGAGGTAATGACGCCAAATCTTGAGGGCAAAAACAACAGCCCCCAGCTCCAAATCGTGCGTCGGGTAATTCGCCTCGTGAGGCTTCAGCTGCCTCGAAGCGTATGCAATAACATGCCCTCTCTGCATCAATACCGCGCCCAAACCTGAGATGGACGCATCACAATATACCACAAAATCCTCCATGCCCTCTGGCAGGGCTAAGATTGGCGCCTCACACAATATCTGTCTCAGTGTCTCGAATGCGGCCTGCTGCTCAGGCCCCCAGCGAAAGACCACGGCCTTCCTCGTTAGCCTGGTCAGGAGTACGTCTATCTTGGAGAAATCCTGGATGAATCTCCGATAGTAGCCAGCTAATCCCAGGAAACTCCGAATCTCAGATGGAGACCTCGGAACCTCCCATCTCATCACGGCCTCCACTTTGGCCGGATCTACCGAAATCCCGTTCTGGTTGACAAGGTGCCCAAGGAACTGCACCTCGCGCAACCAGATCTCACACTTGGAGAACTTAGCATACAAGCTCTCCCTCCTCAAAGTCTCCAGAGCCTCTCGCAGATGCTCCTCATGCTGCTCTCGCGTCTTGGAGTAAACCAAGATATCATCGATAAACACTATCACAGACCGGTCTAACATCGGTCTACACATGCGGTTCATGAGGTCCATGAACGCGGCAGGAGCATTGGTGAGCCCGAAAGGCATCACCACGAACTCATAGTGGCCATAACGCGTCCGAAACGCCATCTTCTGCACATCCTCCTCTCTGACCCTCATTTGATGATACCCTGAACGCAAATCAATCTTAGAGAACCAAGATGCTCCCTGTAGCTGGTCAAAGAGGTCATCAATCCTCGGGAGTGGGTAACGGTTCTTCACCGTTACCTTATTTAGTTCCCTATAGTGTATACACATCCGATGTGACCCGTCCTTTTTCTTCACAAACAGAATCGGGGCTCCCCAGGGAGAACCACTCGGTCTAATGAATCCCTTGTCTAACAGCTCCTGCAGCTGTGTAGACAACTCCTGCATCTCAGGAGGAGCCAACCGATATGGTGCCTTGGCTATCGGAGCCGCACCAGGGACTTGGTCGATCCTGAACTCCACCTGTCGCTCCGGAGGTATCCCAGGCAACTCCTCGGGGAATACGTCCGCAAACTCTCGTACCACGGGCACATCGCCCACCGTCGCCCTACCCGCCTCACGGGTATCCATAACATAGGCAACAAATCCCGCGCAACCCTGCTGAAGGTAACGCCTAGCTTTCGCTGTTGAACATAAAGCTGGTCCTTGCTGTAGCCTCTCGCCCTGAATCACCAGCTCTCCCCGACTTGGGGTCCTGATCCGCACCAACTGCTGCGCACAATCAATCACTGCCCCATTGGGGCTTAGCCAATCCATACCGATAATAACCTTGTTCCCCCGAAAAGGTATGGGAACCAGATCTACGAGATAACGCTCCTCAAACAGTCGCAGGACGCAATCTCAGTAGACCTCTGATGCTCGTACTGACCGGTCGTCCGCAATCTCGACCTCTAGAGGGCAATCCAACGTGCCCGACGACTCAGGAAACTTCTTGCTAAGCGCAAGAGAGACAAATGATCGGGTGGCACCCGAATCAAACAACACCTGAACTGGGATACCGTTCACATGGAACGATCCTAAGCAAGGCACATAATATATCAAAACCACAGCGACAGAACATAACAGCATACAAATAAGAAATCATACCCATCACCACATTGGGTGCAGCGCGTGCCTCCTCGGCTGTCAGCTGAAATGCTCGACTCCGAACCACTAGAGCCTCCAACTTGGCCTTTCGGCCATCCACAACCCGTGCTGTCGCTGGAGTCAGGGCTACTGCCGGCGCCGCTGCTGCTGTCAATCTAGGGTAATTGGCCTTTTTATGGCCCTTCTGATTGCAATGAAAGCAAATCAGGTCTGATATCTGAATCGCAGGAGTAGGGGCAGTGCAATCTCTGCCAAAATGCCCAACCTTGCCACACTTATAGCAGCCTGAACCCGGCCCAGTGCGACAAGCTCCCTCGTGTGACCGACCGCATCTCCCACAACGGTCCCGCCCTGACTGGCCTTTCGGCCTACCATCGGATCCCTTGGGCTTCTTCCCCGAAGCCCCCGTCGTCAGCCCCTCCGCTGCCTTCCTCTTCCAGATGTGCTCCAGATCAATCTCTCTCTCCCTAGCCCTGGCAATCATGGAATCCAGGGTAGGGCAAGCTGAAAAAGTAACATGCTCCCGGATGTCAGCTCGTAGCATGTCATGGTAGCGGGTCCTCCTCATGTCCTCATCTCCCGCATACTGGGGCACCAATAACGCCCTCTCCCGGAACCTGGCGGTGATCTCCGCCACTGTCTCAGTCGTCTGCCTCATATCCAGGAACTCCCTGGCCAACTGTTGAAGCTCCACCGCAGGTGCGAACTCAGCCCTGAACCGGGTCACAAAATCCGGCCATGTCATAGCCTCAACAGCCGAGGCTCCCAGAGAGTCACCAACCGACTCCCACCAATCTTTGGCCCTGTCTCTCAAGCATCCTGCTGCATACCTCACCTTCGACCCCTCGGGGCAGAAGATAGTCAACTGTGCAGACTCAATGTATGCAATCCATCGTCTGGCAGCAATGGGGTCCTTTGCCCCATGGAAATCCGGCGCACCGCTCCCTCGGAAGTCCTTGAAGGACAGTGTGCGCGTACCCGCCTGGCTAGACGCCATATCACTCCTGAATGCTCGGAGGCGATCCTCCATCAGCTCAACAATCCCTTCCTTGATCGATCCAAAAATGACAGGGGTCGACTCAAGAATGCCTCTCGTGATCTCAGACGCGATGAACTCGCGCAACCCGTTATCAACCTGCTCGGATCCTGCACCCGAGCCCGATCCTGATCGTGATCCGGAACCTCCTGCTCCATGTCGCGTGGTCACCATGCTGAAAATACACGCATAAATGTCAGGATCATACATACTCTCGAGAGGTCTAACACACCCTCCAAGGTTCCCGGTTCTGTCTCAACCTTCCTTGATTTGAGTACGGATCCTCTGCTTCCAGTAGTACGGGCCCATACTACCTTTCACATCTATCCGTACTTTTCTCAAGGATGGTCTCGACTTCACCAGGTCCCTTACCCAATATCCCTTTCCACTGACCTCATCCTAGGCTTCCCAAGGGCACTCCCCGACCTACCCTTCGCTATCAGCTGCACTAGGAGTCCCCACCACTCCCCCCTAACTAACTTGTGGATACTGTTACATATCCGTTCCTTAGCTAGTTGAAAATGGCCAGAACCCCCATAGCACAAAGCAAGCAGCATTCGTACATTGGGTAACCAAATCAGGCATAACCTACGCAGGCCATCCTAGTGCTGACTAAACAGTCCTAGCATACAGCTCATACAACAGGCATATAAGGCATCCTCCTAGATCCTTAGCCCTAACTAGCGTGCAATTCTCAGAATCATATATCATGCACACAAGGCATCCTCCTAGATCCTTAGTCCTATTCTAGCATGCAGTTTTCTGAATCAAAATCATATAGCATAACATATCAAGTATGGGTATCTTGGGGAAAACTTACTCGAGCCCGGCCGGTCGCATGCACAACACACTTCGTTTTTCTAAAAATCCTTCCATTTAGATTTTAGAAAACCATTTTTCCTTGTAAAAACCTTTTAGCCCCTCAGTTTGAGTCCAGACACCCCCGAGGGTGTGTCCGAATCCCTCAAACCAGGGCTCTGATACCAACTTGTAACGACCCAATTTTTCAAGTCCAAAAAGTTCTTTTTAATAAACTGACTCTAAAAAAACGTTCATCTCATAAAACAAACATCATGTCTGAATCCCTCAAACCAAGGCTCCGGCTACAATCCCTTGTAACGACCCCGAGGGTGTGTCCGAATCCCTTAAACCAGGGCTCCGACTACAATCCCCACAAAACACTCAGTTAGAAACTAATATCTACTTTTAGGGTAAAATGACCATTTTACCCCCAACCAAATCCAAGTCAAAGTCAACTTCCAGTTGACCCGACTCGCCGAGTTGGACCGTCAACTCGTCAAATCCCTTCCCTTTACTCGTACTTATCCACGCCTCGACTCGTTGAGTTTGGCAACGACTCGACGAGTTCCCCTTCCTTATGAACATTAATGAACCTTCATCCGACTCGCCGAGTTGGATGAACACTCGCCGAGTTCATCTTCAACTGATGAACAACTCCTGAATTTGACTCGCCGAGTTGTATGAACAACTCGTCGAGTTCATCTCCAAACATAAGGAGATTGCCTTGGACTCGCCGAGTCTGTTCTAGCACTCGTCGAGTCCCATGAACTCCATGTCTAAAATTAAGTCTGATGCGTTGGGTCACTCTTTCTGTCCTGCTACAGCCCTTCTAACACCCAGCTGAGTCCTTTTGACCCTCAACAGATATGGGACTCAAAGCCTTGGACTCGTCGAGTCCCAAGAACGGACTCGCCGAGTCGATGGCATCCACACCCTAAATCCTCGATTTCTGATGTACAACACTTGACCAAAAGGTAGATCTAAGCTCCTTCAATCGTTCTAGCACATAAAGTTACAAACTTTACGTGCATGCATGGGACTTTGAGCTCAAAAGGGCATAAAATAAGCTCTTATGATGCATGGGGTCTTTCTTGGGTGCAAAAGCAACCCAAATCTGCCTTGTGACTCTTCTCAAGTGCTAGATCCGAAGTCTTGACCCCCAACCATGTTTGCAATCATGGTTGGTTACCAAAATGGCTTATAAAAGCCCTAAATCTCCCCAAAAAGGGATCAATAAAATGAAAGAGCAAGAACAGACTTTATACCTCTTAAAGACTGCAAATGATGAACCAAACTCGGATCCTTCAGTCTCCTCTTGATCCTTCTATGCTCTTCCTTGTTCCTTGAGGTCAAAACCCACAAGAATCACTCAAAAGCCTTAGATCTTGCACCAAAACACTTAGGGTTTGCTATAGAGGGTTTCTGGGAGCATAAAGGGGCGATGGAGGCTGTATAAGGTTGTTTAAATAGGGTGCAAACCCTCAGATTAGGGTTTTGTCCAGTCAGAGCCTACTCGTCGAGTCTGGGACCCGACTCGACGAGTCCATCACTTAAATCCCGCGCCTCATCCCGCTTCTACTCGGCGAGTTGGGTCTTCAACTCGCCGAGTCTAAGGCCAAAAATGCAAAGTTACTTAATTGAAATACATACCAGGAACCAGGTGCTACAGCTGCCCTGGCCTTCTCGGCTATAAGCTGGAAGGCACGCCCCTGAGCCTTCGGAGGCTCTGCCTTAACTGGCCTCCCATCTGCAATCCTCAATGTAGCCGGCGCTGGAGCCTGCGCCTGCCTGGCTGCAAGCTATGGACAGTTGGTCTTCACGTGACCAACTCGATGACAGTGATAACATAACCTCATATCCGATGCAGGGGCGGGCTGGAGACAGTCCCTAGCATAGTGCCCCTCCTTGCCACACTTTTGGCACCCACTACCCGCTCGACAAACTCCAGAATAACCCTTTCCGCACTTTCCACAAGTGCGGCTCTGCTTACCCCCAGTCCTCGAATCAGCGGTCTTAGACCGCTTTGGCGCCGACTGAGACTGTGTCGGGGCCTGACGCTGCTCCCTCAACTGCAGCTCAATATCCAACTCACGCTGCCTAGCGGCCTCCTGTAGCTCCAGAAGAGTATCACATTGCTGTGTAGACACAAACTGTCGAAATGTCAGCTTTGAGCATGCTCAGATAATGAGTCATCTGAGCCTGCTCGGAAGCAAACTCCGGACATAACATCGCCCTCTCTATGAACATACGGGTGATTTCCGTCACTGACTCCCCATCCTGTCTCCAACTCAAAAACTCATGAGCCAATCGTTCCCGCTCAACTCGAGGAATGTATCGAGCGCGGAACATATCCCTGAACTGCTCCCATGTAACAGCAGCTCTCTGATCATCAATGTACGACCCTGTCGTAAATCTCCACCAGTCCTTGGCCCCGAGCCTCAGCAGGTTCAGGTCACATCTGACCCTCTGGTCAGTGGGACACGAGTAAGTAAAGAATCATCCTCCACATCAGAAATGCACCTCATGGCTTTGATGGGATCCTGAGTCCCATCAAAATTTGGGGGCTTCGTTTTATCGAAGTCCCTGTACTAGAAAGCCCGACTGTCTCCTCCTCCTCCTCCTACCGCTATTATAGCCATTGTAGCTGTTGCGGCAGCCGTCTCAGCAACGGCTGCGTATCTGTCATCGAAGTACTCCTCTCAGCAAGGGCTGCGTATCTGTCTCAACAACTCCGGAATCTGACCCCGGACAATCTCAACCACATCCTCGCGGATGATCTCCCTGACACGATCCTCTGTCAACACTGTTGGCCCATCCTGGCCGATAACCTTAGGCTCTGTCGGAGCGCCCTGATCACCCTGACCTGATCCCGACCCGGATCCAGTCACAAAATGCCTCGTAACCACCATACTGAAAAATATAAGAGGAAGATATAAGAAAATCCGCATAAATAACGGGGAACCAACTCCCGACTAAACCCTAGTGGTTGTGACTTCCTTACTACGCGTATGGGTCATGTGCTTTCAGTAGTACAGGCCCATACTACCTTCCACACCTACCCATATTTGTCTCAAGTATCGTCACAACACCCTAACAATATACGTTCACATGGTGGTCGCTCAATCCTCACTCCTAGAGGGAGGCTAACTATCTCACATCGACCTATCGGCCTCACACAACTCACTCATCCATGAAACTTCCACCAACCTTGCAGCACTAGCGTATGCTAACCATACATAACGATGGACCCTATAGACTTTCGAATATCTGATCCAACCCTATGCCCTAATCAATAAGAACAGAACATAAGGCCAAATCAAGCATTCTCGGGTTATAAGATCTTAATTATGTACAGCCAGGATGCATACGCAAGTAACCGCAGTAATGATGTCAATCTCAAATAAGGAAGACCCTAGGCTAGCAGGCATCATGTAATCATGCAATTCTATCATGCAATTCCTGAAGATCCCTAGCCTAGTACTAGCATGATGTTCAAACATATCACAATATCAAATAACCGCATGGTATTTTGGGGTATACTTACTGGCTCCGGCTGATCGTACATCCTGCATCCTCCTTTTTCTCATTTTGAAAACCACTTAAAATTTATTTTGAAAATCCCTCCTTGGTTTGAGACTGGATTCCCACGAATGTTCCTCCAATTCACTCAAACCAAGGCTCTGATACTAACTTGTAACACCCATAAAATTCAAGCCAATTTTAAAATTTTTCAAACACTTAAAACCATTTAACATTACATAGTTTGTTTTCAAAATAATAATTATCAGAGTATCCCACTATCAAATCATAATATCATAACAGCAGGACGAGCGGTACGATCTTGCCTTCACCTTCCCACGATCACTAGAAGTACCTGAAACAACAAACTGAAACTGTAAGCCCGAAAGCTTAGTGAGCTACCCCCAAAATACCAACCTCATAAAACCATAATCATATCATGTCAACCAATATATATCAGCATGCATCATGAGCCTTCAGCCTGACTGGACCGCCCGCAGTCCTACAGTCTATCTGGACCGCTCCCGAGCCTTCGGTATGACTGGACCAATTCGCAGGGCCTACAGCCTATCCGAACCGCTCGCTGGGTATGTTGGCCTACAGCACAAAGTAGGACCGCCTCAACCCAACCCCCAACCAAACAAACATGTGCACATAAAGATCATACGCTAGCTCATATCATATAACAGTCAAACCGATCTAACAGATCACTAATCATAGCAACATCCCAATAACCGGGATACAGACCTAACCAGTCACTAACATAGCATCATCCTATAACTAGGACAACGACCTAACCAGGTCACTAAGCATAAGCATATCACCATTATAACTACCAGGATGTAATCAATAAACACATCATGCCATAATCTAGATACAAATACATAAAGGGCCGGCCTTGGTGCCTTATACCCTGTTGATATAGAGAGGATAACTCACCTCGCTAGTAGTGCTGAAATACTGTAACTCTCTGACCGCTGTCTCGCCGGAAATCCGGGACTGTCACATAATAGTAAATACTAGGTTAATACCTAACATTACTCCCTTGACTAAGTGTCCTCATAACTCATTAACTCCATTCCCTTTTGTTGCGCCAAAGCCCCACACCAGGTTCTTAACTTGAAAGTCCATGTACATACGTCCACTATTGGCCTAATTTACTAAATGGGGCCCAAACTCCTTATTGGGCCTAACCCCACGATCCACTATCACAACCTGGCCCAAAATATCTTATTTACATAGTCCAACAAAGGCCCAATTCCATTTAGTCCATAAACAGCCCAAAACCCGAAACCCATTTGTTAAAAGCCCAACAGAGGGCGTACGCGGGGCATGCTTCTCTGGGTATGTGGGGCGTACTCAACCAACATTGACCACCATCGGGGTGGTAGACCCAGTACGTTGGGTGTAACATCCTGTTTCGGATCATCCGAGATTAGGGTTTGTGGGCTGCAACCCGAGCATGAGGAAATCTCGAGGTTGCAACGAGTTACTAGAAGCGTAGAGCATTTTGACACCTTTCCGAGGATATGAGATTCATTGAGAAACGGAGTTATATCGAGGAAGCAATGGAAGCTTGAAGTTATGGCAGGATTAGTCCTTTAGTTGAAAAAGGTGGCAGCGGAGTACGCTAGGCGTACGTGTGTGTGTGTGTGTACGCTTAGCGTACTCATGTGCGTGACTTTTAAGCGGAGCCACCTAGTACGCTGTCCATACCAGAGGGTACGATGGGCGTACTAAGCACATAAGGAAAACCCTAAATAAGAGGAGTGTCCCTATATAAAGAATGAGATGGCCTCATTCCTGGCCACCATCCTCAGTCAATAAACCCTCTCAAACCCTAATCCTCGTTCTTGAGCTTGTGTGTGACCATTGTGAGCTTATAAGTGTTCTCGTGGGATTTTTGGAGTGAAGAAGGAGCATGGAAGAGAATAGAGTTGGAGTCCAGGCTTTGGATATGAGCTTCTCTGTGGTTGGAGCATCATTTGAAGGTATAAAGCTCAAAGCTTTCCCATCCTTTTGTTTTGTGCATGATATGGTCCATTTTAGGGTTTTTGGTCCCAAAGCTTGAGGCTTTATGAGTTGTTGCACTCCAGAGCTTAATATCTATCCTTTTAAGTGTTTCTAGTGGAGAGGATCCATAAAAATGAGGTCTTGAACGTGAGAACCAACCCATGCATGAGATATGAGCATTTTGAGTTAAGAGAGTAAGAGTTTTGAGTGTTGGTGGCCTTATCAACCATGCAAAGGGTTCAAGTCACTGACTTTATGGAGTAAGAGCCATTATGGAGTCCATATCTGGGATTTGAGTTAATGTCATAACGGGTTAAGACCAAATGAGTAGAAGAAGTAAATCTGGGGAGTACGCTGAGCGTAATTCCTGTACGCCCCGTGTGCTGCCCCAGTATCCCCGATGGCCAATATAGATTCGTGTGTACACTGAGCGTACCAAGGGAGGTACGCCCCGCGTAACCTCACTGTGGACTGTTGGGCTAAGTCTTCTGTTGGGCCTTGAGTGTTGGGCCTGGAGTTTGGGCTTGTTGCAACAGATTTGTGGACCAGAGGATTATAGATATGTGCTTTGGGCCCTTGAGTTGGGCTTGCCATTTAGATTTGAGAGTTGGGCCTCGAGAGAGCCCATTTATTATTGGGCCTTGGTGGGCCCAATGGGTTTTAAGTCATTGATGGGCTGTTAGTGGACTATCTTTAGACCTAATGAGTGAGATTTTGGACTTAGTTCCTAATTGGGATAATTGTGGGTTTGGCACAGAAATAGTGGCTAGTGCATAACATCAGCGTTTATAGGGGCTGTTCATCATCCGAGGTGAGTCTTCTCACTATACTTTACCTAGAGTGGTATATATGTGTAACCGGAGGGTCTTATTTGTTTATTTGATTACTGTGATATTACTGCATTATGTCTATGTGATTTATATTGTGTATTATTCTGAGTTACTGAGTTAGGACCGGAGGGTCCACCCGAGTTGTGGGACCAGAGGGTCCCACTGAGACACATTGACCGGAGGGTCTTATCTGAGTTATAGTCATGAGAGGCTAATGAGATATGTGTGGTATTTTGGGGGACTCACTAAGCTTCATGCTTACCGTGTTATGTGTTATGTGTTTCAGGTTTTTCTCAGAATCGAGGGAAGGCACCGGCTTGATTGTACACACCAGAGAAAGAGTTATGTCTCGAGGATCCTGGATTATTAATCAAACAAACATGGAGTTGCGTTTTGTAAATTAAATAAATGAGATTTTTATGAATTGTGTTATGAGAATTATGTGATTTAAAAATGAAAATTTGTTTGAAAATTTATGGTGTTACAAATTGGTATCAGAGCCTTGGTTTGAGGGATTCGGATGCACCTCCGGGTGTGTTTGGACTTAAACTGAGGATTTGAGAAAAAATTTCAAAAAGAGATAAATTTTTCTAAAATGAGAAAGAGTTTAAGAGAAAACGAGTTAGAGCCGTGTGTACAATCAGCCAGAGCCTGAACGGTGATTTCCCAAAATACCCTTACTTTTGTGTTATGAGATACTTTATGAGATATTATGCATGCTATAGGGTAGGCTAGGTATTTCATATTTTAGGACCAGAGTGGCCTGATTTGTGATGCGTTAGCCTAAGAGTTACTGTTATTCGAGATGTGCTTTTGAGTATGAGTTGAGTAAGAGTATTTACCAGGAATCACCTAGAGAGAGTTCTGAGTTGAGTGATAATCTAGGAGAGATACCTAGATGAGAAGTGATGAGCCTACTTAAGGAGTAGTTAGATACCTGCGAGAGGTAGAGTTGCTTGAGTGCGGTGATACCTTTGGAGTATGAGAAGAGCAAGTGGAGTTGTAACCTAGAGTGGTTTTACGTGTTGGTGGAGATTATTCGATGCCCGAATGCTGCTTGCTTTGTGCTTTGTGGAACTCTTCATGATGGGAGTCAGCTACTAAGTGAATATGACGATATTCGGGAGGTAGATGGCTAGCATCATAAGGAGTTCTACAGCAGCTGATGGAAGAGAAGAGTAAGAACCTAGGAAGAGCCTAGGAAGTGATTTGAGTTAGATGAGTACACTGATGCATGAGGGTATTCGTTGGAGGGCGAACATGTGTAATGGGGTTGATGATCGAGAAGGTTGAGCAGTTACTTAGGAAATCTGGGACGATCCGTGTGGAAAGTACGGGTAGATATGGTAGGTAGTATGGGCCCGTACTACCGAAAGCAGAGGACCCGTACTCGAAACAGGGAGAATACTAGAGGTTCTAAGTAGCAGATTGAGAGGAGATAACATGGTTCGAGTACCATGATTCGTGGAGGTTAGAGCTTCTGGTTTTACCAGTTGTCCCATTGTGGTTGATTAGTCTTAGAACAGATGTGATAGAATGTGGGGCCAGAGGGCCATGTCGAGCGAGTTTTAATGGAGCATACCTAGAGAGGGAAATCGAGTTAGTTTTGAGAGATTTTCATTGGTGAGATGTCAGTTGGAGTCGCAAGACACAAGGATGAGTAGAGATGAGACTTTATGGAGAATTGTTGTCCAAGTTGAGCAATCGGCCGATAGTTGAGATGTCACTTTCTGTGACAAGAGTTGCGATGTTCCTGTTTCCTGGGAGAAGCAAAACGAGATATTGAGCTTCCGGTTTCAGAGTTGGAGGTAAACCCCATGGGGTAGCATAGGGTTGCAACCTTTTCACCAGAGTATTTGGAGCAGTATGTTTGCTGCAAGGTATTCCTTGTACCACGAGAGAGCTATTAGTAGAGACTGAGATGAGGACAAAGAGATGCCTTAATCGAGTCAGGCATGCTTTTAGCAGCGATTTCAAGTGATTAAGAGGGTTATACTAGGGCGGTGGCCCTCGTTGTCTACGTTGTGTATCGACTGTGAGAGTGAGGTCTCTCGCTTCCATGATGATTTCTGCGATGGAATGCTGGTCGAGGAATCAGAGACGAGGTGCGTGATAGTATACTATCTCCGGACCGAGAGTCAGGACTAATTCGGAACAGTTGGGGTATCTGGCGGTGTGTCGGTCTGAGGCTTTGAGATGACTAGAGGCAGTCACGTCGGGAGGATTCAGAGATTGTTGTCTGAGTTATGGGATATTTGGAGTTGCTTGGTTTCCATTGGGAAGATCATGGAATGATTATGTGGTACGTTCCAAGAGTCAAGTGTGATATACCTGGTAAAACAGTCTGTGGAGTAGACTGTTGGTATGCCAATTGGTGATGGTTCGAACCCCGAGTGGGGGAGAACTGAGTATCTTATTAAGAGGATAAGATATTTGTGCAGGTGCAGTTAGAGAACTGGTTATGGAGATCTGCGGTGCGGACGCATGAGACCCAGGTTATTAGTGGATGAGGCAAGATGATGTTGCAAATGTTAAGTTCGAGGCGGTTGGGTCGCTAAGTCAGAGTGCAATAGCTGACATTTGCGGATATAGGTATAGATTGTAATCTATACTCCAGGAAGGGCAACAATTTTCTGGCAATCAACTTTAAAGTCGGTATGAGTATTCTCGCATGGGTTTGAGTCGTAGAGGATGGTGATGCAGGTTGTCGTCAACGTGTTCTTGAATTTGAAAACTCCTTCGTATTTCCATTTGTGAGTTGGAGTATTTCGAGGATTGCGAGTTTTACGAGTGGAAGATCAGTGGTCAAGGTAAGCCATTATGAGATTCTGAGAGGGTATGTTGCGGTATCCGAGTATGGTGCCGTGAGTGGAAGATCTATGGATGAGACGAGACATCGTGAGGTTCTGTGATGGCCAGTCGGGGTATCTGAGTATGACGCCATAGACTTTTGGGATTATTTGAGACTTGAGTTTGTGAGATGGCAAGTGGAGTACTAAGTGGCTATTTGTTTCCAGTGGGGACCCTTCAGCTAATTGTCATCAAACGGGATTATCCAAGTATGTGAATTGAAGCAAGAGAAAGTGTTTGTCATGACGATTGTCGTCAGGAGTAGTGATGCTTAACATGGGTGGGTGAGTGTACCTACCTATATTGGACCGTGGAGTAATTGATAGTGGACTCAGTGTAGTGACGACTTGAGAATGAGAATCTGGGGTAATAAGAGAGTAAGCCGATCTGGGTGGGAGTAATCACTTAGGACTGTCAGGGGAGACCGTGGGGAGAGCCCAGAGTGAGTAACGTATGAGTACGGGGAGTCGTAGCATACGTGAGTTAGAGAGAGAGAGAGAGTAACATATGACTGCGGGGAGCCGTAGCATACGTGAGTTACAGAGAGAGAGAGTAACGTATGACTGCGGGGAGCCGTAGCATACGTGAGTTAAAAAGAGAGTAACATATGACTGCGGGGAGCCGTAGCATACGTGAGTTAGAGAGAGAGTATCGTATGACTGCGGGGAGCCGTAGCATACGTGAGTTAGAGGGAGAATATCGTATGACTGCGGGGAGTCATAGCATACGTGAGTTAGATAGAGAGTATCGTGTAACTACGGGGAGCCATAGCATTCATGAGTCAGCAAGAGAGAGAAAGAGTATTGTAAGACTGCGGGGGGGCTGTAGCATTTGCGAGGCAATGAGAGAGTGCCATAGGACTACGGGGAGCCGTAGCACTTGTTAGTAAGTTAGAAAAAGTGTTGTATAACTGCGGGTAGCCGTAGCCTTATTATTCAGGGTATGACGCAGAGCGGCTCTTAGGCATGGGTAGCCTTACCAGAGGAGTCTGTGAGGACCTGGTAACCGAACCAAAGGCGAGGTTGGGATCTCGGCAGTGGTCGAGAACCGTTGTGTTTTGAGTTAGAGCGGGGTTGTCGTGAATCGGTCGGATCGAGGTGTAATGCATGCGTATAATCATGGGACATGGGTCAAGAGTTGAGTGCTAGATTGGGACGGGTGGTTCCAATTTTGTGTCGGACCAGACTCTGGTGGGTGAGTTGGACTCTGGTGGGTGAGTTGGTTCTATCTGTATGGAGGACGAGCAGTTTGAGATTCGGGTGTATCTCATTCTGAGGGAGATGTGTTTCCGTCTGATGTTTTAGACTTGAGTGAGCTAGTTCGTTGGTTTGGGAAGGACCACGAGACACATAGAACTAGTAAGTAGTAGACGACCGAGGTCGGGAGTGAGGTGACTCCAGGAGAGGATTGTAGTGTTCGCTTGAGGTAAGGAGAACTTCGTGACTTCGCGTGTCACATGAAGGGCTGAGATAGCTAGTGTGAAAGGGAGTTATAAAGAATGATTGGTTGGACGAGACATGAGTAGCCTTGAAGGTCCAACCGTCGGTTCGGGAGTTGACCTGGTGTTCAGTGTCGAAAGGGACATTTGAGAGGAACTGGGGCTTGTGATTATGGGAGTTTGAGGATCATTCCTTCAGAAGAGGTCTGATATCTTCTCAGGCGGTGGGTCCTTGGTGGGATATGACGTTTCCGTTCCTTTTGAGTTACGACCGGGGTCGATTAGAGAATCAGAGTTGGTAGAGCGTTCTTAGACTCTGTTATTCGATGAGCGATTAACAAGATGATATTTTGCAAGGGTGGTCTGGCAGGGAGACAGACCACTGGAGTTTTCAAGTTCTGGAGTTTCATATTGAGTATCTCAGCGGCAGATGGATCAGTTGTTCGGTTCGGGAGTCCCTGTTGGGATCAGGTGTCTTTGGAAGTGATTGTAGTATGATATGAGGTCCTTCGGTGGTGCTTCTCGGGTTTTTAGGCTCGATCTATGTGTTGGTAAGGAGCGATTTCGAGGGCGAAATCTAATTCAAGTGGGGGAGAATTGTAACATCTTGTTTCGGATCGTCCGAGATTAGGGTTTGTGGGCTGCAACCCGGGCATGAGGAAGTCTCGGGGTTGCGATGAGTTGCTGGAAGCGTAGAGCATCTTGACCCCTTTCCGAGGATATGAGATTCATTGAGAAACGGATTTATATCGAGGAAGCAATGGAAGTTTGAAGTTATGGCAGGATAAGTCCTTTAATGGAAAAAGGTGGCAGCGGAGTACGCTGGGCGTACGTGTGTGTGTACGCATAACGTACTCATGTGCGTGACTATTAAGCGGAGCCACCTAGTACGTTGGGTGTACCAGAGGGTACGTTGGGCGTACTAAGCACAGAAGGAAAACCCTAATTTAGAGGAGTGTCCCTATATAAAGAATGAGATGGCCTCATTCCTGGCCACCATCCTCAGTCAATAAACCCTCTCAAACCCTAATCCTCGTTCTTGAGCATGTGTGTGACCATTGTGAGCTTATAAGTGTTCTCGTGGGACTTTTGGAGTGAAGAAGGAGCATGGAAGAGAATAGAGTTGAAGTCCAGGCTTTGGATCTGATCTTTTATGTGGTTGGAGCATCATTTGAAGGTATAAAGATCAAAGCTTTCCCATCCTTTTGTTTTGTGCATGATATGGTCCATTTTAGGGTTTTTGGTCCCAAAGCTTGAGGCTTTATGAGTTGTTGCACTCCAAGGCTTAATATATGTCCTTTTAAGTGTTTCCAGTGGAGAGTATCCACAAAAATGAGGTCTTGAACATGAGAACCAACCCATGCATGAGATATGGGCATTTTGAGTTAAGAGAGTAAGAGTTTTGAGTGTTGGTGGCCTTATCCGCCATGCAAAGGCTTAAAGTCACTGACTTTATGGAGTAAGAGCCATTATGGAGTCCAGATCTGCGATTTTAGTTAATGTCTTAACGGGTTAAGACCAAATGAGTAGAAGGAGTAAATCTGGGGAGTACGCTGAGCGTAATTCCTGTACGCCCCGCGTACTGCCCCAGTGTCCCCGATGGCCAATATGGATTCGTGAGTACGCTGAGCGTACCAAGGGAGGTATGCCCCGCATAACCTCACTGTGGACTTTTGGGCTAAGTCTTCTGTTGGGCCTTGAGTGTTAGGCCTGGAGTTTGGGCTTGTTGCAATAGAGTTATGGACCAGAGGATTATATATATGTGCTTTGGTCCCTTGAGTTGGGCTTGCCATTTACATTTGGGAGTTGGGCCTCGGGAGAGCCCATTTATTATTGGGCAATGGTGGGCCCAATCGATTTTAGGTCATTGATGGGCTGGTTAGTGGACTACCTTTAGACCTAATGAGTGAGAGTTTGGACTTAGTTCCTAATTGGGATAATTGTGGGTTTGGCACAGAGATAGTGCCCGGTGCATAGCAGCAGCGTTTATAGGGGTTGTTCATCATCCGAGGTGAGTCTTCTCACTATACTTTACCTAAAGTGGTATCTATGTGTGACCGGAGGGTCTTATGTGTTTATTTGAGTACTGTGATATTACTGCATTATGTCTATGTGATTTATGTTGTGTATTATTCTGAATTACTGAGTTAGGACTGCAGGGTCCACCCGAGTTGTGGGACCAGAGGGTCCCACCGAGACACATTGACCGGAGGGTCTTATCTGAGTTATAGTCATGAGAGGCTAATGAGATATGTGTGGTATTTTGGGGAACTCACTAAGCTTCGTGCTTACCGTGTTATGTGTTGTGTGTTTCAAGTTTTTCTCAGAATCGTGGGAAGGCACCGGCTTGATTGTACACACCAGGGAAAGAGTTATGTCTCGAGGATCCTGGATTATTAATCAAATAAACATGGAGTTGCGTTTTGTAAATTAAATAAATGAAATTTTTATGAATTGTGTTATGAGAATTATGTGATTTAAAAATGAAAATTTGTTTGAAATTTTATGGTGTTACACTGGGCGTACTGGATTTACGCTGGGCGTACTGGACAGTTTGCCAAGACATTGTTAAGTGCTTAATGGCTTAAGCACTTAATCCCAAACTTCAGATCCATAGACCTAACATGCCTAGGATCCATAAAGTCGTGAACTTTATCACTTTGGACGTCCATAAAGTTCTAAATGATTGGTCTTAATCCATTAAGACCTTATCCTTCCATGCATGGGACACCTTCAGCTAATGGGACCTCATTTTTATCACTCAAGGTCCCTTCAAGAGTCCAAAAGGACAGTTCCTTTTGTCCACAACACAGCATGCACCACCTTGTGGTTTTTGGGACATGAAATGGGTATTTTAAAGCAAAATGGAGAGATCTAATCATATAAGCAAAAAGTTTGGAACTTTATACCTTCTGGAGCTTCTTGTGCACTAGCTAACTTCATATCTACAAGCTTGGCCTATTCCTTCAACTCTTTGATGAAATGGTTTTCTCTTAAGCACACAAGAACACACCAAATGAGCTTAAACACACAAAGGGGAGGCTAGGGTTTGAGAGAGGCGAGTTTGTTATGTGGAGGCTGAGGTAAAAGAGGTGTCGGTGCACATTATGTTGCTTATATAGGCACCAAACCCTAAATGTTAGGGTTTCATTCCTGACGTTATTCCGCCCAGCGTACACAAGTGCACGCCCAACGTACTAAGGCGGAATTTAATAAGCTTAGCGTACTCCTATGTACGCGCAGCGTACCCCCTTTATGGCCCAAATTTGCAAACTTAGCCATGAAACTTGTCTTGTCTCTCCATTCCCAATCCTAAGGGCTATAATCGACAAAGTAAACGTAGAATAGGGTTCGGAAATACCTGCAAAATCTCGGGGTGTTACAATATTGATAGGCCAGTGACCGATCTTGGATTAGAAGTTGAAGACTCTGCGAAACAAGGTGGTGGATCTTGTTAAGGTGCAATGGAAGCCCCAAAAGGTTTCGGAGTGGACATCGGAACCCGAGTCAGAGATGCAGGAGCATTACCCGGAGTTGTTCATAGCAACAGACTTTGAGGATGGAGCCTAATTCAAGTGAGGGAGAATTGTAACATTGAGATCCCTAAGGTACATATTTCCTTGAAGCTATAGCTTTTGGAGTTGGGTCATAGTATGAGATATGATGATCACATCGTGAGTATTAGTTAACCAAGATGACCATATATTTTTGAGTCTCACGATGTGAGGATGAACTGATGACTCAAAACCCTAATATTTCGGGTATTTAAAGGAATGAGAGGCTAGGGTTGCACATCGTCAGCCTCTTTTACCCCTTAAGCCTTCTGCAAGCCCTAAATTCGACCTTTTTTGAGATCCTTAGTGTTTTTCTTGTTTGAAGGAGAAGAAAGAAATAGAAGAAGCACCATTGTGAAGGGAGTTGTAAGGAAGCATCATTGTCATCAGCTCTCTTCTTGTTTGGACCATTGTAAGTATCAAGACTCAAGCTTTATTCCATCTCATGGATAGATCTTGGTTTTTGGTCCCATTTCCTTATATTATAGCTTGTTGGAGTGAAGAAGATCCATAAAGTTAGCAACTTTATGGATTCAATTGGCCTTTTGAGTCTTATATCATTAAGATCTAGAAGTTGGTAGAGTATTTGAAGCTTGCATGAGAACTTGAGGCCATATTTCTATTTTTGAACTTAAATGGTGTAGGGACATGCATGATGCATGCATGTCCAGAAAGAAATCATTTTTATGGACCATTAGGGTCCCCTTAAGCTTCTGTAAGAATTGAAATTGATGATTGAACGGATTAAGAACGTTGAATGGTTGGTTGGGCTTCAGACCGTTCTCACGACATCAGACATGAGGTCTCACGACGTGAGTAGGCAAAACTCGTCCCTTGTTGATTTGTCTGAGTCAGTAGCGAGTCTTTGGAATCTGAACAAGTAACTCTCACGACGTGACCATGGATTTCGTCATGACGCGAGACGCGATGATTGGGTTTTTGGGCCTTGTTGGGCCACTAGTTATCTGACTATGGGTCTCTATGGGACTTTTGAGTACGAATTGATTTTGACTTTGACCAGGGTTTAACCAAACTTGACCCAAGGGTATTTTAGGTAATTTGATTGGTACTTGAGATTGGTCATTATTTGGTGTTTAGGTGACCAGTCAAGCTGTCATTTGGAGATGTGTTAGCCAGAGATCTTTTCAGACTGAGAGGTGAGTCTTCCTCACTGTACTTGTGGGTTGAAGGTACCAAGGCCGACCCAATGGATTGATATCCTGTTAGGTACCGATTGATGATATGTTGAGTATGTGATAAGCATGTATGATTATCTGATAGTTGTTGATATGTGTTAGACTGGTAGGCCTGTAGGACTACCTATGATTATTGGCTGTATAATTATCTGTCTGCTGAATGTGTATATTATATGTTATATGTCGACATGCTATGTTGGGGTTGAGAATATTTTTTTGTGTTGTCAGTCATCAGACCGGGGTAATCCAACCAGGAGGTTGTGGGCCAAGGGTAATTCAATCGGGAAGTTGTGGACCCAGTACATGATATGCAGGGTAATCCAACCGAGAGGTTGTGGACCTAGTATGTTGTATGCAGGGAAATCCAACCGGTAGGTTATGGGCATGGTAATCTAACTAGGAGGCTGTCGAACAAGCATGCTAATCTATGTATTTTATATGTTGTGTGATGGTACTTTGGGGGAACTCACTAAGCTTTGGCTTAAAGTTTCAGTTTATTGTTTCAGGTACTTCTGATGATCGCGGGAAAACGAAGGCGTGATCGTGCACATCTTCCTGTTTTCTGTTATTGGGTCTTGGGAAACTCTGATTTTGAATAAAACTCTTGAAACAATGGTTCTTTTGTAAAACAATTATTGTTTATGGTTGTTTTTAAAAGGTTTTAAATTATTATGATTTTGGAGTGTTTCATCAACCATTATTCCTTCTTGGTTAACCACATGACCCAAGAATTGGACTTCCCGAATCCAAAAATCACACTTGGAGAACTTTGCATACAACTCCTTCTTCAAAACTTCTAACACTTGTCTTAAGTGCTTGCAATGCTCCTGCTGGATTTTTTAATATACCAGAATGTCATCGATGAACACTATTATAGATTTATCGAGGAAATGTTTACAAACCCTATTCATCAATTTGATAAATGTTGTAGGAGCATTGGTTAGGCCGAATGACATAACCAAAAACTCATTGTGTCCATATCTCATTCTAAAAGCAGTCTTCTCTATATCATGCTCTCTCGCATTTAGTTGATGATATCCTGACCTAAGATTCATCTTCGAAAAATAGCTCGCACCATGCAGCTGATCGAACAGGTCGTCAATCCTTGGCAATGGGTACTTGTTTTTCACTGTTTCCTTGTTCAAATCTCTATAATCTATGCATATCCTCATGCTCCCATCCTTTTTCGTTACGAATAACACCGGAGCTCCCCAGGGTGATGAACTAGGTCTAACGAAACCTTTGACCAACAACTCCTGAAGTTTTATCATTAGCTCTTTCATATCCGTCAGTGCTAATCGGTAAGGTGCTTTTTCTATAGGTGTGGTTCCTTAAAACAACTTTATCCTAAACTCTACTTTTCTATCAAGGGGTGATCCAGGAAGATCTTCGAGAAAGACTTATGTAAAGTCGCACACCATGGGTATCCTTCGCATTTCTTTCTTCTCTTTGTTTGCATCGATCACGAATAACAGGTATGATGTACATCCTTTGGACAAACACTTTCTAGCGATCATCATGGAGATGATTCCATAATTTACTCTATGTTTGTCACCGTACACCATAAATGGTTCTCTTCCAGGTGGTTTGATCACTACAATCTTTTTTCTACACTTGATTTCGGCATCGCTCATACTAAGCCAATCCATTCCTAACACTATGTCGAAGTCTTTTAACTCAGTGGGCAACAATTCCTCGTAGAACTTATTCTGATTCAAGTCGATGTCGATATTCCTAATGCAGTCGCTAACATGTACGAATTTTACACTAGCAACTTCTACACTAGAGCACTATCTAATTTATCTATAGGCAATGCTAGTCTTCTACCAAATTTATGCGATATAAAAAAGTAATTAGCTCCAGAATAAAACAATATATTGGCAGACAATTCATTTACAAGAAAGGTACCTAAAGCAACATCTTCTTCCTCCCTTGTTGCTTCAAGTTTCATCTGTAATGTTCTCGCCTTTGGCCTAGATGGCACATAGGCCTTGCAACCTCCTTCTTTTTTGAGCAGTCCCTTGCTATATTCACTTCTTCATTACATCTGTAACACACCTTCTTCCGAGATGTACACTCGTTGGCGTAATGACCAGTCCTTCTGCACTTGAAACACATCAACTCCTCGCCACACTTCCCATAGTGCTTCTTTTTGCACTTATGACACCGTTTTGCTTTTTCTACACCTCCAAACATTTTGGAACCAGATTTTAGAAATCTGCTCTTCTTGTTGGACCTTGAAGATCCGTCAAATGTTGTGACAACCCGAAATTTCCTATTGCTTTGAAAACTCAGCCAGTCAACCCAAATTAGTGTCAGACCTATTCCTGCTATCATTTAGCACAATTTAAAGTCTGTTCGAGCGTTCTGAGCCCAGTACACTTAAGGAATAAGTGTTGGGGTTTATCTGCCGAAGCTATAGTACAACGAACGGGCCTAAAACACATTGACCTGGAGTTCACGGCCACCACATGGGAGTTTACGGCCGTAAACTCCATGTGGGCCGTAAACTCCTCCTTTATGAGTCTTGGCCATTTGTTTCATTCCTTCACTCCCTTTGGCTGAAATCCTCTCAACTATCATCCCGATCTTCGTCCCCGATCTTCAAATCTCGTAAGTTTCTTGTCCTAACTAGTTGATATGTTACTTGGTCTTGTGATCTTACATGATTTCATCCATGAAATCATTTCATTTGTGTAGATCTTCAAGTTTCACCAAGAACACACACTAGTGTTTTTGGCCAAAATCGACCATTCAAGCTCCTAGATCATAAGTACTCTTGTTCTAACTCGTTGTACACTAGGTTTAACATGTTTAGGCCTTAGAAAACATCAAGAAACAAGGATGAATGAGAGTTTACGGCCAAGGCATGTTCTTGGGCCGTAAACTCCCTTTAAGGGTGCAATGATGCCCTTTCTTACTTCCTTATGCCCAGAACTTACCCTAGAACCAACCACCATTGAACTAGGGACCTTAAACATCAAAGAAACCATGTCCTCATAGAGTTTATGGCCGTAAACCCCAAAGGAAATGGTTCTTTGGCCGTAAACTCTATAAAGGGGTCATATGGTGCCCCTAACACCTCCTATGGCTTGTATAAGTGACTAGAACCTTGCATGCTTAACCTAGAAACACCAAAACACGAAATGGATGGGCAAACATGAGTTCACGGCCGTAAACCCAGGTGTTTACGACCGTAAACTCCCAAGGAGTGGTCCAAGGACCGCAAACTCCAAGGAAGGGTCATTTCGAGCCCTAGTCACTTCCTAAGCCCTTGATTCGAGTATAGCTTAATTCCTTGAGTGGTATAAGACTTTAGAACACCCAATGGCACCACTTCCATGAGTTTACGGCCGTAAACTCATGGGGGAAGTGGTCCAGAAACCGTAAACACCCCTAAGGGCCACCATTTGAGGAGTAAACTCCAATGTGAGGCCATACTCTCTTTATATGCAACCCTTGGTACTCCTAGCACTTGTAGCAAAGTGTTTTCATACATTAGGATGTCCTTACTTGCATAATTAGTTATTAAATGACTAATTAGATACTTAAATGTATCAGTACATGTTAAATAGGATTCGCGTGTGTGGTCAAGTCCTCAATTGACACTTAGCATCCTATACCATCCGTTCATCCGAATCACCCACGTCAGGTGAGTTCATACCCCTGAATCAACCTTTTAAATGACTTTAAATGCTTTTATGGGGGGGAATACAAGTTCAACTAGAAGGTTATTAGATCAATCACATATGATTAATAATTGTCTAGCAAATAGATTTTTACATGTTAAACTGTTTTATCCAGCTAAAGGTTTTTAAATCTTGTTTTATAAGCTGACATCAAGTCATAAATTCTTAGTTATAGGTTTTCCAAAGGTTTTACCAAAACTTCTTTATTATTTTTATATTGTCAAATGCATGCCTGTATATGTATAATTATATAAGTAATGTTTAAAGGACTTAGGAAGGCTAGCTCGCTCTAACCCCTTTTCCTTGTTTGGATGTGGCTTTAGGGTATCGGTTATCCGTCTGAAGGTCGTTTAAATATTAGTTATATATCATGTATACATATATAGTCATAAAAGTTCTATCAGCCATATCATTTCCTTTGGGTAGCAAAGGCATCCTTCCATTATTCATATACCTAAAATACTAGTAACTATTATAGGAATAGTTAGGAGATTCTATTTACTCTTTCTAGTACGAAGAATTTCACAGGAGTCAGTTCATTCGTGAGTCTATACCATTATTTTAATACTATAAATAGAATGTGACGTACTACTTCCCGATACGACGCTTCCTAGCGCTATCACCTTGTAACTAGAGTCTCCTGGAGCGAGAGTGGACATCATGTGTATAGATCTATACAGGACAGACACTCCCACATCCTGACTGCTAGCTACAGTCTGTGCCGAATAGGCCCATGGGTAACATAATGTCACCATACTATGTGTGACCTGGAGGGTCATCAGGTATTCGATCGTCAATCAGCATGGTTACATACGAGTTCACATTCACCCTTTTATTTACCTTTAGGCTTTGCTAGGCGTCCCGCCTGGAGTCTATGTTTTATAACCTTTAGGCTTTGCTAGGCGTCCCGCCTGGAGTCTATGTTTTATAACCTTTAGGCTTTGCTAGGCATCCCGCCTGGAGTCTATGTTCTATTTACCTTTAGGCTTTGCTAGGCGTCCCGCCTGGAGTCTATGTTTTATTTACCTTTAGGCTTTGCTAGGTATCCCGCCTGGAGTCTATGTTTTATTTACCTTTAGGCTTTGCTAGGCGTCCCGCCTGGAGTCTATGTTTTATAACCTTTAGGCTTTGCTAGGCGTCCCGCCTGGAGTCTATGTTTTATAACCTTTAGGCTTTGCTAGGCATCCCGCCTGGAGTCTATGTTCTATTTACCTTTAGGCTTTGCTAGGCATCCCGCCTGGAGTCTATGTTTTATTTACCTTTAGGCTTTGCTAGGCGTCCCGCCTGGAGTCTATGTTTTATAACCTTTAGGCTTTGCTAGGCATCCCGCCTGGAGTCTATGTTCTATTTACCTTTAGGCTTTGCTAGGCATCCCGCCTGGAGTCTATGTTTTATTTACCTTTAGGCTTTGCTAGGCATCTCGCCTGGAGTCTATGTTTTGTTTACCTTTAAGGCTTTGCGAGGCGTCCCGCCTGGAGTCTATGTTTTATTTACTTTTAGCCAGCAGTGTTACAGCTAAGGTAAAATATTATTTTTCCCTATTACTTTTTACTTGTGATTTTCTCACAATTTCTTTAAAGTAAAAACTATATTTTGATAATGATAGTACCTTTAGGGGGAAAATACTCGTTTAAACATAAAACAGTCAGGTCTTGGTAGAAGACTACTTTTAGTGGAGATACTCCTCGATTTAAAACATAAAACAATCGGGTCTTGGTAGAAGACTACTTTTATTTAGAAAATATAGGATTTTCTGGAAAGAATTCTAATACTCTGTAAATTCTAAACCACCATCTTTTATGAGTTTATTTTGAAGAAAAACATGTATTTACACCAATGTCATTAAATACTTATGAACTCACCAGCATTTAAAAATGCTGATACTCGCTTTCAAAATAACTTGTATTCTCAGGTCATCCGTAGACAGGTACACTCCGGAAGCTTTTGTGAAGACAGCCTTGTACCGAGCTGCATTATATGTTATTCTCTATATTTACTTTTGATGTTGTTGCTAAATGTAACCTATGTAAAATTATTACTATTAATGCAATGGTTGTTGTACTTTGATTACTATACTGCATATGTTGTGATACTTGACATGACTTCCTCCACCCCAGAACATTTCCGCCGTTCCGGTTTTGGGGTGTGACAGATTGGTATCAGAGCATTGTTTAGAGTGAGCACAGTATATCAAATCATAAAAGATATACAGCCTATAAATACATTGGGATAAAACACTCTGACCAAGAATTATACTTTAAAATATAACCATATTTTACAAAAGTATAAGAACATCCAGAATCTAAACACCCGAACAAAGTATCACAAGAAGAACAAGAATAAAAGTCTTTGGATGTTGACCATTACCGTCAAACCTGGGCAGTTATGTAATCGTAAGCTGGAATAAATATAACCTGATCAACTATATTTATTCGAGATGCGATTAAAGTGTGCTTGGGAGTGATGGTGGTATTGTAACAAATCTGAAACTTACCAAATAGGAATGCTAGAACCAAACATAAAGTTTAAAATACTATAGGAGTATTTTAGGATACTAAAAGACTTACAAAAATCCCAGAAGCATGTTCAGAAGTTAAGAATCAAACATGAAATTAAAATACCATAGGGGTATTTTAGGAACCATAAATAACCTTGCGTGAAAACTAAAGAGATCCTTATTGATAGACCTATGATTACAAAGTGTATACTTCCAAGATTATATATAGTAAGGATCTCATAGGCTAAGAATGTGTGGTTTCGCTCTACTTCCTTTTCCTTGTTTGGATGTGGATATAGAGTAGTATCACATATTCGAAGGCCTATCAGATCTAAGTTATATATGATTTGTGTACGCTATGTAATTGCAACAGGACTCGATATGGATCACCTAGTGAAATGTTTTAATAATCTCTTAGGATTCTTTAGACATTTCCATTCTCGCACGAAACCCTTTAGAAAGCCTTATCCACTTCAGTAATCGCAGAAGAGTCAATACAGGCCCGGAAGAAGTTCATTGAGAAGATTTCCAATTAGGAAATAAATGAACCAGGACGAGACTATTGAAATCACCATGTGCCTATACCTTTTAGGGACATCGGTGGAAATTCGCCTGAACTTCCGAGATTCCAGTCATCCATCATGAAGTGATGACACTCAGAGTCAGAATCGGAAGTAAGACGGAGTAGAAATTCAATATGTCTACAAGTGCAGAGAACCCTATATAGGTACCCGAAGGAAACCGACGCCGATTCCAGTCAGGAGTAAGAGGTGGACAGAGGGAGCCAATACATGGAACCCGAGAAGTGTCTTTTCTTCTTTATCGTCACGCTAACAATCCATAAAATAATACAATTTAGTGAGTTAGTGATTACACTACTCACACTATGTGCTAGGCAAATCGTCTTTCCCGTCGCAATTAATACGAATAGATCGAATCTCAAAACCTCGATCGAGAGTGTTTAGCCATGAGTTTTCATGAGCCTTTCTTCCGTGATCTTCGTTCCGAACTTCTCTCAAATCTTTTCAAAATCGGAGAGTGAGCCCCTCCAGTATAAAGATAACTTAGTAGGAACGACTTCCATTTTATGGCTTTCCGATACACTTACTCCTACCTTGTTACCCGGATTGCATCATAGGGATGTAGGTCAACACTCAGATAACCATCATTCGAAGCGCGGGAAAAATTTATGCCTATCATAGTAAAGAAAGATACGTCTAGGGTTAACCATCGTCTCTCATCAGCTTGTGTTCCTTTTCGTGTAGGAAAAACCATGCCTCCAAAGAAACGTAACCAACCCGCTAGTAAGACACCGGTCCTTCAATTCGATGAAGCTACGTTCCGAGCTGCAGTTTCAGCAGCCGTAGCAGCTGTCATGGCTCACCTGAATGCTAACAACGCCGATATTAGCAAGAGCCCTATCGGGAATCCCGATCTTAGCACTGGACAGCAGCAACCAGCACCGGTATGTAAAGCCACCCAAGAACCCCAACCAAATCCACTGAAAAGAAAGTTTAAGAACGAGGAAGGAAGTACCTCGACTCAAGGACCTTCCGAAGGGCAACGAGCTGAAGTGGTCAATGCCTCTGTCAACCCTTCCGCCTCGACACCTGGAAGACCATACCTAGGAAACCTCCCCCACTGCAGCAACTGTAACTACCATCATCATGGTATCTGTCGGGAACTCGTCTATGTTAGGTGCAACATGAAGGGGCATACCTCCCGCTTCTGTAGAACCCCGGTTGAGTTCATTACATCAACCACCAATGTTGGGACCAGTCCAATATGCCGTCTTTGTGGTGAAATTGGGCACCTCACGAGGGACTGCCCAACTGAAAGGAATGACAAGGGCGCAGGAGGAGTTTAACCCTAATGCCTAAGGGGAACATCAAAGAACCCGGTCGAATTTTGGTACGTCTCTCGATCCTGAGTAACTAACCGAAAACATTAAATAAATCAATTCTAATTGTAATTACTCCCTCGTTAAGGCGAAAGTCGCAGCACTGTTGTAAAATTCAAAAATCCATCAGGTAAAGCTATGATGGCTTGATATATACGTTAAGGCCAATTATAATTAAGATTGATAGACCTCGAGTGAGTGATGCTGCCTTATCTCCTGTTCCTCGTTGGGTTGTGGATTTAGGGCGGAGTCGCTCAGTCAACAGTCCTTTTAATCTTAATTATACATGGCTAGTGTATACTAGGCGATTATAGAGAGGCCTCGTGAGAAATCCATTCATGAAAAGTACATTATTCCGAAACATCAGGACCCCCTAGAGTTCCGCATCAATTCTATCGGTCCAAGTATCCGCGATAGTGATACCATGGATGAAACCCGAGACGCTAAGAACTTGTGTGCCCTGTTCAGCACATGGTCCTATCGATCTTCATTGCATATCATGTCGATGTTTGCTAAATTCGACATTGTCGTCAATCATGGTTCAACTTGGTGCAACCATGTGAAAATTCCTAGTGCTGTGTAAAGAGAACTTTCACCATAGCCTATGCGTCAAAATCAAGGTTCTTCCGAACCTAATAAGAAAACCTAATGCGATCCGTCATTCGTCTCTCTTATCCAAACCTTCCGAAGTACCCAAGAGAAGGGTATCACGCGCTGCCAACCAACCCCTCCATAGACATTAAAACCAGAAGCAGAAGACACCTCAGATTCTCCGGAAGACAACAACCGCCCGAAACCTACTAAGTGGATCCCCCAGAAAAAAACCATTACCACCGCACAACCAGGTTCGTGAATCAAGAGAAAGAACTCATGGGATTAACTTACTACGACTTAGTATATGCATTAGGGTGGTATATAATTTAGATCATTAAGATTTAAGTTGTGTGCTTCCTCCCTACCCCCTGTTTTTGTTTGATTGTGGGTTTGGGGTGGGGCCACACATCTGAACATCCCGTCAAATCTCAATTATATACGACTTGCATACACAGAGTAATAGTGATTGAGCCGAGTATGAGGTCTACCACGAACCTTATAATAAGACCCTTCATCCTATCCCATAGAAAAGGAGCTGGAGTCAAGAGAACCATTGCGGGTTGAGCTACTAAAATGACCACAAATTCGAAATTTGTTGTCATCCCGGTTAATCCAACATAGTAGCTAACACCCTCAGTTAGGAAAAGTAACCCGAGTCGTAAGAGTCAAAAACATTGACTACGACCATCCATTCACGCTTAATCCCACAAATTAAGCATCTCAGTAGTGAGCCAAGAAACCTGAAAAGCTGCGACAGGTTAAACTCTGAGGAGAATGGAGGAAGAAATAAGAGATTCTGTGTAGCAGAATCCATTTCTATCTAGATTAGATCTAAATGGAGAATCCCCGTAACACCGGAAGAGTAGTTGCAAGGGATACTCGCACTACTCAGGCACTTCGTCCATTCCGTTACAGACGAGTAGTGCCTGGGATACGCCGCCTTCTCATGCGAGAAAAGTCACCGTCGCCCTGTAGACGATAGACTGCATTCTCCAAAGTTAATACTGAGACGTTAAGAACCACATGACCACCTCCGCAACCAAGAATACTCGAATAAAGTAAAATGGTATGTTGCGTAAGCCTTATAACCCAGATCATAGAGAGATTGTAGACTCGACACCAGTCTAGGTGTTAGTCGATGGGTTATACAAGAACACACGCTTCCTACAAACTAGAGGGAGCAGACACGATGGAGAATGAAGCAAGTCATAGAGATTTGTTAGACTACTAGGTGTCCAAGGATAACTATCCCTAAGGAGATAGTAGAACCACCTCCTGAAATAGTCCAGCACTTCAGAAAATCTTTAAGGGCTAAGTTAGCCCTGACCAGAGACTGATATCCATGAAACAGCAAAGCGAGTAAGAGAATGAATTCTTTCCAGTTAGGAATCATACTGTGAAAGCATCGTCTGGTAAAACCCCCTATCTCACTGACTTTCAGAGTTTTCGATAGAAACACCTCGAGAGTCAGAAGTGCAGGTCCATTTTTGCACTAAGTCGAGATAGATGTCTCGTTACCAATAGATGCCAGTGTACAGCCAATACATCCGATAATCCAGAAAACCTCCGAAAGCCAATCAGTAGGAGATACAAATCCAAAGACGACCTGAGCCTTCTAAGAACCAACTCGGAGAACTACACCCTCAGTAAGAGAGAACTTTTGGAACTTCAAAATGGCGATCACGCCAGTGATGATCTCACCATAGAAGTACATTATGTCCTAAGTACTGAAAAGCTCTATCTCCCCAAGAGCTTAGGACCATCCGAGATCTTTATAAGAATTGGTCCAACCCTCGTCAGACCTCAACTACTTTTGGAATTCCATAAATTCCACCCAAACCTATCCACGTCTCAAACTTGAAAAAGTGATTGTCCGACGAGGCTCTTGTAACGCCACTCGACGAGATCCAAGTCAATGAGAGCCTCGGCTTCGTGGAATAACCTGTAGAAATCCTGGACCGAGAGGTCAAGTGAACGAAACGAATCCGCATCCCAATCGTGAAGGTTCGCTGGAACGCCAAGCGAATACCGGAGTTCATTTGGGAGCGCGAAGACCAATCGAATAGGAAGTACCCTCATCTCTTTTACTCGATTGTTCATACCTACTTCCTTGCCTAGACTCTAATTTTGGGACGAAATTCCCTCTAACGGGGGGATGATGTGACAACCCGAAATTTCCTATTGCTTTGAAAACTCAGCCAGTCAACCCAAATTAGTGTCAGACTTATTCCTGCTATCATTTAGCACAATTTAAAGTCTGTTCGAGCGTTCTGAGCCCAGTATACTTAAGGAATAAGTGGTGGGGTTTATCTGTCGAAGCTATAGTACAACGAACGGGCCTGAAACACATTGACCCAGAGTTCACGGCCACCACATGGGAGTTTACGGCCGTAAAATCCATGTGGGTCGTAAACTCCTCCTTTATGATGAAGTCTTGGCCATTTGTTTCATTCCTTCACTCCCTTTGGCTGAAATCCTCTCAACTATCATCCCGATCTTCGTCCCCGGTCTTCAAATCTCGTAAGTTTCTTGTCCTAACTAGTTGATATGTCACTTGGTCTTGTGATCTTACATGATTTCATCCATGAAATCATTCCATTTGTGTAGATCTTCAAGTTTCACCAAGAACACCAAGAACACACACTAGTGTTTTTGGCCAAAATCGACCATTCAAGCTCCTAGATCGTAAGTACTCTTGTTCTAACTCGTTGTACACTAGGTTTAACATGTTTAGGCCTTAGAAAACATCAAGAAACAAGGATGAATGAGAGTTTACGGCCAAGGCATGTTCTTGGGCCGTAAACTCCCTTTAAGGATGCAATGATGCCCTTTCTTACTTCCTTATGCCCAGAACTTAGCCTAGAACCAACCACCATTGAACTAGGGACCTTAAACATCAAAGAAACCATGTCCTCATAGAGTTTACGGCCATAAACCCCAAAGGAAATGGTCCTTTGGCCGTAAACTCTATAAAGGGGTCATATGGTGCCCCTAACACCTCCTATGGCTTGTGTAAGTGAATAGAACCTTGCATGCTTAACCTAGAAACACCAAAAAACGAAATGGATGGGTAAACATGAGTTCACGGCCGTAAACCCAGGTGTTTACGACCGTAAATTCCCAAGGAGTGGTCCAAGGACCGCAAACTCCAAGGAAGGGTCATTTCGAGCCCTAGTCACTTCCTAAGCCCTTTATTCGAGTCTAGCTTAATTCCTTGAGTGGTATAAGACTTTAGAACACCCAATGGCACCACTTCCATGAGTTTACGGCCATAAACTCATGGGGGAAGTGGTCCAGAAACCGTAAACACCCCTAAGGGCCACCATTTGAGGAGTAAACTCCAATGTGAGGCCATACTCTCTTTATATGCAACCCTTGGTACTCCTAGAACTTGTAGCAAAGTGTTTTCATACATTAGGATGTCCTTACTTGCATAATTAGTTATTAAATGACTAATTAGATACTTAAATGTATCAGTACATGTTAAATAGGATTCGCGTGTGTGGTCAAGTCCTCACTTGACACTTAGCATCCTATACCATCCGTTCATCCGAATCACCCACGTCAGGTGAGTTCATACCCCTGAATCAACCTTTTAAATGATTTTAAATGCTTTTATGGGGGGGAATACAAGTTCAACTAGAAGGTTATTAGATCAATCACATATGATTAATAACTGTCTAGAAAATAGATTTTTACATGTTAAACTGTTTTATCCAGCTAAAGGTTTTTAAATCTTGTTTTATAAGCTGACATCAAGTCATAAATTCTTATTTATAGGTTTTCCAAAGGTTTTACCAAAACTTCTTTATTATTTATATATTGTCAAATTCATGCCTGTATATGTATAATTATATAAGTAATGTTTAAAGGACTTAGGAAGGCTAGCTCACTCTAACCCCTTTTCCTTGTTTGGATGTGGATTTAGGGTATCGATTATCCGTCTGAAGGTCGTTTAAATATTAGTTATATATCATGTATACATATATAGTCATAAAAGTTCTATCAGCCATATCAATTCCTTTGGGTAGCAAAGGCATCCTTCCATTATTCATATACCTAAAATACTAGTAACTATTATAGGAATAGTTAGGAGATTCTATTTACTCTTTCTAGTACGAAAAATTTCACAGGAGTCAGTTCATTCGTGAGTCTATACCATTATTTTAATACTATAAATAGAATGTGACGTACTACTTCCCCATACGACGCTTCCTAGCGCTATCACCTTTTAACCAGAGTCTCCTGGAGGGAGAGCGGACATCATGTGTATAGATCTATACGGGACAGACACTCCCACAGCCTGACTGCTAGCTACAGTCTGCGCCGAATAGCCCCATGGGTGACATAATGTCACCATACTACGTGTGACCTGGAGGGTCATCAGGTATTCGATCGTCAATCAGCATGGTTACATACGAGTTCACATTCACCCTTTTATTTACCTTTAGGCTTTGCTAGGCGTACCGCTTGGAGTCTATGTTTTATAACCTTTAGGCTTTGCTAGGCGTCCCGCCTGGAGTCTATGTTTTATAACCTTTAGGATTTGCTAGGCATCCCGCCTGGAGTCTATGTTCTATTTACCTTTAGGCTTTGCTAGGCGTCCCGCCTGGAGTCTATGTTTTATTTACCTTTAGGCTTTGCTAGGCATCCCGCCTGGAGTCTATGTTTTATTTACCTTTAGGCTTTGCTAGGCGTCCCGCCTGGAGTCTATGTTTTATAACCTTTAGGCTTTGCTAGGCGTCCCGCCTGGATTCTATGTTTTATAACCTTTAGGCTTTGCTAGGCATCCCGCCTGGAGTCTATGTTCTATTTACCTTTAGGCTTTGCTAGGCATCCCGCCTGGAGTCTATGTTTTATAACCTTTAGGCTTTGCTAGGCGTCCCGCCTGGAGTCTATGTTTTATAACCTTTAGGCTTTGCTAGGCATCCCGCCTGGAGTCTATGTTCTATTTACCTTTAGGCTTTGCTAGGCATCCCGCCTAGAGTCTATGTTTTATTTACCTTTAGGCTTTGCTAGGCGTCCCGCCTGGAGTCTATGTTTTATAACCTTTAGGCTTTGCTAGGCATCCCGCCTTGAGTCTATGTTCTATTTACCTTTAGGCTTTGCTAGGCATCCCGCCTGGAGTCTATGTTCTATTTACCTTTAGGCTTTGCTAGGCATCCCGCCTGGAGTCTATGTTTTATTTACCTTTAGGCTTTGCTAGGCATCCCGCTTGGAGTCTATGTTTTGTTTACCTTTAAGGCTTTGCGAGGCGTCCCGCCTGGAGTCTATGTTTTATTTACTTTTAGCCAGCAGTGTTACTGCTGAGGTAAAATATTATTTTTCCCTATTACTTTTTACTTGTGAGTTTCTCACAATTTCTTTAAAGTAAAAACTATATTTTGATAATGATAGTACCTTTAGGGGGAAAATACTCGTTTAAACATAAAACAGTCAGGTCTTGGTAGAAGACTACTTTTAGTGGAGATACTCCTCGATTTAAAACATAAAACAATCGGGTCTTGGTAGAAGACTACTTTTATTTAGAAAATATAGGATTTTCTGAAAAGAATTCTAATACTCTGTAAATTCTAAACCACCATCTTTTATGAGTTTATTTTGAAGAAAAACATGTATTTACACCAATGTCATTAAATACTTATGAACTCACTAGCATTTAAAAATGTTGATACTCGCTTTCAAAATAACTTGTATTCTCAGGTCATCCGTAGACAGGTACACTCTGGAAGCTTTTGTGAAGACAGCCTTGTACCGAGCTGCATTATATGTTATTCTCTGTATTTACTTTTGATGTTGTTGCTAAATGTAACCTATGTAAAATTATTACTATTAATACAATGGTTGTTGTACTTTGATTACTATACTACATATGTTGTGATACTTGACATGACGTCCTCCACCCCAGAACGTTTCCGCCGTTCCGGTTTTGGGGTGTGACAAATGTCCTTTTTTCTCCTGCCTCCGTTCTCTCCAGTTCTTTCTCTCGAAGTTGGGTCTCCACATTCTTGGATGCTCTGATAGTTGCCTTCAAAATGGTTTCCATCTTTACCGTTGGACCAAATTCCATTGGTAGTCCGTTAGCAAACTTCTCTATCTTGGAGAGTTCAGTAGGCACCAAGTAGGGGAATAGCTTCATATTATCGGTGAATAGGGTGGCGTACTCATCAACACTCATCTTCCCCTTCTTCAAGTTCTAAAACTCGTGGTTTAGATCTATCAAATGCACCTCCGAGCAGTACTGCATCTTCAACAGCCCAAGGCACGCTTCCCACGACACCCCCATGGCTTCTCCCTGTGGTATTATATCTGCCAACAACTTCCACCAACTTAAAACCCTACTCTTAAGTTGTCTAACTACAAGAGCGGTTTCTGCTTGTTTCTACAATTACTACTCTCAAATACCATCTCCATCTCAGAGATCCAGTCCGTCATCTCTACTGGATTTAGACTTCCAGAAAGACTTGGTGGCTTGGCACCCATGAAGTCTTTATACTTACACTCACGTACATCATTTACTTCATTTTTTCTCTCAGGGTTATCTCTTTTAACCACTTGAGGTTCCGCTCGACTAACAGTCCTGCTATAATTTCCTTCCTCAGACTGTTCTATATTCAACTCAGTTTGCTCAACAGGCGTCGTAGGCTCTCTACCGCTCTCACGGATTAGTTGACTCATTTCCTCTCTTTGTTCGGCTAATAGAGCCTTAAGTGTTTCCATAGTGACAGGTTCAACTACTGGCACTTCTTCGGGTGCACACTCAATCACTCGTAGCTCCGCCTGCTGGATTCCATTAATGTTTCCTAAACCACTACGTGTTCTCACCATGCCATTTTTCATCAATACATTCAACCCGATTACCTATTCCTGTTATCCTCACTTTCTATCCCTAAATAATCTAATTCAGGGGACCTATCCTAAGGATCATCTTTGGGATAGCCAATAATGCTTATGGGATTCCTTAGCAATATATGTCAATAAGGCAACCATGGGATTCCTTAGCATTTAATTATCTTAAATACTTCATATCTATGTGTAAGATGAAAGTAACTATGTACTCAGTTGATAAAGTAGTGACTCAAAAATCGGGAAGAGCTTCGCTTCTAGCAACTGACCTTTCCTTTGACGTGACCTAGTATCATTAATACTAACTCTTAGGATAATATTCCTTATGAATAAAGATAACCTACATCCATCATTAGTTCCAAAGTCTATCAATCTTTAGCTGATAGAGACAACTAGGTAGGATCATATTGGAGGTAGGGTATGTTTGGTATACAAAGTATACTATTTGGAAATACCACATTAAACACCTCACTAAATCCAGCCTAGACATCATCCCTATAAGTAGATCAATCATTAATATGACGTTGGAACCACTGACAAATCTTATTTATAGATTCATAACAATGACTATGAATCTAAATACAAATTACACTAAGATAGAATAGAGTGTAATTTATCTTACAAAGATCCCCTAGACAAAACTCTAGAAATTGTACTAGCAGAGTTCCTATTTGATGACTACTACTTGTCAGACACTCAGAGATCACAGGGCTTCGATGGTACACTAGAAACTAGGGAAAAATGGCTAATAATCAAAGAATATTGAGAGATGGGAGTTGTAGGGGTGAGGAAAATGGACACGGGACTCGAGGGTATTTATAGGGTGAATTTCTCCAATGCGCGCCGCGCACTTCGATCCGCCTATTGACTGACACGTGTCTGACTCTAGTTGGAGTCATATTTTGACATTCTTTATATGTATGCTCTTAGTTTAATGACTACTATGACTTTCGTTTATATCACTAAGGCTAAGAAGTGATCTATCTCCGATTTACTATTTACGATATCCAGAGTCGTATCGGGTTGAACGTGGAACTTCAACGGATCATAACTTCTTTGTTATAAATCCGATTCAAGCGTTCCTTATATCTTCAGAATCCTTGTCACGACTACTTTAACTTTCGTCAAGGATATTCGTCCTAATTATTATTCTTTTTAGACGTGTATTTTACTATTATTTTATTATATTGGTATAAGCACGAATACTACAAATATTTACACATAGAACACGTAATCCTCACAAAATTTTCTTTATTATATCGAATATGTTACAATTTTTGACGCTAACTATTATATCATCTTATTAATTGTCTAGTGGGAAACGTGGGAGTTACATCACATTTGATGCATGATCTTGATATAGGTTCGTTTTGGTGAAGCTTATCGTTAAAAACCATAATTCAACCCTTCTTGAGTTTAACACAAATCATCAGGACCGTTTGTAATATTTTAAACTAAAGGGATGGTTTGTAGTAATTTAATATCAAATGAAACTACTTTTGTAACAATTTAAATTAAATGGGATTGTTTTGGTCTAAAAACAAGGAGGAACGGCTGATTTGGTAATTTAACACAAACAAGAGCTGATTTAGATTAACTAATACAAATCGAGGGCTATTCTTATCAAGTAAGCAAACACAAACAAAAGAGGGGGGAGGGTCATTTCATCGTTCTCATCGTTCTCATCTGATGGGAGAAGAAAGGAAAAGGAACACGAACATAAGGCAGATTAGGGGAGCTCTGACGACTTCCTTCTTCTTCTGGTCTAATCGGCAGCAACACACAAAGGATGAGGAAGAACTACGGTACTTTGTTGATTGGAAAAGGAGGTCGAGTGTAAACATCAGGGAGGAAGAGTCAATCTCCGTCAACCTTCTGTGGGGTTAATCTTCTTCTCTACTGACCGGTACAGGAAACCACAAACAAAAGGCAAAAATTAAGGGGAAAAAGGGTCTTCGATCCCTAAGCTGATCAGAAGAAAAAGACGAACCAGAAAATGGGAAGCATCTCTGGTGCTTCATCGATTCGAAGAGGGAGATGAACGAAAACAGAAAAGAAATGGTCCGATGGTGATTGATCTGTTGTGCAAAAGGTAGGAGCTTAGTCGATCTCCGACGACCATTTGTGGGTTCCTACTCGTCGCCAGAAGAAAGGAGGACTGAGGCAGGAAAGCAACAAGATCGAAGGGAGAGGCAGGAAGACATGAAGGCAGCAACTGGTGGCTGCCATCGTCAACAATGGTGGTGAAAGGGGTTGCTCATGCGGCTCTTCTTGGCAACAATCTTCTCCTTTACTGGTTGTAAAGTGAAGAACAATAGCAACGATTGCCAAGGGAGGTGTGTGTTTGAGGATGTTTTTAGTCGAATAAAGGAGGGTTGTTGCCTTATTTGGTGGCTGGAAAACGCATCACTTCCGGTGGGAAGTGATTATCGAGAATCAAGAAGAAGAAGAAAAGAAGGAGAGAAATTAGTGAGAGGGAGATAGAGTAAATAAGTGTGAGGAAAAGGGTGTATCCTCTTGTGTTTAATTGAAGCAGTTCCTGTACAATTTGAAAGTATTTATTGATTTTTTGATAGATATTTTGGGTTATATCAATTCAATGTATCTCAATTCTCGATTCTCGTGCCATCATACCGTATCATCAATTTTATTTTGAAAGTGCATGTTTATTATCCCGGTCGTGGTAATTCCAAAAATGCATACAAAATTAAATTCCGATATACCGAACTCCGAGAATTAGCATTTAAAGTTTCATAATTAGTATGAGTTCAAAAACATGCTCATATGTTATTTACGAGGTTCGTAGCTGATGTGTATTTTCAATGCACTAGTTCTTTATTTATAGTTCCTTGTTTATCGTATCTAGTGTGCACCATAGGAGTGTTATAGTGATTAAAACCCATCATTCTATACTTATTTATATCATTACCTAATATAAAAAAGATTACAATCGGATAACTGCACTATAAGCTGACCTTGATAAGCTTGATACGTTGGCACTGTAGATGTCGTAGATGCTGACGCTGATCTATCAGCATGTCGTGTATTTGACTCATATCACACCCTCAAACCGTAACAGCGGAAACGTTTGGGGGCGGAGGACGTCATGTATAGTATCACAACAATTGAATAATATTAATCAAAGCAACAACAAACATTGTATTAAAAACATAGTATTTACATTGTGTTCAAAAGATTACTTGTTTGACATTGAACTATCGCAAAAGATAAGACTTAAAGCTACTATGCTCCGTCCTCGGAAAGCCCGCGAGGGTACATTTCTACTAATTATCCTGAGAATACAAGTGGTTTGAAAAAGTGTCAACATTAAACTTGGTAAGTTCATAAGCATTTTATTTTGGAAAGTATGTTCTTTGTTCTTTGAAAATGTTAATGTTTTTCCTCCAGAAAATCCTATATTTTCTGATGTGATGAATGATAAGTAAAATGAATTGTAAATAAATGTTGAATCTTTTGTAAATAGATTCCTAGTTGCACCCGCTGTACTATAATTCATTGTTTTCGATAAGTAATCGCCTTGTGTTTTCAGAAAATTAGATTGCAAACTATTTACTTGTAAAATAATGATGTTGACCCTGGAAAATCCTATATTTTCCATAGAAACCGAGTTAAAATGTTAAACGTTCCAAGACCGAAAGGTTCAAGTATAACTACCATACTTAGTTTATTTGAGAAGTAGTCTTAAACCCTAAGACCAAAGAGTTTGCATATTGGTGTGCGTTAAGTTCGTATACTTGTTGTTTTTGTTACTTGATAAAACTGCGTTGATATATGTTTTCCCCCAGAGTTGTAAATTATGTTCTAGAAAATGGTTAGTTATACTGGTACGTGTTGGTATGACCCATATCTGTTCCTCCTGTGATTTCTTAGTACGTACGAATTATATTTATAATCAAGATCGAACAGACAGTTGATTGAATGATTCTGCCCTAAGCCCACAACCAAACAAGGAATAGGAAGTAAGGCAGAAAGCACTCATCCCACTGCCTATCGGATATTACCTATAAATATAACTCTAACGTATAAACCAAGAAATCCTAGAATTAACAATAAGAGTCTTTTTGATCCCCACTGGTTTGTAATGTCCTTTGTTGTAGTTTTATAATTTAGTAAAACTAAGTGAAGTTTGTTTATATATAGTCATACATTAATCGTACTATTGATACCAAATTGTGAGTCCTCATAACCATACTAATACAACTTATGGCCTGACATGATGTTCTTCAGGTGTCGGAATCGTTAATGACATTTGTCACCCCAGGCCTGCCGGCCAACCTGTAGCTAACAGTTAAGTTGCGGGATTGTCAGTCCCGTATAGATCTATACACAAAGTCACGCTCTCCCTCCAAGAGACTCTGGTTATTAAGGTCAGGACTTTTGTTGGCACTTAAATAAGTACTTGAAGACGTTATCTCACATAGCTATATCGACGATTAAGTGTAGAACAAAGAAAATCCTTTTTGTAAATAACATGTAACTTTGCAAAATAGTCCGTTTGTTCCATAAACTATACCTAATATAGTTATAAGTTTGTTTTCCCTGTTATGATTTGGGCCTGTAAAATAGTTCCCTTTGTTCCATACACTATAATTATTATAGTTTATAAGTTTGTTTCTGTGTTAAAATCCGAACTTGTAAAATAGTTTACTTTTGTTGTAACAACTGTTACGACTTAATATATTTTGTAGTTTAACCGAAATAATGTTTGGCGTATCTACAAATTTTCACGTTCAAATGCATGTTATCGGTATGAAAATATAATAAAAAATTTATATTTTTAAACACAAGATTACTTGTGTTTTATTTGTATTCCCCCCCTAAAAACATTGAAAAAGCTTGGAAAATACGGGGGTATGAACTCACCTCAAACGTGTGTGCTCGGTTGAGTTGCGAAGTGTTAACGGTGATCCTCGGATTAGAATACGTGACAGCAGTCGTATCCTAAAAATAATTATCCCCGACATCATATTTAAATTAATAAGATATTAATTTAAATAATAAATTAAATAATGTTGTAATTAATAATTAAAGTATTAGGCAATACTTTAATTATGTAAGAAAGACTTACAATAATTATTTGGAATTAACTAGAATGTTGAAATGGGTTCACGGTTGGAGAAATGGAGTTTTCAGTTGACTTGATGAGTTTACGGTGTGTTCTTGGTAGATGTATGAAGATTTGAAGATTTGAATAAATGTTCTTGGTGTTTTTGGTGTTCTAGGTGAAAACTTGAAGATCTGGGCAAAATCTCATGAATTTATGGTGTTGATGGATGGTAGTTGAGAGCAAAAGTAGAAGTGTTTTCGGATGGAAATGTGAGAAATGAATTGGTTCACGACTGAATAAATATATATAGGGTAGTGTTTACGGTTCATGAATGGGCTTTGGCTTGGGAGTTTACGGTTCTAAGGTGGGCTAGTCTAGTGTTTTCGGCCCATTAAGGGTGTTTTTGGATTTAGGCCAACCGGAAACACCAATTTGGAATTAAATACAAACTGTGAACACTCTCTTGAATCAATGCTCAACCGTGAACACCATTTTGGTTTAATGTTTTGGACCGTGAACTCTTAATTAAATTGATTTCCAATCCGTAAACCCTTTTCCCTATAATTACTTTAGGCCGTGAACTCCATTGATCATCAAATCTCAAACCGTGAACACATTTACTCCATTAATTACTTTGGGTGAAAAATCATTTAATGTTTATATTTATGTTTTAAACCCTTAGTCTTTTAACTTATGCTTATTTATAACACCCTAAATTAGCTTAGTTTTCAATCCATACTTCTTTGTTAACTCTTTAAACAAGCCCTAAGACTATAGATGATAAGATGCAACAAGAATTGTAATGAAGTTTCACTTGTACTTGGTTAAGGTTCAAGCTTTACTTGATCTAAAAATTTCGAGTTGTGACAACTCATCAGATCATAAGGTGTGACCATACAATCTCTCCTATCTCATGATATCAAACTAATCTTCAATGAATGAATTTGGCTCGTGCTCCCCCTGAGAGTAAGAATGAAATCTTGACTCTTGAAGTTTTAATGAATGCTCCCCCTGAGAAGATGAATGACTTATCAAGCATTTATGAATTGCAGCAGATGAAGGATGAATAGATAATGAGATTGAGCTGAGATGAGAACGTTGACATCGTATTGACTTGAATCCCCCTTAGAATGTGCTTTTCTGTGGTTCTAGTAGCGAGATTTTCAGTTTTACCAAGATTCTATCCCCTTTTTGACATGATCAGCTAACTTAGAGCAGAATAGAGTTTCAACTTGTAGTCTAGTAAGATTGTGATGTCTCCTGATAGTGTGGGCTTAAACTACCATTCAATGACATAGTATTACGAGATCTCATCAGCATGTGGTTTCATACGTTGAATCATAAATCACTTTTATTAGAAGAAAAGTGGCAAGATTGGATAGGTGCGTGTAACATATCACAGATGATATATCCATCGACACAGATTTATCAAGATCTCATCAGTATATGGTACATTACACTGAATCATAAAACTTTAAAGAATAATATAAGGGCAAGAATAGATTGGTGCGTGTGATAGCCTACGGTACATAGACTAACCATCAGCACAAACTTTCGAAGTTTTATCAGTGTGTGGTTTTACACAGTGGATCATCAAGTTATGTATTAGAAGACTTGTGGAGAGAATGAATTGTTTTAGTCACGATGAGGTGAAATCAGCGTTCATTAACAATTTAACTCATCAACAAAAAGTGGTTTAAATTTCTGTATCATGGAGTAAGTTTCAATCTAGAATCAAATATTCACCATTAAATCATAATGATACCATGCCATACCTCAGACTAGGAGGTCAGGGACAAGAACAACCCTTTGTCATTTAAGGACCAGACAAGTAACTCTTACGCTAATGACTAAGCAATCAGGGTAAGCCATTAGGTTTTGCTCAATTTTTCAGCAGAACATGAGATTTGATGCATATAGCAAGCATGCTTGCAGGGACAGGGTCAGGTGAAAGATAATTGAATAAAAAAGGAACATCATAGACTTTTTATCGATTTTTTTATTTGGACCAGGAAATCTCACATAGAAAGTTTAGACAGTGCTAGACAGTCAGCATGAAGGGGGAGACTCAATGTTCTCAGCAGATGGTCTCGCTGATGAGAAACTTAGAGAGATTTAGTCACATACAATAGCATGCTTCTACGGATGATAATGTGTCAAAAGTTGCATACTAGGCTTAGAATTGCTACTGTCAGATTCCTTTACGAAATGGTACAAAATAATAATATAAGAATACAACAAGAGAGTTAGTCAAACAAGGAAAAGGAATATACAACCTTTTTCAGAGGTTCTCAATATATTCTATTTTAGTAAATATTTTGCGTAGAATCAAAACTTTCGAAATAATTACTGATTTATAGATTTCCTTTCTTCGAGATATCTATTATTAGAAGTTCGCTATAAAAGATAACACAAGTGAGGATAAATACATCAATATACAACTCATCTCACCATAAATCAAGAATGATGAAGCTATTTATCATTGAGAAGTTGTGGATAGACTCCAAGCTTCTTATTTATCAAGAGCAGAAGAGAAGCAGAGATTAGTCTTTGTAACCGACGATTTAACTGACTCGAATACATAAAATCATTGTTTCCTTAAAATATAAGGGTCATAAGGTTTCTCTCCGATTCATGAAAATGATGGTGAGGAAACACTTCCACCAAGTAGATTTGAAGCAGTGGCAAAGGTCTAAACAATCGAGACTATGATTACGGCATCCCTTTTCATAGTTCTTAAAATTGTTTAGACACACCTGTGAGCTATCTAAGATAAGGAGTATGATATTGATAAAGTTTTATCAAAGCAATCTAGTATCAGAAATCTGAACTTTGGTAAGAAAGTCAATAAAGTATTGTTTTTCTAGAAGTTTAGCTGATTTCTGAGTACATGTCAAAGCTAGTGGGAGCATAAGTGTTATGCTAATAATCATCATGTTAGTGGGAGCATGATAATTATGATAAAGCTTGCAAGTTAGTAATGTTAATTATAGAAAACAAAGTTTCAATTGGGAAAAAGTTGTTATGCTATAATTAAGGGAGAGGAAAATATACTTCACTTCAGTTCTAAAAGCTTAGATTGAGGTTTTAATCATATTTAGTCAAGGATATATAACCCATGGGTGATGGAAATGAAAGGTCATGACAATTAGGGTTTACATGGTGTAACCCTAATTGTAACATACTATATAAGCATCATATTATTCACCAAAATCGGCACTAGTGTGTGATATGAAGGGCTAGCCGATTTCTTGAAGTGTGGATTTCTCTCTAAGTTATTCCAAGAGCATTTCATGTTGTGTGAGCCATTTGAGGTGTCACATTTTAGGCACTAGGCACTCAAGCCCCATGGAGTCAAGCTACACTACAAAAGGTATGAATTCTAACTTGATATATTCATATGAATCAATGTTATTATGCTAGTTAGGATGAATACCTTGGAAAGTTCATATTTGCGTGTATAATAGAGAAAACATAGATCCAAGGTATTTAGGGTTGCATGTACACTTAGGAGTGTTAGAATGCTCATAATTTCAATTATACTTGATGCAAATTGCTGAAAAATGCTGAAAAAGTCGAATTTCGGGCATTCTGGGTACTGGACTCGCCGCGTCCACTGATGAACTCGCCGAGTCCATGAAGAAAATCATCCTACTCGTCGAGTAGGTTGATACACTCGACGAGTAGGAGCCCTTGACAGCTTATCTTCGAGTTTTTTTGGCTAGAAATGGACTAGAAACATTATCATAAGCTGTTTTTGAACCTATAAACCTGTTTTTGATGTGGTAATATTCATTCTAATCCAATTTCAAAGATAATTGTCAATAGATTCATGTTTTGTATTAGTTTAATGGTTAGTCTAATTACATGAAAAGGTTTGATTAAATTATCTTGTTCTTATGAGTTGCTTAGATTAATAGAAAAATTATTAGAAATTGTTGTTTTCAATCCATTTTAATCTAAGAGATGATTCTAAAATGTGTTTGTGTAACTTGTCCTCAAGTTACATGAAAAGTCACATTAAAGATTCTTAAAACTCATAAAAGTTGGCAAAGGTTACAAAATGAACAGTCTTGTCTTCATTGAATGGTTTTATGACTCCATAACTTGTCCTCAAGTTATGGAGGTTCAAGAGTCACTTCATTAAGTAATAAAATGTGTAACCTTAATTAGTTCCAAAAGTTACAAAAAATAAAGAAAAGTTACATTCTTTCATTAGTTTAAAGTCTTCCATAACTTGTCCTCAAGTTATGGAACTTGAAGAGTTTTTTAATTAAAACTACTTTAAACACATAAGTTATGGAATTAATTAGTTTTGAATAGTTTCAAAAGTTGCCCTCAAGTTTTGGAATATGTAAAGTTTCCCTCAAGAATACTTTAACTCCAAGTTAACCCCTTAGAGTATTAAAAGTTAAAAATTCAACCCTTATACTTTATAATATTATAAGTTAATAATATATATATATATATATATATATATATATATATATAATATATATATATATATATATATATATATATATATATATATATATATATATATATATATGTATAAGAGCAAGTCAGTCTTACCATTAGTAGGCCTCGTTCACGAAGCCGGTCTATAAGGGGGGTATGAGGTTACTGCCTATAAAATGGCAGTTTAATAGGTGTCCACTCTTACCCACCGCTTCCTTGACTGGTGGAGGGTCGTTAGCCGAACGGGTAGGACAAGGACTATAATTCTCCCTTCATTAAAAGTATTAATGATAAATACTAAGTAACTAAACACTTATAAATTCCCAATCTTAGTTACTTAGGAAAATGTGAATAAGGTGCTAACCCATGAAATTACACTTTGCACTTTGCTTAAGTCGGTTAGTGGAGCGCGTGTGGTTTACCGGCACACTAGCTTGATTTAACAAGGTAGGAAAAGGGTTTCTTAAAGTGTATCATAGGCCGGTGGAGCGTGTGTGGTTTACCGGCACATCGGTTGGGTGATAAACATTTAAGAGTACCAAGTAATTTGCATGGTTACTTCACACCTTGTTTTGTGATCCTCGGCATCCCAGTCACAAAACCTGAAGGGCACACTCGAGATTGAAACATGCCATTGAAAAGTTCAATGAATCTCAAAAGAATCTAGGAGTTTCAAAACCAATTATAACCTAATAATACATTTCGTTTATCTTGGTGGAAATTGGTGAATCGTCATTCACCTACCTTCAAATATTTTATAGCTTGGATTACGGCATCCCTCTTCCAAGTTATAAAAGTATTGTGTTGGGTCCTACCCTTAATATTTCATATTGGGTGTTATATTAAGGACTTTAAATCAACTATCTTGAATATCTCCCAAAAGATGTCTTGTTTAGACATTTATGATCTTCCCAAATCTCTTGAAACAAGCTTTCCTAAATGAAGATGATGTCCCATGGAAATCATACTTCTTTCACCTCCTCCAATTATTCTCCCTAACCCACACGTTCTTGAAAAATTTAAGGTCACTCAAGCCCTATTGGCAAGCAAAGGTCTATGTGTGATCACATCTTGGAGATGTAGTCACATATTGACAAGCCTGGAGAGTTGGGTGTCAAAGTCTTGAGAAAGTTGGTGGCTCAACTACTTTCTAAGTCACATAGTGAGTTCCTTTGGGACTCCTATGAAACAGACTATGACAAGACCCTTAATGATCTTATCTATTTGCTAAGATCAACTTCCTAAAACTTTATGGACATTGACAATGATGACATTGGATATCCAGTAAAGCTCTCTCTTCCCAATGGAAAGGGATCGGCCATAGTCAATTCGGTTGACCAAATGGTAAAGAGAGAGGCTAAGTCTGAGATAGTCCTATTATCAAGGGTCCATAGGTATCTATTGCCAAAGGAAGGGGCATTGGTTGCGAAGGTGCCAAATTTACCTAAGGATGTTAAAGTCAATAAGTTTGACTCTACTTCAGGTAAAGTCCATTGTCTAACTCTGTTAAGCTCCTATTTGGAGATTCTATTACATAATGTGACTGGGTCATATGGTGATGTTATAAGAATCAAAGAAAAGAGAGAAAGCTTAAAGGAAGTATATGCTGCTTCTGATCGCGAAGATGGATTTCGATCGCATCAGAATTTTGAAGCTGTTACTTAGGAGTTATGACACATTGCTTAGGAATAGATAACAACAAGGTTTTCATATGGATTGTAAGGATAAGTTTTTCCCCAAAGTTTTAAAATAAAAGGAAATTTTTGATTTTATTTATTTTAAGTATCCTTACAATGGCATTTGTGAAAAATTGTTGTTTGTATGATTCCATTGCTAGCAAAATTGGAAAGTGAATTTGATTCTTTCATTTGTGGTAATGTCTAAATTTACCAAATAAGGAAAGATTCTCATCACCCAAGTTTCAGTTGGATCGAAACTTGGAATCATGCAACTTGTATAGCATGATGAATGAGAACTTTCAAGCATTGAAAAAATTAAGACTAACTACTGGTTCTCATGGATGTGTGAGTCAAGTAAAGGACTAAGGGATCGAGTACACATTCTTGTGCACTGGTTAAGTCCACCACAAAAGATCGATAAGACTATTCGTCATAATTTACTATAGCTCAGTAAATATGGTTATACTTACAAGCTTAAGTGTAATTCTGAGACATTGGAAAAGGTTCAAATGTATGGCAGAGCGAATAAGAAGAATCAACTTAGGCAGAAAGATAAAAGTTTCTCAAATCTGAAAAGAAGGGAGAGTACTTTAGTATTATGTTTTAAGACCATCTTAACGATTTTGAGACCTTATCACAATTCATCCTCTAAGTGCATTCTGATAGTTAAGAAGAGGAGTTATGAATTGTTGAAGTGGTTAAATCAAGAAGATGATTCATACTTCGTTCCAAAAACAATTCTTAGAGTTATACTCTAAGACTGTAACTTGAGTGACATGTCTTACAGAAGGTTTAAAACACTTGTCAAATGTAAGAGTAAAAGTTTTCTACTCTTGTACATTTGAAATTGGTAAGTTGTGATGTTTTGGATAAAACAAAGGCCAACTAAGGACAATTGTGTGAAGTATTTGTCTTGATAAAGAATCCGCACTATATCTTGAATATTTGACAAGATAGTCTTATATGTCAAGAGGACAGTGGGAGTCTTTAAGGTCTTGACAGTCTCGAGAACTAATCAAGAATAAAACCTGAGGTTCTTCACTAGCACACGACTTGAGGTTTATAACCTATCGTGTTGACATATTCTGTGCCTATTCCAGTTAAAGTTGGCTTTGTATATGAGTTCTTAGAGTTCTCAATTGGTTGCATAAGAACTTGGAAGCAATGGTAGGCCCTTGAGCTGCCAGATGGCAAGAAATTAAGATTGAGTTCAGTCCATATGAGTTTGGATTTGTCATTATCTTTGTCTTGTGACTATGGTTTTGACAATTCACATGGATAAGAACACATACACCATAAAATCTAAGGGTCATAAGGTTTCTCTCCGATTCATGAAAATGATGGTGAGGAAACACTTCCACCAAGTAGATTTGAAGCAGTGGCAAAGGTCTAAACAATCGAGACTATGATTACGGAATCCCTTTTCATAGTTCTTAAAATTGTTTAGACACACCTGTGAGCTATCTAAGATAAGGTGTATGATATTGATAAAGTTTTATCAAAGCAATCTAGTATCAGAAATCTGAACTTTGGTAAGAAAGTCAATAAAGTATTGTTTTTCTAGAAGTTTAGCTGATTTCTGAGTACATGTCAAAGCTAGTGGGAGCATAAGTGTTATGCTAATAATCATCATGTTAGTGGGAGCATGATAATTATGATAAAGGTTGCAAGTTAGTAATGTTAATTATAGAAAACAAAGTTTCAATTGGGAAAAAGTTGTTTTGCTATAATTAAGGGAGAAGAAAATATACTTCACTTCAGTTCTAAAAGCTTAGATTGAGGTTTTAATCATATTTAGTCAAGGATATATATAAAAATTTCATGTTGGAATGGCTCAACATAAGGAAATTCTATATATGGGTCTATTATTTGCGTTCTAAAATTCGATTATGATTACGGCATCCCTTTTCATAATCTGAATTATGAGAACTTGGCAAATCGAAATGGAGATATTATAGCAAAAGACAGGTTTAGTCTTTATGTGAGACATCATGAATCGTGGCCCATATGCTTCGGATATATGATCGATTGCATGTGCTATAATAATCATCCTTTCTAAAATTTTCCAAGTGCCTGGGGCATTAAGAAGGGAAAAGGTCTATAATTGGATATGACTAAAAGGATTAAGCAATTGTTGAGGACAATCTAAGGTTTACCAAAGATTGGTTGCTCAGGGACAGCTGGAAGTATAGTGTTAATTGTTGGAAGGACCATATTGACATATTCTGGAAAAATGCAACTCTTGTTCAAAAGTGATAGTCAAAAGGGGAATATGGAAATGATCCCATAGGTGGAAGTTGTTCAATAAATATGTGTAAGATTAGGAAACTTAATGCAAGAAGGATGTTTCCAAGGAGTTGATCTCCTTTGGAATGCTCTGTAATGTTTTTTGTCAAGTCTTTGTGACTTTGTGCATAATCATTACAAGAATACTTTAATTCCAAGTTAAGCCCTTAGAGTATTAAAAGTTAAAAATTCAACCCTTATACTTTATAATATTATAAGTTAATAATATATATATATATATATATATATATATATATATATATATATATATATATATATATAAGAGCAAGTCAGTCTTACCATTAGTAGGCCTCATTCACGAAGCCGGTCTATAAGGGGGGGTATAAGGTTACTGCCTATAAAATGGCAGTTTAATGGGTGTCCACTCTCACCCACCGCTTCCTTGACTGGTGGAGGGTCGTTAGCCGAACGGGTAGGACAAGGACTATAATTCTCCCTTCATTAAAAGTATTAATGATAAATACTAAGTAACTAAACACTTATAAATTCCCAATCTTAGTTACTTAGGAAAATGTGAATAAGGTGCTAACCCATGAAATTACACTTTGCACTTTGCTTAAGTCAGTTAGTGGAGCGCATGTGGTTTACCGGCACACTAGCTTGATTTAACAAGGTAGGAAAAGTGTTTCATAAAGTTTATCATAGGCCGGTGGAGCGTGTGTGGTTTACCGGCACATCGGTTGGGTGATAAACATTTAAGAGTACCAAGTAATTTGCATGGTTACTTGACACCTTGTTTTGTGATCCTCGGCATCACAGTCACAAAACCTGAAGGGCACACTCGAGATTGAAACATGCCATTGAAAAGTTCAATGAATCTCAAAAGAATCTAGGAGTTTCAAAACCAATTATAACCTAATAATACATTTCGTTTATCTTGGTGGAAATTGGTGAATCGTCATTCACCTACCTTCAAATATTTTATAGCTTGGATTACGGCATCCCTCTTCCAAGTTATAAAAGTATTGTGTTGGGTCCTACCCTTAATATTTCATATTGGGTGTTATATTAAGGACTTTAAATCAACTATCTTGAATATCTCCCAAAAGATGTCTTGTTTAGACATTTATGATCTTCCCAAATCTCTTGAAACAAGCTTTCCTAAATAGAGATGATGTCCCATGGAAATCATACTTCTTTCACCTCCTCCAATTATTCTCCCTAACCCACAAGTTCTTGAAAAATTTAAGGTCACTCAAGCCCTATTGGCAAGCAAAGGTCTATGTGTGATCACATCTTGGAGATGTAGTCACATATTGACAAGCCGGGAGAGTTGGGTGTCAAAGTCTTGAGAAAGTTGGTGGCTCAACTACTTTCTAAGTCACATAGTGAGTTCCTTTGGGACTCCTATGAAACAGACTATGACAAGACCCTTAATGATCTTATCTATTTGCTAAGATCAACTTCCTAAAACTTTATGGACATTGACAATGATGACATTGGATATCCAGTAAAGCTCTCTCTTCCCAATGGAAAGGGATCGGCCATAGTCAATTCGGTTGACCAAATGGTAAAGAGAGAGGCTAAGTCTGAGATAGTCCTATTATCAAGGGTCCATAGGTATCTATTGCCAAAGGAAGGGGCATTGGTTGCGAAGGTGCCAAATTTACCTAAGGATGTTAAAGTCAATAAGTTTGACTCTACTTCAGGTAAAGTCCATTGTCTAACTCTGTTAAGCTCCTATTTGGAGATTCTATTACATAATGTGACTGGGTCATATGGTGATGTTATAAGAATCAAAGAAAAGAGAGAAAGCTTAAAGGAAGTATATGCTGCTTCTGATCGCGAAGATGGATTTCGATCGCATCAGAATTTTGAAGCTGTTACTTAGGAGTTATGACACATTGCTTAGGAATAGATAACAACAAGGTTTTCATATGGATTGTAAGGATAAGTTTTTCCCCAAAGTTTTAAAATAAAAGGAAATTTTTGATTTTATTTATTTTAAGTATCCTTACAATGGCATTTGTGAAAAATTGTTGTTTGTATGATTCCATTGCTAGCAAAATTGGAAAGTGAATTTGATTCTTTCATTTGTGGTAATGTCTAAATTTACCAAATAAGGAAAGATTCTCATCACCCAAGTTTCAGTTGGATCGAAACTTGGAATCATGCAACTTGTATAGCATGATGAATGAGAACTTTCAAGCATTGAAAAAATTAAGACTAACTACTGGTTCTCATGGATGTGTGAGTCAAGTAAAGGACTAAGGGATCGAGTACACATTCTTGTGCACTGGTTAAGTCCACCACAAAAGATCGATAAGACTATTCGTCATAATTTACTATAGCTCAGTAAATATGGTTATACTTACAAGCTTAAGTGTAATTCTGAGACATTGGAAAAGGTTCAAATGTATGGCAGAGCGAATAAGAAGAATCAACTTAGGCAGAAAGATAAAAGTTTCTCAAATCTGAAAAGATGGGAGAGTACTTTAGTATCATGTTTTAAGACCATCTTAATGATTTTGACACCTTATCACAATTCATCCTCTAAGTGCATTCTGATAGTTAAGAAGAGGAGTTATGAATTGTTGAAGTGGTTAAATCAAGAAGATGATTCATACTTCGTTCCAAAAACAATTCTTAGAGTTATACTCTAAGACTGTAACTTGAGTGACATGTCTTACAGAAGGTTTAAAACACTTGTCAAATGTAAGAGTAAAAGTTTTCTACTCTTGTACATTTGAAATTGGTAAGTTGTGATGTTTTGGATAAAACAAAGACCAACTAAGGACAATTGTGTGAAGTATTTGTCTTAATAAAGAATCCGCACTATATCTTGAATATTTGACAAGATAGTCTTATATGTCAAGAGGACAGTGGGAGTCTTTAAGGTCTTGACAGTCTCGAGAACTAATCAAGAATAAAACCTGAGGTTCTTCACTAGCACACGACTTGAGGTTTATAACCTATCGTGTTGACATATTCTGTGCCTATTCCAGTTAAAGTTGGCTTTGCATATGAGTTCTTAAAGTTCTCAATTGGTTGCATAAGAACTTGGAAGCAATGGTAGGCCCTTGAGCTGCCAGATGGCAAGAAATTAAGATTGAGTTCAGTCCATATGAGTTTGGATTTGTCATTATCTTTGTCTTGTGACTATGGTTTTGACAATTCACATGGATAAGAACACATACACCATAAGATCTAAGGGTCATAAGGTTTCTCTCCGATTCATGAAAATGATGGTGAGGAAACACTTCCACCAATTAGATTTGAAGCAGTGGCAAAGGTCTAAACAATCTAGACTATGATTACGACATCCCTTTTCATAGTTCTTAAAATTGTTTAGACACACCTGTGAGCTATCTAAGATAAGGTGTATGGTATTGATAAAGTTTTATCAAAGCAATCTAGTATCAGAAATCTGAACTTTGGTAAGAAAGTCCATAAAGTATTGTTTTTCTAGAAGTTTAGCTGATTTCTGAGTACATGTCAAAGCTAGTGGGAGCATAAGTGTTATGCTAATAATCATCATGTTAGTGGGAGCATGATAATTATGATAAAGGTTGCAAGTTAGTAATGTTAATTATAGAAAACAAAGTTTCAATTGGGAAAAAGTTGTTTTGCTATAATTAAGGGAGAGGAAAATATACTTCACTTCAGTTCTAAAAGCTTAGATTGAGGTTTTAATCATATTTAGTCAAGGATATATATATAAATTTCATGTTGGAATGGCTCAACATAAGGAAATTCTATATATGGGTCTATTATTTGCGTTCTAAAATTCGATTATGATTACGACATCCCTTTTCTCAATCTGAATTATGAGAACTTGGCAAATTGAAATGGAGATATTATAGCAAAAGACTGGTTTAGTCTTTATGTGGGACATCATGAATCGTGTCCCATATGCTTCAGATATATGATCGATTGCATGTGCTATAATAATCATCCTTTCTAAAATTTTCCAAGTGCCTGGGGCATTAAGAAGGGAAAAGGTCTATAATTGGATATGACTAAAAGGATTAAGCAATTGTTGTGGACAATCTAAGGTTTACCAAAGATTGGTTGCTCAGGGACAGCTGGAAGTATAGTGTTAATTGTTGGAAGGACCATATTGACATATTCTGGAAAAAGGCAACTCTTGTTCAGAAGTGATAGTCAAAAGGGGAATATAGAAATGATCCCATAGGTGGAAGTTGTTCAATAAATATGTGTAAGATTAGGAAACTTAATGCAAGAAGGATGTTTCCAAGGAGTTGATCTCCTTTGGAATGCTCTGTAATGTTTTTTGTCAACTCTTTGTGACTTTGTGCATAATCATTACAAGAAGATCAATGCATATAAGTTTAGAATCTAACAGATTTCAGTAAATGACATGAATTTGGAATTCTTGCATTTGCAGTAAGGAATTGGGACTGTGAAATGAGTATCATTGGAGTTATGTTCAATTGATCTATTTCACAAAGTAAAGATCATAGACAAACATAGTATGCATACTTGGTGTGTGGCATGACTAGTGTTTAGAAAACATAGGGTACATGCTTGGAGCATGGGACAACTATTGTTTTTAATTCAAGAATAAAGTTGATAGATGAAACAGTATGCAATGAATAATGTGTAATCATATGGTGATAAATAAAAGGTGTTTTATTTATATTCATAGGTTTGAGACCATATTAGATTCAATTATTCTTGTGTTTCATTTTGCATGTTTTGACTTCCAGAATAAACTAGGTCATTCTTCCCGAATGACTAAGTTATTCAAACCATCCACAGTCGGTCATATGTTGGAAGTAGATATGAATCAAGACTGTCATGAGTTGGCTTGTAGATATCTAAGATGTTGGACATAGCAAAGAGGTGCTACAACACTCATGAGTGCTCATAAGTTCTGAGTATTGGATTCAACCCGCGCTCATTTGAATCACTTCATGGATTTTATCACGAGTGATCATGAGACGATAATATCTTATATTCTTCAAACCTAGAGATATGAGTTGTTACTATGAGTTGGTTGTACATTGATTGCGCGAAAACGCATTGGTAACTCGATGTTATAAAACGTGCGTTTGTGTATGATTCAACAAATAGTAGAACAAGCCATATGAGTCGAAGTTTATCCATTCCTTTTACCTTCAGGATAAAAGCGATATCTGTGGGCCCCTCGATGATTTAGTGATGACAAATGTAAGTGCTCGGCCGGGCCTGGACTGATTTGATTTGTTCAATTAGTCAGTCGTCATAAATCGGAAATCGGGAAACAACAAATGGACAGAGAGAATGATTTATAATCCATGTCTCAATCCATATGATATCTAGAATGGAGGAATATATGATCCCTTATCTAATGGACAAGTCATTGAAAGGTCAGAGTTCAGTTACAAGGTCAGAGTTCGACAACGGCTTTTGAGAGCTACGATTGCCAGTTGGTTCTTGAAGTCATACGAAATAATAGTTTTAGACTTATCCAAGTGGGAGACTGTTGGATTAGTGTCTAAGTCCATAACTATATTTGGTATGTACTTGATCCGACCAGGCATGGTCCATTTGGGTTGCATGGCATCATGCACTTGGATAGACTAAATGAGAGAAATAAGACACTTATGGTTATTAATATATTATAAGTTATAATATATTAATAATAAGAATAATAATATTTAATTAGTATTGATCAAGAATTAATTTAGAATTAATTATGTGATCAAAAGAAGTGTAATTAAATATATGGGTTGATTGTGTAAATCATCCATAACTTATATAGTGGGCCAAAGCTCCATGGATAATCAAGTTGGGTTAAACCCATAGGATGCTCCATGGATGCTCCATGGAGGTTACATAACCCATGGGTGATGGAAATGAAAGGTCATGACAATTAGGGTTTACATGGTGTAACCCTAATTGTAACATACTATATAAGCATCATATTATTCACCAAAATCGGCACTAGTGTGTGATATGAAGGGCTAGCCGATTTCTTGAAGCGTGGATTTCTCTCTAAGTTATTCCAAGAGGATTTGATGTTGTGTGAGCCATTTGAGGTGTCACATTTGAGGCACTAGGCACTCAAGCCCCATGGAGTCAAGCTACACTACAAAAGGTATGAATTCTAACTTGATATATTCATATGAATCAATGTTATTATGCTAGTTAGGATGAATACCTTGGAAAGTTCATATTTGCATGTATAATAGAGAAAACATAGATCCAAGGTATTTAGGGTTGCATGTACACTTAGGAGTGTTAGAATGCTCATAACCCAACAGTTTAGACCATAATCCAAGAGCTAATTCTAAATACATAGAATCTGAGCACAACACCTTCCAGCAGCAACATATTCAACCTTAGCGTTAGAACAAGCCATTGATGTCTGATTTTTGCTAGACCAACTTACTAATCTATTTCCAAGCATTTGAGCTCCTCTTGAAGTGCTTTTACGTTAAATGCCACACCACCATGATCGGAGTCAGTTTATCCCACCAGTTTGAACTCAGAGTCACAAGGATACCATAACCTAAGATTAGCTGTATGCTTTAAGTACCAGAAAATCCTTTTGACAACGTGAAGATGAGATTCCTTAGGACTGGCTTGAGAGCGAGCACATAATATGGTAGCGAACATAATGTGAGGGGGCTAGCTGTAAGATAGAGTAGAGAGCCTACCATTCATTGAAACAGAGTTGCATTACATCAGTCTCACTTGGGTAACTACCCATAGACGCTGATGAATACATCAAAGTCTTTTCCGGTTTGCAATCAGAGAAACCATACTACTTCAGCATATCTGCAATATATTTAGCTTGACAACCAAAAATACCATCGGTTAGTTGTTTGACCTGCAAGCCCAAAAAGAAAATTAGTTCACCCATCATGCTCATCTCGAACTTCGTGGCCATGAGCTCCGCTAATTCTGAACTTAGCTTTTCATTAGTGGATCCAAAGATGATATCGTCCACATACACTTGAGCAAGAATGATATGAGATCCTGATTGGTTTACGAACATAGTGTTATCGATATTTCCTCGTTTGTATCCACTTGAGAGAATATAGATTTCGAATGTGGCATACCATGCTCTAGGAGTCTGCTTTAAGACATAGACAACTTTATCAAGACGATGCCATGCTCTAGAAGCCTGCTTTAAGCCATAGACAGCTTTATCAAGACGATACACATGATCTAGAAACTCTTCATTTTCAAACCATGGCGGTTGTTTTAGAAAGACTTCTTCTTGAATATTTCCATGTAGAAAGGCATTCTTGATGTCTATTTGGTAGACTTTGAAGTTCTTGGAGGAGGCAAAATCTAGGAACAGACGAATTTCTTCAAGTCTTGCAACAAGAGAAAACGTTTCATCATAGTTTAACCCTTCAAGATGACAGAACCCTTGAGCCACAAGACTAGCTTTCTTTCTTATGACGATTCCATATTTATCGATTTTGTTCCTGAAAACCCAATGAGTGCCAATGATAGTCTTTCCTTAAAGTTTGGGAATAAGATTCCACACAAGATGACGTTTGAATTCATTCAGCTCATCCTACATGGCTTTAATCCAGTCAGCTTCTTTCAAGGCATCGACGACATTTTTCGGTTCAATCATTGAGATGAAGTTTACAAATATGCATAAGTTGTTGCTGACTTTGCTGCAAGTGAGAATACTAGAATTTACATCTCCAATGATTTGGGATTCAGGATGATATCGAAGGATTCTTGGATAAGAACTTTCATTTGAAGTGATTTGGGCAAAGTCTCCCTGATTGGATGGTTCAGCATCTTCAGGGATAACATGGTGATCTTTTAGAGATAGGTTGTGAATTTATTAATTGATCAACATTGGGAACAATGGGATCAACGTCATTTGATAAGAGCTCAGGAACAGGGTCTAAAGGACTTTAAGTAAGTTCATTCAGAATTGACGAGGGATGATCAACTCGTCAAAAGTGACATGAACTATTTCTTCAACAATTTTCCTTGAAAGATTAAATACTCTGAAAGCCTTGGATACGCTAGAGTATCCTAGGAACACTCATTCATCAACTTTAGCTTCAAACTTCAAACGTTGATCTCTTTGATTCAATATGTTACAAACACATCCAAACACATGAAAATAAGATATGTCCGGTTTCCTTCGTTTTAGTAGTTCATAAGCAGTTTTTCCATGACGCTTAACAATGATAGTCCGGTTTTGGGTATAACACTCTGTAATAACAACTTCAGCCCAAAATCACAAAGAAATACCAGCTTCAATGACCATAGTTCTTCCAACTTCAATGAGAGTTATGTTTCTTCTTTCTGCAATACCATTTTGCTGAGGAGTTCTAACTACAGAAAAATTATGAGAAATTCTTACGATTGAGCAAAAGTCCTCAATAGAGGAGTTTCTGAATTCGGTTCCATGATAACTACATAATTGCCTTACTTTGTGATCATAGAGAACTTCCCACTATTTGACTAAAGCAGTGATTTAATCAACGGCGTGGCTTTTCTTCCTTAAGAAGAATACCCATGTAAACCTTGAAAATTCATCCACAGTGACGAGAGTGTATTTATTCCCAACTCTTGACTTAACTGGAACAGGTTTAAAGATCCATGTGAAGGAGATGTAGAGGTTTTATAATAAAGGAGCATGACTTTGGCTTAAAGGAAGACTTGGTTTTCTTTCCTTTTTTATACCCTGAGCATAGCTTATCCTTGACAAACTACATTTTTGGAATTCATCTTACAACCTGATTCCCCGTAATCTTCGAAATGGTATTGAAGTTCAGATGTTAGAGCATCTTCTGCCATAACAAATTTAGATGAGACTGAGCACGAGAGAAGAAACAACGACGAAGAGAGTTGTCAAAACAAAACATATCCAGAACATAAATATCGTTTGGCGAATTGCTGTAAGAACAGTGAAATTCTTTTGATCAACAACCTTTCCTTCTCTCTTGTTAAATAAAACTTCATAACCAGCGTCACATTGTTGGCTAATAGAAATTAGATTATGTTGAAGACCTTTCACATAAGAGACATTCCTGAAAACAACAAAATTGCACTTGATGGGTCCATATCCTTTTGTAGCTCCTTTGCCATTATCTCCATATGTAACTGGCGGACCATCATTCTTTATGAAGTCTTCCAAGATAGACTTGAATCCTATCATATGCCTTGAACAACCACTGTCTAAATACCAAATATGCTCTTTGCCCTGAAACTAAGATATACAGTAACACATAAAACAAAAAAATACATATACTACAAACCGACCCATTTGCAAAGGGTCACTCACTAAAAGATATTATAACAACCATCAGGGAGACAATTCAACAAGTTTCCCTTTTTGATCCAATTATCATTGCAAGTTCTGATATTGTCAGCACGAACAGAGTCCTTTTGAAATGTGCACTCGCTGACTTTATTAGAGGCATTACCACATCGATAACAAACTTTGATTCCATAATTCTTTCCCTTAACATTAGATTTTGATTTCTTTTAAACTGATGAATTTAATTTGAGAGTTCTGGGACAAGGGATATCATCGATGGTATACTCAGATACTACCTTTTCATGAGGCTCATGATGCATTGAAGAGTCATTAGAAGTGGAAGACTTTAAATGATCTCCTGGTTTAGAATTGCTTTATGAGCACTGAGGAAACATGCTAAGAATATCGTTTACAGAATGAACTTTGCCATTACATATAAGAAACTTTAGCAAAATCTTAGAGGATGGAAGAACATACTCACGATGAGAAGGTTAGTGAGAATGATCAAGAGCATATAATTTGGAAATACATTTGGTAATGCCATTAGAATTAGTAGAGTAGTAACTACCAATTAAAGATTGATTTATAAAATGAAAACTCACAAATCTACTATTAAAGTCTTCCTTTAAGCATTCAGCTTCATAAATGGTTTGTTTAGTCTCAGCAACTTTGGTTAAAGAAATAGCACCTTCTATATCACCTCCAAGAATTTTCTTACACCGATCTAGAATCTAAGCATTATTGATTCTTGTGACATTAAGTGAGAAGATGCCCTGTTTTTCAAAATAAGTTGAGTGCGATTAGCATGATCAACAACTTTTTCTTTTTCAGTGTAAAGAAAATGATCGGTCAGCGAGAAACAAATGTTTTCCTTTTTTAGAGCATAAATAGATTTTTCAAGAAAAGATTTTGTTTCTTTGACTTTCTTTAACTCAAGACTGAGATACAATTTTGCTTTATTTGAGACCAATAAGTTTAAATATAAGAAATGAATTGAGTCATCTTTTTCAATACTATCATAGATGAGAGGTTAACAAGATTCTTTACCTGATACATTAAGGTATCGCCCATTATGACTTAATATCCTTTGCAGCGTGAGGAGGATCAGCGTCAAGGATCTCAACGTTGTCATGATCAGCGTCGGTGTGTGGTTCAACAATCTGACCCATGAGACACTTACATTCATCGTATGAGGGGTTCTCCTTTTTAAAAGCAAATGATAGAGTGATCATCATCTCTTAAGTTGTTGAACAGTTTTGAACCAAACGATAGATAGAAAATGGGAGTAAGTTTCCAATAGCAGTTCTCGCCTTTACATTGAGATTCAACATCCTCTTCTCTCCCTTGTTGAATCCAGGAATAGGTTTCCCTTTCAGCTTGCTCCCAGATGCACCATCACTGGATGATTGATGCATAACGGTGATAGGAACTTTATTGACGACATCGAGGATATCAAGGTCCATGAACTCGAGAGCTTCCCTGACCTTTTGTTTTCATACATAGAAGTTAGGTTTATGAAACTAAGGAGTCTTGTTGCAAACAGTTGACTTTGGAGCAAAAGAGGTTGACATTATTACTTGAGTGTATCAAAAACCTGCTCTGATACCAATTGAAGGTTTGTATCGATCGGATACACTTCAAGTACTAAGAACAACCGTAAAACTAATCTAAGCTAACCAATAAAAAGAAAGTAAATAACATAAAAGCTCTCCAAATTCTTCTTTTACAAAGAAAGGGTTTTGTCATCACTAAGAAGACGAGTTTTTCACATAGACGATTGACACAAAGCCATAATCACAACATTAGGGTTTTCCCTAATATTGTATATATTCTAATGTATACATGTATATCCCATGATTCAAGGGATTGCGTCTAATCTATACTAATATCCGATCTTATCACAAAGATATCGGATCTATGATATATTCTATACTCATCTATATCATTACCTAATATACAAAAGATTACAATCGGAAAACTGTACTTTAAGCTGACGTTGATAAGCTTGGTACGTTGACGCTGTCGATGTCGCAGACGCTTAGGCTAGAGTGAATACTCTGAAAGCCTTGGATACGCTAGAGTATCCTAGGAACACTCATTCATCAACTTTAGCTTCAAACTTCAAACGCTGATCTCTTTGATTCAATATGTTACAAACACATCCAAACAAGTGAAAATAAGATATGTCTGGTTTCCTTCGTTTCAGTAGTTCATAAGCAGTTTTCCCATGACACTTAACAATGATAGACCAGTTTTGGGTATAACGCTCTGTAATAACAACTTCAGCCCAAAATCACAAAGAAATACCAGCTTCAATGACCATAGTTCTTCCAACTTCAATGAGAGTTATGTTTCTTCTTTCTGCAATACAATTTTGCTGAGGAGTTCTAACTGTAGAAAAATTATGAGAAATTCTTACGATTGAGCAAAAGTCCTCAATAGAGGAGTTTCTGAATTCGGTTCCATGATAACTACGTAATTGCCTTACTTTGTGATCATAGAGAACTTCCCACTATTTGATTAAAGTAGTGATTTAATCAACGGCGTGACTTTTCTTCCTTAAGAAGAATACCCATGTAAACCTTGAAAATTCATCCACAGTGACGAGAGTGTATTTCTTCCCAACTCTTGACTTAACTGGAACATGTCTAAAGATCCATGTGAAGGAGATGGAGAGGTTTTATAATAAAGGAGCATGACTTTGGCTTGAAGGAAGACTTGGTTTTCTTTCATTTTTTATACCCTGAGCATATCTTATCCTTGACAAACTACATTTTTGGAATTCCTCTTACAACCTGATTCCCCATAATCTTCGAAATGGTATTGAAGTTCAGATGTGAGAGCATCTTCTGCCATAACCAATTTAGATGAGACTGAGCACGAGAGAAGAAACAACGACGAAGAGAGTTGTCAAAACAAAACATATCCAGAACATAAATATCGTTTGGCGATTTGCTGTAAGAATAGTGAAATTATTTTGATCAACAACCTTTCCTTCTCTCTTGTTAAATAAAACTTCATAACCATCGTCACATTGTTGGCTAATAGAAATTAGATTATGTTGAAGACCTTTCACATAAGAGACATTCCTGAAAACAACAAAATTGCACTTGATGGGTCCATATCCTTTTGTAGCTCCTTTGCCATTATCTCCATATGTAATTGGCGGACCATCATTCTTTATGAAGTCTTCCAAGATAGACTTGAATCCTATCATATTCCTTGAACAACCACTTAAATACCACATATGCTCTTTGCCCTGAAACTAAGATATACAGTAACACATAAAACAAAAAAATACATATACTACAAACCGACCCATTTGCAAAGGGTCACTCACTAAAAGATATTATAACAACCATCAGGGAGACAATTCAACAAGTTTCCCTTTTGATCCAATTATCATTGCAAGTTCTGATATTGTCAGCACGAACAGATTCCTTTTCAAATGTGCACTCGCTGACTTTATTAGAGGCATTACCACATCGATAACAAACTTTGGTTCCATAATTCTTTCCCTTAACATTAGATTTTGATTTCTTTTAAACTGATGAATTTAATTTGAGAGTTCTGGGACAAGGGATATCATCGATGGTATACTCAGATACTACCTTTTCATGAGGCTCATGATGCATTGAAGAGTCATTAGAAGTGGAAGACTTTAAATGATCTCCTGGTTTAGAATTGCTTTATGAGCACTGAGGAAACATGTTAAGAATATCGTTTACATAATGAACTTTGCCATTACATATAAGAAACTTTAGCAAAATCTTAGAGGATGGAAGAACATACTCACGATGAGAAGGTTAGTGAGAATGATCAAGAGCATATAATTTAGAAATACATTTGGTAATGCCATTAGAATTAGTAGAGTAGTGACTACCAATTAAATATTGATTTATAAAATGAGAACTCACAAATCTACTCTTAAAGTCTTCCTTTAAGCAGTCAACTTCATAAATGGTTTGTTTAGTCTCAACAACTTTGGTTAAAGAAATAGCACCTTCTATATCACCTCCAAGAATTTTCTTACACCGATCTAGAATCTAAGCATTATTCATTCTTGTGACATTAAGTGAGAAGATGCCCAGTTTTTCCAAATAAGTTGAGTGCGATTAGCATGATCAACAACTTTTTCTTTTTCAGTGTAAAGAAAATGATCGATCAGCGAGAAACAAATGTTTTCCTTTTTTAGAGTAGAAATAGATTTTTCAAGAAAAGATTTTGTTTCTTTGAGTTTCTTTAACTCAAGACTGAGATACGATTTTTCTTTATTTGAGACCAAAAAGTTTAAATATAAGAAATAAATTGAGTCATCTTTTTCAATACTATCATAGACGAGAGGTTAACAAGATTCTTTACCTGATACATTAAGGTATCGTACCATTATGACTTAATATCCTTTGCAGCGTGAGGAGGATCAGCGTCAAGGATCTCAACGTTGTCATGATCAGCGTCGGTGTGTGGTTCAACAATCTGAGCCATGAGACATTTACATTCATCGTATGAGGGGTTCTCCTTTTTAAAAGCAAATGATAGAGTGATCATCATCTCTTAAGTTGTTGAACAGTTTTGAACTAAACGATAAATAGAAAATGGGAGTAAGTTTCCAATAGCAGTTCTCGCCTTTACATTGAGATTCAACATCCTCTTCTCTCCTTTGTTGAATCCAGGAATAGGTTTCCCTTTCAGCTTGCTCCTAGATGCACCATCACTGGATGATTGATGCATAACGGTGATAGGAACTTTATTGACGACATCGAGCATATCAAGGTCCATGAACTCGAGAGCTTCCCTGGCCTTTTGTTTTCATACATAGAAGTTATGTTTATGAAACTAAGGAGTCTTGTTGCAAACAGTTGACTTTGGAGCAAAAGAGGTTGACATTATTACTTGAGTGTATCAAAAACCTGCTCTGATACCAATTGAAGGTTTGTATCGATTGGATACACTTCAAGTATTAAGAACAACCGTAAATCTAATCTAAGCAAACCAATAAAAAGAAAGTAAATAACAAAAAAGTTCTCCAAATTCTTCTTTTACAAAGAAAGGGTTTTGTCATCACTAAGAAGACGAGTTTTTCACATAGACGATTGACACAAAGCCATAATCACAACATTAGGGTTTTCCCTAATATTGTATATATTCTAATGTATACATGTATATCCCATGATTCAAGGGATTGCGTCTAATCTATACTAATATCCGATCTTATCACAAAGATATCGGATCTATGATATATTCTATACTGATCTATATCATTACCTAATATACAAAAGATTACAATTGGAAAACTGTACTTTAAGCTGACGTTGATAAGCTTGTTATGTTGATGTTGTCGATGTCGCAAACGCTTAGGTTGATCTATCAGCGTGTCGTGTGTTTGACTCATCAGATCATAAGGTGTGACCTTACATTTTATTACTTGCAAGCATGGAGTGCTAAAATGTATGCTCTAAATCTATTGAGAGGGACCCCTAAAGAAAGCTTTCAAAGACTACCTTTATATTGTTACAACTTGGAGAAGAAGAATACAGGGGCGGTTACACGTATAAAGACGTATTATGCCAACAAATTTGAATACTTTTTCATGGCTATCGGTTGCGCGATAATAATATTTCTTATATAGTGAGTTCTTTATATTTATTGTTGTTACACGTGTGTTCGCTTTAATGATTAATATATTAAATATTAATTACTTTTTAGGTTTAAGCATTTCAAACATGTTTGCAACCTATTATTATCATTGACGGAGCACACCTGAAAGGGAAATACTTGGGCACCATGTTCCTAGCAGTAGGCATGGATGGTAATAAACAAATCCTCCCTATTGCATTTGGTGTTGGGAAAACTGAATGTGGGGAGTCATGGATATGGTTTTTATCAACATTCGAAGAATGTATTGTAACGCCCAAAATTGGGGCTAGGCATTTAAGATATAATATAAGTTTTGTATTAAGAAAAATAGGAAAAATCAACCGAATCTTTCGTAAAACATAAAAATAAGTTCGCCAAAACATATATATATATATATATATATATATATATATATATATGTATATATATATATATATATATATATATATATATATATATATATATATATATATATATATAGAAAGTACACATCGTCCCGCTCCTGAAAATATAAATTTTGTAGAAATCTGACTCCATATGAACTAGATATGATTTTTATAAGATATAAGAGTTAGTCGCGCACAAGGAATGTGTGACATAAAAAGCTACGCAGATAATGGTTAACTTTTAGCTAAAGTCACCAAAAGGAAAAATGTAGTACTCTTTAAGATAGGAATTTTGCGAAAAAGAATGCCAAAAACGGAGTCCGTGCGAGAGAGTTATGATTTTAACAAAAATCATTTAATTTTATAAAAATATGCATGAAAAATAAATTCAAAATTAGTCGATAGAGTCTAAATGAAAGTTGTAGATCTCGTCGAGAGCTTTCCAGGGATATAAAGAGCGTAAAAACAGAGCTCGTATGAAGAAGTTACGGAATTTACAAAATCTACATTTTGTGTCGCGCACGGTGCACGCCAGGTTCGCGATGCACGGTTCTAGAAGGTGAAAACACGGACCATGGAGAGTCTGACACGTGTCACAAAACGATTGGGAAGACTTCACCTTAAAATACGCGACGTGCACCCCATTTTCACGACGTGCACCCTAAATTTGGCTATAAATAGAGCTTCATGTCACTCCCCGAAACCGATGGCGGAAACATTCCGGGGCGGAGGACGTCATGCGTAGTATCACAACAGTTGTATTATAGCAAGCATAGTAAACACAACCAAACATTGAATACATACATGCAAAAGATTTACATTGTCTTAATACATGGTTTATACATATCAGTATATAGCAAAAGTAAAAGACGTGACACCAAAACGCTCTGTCTTCTCCAAAAGTTGGCAGGAGTACCTGGCTATTGATGTCCTAAGAATACAAGCAGTTTTAAAATATCAGCATAAAGCTGGTGAGTTCATAAGCGTTTAATTCTGGTGAAAGAAATGTTTTCTTTGATCCTTTGAAAAGTATTTCCCAAGAAAATCCTATATTTTCTTATGATAGATGCTTGATTACCCATTAGTTATATGATAAACTGCCTGTATATGAAAGATTGAGTTATCCCAGGAAAATCCTATATTTTCCTTATGAAAGATGTTTGATTATCGATTCTGAAATGAGATGTACAAGTATCTACCATACTTGTATTGTTAGATGTAGTTTCCTTGAAAAACCCTAAGGGTATTATCAATACCCTCTAGTAATCAAATCGGTTATTACCTTGAGGTTAGTTCACTTGATTCATTATTACAAAAGTAAATTCTCGCTACCTAAGTGGTGAGTGCCATAACCGTACTTAGACTGGATAACGCACAAAACGGGGGCCAGTATCTTTTATGACTTTGTCACCCCTGAACCTAACGGTCCCGCTGTAGCTAGCAGCGAGGGTGCGGGATAGTCAGTCCCATATAGATCTATACACAATAGTCACACTCTCCCTCCAAGAGATTCTGGTTATAAGTCGTAGTCCTCCACTCACGAATCCGATGGAGTGTTACCAAGGACATGTCTCAAAACTTAGCCTAACAAATTTACAAGTAACAATGCTGAAAATCCTGTTATGATTTGCATGAATCCTTTATGAAATAATACATATTATGATAAGATTCACAATTTCCTTGTTTTAGATTTGAAAACTGTTTCTACGAGTTGATTTCTTAATCAAGTGGTAAAACGGTTTTCTGTGTTAAAAGCATACTGAACATATAATTATTTGAAAAAAAATAATATATTTGAGCACAAGTTTCCTTGTACTTTTGCTTGTATTCCCCCCCTTGAAAACATGAAAAACTCGGAAAAGTATAGGGGTATGAACTCACAGATTATCGTAAGATCCAAAAGCACAATTGGTTACGAGTGTTGAGTGTCAAACGATGCTTCGTACTCAAGTGGATCCTAATAATATTTAGTAACACATATATGTGTTAGAATAAGGTATTCCATGACAAAAAATGACAGGAAAACACCCTAAGGACTTGGAAATGTTTGTCGGGACCCTATATGATCAAACAAAGGAGGTATACGGCCAAAAGAGTGTGTGTGCGGCCAGGGTGTGCGGCCAAGCTATGTGTGCGGTCGTACATGGGAGTGTGCGGCCATACAGAGGGGGTGTGCGGCCGTACACAGGAGTGTGTGGCCGTACACTCTTCATTCATGCACAAAACATCGATTTCCGGGTGTTTCAAGGCCAATACTAAGTCCAACTAGCAAATGAAGGCCAAACTCTTCACCTTGGAGAGTCTTTGAGGTGTTTACGGCCACCTTATGAAGGTGTGCGGCCGTACACCTTCAAGTGACGAAGAACACGAAGAACACTATGAGTTTTAGGCTTAGATTCAGGTGTCTGTAACATCCGGATTTCCAGGTATTATGTTTGATCATTTATTTTTTAGTAAAAGGGAGGGCCTCGACGAGTTGAGGCGTAAACTCATCGAGTTGGAGCGCGTGTGCTGACTGGATTAATGAACGAACTCGTCGAGTTTTAAGGGGTGGACTCGACGAGTCCGCACTGTAATTCGAAACCCTAATTCTCGGGGTCTGTGCCCTATTTAAAGGCCTTTATGGCCTCCATTGCGGCCACTTCACCCCAGAGAAACCCTAGAGAGAGAGTAGGAGAGTTTGAGAGCAAGAAGAGTTTAATACATCACTTTTGGTGTAGTTTTGCTAGAAGGAAGAAGGAAACACCCATCTAGAGCGTGAAGGGGGCTTGGATCTGGGCAAATCATCTTGAGATTTCATCTCTGGAGGTATAATCCTTTCTATTTCATGTTGATATGATAGATTTCATGATTTTAGGGTTTTTACCTCCATTTTATGTAAGATCTAGTAAGTATGAGGTCCCCTTTGTGTTAATAGCATCAGATCTAGACCATGAGAGGTCCATAGAGTCACTATCCCTCAGCTTTATGCAAGCAAATGAAAGATTGGGGACTAGGTTGCCATTTTTAGAGTTATTTCTCAATTTATGACTTATTGTGGGTTGCATGCACGTAAAGGTTGCACCTTTACGTGACATTTGAATACTTGAAGGGTAGATCTGATAATTAGGGAAGCAGATCTGACCTTAGAAGGTCGTTTGAGTATGAACATGGAAGCAACTCGCCGAGTTCATAAGTGAACTCGACGAGTCGAGTCGGGGTTGCCCGCGATTCGTAACAAGAGTAACTCGTCAAGTGGAGGGATGACTCGACGAGCCAAGACAGGCTATAAGGATTCAAGAGAGTTCAGGGAGGGGTAGAATGGCCTTCTACCCAGTATGTAGAGATGAGATTATGAGAAAATATTGATCGGGGATGTTATTTGAATAATAGGAGGAGGCTAGGTCGGGACGTTGAGCACGAGAGTTTATCCGACTTCATTGAGGTGAGTCTTCTCACTATACTGTACCTGGAAGGGTACCTATGTGTGACCGGAAGGTCTTGTATGCTATGAGATGTATGTGCTATATGCGGTTATGTGATATGTATGTGCTATGTATGTTATGTATGGTAAGGACTGGAAGGTCAAGATGATATGGACCGGAAGGTCAGGAGGTTACGGACCGGAAGGTCGATGCGGGTAGGACCGGAAGGTCTATCGGGATTTGGGATGGAAGTCCCCTGAGACACTTGGATCGGAAGATCCTATAGAGTTATGGCCTGGAAAGGCGTATGTGTTGTATGTGGCATTTTTGGGGAACTCACTAATCATTTATGCTTACAGTTGTTGTGTTATGTGTTTCAGGTACTAGCGAGGATCGCGGGAAGGCGCCGGCTTGATCCGTACACACTGAGAGGATTTATGTATTTGAAGATCTTGGGATTTGTTTATTGTGATAACATGTGATACATTGGATTACTATGATATTTTACGAATGAAAGTATGTTTTGAAAATGAAAAATTGTTTTGGAAATTTACGTCGTTACAAGTTGGTATCAGAGCCTTGCTTTGAGGGATTCGGGTGCAACTTCGGATGTACCTGAACTCAAACTGAGGATTTGAGAAAGTTTTTCATAAAATAAATATTTTTTCTAAGAGAGTAAAAGATTTTGAGAAAGGCTGAACGGAGCAGTGTGTACGATCAGCCAACGCCCGAACGGTGATTTCCCAAAATGCCCTTACATTATGTGTTATAAGATATGTTAAGATATGATATGCATGCTAGAGTTGGCTAGGTATTCATATTAGGACTAGAGTGGCCTGATTTTGTGATGCCTTAGCCTAGGAAGGATTTTGCTGCTATGTGATGCTTGAGAGCGAGTAGGTAGCAGTGAGGAGTTGATGAGAGGTCTACCGAAGGGTAGCCTATGCCAGTGAGATAAAGAGTACTTATGATCTGGGATCCAAGGAGGAGGACTTGGGGTGAACATTAATGCGGTGTGGACGGTAGTATATGATGGGTTTTGAGCATTCTAACACTTCCTAAGTGTACATGCAACCCTAATAACCTTGAATCTATGTTTTCTCTATATACATGCAAATTACTTTTTCAAGGTTATTTCCTAACTAGCATGGCATGGGGATTACATAAAACATAAAACTAGTAGAAATACATACCTTGTTGTTGCTTGGATTCCTTCAAGACTTTGTGAGCCTAGCACCCCAAATGTTGTGCCTCAAATGCTTCACACAACACCACAAGACTTGGAATAACTTGAGAGAATACTTCTAGCACTCAAAATTGGTTATGCCCTCTCTAGTAACACTATGTCCACTAGCTCCACTTTTTGCTAGCTATAGGGTTCCTTTTATAGTGTTGTCACAATTAGGGTTTACACATGAATGCCCTTAATTGTCATGACTCTTGATTTCCCATGACCCATGGATTTGTAACTCCCATGGACCATCCATGGAGCTCCATTTGGTTACATCCATAACCCATAAACTATGGATCATTAATCCACCATAAAAGAATTGATGATTGTCATAATCAACCCTATATATTTAATTAGTCTCACTTTGATCACCAAATTAATCCTAGATTAATACTTGATCAATACTAATTAAATAATACTATTATTAATATATTAGAACTTATAATATATTAATAATCATAAGTGCCTTATTCTCTCATTTAGTCTATCCAAGTATTGCAATGCCATGCAACCCAAACGGACCATGCCGGGTCGGGTCAAGTACATACCAAATAAAGTTATGGACTTAGACACTATATCCAACAGTCTCCCACTTGGATAAGTCTAATAACTATATTTGCGAATATGACTTCAAAATCCGACTAGCAATCGTAGCTCTTTCAAAGTCTCTCGGAACTGAGATGATGATGATACGCCATTTAAGATGAGTGATCATATAATCCTCTGTTCTCATGATATCAGCCGGACAAACACATGGAACATGGTCTTACTTATTGTCCAGCATTTGTTTCTCGATCTCTGATTTGTTTCGACATAGAACTAAATTGAACACATCAATTAGGTTCTGACCGGGCCCGGTACATAGGTCAAAACCAAATCATCGAGGGGCCCAGATATCGCTTCTATTTCTAGAAGGAACAGATAAACTTCGACTGATATGCTTGTACTAACTACTTGTTGAATTACTCACAAAGGCACGTTTTATGACATCGAGTTACCAATGCGTTTTCGTGCAATCAATGAATAACCAACTCATAGTCAACAACTCATATCTCTAGGATTGAAGATTTATATGATATTACCGTCTCACGATCACTCGAGATAAATTCCATGAAGTGATGCAAGTGAGCGTGGGTTGGATCCAATACTCAGCCCTTATGAGTACTCATGAATGTTGTAGCAACCATTGCATTGTCCAAAGCACTTTTAGACAAATCATACAAGCCAAATTCATGACAGTCTTAAATCAATACTTACTTCCAAAGTTTGACTGACTGTGGATGGTTTGAATAATAACATAATTATTCTGGAAGTAAAAACATGCAAAATTGAAACATAGTAAACAATCAACATAAGATAGTAACACCTTACTCATAAATAAATAACAACTTTTATTTATCATCAAATGTCAATTACATTTTACAAGTTTCAGGAATCTAATTATTGAGCCCAATGCGCCTCGCATGCTGTAAATGCTTAACCCTGCTCAGTCCCTTCGTGAGGGGATCTGCCGGGTTCTCATCTGATGATACCCTCTTAGCCACGAGGAGTCCTTCTTCTATTCGATGTCTTATTAAATGGTATTTTCTGTCAATGTGCCTAGATCTCCCGTGATCTCTTGGTTCCTTAGCCAAAGCAACCGCACTTTCGCTGTCACAGAAAATTTCCATTGGCTCTTTTATAGCTGGTACAACTCCAAGGTCTCCGATGAAGTTCTTTAGCCATATCGCCTCCTTAGCTGCTTCACTTGCTGCTATGTACTCTGATTCACAAGTAGAATCAGCTACTGTCTCCTGCTTGGAACTTTTCCAAGTAATTGCCCCTCCATTTAGGATAAAGACCCAGCCTGACTGAGAGCGGAAATTATCCCTATCAGTCTGAAAGCTAGCATCGCTATATCCTTCCACTCTCAAGTCATCACTGCCCCCGAGGGTAAGGACCCAATCCTTAGTCCTCCGCAGATACTTGAGAATGTTCTTTACCGCTGTCCAGTGTGCCTTGCCAGGGTTCCCTTGATATCTACTGACCATGCTCAAAGCAAAGGCCACATCAGGGCGAGTACAAGTCATAGCATACATGATCGAGCCCACAGCGGAAGCATATGGTATATGACTCATTTCAGCTATCTCAGCCTCTGTACTCGGACTCTGAGTCTTACTCAGCTTGGCATTACTCTGGATTGGTAATTCTCCTTTCTTGGAAACTTGCATACTGAACCTCTTCAGTACCTTATCCACATAAGTACTTTGACTAAGTCCAATTAGTCTCTTACTCCTATCTCTCAATATCCTTATCCCTAGGATATAGGCAGCTTCCCCAAGGTCCTTCATAGCGAAACACTTCCCAAGCCAGGACTTAACCTCCTGCAAGGTTGGGACGTCGTTTCCTATGAGAAGTATGTCATCCACATACAACACCAAGAAGCTAACTATGCTCCCACTAGCCCTGACATACACACAAGACTCATCCTCACTCCTAGAAAAGCCAAACTCTTTGACTTTCTCATCAAAGCAAAGATTCCATCTGCGAGATGCTTGTTTCAATCCATAAATGGATTTATCAAGCTTACACACTCTATTAGGGTATCTTGTATCGACAAAACCCTCTGGTTGAGCCATGTAAACATCCTCAGCCAACTTTCCATTAAGGAAAGCGGTTTTGACATCCATTTGCCATATTTCATAATCATGAAATGCAGCTATGGCTAACAATACTCTAATAGACTTAATTTTAGCTACTGGTGAGAAGGTCTCATCATAGTCAACTCCCGGAGTTTGAGTAAAGCCCTTCGCAACCAGTCGCGCTTTATAAGTGTGTACCTTCCCATCCATGTCGGTCTTCTTCTTGAAGATCCATTTGCACCCAACTGTCTTACGACCTGGTACATTGTTAACCAAGTTCCAAACTTGATTGTCATACATGGACTGAATCTCGTTGTCCATAGCCTCCTTCCATTTAGCAGACTCAGGGCCTGCCATGGCTTCCCTGTAATTATTAGGTTCATCCAAATCTATTAGTGTACTATCACTAATAAATGTATCACCTTCAGTGGTGATGTGATAACCATAATAAAAATCAGGTGTGTTCCTCACCCTAGTGGAACGTCTTGGAGGTACAGACTCATCTATCGGATCAACAGGAGTTTCCTCCTCAGGTTGGTCGATAGCATTAGAGGTTCCTTCACCACTTGACTCTTGAAGCTCTTCAAGGTCAATTTGCCTCCCACTGTCCCCTTGGCTTATGAATTCTCTCTCACGAAAGACTCCTCTTCTTGCTACAAAAACCACATTATCACTGGGTCTGTAGAAGAGGTAACCAAAGGATCTCTGTGGGTAGCCGATGAAAAAACACCTCTCACTTCGAGGTTCAAGCTTATCATGAGTCTCACGCCTCACGAAAGCTTCACAACCCCAAATCTTGATGTGGTCCAAATTGGGAACTTTCCCAGTCCACATCTCGTGAGGTGTTTTGGCAACCTTTTTAGTAGGGACTAGATTAAGGATATGGGCGGCAGTCTCTAAGGCATACCCCCAGAAAGAGATTGGTAATGAAGCTCGACTCATCATGGAACGAACCATATCCAACAAGGTTCGATTGCGCCTCTCAGCTACACCATTCAACTGTGGTGTTCTGGGAGGTGTCAATTGTGAGACAATCCCACATTCCTTAAGATAGTCAAGGAACTCAATGCTAAGATACTCTCCTCCTCGATCGGATCGGAGCATCTTGATGTTCCTGCCCAATTGATTCTCAACTTCCTGCTTAAACTCTTTGAACTTTTCAAAGGTTTCTGACTTATGCTTGATTAAGTAAATATATCCATATCTACTGTAATCATCAGTAAAAGTCACATAATAGCGATTAGCATCCCTTGTAGCAACTCTGAAGGGCCCACACACATCCGTGTGTACAAGGTCCAACAAACCTTCACCCCTATCACAAGTACCTGTGAAGGGTGACTTTGTCATTTTTCCAAGTAAACAAGACTCGCAACTATCATCTGACTTGAGGTCAAATGATTCCAAGACTCCAACCTTTTGGAGTTGGCCTATGCGCTTCTTGTTAACATGTCCAAGACGACAATGCCACAAGGATGCTTTATCCAAGCTATCTGAAGAATCAATATACAACACATTATTTCCTAGATTGTCTACAACATTCACGGCTTCATATACACCATCACAAGGTAATGCTTTAAAGTAAAATACATCATTGTAATAAACATTAATAGCACCATTTTTATTATCAAATGAAAATGTAAAACCTTGTTTGTACAAGCCATGAAAGGAAATAATATTTCTCGCCATTTCGGGCGAGTAACAACACTTATTCAAATCTAACATTAACCCATTATTAAGCAATAAAGAATAAACTCCTATCTTGGTAACAGGTGATGCTTTCCTGTTGCCCATGACTAAGTTTATCTTCCTGTGCTCCACTTGCTCACTTCTTCTTAGTGCCTGCAAATCAGTACAAATGTGAATACCACACCCTGTATCAAGCACCCAAGAATTAGCATTAGATGAGTTGTTAGACAATATTGTGTAAATACCTGCATGGGTGAGTTTAACCTTCCCATCCTTTAGATCTTGCAGATATTTGGGGCAGCTTCGCTTGAAGTGTCCCTTATCCTGGCAATAGAAGCATTGTGCTTCCTTTGGGTTTGAAGAAGGAGTAATGGGACCTTTCTTTGTCCCACTTGAAGAGGAACCATCAAGAGTCTTACCCTTGGTACCCTTCGAAGGGTTTTTCCTTTTCTTACCCTTTCCCTGCCCAATAGCCAGAACAGGGGCTGTTGAAGGAGTAGAAGTAGCAACTGCTTTACCCTTAAGGCCATTTTCAGCTGTCCTTAAGAGTCCTTGAAGTTTGCTAAGTGTGACTTCCTCCTTGTTCATATGATAAGTCATACGAAACTGATCATAACTTGGAGGTAAGGAATGGAGAATGATGTCAATCGCCATTTCCTCAGGAAAGTCAACATTTAGCTTCAGCAACCGGTCAACGAACCTTTGCATCTTCTGCAAGTGACCGGTGATGGGTTCACCATCCTTCATCCTTGCGGTTATCATGGAGGAGATGATTTCATACCTCTCCTGACGCGCGCTCTGATGGTACCTTTCCATCAGATCCAGGTGCATCTCATAGGGGTAGAAATCTTCATAGGATTTTTGAAGTTCAGGAGTCATGGTGGCCATCATGATGCATGCTACTTTAGTAGCATCCTTTTCATGTGCAACAAACTCCGCAAACTCTTCAGGAGTAGCAGTGGCTTCATTCACAACCTTAAGCTCCCTATCGAGGACATATTCTTTGTCCTCGTAGCGGGTAATCATTCTGATGTTTCTGATCCACTCATTGAAATTGGATCCATCAAAGATGACCTTACCACACAAGTTCATAAGGGAAAAGGAGCCTGTTGGGTTTGAGCCAGAAGCATTGTTGGAAGACATCTGAAAGGAAAGAAAGACAAGTTTCATTAGATTAGGAATCCTTAATAATTCACCCAAATGAAATATTAAGGCTAGGATCCAACAAACTATTTATAGTTGGAAGAGGGATGCCGTAATCCATACTATAAAATATTTGAAGGTAGGTAAATGACGATTTACCAATTTCCACCATAAGAACGAAATATTTTATTATTAGGTTTTATTGGTTTTGAAACTCCTAGATCTTTTGAGATACATTGAACTTTTCAATGACATGTTTAAATCTCGATTGTGCCCTCTCAAGTTTGTGACGGGGATGCCGAGGATCACAAACAAGGTGTGAATAACCATACAAATTGACTTGGTACCCTCAACAATATTACCTAATCGATGTGCCGGTTAACCACACACGCTCCACCGATCTATAATAAAGTCAAGTTACCCTTTGCCACTCTTACTAGTCCATGTTAGTGTGCCGGTTAACCACACACGCTCCACTAATGACTTGGTAAGGTACAAAGTGTAATTTTATGGGCTAGCACCAATTTCACATTTTCCTAAAGTAACTAAGATTGGGAATTTATAATGTATAGTTACTTTATAATTCATTATACTTTTAACAAGTATTTAAAGTCGTATCCTACCCGTTCGGCTAACGACCCTCCACCGATCAAGGAAGCGGTGGGTGAGAGTGGACACCCATTAAGTCACCATTTTATAGGCAACAACCTTATACCCCCCTTATAGACCGGCTTCGTGAATGAGGCCTACTAACGGTAAGAATGACATATTCTTATACATATCTATATAATAAAATTATAATAATAGTATAAGTGTTGATTTTTAAACCTTTTTAAAAATCTAAGGTTTAATTTGGAATTAAAGTATTAAAGTATAAGACTTTTCAAATTCCAAAACTTGAGGGCAAGATTTGAAACTATTCCAAGTCTCTTCAATTTGTAACTTATGAGTTTTAATGGTTCATAAAAATGAAGACTCTTCATTTTATGAAACCTCTTTAGTTCTTTAATCATAATTAAAAGAAGTGACTTTTGGTTATCCATAACTTGAGGACAAGTTATGGACACCATCATAGCCATTAAGATCATGAATTAAACACACATGGTGGTTACACATAATTCCTATGATCTTCTAAAAACTCATAAGAACACAAATTCATATTAAGCAATTTCAAGAAATCATATAACTATATACAAAACTTGAAAATTGATAAAAGCCATGTAAAATGGGTTAACATAATCATTATCATTTTGAAAAACAGATTTTACAAGTCCAAAACAGATTGGGATAATGATCTTAATCCATTTCCAGCAACAAAACTCGAAAAAACTGCCCAGCACGCTCCTACTCGCCGAGTGCATTATTCTACTCGCCGAGTAGGATGAATTTGTTCATGGACTCGGTGAGTCCTCCCCATGGACTCGGCGAGTCTAGTCGTCAGAATGCAGAATTTTCGATTTTTAAGCAGTTTTGCATCAAGTATACAGAAAACAGTCCTAGGCTCTGATACCACTGATGGGTTTTGAGCATTCTAACACTTCCTAAGTGTACATGCAACCCTAATAACCTTGAATCTATGTTTTCTCTATATACATGCAAATTACTTTTTCAAGGTTATTTCCTAACTAGCATGGCATGGGGATTACATAAAACATAAAACTAGTATAAATACATACCTTGTTGTTGCTTGGATTCCTTCAAGACTTTGTGAGCCTAGCACCCCAAATGTTGTGCCTCAAATGCTTCACACAACACCACAAGACTTGGAATAACTTGAGAGAATACTTCTAGCACTCAAAATTGGTTATGCCCTCTCTAGTAACACTATGTCCACTAGCTCCACTTTTTGCTAGCTATAGGGTTCCTTTTATAGTGTTGTCACAATTAGGGTTTACACATGAATGCCCTTAATTGTCATGACTCTTGATTTCCCATGACCCATGGATTTGTAACTCCCATGGACCATCCATGGAGCTCCATTTGGTTACATCCATAACCCATAAACTATGGATCATTAATCCACCATAAAAGAATTGATGATTGTCATAATCAACCCTATATATTTAATTAGTCTCACTTTGATCACCAAATTAATCCTAGATTAATACTTGATCAATACTAATTAAATAATACTATTATTAATATATTAGAACTTATAATATATTAATAATCATAAGTGCCTTATTCTCTCATTTAGTCTATCCAAGTATTGCAATGCCATGCAACCCAAATGGACCATGCCGGGTCGGGTCAAGTACATACCAAATAAAGTTATGGACTTAGACACTATATCCAACAGTATAGGGCCCGTACTACTGAAGACACCGAATCGGTGTACAGTCCAAGTAAGAATCCTTAGGGTACTAGGGAACAAGTAGGGTTGAGTTATCGAGTGTAAGTATGCTCGAGCGAGTCTCTGATATTCTTATGTTGTATTTCAAAGACATCATGGTTGGGATACGCCACAGACCTGAGACGAGCGGCGTGAGTGACGAGGAGCTTCGTCAGATGATCCACGATGAGGTGGCAGCGGCGATTCGAGCCGAGATTCCGGAGATGTTTGGGTCTATCAAGACCACACTGATTGAGACTTTTGATGAGCGGTACGCAGCGGTGACTTAGGCTGCGGCTGCTGCAGCTACTACAGCTGTGGCTGCTGCCAGACCTCAGGAGGTGACTCGTTGTTGCTTCGAGAGTTCAGCAACATGAAGCCACCAGAGTTTGACGGGATGCAGGATCCGATCGCTGCGATGAGGTGGATTTCTAATATTGAGGGATGCTTCTATACGTGTTCATGTCCGGAGCATCTGAGAGTACGGTTCGCGCTGAACCAGCTTTGCTTGGGGGCGAAGGATTGGTGGAAGTTCGTGACGGCGAGCTTCACTCTTGCGAAGATTTCAGAGGTGACCTGGGAAAGGTTCACCGCTATGTTCAGAGACGAGTATGTTCCCCCGGTGGAGAGGGAACGGCTGGCTCAGGAGTTCTTGACCCTCAAACAGGGTACTGATTCTGTTATTGTGGTTACCAGGAAGTTTCATGAGAGGGCGATGTTCTTCCCTGAGCAGGTGTCTACCGAGCAGGCACGCATGAGCCGATATTTGGGCGTTCTGAGGAGGGATATTCGAGAGTTTGTGTCGAACTCGACTTACCGGACATTTGTTGAGCTCCAGGAAAATGCCCGGAAGAGGGAGATTGAGTTGGAGACTCAGGCCAGGGAGGAGGCCGAGTCTCAGAGGATGGATCGGCAGCCGGCACAGTCTCAGCCGGCAGCCAAGCGGACAAAGTCCGCTGATACGAGATCTGGAGGCCAGAAGGGCCGCACTTGTGGGAAGTGCGGCAAGGGACATGATGGGGTCTGTCGATCAGGTGCTTGCTACAAATGTGGCAAGGAGGGGCATATCGCCAAGGATTGCCCCAAGGGATTTATGGTTTGCTTTCATTGCAACCAGACTGGCCATCTGAAGGCCGAGTGCCCGCAGTTACATCAGGGATCAGCGCAGGGGCCTGCACCTGCTGCTAGGACTACCGAGGTTCTGCCAGCGAAGGCCAAGGCACCGAAGGCTCACGGGAGGGTCTTCCAGTTGACAGCGGAGGAGGTCCGCGCAGCGCCCGATGTTGTGGCTGGTATGTATTCTTTATTTTTTATGCTGAGTTGAGATATTGTGCTTTTATTATGATATGCGTAGGTACTTTTCTTGTGAGTTCTGTACCTGCCTTAGTGTTATTTGACTCAGGTGCGAGTCGATCATTTGTGTCGGTAGCGTTTAGTCGGCACATCAGTAGCCGACGAGAGGCGTTGAGTCGACCTCTACGAGTTTCCATAGCTGACGAGCGAGCGGTGTATGCTACGGATGTGATTCGAGGATGTGTACTCGAGATCTTCGGTATTCAGTTTCCGATAGATCTGGTCCCGATAGCGATGGGGGACGTGTGTGTCATAGTGGGCATGGATTGGTTGAGCCGATTTGGGGCTGTTATAGACTGCGAGCGATAGTTGGTGACGATATGAGACCCTAGTGGGGGAGTACTTACGGTGTACGGCGAGGGTACCCGTTCTGGGTCAGCATTTTGTTCAGCTGCTAGAGCGAGGCGGAGTCTACAGCAGGGCTGTAGCGGGTTTGTGGCATATGTGATGGATTCACGAGTGGCCGCCGAGGGGCCAAGTTCGGTTGATGATGTGCCGATAGTGCATGAGTTCCTGGATGTGTTTCCTGATGAGTTGCCGGGTGTGCCTCCCGAGAGGCAGGTGGAGTTTCGCATCGATTTGATTCCGGGAGCAGCGCCTATTGCCAAGGCGCCTTATCGCCTTGCGCCGCCAGAGATGCAGGAGCTATCCTCGTAGCTTCAGGAGCTGCTGGGGAAGGGGTTTATTCGACCGAGTAGCTCGCCATGGGGAGCGCCGATCCTTTTTGTCAAGAAAAAGGATGGTTCACACCGGATGTGTATTGATTACCGGGAGTTGAACAAGTTGACGGTCAAGAACCGTTACCCATTACCGAGGATCGACGATTTGTTCGATCAGTTGCAGGGAGCGTCTTGGTTCTCCAAGATCGATCTGAGGTCTGGATATCATCAGATGAGAGTGCGTGATGAGGATATCCAGAAGACGGCGTTCAAAACTCGTTATGGGCATTACGAGTTTGTGGTGATGCCTTTTGGGCTCACCAATGCACCGGCAGCGTTCATGGATCTCATGAACAGGGTGTGCAGACCGATGTTGGACAGATCGGTGATCGTGTTCATTGATGACATTCTGGTGTATTCGAGGTCTCGAGAGCAGCATGAGGAACATTTGAGGGAGATCCTCGGGGTGTTGAGATCGGAGAGGCTGTACGCCAAATTCTCCAAGTGTGACTTCTGGTTGCGAGAGGTCCAGTTCTTGGGGCATCTCCTTAATCAGAAAGGGATATTGGTCGATCCGGCCAAGATTGAGGCAGTGATGAGTTGGGAGGTGCCAAGTTCTCCCACCGAGATTAGGAGTTTTATGGGGTTGGCCGACTACTATCGGAGGTTTATCAAGGATTTCTCCAAGATCGCCGTGCCTCTCACCAGGTTGACCCGGAAGGGCGTTACTTTTTCGTGGGGTCCGGAGCAGCAGACCTCGTTTGAGACACTTCGCCAGAGATTATGCGAAGCCCTGGTGTTAGCCCTCCCGGAAGGGATGGAGGATTTTATGGTGTATTGTGACGCATCGATATCGGGGTTGGGTACGGTGCTTATGCAGAGAGGACATGTGATAGCGTATGCTTCGAGGCAGCTGAAGCCTCATGAAACGAGGTATCGCACTCACGATCTGGAGTGGGGGGCAGTGGTGTTCGCCCTCAAGATCTGGCGCCATTATCTGTATGGGGTTCGGTGTACCATATACACGGACCACAAGAGTTTGAAGTATCTGATAGATCAGCCCAACCTGAATATGCGCCAGAGGAGATGGTTGGATGTGGTAAAGAATTACGATTGTGAGATCCTGTACCACCCAGGCAAAGCTAATGTTGTAGCTGATGCTCTGAGCCGTAGGGCAGGGAGTGCCCCGATTCGAGACATTTGTATGCGATTGACGGTGATGACTCCGGTGTTGGACACCATTCGGGAGGCCCAGGCAGAGGCCGTGATGCCAGAGAACCGCAAAAGGGAGCGGGTGATCGGGCAGGTGCCCGAGTTTGTTACCGATAGTCGAGGGTTGATGACCTTTCAAGGTCGGGTTTGGGTGCCGTATGCAGGCGGGGAACGTACCATTCTGATGGAGGAGGCGCACAGATCGAGGTTCTCGATCCACCCCGGGGCCACTAAGATGTATTTGGATCTGAAGAAAGATTATTGGTGGCCCTGTATGAAGAGGGATGTCGCGTGGTTGGTCGAGAGGTGCTTGACCTGTCGCAGGGTTAAGGCCAAGCACCAGCGTCCGCATGGCAAGTTGCAGCCACTTGAGGTTCCCCAGTGGAAGTGGGAACAGATTTCTATGGATTTTATCACCAAATTGCCGAGAACCGCGAGGGGCGTCGATGCAATTTGGGTGATAGTCGACCAGCTGACTAAGAGCGCTCACTTACTTGCTATCAGTGAGAGCTTTTCCGCTGAGAGGCTGGCCGAGTTGTATGTGAGAGAGGTGGTATCGCGCCATGGAGTGCCGATCTCGATTGTATCATATCGAGATGTGCGATTCACTTCCAGGTTCTGTAAGAAGTTCCACGAGGAGTTGGGTACGAGGTTGCATTTCAGTACCGCCTACCACCCACAGATGGACGGGCAGAGTGAGCGGACGATTCAGACACTCGATGGCATGCTTCGAGCATGTGTGGTGGACTTCGGAGGAAGTTGGGACACGTACTTGCCGTTGGCTAAGTTTTCCTACAACAACAGCCACCATTCGAGTATTGGTATGGGAAGAGGTGTCGGACTCCCATTTACTGGGGAGAGGTAGGGCAGCGTGTGATGGGTAGCACTGAGATAGTGCTTCAGACGACAGAGCAGATACAACAGGTTAGACAGAGGTTATTGACGGCTCAGAGTCGCTAGAAGAGTTATGCGGATAGGCGACGATCCGAGCTTGAGTTCCAGGTGGGAGACTTCGTACTCCTGAAAGTATCTCCCTGGAAAGGAGTGATTCGATTCAGGAAGAGGGGCAAGCTGGGGCCCCGATATATATTGGACCGTTCAGGGTGACCGCGAGGGTAGGGAAGGTAGCATATCGGTTGGAGCTACCTGCGGAATTGAGCCAGATTCATGATACCTTCCACGTGTCTTAGTTGAGGAACTGTATAGCCGACGAGTCGGCGGTGGTGCCGCTGGAAGATATTCAGGTGGATGCGAGCCTGAATTATCCTGAGAGGCCAATCGCAATCCGGGATCGAAAGATCAAGGTTTTGAGGAACAAGGAGGTGTCCCTGGTGCAGGTCCAGTGGCAACATCGGAGAGGGTCCGAGCTGACCTGGGAGCCAGAGTTGGAGATGCGGGAGCAGCATCCAGAGTTGTTTGCGGAGCAAGACTTCAAGGGCGAAGTCTGATTCTAGTGGGGGAGAATTGTAACATCCGGATTTCCAGGTATTATGTTTGATCATTTATTTTTTTAGTAAAAGGGAGGGACTCGACGAGTTAAGGCGTAAACTCGTCGAGTAGGAGCGCGTGTGCTGACTGGATTAATGAACGAACTCGTCGAGTTTTAAGGGGTGGACTCGACGAGTCCGCACTGTAATTTGAAACCCTAATTCTCGGGGTCTGTGCCCTATTTAAAGGCCTTTATGGCCTCCATTGCGGCCACTTCACCACAGAGAAACCCTAGAGAGAGAGTAGGAGAGTTTGAGAGCAAGAAGAGGTTAATACATCACTTTTGGTGTAGTTTTGCTAGAAGGAAGAAGGAAACACCCATCTAGAGCGTAAAGGGGGCTTGGATCTGGGCTAATCATCTTGAGATTTCATCTCTGGAGGTATAATCCTTTCTATTTCATGTTGATATGATAGATTTCATGATTTTAGGGTTTTTACCTCCATTTTATGTAAGATCTAGTAAGTATGAGGTCCCCTTTGTGTTATGATGATATATGGTCCATTAGCATGGCCCAGACTGCTCTTGCGTGCCAGCCTAGCCTGGCGTGCTCCTGCCAGCCTTGCCTGGCGTTCTCTTACCAACCTTGCTGGGGACTCCCTTGCCAGCCTCGCTGGGGACTCTCCTGTTGGTTTATACGACTTATTCCAGTCCGATGTCATTGGCCGCGTACCAATAACATCAGATTGGGGGGACTTGATGATATATGGTCCATTGGCATGGCCTAGACTGCTCTAGCGCGCCAGCCTGGCCTGGCGCGCTCCTGCCAGCCCTGCCTGGCGCTCCTGCCATCCCTGCCTGGCGCCCGCCAGCCCCGCCCGGCGCCTCCGGGCGGCCTTGCCCAACTCCTTGCTAGCTGGGCCTAAATTGGGCCGGCCCAAGGCCTGACCTAATTTCCCTTGACCTAATTGCCCCCTATATAATGAATAGTATCTCATCCATGGATGGGGGATCTTCCCCTTGGCTTAGCCGCCATACTACACTCCGGCCGGGTGGCTCAGCCGCCACCCGCCGCCGTCAGCCACCATACACCACCACTAGCACCAAGATGGTTCTCTCCAGCTATGGAGGACCATCTCAGATCTTCTAGCTGATCTAACTTGACCGTCGGAGTCCGCTCCCGGGGCACAGTCCCTGGGGCGGCTCTAACGACTTTGCACTATGATGTCCAGATCTCCGCCGCAGCAGAAGACTAGAAGAGTCGTCGGAGGTCGATGTTGCAGCATTTGGCGCCATCCCGGATTCGTGCAAGTAGCAAAAGCCTCAGTTGCTTTCAAGCTCGTTTTTTCCTCAGATCTGATGTGTTTTCATATCAGGTTTCTTCAGATCTGTTAATCTCTAGTATCATTTGCTCATATATGTTCATGTTTGGCAAAAACTTGTTCAGATCCGTTTGGCTTTTGCCAAGATCTGTTCAGATCAATGTGTTTCTTGACAAGATCTCTTCAGATCTGTTAAGCCATCATTTAGATCTCAAGATCTACTCCATTTCTCAGTTCAAATATTTAGATCTATTTTCGTTTTCAAATTCAGATCTGTAGATCTATTTACCTTTGGAAGCTCAGATCTCAAGATCTTTTGAGTTTTTAACTCATCTGAACATTTATGAAGTTTGAAAGGCATTTTAGATCTATCAACGTTTTTTGGTTCAGATCTTTAGATCTGTAAGTTTTTGTTCACTTAATCACCTCTCAAGTTTAGAAACACCAGCTCAAACCCGTCTTTATTTAAATTTTCGGGGATAAAGAAGGTTTGTATGAGCTTTCTTCCATTTACGTTCATATTTTGGTGTTTTATGGATGCAACTTGAGAGTTGAAGAATTTTTGGTAGATACTTAATTTATTTTCAGTTTATTTTATAAAAGAAATCACCTTCAGTTTGTGATTTTCTTTGCAAGACTTCTTTGAAGTTGTTTACTCAGTGTTTTCTCTAAAAGCTTAGAAATAGAGACACAAAATTTCTTCCGGATCTGTTTCTTGCTCACATCTTGAGAAGGAAAGAAAGTTTAGGAAGAAAACCCTTTCAAAATCCTTTTTTGTTTATGTTTTGGTGTTTTTCAGCAAGTCTGAAAAGAAAAGAAATTTTTGTTGTTTATTGGGTAGAAGTTTGAGAAAAGAACAGAAGTTTTTATGAGTTCTATCTCATTCCAGTTTATCTTGATGGTTTATTGAACAAGATGAGGGGAAAATAAGCCTCTATAAGCTTTTGTTCTATTTTCAGATCATGATTAGCAAAAAAATCTTTTAGTTCATAATATTCTATGAACAAGACCTTCTCAAGTCTGTTTTGATAATGTTTTGGGGTCTGTTCAGTAAGTTTCAAGAAAAATAAGCTTTTTATCCCATCTTAAGTTCATATGTTATCAGAAAATCGAATTGTTGAAATTTGGTTGAGATTTTCTGCATAGAACTTTAATCTCTGGAACATTTATTTGTAACCATGGCTGGGATGCTTGTACGTTTTACCAAACTATTTATTTGGTGTTTTCTTCAACCTCTGAGAATATATATGAAAAAAGAAGAGAGGAAGGAAGTCTTATGGGTTTTTACCCACCTCAGCTCACATATTTTTTAGAAAATCTTATTTAATTTATGATTTTCTATGTACAAATTGATTCAAGTAGTTTAGAAATTTGGAGAAAGAAATAAGTTTTTATGAATTTTTACCATTTTTAGTTTATATAATTCATTTCAGTAAATGATTTTGGATGAACAACTTGTTTAAGTTCGCTTGTACATACAATTATAATGTTTGTACATCTTATAAAACTTTTCAAGAATCAAAATGTTAACCATCATTTCAACAAAATTATCTATCCTCAAAAATACATTTACCCTAAACCAGTTAGAATGATGAGTTACAGTGATGGTAAACTTCAAAAGTTTACCGCTTCAAAGAAAAAAAAGGGAGAAAAGACAGTATGCCCAGTGTGCATCACAATCCAAAAAACAATTCACGATAGAGAAAAGCAAGTCAAAGATCGCATCCATATGGAATATACAGCTAAAATATCAAAAAGTATAGATCATGTAATTTTCTGAAAACTCACGGGAAAAGAAAAAGTACAGTCCAAGCAAAGCTAGCTAGTCCCACAGGTCCAAAAAAGTAAATTACAAGACAAAAAATCGGTGTGGGACCCATCTGTGCACAGGAAAAAGGAAGGAGTCGGGACCCACCCAGTCAACGCATCTTATCGGGTAGTCAAAACCTTCCCAGATACCGACTTCTCTCGCTGGAGCCATGTCGTCACCAGCAGTTAAAAAGAAACCATCTGCATCTAAGTCGCCTTCAATCGTCGGAAGTACCTGTCGGTTCTCTGGCATCAGCAGCATCAGCAAACCATCTCCCGTCGGCCACCTATCGACTACCCCTTTCAAGCGACGACCCAGCAAGTCGTGGTCGCTGCCCAACATCCGGAATCCAAAAACAATCGATCGAAGACCCCTGTGCCCAATTAGCCACCGCATCCCCCTGCTGGTCGAAGAACACCGGTCGCTTAAAGCTGCTCCCTGTCGGAACACCTGCTATCGCCAGCGCCTTCAATGGAAACCCAACAAGCTGGCACCGCTGCCTCGAGGAGCAACGAAAACCATACCACCACCCAACCAATCTACTCCAACCAACGATTCACGAAGCGTCCCAATCTCCGCCATCACACCCGATGGATGACCTCTAATCGTCATCCATCCTCAGCGACGACGACCCACAAGAACAGCGCTTCCGGCAAGCTCGCTGCTGCAAACTCCGACGATTCTTCTTGTCTTCGTTCCAAGACCATCCTGTTGCCGGCATCAACAACTCAGCACCACCGGTGGCCGGAACCTGACATCACCAGACGCCTCTAACCCCACCGGAAAACATCATCACCGGCAGTGCCAATCAGTCATCTTTTGGGACTTTCTTCACTCGCCATCGCCAGTCATTTTTAGCTCCATCAATGGCCGTCATCATCAGGGGGAGAAGGGGATAACATCCCTAATTGCCAACGTATTTCGTTTATGTTGATCGAGATATAAGAACAATATGGGCTAGATAACCTTTTTCTTCCTCATTAGCCCAAGTTGATAAAAGAAAGGTGGGCCCGCATATTGAAAATGTTGCCTTGCTAGTACGAAACCGTGTATACAAACGCGTGTACAAGAAAAGAAGAATTAAAGAAAATGACTTAGGCCTGATTCATTTCTCACAAACTCACACACGAAAAAGAAGAAAAAAAAAGAAAAAAAGAAGAAGAAGAAGAAGGAAGTTATATATGGGTTGTAAGTTCTTTGGGCTATCATTCCTATAAATGGGCTACATGTTACAACCTTTGGTATCTAGTCCAATACAACCCAACACAAAATTGGAGAAAATAAATTTGGGCTGGTCATATGGGCTGTATTTCTCAGCTTTGGCTTCTCTTTAGGTTTTTATAAACAATCTTAACAACACATATGGACCTAATTCTTCAAGTTGGTTTCTTCCAATTCCATCTTGGGCTTCACGAAATCAGTATTTGCGTTTTATTGAGCTACTCCATCAACAAATAAAATGGGCTACCTTTGCAAGACCAAATAAGTTGTTTAAAGACTGTGCACCGCAAGCCCCGCTCAACCAAAATACGCGTCGCGGCCCGGATCACACGATAATTTCATTTTTTTTTTTAAAAAAAAGAGGGGGAGGGAGAAGAGTAGTACGCTACTACTGCTACTCGTGAAGCATTTCGAAATAGCCCTCAACAATTGTGTTGCTCGACTATCAGCAGCTGTGTTGACCAACTTCAGGCAGTCTTGCCACTCAGCTCTCACCACTCATGTTGACCGGCCCTCGCTAGTCTCGCTGCTTAGCCCTCAGCAGTTGCGCTGCCTGGCTCTCAGCGATTGCACAGCCTGACTCTCAGTAGCGATGCGGCCCAGCTCAGCAGCTGCAAGGCCTAGCCATCAGTAGTTACGTTGTTGGACTAGCAGTCGCGCGGCCTAGCTCTCGGTAGCCGCACCAACCAGTTTTTGTTAATACTTGGGTCGCCTAACTCTTTCCAGCAGCTATGTATCTCGCCTTTCAGCGACTACACATCCGTCTTTCCTTTTCTTCGCCTCCTCTACAGAAAAAGGGGGGGGGGAATAGGGTTGGTACGACACTATGTAGAAGTGATTTTTATTCCTAAGGGGGAAGAGTTAAAGTACATAAAAAGCTGACACCATGAATGATGGTGTATCCCCGAGGTGACGTTGGTATTCCGGATTGAAAGAGTAGCCGCGTGGTCCAACTCTCGGTAGTACTGTTGCCCAACTCTCAATAATCGTGTTACTCACCTATCGCTAGCAGCTCGCTGCCCGGGCTTCAACGGCCCTGCTGGCCATCTCCTGATAGCAGTATCGCTACGCACCACTTGATAATAGCTACACTATCAAGCCCTAAGTAGCACCGCCACATGGCTCTCCGTAAACAACCAAGACAGCGAGGCATCATTTATTAGTACGACTAGCGATGCAGCAAAGCATCAGGTACCATTCCGCTTTAACCCATACTTATCACACGAGCTAGACACACAGATTGTAGGGTGCTACGCCCAATCATGCGAGGTTCAGTACCCTCGCCTTGAGTCGCCTGGCTTCTCAGCCCGGCTCCATTATAGCGGCAAGCTCCGCATGCGAGGTTTAGTACCCTCGCCTCGAGTCGCCTGACTTCTCAGTCCTACTCCGTTATAGCGGCAATCTCCGCATGCGAGGTTCAGTACCCTCGCCTCGAGTCGCCTGGCTTCTCAGCCCGACTCCGTTATAGCGGCAAGCTCCGCATGCGAGGTTCAGTACCCTCGCCTCGAGTCGCCTGGCTTCTCAGCCTGACTCCGTTATAGCGGCAAGCTCCGCATGCGAGGTTCAATACCTTTGCCTCGAGTCGCCTGGCTCCTTAGCCCAACTCCATTATAGCAACATGCTCCAACCATTCCACACGACGCTCTTCTGCGTGACTTATCTACGATCGCAGGAAGCCAAGCCCAATCCATTACGCGCGTTGCTCTCCCGCGTAACATCTCCATGATCATTGGCTTCTAAGCCCAAGCTACTCTCCTAAGTCGCACAACATAAGTCACGCACCATAAGTCGCGCATCACAAGCTTATTCCACACCATTATCTTGGTGCTTCCTCTCTCACAGTCACCAGGTTTCTCTTGTGCTCGGACGATCGATGAAGTGTTATCTACATTACACCATGCTATAGTGAGGATACTCTCTAGCAAGAAGGTCATCCCGACAGTGGCCCTGCTACCTACGACCCCACAGCATCTCTGTTTCCTGGCTCTCGGAAATGGTCTCGCTGTGCAACCCTACCTGTAGCCTTGCCGCATACCCCACAACATCTCTGTTTCCTGGCTCTCGGAAATGGTCTCGCTGTGAAACCCTACCTATAGCCTCGCCGCGTACCCCACATCACCTTTGTTTCCTGGCTCTCAGAAACGGTCTTGCTATGCAACCCCAACCTATAGCCTCACTGCCCATCCCTCAACAATTCTGTTGTCTGGCTATCAGCAATAGTCTCGTTATGTGACCCTCGCTAGCAACCCAATCGCAAAGTTCTTGGAATCTCTTCCACATATATTATGGTCAAAAACCTTACGGTTTATTGGTTTGACAACATAGTCTGACACGGCTACCTACGCTACCCACATCAGACTGGGGGGAATCCAGCTAGGTGTAGCCCGAGCAAGAAAGACCCTCAAGACAGTTATTAATGGAGACTATGTAGATGGTTACTGGTGGCATCCCATCCCGCATGGCTACCGCAACAATCACGACGGATAACAGTCTCAGGGACTGAATGGTCGCAGCAACAGGTACGTTGCGTTGCACCGATCAGCTCGCACTCCTCTCAATGAAGGAGTATCGAGTCAGCTCAAGCTGCATAGGCAACGTTTGGCTCATCGCATAACCCCACGACTCTCGTGGACGAGGTTCGGTCATTCTCTCTATTATTTAATGCTTTGGTGCTTTATCTAGTTTGATCCGATTGTCAGCAACCCAATCGCATCAGACTAGGGGGACTTGACGACGCACAGTTTATATGACTAGTTCCAGTCGGATGTCATTGGCCGCGTACCAATAACACCAGACTGGGGGGACTTAATGATATATGGTCCATTATCATGGCCTAGACTGCTCTAGCGTGCCAGCCTAGCCTGGCGCGCTCCTGCCAGCCATGCCTGGCGTTCTCTTACCAACCTTGCTGGGGACTCCCTTGCCATCCTCGCTGGGGACTCTCCTATTGGTTTATACGACTTAGTCCAGTCCGATGTCATTGGCTGCGTACCAATAACACCAGACTTGGGGGACTTGATGATATATGGTCCATTGGCATGGCCTAGACTGCTCTAGCGTGCCAGCCTGGCCTGGCGCGCTCCTGCTTGCCCTACCTGGCGCTCGTGCCATCCCTGCCTGGCGCTCCCTCGCCTGGCACTCCCTTGCCTGGCACTCCCTTGCCATCTCTTCCTGGTGCGCGCCCACCATCCCTGCCTGGGGCGCGCCCGCCATCCCCGCCCGGCGCCTCCGGGCGGCCTTGCCCAACTTCTTGGTAGTTGGGCCCAAGGCCTGACCTAATTCCCCTTGACCTAATTGCCCCCTATATAATGAATAGTATCTCCTCCATGGAGGGGGGATCTTCCCCTTGGCTCAGCCGCCATACTACACTCCGGCCGGGTGGCTTAGCCGCCACCCGCCGCCGTCAGCCACCATACACCACCACTAGCACCAAGATGGTTCTCTCCAGCTATGGAGGACCATCTCAGATCTTCTAGCTGATCTAACTTGACCGTCGGAGTCCGCCCCCGGGGCACAGTCCCTGGGGCGGCTCTAACGACTTTGCACTGTGATGTCCAGATCTCCGCCGCAGCAGAAGACTAGAAGAGTCGTCGGAGGTCGATGTCGCATCATGTTAATAGCATCAGATCTAGACCATGAGAGGTCCATAGAGTCACTATCACTCAGCTTTATGCAAGCAAATGAAAGATTGGGGACTAGGTTGCTATTTTTAGAGTTATTTCTCCATTTATGACTTATTGTGGGTTGCATGCACATAAAGGTTGCACCTTTACGTGACATTTGAACACTTGAAGGGTAGATCTGATAGTTAGGGAAGCAGATCTGACCTTAGAAGCTCGTTTGAGTATGAACATGGAAGCAACTCGCCGAGTTCATAAGTGAACTCGATGAGTCGAGTCGGGGTTGCCCGCGATTCGTAACAAGAGTAACTCGTCGAGTGGAGGGATGACTCGACGAGCCAAGACAGGCTATAAGGATTCAGAGGACCCACATGAACTCGTCGAGTCGCCCATGTGAACTCGACGAGTCGGGTCAAAGTTTGACCGTTGACTTTCGTTGACCTTAGGGTTCTGGTCAAGACTGATTCAAGAGAGTTCAGAGAGGGGTAGAATGGCCTTCTACCCAGTATGTAGAGATGAGATTATGAGAAAATATTGATCGGGGATGTTATTTGAATAATAGGAGGAGGCTAGGTCGGGACGTTGAGCACGAGAGTTTATCCGACTTCATTGAGGTGAGTCTTCTCACTATACTGTACTTGGAAGGGTACCTATGTGTGACCGGAAGGTCTTGTATGCTATGAGATGTATGTGCTATATGCGGTTATGTTATATGTATGTGCTATGTATGTTATGTATGGTAAGGACCGGAAGGCCAAGATGATATGGACCAGAAGGTCAGGAGGTTACGGACCGGAAGGTCGATGCGGGTAGGACCGGAAGGTCTACCGGGATTTGGGATGGAAGTCCCCTGAGACACTTGGATCGGAAGATCCTACAGAGTTATGGCCTAGAAAGTCGTATGTGTTGTATGTGGTATTTTTGGGGAACTCACTAAGCATTTATGCTTACAGTTGTTGTGTTATGTGTTTCAGGTACTAGCGAGGATCGCGGGAAGGCGCCGACATGATCCGTACACACTGAGAGGATTTATGTATTTGAAGATCTTGGGATTTTTTTTATTGTGATAACATGTGATACATTGGATTACTATGATATTTTATGAATGAAAGTATGTTTTGAAATTGAAAAATTGTTTTGGAAATTTACGTCGTTACAGTGTCTTACCAATATAAGAAGCTGAATGATGGAGTACTTCACGTTTTTGAGGCCTTTGTAGTGTTCTTGGATGATGTTTCTAGAGAGAGAAAGTAGAGAGAGAAAGTAGGGTGCAGCCAAAAGAGGAAAAGATTGAATGAAGGGGTCTCCTCCAATATATAGGGTCGGGTGTGAGGCTGGAGGGTGTGTGCGGCTGGGTGTGCGGCTGGCTGGCCGCACACGCGGGTGTGCGACCGCACACTACTTCTTTGGTGTGTTTGGCCCGATTTTGTGATGCTACACACTTTCTAACCCTTCCTAAGACTCATATCCTGGTTATACTAAGCCTAGGACACTCATATAGACCCACAATTTCGTTAAAAGATAGCAAAACGAAGGCTGACACTCGGCTGAGTTGAATAGCTGAACTTTACAAGACAAGGATTTTCGGGTTGTCACATTATCCTCCCGTTAGAGGAAATTTCATCCCGAAATTAGAATCTTATCGAATACTCAGGGATACATGCGAAAGATTTGGATACTTCATGTTCTAGCTGATCCGCCCGTTCCTCAGAGGAATCAGGTCCATACTGAGTTTTAGCGAAATTTTACTACGAGGTATGGCTTGTCCTCCGATCTCTAGGCTACACGGGATAAGGTTTCATCAGTTTCCTTTACCGAGCTAGATTTCTCCTGTTTCCCTTAACGAACGTGACTCTGGTTTTTATGGATCCAATCGAGCAAATGATGAGAGTTTTGTCGGGTACTACTGGTTCATTCGTTGAGATGTGGATAGGTTAGGGTGGAATTTATGGAATCCCTAAAGTAGTTGGGGTCTGACGGATGCTGGACCAATTCTTATCAAGAATCTCTGATGGTCCTAAGTTCTTGGGAAAATAGAACGTTCCGTACCCAAAACATAATGTACTTCCATGGTGAGATCATCACTTGGCGTGATCACCATTCTGAAGTTCCAAATGTTTCCTCTTGCTGGAGGTGTAGTCCTTTTGATTGGTTCCTAGGAGTCTCAGGTCGTATTCGGATTCGTATTTCCTACTGGTTGGCTGTCGGAGGTTCGCTGGATCATTGAAGGTGCTGACTATATGCTGGTATCTATTGGTTGTGTGGCATTTACTTCAGCCCAGTGCAGAAAGGACCTGCACTTTCGACTCATGAGGGGCTTCGAATAGAAACACCTCAACCGTCAGGATGATAGAGGGTTTTACCAGATGATGCTTAGATAACTCCAATTTCGTCATAGTCTAATAGATGCTTTCACGGCATGATCCCTAATCGGAAGGAATCGTTTTCTCATTCGGTTCACTGTTTCATGGATAACAGTCTCTGATCAGGGCTAGCTTAGCCCTTACAGATTTTCTGAAGTGATTGACTATTTCGGGAGGTGGTTCTACTATTTATTTAGAGATAGTATTCCTTGGAACACCTAGTAGTCTAACAAATCTCTATGACATGCTCCATTAGTTTTTCCATTGTGTCTGCTTCCTCAACTTTGTAGGAAACGCGCGATCTTGTATAACCCGTAGACTAACACCTAGACTGGTGTCGAGTCCACAATTTCTTTATGACCTGGGTTATAAAGCTTAACACAACTTGCTGTCTACTTTACTCAAGTATTCCTGGTCGCGGAGGTAATCACGTGGTTCTTAGCATCCTTGTATTATCTTTGGTGAATCCAGACTATCATCTATAGGGCGACGGTAACTTTTATCGCATGACGAGGCACTACCACAACTCTTTCCGACCTAGGCACTTCTCGTATGTACCTGGGTGAATGAAGTGCTTGAGTAGTGCGATGCAAGTGGTCTTTCCGGAGGATCTATTGGGTAGGTCTAGGGTAGTTATTGTTTTCTGGAATATCTGCAGTGCCTTTCGCTTCCGGTTTTAATGTCTAATGGGGTTGGTTAACAATGCATGGTACCCTTCTCCTGGGTACTTCTGAAGGTTGGATGAGAGAGACGACCGATGGTTCGCATTAGGTTTTCTTATTAGGTTCGAAAGAACCTTTATTTGACACATAGGATAAGTTGAAAGTTCTTTTTACACAGCACTAGGAATTTTTGCATGGTCGAACCAAGTCGAATCATGACTGACGGTGGTGTTGAAATTAATAGACATCGACACGATATGGAATGAAGCTTGTTAGGACCATGTGTTGAACAGGGCACACAAGTTCTTAGCGTCTCGGGTTTCACCCATGGTATTACTATCATGAATACTTGGACCGACATGATTGACGTTGAACGCTAGGGTGCTGATGCTTTGGAAAGATGTACTTTTCATGAACGGATTTCTCACGAGGCCTCTCTATAACCGCCTAGTATACACTAATCATGTATAATTAAGATTAAAAGGACTGTTGACTGAGCGACTCCGCCCTAAATCCACAACCAAACAAGGAATAGGAGATAAGGCCGCATCACTCAATCGAGGTCTATCAATCCTAATTATAAATGGCCTTAACGTATATACTAAGCCATCATAGCTTTACCTGATGGGTTTTTAAATTTTACAAGAGTGCTGCGACTTTTGCCTTAACGAGGGAGTAATTACAATTAGAATTGATCATTTAAAGTTTTCGATTAGTTTCTTAAGGTTGAGAAGCGTACCAAAATTCTATCGGGTTCCTTGATGTTTTTCTAGGTATTAGGGTTAAACTCCTCCTGCGTTTTTGTCATTTCTTTCAGTTGGGCAGTCCCTCTTGAAATGTCCAATTTCACCACATAGGTGGCATATTGGACTGGTCTCAACATTGGTGGTTGATGTAATGAATTCAACCGGAGTTCTGCAGTTGCGAGCGGTATGCCCCTTCATGTTGCACCTAACGCAACAGGGTTCTCTACAGGCTCCATAATGATGGTAGTCACACTTGCTGTAGTGGGGGAAGTTTCCTAGGTATGGTCTTCTTGGTGTCGAGACAGGTGGGATGACAGGGGTATTGACTACCTCAGCTTGCTGCCCTTCGGAAGGTCCTTGAGTCGAGGTACTCCCCTTCTCGCTCCCAAGCTTCCTCTTCAGGGGATTAGGTTGGAGTTCTTGGGTAGCTTTACGCACCTGTGTTGGTTGCTGCTGTCCATTGCTATGATCGAGATTCCCGATAGTGCTCTCGCTAACATTTGCGTTGTTAGCATTCAGGTGAGCCATGACAGCTACTACGGCTGCTGAAACTGCAGCTTGGAATGTAGCTTCATCGATCTGAAGAGTCGGTGTCTTGCTAGCGGGTTGGTTACGTTTCTTCGGAGGCATGGTTTTTCCTACACGATGAGGAACACGAGTTGATGAGATACGATGGTTACCCCTAGACATATCTTTCTTTACTATAATAGGCATAAATTTTTCCCGCGCTTTGAACTATGGTTCTCTAAGGGTCGACCTACATCCCTATGATGCAGTCCTGGTAATAGGGTAGAAGTAAGTGTATCGGAAAGCCATAAATCGGGTGTCGTTCCAAATAATTTATCTTTATACTGGAGAGGTTCACTCTCCGGTTTTGAAAAGATTTGAAAGAACTTTGGAAGAAAAGACTCATGAAAGTTTAGGGCTAAACACCCTCAATCGAGATTTTGTGATCCGATCTATTTATCTTAGTCGCGACAGGAAAGACGATTTGCCTAACACATAGTGTGAGTAGTGTAGCCACTAACTCACTAAGTTGTATTAATTTAGGTGTTATTAGTGTGACTCTATAGGGGTAGGACATTTCTCGGGTTTCATACATTGGCTCCTTTTGTCCAGGCTTTCGATCCACATACACATTGGGCCTTCGAACTCAAGTTGGGGGCTAGGGTTTGGTATTGGGGCTACTTGAGGCAGATTCTCGACTTCAGGTTCTGAGTCAGTCTCTTCAGGAAAGGGTTCGGCGAAGTCATCGTCCAAAGGAATCTCATGGTTCTCTTCTGGCGCTGGCTCGAGTCATCCATCATCTTCTTGGTTGGGAAAACACGGGTCGCCAGGGAGATGGAATCCGACCATGCTATCTATGCGAGATAGGGGTAAAGGGATAGTTAATAGGCATCGAACCTTCTAATGTATTACAGTTACATGATTGATTCTTGAGGGATGGAATCTTGGGTAAGTTTTCGGCTTAGTTGTTATAGCATCCTAAAATACTCCTATAGTATTTTAATCCTTATGTTTGGCTCTAGGACTCCTCTAGTATCTAGGTAAGTTTTAGACTTGCTGTAACACCATAGTCACTCCCAAGCACATGTTGGTCATGTCTCGAATGAATATAGTTGATCAGGCTATATTGATCCTAGACATGAGTACATAACTGCCCAGGTTTAACCGCGATGCCCAACATCCAAATACTTTTATTTTGCTCTACTTATGACACGAATTCTGGTACTCGGGTATACTTGTATACTTTGCTATAAAAATACTTATATTTTTGAAAGTATACTTTTAGTTTAGAGCACTTAGGCCCCTTAATGTTTATAGTTGTATACCATGTAAGGTTCGGTATACTTAGTTCACTATAAACAATAGCTCTGATACCAATCTGTCACACCCCGAAACCGATGGCGGAAACGTTCCGGGGCGGAGGACGTCATGCGTAGTATCACAACAGGTGTATCATAGCAAGCATAGTAAACACAACCAGACATTGAATACATACATGAAAAAGATTTACATTGTCTTAATACATAGTTTATACATATCAGTACATAGAAAAAGTAAAAGACGTGACACCAAAACGCTCCGTCTTCTCCAAAAGTTGGCAGGAGTACCTGTCTATTGATGTCCTGAGAATACAAGCAGTTTTAAAATATCAGCATAAAGCTGGTGAGTTCATAAGCGTTTAATTCTGGTGAAAGAAATGTTTTCTTTGATCCTTTGAAAAGTATTTCCCAAGAAAATCCTATATTTTCTTATGATAGATGCATGATTACCCATTAGTTATATGATAAACCGCCTGTTTATGAAAGATTGAGTTATCCCAGGAAAATCCTATATTTTCCTTATGAAAGATGTTTGATTATCGATTCTGAAATGAGATGTACAAGTATCTACCATACTTGTATCGTTAGATGTAGTTTCCTTGAAAAACCCTGGTTGCTCGCCGAGAGACGTATTAGCCTTATTACATAAATAAAACTAATAAAATAGGTAGTGAACTAGATCCTAAGGGTATTATCAATACCCTCTAGTAATCAAATCGGTTATTACTTTGAGGTTAGTTCACTTGATTCATTATTACAAAAGTAAATTCTCGCTACCTAAGTTGTGAGTGCCATAACCGTACTTAGACTGGATAAGGCACGAAACGAGGGCCAGTATCTTTTATGACTTTGTCACCCCTGAACCTAACGGTCCCGCTGTAGCTAGCAGCGAGGGTGCAGGATAGTCAGTCCCATATAGATCTATACACAATAGTCACGCTCTCCCTCCAAGAGATTCTGGTTATAAGTCGTAGTCCTCCACTCACGAATCCGATGGAGTGTTACCAAGGACATGTCTCAAAACTTAGCCTAACAAATTTACAAGTAAAAATGCTGAAAATCTTGTTTCTGATTTGCATGAATCCTTTATGAAATAATACATATTATGATAAGATTCACAATTTCCTTGTTTTAGATTTGAAAACTGTTTCTACGAGTTGATTTCTTAATCGAGTGGTAAAACGGTTTTCTGTGTTAAAAGCATACTGAACATATAATTATTCTAAACAAAATAATATATTTGAGCACAAGTTTCCTTGTACTTTTTCTTGTATTCCCCCCCCCTTGAAAACATGAAAAACTCAGAAAAGTATAGGGGTATGAACTCACAGATTATCGTAAGATCCAAAAGCACAATTGGTTACGAGTGTTGAGTGTCAAACGATGCTTCGTACTCAAGTGGATCCTAATAACATTTAGTAACACATATATGTGTTAGAATAAGGTATTCCATGACAAAACATGACGGGAAAACACCCTAAGGACTTGGAAATGCTTGTCGGGACCCTATATCAAACAAAGGAGGTGTACGGCCAAAAGAGTGTGTGTGCGGCCAGGGTGTGCGGCCAAGCTGTGTGTGCGGTCGTACATGGGAGTGTGCAGCCGTACAGAGGGGGTGTGCGGCCGTACACAGGAGTGTGTGGCCGTACACTCTTCATTCATGTACAAAACGTCGATTTCCGGGTGTTTCAAGGCCAATACTAAGTCCAACTAGCAAATGAAGGCCAAACTCTTCACCTTGGAGAGTCTTTGAGGTGTGTACGGCCACCTTATGAAGGTGTGCGGCCGTACACCTTCAAGTGACGAAGAATTCGAAGAACACTATGAGTTTTAGGCTTAGATTCAGGTGTCTTACCAATATAACAAGCTGAATGATGGAGTACTTCACGTTTTTGAGGCATTTGGAGTGTTCTTGGATGATGTTTCTAGAGAGAGAAAGTAGAGAGGGAAAGTAGGGTGCAGCCAAAAGAGGAAAAGAGTGAATGAAGGGGTCTCCTCCAATATATAGGGTCGGGTGTGAGGCTGGAGGGTGTGTGAGGCCGGCTGGCCGCACACACGGGTGTGCGGCCGCACACTACTTCTTTGGTGTGTTTGGCCCGATTTTGTGATGCTACACACTTTCTAGCCCTTCCTAAGACTCATATCCAGGTTATACTAAGCCTAGGACACTCATATAGACCCACAATTTCGTTAAAAGATAGCAAAACGAAGGCTGACACTCGGCTGAGTTGAATAGCTGAACTTTACAAGACAAGGATTTTCGGGTTGTCACACTTCAGCCCCCATTCGACATTCACACCTCTTCAATTCATTCCTCTCGAGTTTCTCTCGATTTTTTCCTACTTTTCATTAACTTTTGTTCATTTTGGCAAAGACATGAGTGCCCGACGCTTAGTAGATATCCAGTAGAAGCCATGTCAGTGCAATTTCTAGACTTTTGTCTAGGAAACCATTGTATGTTAAATTACTCCCATCCCTATTTTAGTCTAATTTATATTTATAGTCATAGTCGTTGTTATGAATATTTATAAATAAGATTAATCAGTATTTCCATGTCGTTATACTGATTGATCTACTTACGAGAGAAGTGTCTGGAATGGTCAGCTTGTCTTGGTTGTTGGATTTTAGAAAAGTTATTATGCTGAAATGATCCTGCCTCCCAACTGTCATGTCTGGTTGATCCTTACTTGATAGATCTTGATGTAGATATTGGGATTAGTGAGGAATTTAGAATATAATTATTATAGTCACCAGGATTATGAAACTAGACTAAGCTTGTAACACTCATAAAATACGGTCCCAAAATTTCATTTTTACTTATTAAATAAAACCATAGTTATCAAAACATTCCATCAAAACATAAGTCAAGTTATCTCAAAAAATTATTATCAGAGTTTCCAAATCAAACATCAGAGTAAATCCCAGGCTAAAACATCTTGGTGTGTGGAATGCAGTCATCCCGAGCTCTTCCCTTTGCAACTGGAAGTACCTGAAACCAAAACTGAAAACCGTAAGAACGAAGCTTAGTGAGTTCCCCATACTACCACATACCATACACATAACACATATATTAGGCCCCTCCCCCTTCCTCGGGCCCCGCCTAACATCAGGCTCTGCATGGCATCAGGCCCCACCTGGCATCGAGCCCCGCTCAGTATACATATCTGTTTCTTCCAGGCCCCGCCTGTCTCTGGGCCTCGCCCGCTATACACATACAAACAATATCATATAATCATACTAGCACATAAAGAATCATGCACATTACTATATGCTCCAGTCCTAAGGCCTCTCCTATCATGGGCCCCGCCCCTACTATACTAATGATGAAATATGGAACCCCGTCCATACTCAGCTAGAGATGAGATACGTGACCCCGCCCACACTCACCTCCCTACCAGGCACATACAAGTATCACGTAGACAAAAATTATAATCTATCCTGCACATAGTCATCGGGTACCACCCGACATCGAACCATAGTCCGGAAACAAACATATAAACATTCCTCAGGCACGGCCCGGCATCGGACCTTAGTCCGGAAAAGCATACATATAAACATTTCTCGGGCCCCACCCAACATCGGATCGTAATCCGGAAACATTCAAATACCGTCATATGTATGAATCACAAAGGCCTCAAGCATAACAAACATTCCTCGGGCATCGGCCAGTATTGGATCGTAATCCATAAAACATATAAGCATATATATACATGCCGACATTGGTGCCTTCGACCTGTTCAAACAGAGGAAACTCACCTCGCACTGCTGAAGTCCGCCAGATAATCCTCTCGCTGCTAACTGGAAAATCCCCGAACTGCTGATCCTTCGACTCCCCGAGCTATCAGTACCAAAATAACACTTAGTCAAGACCCAATAATCCTTCTTAGGGTAAAATGACTATTTTACCCCTGATCTAATTTGGTCCATGGCTAAAGCCCAAAACCATAACATGAAAGGCAATACTAGGCAGACTTCCCAAGCCCACTAATGGCCCAACAGTGGCCCAATTTTCTAAATTGGGCCCAACCCCAACTCCTTAAGCCTAAACTAGGAAATTCAATCAGATTAGTCCACACATGGCCCAAAACAGAAAGCCCAAACGCCAAAACCAAGTCCAATACCAAATGCCCAAAAGTCCTCTGGTGACACGAACGCTGGGCGTTGCCTTGTGGTACACTGGGCGTTCGTCAGCAGACCATCCATCGGGACACCAGGACGGAACGTGCTGCATTCCCCAGCCTTACGCACGACGTTCTCGGCCAAAAAGCAAAAATGCATTTATGACTTAATAGCTTAAACCCAATGTTCAGAACTTCCAAATAGGTCCATATCAGTGTCTTAATCCATAAAGTTGTCAACTTGGAACCTTTGGATGATCCAAAAGGACCCAATCATGATTTCAGGCCTTCTAACTCCATAAAGGGGCCAAGATGCAAGCTTTTACCTTAACACCTTAGGAAGTGTTTAATATTAGTCTGGCCGAGTTAGCTCAGACGTTTTTGGCTGAGTCGGTCAGCAAAACGTGTTTGATAGTGCAAATTTGCGCATCTGACCCCCTAAAAACATCTGATTCAGTTTGGGATAATGATTCTAGCCCATTTCCAGCAACAAAACTTGGAAAACTGCCGAGCATGCTCCTACTCGTCGAGTGCATTATCCTACTCGACGAGTACGATGAATTTTGCCTTGGACTCGTCGAGTTCTCCCCTTGCACTCGGCGAGTCCAGTCGAACAGTGAGCAATTTTTCGATTTTTCAAGCAGTTTGCATCAAATATACAGAAAACAATCCTAGTCTCTGATACCACTGATGGGTTTCAAGCATTCTAACACTCCTATGGTGTACATGCAACCCTATAAACCTTGAATCTATGTTTTCTCTAATATACATGCAAATTTGATTTTTCAAGGTTTACTTCCTAACTAGCATGGCATGGGGAATATGTAATATAAAAACTAGCAGAAGTACATACCTTTCTTGTTGCTTGGATTCCTTGATGACTTTGTGAGCCTAGTGTCACACCCCCAAACCAAGGATGACGGAAACGTCCAGGGGTGGAGGACTTCATTTATAGTATCATAACAACAATTGTAATAGTAATTGAAGCAAACACAACCAACATATATATAATTGAAAAAGTTACATCATTGTATGAATTACATGTTTACGAATCAATTACAATATGTTGACAAAATATGAAATAGTAGACGCCTTAGCGCCCCATCCTCAAAAGCACTTGGTTACCTGTTTAATGATTTCCTGAGAATACAAGTTGTTTTGAAAGAGTGTCAACACAAAGGTTGGTGAGTTCATAAGCTTTTGTTTGGTATTATTAAAAGCCTTTCGTGTGTAAAAGTAGTATTTGTGTTAGAAAATCCAATATTTTCCTTAAAATGTATATGTAGTCTTAAATTCAAAGACCGGAATGTATAAGTAACTTTTCTTACTTATAATAAATAATGTAAGTTTAAATCGACATAAACTCGTTAAATTATAATGAAGTTCCCGTAAATTCCAATGTTTATTAATACTTTATGTGAGTTTATTATAACCATGCTATGACCAAGGTTGCCTAAAACGACGTTCTTCGGGCGTCGGGAATGTTATGACATTTGTCACCCCAGACCTGTCGGTCTAGCTGTTGCATGTAGCTAAGGTGTGGGTTTGTCAGACCCAATATAGATCTATACACAACTATCACGCTCTCCCTCAAGGAGACTCTGTTTACAATACAGGACTTAATGGTAATTTGAAGTAAATGTCTCACAAAGTCATTAACGGAACTACGTGTTATGAAAACTTGGTACCGTATGGCCGTACCTTGCTTAATGAAAATATCCTTTGTATAAATGTACCCTTTTTAAATGTATGTGTTATGTAATGTTTCATAAAGTCATTAACAGAATTACGTGTTATGAAAACTTGGTACCGTATGGCCGTACCTTGCTTAATGAAAATATCCTTTGTATAAATGTACCCTTTTTAAATGTATGTGTTATGTAATGTTTCATAAAGTCATTAACGGAATTACGTGTTATGAAAACTTGGTACCGTATGGCCGTACCTTGCTTAATGAAAATATCCTTTGTATAAATGTACCCTTTTTAAATGTATGTGTTATGTAATGTTTCATAAACTATACCTATTATAGTTTATCAACCAAGGGTAGTACGTAGTAATGTATGCAAACTATATTCAAAATAGTTTATTAAATGTTTGAATGTATCGGTTGTACTTTGATTATAATCACTTGTTATTCTTTATATTTTATATGTCCAAATCCATTTGTAAACTGATGTGTGTCTAAATATTAAGATAAAATGTCATATATTGCAATAACATATAATCACATAAAGATATACACCTTGCTCAACATGTTACAAGGTGAAATGAAATTGACAGCAACTTTTTGTTGTATACAGTTTCTGTTACTGTTCTTAGAAAATTTATAGAAAAATCATCAAAGCTCTAAATCCAAATCCGCAAATTCTGAGAGTTTGGAATATGAGTCTAGTTTGTTCCTAAATTTTATCATGATTTTTAGTGATCTCTAACAGAGGTGAAAATGTTCATAATCACAGACTGGTCCGGGTTTGCCTCTAAAATGATAGGCAGTGTTGTAAAAATCACCCTAAATTGTAGAAAAATCATATGGAGATGTGCAAGTAGCCATTTTAAAGCTAAGAGTTTGAGCTACTTGCACCTGGAACAGTTTTGAAAACTAAAATATTTAAGTTGACCAAAACAGTCCGTGATCGAAGTTCATCTTTTCTGATGTAATCTGATAGAAAATGTTTAATTGTGTTCTTGATGATTTTACTTGTATTCCCCCCCTTAAAACTTAAGAAAAACATGTAAATGTAGGGGTATGAACTCACCCTATGTGGTTTCAGTAGATGAAAGTGAGAGAGAGGAAGTGTTCAACCCAAGAACACTAAGAAGATGTCTTGATGATTCGAGAATCTAACATCGAATAAGATGGAATTTGTGTAAGATATCAATGATTTGAGTAGAATGGAGTGTAATAATTATATGAATGATGAAGATACTTACTAATTGAAGAAAGAAATCCCTGAAGAAAGCCTTGAAGTTCTTGAAGTTGAGAGAAAAGATGAGAGATTTTTGGAGAGTGTCCTTTGGTTGCTAAGTGTAGAATGAAAGAACTTTATGGAGAATGAGGAGAGAGGATCAATCCTCCAGCTCTTAGAACGTGGGAAGAGCTGGAGATTAGGTGTAAAGGTCCAATAAGGTGACAAGGAGTAGTGGGAAAGAGTGGCTAATCATAGAGTGAGGTGGTGGTGGTTTGCTTTTGCCATAAATTAAGGAAAAGCAAATATTCCCTCAATAATTAGTTCAACCACTAATTCTTTTAATATATTTTTATAAAAACCCTGGAGGTTTATATATTTTGGGTCCTTAGTTTATAAAATAAAGTTTTGGGTGAAAATCCCACATTAAAATAATGAAAAACGGAGTTAAAACGAAGTCGTAGTCAAAAAACCGGTAAAAATAGGCTGTCTGCGAGACCTCTCGGATGGGGGCCGAGACTTCGGATTCGGACAAGGACTTCGGTCCTGGGGCTTCTGCCTGAGAGCTTCGGATCCTGTGAGCTTCGGATCCTGATCCCTTCGGATGAGAGGCTTCGGTCATGAAGTTTCCGTTTTGGGTCCTTAAGGCTATTTTACCCGTTTTTACCCCGTTTCAAGTGGTTTTTGACCCGGTTAAGGGTCGGGATGACCCGAATGATTCCAAAAAAGTTATGGGAACTTTTAAGAGAGATTTGGGAGAGATTTCAAATCGAAAGAGATAGAGTGAAAACGATTTAGAGAGGTTTCGTTTGTGATTAATTTGAGTGTCCGGCTTCATAACGCAAGGTTCGTAAACCCCGTTAAACCGTGTTTTAGTGTCGTACACACTCCCGATGAGTGTGCAATAATTTTTTATCGTTTTGGTTCAATGTTTATTGCATTTGAGACTTAGGAAATTCAACACACGAACTTTCCAAATGATGTTTCTCTCATTAAAATATTGCATTGTACAGTAATTACATAGTGTAAACCCTAATATACAAGGGTTACTTGAGTCGATTGGTTTTGACTTGTTGACTTTGTTTGACTTGGACTTGACTCAATTTTTGACGGTTGTCACATCATCCCCCCGTTAGAAGGAATTTCGTCCCGAAATTTGCATTTGACTGGGACATCAAGAGTTTGGGAAAAGATGTGGGTATTTTTGTTTCATTTGATCTTCGTGTTCCCATGTGAACTCAGGCCCTCGTTTAGCTTTCCAACGGACCTTCACGATGGGAATACGACGTTGTTTCGTTCGTTTGATTTCCCGATCCATGATTTCGACTGGTTCCTCCACGAAGTGGAGATTTTCGTTAACTTCGATTTCGTCGAGTGGTATTACGAGTGTCTCATCAGACAAACACTTCTTTAGGTTCGACACGTGAAATGTGGGATGTACTTTTTCGAGTTCCTGAGGTAATCGAAGTTTGTATGCTACTGGCCCAATCCTAGCAAGGATTTCGAATGGCCCGATGTACCTTGGATTTAGTTTCCCGCGTTTGCCGAATCGTATCATTCCTTTCCAAGGGGAAACTTTTAGTAGTACACGATCACCCACCTGGAATTCCAAGGGTTTGCGTCGTTTGTCTGCGTAACTCTTTTGCCGATCGCGAGACGCTTTCAGTCTTTCTCGAATTTGAACGATCTTTTCTGTGGTTTCCCTTATGATTTCAGGGCCAGTGAGGGTGCTATTAGAGACTTGCCCTCTAGCTAGCTGTGTATCCCCCACCTCAGCCCAACACAGGGCTGATCTGCATTTGCGACCGTAAAGAGCTTCGAATGGAGCGACTTTGATGCTAGTATGATAGCTGTTATTGTAGGAGAATTCGATAAGTGGTAGATGGGTACCCATGCTTTACCGAAGTCTATCACACAAGCTCTTAACATGTCTTCCAACGTTTGAATGGTTCGTTCGCTCTGTCCGTCGGTTTGTGGGTGGTAGGCCGTACTCATGTCAAGCCTAGTTCCCAATGATTTTTGTAAAGACTGCCAAAACCGTGAGGTAAATCTACTATCTCTATCGGAGATAATGGATATCGGCACACCATGGAGTCGTACAATCTCTTTGATGTACGTTCTAGTCAGCTTCTCCATCTTGTCGGGTTCTTTTATCGGTAGGAAGTGTGCTGATTTGGTCAATCTGTCTACGATTACCCATATGGTGTCAAGCCCGCCCGATGTCTTAGGCAGCTTGGTTATGAAGTCCATGGTTATTCGTTCCCACTTCCACTCAGGTATATCCGGCTGTTGTAATAGCCCGGATGGTTTCTGGTATTCGATTTTGACCTTGGCGCAAGTCAGACACTTGCTCACATAGGTAGCAATCTCAGCTTTCATGTTCGGCCACCAGTATAATTTCTTGAGGTCCAGATACATCTTATCTGACCCGGGATGGATGGAGTATCGAGTCTTGTGTGCTTCATTCATGACGACGTCTCGGAGTCCACCGAACTTCGGTGTCCAGATTCGATTCATGAGATAACGTACTCCATCATCCTTGACTTCTAAGTTTTTATCCATTCCTCTTAATGTCTCTCCTGCCACCTTTTCTGGTTTCAAAGCTTCTAGCTGAGCTTCCTTGATTTGTATGGTCGTGTGGGAATGGATCGTCATTGTTAAGGATTTTACTCGGCGGCCCGAGTACTCCTTCCTGCTTAGAGCATCAGCCACTACATTGGCCTTGCCTGGATGATAACGAATTTCGCACTCGTAGTCATTCAGCAACTCTACCCATCTCCTCTGTCGCATGTTGAGCTCTTTCTGATTGAGGATATGCTGAAGACTTTTGTGATCAGTGAAGATAGTGCATTTCGTGCCGTAGAGGTAGTGTCTCCAGATCTTCAAAGCGAATACCACTGCTCTTAATTCCAGGTCGTGCGTAGTATAATTAACCTCGTGCGTCTTAAGCTGTCTTGATGCATACGCGATAACCTTCCCTCTTTGCATGAGCACACATCTGAGGCCTTGATTCGAAGCATCACAGTACACTACGAAGTCTTCGGTTCCCTCTGGGAGAGACAAGATCGGTGCGCTGCATAGGGATTGTTTTAACGTTTGGAAAGCAGTTTCTTGTTTATTTTTCCACTTGAATATCACACCTTTCTGCGTCAAGGTGGTGAGTGGTTTCGCAATCTTGGAGACGTTTTGTATAAATCTTCGGTAGTAGCCAGCAAGCCCAAGGAATTGTTGAATTTCGGTTGGCGTCTTGGGTGCTGACCAATTCTCGATTGCCTTGATCTTGGAGGGATCCACATGTATGCCTTTCTCACTTACCACATGGCCAAGGAAATCCACTTCTCTAATCCAGAATTCACACTTAGAGAACTTAGCATAAAGCTTCTCCGCTCTTAGTGTCTCTTGCACTTGGCGTAGATGTAGGTGATGCTCTTCTTCGCTTCGCGAGTAGATCAAGATATCGTCGATGAATACGATTACAAACTTGTCTAGGTAGGGTCGACACACTCTATTCATTAGGTCCATGAATACCGCAGGTGCGTTTGTTAAACCGAAGGACATCACCACAAACTCGTAGTGCCCATAGCGAGTTCTGAATGCAGTTTTGGGAATATCTTCTTCTTGAACTCGTAGCTGATGGTAACCTGACCTTAGGTCGATCTTTGAGAAGAAATTTGCTCCTTGGAGTTAGTCGAAAAGGTCGTCGATTCGGGGTAGAGGATATCGGTTCTTGATGGTGAGTTTGTTTAGTTACCGATAGTCGATGCACATGCGAAAGGATCCGTCCTTCTTCTTTACAAAAAGGACTGGTGCTCCCCAAGGTGAGAAGCTTGGTCTGATGAACCCTTTGCTCAAAAGCTCGTTCAACTGACTGGACAACTCTTGCATTTCTGTTGGTGCGAGGCGGTATGGAGCTCTGGCTACGGGGGTAGCTCCGGGTATTAAGTCAATTCTGAAATCGACTTGTCGTGCGAGTGGTACACCAGGAAGATCTTCTGGGAACACATCCGGGAAGTTACACACTTCGGGGATGTCTTTGATGTCTTTCACGTCTTGTTTCTTGTCTACTGCGTGGGCCAAGAAGGCGTGGTACTCCTTTCGGAGATACTTTTGGGCTTTGATGCATGAGATGATTTGTAAATTCGCACTAGGTTTGTCACCATAGATGAGAAGGGTTTCGTCATTTGGTAGATTGAGGCGAACGGCCCTTTCGTAACATAGAATGTCGGTACGGTGAGGAACTAACCAATCCATCCCGATGATTACGTTGAAGCTTTTTATGGTGACCGGCATCAGGTCAATTTTAAATGTATGGTTGTCTAGAGTGAGAGTACACTCTGAGTATATATCGCTAGTGCGTTGTACTTTCCCATTTGCCATTTCTACTACATAAGTATCCTTTAGTGATTGGGGATTTTGTTCAAGTAATTGTTTATATTGGTGGCTCACGAAACTCCTCTCCGCTCCACTATCGAATAGTACGCATGCATAAGAGTTATTGAGGAGAAACGTACCGGTAACCACCGCGGGATCCTCAACTGCTTCCCCATGTCCTATTGCCAGGATTCTTCCTACTCCACCAGCATTAGGGGCTTGTGCTTTGGGGCAGTTTCTTTTGAAGTGACCTGCGTCTCCACAGTTGTAGCAGGTTCGGGTTGCCCCCGTACTGGCGACTTGGTTGATTGGTCGACCCGGCGCTTTACAGAAACGAGCAGTGTGCCCCTTCCTGTCGCAGTTGTTACAGTGCATCTCCCTACAAGCACCATTGTGGTGAAAGTTGCACTTGTTGCACTTGGGTAGGGTTCCAGCATATGGCTTCGGTGGTGCTGGAGTGGTAGCAGTAGTGGCAGTAGACAGCAACAGTTTGTTGCTTCTTAGCGGGGTCTTGTGTTGGTTGGCTCTTCTTTTGGTTCCAAAACTTCCTTTTGTTGTTTCCCCCTTTTGATTGATCAGTGGTGGTCGCTATAGCGCCTTGGCTGGCTCTATGGTCGATAAGTTGTGCCAATTCTTTGGCACTTGCAAAAGTAGTGGGTTTCGAGGCTAGTACGCTATCGTGAATCCGGGATGTTAGTCCCCAGAGGTATCGTTCCACCTTCTTATCTTCTGGAGTGACCATTGCTGGGCAGAGGAGGGCCAATTCATTGAATCGGGTGGTGTAGGTTTCAAGGTCGGAGCCCGTCATCCTAAGGTTCCAAAGTTCTTGTTCCAGCTTTTGAATTTCGCCTCTCGGGCAGTACTCCTTCATCATCAAGGTTTTTAGTTCTGCCCAGGTTATGGAGCTAGCCACTTCGAGAGTAAGTGAACTAATCCGACAGTTCCACCAAGTAAGGGCCCGACCGATGAATGTGAAGGCTGCGAACTTAACTTTGTTCGCTTCGGGGCAAGAGCACACTTGAAAGACTACTTCGGTCCTTTCAAACCATTGCATTAAAGCGATGACTCCCCCGCTCCCATTGAAACTGTCGGGTTTGTCATTGGTGAAGTCTTTGTAAGAACACTCTCTTGTGCGCACCCATCTGTCGCCCTGGTTAGAGGGTGTAACACCTGGCCCAGATCCACCATTCCCATTAGAGACAATTTGGGACACGGCTGCCGCTACTGCTGCTGCTATTGCAGCTTGGAGTATTGTTGGATCAAATTGTGGAAGCGGCGATGTTGGTGATGGTGGTGGAGGTGTCAGTGATGGTGATGGTGGTGGAGGTGTCGGTGATGGTGATGGTGGTGTTGGTAGTGGTGGTGGAAGTGTCGGTGATGGTGAGGGAGGTGTTGGTAGTGGTAGTGGAAGTGTCGGTGATGGTGATGGTGGTGTTGGTAGTGGTAGTGGGGGTGGTGCTGTGCTGCTAGATAGTCTAGTCTCCTTCCTTGGCGGCATGGTTCTGTCATAAGTTGTAAACCAATGTTCTTTTAGTAAAAGTATATTTATAGGAAAATATTTTATACATAAAGTATATTATTACGTTGTTTTCCGGTATGTTTACGATACATACGATTTTATACTTTTAATTGACCCAATACATTGGGTTATGAGGTAAAATGAAAGTATAAAATATTTTATTTGAGTTTCCTTGTTTCCAAGTATATGACCGTTTGTAAAAGTTTCACACATACTAATTTAGTCGGGACATAATTAATATATTTATGTTTTAAAAAGATCTTTATCGGTTACTTCATTAGTTGCAAAGTGCATACCAGTCATATGTGATTAAGATATAATAGTCCTTCGAATAGATGACCCTAACTCCAAGACCACAACCAAACAAGGACAGGAAGTGAAACAAAGATACATAAATTCTAAGTCTATAGCATCTTAGTTACATATGACCTTAGCGCATCCACTTAGCAGCTATTGATCTATAAATAAAGACCTATTTAATTCTCAGATAATTTATTATAGTAACACAAAATACTCCTATAGTATTTGTAAATGTTTAGTTTTGAGTTCTTAAAGTATCCTTTGTAGTGTGTTATTAGGTTTGTTAGATTTGTTGCCCATCCTGACCATCCCCCGGTATATGCAAGTCAATTCCCGGACAGATATAGTTGATCAGGCTATATCCTTCCCAGATTTAATCCACATATACTAAGGCATACTCAAAATGTTCAACTCTTCTTCTTTTGCTTTATGTTTTCGCTAGTTATGATACCATGCGAGCATGTAATGTATGTATGTATACTTTAATCAAGAAAATCATTTATTTTCTAAGAGTATATTTATTTGAAAAATGCACAAATCAGAGACTATTAGTCCCAATTGTGTTTATAGTTTGTATATCTTATGTGGTTTGATATATACTTAATTCACTATAAACTGTGCTCTGATACCAATCTGTCACACCCCCAAACCAAGGATGGCGGAAACGTCCAGGGGTGGAGGACTTCATGTATAGTATCATAACAACAATTGTAATAGTAATTGAAGCAAACACAACCAACATATATATAATTGAAAAAGTTACATCATTGTATGAATTACATGTTTACGAATCAATTACAATATGTTGACAAAATATGAAATAGTAGACGCCTTAGCGCCCCATCCTCAAAAGCACTTGGTTACCTGTTTAATGATTTCCTGAGAATACAAGTTGTTTTGAAAGAGTGTCAACACAAAGGTTGGTGAGTTCATAAGCTTTTGTTTGGTATTATTAAAAGCCTTTCGTGTGTAAAAGTAGTATTTGTGTTAGAAAATCCAATATTTTCCTTAAAATGTATATGTAGTCTTAAATTCAAAGACCGGAATGTATAAGTAACTTTTCTTACTTATAATAAATAATGTAAGTTTAAATCGACATAAACTCGTTAAATTTTAATGAAGTTCCCGTAAATTCCAATGTTTATTAATACTTTATGTGAGTTTATTATAACCATGCTATGACCAAGGTTGCCTAAAACGACGTTCTTCGGGCGTCGGGAATGTTATGACATTTGTCACCCCAGACCTGTCGGTCTAGCTGTTGCATGCAGATAAGGTGTGGGTTTGTCAGACCCAATATAGATCTATACACAACTATCACGCTCTCCCTCAAGGAGACTCTGGTTACAATACAAGACTTAATGGTAATTTGAAGTAAATGTCTCACAAAGTCATTAACGGAACTACGTGTTATGAAAACTTGGTACCGTATGGCCGTACCTTGCTTAATGAAAATATCCTTTGTATAAATGTACCCTTTTTAAATGTATGTGTTATGTAATGTTTCATAAAGTCATTAACAGAATTACGTGTTATGAAAACTTGGTACCGTATGGCCGTACCTTGCTTAATGAAAATATCCTTTGTATAAATGTACCCTTTTTAAATGTATGTGTTATGTAATGTTTCATAAAGTCATTAACGGAATTACGTGTTATGAAAACTTGGTACCGTATGGCCGTACCTTGCTTAATGAAAATATCCTTTGTATAAATGTACCCTTTTTAAATGTATGTGTTATGTAATGTTTCATAAACTATACCTATTATAGTTTATCAACCAAGGGTAGTACGTAGTAATGTATGCAAACTATATTCAAAATAGTTTATTAAATGTTTGAATGTATCGGTTGTACTTTGATTATAATCACTTGTTATTCTTTATATTTTATATGTCCAAATCCATTTGTAAACTGATTTGTGTCTAAATATTAAGATAAAATGTCATATATTGCAATAACATATAATCACATAAAGATATACACCTTGCTCAACATGTTACAAGGTGAAATGAAATTGACAGCAACTTTTTGTTGTATACAGTTTCTGTTACTGTTCTTAGAAAATTTATAGAAAAATCATCAAAGCTCTAAATCCAAATCCGCAAATTCTGAGAGTTTGGAATATGAGTCTAGTTTGTTCGTAAATTTTATCATGATTTTTAGTGATCTCTAACAGAGGTGAAAATGTTCATAATCACAGACTGGTCCGGGTTTGCCTCTGAAATGATAGGCAGTGTTGTAAAAATCACCATAAATTGTAGAAAAATCATATGGAGATGTGCAAGTAGCCATTTTAAAGCTAAGAGTTTGAACTACTTGCACCTGGAACAGGTTTGAAAACTAAAATATTTAAGTTGACCAAAACAGTCCGTGATCGAAGTTCATCTTTTCTGATGTAATCTGATAGAAAAAGTTTAATTGTGTTCTTGATGATTTTACTTGTATTCCCCCCTTAAAACTTAAGAAAAACATGTAAATGTAGGGGTATGAACTCACCCTATGTGGTTTCAGTAGATGAAAGTGAGAGAGAGGAAGTGTTCAACCCAAGAACACTAAGAAGATGTCTTGATGATTCGAGAATCTAACATCGAATAAGATGGAATTTGTGTAAGATATCAATGATTTGAGTAGAATGGAGTGTAATAATTATATGAATGATGAAGATACTTACTAATTGAAGAAAGAAATCCCTGAAGAAAGCCTTGAAGTTCTTGAAGTTGAGAGAAAAGATGAGAGATTTTTGGAGAGTGTCCTTTGGTTGCTAAGTGTAGAATGAAAGAACTTTATGGAGAATGAGGAGAGAGGATCAATCCTCCAGCTCTTAGAACGTGGGAAGAGCTGGAGATTGGGTGTAAAGGTCCAATAAGGTGACAAGGAGTAGTGGGAAAGAGTGGCTGATCATAGAGTGAGGTGGTGGTGGTTTGCTTTTGCCATAAATTAAGGAAAAGCAAATATTCCCTCAATAATTAGTTCAACCACTAATTCTTTTAATATATTTTTATAAAAACCCTGGAGATTTATATATTTTGGGGCCTTAGTTTATAAAATAAAGTTTTGGGTGAAAATCCCATGTTAAAATAATGAAAAACGGAGTTAAAACGAAGTCGTAGTCGAAAAACCGGTAAAAATAGGCTGTCTGCGAGACCTCTCGGATGGGGGCCGAGACTTCGGATTCGGACAAGGACTTTGGTCTTGGGGCTTCTGCCTGAGAGCTTCGGATCCTGTGAGCTTCGGTTCCTGATCCCTTCGGATGAGAGGCTTCGGTCATGAAGTTTCCGTTTTGGGTCCTTAAGGCTATTTTACCCGTTTTTACCCCGTTTCAAGTGGTTTTTGACCCGGTTAAGGGTCGGGATGACCCGAATGATTCCAAAAAGTTATGGAACTTTTAAGAGAGATTTGGGAGAGATTTCAAATCGAAAGAGATAGAGTGAAAACGATTTAGAGAGGTTTCGTTTGTGATTAATTTGAGTGTCCGGCTTCATAACGCAAGGTTCGTAAACCCCGTTAAACCGTGTTTTAGTGTCGTACACACTCCCGATGAGTGTGCAATAATGTTTTATCGTTTTGGTTCAATGTTTATTGCATTTGAGACTTAGGAAATTCAACACACGAACTTTCCAAATGATGTTTCTCTCATTAAAATATTGCATTGTACAGTAATTACATAGTGTAAACCCTAATATACAAGGGTTACTTGAGTCGATTGGTTTTGACTTGTTGACTTTGTTTGACTTGGACTTGACTCAATTTGTGACGGTTGTCACATCATCCCCCCGTTAGAAGGAATTTCGTCCCGAAATTTGCATTTGACTGGGACATCAAGAGTTTGGGAAAAGATGTGGGTATTTTTGTTTCATTTGATCTTCGTGTTCCCATGTGAACTCAGGCCCTCGTTTAGCGTTCCAACGGACCTTCACGATGGGAATACGACGTTGTTTCGTTCGTTTGATTTCCCGATCCATGATTTCGACTGGTTCCTCCACGAAGTGGAGATTTTCGTTAACTTCGATTTCGTCGAGTGGTATTACGAGTGTCTCATCAGACAAACACTTCTTTAGGTTCGACACGTGAAATGTGGGATGTACTTTTTCGAGTTCCTGAGGTAATCGAAGTTTGTATGCTACTGGCCCAATCCTAGCAAGGATTTCGAATGGCCCGATGTACCTTGGATTTAGTTTCCCGCGTTTGCCGAATCGTATCATTCCTTTCCAAGGGGAAACTTTTAGTAGTACACGATCACCCACCTGGAATTCCAAGGGTTTGCGTCGTTTGTCTGCGTAACTCTTTTGCCGATCGCGAGACGCTTTCAGTCTTTCTCGAATTTGAACGATCTTTTCTGTGGTTTCCCTTATGATTTCAGGGCCAGTGAGGGTGCTATTAGAGACTTGCCCTCTAGCTAGTTGTGTATCCCCCACCTCAGCCCAACACAGGGGTGATCTGCATTTGCGACCGTAAAGAGCTTCGAATGGAGCGACTTTGATGCTAGTATGATAGCTATTATTGTAGGAGAATTCGATAAGTGGTAGATGGGTATCCCATGCTTTACCGAAGTCTATCACACAAGCTCTTAACATGTCTTCCAACGTTTGAATGGTTCGTTCGCTCTGTCCGTCGGTTTGTGGGTGGTCGGCCGTACTCATGTCAAGCCTAGTTCCCAATGATTTTTGTAAAGACTGCCAAAACCGTGAGGTAAATCTACTATCTCTATCGGAGATAATGGATATCGGCACACCATGGAGTCGTACAATCTCTTTGATGTACGTTCTAGTCAGCTTCTCCATCTTGTCGGTTTCTTTTATCGGTAGGAAGTGTGCTGATTTGGTCAATCTGTCTACGATTACCCATATGGTGTCAAGCCCGCCCGATGTCTTAGGAAGCTTGGTTATGAAGTCCATGGTTATTCGTTCCCACTTCCACTCAGGTATATCCGGCTGTTGTAATAGCCCGGATGGTTTCTGGTATTCGATTTTGACCTTGGCGCAAGTCAGACACTTGCTCACATAGGTAGCAATCTCAGCTTTCATGTTCGGCCACCAGTATAATTTCTTGAGGTCCAGATACATCTTATCTGACCCGGGATGGATGGAGTATCGAGTCTTGTGTGCTTCATTCATGACGACGTCTCGGAGTCCACCGAACTTCGGTGTCCAGATTCGATTCATGAGATAACGTACTCCATCATCCTTGACTTCTAAGTTTTTATCCATTCCTCTTAATGTCTCTCCTGCCACCTTTTCTGGTTTCAAAGCTTCTAGCTGAGCTTCCTTGATTTGTATGGTCGTGTGGGAATGGATCGTCATTGTTAAGGATTTTACTCGGCGGCCCGAGTACTCCTTCCTGCTTAGAGCATCAGCCACTACATTGGCCTTGCCTGGATGATAACGAATTTCGCACTCGTAGTCATTCAGCAACTCTACCCATCTCCTCTGTCGCATGTTGAGCTCTTTCTGATTGAGGATACGCTGAAGACTTTTGTGATCAGTGAAGATAGTGCATTTCGTGCCGTAGAGGTAGTGTCTCCAGATCTTCAAAGCGAATACCACTGCTCTTAATTCCAGGTCGTGCGTAGTATAATTAACCTCGTGCGTCTTAAGCTGTCTTGATGCATACGCGATAACCTTCCCTCTTTGCATGAGCACACATCCGAGGCCTTGATTCGAAGCATCACAGTACACTATGAAGTCTTCGGTTCCCTCTGGGAGAGACAAGATCGGTGCGCTGCATAGGGCTTGTTTTAACGTTTGGAAAGCAGTTTCTTGTTTATTTTCCCACTTGAATATCACACCTTTCTGCGTCAAGGTGGTGAGTGGTTTCGCAATCTTGGAGAAGTTTTGTATAAATCTTCGGTAGTAGCCAGCAAGCCCAAGGAATTGTCGAATTTCGGTTGGCGTCTTGGGTGCTGACCAATTCTCGATTGCCTTGATCTTGGAGGGATCCACATGTATGCCTTTCTCACTTACCACATGGCCAAGGAAATCCACTTCTCTAATCCAAAATTCACACTTAGAGAACTTAGCATAAAGCTTCTCCGCTCTTAGTGTCTCTTGCACTTGGCGTAGATGTAGGTGATTCTCTTCTTCGCTTCGCGAGTAGATCAAGATATCGTCGATGAATACGATTACAAACTTGTCTAGGTAGGGTCGACACACTCTATTCATTAGGTCCATGAATACCGCAGGTGCGTTTGTTAAACCGAAGGACATCACCACAAACTCGTAGTGCCCATAGCGAGTTCTGAATGCAGTTTTGGGAATATCTTCTTCTTGAACTCGTAGCTGATGGTAACCTGACCTTAGGTCGATCTTTGAGAAGAAATTTGCTCCTTGGAGTTGGTCGAAAAGGTCGTCGATTCGGGGTAGAGGATATCGGTTCTTGATGGTGAGTTTGTTTAGTTACCGATAGTCGATGCACATGCGAAAGGATCCGTCCTTCTTCTTTACAAAAAGGACTGGTGCTCCCCAAGGTGAGAAGCTTGGTCTGATGAACCCTTTGCTCAAAAGCTCGTTCAACTGACTGGACAACTCTTGCATTTCTGTTGGTGCGAGGCGGTATGGAGCTCTGGCTACGGGGGTAGCTCCGGGTATTAAGTCAATTCTAAAATCGACTTGTCGTGCGAGTGGTACACCAGGAAGATCTTCTGGGAATACATCCGGGAAGTTACACACTTCGGGGATGTCTTTGATGTCTTTCACGTCTTGTTTCTTGTCTACTACGTGGGCCAAGAAGGCGTGGTACTCCTTCTGGAGATACTTTTGGGCTTTGATGCATGAGATGATTTGTAAATTCGCACTAGGTTTGTCACCATAGATGAGAAGGGTTTCGTCATTTGGTAGATTGAGGCGAACGGCCCTTTTGTAACATAGAATGTCGGTACGGTGAGGAACTAACCAATCTATCCCGATGATTACGTTGAAGCTTTTTATGGTGACCGGCATCAGGTCAATTTTAAATGTATGGTTGTCTAGAGTGAGAGTACACTCTGAGTATATATCGCTAGTGCGTTGTACTTTCCCATTTGCCATTTCTACTACATAAGTATCCTTTAGTAATTGGGGATTTTGTTCAAGTAATTGTTTATATTGGTGGCTCACGAAACTCCTCTCCGCTCCACTATCGAATAGTACGCATGCATAAGAGTTATTGAGGAGAAACGTACCGGTAACCACCGCGGGATCCTCAACTGCTTCCCCATGTCCTATTGCCAGGATTCTTCCTACTCCACCAGCATTAGGGGCTTGTGCTTTGGGGCAGTTTCTTTTGAAGTGACCTGCGTCTCCACAGTTGTAGCAGGTTCGGGTTGCCCCCGTACTGGCGACTTGGTTGATTGGTCGACCCGGCGCTTTACAGAAACGAGCAGTGTGCCCCTTCCTGTCGCAGTTGTTACAGTGCATCTCCCTACAAGCACCATTGTGGTGAAAGTTGCACTTGTTGCACTTGGGTAGGGTTCCAGCATATGGCTTCGGTGGTGCTGGAGTGGTAGCAGTAGTGGCAGTAGACAGCAACAGTTTGTTGCTTCTTAGCGGGGTCTTGTGCTGGTTGGCTCTTCTTTTGGTTCCAAAACTTCCTTTTGTTGTTTCCCCCTTTTGATTGATCAGTGGTGGTCGCTATAGCGCCTTGGCTGGCTCTATGGTCGATAAGTTGTGCCAATTCTTTGGCACTTGCAAAAGTAGTGGGTTTCGAGGCTAGTACCCTATCGTGAATCCGGGATGTTAGTCCCCAGAGGTATCGTTCCACCTTCTTATCTTCTGGAGTGACCATTGCTGGGCAGAGGAGGGCCAATTCATTGAATCGGGTGGTGTTGGTTTCAAGGTCGGAGCCCGTCATCCTGAGGTTCCAAAGTTCTTGTTCCAGCTTTTGAATTTCGCCTCTCGGGCAGTACTCCTTCATCATCAAGGTTTTTAGTTCTGCCCAGGTTATGGAGCTAGCCACTTCGAGAGTAAGTGAACTAATCCGGCAGTTCCACCAAGTAAGGGCCCGACCGATGAATGTGAAGGCTGCGAACTTAACTTTGTTCGCTTCGGGGCAAGAGCACACTTGAAAGACTACTTCGGTCCTTTCAAACCATTGCATTAAAGCGATGACTCCCCCGCTCCCATTGAAACTGTCGGGTTTGTCATTGGTGAAGTCTTTGTAAGAACACTCTCTTGTGCGCACCCATCTGTCGCCCTGGTTAGAGGGTGTAACACCTGGCCCAGATCCACCATTCCCATTAGAGACAATTTGGGACACGGCTGCCGCTACTGCTGCTGCTATTGCAGCTTGGAGTATTGTTGGATCAAATTGTGGAAGCGGCGATGTTGGTGATGGTGGTGGAGGTGTCAGTGATGGTGATGGTGGTGGAGGTGTCGGTGATGGTGATGGTGGTGTTGGTAGTGGTGGTGGAAGTGTCGGTGATGGTGAGGGAGGTGTTGGTAGTGGTAGTGGAAGTGTCGGTGATGGTGATGGTGGTGTTGGTAGTGGTAGTGGGGGTGGTGCTGTGCTGCTAGATAGTCTAGTCTCCTTCCTTGGCGGCATGGTTCTGTCATAAGTTGTAAACCAATGTTCTTTTAGTAAAAGTATATTTATAGGAAAATATTTTATACATAAAGTATATTATTACGTTGTTTTCCGGTATGTTTACGATACATACGATTTTATACTTTTAATTGACCCAATACATTGGGTTATGAGGTAAAATGAAAGTATAAAATATTTTATTTGAGTTTCCTTGTTTCCAAGTATATGACCGTTTGTAAAAGTTTCACACATACTAATTTAGTCGGGACATAATTAATATATTTATGTTTTAAAAAGATCTTTATCGGTTACTTCATTAGTTGCAAAGTGCATACCAGTCATATGTGATTAAGATATAATAGTCCTTCGAATAGATGACCCTAACTCCAAGACCACAACCAAACAAGGACAGGAAGTGAAACAAAGATACATAAATTCTAAGTCTATAGCATCTTAGTTACATATGACCTTAGCGCATCCACTTAGCAGCTATTGATCTATAAATAAAGACCTATTTAATTCTCAGATAATTTATTATAGTAACACAAAATACTCCTATAGTATTTGTAAATGTTTAGTTTTGAGTTCTTAAAGTATCCTTTGTAGTGTGTTATTAGGTTTGTTAGATTTGTTGCCCATCCTGACCATCCCCCGGTATATGCAAGTCAATTCCCGGACAGATATAGTTGATCAGGCTATATCCTTCCCAGATTTAATCCACATATACTAAGGCATACTCAAAATGTTCAACTCTTCTTCTTTTGCTTTATGTTTTCGCTAGTTATGATACCATGCGAGCATGTAATGTATGTATGTATACTTTAATCAAGAAAATCATTTATTTTCTAAGAGTATATTTATTTGAAAAATGCACAAATCAGAGACTATTAGTCCCAATTGTGTTTATAGTTTGTATATCTTATGTGGTTTGATATATACTTAATTCACTATAAACTGTGCTCTGATACCAATCTGTCACACCCCCAAACCAAGGATGGCGGAAACGTCCAGGGGTGGAGGACTTCATGTATAGTATCATAACAACAATTGTAATAGTAATTGAAGCAAACACAACCAACATATATATAATTGAAAAAGTTACATCATTGTATGAATTACATGTTTACGAATCAATTACAATATGTTGACAAAATATGAAATAGTAGACGCCTTAGCGCCCCATCCTCAAAAGCACTTGGTTACCTGTTTAATGATTTCCTGAGAATACAAGTTGTTTTGAAAGAGTGTCAACACAAAGGTTGGTGAGTTCATAAGCTTTTGTTTGGTATTATTAAAAGCCTTTCGTGTGTAAAAGTAGTATTTGTGTTAGAAAATCCAATATTTTCCTTAAAATGTATATGTAGTCTTAAATTCAAAGACCGGAATGTATAAGTAACTTTTCTTACTTATAATAAATAATGTAAGTTTAAATCGACATAAACTCGTTAAATTTTAATGAAGTTCCCGTAAATTCCAATGTTTATTAATACTTTATGTGAGTTTATTATAACCATGCTATGACCAAGGTTGCCTAAAACGACGTTCTTCGGGCGTCGGGAATGTTATGACATTTGTCACCCCAGACCTGTCGGTCTAGCTGTTGCATGCAGCTAAGGTGTGGGTTTGTCAGACCCAATATAGATCTATACACAACTATCACGCTCTCCCTCAAGGAGACTCTGGTTACAATACAAGACTTAATGGTAATTTGAAGTAAATGTCTCACAAAGTCATTAACGGAACTACGTGTTATGAAAACTTGGTACCGTATGGCCGTACCTTGCTTAATGAAAATATCCTTTGTATAAATGTACCCTTTTTAAATGTATGTGTTATGTAATGTTTCATAAAGTCATTAACAGAATTACGTGTTATGAAAACTTGGTACCGTATGGCCGTACCTTGCTTAATGAAAATATCCTTTGTATAAATGTACCCTTTTTAAATGTATGTGTTATGTAATGTTTCATAAAGTCATTAACGGAATTACGTGTTATGAAAACTTGGTACCGTATGGCCGTACCTTGCTTAATGAAAATATCCTTTGTATAAATGTACCCTTTTTAAATGTATGTGTTATGTAATGTTTCATAAACTATACATATTATAGTTTATCAACCAAGGGTAGTACGTAGTAATGTATGCAAACTATATTCAAAATAGTTTATTAAATGTTTGAATGTATCGGTTGTACTTTGATTATAATCACTTGTTATTCTTTATATTTTATATGTCCAAATCCATTTGTAAACTGATTTGTGTCTAAATATTAAGATAAAATGTCATATATTGCAATAACATATAATCACATAAAGATATACACCTTGCTCAACATGTTACAAGGTGAAATGAAATTGACAGCAACTTTTTGTTGTATACAGTTTCTGTTACTGTTCTTAGAAAATTTATAGAAACATCATCAAAGCTCTAAATCCAAATCCGCAAATTCTGAGAGTTTGGAATATGAGTCTAGTTTGTTCGTAAATTTTATCATGATTTTTAGTGATCTCTAACAGAGGTGAAAATGTTCATAATCACAGACTGGTCCGGGTTTGCCTCTGAAATGATAGGCAGTGTTGTAAAAATCACCATAAATTGTAGAAAAATCATATGGAGATGTGCAAGTAGCAATTTTAAAGCTAAGAGTTTGAACTACTTGCACCTGGAACAGTTTTGAAAACTAAAATATTTAAGTTGACCAAAACAGTCCGTGATCGAAGTTCATCTTTTCTGATGTAATCTGATAGAAAAAGTTTAATTGTGTTCTTGATGATTTTACTTGTATTCCCCCCTTAAAACTTAAGAAAAACATGTAAATGTAGGGGTATGAACTCACCCTATGTGGTTTCAGTAGATGAAAGTGAGAGAGAGGAAGTGTTCAACCCAAGAACACTAAGAAGATGTCTTGATGATTCGAGAATCTAACATCGAATAAGATGGAATTTGTGTAAGATATCAATGATTTGAGTAGAATGGAGTGTAATAATTATATGAATGATGAAGATACTTACTAATTGAAGAAAGAAATCCCTGAAGAAAGCCTTGAAGTTCTTGAAGTTGAGAGAAAAGATGAGAGATTTTTGGAGAGTGTCCTTTGGTTGCTAAGTGTAGAATGAAAGAACTTTATGGAGAATGAGGAGAGAGGATCAATCCTCCAGCTCTTAGAACGTGGGAAGAGCTGGAGATTGGGTGTAAAGGTCCAATAAGGTGACAAGGAGTAGTGGGAAAGAGTGGCTAATCATAGAGTGAGGTGGTGGTGGTTTGCTTTTGCCATAAATTAAGGAAAAGCAAATATTCCCTCAATAATTAGTTCAACCACTAATTCTTTTAATATATTTTTATAAAAACCCTGGAGATTTATATATTTTGGGGCCTTAGTTTATAAAATAAAGTTTTGGGTGAAAATCCCACATTAAAATAATGAAAAACGGAGTTAAAACGAAGTCGTAGTCGAAAAACCGGTAAAAATAGGCTGTCTGCGAGACCTCTCGGATGGGGGCCGAGACTTCGGATTCGGACAAGGACTTCGGTCCTGGGGCTTCTGCCTGAGAGCTTCGGATCCTGTGAGCTTCGGATCCTGATCCCTTCGGATGAGAGGCTTCGGTCATGAAGTTTCCGTTTTGGGTCCTTAAGGCTATTTTACCCGTTTTTACCCCGTTTCAAGTGGTTTTTGACCCGGTTAAGGGTCGGGATGACCCGAATGATTCCAAAAAAGTTATGGGAACTTTTAAGAGAGATTTGGGAGAGATTTCAAATAGAAAGAGATAGAGTGAAAATGATTTAGAGAGGTTTCGTTTGTGATTAATTTGAGTGTCCGGTTTCATAACGCAAGGTTCGTAAACCCCGTTAAACCGTATTTTAGTGTCGTACACACTCCCGATGAGTGTGGAATAATGTTTTATCGTTTTGGTTCAATGTTTATTGCATTTGAGACTTAGGAAATTCAACACACGAACTTTCCAAATGATGTTTCTCTCATTAAAATATTGCATTGTACAGTAATTACATAGTGTAAACCCTAATATACAAGGGTTACTTGAGTTGATTGGTTTTGACTTGTTGACTTTGTTTGACTTGGACTTGACTCAATTTTTGACGGTTGTCACACCTAGCACCCCAAATGTTGTGCCTCAAATGCTTCACACAACACCACAAGACTTGGAATAACTTGAGAGTAAAACACTTGCACTCAAAATCGGTTATGCCCTCTTAGAATCAACTAGTGACTGATTTTGCTAGCCATAGGGTTCCTTTTATAGTGTTGTCACAATTAGGGTTTACACATGAATGCCCTTAATTGTCATGACTCTTCATTTCTAATGATCCATGGTTTTGTAACTCCCATATCCATGGAGCTCCAAATCACCATAAACCATGGATCATGAATCCACCATAAAAGATTAGATGATTGTCATAATCAACCCTATGTATTTAATTAGTCTCATTTTGATCACCAAATTAATTCTAAATTAATACTTGATCAATACTAATTAAATAATACTATTATTAATATATTAGAACTTATAATATATTCATAATCACAAGTGTCCTTTCTCTCATTTAGTCTATCCAAGTATTGCAATGCCATGCAACCCAAATGGACCATGTCGGGTCGGGTCAAGTACATACCAAATAAAGTTATGGACTTAGACACTATATCCAACAGTCTCCCACATGGATAAGTCTAATAACTATATTTGCAGATATGGCTTCAGGATCCGACTAGCAATCGTAGCTCTTTCAAAGTCTCTCGGAACTGAGATAATAATGATACGCCATTTAAGATAAGTGATCATATAATCCTCTGCTCTCAAGATATCAGCCGGACAAACACATGGAACATGGTCTTACTTATTGTCTAGCATTTGTTTCTCGATCGCTGATTTGTTTCGACATAGAACTAAATTGAACACATCAATTAGGTTCTGACCGGGCCCGGTACATAAGTCAAAACCAAATCATCGAGGGGCCCAGAGATCGCTTCTATTTCTAGAAGGAACGGATAAACTTCGACTCATATGCTTGTACTGACTACTTGTTGAATTATGCACAAAAGCACGTTTTATAACATCGAGTTACCAATGCGTTTTCGTACAATCAATGGATAACCAACTCATAGTCAACAACTCATATCTCTAGGTTTAAAGATTTATATGATATTACCGTCTCACGATCACTCGAGATAAATTCCATGAAGTGATGCAAGTGAGCGTGGGTTGAATCCAATACTCAGAACTTATGAGCACTCATGAATGTTGCAGCACCTATTGCTATGTCTAATACCCTTTAGACATATCATACAAACCAAATTCATGAAAGTATTGATTCATATCTACTTCCGACATATGACCGACTGTGGAGAGTTCGAATAAAATAATTATTCTGGAAGTCAAAACATGCAAAATTGAAACCATAGTAAATGTTAACATAAGATAGTAACACTTTACTCATAAATAAATAACAACTTTTATTTAATCATCAAAATGTCAATTACATTTTACAAGTTTCAGAAATCTAATTATTGAAACTAATATCATCCTTCAGCCCGATGCGCCTCGCATGCTGTAAATGCTTAACCCTACTCAGTCCCTTCGTGAGGGGATCTGCTGGGTTCTCATCTGATGATAGCCTCTTTGCCACGAGGAGTCCTTCTTCTATTCGACGTCTGATGAAATGGTATTTTCTGTCAATGTGCCTAGATCTCCCGTGATCTCTTGGTTCCTTAGCCAAAGCAACCGCACTTTCGCTGTCACAGAAAATTTCCATTGGCTCCTTTATAGCTGGTACAACTCCAAGGTCTCCGATGAAGTTCTTTAGCCATATCGCCTCCTTTGCTGCTTCACTCGCTGCTATGTACTCTGATTCACAAGTGGAATCAGCTACTGTCTCCTGCTTGGAACTTTTCCAAGTAATTGCCCCTCCATTTAGGATAAAGACCCAACCTGACTGAGAGCGGAAATTATCCCTATCAGTCTGAAAGCTAGCATCGCTATATCCTTCCACTCTCAAGTCATCACTGCCTCCGAGGGTAAGGACCCAGTCCTTAGTCCTCAGCAGATACTTGAGAATGTTCTTTACCGCAGTCCAGTGAGCCTTGCCAGGGTTCCCTTGATATCTAGTGACCATGCTCAAAGCAAAGGCCACATCAGGAAGAGTACAAGTCATAGCATACATGATTGAGCCCACGGCGGAAGCATATGGTATATGACTCATCTCAGCTATCTCAGCCTCTGTACTCGGACTCTGAGTCTTACTCAGCTTGGCATTACTTTGGATGGGTAATTCCCCTTTCTTGGATTCTTGCATGTTGAACCTCTTCAGCACCTTATCCAAGTAAGTACTTTGACTAAGTCCAATTAGTCTCTTACTCCTATCTCTTAATATCCTTATCCCTAGGATATAGGCAGCTTCTCCAAGGTCTTTCATAGCGAAACACTTCCCAAGCCAGGACTTCACTCCCTGCAAGGTTGGGACGTCATTTCCTATGAGTAGTATCTCATCCACATACAACACCAGAAAGCTGACTATACTCCCACTAGCCCTAACATACACACAGGACTCATCTTCGCTCCTTGAGAAACCAAACTCTTTGACTTTCTCATCGAAGCAAAGATCCCATCTCCGAGATGCCTGTTTCAATCCATAAATGGATTTCTCAAGCTTACACACTCTATTAGCGTATCTTGCATCGACAAAACCCTCTGGCTGAGCCATGTAAACATCCTCAGCCAACTTTCCATTAAGGAAAGCGGTTTTGACATCCATTTGCCATATTTCATAATCATGAAATGCAGCTATGGCTAGCAAAACCCTAATAGACTTAATCTTCGCTACTGGTGAGAAGGTCTCATCATAGTCAACTCTCGGAGTTTGGGTAAAGCCCTTCGCAACCAGTCGCGCTTTGTAAGTGTGTACCTTCCCATTCATGTCGGTCTTCTTCTTGAAGATCCATTTGCACCCAACTATCTTACGACCTGGTACATTGTCAACCAAGTTCCACACTTGATTGTCATACATGGACTGAATCTCACTGTCCATAGCCTCCGTCCATTTAGCAGACTCGGGGCCTGCCATGGCTTCCCTGTAATTATTAGGTTCATCCAAATCTATTATTGTACTATCATTAATAAATGTATCACCTTCAATGGTGATGTGATAACCATAATAAAAATCAGGTGTGTTCCTCACCCTAGTGGAACGCCTCGGTGGTACAGAATCATCTATCGGATCAACAGGAGTTTTCTCCTCAGGTTGGTCGATAGTATTTGAGGTTCCTTAACCGCTTGACTCTTGAAGCTCTTCAAGGTCAATTTGCCTCCCACTGTCCCCTTGGCTTATAAATTCTCTCTCACGAAAGACTCATCTTCTTGCTACAAATACCACATTATCACTGGGTTTGTAGAAGAGGTAACCAAAGGATCTATGTGGGTAGCTGATGAACATACACCTCTCACTTTGAGGTTCAAGCTTATCATGAGTCTCACGCCTCACGAAAGCTTCACAACCCCAAATCTTGATGTGGTCTAAATTGGGAACTTTCCCAGTCCACATCTCGTGAGGTGTTTTGGCAACCTTTTTAGTAGGGACTAGATTAAGGATATGGGCGGCAGTCTCTAAGGCATACCCCCAGAAAGAGATTGGTAACGAAGCTCGACTCATCATGGAACGAACCATATCCACCAAGGTTCGATTGCGCCTCTCAGCTACACCATTCAACTGTGGTGTTCTGGGAGGTGTCAATTGTGAGACAATCCCACATTCCTTAAGATAGTCAAGGAACTCAATGCTAAGATACTCTCCTCCCCGATCGGATCGGAGCATCTTAATGTTCCTGCCCAATTGATTCTCTACTTCCTGCTTAAACTCTTTGAACTTTTCAAAGGTTTCTGACTTATGCTTGATTAAGTAGATATATCCGTATCAGCTGTAATCATCAGTGAAAGTCACATAATAGCGATTAGCATCCCTTGTAGGAACTCTGAAAGGCCCACACACATCTGTTTGTACCAGGTCCAACAAACCTTCACCCCTATCACAAGTACCTGTGAAGGGTGACTTTGTCATTTTTCCAAGTAAACAAGACTCGCAACTATCATCCGACTTTAGGTCAAATGATTCCAAGACTCCAGCCTTTTGGAGTTGGCCTATGCGCTTCTTGTTGACATGTCCAAGACGACAATGCCACAAGGATGCTTTATCCAAGCTATTCGAAGAATCAATATACAACACATTATTCCCTAGATTGTCTACAACATTCACAACTTCATATACACCATCACAAGGTAATGCTTTAAAGTAAAATACATCATTGTAATAAACATTAATAGCATCATTATTATTATCAAATAAAAATATAAACCCTTGTTTGTACAAGCCATGAAAGGAAATAATATTTCTCGCCATTTGAGGCGAGTAACAACATTTATTCAAATCTAACATTAACCCATTATTTAGCAGTAAAGAATAAACTCCTATCTTGGTCACAGGTGATGATTTCCTGTTGTCCATGACTAAGTTTATCTTCCCGTGCTCCACTTGCTCACTTATTCTTAGGCCCTGCAAATCAGTACAAATGTGAATACCACAACCTGTATCAAGCACCCAAGAATTAGCATTAGATGAGTTATTAGACAATATTGTATAAATACCTGCATGGGTGGGTTTAACTTTCCCATCCTTTACATCGTGCAAGTATTTGGGGCAGCTTCGCTTCCAGTGCCCCTTTTCTTGACAATAGAAGCATTGTGCTTCCTTTGGGTTTGAGGAAGGAGTAATAGGACCTTTCTTTGTCCCACTAGAAGAGGAACCATCAAGGGGCTTACCCTTGGTACCCTTCGAAGGGGTTTTCCTCTTCTTACCCTTTCCTTGCCCAATCGCAAGAACAGGGGCTGCTGAAGGAGTAGAAGTAGAAGTAACAACCGCTTTACTCTTAAGGCCATTTTCAGCTATACTTAAAAGTCCTTGAAGTTTACTCAGTGTGACTTCCTCCTTGTTCATATGATAAGTCATACGAAACTAATCATAACTTGGAGGTAAGGAATGGAGAATGATATCAATCGCCATTTCTTCAGGAAAGTCCACATTAAGCTTCAATAACCGGTCAACGAATCTTTGCATTTTCTGCATGTGACCGGTGATGGGTTCACCATCTTTCATTTTGGTTGTTATCATGGAGGAGATGATTTCATACCTCTCCTGACGCGTGCTCTGATGGTACCTTTCCATCAGATCCAGGTGCATCTCATAGGGGTAGAAATCTTCATAGGATTTTTGAAGTTCAGGAGTCATGGTGGCCATCATGATGCATGCTACTTTAGTAGCATCCTTTTCATGTGCAACAAACTCCGCAAACTCTTCAGGAGTAGCAGTGGCTTCATTCACAACCTTAAGCTCCTTATCGAGGACATACTCCTTGTCCTCATAGCTGGTAATCATCCTGATGTTTCTGATCCATTCATTGAAGTTGGATCCATCAAAAGTGACTTTCCCACACAAGTTCATAAGGGAAAAGGAGCCTGTTGGGTTTGAGCCAGAAGCATTGTTGGAAGACATCTGAAAGAAAAGAAAGACAAGTTTCATTAGATTAAGAGTCCTTAATAAGTCACCCAAATGAAATATTAAGGCTAGGATCCAACAAACTATTTATAGTTGGAAGAGAGATGCCGTAATCCAAGCTATAAAATATTTGAAGGTAGGTAAATGACGATTTACCAATTTCCACCATAAGAACAAAATATTTTATTATTAGGTTTTATTGGATTTGAAACTCCTAGATCTTTTGAGATACATTGAACTGTTCAATGGCATGTTTAAATCTCGATTGTGCCCTCTCAAGTTAGTGAATGGGATGCCGAGGATCACAAATAAGGTGTGAATAACCATACAAATTGACTTGGTACCCTTAACTATATTATCTAATCGATGTGCCGGTTAACCACACACGCTCCACCGATCTATAATAAAGTTAAGTTACCCTTTGCTACACTTACTAGTCCTTGTTAGTGTGCCGGTTAACCACACACGCTCCACTAACGACTTGGTAAGGTACAAAGTGTAATTTTATGGGCTAGCACCTATTTCACATTTTCCTAAAGTAACTAAGATTGGGAATTAATAATGTATAGTTACTTTATAATTCATTATACTTTTAATGAGAGTTAAAGTCTTGTCCTACCCGTTCGGCTAACGACCCTCCACCAGTCAAGGAAGCGGTGGGTGAGAGTGGACAACCATTAAGTTGCCATTTTATAGGCAACAATCTTATACCCCCCTTATAGACCGGTTTCGTGAATGAGGCCTACTTGCGGTAAGAATGACTTATTCTTATACATATCTATATAAATAAGATTATAATAATAGTATAAGTGTTGATTTTTAAACTTTTAAAAATCTAAGGTTTAATTTGGAATTAAAGTATTAAAGTGTATGACTTTACAAATTCCAAAACTTGAGGGCAATTTTTGAAACTATTTCAAGACTCTTCAAATTTGTAACTTATGAGTTTTAATGGTTCATAAAGTTGAAGACTCTTCATTTTATGAAACATACTATTCTTTAATGACAACTTTTAAAGAAGTGACTTTTGGTTATCCATAACTTGAAGACAAGTTATGAACACCATCATTAACAAGAAGATCATGAATTAAACTAGCATGTAGGTTACACACAATTCCTATGATCTTCTAAAACTCATAAGAACAAATATTCATATCAAACAATTTCAAGAAATCATATTAACACATATAAAACTTGAAAATTGATAATAGTCATTTGAAATGAGTTAACATAATCATTACCACTTTTAAAAACAGATTTTACAAGTCCAAAACAGTTTGGGATAATGATTCTAGCCCATTTCCAGCAACAAAACTCGAAAACTGCCCAGCATGCTCCTACTCGTCGAGTGCATTATCCTACTCGACGAGTACGATGAATTTTGCCTTGGACTCGTCGAGTTCTCCCCTTGCACTCGGCGAGTCCAGTTGAACAGTGAGCAATTTTTCGATTTTTCAAGCAGTTTGCATCAAATATACAGAAAACAATCCTAGTCTCTGATACCACTGATGGGTTTCAAGCATTCTAACACTCCTATGGTGTACATGCAACCCTATAAACCTTGAATCTATGTTTTCTCTAATATACATGCAAATTTGATTTTTCAAGGTTTACTTCCTAACTAGCATGGCATGGGGAATATGTAATATAAAAACTAGCAGAAGTACATACCTTTCTTGTTGCTTGGATTCCTTGATGACTTTGTGAGCCTAGCACCCCAAATGTTGTGCCTCAAATGCTTCACACAACACCACAAGACTTGGAATAACTTGAGAGTAAAACACTTGCACTCAAAATCGGTTATGCCCTCTTAGAATCAACTAGTGACCGATTTTGCTAGCCATAGGGTTCCTTTTATAGTGTTGTCACAATTAGGGTTTACACATGAATGCCCTTAATTGTCATGACTCTTCATTTCTAATGATCCATGGGTTTGTAACTCCCATATCCATGGAGCTCCAAATCACCATAAACCATGGATCATGAATCCACCATAAAAGATTAGATGATTGTCATAATCAACCCTATGTATTTAATTAGTCTCATTTTGATCACCAAATTAATTCTAAATTAATACTTGATCAATACTAATTAAATAATACTATTATTAATATATTAGAACTTATAATATATTCATAATCACAAGTGTCCTTTCTCTCATTTAGTCTATCAAAGTATTGCAATGCCATGCAACCCAAATGGACCATGTCGGGTCGGGTCAAGTACATATCAAATAAAGTTATGGACTTAGACACTATATCCAACAGTCTCCCACTTGGATAAGTCTAATAACTATATTTGCAGATATGGCTTCAGGATCCGACTAGCAATCGTAGCTCTTTCAAAGTCTCTCGGAACTGAGATAATAATGATACGCCATTTAAGATAAGTGATCATATAATCCTCTGCTCTCAAGATATCAGCCGGACAAACACATGGAACATGGTCTTACTTATTGTCTAGCATTTGTTTCTCGATCGCTGATTTGTTTCGACATAGAACTAAATTGAACACATCAATTAGGTTCTGACCAGGCCCGGTACATAAGTCAAAACCAAATCATCGAGGGGCCCAGATATCGCTTCTATTTCTAGAAGGAACAGATAAACTTCGACTCATATGCTTGTACTGACTACTTGTTGAATTATGCACAAAAGCACGTTTTATAACATCGAGTTACCAATGCGTTTTCGTACAATCAATGGATAACCAACTCATAGTCAACAACTCATATCTCTAGGTTTAAAGATTTATATGATATTACCGTCTCACGATCACTCGAGATAAATTCCATGAAGTGATGCAAGTGAGCGTGGGTTGAATCCAATACTCAGAACTTATGAGCACTCATGAATGTTGCAGCACCTATTGCTATGTCTAATACCCTTTAGACATATCATACAAACCAAATTCATGAGAGTATTGATTCATATCTACTTCCGACATATGACCGACTGTGGAGAGTTCGAATAAAATAATTATTCTGGAAGTCAAAACATGCAAAATTGAAACCATAGTAAACGATTAACATAAGATAGTAACACTTTACTCATAAATAAATAACAACTTTTATTTAATCATCAACATGTCAATTACATTTTACAAGTTTCAGAAATCTAATTATTGAAACTAATATCATCCTTCAGCCCGATGTGCCTCGCATGCTGTAAATGCTTAACCCTACTCAGTCCCTTCGTGAGGGGATCTGCTGGGTTCTCATCTGATGATACCCTCTTTGCCACGAGGAGTCCTTCTTCTATTCGATGTCTGATGAAATGGTATTTTCTATCAATGTGCCTAGATCTCCCGTGATCTCTTGGTTCCTTAGCCAAAGCAACAGCACTTTCGCTGTCACAGAAAATTTCCATTGGCTCCTTTATAGCTGGTACAACTCCAAGGTCTCCGATGAAGTTCTTTAGCCATATCGCCTCCTTTGCTGCTTCACTCGCAGCTATGTACTCTGATTCACAAGTGGAATCAGCTACTGTCTCCTGCTTGGAACTTTTCCAAGTAATTGCCCTTCCATTTAGGATAAAGACCCAACCTGACTGAGAGCGGAAATTATCCCTATCAGTCTGAAAGCTAGCATCACTATATCCTTCCACTCTCAAGTCATCACTGCCTCCGAGGGTAAGGACCCAGTCCTTAGTCCTCCGCAGATACTTGAGAATGTTCTTTACCGCAGTCCAGTGAGCCTTGCCAGGGTTCCCTTGATATCTAGTGACCATGCTCAAAGCAAAGGCCACATCAGGAAGAGTACAAGTCATAGCATACATGATTGAGCCCACGGCGGAAGCATATGGTATATGACTCATCTCAGCTATCTCAGCCTCTGTACTCGGACTCTGAGTCTTACTCAGCTTGGCATTACTTTGGATGGGTAATTCCCCTTTCTTGGATTCTTGCATGTTGAACCTCTTCAGCACCTTATCCAAGTAAGTACTTTAACTAAGTCCAATTAGTCTCTTACTCCTATCTCTTAATATCCTTATCCCTAGGATATAGGCAGCTTCTCCAAGGTCTTTCATAGCGAAACACTTCCCAAGCCATGACTTCACTCCCTGCAAGGTTGGGACGTCATTTCCTATGAGTAGTATCTCATCCACATACAACACCAGAAAGCTGACTATACTCCCACTAGCCCTAACATACACACAGGACTCATCTTTGCTCCTTGAGAAACCAAACTCTTTGACTTTCTCATCGAAGCAAAGATTCCATCTTCGAGATGTCTGTTTCAATCCATAAATGGATTTCTCAAGCTTACACACTCTATTAGGGTATCTTGCATCGACAAAACCCTCTGGCTGAGCCATGTTAACATCCTCAGCCAACTTTCCATTAAGGAAAGTGGTTTTGACATCCATTTGCCATATTTCATAATTATGAAATGCAGCTATGGCTAGCAAAACCCTAATAGACTTAATCTTCGCTACTGGTGAGAAGGTCTCATCATAGTCAACTCCCGGAGTTTGAGTAAAGCCCTTCGCAACCAGTCGTGCTTTGTAAGTGTGTACCTTCCCATCCATGTCGGTCTTCTTCTTGAAGATCCATTTGCACCCAACTGTCTTACGACCTGGTACATTGTCAACCAAGTTCCACACTTGATTGTCATACATGGACTGAATCTCACTGTCCATAGCCTCCTTCCATTTAGCAGACTCGGGGCCTGCCATGGCTTCCCTATAATTATTAGGTTCATCCAAATCTATTAGTGTACTATCACTAATAAATGTATCGCCTTCAGTGGTGATGTGATAACCATAATAAAAATCAAGTGTGTTCCTCACCCTAGTGGAATATTTATGTGTTAGGATGTTGGTTTGGAACAAGTGTGAGGGCAAAATGGTCATTTTTCACCAGTTAGCACATCCGGTCAGATATACAATCAAACAACATGGTTTCTTGCTCCGTCAGATTTTCTTACTCAGATAGACATTTCCCAGTCAGTACTTTCTCAGTCAACAACTCTCAAACGGGACCTTAGTCCAAACATCCAGATCTGATTCAAAGGGACTTCTCAAGTCATAAAGTTTCCAACTTTATGATTTAGCATAACTCAATGGGGCCCAAATCAAAAACCTAAGTCCCAAACTTCATCAAATGACTACCAAATCATGCATGGAAGGTTTTTACCTATCAAGATCCAAACTTTATGATTCGATAACCTCAACAAGGACCAAGTATGAACCTCAAAGGTACTGGAGTAACTTCTACTCACAAGAACCACCACAAAGGGACCAAAACCATAACCAAAACCAACTAGCTAGATCTACATGAAAGAGTTGTCAAGGTTGAAACTTTATACCTCCAGAAGATAGATCTAGGTGCACAAAGCTTGGATCCAAAAGCTCCAAGTCAAGTAATGACTCTTCAAGAAGTTCCTTCTTCTTCTTCAAGCACCAAAACAAACATAAATCACTTTGAAGCTCAAGAAACACTCAAATGCAGGCTAGGTTTTTGTTCTTAGGGTTACGGAGGATGGAGGTTGAAGAATGGAAGAGGTTAGGGTCCATAATGATGCTTATAAAGGGACCAAACCCTAAAAATGATCTTTTGAATCTGCCTAGCAAACGCATTGTGTTCCCTTGGGGAACGCCCTGCAATCCCAACATGGTGCGCGTCCAATTTCCTTCTTGAACGCCATGCGTTCCTACCGGGTACGCCAAGCGTACCCGTTTTGACCCAAATCCCCTTAAACTTCAAATGGTCATAACTTTTGCATCCCTTATCCGTTTTCGACGTTCTTTATATCCACGAAAAGGTAACGAGAAGCCCTACACTTCTATCAACTTTATTTAGCCTGAAAACCAACCGAAATAAAATCCAAATTTCATAAAAGAACAAATCATCATATTACGATTATATCCTTGGCATCCGAAGACACAATCGAACACTTTCAAAACCAAGTGTTACAAAGGTTTTGTACTTTATACATCTAGGTCATTTCAAAGTGTGTAGGGAAGCTCTACCGAAATAATTAGACATCCACATTATCAAGCGAGTGCATATTACACATAGATAACGAAGTATTTAGATAACTAAATGCTATATGTGCTTATGTGTAGAGATGTTATGTGTTAGATGAAATATTACAAAGATAAATTATATGATTTATATTGTATATGTATTTGATAAATTTAATACAATGGGTAACAAAGCGTAGTAATAGATGTGATATTATGATGAATGATGTAGGAAAATATAGGATGTTATGACTTTAGAAATGGTACTAGTTTACCAACAATGTAAAAAGGATACTAGTGTGCCAATAATGTAGAAATGGTATTAGCATTCCAATGATGTAGGAATGGTATTGGTGTACCAACAATGTAGTCACTTAGCAGAGTACACGTGACAACCACCAAACTATTCATGACCTTCCCATGGAACACAGGCAGGTTTATAACCTGTAGGTGATGGACTTTGTGCCCATTTGATGTACTCAAACCTATTGAAATGTATTATGGAGAAATCATTGTAATAGTACTATTAGTAACGTTGATTAAGATATCCTTAGGACAAATCCTTGGGAATAGGAAACATGCTGACATGTATTGCGGAGAAATCCTTGTAACAGTACTATCAGCAACGATGACTACGACGACCCCTAGGATAAAACTATAGGGAAGAATAGATAAGAAAATGGGATAGATAATTGGGTTAATTATTTGATAATTAAACATATTAACTATAAAATTGTAGGTTGAAAATTATGTGTACTCACCAAGTTTCCTAACCTGACCCACTCAGTTTATTTGTATCAAATGTATCGATGCGAAGATACATTACACTGAGAGATTAAAGGAGTTGTAGATCATTAGTGTAAATTAATGTAAGGCATGTTTAAGATTATGTTTTGTATCAGTTATGACATCCCAAGCTTATTATAAATAAATGAAAAACATGTCTTTGAAAATACTATTACGGGACCAAATTTCGTATTAATAAATAAACACTGGTTTTAAATAAGCATAAATGAAAATTTTAAAATATCCGTAAATTTGGGGATGTCACAGTTGGTATCAGAGCATTAGTTTAAGCGAACTAAGATTTTTTAGGATTTTTAGACTTACACTTAGAATGATAAGCGATAATCGTGAGAAGTGTGCCTATTATATTTTAGGTAGTACACCTGAATTGACAAAAGCACTAACATTCTTTAGGATAAGACGCCTAATGTGCTTTTAGGTGCTAAATGTTTTGAATTATAGCACGACTTAGGTTGCCTATTTTAGGAAATTTTATGTGTTCAGGTTTCTAAACATTTAATTACGGTATTAGAACTAGCATATAACTTTTTGGAGTGATAAGGAGAGTTATACGTCGAAACTTTCTCTATCTATATTCTCGTTTCGGTACGCTAAACGCTGTTTTGGTATATAGAATGTCATAGTGTGAACTCGTAGTGGATTAGGAAACGACAATGAGAATCAGCAGCTTGAGCCCCCTATAGTCGAGCGTGCACCTGGAGCAGTACCAGTAGTTGAACCTATTACAATGGAAATAATTAGGGCTCTGTTAACAGAATAGAGGGAAGAAATGAGACAAATCATTCAAGAAAATGGAAGAGATCCTACTATGCCTGTCATGCAGCCTGACCTCAATAAGGAGCAATTTCAGGAAGGAAATTATAGTAGGACAATGAATTGTTTGGAACCCCAAGTGGTTAGAAGGAATAAAATTGGGGTGGGGATTGAACGAGACGGATGCACGTATAAGGACTTTATGGCTGCCAAACCACCAAGTCTTTCTGGAAGCCCAACACCGGTGGAAGTTATAGACTGGATCTCCGAGATGGAGATGGTATTTGAGAGTTGCGACTGCAAGAAAAAACAAAGGACCATCCTTGCAGTCCGACAGCTAAAGACCGGGGTATTGAGCTGGTGGAAGTTGTTGACTAATACCTAGCGTAACCAAAACTCACACTTAGAGAAATTCTCATACAACTTCTCCCTCCTCACAGTCTCCAATACCTCTCTCATATGCTCCTCATGTTGTTCCTGAGTCCTAGAATAGACTAGGATATCATCGATAAACACGATCACTGACCGATCCAGCATAGGCATGCATACGCGATTCATTATGTCAATGAATGCGGCTGGTGCATTGGTGAGCCTGAAGGGCATCACCATGAACTCGTAATGTGATGGGTTTTGAGCATTCTAACACTCCTAAGTGTACATGCAACCCTAAATACCTTGGATCTATGGTTTCTCTATTATACATGCAATTATGAACTTTCCAAGGTATTACCCTATCTAGCATATAATACTTGATACTTGGGTAATCAAATGGATAAAATACATACCTTTGTTTGATGTAGCTTGTCTCCAGGAAGCTTGAGTGCCTAGTGCCCCAAGTGTGACACCTCAAATGGTTCACACAACACCAAATGCACATGGAATGACTTGAGAGAAATGGAACACTCCTTGAAATCGTCTAGCCCTCATATTCACACATTAGTGCACGATTTCTTGAGCCATGGGATTCTTTTATATGGTGGCTATTAGGGTTACACCATGTAACTCATAACTTTACCCATTCCTTATGCTCCATGGATTTTAACCTCCATGGAGTATCCATGGGTCACCCCATGGACTTAGTCCAACATAAGAAATCTTGGATCACAAGCCCACATATATAAGAATGAATAATTTACACAATCAACCCATATATTTAATTAGTCTCCTTTTGATCACTTAATTAATTCCAAATTAATTCTTGATCAATACTAATTAAATAACCTTATTAATATATTAGAACTTATAATATATTAACCAACCTTAAGTGTTATTTCTCTCATTATAGTCTATCCAAATGCATGATGCCATGCAACCCAAATGGACCATGTCGGGTCGGGTCAAGTCTTACCAATTATAGTTATGGACTTAGACATTAATCCAACAGTCTCCCACTTGGATAAGTCTAAAACTATTATTGCGTATGACTTCAGGAACCGATCAGCAATCGTAGCTCTCAAAAGCTTCTATCGAACTCTGACCTTGTCGATGAACTCTGACCGTTGTCAATGACTTGTCCATTAGATAAGGGATCATATATTCCTCCATTCTAGATATCATATGGACTGAGACATGGATTATCAATCATTCTCTCTGTCCATTTGTTGTTTCCCGATTTCCGATTCATGATGACTGACTGATTGAACAAATCAAATCAGTCCTGGCTTGGCCAAGCACTCACATGTATCATCTTTAAATCATCGAGGGGCCCACAGATATCGCTTTTATCTCGAAGGTAAAAAGAATGGATAAACTTCGACTCATATGGCTTGTTCTACTACTTGTTGAATCATACACAAAGGCACGTTTTATAACATCGAGTTACCAATGCGTTTTCGTGCAATCAATGTATAACCAACTCATAGTAACAACTCATATCTCTAGGTTTGAAGAATATAAGATATTATCGTCTCATGATCACTCGTGATAAAATCCATGAAGTGATTTAAATGAGCGCGGGTTGAATCCAATACTCAGAACTTATGAGCACTCATGAGTGTTGTAGCACCACTTTGTCCACCAACTTGGACCTCTACAAACCAACCCATGACAGTCTTGATTCATATCTACTTCCAACATATGACCGACTGTGGATGGTTTGAATAACTTAATCATTCAGGAAGAGCGACTTAGTTATTCTGGAAGTCAAAACATGCAAAGTGAAACACAAGAATAAATGAATCAAATATGGTATCAAACCCTATGAATATAAATAAACACTTTTATTTATCACCATACTGATTACTCATTATTCATTGTTTCGGTTTTATCAACTTTATACTTGAATTAAAAACACTAGTTGTCCCATGCTCCAAGCATGTACACTATGTTTTTCTTAAACAATAGCTTTGCCATACACCAAGTATGCACTCTATGTTTGTCTATGATCCTTACTTTGTGAAATAAACCAATTGAACATAATTTCAATGATTCTAATTTCACACTCCCAAATCCTTATCGAAAAATGTGAGAATTTCAAATTCCTATCATTTATTGAAATCTGTTTAGATTTTAAACTTATATGCACTGACCCTCCTGTAATGAATATGTACAAAGTCACAAAGACTTGTCAACAGTCATTATAAGGTATTCCAATGGAGATCAACTCCATGGAAAATAAGTCTCATATTCAAAGTACATTGCTTTGGACATGCTTCTTGCATTAAGTTTTCTAATCTTACACAGATAACTTCCACCTATGGAGACAACTCCATATTCTCATTTTGACTATCACTTCTGAATAAGAGATGCCTCTTTTCAGAATATGTCAATATGGTCCTTCCAAAATTAGCACTATACTTCCAACTGTCCCTGAGCAACCAATCTTTGGTAAACCTCAGATTGTCCTCGACAATTGCTTAATCATTTTAGTCATATCCAATTCTAGACCTTTTCCCTTCTTAATGCCTCTGGGCATTTGGAAAAATTTAGAAATGACAAATATTATAGCACATGCAATCGATCCTGTACCCAAAGAAAATGGTACACGATTCATGATGTCTCACATAAAGACATGATTCTAGACCAGTCTTTTGCTACAATATTTTTATTTGCCATGTTTTCAAAATTTGACTATGAAGAGGGATGTCGTAATCATAATCGAATTTTGAGAACGCAATATATAGAATTTCCTTAAGTTGAACCAATCCAACATGAAATTCATATATATATTATTGACTAAAGATGATTAAGGTCTCAATCTAAGCCTTTAGAACTGAAATGAAGTATATCCTCTCCCTTAATTATAGCAAAACAACTTTTTCAATCCCTGCAGCCTCACGAATTGAAACTTTTGTTTTCTATAATTAACATTGCTAACTTGCAACACTAACAATAATTATCATGCTCCTACTAACATGATGATTATTAGCATAACACTTATGCTCCCACTAGCTTTGACATGTACTCAGAAATCAGCTGGACTTCTAGAAATCAATACTTTATTGACTTCCTTACCAAAGTTCAGATTTCTGATACGAGATGCTTTGATAAAACTTTATCAAAATCATACACCTTTCCTTAGATAGCATGCATGTGTGTCTAAACAATTTCAGAACTATGAAAAAGGATGACGTAATCATAGTCTCAATTGTTTAGACCTTTTGCCATCTGCTTCAAATCTACTTGGTGGAAGTGTTTCCTCACCATCATTTTCATGAATCGGAGAGAAACCTTATGACCCTTAGATTTTATGGTGTATGTGTTCTTATCCATGTGAATCGTCAAAACCATAGTCACAAGACAAGGATAATGACAAATCCAAACTCATATGGACTGAACTTATGCAATCTTAACTTCTTGCCACCTGGCAGTACAGGGCCTGCCATTGCTTCCAAGTTGTTATGCAACCAATTGAGAACTTTCAGAACTCCTATGCAAAGCCAACTTTAACTGGAATGGGCACAGAATATGTCAACATGATAGGTTATAAACCTCAAGTCGTGTGCTAGTGAAGAACCTCAGGTTTTATTCTTGATTAGTTCTTGAAATTCTTTTTAGGATCTTTAAGACTCCCACTGTCCTCTTGACATATAAGACTATCTTGCCAAATATTCAAGAGATAGTGCAGATTCTTTATCAAGACAAACACTTCACACAATTGGCCTTAGTTGGTCTTTGTTTAATCCAAAACATCACAACTTACCAACTTCAAATGTACAAGAGTAGGACACTTTTACTCTTACATTTGACAAGTGTTATAAACCTTTCTTTAAGATATGCCACTCAACTTATAGTCTTGGAGTATGACTCTAAGTCTTGTTTTGAAACGAAGTATGACTCATCTTCTTGATTTAACCATTTCAACAATTCATGACTCCTCTTCTTAGTCATAAGAATGCACTAAGATGTCCTTAGAAGACCAATTGTGATGTGGTTCTTTAATCATTAAGATGATCACAAAACATGATACTAAAGTACTCTCCCATCTTTTCAGATTTGAGAAACTTTTATCTGTCTGCCTAATTTGATTCTTCCCATTCGTTCTGCCATACATTGAGACTTTTCCAATGTTTCAGAATTATACTTAAACTTGTAAGTATAACCATATTTACTAAAATTTAGTAAATCATGACGAATAGTCTTAACGAGCTTTGTGGTGGACTTGACCAGTGCACAAGAATGTGTACTCGATCCCTTTAGTCCTTAACTTGACTCACACATCCATGTGAACAAGTCTTAATTTTCCAATGCTTGAAAGTTCTCATTCATCATACTATTCAACTTGCATGATTCCAAGTTTCTATTCAACTGAAGCCTTGGGAATGAGAATCTTTCCTTATTTGGTAAATTATGACACTACCACAAACGAAAGAATCAAGTCCATTTTTTTTCAAATATTGCTATCAATGGAATCATATAAACAACCATTTTCCACAAATGCCACTTGTAAGGATATTTAAAATAAATATAAAATTAAAAAATTTTATTTTATTTCAAAATTTTGCGGAAAAAACTTATCCTTATAGTGCAAATGCATACGGAAAAACTTGTTGTTATCTATTCCTAAGCAATATATCATAACTCCTAAGTAACAGCTTCAAAATTCTGATGCGATCGAAATCCACCTACGCGATCAGAATTAGCATATACTTCCTTTAAGATTTTCTCTCTATTCTTTGATTCTTAAAACATCAACATGTGACCCAGTCACATCATGTAATGAGGATCTTAGAATAGAAACTTAACAGAGTTAGATAATGGGCTCTACCTGAAGTAGAGTCAGACTTATTGACTTTAACATCCTTAGGTAAACTTGGCAGCTTTGCAATCAACGCCCCTTCCTTTGGCAAAATAAACATATGGACCCTTTGGTAATGGGACTATCTCAGACTTAGCCTTTCTCCTTACCATTTGGTCAACCGGGTTGACTATGGCCAATCCCTTTCCATTGGGAAGAGAATGCTTTTTCTGGATTTCCAGTGTCACCATTGTCACTATCCATAAAGTTTTTGGGAAGTTGATCTTCTAATCAAATTTGCTTTACTATCGTTCCAAATCATTGCTGGTTCAGCAGCACCAAGCAAATAGATATGATCATTAAGGTTCATGTCATAGTCTGTTTCATAGTAGTCCCAAAGGAACTCACTATGTGACTTAGAAAGTGATTGAACATCCAACTTTCTCAAGACTTTGACACCCAACTCTCCCAGCTTGTCAATATGTGACTTCATCTCTAAGATGTGATCACACATAGACCTTGCTTGCCATTAGGGCTTGAGTGACCTTGAACTTGTGGGTTAGGGAGAATAATTGGAGGAGGTGGAGGAAGTAAAGTTCCAAGAGATTTGGGAAGATCATAGATGTCTGAACTAGACATCTTTTGGGAGATATTCAAGATAGTTGATCTAAAGTCCTTAATATAACACCCAATATGAAATATTAAGGCTAGGATCCAACAACCTATTTATAACTGGAAGAGGGATGCCGTAATCCGAGTTATAAAATAGTTGAAGGTAGGTAAATGACGATTTACCAATTTCCACCATGAAAAACGAAATAATGTAATTAGGTTTTTAATTGGATTTGAAACTCCTAGATCTTTTGAGATTCATTGAACTTTTCAATGGCATGTTTCAATCTCGAGTGTGCCCTTCAGGTTTTGTGACTGGGATGCCGAGGATCACAAAACAAGGTGTGAAGTAACCATGCAAATATACTTGGTACCCTTAATATTTACCCCTCAATCGATGTGCCGGTTAACCACACGAGCTCCACCGATACTATGATAAATATTAAGTTACCTTTTGCCTACTTTGTTAAATCCAGGTTAGTGTGCCGGTTAACCACACACGCTCCACTAACGGTTTAAACAAAGTGCAAAGTGTAATTTCATGGATTAGCACCTTATTCACATTTTCCTAAGTAACTAAGATTGGGAATTTATAAAAAGTTTAGTTACTTAGTATTTATCATTAATACTTTTAATGAAGGGAGAATTATAGTCTTTGTCCTACCCGTTCGGCTAACGACCCTCCACCAGTCAAGGAAGCGGTGGGTGAGAGTGGACACCCATTAAACTGCCATTTTATAGGCAGTAACCTTATACCCCCCTTATAGACTGGCTTCGTGAATGAGGCCTACTAACGGTAAGACTGACTTGCTCTTATACATATATTTATTATTAACTTATAATACTATAAAGGATAAGGGTTGAATTTTAACTTTTAAAATTCTAAGGGCTAACTTGGAATTAAAGTATTCATGGGGAAAACTTTACAAATTCCAAAACTTGAGGGCAAGTTTTGAAAATATTCAAAACTAATTAATTCCATAACTTATGTGTTTAAAGTAGTTTTAATTAAAAAAAAAACTCTTCAAGTTCCATAACTTGAGGACAAGCTATGGAAGACTTTAAACTAATAAAAGAATGTAACTTTTCTTTATTTTTGTAACTTATGGAACTAATTAAGGTTACACATTTTATCATTTAATGAAGTGACTCTTGAACCTCCATAACTTGAGGACAAGTTATGGAGTCATAAAACCATTTAATGAGGACAAGACTCTTCATTTTTGTAACCATTGCCAACTTTTTATGAGTTTTATGAAACTTAAATGTGACTTTTCATATAACCTAAGGACAAGTTACAAAAACACATTTTAGAATCAACTCTTAGATTAAAATGGATTGAAAACACATAATCAATTAACTTTTCTATTAATCTAATAAACTCATATGAACAAAGAGAATTCACTTCAAATTTTTTCAAGTAATTAGCATAACTTTTAAACTAATATAATTCGATTTTTCAGCTAATTTTGCAAGTATAACAAGAAAACAAGCCTTGGCTCTGATACCACTGATGGGTTTTGAGCATTCTAACACTCCTAAGTGTACATGCAACCCTAAATACCTTGGATCTATGTTTTCTCTATTATACATGCAATTATGAACTTTCCAAGGTATTACCCTATCTAGCATACAATACTTGATACTTGGGTAATCAAATGGATAGAGTACATACCTTTGTTTGATGTAGCTTGTCTCCATGAAGCTTGAGTGCCTAGTGCCCCAAGTGTGACACCTCAAATTGTTCACACAACACCAAATGCACATGGAATGACTTGAGAGAAATGGAACACTCCTTGAAATCGTCTAGCCCTCATATTCACACATTAGTGCACGATTTCTTGAGCCATGGGATTCTTTTATATGGTGGCTATTAGGGTTACACCATGTAACTCATAACTTTACCCATTCCTTATGTTCCATGGATTTTAACCTCCATGGAGTATCCATGGGTCACCCCATGGACTTAGTCCAACATAAGAAATCTTGGATCACAAGCCCACATATATAAGAATGAATGATTTACACAATCAACCCATATATTTAATTAGTCTCCTTTTGATCACTTAATTAATTCCAAATTAATTCTTGATCAATACTAATTAAATAACCTTATTAATATATTAGAACTTATAATATATTAACCAACCTTAAGTGTTATTTCTCTCATTATAGTCTATCCAAATGCATGATGCCATGCAACCCAAATGGACCATGCCGGGTCGGGTCAAGTCTTACCCATGGTGAACTACTCGGCCAAATAAATCCTTTGTCTAATAGCTCCTGTGGCTGTGTAGACAACTCATGTATTTTTGGAGGTTCTAACCGTTAAGGTGCTTTGGCTATCAGAGTCGCACCAGGAACCAAGTGAAAGTTCTAGTATGCTTAAGAGTCATATTAAAGTGATATTGCTAATTAACATATGATACTAATGGGTCACACTAACAACAACTTGATATAATTGATTATTTATTAGAAATTGATTTTAATAAATATTCAATAAAACTCTTATAATTAATTGGAAGTTATTTATTTCATGGAAATATTAATTTTCAGTTGCAAGTAAGATAGTATATCATATGGTATGATTTATTAAGTCATGTACATTATTTTGGACTAGAAAGACAATTGTCTTTTAGCCAAAAGCCAAAGTTTGTATTTTATAAAAGAAGTTTACAAAATTTATAAACTTTTTTCTTCTTTTATATATTTATAAGAATGAATAAGAGAAACATGGCCTTTTGATTATTTAAATCAAAAGAAATCATGGCTTAAAGTTATGGGGAACATTAAGGACATGGTAGATCTTAAAGTGCTAAGACCTTATGGATATTACCTTTGTTTTAAGACTATAACATGAAGGCTTTAATTTTTGGTGCTTTTTAGTGTAAAAAAAACGTGACCTCTCTCCCCCTCTTACTTCTCTCTAATTTTTGGTCAAAAACTTGAAGAATACTTGCTTATCTTTTGCTCTCTTGAAGTTCATATTGGTTATGAACTTCAAGCTTAACAGTTAAGAGTTTATGGAATAGAATCTACATCAAGTTGAGTCATTGTTGGTGTCTCAAAGGTTCCATCGGTTGGATTAGGTGTCTAAGCCCATAACTATAATTCGTATGTACTTTACCCGAGAGTAGCATGGTCCATTTGGGTTGCCTTCACCAGAACAATCTGATAGAATGAATATTTGAGAAAGAGATTATTTATGATTTATTAATATATTACAAGTATAATATATTAATTGTGAAATCATATTATTTAATTAGTATTGATCAAGAATTAATTTGGAATTAATTTAGTGATCACAAGAGACAAATTAAATTAACGGGGACTGATTATGTAAATCAGTGATATATATATTGTTTGGGCTATTGATCCATGTTGGGATAAGTTTTATGTAAGTATCCATGAAGAGTTAGCCCACATGATATATGGATCATAACCTAAGTGTATGGATTAGGGTTTACCCATGACCCTTGGAATCCTACACTATATAAATGTTACCCCTTAGCCAAAATCGGAACCCCAAGCATTCTAAGAGTTCTAAGAGAACCCTAGCCGATTTTGGTGGTGCTTAACCTCTCTCTCAAAGTCCTCCTTTGTTCATGGTGTTTGTGAACCATTTGAGGCATCACACTTGAGGTGTTAAGCTCTTGAAAGGCCAAGAACTACAAACTACATCAAGAGGTATTCATCTAACTTGATTTTATATGGTATATCCTCTATTGTATGCTAGTTAGGATGTATGATTTGGAAAATTCGTATTGCATGTATAATTAGAGAAAACATAGATCCAAAGCATCTAGGGTTGCATGTGGACCATAGGAGTGTTATAGTGCTTAAAACCCAACAGTGGTATCAGAGCAATGGTTGTTTTCTGTTATATTGATACATTGGTAATTGTTCAAAGAAAAAAAATAGTTTTTTGGAATCAGCATGATCACCACGATGTGGTCAATGTTACCACGACGTGGTGGCTGGTCAGTAGGCAGATTTTTCAGTTTTTTGGCCTAAATTGGATTAGGATCATTACCTTAAACAGTTTTGTATCATAAAACATGTTTTTTCTGATATGGTAATTATTATTCCATCCAATTAAAAGATAAATTGTCAAATCTTGAAAAAAAAATTATGATAAGCTAATTGTTTGTAAAATTTAATTTGAAGTTATCTTACTATAAGAGTTGCATTAAGTCAAATTTGTAAAATATAAAATTATGATTATTTTGTTTGTTTTAAAATTTGATCTAAATGTTTTTAGGAGTTACAAAACTTGCCATCAAGTTTTGGAACTCAAAAGTTTTATGGAGTTACAAATTTTGTCATCAAGTTTGGAACTCAAAAGGTTTTCAAGATTTACGAAATTGCCTTCAAGTTTTGGTATTTGAAAAGTCTCAAATTATGAAAAATTTATTTCTAAAACTCTTGTAATTAAAAGGTGAGACTCGTGGGTTCATAACTTAAAATCAGTTAAATAGTTTTAATTTTGTATTTTATGTTTAGAACCTTAATGTCTTTTGTATAGTTCAAGTTACGTCTTACGGATTGTATTAAATTAATCAAAGTGTTTAATAAAAGGAGAATATTAATAAATCCACGAAGTCGGTCTTACCTTTATACTATATAAAATTAAAAGTTTAATATATTATATATGTATAAGTAAAAGGTCAATCTTACCGTTAGTAGGCCTTATTCACGAAGTCGGTCTATAAGGGCGGTATAAGGTTGTTGCCTATAAAATGGTGGTTTAATGGGTGTCCACTCTTACCCACCGCTTCCTTGACTGGTGGAGGGTCGTTAGCCGAACGGGTAGGATAGGACCTTAATTCTCATTAAAAGTATAATGAAAATACCAAGTAACTAAACACTTATAAATTCCTAATCTTAGTTACTTAGGAAAAATGTGAATTTGGTGCTAACCCATGAAATTGCACATTGCACCTTATTAGTCGTTAGTGGAGCGTGTTTGGTTAACCGACACACTAATATGGGACTAATGAAGGATGGAAATGGGCAGCTTGATGTTAATCATGGATCAATGGACCGTGTGTGGTTAACCGGCACGTTGATTGGGTGATTTGTAACATTAAGTGTACCAAGCTAATTTGCATGGTTATTCACACCTTGTTTGTGATCCTCGACATCTCAGTCACAAACTTGAAGGGCATAATCGAGATTTAAACATGTCATTGAAAAGTTCAATGAATCTCAAAGAATCTAGGAATTTCAATTCATTTAAAACCTAAAATTCATTTTTCATTTTTCATGGTGGAAATTGGTAAACCGTCATTTACCTACCTTCAAATATTTTGCAATTGGATTACGGCATCCCTCTTCTGAATTGCAGAATATTGTGTTGGGTCCTAGCCTTAATATTTCATTTGGGTGTTATATTAAGGACTTAAATCAACTAAACTTGAATTTCTCCCGTGTAGATGTCAAGTTCTGACAATTCTGGTCTTCCCGAATCATTTGGAAAAAGCTTTCCTAATGAAGATGATGTTCCTAGAAATCATACTTCACTTCCTCCACCTCCTCCAATAGTTCTCCCTAACCCACAATTTCATCGACTTGAAAAGTTCAAGGTCACTCAAGCCCTATTGGCTAGCAAACACACATATGGAAGGTATGTGTGTGCACATGTCTTGGAGATGAAGTCACACATTAACAGGCTGGGAATGTTAGGAGTCGTTGTGTCGAGAAAGTTGGTTGTTGACTTGGTTCTTCAGTCACTTCCCGAGTTGTATTTTCCGTTTGTTAAAGACTACTATATGACAGACCGTGATGTGACCCTTATTGATCTTACCTATTTGCTAATTGCTACTGAATCAGAAATGATTTGTCACACTAGTCAACCAAATTTGATTAGAAGATCTACCTCCCAAACTTCCATGGACATTGATAATGGAAACATTGGAAGCCCAGAAAAGTCTTCTCTTCCCAATGGAAAGGGATCGGGCATAGTCAACCCGGTTGACCAAATGGTAAAGAGAAGGGCTAAGTCTGAGATTGTCCCATGTGCCATTCCGAAAGAGTATGTTTGTTTCTATTGCCAAGAGAAGGGGCATTGGTTGCGAAGCTGCCGAATCTACCTGAAGGATCATAAGGATGGTAAAGTTAGAGTGTATGACTCTGCTTCAGGTAAGTCCACTATCTAACTCTATTAAGTTCCTATTTGGAGATTCTTAATACATGATGTAATGTAATTACATTTTGATGTTTTGTAGGATCAAAGAAAAGAAAGGAAGCTTAAAGGCAGAGTAAGCTGAATCAGATCGCGGAAAGATGGATTTCGATCGCATGGTTCGATGATCGGATTTTTGAGCTGCTACTAGGAGTTGTGATAGATTGCTTAGGAAATGTTTAGAAACATAGTTTTCATTTGTAATTGCATTGTACGGAAAGGTTTTCCGCATTTTATAAATAAAGAGAATTTTTAATTCTGTCTTATTTTATATCTCCTTGCAATGACATTTGTGAAAATTGATGTTTGTGTGTTTTTTGGCAATATGGATTTGATTCTTTCGTTTGTGGTAGTGTCAAGATTTACCAAATAAGGAAAGATTCTCATCACCCAAGTTTCAGTTGGATAGAAACTGGGAATCATGCAACTTGTATTGTGTAATGAATGAGAACCTTCGTCTTTGGGAAATTAAGACTAATTCCTTGTTCACATGTATATGTGAGTCAAGTGAAGGACTAGGGGATCGGGTACACTTGGTTGTGCACTGGTCAGGTCCAGCACAAAGAACGGTAAGACTATTCCTTATGATTCACTAAAAGTTTAGTAAAACATGGTTATACTTACAAGATTAAGTGTAATTCTGAATCATTGGAAAAGTTTCAATGTGTGGAAGAATGAATAAGAAGAATCAAATTAGGCAGAAAGATAAAAGTTTCTCCAATCTGAAAAAAAGGGAGAGTACTTGAATATCGTGTTTTATGATCATCTTAGTGATTATGGAAACATATCACAATTGATCCTCTAAGTGCACTTGTATGGCTAAGAAGAGGAATTGGGAATTGTTGAAATGCTTAAATCAAAAGGTGAATCATACTTCGTTCCAAAAACTAGTCTTAGAGTCGTACTCCAAGATTGTAACTTGAGTGACATATCTTAAATAGGTTTATAACACTCATCAAATGTAGAGTAAAATGTTACTTACTCTTGTACATTTGAAATTGGTAAGTTGTGATGTCTTGGATCAGACAAAGACCAACTAAGACTAATTGTGTGAAGTGTTTGTCTTGATAAGAATCCACACTAACTCTTGAATATTTGTTTGTCAAGGACAAGATAATCTTATATGTCAAGAGGTCAGTGGGAGTCTTAAAGACCTTGAAAAGCTTCAAGAACTACTCAAGAATGAACCTATTGTTAATCACTAGCCCACGACTTGAGGTTTATAACCTATCGTGTTGACATTTCTTGTTTCCGTGCCCATTCCAGTTGAAGTTGACAATGCATGTGAGTTCTATGAGTGCTCAATTGTTTGCATAACAACTTGGAAGCAATGGTAGGCCCTTGTGCTGCCAGGTGACAAGAAATTAAGATTAAACAAGTTCAGTCTGTATGGGTTTGGATTTGTCACTAACCTTGTCTTGTCATTATGGTTATGACAAATTCACATAGATAGGAACACATACACTATAAAATCTAAGTGTCATAATGTTTCTCTCCAATTCATGAAAATGATTGTGAGGAAACGCTTTCACTAAGTAGATTTAAGGAGATAGCAATTGTGATATTTGCATTCTCAAATTTGATTATGATTACGGCATCCCTCTTCATTGTTCGAATTGTGAGAAATGGCAAAAGGTCTAAACAGTTGAGACTTATTTCTGTAAGTTCTAAAAATGTTTAGACACACATGTGAGCTATCTAAGGAAAGGTGTATGAGTTTGAGAAGCATAGATAAAGTCTTATCGAATCATTTTGTATCAGAAATCTGAACTTTGGTAAGAAAGTCAACAAGTATTGATTTCTAAAAGTCCACCTGATTTCTGGGGACATGTCAAAGCTAATGGGAGAATAAGTGTTATGCTATTAAAGAAATAATTGGTATGCTAGTGGGAGCATAATCATTATGGTAACTGTGGCAAGTTAGCAATGTTAATTATAGAAAACAAAAGTTTCGATTTGCAAAGGTGCAGAGGTTGAAAAGTTGTTTTGCTATAATTAAGGGAGAGGAATTCATACTTCATTTCGAATCTAAAAGCTTAGATTGAGATTTTAATCGAATTTAGTCATGGACATATGTGAATGTTATGTTGAAATGACTCAACATAAGGAATTCTATATGTGGAAATATTATAGAAAGTATCATGTTTTTATGTGAGACATTATGAATCGTATTCCATATGCTTCGGATATAGGATCGATTACATAAGCTATAATATTAATATGTTCTAATTTTCCATATGCCTAGGGCATTACGAGGGAAAAAGGGACTAGAACAAGATACGACCAAAACGGTTAAGCAATTGTCGAGGACAATCTAAGGTTTACCAAATATTGGTTGCTCATGGACAGTTGGAAGTAAAGTCTAAATTTTTGAAGGACCGTATTGATATACTCTGAGAATAGGTAACTCTTGTTCATAAGTGATAGTCAAAATGGGAATATGGAAATGTTACCATAAGTGGAAGTTAATAATAAAATCTATGTAAGATTAGAAAACTTAATGCAATAAGGATGTTCAAAGGAATGTACTTTGAATATGAGACTTCGTTTCCATGGAATTGCTCTCCATTGGAATACTTTTAATGTCTGTTACCAAGTCTCTATGACTTTTTTGCATAGTCATTACAAGAGGATCATTTCATATAAGTTTAGAATCTAATAGATTTTAGCAAATGACAAGCATTTGGTATTCTTACATTTACGATAAGGATTTGGAATTGTGAACTGAGCATCATTGAAACGGTGTCCATTGATCTATTTCACAAAGAAAGGACCATAGGCAAACGTGGTGTGCATGCTTGGAGCATGGCATAACTATTGTTTTAATTCAAGTATTAAGTTGATTAATCGAAACATTATACAATGAATAATGTGTAATCAATATGGTGATTAAATAAAAGGTGGTTTATTTATATTCATATGTTCTGAGACCATATTGGATTCGATTATTCTTGTGTTTCACTTTGCATGTTTTGACTTCCAGAATAATAATATTATTCAAACTATACACAATCGATCATACTTTGGAAGTAGGTATTGAGGCAAGACTGTCATGAATCTGACTGTAGATTGTCTAGGTGTTTTAGACATAGCACGAGTTTGCTGCAGTGTTCATGAGTACTCCTGGAATAAGATTTGAGTAATATATTAAACCCATGCTCATCTGAATCACTTCATGGATTTTATCACGGGTGATTGTGAGACGATAATATCTTATATTCTTAAAACAGAGACGTGTGAGTTGTAGCTTACAAATCGGTTGCACATTGATGATGCGTAAACGCATCAGTAACTTGGTGTTATAAAATGCATTGTTGTGTGTGATTTGATGAGTAAATATAGCAAGCATATGAGTCGAAGTTTATCCATTCCTTTTACCCTTAGAGGGATAAAAGCGATATATGTGGGCCCCTCAATGATTTAGTGATGACACCCTAAGCGCTTGGCCAAGCCTGGACTGATTTGATTTGTTCAATTAGTCAGTCGTCATAAATCGTAAATCGGGAAACAACACATGAACTGAGAGAATGATTATAATCCATGTCTTATTTCATACGATATCTAGAATGGAGTAATATATGATTCCTTATCTATGGACACGTCATTGACTAGGTGAGAGTTCGACAGCGGCTTTTAAGAGCTACGATTGCTAATCGGGATTTTGGAGTCGTACTTGCAATAATAGTTATTAGACTTATCCAAGTGGGAGACTGTTGGATTAGGTGTCTAATCCCATACCTATAATTGGTATGTACTTGACCCGAGAGTAGCATGGTCCATTTGGGTTGCCTTCACCAGAACAATTTGATAGGATGGATATTTGAGAAAGAGGTTATTTTTTATTTATTAATATATTACAAGTATAATATATTAATTGTGAAATCATATTATTTAATTAGTATTGATCAAGAATTAATTTGGAATTAATTTAGTGATCAAAAGAGAGTAATTAAATTAACGGGGACTGTTTATGTAAATCAGTGATATATATAGTGTTTAGGCTATTGATCAATGTTGGGCTAAGTTTTATGTAAGTATCCATGAAGAGTTAGCCCACATGAGATATGGATCATAACCTAAGTGTATGGATTAGGGTTTACCCATGACCCTTGGAATCCTACACTATATAAATGTTACCCCTTAGCCAAAATCGGAACCCCAAGCATTCGAAGAGTTCTAAGAGAACCCTAGCCGATTTTGTTGGTCATTAACCTCTCTCTCAAAGTCCTCTTTTGTTCATGGTGTTTATGAACCATTTGAGGCATCACACTTGAGGTGCTAAGCTCTTGAAAGGCCAAGAACTACAGACTACATTAAGAGGTATGCATCTAATTTGATTTTATATGGTATATCCTCTATTTTATGCTAGTTAAGATGTATGCTTTGGAAAATTCATATTGCATGTATAATTAGAGAAAACATAGATCCAAAGCATCTAGGGTTGCATGTGCACCATAGGAGTGTTATAGTGCTTAAAACCCAACACCATCTTCTTCATTAACTTCCAAGCCTCCCAAGAGGATCCAAAGAACAACAAAGATTGTTATTTCTTCATCCTTTCTATGGTTGGTGTTTTAATCTTTCTATAAATTGCAAGAAGATCCTTGGTGGGTATAAAATGTTTATGTTATTTCAAAATTTTAAGTCTTCCATTTTCCATATTTTGTAGTTTTTGAAACTATTTTTGAACTAAAACCCAACACCAAGTCAATCCGAAAATCCACCTTCCTCTCCGGAGGCATTCTGTGCAAATCCTTCGGGAACACATCGTGGTATTCCCAAACAATCAGTACATCATCAACAGTCACCTTATCCTTTTCTCGGGTATCGATCACATATGTCACAAACCTGGAACATCTCTGCTGAAGATAACGCATGGACCTCGTTGCCGAATAAAGAGTTGGCCCACGCTAAGAACCCTTACTGTAGATCAAAAACTCATCCCACACTTGGGGTTCGAACATGCACCAACTGAAGACTGCAGTCAATCATCACCCCGCTAGGGCTCAACCAATCCATCCCTACAATGACCTTGCTCTCACAAAGGGGAATAAAACCAAATCAATTCTATACCGCTCGTTTAATAACTCCAAAGTGGATCCCCGATGAACCCTCGATACTCGCATTGGATGGTCTTCAACAATCTTAACCTCTAATGGATAATTCAGCTCCCTCAGAGTATCGTCAAATCTATTGCAAAGTGGAAGAGATACAAAGGATTGGGTAGCTCCCGAATCTAATAAAACCAATGCATGAATACCGTTTACAAGGAACGACCCTAAACAGCAACAAAACTATATAAGCATGATAAATAACATAAATAAATAGGTAAGGAGAAGATATATGCCAGTGACCACATCAGGTGCTGCATAAGCCTCATCGGATGTCAGTTGAAATGCCCTGCTCAGAACAACTGGCGCCTCCGCTTTGCCTTGGAATCCATCAATGATCCTCAGAGTCGCATGAGCAAGTGCTGCTACTCGTCCTCCCGCTGCTAAACTTGGGCAGTTGGCCTTCTTATGGCCCTTATGATTGCCATGGAAGCAAATCAGATGAGATACATGGGTGGTGGTAGTGGCAGTACAATCCCGAACGAAGTGCCCTATCTTGTCGTACTTGTAGCAGCCTGAACCACCCGCCTTGCAGACTCCGTCATGCACCTTGTCATACTTGCCACAACGGCCCCGACCTTGCTGGCCCCTTGATCTAGAATCAAATTCATTGGTTTTCTTCACCGAAACCCCAGTTGTATGCCCGTTCTCTGACTTCCTTTTCCCTATATGCTCCGAATCAATCTCACGTTCCCGAGCTCTGGATGTCATGTCATCCGGTGTCGGACAAGCAGAAAAACTAACAAAATCTCTTATATCTTGTCTTAGTATGTCATGGTATCGGGTCTTCCTCATCTCCTCATTTGTAGCATACTAGGGTACCAATAAATCTCTCTCTCACAGAACTTGGCGGTGATCTCGGCCTTGGTCACAGTCGTTTGTCGTATATCCGTGGACTCCCTCGCAAGTCGTTTCACCTCAATAGACGGTGCAAACTCTGCTCGAAACCGGGTCTACAATGTCTGACCAGGTCATGGCCTCAAGTGTTGGGGCTCCCAGAGCATATCCAACCTCCTCCCACCAATCTTGGACTTGCTCCCTCATACATCTTGTAGCGAACCTCACCATCGACCCCTCGGGGCAGAATCTAGTCATCTGAGCACACTAAATATCTGTTATCCATCGTTTGGCGGCAATAGGGTCATTCGCCCCAAAGAATTGTAGCATCTCGATGATGAGATATTTTCAATTTTAACCCTATATTTAAAGGAATGTTGCCCTTTGACCCTTGTGCTTGAGAAATATTGCAAGAATGACCCATACTGATATTTTGGTGATTTTGGCCAAAGAGTTAGTATGTTGGGCGTACTGGGGCGGACCCTAGTACGTTGTGATAAATCCTCAAACCCTAATTTTTAGGGTTTGGTCCATATATAAGCATCATTATCACCTCATTTCTTATTCCCTCATCAACCTCCACCTGAGAAAACGTCCCTCTACCTAACCCTAAGTGAGAAGAGTGCATCTTGAGCTCATCTTTGTGTCTTGGTGATATTCTTGAAGAAGAAGAAGAAGGTAGTAGGAAGACCTTGAAGCTTGGAAGCAACTTAGATATGGGATTATCTCCTTACTGTCAACCTCCAGAAGGTAAAAAGCTCCTTGCTTGATCATCTTATTTTGTACATCTAGCCATTTCATCATTTAGGGCATTTTTGGTCCCAACTATGACGATTCTTGAGCATGGCATGCTGTTAATCGAATAATCAATCCTTTCAGACCTAATGAGGGGTCTTGAGTCATAAAAATGTGGTCTTAATGCTTAGCTTTTCCCCATGCATGCTCTAGAAGGTACTAAGGTGTTAAGAAGTTGGCATTTTGTGTATTAGGCACTTATTGGGCATGCAAATTCATAAAGCTGGAAATTTTATGACTCTTAGTGGTATTTTGGCCTTGGATATGAAATTGGACATAATAAGTAAAAGTATTAAGATCTTAATATGGAAAGTGTGACTTCGGTGTGTATGTCGTGTACGCCCCACGTACATCTGAAGTACCCCTGCATACATACGAAGTACGCTCCGCATACGAAGCCTGAGCTGACTCGGCTGAGTTGACTCGACTGGGTTGACTCACTGAATTTGAACTTTGACCAGAGTTATAACCAAGTTAATCTAGGGGTATTTTGGTTATTTGAGCTGTTAATTAAAGATTAGGTTCTTGGTTTTGGTTAGGTGATCGTTGAGCCGACTTTCAGTGCATAGTTTTATTTAGTTTGCATCCCGACTGAGATGTGAGTTTTCCTCACTGTGCCTGTGGGTCGAAGGCACCAATGCCGGCTGTCACACCCCCAATCCGGAATGGCGGAAACGTTCGGGGGCGGAGGACGTCATGTATAGTATCACAACAATTATATAATAGTAATCAAAGAAACAACAACCATTGTATCAATAGTATAGTGTTTACATTACATTTGAATCATACACGATTGACTCCAAAAGTAAATAACAAGTAAAGACTCGAAGTTACTATGCTCCATCTTCTTGAATCCGGTGCGTGTACCTGTCTACTAATGTCCTGAGAATACAAGTAGGTTTTGAAAGAGTATCAGCATAAAGCTGGTGAGTTCATAAGCGTTTTGTTTTAAAAAATATGTTCTTTGTTCTTTCGAAAAGTTCATTGTGCTTCTCCAGAAAAGCATATATTTTCTGATGTAATGAATGTTAAGTAAAAAGATTCTTACTAGTTCCTCCTGCGAGTACTTAGTGTATACAAATCATACACAATCCAGATCGAATAAACAATCGATTGTGTGGTTCTGCCCCAAGCCCACAACCAAACAAGGAACAAGAAATGAGGCGGAGGCCACACATTCCACTGGTTATCGGATCCTTATGTACATAATCCTGAAGTATTCACTAGATACTTACAAAGTTAACTGTATTGGTCCTTTGATATCTGTTGAAAGTGTTCCTCAAGAAAATCCATTATTTTCTTATTGAATGTATGATTAACCAATTCTTTTTATACCTACATAGCTCATACTAACTATGTATAAACCAATATCGAACAGACGATTGATTGTGTGGATCTGCCCTAAGTCCACAACCAAACAAGAAACAGGAAATGGGGCGGAAACCACACATTACATGGTCTATCAGATATTCTTCATACATATACTGGATGCATAAACTAAGGAATTACATAATTAACAATGAATGTTCATTAGTGAAATGATAAACCGATTGTTTGTAGACTACTGATGTTTACCCTGGAAAATCCTATATTTTCCCTAAGTGTAAGTTATTGAATTATCTGTTCCAAATCGAATAGTACAAGTATCTACCATACTTATGTTGTTTAAGTATTGTTCTGTTTGAAAACCAGTATGTTCTATATCAAAACCTTTGCATGAATACCCTGGCTACCACCAGTATGTATAGTATGTTCTGTACGAGAACCTTTGTATGAAAACCTTTGTATGAATACCCTGGCTACCACCAGTATGTATAGTATGTTCTGTAAACTGAAAGTGTTGTTAATACCCTCCTGTGATCACTTAGTACATACGAGTTATAGAGATCTAGATCGAATAGACAGTCGATTGGGTTATTCTGCCCTAAGCCCACAACCAAACAAGGAACAGGAAATGAGGCGGAAGTCACACATCCCACTGCATGTCGGATGTTAATTTCATATTACCCTAGTGTACATACTAAGTCATCACATAGTTACTAACCCTGTTGTATGTTTGTTAGGTGCATTATTACGTGAACGAGTCGTTGTTTCCCCTGTGAGTTCTTATAACCATACTATGGACGATAAACATTATGAAGTACTTCGGATATCGCGAACTGAATGACGATTGTCACCCTAGGTTTACTGTAGCTAATAGTCAGGGTGCGGGATTGTCACTCCCGTATATATCTATACACAAAATCACGCTCTCCCTCCAGGAGACTCTGTCTATAAGGGGTATACTTCTCAGAAGACGTGTCTCACACTGTTGGTTCTCTCAACGAATCCACGAATAATACTACGAAAACCTGTTTTTGTTATTAACATGAATCCTTATAAAATAATATCCTTTATTTCATAATTCATAAGTTTGTTTCCTTGTTTCAAAACTGTGCTTGTAACGCTTGTATCTTAACATATTTTGTAAAACTGATTTTAAGCCTAGTAGTAACAATGTTTACCATGTTTAGTAAGTTCTATGTTCAATGTATGCTAATGATAGGAAAATATAATAAACCAAATTATATTTTTAAACACAAGATTACTTGTGCTTTTACTTGTATTCCCCCCTTAAAACATTAAACACTCGGAAAATATAGGGGTATAAACTCACCTGATTGTGAGTGATCTTGAACCTAAGATAGCTATAGGATGCTTGAGCTCACAAATGAAGTTCTGAAGCACAGTTGGATCCTATAAGGCATATATTCACATATATATGTATTCAATTAGTGGTTATAACTACTAACAAGTATATGAAACCACCTAAGATTGTAGGAAACACCCTGAATGAAGTGTTAGGCTCACAAATGGAAGTTTGGAAGGGGTTTACGGCCACCCAAGAATGGGTTTACGGCCCTATAGAGTTCACGGCCTCATGGGGTTCACGGCCTCATGAGGTGTTCACGGCCCTATGAATCTATGAAGGGTTCACGGCCCTTATGAAGGGTTCACGGTCGTGATCCCTCCTAGTTCATGAAGATGGTGATGAATCATGAAGAATCAAGGCTAGGATCTAGTAATCTTTCAAGTATAACAAGTTTAAGGTTGAAACACTTACGTTTTTGGAGCTTTGGAGGGTTCACGGTCGAAGCTTTTTGAGAGAGAATGGATGTGTTCACGGTTGGGAGGAGAAGAAATGAGAAGAAAATGAGGTCACTCATATATATAGGAGGGGGTTTACGGCCGTGAACACCTTGTGAGTGATTTTCTGGTTCGAATCTAACCTCCCGAACACAAGCTAACTCATCCTAGCATCCATTCGTACGTTACACTAGGCTCAGAAACTCTCAAACTGACCCTTAACGGGGCTAAAAGGTCACAAAAACAAGTTTGACTTTTATTGATCGATATGACTTCTAGATAGAGACTCCGGGTTGTCACATCATCCTCCCCATAGAGGGAATTTCATCCCGAAATTCGGATTCCGAGTCGTTGGTTAATGATAAGGAAATGAGGTGGGTACTTTGGTTCCATTTAACCCTCGCGTTCTTCAGTGAATTCAGATCCTCGCTGGGTGCTTCAGCGGCTCATCACTGTTGTGTCTGTTGTTCTGGTCTGTGAAGGGTGTGTATATTTGACGTTGTTCGTCTATGTTCATCCAATTGGTAGGATTTCCATTCGTAGTCCTGAGCAGCTTTTGTCCTGAAGTTCATGGTAGGACTTATACCTGGTTCATCTATCGTCGGCTTGCGTACACAAGTCGTATATAATTAAGATTGATAAGGCGGTCGAATAGGTGGCTCTGCCCTAGGTCTCCAACCAGACAAGGAACAGGAGATAAGGCGGAAACACACATCCTAAGCCCGTGGAATCTTAATTATATACCACCCTCGCGTATACACAAAACATTGATAGGCTAACCGTATTCGTCCCTAGTCTCTGAGCTTGAACTTGACTTGCTGCGTGATTGGTATCTCCCAAGTGGTCTGCTGGGAATAATTAAGGAAGGTTACAGGAGGATAACGTACTCCTCGCATGAGTACTTTGGAGGTTTGAAGCGAGAGACAATTTTGAGGTTCGCATCTAGTTTGTCGTTATGAGTGACGAGAGTTTTGTTATTCGGTCGGTTTAAGGCGAAGGGTCTCCTCGGTGACACATAGGTTTGGTATAGCGTGGACTCAGTCAAACTAAGCGGGATGACATTGTAGGATCGCGTGTTAAGTTAGTTCGGAAGGAGTGTTTTGTTATAACATCAGTGCATCTATGTGTGTACATTTCTAGTGCTTTCTGTTTTTGACCTTGTTATTACTACTACGAATGTTTTGTACTGCATTACGTGTGTACTAACTGAAAGATTTTTCTAGTGATTGATACTTGATATTATAATTTCTATCCAGTCTCTCTATAATCGCTTGATGACTACAAGTCATATATAATTAAGATCTACAAGACAGTCGACTGAGTGACTCTGCCCTAAATCCACAACCAGATAAGGAACAAGAAATAAGGCGGAATCACGCACTCTAAGTCTATTGGTTCTTAATTATATATGGCCCTACTGTTTACACCAAGTGATTATAGCTTAATAGAAAGAGTATTTAGTTTCTACATAAATTATTTGCTTAGTTTTAGACGAGGAAGAAACTATTATAGCTAGGATTTAGTTGGGAAACGTACCGCTTTTCTCAGGTGGTTCCGGGATAGACTCTCCTGCAGTGATCACTAGCACTCTTCCCTCTTCTCCAAGGTTTCTGACCAATAGACAATCTCTCCTGTAGTGTCCCGTTTCGCCACATTCGTAGCAGGTCTGACCTACTTCCTGAAATGGGACCTGAGAGATTGGTCGTGCCGGTGCCATACAGAAGCGGATGGTGTGTCCCATTCTGAGGCAGTTCTTGCAATACAACTTCAGACACCTTCCGGTATTATGTAAGTTGCACTTATTACATTTAGGGAGGGTTCCAGCATAACGACTGTCGGGTGCTAGAGTGGTTGGTGTCGTGGCAGCATAGGCTGCACCCGTCTGTTTTTCCTTGGAGGGTTCTTGTGTTGATTGCCTCTTCTTCCCACTCTCGGGCCTTTGTTTATCATCGCCTCCTTTGGTGGAATCAGGAACAGGGTCTATTATGCCTTGGCGGATCCCATAGTCCACCAAAGTTCGAGCCAGACGTTTGGCACTGTCAAACGTAAGATTTTTTGCTGCTAATATGTTTCCTTGGATTGGAGAAGGTAGTCCCAAAAGTATCTCTCTACCTTCTTGCTCTCCGGGGTAACCATCCCAGGGCATAGTGCAACCAAATCACTGAAGCTGTCAGTATAGGCTTCTATGTCTAAGCCTGCCATGGTAAGATTCCATAGCTCATGCTCTAGTTTTTGCACTTCTCCCCTTGGGCAGTACTCTTCCAACATCATCTGTTTTAGATTTTCCCAGCCCATTACGTTTGCTATCGGAAGAGTCAATGACTTGACATGGCTATTCCACCATGTAAGGGCTCTGTCAGAGAAGGTGCAGGCAGCAAACTTCACTTTGCTCCCTTCTGAGCACGCGTATAACTCAAAAATTGATTCTGTCTTTTCGAACAATCGCATTAGGGCGATGACTCCCCCACTTTCATCGAAGGATTTGGGTCCACAAATCATGAAGTCTTTGTATGAGCACTCCCTTGTGTGTCCGTGGTTAGAGTTGTTGGTACCACTACCCGATCCACCGGTACCACTTGCGTTGATTTGAGTCATGACAGCTGTCACTGCGGCTGCTACTGCCGCTTGAAAGACAACCAGGTCATACTAAGAAGGTGGCGGTGGTGGCGCATTGTTCTTGTTTTTGTTCGACTTCTTCGGTGGCATATTTCTGCCATAAGGTTTAAAAGACGAAACAAGGGTAAGTCCTTAGTGGTTACAAGTTGAGTGTTATCTGAATCGAAGATATCTTAGTTCTGAGTGTTTCAAGTTCTGACTTTTGAAGTAATTCATAAAAGAGGTCTATGCAACATAGACTTATGAATTTGATAGTGACTACCCTCTCTGTGAAGTTATGGGACCTGGTCTACTGTTACTAGTTGATATGATAAAGGCGATAAGTCGGACACATAGTGTGAGCAGTGTAATCACTAACTCACTAGATCACATTAGTTAGTTAATTATTAGTATGACGTATATGGTGCTCAATTACCTTGCACACCTCGGGGGGGTTTCCTGTCCTAGTTATGATGGTCCTGAATTCAGCTGTTGGAATTTGTTGCCTTTGGACGTTCCTTATGGTTTTCCTATTCTTAGTAGATCATGCTTCGGTTTCTACCAGAGATCTCCATCACCTCCTCATGGGAGATTTGACTCCTCGTATGATTCCTCATTGGCTTCTCTGTTGGTGGTTGTAGTGGAGTGGCTATCTATATCTAGGTTGTTCGTGAGAGAATGGGAATGTCTAAAGAATCCTATGAGATTAAGTAAATCATTTCTCCTGAAGTTATTGATGATCCAAACTGGGTCCTCCTATAGTCAAGCAGTGCACGCAAGCTGTATATAACCAAGATCAAATAGACCTTCGAATAGGTGATCCTACTCTAAAACCACAACCAAACAAGGAATAGGTAGTGGAGCGAAGATCACCAATTATATATAACCCTGGAAGCATACACTTCGCAACTATAGACATGCCAGTCAAGGTCTTTTAGTTCTCATATAAGTTTGTTATAATGCCAAAAATACTCCTATAGTATTTTTATCTTTATGCTTTGTTCTAAGGATACTTTGTATATAGAGTTAGGTAAGTTTTAGTCTCGTTGCAACACCACCATCACTCCCAAACACATGTTGGTCGTATCTCAAATAAATATAGTTGATCAGGTTATATTTATTCCAGATATGATTACATAGCTGCCTAGGTTTGACTGTAGTGCCCAACATCTAAATACTTTTGTTTGTTTTGTTCTTATTGTAATACTTGTTCTTATCATGTATGCTTGTTAGTATACTTATCGTAAAATACTTATATTTTAAAAGTATACTTTTAGTCAGAGCACTTCGGCCCCATTGTATTTATAGTTGTATATCTTTTACTGGTTGATATACTAACTTCACTATAAACAATGCTCTGATACCAATCTGTCACACCCCCAAACTGGTACGGCGGAAACGTTCGGGGGCGGAGGACGTCATGTACAGTATCACAACAATTGAAGAATAGTAATCAAAGCAACAACAACCATTGTATCAATAGTATAGTGTTTACATTACATTTGAATCATACACGATTGACTCCAAAAGTAAATAACAAGTAAAGACTCGAAGTTACTATGCTTCGTCTTCTTGAATCCGGTGCATGTACATGTCTACTAATGTCCTGAGAATACAAGTAGGTTTTGAAAGAGTATCAGCATAAAGCTGGTGAGTTCATAAGCATTTTGTTTTAGAAAACATGTTCTTTGTTCTTTCGAAAAGTGCATTGTGCTTCTCCAGAAAACCTTATATTTTCTGATGTAATGAATGTTAAGTAAAAATGATTCTTACTAGTTCCTACTGCGAGTACTTAGTGTATACAAATCATATACAATCCAGATCGAATAAACAATCGATTGTGTGGTTCTTCCCCAAGCCCAAAACCAAACAAGGAACAGGAAGTGAGGCGGAGGCCACACATTCCAATGGTTATCAGATCCTTATGTACATAATCCTGAAGTATTCACTAGATACTTACAAAGTTAACTGTATTGGTCCTTTGATATCTGTTGAAAGTGTTCCTCAAGAAAATCCATTATTTTCTTATTGAATGCATGATTAACCAATTCTTTTTATAACTACTTAGCTCATACTAACTATGTATAAACCAATATCGAACAGACGATTAATTATGTGGATCTGCCCTAAGTCCACAACCAAACATGGAACAGGAAATGGGGCGGAAACCACATATTCCATGGTCTATCGGATATTATTCATACATAGCCTGGATGCATAAACTAAGAAATTACAGAATTAACAATGAATGCTCATTAGTGAAATGATAAACCGATTATCTGTTCCAAATCGAATAGTACAAGTATCTACCATACTTATGTTGTTGAACTATTGTTCTATTTAAAAATCAGTATGTTCTATATGAAAACCTTTGTATGAAAACCTTTGTATGAATACCCTGGATACCACCAGTATGTATAGTATGTTCTGTACGAGAACCTTTGTATGAAAACCTTTGTATGAATACCCTGGCTACCACCAGTATGTATAGTATGTTCTGTAAACTGAAAGTGTTGCTAATACCCTCCTGTGATCACTTCGTACATACGAGTTACAGAGATCTAGATTGAACAGACAGTCGATTGGGTGATTCTGCCCTAAGCCCACAACCAAACTAGGAACAAGAAATGAGGCAGAAGTCACACATCCCAATGCATGTCGGATGTTAATTTCATATTACCCTAGTATACATACTAAGTCATCACATAGTTACTAACCCTGTTGTCTGTTTGTTAGGTACATTATTACGTGAACGAGTAGTTGTTTCCCCTGTGAGTTCTTATAACCATACTATGGACGATAAACATTATGACATACTTCGGATGTCGCTAACTGAATGACGTTTATCACCCTAGGTTGACTGTAGCTAATAGTCAGGGTGCGGGATTGTCACTCCCGTATAGATCTATACACAAACGCACGCTTTCCCTCCAAGAGACTCTGGCTATAAGGGGTAGACTTCTCACAAGACGTGTCTCACACTGTTGGTTCTCTCAACGAATCCACGAATAATACTATGAAACCCCTTTTTGTTATTAACATGAATCCTTATAAAATAATATCCTTTATTTCATAATTCATAAGTTTGTTTCCTTGTTTCAAAACTGTGCTTGTAACGCTTGTATCTTAACATGTTTTGTAAAACTGATTTTAAGCCTAGTAGTAACAATGTTTACCATGTTTAGTAAGTTCTATGTTCAATGTATGCTAATGATAGGAAAATATAATAAACCAAATTATATTTTTAAAACATTAAAAACTCGGAAAATATAGGGGTATGAACTCACCTGATTGTGAGTGATCTGGAAGCTAAGATAGCTATACGATGTTTGAGCTCACAAATGAAGTTCTGAAGCACAGTTGGATCCTATAAGGCATATATTCACATATATGTGTATTCAATTAGTGGTTATAACTACTAAAAAGTATTGGAAACAACCTAAGATTGTAGGAAACAACCTGAATGAAGTGTTAGGCTCACAAATGGAAGCTTAGAAGGGGTTTACGGCCACCCAAGAATGGGTTTGCGGCCCTATAGAGTTCACGGCCTCATGAGGTGCGGCCCTATGAATCTATGAAGGGTTCACGACCCTTATGAAGGGTTCACGGCCGTGATCCCTTCAAGTTCATGAAGATGGTGATGAATCATGAAGAATCAAGGCTAGGATCTAGTAATCCTTCAAGTATAACAAGTTTAAGGTTGAAACACTTATGTTTTTGGAGCTTTGGAGGGTTCACGGTTGAAGCTTTTTGAGAGAGAATGGATGTGTTCACAGTTGGGAGGAGGAGAAATGAGAAGAAAATGAGATCACTCATATATATAGGAGGGGGTTCACGGCCGTGAACAGGTTTGCGGCCGTGAACTCCTTGTGAGTGATTTTCTGGTTCGAATCTAACCTCCCGAACACAAGCTAACTCATCCTAGCATCCATTCATACTTTACACTAGGCTCAGAAACTCTCAAACAGACCCTTAACAGGGCTAAAAGGTCACAGAAACAAGTTTGACTTTTATTGATCGAGATGACTTATAGATAGAGACTCCGGGTTGTCACACCGGCCCACTAGATTGTGTATCCTGGTACATATGATGTAATTATGTAGTTGTATTCTGTAGATCTATCTTCTTGTCTGCTGACTGGCCTTATGTTCATCTGTTGCTAGATATGTGTAAATTGGTATGTATATGTCGACATGATATGGTGGGGCCGAGACCGTAATGCTTTTTGCTATCAGTCAACAGACCAGGGCATTGCAACCGAAAGGTTGTAGGCCAGTGCATTCCAACTGAATGGTTGTAGGCCGGGAGTAATCCGACCGGGAGGTTGTGGACCCAGTATGTATTGGCAATCCATCCGAAATGTTGTGGGCCAGGGAATTCCAACCGAAAGGTTATCGGCTGGGGGTAATCCAACGTGGAGGTTGTAGACCCGTGATTTGTCTGGTTATATGTTTGTGTGGTAGTACTTTAGGGGAACTCGCTAAGCTTTGGCTTACAGTTTTTCTTTATGGTTTCAGGTACTTCTGAGGATCGTGGTAAGGAAAAGACATGATCGTACACAACTTCCTGTTTTTATGTCTTTGGGTCTTGGTAAAACTTTGATTTTAAATAATGCTTTTGAAACAATGACTCTTTTTATTAAACAATATTGATTTATGGTTGGTTTTGAAAATTTTAAATATATGGTGATTTTTTTAGTGTTACAAGTTGGTATCATAGCCTCGGTTTGAGAGAATTAGATGAGCATTCGTGTGAATCCAGACTCCAACTACTGAACTGCAAAATTTTTTAAATTGATTTTCAAAAAATTGTTTTTAAAAGTAAACAAGGAAGGATGTGATGTGGACGATCAGTCGGAGCAAGAAAGTACACCCCAAGTTACCCACACTGTTATTTGTTATTATGTTTATGATAGAAGAGTATGCTAGTGATATGCTAAGGATCTTCAGGAATTGCATGATAGAATTTCCTGATAATTGATGATGATATCCTAGGGTTTCTTTCTTGTATGGAATTGACATCAATACAATAGTTCCTTGATGCATACATCATAGTTGTATATAAATAAGATTCTATAGCTTGAGAATGTTTGGTTTAGCCTTATTTCCTGTTCTTGTTTGATGAAGGGCTTAGGGTGGAATAAGGCATTCGACTGTCTATAGGATCCATTGTTATGTATGATTAGCATACATGAGTGCTACAGAGTTGGTGGAAGTTTCATGGATGAGTTATGTGGGGTCAGCAGGCCAGTTGAGGAATGTCTAAGCTTTCTCTATGAAGTGAGAATAGGATGTATGCGTATTCTATTGTGTGTTGTTAGGGTTGTTATGATGATCTTCTAAGACAAATACGGGTAGGTGCGGAAGGTAGTATGGGCTCGTTGTAACAACATAAATTTTTAAAACAATTTTTCATTTTTCAAACATAAATAAACTCATATAATATTCTCAAACTCGAAACCACTCTAGGTAATGTATAGTGAGAAGACTCACCTCGGGTAACTCGGATAACTCGAACTCGAAATACTGATCTAGCCTCCGCCTAATCACACAAAATAATTATCTATAATTAATACGGCTCTCAAAGGCTAGACTAGTCCCTCCCTATATTCTCTCAGAAGGGTAAAAGACCATTTTACCCCTCAAATGGCCCAAAGGTCCAAATGTTGACTAAACCCTAAAAGTCAACGAAAGTCAACCCTCCGGAGTACGCGGCGCGTACCAACTCTGTACGATGGGTGTACTCGAAGGCTTCATAGAATCGGGGAGCTCGACCCCCTACCCTGCGCGTACTGGGATTACGCCCAGCGTAAGTCCCAGTTTCACTATTTCCTCACTTAAGGTCCTAATCAGTTAAGACTTTGGCTTAAAATACAGATCTGGACCTCCTACAGCCTCCTAACCCATAAAGTCGAAGACTTTACGCCTTTGCATGGCTGTAATGGTCATCAACACCCAAAACACATCACTTCCTTCACTAAAGAGCTCATATCTCATGCATGACTCACTTCTAACGTCCAAGATTGGATTTTTATGACTCTATAACATGAAATACACTAACAAGGGACAGATCTCAGATTCTTGGGGCTCATTAACTCATAAAGTCATCAACTTTGGGGACAAAAACCCTAAAACACCCCATACACATACAAAAGAAAAGAGTAGGAAAGCTTGAAGCTTTATACCTCCAAGTGAAGCTTCCCACACTGCTAAGCTCAGATCCAAGTGCTTGAGCTCTCACTCCTTCTTCTCCAAAGCTTCCTTTCCACTTCTAATGTTCAAGAACACACCAACAAGCTCTCAAGGCACTCTCTAGCTATAAGAACAAGGATTAGGGTTTTTGGTGGACAAGTCTCTGGAAATGGTGGCCAACAAGGAGGCCATAATGTTCCTTATATAGGGCTCACCCCCACAATTAGGGTTTTAATTTGAACCTAGTACGCCCGACGTACACTATTGTACGTCCAGCGAACTCCTCCTTACACCCAGCGTACTCAAAAGCCAAACTTTTCTTTTAAGGGCTAATTTTGACAACTTGGGGAAAGAAAAGGGTCAAAGGAATATACCTGAATTTCGGGATGTTACAATTCTCCCCCACTAGAATCAAACTTCGCCCTCGAAGTCGTGCTCTACAAATAACACTGGATGCTGCTCCCGCATCTCTGACTCCGGCTCCCAAGTCAAATCGGATCCCCTCCGGTGTTGCCACTGGACCTGAACCAAGGACACTTCCTTGTTCCTCAGAATCTTGATCTTCCGATCCAAGATCGCAATCGGCCTCTCAACGTAATTCAGGCTCGCATCCACCTGAATATCCTCTAGCGGCACTACTGTCATCTCATCGACTATACACTTCCTCAACTGGGATACGTGGAAGGTATCATGAATCTGGCTCAACTCCGCAGGTAGCTCTAAATGGTATGCTACCTTACCCACCCTCGCGGTCACCCTGAACGAACCAATGTATCGGGGCCCCAGCTTGCCCCTCTTCCTGAATCAGATCACTCCTTTCCAAGGAGATACCTTCAGGAGTACAAAATCTCCAACCTGGAACTCGAGCTCGGACCGCCGCCTATCCGCATAACTCTTCTAACAGCTCTGGGCTTTCAGTAACCTCTGTCTGACCTGTTGTATCTGCTCAGTCGTCTTAAGCACTATCTCAGTGCTACCCATCACTCGCTGCCCCACCTCTCCCCAACAGATGGGGGTCCGACACCTCCTCCTATAAAGAAGCTCAAAGGGAGGCATACCAATACTCGAATGGTGGGTGTTGTTGTAAGAAAACTCAGCCAAAGGTAGATATGTGTCCCAACTTCCACCGAAGTCCATAACACATGATCGAAGCATGTCCTCGAGCGTCTGTATCGTCCGCTCACTCTGCTCATCCGTCTGTGGGTGATAAGTCGTACTGAAATGCAATCTCGTACCTAACTCCTCATGAAACTTCTTCCAGAACCTGGAAGTAAAACGTACATCTCGGTCTGACACAACCGAGATCGACATTCCATGCTGCGACACCACCTCTCTCACATACATCTCTGCTAGTCTCTCTGCAGAAGAGCTCTCACTGATAGCAAGGAAGTGAGCGCTCTTCGTCAGCCGATCCACAATCACCCAAATTGCATCAACACCCCTCGCGGTCCTCGGCAATTTGGTGATAAAATCCATAGAAATCTGTTCCAACTTCCACTGGGGAATCTCTAATGGCTGTAACTTGCCATGCGGACACTGGTGCTCGGCCTTAACCCGGCGACATGTCAAGCATATCTCTATTACCCATGCAACATCCCTCTTCATACAGGGCCACCACTAGTCTCTCTTCAGGTCCAAATACATCTTAGTGGCCCCGGGATGGATCGAGAATCTCGATCTATGCGCCTCCTCCATCAGAGTGCTACGTGCCCCGCCCATATAAGGCACCCATATCCGACCTCGAAAGGTCCTCAACCCTCGGCTATCCGTCACAAACTCGGATACCTGCCCAACCACCCGCTCTCTCTTGAGGTTCTCTGGTCTCACAGCCTCTGCTTGGGCCTCTCGGATGGTATCTAATACCGGAGTCATCACCGTCATCCTCATGCATATATCTTGAATCGGGGCGCTCTCCGCCCTGCGGCTCAGAGCATCAGCTACCACGTTAGCCTTGCCCGGGTGGTATAGGATCTCATATCCGTAATCCTTTACCACATCCAACCATCTCCTTTGGCGCATATTCAGGTTGGGCTGATCCATCAGATACTTCAAACTCTTGTGGTCCGTGTATATGGTACATCGAACCCCATACAGATAATGGCGCCATATCTTGAGGGCGAACACTACTGCCCCCAACACCAAATCGTGGGTGGGATACCTCGTCTCATGAGGTTTCAACTGCCTCGATGCGTATGCTATCACGTGCCCCTTCTGCATGAGCACCGTACCCAACCCCGATATAGACGCATCATAGTAAACCACAAAATCCTCCATTCCCTCCGGAAGGGCTAACACTGGAGCTTCGCATAGTCTCTGGAGAAGAGTCTCAAACGAGGTCTGCTGCTCTGGATGCTAAGAAAAAGCAACGCCCTTCCGGGTCAATCTGGTGAGGGGAACGACAATCTTAGAGAAATCCCGGATAAATCTCCGATAGTAGCCGGCCAACCCCAGAAAACTCCTGATCTCGGTGGGGGATCTCGGAACCTCCCAACTCATGACAGCCTCAATCTTGGCCGGATCGACCAATATCCCATTCTGATTAACGAGATGTCCCAGGAACTGGACTTCTCGTAACCAGAAATCACACTTGGAGAATTTGGCATAAAGCCTCTCCGATCTCAATACTCCAAGGATCTCCCTCAGGTGCTCCTCATGTTGCTCTCTGGTCCTCGAATACACTAGAATGTCGTCGATGAACACAATCACCGATCGATCCAACATTGGCCTGCATACTCAGTTCAAGAGGTCCATGAACGCCGCTGGTGCATTGGTGAGCCCAAAAGGCATCACCACGAACTCGTAATGCCCATAACGAGTCCTAAAAGCTGTCTTCTGGATATCCTCATCACGCACCCTCATATGGTGATATCCAGACCTCAAGTCTATCTTGGAAAACCAAGACGCACCCTGCAATTGATCGAACGGATCTTCGATCCTCGGCAATGGATAACGGTTCTTGACCGTTAATTTGTTCAACTCTCGGTAATCAATGCACATCCGGTGTGAACCATCCTTTTTCTTGACAAAAAGGATCGGCGCTCCCCACGGTGAGTTACTCGGTCGGATGAATCCCTTCCTCAACAGCTCCTGAAGCTGCGAGGATAACCCCTGCATCTCCGGTGGCGCAAGGCGATAGGGTGCCTTGGCAATAGGTGCTGCCCCCGGAATCAAATCGATGCGAAACTCCACCTGCCTCTCAGGAGGCACACCTGACAACTCCTCGGGGAAAACATCCGGAAACTCTCGCACTATCGGTACCTCACCGACAGAACTTGGCCTCTCTGCGGCAACTCGTGTATCCATCACATAGGCTACAAACCCTCTACAGCCCTGTTGTAGACTCTGTCTCGCTCTGGCGGCCGAACAAAATGTTGACCCAGATCGGGTACCCTCGCCATACACCGTAAGTACTCCCCCACTAGGGTCTCGTATGGTCACCAACTGTCGCTCGCAGTCTATAACAGCTCCAAATTGGCTCAACTAGTCCATGCCCACGATGACACAGACATCACCCATCGCAATCAGTACCAGATCTATCGGGAACTCAACACCGAAAATCTTGAGTACACACCCTCGAATCACATTAGTAGCATAAACCGCTCGCTCGTCAGCTATAGAAACTCGTAGAGGTCGATTCAATGCCTCTCGTCGGGCACTGATGTGCTGGCTAAACGCTAATGACACGAAAGATCGACTCGCACCCGAGTCAAATAACACCAAAGCAGGTACAGAACTCACAAGAAAAGTACCAATGCATACCACAGAATAAGCACAATATCTCAAAATCAAAATAAGTAAATGAAAGAATACATACCAGCCACGACATCGGGCGCTGCGCAGACCTCCTCCGATGTCAACTGAAAGGCTCTCCCGCGAGCCTTTGGTGCCTCGGCCTTCACTGGCCGGACCTCGGTAGCTCTAGCAGTAGGTGCAGATCCCTGTGATGATCCCTGAAGTAGCTGCGGGCACTCGGCCTTCCGATAGCCTGTCTGGTTGCAGTGAAAGCAAACCAAAAATCCCTTGGGTCAATCCCTCGAGATATGCCCCTCCTTCCCACACTTGTAGCACACACCCGCCTTATACGTCCCATCATGGCTCTTGCCGCACTTTCCGTAAGTGCGGCCCTTCGGACCTCCAGATCTCGAATCAGCGGGCTTTGCGCGCTTGGCTGCCGGCTGAGACTGTACCGGCCGCCTATCCCTCCTCTGAGACTCGGCCTCCTCCCTGGCCTGAGTCTCTAGCTCAATCTCCCTCTTTCGGGCATTTTCCTGAAGCGCGGCGAATGTCCGGTACGTCGAGTTCGCCACGAACTCAAGAATGTCTCTCCTCAGTATGCTCAGATATCGACTCATGCGTGCCTGCTCGGTAGACACGTGCTCTGGGCAAAACAACGCCCTCTCATGAAACATCCGTGTAATCACAGTCACGGACTCCTTCCCCTGCTTGAGGGACAAGAACTCCTGTGCCAACCGTTCCCTCTCCACCGGGGGAACATACTCATCTCGGAACATGGTGGTGAACCTCTCCCAGGTCATCGTTGTAATCTCTGCAGGAGTGAAGCCTGTCGTAACAAACTTCCACCAGTCCTTCGCTCCCATGCGAAGCTGGTTCAGCGCGAACCGTACTCTCAGATGCTCCGGACAAGAATAGGTGTAGAAGCATCCCTCAATGTCAGAGATCCACCTCATCGCGGCTATCGGATCCTGAGTCCCATCAAACTTTGGTGGCTTCGTGTTGCTGAACTCTCGGTACAGCAACGAGTCACCCCCCTGTGGCCTGGCAGCGGTGACGGCTGCGGTGGTTGCAGCAATAGCAGCCTCGGTAAGAGAAGCATACCGCTCGTCAAACGTCTCAATCAAAGTGGTATTGATAGACCCAAACATCTCAGGAATCTCAGCTCGTATGGCTGCGGCCACCTCCTCGTGAATCAGCCTACGGATCTCCTCATCACTGGTACCACTGCCTCCTGGGTTGTGGCGCGTCCCAACCATGATGTCTCTGAAATACAACACAAAAGAAATCAGAGATTCGCTCGAGCATACTCGCACTCGATACTCAACCCTACTTGGTCTTTAGTACCCTAAGGATTCTTACTTGGACTGCTCACCGATCCGGTGTTTCCAGTAGTACGGGCCCTATACTACCTTCCACAACGCATCGGTATTCACCCCAAGTCCTCCTCCTAGGATCCCAGATCACAAGTACTCTATATCTCACTAAACTCAGGCTAATCTCCAGTAGACCACTCATAAGCTCCTTACTGCTACCTACTCACTCTCAAAGTATCTCATAGTAGCAGTAACTCCTACGCTAAGGCATCACAAATCAGGACCACTCTAGTCCTAACCATGAATACCTAGCCTACTCTAGCATGCATAGCATATCACATAATATCTCATAACACATAATGTAAGGGTATTTTGGGAAATCACCATTCGGGCGCTGGCTGATCGTACACACTGCTCCGTTCTGCTTTTCTCAAGAATCTTTTGCTCTTTTAGAAAAATTGTTTCTTTTATGAAAAAATTTCTCAAATCCTCAGTTTGAGTTCAGATACGCCCGAAGGTGCATCCGAATCCCTCAAACCAAGGCTCTGATACCAACTTGTAACGACATAAATTTTTAAAACAATTTTTCATTTTTCAAACATAAATAAATATAAAATTCTCAAAATCTCATGTATCAAATGTCATCGCAATAAAACATATCCCAGAATCTCAAAACATAATCCCCTACCAGTGTGTACAGATCATGCCGGTGCCTTCCCACGATCCTCGTTGGTACGTGAAACACATATCACATAACACGGTAAGCATAAATGCTTACTCAGTTCCCCAAAATACCACATACAACACATAGGCCACACGAGGCTATAACTCGGTATGACCTTCCGGTCAATGTGTCTCAGCGGGACCCTCCAGTCCCGTAGCTCGTTGGACCCTCCAGTCTGGTCTAGCTCGTTGGACCCTCCGGTCCGGTCTAAATCGTTGGACCCTCCGGTCCGGTCTAAATCGTTGGACCCTCTGGTCCGGTCTATATAACACATAGCATACATATATCACAATGCACATAAACTCCAACATACACATAACTCATAAGAACCTCCGGTCTGCACATAGATACCACTCTAGGTAATGTATAGTGAGAAGACTCACCTCGGGTAACTCGGATAACTCGAACTCAAAATACTGATCTAGCCTCTGCCTAATCACACAAAATAATTATCTATAATTAATACGACTCTCAAAGGCTAGACTAGTCCCTCCCTATATTCTCTCATAAGGGTAAAAGACCATTTTACCCCTTAAATGGCCCAAAGGTCCAAATGTTGACTAAACCCTAAAAGTCAACGAAAGTCAACCCTCCGGAGTACGCGACGCGTACCAACTCTGTACGCTGGGCGTACTCGAAGGCTTCACAGAATTGGGCAGCTCGACCCCCTACACTGCGCGTACTGGGATTACGCCCAACGTAAGTCCCAGTTTCACTATTTCCTCACTTAAGGTCTTAATCAGTTAACACTTTGGCTCAAAATGCAGATCTGGACCTCCTACAGCCTCCTAACCCATAAAGTCGAAGACTTTATGCCTTTGCATGGCTGTAATGGTCATCAACACCCAAAACACATCACTTCCTTCACTAAAGAGCTCATATCTCATGCATGACTCACTTCTAACGTCCAAGATTGGATTTTTATGACTCTATAACATGAAATACACTAACAAGGGACAGATCTCGGATTCTTGGGGCTCATTAACTCATAAAGTCATCAACTTTGGGGACAAAAACCCTAAAACACCCCATACACATACTAAAGAAAAGAGTAGGAAAGCTTGAAGCTTTATACCTCCAAGTGAAGCTTCCCACACTGCTAAGCTCAGATTCAAGTGCTTGAGCTCTCATTCCTTCTTCTCCAAAGCTTCCTTTCCACTTCTAATGTTCAAGAACACACCACCAAGCTCTCAAGGCACTCTCTAGCTATAAGAACAAGGATTAGGGTTTTTGGTGGACAAGTCTCTGGAAATGGTGGCCAACAAGGAGGCCATAATGTTCCTTATATAGGGCTCACCCCCACAATTAGGGTTTTAATCTGAACCTAGTACGCCCGGCGTATACTATGGTACGCCCAGCGTACTGGGTAGACTCCGCGTCAAGAACACGCTCATGAGTACGCGCAGCGTAGTCCTCCTTACGCCCAGCGTACTTAAAAGCCAAACTTTTCTTTTAAGGGCTAATTTTGAAAACTTGGGGAAAGATAAGGGTCAAAGGAATATACCTGAATTTCGGGGTGTTACACTCGTACTACTGGAAGCACATGACCTGTACGCGTAGCAGTGAAGTCACAACCCCTAGGTGTTTTTTTGTTGGGAATAGGTCATATGGCATGTTATGCATCTCATTTGATATTTTCTGGTTTGATTTCAGTATGGTGGTCACGAGGAGATTCGATTCAGGAGCTGGATCAAGTGGCCAGGATAGCCCAGGGCTGACTAAGGACCAGGTTAGGGAAATGATTCTTGCTGAGGTTGTTTCTATTGTCTGGTGGAGAATACTGGAGTTGTTTGGGTCTATCAAGACCACCATGATAGAGTTCTTTGACGACTTTTACGTTGCACTTTCTGGGGCTGCGGTTGCCTTTCAGTACCGGGATTTTGATAATATGAAGCCCCCGGTGTTCGATGGAGTTCAGGACCCGATTATCACATGATGTGGTTGTCTGATGTTGAGGGGTGTTTCTTTACATGATCCTGCCATACTGACCAGAAGGTCAAGTGTGATCTGAACCTTCTCCAGTCATGGGCAAAGGACCAGTGGAGGTTGGTAACTGGCTCGTACACTCCGGAGAAGAGGGATGCCATGTCTTGGGAGCAGTTCCCTGAGATGTTCTGCTCGAGATATGTTCCATTGGTGGAGTGGGAGAGGTTGGCTCAGGAGTATTTGGATCCGAGATAGGGGACTGATTCGGTGACTGAGATCACCAAGATGTTTACGGAGAGATCTATGTTTTTTCCTAAGTTTGTTGCTTCTGAGCAAGCTCAGATGACGCGGTATTTGAGCATGCTCAAGAAGGACTTTCGCCAATTTGTGTCTACTCGTCGCTATGGTACACTTTTGGAGTTGCAGGAGGCCTCTAGGAGGTGGGAGATTAAGATGGAGGTCCAGGTGAGAGAGCGGAGGCAGGTTCCGGTTCAGACACAGCTTGTGGTAAAGCGGTTCAAGCCTACTGATTCGAGGTGTGGAGGGCAGAGGGGTCGCACTTGTGGTAAGTGCGGCAAGGTTCATGAGGGTGTTTTTTGATCTTCGTCTGGTTTCCAAAAATATGGCAAGAAAGGGCCTTACACCAAGGACTGTCGTCAGCAGGTTCCAGTACCGAGCACCAGGATTTGCTATCACTATTACCAGGTGGGCCATATGAAGGATCGGTGCATATTTATTACTGCTAGACCAACGCAGGCTCCTGCGCCGGCTACTCTGAGGATCACTGATGGGAGCCAGGGCAAGGCGGAGCCGCCGAGGGCTCGAGGTCGCACTTTTCAGCACACTGCAAAGGAGGCCACGGCGGCACCAAACGTCGTTACTGGTATGTTTCTATTTATCATCATATTCATTATTTTATGGTATGCTTATGTTTATGTTTCTGATAGGTACCTTCTTAGTGAATTCTTTGCCTGCTCTTATGTTATTCGACTCGGGCGCGGGTCGGTTCTTTTTATCTCGATCTTTCAGTAGGGATTTTTATATGACCCTTAGCGAGTTGGAGTGACCATTACGGGTTTCTATTGCCAACTAACATTGTATTTATGCATCCAGAATGTATCAGGATTGTGTCTTAGAGATTTTCAGGGTGCCTTACCCGATTGATTCGATTTTTATTCCCATGGGGGATGTATGCGTGATTGTAGGGGTGGATTGGCTGAGATGATTTAGTGATGTGATAGAATGCGAGGGTCAGCGAATGGTGCTCCGAAACCCAAGTGGGGGAGAACTGGTCATCTATGGAGAGGGTACCAGGATTGGGTCAGGGTTTTGTTCGGTGGCCCAGGGCTCTACAGTACATTCTACATGGTTGGATAGGTTATCTTGCCTATGTGGTTGATACACAGGTCGGGGAGCAGGTTTCGGTTTCAGGTGTGCCAGTTGTTAGGGAGTTTGCTGATGTGTTTCCGGAGGAGTTACCCGGTGTTCCTCCCGAGAGCCAGGTGGAGTTCAGGATTGATCTAGTGCCAGGTGCGGCTCAGATTCCCAAGGCACCACACCGTTTGGCACCACAGGAGATGCATGAATTGTCCTCTCACATTCAAGTGTAACACCTGTTCCATGTATTACTTAATTTAATTAAGATTTAGGGTTTTGGTATGTGGACTCGGTGAGTTGGGAGTCCAACTCGTCGAGTAGAGGACATTTCAGGTACGTGGAATCTACACCCTACTCGATGAGTAGGCGTTGTAATGATAAAATCCTAATTTTAGGGTTTGCACCCTATATAATCTCCTTATGACTCTTGAGGCTGACCTCCCATCAGCCTCCAAACCTTAACAACGTATGTGCTAACCCTAATCCCTATTCTCTTCCATTTTTTGAGCTAGAGTGACCTTTGAAGCTTAAGAAGAAGGAGATAGTGAGAAGATCCAGCAAACCAAGCACCCATCCTTGAGCTTAATCATCTTGTGCACTGCTATAAGTCTTCAATACTCGATTTTTATCATAGAATATGACTAGATCTTGAGTTTACACTTTATTTCCTACCCTTCTTATTCAATGCATACATGGGATTCATAAAGTTTTCAACTTTATGAATCACCATAACAAAATGGTCCCAAGGTGGGCTAGATCTGGCCTTTGGTTGAGCAAGGACACAATGCAAGGGTTTTAGGGCTTATTTCCCTCTTTTTGGCCATTTTGGCCTAGGGACATGTATTGGACATGCATGTCCATAAAGCCTCCATCTTTAGAACGTTTTAAGCACTAGAAACCTTTCTGGAAGGATGGGATTTCAGATCCCTAGAGTTTTGGATCATATGGCAAAGCTTTGGAGCTTTCCAACCTATGCTAAGGGTCTTGGAGCATTTGGAGCGGTTCTAGAAGGTAAAGTTGGAAACTTTATCCTTCTAGACACCTTAGGGTTTTAGATCTAATCCCTAGAGTCCCTGGATTCGATGTATCATCACATCAAGCAAACGAAAGGGGGACTCAACGAGTTTCTCAAGGAACTCGACGAGTCGGATTGAGTTTCCCTGCTTTCTGAATATCAAGTGAACTCGTCAAGTTGATGAAAAAACTCGGCGAGTTGTCTAGGGTTTGATCAGGTTGTCTAGACTCGGTAGGAACTCGACGACTAGCTAGATGCACTCAACGAGTTGAGGTCAACATGGACTGTTGACTTTGACTTTGACCAGGGTTGACCTTAAGGGTAATTTTGGGATTTTGACAAGTCCATCTTATGATGCTTACAAGCAGTTGATTCGGGGCAACACGTGGGACATATCTGTGTCTAGTTTATCAGCACGACATTCATGAGAGGTGACTCTCCTCACCATACCAATGGGTCTTAGGCACCAAGGCCGGCCCATTTTATGATGTGTAGTATCCTAGCTGAGATTGTATTACGTGACATGTTAGTTGGTATGAGCTAGGAAGTATGCTATTGATATATGTGGTATGTTGTATGGAAGACCATGGGAGAGCCCATGGCACTTTGGTGTAAGACCATGTGGAGAGCCCATGGCTTCCTATCAAAGACCATGGGAGAGCCCATGGCACTTAGGTGTAAGACCATGTGGAGAGCTCATGGCATCCTAGAATAAGACCCTGGGGACGAGCCCAAGGCCTCCCTATCTGTGGTATGCATGGCTTATGTGATATGTATAGCTGTTATAGCTAGTATGAGGTGTTGTATGTGGTTTGTGTGTGGTATGCTCTGGGGAACTCACTAAGCATTAGCTTACAGTTTGTGGATTTGTTTCAGGTACATTTGAGCCCAAGGGCAAGGGCAAGGCATGATGGCGCGGCGTGCACTCTCACTCGGATATTTTATGGGACACTCTGATATTTTGGAAATAAAGTTGTAATTGATATGGTTTTGAAAACAATTGTAACTGGTTTTGTGGATGATAAACATGCATTTTGGATAACTAGAAATGCTTTTTTTTTTAAAATTGGGTCGTTACAAGTTGGTATCAGAGCCTTGGTTTGAAAGATTCGGGCACACTCTCGGGTGTGTCAGAACTCAAACTAAGGAAATGATAAAATTGTTTTCAAAATAAAAGTTAAAGACTTTTCAGATCTGAAAAGAAGAGAGTGCAACGCACGCGATCGGCCGAGCCAAGTAAGTAGTTTCCCAATGTGTTAGCAATGTTATACTGATATTTGAGCTTGATAATCGTATGAAACTTGCTATGTGTATGTTTCTAAAATTGTATACGGTTAGGATTTTATAGCCTTAGAAGTTATTTGGCCTTATTTCCTATTCCTTGTCTGGTTGTGGTCTTATGGTAGAATCTTTTATTCGAAAGTTTATTTGATCCTTCTCTGTGTATAATTTGCATGCATTAAGGCAACCTGTTATGATTGGTCTGATTGATATGGGTAGAGCAAATCTTAGGACAGCCTGGGATTTGGGTTATGCGGTGGTTTGTGGTTTATGATTTATTTTGGGACGAATTGGAGTTATCAGGTAGAGCCTTGGGAAAAGGTACAGGTAGGTGTGGAAGGTAGTATTGGGCCTGTACTACTGAAAGCACAGGACCTGTACCTAAACCAATGTTAGATCTGACAGCTCTAAGGAGGACCGGTGTGGGAATATCCCCTATATATATATATATATATATATATATATATATATATATATATATATATATATATATATGTCTTGATTATTATGGTTTATGACATTTCAGTTCAGCATGGTGATTACACGATTTGGGACAGGGGGATCAGGATCAGGATCTGGATCTGGATCGAGCAGTGGTACTGAGCCTATTGATGAGAGGTTGCACGATATCATCGCAGCCGAGGTTACGAAGGGCATCCTTGACGCTACCCTAGTGATCTTTGGGACGGTCAAGGAGGGGATTATGGAGATTATGGAGGAGAGGCTCAGGTCATTCAGAGCCGAGATTGTTGCGGGCCAGATCAGGGCCCGAACTCCCTCGTTCCGGGAGTTCAAGGCGTGTGGAGCGCCGAAGTTTTTCGGGATCAGGGACCCCATTGTTAGCTGACGTTGGGTGGTGGATATTGAAAAAGCCCAGCGTACAAGTTCCTGCCCTGATGCAGCAAAGGTGGGTTTTGCTTACTGTTGTTGGATTAGTGTCTAAGTCCATAACTATTTTGGTATGTACTTGACCCGATGGTGCATGGTCCTTTTGGGTTGCCTTTACCAAAACAACTTGATAGGATGAACTATGGAGAGAAAGGATTAATTATGATTTATTAATATATTATGAGAATAATATATTAAAGGAAAAATAATATTGTTTAATTAATATTAGTCAAGAATTAATTGATAATTAATTTTGTGGCTAAAAGAGATTAATTAAACTTAAGGGACTGGAACTGTAATTATAAGATAATTGCATTTGGGCTATGGATCACCTTGGAATAATAGGTTGGACGAATTCTATGGGGAAACCCATTAGAAATCGTCCAAGGGATATTCTAAAAGGGTCCATGGGCTGCTTAGGGCTTAAGCAGTCAGATTAGGGTTTCCTAGTTGAAAACCCTAATAGCCTACATGTATATATAGTACCCTTAAGCCCCAAAAACGTGGTGAAGAGTTCCACTAGGGTTTCTGGACTTTTTGGGCAGCCTCCTCTCTCTTCATTCTTCATCCTCTTGCTCTTGGTGTTTGTGAGCCATTAGAGGAGTGACACTTGTGACTCTAAGCTTTCTAAAGCCATTACAAGGAGGATTTGAGATTGTTATTGCTACATAACAATCAAGGTATGATCTAAACCCTAATTCATATGTTAATATTGATTATCACATGCTAGATCTAGGGTTTAAAGTCTTGGATGAATTGCATGTACAATAGAGAAACCTAGATCCAAGCATTAGGGTTTGTATGAGCACATAGGATGTTCTTATGGCCTAAACCCATCAACTATATCCTACGAGACCAAGCCCGATATTGGTGGGGGGAGGTGACCAGCCAGGTGGGAGCAGCCAGTATGGCTGAGATGACGTGGGTCGAGTTCACTCGACGATTTGATGCGGAGTTTGCACCGCCTATTGAGGTGCAACGACTTATGAGGGAGTTTCATAACCTTCAGCAGACCACCGAGACTGTGGTGGAGATCACCGCCAAGTTTCAGGAATGAGCTTTTTTGATCCCACAGTATGCTACAGATGAGGATATGAGGTGGACGAGATATCATTCCATGCTGAGGGATGATATTCGGGTGTTTGTGAGCTTTATAGGGTGCAAAACCCTGAATGAGATGGTGGAGAAGGCCTGTGCGCGGGAAATGGAGTTGGACTGCCACACCAAACGGAATCCTGAGCAGGCACAGGCGGCGGTAAGTTAGGCCAAAAAGCCTAATACCTCAGTTACTTCCAGCAGGGTCGTGGCCGGTGTGTCAAGTGTGGCAAACCGCACAGTGGGGCTTGTCGAGCGGTAGTCTCGGGATGTTATGCTTGAGGCCAATCGGGCCACGTGATCAGGGATTGCCCCAAGAAGGGCTTGATTTGTTTTTACTGCAACCATACCGGCCATAAAAAGGCCAATTGCCCGAAGTTCCAGGGAGGGGGAGGAGTAGTGGTGGCGCCTGCGCCCGCCACAATGAGGATCACAGATGGCCGCCCTGCTAAGGCGAATGCTCCAGCGGTGAGGAGCCGCGCCATCCAGCTGACTACCGAGTAGGCTCGGGTAGAGCCAGATGTCGTGGTCGGTATGTATTTATTCTTCCCTGCTCTCTATTTATTTGTATTGCTTATATGTGCATTGTGTTTATGTATAGGGAATTTTTTGGTCAATGGTGTGTCAGCTCATGTTTTGTTTGATTCGGGAGATACCCGATCATTTGTGTCTCTTGCGCTTAGCAAGAAGTTTCAGGACGCGCTGGGAACCTTGGATTCCCCGCTTGAGGTAGAGATTGCAGACGACGGCACTGTGAGTGCTGCGAGGGTGTATCGGGACTGTGTCCTGAGTGTGCTTGGAGAGAGGTTTCGAGTTGACTTGGTTCCGATACCGTTGCGAGGGCTGAAGGTGATTATCGGGATGGATTGGTTGGGGGCCAATGGGGCCATGATCGATTGCGAGCGTCAGTTAGTGAGGGCTCGAACCCCAAGTAGGGGAGAACTGGTTATACATGGTGAGAGGGCCTCACGGGGATAGACCCTCTGTTCGGCTGCGAGGGCAAGGAGATTTCTGCAGCAGGGATGTACGGGATTTCAGGCTTATATCTCGGATACGAGGGTTGAGACCACGACAGATGTGGGTAGTGTGCCGGTTGTACTGGAATTTCAGGATGTTTTCCTTTAAGAGTTACCGGGAGTGCCTCGGGAGAGGATGGTTGAGTTTTTCATTGATTTGCTGTCGGGTGCCGCCCCGATAGCAAAGGCACCATACCGATTAGCACCGCCTGAGATGCAGGAGCTATCTATGCAGCTTCAGGAGCTGCTAGACCGAGGGTTCATCCGTCCGAGCAGTTCCCTATGGGGAGCTTCGATCCTGTTTGTGAAGAAGAAGGATGGATCGCATAGGATGTGCATTGATTATCGAGAACTGAACAAACTGACGGTGAAGAACCGTTACCCGTTACCGAGGATCGATGATTTGTTTGATCAACTATAGGGTGCGTCTTGGTTTTCCAAGATTGATCTTCGGTCGGTATACCATCAGATGAGGATTCGGGATGAGGACATACTGAAGACAGCTTTCAGGACTCGGTATGGGCATTACGAGTTTGTGGTGATGTCGTTTGGGCTCACCAATGCCCCAGCAGCGTTGATGGATCTCATAAACATGGTGTGTAGACCGATGCTGGATCGGGCGGTGATCGTTTTTATTGATGATATCCTGGTCTACTCTAAGACCAAGGAGCAGCATTAGCAGCATTTAAGGGAGGTATTGGAGACCCTGAGGGCGGAGAGGTTGTATGCCAAGTTCTCCAAGTGTGATTTTTCGCTGCGGGAGGTATAGTTTTTGGGGCACATCATCAATCAGGAGGGTATTTCGGTTGATCCAGCAAAGGTGGAGGCAGTGATGAGGGAAGTACCGAAAAATGCTTCCGACATCCGTAGCTTCTTGGGTTTAGCGGGCTATTATCGGAGATTTATCTAGGATTTCTCCAAGATTGTTGTTCCCATGACCCGCTTAACCAAGAAGAATGTGACATTTCGTTGGGGTACGGATCAGTAGTTGGCTTTTGAGATCCTGAGACGGAGGCTATGCGAGGCTCCGATTCTAGTGCTACCCGAGGGGTTAGATGATTTGGTGGTTTACCGTGACACATCGATTTCAGTGTTAGGTGTGGTACTGATGCAGAGGGGCACGTAATAGCTTACGCCTCGAGGCAGTTGAACCCTCATGAGGCAAATTACCCCACTCATGACCTGGACTTGGGGGCAGTGGTGTTTGCCCACAAGATTTGGAGGCACTACTTGTATGGGGTGAGGTGCACCATCTATACTGATCACAAGAGTTTGAAGTATTTGATGGATCAGTAGAACCTCAACATGCGACAGAGGAGGTGGTTGGATGTGCTGAAGGATTATGATTATGAGATCCTATACCATCATGGGAAGGTCAACATGGTGGCCGATGCATTGAGTCGCAAGGTGGCAGGTTCCCCGATTGGGAATGTTTGTTTAAGGATGACCGTGATCTCTCCATTTTTCGATATGATCAAGGAAGCTCAGGTCGAGGGGGTGAAGAAAGAGAACTGGAAAATAGAGCGGATTCGGGGACAGTATCCTTTGTTTGGTAAGGATAGTTGTGGTCTATTGACACAGTGTGGCCGAGTATAGGTACCGATGACTGGAGGAGTGAGACATAGGATACTGGAGGAGTCGCACAAGTCCAAATTCTCTATACATCCAGGGGCTACAAAATTGTATAGAGATTTGAGGATGAGTTACTGGTGGCCCTGCATGAAGTGGGAGATCGCCTACTTTGTGGAGCGGTGCTTGACCTGCAGGAAGGTCAAGGCCGAGCATCAGCGGCCGCATGGAAAGGTCCAGCCGCTACCCATTCCCATGTGGAAGTGGGAAAAGATCACTATGGACTTCATTACGAAGTTACCGAAGACGGCCAGGGGAGTGGACGTCATGTGGGTGATAGTAGACAGACTGAAGAAGAGTGACCATTTTATTTCGATCTCTAAAAGTATATATGCAGAGAAGCTGGCGGATATTTATGTGCGAGAGGTGGTGGCTAAACATGGGGTGCCAGTATCAGTAGTCTCTGACAGGGATGTGCGGTTTACATCGAGGTTCTGGAAGAAGTTCCACGAGGAACTGGGCACCAAGCTGCATTTTAGTACATCGTACCACCCTCATACTGATGGCCAGAGCGAGAGGATGATCCAGACACTAGAGGATATGTTGCGAGCATGTGTATTGGATTTTGGAGGGAGCTGGGATACATACCTCCCATTGGAAGAGTTTTCGTACAATAACAGTTATCATGCCAGTATCGACCGAGCTCCATTTGAGATGTTATATGGTCGGCGGTGCAGGACTCCGGTTTGTTGGGACGAGGTTGGGCACCGGGTCATGGGGAGCACTGAAGTAGTGCTCAAGACTATCGGGTTGATTCAGCAGGTGCGCGATCGGCTGTGGGTCGCGCAGAGCCGTCAGAAAAGTTATGCTGACCGACGGAGATCGGATCTTGAGTTCCAGGTGGGGGACTTTGTGTTACTGAAAGTGGCGCCATGGAAGGGAGTTATCAGGTTTCGGAAGAGGGGCAAGCTAGGACCCCGATTTGTCGGCCCATTCAGGATTTCAGCCCGGGTGGGCAAGGTAGCATATCGACTAGACCTGTCAGATGAGCTTAGCCAGATTCACTACACCTTTCATGTGTCTCAGCTTCAGAAGTGTGTTACTGATGAGTCCGCAGTTGTTTCGTTAGATGACATCCAGGTGGACGAGAGCTTGAACTACATCGAGAGGTCTGTTGCCATCTTAGATAGGAAGACTAAGGTTCTTTGGAACAAGGAAGTGAAGTTGGTAAAGGTACAATGGCAGCACCGCAGGGGCTCCGAGTGGATCTGGGAGCGGAGGACGAGATGTGGGATCACTACCAGAAATTTTTTAGATCAGCGGACTTCGAGGACGAAGTCTAGTTCAAGTAGGGGAGACTTGTAACACCTATTCCCGGTATTACTTAATTTAATTAAGATTTAGGGTTTTGGTATGTAGACTCGGCGAGTTGGGAGTCCAACTCGTCGAGTAGAGGACATTTCAAGGATGAAAAATCTACACCCTACTCAACGAGTTGGAAGGCCGACTCGACAAGTAGGTGTTGTAATGATAAAACCCTAATTTCAGGGTTTGCACCCTATATAATCTCCTTATGAGTCTTGAGGCTGACCTCCCATCAGCCTCCAAATCCTAAGAACGTCTGTTCTAACCCTAATCCCTATTCTCTTCCATTTTGTGAGCTAGAGTGACCTTTGAAGCTTAAGAAGAAGGAGATAGTGAGAAGATCCAGCAAACCAAGCACCCATCCTTGAGCTTAATCATCTTGTGGACTAATGTAAGTCTTCAAGACTCAATTTTTATCATAGAATATGACTAGATCTTGAGTTTACTCTTCATTTCCTACCCTTCTTATTGAATGCATACATGGGATTCATAAAGTTTTCAACTTTATGAATCTCCAGAACAAAATGGTCCCAAGGTGGGCTAGATCTAGCCTTTGGTTGACTAAGGACAGGTTTTAGGGCTTATTTCCCTCTTTTTGGCCATTTTGGCCTAGGCTCATGTACTGGACATGCATGTCCATAAAGCCTCCATCCTTAGAACGTTTTGAGCACTAGAAACCTTTTTGGAAGGGAAGGATTTCAGATCCCTAGAGTTTTGGACCATATGGGAAAGCTTTGGAGCTTTCCAACCATTGTTAAGGGTCTTGGAGCATTTGGAGCGGTTCTAGAAGGTAAAGTTGAAAACTTTATCCTTCTAGACACCTTAGGGTTTTAGATCTAAGCCCTGGAGTCCCTGCATTTGATGTATCATCACATCAAGAAAATGGAAGGGGGACTCGACAAGTTACTCTAGGAACTTGACGAGTCGGATCGATTTTCCCCGCTTTCTGAATATCAAGTGAACTCGTCGAGTTGATGAAACAACTCGGCGAGTTGGCTAGGGTTTGATCAGGTTGTCTGGACTCGGTAGGAACTTGACGAGTAGCTAGATGCCCTCGAAGAGTTGAGGTCAACATGGACTGTTGACTTTCACTTTGACCAGGGTTGACCTTAAGGGTAATTTTGGGATTTTGACAAGTCCATCTTATGATGCTTACAAGCAGTTGAGTCGGGGCAACACGTGGGACATATCTGATTCTAGGTTATCAGCACGACATTCGTGAGAGGTGAGTCTCCTCACCATACCAATGGGTCTTAGGCACCAAGGCCGGCCCATTTTATGATGTGTAGTATCCTAGCTGAGATTGTATTACGTGACATGTTAGTTGGTATGAGCTAGGAAGTATGCTATTGATATATGTGGTATGTTGTATGGAAGACCATGGGAAAGCCCATGGCACTTTGGTGTAAGACCATGTGGAGAGCCCATGGCTTCCTATCAAAGACCATGGGAGAGCCCATGGCACTTAGGTGTAAGACCATGTGGAGAGCCTATGGCATCCTGGAGTAAGACCCTGGGAACGAGCCCACAGCATCCCTATATGTGATATGCATGGCTTATGTGATACGTATAGATGTTATTGCTAGTATGATATGTTGTATGTGGTTTGTGTAGGGTATGCTCTGGGGAACTCACTAAGCGTTAGCTTACAGTTTGTGGATTTGTTTCAGGTACATCTGAGCCCAAGGGCAAGCGCAAGGCATGATGGCGCGGCGTGCACTCTCACTCGGATATTTTATGGGACACTCTGATATTTTGGAAATAAAGTTGTAATTGATATGGTTTTGATAACAATTGTAACTGGTTTTGTGGATGATAAACATGCATTTTGGATAACTAAAAATTAAAATTTTGTTTTGAATATTGGGTCGTTACATCAGGAGCTGTTAGGAAAACAGTTCGGAATACCGAGCAGTTCGTCGTGGGGAGCACCGATATTGTTCGTCAACTAGAAGGATGGTTCACACTGGATGTGTATTGATTACTGGGAGTTGAAAAAGTTGACGGTGAAGAACAGTTATCCCCTTCAACGGATTGACGGCCTCTTTGATCAGCTGCAAGGTGCATCTTGGTTCTCCAAGATCAATCTGAGGTCAGGGTATCATCAGGTGAGGGTTAGAGAGGAAGACGTGGAGAAGACTGCGTTTCAGACTCGTTATGGTCATTACGAGGTCGTGGTGATTCCATTTGGGCTTACCAATGTGCCTGCAATATTTATGGACATGATAAATCGGGTATGCAGGCCGATGCTCGATCGATCAGTTACTGTTTTTTATTGATGATGTCTTGGTGTATTCCTACATCAGCGATCAGCATGAGGAGCACCTTCGAGAGCTTTTGGGAGTGTTGAGACGAGAATGGCTGTATTCCAAGTTCTCGAGGTATGAGTTTGGCATCTTGTTAACCAAAATGGGATTCTGGTCGATCCGGCCAAGATTGACGTCATGATGCAGTGGGAGGTTCCGAAGTCTCCCTCAGAGATTAGGGGTTTCTTGGGCCTAGCAGGATATTATCGAAATTTTATCCAGGAGTTCTCCAAGATTGATGTACCCCTCACTCGTATGACAAGGAAGGGCGTGGATTTTTGATGGGGCCCTGAGCAGGAGACGATAATTGAGACACTGAGACAAAGATTATGTGAGGCCCCAGTGTTGACCCTTCTGGAGGATGTTGAGGATTTTGTTGTATTTTGTGATGCATCCATCGCTGGTTTAGGGCGGTTCTTATATAGAAAGGGCGGGTGGTTGCATATGCTTCTCAGAATCTGAAGCCACGTGAGGCATGATATCCTACTCATGATCTGGAGTTGGGGGCAGCAGTGTTTGCCCTCAAGATTTGGCGGCACTACTTATATGGGGTCTGGTGTACTATCTACATGGACCACAAGAGTTTGCGATATCTTATGGACCAGCCGAACCTAAACATGAGGTAGCGTAGGTGGCTTGATGTGGTCAAGGATTTTAATTATGAGATCCTTACCATCCGGGTAAAGTGAATGTGGTTGCGGATGCTTTGAGCTGCAAGTCGGTTGGGTCTTCGGTTGGGGGTGTGTGTATGAGGATATCCATTGATTCTCCACTTTTGAATTTGATCAGAGGGGCACAAGCAGAATGAGTTAAGAATGAGAACTTGAAACAGGAGAGGATCACGGGTGAGATCGACACGTTTGTCACCGATAGTCGGGGATTGTTGACCCAGTGTGGTACGGTTTGGTTTCCATTTTCTGTAGGGATCACACAGATAGTTTTGGAGAAGGCACCAAAGTCTCACTTTTCGATACACCTAACCACCAAGATGTATCGGTATTTGAGACTAAGTTACTGGTGGCTGTGTAGGAAGAGGGAGATAGCTTGGTACGTTCAGAGGTGCTTGACTTGTAGGATGGTCAAGGCCGAGCATCAGAGGCCGCATGGAAAGTTGCGGCCTTTAGAAGTTCCCATGTGGAAGTGAGAACATATCACCATGGATTTTATCACCAAGCTACCAAGCCTACCAAGGGTTTTGATGCTATCTGTGTGAGAACAAGATCTTTGCGCAGGGACAAGGTTAGAAAACTCAAACCTTGAGTGAATGCTTGAGATCAATGTCTGCTTGATAATGGATGTTCAAGTCGAGACTGGAAAGACCAGTCAAGTCTTAGATAATCAATTCAACAAATGATCAAGACATTAATTGAGAACAAGTAGATAATGATCAAGGTAAGGTTAATAAATGAAGAACAATAAGAATGTTTTAAATGTGATAAGAGTAAATGCCAAAAGTGAGTGAAAGATCCGTTTTACTTGTATTGAATGCTCCTATATATATAGGAGAGAATATTACAGTGAATTAACCCAAGTGTTTACATAGGACTGGACAAAAGACACAAGTCTGACATTCTGATTGTCCTAAATCAACTTTAGACTAAGTCCTATGAAACGTTACATCAAAATACAAGACAAAAGTAATAAATGCATAAGAGACAAAAACAACTTCATTCCGGACAAGTAATGTTCCGGAGATGAAGGTTTGGTCCGGATCATCATACATTCCGGACTTCAAGATCAGCTCCGGAATGTGTTCCTCTTCAAAATACTTCACTCCTTTTCTCCAGCTCCGGACAGGTTCCGGATCACATCTTCCTTCGAAACCAACATACTTCGGAATATGTACTTAGGATTGCTAGAGGTTCACTTTCAGGTTCCAACAATCTCCCCCTAAGTGAACTTAGCAATCCATGAAGCTTAGTTCATTTCTTCCTTGATAAAGGTGTATGCTCGGAAAAACCATTCACGCATCGCAATGTACCAAGTCAGTTGACTTACAAACTTTGCATTAACCTGTTCCGGAGCATCAGACTTGGACGCCCGGGATATGAACTTCTGCAGAGCTTTAGTAGGAACCAGGTGTTTGTCAAAGACTCGGAAGAAGTCCTTCTTGTTTGTTCTTCTGGTGGTGTAGACAAACCCTAGAACCGGTTCTTCGATCGGACCATCTGCAAGAATTTCAGCTTCCGGAAGAACAAAGTCGATCTTTGCAACGAATTGTTCGGTTCCGTAGAGATGAGCAAGTTCGTAATCACAGCGGCAGAACTCAGCAACATAGTCTTTGAGAAAGCTGAGAGCTGCGTGATAGGCACCCATACTGATGTCATCCTTTTGATTTTCTCTGAAGTAAGCAGCTAGGGTAAGGATATCGTTCGGATTCATTGAGGGAAAATCCGCATCAGTAACGGTCTGGGGAGTTGGCTTGTTCCGGAGGAGATGAAAATGGAACAGAGGACAGTTCAGCTCAAATTTTACCAAAATTTTTCTTCCAAATCCATGAACTTTGGTGATCCTCTTTCTTGACCAAACTTCCTTGAAGGATTTAGCATTTTTTGCATAGAAGGTTTTGAGCATTTCACGCTCTGTCCGGATGATCACTTCCGGATTGTTGTTTGGGTGGAGCAGAGCAAACTTTGTGTAGAGTTTGCTGAAAGGAGAGAGAGGAAGATCCAGTTGATCAGAGTCATTTGAGGGAAGGTCATAGTAGAGAGTTGGTATGATTTCCTTGGCTTGAAGGATGCCTTCTCGACACAGAGGAGAGATGTCACGCATCGGATCGGGATGGTCTTTTAAAGCTTGAATCCGGATGCTGTCCTCTAGTGCCTTGTGAATTTCCTCCTCAGACCATCCATATTTCTGTTTGAGAGGAGATCCGGAGTGAAAGGCTTGACGTTCGGAAGTCATCGGTTTCTTCCCTTTGTCTTTCTGAAGTGCATCAATCACCATCTTCATATTCTCATCAATGACGAATTCCGGAGTAGGAGTAGGAAGCGGTTCTTCCGGAATTTCATCTGGGGTCCGGAGAGGAGAGCTTTGATCAATTGGGGCTATTTTTGGTTTCGGAATGGGAGTAGGAGGCAGCATAGAGGGAGTGGCTCGGAAGGCTTGAGATGTAAGGAAAGATTTTGCCTTAGCCATTTTGACGGCCATTTCAAAGGCGTCCGGAAGAGAGGATGGCCAGGAGACAGCGGACCAGATCCTCTTTTGTTCCTCTGATAACACCTTCGGAGTAGTCAACTTTGGCGCTTGAAGACCAAGAATCCCTTTAGGAGCTTCATCCGGAATGTAAATTTCATAATCTTCATCCCCTTCGTTTCCTTCAGTGATTCCCAGGATTCCGGAGACAAATTCAACATCTTCTTCTTCGGAATCGAGGTCCTCATCCCTGAGTGTGAATTCTGAGGCTGGCTTCCATCTTTTGCTTGGGCCTTCTCCCCCTCTTGCATCGGTGACTCTTGAAACTGGTGCAAGCGATAAGTCCTCCTTGATATCATCAAGTTTGGAGAACACCTTCTGAAGACCTGTGGAGAGTTGAAGAGTAAGAGTGTCATAGGCTTCAGAAGTGGGAGCTTGTTTGGAGAGATGCTTGAATGTGCTGCTAAGGATTGCAATCATCTCATCAAATTTCCTGTTCGAAACATCCACAATGTTCCAAGTTGAGCGCAGGAGTTTGATGAGGACTTGTTGAATGATCAGATTCATCTCATCCTTCTTTCGGATCTCCTTCTCTAATCGTTGAATTTGTTTCTCATGACGAAGATGAGTCTGCTTGATTAGGTCGTTGGTAGCAGACACAAGATCGTCATGAACCTTGAGCATGGAGGAGATGGTGTTGAGATAATTGTCGACAAGAGCATCATACTTTGAATCAAGTTGCTCAACAGTGTGTTTCAGCCGGATGGAAATCAGCTGGTCAAGTTCGGCTTCTCTCTCTGCTATGGATGGTCCGGACTGTTGGGAGTGAGACTGAAGAATAGCATCAAGTTTGGAATCAAGTCCGGAGACTTTTTGATCCAGTTTAGAATTCAGCTTTGTTACGGATGCTTCTACAGTTGACACTTTATTCATAGTGTCTGAAACGTTGTTGCGGATCTCCAGAAGGGAAAACGGGTCAACATGGTCACTAGCTGAGGATTCTGAATCAGAATCCGAGTGTTGCGGTGGAGGTTGGTGAGCGTCCGGATTGGAGGATGGACCCATTTTGGTAGCATCATCGTCTTCTTGAAGATTTGAGTTGGAGCCGTCGTCCGGAGTAGTAGTGGAGGAGGATCCGAAGTCAAAGGCAGACTTGGATACGGATGCTTTGGATTGATAGTGAATGGAGGTCATGAGATGAGCATCCGGAACAGTTGTTGCTTCTTCCTCCAACATAACTTCTTCCGAGATTTCTTCTTCCGGATCAGTGTGGAAGATGCTTTGATGAATGGTGATTGCGGGTAGCTCCGTAGTGAGTTCTTTGATGGCGTCATCGTCAATGGGAGGGACAAAGGGCAGATTGCTTTGGATGGCCTTGTTCCTCATGGAGATGAGAGTTGAATCCACTTGAGCTCGAGAAAGATCCGGACGTCGAGATGCGGCCCTGTTCACATAATCTTCCCATAAAGGATCATTAGAACCTGGTCGTCCTGTACGCCTTCTGGGTATCAGACCAGTTGTGGCATCAGAAGTTGGAGAGACCGCTCCTCCTTCCAGATTCTTGGGTTCCGGAACAGTGGTTCCGGAGTGTGTGCATGTGGAAGAGATAATGGGAATATCAAATTTGACACGTGGGTGTGTTCCAGGGGGCTGCAAGGAACTTTGTTCAACACCGGCATCACCCTTTTGGGAGGGTGAGGGTGGAATGTGTGTAGACTCCCCGTGAGTGTGTGCTTGTGTTGATGAAACATTGAGGGGTACCTCAGATGAGTGAGCAGGAGAGGTGTGCGGACGGCCAGAATCAGCCGGAATGTCATGGGTGCCCTCCTGTTGAGAGGGGGCACTGACTTTGGATTTCTTTTTGGCCTTAGGCTTGGTAGGTGAAGCCTTTCGTTTGGCTGGTTGCTTAACTTTCGGTCCGGACTTAGCATGAATGGCCTCTTCCGGAGTAGGCTCAACTCAGACCGGGGCAGGTTGTGTTGGGTCGAACACAACCGAAGTCTCAATGTCTTGTTTCAAAAAGGGAGAGTCGGAAGGAATGAGGGCCAACATATTGTCCGGAAGACGTCTGACCGGACCAAAAGAAGATTGGTCCGGAATTCTATAAGCCTTAACGAGTTTAAAAGATACACATACCTCCGGAGGAATGGTGCTAACCGGAATGGGTATGTTGAGTTCCTTGAAGACCTGTTCAATCGTCAGAGCCCAAAATCTAGGGCTCGAAATCTCGTTCGGTTTCCTCTTGATGGCGAATTTGCATAAGTCTTGCCACAATACTTCCGGAAGATCCACAGCGTTGTTGCGTCCGGAGTAAATGCTGAATATCACATTCAGCCAATCTCTGCTCAAAGTATCGATACCTCCACGCTTGCCCGATAGTCCACGGATGATTAGATGCATAAGCACGGTCCAGAGACCAGAAACAGTTGTCTTCTTGAAGTCCTTTGCCCTATAGTCTTGTGAGTACCCAATAAAGTTCAGAAACGTCTGAAACTCTTCAGCCGTTGGTTCGACAACTTCAAAACCAGCAGGATTTGGTGAAATTCCAATTGCCTTGAGGAAGGTTGCTTTGTAGACGGGAATGGTGCGATCATCGATAATGGAGGTTAATAGAACATTATCTTCAAGTTTGATGCTAGTGAATGCACGATGAAGATGAGAGAGTGGGAGTGGAGGATCAGGGATTTTGGTAAGTGGAATGGAGAGAGGATGATGTGCAAGGAACTCAATCATTATCCTGATTGATTCGTCGTAGTCAAGGGGGTTCAAGGAGAACAGTTGGGTAGTGTCCCTAAGAAAGGGTTCTTGATCTGCAGATGATGATGATCCCTTCGATCCTTTGGATGATTTCTTCCTGGCTATGGATTTCTTGGGAGTTGGAGCAGTTGAAGCTTGGTTCTTGGAGGACTCCATTGATGAAGATGAAGAAAGCTTGAAGAACACGAAAAACTATGAGGGTTTTTGGGAGGTTTGAGAGTTGAGAGTGCGTGAAGAGGTAAAGGAGAGTGTGAAGGGGTATTTATAGGTAGGGAAATACGGGTCAGGTCGAAAAAGGTAATGATGAGGATCCGAGATCCATCGGGTCGCATTTAATGTTGGGAAATAGAGATTAGACAGGTGAGGTGAAAGGGCAAGGCAATTGGTCTAAAAGAGGAGAATGTAACCGTCAATTCGTTTTCCATTTTAGAGGGCGTGCAATCGTGTCACGCAAATCGAGAAAGATTGGATAAGGATCTTCCTAAAAAGTAACCGTTGAGAAAAACCGTTTCACCTTATTACCTCTTGGTATTTCGGATGAATTGTTCCGGACAGTGCATGATCCGGAGGATAAAGATTATGTTTCGGAACATATATGATAAAAAGAGGTTTCGGAGCAAATTTTGAAAATTCCGGAGCAAATTTTGAAGTTTCGGAGCAGATTTTGAAAATTCCGGAGCATTTTTGAAAATTCCAGAGCACTTTGAAAATTCCGGAGCATTTTTGAAATTTCCGGAGCAAATTTGAAAATTCCGGAGCAAATTCAAAAATTCCGGAGCATTTTTGAAATTTCCGGAGCACTTTTGAAAATTCCGGAGCACTTTTGAAAATTCCGTAGCAGTTTTGAAAATTCCGGAGCATTTTTGAAAATTCTGGAGCATTTTTGAAATTTTTGGAGCAAATTTGAAAATTCCGGAGCACTTTGAAAATTTCCGAGCATTTTTGAAATTTCCAGAGCAAATGGAAATTCGCCTTTCCGGAATGGATTTTCCGAAATTCCTTAATGGAGAGAGTTCCGAAATATAGATTCGCATGATGGTTGATCTTGATAGTCGTGATGAAGAGAATGAACTGTACAGCTTAAAAACTCAAGGGATAATTAGTGATAAAGACAGGTAAAATGATCCTATGTATTTAGAGGGAAAATAGTTCCGAAGCAAAAATAATTGAGTCCGGAGCATATTTTTCTTCTGAATACTTCTATCAAAGAGAACATGTCTCTTGAAAGAATTGAGGATCCGGCATCATCATACCCATTTTGTTCAGAAAACCATTAAATTTGGTTTCGTCTAATGCCTTAGTAAAGACATCAGCAATTTCATCGTCAAATGGAACAAAAATAAGTTCGATGTTGCCATTTAGAACATGATCTTTAATAAAATGGTACCGGATGTCAATGTGCTTCGTCATGGAGTGCTGAATTGGATTGTAAGAGATTGCAATGGCACTTTGAGAGTCACAGTAAATAGGAATGCTTTGAAATCGGTAACCATAATCCAAGAGTTGAGATTTCATCCAGAGAACTTGAGAGGTACAGCTGGCAGCAGCAATGTATTCAGCTTCAGCTGTGGAGAGAGCAATGCAGTTATGTTTCTTGGATGACCAGCTGACTAAACGACCACCTAGGAATTGACATCCTCGTGATGTACTTTTCCTATCGAGTTGAAGACCACCATAGTTTGAATCAGAGTAAGCTTGCAGAAGGAAACTTTCATTTGCTGGATACCAAATTCCGAGGCTCTTTGTAGCTTTAAGGTATCGGAATATTTGTTTCACAGCCAAAAGATGAGACATCTTCGGGTTGACTTGGAATCTGGCACATAAACATGTTGAGAACATAATGTCCGGGCGACTTGCAGTGAGATAGAGTAAGGATCCAATCATTCTGCGATACTTCTTCTCATCAACGGAAACACCCGAAGGGTCGGCAAAGATTTTGTGTCCGAAGCCCATGCGTACCTTTGCTGAGGCACAGGTGTCCATTGAGTATTTTTTGAGAAGTTCAGAAATATACTTCTCTTGGTGAATGAAGATACCTTTGTTAGTCTGTTTGACTTGAAGGCCAAGAAAGAAGCTTAATTCTTGATTCATGCTCATTTCGAATCGACTGACCATAAGTTTGGCAAAATCAGCAACCATAGATGAATCCGTAGATCCAAAAATGATGTCGTCCACATAAATTTGTACCAACATGAGATGCTTTCCATTTGATCTTCGGAATAGAGTGGGATCAAGAATACCTGTTTGAAAACCTGAGCGTTTGAGAAAATCGGTGAGAGTCTCGTACCAAGCCCGAGCAGCTTGCTTGAGTCCGTAGACAGCCTTTCGGAGTTTATAACAGTAGTTTGGAAAGGAAAGATTGATAAATCTGGGAGGCTGTTGAAGATATACTTCAGTGTCTAGTTCACCATTAAGAAAAGCACTCTTAACATCCGTTTGGTAAACTTTGAAGCCTTTGTGGGCAGCATAAGCAAGAAAGATTCTGATAGCTTCAAGTCGTGCAACAGGAGCGATTGTCTCGTCGTAGTCAAGACCTTCAATTTGAGTAAAACCTTTAGCTACCAATCTTGCCTTATTTTGGATGATAACTCCTGCATCGTCTAGCTTGTTGCGAAATACCCATCTTGTACCGACAGGTAATGTTGAGGAGGAGGTGTGACATCCCCATTTTCACGGCCAGAAAAGACCGATTTTGTTTATGCTTTATAGAAATCAGAGTACTTCTTTTAATAAAAATGTTGCGGAATTTGTTCCCAGAAAAACATGATAAATACGTTATCAAAGCATTTCCTAAGAAATGTATTTTATTTATTTTAAAACATTTGGGATGTCATCGTCAATACAGAAACATAAGCATAAACAGAACTTACATTTATTTACACTAGTGATCTACATCTCTTTAATCTTTCAGTGTAATGTGGCTTCGTATCGACACCTGTGATACAAATAAACTGAGTGGGTCAGGTTGGGAAACCTGGTGAGTACATAGGGTTTTCAACCCACAATAATATAATTATTATGTTTAATCATCAAACAATTAACCCAATTACCCATCCCCATTATCTTATTTACTCTTAAGGATCTACCCTAAGAATCAGCTATCTCTTGTTCATTCATTCCTAAGGATCATCCTAAGGAATCGGCACGAAGTCCATCATCACCAGGGTTTAGGCACTAAGTCTGCATAGTCGCCAGGATTTATACAACAGGCACTAAATCCGCATAGTCGCCAGGGTTTAGGCACTAAGTCTGCATAGTCGCCAGGGTTTATACAACAGGAACTAAGTCCGCATAGTCGTCAGGGTTTTGGCACCAAGTCTGCATGATCGCCAAGGTTTAGGCACCAAGTCTGCATGATCGCCAGGGTTTAGAGTACACCGGGTGAACACATCGTTCACAACACCTACAGTTTGCGAGCCTGCTAGTGTTCCACTGGACTGTCTAGAATAGTCCGTGGTTTTCATCCATACTCTGCTAGATGACGGGGCCATCATTTGGGAAAGGCTTCTCACATCGTCCACCTCTCACACTCACTTTGTGGTCTATAACACCTCTCAACTCATCATCCAACTCATATTCCATCTATTACATCTACCGATGTTTTACCCAACATATTATCGTATATATATATATATATATATATATATATATATATATATATATATATATATATATATATATATATACAGTTTAAATCATTTAAAACATGTATAAAATCGTTCATCCAGCATAGACAGCAAGTACTCAGATAATATGAACACATAGCACGTAGTTTATATAAAAGACTTCATATCTATGTGTAAGATGAAAGTAACTATGCACTCACTTGATAAGGTGGTGACTCGGTACTCGGACAGCGCTTCGTTTACTTTAAAATAATTTCCTTCGACGAAACCTAGTATTATTACCACTAGATTTTAGTCTAATATTTACCGTGACTAATTATTAGTCTTATTATTATTATTATTTTTATATAAGCGTTTAAACAATACTTTTTCAACCACTATGTACAGAAATGGGCCAAACATAAAACACCAGAGGGCAGGACCATTTTGGCATATAGCACTTCTGAAATCCAACAACCCTATGCGGCCCTTTAAACCAGATTCCCCGTACCGCGAGTAGTTAAAAAGATATTATAACGACACTTATATAAGTCATAATAATAGCTCAAATATTTATTATAAGTTCATAATAACAATACTAATTTTAAATATAAGCTATATTAAAATAGGTAAGCATAACTTACTTACAATGGGGTTTTAGCTAGGAGTCGGGCTCTGCAGGGACAGAACTTCGTCGCTGAATCTTTCTAAGAAAGATTCGTGCAGCGCTTCAACGCTCACCTTACTATACTAAAACTACAAAAAGAGAAGTCGAATCATGAGGGACCGAAATGCTCGGGGGATAAGAAGAGAAAGACTCTTGAATCAAGAGAATGGTGCAAGAAATATGAGTGCCCAAGCCTCTTATTTATAGTAATTAAATTTACAAAAACTACCCTCCATAATTACTTAATGACCTTATAGTTATATAAACGACTAAACACCCCTTCATAATACTATTTTAAATAGATTTAACGATATTTGTACTAAACTAATGTCGAAAGTACTCAACACTAGTCTTATAATAACCGTATCGTCGATACCTTTCTAATGATATATACATTTGTTTATATTTGTGTACGTATATATGATTTATACTTTATTTTAATACGTAAATATGTTATTATAATTTGTAACTCGTTCATACGAACTCCATTTTTGACGTTCTTTATATTCACGCGTTGGTATTTACGAGTACTACAACTTTCATTTAGACGCCGTTAGCTAATTCTCATTTTATCTCAGATTTACAAAACTGTATCGAATTTATTGCGCTCGAAGAGTAGGGACCAAGTTTCATCCATATCTTTAACATACAAGCTCTACTCTCGACATTCTCTATATCCACGCGTAGGTAAAAACAAGATCTAAAACTTTCGTTTAGACTCCGTCAGCTAATTCTCGGCCGCTCTTAAATTAAACAGTAGGAGGAGATTATACTGTTAAATGTCCGCGTAAAATTCATAACTTCTACATACGGACTCCGTTTTCGTCTGTCTTTTTACCATTGAGTTCCTATTAATGAGATCTTCAACTCTCATTTAGGTCGCGTAGGCCAAAAACCGCTCGAACTAAAATTCGAGTTTCGGGTCGTGCACTGCTATGCCAAATCTTAGAAAATTCATAACTTCCTCATACGAAGTCAGATTTGGGCGTTCTTTTTTTGTATGTTTTCGGTTTAACGTATACAATAAATTTTTTTTAGATCACTAAGGCTAAAAAGTATTATACCGTAAATTCACTATTTACGTCTCCCGGTGTCGTGCCGGTTTTGCCGTAAAACTTCGACGGGCCATAACTTCTTCGTTATAACTCGGATTTTAGCGTTCTTTATATGTACGGAACCCTTATAACATATACTACAACTTGGTTAAGACTAATCCTTCTAAATTATCTTCCATAAAAAACTCATTTTTGATGCTCATCGTCTCTAAATTGACTAGCTCGTATCTGCGGGCGTTACAGGAGGTACGAGAATCCAGACTTCATTTCGGTCAAATTCTGCTAGCTCTTCTTGCATGGCTGTAATCCAATCAGCATGCTCTAAAGCTTCCTTGATGGATTTTGGCTCAGCCATGGATATGAATGCTGAAAAATGACATTCATTTTGGATGTTGGTAGCTGAGCGAGTTTGTACACCAATATTCGGATTGCCTATCACTTGGTTCGGAGGATGATCCTTCGTCCAAACATACAATCGAGGGAATTCTTGTGCAGCCGAAGATCCTACATCAACAGTGGAATTGATTTGCTCCCCCTGAATGATTTGAATATTGGGATGATGCTCCCCCAGAACTTCTGAACCGGAGAGGTTGACATCATCATCAGAAGGGAACTCAAAGCAATTTTCGTTTTCATCAATGTTGAGAGGATTAGAGTCATCGAAATCGGCAGCTGCATCCTGGAAGCCATCCACATTTGATTCAAGAGAGGGATTTGCATTATTCTCCACCTCAACCTGAGAAGGTTGAAACAGTTCGGAATCAAATGGAGGTAGGCTAGGAGATGGACCGGAGAGGTTGTGAGAAACTGGGGCTTCCGATGGAGGAATTGGAATTAGAGATGGTCTTGATCGAGATTCCGAATCAAGAGCGGTTTCGGAAGGACCAAAGAGGGTTTCAAAGTCAACCTCAAGAATGGTTTGAGGGTTCGGACATCCTGGTGGAGGAGCATCAGACTCCATGATGTGAGTTGTGATGTGAGTGGGGCCAGAATTCCGAACAAAGTTGTCATCAAAGGTAATATCAAAGCTTTCTTCCAGAACACGAATTCTTCGGTTGAGAACTCTGTAAGCCTTGGATTTGGAAGAGTACCCAAGAAAGATAGCTTCATCAGCTTTAGGTTGGAACTTTGTAAGCTGATCACGGTTGTTTTTGATGAAGCATCTGCATCCGAAGACATGTAGGAACGAGATTGTTGGCTTTCGATCATTCATTTCTTCGTATGGTGTCATGTTGAGACGTCGATTGATGATACTTTGATTTTGAGTGAAACAAGCAGCGGATACAGCTTCAGCCCAAAGATAGAGTGGTAAGTTTGCATAGTTCAGCATTGATCGAGCGGCTTCAACAAGTGTTCTATTACGTCTTTCAACTACACCATTTTGTTGTGGAGTGTAGGGAGCTGAAAAGTTGTGATCGATTCATTTTTCTGTGAGAAATTTCTCAATGGTGGAATTAACAAATTCCGAACCATTATCATTTCGGATTCTTCTGACTGGGAGTTTGATAAGAACTTCTATTCCCTTGATAAAATTGATGAGCTCAGAGGCTGTTTCGGATTTCAGCCTTAGGAAGAAAACCCAGGTGAACCTTGTAAAGTCATCAACAATCACAAGAATGTATTTCTTATGATGAAGACTTTCTATAGTGGATGGTCCACAAAGATCAATGTGTAGAAGTTCCAATGGATCCGAGATGGACTTTTCTATGATAACAGTATGACCCTTCTTGGATTGCTTACCACACTCACACGCAGCACATAAGTGATCATTTTCAAACTTGAGAAGAGGTAAACCTCTTACCATTTCTCCTGATACAAGATCATTCATGTACCGAAAGTTTAGATGTGCGAGCCTTCAGTGCCATAACCAACTGACGTCAGGAACGGCTTTGGAGAGAAGGCATAGTTGCGGTTTGCCAATAATCATGTTGATATCAAGCGGGTACATGTTCTTGTTGCGAAGAGACTTTATCAAACATTCTTTCCGGTCTTCAGTCATCACATAGCTATACTTTTTGCAAAATTCCACACGTCGAATTGAGTCAGTAAGCTGAGCAACACTTATTAAATTATGTTTCAAGTCAGCTACATAAGCAACATGTGAAATAGAGAAATTTCCATTGGTGAGAGTTCCATAACCACGAATTTGAGAATTGGAGTTGTTGCCATATGTCACGTAACCAGCATTTGGAGAAAGCTTTAAATCTCGCAGAACGTCCTTCTGCCCCGTCATGGAGTGCTGAATTGGATTGTGAGAGATTGCAATGGCACTTTGAGAGTCACAGTAAATAGGAATGCTTTGAAATCGGTAACCATAATCCAAGAGTTGAGATTTCATCCAGAGAACTTGAGAGGTACAGCTGGCAGCAGCAATGTATTCAGCTTCAGCTGTGGAGAGAGCAATGCAGTTCTGTTTCTTGGATGACCAGCTGACTAAACGACCACCTAGGAATTGACATCCTCGTGATGTACTTTTCCTATCGAGTTGAAGACCACCATAGTTTGAATCAGAGTAAGCTTGCAGAAGGAAACTTTCATTTGCTGGATACCAAATTCCGAGGCTCTTTGTACCTTTAAGGTATCGGAATATTTGTTTCACAGCCAAAAGATGAGACATCTTCGGGTTGACTTGGAATCTGGCACATAAACATGTTGAGAACATAATGTCCGGGCGACTTGCAGTGAGATAGAGTAAGGATCCAATCATTTTGCGATACTTCTTCTCATCAACGGAAACACCCGAAGGGTCGGCAAAGATTTTGTGTCCGAAGCCCATGCGTACCTTTGCTGAGGCACAGGTGTCCATTGAGTATTTTTTGAGAAGTTCAGAAATATACTTCTCTTGGTGAATGAAGATACCTTTGTTAGTCTGTTTGACTTGAAGGCCAAGAAAGAAGCTTAATTCTTGATTCATGCTCATTTCGAATCGACTGACCATAAGTTTGGCAAAATCAGCAACCATAGATGAATCCGTAGATCCAAAAATGATGTCGTCCACATAAATTTGTACCAACATGAGATGCTTTCCATTTGATCTTCGGAATAGAGTGGGATCAAGAATACCTGTTTGAAAACCTGAGCGTTTGAGAAAATCGGTGAGAGTCTCGTACCAAGCCCGAGCAGCTTGCTTGAGTCCGTAGACAGCCTTTCGGAGTTTATAACAGTAGTTTGGAAAGGAAAGATTGATAAATCTGGGAGGCTGTTGAAGATATACTTCAGTGTCTAGTTCACCATTAAGAAAAGCACTCTTAACATCCGTTTGGTAAACTTTGAAGCCTTTGTGGGCAGCATAAGCAAGAAAGATTCTGATAGCTTCAAGTCGTGCAACAGGAGCGATTGTCTCGTCGTAGTCAAGACCTTCAATTTGAGTAAAACCTTTAGCTACCAATCTTGCCTTATTTTGGATGATAACTCCTGCATCGTCTAGCTTGTTGCGAAATACCCATCTTGTACCGACAGGTAATGTTGAGGAGGAGGTGTGACATCCCCATTTTCACGGCCAGAAAAGACCGATTTTGTTTATGCTTTATAGAAATCAGAGTACTTCTTTTAATAAAAATGTTGCGGAATTTGTTCCCAGAAAAACATGATAAATACGTTATCAAAGCATTTCCTAAGAAATGTATTTTATTTATTTTAAAACATTTGGGATGTCATCGTCAATACAGAAACATAAGCATAAACAGAACTTACATTTATTTACACTAGTGATCTACATCTCTTTAATCTTTCAGTGTAATGTGGCTTCGTATCGACACCTGTGATACAAATAAACTGAGTGGGTCAGGTTGGGAAACCTGGTGAGTACATAGGGTTTTCAACCCACAATAATATAATTATTATGTTTAATCATCAAACAATTAACCCAATTACCCATCCCCATTATCTTATTTACTCTTAAGGATCTACCCTAAGAATCAGCTATCTCTTGTTCATTCATTCCTAAGGATCATCCTAAGGAATCGGCACGAAGTCCATCATCACCAGGGTTTAGGCACTAAGTCTGCATAGTCGCCAGGATTTATACAACAGGCACTAAATCCGCATAATCGCCAGGGTTTAGGCACTAAGTCTGCATAGTCGCCAGGGTTTATACAATAGGCACTAAGTCCGCATAGTCATCAGGGTTTTGGCACCAAGTCTGCATGATCGCCAAGGTTTAGGCACCAAGTCTGCATGATCGCCAGGGTTTAGAGTACACCGGGTGAACACATCGTTCACAACACCTACAGTTTGCGAGCCTGCTAGTGTTCCACTGGACTGTCTAGAATAGTCCGTGGTTGTCATCCATACTCTGCTAGATGACGGGGCCATCATTTGGGAAAGGCTTCTCACATCGTTCACCTCTCACACTCACTTTGTGGTCTATAACACCTCTCAACTCATCATCCAACTCATATTCCATCTATTACATCTACCGATGTTTTACCCAACATATTATCGTATATATATATATATATATATATATATATATATATATATATATATATATATATATATATATATATATATATATATACAGTTTACATCTACCCATGTTTTACCCAACATATTATCGTATATATATATATATATATATATATATATATATATATATATATATACATTTTAAATCATTTAAAACATGTATAAAATCGTTCATCCAGCATAGACAGCAAGTACTCAGATAATATGAACACATAGCACGTAGTTTATATAAAAGACTTCATATCTATGTGTAAGATGAAAGTAACTATGCACTCACTTGATAAGGTGGTGACTCGGTACTCGGACAGCGCTTCGTTTACTTTAAAATAATTTCCTTCGATGAAACCTAGTATTATTACCACTAGATTTTAGTCTAATATTTACCGTGACTAATTATTAGTCTTATTATTATTATTATTTTTATATAAGCGTTTAAACAATACTTTTTCAACCACTATGTACAGAAATGGGCCAAACATAAAACACCAGAGGGCAGGACCATTTTGGCATATAGCACTTCTGAAATCCAACAACCATATGCGGCCCTTTAAACCAGATTCCCCGTACCGCGAGTAGTTAAAAAGATATTATAACGACACTTATATAAGTCATAATAATAGCTCAAATATTTATTATAAGTTCATAATAACAATACTAATTTTAAATATAAGCTATATTAAAATAGGTAAGCATAACTTACTTACAATGGGGTTTTAGCTAGGAGTCGGGCTCTGCAGGGACAGAACTTCGTCGCTGAATCTTTCTAAGAAAGATTCGTGCAGCGCTTCAACGCTCACCTTACTATACTAAAACTACAAAAAGAGAAGTCGAATCATGAGGGACCGAAATGCTCGGGGGATAAGAAGAGAAAGACTCTTGAATCAAGAGAATGGTGCAAGAAATATGAGTGCCCAAGCCTCTTATTTATAGTAATTAAATTTACAAAAACTACCCTCCATAATTACTTAATGACCTTATAGTTATATAAACGACTAAACACCCCTTCATAATACTATTTTAAATAGATTTAACGATATTTGTACTAAACTAATGTCGAAAGTACTCAACACTAGTCTTATAATAACCGTATCGTCGATACCTTTCTAATGATATATACATTTGTTTATATTTGTGTACGTATATATGATTTATACTTTATTTTAATACGTAAATATGTTATTATAATTTGTAACTCGTTCATACGAACTCCATTTTTGACGTTCTTTATATTCACGCGTTGGTATTTACGAGTACTACAACTTTCATTTAGACGCCGTTAGCTAATTCTCATTTTATCTCAGATTTACAAAACTGTATCGAATTTATTGCGCTCGAAGAGTAGGGACCAAGTTTCATCCATATCTTTAACATACAAGCTCTACTCTAGACATTCTCTATATCCACGCGTAGGTAAAAACAAGATCTAAAACTTTCGTTTAGACTCCGTCAGCTAATTCTCGGCCGCTCTTAAATTAAACAGTAGGAGGAGATTATACTGTTAAATGTCCGCGTAAAATTCATAACTTCTACATACGGACTCCGTTTTCGTCTGTCTTTTTACCGTTGAGTTCCTATTAATGAGATCTTCAACTCTCATTTAGGTCGCGTAGGCCAAAAACCGCTCGAACTAAAATTCGAGTTTCGGGTCGTGCACTGCTATGCCAAATCTTAGAAAATTCATAACTTCCTCATACGAAGTCAGATTTGGGCGTTCTTTTTTTGTATGTTTTCGGTTTAACGTATACAATAAATTTTTTTTAGATCACTAAGGCTAAAAAGTATTATACCGTAAATTCACTATTTACGTCTCCCGGTGCCGTGCCGGTTTTGCCGTAAAACTTCGACGGGCCATAACTTCTTCGTTATAACTCGGATTTTAGCGTTCTTTATATGTACGGAACCCTTATAACATATACTACAACTTGGTTAAGACTAATCCTTCTAAATTATCTTCCATAAAAAACTCATTTTTGATGCTCATCGTCTCTAAATTGACTAGCTCGTATCTGCGGGCGTTACAGGAGGTACGAGAGTCCAGACTTCATTTCGGTCAAATTCTGCTAGCTCTTCTTGCATGGCTGTAATCCAATCAGCATGCTCTAAAGCTTCCTTGATGGATTTTGGCTCAGCCATGGATATGAATGCTGAAAAATGACATTCATTTTGGATGTTGGTAGCTGAGCGAGTTTGTACACCAATATTCGGATTGCCTATCACTTGGTTCGGAGGATGATCCTTCGTCCAAACATACAATCAAGGGAATTCTTGTGCAGCCGAAGATCCTACATCAATAGTGGAATTGATTTGCTCCCCCTGAATGATTTGAATATTGGGATGATGCTCCCCCAGAACTTCTGAACCGGAGAGGTTGACATCATCATCAGAAGGGAACTCAAAGCAATTTTCGTTTTCATCAATGTTGAGAGGATTAGAGTCATCGAAATCGGCAGCTGCATCCTGGAAGCCATCCACATTTGATTCAAGAGAGGGATTTGCATTATTCTCCACCTCAACCTGAGAAGGTTGAAACAGTTCGGAATCAAATGGAGGTAGGCTAGGAGGTGGACCGGAGAGGTTGTGAGAAACTGGGGCTTCCGAAGGAGGAATTGGAATTAGAGATGGTCTTGATCGAGATTCCGAATCAAGAGCGGTTTCGGAAGGACCAAAGAGGGTTTCAAAGTCAACCTCAAGAATGGTTTGAGGGTTCGGACATCCTGGTGGAGGAGCATCAGACTCCATGATGTGAGTTGTGATGTGAGTGGGGCCAGAATTCCGAACAAAGTTGTCATCAAAGGTAATATCAAAGCTTTCTTCCAGAACACGAGTTCTTCGGTTGAGAACTCCGTAAGCCTTGGATTTGGAAGAGCACCCAAGAAAGATAGCTTCATCAGCTTTAGGTTGGAACTTTGTAAGCTGATCACGGTTGTTTTTGATGAAGCATCTGCATCCGAAGACATGTAGGAACGAGATTGTTGGCTTTCGATCATTCATTTCTTCGTATGGTGTCATGTTGAGACGTCGATTGATGATACTTCGATTTTGAGTGAAACAAGCAGCGGATACAGCTTCAGCCCAAAGATAGAGTGGTAAGTTTGCATAGTTCAGCATTGATCGAGCGGCTTCAACAAGTGTTCTATTATGTCTTTCAACTACACCATTTTGTTGTGGAGTGTAGGGAGCTGAAAAGTTGTGATCGATTCATTTTTCTGTGAGAAATTTCTCAATGGTGGAATTAACAAATTCCGAACCATTATCATTTCGGATTCTTCTGACTGGGAGTTTGATAAGAACTTCTATTCCCTTGATAAAATTGATGAGCTCAGAGGCTGTTTCGGATTTCAGCCTTAGGAAGAAAACCCAGGTGAACCTTGTAAAGTCATCAACAATCACAAGAATGTATTTCTTATGATGAAGACTTTCTATAGTGGATGGTCCACAAAGATCAATGTGTAGAAGTTCCAATGGATCCGAGATGGACTTTTCTATGATAACAGTATGACCCTTCTTGGATTGCTTACCACACTCACACGCAGCACATAAGTGATCATTTTCGAACTTGAGAAGAGGTAAACCTCTTACCATTTCTCCTGATACAAGATCATTCATGTACCGAAAGTTTAGATGTGCGAGCCTTCAGTGCCATAACCAACTGACGTCAGGAACGGCTTTGGAGAGAAGGCATAGTTGCGGTTTGCCAATAATCATGTTGATATCAAGCGGGTACATGTTCTTGTTGCGAAGAGACTTTATCAAACATTCTTTCCGGTCTTCAGTCATCACATAGCTATACTTTTTGCAAAATTCCACACGTCGACTTGAGTCAGTGAGCTGAGCAACACTTATTAAATTATGTTTCAAGTCAGCTACATAAGCAACATGTGAAATAGAGAAATTTCCATTGGTGAGAGTTCCATAACCACGAATTTGAGAATTGGAGTTGTTGCCATATGTCACGTAACCAGCATTTGGAGAAAGCTTTAAATCTCGCAGAATGTCCTTCTGCCCCGTCATGTGCATGGAGCAAGCACTATCAATATACCATATTGTTTCTTGCTCCGAAGCACAAAGTGCCTGCAAAATTAGTGAGCAACGGAGTTTTTAGGCTCCAAGTTAGACTTTGGGACGTAGGCATGGGCTTTGAACTTAGATTGTGACTTGGGAACAACTTTGTATTTCTGGGTGATATTACTGGAATTCTTTAGAAACAGACAGAATGCTAATGTCTTTTCATCTATCCAGTAGTCATATTCAACTACTTGTGGGTCCGGAGTTGACTTCTTCGGATCTTTGGTATCCGAAGGATTGACAATTTTTGTTACCTATGGAATTGTTGATTTGTTAACAGAGGTTTTGATTTTCCACATAAGATTTTTGTTTGAAGATTTTGAAACAGTGGATTTATTTGATGACACATTGTTTTTTGAAATTCTCGGTTTAAAAATTATGCCATCAGATTTTGCAATAAAGACAGATGAAACATTTCGAGGTGCCTGTGAAGTATTTTGGATGGTTTTGACATTGACATTAACATGAGCTTGAGGTGATTTGGAGTTAAGGACTTCCTTCGGTTCCGGACGAACAAGAGGTTCCGAAGGTCTTTTTAGGATCCTTGTGGGAACAAAAGAATTTTGACTATGAGTGGAGACACGAGGATTCCGGGATGAATTTGGTTTAGATTCAGCAAGGAACCTGGAATTTTTTCTAGTCTTAACTTCCTTTTTATAAGCATTTCTAGCTTCTACCTTGGGATCTACAACATCTTTTCTATTCAGCATTGGTTTTCTCTTAGAATGAGGAGAGGATCTAGAGGTTTGTCCTTTGGATGGATTTTTAAACTCAGGAGTAATGGGAATCAATTTGGGTTTTCAAAGAACTACGGAATCCGATTCACATGAATCAGAGGACACATTGCTTGAGACTTCAACTTTATCATCTAAAGATGCCCATACAAATTCCGAGGCATTGACTTCAGTTGTTTCCGGAATAATTTCCTCAATCACATAGTTGTTTACGTGATTGCTTTTAGGAACATAGTCTACACAATTTGGAATACTATAATGATATTACGTGGTCCGATTCAGGTCCAGGTTTATCAGAGGCGGAAGAGGTGTGGAATCAGGACATTTGACAACTATGGGTTGGAACTCAGGAATTAGGGACTCAAAAGGTCTTTTAGTCTCCGGAAGGGGTGACAAGGGAGAAACAGGGGTGTCAGAATGTTTGATGTTCGGAACTTCTCCCATGAATGTCAAATTTTGCAATTCCTTCAGGCGACTAACAATTGGTTTCGGAAACTCGCTTCCGAGACCACGAGCTTTGGACCATGGATGACGAAAATTATGAGTCATCCGAATGTCAGCTTCAAGCATGTCTACAGAGTTATGCAAAGCATCTATTTTAGCATTGAGACGTTTGTTATCAGAAATCAAAATATTTCGTTCAGAATAAATGCTTTCACATTTCTCTTTCAAAATGATACATTCATCTTTTGACATTACAAGTTCATGCTCTAGAGACTCGATTTTCAATTTCTTATCCTCAAAACGTAATCTAATACGACTTAGTTCACAGTCCTTCTTCTCACTGGATTCTATGGCAGACTCATAGGCTTTATAGATGGTGTTCATATCTGTTTGGATCTGGGTCAGATAAGGTTCACATGAAGTCAAATCAAAATTATTATCAGAGATCATGGATTTTACCTGATGAACAATGCTTCGACCTGGTGGATCGTTAGTGGCCATGTAGCAGTAGTGAGGTTCAGCAACATCATTTTCATCTTCGGACCCAGAAGACCAATAACCTTCGTCACATTCAACCATTTTTCTTGTCATCAAACACATGTTTCTTCCAGTTACTAAATCATTATCATCTCCGGATGACCAATATCCTTCGACATCTCTTGAAACGGTAGTAACAAATGCCTTCTCACTTTCAGCCATTTCTTGTGCTCTTCGGACATAATAAGTTGAGTCCTTGACTTTTGGTTTTTGTGGAGCATCAGCTAGACAATCTTTGGCAAAGTGGTTTGCATGACCACATTTATGACACAAGATCTTTGGTTTGTCTGATTTGGAATTTTGAGAAGATTCCGGAGCGGAGTTTGGTTTAGTGAGGTTGGGCTTGTATGCAGGAGGATTTTCAGAGGTTTGTTTCGGTTCCGGAGAGGAATATGGTTGAGGATGGGTTTGGTGAGGAGCATTGAATCTGTTTTGGTATGGATTGTAAGAGGTATTGAAAGGTCGTTTGTATTTCATTGAGAGTAAGGCAAATTCTTGTTGGAAACGGAGTTCGGAATCTAAGGTTTCGGAATCATCGTCAGGATAGATGTGTGTGGGTAAAGAAGTTAAGGATGACTGAGTCAAAGGAACAGTGGGTTTGTAAGGTTCCGGAGCAGGTGGGTTCGGAATGGTTGATTCAAAGGAACTGACGATAGCAAGTGGTCCTCCGGAAAGTTCCCTTATGGTTTGAGCAACGTTTGATTCATGTCCTTGAAGCTCATCAAAAAGTTGATAGAGTTTCAATTTTTTTAAAGAACCATTACTTTGAAGACATGACTTTACATTTCCCCATCCTTTACCAAGACTGTTAATGAACTTGAGATTGTACTCGAGAGGAGTTCGAACAATCCCATGAGCAGCCATGTTGTTGACAACGATTCGATATCGGTTGGAGGCTGAGGCTACAGATTCACCTGGAGTAGTGGTGAAGGTGTCAAAGTCATTGACAACCGAGGCGAGGCGCTTGTCCTTCATATTTTCGGAACCTTCAATCAAATCCTGAAGAGTATCCCAAATTTCTTTGGCTGATTTGCATAGCTTGATGTGCTCAAAGAGTGATGGAGGAACACCAAACACCATTTCTGAGAAGGCAACTTGATCAGCATGCAGCTTCTCAATATCATCAGTAGTTAGAGGGGCTGGACGAACTTCATCCTCTCGCATGAGCTGAGCAGCTGCATCTCTTACAACTATTCTTACAGGAACATGAGGGCCTTCTTTGACGGATCTCCAGATTTGTTCACCTTTTTCTTTGGCTAGTAAAAACCTTTCCATTCTAACTTTCCAATGATCATATTCTTCCACAACTAGCAATGGGGCACGTGTAGGGCCACCCACGCTATTTGCGATTTGCATTGAAATCATTTGCTGAGGATTTGAAGCAGCCATTGAAGTCATGATATCTTCAAGTTTAAGTGGTATATAGAAGAACTTTTATCCTTAACACAGAAATGGTTGAAATACCAAGGTAAATTCAAACCAACTATAATCTGATCTTATGGATTCAAAGGACAACCACTCGAGCTCTGATACCAATTGTGAGAACAAGATCTTTGCGCAGAGACAAGGTTAGAAAACTCAAACCTTGAGTGAATGCTTGAGATCAATGTCTGCTTGATAATGGATGTTCAAGTCGAGACTGGAAAGACCAGTCAAGTCTTAGATAATCAATTCAACAAATGATCAATACATTAATTGAGAACAAGTAGATAATGATCAAGGTAAGCTTAATAAATGAAGAACAATAAGAATGTTTTAAATGTGATAAGAGTAAATGCCAAAAGTGAGTGAAAGATCTGTTTTACTTGTATTGAATGCTCCTATATACATAGGAGAGAATATTACAGTGAATTAACCCAAGTGTTTACATAGGACTGGACAAAAGACACAAGTCTGACATTCTGATTGTCCTAAATCAACTTTAGACTAAGTCCTATGAAACGTTACATCAAAATACAAGACAAAAGTAATAAATGCATAAGAGACAAAACAACTTCATTCCGGACAAGTAATGTTCCGGAGATGAAGGTTTGGTCCGGATCATCATACATTCCGGACTTCAGGATCAGCTCCGGAATGTGTTCCTCTTCAAAATACTTCACTCCTTTTCTCCATCTTTGGACAGGTTCCGGATCACATCTTCCTTCGGAACCAACATACTTCAGAATATGTACTTAGGATTGCTAGAGGTTCACTTTCAGGTTCCAACAATCTGGGTCATCGTGGATCGATTGACCAAGAGTGCCCACTTTTTGGCCATCCGGGAGAGCTCATCGGCCGAGAAATTGGATGATGTGTATGTTCATGTGATTGTTGCTCATCATGTGGTTCCGGTTTCCATTGTATCAAACCAAGATGTCCGTTCACTTCCCGACTCTGGCAGAAGTTCCACGAGGGGCTGGGTACGATGCTACATTTCAGGACTGCTTATCATCCACAGACTGACGGCCAGAGTGAGCGAACTATCCAGACACTTGAGGATATGTTGCGGGCTTGTATCATAGATTTTGATTGGATTTGGAATTCCTACCTACCCCTTGCAGAGTTCTCCTGCAACAACAACTATCATTTTAGCATTGGTGCACCGTCCTTCTAGCTTCTATTTGGTCGGAGATGTCATACCTCAGTTTGTTGGGGGGAGGTAGGTGTGACATCCCAAATTCACAGTTATTTTAAAATTTTTATTTATGCTTATTTAAAAATAAGAGTATTCTTTTTTAAACGTAGTATTGCGGAATTTGTTCCCACAAAACATGATAAATATATTATCAAAGCATTTATGAAGAAATGTATTTTTTTATATTAAAACATTGGGATGTCATCGTCAATACAGAAACATAAACATAAACAGACCTTACATTCATTTACACTAGTGATTTACATCTCCTTTAATCTCTCAGTGTAATGTAGCTTCGTATCGACACGTGTGATACAAATAAACTGAGTGGGTCAGGTTGGTATACATGGTGAGTACATAGGGTTTTCAACCTACAATAATATAGATACTTTGTTTCTTCACATAATTTATGTCAAACAATTAAACCGATTACCCATCCCCATTTTCTTCATTTAAACTTCCCTAAAGACTCATCCTATGGGTCATCTCCAATATCGTATTTACCTCTCATCTCCTTACATCGCATTTTCTAATATATTTGATCCTAAGGACTTTTCCTAAGGATCGTCGCCTATATCACATAGACAGTACTGATTCGGGGGTTACTCCCTCAATACGTGTCTAGTAAGGGTTAGGATATCATCGCATGAATACGTAGTTACAACATCGCCTAAATTCGTAAATCATAGTAAGGGTTAGAGTATCATCGCATGAATATGAAGTTACAACAGCGCCTGAACTCATAATTCATAGTAAGGGTTAGAGTATCTTTGCATGAATACGTAGTTACAACATCGCCTGAACTCGTAATTCATCACCTACAGGTTATGAGCCTGCTGGTGTTTCCACATGACTGTCTACAATAGTCTGTGGTCGCCACTTATACTCTGGTAGATGACTACATCGCCACATCGCCTCATCGCCGGTCAAGGTTATGGTATCTACTCTCATCTCACATCACCTATTTATCATCACCTATCTATCATCACCTAATTATCATCACCTGTCTACAATCACCTATCTCTCATCACCCGTCGCTACCCAATATATATTTCTAAGTATAAAAATACGTATACAGTTTAAATCACGTAAACATGTATAAATCGTTCATTTAGCATAGATATCAAGAACACAGATAATATGCACACATAGCACATAATTTATATTAAATACTTCTTATCCATGTGTAACATGAAAGTAACTATGCACTCACTTGTTAAAGTGATGATTCAAAACTCGGGCAGCGCTTCGCTTCTAACATTTCTATTTTCCTTTGGCGAAACCTAGTATCATTACCGCTAGATTTTAGTCTAATATTTATTGCGACTATTTACGAGCGATATTTTTTTATAAGTGTTAAACAATACTTTTCAACTACTATGTACATACAGGGGCCAGACATGAATCACCGGAGAGCAGTACCATTTTGGCATTATAGCACTTCTGAAATCCAACAACCCTATGCGGCCCTTCAAACCAGATTCCCCGTCCCGTGAGTAGTTAAAAGATATTATAATAACACTTCATATATTATATTTTATAATATATATTGTTTATAAGTTCATAATAACGATATTGAACTTAAACATAAGTTATACATAAAGTAGGGTAAGCATAACTTATTTAATAGGAGGTTTGGCTAGGAACCGGGCTCTGCGGGGGTAGAACTTCCGAGCCAAAAGCTCTTCTTCTCGAAGCCTTCTATCACTCCGGGACTTGTCTCTAGCACTTGGGAAGTGATAGGGAATATGAGGGGCTAAGAGGGGTATTTGAGATAGAAAGAATGGGAAAGGTGTGAGTTTTTGGGGTGATTTGTGCCTCTATTTATAGGTTGAGTCCGATGCGAACGTGAGGTGTTCCCTTGCTGAACGCTAGGCGTTCGTGTCCAGGTGTCATCATCTGGTTCCAAGCCGTGGTGAGGAAGCAGTGACTCAGATCACGCCACGTGTCGCTCACTGGTTATTCCAAAAGTTAATTCTATTCTAAAATCTGTAACTTCTGCATACGAGCTCCGTTTTTGACATTCTTTATAACATGCGTAGGTATTGATGGGATCTACAACTTCCGTTTAGACTCTCTCAGTGTATTTTGACTTTATTTTTAAAATTATATTTTAACACACTTAGACAATTAAAGTCCATTTAAAAATTCATAACTTTGTCATCCGACGTCCGTTTTCATCTGTCTTTATATCGTTGAGCTCCTATTAATGAAATATTCAATTCTCATTTAGGTTGTTTCGGCTAAAAATCGATCGATCTAAAATTCGATTTTCAGGTTGTGTAGTGCTATGTGAAATCATAGAAAAACCATAACTTCCTCATACGAAGTCAGATTTGGACGTTTTTTTTATGCACACTCTCGGTTTAATGTATACTACGAATTTCGTTTAGATCGCTAAGCCTAAAAAGTAATTTATCAAAAATTCACTTATTACGATTCCCGGTGTCGTGCCGGTTTTGCCGTAAAACTTCGACAGGTCATAACTTCTTCGTTATAACTTGGAATTACTAATAAATCTTATTTATAGATTCATAATAACGACTTATGACTATAAATATAAGTTACACTGAAAGAAAAAGAGTGTAGCTTAACTTAGAGAGTTTTTTGCGAAAAACCGGGAAAACGTGCGGATAGAACTCCGAAACAAAAAGCTTCTGCTTGTGGAACACCTCGACCCTCAAAACCTTACTAAATACCCCTGGGAACGCCAAAAAAATTAGACTCAAGAAAGAATGGAGGTTATAGAGAGTTTTAAAGGATTTTGGTGTGGAAATGAAGTGAAATCGGAAGGCCTATACATACTAATCCAAGCGCGCACCACGCATGGATTTAGTGAACACCGCGCACACGAACCTTGCTAGCTTCTTAAGCTATCGCCACGTCCCAGGCTCCAGTTGCTCCACGTCATTTCTTTTAGAACTTTTCCACGTGTCGTGTTCTTGTGGCGCCATGTGTCATATCCACAACGTGCCACGACACCTTCAACCTTGGAGGAGTGGGCGGCCAACCATGTCGTGGCGTCCTCTCATGGTGCTACGTCATCATTGTGCGTCAAGCGCTTCGCGGGTGCGATTTTCTAGATTTTTAAAATGGGATAACTTCTTCATACGAGCTTCGTTTTCGATGTTCTTTGTATCCTTGGAGAGCCCTAGACGAGATCTACAACTTTCCTATATACCCCAACAGCTAATTCTCAATCTATCAAAATTTTATATTTTTTATAGGCTTAGGTTGTTACAAATCACTGCAGAAAGTATAACTCCTACATACAGACTCCGCTCTCGATGTTCTCTATATTGATGGACTCCTACTGACGAGATCTTCAATTCTTGTTTAAATTGTTTTGTCTAATAACCTACCATTCCAGAATTCAATTTCTGTGCCTCCACTGTTGCATTGAAACTTTGAAAAATCAGAACTTCCTCTTATGAAGTCAGATTTGGATGTTCTCTATATCCATGCTCTCGACTTAACGACTACTACGACTTTCTTTTAGAATAATAAGGCTAAAAAGTAATTTTTTGAAAATTCACTTTCCACGATACATAGAGTCATGTCGGTTTAATCGCGAAACTTCGAATAAGCATAACTTCTTCATACGAAGTCGGATTTTAACGTTCTTTGTATGTAACAAAATCCTTGTTACATATACTATGACTTTGGTTAAGATTATTTATCCTAAATAATATTCTATTAAAAAATCATTTTAAACGCTTATTATCTCTAAATTGACTAGCCGAATTTGTGGGCGTTACACTCAGCTTTGGAAGTTTGTGATTGATGATTCAGTAGTGGTTCCATTAGATGACACTCAGGTCATTGAGAACCTAAATTATGTAGAGAGGTCGGTGGCGATTATGGATAGGAAGATGAAGGCCTTGCACAACAAGGTGGTGCCTTTGGTCAAAGTGCGGTAGCAATATCGGAAGGGTTCCAACTAGACTTTGGAGCCCAAGGCAGAGATACGTGATCATTACCTAGATTGATTTTTAGTAGAGGATTTCGAGGACGAAATCTAGTTCAAGTGGGGGAGAATTGTTTTAGTTCTAGTCTTTGAATGCCTTGATATGAGTTTAGTGTAGTATATGATCATTCTATTTGCATTAACTTGTTTACCGAGTGATTTATGATCATTAAATTGCTAGAGCTAGGATTAATCACATATTAGATTAGGTAATTAAAGCTAGTAACTTTAACTGTGTTATAGAGCATAATTAATCTTAATTTGTGTTTGGTTGCTTTACTTGATCATAGGATAGTAACTATTAGATTTATCATTCATAGTTTCGTATATCGACTATTTGTTTAACATGTGCTTGATCATTGCATGGTAATTCATAAATTTGTACATCTAGGTATTTAATCATAATAACTAGTAAATTAATGAATTGGTAATCAATAAAATCCATCCGTTAGAAATCAACCGTAGGAGATGGGGAAATCAAAACTGAACAGACGTACTTTTTAATCTTGAAGTAAAGTCGTTTTCTTTGTTTGCTTAGTTGTTAATTTGCTAGTAATTTGAATTAAGTTACCGAACTTGCAAAATCAATAAAACCCACAATTTAAAGTTTGTTTTCTTAATTTAGTTAGAAGTAATTATTTTAATTATTTAAATTTTGTTCCCTGTGATCGACACCCAACTTACTTAAGTTGTTCTATAATCTGACTAGGCACACTACCTATAGGTGAATAATTAGTTAAGTTAGTTAGGTTTACAAATTTAAATTTTAATAGGTATAATTTTGCACATCTAAATGCAATACCTTAAGGACTTACAAGGGTCCAGAAACAACACAGGATGGTGAGGATGAGACTTGATTGCTGAAACAATGCACCAAAGGGACCTTCTTCTTCAACAAGGAGCTAAAAACCACCAAAAGAGCTCTCAAGATCAACAATGGAGACTAGGTTCGATTAGGAAGAGAGGGAGGTGATGGACACTTAGGGTAATCAACCCCTAGCCCCTCACTTCCCTTAAATAAGGCACAAAACATGGATTAGGGTTAACCACCTGTCATGCCGTGACTACCTACTCGTCACGTCGTGACCCACAAGGATGGAAACGCGTTTCTGCTTCGATGGTCATGCTTTGAGGCTTCCTTCCTCACGTTGTGATCTTCTATTAATTGTGGTTTTACATCTTAATTGAATCAAAAGCATAAAAGTATCAAATAGTTGAATTACGTGTTACGACTCTCCTCCACTAGAAGTAGATATCGCCCTCGAAATCCCCAACTGTAAACAGCTTTGGGCAATGCTCGCGCATCTCTGCCTTGGGCTCCCACATCCTTTCTGAGCCCTTTAAGTGCTTCCACTACACCTTGACCAAGGGTACCACCTTGTTGCGTAAGGTCTTCTACTTCCTATCGAGAATTTCAATCGATCGCTCAATATAATTCAGACGATCATCAACCTGAATATCATCCAATGGAACGACAACAAACTCGTTGGTCACACATTTCCTTAGCTGGGAAACGTGAAAAGTTTTGTGAATTTGACTAAGCTCCTCCAGTAACTCTAATATGTAGGCTACCCTTCCCTTTCATCATAACTCGGAATGGACTGATAAACCTGGGGCCTAGATTTTCCCACTTCCTGAATCGAATAACGCCCTTCCAAGGCAACACCTTCAGGATCACCATATCCCCGACCTAAAATTCCAACTCCGAGCCACATCGGTCGGCATAACTCTTCTGTCGGCTCTGGGTTGTATGAAGTCTCTGTCTAACCTACTGTATGAGCTCCATCGTCGAGCGCTATCTTCATGCTCCGCATGACCCTCTGGCTAACCTCCCCCCTCAAACAAATCGAGGTGCGACACTTCATCCCATAGAGAAGCTCGACGGAAGGAATACAAATGTTGGCGTGATAGTTGTTGTTGTATGAAAACTCAGCTAATGGAAGGTAAGAGTCTCAACTCCTACTGAAGTCCATGATGCAAGCCCTCAACATGTCCTCGAGCTTCTGAATGGTCCACTTGCTCTTCACGTCTGTCTGCAGATGATAGGCGGTGCTAAAGAACAACTGGGTACCCAACTCCACATCGAACCTCTTCTAAAATTTGGAAGTGAAGTGAACATTCTGATCTGAAACAATCGAAGCAGGCACACCATGGCGAGAAACCACCTCTCGAAAATAAATGTCGGCTAACTTCTTAGCCGAAGAACTCTCCCGAATAGCCAAAAAAGTGAGCACACTTGGTCAACCAATCGACAACCGGCCAGATAGCGTCAAATCCCTTTACAGTCTTTGTTAATTTCGTGATGAAATCCATGGTGATTTGCTCCCATTTCTTTAACACCAAGTTTCTATTATGTTCATTTAATAAACTAATGTTTAAAGTTTAGAATTTTTAGTGCCCAAAGCGTGGGGAAGGAGTTCCCACGACGTGGTCACGGTTTGAGGATATTCGCATCTTTAATGGGTGCCACGGCATGGCAGCATTGTGACCATGGCGTGGAAGCTGTTTAACGACAACCCAAATACTAGGGTTTGCACCCCTATTTAAGGGATGTTTTGGTAGGGTTTTCACACCCTCAACCTCCATCACCTCCCTTCCTTCCTCACTGAAACACTAGCTCCATTTTTTAAGTCTTTCAGTTTTTTGGGTGATTTCTAGCCAAGAAGAAGAAGAGAAGGAGTCTTAGTGCATCATCTCAGCTTGCAAGCCTCACCATCCTCCTTGTGCACATTTTTTGAACTTTTGTAACTCCTCAAGTTTGAAGCTTTATGACTCCATGTGCTTAGATCTAGGTTTTCTTATGTTATCCTTCATGTTTAGGCTAGTGGGAAGGGTGGGGTTCCATAACGTTGCAAACTTTATGGATCCCCAGAGTCCCTTTATGGTTTAGAGTGATGGATCTGAATTTTGATAGAGTTTTGAACTCTTGCATGAGATCTTGTCACCATTTTTACAACTTGTGACCTAGATTAAGCTCAAGGCATGCATGTTTATAAAGCTGTGATTTTTATGATCTTTTGGGAGTTTGGAAGCATTCTGTAAAGTATAAATGAAGGGAAAGGGATTAAGATCTTAATGGAATTGAATGGTCTGGAAGGTTCCCACTGCGTGGGAATTTGTCGCCACGACGTGGCATTGGGCCGATTCGAGACCATTTTGTCTTATTATCCCGACGAGATCGCATATGCTTGTCCACGTCGTGGCGACCGGATGTTGACTTTTTGACCTTTGATTGTTGACTTTGACCAAGTTTGACTTTAGGTCTAACTGAGCATGTTGAGCTATAGATTGAGAATTGGTCCCTGTTTGTTGTATAGGTGACCTGTAGAGCTGGTTATCGGATCGGGATCATTACTGCTATCTTCTAGACTGAGTGGTGAGTTTCTCACTATAACTGTGGGTCCAAAGCACCAATGTCAGCCCATTAAATTATGTTATGTGTCCTTGTGTATAGGATGTTGGTATGCTGTAGTGATCTGTTGTACTGGTAGATTTTTTTGATTACCTGTGCTAGTTTGTGATTTGTTCATGTGCATATGTCGACATAATTTGGTTGGTTTGAGGCATTGCTACTTTGTGCTGAAGGCCAAGATACTCGGGCGGTCCATTTCAAACTTTAGACCTGATGGAACACTCTAGCTTATGTTGTAGGCTCAGGAGCGGTATAACTTATTGCTAATTGCTCAGGTGGTGGTCCAGCCTTGTGTTGTAGGCCTTGTGTGCGTGCTTTGTATGTGTATTGACATGTGGGGTATTTTTGGGGAACTCACTAAGCTTTGGATTACAGTTGTTGGTTTCAATGTTTCAGGTACATCAGATAATAAGGGCAAGGCAAAGGTGTGATCGTACACATCCTCCTGCTGATTTGTGTTTTGAGAGATTTTGATATTTTGATTATATGGATTTGACTTGAAAACAATTGTTTATATCTTATGGTTTTGTGGAAATGTTTTATAAAAATGAAAAAAAAATTATCATGATTTTTGGGATGTTACAATCTGGTATCAGAGCCATGGTTTGAGAGAATTGGATGAACACTTGTGTGATTCCAGACTCAAACTATGGAACTGCAAAAATATTCTCATAATTAAATTCAAATAAATCAAAGGAGAGGATGTGATGTGTACAATCAGTCGGAGCCAAGGAATGTTATTCCCCAAGATACCCGTACTTTTTTATGTATATTGATGATATGTTATAATTGCATGCTAGTTGTAGGCTCGGGATCTTCAGGAATTGCATGCTAGAATTGCCTGATTTATGATGGTTGATAGCCTATGAGAATGTTTTGATATGTTATATGGAACTGACATTATTACTATGGTTGCTTAGTGCATGTATCATAGTTATACATAACTAAGATTTTATACCCTGAGAATGTTTGATTTTGCCTTATTTCTTGTTCATTGTTTGATTGTGGGCTTAGAGTAGAATTAATTATTCGACTGTTTATCAAATGCAATGCTATGTATGATTAGCATACATAAGGCGGCTATAGGGTTAAGGGAAGTTTCATGAGTCAGTCTGGTTAGTAGAGGGCCAGCGTATGGAGAGATTGGCTACTCTTGAGAGAGTGAGTATAGGATGTATGTGTATCCTAGTTGCTTGGGATTTTTAGCTGGGAGGTCCGTGACAATCCTTGAGACAAATACGGGTATGTGTGGAAGGTAGTATGGGCTCGTACTACTTAAACAACAGGAGCCGCACGCATGACAAGGAAGTCACGAACTCCAAGGATTTAGTGACCCAGTAGAGATGTGTTAGTGTGAATTATGAATTTCCTGATGCATTCTAGTTTCTATCATTTCTGATCGTGATGTGCAGTTTACTTCTCGGTTTTGGTAGAGATTTCATGAGGAATTGGGTACGAGACTGCACTTCAACATTGCTTGTCACCGTCAGGCTGATGGTCAGAGTGAGCAGACTATTCAGACGCTTGAGGATATGTTGAGAGCGTTTATCACTGATGTCAGTGGGAGATGAGACTCCTACCTTCCCTAGTTGAGTTTTCATACAACATCATATATCATTCTAGCATTGGGGCACCGTCGTATGAGCTGTTATATGTTAGGAAGTTTCGTACTCCATTTTGTAGGGGAGAGGTCGGCTACAGGGTCATGGGGAGGACTGAGGTGGCCCTCCAGATGACGGGTCTTATTCAACAGATCAGAACATGGGCTACAAATAGCGTAGAGCCAGGATAAGAGTTATGCTGATAGACGATTGTCCGAGCTAGAGTTTCAGGTTGGGGATATGGTATTACTAAAGGTATCACCTGGAAAGGTGTTATACACTTCAGGAATAAGGGTAATTTAGGCCCCCGATTTATTGGACCTTTTCGAGTAGTGGCCAGGGTAGGCAAGGTGGCCTACCGGTTGGATATGTCCGAGGAGCTTAGTCAGATTCATAGTACCTTCAATGTTTCTCAGTTTGTCTTCCCTAAATTTACGGCCATTTTAAAACTTTATATTTATGCTTATGTAAAACATAGTTTAATTACAAATGCAAAATTTGGTCACATAAAAGTATTTCTAAGGACATGTTTTTTTTCATTAATTTATAAAAATCTTGGGATGTCAAAACTGATACAAGACATAAGCATAAACGTAGGCCTTACATCATCTTTTATTCTATAACCTATATTTCCTCGAATCTCTCATCAGGTCTGAACATCAATATCTTTGTACTACTTCCTATGATACAAAGAAACTGAGTGGGTCAAGTTGGGAAACCTGGTGAGTACATAGGGTTTTCAAACCACCATAATATAGTTAATGTGTTTAATTATCAAACAGTGAACCCGATTATCCATCCCTATTTTCTTATTTATTCTTACCTAAGGGTTTATCTTAAGGGTCATCGTAGTCATCGCCGCTGACAGTACTATTATAGGTATATCTCCGCAATACATGTCAGTAGGTTTCTTTCAACTGTCATTCCTAAGGATCTATCCTAAGGATAATCTTAATCATCGTTACTGACGGTAATGTTACAAGGATTTCTCTGCAATACATGTTAGTAGGGTTAAGTACACCAAATGGGCATGAAGTCCATCACCTACAGGTTATACACCTGCTTCTGTTCCACGGGACTGTCATCAAATAGTCTGGTGGTCGTCACCTATACTCTCTAAGATGACTACATCGTTGGTACGCCAGTATCATTCCTACATCGTTGGCACACTAGTAACATTTTTACTTCGTTGGCATGCTTGTAACACCCTATTTCACATTTCCAACAAAATTCAATATAAACCAATATTTATTAAATTCTAAGTAGAAATATATTAATTTATAGCCAAAGTAATCATCATAAACGTGTAGGAAACGTCGATATGATTTCCAAAGATACATAGAATGCTTAAATTCGGCTTCGTACAAAGAAGTTATGCTTTTTCAAAGTTTCAGCATAATGTAAAAAATGAATTTTAGATAGGTTACTTATTAGCCTAAGAAGTCTAAATGAAAGTAATAGTAGTCGCAAACTCAAGAGTATGCATATAGAGAACGTCTAAATCTGACTTCAATTGAAGAAGTTATGAGTTTTAGCAATTTCAGCATAACAGTATGCAACATAGAAACCGAAATTAAGATTGGTCGGTTGTTATGAAAAACAATTTAATGACAATCGAAGATATTGTCCATACCTATTCGTCGATAAAAATACAGTTGAGAACGGATATCGTATGTGAGAGTTATGATTTTTACACGGACTTTAACAGTCTAAGTCTGTGAAAATATAACTTTAAAACTAAATTCAAAATTAGCCGACAATGTCTAAACGAAAGTTGTAGATATCGTCGATAGCTACGCGTGGATATAAAACGGGTCGAAAACAGAGCTTGTACGGAGAATTTATGAAATTTTTAAGAAATATGAAATCATCGCGTGTAACCGCACGAACAGACCAGATGTGCGGCGCCTGACACCCCTACCCGAATCCAGACATGTGTCACCACCCGTTGCTCGTCACATCATCACTTCTGACTAGATGCATAGCACGCACCCGACCATGTGCTCGGTGCGCACCCCTTTCCTGCCCATAAATACCTTAGTTTCAGCTCATTTTTCTGCACACCGTTCCTCCGATTCTCTCTAGAATACTTTCTAGTTTTTATCCCTTTACTCCTTAGTTCTCGACTACTTTAGCGAGACCATGTGGCATCGAAGAGACAATGATTATAAGCTCTCGGGTTAGAGTTATTCCCGCATAATTGCCGGTTTTCGCTAGAAACTCTCTATAAGTTAGGCTACACTGACTATGCTTTAAGTGTAACATATATTCATATTCATAGTCGTTGTCATGGATATATAAACAAGATTTATAAGAAATTCCAGTTATAATGCTGATTGATCTACTTACAGGAGAGGTTTCTGGAATGGTCACTTTGACTTGGTTGTTGGATTTCAGAAAAGCTATATGCAGAAATGATCCTTTCTCCTAACTGTCCAGCCTGGATGATCCTTATTTGATAAAACTCTCAGTATTCATTGGGATTAGTGATGGATCTAGCTTTCATTATCATATTGTCATAGGAACTGATAAGCTATAGTATTCTAGGTTAATATTTATTATACGTGTTACCCGTTACGCGGCAGGAATATTTGTCAATCGTTGGAGTAATTGTCTAGGTTAGTTATCTCACTGCATCATGTATTACATTTTATATCCATGTATGTTAGAACATAGGAGTTAATAGAATAGAATCGATAGTATAGCTTCTATGCACATGTATTAGTAGTACTTAATGTGTAGTATCTATGTATGGTTATGTATGTCGAGCGGGGCCCACCAGGTAGTTTGGGAGAGGCTCGTTATGTATGTTGGGTGGGGGCCCATTAAGTAGTTTGGTTGGGCGGGGCCTATTATATAGTTTGGGTGGGGGCCCATTTATATGCATGTATATGTATTGTGGTATATGGTATCTTGGCGAACTCACTAAGCCCAGCGCTTACCCAGTTGTTTATAAATTTTTTTCAGGTATTCATATGAAGGGCAAGGTTCGATTGTACACATGCACATTTGCTACATGTCTCCGCAAAATGTAATCACACTCTGATATATATAATAAATAAAAATGAAAAAATTGGGTTGAAAATCGGGACGTTACAATGCTAGTACCATTTCTAGAGTTATGGCATCCTATTATTGCCTACATCTTACCTCATACTATGCTATATATTACTACCCTTCTTTACCCAATGTATTAATTTATAAAATACATATATGGTATATGTATATATTAAATAATATTTCATCTAACACATAACATCTTTGCACATAAGCATATATAACATTTAATTAATTAGATTCTTCATATCTATGTGTAAGATGAAAGTAACTATGCATTCACTTGACTTAGGTGGATGACTGCGATTTTAGCAGCGCTTCGCTTCGTATTTTCAAAAGACCTAGACGCAATAAGTAATAAGCCTTAGTCTAGTTTCATAATCCTGGCGACTATAATAATTATAGTCTAGATTCCTCACTAATCCCAATATCTACATCAAGATCTATCAAGGAAGGATCAGTCAGGCATGATAGTTAGGAGGCAGGATCATTTCGGCATAATAGTTTTCTGAAATCCAACGACCAAGCCAACGTGACCATTCTAGACACCTTTCTTGTAAGTAGATCAATCAGTATTTTGACTTAGAGTTACTGATAAATCTTATTTATAGGTTCATAATAACAATGCATCACTATAAATATAAGTTACACTGAAAGCAAAAGAGTGTAGCTTAACTTAAAGAGATTTTTGCAAAAAATCGAGAAAACATGTGGATAGAACTCCAAAACCAAAAGCTTCTGTTTGTGGAACACCTCGACCCTCAAAACCTTACTAAATACCCCTAGGAACACCAAAAAAATTGGACTCAAGAAAGAATGGAGGTTAGAGAGAGTTTTAGAGGATTTTGGTGTGGAAATGAAGTGAAATCGGAAGGCCTATACATACTAATCCAAGCGCGCACCACACATGGATTTAGTGAACGCCCCGCACACGAGCCTTGCTAGCTTCTTAAGCTATCGCCACGTCCTAGGCTCCAGTAGCTCCACGTCATTTCCTCTAGAACTTTTCCACGTTTCGTCTTCTTGTGGCGCCATGTGTCATATGCACAACGTGCCACGTCGCTTTCAACCTTGGAGGAGTGGGCGGCCAACCATGCCTTGTGGCGTTCTTTCGTGGTGCTACGTCATCATTCCGCGCCAGGCGCTTCACGCATGTGATTTTCCATATTTTAAAAATGGGATAACTTCTTCATACGAGCTCCATTTTCGATGTTCTTTGTATCCTTGGAGATCCCTCGACGAGATCTACAACTTTCCTATATACCCCAACAGCTAATTCTCAATCTATCAAAAATTTATATTTTTGATAGGCTTAGGTTGTTAGAAATCGCTGCAGAAAGTATAACTCCTACATACGAACTCCATTCTCGATTTTCTATATATTGATGGACTCCTACTGATGAGATCTTCAATTCTCGTTTAGATTATTTTGTCTAATAACCTACCATTCTAGAATTCGATTTCTATGCCTGCACTGCAGCACTGAAACTTTGAAAAATCATAACATCCTCTTATGAAGTCAGATTTGGATGTTCTTTATATGCACGCTCTCGGCTTAATGACTACTACGACTTTTGTTTAGAATAATAAGGCTAAAAAGTAATTTATTGAAAATTCACTTTTTACGATACACAGAGTCATGCCGGTTTAATCGCGAAACTTCGAATAAGCATAACTTCTTCATACGAAGTCGGATTTCAGCGTTCTTTATATGTAAGAAATCCTTGTCACATATACTATAACTTTGGTTAAGATTATTGATCCTAAATAATATTTTATTAAAAATCATCTTTAACGCTTATTATCTCTAAATTGACTAGCCGAAATTGCGGGCGTTACACTCTACTTTGGAAGTGTGTGGTCGATGATTCGGTGGTGGTTCCATTAGATTACATTCAGGTCAATGAGCACCTGAATTATGTAGAGAGGTCGGTGGTGATTCTGGATAGGAAGATGAAAGCCTTGCACAACAAGGTGGTGCCTTTAGTCAAGGTGCAGTGGCAATATCGGAAGGGCTCCAACTAGACTTTGGATCCCAAGGAAGAGATACATGATCATTACCCAGATTGATTTTTAGCAGAGGATTTCGAGGAATAAATCTAGTTCAAGTGGGGTAGAATTGTAACGCCAAGTTTCTGGTATGTCCATTTAAGAAATTAATGTTTAAAGCTTGGAATTTTTGGTGGCCACGATGTGGAGAATGAGTTTCGACGGTGTGAACATAATTTGAGGATGTGCGCATCTTTAATGGGTGTCACACCATGGCAACATTGTAGTCATGGCGTGGCAGCTTTTTAATGACAATCCTAATTTCGGGTTTGTGCCCTATTTAAGGGATATGATAGCTAGGGTTTGCACACCCTCAACCTCCATCACCTCCCTTCCTCCCTCACTAAAACCCTAACACTATTTTTGAAGTCTTTGAGTTTTTTTTTGGGTGATTTCTAGCCAAGAAGAAGAAGAGAATGAGTCTTAGTGCATCATCTTAGCTTGCAAGCCTCACCATCCTCCTTGTGCACGTTTTCTATACTTTTATAAGTCCTCAAGTTCGAAGCTTTATGAATGGATGTGCTTAGATCTAGGTTTTCTTGTGTTATCCTTCATGTTTAGGGTAGTTGGAAGGTTGGGGTTCCATAAAGTTGCAAACTTTATGGATCCCAGAGTCACTTTTATGGTTTAGAGTGATGGATCTGTAGTTTCATAGAGTTTTGAACTCTTGCATGAGATCTTGGCCCCACTTTTACACCTTTTGACCTATCTTGAGCTCAAGACATGCATGTCTATAAAGCTGTATTTTTAATGGTCTTTTGGGGGGTTTGGAAGCATTCTGGAAAGCTTGAATGAAGGGGAAAAGGATTAAGAACTTAATGGATTTGGCTGGTCTGGAAGGTTCCTACAGTATGGGGATTAGTCGCCACGATGTGGCATTGGGCCGATTCGTGACCATTTTTTCTTATTATCCCTACGACGTGGCATATGCTTGTCTACGCCGTGGCGACCGACTATTGACGTTTTGACCGTTGACTGTTGACTTTGACCAAGTTTGACTTTAGGTCTAATTGAGTATGTTGAGATGTAGATTGAGACTTGCTCCCTGTTTGTTGTATAGGTGACCTGTAGAGCTGGTTATTGGATCGGGATCATTACTATTATCTTCTAGACTGAGAGTTGAGTTTCTTACTATACCCATGGGTCGAAGGCACCAATGCCGGCCCATTAGATTATGTTAGGTATCCTTGTGTATAGGATGTTGGTATGTTGTACTGATTTGTTGTATTGGTATATCTGTTCTGATTAACTATGCTAGTTGGGTATTTGTTCATGTGCATATGTTGACACAATGTGGTTGGGTTGAAGCGGTCTTGCTTTGTGCTAAAGGCCAAGATACTCGGGTGGCCCAGTTGATACTGTAGGCACAAGGGAGCAGTTCAGCTTATGTTGTAGGCTCGGGAGCAGTCCAGCTTATTACTGAAGGCTGAGGTGGAGGTCCAGCCTTGTGTTGTTGGCCTTGTGTGCATGCTTTGTATGTGTATTGATGTGTGGGGTATTTTGGGGGAACTCACTAAGCATTGTATTATAGTTGTTGGTTTCAATGTTTCAGGTACATTAGATAATAAGGGCAATGCAAAGGTGTGATCGTACACATCCTCCTGCTGATTTGTGTTTTGAGAGATTTTAATACTTTGATTATATGGATTTGACTTGAAAACAATTGTTTATATCTTATGGTTTTGTGGAAATGTTTTATAAAAATGAAAAAAAAATATCATGATTTTTGGGATGTTACAATTTCCATAAAGGGAGCTCCAAGCTTGCAATTTTCCATGAGGGCTCTGATGTTCGGCCTTGGCCTTCCGGTAGGTCAAGCACCGCTCCACAAACCAAGCTATATCTCTCTTCATACATGGCCACCAGTATCTATGTCTCAGATCATGATACATCTTTGTTATGCCCAGATGAATAGAAAACTTTGACTTGTGTGCTTTGTCCATCAAAATCTGTCGGGTTCCACCCGAATAAGGCACCCAAATCCTGCCATGCAGTGTTAACAACCCTTGGCTATCATAATCAAAAGCTGATACATGACCCACCACCTGCTCTCTCTTCCGGTTATCCTCCTTGATGGCCTCTGATTGTGAAACCCTAATAATCTCCTAAATTTGACTCACAACCTTCATCCTCAAACAAAGGTCCTGAATCAGAGTACTAACTGCCATGCGGCTCAACGCATCATCCACCACATGCCTTACCGGTGTGGTACAAAATCTCACAGTCGTAGTCCTTCACTACATCAAACCATTTCTGCTGTCTCATATTCAAGTCGGACTGATCCATCAGATATTGCAGACTCTTGTGGTCCGTGTAAATGGTACACCGTAGGTAGTGGCGCAAAATCCTAAGGGCAAAAACCAACATCCCCAAATCCAGATCATGATTAGGATAACTCGCCTCATGAGGCTTCAGTTACCTTGAGGCATAAGGAATCACATGCCCCTCTGCATCAGTATCGTACCCAAGCCCATAATCGATGTGTCACAATATACGAAAAAATCGTCAACTCCCTCGGGGAGGCTAAGTACCGGTGCCTCACAGAGCTTCTACCGAAGAGTCTCAAATGTTTCCTACTGCTCAGGCCCCCAACTGAATGTGACATCCTTCATCATCAGTCCAGTGAGAGGAACTACAATCTTGGAGAAAACCCTGATGAATCTCCGATAATAACCTGCCAGTCCAAGGAAACTCCGAATCTCAGATGGAGAATTCGGAACCTCCCACTACATAACCGCCTATATCTTGGCCGGGTCGACCAAAATACAATCCTGGTTGACGAGGTGTCCCAAAAACTGAACCTCGCGCAACTAGAATTCACACTTGGAAAACTTGGTGTGCAGTCTCTCTGCCCGCAATACTCCAAGAATCTCGCGAAGGTGCTCCTCATGTTGCTCCTTGGTCTTAGAATAGACCAATATATCATTGATAAAAACGATCATTGATCGATCCAACATAAGCCTGCACACCCGGTTCATGAGATCCATGAATGTTGTCGGTGTGTTGGTGAGACCGAAAGGCATCACCACAAACTCATAATGTCCGTAATGAGTTCGAAAGGCGGTCTTTGGAATGTTCTCTTCACGAACCATCATCTGATGGTAGCCTGACCTCAAGTCAATCTTGGAAAACCAAGATGCTCCCTACAAGTGATCAGAAAGATCATCAATCATCGGAAATGGATAACAGTTCTTCATCGTCAGCTTGTTCAACTCCCTGTAATCAATGTACATCTGGTGTGAACCATCATTCTTCTTTAAAAAAAGGATTGGTGCTCCCCACGGCGAGCTACTCGACCGAATAAACTCTTTCCCCAGTAGCTCCTCAAGCTGAGAGAATAACTCTTGCATTTCAGGTTACGCAAGGCGATATGGCGCCTTCGCAATCGGGGCAGCACCAGGGATCATATCGATCCTGAACTCAACCTAACTCTTAGCAGGTACACCAGGAAAAACCTTGGGGAAAACATCAGGAAACTCTCTCAAAATTGGGAGAACGGAAACTGATTTCTTCCCCTCAACCCATGTATCGACCACATATGCAAGATACCACATACATCCATGCTGAAGACATTGCCTCCCCCTGGCGGTGGAACAAAAAACAGATCCAACTCTAGTACCCTCATCATAGATAGTCATCACTCCCCCAGTATGCCCACAAACTGTCACCAACTATTTCTCACAGTCAATCATTGCTCCGAATCGGCTCAACCAATCCATACCTGCAATCACACAAACATCCCACATCACAATAGGATAAGATCAATCGGGAATCCGAAACCGAAAATATCTAGTACACAATCTCGGTATACCTTAGAAGTTGAAATGACACAATTAGCAATTATAGCGACCCTCAAGGGTCGATCCAAGGTCTCACGAGCAATACATAAATCTCTACAAAAGGATGTCGATACAAAAGAACGACTCGCACCCGAGTCAAACATCACCAACTCAGGTACAAATTTTGCAAGGAAAGTACCTATCATAAGCATATACAAAAGTAATTCAACATAAATATAAATAAACACATACCAGAAATGACATTTAATGTTGCTTTGGCCTCTTTTGCAGTCAACTGAAAAGCTCGACCATGTGCCTTCGGGGCCTCAACCTTCCCTAATGCCCATCAGTGATGTGCAGGGTCACAGGAGCAGGAGTCTGAAGTGGATTAGATGCAAGTAGTGGATGCTCGGCCTTCACATGGCCCGCCTGGTTGCAGCTGAAATAGACTCGTAAACCTTCGGACACTCCTTCTCAAAGTGCCCCTCTTTGCCTCACAAGTAGTATATCGTCGCTTCCTAAAAGGGACCCCCATGACCCTTACCGCACTTATTACAAGTGCGGCTCCTCTGACCTTCTTATCTCAAATAAGTAGGATTTACCCACTTAGCCTCCGGCTGCGACTGGACTGGTCTCTTATCCATCCTCTGTGTATCCACCTCGGTCTCTCTCACCTGCAGCTCCAACTCAATCTGCCTCCTCCTATCATTGGACTACAGCTCAGCCAATGTCCGATACTAGGAGTTCGTCACGAACTCTCTGATATCGTTCTTGAGCATACTCAAGTATCAGGCTATCTTTTCCTGCTCGGTGGATGCGTACTCAGGGCAAAACATGGCTCTCTTGTGGAACATACTGGTGATCTCGATCATTGTCTATGTCGTCTTTCAGAGCGACAGTTACTCCTGATCCAATCACTCCCTCTTTACCAAGGAGACATACTCATCATGAAACATCTTAGAAAACGCATCTCGTGTCATTGCAGGCTGCTCTGCAGGTGAATATCTAGTAGTCACAAACTTCCACCAGTCCTTCGCCCCCAAGCAAAGTAGATTCAATGCAAATTGAACCTTCAGATCATCCGAACAAGAGCATGTATAAAAACATCCTTCCATATCAGTGATCCACCTCATGGATGCAATCGAGCCTTGGACCCCATAAATTTTTGGGAGCTTCATGTTGTTGAACTCCCGGTACTACATCGTATCACCCCCCATGTGGCCTCGCAGCGAGCAATGGTTGTGGTGGATGCGACAGCAGCATCCTCTGTGACAGCATCGTAGCGCTCGACAAATATCTCGATCATCACGGTATTGATAGACCCAAACCTCTAGGATAGCCTCCTTGACTGTCGCGGCCACCTCTTCAGCAATGATCCTACGGATCTCATCATCAATGGTACCCTGCCTCTCTGGACCGCTAGAGCCCAAACCTTGGGTAACACCATACTAAAATACACAAGGAAAAATGCCAAAACCATGATAAAAGCGCACACAAATACTAATAATACCCTAAATAACTCCTCAGTACCCCCGATATTCTTTCTAAATCACAAAAACACTCTGCTCTTAAAGAAACAACACATTTACACCTATGTGCTCAAGAAGCTACATCTAAACACCTAGGTACACATCTAGGTTTCTGCTCATCCACAACTCCACTCTGCAAGAAGTCTTTACTAATCTCGCCAATGGCTCCATGTATACCATATGTATATAAACTGGACTCAATACACATTCGAATAAAAGATTCCACCACAAATCCACAACCAGACAAGGAACAAGAAGTAAGGTTAAATCAAGCATTCTAAGGCTATAAAATCCTATTTATACACAACCATAAAGTATACTCAAAGAAATTAGCAATCCTAGTTTCAACGCTAGCAAGGCATCCACAAGTAATCTCCTAGGCTATAAGGCATAACAAAATCAGGCAACCATATCCTGCAATTCTTGAGGGATCCTTAGCCTATCAACTAGCATGTATTTCTATTAGCTCAAAGAAAATCAATTCCAATACAACATATGATAAATATATGAATATTTTTGGAGATCATTTTTTCAAGCTCAGACTAACTGTACACATCGCTTCCTCCGTTCTTTTATTAAAATTCATTATTTGTTTTTGTAAAAATGTTTTTATAAAACACTCAGATCCTTAGTTTGAGTTTGGAATCCCACGAATGTTCATCTGAATCCCTCAAACCAGGGCTCTGATACCAAATTGTAACACCCTAATTTTTACCATAATTTTTCATTTTCAATATAGAAAAATCTCGAGTATTATAAAAACCAAGTCAATAAAATCCCAGATATATCAAATACAATCATCACGAATCAGAGTATCAAAATGCGAAATCATAAAAATATTCAAGCCTGGGTGTACAGTCAAGCCTTCGCCTTCCTGCGATCATCAGAAGTACCTGAAACACATTTAATCCACAACTGTAACCACAAAGCTTAGTGAGACCTTCCAAAATATCCATACAGTACAATATAATAAGCAATTATGGGTTATCAGCAACCCTCTAGATTATCATCAATCCCAGTAGGCTAACAGCACGCCTTGTGGATTAACAACATGTTTCAGGGGTTATCAACAACCCTAGGGATTTTCAGCAATCACGAACTTATCAGCAATTCAATTCCATTCACCTATAATAATAGTCAACACTTAAGACGATCTGGTAAACATACATATCTACCACATAGGTAATTATAGTGAGAAGACTCACCTCGTGAATAGCAGCTAAAAATACAACAGCTCACAAACATATGGTAGGCAAGTATAACAAGACACCTAACAACAATTAAGAAGTACTCTCTCAGTCTACACCCTAAAACCCTAGTCTAACCCAAAAGTCAACCATGGTCAAGAGCCATCGTTAAAGTCAACCTCAGTTGATTGTCACATCGTGACCACCCATTGGTCAAATGGTGACTGATTTGGGACAAAACAGTAGCGGGAACGCCCATTGTCACGACGTGACACATAACCCATCACGTCATGAGATCTGATCTAAACAGCTTAGATCAATATGCTCTTAATCCTTTAAATCAATCCTCCAAACCTTCCAGAAGGTTTTCCCCAACCTAAAGGACCATAAAAATTGTAGCTTTTTAGACATGCATGTCTTGAACACTAAGTCAAAATAAAGGGAAAATGAGACCAAGACTCATGTATGGAGTCCAATCCACCATCGATCTTCATATATGATACTTATGCTTATGAAAGGATCTCAAAGACCCATAAAGTTGCTAATTTTATGGATTCCATGCATTTAAAACAACTGATATATAGAGATACATGTGTAAAAACCTACATCTAGCATGCTTAAATGAGAAAGGCAAGACCTTGAGGACTTACAAGGGTCTAAAAACAACACAATATTGTGAGTAGGAGACTTGATTGCTGAAATAATGCACCAAAGGGACCTTATTCTTCAACAAGGAGCTAAAAACCACCAAAAGAGCTCTCAAGATCAACAATGCAGACTAGGTTCGATAGGCAGGGAAGGAGGTGATGGAGGCTGAGGGTGTGAAACCCTTAGCCACTCCCTTCCTTTAAATAGGGCGCAAAACACGTAACTAGGGTTAACCCGTCGTCACGTCTTGACTACCTACTCATCACGTCGTGACCTGCAAGGATGGACACGCATTTCTGCTTCAATGGTCACGTCGTGAGGCTTCCTTCCTCAAGTTGTGATCACCTATTAATTTTGGTTTTGGATCTTAATTGAATCTAAAGCATAAAATTATCGAATACGTGAATTAGTTGTTACATTCATAAGTTCCTTTCACTTGTTTCATAACAATCACTAGGTCACTGAATGTGACTATCTTCCTCACACCTAGTTTTATGGCTAGCCTGAACCCAATGATTATAGCTTTGTATTATGACTTATTATTTGAAGTTGTAAAGTCATATCTCAATGCGTGTGTGATTTATTCTCTATCCTGACTCCTTAGAACCAACCTGGCTCCTTAGAACCAACCTGGATCTAAACATATCTAAGATTGACGACCTATCTGTATAGAGGGTCCATTCGTCTTTTTCATGGTTTTGTTGTTATTTTCTCTTCTTTGGTTTCAACATGTGGTACCTCTATGATGAAATCAACTAATTCTTGACCCTTGATACAAATCATGGGTCAATACTCAATTTCATGCTTGCCTAACTCTATTTCCCACTTTGTCATTCGACCTAATTTCTTTAGTTTTGATTTTTGATAATGCGTGCTTGATTGGCTCGTTTATTATTACTTAAATTGGATTGTCTAAGATATATCTTCTTAACCTATATATTATATATACTAGCTATAGTACTAGATTTTTTATTAGTGGATAGCTTGATTCAGGTCCTTGTAGGGCTCTGCTGACAAAATATATTGGTTCTTGCATGTCATTTCTATTGGATTTTAATAATGCATTTATTGTTTCTTTTGTTGTTGATAAGCACATTATCAATGTTTCTCTTGGAATGGGACATGTTTGTTGGATTAAGGTGTCTAAGTTCATAACTAAATTGGTATATTCTTGTAGTTGAAACTAAGGTCTTTTTTGGGTTGCCCTCATGACTAGAAATAGCTAGAAATGATATTAGGAGAGAGAAATATAAATTATTAGATTATTACATGATTAATAAACTAATTAGAAATTGTGAGAGAATGATTTGTTAATATATTTTATGATTAATATGCTAATTAGATATAGATGATTGATTTGTTAATTTATTATGTGATTAATAAATTAATATGAGATCAATTGTTAAATAATTGATTTTTTAATTTATATAATTAATATATTACTGTGAAATCAGTTAGAATTGATTAATTATTAATCATAATTAATTTGGAATTACTTCAGGATTAATTATATTTAATTAAAGGTGCAAGGGGTGAATTGTAATTGTTCAATAGTTGAATAAAAGAGGTAATTCTAGAACCATCCAAGCATGGACTGTTTTGGGAGCTCTTGTAGGGTTTCTAGAAGCCTCCTGATTTCATAAAAAGAAACGATTTGAATTAGGATTAAATATGTTATTTAATTAATTCAAATCTTGTTTTGCCTGCAAGTTACCTAATCTATACATAGGACCCTTTGGCTTGCAAATTTCATTCATGACATTACCTATAATCATATAAACTAAAATTCCCTTATATCTCCTCTCTCATCCTCATTCTAGGGTTTCTGGTTTTGGGTGTGATCCATTAGATGCATCATCATTTTGTTGATAGGCTTTCCAAGTCCAACAAACACAAGGGATTGAAATGATTTCTTTGCTAGAACAAATCAAAGGTATGTAACTCTAATTATTGTATTTCGATTATACTAGGGTTTCATTAGGGTTCCTGTAAGTTTTTTTTTTCATTGTATGTTACATTCAAAGTTTTAAAGACATAGATCCTTTAGATTGCATGTGTCATTAAGTGTTAAGTGAAATTCCATAAGCACATAGTTTTTGTAACCTATAAAACCCACCAATCCTTAAGGTGGGTAGTCATGCTATAGACGTCTATATGTTTTAGAATGTTTCTTCTGCTTCCGAAGACCATTGAAAATCTTTCTTGTAGATGGATCCCTTTAGTGTTCTATAAAAAGGTAATGATTGGTTTGTTGAGTTTTCCAGGAACCGTCCTAAGGTTGTGAGCTTGCTATTTAACGCTTGTACTTCAACTATTATTCCCAAGGATCGTATTGCATTAAAGCCTCTACCTTCTATGTGTTTGATTTTATTCCTTCCCTAATGATGACTTATCCAAAGATTTTCCCTTCCTTAATTTCATATACATATTTATTGGATTGAGTTTCATGTTTGATTTGTGAAGGTTATTGAAGTTCCATATATATCTTTTAAAATAACGTTGTCATCCTATTTATGACCATATCATTAACATATACCTCCATGCTTTCTCAAGTTTGTGACAACCCGAACCTTTTTCCGTTAACGTTAGCCCGATTCCGTTAAATAAATTTTGAATTTTATTTTGTTCCGTCAAATTCTTATAGCTTGGAAAATCATTAATTTATATAATTAAATTTTATATAAGAGTCGGAACCAAAATCATGCGAACACCGAGTTTTTCTTCAAAAATCAGCAATATCCGGTCTGATTGGTCTTCACGACCGTGAACCCGATCACGATCGTAAACCAATCACGGCTGGTGGACCCCACCACCGACCATGACCCCAGCCTATATATTCGTGTTCCTACCCCCCATTTATACTTTTCTGGCCAAATACACACACTCTCTCTCTAAAAACATCAACCGAAAACTCAAAGATTTCTCTTCATCTTTCACTCAATCCTCCTTAGAACGTGTTTTGGAGTATCAAATATTCATCCTTTGATCAAATCGAACACCCCTCATTTTTGATTTCACGGCCGTAAACCCTTCAAATCTTCATATTTCACCAAGAACAGGCTGTGAACCCTTCAAAGACCGTAAACCCTTCAAAGGCTAAGAACCGTTCACGGCCGAGAACAGTTCACGACCGAGAACAGTTCACGGCCGCAATCAGCCCTACATCGTGAATCTTGGCTGCAAACCCACTTTTCCTCCTCGATCGAGTCTTGGTAACATTCCTTAACCAAAAGCAAGTGTTTTTCTAACACTTGAACTAATGGATTCGCTAATTTAATTACGATATGTGTTAAATTATTATTAGGATTCTGTTAACTTCGCGTGCAACAACTCGAGGGTCCTCATTCTAGTCTCGTTGTCCGACACTTACACGCAACCAACAGTGAGTTCATACCCCTACGCTTTTACTATTTTAATGTTTTCAGGGGGAAAATACAAGTTAAATACAAATAGTTTTTATGAACTTTATATATAGCATTTCAAACAGGATTAAAAACTTATGCAATTAATACAACCAAAAGATTACCACATTTTATAAAATGTTTAGATATCTTATCCCTTTTGTAACATGCTGAGCATAAGGGAAGTTTTCAACTCGCAACTATAATTGCATAGTTTTCAGAACAATACACGAACCGAGTACTTAACACATGTGAAAACTATAATAGGTATAGTTTGGGATTTCAATACACAGTTTTATCATTTCAGGATTATACATTAGCAATCATTTAAACTATGACAGATATAGTTTATGGTATACAATCTACTTTCTGAATACAAGAGTACTACACTAAGTAATTATTTAAGTATAATTATTATTACTCTGTAAAGTATACATACGATTTCAAGTACAAGAAAGTGATACAAAACAACACGTAAACTAGTTAATACAGGGTTGTGAGACACTACTTCAATTTGTACCCTTCGGGGTACAGAACTAAATCCTAACACAGTATAACCAGAGTCTCCTGGAGGGAGAGCGTGAGATTTGTGAATAGATCTATTCGGGACTGACAATCCCACACCTGAACTGCTAGCTACAGTTAGGCAGGCATGCCTGAGGTGACAAATGTCATATATCCGACACTTGTAGAACGTCGTAAAGGTCACTAGATCACATCAAGTATGGTTATACGAACTCAATACAGTATAAACTAACCTTTTGTTTACGGGATTCATTCTTCATTAGTTTTATTTTCATTAATAGAACTACTACATCCTACAACTTGAGGATTCCACGGATTTCAACTCATGGTTTTATTTTAATTAATAAAACTACTATACATACCGGTGTTATCCAGGGTTTTCAAACAGAATATTCTATACATACTAGTGATGGCCAGGGTTTTCATGAAAAATGGTTGTCATTCAAAACAACTTCATACAATACATCTAGTGGTAATCAGGCATACAAACTAATACTTTATGGAACACCGTAACAAACACACATGTTAGAAAATATTGGATTTTCTTGGAAACATACAAACCTTTTCGCAGATTCATTAACAGGCTTTCATTACAAAAACATGCTTATAAACTCACCAACTTAATGCTGATACTCTTTCAAAAACCGTTTGTATTCTCAGGAAATCAGTAGACAGGTACTCCCGCAGCTTTTGAGAAGACGGAGCGTTTAGAGTCACGTCTTTTACATTTTTCTATACTTTCGATGTATACAAACTATGTATCAAACAGATGAAAATATTTTACTTATTCAATGTAATGGTTGTGTTTACTTTGATTACTATGATGCAATTGTTATGATACTATACATGACGTCCTCAACCCCCGAACGTTTCCGCCGTTCCGATTTAGGGGTGTGACAGAGTTATTGCTTGAAGACTTTGTTATGGTATATTGCTCTGACATTTTTTAATCTAAAAGGCATTTTTTTGGTAACAATACGTTTTGCGATGTGCATGAAAATATGTTTTTGTCTTCACCTTCGGTTTCCATGTTTATTAGTTGATAACATGTGTATGCATCTAAAAAACATTTCCATTTGAATCCTTACATGGACTTAACATTCTCATCTATTTATGACACTGGGTATCCATCTTTCGGGCATGAATTTCCTAAGTCGGTAAGTTTATGCATATTCTTAATTTTTCATCTTTTTTCGGACAATTATTGGGTTTGCAACCCAGTTCGGGAACAAGGTGTCACTGCCCGACTTTTTCGATCTTGTCATCAAGGTTAGTTCCATTATTTTTTCGGTTAATTTACCTTTTATCTTGTTAGAATCAAGTCATGGGGACCAAAATTGTAAGAAAACAATCCTTGATCATGTATAAGGATCATGGGGTCATTGTCTCATATTTAGAGGGTTTAATTTATAATTTGTGGAGTATATTTATTGTTCGCTAACCCTAGAATTCGGAAAAATCATTCAATTTGCAGCCACCAACTTCCAGATAGAGTGTAAGAGAGTTTGTGAAACCCTTTAGGGTTTGGAGATCAGTCAAGAGAAAAAGTGATTTGTGAAGACTTTAAAGCATACTTGGGGTGGTGATTGAGTGGCTTGTTCTCATCAAATTCTGGTGGTGCTACTCGATTTCCAGAAGGTATAAACACTCTTATTGAGTCCATCTATGTTTTCCTTTAAACCACACTCAAGAAGGAACTTTGGATGATGCAAAAATCCAAGGTTTAATAGTGTTTTATTGGTTCCATTAGTGTTCTAGTCATTATGGACACTTAGGAATGGTCTAGAGGGGTTAACATCATCCCAAGAGGTTTTGGTCAGACCCAAACTAGACTGGTGAAGGCAGTTGATTGGTTATTTGGTTTGTGATTGCTAGTGTCACCATGACGCGGTAAGATAGCCACCACCATGCGGTGATGACAGTCTATTGAGTCAAGAAATATTAAATCTGATGATGTGACATTTCTGATTGAGAAGGTGTTGGAGAAATAGATAGAGAAGTTGAGTTGTCTATATTAAAGGTGAAGAACCTTTGATATATCTATCTATTTTAGTGTGAACATTGAGGTTGTATTTTAGGCCTTAGTGACACTATGTATTTTGAGTCTGTTGAGGGCACTACTAGATATAGTGTTGTGATCTTGAGTGTTAGAGAGAGAGTTCTTACACTTCCTATTTTGTACACTTGAGATTACCTTCCAGACATCAATTGAGCTTAAACATAATTATTTACATCTTGTGTTATTTCTATTATCATTTGATTCATGTTGATTGTTCTTATTTTCATAATGTTATTTCCATGGGATCCTAATGTTGAGTCAAGAAATATTGAATTTGATGATGTGACATTTCCGATTGAGAAGGTGTTGGATAAATAGATAAAGAAGTTGAGTTGTCTATATTGAAGGTGAAGAACCTTTGATATATCTATCTATTTTAGTGTAAACATTAAGGTTGTACTTGATGGGATTTAGGTAAAACAAATAAACTAGAAAACAATTCCTAAGTTCACATGCAACCTACTTTGGATCTATGTTTTAACTATTGAACATATAACTTTGAATTGCAAAACAAGAACCCTAGAGGAGAGAGGCTATTTCGAAATTAACAAACTAGGGTTTTATAATTACATACCTTTCAATTGTTATAGCAAACAATTGTTAATCCTCTTGAACTTGATCTTCTTGGAAGCTTAGCACCACAAATGTAATGCCTCTAATGGAATCACACCCAACAACTAGCAAGAAGGAAACTAGAAGGAGAGAGAGAGAGAGAGTAGGGTATGCAATTTCGGCCTAGGGTTTCTTCCAAGGTAGGAGTGGCCGAATTTAGTAGCTGGGAGGCTCCCTATATAGCTGAGGGAACTAGGGTTTAGGGAAAACCCTAATACTCCTTTGCTTAGGGCCTAAGCTAACCCAAAGGCCTTATCCAAAGCCCCTTGGACGAAATCCTTAGGGTTTCCCCTATAGATTTCGTCCACCTCCTTCCAAGGAGGTTCTGGAGCCTTCCACTCAACTATTAGATAATTGCAAACTAGTCCCTACACTTTATAATTAATACTTTTAACCCCAAAATTAATTCTGATTAATTTCTGGATAACTATTAATTAAACATAATGATTTATAATTAATATATTAATCTTTTAACATATTAATAAATCATTTATATTAATTCATTAATCTTATAATAAATCAATATCTCTCCTTTCATAATTTCCTTGTCCAGTTGCTAGGTTTGAGGGCAACCCAAAATGACTGTGCTGCTATCAATTCAAGTACATACCAATTATAGTTATAGGCTTAGACACCTAATCCAACAGTCTCCCACTTGGATAAGTCTGTAACTATAATTGCTAGTATAACTTCTAAATTTGACCAGCAAATTGTAGCTTCCAAAAGCTGCTGCTGAACTCTGACCCAGTCAGTTACGTGTCCTTAGATAAGTGATCATGTAATCCTTCATTCTGCAAGATATCCCCAGACATAAGACATGGAATGTAATCAATCTCTTTGTCTAGAATCTATGTTTCCCGATTTCTGATTTGTGATGATGTAGGACTTCTAATTGAACACATCAATTTAGTCCTGGCTGGGCCCAGCACATAAGTCAACACCAAATCATCGAGGGGCCCACAGATATCGTTTTTCCGGTTAGGGAAAAAGGAACGAATAAACGTTGACTCATATGCTTGTATCTTTTACTCATCAAATTATACATGACAATACGTTTTATAACACCAAGTTACTGATGCGTTTTCGTATCACCAATGCATGACCGACTTGTAAATTACAACTCATATATATTCGTTTCAAGATTATAAGATATTATCGTCTCAGTATTACTCGTGATGAATTCCATGAAGTGATACTCTGAGCGAGGGTTTATCCAATACTCAAATCTCAATTTCTGAGTACTCATGAACATTGCAGCAATTCTATTGCCATGTCTATCCTCAGACAATCTACAAACCAATTCATGACAATCTTAATTCACTACTTGCATCCAAAAGTACGAGCGACTGTGGAGTTTGAATAATCTTATTATTCGGGAAGCAAAACATGCAAAAATGAAACACAATAAACAATTGACAAAAGGCAGCAAACAAACTCATAAATAATATTTTATTATTTAATCACCAAAAGTCAATTACATTTACTTTGTTACAAGTTTCAGAACTAATCTAACTACTAAAACTAATATCATCTTTCAGTCCTATGCTCCGAGCATGCTGAATATGCTTAGCCCTACTCAGACCCTTTGTGAGGGGGTCTGTTGGGTTATCTTCAGATGACACCCTCTTTACTACAAGATGGCCTTCTTCTACTCTATGTCTGATAAAATGGTACTTTCTATCGATATGTCTGGTTTTACCATGATCTCTCGGTTCCTTTGTTAAGGCAACCGCTCCTTTATTATCGCAGAACAGTTCCATAGGCTCCTGGATGGTTGGAACAACTCTGAGATCTCCGATGAAGTTCCTTAACCAAGCTACTTCCTTAGACGCTTCACTTGCTGCTATGTACTCTGATTCACAAGTATAATCAGCCACTGTATCTTGCTTGGAACTTTTCCAAGTAACCGCTCCTCCATTCAGTAAAAATACCCATCCAGATTGAGAACGGAAGTTATCTCTATCCGTTTGAAAACCGGCATCACTGTAACCATCTACTCTCAAAGTATCATTGCCACCAAGCACAAGGACCCAGTCCTTTGTCCTTCGCAAATACTTGAGTATATTTTTAACCGTTATCCAATGAGCTCTACCCGGGTTTCCCTGATAGCGACTGACCATGCTCAAAGCAAATGCGACATCAGGGCGAGTACATGTCATAGCGTACATGATCGATCCGACAGCGGAAGCATAAGGTACACGACTCATGTCTGCTATTTCCTCATCTGTACTCGGGCATTGAGTCTTACTCAATTTGGTATTGCTCTGGATAGGTAGCTCTCCCTTCTTGGAATTTTCCATACTAAACCTCTTTAGTACCTTATCCAAGTATGTGCTCTGACTAAGTCCAATTAGTCTCTTCTTTCTATCTCTCAATATTCTAATCCCAAGAATATAGGCAGCTTCTCCAAGGTCTTTCATGGCAAAACACTTTCCAAGCCAAGACTTAACATCTTTCAAGGTTGGAACGTCGTTACCAATGAGTAATATGTCATCGACATATAACACCAGAAAAGTCACTATACTCCCACTAGCCTTGATATACACACAAAACTCATCTTCACTTCTAGAGAAACCAAACTCTTTGACTTTCTCATGGAAGCAAAGATTCCAGCTGCGAGATGCTTGTTTCAATCCATAAATGGATTTCTCAAGCTTGCACACTCTATTGGGAAACTTTGCGTCAACAAAACCCTCTGGCTGATTCATGTAAACATCCTCAGCCAACTTCCCGTTAAGGAAAGCAGTCTTGACATCCATCTGCCAGATTTCATAGTCATGAAAGGCACCTATGGCGAGCAATATCCTAATAGATTTAATCTTGGCTACTGGCGAAAAAGTCTCATCATAGTCAACCCTTGGGGTTTGAGTGAAACCTTTTGCAACCAGTCGAGCCTTGAATGTGTGCACATTTCCATCCATGTCTGTCTTCTTCTTGAAGATCCATTTTCACCCAACTGTCTTACGACCTGGTGCACTATCAACCAAATTCCAAACTTGGTTGTCATACATGGACTTAATCTCGCTTTCCATTGCCTCTTTCCACTTGGAAGCCTCTGGGCCTGCCATTGCTTCCTTATAAGTGACTGGTTCATCTAAATTTACTAGTGTCCTATCACTGATGAATGTGTCACCATCTGAAGTAATATGAAAACCATACAACTCAGGTGGCACACTCACCCTAGTGGATCTTCGAAGAGGTAATGAGTTATCAACTGGTTCAACAGGAACTGTTTCCTCTGGTTGAGTGCTAGTGTCATCTAAGGTTCCTTCATTGGCTAACTCTTGAATTTCTTCAAGGTCAATGGTGCTCCCACTGTCCTCTTTGAATATGATCTCTCTTTCTAGAAAGACTCCTCTTCGTGCTACAAAGACCACGTTTTCACTAGGTCTGTAGAACAAGTATCCAAAAGACTGCTTTGGGTAACCAATGAAAACACATTTCTCACTTCTAGTTGCTAGCTTGTCATGAGTCTCTCGTCTTACGAAAGCTTCACAACCCCAGACTTTAATATGTCCTAACGAGGGAACTTTCCCCGTCCACATTTCGTGAGGTGTTTTGGCAACCTTCTATGTAGGGACAAGATTTAGGATGTGGGCGGCTGTCTCTAAGGCATACCCCCAGAAGTGAATAGGAAGCGAAGCACGACTGATCATAGAACGAACCATGTCTAACAAGGTTCGATTACGCCTTTCAGCTACACCATTTAACTGTGGTGTCCTAGGAGGAGTTAATTGTGAGACTATCCCACATTCTTTCAGATAGTCATTGAACTCGATACTAAGATACTCCCCGCCTCTATCGGATCTAAGTACCTTTATCTTCCTGCCCAATTGATTCTCGACCTCATGCTTAAACTCTTTGAACTTTTCAAAGGTTTCTGACTTATGTTTGATTAAGTAGATATAGCCATATCTGCTATAATCATCAGTGAAAGTCACATAGAATCGATTAGCATCCCTTGTAGTTGATCTGAAGGGCCCACACACATCTGTATGTATGAGATCCAACAGACCTTCTGTCACACCCCGCTAAAGCGGAAACACAGGGCGTGGCAGTACAAAGGGTTTCATCGCAAAAGTTAAAAGACAACACCAACCATAGTATTAAAAATCATTACAAATTCACAATGGGTTTGAACAACTTTTAAAAGAAATTACAATGTAAATTGAAATACAACACATGCGAATGCTCCTAAAAGTGAAGTGTCCCTAAGTGCCACTTACTCGATGATTCCTGAAAAAGCATGTAAAATGAGCGTCAACTATAAAAATAGTTGGTGAGTACTCACAGATAAACAAAATAATATTGGTTCCATGAATTGAAATCAAAGTTTTGATAAAAGTTTCCAATAATAAAAGTATATTGTTAAAATGAGTAAATAAGTTTGTAAAAACAAAGTTCTTTGTCATCATGAGAGATAAGGTATGTTGCCCAAATACGATGCAACATTCATATTCTCATGGAAGATAAAGTTCGTTACTCAAACGAGTAAACAAGTTTCATTGCTAAAATGAGCAATCAATTTCGTTGCTACAAGGAGCAAACAATTTCATTGCTAAAACATGTATATAAGTTTTCAGTAATAACAGTTCGTTGTTGTAATGAGAAACAAAGTTCATTGCTATAATTAATAAACAAGTTTATTGCTATAATAAGTAACGAGTTTGTATGTATATGAGCAAACAATGAGGTCTCAACCAAACATATGACTGAAGCCCTATCAAGATCTATGCTTATCGTTCCATAGATTAATATGGTATCATGCACTCCAACAATAGGGCGAGTGAGGAGTTGTCAATTCCTAATAGCGCTATCCATAATGACCATTGGCTCAAAGAGTTAATGGTTAGAGATAAGGGAAGGGCCTTAATACGATAAGTTCTCATGTTCCGTGTTGCATAGACATACATAGAGAGATATAGCAATAAAATAGCAATCATGTTTGATACAAATCAATTTAAATACAACATTCAAATAATAGTTTTTCGGGACATGCTTTTCCACCCCAAAACATAAAAACTGAAAATAGGGGAGTCCGTGAGTACTCACAATATGCAAAATATAGTAATCAAGTTTATACGAGTCAATTAAATACAACGAATATAAATAGTTTAGGACATGCTTTTCCACCCCAAAACATTTAAAAACCGAAAATAGGGGAGTGGTGAATACTCACAATGCATTGAGATGATGCAAATGGTGCCTTGATCTACGCTCCACTCGTACCACTATCGTTTTTCCTACAACGACGTTACACACTAATGAGTCCCTAATTGAAATCTAATACTAGTATACTTACTACTACAATAGAATTATGCCAATAATGTGTCAAAGTTTAATATTGATAGGTTACAAACATTTTTCTGTGAAAATTAAATTTCAAAGAATCAATTGTTATATAACAATTTAAGTGGAAAATTCTCATTATTGAAATGTTAATACTTAACATTTTAAGAGGTATTCCAATGATTAAATATTCGAAAACTAAATCAATTTAGTTCTAAACTTTCCTAAACTTTGCATTTCAGTTTTAATTGAAGTCAAAGACCTTAAGATAAATTTTCTTGACTTTTTGATTTGTCTAATTATTTTTCACCATTTAATTCCTTGAATAATCATAAAATCATGGAAAAATAGTAAAAAGTTAATAAAAATTACCAAACTTCAGATTTTGGTTCTAACTACATTAAAAGACTTCCAGATAAATTTTCATGGTTTATAGATATGTATAACCAATTTTCTTATAATTAATTCTCTAAATAGATAAAAATTCATGAAAAATAGCAATCAGTTAAGAAAATTCCCCAAACTTCTTATATTACTGCCATTACACATACTTAAGCTGGGAAAAATATAAAAATGGATTTATAAACTGTTTAACCCAATTTTATGATTTTTGTGCATTTATTCTAATAAAAATGGAGATAAATAGAAACCAGTTTTCAAAATTGTCCAAAATTTTTGTAACACTGTTATTACATATATAGAAGCTGTGAAAAATATAAAAGATATTTTTCAATTAGTGTTGCTATTTTTCCTTGTTTAATCCTCTTAAATAATCATTAATTGAATAATAATTATTAAACAGTTAAAGTAAATTACCAAAAATTTTGTACACTTCATTTACAAAGTAAATAATCTGGGAAAAATACCAAATGTGGTTTTTATATACTGAAATCCGATTTTGTGTATTTAAGTGTATTTAATCTTAGAAAATAGGAGAAAAATAGTATACAGAAGAGAAAAATCATCAAAATTTTTATGTAGCCTCCTAATGTACTACAAGGTGTTCTGGTAAATTTTCATGAATTGTGGATGAGCAGAACTATTTGTTCTATTTTTAGGCCATTATAAATACAAAAATCGGGGAAAAATAGGAATGCATTATGAAAACTTCTGAAAATAATTTTCTGAGTCTTATACCTCTGGTAGCAACTGCGAAAATTGTTATATATCATTTTAAGATTCTCTAAAGTGCTTTTATGATTTATTGGAGCCAAACAAAAAGAAAATTCAAAATCATATTAAACAGTAACAAAAACCGATGAAATTTAATTTGGGGTCATTTCTTAGCGTAGGGGTCATCCACGAATTTACCTAAGATTTATAGACATCAGAAAGTATTTTATATGATTTATTGCCCTATTTTATTTCAACAATTATAATAATTCGAGAAAAATGAATTATTTTCTGAAAATTTGTTGAACATCTCACTTTGTTGATGGGAATCTGGAAAAAATCGGATTTGGTCAGAAAAGGAGTTTTAGATATTTATTTGGAAATAAATCCTTCATGAACATATTTGAAAGCTTTTAACAACATACTTTGATGATCTAGCATCTAAGCTTGAAGATCATCACATGCATGTTTGTTTGAAGACCATTCATGAGTTTGAAATGTTCAAAAATTGTTTTTGAAAGAAAACTTAGAGTGCATGTGGTGATTTTCCACCAAAACTTGTAGAAAATTGCATTTTCATGATCTTGACTTAGGTTTAGGTCCTTGGATTTCACCATTTACAACATGCATGTTGTTTTTGGGTGAAATCCTACCACCATCATCATCAAAACTGAAGTGAATGAACATGCACACATATTTTCTAAGAGAAAGGTGTAGAAGAAGAAGGAAATGCAAGAAAAACTTTGAAAACATGGAGGAAAATGAAAGGAAATCGTGTTCTACCTTAATGAACACCACTAGATGATGAAGATTTTGAGCATCATGAGTGTTCTTGGACTTGTTTGCTGTAAAATTTCGTGGTTCATAGAGGGAGGAAGAGAGAAAATGTGTGTGAGAGTGTGAGAGAGAAATGAGAGAGAATGAGGAAAGATGGAGTGTGAGAGAGAAGAAGAATGATTTTGTGTTGGGAAGAGGAGAGATATGGGGAGGGAGATCCGAATTTTCAATGAGGAGAGAGACTTCCCACCTCTTCCATTTACTTTATATAAATTTGCCTCAATTTTTATAAATTTTCCCATTTTTTTATAAAGTGTGAATTAAGCCATGATTTGTTTTATTAAATTATTGATTTAACTTGTTAATTAGGAATAAATGTTGATAGTTTAAAATTTATTTTCCTTGAATTCATTTTCATAATTTTGATTATTATAAGATAATATTAGAAGCTTCATAATTATTTTATAGAATTTTTAAGGTTAAAGTTTATAAATGTGAGTTTTTAGGGCATTTAGGGTTTTTAGGGTCTTGAGATTTAATAAATATTTGGATATCAAAATAAATTGAATTATTTGAGATTTCAATTTATGTTAGAGTTTCATAACTCTTTTCTAGTTAAAAATAATGTTTGTAATTTATTTTTATCGATTTATTGGCATTCTATGTAGTGGTTTCGAGATTCAAGCGAAATTGAGGAATCAAGTATACTAGTCCTAGTTTTTAACTCTAGCTTAAGTTCCAACGAGACTAGGACCTCATTTCTACCACTAGGTCAAGTGCATGATGCGTGTATATGATTCTTGAAAAGGTGTTCGAGTCAAAGAATGACCCGAATATGGATAGTCTCTACAGTTAAGTAGTTAGAGAATTCACATATCAATGTGAAATCTATGCACACTATCCATTGATTCTAATTGTTTCCAAGTTTCTAGTAGGTTATAACTTAGCTTCTAGTTACTAAGTCTAGTATGTGTAGTGCCTATATGTGCAACTAAGTTTAGTCAAATCTAAAACCGACTCGAATTTTGACGACTGTCACACCTTCACCTCTTTCACAAGACCCTGTGAATGGTGATTTCGTCATCTTTCCCAAAAGAAAAGATTCACACATATCATCTGATTTTAGGTCAAATGATTCCAACACTCCATCCTTTTGGAGTTGGGCTATGCGTTTCTTGTTAATGTGTCCAAGACGACAATGCCACAAGCATGCCTTGTCTACACTATTAGACAAGTCAATATTAAACACACTATTTCCTAAGCTATCAACACAAGTCACTGTTTCATACACACCATCACAAGGTAAAGCTTCAAACACGAAAACACCATTCTTATAAACAGAAATTGAACCATTCAAATCATTAAAAGAATATTTAAAACCTTGTCTGAACAATGCATGAAATGAAATAATGTTTCTCGTCATCTCAGACGAATATCAACAATTTAATAAATCTAATCTAACATCATAAACTCCGATCTTGGTCACTGGTGAAGACTTCTTGTTTCCCATGATAAAGTTTATCCTTCCTCGCTCAATCTCCTCACTTTCTTTTAGCCCCTGTAAATCAGAACAGATGTGAAAACCACATCCTGTACCAAGGACCCATGAACGAGAAGATAATGAGTTATTAGAAGAAATAGTGTAGATACCTGCTGAAGATGGCTTCACTTTGCCATCTTTGATATCTTGCAGATATTTTGGGCACCTTCTCTTCCAGTGCCCTTTGTCATTGCAATAAAAGCAATCTGCATCTTTTGGATCAGAAACATGGGGAATGGTAGCATTGGGCTTAGCCTTTGGGCCATTACTAGATGACCCAGCTTGAGCCTTGTTCTTCCAGTTTTGCTTAGGAGGACCTTTCCTCTTTTTCCCCTTTCCCTGTCCAATAGCCAAGACAGTGGCACTTGCAGGAGTGGAGGCTATACTTTTACCCTTCATCCCTGTTTCAGCTGTCTGCAACAAGTTGTGCAATTGGGCCAGTGTCTGCTCAGTGTTGTTCAAATGGTAAGTTAGAATAAATTGACCATAACAATCAGGTAATGAGTTCAAGACCATGTCAATGGTCAATTCCTCATCAAAGTGAATGTTGAGCTTGACCAAACGCTCTATGTAGCGTTGCATTCTTTGCACATGAGACACAACCGACTCCCCTTCTTTCATCTTGCAATCCATGAGTGACTTGACTACTTCAAACTTTTCTTGACGAGCTCGCTTATGGTACTTTTCCATAAGGTCCTTGTTTATCTCAAAGGGACAGTAGTCCTCATAGTACCTCTGCAGTTCTGGGGACATGGTTGCGACCATGATGCATGCCACTTTGGTAGCATCATCATAATGTTTCTTGTAGGCAGCATATTCTTCAGGAGTAGCTTTAGACTCATCAAGCTCTTTTAGCTCCTTTTCAAGGACATATTCTTTGTCCTCAAATCGAAGCGTCATCTTGATGTTACGCATCCAATCTTTATAGTTTGAGCCATCCATAACGACTTTGGAGCAAATGTTGAGCAAAGAGAAGTTGTGGTTGGAGGATGATGAAGCAGAAGTGTTTCCAGGAGTAGACATCTGAGAAGAAAGTTTTAGTTAGATTTCAAGATACCTCAATATAATAACCCAAAGATATAATATCAAGGTTAGGATCCAACTATGAAGATTCACAACTTAGAAATGGGATGCCGAGATCCAAGTGTAAATTTCATAAAGGTAGGTGAATGACGATTCACCAATTCCACCATTAGACGAAACAAACGAAGTGAAATTCCTAATTCTTTTGAGATACATTGAAACTATTCAATGGCATGTTTTAATCTCGGATTATGCTCTTCTATTTGTGACTGGGATGCCGAGGATCACAAACAAGATGTGAATAACCATGCAAATGTGCTTGGTAACCTCATTGTCTTTATCATTAACTATTGATGTGCTGGTAAACCACACACGCTCCATCAAAATGATAATTACGAGATACCCATTACTACTCTTTATTAGTGCCTTTTAGTGTGCTGGTTAACCACACACGCTCCACTAACGACCAATAAAGCATAATGTGCAATTTCATGGACTAGCATACTTTTCACATTTTTCCTAAAGTAACTAGAGTTGGGATTTTGTAAAATAATGTTCTAGTACTTTCTTTAATAACATTATACTTTTAATGAGATGTAGTTGTCATATCAAACCCGTTCTGCTAACGACCCTCCACTAATCAAGGAAGCGGTGGGTGAGAGTGGACACCCATTCAACTACCATTTTATAGGCAGTTTCCTTATACCCCCCTTATAGACTAGCTTCATGAATGAGGCATACTAGCGATTTGACTGACCATATTCTTATACATATATAATATTAAACTTTTAATTATAATACATATATAAGGTGTGTTTTAAACTTTTTAAAAACTTTGAGGTTTATATATAAATTTCGAAAATTAAGCCATTAATTTTAAATTTAAAATAAACCAAATAACTAGATTTAATATTTATCTATTAATTAACTTTTAATTAATTTATTAAATCTTGTAAGGATTATCTAATTAAATTAAACAATTAACTTAATCCTAATCCATATCCCTTCTAGATTTCGAAAATTAGGGAATAGGATAATTTCCTTATTTTTCTCAATTATCCAATAAGGCAACTATTATCCAAAACAAAGAAACCCTAAAAGGACTAGCATATTTCGAAAATCAAGGGAGGAGGCTAGGGTTTCCAAAACCTTAACCCTAATTTCGATTAGGGTTCATGGAGGCTAGGGTTTTTCGAAAACCCTTTGAACCAAAACCCAAAAATCGAAAATTTGGCCTTTAGGGTTTAATGGCTATAAACCCTAATTTGCAATTCAACTATTATAGCAATTCAATTTAAAACAAACAATGGCTCTGATACCACTGATGGGATTTAGGTAAAACAAATAAACTAGAAAACAATTCCTAAGTTCACATGCAACCTACTTTGGATCTATGTTTTAACTATTGAACATATAACTTTGAATTGCAAAACAAGAACCCTAGAAGAGAGAGGCTATTTCGAAATTAACAAACTAGGGTTTTAGAATTACATACCTTTCAATTGTTATAGCAAATAATTGTTAATCCTCTTGAACTTGATCTTCTTGGAAGCTTAGCACCACAAACGTAATGCCTCTAATGGAATCACACCCAAGAACTAGCAAGAAGGAAACTAGAAGGAGAGAGAGAGAGAGAGAGAGAGAGAGAGAGAGAGAGAGTAGGGTATGCAATTTCGGCCTAGGGTTTCTTCCAAGGTAGGAGTGGCCGAATTTAGGAGCTGGGAGGCTCCTTATATAGCTGAGGGAACTAGGGTTTAGGGAAAACTCTAATACTCCTTTGCTTAGGGCCTAAGCTAACCCAAAGGCCTTATCCAAAGCCCCTTGGACGAAATCCTTAGGGCTTCCCCTATAGATTTCGTCCACCTCCTTCCAAGGAGGTTCTGGAGCCTTCCACTCAACTATTAGATAATTGCAAACTAGTCCCTGCACTTTATAATTAATACTTTTAACCCCAAAATTAATTCTGATTAATTTCTGGCTAACTATTAATTAAACATAATGATTTCTAATTAATATATTAATCTTTTAACATATTAATAAATCATTTATATTAATTCATTAATCTTATAATAAATCAATATCTCTCCTTTCATAATTTCCTTGTCCAGTTGCTAGGTTTGAGGGCAACCCAAAAGGACTGTGCTGCTATCAATTCAAGTACATACCAATTATAGTTATGGGCTTAGACACCTAATCCAACAGTACTTTAGGCCTTAGTCACACTATATATTTTGATTCTGTTGAGGGCGCTACTAGATATAGTTATGTGATCTTGAGTGTTAGATAGAGAGTTCTTACACTTCCTATTTTGTACACTTGAGATTGCCTTCCAGACATCAATTGAGCTTAAATAGAATTATTTACATCTTGTGTTATTTATATTATCGTTTGATTCATGTAGATTGTTATTAATTCCACAATGCCATTTCCATGGGATCCTACACAATCGATCGGTTTTTAATCGCGACCTGGTACAGAGGCCGCGATGTGGTCCTTTATAGACCGTGGCGTGTTTTCAGTATGAATAAAAATGTTTTTGTTTTGTTCTCTGCTTTTTTTTATCAAATCTTTGTGTTATCTTTTAAGGGTGTTTGATTACTTGTTGGAAGGTGTTTCTCCTTTATTCATAACCCTATACATCTTTTACAAGAGGTGAGTCAATCCTTGTTGTAATATTAACTGCTTTGCTAGGAAATTCCATATCCTGAATGGTGGAATGAACCTAGGTTGTGTAGGATGCATGCACCTTAATTATGAATGGTATGTTGCTGGAAATGATGATTTCTTTCTGTGAGTGAAAGTTTAGGCAGTATTGCATGCTAGACTTTGGATTTAATATTTTGGTGTGAGGGGTGTGATAGGTCTATGATATAAAGAGGGATTTGTGTTGATTGTGTGTGATGTATTCATGCTATGATTTTCTGCATATACTTGTCTATGATGGTTAAGACAATGCATGATAGTGATTTGATATACCTTGGTGATGAAATGATGATATGAGTATGATTATATAATGATGTAAAATGCCTGACTTGTTATGACTTATTGCATGTTTACATAATGACTAGAATGGAAGTGATATGTCATTTAAAAATAAAATAAATTAAGAATGATCACTTAGAAAGTTTTGTTGTGTAATCCTTGAATGGTGAATTAATAATATGTTAATTAAGACGGGAATACACTTAGTGGTGTGGTAATGGGGTAGCAACCTAGACTTTGGTGTCTGTACCTTACTCGGATTCTTGTGAGGGCCTTATAGGTTGAAATATACCTAAAAGGATAAGATCTTAAGCCAATAGTGATGTCGAGTGGTTTTTCTAGACCACCATTCGATACATGGTCCATGGTTTTGGGGACTGGAGTGATATTGGTGTAGTGATGGTGCTAGATCAAATATCATGTTTGGGTAGGTAGTCCTAATGATGGGGAACAAAAAATACGTACCACTCTCGAATAACAACGCAAGTACTTGTGCTTACATAGTCGGTGTAGCGAATACAACACATCCGGGGAAATGTTACGGGTGAGAGTCGCGCCTCACTTAGAGCATTGGGTTGAGTCAGTCACGTTAATAGAGAATGAGGACCTTTTGGTTCGGTGATGGTCCTAGCGAAGAGGGGTTAAACCAATCACTTAGTAGTGAACGGGTCTTGCTTTTAGGTTAGTGATCGACCTACGGGTGGGTGTCTACCTTTCGGGTTAGTGATGGACCCAAAGGAGGGAACAGTGATAATTAATATTTATTAAATACTAAAAGAAGAATAATAAAGGAAGACCTTAACGAAAGCTCAAATGACGAATATGTGATGTATGTGATGTTATGCAATGTGTATAAATGTATTCATGTTATGTGATGATTATTGACCAATTTTGGGATATGCATGTTTCTTAGCATTGCACTTATGGTTGCTTCACTTAGCACTTGCTGACACTTGTTTCTTTGCTTGTTGCTTTCACCTTGTATTGGTACAAGTAGCATGATTGATGGCTTGGTGAGGATTGGGGACTTTGGGTAGTTACACTCTAGTTGATGTTTTAGTGATGACACCACCTTGGATAATTTTTGAGTTTTCATTTACTTATGGTTTTGCAAACTTATACATTGATGTGGGTTGTTTTTGAAATGTTTTTTTTAACGTTGGTGATGTTTTGATATAAACGTAAAATAACACTTCCGCTAACATATTTTGTTTAAAAAGTTTTTAAAATAAAATGAAATTTGGGGTGAAAAATCACGACGTTACAAGTTGGTATCAGAGTCATGTTGTGAGCGAATTGAACACATAGGTCGGTGTTCAGACTCACAATGTAGATTTGCTCAAGTAGGTGTTGTAGACTCTTAAGGGGGGGGGGAGTGTATGCTGAGAGGTTTAGGATAGTTGTCTAAATCTTATAGAACACTCATTCCTTTATGTAGTGATGTAATAAAATTCCCCTATATTCAGGAAAATGTCTAAAACACCTGCAAACAACGAATCGGGCAGAGCAGACGATAATCATAATGAGCAAAGGGGTGTGTGTCCCTTTCATCTTCCAGACCCCACCGATTGATTGCCAGCCGCGGGTGCAACTGAATCGCAACGAGCACAGCCAGCCTGCTCGGAGCGAACACAACGTGGGGAGTGCTACCATCATTGCCGACTTGCACGAGAAACTGAGCAAATGTGATGGCGAGATGATGGTGCGAGATGCATAGATAGCTCAGTTACAACGAGCGATAAGAGCTACAGAGTTACTGCTAGACGAGGGTGCCGTCGACAGTGGATTTGCTGAGGATATTGTCGAGAGTCGCTCGGTGCCCAGGAAGCCGGTTAGCAGGTAACTGTTTGGAGGGGTTGCTAGCCGTCAAGGTAGTACCTTCCAGGAGTTCATGAACTGCAAGTCGCCGAAGTATCGTAGAGGTGAGAATGCTTTGGAGTGCTTACGTTGGATTATGAAGATGGATCAGACCTTCTGGTCACGTAATTTTACCAAGTATCGGAAGGTTAATTATGTTGTAAGGATGTTCGAGGACGAGTCATTAGATTGGTGGGACACAGTTAATAGAAGACTTACTGAGGTTGCTCGAGATGCTATGACTTGGGCACTTTTCAGCAAGAAGGTGGAAGAGCGATTTTGTAGTTAAGGCAGTAAGCAGGAAATCAAGTTGGGGTTCTTAGCACTGAAGAAGGGAAACATGACGTTAGCAAAATACAATACAACCTTTACCGAGAAGGCATAATTAGCCACTAACTATTGTTCTACTAAGGAGAAGACGGTACAACGCTATGTTCAGGAGTTACTGTAGGAGTATCGGGTCATGGTTAGATAAATGACTACTCTCATTGAAACTATGGACAAGACTCGGAAAAATTGAGAAAGATATCGCCAATATCTTTAGTTGATAATTTTTCACTATAGAGTGTCTTGCCAATTTCTTGATAGAAAATGATTCTAAGAAAGTTTAGAAGAAAATTAAGAGTTAGTCTGAATTTCCAAATATTCTTTGGATCACTATTCTGTAAATGGTTTCTCAGAAAATTGAGTGTTGTTGATTTAGGATAAATGTATGATTTATCGACACGAATGAAAATATTGTTCTTTTGTTTGCGCGTTAACTATATCTTATATATGGAAAACGTTTTTTATAAAATTATTATAAATTACAAATTTGACATTCTTATTTATAATTAGATAGTTTTGAGTAATACTTCAATTATAGAGAATCAAATAAATAATAATATCTTTGATAATCGTTATATTTTTAAATGCATTTGTTATTTTAAATTAATACTACTTAATTATTTAAAACCAGATTTGCTAAAAGAAAACTATTCATTTAAACAAAAAAATTTACCATCCACCTGTCTATCAAAAGGAATCTAATCGATAAAAGGAAACTATTCTCTTTAGCCATTTATATAACAATATATTCTCGGCAACGTGTTGGTTTGGTTAATTTTTGAGCTTCTAATATTATGAACTCTAACTACCGTCTCATTTAAAACGTTATAACTTTATGTTTCTTAGACTAGAGGGAATGAAGCATGATATCGTCTAGGTGACATCTATATGACATGGCATACATCGTCTCTCTCCAATGGCATGTCAAATGGCATGGCAAGATGGCATGGAACCATGGTGGCAACCGCAACATTGTTTTTTTTTTCTCTCATTTTCTTCTCTCTTCTCCTTCATTTCTTGCCACAATTTCTTATCATACACCAGTCTCGTTGTATGACAAAAGTAAAGTGGATGGTCTTTGCGATGGTATGATGTTGCACAACCTACTTCTTATTCAAACCTCAAGCTCGATTTCCATTTTTTTTAAGTTTAAAATAGTGGTATGTTTCATGCATAAAAGAATACACAATTTCTCTAACGGTGTTAGGTTTCAAGATGACTCTATTACACTTTCAAATATAATTATCCTACAAACATCCTAGTCCGTAAAATAATTTATATTTGCCATTATAATATAAATTATTATATATGTTGGCGTTTATAATGATAATTTCTTAATTTTATGTTTATTTCTCAACTAAATTCAAGTATATTAGTATCTTAACCATAATATTATGTCATTTTTTCAAATTTAAACTTATTATTCATTGTACTCAAATAAGATATCATATAAGTTAAAAGTAATTTGAAAAATGCCAAGCGGAAAAAAGTTCAAATAATATTTGTATTCTTAAACAAACATATGCTAACTACCTATAAGAGCAACCTCGCTTAAGTCTTTGTGCTACTTTGTTACTTTGTGCTAATGAATTTTGCTATCTGTTCAAAACCAAAAAAACAACCACTATGGAATTATGCTCCAAGGTCTATAAGAAATATAGTACGGTTTATAAATTCATCATCTATAGTGGGAATTGATGTGACAAATGTAAATGATTTAGTGTCACCATATAATTTTATATAACTGGAATTAACATGTGAGTTAAGGGGATTCATAATTTGTATTCTAATATATGTACGGCTTGGTGCGGAGTGCACGCATGTATAAGATCGAATTAAAAGCCGGTTCGACAACAAGTCGGGAGTCCGGGGGCAGCTCCCCTGGGTCCGGGGCTTCCAAAGGGGCGGTGCCCCTTTGGCGGGGTCTAGGGGCAACGCTCCTAGCGGGGTCCAAGGGGCAGAGCTCCTGGCTAGGTTCCCACTAACGAAACTCGTTAGTTTTGGTAACCCTAAATCCTCATTAAAATTCGGATTACCCTTACTTGCTTCCAAAACAACTAATGACGGCTCAACCCTAATGAAACCATAATCTTGTTTATTATATAAACGACTCTTCCTTTTGAGAAGAGACACGCGAAAATTAGCTCTTGTTTTTTTTCAAACACTCACATAATTCTTCTAGCAATTTGGCTTATGATTTCGCTAGAATTGTAAGTGTCCACTTGGATTATCCTAGACTGAATTTCTTGCAACCCATGCATATGGTAGAAATATCAGTTCGGAAAGTGTTCTCACGATCCAAGTTGGTGTCCAGATCTCCACTAAAAACCCTATAATTTCCTACACTGAATCGGTATGTGATCTTGGTTAAACACTTAAATGTAAACCTTGAAAAGTCCATTATAGTGTAACTAAAATTACACTAGAATTAAATTCTCATTTTCAATAACAATCCTGTGCGGCGGTTTTAATTCGGTGAGGGATATGTTACTTTCCATATCGAGATGGTCTAAGTGCAAAAAGAAAATAATATTGTTGAATGTGATCCTATGTGGGGTTTTGTGGTGTATATGGATTGATAGAAATCAAAAAGTTTTCAATAACATTCCCTTTGTTCCGGCGAATACAGTGGAAATGGTAAAGTCGATAACTTTCATTTGGTGCAAACATAGGGGGTCCTTAAAAAACATTGACCGGAGAGTTTGGAATTTATGTCATTTTCTTTGTTTGTAATTTCTCTCGTGTTTTCCTTTTCCCGTTTTCTACTCTTTCCCCTCGTATCGTCTTGATGTTGGGTGTCTTAATATATTTGTCGGTTCAAAAAAAAATTATATGTTACATCATATATATATATATATACTCTCATTTTAATTTTGTAATTTTATACCCTATGCATTTTTCATATTAACTCAATTTCCCAAAATGTGCATAGGAATATATTTTAAAAAAGTATATAATTAAATAGATCCGGTGAATACAATACAACTAAAATAAGGAATATTGAATATTATTAATATTAGATATTTATAAAAAGAAAATAAGAAATTTGCAAACTTTCAGTTTAATTAAAACATATTTTGAAATTCGGAATAGTCGGCTGTCACTCCAACGGTTATTTTTTGTTAATTTTTGATGTTATAAGGTTGTGGGGAGTGTGTACGGTTCCTACCGCGATTTGCTATGTAGGCTGCATGTAACATCCCAAAAATTATAAAACTTTAAAATTTTCAAAAGCTACCCATTCATCCATAAAGTGTTTACCAAAAAACCATTGTTTTAAAAGTATTATCCAAAATCAGAGTATCCCAAGAATCCAATGACATTAAATCCAACGGAGTATGCACAATCACGCCTTTGCTTTTACCCCGATCCTCTGAAATACCTGAAACAACAACTGAAGCGGTAAGTCAAGCTTAGTGAGTTCCCCTAAAGTACCACCACACAACATAACAAACAACAACATGCATACAGGAGCCTTCAACATGACTGGACCGCCGCACTGGGCCTTCAGCCTATCTGGACCGCTCTCCGGGCCTTCGGTCTGACTGGACCATCTCGCAGGCCTTCATTCTATCTGGATCGTCCTAGGTATCTTGGCCTTCAGTACCAGTTGGCCCACCTCAACCCAGTAACCATAACATATCGACATATACAATAACAATCAATAATCCGCAAACACGGGTAGTCCTACAGAACTACTAGTCTAATCACATAACCAGTGAACACATAACTCAACATAACAGCATACAACAAACCATGATATCTATTCCAATGGGCCGACCTTGGTGTCTTCGACCCATAAGTATAGTGAGGAAAACTCACCTCTTAATTTGAAATGCTTGTTAAACAGAACACAGCTTCAAATATCAGCTCTACCGATCACCTATCGAACAATATAATGACCAAGTCTAAATTACAACTCAAAATTCCCAAAACACCCTTAGGTCAACTTGGTCAAAATTGGTCAATGGTCAAAGTCAAAAGTCAACCTACAGATGACCACTACATCGTGGCCTTCCTTGGCCACGTCGTAACCACAAAACGCCAAAGCAGACGGGCCTTAGCCCAGCCGCCTCGCCGTGGTTACGGTTCCCCAAACATCTTAATGGAATAAATCGATTTCTTCGATTTCAAGGGCTCCAAAGCCCAAATCTGGTCTATTCTAAGGTCTAGATTGATAAAGTTCCAACGTTATCCATTAAGACTCTCCAATGAGTAAAGACCTCTCAATTTAGGTTCAAAAGAGCAAAACTCAACATGGCTTAAACATTAAGCTTCTAATCCCTAAAGTCTTTTTGTCTAAAACTCAGTTTTGATCCCAAATGGCATTCTAAGTCATAAAGTTTCCATCTTTATGACTTTACATGGCTATAAAGTGCCAAAATCATAAACCCTAACTTTACACAATGCTACAAGTCACCAAATGCATGCATGGAGGAAAGAAAGGGTCAAAATTCTATTTTTATAACACTAAACACCCCAAAACATCCAAAAAAAGCAACTCATATGGTCTTGAGTAGTCCATACTCAAATAAACCAAAAATATGGGACTAAAAGCACATAACTTCTAACATAGCAAGATCTAGAAAGATAATCATCAAGTTCAGAACTTTATACCTCCGGGAGGTTGCTCAATATGTGTACAACTCAGTTCTACAAAGATTGGGGCTCTCTTCTTTCTTTCTAGTGGCTTCCTTCACTCTATAATGGACACCAATCACCAAAATGAGCTCAAAACACCACCAATGGAGATTAGGGTTTGAAAGGAACAAAGTGGGCAATGGAGGCTGGTAAGGGTAAAAGGTCTTGGGGGTTAATGATGCTTAAATATGGTGCAAACCCTAAAAATTAGGGTTTTCACCAATAACGGCTACCACGTCGTGACACCTATTGCACGTCGTGGTGGTCCATCAAAAACCCGCGGCCCATCAAGAATTGTCACGTCGTAGTGGAACTCCACCACACCGTGGCCACCCAGAAAGCATTAAACAATTCAATATAGATTTATACGTGGAACGGGTGTTACACTGCAACCTATATCGTACCAGGTTTGTGGTAAGGGCCAAGCTCGGTAGAAACTAGTTACGATCTCTCTCTTCTTTAAGGTATTGTTACCTTTTTTACCTATAAAACAACCTTCAACACCCAAACTTACCACACATCAATACACTTCTTCTATTTTTCTATATTTTATCTCTCAAGAAATCAAAAAATGTTTTCTTCCAACAACCAAAAAGAAACACCCAAAGTCCTTATTTTGATTAACCAATTTATTCCCCCCCCCCCCCTGTTTACCACTATGACAGTATGTTACCGTATTATCCGCAACCATATCAACAACAATACTCACAATAATACCCACAACCACAACCACAAGTCCAATCTGATACCAAATTTAATCCCTTCGATATTGTGTCACAAACTTAACTCGAACTCGTTCGAAAAACTAAAGTTGAATTCGATTCCGAACCCGAATTCGTTCGAGAAACACAACCCACTGAAACACCTAATACAAGAAAAGGGAAGTCTCCATCCAAACCATCGGCAAGTTACTCAACATAGATCGTCATATTTTTGACGATTAGTTTTGGATTATTTGAAGCAACAACTTGGGGGTTCAGATCATTCAACACATCAAATTGCTTCCAAATGGAAAAATATGCAGCAAAAAGTGAAAACGTTTAATAGTGTTTTCACCCACAAGATGAATAGCGGGGAGTCCGAAGTTTTCGACAAAGAAGTTTTAAATGCAACAAAAAATGAGTATCGCAAACACCATAACATGAAAGATTTTCGTTATGAGGCGGCATTAAATATTTTAAACAACCACTCTTCTTTTTTTAGAACTTAAGTATTTCTTTTAGCTTGTCTTGTTGTTTGTAGTATGCTTTTTAGTTATTTCGTTTGTCGCTTTAGGATTTAATTGATGTAATTGTAGTGTGGTTTTTTAATTAAATGTTAATTTTAGAAAATGTTATCTTTTATTTAATTTTACATTTTCTAATTTAAATAATTAAAAATAGTGACATGAGAAGTGAGTTGGTAAAGATAAGATTTTCATGTGTTGTAGGTTGAGAAAAATAGAAGAGAGAGAAGAAAGAGAAACTCAAATGACAAGTAAGTTGAATGAGTTGGGCGTAGTCCCTTCTCTCCACCCTAAAATGGTAAACCTGAATATTTTTGGCAAATATAAGGGCATTAACTAGCATAAAAACAAATTTAAGATAAAACCAAATATTTTTGGCAAATATAAAGACTTTTATGGCAATTCCCCATAATATTACTAGAGAAACACTCTAAAAAGTGGGAGCAAAATCGTGTAGCCATACCCATTTTGTGAAAAGTACTTTGGGGTTAATTCAAAGTATTTTTTGTCTATGCTAAGAATATGTTAAAGTTGAAAAAATTAATTCTCTTGTAAATTTTTATTGTTCAATCGTCCTCTTTTGTCTACTACAAATCGTACAATAGGCTTGATGCATTATATGTGATATCACACACCAACGTTTCCTTGACTATGGTTATTGTTTTATATACTTAAAAAGTGAACCAGTCTTTTGATAGTCTTTTGATAAATAGAGGTTGATTCGGTTTTGGACTTACAGTAAACCATTTAGTTGTCTTATACTTTTGTTGATGAAACCATGTATTTTTTTTCCTTATGTTTGTATTGCTTCTTTTAAACAACAAGGTTAGTGTGTTTAAAATCTTCAATACATAAATCATGTTCCTGTTTTTTTGACTTATAGAGAAGTGTTAGCAGCTCTTTGATAGTTGTTGATTGAGTCAAATCTGACCGAGTCGAAAGCTGACTGAGTCAAAAGTTCTAACTGAGTCTACTTATGAATGAAACTTGACTGTTTGATTTTGCATCTGAATGACTATGTTGAATGATAAAAATGACTATATTACCCTTTTGTTACAAAAGTGAAATAATGTAATAAAAAGAAGTTAAAATATAATGATATAAATGGAAGTACATGAAATCAAACAGCCCTTAGATAAGTGGTTAAGTTTTGGCCTAAAATTAAAACAAAAACCAAACAAAACAATCATCTTTTTGGGTTCAAACAAATCAAATATAACTTAACAAATGTGTTTTATACCAATAAGACCAAACTTGTACCAAAAAATAACTCTACTAAATGTGATGTTTTTTTTTTGTTTTGGTTTACCAAAGCTTAGCTACATTTCCTCTTGGACATATACATAAATACATACTAGCCCATGTGAAATCCAAATTCTTCTGATTTATTAAACTTGTTCATTTCCTTTTTAGGATACTATACTTGCAGGGTAGCGAATGAAGCTCTATTCCACTTCATATTGGCTTAAACATATGCAATAATCCTAAAATCAAAACATTTGTTTCATATATCAATATTAAAATTGCAATAGTTTTATCTGTCAAATATATGATGATAACTTACAGCATCCTCAGGTAGAGTAACACGTTAGACATTTGTGTAACCGAAAATCCCAACATATTATGCATCAATTAAAGATGCATGTATACAACATTTGATTAAAAGCTAACAATTAAACAAATCGATGAGCATAGATGGCTTGATAGGTAAGCAGTTGCAAGCAAATGGTTAGAACGAATGATGCTAAAGGAACTATGAAGTCTCCAGTATAAAGGGAAAACAATATGATTTTTAATTTTAAGCTAAATGAATTCAAGTTCAAATTGTAAATCCTTTTGATATCGTCTGAATGATCGAATTTGACCTTCACAAAGATTTTTTGATTATCCAAAGCACATAAAACAATAGTTGCAATATCAATTTTTAGTATTACATATCAATTAGCACTTTTCAAGTACAAATGATTGAAGGCAAGTTTAGAAACTTAAAATTTATCAGGAATTTCACCACAATTGTAATCAAGATACTGCATATTGTAAAAAAAAATACCAGACTTAAAAGGAATTTATTAGGAGTTGGTTGGGATCGATGAGGGAAATCAATGATGAAGGTTTGCAGGAGAAATTGGTGGAAGCAGGGAGAGGTGATAGAGGTTGTACAACATTGACCAGAGTGGATAGAGGCGTGAAGAAGTTGGACCCGATAGAAGCGTGAAGAGGATAGAATCGATGAAGAAGATGGAATCAATTTTAGAGATGAGAAATCAGAAGCTTGCCATCGATTTGGAGGACGGCGATGGAGGACGGAAGCGACGATGACAACGAGGCTGGATAATGGCAACAATGTCACATGAATGAAGGATTGTCATGGCTCAAATGATGAGGATTTGGCTGGAATGTCGCTAGTTCAAGGCCGGAGGAGATCGACGCAAGGGGTAAAAATGTGAAGGTTCTCAGTCAGACCTTTAAATGTGCAAATCAAACAAACCGACAGCTAATATTTCTTACTGACTCGGTCAGACCTTTAAATGTGCAAATCAAACAAACCGACAGCTAATATTTCTTACTGACTCGGTCAGACCTTTAAATGTGCAAATCAAACAAACCGACCTGACCAAATTAAAGAAAAAAACTCTGATTGGATGAGTTAGATTGAAATCAAACAACCCCTTAATAAAGAAGCTAGTTGTTTCTTTGGAAACTTTCTTGGAACCATTTGGGTTAGTTTGTTCGAGTCTTTTGATTCTTCACACAAGATCTATGCCATCCTTGACATACGAAAGTTGAGCACAATATTTTTCACCGTGTCTTTGATAAAAAGTTTAAGACCTAAAACCGAATGTCACATAATCTAATATTGACATAGCTGTGACACCAAATAATAAACAAAATAATACTCCATCTTTTCCAAATGAACAATATAATGGTTTTTTGAGCTATCATAAAAATAAAGTTATTCATATTCTAGTTGGAATTTAGTTATTTATAAAATAATAGTCACTAGAAGATAGCGGTAATAAAAAAATCCAGAAGCTTTCTCTATTTTGGATATTCAATTGGAGTCGAGACGTTCTTTACTTACGTGCAACAATATAATATTTAATTTTACATATAACCTACTATAAACGTTTAATTGTTTACCCAAAAATGATGGTTGGCGTGAAAAGTGTGAATACAAAATATCGTGTCTCATACTATTTGTAACATAATTACTAAAACAAAGGAAGCACTATATGAGCCTCTAAAGATATATTGTATCCTTTTTAAGAGAATAAGGTTATTGAGTTTTATATCTAAGTTGAAAGTTATAATTTAATAAACAAAGAAGACAACATGACAAAATCTTATACAAAACAAAGGAAACACTATATGAGCCTCTAAAGATATATTGTATCCTTTTTAAGAGAATAAGGTTATTGAGTTTTATATCTAAGTTGAAAGTTATAATTTAATAAACAAAGAAGACAACATGACAAAATCTTATACAAAACAAAGGAAACACTATATGAGCCTCTAAAGATATATTGTATCCTTTTTAAGAGAATAAAGTTATTGAGTTTTATATCTAAGTTGAATGTTATAATTTAATAAACAAAGAAGACAACATGACAACATCTTATACAAAACTGGGAAAGCTTAGGCCGAAAGTAATGGTGCCACAAAAACCGTATTCCATCTTATAACACGTAGACGTCAACTCATTTTTTTTTCTCATTTTATCACTTTGAAACTGTATTGTGAAATTGAGAAAAAGATAAGAAAAGAGAAAAAAAAAAAAAGAAACGAAAGAATATGATTGGTTGTGAGAGAGAGAGTAAAAGAGGAGAACGATGATGGAGTGTGCGGTCATTTTTATTGAGGTGCGACTAAACCGCAAGGGGGGACTGCAGCCAAACCGCATTCCACTATCTCAAGCCTTCCACAAACATTTAGATTTTATATGATTATATATAATATAATTTTTTAAAGGGTAAACTATTATATACAGAGAAAAATATTATACACAGTTTCAATACAAAATAAACTAAATAAAAATGATCGAACCGTTTAAAACACTTAAAAATATACTAAAATCTCTACAATATTTTAAATTATTGTTTAACATATATAATATGTTATTTATTACAAAATATAACGTTTGATGTCATCCAAATAGTCTTTATATATATATATATATATATATATATATATATATATATATATATATATTATTTTGACCCAATACGTCTTTTCCCATTTCGTAATTTTTGTGGATATACAAGTGAATAAAAGATTTACCAAATTTATGGAAAAAAGGTAACTTTCTTTTTTATTATCCTTTTTCCTTTTTTGTGATAAAATAGAAAGAATCTGCCAAATCCGTACCGGATACTCCAGACTACAATGGGACAAGTTGACCGTAGATTTCTCCAAAAAAATTAGTCGGATCTTCCAAGATAATGCCACGTGTCGGTAATCTTTATCTGTATTACTCTAACTTATCCGGTTTGTCCGGTTGCTTGGGTTCGTTAAAACTTCACACACATTTTAAGCTTTAACAAACAGTCGTCCAGTAATCACCAAAAGGACCTTATACTTTACCTGGTTTTGCAAAACTGGCCCTCTTATGTCTTATTTGATTGAATAATCCTTTTTATTATAACGGCAAAAACCAAAGCACCACTCATATGCTCATGTAATAAGTCTTCGACTAGTATAGTTAAAGAGTTATTTGAAAAATAACAACTTGACTAGTTAAAAGATTATATATATATTTTTTGGGCTAAAAGTGGACAATCTTTGATACATTTCTAGTATAATGCTATACCCATTACCAAGAATTTGTTCTAATTTTGGAGGAAATAATATTTGTTTTCTAACTATTAAACTTTGTTTGTTTTTTAAATATCAATAATACCAGGCTATTGTTTATTGTTCGAATATTATCCCTACTAGCGATTGTCTCCGATCAATGAAGTTTTTTTTTTTATTATTTTAAAAATGAATTTAACGATCATGCAATTAGTTATGTGAAATCTTTTATAGTTAATTTTGATAAAAACTATTATCAAGAAACCAAATAATATAGCTTGTTGCTTATTTTTGTTGAGGAAACCCGTTTACAACGTTTATAAAAAGTTAAATAAAATAATTATATAAAATGATAACCATCTTTCTTTTGATATAATTTGTTGATTAAAGTTTATCAATTTTATTTACAATAGTAAAATATGACAACTAACAAAAGTCATATAAATGTGAATGAACCTTTTTTAAAGTCTAAACTTGGTCATGATAGTATCCAAAAAAATACCATACACAAATTTGGATATCCGTTAACCCAAATGAAAAAGGAAACTAACGGAGGACTGAATTTGCAAAACTTACTAAAGTTTAAGGTCTATTTTTGAAACTCCACCGTTTTGTCACCTATATATGTAGGCCTGTTCAGTAGGGGGTCACCTTCTTTCATTTTGAATAAAGTATACTCCTTTGATCCCTCTTTGTTTAAGTTTGATGATGCCTTCAACGCCCCTTTTCTAGGTTTCATCGATTTCCTCATCTACCAAGTTCCCCAGGTTTGATTCTTCTTTCTCTCTTCCCCATTCCAATCATTTACGATATGAATTAGCTTCAATCTTGCTTTTCTTCCAGTTCATGATTCGATTTTTAGGGTTTTGACATTAGACATGTTAGTTAATTCACGATATTACTTCTGGATTTTGCTAGGCGCTTAATAAAACTCTGAAAACAACCAAGAACATAACTCGTATTTTGACATAGTCGATTTCTTCTTATTCTTTGATTCATTCGAAAAATGTGGAATTCAGATGAACTTGTAATGATCTGATTGAAGTTTGTTTACCTTCGGTTGAAAACGTTTGACCAGATCTGAATTCAAAAAATTTCTCGTTTGACTTTATTTACCAGATCAGAATTTCGAAGTTTCTTCAGACATTAATTAAACAATGGCTCCAACAACGATAGAAGGGACTTCAAACGGGTCTGTAAAAGCAAAAGAGGAAGAACAAACAACACCTTCTTTATTCGAAATCGATGACTCCGATCTAACGAGGCTTCTAGAAAAACCGCGACCAGTAAACATCGAGAGAAAAAGATCTTTCGATGAAAGATCATTTAGTGAAATGTCGATTACGATGTCGCCACCACGTAATAATTTCTACAAAATGAGCGATAATTCATCACGGGGGTTTGATAATCTCGACGGCGTTTATTCTCCGGGGAGATGGACTGGAACTCCTCGAAGTGGGTATTTTGAGCCTCATCCGATTGTTGGAGATGCTTGGGAGGCTTTGAGACGATCTTTGGTCAACTTTCGTGGTCAACCTGTTGGGACTATTGCTGCTCTTGATAATTCTTCAGAGGACCTTAATTATGATCAGGTGAATTTCAATTCCTTTTTTCTTATGAAGCTGATTTTGATTAACGGATTGTGATTTGTTCAAGTTGACTTTTGATTTATGATGTTTAGAGATTTGAGTCTTCATATCAATCGAGTCCTTTATGATCCTTGGTTATAAAATTTGTATTAAATGCAAGAAATTGCTACGTATTTCCATTTATTTTTGTATATAGCTACCCAATTTCTATATATATTTATATGAAATTTTTGTAAAATGCAAGAAATGTCGATGTAATTTTATTTAAATACAAAAAATGCAATTTTCCTTTTATTTATTTGTGTTTTATAGCATCATACTTACATTTATTTCTATTAAACCATTCTATTTTATCATTACTTTTTCTTATTAAACCACTGTACTTTGAAAATAATTGTTCTTCCTATTACACTATTATACAAAGCAATATTCACTACTATAGTGCTATTATTATACTTTATTTCTATTACAAATTGTACCCTTCAGTTCTTTTTATTAAAGCATTGTACTTTCAATCTTTTTTTATTAATAAACTATACTTAAAAATCTACCCGATTATAACAATAATAATTTCTTTGCCTTTGGATGGAAGATGTGAAAAAAATGGTATAATAAATAAGTTATAGAAAGTACATTGCTATTTCTTTCATTTAACCCTAGATTCTACCCTCTATTAAAATTTATTAAAGCATTCTACTTTCTATATTTTTTTATTAATACATTATTAATACGTTATACTTCAAAAAAAATCTATCTGATTATAACAATATTAATCTCATAAAAGATTTTATATTACGTGTGTGTGTTTTTTTTTCAATTAAACCTCAACTTTATTTTTTCCTTGAAAAAGACTTTTCATTTTTCATTTTTTTTTCGATCTGGCCCTTTTAGTCATTTTTTTTTTCGGAAAAAACTTGTAAAATGTGAGGGTTTATTCTTGAAAAAACAAAAAAAGTGAGGGTTTGTTCGGAAATAGTTTGAAAGTGGAGTGTTTTTTCGGAAAAAAATGCAAAGTTGAGGGTTTTTTTGGAAAAAACTAAAAACACAAGGTTTTTTCCGGAAAAAAAAAAGTTGAGGTTTAATCCCGAAAAAAAAACACAAAATATAAAATCTTTTATGAGATTAACCCTAAATTCTTTGTCTTCGGATTTCAATTATTTACTTATTTTTTCTTTCGAAAATATAACATTGTAACGGAGCGAAAAAATGCGCTATAATAAACAAATTAAAGAAAATACATTGCTATTTCTTACATTTAAAACTAAATTCTACTTTTGACATTTATTCCTCCTTTTGTAGGTATTTGTAAGAGACTTTGTGCCAAGTGCATTAGCCTTTTTAATGAACGGAGAACCCGAAATAGTGAAAAACTTCCTCCTAAAAACCGTTTTCCTCCAATCACGCGAAAAAAAGGTTGACAATTTCAAATTAGGTGAAGGGGTAATGCCCGCAAGTTTTAAAGTGCTCCATGACCCTGTGAGAAACACGGAGACAATTTTAGCGGATTATGGTGAAAGCGCGATTGGGCGTGTGGCTCCCGTTGACTCAGGGTTTTGGTGGATTATACTGCTTCGTGCGTATACGAAATCCACGGGTGACTCGTCTTTAGCCGAAATGCCTGAAATCCAAAGGGGGATTAGACTTATTATGACTTTGTGTCTTTCCGAAGGGTTTGATACGTTTCCTACTTTGCTATGTGCGGATGGATGTTGTATGATTGATCGAAGAATGGTTAGTATTTGATATCTTTCTACTTTTATCAAGAAATAGCAAAGTACTTTGGTTTAGTTGTTTGGGAAATCTCCGATAAAGTCCTAATATTTTGGACGGGTTTATGGTTTAATCCAAATTTTTATTTTTTGAACAGAAAAGTTCCGATTATCTAAATTTATACGATAATCTGTCATTTTTTGTTGAAAAAAATTGACTGTTTCGTTTATTTGGGCAAAATATAAAATAATTGAGGTTTTTCTGCTCAAAATTTAAAAGTTGGGATTAAACCGTAAACTGATTCAAAATAGTTGTTTGTTATAGGATTTGTATCTTTCTTTTATTATTATTTTTATTGTAGTATTGTACTTCGAATTTTTTGTTTTTGTTTTTTGTTTTTCTAGGAGTAAAAATAGTTTTGTATTTGAATGACCTTAAATAAAAGGTAGAATTACATTTAACCCTTTGGCAACATCATCCGAATTCAAAGCAATTTTGAGTTATTGTCTTGATTTTCCAAAGTATGATTTTCTAATAGGAAGAAATAAAAAGAATATATGCTTATAATAAACAAATTAGTTTAAGGGGTGTTTGGCTTAGCTTTTCACAGCCAAAAGTCCTTTTTGGAAAAGAAAAAAAAAAAGCAAAAGATGTTTGGCAAAACTAGTTTTAAAAGCTACTTTTGGAGTTTTGATACAAGGAAAATGAACTTTTTGGAAAAGTCACGAAAACCTGATTTTTTGTAATTTTTCCAAAAAGGACTTCTGGGCTGTGAAAAGCTAAGCCAAACACCCCCTAAGTGCGATGCTATTTCTTGTATGTGGTTTCATCCTTTTGTTTTGTATGCTCCTTCCATTCGATTGAATCCCCTTTTCACTTCACATGCAAATGACCAAAATACCCTTCAACAATGGACAGTTTTATAGAATCTTTGTATATCTCTATCTAACGTTGAAGGGTAAATACGTAATTTTACCGTCTGTGCAAGTTTATTAAAAATTACAACTTTCCTGTTTTTGCTCTATACGCTGAATGCTCTTCTGTGTTTCGACTCACAGGCAAATGACAAAAATACCTTACAATTAGGTAGAATCTTGTATATCTTTGTCCAACATTGAAGGGCAAATACGTAATTTTACAGTCTCTGCTTGTTTACTCAAAATTACAACATCCGTGCTTTTGCTCTGTATGCTCCTTCTGTGTTCACATGTAAATGACAAAATATCCATTTAGCGATAGACATATTTCAGATCTTCATCTAACGTTGATGGGCAAATCCGTAATTTCAACAATCTTTGCTGATTTGTAGGGTGTATACGGGTACCCAATCGAGATCCAAGCACTATTCTTCATGGCGCTAAGATGCGCCTTACTTCTCCTAAAACGCGATTGCGAAGGCAACGACTGCATTGACCGAATAGTCAAACGCCTCCACGCGCTCTCCTTCCACATGCGCAGTTACTTTTGGCTCGACATCAAACAACTCAACGACATCTATCGCTACAAAACCGAAGAGTATTCTCACACCGCAGTCAACAAATTCAACGTAATCCCCGATTCGCTTCCCGAATGGGTCTTCGATTTCATGCCGACACGTGGCGGGTACTTTATTGGGAACGTAAGTCCGGCGAAAATGGATTTCCGGTGGTTTTGTTTGGGGAATTGTGTGGCGATTTTGTCGTCGTTAGCGACGCCTGAACAGAGTTCGGCGATTATGGATTTGATTGAGTCGAGGTGGGGAGAACTCGTCGGAGAGATGCCGTTGAAGATTTGTTATCCGGCGATGGAGAGTCATGAGTGGAGGATTGTTACTGGGTGTGATCCGAAGAATACGAGTTGGAGTTATCATAATGGTGGATCGTGGCCAGGTTTGTGCTTTTTTTTTTTTTTTTTTTTTTTTAATGGTTAAATACGTATTTTTATCCAATAAATGTTTTTGTCTTTTTTTAGATTTATGGAAAAAGGTTTTTGTTAAATGAAATATGCAAAATGTTTCACATTTTTACCAAGCAACAATATCGTACCTTTTTATCAATTCAAATAAGTTACTAGGTTAGTAGGGCAAATTGGTATATATTTACATCTTTTGGTCCTAAATTGGAACATCTTTGTGTTTTTTATATAAAAAACTATCTTGTTGGATAAATTTGAAAAAAAAAATATGAAATGTTGTTGCATAAATATGCATTTAGCGCTTCTATATTTGTGATTCACACCATTTTTTAGATAGATAACTATTTTCATATGTGTTGTTGAGTAACTAGATTGCATCTTTTGGTGCTAAATTAAGACATGGTGACATATTTTGTATCAAAAATCATCTCGTTACAAAAATTGAGAAAATTGTGAAAAGTTGTTTGCTTTCTTTTTTGCTACTAAAGTTAAAGAGTAAATTACTGAAATAATCCCTATGGTTTGGTCAAAATTGCACGTATGGTCCTTAACTTTTTTTTTGCACTCAGATCCACCATGTGGCTTGATTTTGTTGTGTTTTTCGTCCCATGGTTTGGTCAAAATTGCACATTTGGTCCCTAACTTTATGTATGTAAGGGACGAAAAATGTAACAAAATCAAACCAGTAACAAAATCAAACCACAGGACGATCCTAGTGCAAAAAAAAGTTAGGTACCAAACGTCAATTGTGACCAAACCGTAAGGACAATTTCAGTAATTTACTCAAAGTTTAAAACATCATTTATCTACACGACACTTATTGAGAAAAAAATGTTTCACACTTTTACCAACTTATGCGACAATGTTGTATTTTTTTTTATGTCGTTTTACATATTTCAGCCAGCTTATCAGCTAGTTACCAAACGTTTTTATTTATTTATCAGCTAACTTTTCAGCTAGTACGCCAAACATACTGTTATACTGACAGTATCGATTTCATGTATATTTTGCAGTTCTAATATGGCTTTTAACAGCCGCGTGCATAAAAGCAGGGCGACCCCAAATAGCAAAGCGCGCAATCGAATTAGCCGAAAGCCGGTTACTAATGGACCAGTGGCCGGAATATTACGATGGAAAACTTGGCCGATTTATTGGAAAACAAGCGCGTAAAAACCAAACATGGTCAATAGCCGGATATTTGGTTGCCAAAATGATGCTTGAAGATCCGTCTCATTTAGGTATGATATCACTTGAAGAAGACAAACAAATGAAGCCTCAGATGAAAAGATCTGCTTCATGGGTTTGTTAAATTGAAGAACACAACTTCAACTTCAATATATTATCATCATTATTATTATTGTGTTTTTTTCACTCCACGTTTTCGGGTTTTGTTTCTAACACTTGGTGTATTATACGCATGCCCATTGACAAGTCGGGATTTGTTTATGGTTTTGAACAATGTGAATTGATGAAATTTTGCAAGCGGTTTAATAATGTTCGGTTTGAATTGTGGTTTTTGTTACTTTTGTTTTTTTGTTATACGGGTGAGGAGTTGCAAACGTAATGATTTTCGAGGTGAATTATGTAAGAAGTATTGCTAGAGCTTATTGGGACTTCAAGTGTTTGAATATATTCTACGACATGCTAACATTTGGTTTTGTCAAATTCTTTCAATAAATTCTTATTTATTCCTCACATTATTATTTTCAGAAAATATGTTGAAGTAATTAAGGTAATATTTATTTATAGGGTTAATAGTTGAAATTGGTCTTTAAACTATTGTAAAAATGTATTTATTTAGTTATTAGCCTTCTTTTAAGATTTCGAAGGTCCCATATGTATTTTGTGTTATACTATGATATTCAAATTGATCTTTTTGGCGTTGTCAATCCTTTATTTATTTCGGGTAATTACTAATCTAGCCAAATTAAGAAAGTCATTAGCAATTTTTAGCCAAAAATTAGTAAATGTCCAAATATAGCCCACGAAACCGTAGGTTTCGAGTTTCGTCTACTGTTTCGTCAATTCGTCTACTGTTTCGTGTTTTGTATAATTTTTTTTTTCATTTTCAACATACAAAACCGTAGGTATCTCGAAACCTATGGTTTCCTCTCTCGAAACCTATGGTTTCCCTAACCGTAGGCTACGGTTTTGTCAAAAAAATACGTTTTTTTTTTTTTTTTTTTTTAATCTACTACTTTGGGGGTTTTAACTACTGTTTTGTCAAAAAAACTACGGTTTTAATTTTTTTTTTTTAATAAAGAGTATAAAAAAGAATGTTTATAATATGTAGAATAATTTTAACAATTATTTTGTTTAAATTTGACTATTATTTGGGTAAATTTGACTACTTTTTTGTTAAATTTGATTACTGTTTTGTTAAACTTGACTACTTTTTTTGTCAGATTTGACTACTGTTTTGAACCTACCTTATATATATTAAGTATTTTATATTTTTGGAAATATTTCATATCTGGGAAATTTTCTTCTCTGTAACTTCTTTGTTCTCAAAATTAAGATAATGAATTGTAACGAGTATTTTGTATTGCTCATTACGGATGGAAGATGAGAGTTTGTTAATTCCCAATTATCATATGTTTGGCCACCGAGATACAATCCGAGAATGTTTTATTTAGGTGTTGAATTTTACGAAACCACGACGTTCACCGAATTTGTTCATTTGGTGAAGTGCAAGATGGGTCTTCATGAAGAATCAAAAGTTAGTCTGGCTTATCAACATCCAGAACAACTCTATTATTGGGGTATTGTTGATGATCGTGATATTAGAAAGCTGATCAAGGTAATAAATGTCGTTGGAGATAAATCTGTGTCTGTGTATGTGGTGGTTGAAGAAGGTGTTTGGCGTAACGAAGTGGATGATAGAGGAAAGGCATCTGCAGATAATTTATCAAGTGGAAAAGGGAGCAACAACCCATTAGGTAATTTTAAAAGTCCAAGTAAAAGTCAATATCATAGTGTCTCTGAAAATGTAAATGTAGTGCCAGAACCGATTATGTATGTTACACCGGAGAATTATAAGTATATCGGTGATAATGATGTTGGTACATATGTTAATGATGTTGGTGTAAATCATTACTCTGACAAAAAAAAAGCAGTAGCCGTGGTGAATAAGGTTGGTAATGAATCTGGAAAACAGGAAGTTCTGTTTTTGCATGATGTTGAACTAAAAGGATATGGCGAGTTTACGGATTATGACAAGTTGGATATATCCGACCTAGAGAGTGATTCTAACGGAGAAGAATTTGATGACAAACCTAAGCTTATTTATTCAGATACCATGTTTCATGGTATGCCCCCTTTGCCTTCGTGTCCTGTAAACGTTGATGTGAACATTCCATGTCAGAGGGTGGATATAAGTGAAGAGATTAAGGTTCTAGACATTTTTGATGACAAAGAGTTGCTCAAGCTTGCAATTGGAAGACAATGCATGGAACAAGGTAAGCAGTATAAGACTACCAGATCGAGCAAAGAAAGGTTCGAGGTTGTTTGTTTGGTAAAAAAAATTTCATGGATGGTTAGGGCAAGGGGAATCCAATCGACTACTGCTTTCCAAGTCACAAAAATTGTTGACCAACACACATGTTGTGCAACAAACTTGGAGCTAATCATCGACAATCAAAGAAAAAGGTACTCGGGCACTTTATCGCTGAAGTATTGGCCGGAGATTATAATAGAGTTTATCGAGGTAATGAAATTGTGAGGGACATCAATTCGAAATTTCCAATCAATATCTCATACCAACAGGCATGGCGGGCAAAACAGTATGCGTTGTTGATGTTAAGAGGTACCAAAGAGGATTCATTCACCAAACTACCAGCGTATCTGCACAACTTGGTGAAGCACAATCCAGGAACTGTTACTCAGATAAGAACAGACGATGATGATCGGTTTGAGTTCGTGTTTATCGCGTTGGGTTGTTCGGTAAGCAGTGAAAATATTTATAACAAATATAACATATGAATCCTAATTGGTATTTGTTAATGCAATCAAAAATAATTGTAGGTATGAGCGTTCATAAAATATTGTAGGCCGACCCTAATAATTGATGGTGGTCACCTAAAGGGTGAATTCAAAGGTACGATGTTGCTCGTAGTGACAATGGACGGTCAAAACCAAATCATGCCTGTTGCTTATGCCATATGCAAAAGTGAATGTACGGAGACGTGGTCTTGGTTCCTTCGAAAACTACGTGAATGTATAGGCAACCTGGAAGACCTTACAATCATATCTGATAGGGCTCCATCCATAGCGACGTCAATTGCAAATATATTTCCTCACGCCCATCATGGAATATGTGGTATCTATTTGTATTTCAACATTTCAGCAAAATTTGGAAGCAGCGATACAATACACACATTATTTTGGGAGACATGCAAAGCGTATACTATTAAAAAATTCGATAATGGGATGAAAAAAATTAAAAATGTAAATAATCGTGTATGGGAATACCCACAAAACATCAATCCAGAAAGATGGGCCAGGGCACATTTTCCTAGGAATCGGTATTTTCTTATGACATCAAATAGTGCGGAGTCGATAAATTCAATGTCAAGATTTGCAAGAAAGATGCCAATATTGATGTTGATTGAGTATTTTCGTGCAACAATGCAACAATGGAGTTTTCAGAAACATAATGTTGCAGGTACTAATATTTTATATATAATAGTACTTGAAATTTGTATTGCTTGTATTAAACTGCACTTCTGAGATTATTAATTAAATCTACTTTATTCCATGAAAAATAAAACAAACATAAAACATTATTGGAAAAGAGATACACCCGTACGAAACATTATACATAAGACATTTCACATAAAAGTGTCTTCTACATGAAATATTTGTTATTTTTAACTAGAATCCATGCATCCTCATACTCGAAGTCACTTCCCTCGTGCTCCAAAATGTAATGATCTTTAACCATTTCTAAATGATCTTTGTCGTTGTTTGGATAACGATACCTGTTTTTAAGATGATGATACCATCGATTGAACCATGTGATTTTTTCCTTTAAATCCATCCACTTACCAACAATATCTTCTTATGTTCGGTGTTTTCCTTCTACCAACGAGAGGTTAAACATAGTTGTTATGCGGGTCCATTCATCACCTTCAAAGCAATCAGGGTTAACCATGGTTACATCATCGTAAATGTTCATCCAACATCGTGTTACCACCATTACCTCTCTTATCGTCCATGGATGTGGAGTATTCGACGGAGCAGCTGCGTTGGAAGAAGTTGCTTGATTGGAGGCCATTTTTTAAATTTGTTTGTTAGTTTGTTTTAATTTTATAGTACTTAAATAAGAAAAAATACTGGCATACAATTAGGTGGATTCCCATAAGTACTGTTTGATACTGTTTGAAACGACAAATATACTGTTCGAAAAGACAATACATTATGCAGGCTACGAACCAGTAGTCAAAGTCTATGAAACCGTAGTCAAATAATGTGAAAGAGTATCCAATTGTCAGATACCTTATACGGAGAGACTATTTGAAACGACAAATATACATGTTCGAAAAGACAAGACATTATGCAGGCTACAAAGCAGTAGTCAAAGTCTATGAAACCGTAGACAAATAATGTGAAATAGTAGTCCAATTGTCAGATACCTTACACGGAGATACTGTTTGAAACGACAAATATACTGTTCGAAAAGACAATACGTTATGCAGGCTACGAAGCAGTAGTCAAAGTCTTTGAAACCGTAGTCAAATAATGTCAAAGAGTATCCAATTGTCAGATACCTTACACATAGATACTGTTTGAAGCGACAAATATACTGTTCGAAAAGACAATATATTATGGACCTTGCATTTACAGCTCCTACATACATATGTGTCTGCATGTGGTAATTCCCTTACCTCCACGACCTTAGGCAAACTAAGTAATTGGTAATTGTCTCTTACAAGTGATTCGAAATGAGTTTCTCTGACAGTGACCATGAAGAAAGTTTTAACAACTTACCTGTTTACCTTTATAACCTAAGGCGAACCAACCCGCATACTCACACTCACATCAAAACGAATTTGATGGATCGTTTCCAATCTTGTTTTCTGGCTATTGGATAGGTGGTATATTTCTTTTCCAAATTTCTTTTGTTGCTTTACATTTGTTAATATTGGTACATTTAAACTAATTGCTTTGCACTCTTAAAAAATACAGGTCCATGCATTCGTAAATTGTTTCTTGCCTGTCCTCTACATAGGCAGTGTCTGTCTTAGAGGGGACTACCTAAAAACAATGTTTGTAGCGGTTGCTATAGATGGGAACAATCTGACTTTCCCTATAGCATTTGGTATGGCGGTTGAAAATAATGTGGTAACTTCTACGTGGTTCCTAATGAGGTTAAAAGAATGTCTCGGGGAGGGTAAGGAAGTAGCGTTCATATCCAATATGTACGATGTTGTTGGCTCTTGCGTAGATAATGTTTTCACTGATTCTTATCATGGTTACACTTGTAAGAGCGTCCACAAATATTTACGCACAAGAGTAGGCTCTGGAAGATCAATGGAAACTTTGTTCTGGATAACATTAAAATCGTACACTATGTCGACTTTTGAACAAAATTTTTCTAGGCTACACATTGATGCTCGTGAAGTGCTTACGAATATCGGTCATCCGAAATGGGCAAGAGCCTATTTCCCTAACATCCGTTCGAATGTACTCAACATGGAAGTCCTTAATATTTTTCAGTAGTATCGCTCAATCATCGTAATGTACCGATAATAGCGCTTATCGAGGGAATTCTTGGGTACATGCAAAATACATTTGTTGAACGAAGTATAATGGCAGGTATATTTTCGGGTGCAATATAAAAGAATTAAATAGGTTGTACAACAATCTTTTCTAACCATATTTATTTTTGAGGGAGTTTGACTGGTGTACTAACACCGTATGCTCAACTGGTGGTTCAAAGAAGGATGCAAAAGTCTGTTCGTTGGCAAGCAACACAGATCCCCCAACAGATCTCGTCTCACATGCCGACATATGTGTATGAAGTATTTGATTTTAAAACAACTTGTGTTGTAGACCTTAACGGTCGTACTTGTTCATGTGGAAAATGGAGCGGTCTCGGTATAGCATGTGGTCATGCCATCGCAGCAGCACGTGATTCAAACATGCATGAAATAGTTAATTTGGTTCAAGTATATTACCATGCTGATGTATTTCAGCTCGTCTACGAGACACAAACCGTTCACCCACTTCCCCCACCATCTGAATGGGAAATACCAGACCCTTTGATGGCTGTTTTATTGCCGATGTAAAATTTATTCCCTTTAAATATTGATGCATGTAATATATTTGTCGTTGACTATGTAATATATTTGGTGTGTTGTTTGTGATATATTTTTAATATATTATGTTTGTAATATATTTGACATTGTGTTTGTAATATATTTGAAATATATTATGTTTGTAATGTATTTGCCATTGTGTTTGTAATATATTTTCCATTTGTTCGTGTTGTTAAAAACCACGTAAAATAACATAAGTTGCCATTTTTAGCTTACGATAAAATTATGATTTTTAGTTTGATTTTCATGTTTTATATGTTGGTTACGTTGTTTTTACATAGTTCTTCATCGGAAAATATCCGGATTTCAAATCCGATATCGTTACATCATTGGTTTTACCCTCCAAAGTATGCTTCGTGTTGTTAAAAACGACATAAAATAACATAAGTTGCCATTTTTAGCTTACGATAACATATGTTTTTTAGTGTGAATTTAATGTTTTTTTATGTTGGTTACGTTGTTTTTACATAGTTCTTCTTCGGAAAATATCCGGATTTCAAATCCGATATCGTTACATCATTGGTTTTACCCTCCACAGTATGTTTCGTGCTGTTAAAACGACATAAAATAACATAAGTTGCCATTTTTAGCTTACGATAACATATGTTTTTAGTTTGATTTTAATGTTTTATATGTTGGTTACGTTGTTTTTACATAGTTCTTCGTCGGAAATTATTCGGATTTCAAATTCGATATCGTTACATCATTGGTTTTACCCTCCAAAGTATGCTTGGTGTTGTTAAAAACGAAAGAAAATAACGTAAGTTGCCATTTTTAGCTTACGATAAAATAACATAAGTTGCGACATAATAAACACAACATAATTAAATTGGTTTCCACAGATTAGGAAACTGTTTGGGATAAAAAATTTGTTCACGATCGATAAAATCCCTTCTAATTCTAACAACATCTGTTAGACGGTCCCGTTCAGCTTGAAGCATATTAAATTCCCTATTTGTCTCTCGAATCTATTTCTTAGCCTCTTTGATTTTTTTGTAGTTTCAACAATCCATTTTTCTTTTTCAATTACTTGATCTGCTACGTCGTTTGCACGTTGGTTGAGTGTGCGACTAATTTGAGAGTCCCTTTCGTTGGCTTCTTCAGCGGCCTTCATAGCTTGGAAAAAGTCGGCAGACATGTTATCTGGGAGTGGGAAATCTAAGCCTTCCGGAATTGGGTTGTTATCGGAACAAACATAGCAATCTTCTTCTTCACAATACCAAACACCGAACTTAGATGAATTCATTCTAAATTTTTGAATGTGGTAATGTATCACGTTTAAGATGTATGTTAGTTGTATATTAATAGGGTGAGACCAACATAGAAGTACTATTTGAAAGGACAATTTTACTGTTCGAAATGACAAAACATTATTCACTCTAGAAACTAGTAGTCAAAATTTTTGAAATCGTTGTGAAATAATGTGAAGTAGTAGTCAAATTGTAGTATAACTTACATAAATATCCTGTTATAATTTTACAGTTAGTATATATTGTAGATGCTATTTGAAACGACTAAAGAAGTGTCTGTGCGATATGGGAAGACTCTGGACCGAAATGTATTTTCACCATATACGTGTTTATACATGGTTGAAAATTCGATCCTTGATGTATGATACCGGCCCATGTAAAGTCCGGTCACAAGACAAAACTCCTCCGGCCCAAATGACAGTGTACGTCTAGAAAACCTAAAATATAGACGTTCAGTGGCGTCCGTTTCAGCAGTAGGACGCAACATATGCAGTAACAGCCCATGAATAAGAAGTCTGTCTCTGGACTGAGCTGGTAGGTCCAACAAGTAACCGAAGCTAGTTGTTGAAAAAAGATCGCGCACAGGTTCGTTCAAGCGACTCAAAACTTCATGCAATTTATGGCATGAAGCTTTGACAGATAAGTGACCCATCATCGTTTTGTTTGGAAGCTACAAAATTAAATAAACATTAAGATTAAATAAAGTTTTATAAAAGAAAAGAAATTGATAAACAATTAGAGAAAACACACAATATAAGACTTAATCATTTCATATATTCTATTTACTTTGTATAAAATACCAAAGGAAATTAATTGACTATATTTTTTTTTTTATATTCTATACTACTAGTATACCAAATTTAGCATTGTACTTTGAAAATGGCATGACAATAACATATTTTATAACAAACCCGAAAGTACCAAAACACAATGTTATTTTATCAATACAGTATACTTCAAAGTATCTACACATTATAAACATAAAAACATTTTCAAATCGATAGTACATTGCTATTGTATGTTATAATTGAGACATATAAAATAAAATCATTTTTAACAACATGCAAACATTGAATCATAACATACATACAAGGGGATACAATCCTTAAAAATACGTTTAAACATTTTTTTTTTGAAGAAAAATGAAAAAAATATATATAAAACCATAGGTTTTAGGAAACCTACGATTTTTTTTCCAACAAAAAATCATAACATACATACAAGGGGATACAAATGTTTATCAGTTATAAGTTTTTTTTATTAAAAAAAATGTATTTTATGGGAAACCTACGGTGTACAAGTGTTTACTGCACAAACTGTGCAGTAAACGCTTGTACACCGTAGGTTTTCAAAAAATCTACGGTTTCCTTTTTTTTTTTTTTAAAAAAAAATTTATACGAATACAACATAAATCAAGATCCGACGCTATTGAATTGATTTAAAAAAAAACGAAAAAAAAATTCCGTACGGTTCATAACAAACCGTAGGTGTACAAGTCGACATTGCACAATCTGTGCATTGGGCACTTGTACACCGTAGGTTTCATATGAAACCTACAGTTTTATATTTTTTTTTTCGATTTTTTTCAAAAAAAATTTAACCATATATACAAAACCTACTCCTAATCACAAACACAGTAAAATTTTGATGAAAAGTAGACAAACCTGGTTGTTCTTCGGGTGCTCCATTGAGAGAAAAAAGTAGTCAAACCTAAGAAAACAATAGGAAAAAACACCTAAACTGAAATTTTTTTCATTTTATACTTTGGGCTAATGGGCCACGAAAAAGTAAACGGGTTCGTGAAACAGTAGCCATTACCACGAAATAGTATTTTTCGGGCTAAAACATTAGTCAACCGCGTTGACCGTAGTCAACCATAAGTTGACTACGGTTTTATGGACTATTTTTGGCTATGTGAGATTTTTTGGCTATTTTTTGATAAATAATTAACAAAAATGGTTAGATTAGTAATTTCCCCTATTTATTTTTCACAAAAGTTGTGTTTAACTGAAAGTTAACACTTTGATACAAAAAGTTTTCAAATAGCATTACTGGTCTAAAACTTTCATTTTGTTGCGGTTTTGGTCCAATACATTTTAGAAATTTTTAAAATGACGGAGTTGCCATTTTCTATTTGTTTTTTCATTTTTTTATTTAATTATTTCCTAACTAAAAAAAGGAAAAATAAAATATAACCCATCGTCCTGTCCCATGTTTCACAAACCAGCCTGCATCTCTCACATTTCCATCGTCTTCTCCACTTCTCCTTTTCCATGAACAACCATCGCCGACATCGTCATTTTGGCCGGAGATTGACACCTTTTGAGTTCGAGTTCTCTGAATCGTCGCCAGCTTTCCCCGTCACCAGATGTGTCCACCTTGATCGTCAATTCAACGTTGGTAAACCAACCACCAACGAACATATATCTTCGGTGGCGACAATGTTTTCAAATATGTTGTCACACTTTTAAACTTACCGGAGCCGTTAACCTAACTTCTCACGACGAACAGAACCAATTCTCCATCGTGACGGCACTAAAACCCTAGTAGTGACGGCAAAAAAAACCCTAGTTCTACTGGCAACGTAAAGATGTTGGTTCTCCAGATCTGCAAACGAACATATGGCTTGGTCGGAAGATAAGACGACGAGAATATCTTGAAACCCTTGTTTTTTTAATTGCTCCAAACAACATATAGCTTAAAGATGATGTTGCTTCGACGAGAAGGCGATGCTCCGACGAGATTTTTGTGTTGAATCATGTTTATATGTTTGGTCTTGTATATAAGATTTCAGGTTTTTTATATAAGATCTTCAATAAATGTATGTTTTTGGTCTTACATGTGTCAAATCATTTCTAGGTTCATTATTGTGTGTGTACGTTGAATAAGATTTATGTTTGTACTCTTGTATATAAGATATATGGGTTTTTTTATATGTTATTGTATCTTAGATTGTTTATTTTTGTCTGGGTGTTCATATGGAGAGAGAGAGAGAGAGTAGTGGTCGTCGGGTTTTGTTTTCCGGTAACTGAAGTTTTGCTGCCAGATCGTTCCAGATTCAGGCCACTGATTCTGACGACTGCTTCGACATTGAGTAAGTGGGTGTACTATACATTTATACAAATCAAACAATTCTAGCATGCAATTTCTGAACAAATCTTTAGTTTCAAATCTAGCATGCATTTCAATCCATAACACAAAATACACAACCATATGTGTATATCGGAAATTACTTACTTCCTGAGCTTCAGCTGACTATACACATCACATCCTTTTCTTTATAAAAATCCTTTTCAGAAAAAGATTTTCTTGTAAATGATTTTACAAATCCTTAGTTTGAGTTCAGACACACTATAGGTGTGCCCGAATCCATCAAACTAAGGCTTTGATACCAACCTATAATGTCCATAAATTACAAAAGATATTTTTCATTTAAAAATAGATTAACAATTTAAAAACCTTTTACTTTAATCATGATGTAACATCCAATTGTTTGAAAACCATAAAGTTAACATAATTTAATTACAAAACAACGGAAACCAATATCTTCGAAGCGAGTGTACAGTCCTGTCGGGCTCTTCACACGAACAACATGCAAAACATTTAGACACCGTTTGGCACGTAGGACAGAACTGGACAGAACATAATAAAATCATTTGACAAGGTGTTTGGCAAACATAGAACATGGACTCAATGGAACAAAAACTAAATTCGATGGGACTAATTTTATAAACTTTAGTCCCACACGTGAAGGTGGAACTCACTGGAACAGATAAGTAACTGACGAAAATACCCTTCGCTTGTGCTCCTTTCTCTAATTCTCTCACTCGACAAATGAATACATCATACAAACTAACCCCCCATCCCACATGTCTTCTTCCTTCTCTTCTCACCCAATCGACTTTTGTGATACGAGATGTTAAAATCCCCATCATCGGACTAAATTGGAGCTTTTCATAACCTGAGATGAGCAACCATCTTCCAACGAAACCGGCAAAATGGACACATGATGACAACTGTGGCATTGGAGCCAAAATACACCATAACTTTTTACCACCACCTGTAATTACTCAATACCATTGATTGGTATCGAACAAGAAACTGTCCATGATCATACTAAAAAACTTTACATTGTTGCAGTAGATTGGACCTGAACATGGCATTCTCATATCTTGATTAGATAGCATCCGAGCATAGTGTTATTGAAGAATGATTGATGCCAAGGTTTTGAGAAATTGGGTTTTGTCATTTTGGTATGATGTCCTCCTGCATCCACTTGTACATTTTGAAGATGGTTGTACTATCACCGCCTCTTATTATTATATATTGAAAAAACTAAACTACTAATTTGGTTCCCACTTTTGATTGAGCTTTATTTTTTATTGTAATTTAATTTCGACGTAAGTTAGATTTTGAGAGAGGCGGTTAATTTATATTGTAATTTAATTTCCACGTAAATTAGATTTTGATAGTGGTGGTTAATTTGTATAAAGGGCGCTAAAGTAATTTTGAATGTCTTGTTCCATTTGGTTTTATGTTCACTAAACACTATGTAAATAATTAAAATTGTACTGTCCGGTCCAGTTCCGTTCAGTCCAGTTCAACCTTGTCCATGCACCAAATGCTACCTTAATCCACAACTATAAGCATAAAGCTTAGTGAGTTCCTCAGTATACCACATACACCATACATACAATGCATACATGCAAAGTCCTCGGCTCTAGCACCGATCTGCTAACTCTTCTATCCACATACATACAACATACATAACAATCATACATGTCATCTACTAACACTTTGCAACTGGCTCTCGGCCATAACTACTATTGGCACTCGACCGTCATGCAATCATCGGCCACTCACCGAAAGAATATCTATACCAGGGCCAATGCTAATACTGATAACTGCCTCATGAATACATAGTCATATATAGCAGGTGTGACATCCCCAATTTCACGGTGAGAAAAGACCGATTTGTTTATGCTTTATTTAAAATCAAGGTATCCTTTTGAAGAATAATATTGCGGAATTTGTTCCCAAAATATGATAAAGATATTATCATAGCATTTCCGAAGAAATGTATTTTAGTTATATTAAAAATGTTGGGATGCCATCGTCAATACAGTACATAAGCATAAACGAAAGTAGTACAAGCCTTACAAACATTTGTTATTCTACTGGCCTATAATCCATAAATCTCTCATTTGTTCATCACATATGTGCTCTTGTGCCACTACCTGTAATACAAGAAACCCACAATAATTAAATTCTTTATTTTCATCAAATCATTCAACCTGATTACCCATTCTCGTTATCCTCACTTTCTGTCCATAAATCATCTAATTCAAGGGACCTATCCTAAGGATTATCTTCGGGATAGACAATAATGCTTAGGGGATTCCTTAGAAATACATGTCAATAAGGTAACCATGGGGGGGATGGAGTACACCTGGTGAACACTTAGTTCAAAAACAGCTACAGGTTGCAAGCCTGCGAGCGTTCCACTGGACTGTCGAGAATAGTCTGTGGTCGTCATGTATACTCCGGTAGACAAATGGATAATCTTTAAAGTCAAGGCCTCTCATCATCTATTTCATTTGTCATCTTTCATCTCTCATCATCTATATCATCTTTAATCTCTCATCATCTATATCATCTTTCATCTACCAATCTTTACCCAATATATTTGTAACGTCCCAAAAATAAGACCTGAAAATCTTTCATTTTTAAATTAATACAACAGTATGGCACCTCTTCATTTAGCCTTATGTTTTGAAAAAAAAAACCACAAATGCAATGGGAAAGAAAACATGATACAACTTTTGTTGGACTCGTGAAGCCTTGGTTAACAACAAAACACACACACACACACACACACACATATATATATATATATATATATATATATATATATATATATATATGTGTGTGTGTGTGTGTGTTGTGAAACACAGGCTGAAAAAGCCAAGGGTCGAACTCGAAGGTCCTCTATGAGTTATTGGAGATGAAGACTCAATGGTTAGCTACAACCGGACTGTGACATCCCCATTTTCACGGCTAGAAAAGACCAATTTTGTTCATGCTTTATAAAAATCAGAGTTCCTTTTTAATAAAAATGTTGCGGAATTTGTTCCCATACAATACATGATAAATACTTTATCAAAGCATTTCCGAAGAAATGTATTTTATTCATTTAAAACATTCGGGATGTCGTCGTCAATACAGAAACATAATCATAAACAGAACTTACATTCATTTACACTAGTGATCTACATCTCTTTTAAATCTCTCAGTGGAAAGTAGCTTCATATCGACACCTGTGATACAAATAAGCTTGAGTGGGTCAGGTTGGGAAACCTGGTGAGTACATAGGGTTTTCAACCCACAATAATATAATTATTATGTTTGAACATCGAACAATCAACCCATTTACCCATTCCCATTATCTCCTCTACTCTTAAGGATCTACCCTAAGCATCAGCTACTCCTCGTTCATTCATTCTGAAGTCCATCGTCGCCAGGGTTTACACAATAGGCACTAAGTCCATAGTCGCCAGGGTTTATACGGCAGGCACTAAATCCATAACTGCCAATGCTTGTTCGTAAAGCACTAATTCCATAGTTACATTCATTGGGTACTAAGTCCATAGCTACCAACGTTTATATAATAGGTACTAAGTCCATAGCTACCATCGTTTATCTAAAAGACACTAAGTCCATAGCTGTTGATGTTATTTATTAGGCACTAAGTCTATAGCTGCCAATGTTCACTCATATCATCTTTCTGTTGGATAAGATGTCTAAGTCCATAACTTTATTTGGTATATACTTGAACCGACCCGGCATGGTCCATTTGGGTTGCACTTCACCCGAACTATTTATGGTTAAACCTTTGAGAAATGTATGTATATGATTTGTTAATATATTATAAGTTATAATATATTAATATGAAATCATATTATTTAATTAGTATTGATCATAAATTAATTTAGAATTAATTTGGTGATAAAAAAGGTGACTAATTAAATATGGGTTCTTGTATTTATATAAATGTGGGCTAATACTCATTTGGAATGGGCTTGTCATGCATGGGAGTCCATGGAGCTTTTAACCCATGGATCCTTGGAAAGGAAGAGTCATGGGTATTAGGGTTTACATGGATGTAACCCTAATCCTCCACACTATATAAAGGAGCTTGTAATGCTTGAAATGACACTAGTGTGTGTGTAAGAAGTGGTGGCCGATTTATATAAGCTAGCATACACTCTCATAAGGTTTTTCCAAGTTTGTGGTGATTTGTGATTTCCATATGAGGCATCCACATTATTGGTGCTAGGCTCTCAAACTCCAAGGAATCAACTCACTAATTGAAAGGTATGTAACTCTTCTAGCCATTATGTTTATGTTCCCCATGCCATGCTAGATAGGTTATGAACCTTGGAAAAATCAAAGTTGCATGTATTCTTAGACAAACATAGATCCAAGGTTTTAGGGTTGTATGAACACCTTAGGAGTGTTAGATTGCTCAAAACCCAACACTTTCATCTCTCATCATTCATCTACCCATGTTTTACCCAACATATTCGTAGATATAAAATACATATACGGTTTAAATTATTTAAAACATGTATAAAATTGTTCATCCAACATAGATAGCAAGTATATAGGTTATATGCACACATAGCACGTAATTTATATGAAATATTTCATATCTATGTGTAAGATGAAAGTAATTATGCACTCACTTGTTAAAGTGATGATTCCAAACTCGGGCAGCGCTTCGCTTCTAACGATTCTAATTTCCTTCGACGAAACCTAGCATTATTATCGCTAAATTTTAGTCTAATATTTATTGCGACTAATTATTAGTCTAGATTCGTCATTAATTCAGAGTCTACTTTCATGATCTATCAAGTAAGGAACAACCAGGTAGGATCATATCGGAGGTAGGGTCCGTTTGGTATACGAAGTATACTGTTTGGAAATCTCACTTTAAACACCTCACTAAATCACAGCCTAGACATCATTCCGGTAAGCAGATCAATCAGTATAAAGACTTTGAATCATTGATAAATATTATTTATAGGTTCATAATAACGATATTATATTTAAATATAAGCTATATTTAAAGTAGGGTAGGCGCATCTCACTTACTACGAGTTTTGCTAAAAATCGGGCTTCGCTGAAGCAGACTTTATGAGCTGAAAGCTCTTCTTCTCGGAGCCTTCCGGTGCTCCGGGGCTTTCCTCTAGTGCCTTGAGGCTACTAGGGCTTTAGGAGGGTTTTTGGGGGTTTAGAGAGTGTGTAGAGAGAGAAAAGTGGGTTTTGGTGTGAAGAATGATGACACTCTCACATGGTATTTATAAGCTGAAATACAGCTGAACTCATCAAGTTGGACCTCCAACTCATCGAGTTGGGTGCCACATGTCACAATCTGGTGGCAAGACTTGGGGAGAAAGCAATGGCTCAGATCGCCCCACGTCACCCCCTTCGCAGCAGCACACTCCCGACTTCTAAACCACGTAACTTTCGCATACGAGCTCCATTTTCGACGTTCTTTATATACGGGCATAGGTATTGACAAGATCTACAACTCTCCTTTTGACTCCGTCGGCTAATTCTCGGCCGATTTTAAATTTAACAGAATGAGAAGATTACACTGTTAAATGACCATGTAAAATTCATAACTTCTACATTCGGACTCCGTTTTTGTCTGTCTTTTTATCGTTGAGCTCCTATTAATGAGATCTTCAATTCTAATTTAGGTTGCGTTGGCCAAAAATCGATCGATCTAAAATTCGAATTTCGGGCTGCACACTACTATGCCAAATCTTAGAAAATTCATAACTTCCTCATACGAAGTCAGATTTGGACGTTCTTTTTATGCACGCTCTCAGTTTAAAGTATACTAAAACTTTAATTTATATCTCTAAGGTTAAAAGGTATTTTATCAAAAATTCACTTTTTATGTTACGCGGTGCCATGCCGGTTTAGCCGTAAAACTTCGACAGGTCATAACTTCTTCGTTATAACTCAAATTTCGACGTTCTTTATATGTACGGAACCCTTGTGACATACACTATAACTTGATTAAGATTATTCCTTCTAAATAATATCCCATCAAAAAGTCATTTTGACGCTCATTGTCTCTAAATTGAGTAGCCCGAATTTGCGGGCGTTACAATTATCTCCCCCTTAGAATGATTACGTCCCGTAATTATCAATGAAGCAGGGTTATATAATGACTCCATATGTTATATATTCATCCTAGGTAATAATCGTAACTTTTATGTTCCTTCGAATGAGTATTTAACTCTTGGTCCTCTTTACTGCAAGCGGTGCTCGATCTTGCACCCGTTCTCTGTCTCATGTTAGACTCTTAATCATGACCTTTATGTCACAATATTGATCGTTATTGGAGACTCCTTCTTTTTCTTACAAACTTAGGATAAGTTCTTTGATTACCACAATAGACCGATGGGTCACGTTCTAATGACCTCTCATCGTATGATGCAACGCTTAGAATCAGGTCTTTTAGAGTCAAATTCCAGAACGAAATATACCTTCCTTCATATTCTAATGCGATATAATCACATTCTAGCATATAGCACTTCTAGCTACAAGCTTCTTACTTTAACGGCTATTCGCGATACTTCTATTGATCGCTTCGATTATCTTTCACATCAATCTTTTGTCTTAAGTCAGATGCTACATCGATCTTAGTTCTCTGAACCATGTAACATACTCATCTTAGTCGGACTTTACATGATATGACCACTAGGGTTGGAATAATAATCATCTTCTTAGTCATTACCGAAACGATGGTAACGACATACATGAACAAAACGGAATCAATTACTAGCGCCTTGGTAACCTTGTGACTTTCCCTGATCCAAGTGTGAGTCATGTGCTTCCGGTAGTATAGGCATCTACTGATGGGTTTTAGTATACTACAACATCCTATGGTGCACATACAACCCTAAATACCTTGGATCTATGTTTTCACTAATTATACATGCAAATGGCTTCCAAGGCATTCAACTTATAACTAGCATGCAATTTGTCATAAACAATACAAGATCTTTGTGGTGGACCTTGACCGGTGTACAAGAATGTGTACTCGATCCCTTAGTCCTTCACTTGACTCATACATACATGTGATCAAGGAATTAGTCTTAATTTTCCAAATATGAAAATTCTCATTCATCATACAATACAAGTTGCATGATTCCAAGTTTCTATCCAACTGAAACTTGGGTGATGAGAATCTTTCCTTATTTGATAAATTATGACACTACTACAAATGAAAGAATCAAATCCATTTTCCAATATTGTTATCAATGGAATCATATAAACAACAATTTTTCACAAATGCCATTATAAGGATATTTAAAATAAATAAAACCAAAACTTTTCTTTTATTTTAAAATTGCGGAAAAACTTATCCTTACAATGCAATACATATGAAAACTATGTTGTTATCTATTCTTAAGCAATCTATCCCAACTCTTAAGCAATAGCTCAAAATTCTGATCACCGAACCATGCGATCGAAATCCATCTTCGCAATCAGAATCAGCATATTCTTCTTTTAAGCTTCCTCTTTTCTTTGATTCTTAAAATATCAACATGCGACCTAGTCACATCATGTAATAAGAATCTCCAAATAGGAACTTAATAGAGTTAGATAGTGGACTTTACCCGAAGTAGAGTCAAACTTTTTGACTTTACCAACCTTATGATCTTTCAGGTAAATAGGGCAGCTTCGCAACCAATGCCCCTTCCTTTGGCAATAGAAACACATGGACTCTTTGGGAATGGTACACGAGACTATCTCAGACTTAGCCTTTCTCTTTACCATTTGGTCAACCGAGTTGAATATGGTTGATCCCTTTCCATTGGGAAGAGAAAGCTTTTCTGGATTTCCAATGTTACCATTGTCAGTGTCCATGAAAAGTTTGGGAAGTCGATCTTCCAATCAAATTTGCTTTACCAGTGCTCTAAATCATTGCTGATTCAGCAGCACCAAGCAAATAAGTAAGATCATTAAGGGTCACGTCATGGTCTGTCATATAGTAGTCCTAAAGGAACTCACTATGTGACTTAGAAAGTGATTGAATAACCTTGTCAACAACCAACTTCCTCAAGACTTTGACACCCAACTCTCCTGGCTTGTCAATATGTGACTTCATCTCCAAGATGTGAGCACACAGAGACTTTGCTTGCCAATAGGGCTTGAGTGACCTTGAACTATTCAAGAACTTGTGGATTAGGGAGAATAATTGGAGGAGGTGGAGGATGAAAAGTATGATTTCCATGATCCAATCGCGGGACATCATCTTATCAGGAAAACTTGTTCCAAGGGATTTGGGAAGATCATAGTTGTCTGAACTAGACAATGGGAGAAATTCAAGTTAGTTGATTTAAGTCCTTAATATAACACCCAATACGAAATATTAAGGCTAGGACCCAACACAATATTTTATAACTTGGAAGAGGGATGTCGTAATCCAAGCTATAAAATATTCGAAGGTAGGCGAATGACGATTCACCAATTTCCACCATGAAAAACGAAATAGGTATTAGGTTTTAATTGGTTTGAAACTCCTAGATCTTTTGAGATTCATTGAACTTTTCAATGGCATGTTTAAATCTCGATTGTGCCCTCTCAAGTTTGTGACTGGGATGCCGAGGATCACAAACAAGGTGTGAATAACCATGCAAATTGACTTGGTACCCTTAATATTTATCACCTAATCGATGTGCCGGTTACCCACATGCGCTCCACCGATCTATGATAAACATTAAGTCACCCTTTGCCACTCTTACTAGTCCATGTTAGTGTGCCGGTTACCCACACACGCTCCACCAATGACTTGGTAAGGTACAAAGTATAATTTCATGGGTTAGCACCAAATTCACATTTTCCTAAGTAACTAAGATTGGGAATTTATAAGTGTTTAGTTACTTAGTATGTATCATTATAATTTTAATGAAGGGAGAATTATAGCCCTGTCAAACCCGTTCGGCTAACGACCCTCCACCAGTCAAGGAAGCGGTGGGTGTTAGGTGCAATTTGTGCACCTTTTTGCACACCTTTTAGTCCCATTTCATGCATCTATTTAGCATAATTGTTCTTCCTTTTTCTTGCATTTCATCATATTCATGTTAGTCTCTAGAACAACCTTATTTGCACACTTTCATGTCTTTTTCAGGTAAACCGGAGCTTGGAATGCGCTTTGGGAGGTGCCGGGAAGCATTGGTAAAGATTTCGGGACGATCGGGCGAAGAACGAAAAAGTTGAAAAAATCAAGTTGGGAGTCGGAGTCAGAAGGGTACACGGGCCGTGTTGACCAAAAAGGAAAGCTGTTGACCAAGCTGAACACAGGCCGTGTCCTTTTTGCCCTATGCTGAACACGGGCCGTGTTCGACCCAAGAAAACTAACTTTTGGCAGTTTTTCTATTTTTCATATTACGGGAAATTGGGTCATTTGGGGGACACACAACATATCAGAGCATATTTTGAGAAGGGAATTCGAAGGTTATTGCAAGGGATTGATCTATAATCATTTGGAAACATTATTTCTAACATTTTGTAAGTTGTAATCACACATTTTTCCATCTTTTGTTCTTGTGATTTGTTCTTAGTCATGTGTGGCTAAGAAACCCTAGTTTCTAGTTCTTGTTCAAAACATGTTGATTGCTTGACTTGAAGCATATGATTTGATGTTTGATTTGTGATTCTATTCTAGTGATTATGTTTTTGTTTAAACTAGAACCCTTAATTTTGATTTGTGTTTGATTGGCCACTTTCATGAATTGAATTTTTGTGCAGTTAATTAGCTTTTAGGGCACCTAATCGTTCTATTAAGTTAATAATCGGTACCAAGCAATAAGTTTTCTTATTGTAAAATATATATCACATGTTTTCACACTTCCGAGCGTATGAGAAGAAATGAACATTGTTGGGAAGCTTGTATAAAACTTAATGCAGTTTTTCAATCCAATCTAAGAGCGTGTTTAGGTTGAATTAGTAAAGCTAGGTCTAGTCAAAGAGCGTGTTTTGGTTAGATAATTTGACAAGCGATAGTTGTTAGAGCGTGTTAATATCTTTCAGTACCAATTTAGAATAGCAATCTTGAATTACATCAAGTCATAATCAAGTTGAACAACAATATTGAGAACTAGAACTGGAAGCACTTTTACAACTTGTTTACAAATCTATTTCATTTTCTGCATGTTTCAAAGTTGATTGTTATTTTCATTATTTGACCTTTGCAAACAAACCCCCCTTTGTGACCAAAGTACCTTACGCAAAAAGGTATAGACTTTTATCACGTGTCTCTGTGGTTCGACCCTGCTTGCCCTGTACTACCTTTTTAGTGCATTAAAGCAGAGTATTTGGAGTTTTAGTACCCCTTTATTTGTTGGGTTTGACACGCCTAACAAATTGGCGCCGTTGCCGGGGACACGGTGTTACTGATTGTTTATGCTTAGATCTTTCCGTACAGGTACACGATTGCCAATTGACTCGGAGATAGAGAAGACTGCAAAGAAGCTACGGAAGCAAGCAAAGCTTTGTAAGAGGCAACCGGTTTCCGGAACTTCTTCATCATCTACCCCTCCGGTCATCAACATTTGGGAGGATATACCCCTCTCAAGTGTGTCCACATCCGAAACAGAAAACCCCTCATCATCATCTCAACCATCCTCACCCATAAATACCACCCCTCTCTCTTCACCTACTCATAACATCCTAAACACTACACCCACAAAAACCTCAATTCCTACTCATACGATGGGAGATAACCATGGAGGGAATCCACCTCCAAACCCACCACCCGAGCAAACTCTCCGTCAATGGTCGAGGCAAGAGGTTACTCAACAACCTCTTTGCATCACATATCCAGCAGCCACAAATCTTGAACTTAAATCCGGACTCATCCACCTACTCCCTAAATTTAGAGGTTTGGAAAATGAAGATCCTCACAAGTTCCTCACTGAGTTCCATGTTGTATGCGTGGGCATGAAACTACACAATGTCACGGAGGATCAAATCAAGCTTAGGGCATTCCCCTTCACAGTGCAAGATGCAGCCAAAGATTGGCTTTATGACCTCCCACCGGGGACGGTAACTACTTGGGTAGATCTTCCATGGTTGTTTTTGGATAAGTACTTTCCCGAGATGAAAGCTTCAGCCCTACGGAGGGAAATCATTGGAATCAAGCAACACAAGAGAGAATCTTTTCACACATATTGGGAAAGGTTCAAGAAACTTTGTGTCCAATGCCCAAAGCATGGAATCACCGAATACCAGCTCCTCTAGTATTTCATTGAAGGCATGACTCCAATGGAAAGAAGGCTTCTTAATGCCTCCAGTGGCGGATCTTTACCCGACAAGACTCCCACTGAAATCCGCAACTTAATCAAAAACATGGCTGAAGATTCTAAACATTTAAGTCATGATGAAGAATGGTACACGGATGCACCCCGAGGTGTAAAGGAAGTCCAAACTCCTCAAATTGAAGCTCAATTGTCCGAGCTTACTAAAGTGGTTATGATGCTAGCCAAAGACAAAGGTGTGCAGCCCACACCCCGCCCGTGCGGTATTTGCACTCAAGTGGGGCACCCAACCGATATGTGCCCACAACTTCAAGACGAGGATTATGCGGAAGCAAATGCGTTAGGAGGATATTCCGGGTCAAACCAAAGGGGATTTCAGCACTCACGAAATGACCAAAGATGGAACAACAATCAAGCTTGGGGAGGAAATCAACAGGGAAATTATCAACCAAATCAACCACATCAATACCAACAAAGACCACCATTTCCTCAAAATCAACAAAGACCACCTTTTCAACCTCAAAATTTCCAGCCAAGGCATCCACCACAACCACCTCCACAAGCGGGTTCATCAAGTATGTCACTAGAAAATATTGTCAAGAGCCTTGCCACTAGCACTCAAAGCTTCCAACAAGAAACTAAAGCAAGCATAAAAAGCTTGGAGCAACAAGTTTCACAACTTGCTCACTCCGTGAGTAAGATGGAATCACAAGGCAAGCTACCATCTCAAACCGAGAAAAACCCAAAACACAACGCATGTGCCATTACCTTAAGAGGTGGGAAAAGCTATGAAGGTCCAAAGATGTCGGATGAAGAAGAGGAAGAGAAAGAGATTGAGGTGGAAGAAGCTGTCAAAGAAGAGGAAAAGAAAAATACTTCCGAGTCAAAGAAACCAAGAGAGACCGAAGTGAAAGTCACACCAGCTCCATTTCCTTCAAGGCTAACAAGTACAAAGAGAGAACGGGAAGATGACGAAATCATGGCAATGTTCCGAAAGGTCGAAATCAATATCCCCCTTTTAGATGCTATTACACAGATTCCTAGATATGCTAAGTTTCTTAAGGAACTTTGCATATCTAAGAAAAAGCTTAAAGGAAATCTAACTGTAAAAGTAGGGGAAAACGTTTCAGCCGTGTTACAAAAACGGCTGCCAAAAAAATGCAAGGACCCGGGTGTTTTCACGGTTCCTTGTAAAATGGGTAACCTTTTGTACCACGCGCCATGCTAGACCTTGGAGAATCAATTAATGTCTTACCCTATTCAAGCTATAAGACAATGGGAATTGGACCTTTATCAAAAACCGGAGTTATTATTCAACTTGCCGACCGGTCTTTGGTACACCCAAAAGGTGTATTGGAGGACGTGTTAGTGCAAGTCAATGAACTTGTATTTCCCGCTGACTTTTATGTTTTGGATATGGGTGATGACAACACCCCACAATCGAGCTCCATCCTTTTGGGGAGACCCTTCATGAGTACCGCAAAAACAAAAATAGACGTAGCAAATGGTACTTTGTCTATGGAGTTTGATGGTGAGGTGATCAACTTTAATATCTTTGAAGCTATGCGTTATCCTAGTGATATTCATTCTTTAAACTTCATAGATGTTATTGATTCATATACTAATGATTGTTTCGAGTTGTCGAGCCAAGATGTGCTAACCACCATCTTGAGCAAGCATTTTGATGAAACAGGGATCAAGAATCTGGCTGATAAGTATATGTTGGAGGATGAGTTGATTGAAGCAATCAACTCCTTGGAAAAAGCACAACCTTTGAGAGTTGAACCTGTTGGATTAATGTCTAAGTCCATAACTATAATTGGTAAGACTTGACCCGACCCGGCATGGTCCATTTGGGTTGCATGGCATCATGCATTTGGATAGACTATAATGAGAGAAATAACACTTAAGGTTGGTTAATATATTATAAGTTCTAATATATTAATAAGGTTATTTAATTAGTATTGATCAAGAATTAATTTGGAATTAATTAAGTGATCAAAAGGAGACTAATTAAATATATGGGTTGATTGTGTAAATCATTCATTCTTATATATGTGGGCTTGTGATCCAAGATTCCTTATGTTGGACTAAGTCCATGGGGTGACCCATGGATACTCCATGGAGGTTAAAATCCATGGAGCATAAGGAATGGGTAAAGTTATGAGTTACATGGTGTAACCCTAATAGCCACCATATAAAAGAATCCGATGGCTCAAGAAATCGTGCACTAATGTGTGAGTGTGAGGGCTAGACGATTTCAAGGAGTGTTCAAGTTTCTCTCAAGTTATTTCAAGTGTATTTGGTGTTGTGTGAACCATTTGTGGTGTCACACTTGGGGCACTAGGCACTCAAGCTTCATGAAGACATTCTACATCAAAGAGGTATGTATTCTATCTTGTTATATTTATTATTTTGTATGCTAGATTAGGATAATACCTTGGATGTTCATAATTGTATGTATAATAGAGAAAACATAGATACAAGGTATTTAGGGTTGCATGTACACTTAGGAGTGTTAGAATGCTCATAACCCAACAGTGGTATCAGAGCCTAGGCTTGTTTTCTTGTTATACTTGCAAAAGTAGCTGAAAAATCGAGTTGGATGCATATATTCGATTGTTTTGGCTGGAATTGGACTAGGAACATTACCCTAAGATGTTTTTGGACTTATAAACTTGTTTTTGATGTGGTAATGTTCATGCTAATCCAACTTCTAAGATAATTGTCATAATTTCAAGATTTGTATTAGTTTGTATGTTCATGCTAATTTCTTGAAGATTGATGATTTGAATTATCTTGTTCTTATGAGGTTCTTAGATTAATAGAAAAGTTGTGTGAAATAGTTGTTTTCAATCCATTTTAATCTAAGAGTTGATTCCAAAGTGTGTTTTTGTAACTTGTCCTCAAGTTATATGAAAAGTCACATTTAAGAATCATAAAACTCATAAAAGTTGGCAAAGGTTACAAAATGAAGAGTCTAGTTCTAATTAAATGGTTTTATGACTCCATAACTTGTCCTCAAGTTATGGAGGTTCAAGAGTCTCTTCATTAAATTAAAAAAAAAGTGTAACCTTAATTAGTTCCATAAGTTACAATAAAAAAAAAGTTATTTTTTTTATTAATTAGTTTAAAGTCTTCCATAACTTGTCCTCAAGTTATGGAACTTGAAGAGTTTTTTTTTTAATTAAAACTACTTTAAACTCACAAGTTATGGAATTAATTAGTTTTGAATAGTTTCAAAACTTGCCCTCAAGTTTTGGAATTTGAAAAGTTTTCACTTATGAATACTTTAATTCCAAGTTAGCCCTTAGAATTTTAAAAGTTAAAATTCAACCCTTATACTTTATAATATTATAAGTTAATAATATTTATATATATGTATAAGAGTAAAGTCAGTCTTACCGTTAGTAGGCCTCATTCACGAAGCCGGTCTATAAGGGGGGTATAAGGTTACTGCCTATAAAATGGCAGTTTAATGGGTGTCCACTCTCACCCACCGCTTCCTTGACTGGTGGAGGGTCGTTAGCCGAACGGGTAGGACAAAGACTATAATTCTCCTTTCATTAAAAGTATTAATGATAAATACTAAGTAACTAAACTCTTATTAATACCCAATATTAGTTACTTAGGAAAATGTGAATTTGGTGCTAACCCATGAAATTACACTTTGCACTTTGCTTAAGTCGTTAGTGGAGCGTGTGTGGTTAACCGGCACACTAACCTAGACTTAACAAGGTAGGCAAAGGGTAACTTAATATTTATCATAGTATCGGTGGAGCGTGTGTGGTTAACCGGCACACTGATTAAGGGGTAAATATTAAGGGTACCAAGTATATTTGTATGGTTATTCACACCTTGTTTTGTGATCCTCGGCATCCCAGTCACAAAACCTGAAGGGCACACTCGAGATTGAAACATGCCTTTGAACAGTTCAATGAATCTCAAAGATCTAGGACATTCAAATCCAATTAAAACCTAATAAATTATTTCGTTTTTCATGGTGGAAATTGGTGAATCGTCATTCACCTACCTTCAAATATTTTATAGCTTGGATTACGACATCCCTCTTCTAAGTTATAAAATAGTTTGTTGGGTCCTAGCCTTAATATTTCATATTGGGTGTCATATTAAGGACTTTAAATCAACTATCTTGAATATCTCCCAAAAAGATGTCTGGTCTAGACATTTATGATCTTCCCAAATCTCTTGAAAACAAGCTTTCCTAAATGAAGATGATGTCCCATGGATATCATACTTCTTTCACTTCCTCCAATTATTCTCCCTAACCCACAAGTTCCTAAAAAGTTTAAGGTCACTCAAGCCCTATTGGCAAGGCAAGGTCTAGGTGTGATCACATCTTGGAGATGTAGTCACATATTGACAAGCCGGGAGAGTTGGGTATCAAAGTCTTGAGAAAGTTGGTGGCTCAACTACTTTCTAAGTCACATAGTGAGTTCTTTTGGGAATCCTATGAAACAGACTAAGACAAGACCCTTTATGATCTTATCTATTTGCTAAGATCAACTTCCTAAAACGCTATGGACATTGACAATGATGACATTGGATATCCAGTAAAGCTCTCTCTTCCCAATGGAAAGGGATCGGCCATAGTCAACTCGGTTGACCCAATGGTAAAGAGAGAGGCGAAGTCTGAGATAGTCCCATTATCAAGGGTCCATAGGTAACTATTGCCAAAGGAAGGGGCATTGGTTACGAAGCTGCCAAATTTACCTAAGGATGTTAAAGTCAAAAGGTTTGGCTCTACTTCAGGTAAAGTCCATTTTCTAACTCTATTAAGTACATGCTGATTCTGATCGCGAAGATGGATTTCAATCGCATGGTTCGGTGATCAGAATTTTGGGCTATTACTTAAGAGTTATGATATTTATATTGCTTAGGAATAGATAACAACAAGGTTTTCATATGGATTGTAAGGATAAGTTTTTCCGCAAAGTTTTAAAATAAAAGAAAAAGGTTTTGATTTTATTTATTTTAAGTATCCTTACAATGGCATTTGTGAAAAGTTGTTGCTTATAAGATTCCATTGATAGCAATATTGGAAAAATGGATTTGATTCTTTCGGTTGTGGTAGTGTCTAATATTACCAAATAAGGAAAGATTCTCATCACCCAAGGTTCAATTGGACCGAAACTTGGAATCATGCAAGTTGTATAGTATGATGAATGAGAACTTTCAGCTTGGAAAATTAAGACTAATTCCTTATGTGAATAAGGAAAGGACTAAGGGATCGAGTACACATTCTTGTGCACTGGTCAAGTCCACCACAAAAGATCAAGAAGACTATTCGTCATGATTTACTTAAGTTCAGTAAATATGGTTATACTTATAAGTTTAAGTATAAGTCTGTAGCATTAGAGAAGTTTCAATGTGAGACAGAACGAATAAGAAGAATCAAAGTATGGCAGAAAGATAAAAGTTTCTCAAATCTGAAAAGATCGGAGTGTACTTTAGTATCATGTTTTTGATCATCTTAATGATTAAGATACCATATCACAATTGGTCCTCTAAAGTCATCTTAGTGCATTCTTATGACTAAGAAGAGGAGTCATGAATTGTTGAAATGGTTAAATCAAAAAGATGAGTCATACTTCGTTCCAAAACAATTCTTAGAGTCATACTCCAAGATTGTAACTTGAGTGACATATCTTAAAGAGGGTTTTTTAACACTAGTCAAATGTAAGAGTAAAAGGTTATCTACTCTTGTACATTTGAAATTGGCAAGTTGTGATGTTTTGGATAAAACAGAGACCAACTTAGGCCAATTGTGTAAAGTGTTAGTCTTGATAAAGAATCCGCACTATCTCTTGAATATTTGACAAGGGAGTCTTATATGTCAAGAGGACAGTGGGAGTCTTAAAGCTCTTGAAAGTTTCAAGACTTAATCAAGAATAAAACCTAAAGTCCTTCACTAGCACACGACTTGAGGTTTATAACCTATAGTGTTGAAATTTTTGTGCCTATTCAAGTTGGCTTTGCATAGGAGTTCTGAGAGTTCTCAATTGGTTGCACAACTACTTGGAAGCAATGGCAGGCACCTGAGCTGCCAAATGGCAAGAATTTAAGATTGCACAAGTTTAATCAATATGAGTTTGGATTTGTCACTAACCTTATCTTGTGATTATGGTTTTGACAAATTCACATGGATAAGAACACATACACTATTAAATCTAAGTGTCATAAGGTTTCTCTCCGATTCATGAAAATGATGGTGAGGAAACACTTTCACTAAGTAGATTTTAGCTAGATAGCAATTGTGATACTTGCATTCTCAAAGTCGTTAGTGGAGCGTGTGTGGTTTACCGGCACACTAACATGGACTTGTGAGAAGTGGCAAAGGTCTAAACAATTGAGACTATGATTACGGCATCCCTTTTCATAGTTCTAAAATTGTTTAGTCACACATGTGAGCTATCTAAGAGAGGTGTATGATTTTGATAAAGTTTTATCAAAACAATCTAGTATCAGAAATCTGAACTTTGGTAAGAAAGTCAGCTGATTTCTGAGTACATGTCAAAGCTAGTGGGAGCATAAGTGTTATGCTAATAATCATCATGTTAGTGGGAGCATGATAATTATGACAAAGGTTGCAAGTTAGCAATGTTAATTATAGAAAACAAAAGTTTCAATTCGTGAGGTTGCAGGGGTTGAAAAAGTTGTTTTGCTATAATTAAGGGAGAGGAAATTATACTTCATTTCAATTCTAAAAGCTTAGATTGAGATTTTAATCGTATTTAATCAAGGATATATATATATATATGAATTTCATGTTGGAATGGCTCAACATAAGGAAATTCTATATATGGGTCCATTATTTGCGTTCTAAAATTCGATTATGATTACGACATCCCTTTTCATAATCTGAATTTTGAGAACTTGGCAAATTGAAATGGAAATATTATAGCAAAAGACTGGTATAGTCTTTATGTGAGACATCATGAATCGTGTCCCATATGCTTCGGATATAGGATCGATTACATGTGCTATATTCATCCTTTCTAAAATTTTCCAAATGCCTGGGGCATTATGAAGGGAAAAGGTCTAGAATTGGATATGACTAAAATGATTAAGCAATTGTCGAGGACAATCTAAGGTTTACCAAAGATTGGTTGCTCAAGGACAGTTGGAAGTATAATGTTAATTCTGGAAGGACCATATTGACATAATCTGTAAGGAGGCAACTCTTGTTCAGAAGTGATAGTCAAAATGGAATATGGAAATGTTTCAAAGTTAGAAATTATTCAATCTGTGTAAGATTAGGAAACTTAATGAAAGAAGGATGTTTCCAAGGAGTTGATCTCCTTTGGAATGCTCTGTAATGATTGTTGTCAAGTCTTTCTGACTTTGTGCATAATCATTAAGAGGATCAATGCATATAAGTTTAGAATCTAACAGATTTCAGTAAATGGCATGAATTTGGAATTCTTGCATTTGCAGTAAGGATTTGGGACTGTGAAAAGAGGATCATTGGAGTGATGTTCAATTGATCTATTTTACAAAGTAAAGATCATAGACAAACATAGTATGCATACTTGGTGTATGGCATGACTAGTGTTTAGAAAACATAGTGTACATGCTTGGAGCATGGGACAACTATTGTTTTAAATTCAAGTATAAAGTTGATAAAACCGAAACAATGAATAATGAGTAATCAGTATGGTGATAAATAAAAGTGTTTATTTATATTCATAGGGTTTGATACCATATTTGATTCATTTATTCTTGTGTTTCACTTTGCATGTTTTGACTTCCAGAATAACTAAGTCGCTCTTCCTGAATGATTAAGTTATTCAAACCATCCACAGTCGGTCATATGTTGGAAGTAGATATAAATCAAGACTGTCATGGGTTGGTTTGTAGAGGTCCAAGTTGGTGGACAAAGTGGTGCTACAACACTCATGAGTGCTCATAAGTTCTGAGTATTGGATTCAACTCGCGCTCATTTGAATTACTTCATGGATTTTATCACGAGTGATCATGAGACGATAATATCTTATATTCTTCAAACCTAGAGATATGAGTTGTTACTATGAGTTGGTTATACATTGATTGCACGAAAACGCATTGGTAACTCGATGTTATAAAACGTTCCTTTGTGTATGATTCAACAAGTAGTAGAACAAGCCATATGAGTCGAAGTTTATCCATTCCTTTTACCTTCGGGATAAAAGCGATATCTGTGGGCCCCTCGATGATTTAAAGATGATACATGTGAGTGCTTGGCCAAGCCAGGACTGATTTGATTTGTTCAATCAGTCAGTCATCATGAATCGGAAATCGGGAAACAACAAATGGACAGAGAGAATGATTGATAATCCATGTCTCAGTCCATATGATATCTAGAATGGAGGAATATATGATCCTTATCTAATGGACAAGTCATTGACAAAGGTCAGAGTTCATCGACAAGGTCAGAGTTCGACAGAAGCTTTTGAGAGCTACGATTGCTGATCGGTTCCTGAAGTCATACGCAATAATAGTTTTAGACTTATCCAAGTGGGAGACTGTTGGATTAATGTCTAAGTCCATAACTATAATTGGTAAGACTTGACCCGACCCGGCATGGTCCATTTGGGTTGCATGGCATCATGCATTTGGATAGACTATAATGAGAGAAATAACACTTAAGGTTGGTTAATATATTATAAGTTCTAATATATTAATAAGGTTATTTAATTAGTATTGATCAAGAATTAATTTGGAATTAATTAAGTGATCAAAAGGAGACTAATTAAATATATGGGTTGATTGTGTAAATCATTCATTCTTATATATGTGGGCTTGTGATCCAAGATTCCTTATGTTGGACTAAGTCCATGGGGTGACCCATGGATACTCCATGGAGGTTAAAATCCATGGAGCATAAGGAATGGGTAAAGTTATGAGTTACATGGTGTAACCCTAATAGCCACCATATAAAAGAATCCGATGGCTCAAGAAATCGTGCACTAATGTGTGAGTGTGAGGGCTAGACGATTTCAAGGAGTGTTCAAGTTTCTCTCAAGTTATTTCAAGTGTATTTGGTGTTGTATGAACCATTTGAGGTGTCACACTTGGGGCACTAGGCACTCAAGCTTCATGAAGACATTCTACATCAAAGAGGTATGTATTCTATCTTGTTATATTTATTATTTTGTATGCTAGATTAGGATAATACCTTGGATGTTCATAATTGTATGTATAATAGAGAAAACATAGATCCAAGGTATTTAGGGTTGCATGTACACTTAGGAGTGTTAGAATGCTCATAACCCAACAGAACCAACCCGCATGAAGCTCAAAAATCTCGAGCCGGAACTCCTTCCATCCATAGTACACCCACCGAGTCTTGATTTGAAGACTCTTCCTGACCATCTCAAGTATGTCTATCTTGGAGAGGAAGAGACATTACCGGTGATAATTTCAACCAAGCTAACAAAGGAAGAAGAAAAAGAGTTGGTTGGAATTTTGAAAAAGTACAAGGAGGCTATTGGTTGGACCATTGCGGACATAAAGGGGTTGAGTCCATCATTATGCATGCATAAAATATTGATGGAAGAAGACTTTAAGCCAACCCGTGAAGCCCAAAGGAGATTGAATCCACCTATGATGGAGGTGGTTAAAAAAGAGATCATGAAGCTCTTGGATGCAGGTGTAATCTACCATATTTCTGATAGTAAATGGGTAAGTCCCGTGCAAGTTGTCCCGAAAAAATCCGGAGTCACCGTTGTCAAAAACTCCGAGGGGGAATTGGTACCCACCCGTGTGCAAAACGGGTGGAGAGTTTGTATCGATTATAGGAAGTTGAATGCTTCCACCCGCAAAGACCACTTCCCTTTGTCATTCATCGATCAGATGTTAGAACGATTGGCCGGGAAATCCCACTATTGCTGCATTGATGGTTTTTCTGGTTTTCATCAAATTCCGGTTGTACTGGAAGACCAAGAGAAAACCACATTCATATGTCCCTTCGGCACCTTTGCGTATAGACGCATGCCCTTCGGCTTGTGCAATGCACCCGCGACCTTCCAAAGATGTATGGTGAGCATATTTTCAGAATATGTCGAAAATATCATAGAGGTTTTCATAGACGATTTTACTGTTTATGGAAATTCTTTTAATGAATGTTTGCAAAATCTCACCAAAATCTTACAAAGGTGCATTGACACGAACTTAGTCCTTAATTATGAAAAATGTCATTTTATGGTTGACAAGGGCTTGATACTTGGACATGTGGTGTCACAAAAAGGTTTAGAAGTTGGCAAGGCCAAAACAGATGTTATTAAGAGCTTACCATACCCGAAAAATGTTCGGGAAGTGCGTTCTTTTCTTGGCCATGCAGGTTTTTATCGGCAGTTTATAAATGATTTTTCCAAGAACACGGTGCCGATGTGTCAACTTCTACAAAAGGAGGCCGATTTTGAGTTTGGTGATGCATGTAAAAGTGCATTTGATCGCTTGAAGGATTTGTTGACATCCGCCCCCATCATCCAACCGCCAAATTGGGATCTTCCATTCGAGATCATGTGCGATGCCAACAACACCGCGGTTGGGGAAATTTTGGGACAAAAGGTGGATCGAGCCCACTATGTCATCTACTATGCATCCAAGACTTTGGATAGTGCACAAAGCAACTACACCACAACAGAAAAAGAGTTGCTTGCTATTGTGTTTGCACTAGAGAAATTCCGGCAATACCTCCTTGGAACTAAAGTGATCATATATTCGGACCACGCAGCCATAAAGCACTTACTTACAAAGAAAGATTCGAAGCCGAGGTTAATACGGTGGATGCTGCTTTTGCAAGAGTTCGATATTGAGATCAAAGATAAAAGCGGGAAAGAGAACCTAGTCGCTGATCATTTGAGCCGAATAGTCCAACCCGAAGATGCGACTCCCATTCATGACGCATTCCCAGATGAGTACTTGTTTGCTATCCAAACACCACCTTGGTATGCGGATATATGCAACTTCATGGTCACGGGAAAATTCCCACCCGATCTCACGAGGTCACAGAGAGATAAGATCAAGAAAGATGCAAGAAGGTACATTTGGGATGAGTCGTACCTTTGGAAACATTGTGCAGATCAGGTAATAAGAAGATGTGTTGAAGAACATGAGGTACAATCTATCCTCAACTTTTGTCATAGTTATTCTTGCGGAGGGCATTGTGGTCCTCAAAGAACTGCCAGAAAAATTTTAGACTGTGGATTTTATTGGCCTCGACTCTTTCATGACTCTTACACTTTTTGTAAAAGTTGTGAGAGATGTCAAATGATAGGTTCTTTGAGTTCCCGAAACCAAATGCCCTTGACCCCTATCTTGGTTTGTGAAATATTTGATATATGGGGTATTGATTTTATGGGTCCTTTTCCTTCATCTTTTGGGAATTTATACATCCTTTTGGCTGTTGACTATGTTTCCAAATGGGTAGAGGCAAATGCAACAAGAACTAATGATGCTAAAGTTGTTGTAGATTTTGTCAAGGCTAACATTTTATGTAGGTTTGGAACTCCAAAAGCCTTGATCAGTGACAGAGGCACACACTTCTGCAACAAAACTCTTGGATCGGTTCTCAAGAAGTATGGAGTCCAAGATCGGGTGTCCACGACTTATCACCCGCAAACAAATGGACAAGCTGAAGTGTCAAACAGAGAAATCAAGTCCATACTTGAGAAAACAGTGAACACAAACCGCAAAGATTGGAGTTTGAGATTAGACGATGCTCTTTGGGCATACCGCACTGCATATAAAACTCCAATTGGGATGTCACCTTACAGACTCGTGTTTGGCAAAGCTTGTCACCTCCCTGTTGAACTGGAACACAAAGCTTTATGGGCTATCAAAAAGCTAAACATGAAGATTGATGAAGCGGGTGTTCACCGAAAGCTAGAGATTCAAGAGTTGGAGGAGATAAGAAATGAAGCATTCGAGAGTTCACGCATCTACAAAGATAAGACCAAAGCATTCCATGATAAGTACCTCTCTCGTAAGACCTTTGAGATTGGTCAAAAGGTATTACTCTATGACTCTCGACTTAAATGGTTTTCTGGTAAGTTACGGTCCCGGTGGGTGGGTCCGTTCATTGTTACTAATGTATTTGATCATGGTGCAGTTGAGATTAAGAGTAACAAAACTGTAAAAGTGTTCAAAGTTAATGGTCACAGGTTAAAGGTTTTCTATGAAGGTTTCCAAGAGAAAGACATGGAGGTTGATAGCTTGGAACGCCCGGACTACATTGAGTGAATCTAAAGGGCAAAGTCGAGCCAACGACTTAAAACAAGGGCAGCTTACCGGGAGGCAACCCGGGGGTATTTCTGTCTTTTCTTTAAAAACGATTTCCATTTCTTTGAGTTTTTGGTTTTTAATGTTCCAAATGCATTTAAACATGATTTAAAATCACCAAACGGACCTTGGGATGCAAAAACATTTCATTTGAATGAGAGAGAAAATTTTTGGTTCAAAAAGTGGAAGTGGCAATCAGAGGCTAACACGGACCGTGTTACTCTTGCCTTATAATGAACACGGATCATGTTCATCAAAGGGAAAACAACTCCACAATCAGAGGCTAACACGGCCCGTGTTACTTTTGCCTTATAATGAACACGGGTCGTGTTCATCAAAGGGCAAACAATTCCGGAGTCAGAGGAGTACACGGCCTGTGTTCCTCTTGGCTTATAATGAACACGGGTCGTGTTCATGCACATCTCAGGAATTCTGACCTCAACACGAGTCGTGTTAATTTGTCCTGTGGGAACACGGGCCGTGTTCGCGCAGCAGAACCTGTGGGTTTTAATGCTAAAAATCGGGATTTTGCATCATTCTTCCATACATTCATTCCAAAACAGCCTCTCTCTCCCAAGAAAACCCCAAGGTCCGATTTTCATCAAAAATCCCTTGATTCTTCACGATTTGGGCTTAAATCTTCAAAGAGGTTTGATTTTCATCTTCTCCACTTCATCTCCTACATCTAATACACCATATTCTTACACTTTCATGGTGGATTTGGGGGGTTTTTGACAAACCCTAGGTCCAAAATTTTCTAAGAATTTTGGTGTTTTTGTGCTTAAATCTTCATGTAGGCAAGCTTGGGGAGGTTGAAGAAGGTCTTTCTCATCAACAACAACGCATTTCCACTAACGATTCGGTAAAATCTTTCCAACTCTTCACTTGTGGATTTTGTGTTTGTATGGTCAAATTGCATTCATTTTGGTCGTATTGGACTTGAGAATCACTTAGAAACCACCAAGAACCGAATTTCCCGCGAAATTTTGGTGGTAGAATTCGTGTTGACTGGACCCGTCAACAGTTGACTTTTTGACCCGTTGACCAGTTGACTTTTTGACTTTACCCCAAATTTTGCATATGGAAGGTGAGAGTTCTAAACGACCTCGGCACACCAAATCGTCGGCCCGCCATCGTAGGTCTCATCACCGCCGCCCAGGTCCCCGTCACCCCCACCTTCATCTCCACCCAATCTGGCACATTGTGGTGTGGTTTGTCGTGGCCCAATTCAAGCCGCCAAACTTGAGGCCTTTCTCCAACGCGCGCACACCACCCAACATTTCGCGCATGTGCCCTCCCTCCGTGAGTTGCACATCTACAACCAAGTCCACACACTGTTCCGGAACATTAGATGGCATGGGTTGCTAAAGGTCCACGAACTCAGCTATAAAGTTCCAACTGCCGAGTTCTTATCTTCATTCGATTTGGACCACGGTGTCCTAAGCTTCCAGCTTATGAACCAAGACCATGCCTTGTCCTTAGACCAAATCAATGACATAGTTGGGGCCCCCGAAGAAAACACATTTGGCCCCAATGACCCAATCCCAGGATACAGTGATCTTACGTGGTAGACCGACCTGACGCGTCAGCTTCCCTATGTCTCAAGTTCTGCTAAGGCCTCATCTCTCATCCACCCTGTGATGAAAGTGGCCCACATGATCGTTGCTTCACTTGTCGTCCCTAGAGAAGAAAGAAGCACCATTAGCACCCTTGAGCTCAAAATACTCTATGCGATGGCCCACCCGGACGATAATCTCATTCCTCACTATGGCTCATTCCTTTGTAACAAACTCACCCGCCTCAGCACATCACGGTCCGGCAAAATATCTTGTGGTGGCATTGTCAGTTTATTGGCCAAAAGTGCTCCAGTCCGGGCCCCATACCTCGGAACTCACCAACCCCTGCCCGGTGAGACCTACCTGACCACGGGAGTTCTAGAATCTATGAGAATGTTCCGGGAGGAGGACGGGAACCATAATTGGACTGTGGGTCAAAACCACGATCCAAGGCTCCTCATCACCCCGGAGAACAAAGACATCCTTGCCCTCAGGCGTCCTAACAATTTCACCGACTGGCAAATCAAGCCATATCTCTTCCCCGGAACCTTCACGGAAGAGGAAGAGGAGGAAGATGAGGAGAGTGATGGGGCGGCACCACAAAACTCCCCTCCCATGGGTCGTGCTACCTCATCTCATCATGTTGGATACCCATCATATCACCAGCAATATTTGGATCAATTCCAATCGATCCATGCCCGCCTCGACATTTACCATCAAGATGTCACGAACCTAACCCAAGGTTTTTCCGCCTTCACCACTCAATACGCTCGAGATCAAGAGCGTCAGCGCAAACATGAGGAGGACTTTTGGGCTTGGACCCGAAATCCCAGCTACTATCCTCCTCCTCCTCCGCAATAGGTTGTTCCGCCCTCTCCAAGCATCGTGGACGATGCTTATATTTAAGCTTGGGGAGGGGTAGAGTTGTACATTAGGTTCATTTTCATGTTCACATCCATATTCATGCATGCATTGTTAAAATAAAAAAATAAAAAAAAAACTCCATTCTTATTTTCATTTTCCTTGCATTCTGCATTTATAAAACCCAAAAATATTTTTCTTTCCATCATTTTCATGCACCATCAAAAAAAAAAAACTTTATACGAGATGATGACACTCTTTACATACAATAGCTCCATGAAGTGGGAAATCGAGAGCTCAAATGAGAAAAAAAATACTGAAGTGACCGGATAGTTGCCGGAAGTGTAGAATCAACTATCATAACTAGGGGACCCAAACACCGTAATTCGAGACCCCAGCCTTAGATAATAATAAAAATGGCATACTGAAACGTTTTTGTGGGCGGTAATAACAGCTTTAGGATGATTTGCTTTTGAATGTTTAAAAAGAATCTTTATCGGCAACTCTGGACCCACAGAACACAGACCTATTTGTTGACACGCGCTACCCTCGCGGTAACATAGAGCTTAAGTATCAGATCCACACAGTCAAGAAAGAAAAATGGGTACAACTGTCATATCCAGTACCCGAGAAAAAAAAATCAAGCACTTAATCGAAGAAACTTTCAGAAATTCAAAATTTGATTGAAGAAGTCAAAGCTCAAAATGAAGATACAAATCCAAGTTCAATCAAAATCAAAAGCCGCCTCAAAGTCAAATCTGGCGAATGAAGAACTGTGTGATATGATACTTGTGGCTCTCGAAAAAGTGAAAGCATAGGAGCTGGGCCCCTTCGGGTGGGCTCACTGTTTCAGCGAAAGCTGATTCGCCGTGACGGGTTCTTAAGGATGCGTCGATTCTGATTCTTGACCATCTAGTCTTCAGTACATGAGATCCGGACTGTGTTATTTTCGCCCATAAAGCTAATTAAGGTATGAAGTTTAAATAAAACTATGGTTGGATTATTGGGTTACACCGTTTAGGGTCTTCCTCACTTTGGGAGTCTGTGATATGTGGAAGGTAGCAGGATGGTCGCCTGGGTATTAATGATTGGAGCCCCATTGATGTAAGGTCTGATCGTATATGTCCATATTTATAAAAATAAATAAAAAGATTACTTGTGTTCTTAAATTTTTTTCTTTGGTTCATTTTTGTTACTTAAGTATCTTTTGTACATATGTTTCTTTTTTCATGGTTTTCATTTCATGCATTCATTCCTAGCCTTTAGGATCTTTCTGTCCCTTTTTGTTTTATGTTTCTTTTTGCCATCTAGAAATCGTCCTGTTTGTCCGGTTCTTGTTCTTTCTTGAGGACAAGAAAGGTCTAAGCTTGGGGAGATTTGTTAGGTGCACTTTGTGCACCTTTTTGCACACCTTTTAGTCCCATTTCATGCATCTATTTAGCATAATTGTTCTTCCTTTTTCTTGCATTTCATCATATTCATGTTAGTCTCTAGAACAACCTTATTTGCACACTTTCATGTCTTTTTCAGGTAAACCGGAGCTTGGAATGCGCTTTGGGAGGTGCCGGCAAGCATTGGTAAAGATTTCGGGACGATCGGGCGAAGAACGAAAAAGTTGAAAAAATCAAGTTGGGAGTCGGAGTCAGAAGGGTACACGGGCCGTGTTGACCAAAAAGGAAAGCTGTTGACCAAGCTGAACACGGGCCGTGTCCTTTTTGCCCTATGCTGAACACGGGCTGTGTTCGACCCAAGAAAACTAACTTTTGGCAGTTTTTCTATTTTTCATATTACGGGAAATTGGGTCATTTGGGGGACACACAACATATCAGAGCATATTTTGAGAAGGGAATTCGAAGGTTATTGCAAGGGATTGATCTATAATCATTTGGAAACATTATTTCTAACATTTTGTAAGTTGTAATCACACATTTTTCCATCTTTTGTTCTTGTGATTTGTTCTTAGTCATGTGTGGCTAAGAAACCCTAGTTTCTAGTTCTTGTTCAAAACATGTTGATTGTTTGACTTGAAGCATATGATTTGATGTTTGATTTGTGATTCTATTCTAGTGATTATGTTTTTGTTTAAACTAGAACCCTTAATTTTGATTTGTGTTTGATTGGCCACTTTCATGAATTGAATTTTTGTGCGGTTAATTAGCTTTTAGGGCACCTAATCGTTCTATTAAGTTAATAATCGGTAACAAGCAATAAGTTTTCTTATTGTAAAACATATATCACATGTTTTCACACTTCCGAGCGTATGAGAAGAAATGAACATTGTTGGGAAGCTTGTATAAAACTTAATGCAGTTTTTCAATCCAATCTAAGAGCGTGTTTAGGTTAAATTAGTAAAGCTAGGTCTAGTCAAAGAGCGTGTTTTGGTTAGATAATTTGACAAGAGAGAGGTGTTAGAGCGTGTTAATATCTTTCAGTACCAATTTAGAATAGCAATCTTGAATTACATCAAGTCATAATCAAGTTGAACAACAATATTGAGAACTAGAACTGGAAGCACTTTTACAACTTGTTTACAAATCTATTTCATTTTCTGCATGTTTCAAAGTTGATTGTTATTTTTATTATTTGACCTTTGCAAACAAACCCCCCTTTGTGACCAAAGTACCTTACGCAAAAAGGTATAGACTTTTATCCCATGTCTCTGTGGTTCGACCCTGTTTGCCCTGTACTACCTTTTTACTGCATTAAAGCAGAGTATTTGGAGTCTGTTGTACCCCTTTATTTGTTGGGTTTGACACGCCTAACAGTGGGTGAGAGTGGACACCCATTATACTGCCATTTTATAGGCAGTAACGTTATGCCCCCTTATAGACCGGCTTCGTGAATGAGGCCTACTAACGGTAAGACAAACTTTGTTCTTATACATATATATAACTATTAACTATTAATATTATAATAGTATAAGGGTTGAATTTTAACTTTTAAAATTCTAAGGGTTTACTTGGAATTAAAGTATTTTTGGGGGGGTGAAACTTTACAAATTTCAAAACTTGAGGACAAGTTTTGAACAATTCAAAAACTTTTGGTTTCCATAACTTATGAGTTTAAAGTAGTTTTAATGAAAAAACTCTTCAAGTTCCATAACTTGATGACAAGTTATGGAAGACTTTAAAACATTAAAAAAATGAGACTCTTCATTTTCATAACTTATGGAAATCTTATGAGTTTTAAAAATCATAAATGAGACTTTTCATATAACTTGAGGACAAGTTACAAAAACACATTTTATGAACATCTTTTAGATCAATTTGGATCAAAAAAACACATTATCACATAATTTTTCTATTAATCTAAATCAACTCATAAGAACAAGATAATTCATATCATCAATCTTCAAGAAATTAGCATTAACATATAAACTAATACAAATCTTGAAATTATGACAATTATCTTTGAAATTGGATTAGCATGAACATTACCACATCAAAAACAGGTTTATAAGTTCAAAAACATCTTAGGGTAATGTTCCTAGTCCAATTCCAGCCAAAAAACTCGAAGATATGCTGTCAGGGGGTCCAACTCGCCGAGTGCAGGAACCAACTCGACGAGTTGGATGAATTTGTTCATGGACTTGACGAGTCCCTTCATGGACTCGTCGAGTCCCCTATCCAGACAACAAAAAAACTTCGATTTTTCCATCTTTTTCAGCAATTTGCATCAAGTATAATTGAAAACAAGCCCTAGCTCTAATACCACTGATGGGTTTTAGTATACTACAACATCCTATGGTGCACATACAACCCTAAATACCTTGGATCTATGTTTTCACTAATTATACATGTAAATGGTTTCCAAAGCATTCATCTTATAACTAGCATGTAATTTGTCATAAACAATACAAGATACTAGTTAGAGTAACATACCTTTTATGTGGCTTGAAGTCTTGATGTATTTGGTGTTGCTTGAAAGACTTTGGCCTTTAAGAACTTAGTGCACCAAGTGTTGCACCTCAAATGGAATCACAACTCACCTAGAACAAAGGTGACTCTTGAGAGAGAAACTCCATGCACCAAAAACACCATCATATTTCTCTAAGAAAATGAAGCACTTTAAGTGGCGATTTTGGGCAATGGAGTATGTATTTATATGTGGTATTTCAAGGGTCATGGATATAACCCAAATCCATATCCATGGGTTTTATGATCCATGGTTCATGTGGCCCAACTCTTTATGTATCCATACATAAACTTGGTCCAACATGGATCATAAGCCCAACACATATAAATATAACTAATTACCATAATTAGTCCCCATAGATTTAATTAGTCTCTTTTGATCACTGAATTAATTCCAAATTAATTCTTGATCAATACTAATTAAAACATATGATCTTATATTAATATATTAGAACTTATAATATATTAATAAATCATATATAACCTTTCTCTCAAGAGTCCATCCTAACAAATTGTCCTGGTGTTATGCAACCCAAATGGACCATGCTACTCTTGGGTCGAGTACATACCAATAATAGTGATGGGCTTAGACACCTAATCCAACATCTACTACCTTTCACACCTACTCATACTCGTCCCAAGTATTGTCTCACAGTTCTCCAAGTCATTATCACAAAAACAATTTTAACACATACAAATGTGTCCAAACAATCATATAATTTTCCCTAGACTCTACTAGGAATTCTTCCATGCATATCTTCAATCATCAATTCTGCTTCAACTCGGTTGGTGATGGAAATGTCAGACGATGGGATAACTTCATGGATTATACCAAAAATCTTTCTTTCTGCTAATCGAAAGTGTACTTCTCCCGTACTAGACGTATTATTTATTAAACGCATTCTAAAGGCAAGATATCACTCTTACGATATATTCCGATAGGTACCATTCAGTATCGTAAGCCTTCTCGTTTCCTCCATTTACTCAATTCACTATGATTCTTCACCATGATGTTCTGCACACTAAAACAGTCATTTGGTGTATTGAGACGAGAATATAGATAGAGGAAGTTTTAGACGCGTATTCCTCCTTATTACTTCGAAAAATTACATGTCAGTTCTAATATCGTAATTAAACGTTTAGAAATCTGAACACATAAAGTTCCAGATCCGGTCGGCAACAGACCATAGATCCGATCAAACGATAGCATCATAAAGCATCGCAAATCATTTAGCACATAAAAGCAATTTATGCATCTTCCCTAAATGAGCTAGTGCTCGTGTCTATTCAGGTGTACTTCCTAAAATATATTAGACACACTCCTCACGATCATCGCTTAGCATTCTAAGTTTAAGTCAAGAAATAAATCCTAATTCCTAATTCGCTTAAACTAATGCTCTGATACCAACTGTGACATCCCCATTTTCACGGCCAGAAAAGACTGATTTTGTTTATGCTTTATAAAAATCAGAGTTCCCTTTTAATAAAAATGTTGCCGAATTTTTTCCCAGAAAATACATGATAAATACTTTATCAAATCATTAATGAAGAAATGTATTTTATTCATTTAAAATATTTGGGATGTCGTCGTCAATACAGAAACATAAGCATAAACAGAACTTACATTCATTTACACTAGTGATCTACATATCTTTTAAATCTCTCAGTGGAAAGTAGCTTCATATCGACACGTGTGATACAAATAAGCTTGAGTGGGTCCGGTTGGGAAACCTGGTGAGTACGTAGGGTTTTCAACCCACAATAATATAATTATTATGTTTGAACTTCTAACAATCAACCCATTTACCCATCCCCATTATCTCATCTACTCTTAAGGATCTACCCTAAGCATCAGCTATTCCTCGTTCATTCATTCTGAAGTCCATCGTTTCCAGGGTTTACACAATAGGCACTAAGTCCATAGTCGCCAGGGTTTATACAGCAGGCACTAAATCCATAGCTGCCAATGCTCGTTCGTAAAGCACTAATTCCATAGCTGCATTCATTGGGTACTAAGTCCATAGCTACCAACGTTTATCTAATAGGTACTAAGTCCATAGCTACCATCGTTTATCTAGCAAGCACTAAGTCCATAGCTGCTGATGTTATTTATTAGGCACTAAGTCTATAGCTGCCAATGTTCACTCATATCATCTTTCATCTCTCATCATTCATCTACCCATGTTTTACCCAACATATTCATAGATATAAAATACATATACAATTTAAATTATTTAAAACATGTATAAAATCGTTCATCCAGCATAGATAGCAAGTATATAGGTTATATGCACACATAACACGTAATTTATATGAAATACTTCATATCTATGTGTAAGATGAAAGTAAATATGCACTCAGTTGTTAAAATGATGATTCCAAACTCGGGCAACGCTTCTGTAACATCCTGTTTCAGATTGTCCGTGATTAGGGTTCGTGGGCTGCAAACCGGGCATGAGGAGGTCTCGGGGTTGCGACGAGTTGCTAGAAGCTTAGGCCATCTCGTCACCTTTCTGTGGGTTTGAGGTTCATGGGAATCGGGGTTATATCGAGGAAACGATGGAAGTTTGATGTTGTGGCAGGATAAGTCCCTTAATTGAGAAAGGTGGCAGCTGAGTACGCTGGGCGTACATATATGTACGCTTAGCGTGCTCATGTGCGTGATTTTCAAGCGGAGCCACCTAGTACGCTGGGCGTACCATTGGGTACGCTGGGCGTACTAAGCCCAGAGTGAAAACCCTAATTTAGTGTGAATCCCCTATATAAAGGATATGATGGCCTCATTTCTGGCCACCATTCTCAGACATCAAACCCTAAGTGTCCCCTAACCCTCGTTTTAGAGCTTGTGAGTGCATTTGTGAGCCTTTGAGAGTGTTTGTGTGTTCGTGAAGAGAAGAGAAAGCTTTGGAGAAGAAGGAGTGGGAGTCCAAGCTTTTGGATCTGAGCAAATCTAAGTTGGGAGCTTCATATACAGGTATAAAGCTTCAAACTTTACCACTCTTTTGTTATGTGCATCATAGATGAGACTTTTAGGGTTTCGTACTAAAAAGGTGGAGACTTTATGAGATCTTGAGTTCCAAAGACTAGGACCAACCCCTTTTGAGTATATTAGTGGTGTAATGTCATAAAAATCCAATCTTGGTCGTTGGAATCAAGCCATGCATGTGTTATGAGCTTTTTGAGATAAGGGAGTGAGTGTTTTGGGTGTTTGTGACCTTTCCAGCCATGCAAAGGCTTAAAGTCACTGACTTTACGGAGTAAGAGCCATTAGGGAGTCCAGATCTGAGATTTGAGTTAATGTCTTAACATATTAGGACCAAAGGAGTAGAAAGTGTGAATCTGGGGAGTACGTTGAGCGTAATTCCTGTACGCCCCGCGTACTCCCCCAGTGTCCCTGATGGCTATATCTGGATTGTGAGTACGCTGAGCGTACCAAGGGGGTACGCCCCGCGTAACCTCACTGTGGACTTTTGGGCCTTGTGTGTTGGGCCTGGAGTTTGGGCTTGTTGCAATAGAGTATTGGACCAGAGGAATATATATATATATATATATATATATATATATATATATATATATATATATATATATATATATATATATATTCGTGCTTGGTCCCTTGAGTTGGGGTTGCCATTTAGTTTTGAGAGTGGGCCTCGGGTGAGCCCATTTATTATTGGGCCGTGGTGGGCCTAATGGGTTTTAGGCTATTAATGGGATGGTTAGTGGTCTTCCTTTAGACCTAATGAGTGAGAGTCTGGACTTAGTTCCTAATTGTGGTTTTGACTCAGAGTTAGAGGCCGGTACGTAGCAACGACGTTTATAGGGGCTGTTCATCATCCGAGGTGAGTGTTCTCACTATACTTACCATGAGTGGTATCCTTGTGTTACTGAGATGTCTTATGTGCTTATTTGTGTATTGTGATATTCTGCATTATGTCTCTGTGATTTATGCTGAGTATTGTTATTATGAGTTACTGAGACCGGACCGGAGGGTCCAACGAGCTGTGAGACCAGAGGGTCCTCACTTAGACCGGACAAGAGGGTCTAACGAGCCATGGGACTGGAGGGTCCCACTGAGACACATAGACCGGTGGGTCTTACAGAGTTATAGCCTCGAGTGGCTAATGTGTTGTATGTAGTATTTTGGGGAACTCACTAAGCTTCGTGCTTACCGTGTTACGTGTTATGTGTTTCAGGTTTTTCTCAGGATCGCGGGAAGTCACCGACTCGATTGTACACACCAGAGAAAGAGTTATGTTTGAGGATCCTGGATTATTAATTAAACAATGTAGAGATGTGTTTTGTAAATTAACTAAATGAGATTTAGTGAAATGAGCTATGAGAATATTATGTTTTTAAAAAGAAAATTTTGTTTGGAAATTTACGGTGTTACAAGTTGGTATCAGAGCCTTGGTTTGAGGGATTCAGATGCACCTTCGGGTATATCTGGACTCAAACTGAGGAATTGATAAAAATTTTCAAAAGAAATGATTTTTCTAAACGAGCAAGAGTTTCTAAGAGAAAAACGAGAAGGAGCAGTGTGTACAATCAGCCAGAGCCCGAACGGTGATTTCCCAAAATACCCTTTCTTATTTGTGATATAAGTTATTATTGAGATATTAGTGATGCATGCTAGAAGATATGCTAGGTATTTCATATTCTAGGGCTAGAGTTGCCTGATTTGTGATGCCTTAGCCTAGGAACTTTGCTATCTGTGATGTGCTTTGAGTATGTGCGAAGTAAGAGTATCCAGCAGGAATCTTTTAGAGAGAGAGAGCTTTGAGTAGAGGACTAATATAGGACAGATACCTAGATGAGCATCGGAGGAGCCTACTAAGAGAGTAGTTAAATATCCGCGAGGGGGTAGAGTTGCTTGAGTTCGGTGACACCTTTTGATTGCGAGTAGAGCAAGTGGAGTTGTAACCTAGAGTGGTTTTACGTGTTGGTAGAGGTTATTTGATGCCCGAATGCTGCTTGCTTCGTGCTTTGTGGGACTCTTGATGATGGGAGTCAGCTACTAAGTGAATATGACGATATTCAGGAGGTAGATGGATGGCATCATAAGGAGTTCTTCAGCAGCTGATGGCAGAGAAGTGAGGGAACCTAGGAAGAGCCTAGGGAGAGCCCTTAGTCAGATGAGTATGCTGATAGAGGAGAGTATTCGCTGGAGAGCGACCATTTATAACGGGATTGGTGATCGGGAAGGTTGAGCAGAAACTTAGGAAATCTGGGACGATCCGTGTGGAAAGTATGGGTAGATGTGGCAGATAGTATGGGCCCGTACTACTGAAAGCAGAGGACCCATACTCGAAACAGGGAGAATTACAAAGGTTCTAAGTAGCAGATTGAGAAGAGAGATAACATGGTTCGAGTACCATGATTCGTAGCAGATTAAGAGGTGATCACATGGTTCGAGTACCATGATTTGTGGCGGTTAGTGCTTCTGGTTTTACCAGTTATCCCGTTGTGATTGATTAGACCGAGATCAGATGTGATAGCGTGTGGGGCCCGAGGGCCATGTCGAGCGAGTTTTAATGGAGCCTACCTTGAGAGGGAAATCGAGTTAGTTTCCGGGAGATTTATTGGTGAGATGCCAGTTGGAGTCGCAAGACGCAGGGATGAGTAGAGGTGATGCTTATTGGAGGATCGAGGTTTGAGACGAGCCATCGGCTGATGGATGAGACGTCACCTTCTGTGACAAGAGTTGCGCTGTCCCCGTTTCTGGGAGAAGCGAAGGAGATATCGAGTTTCCGGTTTCAGAGTTTGGAGGTAAACCCCGTGGGGTAGAATATGGTGGTGACCTTTTCATCAGAGTATTTGGGCAGGTTGTCTGCTGTGAGGTATTTCTTGTACCATGGAGTCATTAGTGGAGGCTGAGATGGAAGAGACCCAGGAAGGTGCCTTTATGAGTGTGGCATGCTTTTAGCAGTAGTTTCAAGAGGTTAAGAGGAATATATCGGGGCGGTGGCCCTCGCGATTATATTGTGTATCAGTTGTGAGAGTGAGGTCTTGTGCTTTGATGATGATTCCCATGTTGGGAGGCTGGTCGAGGAGTCAGAGATGAGGTGTGTGATAGTGCATTATTTTCGGACTGAGGATCAGGGTTATTTCGTAACAGTTGAGGTGTCCGGCGGTGTGTTAGTCTGAGGTTTCGAGATGATCAGAGGCAGTCAAGTTGGGGCATATGAGATTCTTGTCTGAGTTACGGGATATTTGGGGTCGCTTGGTTTCCATCGGGAAGATCATTGAGTGTTTGCGTAGTACGTTCCAAGAGTCAAGTGTGATGTACCTGGTGAATCAGTCCATGGAGTAAATTGTTGGTATGCCGACTGGTGATGGTTCGAACCCTGAGTAGGGGAGGACTGAGTATTTTATTAAGAGGATCAAAGATTTGTTCAGGTACTGTTAGAGAGCTGGTTAAGGAGATCTGCGGTGCAGACACAGGAAATATGGGTTATTGGTGGATGAAGCGAGGTGCAAGGTTTGCAAATTTTGAGTTCGAGGCGGTTGGGTCGCTGATTACAGGGTGTAATTGCTGAGATTTGTGGGTATCGGTATAGATTGTGATTTATACTCCAGGAGGGGCAGCAGTTGATTTGCCAACCAATTGCAGAGTTGGTATGAGTAGTTACGTATTGATGGTGATCATTAGAGGATGGAGCTTTGGATTTTTGTCAGCATGCTTCCAGTCGTTGACGATTTCTTTCGTGTCTCACATTGCGAGATGAGAATATTTCGAGGTTTCAAGTTGCGTAAGTGGAAGATCAGTGGTTGAGGCAAGACATCGTGAGATGTTGTGATGGTGTACCGAGGTACCCAAGTGATTTTATTGTTCCAGTGGGAACCCATCAGTTAATTGTCATCAGATTGGGACTGTCTAAGGGTGTATATGTGCTGAGAAAAGTGCCTTGCCTACGAGAACTTACATCAGGAGTGGTGGTGCATAAACTGATTGGGGGTGTGCACTTATCTATGTTGGGTTGTAGAGCACGAGTTAGTGAACTCAATGTAGTGATGACTTGATGATGAGATTATGAGGTGATAAGAGAGAGAGTGGATCCGAGTGGGGGTAATCACTCAGGGTTATCGGGGAAAAACCATGGAGTGAGCCCATGGCGAGTCAGTGAGTAAAAGAGTGTTGTAAGACTACGGGGAGTCGTAGCATCCATGAGTCAATGGGAGAAAGGGCATTGTGTGACTAGGGAGAGCCGCAACATACGTGAGTCAGAGAAAGAGTGTCGTGATACTGAGGGGAGCCGTGGTATTCACTAGTCAGCGAGAGAGTGTTGTGATAGTGCCGGGAGGGGGGGGGGCGTAGTATTCACTAGTTAAAGAGAGAGTGTTGAGATACTGCGGGGAGCCGTAGCATACTCGAGTCAGTGAGAGAGTGTCGCAAGACTACAGGGGAGACCATAACACTCAGTAGTCGATAAGGGTCTGTCCTTCTTCGGGGTCGGGAGTCCCTGCCGGATTCAAGTGCTTTTGGAGGAGATTGTTGTAGTTTATGGGGTCTATTCAGTGGTACTTCTCGGGTTTGGGATTCAATCTATGTGTTGATAAGGAGCGATTTCGAGGGCGAAATCTGATTCAAGTGGGGGAGAATTGTAACATCCTGTTTCAGATTGTCCGTGATTAGGGTTCGTGGGCTGCAAACCGGGCATGAGGAGGTCTCGGGGTTGCGACGAGTTGCTAGAAGCTTAGGGCATCTCGTCACCTTTCCGTGGGTTTGAGGTTCATGGGAATCAGGGTTATATCGAGGAAGCGATGGAAGTTTGAAGTTGTGGCAGGATAAGTCCCTTAATTGAGAAAGGTGGCAGCTGAGTACGCTGGGCGTACATATATGTACGCTTAGCGTGCTCATGTGCATGATTTTCAAGCGGAGCCACCTAGTACGCTGGGCGTACCAGAGGGTATGCTGGGCGTACTAGGCCCAGAGTGAAAACCCTAATTTAGGGTGAGTCCCCTATATAAAGGATATGATGGCCTCATTTCTGGCCACCATTCTCAGACATCAAACCCTAAGTGTCCCCTAACCCTCGTTTTAGAGCTTGTGAGTGCATTTGTGAGCCTTTGAGAGTGTTTGTGTGTTCTTGAAGAGAAGAGAAAGCTTTGGAGAAGAAGGAGTGGGAGTCCAAGCTTTTGGATCTGAGAAAATCTAAGTTGGGAGCTTCATATAGAGGTATAAAGCTTCAAACTTTACCACTCTTTTGTTATGTGCATCATAGATGAGACTTTTAGGGTTTTGTCCCAAAAAGGTGGATACTTTATGAGATCTTGAGTTCCAGAGACAAGGACCAACCCCTTTTGAGTATATTAGTGGTATAATGTCATAAAAATCCAATCTTGGTCGTTGGAATCAAGCCATGCATGTGTTATGAGCTTTTTGAGATAAGGGAGTGAGTGTTTTAGGTGTTTGTGACCTTTCCAGCCATGCAAAGGCTTAAAGTCACTGACTTTATGGAGTAAGAGCCATTAGGGAGTCCAGATCTGGGATTTGAGTTAATGTCTTAACTGATTAAGACTAAAGGAGTAGAGAGTGTGAATCTGGAGAGTACGCTGAGCGTAAATCCTGTACGCCCCGCGTACTTCCCCAGTGTCCCCGATGGCTAAATCTGGATTGTGAGTACGCTGAGCGTACCAAGGGGGTATGCCTCGCGTAACCTCACTGTGGACTTTTGGGCTAAGTCGCATTTTGGGCCTTGTGTGTTGGGCCTGGAGTTTGGGCTTGTTGCAATAGAGTATTGGACCAGAGGAATATATATATATTCATGATTGGGCCCTTGAGTTGGGCTTGCCATTTAGTTTTGAGAGTGGGCCTCGGGTGAGCCCATTTATTATTGGGCCTTGGTGGGCCCAATGAGTTTTAGGCTATTAATGGGCTAGTTAGTGGTCTTCCTTTAGACCTTATAACGCCCGTGTTTCTAGGCTAGGCATTAATGATGATGTAATAGTCTAGGCCAACCTTTGTAATTTGTTTTGAAATAATAAGAGGTATTATTTGATTATTATGTGTTTTATGCTTAATTGTTGTGATTTGATAAATTAAAGATAAAAATAAGCATTAAAATAAAATATTAGATAAACCCAATATCTATGAAGGAAGTTGTAGTGGTCGTGACAAGGATTCCGGATATATAAAGAATGCCGAAATCCGAGTTATAACGAAGAAGTTATGACATGTCGAAGTTTCGCGACAGAAACGATACGACACTACGTGACGTAAATAGTGAATTTACGATAGAACGATTTTTAGCCTTAGTGATCTAAACGAAAGTCGTAGAGTTCGTTAAACCAAGAGCGTGCATAAAAAGAACGCCCAAATCTGACTTCGTATGAGGAAGTTATGATTTTTCTAAGTTTCGGCTTAGCAGTAGACAGCTAAAATCTCGAATTTTAGATCGAGTGATTTTTAGCCGACACAACCTAAACGAGAATCAAAGGTCTCGTCAATAGTAGTACAACGGTAAAAAGACAGACGAAAACGGACGTCGGATGAAGAAGTTATGAATTTTTAACGGATTTTCATGTCCCGGTCCGTTAAAAATAATAATATTAAAAATAAATTCAAAATTAGTCGACGGAGTCTAAACGAAAGTTGTAGAGCATAATTTTACCTACGTGTGCATATAAAGAATGTTGAAAACGGAGCCCGTATGAGAAAGTTATGGATTTTAGAAGTTTGAGACACAAAATTCGAGAAAAATGCTAAAACCGAGGAATTTTGCATGGCTCAAGTTCGGCCACGTCACCTCGCCTGCGGAGCTGCCCCGTGTCCAATGCCGATGACTCATCTGAAGCAGCAGTCGACGCGTGTCACAACCCCTCGCACCCGAAGGTGCGGCCCAATTCGAGACCGCCACCTGCCCACGCCTCGCATCCGACGCCGGGTCTCGCATCTGCTCCTGCGTGTCCTCTTCTCGGCCGTCGATCCTCGGTCTCGCATACTATATAAGGGAGGGTGCGAACCCTCCCAGTTTTTGTTGGAATTTTGCATACTTTTTCACTCTAAATCCTATTTTAAGCCAATTTCAATCCCCGAAGCCCCGAGATCATACCCACACCCGAAACACGTTCCGGAGTGCCCGAAGACCCCGAGAAATTTATCTTTTTAGTTTGAAGCTCAACCCTCGCAAGGCCCAGTTTTTCATTAAAGCTCCTGGTTTCATCGGAAACGATCATTTTAAGAAACGAAGTGCTGCCCGATTATCGTTAAATAAAGTGAGTGTATAGTCACTTTCATCTTACACATAGATATGAAGTATTTTCTATAAAATACGTACTATGTGTAATTATATTGTTTGTTTATTTGAAATGAGTGTTGAATAGATATTTTATACAAGTTTTAAACTGTATATTTATTTTATCTACAAATATGTTGGGTAAAACATGGGTAGATGATATAGTTGATGTGTGTTAAAATGATGAGAGGCCTCGATGTTGTAGTTGTTGTTGTTGTTGTAGTCATCTAGCGGAGTATAGATGACAACCACAGACCTTTCTAGAAAGTCCAGTGGAACGCTAGCAGGTTCGCAACCTGTAGGTGTTGGTGCACTATATGTTCATTGGTGTACTCCATCCCCCTCATGGTTGCCTTATTTGACATAATTGCTGAGGAATCCCTAAAGCAGTGTTGTCACCCCGATGAAAATCCTTAGACTAGGTCCCTTATGATAGGTGTTTAGGGACGTAAAGTGAGGATAACGGGAATGGGTAATCAGGGTTATTGTTGGTTGATGAAATTAATAAATTTATTTTTGGTTGATGAATTTAATAAATTTATTATTATTTGTGGGTTGAAAACCCTATATGCTCACCAGGGTCCCAAGCCTGACCCACTCAACTTTTTATATTACAGGTAGTGGACCCAGAGCATAGTTGGATGACAACGAGGGATTTTTGGATTATAGGCCAGTAGTTGTAAATAACTGTTGTAAGGCTTATAATGTACTGTTTATGCTTTTGGTCTGTATTGGAACATGACATCCCGAGGTTTTGATATACAATGAAAATATATATTTCTTTAAGAAATGTTTTGATAAATTTTTATCATGTTTTGTTTTGGGGACAAATTCCGCAACATCTTTTAAAAAGATTTCTCTGATTTTATTTTAAAAGCATAAGCTAAATCGGTCTTTTCTGGCCGAGAAATTTGGGGATGTTACAGACCTAATGAGAGAGAGTCTGGACTTAGTTCCTAATTGGGTTAATTGTGGTTTTGACTCAGAGTTAGAGGCCGGTGCGTAGCAACGACGTTTATAGGGGTTGTTCATCATCCGAGGTGAGTGTTCTCACTATACTTACCATGAGTGGTATCCTTGTGTGACTGAGATGTCTTATGTGCTTATTTGTGTATTGTGATATTCTGCATTATGTCTCTGTGATTTATGTTGAGTATTGTTATTATGAGTTACTGAGACCGGACCGGAGGGTCCAACGAGCTGTGAGACCAGAGGGTCATCACTTAGACCGGACTAGAGGGTCCAACGAGCCATGGGACTGGAGGGTCCCACTGAGACACACAGACCGGAGGGTCTTATAGAGTTATAGCCTCGAGTGGCTAATGTGTTGTATGTGGTATTTTTGTAACACCCATAATCAGAAAGACCAAGAAAGGGAAGGAAAACTCTAAGTCAAGGGGGGTCAACTCGTCGAGTCCAGGGTGGAACTCGACGAGTCCGAGCGGGATCCGGGTCGAAGAGTAAGTAACCGACTCGGCGAGTCGGCAAGAGGACTCGACGAGTCTGGTCTGAAGAGGAAAACCCTAAATCCGGGACTTTGTGCACTATATAAACGTCTCATTCTCTCCCATAGGGTTCTCTATAGCCTCTCTTATCCAGAACACGAAACCCTAAGCCTCCATTTTAGCACATTCAAGCTTTCTTGCCATTTTGGGAGACTTGAAGGAAGGAGGAGGAAGGGAACCTTTGGTGATTCAAGGATTGGCTTTAGATCCAGAGTTGGTGTGACTTTTCAGACCCCTTGAGGTAATAAGCTGACCTTATTGCATTTAGATCTATCTTATGATTGAGATTTGGGCATTTTTGGGTATGGAGGAGGTTTATTTCGAGTTTGGAGTAGATCTGAGGTTGCTACCTCAGATCTAGGCTATTAAGGATCCAGAAAGCCATAAAGTTTATGCCAATAAGTTGTTGGTGAAGCCCCTTGGTCACAAAACCTAGCCCTAGAGTGTTTTAAGCCCATATCTCTTTGGTTTCATGTAAAGTTTGCAACTTTACGTGAGGAATAGACTTGGGAAGGGTGGATCTATGAGTTGGAACCCCTGCATGGCTCGAAAAGCCACTGTATGGATTAAGAACTGAAGCTACTCGGCGAGTCACATGGGTGGACTCGGCGAGTTGGATGAAGTTAGGCAGGAACTCGACGAGTTGGAAGAACAACTCGGCGAGTCTGTTGAATATTGCCATGGACTCGGCGAGTCTGTTCTTGGACTCGACGAGTCAGGTCGCAGAACCCCCAAACTTTTATGGTTAAGATACAGATCAGTGAGTTGAGTGGTGACTCAGTGAGTTGGACAGGAAGGGACTCAGAGATCGTTGAACTCGACGAGTCCTGGGGTGACTCGGCGAGTTGGGTCGTATTTTGAGAGCCTCTGAGTTTAAGGACTCGGCGAGTCTACGGGTTGACTCGGCGAGTCGAGTCAACTGGAAGGTTGACTTTGACCGGGACTTTGACTCTAACCAGAGTTGACTTAGTTTGACTTCTAGAGTTCAGTTTGGAACTAAGTGTTATATTGATATTGGTAGCTCGGGGAGCTAGTGGAGCAGCGGTTCGGAGAATTGCCGGTCAGCAGCAAGAGAGAGTTATCAGCAAGTTCAGCAGTGCAGGTGAGTTTCCCTTTGTGTGGATGGGTCTACGGCCACAATGCCGACCCATGTAGTTATGAGTAGGAAGACCCGGGGGTTAGCCCTAGGCACTGTTTGCTAGTATGGTATTCAGGACCAAGGTCCATTGATAGCGGGCGGGTGCCCAAGGAATGTTTTGTATGTTAGAGTATACTCGTTGTCTGTGTGATACTTGTATGTGCCTGGTAGGGAGGTGAGTGTGGGCGAGGTCCCGCATCTCACCAATAGCAGAGTGTGGACGGTGTTCCACATCTCATTAGCAGCAACACAGGGGCGAGGCCCAAGTTAGGGAAGAGTGAGCGTGGGCTGGGCCCGTATCTCACTGCCAGAAGGAGTGTGGATGGGGTTCCACGACTCATCAGTAGTAGGACAAGGGCGATGCCCAAGATAGGCGAGGCCTTAGAACAGGATTCAGTAGTATATGTTCAGTTATGTGTTGTGGTATGTTTATATGTTAGTATATGTTAACGGGCGGGGCCCAGAGGCAGGCGGGGCCTAAGAGAAACAGATATGTATCCGAGCGGGGCTCGAAGCCAGGCGGGGCCGTTGAAGCGGGCGAGGCCCGAGGTAGTGGGCGAGGCCCAAAGTAGCGGGCGTGGCCCAGCAATTGCAGTATGTGATTATGCAGGGTATGTGGTACGTTGGGGGAACTCACTAAGCTTCGTGCTTACGGTTTTCAGTCTTGGTTTCAGGTACTTCCGGTAGCGTAGGGAAGAGCTCAGGGTGATCGCATGGCACGCACCATTGATTAGACAGCCTGGGATGTTTTACTCTGATAATTAACAAGCGTTTTGGAAATGAAACTATGAATTGTCATATAAACCCTTTTTGTATGTTTGAATGACTTAACGCTATGAATTAGTAATGTTTTAGAAAAGAAATTTTTGGACTCGAATTTTGGGACGTTATAATTTTGGGGAACTCACTAAGCTTTGTGCTTACCGTGTTATGTGTTATGTGTTTCAGGTTTTTCTCAGGATCGCGGGAAGGCACCGACTCGATTGTACACACTAGAGAAAGAGTTATGTTTGAGGATCCTGGATTATTAATTAAACAATATAGAGATGCGTTTTGTAAATTAACTGTAACACCCCAAATCCAGCAGACTAAGAAAGGGAAGGAAAAACCTAAGGTAATGGGTCAACTCATTGAGTCCAAGGAAGAACTCGACGAGTCGGAGCACGTTGTCGTGTCAGGGGTTAAGTGACCGACTCGGCGAGTCGGCGGACCAACTCGGCAAGTCTGGTCTGGGGTGGGAAACCCTAAAATCGGGACTTGGTACCCTATTTAAACATCTCATTCTCATCCCATCAGCCTCATTTGTAGCCTCCACTATCCAGAGCCTAACCCACGAAACCTTAATGTTCTCTTTGAGTGTGTGAGCCATTATTGAAGGATTTAGAGTGTTCTTGAAGTCTAGAAGAAGAAGAAGGAGGTTGGAGGTTTAAGGAGAAGGTTGTAGATCCAGGAAGTTTGTTTCATCTTCATCAGTTTCTGGTAATCAAGTTCCTTTCTTGCCTTATGGTTTCATAGATCTCTTTATGGTCATTTTATGGGGTTTTGGTCCAAGATTGTTAGCTTTTGGGACTTGGACATTCAAAGCCAAGATCCTTTCAGATTTGATGTCCTTGAGGGTGAAGAAGGCATAAAGTTGCAACCTTTATGCGATTGAAGTCCCATACAAGCCCTAAGAGTGTTATGATGGTCCTTTTTAGCCCAAGAGCCCATGCATGAAAGGAAAGGTTGAAGCTTTGCATGTTTGCTGGGTGCTTAGGGTCCAGATCTTGGTTTCCCTGTATTGGTTTGGAGTAATAAGGGTTGTTGGACCTAAGAGTTATGTCTTAATAAACTAGGGTTTTGTCTAAACCCATTAAGAAGGACTAGAGGTGGGTAAAGTTGGAAACTTTACTCTCATGAGGTCATTTCCAGAGTACCTTTAAAGTTTTGGAGTTAGATCTGAAGTATGGGGGGCTTAATCCATTAAGATAGCCCAACAGACCAAGGAACCCGGCGAGTCCAGGGGAGGACTCGACGGATCGAAGCGGAATATCCCGAATTGATTCGCGTAAGAACTCGGCGAGTCAGAGGAATAAATAGGCGAGTTGACTCGGTTTATCACGAGTCAGAATAGCCAGGGAACTCGGCAAGTTAGGGGCTGACTCGACGAGTTGGATCGCAATTGAAGGATTTTGAGCTTTAGAACTCGACGAGTTGATGGAGCAACTCGGCGAGTCCAGTCAACCTGAAGTGTTGACTTTGACCATGGACCGTTAACTTTGACCTTGTCCAGAGTTGACTTAGTATGACTTTGAAGGGTGTTCTGGTCTAAGTGTTGTGTTGGTATTGGTAGCTCGGGGAGCTAGGGGAGCAGCAGTTCGGGAATTGTCAGATAGCAGCCAGAGGTGTTTCAGCTAGTCTTCAGCAGTGCGAGGTGAGTCTCCTCACTGTGTGCATGGGTCTACGGCCACAATGTCGACGCATTATGTTTATGCTTATGGTTATGTGAAGTAGGAAGACCCGGGGGTTAGCATTAGGCACTTATTGGGATATGTTCGGATTTAGATCCGTTACTGGGGTTAGCCCGATGCAGTTTATATGTTTCGGATTTCGGTCCGATGTCGGGTGGTACCCGAGGCAGTAGTGTATGTGTAGTTATACTTGTTGTCTTTGTGATACTTGTATGTGCCTGGTAGGAAGGTGAGTCGGGAGAGGTCCCGTATCTCATCATTAGCCGAGTATGGACGGGGTTCTGTATCTCATTAGTAGCAGAGCAGGGGCGAGGCCCGATTTAGTAGGGAGGTGAGTGTGGACGGGGGCCCGTATCTCACTATCAGCAGGAGCGTGGACGGGGTTCCATGACTCACCAGTAGCAGGACAGGGGAGGGGCCCAAGATAGGCGAGGCCTTAGATTAGTAGTACAATAGAGTATGTTTAGCTTTATGTTATGTGTTATGTTATATGTTTGCATATGTTTAGCGGGCGGGGCCCAGAGACAGGCGGGGCCTAAGAGAAACAGATCTGTACACCGAGCAGGGCTCGAAGCCAGGCGGGGCCTGGAGCAGGCGAGGCCTGTTGTCGGATGTATCCGAAGCCGGGCGGGCCCCGAGGTAGAGGGCGAGGCCCAGTACTTGCAGTATGTGGTTATGTATGTGGTATGTGGTAGGTTGGGGAACTCACTAAGCTTCGTGCTTACGATTTTCAATTTTGGTTTCAGGTACTTCCGGTAGCGGAGGGAAGAGCTCGGGATGATCGCATGGCACACACCAAAGAAGTTTAGCCTGGGATGTTTACTCTGATAAAATGAACAAGTGTTTTGAAAAGATACTCTGATTTGTTATATAACCATTTTAGTATGTTTGAAATAATTTGATACTATGATATAGTAATGTTTTAAAAAGAAATTTTTGGTCATGATTTTTGGGATGTTTCATTAACTAAATGAGATTTAGTGAAATGAGCTATGAGAATATTATGTTTTTAAAAAGAAAAATTTGTTTGGAAATTTATGGTGTTACAAGCTTCTAACGCTTCTAATTTCCTTCGACGAAACCTAGCATTATTATCGTTAAATTTTAGTCTAATATTTATTGCGACTAATTATTAGTCTAGATTCGTCATCAACTCAGAGTCCACATTCATGATCTATCAAGTAAGGAACAACCAGGTAGGATCATATCGGAGGTAGGGTCCGTTTGGTATACGAAGTATACTGTTTGGAAATCTCACTTTAAACACCTCACTAAATCACAGCCTAGACATCATTCCGGTAAGCAGATCAATCAGTATAAAGACTTTGAATCATTGATAAATATTATTTATAGGTTCATAATAACGATATTATATTTAAATATAAGCTATATTTAAAGTAGGGTAGGCGCATCTCACTTACAGCGAGTTTTGCTAAAAATCGGGCTTCGCTGAAGCAGAGTTTCTGAGCTGAAAGCTCTTCTTCTCAGAGCCTTCGGGCGCTCCAGGGCTTTCCTCTAGTGCCTTGAGGCTACTAGGGCTTTAGGAGGGTTTTTGGGGGTTTAGAGAGAGAGAGAGAGAGAGAGAGAGAGAGAGAGAGAGAGAAGTGGGTTTTGGTGTGAAGAATGAAGACACTCTCGCATGGTATTTATAGGATGAAATACAGCTGAACTCATCGAGTTGGGTGCCACATGTCACCATCTGGTGGCAAGACTTGGGGAGAAAGCAATGGCTCAGATCGCGCCACGTCACCTCCTTCGCAGCAGCACACTCCCGACTTCTAAACCCCGTAACTTTCACATACGAGCTCCGTTTTCGACGTTCTTTATATCCACGCGTAAGTATTGACAAGATCTACAACTCTCCTTTTGACTCCGTCGGCTAATTCTCGGCCGATTTTAAATTTAACAGTATGAGAAAATTATACTGTTAAATGACCATGTAAAATTCATAACTTCTACATTCGGACTTCGTTTTTGTCTGTCTTTTTATCGTTGAGCTCCTATTAAGGAGATCTTCAATTCTCATTTAGGTTGCGTTGGCCAAAAATCGATTGATCTATGATTCAAATTCCGGGCTGCACACTGCTATGCCAAATCTTAGAAAATTCATAACTTTCTCATACGCAGTCAGATTTGGACGTTCATTTTATGCACGCTCTCAGTTTAAAGTATACTAAAACTTTAATTTAGATCTCTAAGGCTAAAATGTAGTTTATCAAAAATTTACTTTTTACGTTACGCGGTGCTGTGCCGGTTTAGCCGTAAAACTTCGACAGGTCATAACTTCTTCGTTATAACTCGGATTTCAGCGTTCTTTATATGTACGGAACCCTTGTGACATACACTATAACTTGGTTAAGATTATTCCTTCTAAATAATCGCCCATCAAAAAGTCATTTTTGACGCTCATTGTTTCTAAATTGACTAGCCCGAATCTGCGGGCGTTACACGGACCCAAAATATGCAATTGTCTCTAGTTTTTACTCCACCTTATGGATGATTTGGAAAGAGCGGAATGTTAGCATTTTCATATCCGGAAGACGAGTAAGAATTCTTATTGCGGATGATGCTTGTCTTAGAACATTTAATTGGCTTAAGAATAGATCCAAATTATGTAAGATGGATATTGATGTATGTCTCCTATTTCAAACATTTTGTAATTTGACTTGAGCTACTCACTTAATATCTTTTCATTTATGCTAATGTTATTTGTGTGTCATTAAGAAAAGCTAAATGAAGCCACAAATATGTATTCGAGAGAAAAACACATTTGATTCTTTGATTGCCGATAAGAAGGTGAGAGAGGTGGGAGGATGATGTGTTAGATGTTCCATAGAGAAAAGGTAGAGGTTGCATTTTTTAGGTTAGGCGAAGATGATATTCTACATAAATGAATGGAAACTATATGGCTATTTAACATGGAAAAGTATCTTTTTTTTTTTTTTTTTTTTTTTTTTTTATGTCTTCTCATAAAAAATAAACAAATAAAATATGTTAGTTTGACATTTCAGTATAATGAAATACATTAAGTTTGGTTGGTTTTTATCTAGCTTTTATTTTTACGTAAACTTAAAATGAGAATTCATCGAATATTCAAACATCTTAGATATGTCAATGCTAACTATCTCATAAAAAAGGTAGTGTTTGTTTTTTGTCTGCAGATCTGCGTGGCCTAATATAAGAAACTGACTCAGTTTTTATATTATAAAAAAATCCCAAAGCATAGTAAGACTAAGCAGGAGAATTGCGCCGCGCAGACCACGCGCAGACATTAGCCATCGCAGACTGTTTGTTTTTTTGAAGACTGCAGACCTAAAAATGTCTGCGCGCCCTCTTCTTGGCGCAGATGTGGACCAGAGTCTTCTAACATCTTCAAACATCTTCTAGCCTAAAAAAACATATATATCTTTATTTTTTTTAAGCTTTTTTTTTAATTTATATTTTTTCCAACTTTATTAATGATAAACAATTTGAAAAAAAAATTACAAAACTTAAAAAAAAACGTTCGACGATACAAACATGATATTTTTGAGAAATTTATAAATAAAAATTTATTACAATAATAATCGTTGAAGTTGTTTATATAAATATGAAAAAAAATCGTAATATATTCTTATATTTTTTTGCCAAATTTTGTAAAACATTATTTAATACAGTATCGTCAATTTCTCGAGAAAATATTTATGGTACATTTTTAATGGATTTAATTGAAAAAATCGAAGTTTATTTCCATCCATTTATGTATCAAATTCTTTGATCACTAATTATAATGTTTAGTTATAACTTTGCAACAAAAGTTGTTGGTTTTTATCAAATATATATGTTAATTCATACCATTTTTTTTTATATTTATAGAATAATACATAAAAGTTGATCTAGATTCATTAATTATTTATAACAAAATCATAAAAATATTAAAAAAATCACTTTGAAGTTTAAAAAAATTCAATTTATTTAGATTTCAGTTTAATTTAGTAGCCCGCAGATGTTAAAAAAACAAACAGTCTTCTTTTTTCAGACTGAAGACGTTTGGTCCACCTCTTCTACTGCAGAGGTCTACCGATGTTGTCCACAGACTACATACATTTTGCCTCAGAAAAAACAAACATCACCTAAGTGGCTGGTTAATATCCCACCTAAAACTAGCTGTTAAATGTATATTAATTGAGTGATATTTCGACATATTCACGTTTACTTAAATACCATTTATAATTATAAGTATTGATAAAAAAATTGCTAAGCATGGTATTGTAGTGTCAAAGTCAGATGGTACACGGTAACATGGGGTGTCGGTTACGATCATTTAAACATGAATCTTACATGCAACGAAGTAGGTTTACACATAATTATGTTACATAAGTTTCTACACTTGGAACCAAAACAAGTAAACTATTTTTTATTTAAAAACGAGATTTATAAAATTTACTTTCAATTAGTATGAAGCTATGAATTATGTCGTGTACATATCACATCAATATATTTAGTATGAAGTAGGTTTACACATAGTTATGTTACATCAGTTTCTACACTTGGAACCAAAACAAGTAAATTATTTTTTATTTAAAATGAGATTTATAAAAATTACTTTCGGTTGGTATGTAGCTATAAATTATTTCATGTACATACCACATCTATTTATTTTGCATCCTTAAATAAAAAAGAGGCAATTAGACGGGGAAGTGATTCGTATAATATTATTTTTTTCGTATATAACAATTTATGTTTCATAAGATCGTATAATATATTATTTTAAACCTAAATAGTTATGCAGAGTAAACTATAATGGACAATCGACTCTCAATTTGATAACATTAACCCTATGATTGTGAATTATGCATCCAAACCGAAACAAAAATATTAACTACAACAACCGAGAGAAAACTAGTTTGGTTATTTTTATTTTAAAAATATATTTTTTTTGCTTGGTTTAGCTTTTGTAATAAAACCGAAAATATAAATGCGCAATTAAAGTAGAAGAATAATAAAATAACAGTTAAAATTCACAAATAATTGTTTCGAGGGTTACTGATATTTTATGTTAAATTATCTCATTAAATACGATATAAAATAATATAATTGATATTGCTAGAATATAGTAAGTGTATTATTGAAAAATATTTGTATTTAAATGTGAATTTTGTGTTTTCATATTCTTTTGTTAAATATAAAACAATCATTTTAAACACGTTGTGAAGTTAAAAAGCTTTAACGCTTTTTCTGCTATTCACATGTTAGTTAACTTGTAAAATACGTGAAATGTAGAGACATGTCATCACATTTACATAATAATAGGGCCCAATCTTGTAATCTATTGTATTCGTATATTTCAAATATTCCCTAAATATCATTTATATAACACTTTATTTGACAATATTTAATAAAAAAACGGGAATAAGTTCATATAATCCACATATTAATTTCTATATACTATCAAATTGATCAAATTTTAACTTAAATAAAGAGTTTTAATGTTTGAAATATTTATTTAAATTTAAAAATTTGCTCAACAATCAAATTTTCTGAGTTTGTAGTTTTTAGGTTTTTAAAAAAATGAACTAAAAAAAGGTTTTGTTCAACGTAAGAATTTAAAGTTTCATCTTAAACATAAATTTTTTAATTCAAAAAATGTATTTTACATATTTTAAAAACTTATTTTTTTTCCAACAGTTATAATTAAAATAAAAGCTACAATTTCCAATTTATAATTATTAGCTACCAATTTTAACTTTCAACTACCAAATAATATTGTCAAACTTACCATAAATGTATTTATAGCTGATCAAATTCAAGATGTTCAGATTAAAATTAGAATTATGAAAACACATGCTCATCAACGAGCTTTTAGTTTTTATGAAAAAATAAAAATAGTTTCAGTTTAGAGTATGAGTTTAAAACTATTATTTTAAACAAATATTTAATGCCAATTTACACATTGTAAAAGTTCATAGTTTTTTTGTCAAACCATTTGAGTTGTGGTGACTTGATAATAGGGATGAGCAGTTTGTACCAAATCCCGCTCTAGTACCGGTACTGTACCAGAACCGGTACCGAACCGTACCAAATTTAAAAATATAGGACGGTACCTGGTACTCCAAATTCACAAAATTCGGGATTCGGTACGACCGGTACCGGTACTAGTACCGAAAACCGGTACCATTCCCGGTACACCTACCGATGATGTTAATTCGGTTCGGTATTTGGGATTGACTTTTAATTAAATTCGATTTTTGGGAAATAATAAAAGGTACGAGTCGGTCCCGGTTCCGTTTCCACGTTCATCCCTACTTGGTAATGTATGTGGAAGATATAGTGTATAAAATACTGACTCATGTTCAAATCTTGACACTACTCAACCCTTGTGGTCATGAAGGTTCGTCTGCAGTGACTCAAGTGCATGAGACAAAAGCCTCATGTTTACAACAGGGGATTGGTCGGTAAACAAAAACTGTCCCGAAACCTTCGTTAGAAAAGTTCTCTTTCCAAAAAAAATATTTCTATACAAATAAAACTACAACTTTAACCTATTTGATTCTAGTTTTTACAACTTCAACTTCAAGTTAATATCTTCCAAGTACCATATCATAAACAAACATACCAGAATCACTTAAAAAACACAACTTATTAAAGTATCAACATGGATCTAATCTTAAACTAAATTTGATTCATAAAACCAATAATTCGTCTTTGATTTCTGGTTTGAAAAGTAAGCTAACATATCAATCAACTATCTCACTGTAACTTGTAAAAATAACCTATAAATTAGTTTTTTGAAAGCTACCCAGACTAACATTTAAAAAATCTTATTGAACTTTTTTTTTTTATATTTCTCCAAAATAAAATCTTTATTAATTTGTCTTTTCTATAAAGCTTTTCATCTAATCTATTAAATTTATAATTCTTACAAAACTTTTAAATTGTAATATAAGTACCCTTATTTCTACATATATGATCAAAATTTAGAATTTATTTGATACATCCAAAAAGATATTTTACATGAAATGAATCCCGTAAATCAAGGCATTAAAAAGTTACCGGACAGTTTTGGAAGATAGAAAAAACACAAACATTTCCCAAACTTACCGACCACAAAACCCTTATAGATCATGGATGTTACGCGGCTTTACGCCAATTTCTAGAGAGAGAAAACGTTAGATTTTAGAGAGAGAAAGAGAAAGACGATGTCGATGAAGGGTTCCAAACGGCCGATCCAGGTGGTCCGGACATGGGTACGTAGGCAACCGCCGAAGGTGAAGGTGTTCCTTGCATTTATCTGCGCCATCGCCGCCCTCGTCTTTATCCGTATGGTGGTTTACGATCACGATAGCCTCTTCATTGCCGCCGAGGCTGTCCATGCTCTCGGAATCTCTGTTCTTATTTATAAACTCGCCACCGAGAAAACTTGCGCCGGTAAAATCATACATTCGCCCAATTTTGCTTCCTCTGCCGTTATAATTTCTCAATTTCCCCTTTTGCATGCATCACTGCTCCAATCGGTTTGTTGACGGCGATCAGTTTATGCAAATTATCATTTTTTTTTCGTTGAATGTGTTATTTTTGGATTCTCATTGAAGGTTTTGTCAAAATTGAACTGAATCAATAGAAATTGTCAAAATTGCATGTCGAAATTTTACTGTATACATGTGATTTCTACTCATTTCTTCCCGAAAGAGCTGCGCTTCGATGTTGTAAAGTTCAAATGGGTTTAATACATACGTCCAGGCGTTTAAATCTCTAACCCAATACTCTCGAAAAACAGATTAAAATGGAATCTAGTCAACTATTTCATCACCTACAATGTTAAACCTGTACGATTTTTTTTCTTTTGACCAAAAGTTTAGAATCCACAAAATTTGTCGCATTGCAAATGACCAGGGCTGATTTCTAACGATCGAAACTCATTTTCTTTCATAGAATTCGAAGATTGTTTTAACCTAATATTTTACTTTCTTTAATTGATTATCTTTGTGGTACGCTTGATTATTTGATTGGTTGAGGATCATGTCGTCTAATTTTTATCAAATTTCAATCAAGAATATCTAATCACTACTCTTAATTGGTGGATTCATTTCAGGTCTTTCACTAAAATCACAAGAACTCACAGCAATTTTCTTAGGTTCTAGACTCTACTGCAGTTTTGTAATGGAATATGATGTGCACACTTTGCTAGATTTGGCTACATTAGCAACCACCATTTGGGTTGTTTATATGATGCGTTTTAACCTAAATGCAAGTTACATGCATGAAAAAGACAACGCCCCAAATTATTATATTGTAAGTTATCACAAATCTCATAACTCTTTTATTCTTTCTTGTTTCCATTTGGAAGTTATAAAGTGTGAGAGTTTCAGTTCCAATGTAGGTGATTCCTTGTAGAATATAACCCTTTTGTAGAATCTTTTGAACACATTGGATTTATAATTAATTAACCAACTTATACCGATTAAATTGTTTGTATTTGATGATTTGAATGTAGGTGATACCTTGTGCTATATTGTCTTTAGTGATTCATCCTACAACACAACATCACATTATAAACAGGATTCTTTGGGCTTTTTGTGTTTATCTTGAAGCTGTTTCAGTGCTTCCACAACTTCGTGTTATGCAGAATACCAAGGTCTGTAATTTAATAAATATTTTTATAAATTATGAATATGGTATGAAAAGTTAAATTATAAGTCTACTTACTTGATTTTATTTGTTTAGATTGTTGAACCATTCACAGCACATTATGTGTTTGCTTTAGGAGTTGCAAGGTTTCTAAGCTGTGCACATTGGATTCTTCAGGTATATTAATTAATGTCTATATTTTTTTATTTTTAAACTTTCCATGACACATAATACAATAATTGGTAAAGAATTCTTCATTGGTAAATACATTATGCACCCAAAAAGAGTTTTCTGTGTGTTTATTTTCTGGAAGATGTGTTTTTTTGCAACTTTAATAGATGCTTGGTATAATGGAATAAGAGGAAGGAATTGAAAGGTTTATTCTACTCGAGTGAAAAAAGTCTTTTGTTTTTTCTTATGGAATAGAATGAAACATTCTTGAATGAATCAGATTCCTTCCATTTTGTTTCATTCCATCATGGAATAAGTTAAATAATTGAGTAAATTACACGAATGGTCCCTATGGTTTAGGGTAATTTGCACATTTGGTCCTTAACTTATTTTTTTAACTCGAAACGTCCCTACTGTTTGTTTTTGTTACGTGCTTGGTCCCTGTCTTACCTAAAAAGACTATTTTGCCCTTGATTTTTTAATTTATATAAATAAACATACCCCCAACCCCACCCCACCCCCTCACCTTACCTTACCTACCCCACCATTTTTCCCTATTTAAATAATAGTCTTTTTAGGTAAGACAGGGACCAAATGCGTAACAAAAACAAAAAGTAGGGACCTTCCGAGTTAAAAAAAAAAGTTAGGGACCAAGAGTGCAAATTACCCCAAACCATAGGGACCATTCGTGTAATTTACTCTAAAAATTGCAATATAACCCATTCTTATATATATGTAGTCATAATCTTATTTTGGTTTAATGAACTTGTATTATGTTTAATTTGTTATTATTATAAATAAAAAATTCCTTAAGTATACTAAATTATATTTAAATTTAAATAACTTAAAGAGTAGAGATAAAACTATTCATTGTTTTTGCATATAAAATAAAAAACTCATGAAAATTTATTCCACTGCAACAAGCTTAGCCAATCATTATTGATCATATCCAAACATTCCATTATGGTAGTGTTTGGTAATGATGGAATTAGAAAAGGAATGGAATGGAATGGTTGATTCCATTGAAATAAATAAAAAAATGTTGTTTGTTTTCCAAATAAAATAGAATGAACAGACCATCCATGAAGGAATCAGATTCCTTCATGTACGGTCCTTTCTATTCAATCAAACAAAACAACCAACTTTTTTTTATTCATTTCAACGGAATCAACCATTCCATTCCTTCTCTGATTTCACAATGGAATGGCTGATTCCATTCCATCCAAATTGTAAACAGGTGTTGGATACTAGAGGACGGTTGTTGACAGCTTTAGGATACGGATTATGGCCGTCGATGGTTCTTCTTTCTGAAATTGTCCAAACATTTATACTTGCTGATTTCTGCTATTACTATGTTCAAAGGTTATCCATATTTTCTCCTTTCATTTTTTTTTTAATTTACATTTTGTCACAATTTTGTTATATATATATATATATATATATATATATATATATATATAAAGATTTGGGTTAATCTCATAAAAGAACTTATATTTTGTGTTTTTTCTGGATTAAACCTCATATTTATTTTTTGCCTGAAAAGAAACTTGTGTTTTTTCTCATTTTTCAGAAAAAGCCCTGAAGTTAAAAAAAAAATTCCGAAAAAAACCCTCAACCTTCTAAATGCTTCCAAATAAACCCTGGACTTTTTTAGTTTTTCTCGAAAAACCCTCACATTTTACAACTGTTTTTGAAAAAAAAATGACTAAAAAGGTCAAATCGGAAAAAATGAAGTTGAGATTTAATCTGGAAAAAACACAAAATATAAGGTCTTTTATGAGATTAACCCATTTTTTATTTACATTTTGTGACAACTTTATTTTATATATTTGGATTAATCTCATAAAAAACCTTATATTTTTTGTTTTTTCCAGATTAGACCAGATTTAATCCGATAAAACCCTCACATTTTAAAACTTTTTTGGAAAAAAAGGGTTAATCTTATAAAAGACCTTATACTGTGTTTTTTCATGATTAAACCTCAAATTTATTTTTTCCCTGAAAAAGACCTTGTATTTTTTTTATTTTATTTTTTTCCCGATATGGTCCGTTTAGTCATTTTTTCCAAAAAAAAATTGTAAAATGTGAGGGTTTTTTCGAGAAAAATTTAAAAAGTTGGGTTATTTGGAAGCATTTAGAAGGTTGAGGGTTTTTTTTCAAAAAATATGAAAAAAAATAAAAAATCCTTTTCAAGCAACAAATAAATTTGAGGTTTAATCATGAAAAACACAAAATATAAGGTCCTTTTTAGATTAATCCAAAAAAAAAAAACACATAATATATTTTTCATCTTCTTTTTCTTTGCAGTGTTATGGGTGGGCAACTTGTGTTACGTCTTCCTTCTGGAGTAGTGTGAGTTGAAAGATGGCAAAGTTGATTTGACTAAAATGCCCTTATAACAGAGATAGTAAGCATTAAGCAACATCTTTTTTTCTTCTTTTTTCTTTTTTACTTTTTTTTTTTTTTTTTGCATGCATCTCCTTTAGGTTACCATAATGATCATTACCCCTATTAACTTATTGTAAAGTTTCTTTTTATTTATTTTAATTTGTAGAGTTTTGGGAGTTATAATTTCTTTGCAAAGTCTTTTAATTGTTTATTTCTTCATATAATTGCATTGTTTTTTTGGAAAGTTTATCCAATCATATTAAACTATTTTCTCTTGCTATAATTAGATTATGTCATAATGAGGAAAAAATTGAAAGTAAAATATAAATCGTGAATAAGAAAAAAGAAGTGAAAATACAAATCAGTAATAAATAGAAATGAAAGTAAGAGGCTATTTCTTGCTTTTAGTTTTTCAGTTTTATTAATATAAAGAAAGAAGAAGAAAATATAGGTGTGTTGCTATAATGATTTGCTAGTTTTGTTTTTCAGTTTTATTAATGTAAAGAAGAAAAAAATATCAGTATGTAAAATTGTGCATATTGGTAACAAAATATAAATGTGTTGCTACGAGTAAAAAAATTAAATGTATGAATTTTTTGATAAAAGAAACTATCTGAAAAGAAATGTAAGTATTTATTTAGATGATTTTTTAAAATATGTTGTGAATTTTGATAAAAAGTAATCTGCATTGTTTATATTGGCAAATGAGTAAATTACGTATTTATTTCTCTTGAAAAAACATTGAAATATGTCTTTGAACTCATGATTTATTTTGTTAAACACAACTGATTTACATCGAAAATGAAGCATGAAAAACTCATCTTTGAAAGTTGATAGAAATAAGTTAACAGTAGTAATAGCATTTGAAATTACAATCTTAGGATTTTAGTATGATAGTTGTTTTGTGCAAAATTCTAAAACAAATCGTGTATGTGGGTTGAATGATTTATTCAAGCAAAATTTATGATAGAATTAATCATTTTTTAAATGGGCGTGTGTTTGGGTTTTGCTTATTTAAAATAATTTATGATTTTTCTTAGTAAAATTAACTATTTATCCGGTGTCAAACGAAGATAAAAAAAAAAAGTGTTTGGTTTAGTTTAGCCGGTGGCAAAATGTAATAAGCTAATGAGTTATTTTTTTTAACACTTAGCAATTGGTGCTTATGTGTGTAATTAGGAAATTACTTATCAAAAACTCTTTAAATAAGGAATAAGTAATTTATCAAAAACTACTTATTCAAGTCACATTGGGATGGAATATAGTTTGTGTTTCTGGCCTGTCGGGATGATGTTTGTCCATTAGGCCGGACGGTATGGGGAGCGGGGAGGACCGCGGGAAGTGTCCCGCATGGAGGAACACCGCACCGGCGGTGCGGGAAGGGAGGCGCGGGAAAGAGGTGGGGGGAGGGGGTGCCGCACTCTCTCTCCTAATTCTATTGGGCAGTTTTTTTTTTTTTTTTTATAATAATATTTATAAAATTATATACTACTAAAAAAACATAAAAAATATATCAAAATTCATGGTTTTTAATTCCCTACAAAATGAGTATAATATATGTATGAAATATATTTAAAAAAAAATAAAAAAAAATAGTGAGGGGAGCTTCCAACCCATTACTTGGGTTTTAGGTGAGGGAAAGGAATGTGAGGAAAATGGTGGTGTGGCCCACAAAAAGTGAGGGAAACACCCCTCCCATACCCTCCAGTCTTATTAGTGGTCTAACCATCATCAAATTGTCAAAATCTCCCAATTGGACGGGGTTGCAAATGGCTCACAGTTTCCTAAGACCGGAGGGTATGGGTGGAGAGTTTCCCTCACTTTTTGTGAGCAACACCACCATTTCCCTCACTTTTCTTTCCATCACCTAAAACCTAAGGAATGAGTGGGAAGCTCCCCTCACTATTTTTTTATTTTTTTAATAAAATATATTTCATACATATATTATACTCATTTTGTAGGGAATTAAAAACCATGAACTTTGATATATTCTTTATATTTTTTTACTAGGTATATAATTTTATAAATATTAAAAAAGATAAAAAAAAGAAAAATTGGCCAATAGAATGAAGAGAGAGAGTGCGGCACCCCCTCCCCCCACCTCTTTCCCGCGCCTCCCTTCCCGCACCACCGGCGCGGTGCTCCTCCATGCGGGACACTTCCCGCGGCCCTCCCCGCTCCCCATACCGTCCGGCCTAATAGGTGTCGCTCGATGTCTCGGCATAGTAAACTTTTATAGTATACTACACACATTCTTCACTCTTGTTGATCGTTAGCACTCTTATGAGATGGCAACATGGTATGTCATCTAATTACCAATGCATATATGTATATGTATTTTTTTTGTTTTCTTTTTAAATAAACTGTCATTTATTTTTGAAGTCTTTAACCTGGAATTTATTGTTTGAGAAGACTGTTTGGTTACTACCGACATTTTTATTTTCTTTTACAATGTTTTCGGCCCATAGGGTCAGTGTTGTTACTGCCGCTACGAGCAGTAACCTTTGACACAATTAAGATAAAATATCCTAAAGCATAGTCATTTATATAACATATTAATACCTGTAAAAATTATGCCTTTCAAAAGTCCAATGCTACATTGTTGCGCGGAAAAAGTAAATTAGCATCAACACTGGCATCCTTCTTTCATATCACGATAATGAATTTATCAACTCTAGGATTTGCAAGCATCCAAAAACAATGAATTAAGTGTCACTCCTTCAATATCTAGATGCTATGTTGGAAAACAAATTAACACCACATATTTCGTTATGGGCACCAAGAAAAATGTTGGTAATGGATGTTGCTATTGATGGATCCCTATCAAAATATGAATGTAAGAACCTCTAAATTGCTTGCAATTGTGCAGTTCTGAAGGAACCATGACCAAGAATTTGTACACTCACTTTTGCATATGCCGTATGCAATCGGTACTATTTGGTTTTGTAAATTCATCACAACTGCAAGTAACATGATACCCTTAAAGTTGCCCTTTAGGTTGGCAACATCTACTACCATGGTCAACCTACAACAATTGATAAAAGAACATACCTACAAAACACTGGAAATTTATTTAAAATTACTTATTCATGTCGGTACATCCAAAATCCAAAAGTAATAATAAAAGTAGTAATACTTACTGAGCAACTAAGTGAGATATATAGGAACTCAAACCAATCATCATCAGTTGTTTAATATGTGTCACCGTGGTGGTATTTTGTTTTACCAAGCTGTAGAAATAAGTGGGAGAGTTTGGTAAATGAATTCTCTTTGGTACCCCTTAACAATATTAGTACATGTTTCGCCCACCCAGCTTGTTGGTATGTGATATTAATTTTGTACTTTGAATTCATATTGTTAGTGTGTCCCATATCGGTGTGACACGGTCCTTTATATATATATATATATATATATATATATATATATATGTGTGTGTGTGTGTGTGTGTGTGTGTGTGTGTGTGTCTCCCCTCCCTCCACAATGGTTCTTTTGGAAAGTAATCAAGGATTTACATATATGACATCCTGGAATTTAGGTCTAAAACTGTAGACAGTCAATTCACCGCGAACCTCTTTGTAATTTGACCTATTGAATTTTAGTGCATCTTTTGGGAAAAAAAATAGTGTCATTACAACTATTATAAGATATGAAATGGTAGCTTACTTCAGTTTGTGGAAAATCTCAAACGAATCAAACAGCTCAAATTGCAACCCTAGTTAATACGCATGAAAAACTGAAAATTCATATTAAGCAGCTGTCAGCGAAGCAACCATTTTAGTCTCGTAGAACATGCTCCCGTATTTCCAAAAATATAAAGGAATTTCAAAACGGAGTTTGTATACAAAAGATACGACAATTATAAGGAAAAAAACCAGTATACCACTGATTTTCTTTAAGTTGCTAAAACTGTTTCTATCTGTTGAGGCACTTGCACACCTCATATGGAAATCTCGAGAGCGATTTTGGACTCAGAATATGATCTAATATTTAATTCCATACTCGAAATATTTTTAGTAAAAATATTTACAAAAGTCGAAAAATCGGACGTTTTGGGTCATTTAATCGTAATTCTTTAAACGCAATTTCCCGGAGTTCTACACCTCAAAAAACTAATCCGTTTGGGTTTTTGGAATCCTTGAACTCTACTCTATCATACGACACTTTCGAAAAAAATATTACGTGTCGGGATTTGGGAACACAAACCTAGGTGTGTTTTTAGGACTTTTGGAGAGCATGACATCACCAAGGCCCCACTTAGCCTTCTTTGATGAAAGAAATCATATTTTGGTCCTTGCCTTGTCCACATGACTCCTTACTCCCATACCCATTATCATGGTACAAGTATGGTGATGTTATGTGTTTGACTAGTTTTCAAGGAATGGTGCTAACATGGACATGAGATGCAAGCTAACACTATAAATAGAAGCTCAAAGCTTCCTTCATTCATCACCAAATCAACAACATCCTCACTAGCTCTCTCCAATCTCTCTTTCTCTTGGTAGAAAACCCCACCGGTGGAGGCCATCTTCCACCATAAACTACCACTGCCACCACCCTCATTCCCACTGTTTTTAGCGATCAGCCCCCTGCCCTTCTCCTTTCGTGATACACCCTCCCCATCACCCCAAAGTTGCTGCTACATTCTCTCGTTGATAGACTGCTGTACGAACAAAAACGAGGCAACGAAGCTGGCATTACCAACCGTTGATGTCGCCGCTGGAACAACCATTGCCACTACTTGCTGCCACTGTTAATTCCGAACCACACTACCGAGCCACCTCCTGGTTTGATTTCTTTCGTGTTTTGATCAGTCAAGGATCAAAGAGCATACATTTTTTTGTTTCCTTCCTGTGATCGTAACCAAAAGAGGAGAAGACCTCCTCAATCTTTGATTCCAATTAAATTAAAACAGTCCCCCATTTGTAAATGTTAAAAAAATCAATCCCCTCCTAAACTTTGATTCTTTTAAACCATTTTAACCACTCCCTTTGTTTATTTTAACCAAATCAGTCCCTTTTTCGTTAGTTAATGTGCCAAATAACCCCAATAGTGTAATTTCGTTACAAAATGATCCCAAACGGTTTCTTTCAGTTTCTAACATAATTACCTTTCCATTCTTGATATGTCTAGAGCGATTCCAAGGCTTTTTGGTGCAAGAGTTCACTTGTTGATCGATTTCATTTATTTCCCGACACTTCCTGATTCACATATTAAGGTGAGTGTTACTTCCCCTCTTTTAAGTTTTTATATTCTTTGGGGGAGATACATGTGCTTACATATGTTGGTTTATGCAAATCATACATAAAATGGTACCATTTTATGTGAAAAACACATACAAATCTTACCTAGTTTATACAATTTTATTTTGGCATATAACATGTTATGTACCCATAAATTAGTTCCAACTTGATAAAAACATATGTCATGTTGTTAAAATAAAACAACCAAGTCAAAATGAATATATGATAGTTACTACATATATGCTATGATTTTATGTGGGAAATGTATGTCAGAAAACCTATGTCATGAAAAAGATATCACCTTTGTAGTATTTCCCAAGATCAAAACTTATGTCATGCATATGTGTGTGTGTGTGCGTATATATATATATATATATATATATATATATATATATATATATATATATATACACACACATTACATATATATACAAGTTATAAATATCAAAACTTGAGAACTTTTACTTGTACTTATGAGAATTACCATTACTTTTGAGTGAGTATCGTACACTTTCATATATTTACTTATCAAACATACTCGACTTATACAAACAAAATTCATTATGCCTAGTGACTTATCCACATATAAGTTAGGGCTGGGAGCTATTCACATACCTTAGTTAAGGGATTTGTAGTAAAAAACTATTCATTAGCGAAGTCTAAACACTTAGAATACCCACACTCCTATAACCGTTAATCCTCGGAGCGAGATACGTTTGTATAGATCTATATGGGGCTCACATTCCCACCTGTGGTTGCTAGCTACAACCCCGACCGATCAATCCAAGCGGCTGATAAGTATCTACTATCATTACTACGACGTACAATGAAATGTTGTAGGGGGTACATTCAATCACATAGCTCGGTTATAGGACTCACTATAAACATTAACTAGAATCTCTCTCTCACTATAAACTTAGGACTTGGTTTCTCAAAACAATTTTTAAGTATGAATTTACTTATGCAAAGATATCTTTTGGTTTTCAAAGTTTATTCAAAGTCTCTTTACAAACATAGTTTTAAGTGTGGTTTTACGTACAAAGAAAATACTTTTTAGACTTTTTAAAAGTATTACTACTATTAGCTAGAAAACCTATAATTTCTCACCAACCTTGTGTTGACCATCAAAACTACATGTATTCTCAGGGAATCAGTAATGAAGCATTACAAACGACGGATTTTTCATGGAGTTCAGGCAATCTAGTTTACTAGCTTTTGTTATGTCTTCCTACCTGTTTGAGGCAATTCATGTACTATACTATTATATGTAAGAACCATGTATTCAAACATCAATACGAAATACAAACGTTCTTTTGTTTATTGTTGTACTTGTGCTATATACTTAGTTTACCTGTAATCCTTGAACTAAGTCGCACAGCTCGACATGTTCCTCCGCCTCTGTCAGGGGTGTGACAGATTGGTATCAGAGCTAAATTGGCTATAGAGAACTCGTATCCTCGAAAGAGGAATAAAACTATATCAATATGCTCCTAATAAAAGTATTATTATTAATTATCCTACTTCTTGACTATTTATGGGAGAGGTAAATGGGTTGAAGGGCCGCTTGGGTTGCTAGATTTTAGAACAACTATATGATAAAATGATCCTGCCCTCGGGTGCTTCCTATCTGGCCCTCATCCGTACTTAGTAGCTTTGGAGTACAAAATAAAAACTAATAATACTACCAACCTCACCAACAATAATATATAAGAGTTATATATATATATATATATATATATATATATATATATATATATATAATCTAACACGCGATGAGATGTGCGCCTATGTTATTTATGTTTGGGCCAGTGCACAACCAACCTTGAGCATGGAGTTTAACAGACTTCAATGGTTAAGAGTTTTGGAGATTAAAGAATGTTCTTAAGATTTGTTGCAGATACTTAGTGTTGGGATACCTGTTTCGAGCTTAATGTCGTTTAGGGTTGTTTCGCCTAATTTAAGCCGAAGAATCATAGTAAAGGAAGAACCAACATCAGTCGTCGTCCGGGAGGTGATCCTAGGACGAGGTTTTGATGGTCAAGTCAGTAATTCGATGAGAGAATTAGGGTTTAGCTTGAGATAGAGAAAGAGACGATCCCCTCTTTTTGTCTTGTCTGGGCCGCCAGGCTGTGGAGGTGTCGTATTGGAGGATCGTGCACCACTAGTGGTTGCCTGCTATTGGTGCAAAATCACCAAAGAGTAGCCCTCTGAGCGCTACACTTGTCGCTCTGGGGAGTGGTTGCTACTGTTTTGGCTTGTTGTGGACTGGAGCCTCTTGTTCTGAATTGGTCCTTGGTACTAGAGCGCCGAGGTCTAAGTGCGAGGCCGAGAGGGAGAGGGTCCGGATTTAGCACTTACGCTGGGTAGCAACCATCGACTAGGTCATCCTTTAGATAACCCTCCCGCTATATTTGACGTATTCATAGAGGGATACGTTAACAAGTCCTCTAGGCTAGTAAACGTGACTGTTAGCTTGGGGTAGCTGAGTTGTTCTAGCTTAGACCAAGACACGTGTTCAGCTGGGATGACTCTAACGTTCGTTGATGTGACAGAGCCGTCTGTGTAGACGATTTCATCATTGTAACTGTTCGAATTTCCCGCCTTGCATTTAAGACCTCCTTTATCACGGACGATTTCCTATTCTTTGCTCTACTGCTTCTTTATGTGTTCTTGTCTTCACTTTGTTTATTCCCTCTTTTGACTCGTTCTTGTTTATCGACATCCATGGCGACAGTTGCTACTATAATTGAACCGACGCCTCATAAGTTTGAAGGCACGTAGGCTCAATTTGGTTTTCTTCCTAAGCATGGTGTGCAATATCCTCAAAAGGGGGCAGTCATTTCTCGGTCGTCGGAAGACAAGGTCGGAGTCCCATTTCCAATCTTTGAGGCGGGTCTTCGGCTGCCAACGTGTGACTTTTTTGATGAGATCATGCGCCAATATGGTTTCTCTGTTGACAATTTGACTCCTAATGCCATCAACGAAATAGTTGGTTTTGAGATTGCTTGTCGAGCTTTGGGCGTGCTTCCTCAATTTTGGGCTTTCAAGTACTACTTTAACTCCTCTACCCAGTCCGACGTGCATACGTTCTCTCAGCGGTGGGGCGTCCATGTGCTCATCATAAACCATACAATCCCCTAAGAAGAACTGGAAGGATAAATGGCTATGGGTGAACCGCAACTTGGTCGGTTTTGGCTATCCTCGCCGAACCACTTTCTCCGACCGGACACCTCAGATATGAGGTGCTAGCGAGATCGTGGTAAAAGCTTTGAAAAACATTTCTTTCAATGGGGAGGATTGGGAGGATTATATGCTACTACGGTTGGGATGAGCGCTGCCTGGAGAGCACGTGGGATGATGGATCAGTTTTTCGTGGAGAAGGATGGTGAGTGTGCATCTCACCCCTACCCCCCTTTTGTACATAATTCTCGACGGGGTGAAGTCGGAGCTTTTCCGATCCCCTTATGTATAAGATTTGTTTTTTGTTGCAGGTCGAGAGAGGATCATTCCTTTCGAGATGGTCCTTCGAGGTAGCTTCCAGGGCAGTTTCCAGCACCGGGAAGTGCCTTTGGCGGAGGCGCTTCCTCCACCGGTCAACGCTGATCATGCCCTGACACCTGCTTGTCCTACCGCTGTTGTGGCTTAGGGATCCGATCCTCAAGTTGACTAGACATTGGTCGATGCCGCTGTAGAGAGGGTTTCTCGCGACGATCCTCCGCCTCTTGATATCGAGGAAGAGCCGGAAAATGAGGTGGCAGTTGGAGGAATTCGACCGACTACCAAGCGGCGAATAGCCTGGTTGGACTCCCCATTTACTGAAGGTTCCAACGTTAGCATTATTGGCAAGCGTCTTCATATGATATGTAACGACGACTTCCTGTTGGAGGAGTCCGATGTTGTAGTTGACATTCCCGATGATGACGGTTCGAACCTGTCGGAGGGAATAAGTAAGGAGGCGACTGAACTGCCTCGTGAACCAAAGGAAGAGCCATCAGATTCAACAGATATTTCCTTTGCTAGGGCCGAGTGGGACAAGCTAAGGATGAAAGTGTTGGGGTTAGAAGAGGATAAGCGCAAATTCAAGGAGCGTTATGACCTCTTGGCCGGGGAGAAGGCGTTCATGGAGGAGTAGGTGGCAGAGTTGGATGGGTCGTGCTTTTCCCAGCGGATTGAAACCTTGGTGGAGGAGAAGAAGGTATTGTAGAGCCGAGTGGAGGAATAACATGGGTAGATGGAGGTGGAGGTTGTGAGGAGGAAGGTTGTGGAGGAGGATGTGGCATGGTTCCATCAAAAGGGTGTTGTCCGGGTAGTGAAGAGTGCTGAGTTCTCCTTTGGTGTTAGGCTTATGAAGGCGGCGTGTATGGCCACTGGCGTGGAGTGGGAAAATCAAGTAGTCCATGAGAATGTTTCCACCGGGAAGTTTGTCTCCGAGGAACCGAGCGCCGTTGTGGATCACACGCAAGGGATGCATGTTGATGTAAAATCTTTTATGGAGACATACTTTGCCTCCTGTCTTCTCATCGGTGAGCCGGACATGGAAGGCCTTTGCCAATTGTGTCACGATCCCGATGCTGAAGGGAACAATCCCGAAGGTGTCTCCTCTGAGACCGGGCCCTCCTCTAACCCTTATGGTAAGTGATCTTTTTCCTCCTCTTTGGTTATTGGGTGTGTGAGACAATATTTGAATTTGTTTAATGTGCGTGGAACGATGCCTATAAACAATTTTTGAATTTCTTGCATGGCCCTGCATGACCTTTTTGTTTGTGCCCGGGGTTTAGCTAGTGGACTATATGTTTTTATTGATTGTGCTTATGTTATGGCTGTTGTTGTCTTAAAGCTTATTCGCTTCTGATCCTAGGTGGGTTATGTGGTCCGTTAAGGGTTCGAATTCTTCTCAAAGGTTAGTGTTGGCCTTTGAGATAGTGTTTACTGTTGTTCATCTCCAAAGGTTTGTGCTAGATTTGAGAATTGATTGAGAGCATCTCTTTCTTCCTTGGTAGGGCATTGGTATTCGAAGGATTCTTTCTTTTGGTGAGTGAGAGTTTGTTTGTATTTAGCCAAAGTTCTTTGGCTTTGTCCCGGGAGCTTGGGGTTTGACTGAGAACAACTCTTACTTGCTATGTAAGGAGTTAGGTCCTTTTGTTTGATGAGTGGATGTTCGTTTGGGTTGGTAATTCAGCCATGTTACTGGATTTGCCCAACTTGTGAGCCTAGGACTCATGTTTGCTTAAGGTACTTTGGGCTTATCCCGGAAGCTCGTGCTGGGAGCTCGGAATTGGTCCCTTCTTTGGTCACATGCCATTTTTTCTGGAACATGGCTTTTTGTATTAGTTTTCTTTATTAAGGTGCCCTTTTTAGCTAAGGTTTACTGATTACCCTTTTGGGACTTTGTTCTAAGTCCTAGGCTTGGCAAAGTTGTACTTCAGCTCTAGCAGCCTAAGTCGAGTCGAGATCGTCATCTCAAGGCATTTAGAATTTAGGTATTGTTTGTTTCAATAGAAAGGTTATGAGCCTTTGAAACCTTTATTCATGTAAAGATCAAGATTTGTGGCCTTTTAGATTGAACTGACATGTTTAGGGAAAGGTTATGAAACTTTGACACCTATGGTTGCATCCTCACAACAGTTTTGCTCAAATGATGTGGATGATCAGTCCTTGTTACCATTTGGTAAATATGTACAACCTCTTATGTAAGTGTTATCAAGCATGATTAGTAAAAAACATTCTAATAGTTTTTTGATAGTCAACTTCCTTCACTTAATTGATAATGTTTTAGAAACAACTACATTGTTTGGTGAGTAAAGAAAAAGAGATGACTACATCATGGCATAAGTTAAGTCCTAGCTCTTGGGCTGACTTGCTGGAGTGTGATTATCCACTCGGAGTTTGATCACATTCCCCTTGCCTTGGATGTGCCTTATTTGGACCTTTTTCCTTGCTCTAGGGGTGGTGGTGCGAACTGCATGCACTCCAGGTCCAGGGGATGACTCCTCCGTCTTGAACTATTGGGACGCCAACTCCATCTAGGTGCACTTTTGTGGTCCTGCTCGTATGTTCCTTAGTAGCGTTTAGTTGGCTCTGGGGTCGTGCATGGCTAGACCCATTACTTTCTAATGCCCAATCTTTTTCCTTAGAGCTTTCCACTCGCATACACCAATTGTGGTGTTGTTGGTGTTTCCCTTATGGGCATCCTGGCTGAGTCTAACGGTCTCGTGTTTCCCATTGAGTATGTTCACATTTGGACGTTGCTTCGCTTTGTTGGTGGTTACACGAATGTTTGGCGCTTGCAACAACATGTTTGCAATCCCAAGTGGTGATATCGCTTTTGTCCCTTGTATTAGGTTGAAGGGTATTCCTTCGATGTCTGGACTTGGGGCCTGGTGATGGAGCTGAGACATTGTTGGTGGTACTCCGACCTAGACTTTTCTCGATCCTGATGGGTGCTTACCTCTTGCCCACCTAATGAAATGGACGGGGGTGATCAGAGGGAACCTGAATCCTTCTGGGGTGATGGGGGGGGGGACCCTATGGTGTTGATACCCCATTGTCTGGATGACCGACAGTTATTGATCAGAGTTATGGCGTGTTGGCTTTGAAAAGGAATGAACACCTAGCTTTCTGGGGTTTCCTCAGTAGCAATTTCCGGGGTTTTGATCTTGTCTTCGCGTACGATGGGCCAACGTGCTCCCAAGTAAGACATCCTTCCGGAAATGGCTCTCAGGCCTCCTCGTTTCAAGTTGCTTGCTTGATTTTTTTCTACAGGTAAGTATCTTTCTTTTCCCGGATGCACCTTCTCTATTGCGAGTCACGCGATTTTGACGCTGACTCTCTTGTCATCTGGGGGATCGCTTGGAAAGGTCCCGCGTGAGAAGTAATATGGAGAATGTTTTAGTCGATTGGAGATTTCCATGGTATTGGTGATCTGTTCTGCATTGATGTCTCTTACCATGAAGAGTTTCAATCGGTAACTTCTTGATTTGATGATCAAAGGGTACTAAGGGAAGCCACTTCGGATCGTTGGTATCTGCGACTTTCTCTTGGGGAGTCTGCTCGAATTTGGGATCCTCGCTGGATCGGGTCAATTCTTGCTCTGCATTTTGGTATCTTTTGCCCTTCTGTTCTCTAGCCCCGTGGGTAGTGTCTGCTGTGACATCCCCAATTTCACGGCCAGAAAGGACCGATTTGTTTATGCTTTATTTGAAAATCAGAGTAACCTTTTAAAGAAAAATGTTGCGGAATTTGTTCCCAAAAGAAAATACGATAAAGATTTTATCAAAGCATTTCCGAAGAAATGTGTTTCATTATATTAAAACCTCAGGATGTCATTGTCAATACAGATCAAAAGAATAAACAGAATAACATAGGCCTTACAACATTTATTTATATGTACTGGCCTATAATACAAGATTCATCAAGTCCTTGAACTATGCTCTTGTGCCACTACCTGTAATACAAGAAATTGAGTGGGTCATGCTTGGGAGCCTGGTGAGCACATAGGGTTTTCAACCTACAATAAATAGTTTATTAATTTCATCAAATCAATCAACCTGATTACCCGTTGTCGTTATCCTCACCTTACGTCCCTAAAACATTTATCATAAAGGACCTATCCTAAGGATTTTCATTAGGATGGACACTATTGCAAAGGGGTTCCTCAACAATAATTGTCGGTAAGGAAACGATGAGGGGGATGGAGTACACCGGTGAACACATTGTTCACAAACATCAACAGGTTGCGAGCCTGCTAGCGTTCCACTAGAATGTCTAGAATAGTCTGTGGTCGTCATCTATACTCCGCTAGATGACTGGATCATCGTCAACATCGATGACTCTCATCATTTTATCACACATCGTCTATTTTGTATACCCATGTTTTACCCCGACATTTTTGTAGATATAAAATACATATACAGTTTAAATCACTTAAAACTTGTATAAAAATGTTCATCCAACATAGATATCAACTAAACAAATAATATGCACACATAGAACGTAATTTATATAAAATACTTCATATATATGTGTAAGATGAAAGTAACTATGCACTCACCTGTTAATGTGGTGATTCTGAACTCAGACAGCGCTTCGCTTCTTAAAAATAATATCCTTCGACGAAACCTAGTATTATAACCAATAGATTTTAGTCTAATATCTACCGTGACTAATTAATAGTCTTAGTATTATTATTATTATATAAGCGTTAAACAATACTTCTCAACTAATATGTATAGACAGGGGCCAGACATGAAACACCGGAGGGCAGGACCATTTTAGCATTTAAGCTGTTCTGAAATCCAACAACCCAAGAGGCCCTTCAAATCGGATTCCCCGTACCGCGAGTAGTTAAAAGGATATTATAACGACACTTATATAAGTCATAATAATAGCCAAAATATTTATTATAAGTCGATAATAACAATACTTAAATTATATATAAGCTATACTTAAAGTAGGGTAAGCGTATCTCACTTACAATGAGTTTTGCTAAAACCGGGCTCTACTGAAGCAGAGCTTCTTAGCCGAAAAGCTATTTTTCTCGGAGCCTTCGGGCGCTCCGGGGCTTTCTTCTAGCATTAGGCAAGTTTCCTAGGCTTGGGGGATGTTTGGGTAGGCTAGAGAGAGAGAGAGAGTAGAGAGAGAAAGAGATGGCTAATGGTGTGAGAAAAACGATTGGCCTCGCATCTCCATTTATTGATGGGATAAAATCCTTTATGATCGATTAGATTCTAAAACAGAAAGCAAAGATGAACAAGACAATGATTCAAAATAAGCTTAATGATTAAAGCTTCACAGCCTCAGAAGAGCTCGATGAAGAACTGCTACTGTAGAGGTGTGATTAGGGTTTACAATATTGCCAAAGATAAAAACATTAAGCACCTACGGTGCATGCATGCACTATAAATACATAAACCCTAATAAATGAGACGGATGGACAGGCCCATACCGTGTACAAAATAGGCTAACTAAATAGGTCCAATGACGCAACACTTGTATACCCAACAATCTTCCCCTTTGCGTCAATTGAGGCGGGAGGATCTTCACTTTGGAGTCTTCTTTGTTGTCTTGAAGATCTTGGGCATCACAGCAAGAAGTGTGTTGCGAAAGGCAATGTACTAACGAATCATGTCATGGAAATTCTTCTTTAAAGCTGCATCATTCGCTGGACATTCCTCGATTATCTCCAGTATGTAATTTAGGCATGAGGTGGAGAAGAGATGCTTCTCTTGCAAAGCGAACAAGCATTTAGCGAAGTCACCACGCTCCACTGAACCGCGATGAAACATTACGGTCCAGTGATTTGTATCGATCGTCCCCTTCTGCATTCGGTTCAGATCACTGGCTGAGCCTTGGGGAAGAGCAGTTGGCTTTTTCTTTTGAGTCGTGGCAACCTCCATTTCAAGCTTCGCTACTTCGTTGACATATGATACTGGCATTCTCTTAACATGCTCCAACACCGGCTCATACTTCTTTTCATGCTTGAGCAAGAAGTGAAACAAAACGATCCAGTCATATGGGTTAAGATATGGGAGATCAGCTAGGGTAAACTCATGAATCATACTTTACGAACCCCTTGCTGTTTTAAATTTGACGTTTGCGAAGCTCCCAGCCTCAATTGGCCCAACGACTTTCACAAATGTGATCTTCTGTCCACTCTAAGTCTCATATTGAGGCTTCTCATACTTAACATAGAACTCCATCAAAGTTTTATTAACTTTCGGAATGGCTGAAGTTGTGTTTACTGTTGGCTCAAAGCAGCGGAAGAGAAAGGCTTTTGCGGTCATGGGCATATCGAATTGTGAATCCACAGTATTCTCTAACTTGAACGAGGCGACAGGCTTGAGCCAGTGAATGCTTGGACATTCAATCGCCTTAGTGGTGATTCGCTCTATGGTCCGTTCTGGAAAAAGAGCTTTTCGGCTTTTCAACATTTCCTGGGCTTCGCGTTCAACCCTTTCCTTTTCTTTAGCCTCTTTCACAATGCGAATGTTTTCATCCAATTCTTCATCACGACGCTTTCTCTTGAGCTTATCAGCTTCGTTTTCTTCTTCTTCTTCATCATCTTCACCAAGTTTTCCTTTTCCTTTAGAATCTGAAGCTGCATTAACCTTCGGTTCTTTTGGTTTTGATGGTCCCTCTTCATTTCCAGAGGACCTAGTAGGTGGTGGTTGCACTGTCTCTCCCCCTTGTTTCAGATGGGTCGGGGACACCGAAACACCCTCAAATCTGTTAAGTATCGTCATTGTAGGACGGAGCTTCTCAGCAAGGTACCTTCGGGTAGTGATGGGAAGCATTGGATCATGTGCATCAAGAAGGTTGGATAAAAGAGCATTAACATCCGACACACAACTTTTCATGACCGCCCGTTCGGATTTAAGGGTACTGATCTCATTGTTCGCATTGGTGAGCTTGGAAGACAACACTTTGACCCGCATGGTTTTCAAAGCGAGCTCATCCATAATCTTATTCTCAACTGCTAAGTCTGCTTGCAATTTCTCAATCTGAGTAGAAATGGAGGATTGGAAAGAAGAATGACCTGTCTTGATTTTAGAACGAACCTTCTCCAAAGAAGCTTTCTCAAAAGTAAGAGTAGTGGTGAAGTTCGCATCCACCTTCGTAGCATTCGAGGTGTTGTTCTCAACTGCAGTTCGCAATTCAGTAATGAAAGACTGAGCATCATTAATTAGTTTATCGACTTTTTCGGTCGCCTCCTTGCAATATTTTGCAGAATCTGCAACTGCTTTGTTGGCTTGGTCCAGATTCGCAGCATTCTCTTTGACCAATGTTTCGAGCATAGCTTTAACAGTTGCTTCAGAATAGGCAGTGCTTGAGGAGGTGGTGGATGAAGCAATAAGAGAATCCAGCTTCTCATTTAAATCTTTGAGATGCCTCTGAGTGACAGGTGTATCATCATCATTGTCTTGCTCCACAGTGAAGGGACTGTAGCGGAAACTCTCAAAGTCAAAAGCACCTTCAGCAAACATAGTGTCACTATCTCCTTGACGTAGAGGAGAAATAGGAGGAGATAGATGACTGGATGTGAAACCTGAAGCTACTGCCCCCGCATGAGATGCGTTGACATTAACTGAAGGTTCGCCTGTGGTAGTGGTGGTAGCAGTTGTTGTTGGATTAGATGTCTAAGCCCATAACTATTATTGGTATGTACTTGACCCGAGAGTAGCATGGTCCATTTGGGTTGCATATCATCAGGACAATTTGTTAGGATGGACTTTTGAGAGAAGGTTATTTATGGTTTATTAATATATTATAAGTTATAATATATTAATATGAAATCATATGTTTTAATTAGTATCGATCAAGAAATAATTTGGAATTAATTTAGTGATCAAAAGAGACTAATTAAATCTATGGGGACTAATTATGATAATTAGTTATATTTATATGTGTTGGGCTTATGATCCATGTTGGACCAAGTTTATGTATGGATACATAAAGAGTTGGGCCACATGAACCATGGATCATAAAACCCATGGGTATGGATTATGGGTTATACCCATGACCCTTGGAATCCTACATATAAATAGGTTACTCCATAGCCAAAATCACCACTTCTTTTCTTAGAGAAATATGGAGGTGTTTTAGTGCATGGAATTCTCTCTCAAGAGCCACCTTTGTCCTAGGTGTGTTGTGATTCCATTTGAGGCATTTCATACTATTGGTGCTAAGCTCTTAAGGCCAAATACATCAAGACTTCAAGCCACATAAAAGGTATGTTTCCCTAACTAGTATATTATATGGTTTATGTCAAATGCATGCTAGTTATAGGTTTAATGCCTTGGAAACCATTTGCATGTATAATAGAGAAAAACATAGATCCAAGGTATTTAGGGTTGTATGTGCACCATAGGATGTTATAGTATACGAAAACCCAACAGTTGTATCAGTGAAAATTGGAGGGGGTTGAGCAACAGTGCTCTGTGGTTGAGTAGAGACAGGTGGTGGACATGGTGCTATGGTGATTGGTGTTGTGGTGGTTTCAGGAATGTGAGGAGGAGATTGATGGAAATCAGCTGTTTGTACCTTGGGTGGTGGTGATTGTGGAGGCGAATCTTCGTGTTGCGAATCTTCATCGTCACTGTGAGCGTCAACAGGATTATCCGATGGTTGATACTCACTTTCACTTGTTGTAGGGGAGCGAGGCTTTTGGGTTCGCTTTTTGAGCTTTCGCTTTTTCGGTGCAAAAGGAGCAGGGGTATTCTCTTCACCTTTCCCCTTTCGTTTCTTGGGAGTCTGAGCTGGAGCAGACTGGCCCTCCTTGGTTTGCTTTTGCTTTCCCACTTTATTGACCTTGTCAGGGTCATCAATTGTGATTTGCATCTCTGGAGTGATTATTCTTGGTCCTAAGACTGGAAGCTTCTTGTATTCCATCATGATCTTGCTTTCCCCAGACACACATCTGAACATTGTTTCAGGAATAGAGCCCACAAAGGAGAATTTTGAGTTGTCAGCGACAATGATCTTTATGGTGTGAAACGTGCCAATAGAGGACTTTAAGGAAATTTGCATCACCGGGATGTTGAGCTTCTCGATCGCCCTTTGAACCACAATGGTCCAAACTCGACCACAGGAAATTTCACTATGTCGTGTTGTGGAATGGGTGCTTTGAACAAGTTGAGCCCAGAGAATAGTACCGTAGTCGAGATGAATACCATGGTAGAGGACATAGATGATCCACATGAAAAGCTTGCTTGCACAGTCTGAACCTGTAACCCTCTCTGAGAAAGCCTTGAAGATGAGGGTGAAGAGTCCATTCCTTTGAGGAGGTAGATTAGGTTTCCTGAACATGGAGATGGAGGTAATCAGATCCTTGTACCCCATCTGATAGAACATATCCACGATTTAAGCAGTAGAGATAGTGTCTGGGTTCACCATGGAAGCATCGTTGGAAAGCCCTATCAGAGAGCAAAACCTAGCCTTTGAGATGGAGATTTTCTTGTCAAATACCTCAAAAGTGATGCGCTCCTCCTCCTTAATGTACGACGCCGATGAATAAGCCTTCGACAATAGCGACATTGGGACCACCTCGACCTTGGTGAGAGCAATTACCAATGGAGAATACTTCAAGCATTTAACAATGGGAAGCATGAAGGCGTCACACTTAAAGGGATCGAGATCGAGAATCAAGTTCTGATTCTATTTGATGGCGAGAAGTCAGGATTGAGCGGACTGTTCTTGAACTGAAGAAGAAAGCTCCATTGTTGCAGGTGAGGAAGATGATGAACAGTAGATAGGAAAATAGCCTTTTAGGGTTCTTGAAATCTTTGAAAGTGGTAAAGAATGAAATGTGGATAGAAAACCCTTTTTATATGATTACGCAGAAGAGAGAGATTAGGAGTGACGATTGCGTGATCTCCTCTGATTTGACTCCTGAAAAAGCGCGATTTGACACCTGTAGCGCCTGAAAATGTGGCAGGTGACATCAGGCGGCGTGATAAGTGGAACCGTTTCAAATTCCACGCGCCTAAGTTTGAAAATCTTATCCATAACAAGATGCGTCAGCATTATTTATCTCGAACGTTTCAAATTCCCTTGTGCTTTGTGAATTAGTGATCCTTCTTTCACAAACTTCACTTTTACATAGTAAAACGAACGCCAGTCATACTATTAAACTGAAAATGACATAAGTACCACAAACAAGACTTTAGGAAATCATGAAGATCTTCGTGCAAAAGTGTGCCAAAGAAAAATAAATAAATCTAATTATATTTTTGCGAGTTTAGTGATGTCATTAAAGACATGAAACTATGGATCCCGGGCAAGAATCTCTTCCTTCAAAGTCAAGAGAGACTAAGAAGTGTCTGTGTGGTTTCCCGCTGAATTACAATCAATTGTTTGTTAAGAAACAATGAAATGCATATTTTGAGTAGGCTTTAAGGGTGGCTTTATCTTTAACCAAACTACGAAACTTGATATAAGTACGAAAATTGGATGAAGTACTCGTGTGACCAGTGTAGCCATAACAACAAGTAGGTTTGATATTATTTCAGTGACTTGGTGAATATTTGGAAATCTCAAAAAAATTAAAATTGGATCTTATGGGAAGAAAAGTCTTGGATTCAGAACATTTCATAAAGATCTCGCAAAAGAAAAAGAGATTTCTTGGTACAATCCACAAAAATGGAGTTTCGTTAATGCCATGGTGAAAGCTAGAACATTTAATTATTCTTCGTCAATTCGTAAACATGTATTGGATTTTGGGTTTCACTCAATTCGTGGTGATAATGAAATTGAAGATCATAAACACGGATGTTGTGTAACCGTAAACCTCAGTGGTAATGTCTGAGAGTCTCAAGGGTTACATTTATGAAAGCGAAAGTGATGGAGAAAGGTTTGGTGGTGGTTAAAGAAACGAAAGTACCTCTGCTATGCGAATGTGACCAAGCAGATAAATCTTAACTAAATTTGAGAAGAGTAAGGTAGCTCATGACTTATGTGAATATGAGAGCCTTATTGGGAAGAAACAATTTGTGTGTATCGAATCAGTAAGGCTTCAACTTAGAGTCGTTGAGGCTTTGGACAACATGCTGCAACATGCTTCTAGGGACACTTAGCTAGTACAGAGATATAGAAAATATACCTGCCCCATCGATTGCTTTCGTAAAGAAATCTGCAATAATGCTCAAAGAAATAATAAAGTAAAAACGATAAGAAAATATTTTTGCATTTTTGAATTTTTCTGAAAAAAATATTTTTGGGTTTTGAATTTTAAAAAAATTATTAGAAACGAATCAGATATTTTTGGATTTTTAATTTGAAAAACGAATGAAGAAAGCATAATATACAAAGTGTACAAAGAGTTCTAAACCATGAGAAAAGAGTTGGTCATAATAGAAAAACGAGCGTTCGCTTTTACTTCCAATGATGAAAGTTGATGCGAATTAGAGCGAACGTTCGTGTCCCGAAAAAATCGGAAACGAATTGAAGCGAGCGTTCGTGCCAATTCGCGTGCCAAAATTGGTTGAGACGAATCGAAGCGAACGTTCGTGTCAATTCACGTCCCAAAATAATTGAAACGAATTGAAGCGAGCGTTCGTGCCAATTTGGTTGCCGAAAAAGATGGAGACGAATTGAGGCGAGCGTTCACGTCCATTCGCTTGCCGAAAAGATAGGAAGCGAATTAGAGCGAGCGTTCGTGCCAATTCGCGTGACACAAAATTGATACAAAAACGAACGTGTAGCCAAGCTCGAATGTTATACTTATTAAAGAGAGGTTGCTTTTGGAACAGATTCAGCTTCCATCATTCCTAGGCCCTGGACTATTATATTAAAGGATGCTTCAGGCAATGCTTTCGTGAGTATGTCAAACAATTGATTACCCTTTTGGGACTTTGTTCTAAGTCCTAGGCTTGGCAAAGTTGTACTTCAGCTCTAGCAGCCTAAGTCGAGTCGAGATCGTCATCTCGACGCATTTAGAATTTAGGTATTGTTTGTTTCAATAGAAATGTTATGAGCCTTTGAAACCTTTATTCATGTAAAGATCAAGATTTGTGGCCTTTTAGATTGAACTGACATGTTTAGGGAAAGGTTATGAAACTTTGACACCTATGGTTGCATCCTCACAACAGTTTTGCTCAAATGATGTGGATGATCAGTCCTTGTTACCATTTGGTAAATGTGTACAACCTCTTATGTAAGTGTTATCAAGCATGATTAGTAAAAAACATTCTAATAGTTTTTTTGATAGTCAACTTCCTTCACTTAATTGATAATGTTTTAGAAACAACTACATTGTTTGGTGAGTAAAGAAAAAGAGATGACTACATCATGGCATAAGTTAAGTCCTAGCTCTTGGGCTGACTTGCTGGAGTGTGATTATCCACTGGGAGTTTGATCACATTCCCCTTGCCTTGGATGTGCCTTATTTGGACCTTTTTCCTTGCTCTAGGGGTGGTGGTGCGAACTGCATGCACTCCAGGTCCAGGGGATGACTCCTCCGTCTTCAACTATTGGGACGCCAACTCCATCTAGGTGCACTTTTGTGGTCCTGCTCGTATATTCCTTAGTAGCGTTTAGTTGGCTCTGGGGTCGTGCATGGCTAGACCCATTACTTTCTAATGCCCAATCTTTTTCCTTAGAGCTTTCCACTCGCATACACCAATTGTGGTGTTGTTGGTGTTTCCCTTATGGGCATCCTGGCTGAGTCTAACGGTCTCGTGTTTCCCATTGAGTATGTTCACATTTGGACGTTGCTTCGCTTTGTTGGTGGTTACACGAATGTTTGGCGCTTGCAACAACATGTTTGCAATCCCAAGTGGTGATATCGCTTTTGTCCCTTGTATTAGGTTGAAGGGTATTCCTTCGATGTCTGGACTTGGGGCCTGGTGATGGAGCTGAGACATTGTTGGTGGTACTCCGACCTAGACTTTTCTCGATCCTGATGGGTGCTTACCTCTTGCCCGCCTAATGAAATGGACGGGGGTGATCAGAGGGAACCTGAATCCTTCTGGGGTGATGGGGGGGGGGGGACCCTATGGTGTTGATACCCCATTGTCTGGATGACCGACAGTTATTGATCAGAGTTATGGCGTGTTGGCTTTGAAAAGGAATGAACACCTGGCTTTCTGGGGTTTCCTCAGTAGCAATTTCCGGGGTTTTGATCTTGTCTTCGCGTACGATGGGCCAACGTGCTCCCAGGTAAGACATCCTTCCGGAAATGGCTCTCAGGCCTCCTCGTTTCAAGTTGCTTGCTTGATTTTTTTCTACAGGTAAGTATCTTTCTTTTCCCGGATGCACCTTCTCTATTGCGAGTCACGCGATTTTGACGCTGACTCTCTTGTCATCTGGGGGATCGCTTGGAAAGGTCCCGCGTGAGAAGTAATATGGAGAATGTTTTAGTCGATTGGAGATTTCCATGGTATTGGTGATCTGTTCTGCATTGATGTCTCTTACCATGAAGAGTTTCAATCGGTAACTTCTTGATTTGATGATCAAAGGGTACTAAGGGAAGCCACTTCGGATCGTTGGTATCTGCGACTTTCTCTTGGGGAGTCTGCTCGAATTTGGGATCCTCGCTGGATCGGGTCAATTCTTGCTCTGCATTTTGGTATCTTTTGCCCTTCTGTTCTCTAGCCCCGTGGGTAGTGTCTGCTGTGACATCCCTAATTTCACGGCCAGAAAGGACCGATTTGTTTATGCTTTATTTGAAAATCAGAGTAACCTTTTAAAGAAAAATGTTGCGGAATTTGTTCCCAAAAGAAAATACGATAAAGATTTTATCAAAGCATTTCCGAAGAAATGTGTTTCATTATATTAAAACCTCAGGATGTCATTGTCAATACAGATCAAAAGAATAAACAGAATAACATAGGCCTTACAACATTTATTTATATGTACTGGCCTATAATACAAGATTCATCAAGTCCTTGAACTATGCTCTTGTGCCACTACCTGTAATACAAGAAATTGAGTGGGTCATGCTTGGGAGCCTGGTGAGCACATAGGGTTTTCAACCTACAATAAATAGTTTATTAATTTCATCAAATCAATCAACCTGATTACCGGTTGTCGTTATCCTCACCTTACGTCCCTAAAACATTTATCATAAAGGACCTATCCTAAGGATTTTCATTAGGATGGACACTATTGCAAAGGGGTTCCTCAACAATAATTGTCGGTAAGGAAACCATGAGGGGGATGGAGTACACCGGTGAACACATTGTTCACAAACATCAACAGGTTGCGAGCCTGCTAGCGTTCCACTAGAATGTCTAGAATAGTCCGTGGTCGTCATCTATACTCCGCTAGATGACTGGATCATCGTCAACATCGATGACTCTCATCATTTTATCACACATCGTCTATTTTGTATACCCATGTTTTACCCCGACATTTTTGTAGATATAAAATACATATACAGTTTAAATCACTTAAAACTTGTATAAAAATGTTCATCCAACATAGATATCAACTAAACAAATAATATGCACACATAGAACGTAATTTATATAAAATACTTCATATATATGTGTAAGATGAAAGTAACTATGCACTCACCTGTTAATGTGGTGATTCTGAACTCAGACAGCGCTTCGCTTCTTAAAAATAATATCCTTCGACGAAACCTAGTATTATAACCAATAGATTTTAGTCTAATATCTACCGTGACTAATTAATAGTCTTAGTATTATTATTATTATATAAGCGTTAAACAATACTTCTCAACTAATATGTATAGACAGGGGCCAGACATGAAACACCGGAGGGCAGGACCATTTTAGCATTTAAGCTGTTCTGAAATCCAACAACCCAGGCTGCCCTTCAAATCGGATTCCCCGTACCGCGAGTAGTTAAAAGGATATTATAACGACACTTATATAAGTCATAATAATAGCCAAAATATTTATTATAAGTCGATAATAACAATACTTAAATTATATATAAGCTATACTTAAAGTAGGGTAAGCGTATCTCACTTACAGTGAGTTTTGCTAAAACCGGGCTCTACTTAAGCAGAGCTTCTTAGCCGAAAAGCTATTTTTCTCGGAGCCTTCGGGCGCTCCGGGGCTTTCTTCTAGCATTAGGCAAGTTTCCTAGGCTTGGGGGATGTTTGGGTAGGCTAGAGAGAGAGAGAGAGTAGAGAGAGAAAGAGATGGCTAATGGTGTGAGAAAAACGATTGGCCTCGCATCTCCATTTATTGATGGGATAAAATCCTTTATGATCGATTAGATTCTAAAACAGAAAGCAAAGATGAACAAGACAATGATTCAAAATAAGCTTAATGATTAAAGCTTCACAGCCTCAGAAGAGCTCGATGAAGAACTGCTACTGTAGAGGTGTGATTAGGGTTTACAATATTGCCAAAGATAAAAACATTAAGCACCTACGGTGCATGCATGCACTATAAATACATAAACCCTAATAAATGAGACGGATGGACAGGCCCATACCGTGTACAAAATAGGCTAACTAAATAGGTCCAATGACGCAACACTTATATACCCAACAATCTTCCCCTTTGCGTCAATTGAGGCGGGAGGATCTTCACTTTGGAGTCTTCTTTGTTGTCTTGAAGATCTTGGGCATCACAGCAAGAAGTGTGCTGCGAAAGGCAATGTACTAACGAATCATGTCATGGAAATTCTTCTTTAAAGCTGCATCATTCGCTGGACATTCCTCGATTATCTCCAGTATGTAATTTAGGCATGAGGTGGAGAAGAGATGCTTCTCTTGCAAAGCGAACAAGCATTTAGCTATGTCTTATGTTCAATCCAAGGAAAAAGTTAATAGGACCCATTGAGCTCATCTCAAATTTAGTTTCCATTAGCTTTCGGAATTCAGCTGTTAAGCTGGGGTTAGTGGATCCGAAGATAATGTCATCAACATAAATTTGGACAATCATCAGATGGTCACCCCCTTTCTTGCGAAAGAAGGTTGGGTCAACCGAACCTTGTTTAAATTTAGACATTTTTTAAGAAACGAGTTAGAGTTTCATACCAGGCTCTGGGGGCTTGTTTCAACCCATAGACTGTTTTGTCAAGAATGTAACAATGATTGGGATACTTCTTGTTAACGAAGCCAGGTGGTTGCTCCACGTATACCGTCTCTTCTAGTTCTCCGTTCAAGAATGCACATTTAACATCCATCTGATATACTTCAAAGTTTTTGTACGCTGCATATGCCAGGAAGATATGAACGGATTCCAACCTTGCAACAGGTGCGAAGGTCTCTTCATAGTCAATGCCCTCTTCTTGATAATATCCCTTGACAACCAGTCGCACCTTGTTTCTGATTAAGTTACCCTCTTTGTCCATCTTGTTGTGAAACACCCATTTGAGACCAACAACCGAAGCATCTGGTGGAGTAGGAATCAAACGCCAAACCTTGTTTCTTTCGAACTCATTGAGCTCGTATTGCATAGCCTGCACCCAATCAGAATGATCGAGAGCAGTATTCACCATTTTAGGTTCGATCTTGGAAACAAACGAGTTGAACATAGAAAATTCCACTTTAGAGAATAATGTAGTTTGTTTCGCTTTTAATTGAGATCTTGTAAGAACTCCGGCAGATGATTCACCAATCACTTGATTTTTCGGATGATCTCTGGTCAATTTCATTAGTGGAGGGTAATTTGGATCATAGGAAGGATCCAGCTTAGCATTTACCTCTTTAAATTCTGATTGTATATCAGAGTCTTCATTCACATCCGGATCTTCATTCGTTTCATTGTTCTCCCCCTCGAATGAAGAGAATACCTCATTTTCAGGAATAGGATCCTCCCCCTGGAGTGGAGTTTCATTATGAAGTTGTGAATGAGAATCCTCCCCCTGAGAAAACATACGAGGTGTTGATGGTGGAGTAGAGTTTTGTCCCTGGGCTGGTACTTCAGGTGGTGAATTCGAACTATCCCCCTGTGGTGTTGCGTTCGCATCTTGAGGTGTATTCGTTTTATCACAAGGCTCTTGAGGCATCTCCTTTGTAGCGTCATCAATAATTTTAGACAGTTCGTTTAGTTTGTTATCTGGTGCTTTGGATTCAGATGAGATAGCCTTCTCTGGTTCATCAAATAAAAGCATAAATTCTTCATACAGATTAGCTAGTGGAATGGTCGCTTGATTCGTTTGTGGAAAGATCTGTTTTTCTTGATTGTCATTCGCTTGAGTCTTCTTCAAGTAATTGTCATCGAATGTGACATAATAGGTTTCTTCAATCTTTTTAGATCGTTTGTTTAGAACCCTATATGCCTTCGACGTCAGCGAATATCCCAGAAAAATGCCCTCGTCGGTTTTTTCATCAAATTTGTTTCGTTGTTCTTTTGAATTGAAAATGAAACATCTGGAACCGAAAACATGAAAGAACTTGACGTTAGGTTTTCGTTTATTAATGATTTCATAGGAGTGACAGTGAAGCGTTTATTCAGAATGGATCTATTTTGGGTAAAGCAAGCAGTGGCGATTGCATCTGCCCAGAAATAGAGTGGCAGATTTGTGAAGGACAACATAGTTCTCGCAGCTTCACACACTGAGCGGTTTTGTCTTTCAACGACTCCGTTTTGCTGTGGAGTATAGGGAGCATAAAAGTTTTGCGAAATCCCTTTCTCAGTAAGAAATTCATCGAATGCTTGATACTTGAATTCCAGACCGTTGTCGCTACAAACGTTGCAAACTAGATTTCGTAGTTGTAGATCAATCTGCTTGATAAAATCTTTGAGCTTGGGAGTTGCTTCAGATTTCTACTTAAGAAAGAACACCCAAGTGAAACGAGAAAAATCATCTACAATAACGAGAATATATTTGTTACCACCAATACTTTCAATTGTAGATGGGCCACAAAGATCAATGTGAAGTAGTTCGAGTGGCTCAATAACCTTCGTGTTCACTCTGGTTAGACGACTTTTCCTGTTTTGCTTTCCCATTTCGCAGGCGGCACACAGATGATCCTTGTCATATTTCAAGAGGGGAAGACCTCGCACATGATCACCAAGAACGAGGTTGTTGATATCTTTGAAGTTGAGATGAGAAAGTCTTCTATGCCACAACCAACTATCGTCTATTGCAGATTTAGTGAGTAGACAGATAGAAGGCTTCCCTCGTATCGGATTGATATTCAATGGATACCTCTCGCCCTTGTGTTCTGATTTAAGAAGCATTGTTATTGTCTTCTTTTATATAATTTATGATCCTTCATCATCAAACGAGACTTTTAATCCAGTACCAACTACCAACTCCAAAACACTTATTAAGTTGTGTTGCAGTCCCTTAACATATGCCACTTTACGAATTGAAAATTCGCCATTGGTTAGCATGCCATAACCTTTGATTTCACCGAGAGCATTATTTCCAAACTTCACGAGACCACCATTCTTCAGTTCCATGTATTCTCTCAACTCCTATTTTCTTCCTGTCATGTGACGCGAACAGCCGCCGTCGATATACCATTCAGTGTCAAACTGTTCATCACGAACAATCTGCAAAAATTAAGCAGATTTAGGAACCTAAAGGTTTTTGGGTCCACGTGGGCCTTTTACAGAAATAGGATAAGCAATAGAAAGATAAACCATATAAATTCGTTTTATTAAGGTAGTTTGGTCTTTCTTGTTTATTGTGAAAACCTTAATACGATTATATTTTTGGTACGTTTCTTTTAAGAAAGTTGGTTTTTGTTTTTGTTTGTTTCGGATTTGATTTTTAACAAAGTTTCGCTCTTCCTCCTTAGATCCGAAATGAGTGTGGGGTTCTGAAACAAGCTTCGCCTTTCCTTTATGATGTTGCGAAGATGTGGAAGAGTACGAAACTCCTTGTTTGGAACTGAAAGATGGCTTAGGGGATGACTTAGGATTTGAATTGGAAACGGGTTTTGAGAAAGCGGATTTATGATGAACTGTGTGCTTCGGATCCTGAAGGCTGCGAGACTGATGTGGTGAGAAGCCTTTTGGATTCGCGTGTGAAGAGGCTTTTTGGCTCTTAGAGTTCGCATTTGGTCCAACGTTTGTTTGCAGTTTGAAACGCTTTTCATTGAGAACGTAATCAGGGTTCCTTGACTTCCAAAACTGCTTTTGTTCCTGCATATTCTTGTTATACCTTGCGTTTCGTTGACGTTCTTGTGCTGCGAATTGTTCAGCAGATTTGTGAACATTCGCCTTTCCCCTTGTCTTTCGCACGGGAGTGTTTTCTTGAACATAGGAGGTATCATTGGGATTATCCTTGGTTCCACTGGAACTTCCCTTTTCGTAGGTAGCATTAACCTTATTTAAAGGTTCAGATACATACCTTCCTTTCACTCTCCATGATGTCTTCTTAGAAAGACTTACGATTTCGTCTGAGTTATCGATCGGGGTGGACCAAAAGTACTCATCACACCCATCAACATTATCAGCTTCGACTAAGGACATTAATTTAGCAGTTTGAAATTTAGTTACGCCATTAACTGTGAAGACCTGATTAGGTGTCGTTTGGACCTTTGGAAAGACAATTGCAATTTCTTTTAAAACTTTTGGATTATTTTGAGAAAGATGTGCGAATTCAATTGAATTTTCTGAAATGAGAGCTTTCGCATTTTCAGGTTCATTTTTAAGGAATTGCAAACAGTCAACCTCATCTTCTACAGACATTTCACTCATCTCACTGTCCTCATCAAATTCAGAAACATTTTCAACATTCAATTTGTTATCTGAACTCAACTTTGAACTCAATGAATCAATTTTCTGTACAGTTTCGGTTTTAATTTTCAACCTGTCATTTTCATCGAGTAACTGTCTTAGCATGTCCTTGTGGTCTTTGGACTGAATATGTGATTCGATTTTGTCAAGTCCGATCCTGTAAGCTTCTGACGTTTCTTCTGATGAGACGATGGATTCACAATGATAACAATCAGCATCAATTTCATCTTCCTTTAATTCCAAAAATGGCAAGATAATTTTATGAATTTTCTTACCAATTTCACAATCCAAATGCAATTGAGTGATATTAAAATAAAGCCTCTTAGCAATCAAAAAAAAATGTTGCATTGTTTTAAAAGCTTTAAATTGTCTCGTTGTAAATAAATTGACTCGTCCCTAGACCTAGAAAGCTCAGACTCAATCTTCTCTATCCACATCCTCCGCTCCTCACTCTTTGATGACACCCTGCTGATTTGATTTGTTAGGTTAGAGTTTGATAGGCGAGTTTGTTTCAAACTATCACTTATACTTGAAAAGGTGAATTTTAAATCATTTAGTTCAGTTTCGTAATTGGATACAGGAACATTAAGAGATTCGAGAATGGAATTTACCTTATTGATCAGCTGATCACATTCGCTGATTTGCTCAAAGATTGGCTTCGCAGCGAAACATCTATCATCCCTTCTTCCACTCGCTTCTCCTTGTCCACCATTTGTTTCATACCCTCGCATTTGTGACACGTCATTCGTCACCATAAAGCATCGTCCATTCACATGTGAATCCTCTTCATTCACCACAAATCTCTTTCTGTGAGCGGGCCTACGAACTTCTTCATCCTCAGAATCAATGGACAATACTTCCACTCCTCCAAACTCATCATCAACATTATTTCCCTACACAATCAAAGCAGGCATAGAGTTATCAGCTTTCTTTTTCTGCTTGATTTCCTCAAGCTTGCGAAGATAGTAGGCCTCATCATCTTCGCCCTCCTTCTTCTCGTTCATTCGCAGCAGCATGCATTCTTTGGCTAAATGGTTCTTGCCATGACAGTAGTTGCAGTCATAGCCAGAATCTCCAGCAAGCTTCTTCTCTTTCCTGTCTTCATTCCTGTGCGAACCTTCTTTCGCACTATCTTCTTTCACCTTTTCCAAGCTGTAACTTCCCTGCCAGTTTTGGTTCTTATTCTTGTTGAAGTTTCTTTTAGCAAACCTTTTTGGGTTTGACACCATCATTACAAACTCTTCTTTTGAAAGTTCACAATCAGAAAGCTCAAAATCTGAATCTTCTTCTTCAGCAAATTTCTTACCCTTAGCAACAAGGGCCAGTGAACCCATACCATTGATACCACCATTGATACCACCGCCATCCATTCTGAATTGCTCGTGAGCTTTCACCATTGATACCACCGCCATCCATTCAGACCTTAACCCATTCATGAATGTCACCTTCTGCTCGATGATTTCTCGTCCAATGCCATGTTTCATCATCTTGCTTAGAAGATGATTGTAGCGATTAAAGGTTTGACTCAGATTTTCTTCAGCCTTCTATGAAAAATCTCCAAATTCAGAAAGTAGGAGCGTTTGTGTAGAATGTTGCAGATCTGCGTCTGTTGAATAGAGCTCTTTAAGCCTGTCCCATATGGCTTTGGCTGTGTCACAAGAACTAACAAGACGAAAAGTATCAGCCTGCAATGCAAATCTAATGATTCTCATTGCTTTGTTGTTGCTCTGCAGCTTGTCTTTCTCATCCTGAGGAACATCCTTGACATCAAGAAGAAGTCGATTGAGGTCTGAATGAGTTTTAATTACTCTTCTTGTTCCGGAGTGAATAAAAGCTCCAAGAGTAATAGCTTGCAAAATCAAATACCCATTATCTTCCAAATCCAGAACATAATCTTCAAAGTGAAGTGCCCAGACTTCATAATCACTAGGAAAGAGAATGGGGATCATTGTTGTTGATCTGATACTGCTAATGGAATTGATTTGAGAATCGCTGTGCGACATTTTAACAAGATCTTCGTAACCTGTTTAAGAATCAGACGTGTAAAAACTTAGGGTAATATTGAGATCACTAAAACAGCGTCAAGAACACAAAGATGACGACTGAACAAGATCCAATATTAACGGAAACCCTAATAGCTTCTTTAAATAGAAGAGATGCGTATAGATTACACAGTCTCGTGCTCTGATACCAATTGATGGGATAAAATCCTTTATGATCGATTAGATTCTAAAACAGAAAGCAAAGATGAACAAGACAATGATTCAAAATAAGCTTAATGATTAAAGCTTCACAGCCTCAGAAGAGCTCGATGAAGAACTGCTGCTGTAGAGGTGTGATTAGGGTTTACAATATTGCCAAAGATAAAAACATTAAACACCTATGGTGCATGCATGCACTATAAATACATAAACCCTAATAAATGAGACGGATGGACAGGCCCATACCGTGTACAAAATAGGCTAACTAAATAGGTCCAATGACGCAAAACTTATATACCCAACATTTATAGGGCGAAGCCTCGCATTACGCTGGGCGTACCCTCGGTGGTACACTGCGCGTAAGAGGCATGTGTCTCTCGTCGGATTATGCATTGTGGCTTGCCTCAGACCGCGCAAAGGAAGAGATCGCTAAGCGTACCTTCGGTGTACGTGGGGCGTACTCGGTACGCGAGGCATCCGAAGGCTACGTGGGGCGTGGCCTCGCAACAGTCTCGCAATTTGCCTTTCCGTCTTGTAAAATTCGTAACTTTCGCATACGAGCTCCGTTTTCGACGTTCTTTATATCCACACGTAGGTGGGACTGTACTCTACAACTTTCGTTTAGACTCCATCAGCTAATTTTGACTTTATTTTTAAAGTTTAATTTTTAACAGACCGGGACAGGAAAAGTCCGTTAAAAATTCATAACTTCGTCATCCGACGTCCATTTTCATCTGTCTTTTTATCGTTGAGATCCTAATAACGAGATATTTGATTCTCGTTTAGGTTGTACTGGCTAAAAATTGGTTAATCTAATATTCGAACTCTGGGCTGGATACTGCTGTGCCGAAACTTAGAAAAATCATAACTTCCTCATACGAAGTCAGATTTGGGCGTTCTTTTTATGCACGCTCTCGGTTTAGCGTATGTTACGGCTTCCTTTTAGATCGCTAAGGCTAAAAAGCACTTTATCGTAAACTCACTTTTTATGTCACATAGTGTCGTGCTGGTTTTGTCGCGAGACTTCGACATACCGTAACTTCTTTGTTATAACTCGGATTTCAGCGTTCTTTATATCTCCGAAAAACTGGTCACGACCACTACAACTTTCTTCATTGATATCGGGTTTATCTGACACTTTAATTTTGACGCTTTATTTCATTCTTAATTTATTATATCTTTATAACCAAGTATATAAGCACATAAAATCACATAATTCACATAATATTCAAGTAATTCATATTTATTACTTCAAAATGAGTTACAATGGTTGACCTTGACTATTACATCATCATACTAAATGCTTAGCCGAGAAACACGGGCGTTACATCTGTCCTTTTGGTGGTGGATAAAGACTCACCGAGGGTTGCAGAGGGTTCTATTCCAGCTTCCCGTGCTTGGAAGAGGCTTGTTCCAAGTCCTTCTTTGTCTTTTGCTTCGTTTTCTGTGAGGGGCTCTTTAATCTTGCTCTGATTCGACGTGATTTCTACTTGGCCATCCAAAGATTGGCCCTCCCCCCCCCTTTAGAATGAACTCGTCTGGACTTGGTGGCATCTGCCTTCTTTTGGTATTGTGGGGTAGGATTGCCTCGCTTGGTTCAAGGTAATTGATGCACATTTTCTGTGGCTTGCCAGATTTTCTTTTAGCCATTCTACTTGTGACCTAGCTAGGGGAGATCGGTTCCCGAGGGGTGCTTGCACCTACTGGCCTTATGACTTCGTGTTTTGTTGTCTTTCTCTTCTCGCCTACTTGCCCCCCCTTTTCTTCATCGATTGAGATTCGTGCTAGCCCTGGGGCAGCGAGGGCCTGATACTAACAGCGTGTGCACGGGCTAAAGGTAACAATAGTGGCTAATCCAGTGTTCATGCTAAACTTCACTGTGATGTGGATCGTCGATGGTATGACTCGTAGATCGAAAAGTGTCAACCGCCCGAGCAAGAATTCGTGCTCTATCGGGGAGCATACTACTGAAAACCTTATCGTACATGTGACCCTTTCTCTCTCGTCATGACTAGTTATAGTAAGAGGGAGATGTATGGTTCCTAGCGGCCATAAGTCGTGCCTTGTAAACCATGTAAGGGGACTGGCGGTTGGAGGTGTTAAGCTTTCCTTTAAGGAGGCCGATAATTATCAGAAACAGTGCTCGTAAAGGATCTGGGTACCGCTGCCGTTGTCTATGTAGACACAGTTAATTTGTATCTAACGTATGCAGGCAGTTATCAAGAGTGGGTCCCTGGGGTTCCAGTCTGGCATCCTCGGATCCTCTGATGAAACACTAATATTGAGGATGTTTTTAGGGAGTATCTCGATATCGTCATCCATTTCGCAGCACTCGCTCCTCTTATGGGACCTCGTGATGGCAAGGATTTCCTCCTTAATTTGGCGCTTGCCGACATCTTTCCGATCACACACGTTTCTTTGATCAACGTCAAACTTGGACCTTATATCTTTCGCAATTTTCATGAGGTCGCCCGTTAGATGTTTTCCATCCATTTCATTCCTAAGAACCGTGCACTCGCCGGTATCGTTGGTTTCGCTTTTATGATACTCACAATATTTCCCTATCTCTTTTTCCACCTTTGCAGGTGTTTTTTCAACGAGATACACCTTAGGTCGGTGGCTCTGGGGCTCATATTTAGCAAATGGGTGAAATCTGTGAGATAGGTGTCTCGAGTGTCGGTTGTGTTTTGTCACACCCCCAAACCGGAACGACGGAAACGTTCGGGGGCGGAGGACGTCATGCTCAGTATCACAACACATGCATCATAGTAATCAAAGTAACAAACAACCATTGTATAAATATTAAAGTGTTTACAAGTATTAGATTCACAAAAGATTGACTCCAAAAGTAATTAACAAAACAAAGACATGAAGCTACTATGCTCCATCTTCTGAATCCATGAGCGCGTACCTGTCTACTAGTTTCCTGAGAATACAAGTTATTTTGAAAGAGTAGATCAACATTTTAAGTTGGTGTGTTCATAAGTATTTTAGTTATAAAAAGTATACTATAAGTTCTTTAGAAAAGTTCGCTTGTTCCTCCAGAAAATCCTATATTTTCTGATGTGATGAATGATAAATAAAAATGACTCTACAATTCCTTCTATGAGTACTAAATGGATACAAATTATATACAATTTAGAGTAAACAGACAATCGATTGTGTGAATCTGCCCTAAGCCCACAACCAAACAAGGAACAGGAAATGAGGCGGAAGTCACACATCCCCTTGTTTGTTAGATCTTCATTGTATATAACCCTGGTGTATTCATTTGGTACTTACGAAGTTAACTGTAATAGTTCTTTTATATTTGAAGAAAACATTCCTTAAGAAATTCATATATTTTCTTTAGTAAAATGGTAACCACAATAGTTCCTACCATAATCACTTAGTTTATACTAGCTATATATAATCTAATATCGAATGGACAGTTAATTGTGTGAATCTGTCCTAAGCCCACAACCAAACAAGGAACAGGAAGTAAGGCGGAAAGCACACATTCTGCTGCCTATCAGATATTAATTATACATGACCCTGATGTATAAACTAAGGTATTATAGAATTAACCATTTAACGTCCTTTAAGTTATACTGGTTTAATAATGTGAATTAAACCTTTTACAGATAAGTTTCTAGTTTCACCTACTTAATGTTCTATCCGAAAAGTATGTTTTTGTACTAGAAAGTGGTATACTGAATTTGTATGTTATGACCTGACCCATACCTATTACTCCCTATGATTACTTGGTGTATACATGTAGCACCGGGTTCTTGGTACGTATTCTTTTATTTAAATCTTTAAATATTTTGCATTTTTGGCCTTGGACTCGGCGAGTTGCAGGACCAACTCGCCGAGTAGAAGCGAGAGGGGACGCGAGAGTTTAATGAGCTACTCGGCGAGTCGGAGACCGGACTCGGCGAGTAGGTGCTGTCTGGACAGAAACCCTAATCCAAGGGTTTGCACCCTATTTAAACGACCTTATGCAGCCTCCATCGCCCCTTTATGCTCCCAAACACCTCTCATTGAAACCCTAGCCGTTATTGAAGAAATATAAGGCATTTGAAGTGATTTTGGTGCTTTTGTGACCCAAGGAAGGAAGGAAAAGCTTGAAGGATCAGAAGGAGGCTAGAAGGATCCGGTTTTGAGCATCATTTGTAGTCTACAGAAGGTATAAAGTCTATACCTTGCTTGTTCTTTTGATAGATCCCATTTCATGGAGTTTTAGGGCTTTTCTAAGCCATTTTGGTCACCAACCATGATTACAAGCATGGTTTGGGGTTGATGTTTCGGATCTAGGTCCTTAGAGGGGTTACAAGGCAGAAAGGAGTGGCTTTTGCACTCAAAGAAGGCCCCATGCATTGTAAGAGCTTGTTTTAGGACCTTTTGAGCTCAATGTCCCATGCAAGCACGTAAAGGTTGTAAATTTACGTGCTAGATCGATTTTAGAAGCTTGGATCTATCTTTTGATCAAAGGTTGTACCTCAGAAATCAAGGATTTAGAGTGTGGACATGACCGACTCGGCGAGTCCGTTCTTGGACTCGGCGAGTCCGAGGCTTTGAGCCCCATATCTGTTAAGGGTCAAGGACCCAGTTGAGTGTGGAAAGGTTTCAGGGAGGTCCCGAGGAATGACCCAACGTTCTGGACTAAGCCATGGTTCTGGAAGTTCATGGGACTCGGCGAGTGCACGAACGGACTCGGCGAGTCCAAGGCAATCTTCTTAGAACTCGACGAGTTGTTCATCAAGTCGGCGAGTCGAGGACAGATCTTGTTCATCAGATGAAGGTGGACTCGACGAGTTGTTCATCAACTCGGCGAGTCGGATGAGTTTTCATGTGACGTTCATATGAGAGAAGAACTCGTCGAGTTGACGGCCCAACTCGACGAGTAGAGTCGTGGATAAGGACAAATGGAAGGTTAGGGACTCGGCGAGTTGGCTAGCCAACTCGGCGAGTCAGGTCAACTGGAAGTTGACTTTGACTTTGACTTGACTTGATCAGGGGTAAAATGGTCATTTTACCCAAAGAGTAGATATCAGACTCTGATGGTGTGTTTTGTGGGATTTATAGCCGGAGGATTTCCGGAGCAGCAGCAGCAGATAGAGAGTTCCTGTACAGATCAGCAGCTACAACGAGGTGAGTTACCTTCCAGTAGCGGTGGGTCTACGGCCACAATGCCGGCCCACCAGTAGGGATCGTATGATAGATGTTTGTCTTTGTGATATTCATCTGTGTTGCTACTACCTGATATGTTCTATGCTAGCGTGATATGATATGTGATAGTGATAGAGTTCGGTTGTTAGGACCGAAGGGTAGGTTAGGCACCCCAGATATGTCTAACAGTATGTAATGATATGTTTAGCTGCTAGCATGATATGTTATATGAGATAGGGGTAGTAGGAGGGGGAATATTCCCCGAGATTCGGTTGTCAGGACCGAAGGGTAGGTCGGACACCCCAGATATGTCTGACAGTAGATTATGCTATGATATATGCGATAGTAGTAGTAGGGGGTGAAATAGTCCCCGAGGTTCGGTTGTTAGGACCGAAGGGTAGTCAGCACCCCAGAATGGCTCGACACGGGTAGGTCAGCACCCCAGAATGGCTTGACACAGGTAGGACGGCACCCCAGAATGGCCGTACGGGTAGGTCGGCACCCCAGAATGGCCGTATCGGGTAGGTCAGGCACCCCAGAAATGCCTGGCAGTATGTATGCTATATGATTGTATGGTATGTGGACGATGGGGGAACTCACTAAGCTTCGTGCTTACAGTTTACAGTTTTGTTTCAGGTACCTCTTCAGCGAAGGGGAAAGAGCTGGCGCGGTAGCGGTACATCATACACACACGCATTGGTTTTTCCGCATTATGAGATGTTCTGGGATTGTACTCTGACATTATTATTATTTTTATGATTTGGTTTTCAGACACGAGATATATTTTTATGAAATGATATGATCGGATGATGTTTTACAAATCAATTAATCAAAAAGGAAATTTTTGGACGTGAAAATTGAGGTGTTACAAGTTGGTATCAGAGCCCTGGTTTGAGGGATTCGGGCACACCTTCGGGGGTGTCTGGACTCAAATCGAGGGATTAAAAGATTTTTATAAAGAAATGATTTTCTAAAGGCTAAGTAAAAGAGCTTTGAGAAAGAACAAAGTGTGTGATGTGCGCGACCGGCCGGGCTCAAGTAAGTTTTCCCCATAGTACCCATACAAGTTTATGTTATGTTTTACCAGTTTCAGTAGAACAGCATGCTAGAATAGGACTAAGGATCTAGGAATGATGCCTTATGTGCCTGCTTTATGTGCTTCAGCTTATGTGAATTGCATGCTAGCATTGAGTAGACAGCAGTAGGATAGCCTGTTTAGGTTATGCCTGATATTATGAGCTTAGCATTGTATGCTAGTGCAGTTTCTCGCTATGAGAACAGATTTCTTGAATAGTTTTCCTGTGTCCGAATGATGCTTGCTTCGTGCTTAGTAGGGCTCGGAGTGATGGGAGTTAGCCATTAGGTGAATACGTCACGTCACATGTGATCAGGGTTGAATAATCTAAGAGTGCTGAATTTGGCCCTATTGCGCAGCTCTCATTTGAGTCTAACCGTTATAGGGACGAGTCTCTTACTCGAAGGATTATCTGAGCCTTGTCACATGTGATGGTATTCAGTTGATGGCTAATTGGCATTACAAGGAGGCCTTCAGCAGCTGAGGACTGGTTTGGGTAGAGTCGGAGATTTCCCTAGGGTAAGCCTAGGATGAGAGTAGCATGAGATCAGCAGTGGTAGTAGAAGGGACTTAGTGGAGTCGAGGCAGTTCTTGAGGAAAGTACGGATAGATGTGGAAGGTAGTATGGGCCCGTACTACTGAAAGCAGAGGATCCGTACTTGAATCGAGGAGGGCTGAGGCGAGACCAGGAACCTTGTAGTAGACGTGATCCCTCTAGATGTATCAGTACCACTGATGGTTGTCGTTATGTATTGTAGAATGGTGGTACTACGTTCGAGGCTAGCAGTTGGCAGTTCGGGAGAGGGATCGGGTTCGGGTTCAGGTTCCGAACCAGTGGATGAGAGGCTACGCGAGTTCATCGCGTCAGAGATCACCAGAGGTATCCTTGAGTCGACCCCCATCATTTTCGGGTCGATCAAGGAAGGGATAGTTGAGCTGATGGAGGACCGCCTCAGGGCGTTCAGGAGTGACATGGCATCTGGTCAATCAGAATCTCGCACACTATCCTTTAAGGACTTTAGGAGTAGTGGTACGATGGACTTCCACGGGGCGAAGGACCCCATTGTGGCCAGACGATGGATTTCAGACATTGAGTCTGCGCAGCTGACCAGCTTCTGCCCTGAGGGGTCGAAGGTGAGATATGCAGCAGGGTGTTTGAGAGACAGAGCTAGAGATTGGTGGGAGTCTGTTGGTGACTCATTGGGAGCCTCGGCTGTTGAGGCTATGACATGGCTGGACTTTGTGACCCGGTTCAGAGTAGAGTTTGCGCCAGCTGTAGAGCTTCAACAGCTGGCCAGGGAGTTTTTGGATATGAGGCAGACGACGGAGACTGTGGCGGAGATCACCGCCAAGTTCCGGGAGAGGGCGTTACTAGTGCCCCAGTATGCGGGTGATGAGGATATGAGGAGGACCCACTACCATGACATGTTGCGAGCCGACATTCGGGAGCATGTCAGTTTTTCAGCTTGCCCTACCCTAGATTCTATGATTGCCAGGGCAAGGGAGAGGGAGATAGATCTGGAGCACATCCAGAAGAGGAAGGCAGAGGAGGGATAGACGATAGGGGCTTCGGGAAAGAAGCCCAAGGGATCAGATGGTAGGCCGAAAGGCCAGTCAGGACCGGGCCGCTGCAGGAAATGCGGCAGGCCACATGAGGGGGCATGTAGATTGGGGTCGTCGGGCTGCTATAAGTACGGCAAGACGGGGCACTTTAGCAGGGATTGTACCGCCCCTGCACCTGTTATTCAGACGTCTGAGTTGCTGTGCTTCCAATGCAACCAGAGGGGCCACAAGAAGGCCAACTGCCCCCAGTTGACAGCAGCAGCAGCGCCAGTGAAGGCGCCAGCTCCAGCGACCCTGCGGATTACAGATGGCCGGCAGGGCAAGGTAGAGGCTCCGGTATTGAGAAGTCGGGCATTTCAGTTGACTACCGAGGAGGCACGCGCCGCACCCGATGTGGTGACGGGTATGATTCTTTCCCTCTGATTTATTTATATGATGTTTATGATATTGATATGTGCTCTGTTTAGGATCGTTCCATGTGAACGGTATCCCAGCTCAGGTATTTTTTGATTCGGGTGCTACCCGATCGTTTGTTTCTCTTGCGCTTAGCAAGAAGTTTTCTGAGTCTTCGGGCATGTTGGATTGCCCTCTAGAGGTCGAGATTGCGGACGACCGATCAGTGCGAGCATCTGAGGTTTTCCGAGATTGTGTACTGAGATTATTTGAGGAGCGCTACCTGGTGGATCTGGTTCCCATACCTTTACGGGGGAACAAGGTGATTATCGGTATGGATTGGCTAAGCCCCAACGGGGCGGTGATAGATTGCGCACAGCAGCTAGTGCGATTCAGGACCCCAGGTGGGGGAGAGTTAGTGATTCAGGGCGAAAGGCCACAGCGAGGACCAGCCTTGTGTTTAGCAGCGAGAGCTAGGCGTTACCTTCAGCAGGGTTGTGCAGGTTATGTCGCGTATGTTATGGATACCCCGGAGGCGGGTAGGGCGACGGTGGGCGATGTGCCCGTAGTACGAGAGTTCGCGGATGTATTCCCCGAGGAGTTGCCAGGGATACCTCCGGAGCGACAGGTAGAGTTCAGGATCGACCTAGTTCCTGGTGCGGCTCCGATAGCCAAGGCACCGTATCGGTTGGCTCCTCCTGAGATGCAGGAGTTGTCTACACAGCTGCAGGAGCTGTTAGATAAAGGATTCATTAGACCGAGTAGTTCGCCTTGGGGAGCCCCGATTCTGTTTGTAAAGAAGAAGGACGGGTCGCATCGTATGTGTATAGACTATAGGGAGCTGAATAAGGTAACGGTGAAGAACCGTTACCCACTCCCGAGGATTGACGACCTCTTTGACCAGCTACAAGGGACATCTTGGTTCTCCAAGATTGATTTGCGTTCAGGGTATCATCAGATGAGGGTCAGAGAGGAGGATGTACAGAAGACGGCGTTTCGGACGCGTTATGGCCACTATGAGTTCGTGGTGATGCCTTTCGGGCTCACCAATGCTCCTGCCGCGTTCATGGACCTCATGAACCGCGTGTGTAGACCGATGTTAGACAGGTCTGTGATAGTGTTTATTGATGATATCTTGGTTTACTCCAAGACGCAGGAGGAGCACGAGGAGCATCTGCGAGAGGTTCTAGAGACTTTGAGGAGGGAGAACTTGTATGTCAAGTTCTCCAAGTGTGAGTTCTGGTTGCGCGAGGTGCAGTTTCTTGGGCACCTTGTCAACCAGAACGGGATTTCGGTAGATCCGGCCAAGGTGGAGGCCGTGATGAGATGGGAGGTTCCGAAGTCTCCATCTAAGATTCGGAGTTTCCTGGGATTAGCTGGCTACTATCGGAGATTCATCCAGGATTTCTCCAAGATAGCCTTACCCCTGACCAGGCTAACGAGGAAGGCCGTGGTCTTTCGTTGGGGGCCTGAGCAGCAGGCTGCATTCGAGACACTGAGACAGAGATTGTGTGAGGCGCCAATCTTAGCCCTGCCAGAGGGCATGGAGGATCTCGTCGTGTACTGTGATGCGTCCATCTCAGGCTTGGGCGCAGTATTGATGCAGAGAGGGCATGTTATCGCTTACGCTTCGAGGCAGCTGAAGCCTCACGAGGCGAACTACCCGACGCATGATTTGGAGCTGGGGGCTGTTGTGTTCGCCCTCAAGATTTGGCGTCATTACCTCTATGGGGTTCGTTGTACGATTTACACGGACCACAAGAGCTTGAGGTACCTCATGGATCAGCCGAATCTAAACATGAAGCAGCGTCGGTGGTTGGACGTGGCGAAGGATTACGATTGTGAGATCCTTTACCATCCGGGGAAGGCCAACGTGGTGGCCGATGCGCTTAGTCGCAAGGCGGCGCCGATCAGGGATATCTGCATGCGAATGACAGTGGTGACTCCGCTATTGGAGCGGATTCGGGAGGCCCAGCAGGAGGCCATGAAGGAGGAACATCGTAAGAGTGAGCGTATAGTGGGTCAGGTTTCCTCCTTCGACTATGACAGCAAGGGATTATTGACGCTACACCGCAGGGTGTGGGTTCCATACCACGGAGGCGTGCGCCAGGTTTTGATGGAGGAGGCGCACAAATCCCGATTCTCCATTCATCCCGGGGCGACGAAGATGTATAGGGATCTTCGTCTTGACTATTGGTGGCCCTGCATGAAGCGGGATGTGGCATGGTATGTGGAGCGGTGCTTGACCTGCAGGAAGGTCAAGGCCGAGCATCAGAGACCACACGGCAAGATGCAGCCGTTGGATATTCCGCTGTGGAAATGGGAGGATATTACGATGGATTTTATCACCAAGCTTCCCAGGACCGCGTGGGGAGTGGATTCGATTTGGGTCATCGTCGATCGATTGACCAAGAGCGCCCACTTTATCCCGATTCAGGAGAACATCTCGGCCAAGAAATTGGCCGATATCTATATCAGAGAGGTGGTGGCGCGGCATGGAGTGCCAGTTTCGGTGATTTCGGATAGGGATGTGCGGTTCACTTCCAGGTTTTGGAAGAAATTCCACGACGAGTTGGGTACTCGTCTGCATTTCAGCACCGCCTTTCACCCGCAGACGGATGGCCAGAGCGAGCGGACCATCCGGACTCTGGAGGATATGTTGCGGGCATGTGTTTTAGACTTCGGAGGTAGTTGGGATACCTACCTTCCATTAGCAGAGTTCTCCTACAACAATAGTTACCACGCGAGCATCGACCGGCCTCCCTTCGAGATGTTGTATGGGAGGAGGTGCAGGACCCCGATATGTTGGGGCGAGGTTGGACAGAGAGTCATGGGATGCACCGAAGTGGTGCTCAAGACGACGGAGAGGATTCAACAGGTCCGGAGCAGGCTTCAGACTGCTCAGAGTCGGCAGAAAAGTTATGCCGACAAGCGTCGTTCGGACCTGGAGTTCCAGGTCGGGGATATGGTTCTCCTGAAGGTGTCGCCTTGGAAAGGCGTCATCCGATTCAGGAAGCGGGGCAATTTGGGCCCAAGGTACATTGGGCCCTTCAGGGTTGTAGCCCGGGTGGGCAAGGTGGCGTACCGGTTGGATCTGCCAGCCGAGCTCAGACAGATCCACAACACTTTCCACGTCTCTCAGCTGCGGAAGTGCCTGGTGGACGACTCAGCAGTGGTACCCTTGGAGGACATTCAGGTTGATGACAGCCTGAATTACATCGAGCGGCCTGTAGCGATCCTTGACCGGAAGTCGAAGGATTTGAGGAACAAGAGAGTGGAACTCGTGAAGGTGCAATGGCAGCACCGGAAGGGGTCGGAGTGGACTTGGGAGCCGGTGGACGAGATGATGGAGCATTACCCCGAGCTGTTTCAGGAACGAGCAGCAGACTTCGAGGACGAAGTCTAAAATAAGTGGGGGAGATTTGTAGCACCTGGTTCTTGGTACGTATTCTTTTATTTAAATCTTTAAATATTTTCATTTTTGGCCTTGGACTCGGCGAGTTTAAGGACCAACTCGCCGAGTAGAAGCGAGAGGGGACGCGGGAGTTTAATGAGCTACTCGGCGAGTCGGAGACCGAACTCAGCGAGTAGGTGCTGTTTGGACAAAAACCCTAATCCAAGGGTTTGGACCCTATTTAAACGACCTTATGCAGCCTCCATCGCCCCTTTATGCTCCCAAACACCTCTCATTGAAACCCTAGCCGTTATTGAAGCAATCTAAGGCATTTGAAGTGATTTTGGTGCTTTTGTGACCCAAGGAAGGATGGAAAAGCTTGAAGGACCAGAAGGAGGCTAGAAGGATCCGGTTTTGAGCATCATTTGTAGTCTACAGAAGGTATAAAGTCTATACATTGCTTGTTCTTTTGATAGATCCCATTTCATGGAGTTTTAGGGCTTTTCTAAGCCATTTTGGTCACCAACCATGATTGCAAGCATGGTTTGGGGTTGATGTTTAGGATCTAGGTCCTTAGAGGGGTTACAAGGCAGAAAGGAGTGGCTTTTGCACTCAAAGAAGGCCCCATGCATTGTAAGAGCTTGTTTTAGGACCTTTTGAGCTCAATGTCCCATGCAAGCACGTAAAGGTTGTAACTTTACGTGCTAGATCGATTTTAGAAGCTTGGATCTATCTTTTGATCAAAGGTTGTACATCAGAAATCAAGGATTTAGAGTGTGGACATGACCGACTCGGCGAGTCCGAGGCTTTGAGCCCCATATCTGTTAAGGGTCAAGGACCCAGTTGAGTGTGGAAAGGTTTCAGGGAGGTCCCGGGGAATGACCCAACGTTCTGGACTAAGCCATGGTTCTGGAAGTTCATGGGACTCGGCGAGTGCACGAACGGACTCGGCGAGTCCAAGGCAATCTTCTTAGAACTCGACGAGTTGTTCATCAAGTCGGCGAGTCGAGGACAGATCTTGTTCATCAGATGAAGGTGGACTCGACGAGTTGTTCATCAACTCGGCGAGTCGGATGAGTTTTCATGTGACGTTCATATGAGAGAAGAACTCGTCGAGTTGACGGCCCAACTCGACGAGTAGAGTCGTGGATAAGGACAAATGGAAGGTTAGGGACTCGGCGAGTTGGCTAGCCAACTCGGCGAGTCAGGTCAACTGGAAGTTGACTTTGACTTTGACTTGACTTGATCAGGGGTAAAATGGTCATTTTACCCAAAGAGTAGATATCAGACTCTGATGGTGTGTTTTGTGGGATTTATAGCCGGAGGATTTCCGGAGCAGCAGCAACAGATAGAGAGTTCCTGCACAGATCAGCAGCTACAACGAGGTGAGTTACCTTCCAGTAGCGGTGGGTCTACGGCCACAATGCCGGCCCACCAGTAGGGATCGTATGATAGATGTTTGTCTTTGTGATATTCATCTGTGTTGCTACTACCTGATATGTTCTATGCTAGCGTGATATGATATGTGATAGTGATAGAGTTCGGTTGTTAGGACCGAAGGGTAGGTTAGGCACCCCAGATATCCCTAACAATATGTAATGATATGTTTATCTGCTAGCATGATATGTTATATGAGATAGGGGTAGTAGGAGGGGGAATAGTCCCCGAGATTCGGTTGTCAGGACCGAAGGGTAGGTCGGACACCCCAGATATGTCTGACAGTAGATTATGCTATGATATATGCGATAGTAGTAGTAGGGGGTGAAATAGTCCCCGAGGTTCGGTTGTTAGGACCGAAGGGTAGTCAGCACCCCAGAATGGCTCGACACGGGTAGGTCAGCACCCCAGAATGGCTTGACACGGGTAGGACGGCACCCCAGAATGGCCGCATGGGTAGCTCGGCACCCCAGAATGGCCGTACGGGTAGGTCGGCACCCCAGAATGGCCGTACCGGGTAGGTCAGGCACCCCAGAAATGCCTGGCAGTATGTATGCTATATGATTGTATGGTATGTGGACGATGGGGGAACTCACTAAGCTTCGTGCTTACAGTTTACAGTTTTGTTTCAGGTACCTCTTCAGCGAAGGGGAAGGAGCTGGCGCGGTAGCGGCACATCATACACACACGCATTGGTTTTTCCGCATTATGAGATGTTCTGGGATTGTACTCTGACATTATAATTATTTTTATGATTTGGTTTTCAGACACGAGATATATTTTTATGAAATGATATGATCGGATGATGTTTTATTACAAATGTTTTAAAAATCAATTAATCAAAAAGGAAATTTTTGGACGTGAAAATTGGGGTGTTACAATACAGGATATATATATATATATATATATATATATATATATATATATATATATATATATATATATATATATATATATCAAGATCGAATAGATAGTAGACTATGTGAATCTGCTCTAAGCCCACAACCAAACAAGGAACATGCAATGAAGCGGAAAGCACACATCCTACTACCTGTCGGATCCGATTAATATATATCCCTAATGTATCCACCAAGGAATCATAAAGTTAGCATTATAGGCCCCCTTCTAACTGAATGTTCATGTTACTAGTAAGTTATGTGGCCTTGTTCTATTGGTTAGGAAGACTACTAGAAGTAATGAAATCCTATACTCTAAACGCCTCGGTCGATACTGTTGTGAGTTTTATAAATTGCTATGTCTTATTTACTATTGTCCGGTACTTTGTAGATGTACCCTTTTTAAATAAAATCCGGTACATTGTAGATGTACCCCATATATAACCTGGTACTTTGTAGAAGTACCCCATATATATCCTTATACCATGTGTATTATCATATTTTGTTTTAAACAAATGAATTAATGATACGTTCCCTTCCTAGGTTACTGGGAGTGTAAAGTATAAGTACGTGAATCATGTATTGTTCCTCTGTTCTAGAATATAGTATGTACTGAATCCCTAAACTATACCTATTATAGTTTAATAGTATGTTTGCTTGAACTGTTACTGATGTGTAGGAATGACTCAATTAGCTACTGAGTTAAACATGTACTTTAAAAATGGAGTTTTATAAACAACAATCAAACATCTTTTAAAAGAGTTTTTGAATTGATTTAATCACTTACAAAAGCATAAGAAATCCTTTAATGTGATGGCTATCACAGGTAAATATTAATACAATATAATTGTGTTCAACTTGTATTCCCCCCTTAAAAGCATTTAAAAACATTTAAAAGATAGATTATAGGGGTATGAACTCACCTTATGTGGATGATTCAATTGAAGATTCGAATAAGGACGATAAGTTCCATGAATGAAGTCCCGAGGCAGAAACGAGTCCTAAATGACATATAATGATACATATTGGCATGTAATTAGTGAATCTAACTACAAAGGTGATTGGGAAAAAACCTAGGATGCAAGAATAACTCACCAAAAGAGTGCGAGAAGCAAGTTAGGAGGCTGAAAGGGTGTTCACGGTTGGGCTTGAGGTGTTCACGACGCAATTTGATGAATGTTTCCCGGCCCAACTTGAATGGTTCACGACCCAACTTGAATGGTTCACGGACCAAATGAAGAGCACTTGAAGATCTTGGTGTTTTGGCAAGTGTTTGAAGATCCTATTAAGCTTCTAAGGATTAGCAAGGAGAAAGGGTGTTTAAGAGTGAAAGATGGTGTTCTTGAGGATGATACTTGAGAGAGAATGGGTTGTTTACGGCCAAGAGAAGAAGAAATGAAGATAAAATACATTAAACACTTATATATAGCAAAGTGATTGCGGCCGAGGAGTTCACGGCCGTGAACCGAGGGTTCACGGTCCGAAGGTTCACGGTCCGAGTTCACGGCCTCGTTCACGGCTGCGAGGTTCACGGCCTCGGTGGTTCACGGTTCCGAAGGGCTTGTGGACATGCGGAGGTTCCTGATTCCTAATGCTTTTCTCTTCCAAACCTTAACACTCTTAGTTAACTAGGCTTCAAAACTTATAAACCAATAATCCATCTAATTTAAGATCATGGAAGGAATAAGTTTCACCAACGTGCAATTTTGTAAGAATAAAATTTTTCGGGTTGTCACATCATCCCCCCGTTAAAGGGAATTTCGTCCCGAAATTAGCTTTCTTAGCAGTGCTCTTGGGGTCGTACTCCTCTGAATGGTAGAATATCCACTCGTAGACCTGGGCTACTTTGCCCTGACGTTCATGATAGGATTCATACCTGCTCCATCTATAATCACCTCGTGTATACAAGTCGTATATAATTAAGATTAGTAAGACGGTCGGATGTGCAACTCTGCCCCAGGTCCACAACCAAACAAGGAACAGGAGATAGGGCGGAAACACACATACTAAATCCGAATAATCATAATTATATACCACCCTCGTGTATACACTTAATAGTGATAAGTGGGCTGTATTCGTCCTTAGCCTCTGTGCTTGAACTTGATCTATTGGACGAGTGGTAGTTCGGGAAGGTCTGCTGAGTATATGGCGGCAAGGTTTCGGAGGGCAAGGTACTCCTCGCATGAGTACTTTGGGGTTTAGAAGACAAGAGACAATTCTGAGTTCTGGGTCGGGTTGTCATTACGAATGATGAGGGTTTCATTAATTTTTCGGTTAAGGCGATGGATTTTCAAAACACATGAACTTGGTATGGTGAGGACCACGCCAATCCACGATGAATGATGACGACATAATCTTTATAGAAGCAACTGTTAGGCCGATTTGAAAGAAACGTTTGTTATACGATGGTGTATCTCGAGTGTGCTCGACAATGTATTCTGTGTAGACTTTCTAGTGCTTTCAGGTTTCTCCTTGATATTACCACTGCCACAAATCGTACCGCGATAAGCGAGTACTAACAGTGAAAGTGCTTTTATAAGTAGTGTTGATACTCTATATTATGATCCTCCTTGGTAACTCTATGATCGCCTGGCATATACAAGTTATGTATAATTACGATGAATAAGACGGTCGACTGAGTGACTCTGCCCTAAATCCACAACCAAACAAGGAACAGGAAATGACGCGGAATCACTCACTCTAAGCCTGCAAAATCTTAGTTATGCATAACCCTGATGTACATACTAAGCCATCATAGCTCACTTGTACGGATCTTTAGTTCTCTAACGAATGTTGTGACTTGTTCAGACAAGTTAATAATTTATAATTACTTTTAAATTTCCCCAAGTTTTAATATTAATATCAATATAAACTTAAATTTTTAAAGTAATTTTTTTATTTAGGAAACGTACCGCTATTCGCTGGTGGTTCCGGGGCAGCTTCTCCTCCGTCATTTCTCTCTGTTGGACAGTCTCTTTTATAATGTCCCATTTCACCATATGCATGGCATACTTGAACTATACCAGCATCGTTGGTTGAAGTGATGTGCTGAGTTAGAGTTCTACAGAAGTGAGTTCCTTCGTTAGTTCTCTCTGTTGGACATTCCCTCTTGAAGTGTCCAGATTCGCCACACTTATAACAAGCCTGATTTACTTGGGAGATTGGTCATTCTGGCGCCCTGCAGAAACGGGTAGTGTGCCCCTTCCTGCGGCAATTCGTGCACTGCATCTCTCGGCAAGCTCCGGTGTGGTGGTAGGTGCATTTGTCGCACTTTGGAAGATTTCCAGCATATCGTTTGACAGGGGTTGTAGTGGCAGATGAAGTTCTAGATGTTGTGATTGCTGTTGTGACCGCAGGGGTAGTCACGGGCTGTCGTCTCTTGGTCGAACCTTGAGCAGACTTTTTCCCCTTTTTATCCCAGAACTTTCGTTTCTTGTTCTTAGTTTTATGGTCTAGGGTGTCCTTGTCGACATACACTCGCTGGTTCCCTTGATTGTTACTGCGATTAGCATGACCGGCACTGCTTCCGCTTCCACTGGCGTTATTAGCATTGAACTGTGCCATGACGGCTGTCACAGCAGTTGTGACCGCAGCCTGAAAAGTAGCGGAGTCTATCTGCAGAATCAGTGCCTCGCCAATTGGTTGGTTTCCTCCTTGTGAAGACATGATTCTGTTGCATTGCGAAGAATGATCTCGTGAGTAATGATGGTCATCGCTAGTTGTATACCACCAAATTAAATATACTTAACAATTTCACGTTTTGCTGGACTATTCTCAATGTTTCTGACAACATTCCTGAGATGTGCCCATGGTAGTGGGTAGAAGTAGGTATTATACGAGTGTTATTTAAACTAAGTTATCCCTGTTTCCTGTTGTATCATGTTCTGACTTTTGTAATGTTCTGAAACAATTCATGACGGAAGTCTATATAAAATAAACTTTATGGATTTGAAATGGATGTCCTCGAATGAATTTCTGTGAACTGAATAACTGTTACTGGCTGCACCAAAAAGAAATAATCCTAACACATAGTGTGAGTAGTGTATTCACTACCTGACTAAGTCTTTTAAGGTTATTATTTATTAGTGTGACGCATAGGACGTTTTGGTTTCTTCGGTTGATCCCTCCTTGGAAAACTCCTCATGAACTTCTTCTTGTTCCTCCTTAACTTCTCTGCTGATTGCTATGATGGAGTGGTTACATCTATCTAGGTTTGTCGTGCGAGAATGGAAGTGTCTAAAGAATCTATGAGATTAAGTGAAACATTATGGGGTGATCCTTACCGGGTCCTCCTATAATGGCGCAGTATATACAAGTTGTATATAATTTAAGATTAAATAGACCTTCGAATAAGTGACCCTACTCCAAAACCACAACCAAACAAGGAACAAGAAGTAGAGCATAGGTCACAAATTCTAAGTCTATAAAATCTGAATTATATAAAACCTTGGGAGTATACACTCCGGAATTATAGATCTATCAGTAAGGGTCTTTACAATTTTCACATATGTTATTTATAGTGCATACAATACTCCTATAGTATTTTAATAGTATGAACTTGGTAAGTTTTAAACTTTTTGTTATCTTATAGCATCATAAAATACTCCTATAGTATTTTTCACTTTATGTTCTGTTCTAGAAATCCTTTGTGTATAGAGTTAGGTAATTTTTAAGTCTGTTGCAACACCACATCACTCCCAAACACATGTTGGTCATATCTCAAATAAATATAGTTGATCAGGCTATATTGATCCTAGATATGATTACATAACTGTCCAAGTTTGACCGCAGTGTCCAACCTTTAAATACTTCTGTTTTGTTCTTCATGTGATACTTGCTCTAGTATGTATATATGTATGCAGGTATGTATACTTTTATAAGAATATTGTTATATTTTAAAAATATACTTTTAGTCCGAGCACTTCGGCCCCATTGTATTTATAGTTGTATATCTTTTATAGGTTGATATACTTAGTTCACTATAAACAATGCTCTGATACCAATCTGTCACACCCCCAAACCGGAACGGGTGAAACGTTCGGGGGCGGAGGACGTCATTCTCAGTATCACAACACATGCATCATAGTAATTAAAGTAACAAACAACCATTGTATAAATATTAAAGTGTTTACATGTATTAGATTCACAAAAGATTTACTCCAAAAGTAAATAACAAAACAAAGACATGAAGCTATATGTTCCATCTTCTGAATCCCTAAGCATGTACCTGTCTACTAGTTTCTTGAGAATACAAGTTATTTTGAAAGAGTAGATCAACATTTAAGCTGGTGAGTTCATAAGTATTTTAGTTATGAAAAGTAAACTATAAGTTCTTTAGAAAAGTTCGCCTGTTCCTCCAGAAAATCCTATATTTTCTGATGTGATGAATGATAAGTAAAAATGACTCTACAATTCCTTCTATGAGTACTAAATGGATACAAGTTATATACAATTTAGAGTAAACAGACAATCGATTGTGTGAATCTTCCCTAAGCCCACAACTAAACAAGGAACAGGAAATGAGGCGGAAGTCACACATCCCATTGTTTGTTAGATCTTCATTGTATATAACCCTGGCGTATTCATTTGGTACTTACGAAGTTAACTGTAATAGTTCTTTTATATTTGAAGAAAACATTCCTTAAGAAAATCATATATTTTCTTTAGTAAAATGGTAACCACAATAGTTCCTTCTATATTCACTTAGTTTATACTAGCTATATATAATCTAATATCGAATGAACAGTTAATTGTGTGAATCTGTCCTAAGCCCACAACCAAACAAGGAACAGTAAGTAAGGCGAAAGCACACATTCCGCTGCCTATAAGATATTAATTATACATAACCCTAATGTATAAACTAAGGTATTATAGAATTAACCATTTAACGTCCTTTAAGTTATACTGGTTTAATAATGCGAATTAAACCTTTTACAAATAAGTTTCTAGTTTCACCTACTTAATGTTCTATCCGAAAAGTATGTTTTTGTACTAGAAAGTGGTATACTAAATTTGTATGTTATGACCTGACCCATACCTGTTACTCCCTATGATTACTTGGTGTATACAGGATATATATATATATATATATATATATATATATATATATATATATATCAAGATCGAATAGATAGTAGACTGTATGAATGTGCTCTAAGCCCACAACCAAACAAGGAACATGAAATGAAGCGGAAAGCACACATCCTACTACCTGTCGGATCCGATTAATATATATCCCTAATGTATCCACCAAGGAATCATAAAGTTAGCATTATAGGCCCCCTTCTAACTGAATGTTCATGTTCCTAGTAAGTTATGTGGTTTTCTTCTATTGGTTAGGAAGACTACTAGAAGTAATGAAATCCTATACTCTAAACGCCTCGGTCGATACTGTTGTGAGTTTTATAAATTGCTATGTCTTATTTACTATTGTCCGGTACTTTGTAGATGTACCCTTTTTAAATAAAATCCGGTACATTGTAGATGTACCCCATATATAACCTGGTACTTTGTAGAAGTACCCCATATATATCCTTATACCATGTGTATTATCATATTTTGTTTTAAACAAATGAATTAATGATACGTTCCCTTCCTAGGTTACTGGGAGTGTAAAGTATAAGTACGTGAATCATGTATTGTTCCTCTGTTCTAGAATATAGTATGTACTGAATCCCTAAACTATACCTATTATAGTTTAATAGTATGTTTGCTTAAACTGTTACTGATGTGTAGGAATGACTCAATTAGCTACTGAGTTAAACATGTACTTTAAAAATGGAGTTTTATAAACAACAATCAAACATCTTTTAAAAGAGTTTTTGAATTGATTTAATCACTTACAAAAGCATAAGAAATCCTTTAATGTGATGGCTATCACAGGTAAATATTAATACAATATAATTGTGTTCAACTTGTATTCCCCCCTTAAAAGCATTTAAAAACATTTAAAAGATAGATTATAGGGGTATGAACTCACCTTGTGTGGATGATTCAATTGAAGATTCGAATAAGGACGATAAGTTCCATGAATGAAGTCCCGAGGCAGAAACGAGTCCTAAATGACATATAATGATACATATTGGCATGTAATTAGTGAATCTAACTACAAAGGTGATTGGGAAAAAACCTAGGATGCAAGAATAACTCACCAAAAGAGTGCGAGAAGCAAGTTAGGAGGCTGAAAGGGTGTTCACGGCTGGGCCTGAGGTGTTCACGACCCAATTTGATTAATGGTTCACGACCCAACTTGAATGGTTCACGACCCAAATGAAGAACACTTGAAGATCTTGGTGTTTTTGCAAGTTTTTGAAGATCCTAGTAAGCTTCTAAGGATTAGCAAGGAAAAAGGGTGTTTAAGAGTGAAAGATGGTGTTCTTGAGGATGATACTTGAGAGAGAATGGGTTGTTTGCAGCCAAGAGAAGAAGAAATGAAGATAAAATGCATCAAACACTCATATATAGCGAAGTGATTGCGGCCGAGGAGTTCACGGTCGTGAACCGAGGGTTCACGGTCTGAAGGTTAACAGTCCGAGTTCACGGACTCGTTCACGGCTGCGAGGTTCACGACCTCGGTGGTTCACGGTTCTGAAGGGTTTGTGGACATGCGAAGGTTCCTGATTCCTAAGGCTTTTCTCTTCCAAACCTTAACACTCTTAGTTAACTTGGCTTCAAACCTTATAAACCAATAATCCATCTAATTTAAGATCATGGAAGGAATAAGTTTGACCAACATGAAATTTTATAGGAATAAAAATTTTCAGGTTGTCACATGTTTATCAGGGATTCTATCATTATGATCTTGGTCATTAGGGCTCTGCGCAGGGTGGGTGTTTGCTTTTTCTAGCTTGATGTACGCGTTTGCACCAACCTTTAGGTTAAATTCCTTCTTGTCCTCGCCCTCAATCATTTTGAAGTATTTCTCGACCCAGTATTTGAACTTGTCTCTCGATCGAGGTACCGCCCCTTTCTTCTTCTTTGATAGAGGGTCGGGGAGTAGTCCTCGGGCGAAAGCGCCAGTTACAAGGAACTCATCATTGTTCAGATTATGGAAAATGTTTTTTGATGTTGTGGAAATGTTATTAGGTGCAAAGCTTGTATGGAGCTTTCAATCTCAACGACCTAGGTATGATATCTTCCTTATTGCTTGCAAAATTCATATAGGACCTAGGGTTGATGTGTTACAGACCAAGAAGGTCTTAATCGAATTTGGGACAATGGATTGAGTGGATTGAACCCTAACCATAGTTTTACCTTTTCTAAAGAATCCAATGTTCTGCCCATGTCTTGTAAAACTCGTAAAAAAATTATGGAACCTCATTTTTGGTCAAGACCAGCACCAAAGTTTCGTATTTTAGTCTACTACATCTCATTAGTTTTGATGAAAAATCAGAAAGGCTTCTAAGTAGGGTCAAAATGATCATTTACCCAGACTGGTCCAGAATAAACTGTTATGCGAGGCAGTTTTGTAAAATTCGACATAAATCGTAGAAAAATCATATAGAGGTGTTAGGTACTAATTTTGAAGCTACTATCAAAGAGAAAATAAGGAAATATATACATAAGTATTATAAGATTAATATAACAAAGCACAAGTTAATTAATGTTATAATTGTTGTGTAGGTTCTCGGAAAGGAAAAGATACATCTAGATCCCGTTAACTAAGTTTTCATGTTCAAGGAGGTGAGTTACACTATCTCTCCTATTTTGTAGGCATTACTTGTTTTATGTTATTGTTCACAGATACCCTAATCCGATAAGAGAGAACAAGGAAAGGCAAAATGTGGTTTTTCCTCTAGTAAGGAAAGCTGCACTCTTATCTCTTGTTTCCCTATTTGGGAGTAGGGGTGGGGGAGTTGCTGGAAGGAGGAACTAGGTTATGGTTGGTACCAATTTGGGAGTAGGGGGAGTTCCCGGAAAGGGGAACCATGTTATGGTTGGTACCAACAATATGTTCTATGAATGTCTATGTTTATATTTATGTTTTATGTGAAATGTTATGCTATGTGTAAGTAAGTAGTATATATATATATATATATATATATATATATATATATATATACACACACACATATATATATATATATATATATAATATGGTAGAGTAATTTGTATGATCACTAAGTGTTATTATTACCGGTTGTTATTTAACATATTTCAGGATCGCCATGTATTGAGAAGTGAAAGAGACCGGTATGACTACAGGGGACATTCTCTTGAAGATTTTTAGTTATTATTATGACGTTTTATTAACCAGGGATATTTTCTGCTTCTACAAAGAAATATTATTTTTTTAAATGGAGTTGAATGCTTTTCGAAGACATTAATTTTATTTTTAAAAGGGTAACGATTGGTTTTATTTTGTTTTGTTTATAAAAAAATTTGGTCGTTACATGGTGGATGAGATCATAACAGTTATACCCTCGATGATGGGAAGGATATCCAAGGAAAATGCAAGGGGTTGTAGTTTGTTATAGTGGTTAAGGGAAAAAGTGGGAAGCACTAACATTCAAAGACTCTTAGGTGTGTTTGAAAAGATGCGATTATATAGAGTTTCGGTTGGTGTTTGAATTCAAAGTAATTTACGTGGGAGTATGTTAATAATACACATGACAACTTGTAAAGCGTGGTGCCAAAATTTTGTGGGGAAATTTGAGTGACCAAGAAGAGTTCGAATGATTTTGTTGATAACTCAAATTTTTTGTTCAGATTTACCATTTTGGGAAGAGGTGTATGGACAAGTAAATGGAAATACCGTTCCATTTTTTGACCAAATATTTTGAAATGTAGAATTATTATTTTGTGCCATTGGCACATTCAAAAATTGTAATGGTTTTATTAAATTGGATTTGAAAGTACTTGTAGGAGGTAAGGAAGGTGGGAAAGATTAGGGATTTGTTTCCAAGGGGGAATGTCCATAAAAATTTCTGTAATCATCAAACAATAAAACATAGTAATGATGTCCATCAGAACTTAATATCGGCGAGGTCCATAAATCACTATGAATAATATCAAAGGTAGAAACTGTAAAAGACACGTAATGTTGAAAGGCTAATTTAATATGTTTTCCAAACAAACAAGATTGACAAACTTCACAAGGTGAAGTACGATTACAAGAAACAAAATTTTGTTTTCTTAGAGAATCTAAAGTAGATGGACTTAGATGTTTAATTTGTTGGTTCCAAAGATTAGAAGAAGTTGCTGAAAAAACTTGAGTATGAGATTGTTGAAGTATTAAGGAGGAGATTGGGTAGAGATCACCTTTGCTATTGCATCTCGTTTGAATTTTTCTCATTGGATAATTTATCACAGTAAAACCAAAGGAGTCAAATTCAATTACAAGGTTATTATCAATGGTCAGACGACATACAAAATATAATTTTTTAATAATATGTGGGGAGTAAAGTGTATTTATGAGTGTAAAAGGTGGACGAGGGGGAAGAAACAACTCGTATTGAAAAAAGACAAGAGCTTACATTTGGAATATGTCATATAGAATGAAGCCCCAGTTGGCATATATCAATTATCTTCTAACGCATATAATGAGACATCCCCATTTTCACAGCCAGAAAATACCGATTTTGTTTATGCTTTATAAAAATCAGAGTACTTCTTTTAATAAAAATGTTGCGGAATTTGTTGCCAGGAAAACATGATAAATGCGTTATCAAAGCATTTCCGAAGAAATGTATTTTTATTCATTTTAAAATATTTGGGATGTCATCGTCAATACAGAAACATAAGCATAAACAGAACTTACATTCATTATCACTAGTGATTTATATCTCCTTAATCTCTCAGTGTATTGTAACTTCGTATCGACACCTGTGATACAAATAAGCTTGAGTGGGTCAGGTTGGGAAACCTGGTGAGTACATAGGGTTTTCAACCCACAATAATATAATTATTATGTTTAAACATCAAAACAATCAACCCAATTACCCATCCCCATTATCTTCTTTATTCTACCCTAAGAATCAACTATTCCTCATTCATTCATTCCTAAGTGTTATCCTAAGGAATAGGCACGAAATCCATCGTTGCCAGGATTTACTCAACAGGCGCTAACTCCATAGTCGCCGAGGTTTATCTCGTTTATTGACAGTATCGTTTTCGAGAGTCCACTCGCAATACATGTCAATGGGGTTTTAGAGTACACCGGTGAACACATCGTTCATAACACCTACAGGTTGCGAGCCTACTAGTGTTCCACTGGACTGTCTAGAATAGTCTGTGGTTGCCATCCATACTCTGCTAGATGACGGGGCCAACGCTTGGGTAAAAGGCTTCTCTCATTGTTCACCTCTCACCCTTATCCCATGGTCTATATCACCTCTCACCTCTCACCTCATCATCCAACTCATATTTCATCTACCCATGTTTTACCCAACATATTTTGTAGATATAAAATACATATACAGTTTGAATCATTTAAATCATGCATAAAATCGTTCATCCAGCATAGATAGCAAGTATACAGATAATATAAACACATAGCTCGTAATTTATATTAAATACTTCATATCTATGTGTAAGATGTAAGTAACTATGCACTCACCTGATAAGATGGTGACTCGGTACTCGGACAACACTTCGTTTACTTAAAAACAAATTTCCGTTGACAAACCTAGTATCATTACCACTATAGTTTAGTCTAATGTTCAACGAGACTAATTAATAGTCTAACTACTATTACTATTATATAAGTGTTAAACAATACTCTTAACCCACTATGTACAGACATGGGCCAAACATGAAACACCGGAGGGCAGGATCATTTTGGCATATAACACTTCTGAAATCCAGCAAACCAAGCGGCCCTTCAAACCAGATTCCCTGCACCGCGAGTGGTTAAAAAGATATTATAACGACACTTATATAACTCATAATAATAGCCCAATTATGTATTATAAGGTCCTAATAACATTACTATATTGAAACATAAGCTATACTAAAGATAGGGTAGGCGTAGCTCACTTACAACGAGGTTCGCTGGAAACCGGGCTCTGCGGGGGCAGAACTTCTGAGCCGAAAGCTCTTCTTCTCGGAGCCGTCGGGAGCTCCGGGGCTTCCACCTCGTGCTAGGGGGTTCCCTAGGCTTTTTGGGGGGTTTTGGGGGCTAGAGAGAGGGTTTAGAGAGGGAAAGAAGTAGTGAATTGGTGAGGAATGAAGGCTGGCTTCACATCTTATTTATAGGCTGCCAGGAACACTCTCACATCATGAGGAATTGGTGCTCACGTCGTGAGCTGGCTTGGGCACCAAGGCAAAACCTGGTGCTGACACGTGGCATCGCACACAAGGGGTAAAACAACCGATTTTCAAAAATTCATAACTTTCGCATACGAGCTCCGTTTTTGACATTCTTTACATCCACGCATAGGTAAAAATAAGATCTACAACTTTACTTTTGACTCCATCGGCTAAATCTCGACCGATTTTAAATTTAACAGTATGAGGAAATTATACTGTTAAACGACCGCGTAAAATTCATAACTTCTACATACGGGCTCCGTTTTCATCTGTCTTTTTATCGTTGAGCTCCTATTAATGAGATCTTCAATTCTCATTTAGGTCGCGTTGGCCAAAAACCGCTCGATCTAAAATTTGAGTTTCGGGCTGTGCACTGTTAAACCAAATCTTATAAAAATCATAACTTCCTCATACGAAGTAAGATTTGGGTGTTCTTTTTATGCACGCTCTCGGTTTAACGTATACTACAGATTTTGTTTAGATCACTAAGGCTAAAGAGTCCTTTATCGTAAATTCACTATTTACGTCGCGCAATGTCGTGCCGGTTCAGTCGCGAAACTTCGACGGACCATAACTTCTTCGTTATAACTCGGATTTCGGTGTTCTTTATATGTACGGAATCCTTGTAACATATGCTACAAATTTTATTAAGACTATTACTTCTAAATAATATTCCATCAAAAACTCATTTTTGATGTTCATTGTCTCTAAATTGACTAGCCCGGATACACGGGCGTTACATATAATGACACTGCGTTGATAGATTAAGTAAGGTTAGTGGGAGTGTAAGCATATTGTAAGTTGGTAATTACGTTGTTGACACTTTATAGTTGTTGTCAAACTATTCCAACTTCGGTATTGGTAAGTTGTGGTGCTTGGGTCGTGTTATAGGGATAAGGAGGCATGCCCTAATGTTGTTAATGTACCTATGCCCAAGCTGTATACATGTTCCATATATTGGGTGAAAACCATTACAATATAGTCTAATTATATTGGTCCTATGTCCTCTGTCACGACCTCATCCTCAACCAGAATGACCACCACGACCTTAGGTGGCAGCTGATTTGTAATTGGTAGCATGAATGCTGCTGATTGGTGTTGGCATGGTTGTTTTGGTTGTTAGATAAGAAGAAATGGGGTTAACACCAGTGGTGGCGAGTAAGGTTATCGTAGTTTGAGAAACTTGTTTTGCTTTCCAAGTTTCATCCAATACTAAACGAGGTCGTGCTTCATAGAAGGAAGGTAATGATTTTGTTTGTTGCATCATGGATGAAACAATGTTGTAGGGTTGATTAAGACTAGTGATTAGTTGGAGAACTAGTCGACTTTTAGAGATCGAAGAACCAAATTTAGAGAGTTGGTAGACTAGAATTATAAGCTCTTGGTGGTAGCCAGATATAGCTAAAATTTTCTCGAGATGTGTGGTGGAGAATTGTTGTTCAAGGTACAAGGTTCGTGAATTATCATTTCTTAAATAATAGCGCGCAATCGGTTCCATGTTTGCATGGTAGTGGCATCTCTTTCAAGGATATTATAGAGAAGATCATTATAAATTCTTCCATATATCAAATGAAGGATAATTGTGCTGAGACACGAGTATACTTCTTTGGCTTCTACGATGATGGTAGTGGTTATTGTTTTGGGTGGAATAATATGGTCGAGAACTTGGTAGGCTTTGCAATGGATTTTGAAGAGTCTCGGCCAAGCTGAATATTTTCTTGTTTCCATGTCAAGGATAATTGGAATTATATGTTGAAAGTGATGGTCGAATGAAGTTTGGTGTCAGTAGCCATGGTAGATTAACAATTTAGAGGAGAAGAGATGAATAAGTGTGTTTAAAATATAAAGGGAGAGATACTTGTTTTTGGTTTTTGGTGTCTTCCTTGGTGGCTAAGGGAAAAGATAATTGAAGATGAGGAAGAATCTAAGTGATTTACTTTGTCGCTAAGGTAATATCTTTGATATCATAATAGAACAATTAATTTCACATGATCTGATTCCATTCTCATTGGGTATATTTATACACAAGTTACAATGTAAATATGGAAAGTAGTCATCCAAGTCTAACTGAAATTCTCATGTAACATAAAGATAATCATAACGATAATGCCATTTAATACATATAGCTAACCATCTCTCCTCCTAATAGGCTATACTATAACTTCCATCTATAACCTCAACAATCAAGTAAACTAACACTTTTTTGTTTGTTCATCTATTCTTCAAGTGTAAATGTTTGAAGAACATGTGTCTTCACCAAAAAATTTTATGATGTGGAAAATTCCATCTTAGGATTTGATTGCATTTTCCCTTATCAAACAAGAGCATTTTTTCTTAAAAAACAATCTTGAACCTTTCTTCGGTCAACTTAGTTGTCTTCCACTGAAAACCTCCCTCAAGGCATTTTTCTCCAACAACCAATTTAAGTTCTTCTTTGTGTGATAATATTTGTAGAAATTTGATCTTTTGATTAGTTTCTAACCTCTGTGATTCAATTGTTACATTACCAACGTTTTTACATGATGGTAAATGGGGCATATCATAAAATAAGGTAGTTGTATACCTATGTCAGGTTTGTCATCTAACTTTTCTTTAACATAATTACTTTCTAGGTAAGATATATCTAAAAGAACTCGTACATGATCCTCGTAACTATCTATATTGTCATTATTCAAAAATAGAACTTCATTTTTTTTGTTTCATCTACATTACCGACCTCATTAACCTGAACTTTTCCACCACATCATTAATATATGTATCAACATCATCTTCACCAACATACTTATAATTTTGAGGATCCATATAGTAAATTGATGACTACATAACATTTTCATTTTCAACAACAATATGAAATCGAGGTACACTAGGAGTGATAGAAATAACTATTGAGTTGTTTCCTATTCCATTATGTATGTTTTCAGAAAATGCTTTTCCTCTATTGACACGTCGTTAACTCCATCATCTTCAAGAACCACCACATACACATTTATAGGTTTTCTTCTAACTTTTTTAATACAGTGATCAAGTGTCTAACATCACCATCATCAAACATGGCTATATAATACTACATTTCAGGATGTTGGAAAAGCAAGACAAATATTAGATTTATCTAACAAACCAATGTTACTTTTTGAGAAATATAAAAGTTCACTGAAATTAATATTCTCCGAAATGTCACACCAAAACTGAAATTCTAGAAATCCCCCCCCCCCTCCCCAGGTGGCCAAACATTTGATAATTAAGAATCAACTATTTCCCACATCCCGCCTAAAGCCAGCAAAGAAATCAACCCAAACAGCCAACCAATACGAAAACCAACCCAAAATTAGTGGGTTGGATTGAGATTTTCAAACCATTTAAGTTAAATGTAAACCATTTAAGTTAAATGTGTTAACCCGTCTAAGACATTTAATTAAATGGGTTGGGTTGGGTAAAAATTATCTATCCATTTTAAATCCGCCAACCCATTTAACTAATATATATATATATATATATATATATATATATATATATATATATATATATATATATATATATATATATATATATATATATATATAATGTATTAATCAAATATAAATTTATAAATTATAATGTTATATTATTATACATATTTTTAAAAAATGCAATTTTAATTCACATCTTTTTTTTAGCGCCGACAATACTAGCCACAAACCAAAATCATTTTGAAATTAAAACTTTTTAATGTTATTTGAACAATTTCTTTGTATTTGTGAATTGAGATTGTGCTTTTTTTGTATTTTGAAATTTTATTTACTTTTGAAACTAATTTAAGTGGTATAATCTTCGGTTAATTTATTACTTTTTTGATTTTAAATGTGTTAACCCAAGTTTAACCAATTTATTTAATAAGTTGGAACGAGAACTACATAAACAAGTTAATATTGTGACAACCTATTTATCTAAAATGTTGAGTTGGATTAAAAATATCAACTCATTTAAATAAACAGGTTGGGTTGAGTTGAAATCTTTAACCCAATTAATAAATGAGTTGAATCCGAACCCAACCTATGTCAACCCATTGTCATCTTC